>NC_135483.1:146425481-148855678 GCF_052094955.1 Ictidomys tridecemlineatus | reverse complement strand
TTGTGATCCTTCATCTTCCAGATAGCTGGGTTCAGTAAATTCTTGAATAATGAACTTTTAGTAAAAAGGTTATAATGTAGAATAATTTACTGTGTTGTATCATCCAACATGATAATTTCTCAACAATTAAACTAATTTACTACAAAACACGAACAGATGTAATTGACTCACTTTCCCATTACCATTTCCCCATTTTTATTTTCAGAAAGACTCGGCAACTGATATCACAGTTGTGTGTATTTTTAGATTAATGACCACAAAACATCAAGCTTAAACTATTTCTTAGAAACAAACAAAATGATTTTTACAAAACATAACTTGTCAGTAAATCCTGGTCAGATCCTTTCCCTGGTCTGACATAAAACCTCAAAGACAGAAGCTTTGGAGTCTAGCAGAGTATACCTCTGCACAGATTAGCTAGGTGGCATTGGGCATGTTACTTTACTGGTATAAACCTAATTTTTTTCAACTTTCAAATGAGATAATCATAACTGTTAATTCAGTGTTCCTAGAATGTCTTATATAGATGTGTGCTGTTGCTGTTGTTATTTCCTATTGTGCAAAGTAGTTATGTTGTGGGTAATTATTGGTGATCTAAATAAAATTTGGTATGTGATTTCTGAGGAAATAATAACATTCTCCCAAGATTATAGATAATCATAGATTTTTGGAAGGCCATTTGGGTAACTTGTACAAAATTAAACTGTGCTTTCAGGGTCATCTTTCTAAATATCTCAGAACTACATTCTCTAACTTTGTCCATCTCCTCTACAACCAGCTCAGTCCAAGTACCACCACCTCTTGCTACTGCAGTAGCTTCCCCAAACCAGCCCTGTAATCAGTTTTCTACACTTGGGTTAAAAAAAAAAAACTTTTATAAAAATATAAATCTTTCCAAAGTCTCAGCCACACCCAGTTCAATAGCTCAAATCTCTTCAGTGGGAAGCAGGTCCCTGTCTTCCCTGGTCATCTCTTCTCTTCCCATTATCCTTCCTCTTCCTAATGCTATACTGGGCGAGTATCAGGTTCTCAAACTCCCTAGACTCCTCTGGCTCAAAGCCTTTACAGTGTGTTTTGCACCCCAGCTCAGCCCCCTTCACCTGGGTAATACCCCTCCCCTTTCCTTAAAGCTCTACTGCCAGCAGTCTTGGCCAGGTTTCTTTCTTCTCTGCTTTTGTGTACTGGTGAGTTTGTTTTTCTTTTCTGCATTTGCTTCAATTTGGGTGGGTATACTCTCAGTAGAGAGTGAACCTTATTAAATCTTTCTCACACTAGATGGAAAGCTTTAAGAAAGCAAGATCTAATGTCCATATTTGCTCCTGTGCTCCTAACAACTAGCAGCACAGTGCCTGGCACATAGAAGCATGCAATACAGATTTGCTGAGTTACTTGCAACCTAGTGAAGCAACTGTTTATAAAAGGAGGTGACTGAGAAGACAAATTCTAGACAGAAAAGAACGGAACCATAATAGAAATCAACCCTGGCTTTCTATGTAACTACTATATTCCTGCATTGTGGGCAAGTATGAAAATCTAGGCTATTTTTTCTCATCAGAGATCATCAAACTTGTCCATGTGAAGCCCTAAAAAATAGGATTCAGGAATCAATTCAAAGGAGAGAGAAAAGCATATTCAACTTAACTGATTTGAACTATAATCTCTTTTTTCAACTTTTGGAAAATGTTTTCCTTAAAAAAGTCTCCACCTTGCTAGGGGCACAATGGCACATGCCTATAATCCTAGCAGCTCAGGAGGCTGAGACAGGAGGAGTTCAAAGACAGCCTCAGCAAGGCTCAGCAAGCACTAAGTGGCTCAGTGAGACTCTGTCTCTAAAATACAAAATAGGGCTGGAAAGGCTGGGGATGTGGAACAGTGATCGAGTGCTCCTGAGTTCAATTCCCAGTACCCCCCACACCCCCCCCCAAAAAAAAAAGAAGAAGAAGAAGAAAGAAAAAAAAAAGAAAAAAGAAAAATCTCCACCCTCCACCTCTAAGATAAATTAATTAAAGGATCACAAAATGCATAAACATTCCCTTTCACCATCAAATCATCTGAAAGATTAGGGAGAGAGAAGGGTGGGAAGAGAACCTCCCTAAAAGGCTACCTATCATCACCCCAACCACATTCTTAGTCACCCAAAGACAGGTCTTGAAGGTAGACAGAGGTTGTGACCTTTGTAACACTAGAATGGAGTATCATGCCCCAACTTCCACCAAAAAATATATCTCCTTTAGCCTTCATCATGTTGAATGTCAATATTACATGTTTATTCTTTTTTTCTTTGTGCTCTGTGCAAGCACTCCAGATAGAGACACCAGATCAAACATCACCCTCTTCCACCCTATCCCAACCTCTTAAAATGCATGAATTTGTGGGTTCCTTGCAACAGGTAAATGGGCAGGGAAGAGAAAGAGCATAAAGGAGTTGAGAGCACCTGAGAGGTCTTGGGACAGTGTCACCAATAGTAGGATTTACAAGGGCATGTAAACAGTTGGGGAGCACAGAAAACACCTGGGTTCAATTCATAATCTTGGCAACACTGGTTGTAATCTGCCTCATCAAATTAAACAGCTTTCAAGGGAAAGGAAAGGAGTTGTGTAGATGCTCACACAGAAACCAGTGGGGAGAGGAGAATTTGCCTGACACCAGGCAACTGTGAATGCCTGGTTCACAGCTTCTCATCCTTTGCTAAGATGGCAGGAGTAGCCAGTTCCCTCTGTGATGGCTTCTGACATTTATATTTCTCTTCCTCCAGCTTTTATGGACCTTTTATTTTTTAGAACTAGCTTGAGTGTACAGGGACAGGATAAACCAGTGAGTTTGAGTTATGAGTCTCAGAATATCAGGAGTAAAAATATCACAGAAAGAAAATAGACAATGGTGTTTATCAACAAATTGGGAAGTTGTTTTTAAATATCTAGTCTTATTACAAACAGATTCTCTGTTATAACATTTTTGTCTACAAAATGAGTAAGCTTAGGCACATTTATGTCAAGTATATATGTATGTGTTTAACTATTTATCTGTTTATTTATTATTAGAACCTAACCTCATAATCAGATTGTTCTGTTTAGGCCCCAAAGCAACTTGTCACTGACTAAAAATAATTTCCCATGGCAGGTGCTCCCAGCAGGTGGCTGCTCATGGTACCTGCATTGGAAAGGTAGATTTAGTCAGAGATTTTATTTTAATATGAAATCTGTATTGCAGCCTGAGCCACCACTGGGTGATGTGCCAAAATTCATGTCTGCAGCATGATTTATTATGTGAAAATACCACAGAACTAATCAGTGGAGTTACTAATTAATACAAATCTGCATTTTTTGCATAAGCAATTAGTGCAAGGAGAAAGCAGTGAAAGAGGAAGTTCAACTCCTTTAATCTCAGTGCCTACTCAAGCGGAAAGACCCACCAGGGCCAAACTCCAAGATCTACATTTGGAATTTTCCCACTTTGATTAGTTAAAGACATAAAAGGTCAAATTATCAATATTTAATTCAAGTAGAAATGCATTTGTTAAAAGGAAAGAAAACATTTTATTTAAAGAAGGTGAGACTCTAGGGGTGAATTCTTGAATCAAAAATAATTATATTTTCCATTACAGTGAAGTCTGAATAATCTAAGAATTTTGTTTGCTAATGATGACATTTTGAAAATTACATAAATTGTGTGTGTGTGTGTGTGTGTTGGGGGATATGGAATATATTTATAAGATATTTAAATTTCTAAAGGTATTTGCTCTTCTTAGAGTCAGATCTCTACTAGACTTCCTGTGTATTCTGGGTAAGTCATGTGTACTAATATACAATATTTAAATTTGGCATGATTTAGATAATTGTGTTTCACTGAGGAAATAATGACATTTAGCTTCTGTAAGTTTATTTTCCCCATTAACTTAAAAGAAAGTATTTATAATATAAAATAACTAGAGAGGTGATAGAATGATAGTGATAGGGAAAGATTTGTATTAATGTATACTCCATAAAACAAAAGCAAAATTTAAAAAAATCATTCTAGAGATATTTTGCTATTTCTATGGATAGCAAAAATAGATTTATTTCACTTTTAGAGCTTTATAGCAAATGAGCACAAATGTTATAATGACATTTTTAAAAATTGTTCAGTTTGTGATTTCTTTGTTTCAGACTTCATCAGCTTTAATTATAGCTTAACTCAAGCCCCTAAAACCAGATATCTAGTGTTATGGGAAACTTATTCTGATAAAGTGGCTAATTAGATACAGACTTACAGGGCTCTCTGACCAAAAATTCGGGCATATTGACCAATGGTTTAGCGAAAGAAAGTGAACTGGAAAAAGCGAAAGACTGCCCAAAGGGGAGTTGTTGCTCCTTCTCAATAGGACGAATTTCAGGGCCAGCGTGTGGGAATTGTCCACGGTGCTGATTCTTTCAGGAAGTCATTTGCCCTCCAAGCTGCTCTAAGCGTGGCTTGCCTGCGTTCTTCTCGTGCCTTTAGGAACTTGTCCAGGTTTTCTTTCCCAGCCCATGGTAATAGTTATTGTTCAGGGGACACCCAGACTCCGTCAGTGTGACTTGACTCCTGAACCTGCCCAACTACGGGGGATTTTTGTTTGCTTAGTTTTTTTTTCCCCCTGTTAAGGCAAAGGCTGGCAAACTTTGGGTGCTTGGCAAGTCCCCTTTGGACCACAAGCTGTTTCTCATTTCCCGAGAAACAGGTGCGGGCCCTCTGTTCACGTTCCTCACTGGTGAGTAGGTATGGCCTTGAGCACACATTTACTCGTGCACACTTAAACCCACACACTTATACACGTTCCCACAAATACAAATATAGTCACTAATATAGCATTAACCCGCTCAAATGCTCACATACACACTAACAATCACGTGTATATATTCACATACACCCACGTTCACATTCACACACAATTTGACACTGGATTATACTCACAGATTCACACACTTTTACACTCAATTACAATCACAGGCGAACATACATTTGCATACACAGACTTTCTGACGCACAGGGCCTTAGACAATCGTGCTCCAGACCCATGTCTGCTTGCTCCGTCTGTGATTATTGAATGTTGTTGATTCTGTGTGTTGAACGGTTTAAGGAAAACCCCTGGATTCTGACAGGGAAGCAGAGATGAAGTCCCTTAGAGGTCTCCGGACACCAGGAGGGAAGCCACCAAGGCCCTGGTGGGAAAGAGAGGACGTAAATAATAAATAAAAGGGCCCAAGCAGGCGGAGCTGGGGAAGCCCAGCACTAAATCACTCTCCAAATCACAGCCGCGTCGTGCTCCATCCAATAGCTCTAAGCAATTTGTGGGGTTGGGGGTTGGAATCAATTTTTTTTTCCGTTCTCGCAGGTGCAATATGAATCAATTATCTTAATTAAGATTATGCCGCAAGCCCAGGAGATTTGGGGAGGACGGGTTTTGCGCTCGGGGCTATGGCGAGGCATTTTAATAGCGTCTCTTTTGCTCCTGGCTCTCCCCCGCCGCCTGCCTGTCGAGCTGGGGTAGCTCTAGCCTCTGGCCGGGACTTGGGAGTCGGGAGCCCAAGCGCCTCCCTGGAGGCGAAGGAGCAAAGCCCACTCTGGGCCAGCTATCTAGTCCTTACCAGCATCATCCTTCTCTGGCTCCCAAGAACCTTCCAGATAGTGGGCCTGAGAGGGAACGTTCCCTATAGCTCTCAGCTCTCCGCTCCTTGGCCCTCTGAGCCCCACGATATCCAAATACCCTCAGTGCCCTGCATCTCCGGCCTCCTGCCCCTGGAATGCGTGGAGCTGGGACGTATCCCCTGCTGCGAGAGGCCAGGAGGGGACGCAGGCGCCGCTCGAGATCCTAGGGGCCACCCTGGTCACACTAGGTCCTTTCTTTGAACGCAAACCTCTATTCGCAAGAGCAAGCATCTGTTTCCCCGGGAAACAGGTCACCGCCGGGTACGTCGGCCGGCCTCTGCTCTTTATCTTAGCTCTGCGAATGCGTCGTCCCTACCCCACCCCCACCCCTAGCCGCCAGCCACACGCTTCCCACCCCCTATGTCCGGGCCACACGCCTCAGTCCCCTTTCTTCTCCCATCCCTGCACGCGACCCCCTCCCTTCCCCTCCGCCCCACCCAGGACGCACTCCCCTCAACACATCCCGGGCCACACGCCTCCTCCCGCCCCCCTTCCCGCGGGCGCTCCGGCTGCCGCTCTAACGGCCCCGACGCCTGTCCCGCGCCGCGCGGTCAGGGCAGGGACCCGGGGGGCGGCAGATTTAGGGCATTGCTCGAGGGCAGTGAGTCATGAAAGCGGCTTTTGTTGCCTGCGCGTGCGGTTCGCGTGCCGCTCGGCAGCCTACAGCGTCCAGTGGGGCGGGAGCTGGGGGAGTACAGCTAACCAAGAGCGTGGAGAAAGGAAGAGAACTTGGGAAATCAGGAGGGTGAAAAGTGTGGAACCGTCCAAACAAGTCCAAAGAGAAGGAAATTTAGGAGGCGTGGCGGGACCACGGAGACCCATCTTCAGCGCTGAGCTCTGCGGAACCTCGGTTCAGTCTTCTCTAAGCATCCTAGCCACCTCTATTCTACTTTCTTGACCCTTCCCCATACCAGAAGCACCTTGATCCAAGTTCTTTTGGGCTCCTCCCTTACCCGCCTATCGCGGGGCGGCAGCCTCCCCGGCTTTGCGAGCACTTGCCTAATGCCATGGTACTGGTGCTTTGGGTAGCCATTCTCTGCGCAGAGGCTGGTGCACAGCAGTGGCTGCAGGCCGGGAAGCCCAATAAGAGTCACCGTAACACCAGACATCGGCCAGATCTCCGGAACTTCCCGGAGTGACTCTTCTTTTGTACAAAAACCCAGGCCTCAGTGTAAGGACGCATAGAGGGAATTCCAGGTGGATTTAATCATTGGCAGAGGGTAGAAACGGGTCTAGCATCTCCCGCACTTACATTTGAATCTTGTAAGGGAAATACCCGGGTCTTCTTCTTGGCCAGGAATATCTGACTCCACTAAGATTTTCCTGTATTCCACAGAATGCCTCGAACTGGAGAAGTTTTTACTTCTGGGGGTGGGGAGGTCTGTAAGTCATCTCTGGGCCTCCAGGTCACCTGGAATCCTCTTTCCCACTCCTCCCACAACATCTCCTCTCCAGCTCCCCAAAAATAGATAATAGGGAAAGTGGCAGCTCTTAGGCACTGCAGCGAACCTCCTCAGACCTCCGGGTTGTGGACCAGCCTTTGCAAGTCGTCACTCTTGACATCCCAGCACTGAAGGCACAGATGGTATCAGAGTAAATACCGATTCCATACTCCTTAGTGAATTCTTTTATCTTTCTGTGCGCTCTTTGTCAGCTGACGAATCAAGGTAGAAAAGCAAAAGTCCATACAATTCTTCTCCAGAACCTCAGAAAGATTCATTTTATGCTTGTGGCCACTGGTCAGAATGTACAACTGCTCTCTTCTTTTGGATTTGTGCTGGACAGGAATGGTTGCAATCCCCCACCATCCTTACACATGCAATCTCTTTAGGACCCTCTTCCCCCATCCTCACCCTTTCCCAGATGTACCCCACTTCAGCAGCTCAACCCTGACATTGTTTGCAAACTCGAGGGACATTTAGGGCAATTGCCTTTAATAAGCAATTCAAGTCAGATGCATTCATTGAGAAGGGCTTCAGGTTTTCGAGGGAGTAAGAAGTTAATGGAGGATTAAAAGAGAACCTAGGGGAGAAAGAGTAAACCCGAATTAGTCGAGCTCTTCTTCCTTTTTTCTTCCTTTTCTTTCCTTTCCCTTGCCCGTCATCTTCTTTCCTTCCTCTCTCCTCCCTTCCAAGAAAAAAAAAAAAACTATCATTCTGGAACATGTCATGGTCAGAAACATTAAATAATTGTTGTTTAGGAACAAACATGACTTCTTCAGAATTAATCAAATTTATCAGGAAGTCCAGTAGTCTTTGCTTGAAGGGGAAGTGGAGGTCATGTCAAATGGAGGCTTGGATGCTACAGAGCCATTCCAAGGGTTGTTCTAATGACCTTTTTGGAAAGAGGGGAAAGACCTGTTTAATATAGGCCCGTTGCAACTTTTTTTTTTAATTTTTAAATTTTTTTTTTTTTTAAGAAAGCTCTACTGACCCAAGTACCTACTTACAGACCAGAGATTAGATACCAAGAGCACTGGCTGGGCTGTGATAGGGTGCCCATCATCGCACTAGTGGTCAGTGTGGGGCAATAAAGCTGAGCCATGGGAAGTCTGCTCCCCTGTCAACCACAACTTCCCCCAGGACTGGCTTCTTTGCAGTGACCTAGTGTCCCCTGTAAAAAGGTAAAATCCAAGCATCAGAGAAGCCCAATTCCAACACACTTAACTGCTTGATGACAGGGAACTCAAGACCTGACAGAACGAACTAGCTTGCTTTGAGCACAAAATCCTAGTAGGTGGAAGGGGAAACTGAAGTAGAGAGGGGTCTCCGGAGAGGATAGCTAGCTGCTGGTCAGTGCAAACAGAGTGGCATGCATAGTGGGAGTAAAGTGGAAGGCACAACATTTTTATGTCTGTAGGGGTTAGGTTGGGGTGATCTGGCTAGCCAACTAGTCTCAAAGCTGCTTTTACAAATAAAGTCATTTTTACATGGAGTATGCATTTGCCTGAAGGGGGCTGATGGACATCAGGAAAAGCCAACCTTTGGTGCCAATGAGCAAAATGTTGGCCAAAGGGCAGAAACTAAGAAATGGGCTTCTCGGAGAGCGCAGAGTCATGCTACCCCGGAGGCTGGTGCCAGGGCGAAGACTCTTCACTGCGTGCCTCAGTCTCCCAGCTTTCTGACCTTTTCTCTTGTGCCTTAGTTCCCGCGCGAACGCAGGCTTCTCTTTCTAACCTAGACCCGGTCATCTTTAGCTTTCCCGCTCCCTTCCCTCAAATCCCTCCCCTCTCTATGCCCTCTTCCTTCTGCTGCCAGAAAGGGTTAATCTCTCCTGCGGGTAAAAACAGGTCCGCGGAGTCTCTAACTGGCGACAGATGGGCCACTTTCTTCTGGCCACAAAGGGGCCGGAATGGAGCGCTCTGCGGCATACAAATAGGCAGGTCACGTGGTTCCCGGCTCTTGGCTGGACTGGGAAGACCATATGGCGCATGCCGGGGAGGAAGAAGAAGGGGAGGGGGTTAGGGGTAGAGGGTGAGGGGAGCGGTTGTCGGAGAAGGGCGGGAGGAGAGCAAGGCTGAGGGGGGAGGTGGGGGCGGGGGCAGGGAGCGTACAGCTTGGACGCGTGCGCAAGTGCCAGGCGCAAGGACCTGCTCGCTGCTCAGCTCGTGGCCCCGCCCGCTCTCAGCATCACTACCTCGCCTATATAACCTGAGCACCAGCGCAGCCGGGACACGAGGAATTCGCCTACGCAGAAGACACGGCGTCCGGAGGCCCCAGGGTTATGAGATCATCACTGTTCAGGACCTACTAACAACAACAGGTAATTACAACCCTTTTTCCTTTTTTTTTTTCCTCGAGAATAAAGCAGTAATTGAAGACCTGATGTACCTACATACTGTGTATGTGCGCATTTGAGAGTGTGTGTATGTGTATTGAGACCAGTATCCCTCCCTATAATTGCCCACAAGTACTCACTAATAATGAATCTGTGTTTAAGTACCCCCTGCAGGCTTTCTAATTAAATTTAAATTTTTTAATAGTATAGGAGTTTCGTGGATTAAAAAAAATAATCAGTAACTGATTATTTGCTGGCGGTGATTTTTTTAAAGTCCTAGAAACAAATAATTATTTCACTTGCTCACTTCTTTTAGTAAGGAAAGAAAGGGCGGGGGTGGGGGGGGAGAAAGGAAAAGAAAAAGAAAAGGCAACTGCTCCCAAAATTTGTGCTTATATATCTTATGCACATCGGGAGGGTCAACCTATCTTTTCAGTGAATGAAAAGAATGTGGGCATCTTGCGTATACACAGTCTTGAAAATAAAGCTGGGTCCAAGTTAAGTTTAGTTGAAGGGGGGAAGTGGAGAAAGGGAAAGAAACCACTACTGCTACCTGTTACTGCTCCAGAGGCGGTCAAGTCACCATCATCCACTGCTGGAGCCAAAAATTCAGTTGTTTTACTAAAGGCTCTTTATATTCCATATCAGAAGCGGCAACTTCGTCATTGCCAATCGCTGACCATTATAATTACTCAATCTTTTAAAGGCAGGTTTGAGGCGAACTTTGAAAAGCCCCAATAAAGAGCGGGCGGCCCTTTCAATGGGCTGTTTATTAGAGAGGAGCCTTCCGCACCTGATCCCCAGCGCGTGGGAGAGCGCTCTGCGCCGCGCCCCCAGCCATCGCCTAGTTGCGAGAGCTTTTGTACAAGGTGGAAATTTAGCGGAGGGTGAGGGATGGGAGGCGAGAACAGAAAGGCGAGGGAGGGAGGGATGACTCCAGTCCACGTTTGTTGTAAATCTTTCGTTAGTGGTGGAATAATTTTGTAGAAACTACTTTTCCTCTTCCGTGCATTTGCTCTTCAATCTCTATTCGATATAATCTTCTTTAAAAACACTGCCAGTGTTAGCAAATTATGTAATCGCTCTTCAACTTAAACCACTAAGTACCCAGAAGCCAGAATAGAGATGGGAACAGAAAGTGCGATTTTCAGACTCGCCATTTTTTGTAGAGTTATGAGTGATTTTGGACACCTGCAGATAAACATGAAGTTACTGAAATATATGCTCATTTCCACACACATTATCCTGTCGAGAAATCCCCATAAACAGTTGAATAAATCACTAGAAAACATAAATGCATAAATGATAATCACATATATGTATCCAACACTATCACCACCCATGCCCAGTCCTGTGTTCTACGTACCAGCGGGGCACGCACAAGCCATTATGAAACACAGCACTTAACTTTTCTTCAGAGTCATCCATTTTATAATAGAGTGTACTTCTGTTCACTTGTGTTTGTGCAGGATTAGGGAGTGGAAGCTGAAGGCTTCTTTATCTGGCTTTTGAGTGTGGCATTTTTCTCCTTTTCTTTCTACTTGCCTCTCTCCCCTGTTGAATATAGGAAACTGAAACATGACCAAATCTTACAGCGAGAGCGGGCTGATGGGCGAGCCTCAGCCCCAAGGTCCTCCAAGTTGGACAGATGAATGTCTCAGTTCTCAAGACGAGGAACACGAGGCAGACAAGAAGGAGGACGACCTGGAAGCCATGAATGCCGAGGAGGACTCCCTGAGGAACGGGGGAGAGGAGGAGGAGGAAGATGAAGACCTGGAAGAGGAAGAAGAAGAGGAAGAGGAAGATGATGATCAAAAGCCCAAGAGACGCGGTCCCAAAAAGAAGAAGATGACCAAGGCGCGCCTGGAGCGTTTTAAACTGAGGCGCATGAAGGCCAACGCCCGGGAGCGGAACCGCATGCATGGGCTGAACGCGGCGCTGGACAACCTGCGCAAGGTGGTGCCCTGCTACTCCAAGACACAGAAGCTCTCCAAAATCGAGACATTGCGCTTAGCCAAAAACTACATTTGGGCTCTGTCGGAGATCCTGCGCTCAGGCAAAAGCCCTGACCTGGTCTCCTTCGTACAGACTCTCTGCAAAGGCCTGTCCCAGCCCACCACCAACCTGGTTGCAGGCTGCCTGCAGCTCAACCCTCGGACTTTTCTGCCAGAACAGAACCAGGATATGCCTCCGCACCTGCCGACGGCCAGCGCTTCCTTCCCAGTGCACCCGTATTCCTACCAGTCTCCGGGGTTGCCCAGTCCGCCCTACGGTACCATGGACAGCTCCCATGTCTTCCACGTCAAGCCGCCACCGCACGCCTACAGCGCAGCGCTGGAGCCGTTCTTTGAAAGCCCCCTGACTGATTGCACCAGCCCTTCCTTTGATGGACCCCTCAGTCCGCCGCTCAGCATCAATGGCAACTTCTCTTTCAAACACGAACCATCCGCCGAGTTTGAAAAAAATTATGCCTTTACCATGCACTATCCTGCAGCGACCCTGGCAGGGGCCCAAAGCCACGGATCAATCTTCTCGGGAGCTGCTGCCCCTCGCTGCGAGATCCCCATAGACAATATTATGTCCTTCGATAGCCATTCACATCATGAGCGAGTCATGAGTGCCCAGCTCAATGCCATCTTTCACGATTAGAGACACGTCAGTTTCACCATTCCCGGGAAACGAACCCACTGTGCTTACAGTGACTGTCGTGTTTACAAAAGGCAGCCCTTTTGGTACTACTGCTGCAAAGTGCAAATACTCCAAGCTTCAAGTGATATATGTATTTATTGTTACTGCCTTTGGAAGAAACAGGGGATCAAAGTTCCTGTTCACCTTATGTATTATTTTCTATAGCTCTTCTATTTTAAAAAATAATAATAATACAGTAAAGTTAAAAAATGCACCTAGAATTTGGTGTAGCTGTATTCAGATCGTATTAATTATCTGATCGGGATAACAAAATCACAAGCAATAATTAGGATCTATGCAATTTTTAAACTAGTAATGGGCCAATTAAAATATATATATAAATATATATTTTTCAACCAGCATTTTACTACTTGTTACCTTTCCCATGCTGAATTATTTTGTTGTGATTTTGTACAGAATTTTTAATGACTTTTTATAATGTGGATTTCCTATTTTAAAACCATGCAGCTTCATCAATTTTTATACATATCAGAAAAGTAGAATTATATCTAATTTATACAAAATAATTTAACTAATTTAAACCAGCAGGAAAGTGCTTAGAAAGTTATTGTGTTGCCTTAGCACTTCTTTCTTCTCTAATTGTAAAAACAAACAAAAAATTGCACAATTTGAGCAATTCATTTCACTTTAAAGTTTTTCCCTTTCCCTAAAATAAATCCCAGATCCATAATTTTCAAGAAGATGGAAAAAAAGAGATGCATTCCTTATCAAAACATATCAATTCAACAATTACTTGCACAAGCTTGTATATACATATTATGAATAAATGCCAACATACACTTCTTTAAATCAAAAGCTGCTTGACTATCACATACAATTTGCACTGTTTCTTTTTAGTCTTTTACTCCTTTGCATTCCATGATTTTACAGAGCATCTGAAGCTATTGATGTTTCCAGAAAATATAAATGCATGATTTTATACATTGTCACACAAATGGTGATTTGTCATATATTCATGTAATAAATCTGAGCCTAAATCTATTCAGGTTGTTAATGTTGGGATTTATACCTATTGTAGTCAATTAGTACAGTAGCTTAAATAAAATTCAAACCATTTAATTCATAATTAGAACAATAGCTATTGCATGTAAAATGCAGTTCAGAATAAGTGCTGTTTGAGATGTGATGCTGATACCACTGGAATTGATCTGTACTGTAATCTTGTTTGTAATCCTGTATATTATGGTGTAATGCACAATTTAGAAAACACTCATCCAGTTGCAATAAAATAGAATTGAAAATCAGACCAATTGTTATATTTCTTCCTAAAGTAATTTTTACAATATAAAATTATTCTTAGGGGAAATAATTGTTTTATTTGCTGAATTAAAAAATAATAAACATTATTTGTAGAATAAAGTAAAAAGAAAAAATACTTTGGTATATTTTCTAGTCTTTTTATCCCCATTAAAGAGTCACCAGTTCTTTGTAGGTAATGAAAAGACCTAACTAATGTTTCATGATTTGGATTATAGGGTTGCAGGATGAGGGGGATGAACAATGTATTTTTGCTTTTCTTTGTTTAAGCACCTTCACCTTTGGTGGGGTTGGTTCTTATTCTTTTAAATGATTGTGCTACTCTTTCCTTCTCTTTTTAAAAGGTGAATTAGTTAATTATTAACAAGCAATACATAAATAAGTGCCCAAAGTTAGTTTGTCTACACACTTAAAATATTAAAATCGTAACTATTTTATTAGTGCTCTGTTACCTGTACATTTTCCTGAACTGATCAGCTCAGGATATGTTTTGCAAAAGATACTGTCCCAAACAGAAAGTTACACCTTAGAAAATACCAGGGGGAAATTGTTCAATTAATTGAAAGATTCTAAGAAGAAATAGAATTTTATAATTGCTGTATAAACATCTTGCAATATTTCAATAATTTCTCAAGAAAAAGGATCAATGATTTATATGTATTTAAGAAGACATTGTTTGTACTATGTTTTAGGAAGGTGTAATTGTTTCCCATCCCCCAATGGGGCACTATGCTCTTGTTTTATAAACACAACTCACTGGAAAAACTCACAGATAATTTTGTTCATTGTTAAGTCCACTTAAAAAAATAGTTTGGCATTTCCTCTTTGAGAAATGACTGACAGTCATGATTCCTAGGGAATAACATTTTGGCAATTGTGGTCTGGCTCTACCACCGTGCTCTGATTACTGTCATTAGTAACTCCATTGTTCCTCCTCGGATTTGGATGCCACATTGGATGACTACCTCCCTTCCCAAGCTTGTTCCTTTAATCTTCTCATTGGTGATTTAAGGGTTCCAGAAAGCTGACCTCATTTAGCAAGCTGCTCCAGAAAAATGTGAGTAATCTAATGGACAGGAACAATTAGCCATACTAATAACATTGCCAATGGGGCTGCATCAAGCTGTGACAGTAGCAGTAAGGAACATTTCAACATTAAAAAAATGTTTGAGTGCAATTTAAAATATATCATTTTAACATGTTTTCCATCAGCCTTCATCACATGACAGAAATACATTTAAGTTAGTCCCAACTTTATCCCAAATGCAGCAATCTCATTCCAAGTGAATCAGAGTTGTTATTTTGGAATCAAGCTGTTGCTTCCACTATCCCGGATTGTTCTCACTAATCTTACTTTAAGAGACATAACACTGATATTTAAACAATGCCAGTCTTCCAGCATAGATCACAAAGTGAACATTCAGATTTGATCTGATCTATTAAGCAGCTCAATTTCACCTGTAATTAAAAGTAGATGTATTCCTGCAAGTTAAAAATTGTTGCTGTAGTGAACAGAAGAAATAATGAGAGAATGACATTTCAAAAATTCCATCTTCTAAAACAGCAAGTGGAGAAATCTAGACCCTGAATTAATTTCTTCCTTCCTTCCTTCCTTCCTTCCTTCCTTCCTTCCTTCCTTCCTTCCTTCCTTCCTTCCTTCCTTTCTTTCTTTCTTTCTTGGTAGAAATGATGACTGAAAGTTAGTTTTAAGTGATTTTTCCCCCTATATTGCCTGCACAATTTCATTCTAAAACATGGGGATTCTTTCAGTCAGTCAAGAAGTAACTCACATGCCACCATCTTTTATTCAAAGGCAGGCACAGATGTTCCTTCTGCAGGGGAGGTTTTAATTTATGAAAATGATATTGTTTATGCATGAATGAACTGCATGCACTCTGCATAACACATAGCACTTCCATCTGATCAGAGAAATACCACAGAACCAGTGCCAATGTCAGAAACATATTCTACAAATTTACTCACTTAAATGTTTAATGAATATTTGGAAGGCATTTTCAAACCACAAGAAACCTTTTAAATGATCTTCTTTCCTTTTATGAATTACTACCTATATTTAAAAGAGACTTTTATAGTTTTTACAATTGGCTAATGCTTTTATCTAGCTAATAAGAAAATGTTTTGCTTACTGAAAATCAACCAAAAAGAAAATGCTGGCAACTTTGACTTTATTAGGAAAAATATTGTTTTTAGTTTTGCCACATAATGCTTGTTACAAGTAATATGTAGTGTCTCTCCTTCCTTCATCTTGAACAATTACTATTTCAGTAAAATAAGATACTTAGACCTATATATTTAATGTTAAATCCTGAGCTAGTTCCAGAAGAAGGTGGCATTTAAAACCTGTAGGCAATTTCATAATAGGAGAAGAAATTTGGGTGAATATTTTAACTGGTGCATCATTTCTGGTGTTGAATAGGAACACTCTGCATAACTTAAATTTCATTTATATCATCAATTGCAATTATACATCATCTATCTACTTTAAGTCCTTAAAAAGACAGTTATATGCAAATTTAAATGGAGATTCACAGTATCTCTGGAATAGACTACTAATTTTAGGTTTATAATATGTTCCAGTAAGATAATATTTGAAGCAAATTTTAGGTGTTGCAATTTATTGATTTTAAAAAGATCTCCTAGTGTTTTCAACATTTGAAAGTCTATATGCATTTTCAGAAAATTAATGCATTTTCTGATAGAAGCTAGCAATTACTAAAATAATATATGGATCATTAGCTAACAGTTTGAAACAAGCTGTTTTGGTTCTATAATTATACAAGAAATTTAAAGTGAAAAATCTATTAAACAATTAATAAAACTAGATTTCAAATCATAGGCTGATTTTGTTCCGATGGGACATATAAAATAGCAAAGCTGTTTCTTAAATTATACTAAAACCTCCTGTCTTCTCTTTTTCTCTTCATCTAGTAACATTTATTTCCTGAAAAAAATCTGAATAAAATCTTTAATTCCAGGGTCTGATGAAAAATAAAAGAGCCAATGCAACATCTTGTGGAACACCAGGACTGAAAACTCTTGTTACCATTGCAAAGAGGAGTTCTGGCGTCAGATGCACAGTGATTTGTATGGTGGCATAATCACTGGCTCCTGGCCAGGCATTATGTTTCTGAGGACACTATTGTCAAGAACCATTCAACTAGAAATCTGCACTGTATGCACTCAAAAGTTGAGATCATCTGCCTTTCTATGTCAGGAAGAATTCTGTACTGGCAATTGACTCATGGACTCTCTTCACACACACCAACACTTGGTTCAATGGCTCTGATGGAATTAACTATGTAACCAAACTAGTGGCGTTGACAAGGCCACCGACTCTGGGGACTTCTGGTTAAATTGCTAATTTTAAAATGCAGAGTATTATGTTAATTCTGGACTAAATCTTCATATATGTGGATTTGGTCATCCAGATATTATTGTGCTATTTATCCAGCTAATTCAGAGGTAGAAAAATATTGACAACATCCATCTTCATAGATCTCAATGTTTGGAGCAATCCAAAAGGATGGATTTGGTTATGAAATTACATTGAGAAATAAGAGAATAAGTATAATCTAACATATATATATATAATCTAACATATATATATAATCAAGTATAATCTAAAATATATATAGGATTTGGGGCAATTTACTCTTAACAAATTAACCCTGCTTTTGATTTTCATGTGTAAGGATACCTAATCAGAAAGATGGCCTCACACACTTACTAGGTCTGTGTTAGGTGTCATGTCATTTACACATGACATCACCAAAACTGCCTTGTGCCTTCTTTTACAAATGGGGAGATTGCAAGAAGCTGGGATACCCAGATATTTGCATTCTGGCTTTCTTTCTACAAATAGATTCTTTTTCCAATGCTACTTCCTCAAAGAAGCCTTTTCTGATCCCCATCTAATGTAGCAACCACCTTCAACCCCACTCACATCACCAAAATATCACCCTTCTTTTTTTTCAGAGCATTTATCTATCCAGTGTTATTTTGTGTATTTATTTGTTCAGTTCATTTTTAATCTATCATCTCTCAGTAGGATGTGGGCTTCACAATGATAAGAATCTGGTGCTTAGAAGATCTAGGAGATCTGCAATAAATATTAATTTCTAAGAGAATCAGATAATTTTAATCTGATGCCAAAGCCTGTTTCCTTAACCACTATGGTATAAATCAAATCACTGAAGGAGTATCACAGATTTTCAGTTTCATGAATGTTGTATACATTAATTCTATAAAAAAAGAACCATTGAAACTAATTTCTTATCATGCTGCCTGGCATTGAACTCCCTCCTCCCTTTTCAGGATCAGTAATCATGAATTATCTGTTATCTTTTCTTTATTTGATACCAATTGGTTAAATATAATTTTGAATCAAACTAAAAGAACTCAAATACTACAGGCTTTTCCCAGACCGTGTCTCTTTTTCCTCATTCATTAAGAATTCTCTTGAGTGCATGCTACCCTTTTCCTTTCTGTTCATCACTCTTTCAGCAATTGCTCTTGTTTTATTTTTAGTGGTGTATAAAATTACCCTGCCTGTGCTTTTAAGTGTTCAATGTATAAACTTAGCACATTAATACTATTTTTTCAGTGTTCTCTTTCAATGATGTCAGTTGGGGTTTCAGTGACGTCAATGAAGGGATATTACAGTGCTTAAGAGAGCTGTTAATTGCTTTCCACTGGCATTAACAGTTGTAGGGCTGCTCAACTCATACTAGGGAATATAAAGTCATAATCTGTTGTAAGTTTCAAATACAAGACCAAATAATGTTTACATCAAGAACAAAGAAGATAATAGAATGTTCTAAAAAGATGGGGGAGAAGATTACTTATTGTTAACAGATAACTGAATAATCTTTATTTCAGCCAAAGACAAAATATATAGTAAACAGTAACAAATGAATATAAATTATAACTAAATCTAAGTAGTAATATTAATTATCACTATTTTTTAAAGAGAGAGAGAGAGAGAGAGAGAGAGAGAGAGAGAGAGAGAGAGAGAGAAAGGAGAGAGAGACAGAGAATTTTTTAATA
Source organism: Ictidomys tridecemlineatus (assembly GCF_052094955.1). Classification (NCBI taxonomy): domain Eukaryota; kingdom Metazoa; phylum Chordata; class Mammalia; order Rodentia; family Sciuridae; genus Ictidomys; species Ictidomys tridecemlineatus. The sequence continues at coordinate 148,837,204 of NC_135483.1, read as the reverse complement.
TTTATTTTTCAATTTTTGGTGGACACAACATCTTTATTTTATTTTTATGTGGTGCTGAGGATTGAACCCAGCACCCCATGCATGCTAGGTGAGCATGTTACCGCTTGAGCCACATCCCCAGCCCCACACAATTTTTTTTTTTTTTGAGACAAGGTTTCATTAAGGTGCGGAGGCTATCCTTGAACTTGCAATACTCCTGCCTCAGCATCCAAGTCAGGGATTTCAGGTGTGCTCGCCTGGTCTTACATATTTCTTTACTAAAAGAATTTCATAGTTACTATTTGTTTGCATATTTTAAAATGCCAACATGAGGTTTTTGGACAAAGGAATTCTATTTTAATGTTTCTTTAACTTAAACAAGTATATTAAAATGAAGTAACGGGATATTTTACTTCCCAGGGTTTTATTTTTGCCTAATTAGCTTGGAAACTCGGGGTAGCAGTCTGCTCATGCCTTCTCAGGGCAAGAGTCTGCTCATGTCTTCTAGGTTTTGGTGCATTTATCTTATTTAAATATATATATTGCCAATGGGGGAATATATATAATATATATTATATACAAAAGAATATTATGACTCTTCTCACCCCTCTTCTACCTAAAAATCCAGAACCTCAGAATGTGAACTTTTTGAGAAGTATTATCTTTCCAGATGTAATTAAGATGTAAGATGAAAATTAGGATGAAGTCATGTTGGATTAGGGTGGATATTAAATCCAATCATTGATGTCATTATAAGAGGACAGGATATGTAAGTGCACAGTTTGAAGAAAGAGTGGCATGTGGAGATGAAGAAAGAAATTGGAGCAACTGTCTATAGACCAAAAGACTTCAGGGATTGTGGGTGACCACCAAAAACTAGGAGATAGGAATGAACAGACTCCCACTCTCAGTTTCCAAGAAGAACTCACCCTTATGTTGGACTTCTGGTCTAAACCTATGATACAATGCATTTATGTTGTTTTAGGCCACTCAGTTTGTGGTAAATTGTTATGTCAGCCCTTGCAAGCTAGTAGATATGTTAAGTCTACCATAAACTGATATGAAATGTAGAGAAATTTGTTCAAATTCTTTTAAAAATATCACTGGGAACATTTAATGACATGAGAGATAACTACCATCATATTTGAGTGAGTACTAGGTTTGATATTTGAACAAGTTGGCCAATAATAGCTATTTAATAAACATCCAAATTACATATAAGTATTTTTATTCATATGAATAAACTTAAATTGACATCTAGATTTAACCAAGGGTGACTTAAAAAATCCCTATTCTGTATTTTTAAAACATACCAAGGGCTGGGGATGTGGCTCAAGCGGTAGCACACTGGCCAGGCATGCATGCGGCCTGGGTTTGATCCTCAGCACCACATACAAAGATGTTGTGTCCACCAAGAACTAAAAAATAAATATTAAAAAAATTTCCTCTCTATCTAAAAAAATATTTTAAAAAACATATCAAATATCATTTTTCATTTAATCTTCATGTGAAAAATGCCACATATATTTGATTTGTGGGCAGCATGTATATAAATAAATAGAGCCTCTGAAAAAACAAAATTTTGACAACATGCAAAATTATATAATTGTTTACAAATAAATTTAAAGTGCCACCACTTCTAAAAGTTGTATTCCCCTTTTCAGGTCTTTTAGGAACTCGAGTCAGTACTCACCTCATAAGCATAAAATCCAGAGGCTAAGACTCCATCCTCAGTTGGGGGCTCTACATATGATTATTTGACTGTTCCCATTGGTCTAAACACAAGTTGGTTTTTATTTTCTCTGAAGACATTCACTTAATCAGAAGTGTTGCTTCTGTCTCTCATTTGCTTTCTTTCTAGTTTCTTGGTCACTCTCACTTAAACATGAGTAAGAACATGAACAAGGGGGAGGAGCTGCTTCTTGCTTTATATTATTTGAGCTGCTGAGTCTCATCTTTGTCCAATTTGGTTTTATTTTTTAAGCCAGTTTGAGTTGGACTCTTTTTTTTTTTTTGCCACACACAATGAGAATTGCCTGATAAAAGAGAGACTGTAATTTTACTGTTGCTTGGTCATCTTTGTACACTAAGATGAAGAAAACACTGGATCTAGGGAAGATGAAATTGAGTTAAGGTGTGGGTATGATTGATTGAGAAAAGTGTTGGGTAATGTAAAGAACAGGCCATAGGCAAACAATTACATGGAATAAGAAGAATACTTACTTCAAGAGACAAGTCAGGATGGGAAAGAGAAGTTTAGGAGAAGAGGTACGAAAGTAGTGGGAATTTATGCTTATGAAGAATTTTATAATAAAATTTCATGAAGATAGAGGCATGTTCATTCTCTAAGTGAGATGGAGTTTGTCAACTTTTCATTACTGTGATCAAAATAACTAAAGAGAATAAGTTGGAGGAGGAAAAGCTTATTTTAGACCATGGCTTCAGAGTTCTGAATACGTGCTCAACTGACTTCATTGTTCTGGGTCCAAGTGAAGCAGAACATCATGGCAGAGGACAGCCACTCAGCTCGTGGCAGCAAGGAAGTAGTGAGAGAACAGGGGGGTGGCAGGGACAAAATGTAAACTCCCAAGCACCCCTGGTGACCTACTTCCTCCAGCCATACCCCGCCTGCCTATACCTCTATTAATCACCCAGTTAATCCACTCAAATTATTAACCCCTCATAAGGATCAATCCATTGATTAGGTCACAGCTCTCATAATCTAATCATTTCACCTCCTGCATTAGCACAGTAGCTTTAGGGGGACACTTCACACCAAAACCATAATGGGGTTGAAGGAGAACACCAGAGGTCTAGATTATCTTCTCTGGGGATCAGAAGGGGAGGCTCCATTAAGACTAATCAATATTAGTACAATAGGGCTTAGGGCCAAGCAAAGTTCAGAGACCATGATATTATAGTAGTTTGTCATAACCTCAGTCTATCTTCTACAATAATAGCTTTCAGTGGCCCATATTTCAGTGTGAGAAAAGCAGATAGATGCAGAATTGTATGGAGTTTGGACAAGAGAGATGAAAGTGCTGCTGAGAGTGAAGCTGAAGTGATATGACACAGGACCCAGTAAAGGAGAAGTGAATCATCTGGTATACGGACAAAGATGGCCCCATCAATTCTGTAGTAACTTGGAAGACAAAGTATACCTAAGGAGCTTCTATATCCAGCTACGGATATTTTCAGCAGAATATTGCAATTGCTAAACAGTTTCTTTTAGCCACAAAAGAAAGTTTTTCAAGAGAGAAATGAGCAAGCATAATATAGATGTAGAGAGCACAGGATGGACTCCCCTGGATAGAAAAATATTCTAAAAGCAAGAAATGACCCCAAAGATGAAAAGCAGGGTGCTTACCGATAAATATGTGTCCAATCAAGCTCCAATCAAGGGTGCAGATAGAACACACAGCTTACCTGTTCAAAAATATTCCTATGAATTCCTATGAACATATACCACGATAACCTGACTTGAACCCAAAGTAGACAGAAACCAGTCTTGAAGAGATTTGTAGTAATAACTTTTGTATAATATGACACTTTATATATTTAAATGCCACATTGTATATGTTTGTCTTCAGGTTTCTCATACAATAATCTGACATCAAATATCTGGGTACTTTCATACCAACCAGTTTTCCAATTTTTGGTGGACACTGACTGGATGTCCTACAATTTAACTTAATTCTAGCACTACTCAGAATCAGTGCAGAACTACAGTCTAATGGTTCAGTCCCACCAGACTGCCCTCCCCTGCAGATGTCATTTGCAAGTCCAGGTTTCCTGTACTCCAAACTGACTGGCTACAAATTGGAGGAATGTCCTCCTTAGTTCAATAATTTGCTAGATTTGCTTACAAGACTCAGGGAAAAGTTTACTTATGTTTACCAATTTACCATAAAGGACACAACTCAGGAAGAGCCAAATGGAAGAGACATATAGGGTCTGTGTTAGGGGAGTTTCCACATCTTTTCCAGGTGCATGGCCCTCTGAGCACCTCCATGCGTCACTAGCCCAGAAGCTCTCTGAACTCCTTCTTTTAGGGGTTTAATGGAGGCTTTATCATTTTTTAGGCATGATTAACTAAATCACTAGCCAATGATGATTAATATTATCCCCTGTCCTCTCTTAGAGGTCAGGGATGAGGCTGAAAAGTTGCAACCCTCTAATCACATGATTAGCTTTTTGGGTAACTAGTGCACTGTTCTTAGGGGTTTTCCAAAAGTCATCTCATTAACATAAACTCAGATATGGTGGACAGAGGTTTGCTATAAATAACAAAAGACAACCCTTTAACCTTTATCTCTGTGAAGCTACATCAGGAGCCAGATATAAAAGTCTAACCAAATAGAGAGCTCAAAGCATTTGACAATAACTGCTAACAATGCTCTACTGTAGAAACTCTTTTTAAAATATTGTTTTTAGTTGTAGATGGACACAATACCTGTATTTTGTTGTTGTTGGTTTTTTTTTTGTGTGTGTGTGTATGGTGCTGAGTATCGAATCCAGTACCTCACATGTGCTAGGCATGTGCTCTACCAGTGAGCTGCAACCCTAGCTTTGTACTGTAGAATCTTAAGTTAGGTATAACCAGGCACACAAAGGAAATAAAGAAAGAAAGAAATAAAACAACCTCTTAAGAAAAGTTCCCATTTTTGCTTTAAACACTTTTATAGAGATGATATCCTAGTACCCTAGCATATTTCTGGAAGCCACCAGAAATATGTGGAGTCCTTTATACCACATGGGGATTTTAAAGTAGACAGTTGCAAAACCCCTGATATCTTAATGACATCACATGGGATGAGCAAACCCAGGAACAGTCTGACTCCAGACTTCTTGATAAATAGTTTTTTTTTTTTTTTTGCATTAGAGATTGAACCCAGAGCCTCACACATGCTAGGAAAGCAACGAACCACATCCCCAGCCCTTTTTAATTTTTATTTAAGATAGGGTCTTGCTAAGTTACTCAGATTGGCCTGGAACTTGGGATCCTCTTGTTTCAGCTCTCCCAAGTAGCTGGGATCCTCTTGTTTCTCCTCTTGTTTCAGGCATGCAACACTATGTCCAACTAATATCTTTTTATGTGAGAAATAAAATATTATTTAAAAACCACTGCTATGTATATAAGTGGTAGACATATTCACACCAAAAGGTGACAGATTAATGAAGTAATCATCAAAGACAGTGAATCCAGGATAAACTCTTAGATGCCCAGGAGTGAGAAGGCTGAAAGCAATGATCCATTTTCAATAGTGAGTAGGGGCATTGCATCTTTTCTATAATGCATTTTCATAGCTATAATATAAACTGTACCCATAGTGTGGAACTTAACCATAGATCTCTTATTTAAATTTCTGATTTTATTTGTGTGCCTGGTTATATCTAATTTAAGATTCTACAGTACAGTATTGCTAGCAGTTATTGTCAAATGCTTTGAGCTGTCTATTTGGTGAAAATACATTTGAAATTTTGACTACAAGTTTATGAACATCAGAACCCACCTAAGAGGGGGGATTTTTAAACACTCAAGAAAGGGAGAGAGCCTATTTCATTGTTGCCCATTGAAATGCTAAAGATCACATTGGGTGAGTGAGGTATATTCTAGAACATTGCTGAGCAATTTGTTTTAAACAGAGTTTCAGTCTAAGTACAAAAAACTGGCACATGCAAAAATTTTGATATTATGACTGTGGGATTCTAGGATTTGTTCTATTTTTTTTTCCTGCCATTGTTGCAGGGACATATGGACCTGTACCTTTTAGGCAGCAGGAACCAGAGAAGCAGGAACATTCTGACAAAATCTCCACTCAGCATGAGAAGGAAGCTGTCCCCTTGATACCTTGATAACATGCCCATTTAGCATCAGAAATAGCCAAGAGGCGGACACAACTAAAACTCACCTCACTCAAAATAGATGTTGACATAGAAAAAATAAATATGGCCTGCTGTTGTGAATTTTTATTCTCACCCATAAGGCATAATGGGCTCAGCGATATCAAAAATTAATACAGGAGTTCAATTTGAAAAGTTAATTTATTCATCACGCATTCAACACATTTATTGAGCATCTGTTATATCAAAAGCATTGTTCTGAACACAAGAGATAGAGCCATAAATAAGCAGACGAGGTCATTGCTTTCACAGAGTTACTGCCAATTTGATGGAAGAGGGAAGACAGAAATAAGTAAACAAATAAATCAACTGCATACTTTTATGTAGCAAAAAGTGAAATGAAGGAAAAAACATTAAGTAGGGATCAGCTTTTACTTGGTTGGACAGGGAAGATATTCTGAGTGGATAAGGTGACATCAACCCAGATATTGAGCAAAGCCAGACCAGACTGATGTGTGTTGAAGGCACTACCTGGGGCATATGCTCATGTCAGTATATACTGAGTCATAAAATAATTTCAAAAAGAGCAATGCAACATAGAAAATGAATGGGACTGTATTCTCTGAGAATAACCATGCCCTCAAAGGAAAAGGAATTTAAAAAGCAGATTTCCATAACAATTAAAGATTTTAGAATAAAGTTAGTGATGTAGTGTGGAAGTTGTCCATCTCTTTTGGACTATCTCTCTGCAATTGCCCATAATCTATCACTATGATACATTTTTCCAAATGTTGAATTTTCATTTTGGTTTCCTCCCTTTTTTAGTTTTTCACCTATTTTAAATTTCTAGTATTACTCTTTGTAATTTTCTCCGATGCATGTTTTATCTTTACATCATTTTCATTGCCATACGTATCCATTTTGTAAAGATTTTTAGAGACTTCTAGTTTGTTTACACATTTTTAAAAAATTGACTACAGTTATCATAATGTTGACTTTGTGTGTAAACATTGTGCACATAAAACATTGAAACTTCCTCAAAAAATGAACAGCTCTCTGTTTTGTACATCTGCATTTGGGAAAGATTTTCCTGAGATCTCAGCTCTTTGGGCAATTATATATGTGAAGCGACCCATTGTAGTTTTCAAATGACATCATCGAAAGACTTAGATTGTCACAGTATTTCAAATGACTGCAGTCATAAATCTAGGTGCACACAATTATGAGTTATAGTGCTACACATTTGTACATTTTACTTTTTTCATATATTTTATTATGAATATGGTTTGTTTGCTCACAAGTGCTATAACTGTGCAACTGTTTTTAGTACACCTGTTTATGTTTGCCAAAGTGTATTATTATTATCTATTTTATTATAGAGTGGCCTATGAAGTATTCACTCATATCTTCATGTTTCTCAAATACATCCCTTTTAAAAATGTAAATAAATATATTTAAAATTCTTTGGAATTATTTTTTCCAAAATTATACTTTGGGGATCTTTTAGGATTTAAGCCTTTAGGAATTTTCATCTTTTTGGAATGTCAACATTCATTTCTTTGTCTTTTGGGATTTGGGTCCAAAACTGATTCATATAAATAACATGTGAATGCATAAAATTATTTTCAAAAGATCTTTCAGGGAGCTTCCTGAACATTGTTTTTCTTGCACTGGTGTAGCTTGAGTATTTGTTTCCAGAGCATTAAACAGCAAGGGTCCTAATTTAACAAATAGTCACTTTATGTTTAGGGATTTGGTGAAGTCAAGAGACAGTGTCTCCATCCCTGTTTCTTAGAAATCTAAGTTTAAAAGGAAGACCATGAAAATCTCTGCTATTTTAACATTTTTAGTAGGCCATTAAGTATGCTCTGCAAACAAAACACCCAAGCTTCCAGGAGAAGCAAGGCAAAGCTCAGGGACCTTACGCCATGAGTCAGCCTCTTGAAGTCACCTTCTCAGTGCCACAGATGGAGGCTGATGAATCTGCACCCAACAGAGATAGTGCAATGGGGGAAGTAGGTGTAGTTCTGGTCCAGACCTACTGGTATAGATCTGCACTTTGGCCAGTGGATATTCAATCCTATGTCACTCCCTTTGGTCTCCCAAGTCTGTTGGCTTACAGATTTGGAGTTTGTAAGGCAAACAATTGAATGCTTATGGTTATCAAATTACCGTCAACATAGATCCTTTTCAAACTCTAGTCAACAGTATTATTTTATTAAGGAGTGGTCACTGGAGGTGGAATAAAATCCAAGCTCACACCATGACCTGTGTGACCACATGTGCTTTACTTCCTGCCCACCTGCTCAAAACCCATCTTCGATTATGTTTCTTCCATTCTTTCCTACCCATGTGTCCTACCACACTGGCCCTTATTCTCTTCAAATAGCTAAGCCCATTTTCATTCAGGGTCTTTGCTGTTGCTATTTAACTCTGTCTGGTACATTTTTCAAGTAAACTATGTAATTAACTTTTCATCTTATTGCATGCATTATTTTTGAAACAATAACTTTGCTAGCTTTTTCAGGCAAGTGTGGCTTTAATTCATTAAAACTTCCTGGAGTTTCCTCAGCTAGAAGAAATGGCAATGCATACAAATGACAAATTCTAAAACCAAAGATTTTGTCATTGACATAGGCAAAAAAGGAATGGACAATCCCGTTCTCAGAGTTTGGCTTTCTATTCCTTTTTATGCAGCTCCCCCCCAACACACACACACACACACACACACACACACACATTTTTCCCCATGGGAATTATGGTCTTGGGGATTTGGGGCTTTCAGGATTTATCATTTGGGATTTTAATCTTTCAGGATTGTGATTTTTGGGATTTTAGTCTTTAGGGATTTTAGACTTTATAGATTTTGATCTTTCAGGATTTCAACATTTAGGATTACAGCATTTGGGATTCTATCTTTTGGCATTATGATTGGCACCAGCATGGATCATTTATGGGACAACTGATCTTCAGGAACTAAGGGGAAAAATTGAGGTAGCTTGGCTTTATTGTTACATATAAATGTTGAAAGCGTTCATTCATTCTTTCAGAATTTTTTTTTAGCACTCACTATGTATTAGGATCTGTACTAGATTCTGGGAATTTAACAGTAAATAGGATAAACTCTGTGCTATTAAGGAGTTTATACTCTATCAATAACAACATTCAATGCTTATATTCAATACCCAGTACATTGACTCATTCAGTAGGGAAGCTGGACCAATAAAGAAGTTAACATACAAGAGATAATAATAATTGCTGTAAAGAAAAATAAAGAAGGGCATGGTACAGAAATGAATAAAACCTGAACATGTTTATGTTCCAATCCTCAGATCCTGTGATATGTTATTTTATATGGCAAAAGGGACTTTGCAAATGTAATTGAGTTAAGGATATTCATGTAGACCTAATGTAATCACAGGATATCAGAGGGAGAGAGAATGGCCAAAGTCAAATGTCAAAGAAAAAGAGAACTAAGGACAGAAACAAAGAGGACAGAACGTGATTAATAGGTGGCTTTGAAGATGGAGAAAGGGGCTATGAGCAAAGAAACACAGATGATCTCTAGAAGCTGGAAGGAGTGCATTCTCCCCTGGAGCCTCCAGAAGGAATGCCTCTTGGCTGACACCTTGATTTTACTCCAGTGAAGTTGATTTGGATTTCTGACCTCCAGGAATATAAGATAATATGATTTTTTAAGCACTGAGTTTGTTGTAATCCATTTACAGCAGCAGAAACCCAATACACAGTGTTATAGAAGGTAAATTATTGGGGTTACTCATAAATGGCCTCTTGAGGAGGTGACATTAAGCAGAAAAGTGTGCAAAGTGGGGAGTAAGACATTTGGCTGGCTATGGGAGTGGGCAGAGGGAGCATTCCAGCCAACGGGAACAGCAAGAGATAATACTCCAAGAAGGAAGTATGCTCAGTGTGTCTGAGTACCAGAATGAACAAGAGGAAGAAGTTAGTAGATACCTTAGGGAGGTAGCTGGAGGCTAGATCATGTAGAACTTTGTAGTTTTGCTAAGCATTTTGATTATATTCCAAGAGTGATGAGAAGTCACTGGAAGGTTATAAGCAGGAAGTGACATGCTCTTGTCACTATTAAAGACATGATATAAATGCTAAGTGGAAAATAGATTCTGAGCTGGAAGTATCAATACACCTGAGAGGTGCAGAACCATAGGCTAAGATGAGAGGGGGCTGAAAAGAGTATATATTGAAGATGAAGTGGACCATATTTGCTAGTTGATTGGAAGTGATATATAAGACAAAGTGGGAGATAAGAATGATATCAGAGAGTCTGATAACACTATTTGCTGATTCAAAATATTCTGGGACTATGATGGAAAATCATGAATTTTGTTTTAGATGCTATTGGATAAGTCAGTAGAGGTGTCAGGTTGGCAGTTGGACATAATATCTGGAGTTCAGGAGATTAAATTGGATGGATGCTATCTCTTTTGCAGCATAGGTAGTGTATAAAGCATGGAACTGATGTGTGTAGATAGATCTTGAGCACAGAGCTCTGGAGCATTGCATTTTAGTTCCCTGGAAGAGGGCATCTCATCTATGGGGGAAAAAAATGGAACATGGTCCTTATTACTTCCATATTTAAGGCAATTCAATGCCAATGTTTTTGACTTCTGGCCTGACGGAAGCTTGAAAAATGGCAACTTGGCCCTGTGCAAAGGTCTTAAGAAGTAGTCATTGCCTTGGCCTATTTGCCCTGGCTCTCAGTGAGCTTTTAAAATGCCAGTGAGCTCTAATCCTGTTGATTGACCCACAGCTGTGAATACAAGTTGCTGACTCCAGAAGTGCAGCTCATTCTGGAAAGGGCACCATTCCTTTCCCCCTAAGGACTGCTGAGAGAGCCACCTGAAGTCTGCATAGGCTTAGCAGCAGCTGCACTTCTACTCAATCAGATCAAACTGAAGTTCTTTTTTTGCTTCCTGAGGAACCCTGGGTATTTGTTTTTAGAACACTGAACAGTAAGAATCCTCGCTTCACTGACACACAAATGCTTTATGTTTGAAAAGGATTTGGCTAGGCCTATGTCTTACTAGAATGGCTGGAAAAACTCCTGTTACGGTTAGGTCTTCTTTCGTCTTCTTTCTTGATTTGCTGTTTGATGGTGAGGACAAGAAGAGAAGTGGCTGCCTGTCTAATGGAATTATTTTGGCACTAGCACACCAGTCCTAGATTCACAACTCTCTTTAACTCCTGAATTTTTCTTAGAATTATAATGACCCTATATAAAGCCTCCTGCTTTACCTCCCTGTCTGCCCCTCCACTGGGGACTAACTTTCTCCCTGCATGCTTCCCCACCACAGATTACTCCCTGTGTTGTTACATTTCTTAAAGCAGTTATTCTCAGCCTTTGCTAAATACTGGAATTACCTGGGGAACTTTAAAAAATCCTGAAGTCTGGGTCCTATCCCCAGAGATTCCAACTTAATTGTCTTCCAGTATGGCCCAGACAATTGGATTCTTAAAAGCTCCCTAGGTGACGCACATACAGCCAGAATTGAGAACCACAGGCCTCCAGACTCTATGTTTTCTAGATTAACCACCACCACCACCACAAAAATCGAATTTTAGGAACTCAAACTATGAAGATTAAAAGTGAAGGCCCCAGGGATCCTCCTCTTTTACAGATGACATTACTGAACAGCAGTAGCCTTTTGGAGAACAAATGATGCTGCTTGTAATCTCTACAGTACTGCCAGATCCAAACAAAGGCAAGAGTGCAGAGAAGGTAATATCTTGGGAAAAGTATGACCCTATAGGCTAACAGCATGGGGACACCTTCCTTTAAAACTAAATTTGTCAGAAGCAAATTTGTGTATGCAAAGCAGAAGTTTCAGGAGATGAGTTCCCACTCTGTCCCAACTGTCTACAGACCATCTCTCCTAGGCATGCAAAAGGAGTCATCAAGTAGCACCTCTGCTCTTCAGGAAGCTCACTGGAAAGGAGGTGGACAGAGCCTTCCACGCTTCCAACTCAAAATGTGCACTATGGCCAGCAGCCCTCATCTTCATCTAGTAGCTTCTTAGAACTTTAGTATTTGCTGGGGCTGGGGTTGTGGCTCAGTAGTAGAGTGCTCGCCTAGAAATTTAGTATTTGGGGCCCCCTTCCAGACCTACTCAGTAAGAATCTGCATTTTAACAAGATGCCCATGCAATATGCAATTCAAAGTTTGAGGAGCATTGGTTCATAGGACTCCAGGTAATGCAACGCGCCTAATTCTTTCGAACATCCAAGGCCCAAATGGAGGCTGTCACTTATTTCTCCTCCCGGAGTGGGTAGTCTTGTGGTGAGTGGTGGAGAAGCTTGGCAGCGCAAGGTGCAGACGAGGTCCAGGGCGGTTCCTCCCGCGCCACGCCTCACTCCTGGGTCTCAGCGGGACGCGCCGTTGCTGTGGCAGCGCCTGACGCAGCAAGAGCAGTGGCTGCTGTGGCCTCCTTCTCTTTCTCCAAAAGCCTCCCCGGACCCCAAACTCGGGCCCAGCCTAGGCTCCTCCATGCCACGGAGGAGACGCCACAGCCGGGTGAGCGCCCAGGAGGGCGGCCGGGAGGAAGAGGCGCCCCCAGAAGTGGCAGCCTTGCTCTCAGCGCAGTCGCAGTCCCCACAGAAGTTCCAAGAGACCGCCGATCCGGTTTTGCTCCGGGGCATCTTCGAGATCCGGAGGGGCAGCTGCGACGTGGTACTGAGCCAACGGGCCCTGAAGTGGCGGCCCATTCAGCCCGAGCGTCCGGCGGGTGAGTGCCAGTCCCGGTGCCACAGTCTCCCAGGCAGCATAGCTCGCGTGCTTCTGCTCCGCCTCCTCTTCACTCCTCTCGCCTCCCCTCTCCTGCTGTGCCCCGGTTGGCTACAGTGTCCTCGACAGTGCCTCCTCCCTCCCAACTGGGGAAAAGTGTGCAACTCCCCTGTCTCCACCAGCTAAGCTTTCCCTTCCAGGGCACTTCCCGACAGACGTCACGTCACGCTCAGTTCCTGCAGAGCGCAGAGAAACTTGAACCCGCAAGGGGAGGTGATTTACAAGTGGTGGGGGGAGGTGATTTACAAGTGTGGGGGGAGGTGATTTACAAGGTGTTCACAAAGTGTCTATCGCATGGGTTCTGAATCCAACTCTCATTTTAGTGTCTCATAACCCCAATATTTTGGGGTTCCTGGATTTGCCCACCGTCACATTCGTTGCCACTGTGGAGCTTGTTCAGGCTGTCTAGAAACTCGATTTGGGGCGTTAACTCAAAATCTGGTTTCCTTGGATTTGCCTTTACTCATTAAAAATTTTAGTGCTGTCATGCTGCAGTTTACAATAGAAATATTTCAAGTCTTAACCCAGAGACACACTCAGTAGAAAACGTTGGAATTTGATACATAAGCCTGTTTTAGTTAAGTAAAAAAATTTTAAAAATTGCCTTTCCCTATTGGTAAACTAGACATCATGGGCTGTTGATGTTATAGAAAGCAGCAGTCACCGTTCTAAAGTTTCTTGTTCAAAAGTCTAACAAAATGAAACCCTCTAGTTGGAACCCAGCATGGGTTATGGATGGGAATTCTGTATGTGCTGTCTGTCATGCCCCTTACTGAACTAAATCTATCTTTGACTTTGATTAAAATGTTTTCAGGTGTTTTGAAAACCAAAGTGATTTATTTTCTCCAACCTTTGAAATTAAAAGCCAGCAAGATGATTATGGAATTATTCTGTGAGTCTTTAAGTTAGCTTAAGTTATGTGATATAGAAGTTTATAATCAGAACCCTAAGAGCCAATTTAACCTACAATAAAGCTAAAATACTATAGAATTAGAATTAGACATTGTGTGATGAGAAACCATACAAATCAATGTTTCAGTGCTGGTACATGGAAAAGCAAATAATGACATGAAAAAAGAAATGTCATTTTATATTGAGTGGTGATTGAGGAAAAGTAGGTTTAATTAGCTCTCCTGGTAATGGAGTTTAAAAAGACAACTTGACAGTTTCATAACTCTAAAGGTTCCAATACTGATTCTTTAATTTCACCCGAAAACCTTTTGGTTTTCTTTCCTTTACATGAGTGTACTACTTTTTCTTTGTAATTAATGCCTGGCTTTTAAACCACTCTGGGCCTCTAAATTTGGAGCCACAGAAGTTGAATTAATTTAAACTGAACAATGAAAACTAATGAATGAATTTGATTGGAACTGGTGAATTTGGTCAGAAAATGGAAGAGAAAACATATCAAAGTTATGGTACTTGGGAGGACATGGAATGATAGGATAAGGTGGGGGAGACCATGTCCATTGATGGTTGATGGGTGACTTGCTGTCCCAGGAAAGTATAGGATGAAGATGTAGAAAGGTCTCTGGGCATTATTAGATCAAACATATGGAATATTTTAAGACCACCCAGTTTTAAACCTCATAGTGTCTTAGTTGTTTTCACTGAGATAAGATACCATGCAATCTTTCCCGGATTTCCTATCTTGAGCAATGTGAGCAAAGACACTGAAGTGTTTTATGAGGGCTATCACGGCCAAAATTGTGACTAATTGATGGTGTTGCTGGCAGAGTAAATGAGGATAACTATAGTGATTTATATGCTCTTTATTGGGTTCAAGGGTAACTTGGAATAATGACTGTTACCCTTCCTCACAGAAGTGAGGCTTGTATGGAGAGCATAAGTCAAGGTGGGAGGTTCAGAAGCATTAGCACTCATCTTTGGTATTATTTTTTAATGGAAGCAAGGTTTTTAGTATATTAGTTCTAGTCAATGAATATGTTAACCTAATCAGCAGTTACTCTATTAATGGATATTTTGGTACTTATGCTAAGGTGCTTTGCTAGATGCTGTGAAGATGAAAAATGACCTGGCATATTTTCCTTCAGGAAATTGTACTTTTCAGGAAAGACATGTGACTCCAATAAAACTCTGTGTCACCAAACATTAGGAAACTAATAACTTGTTTTTGTTAAGTGATATAAAGATCCATAGGTTGTGGGCCCTGCCTCTAAGTACTTCAATGTGTTTAGAGGGGAGGAATATGTTTTTGACAGGACTCTGATCATGCAGAAACAATTTGCTGTTTAAGTCACTACTCTCCCCCTCAAAAAAATAGCTGAAAACTGTTTCATGAAGGGTTGTGGTTTTGTATTATTTTCCTAGGGTTGTAGTAACAAATCGGTACAAATTTGGTGGCTTAAAATGCAGGACTGTATTTTTTTTTTTATAGTTTTGGAGGCTACAAGTCACTTAAGATGTCATTAGGGAGCTGGGTGCAGCTTGGGTTAATGCTTGTTTGGCGTGTGTGAGGCCTGGTTTCCATGTGCATCCTCCTTCTGAAAGCTTGAGTGGGTCCTCCTTTGCATCCTTCAGTTCTGGTGGCTTCTGGTATTCCTCTGCTTGTGGCAGCAGAACTGTTGGCTGTGTCTTCACAAGGCCTTCCCCTCCTTCTCTGCATGCCCTATTTGTAAAGGCAGAAATTATTGAATTTAAGATTACCCTAAACCCAGAGTGATCTCATCTTAAAATCCTTAATTACACGGCAAAGATTTTCTTTCCCAATATGGTCATATTCTGATGTCCAACTGCATTAGAGTTTTGGGAAACACTTTTCAATGTAGTAAAAAGATGTAATGGGTGTGGGAGAAAAATTTTAGGTTGAAGTAATAAAGGAAGAAAATAAAAGGCTGTCTTCTGGGAATAGTGACTGATAGAGCCTGTCAAAGTATAGGAGTAAGAGAATATTTCACAGGCAAATAGACACCTGAAGACACAGGTAAGAAGTTTGAGTTTTATTCGTAGGAAGTAGGAAGTTTTCTCCTGGTTTTTCTTCTACATTTATTTAAAACTGTTATCTGACTTTGTTCCCTCTTTATCCCAATTCCTGTTATTGCTGATGGCCATTGCTCTCTGACCTTCTAGATCTCTTCCCTTTTGGTGACTTTCACCTTCATCCAATTTGCTACCTGGTTCCATCTTCCCTGGGACATGGATCAGCCCTCTGTGCAGCAATACCACTAGTCAACCTAGTAAGCATGGGTGACTGTCATCTCTCTTCAAAACCAGTCCATCCCATCTCTCCCACCTTTTCTAGGCAGTTGTCTCCTCTCTTGTGCTCTCCTTCTTAGGTCTGAAGCCTTTTTTCTCCTCTAGCTCTTTTATTTCCCATTTTGACGTTCCCTACCTTGATCTTCTAAATTCTCTAACTGATGCTCTGCCCCTTCTCACTTGCTTTGAAAAAAATGGTTTATTCTCACTGCCTCTTACCTATTTCTCTACCATCTGAGACCTGGCCTCCTTCAATCAAATGAGAAATTTCAGGTCCCACCTATTTGGATTTTTATTTCATTTAACTTTGACTTGGCTCCCTCAGTTCTGTGACACCAGGAACACCTCACTTATTGGTTTCAGATGGGATTTCTCTCTGTCTGCTTGTCAAATGTGGCATTACCAATGAACTTGGTTGGATCTGATTAATTGTGTACTTTCTGATTTGTGTTGCCCAAAACTCTCAACTACCATTAGTTATCACCAGAAGCGCTCTAAATTTTGTATATCCATAAGAAAAACAACTTTTCTTGCTCTTGGTCTTGTTCCCTATCAAGAATATGGAAGTCAGTAATCAGTTGTCAGTATATTTAACTTTGTTTCTCAGGTTTATGTAAGTTGTGGTGGAATGTTTAGATGGAGAACAAGAATTTCTTATACCTTACATTGGAATCATGAGATTCCATATAGAAGTAATAAATACTTTGGCTTAATATGTAAAGGACTGTTTAGGCAGCTACCTGGAATCTAAATGAGGATTTCAAAGGTAATCCCAGCTTGGATGTCCCTCACTTATTACTTCAATCAATCATCAATCCTGCTTCTTCTGTTTGCTAAGTGTTTCTCACATATACCTTCCTTCTCTGTCCAGTCAGTCATAACCTTAGCTCAGGCTTTATGATCTCACTTGGGCTCCTCCTTTACCTCCCTTGAGCTTGTGCTTAAATGTTACCTTAAAAATGGTAACGTTTTGTCTTTTGCCTTTTGCCTCAGGTTGACAGGAAAACCTAAGAGGTTTTCCTGATGCCTATCTAAAATTCCCTTTTGCACATTTCCTGGTTCCTTTTACTGCCTTACATTATTTTGATGGCATTTAAACTCTCATATATGATATGATTTCTGTTGTCTGTCCTCCCCATGACCACCCACTTTAAGAGGACAGGATTTTTTTTTCTATTATTGGCTGCCCTAATAACAAACAAATGGCATTTCATATTAGGGTGATTTGAAGAGTTTTTAAAAGGTAGTTCAGTATTTATTCTTCCCTTATCTGAGTTTTTTTTTTCATGGCTTCCGTTACTCACAAAAATACTAAATGGAGAATTCCATAAAAGATTCACAAGTTTTAAGTTGTGTGCTGTTTTGAGGAGTGTGATAAATCACGTGCCACCGGCTCCATCTTCCCTGGGACATGGATCATCCCTCTGTGCAGCATATCCCTGATGTTCATACTGTCTAGCCAGCAGTCACTCAGTAGCTGTCTTGGATATCAGGTTGATTAGTAGTATTCCAGTGCTTGTACATAGGGTTCAGGATTATCTGCAGTTTTAGGTATTTGCTGGGGATCTTGGAACATATTCCCCATGGGTAAAGGGGAATGACTGTATTTTTAAAGGTGTAGGAAGAATATGAGAATCTTGAAATACTCTTGGGACTAGTGATAAATGGGCAAGTAATACCATTTGTAGGCCCAAAATTGTAAACTGAGAGAGCAGGTGCTTGAGCCTGGATTCAGAGACTATGTGGAGAAAGTTACCAGACAGCTCCTTTTGGCTTTTGCCTCAGGTTGACAGATTTCCTGAGTCAATCCTGCAGGAAGAGAGATAGGAACTAAAATCCCAAGCTTCTTCTCTTCTATCCCATAACTCAGCCTATAAAGCCAACTAGAAGGCAGCGCACAAGGGAACACTTGATGACTATATAGTGTGGCTTGCCAGGACACAAAGCAGGTGAAAAAGCGTGGAGACAGTCTGGCTGGAAAAAATATATATTCAGAACATCTGTTATGTTTATTGTTGGTACCTTGAAGAGTGCTTGGCACATAAGCAATATTTGTTGAATGAATGAATTTGTGACTGACTTACTGGTCTCCTGAACTTTAGTTTTGCTAATTGCTTTGTGACTTGATTACTACACTCCTACTTAATACTGACCCCTCATCACCTATGGGAGCAATATCCTTTCCCTCCTCCCAATTTTTACTAAGTATAGGAACAAAACATGGTTCTCCAGTATATAACACATGAAGGCAGAGGTCCCTTGATAGCAGTGGATTTCCTCTTTTTCCTAGTGGAGATATGATCTCTGTTGAGGAAGGGAGTGGGATGAGAGATATTTTGCATGTGATCTTCATGCTTGGCACCTGCCTATCTCTGCATCTTTATTCCCTAGTACTTTTCTCATTGTACCACCCTGTAATAGAAAGGATTACAAAAATAGTTCTCCATATACTGTCTTTTCTTAGCTTTTATAGCTACAGGGAATTGGCTTCCTTTGTGCTGCTTTTTTTGATGCTTACATGTTTAAATTCATTAAAACCAATAAATAAAGGTTTATTATAGATTTCTTTTTCTCTTTAGGCATAACTGGATCTCATACACAGACACTGAATAAAACTTTGTTGTATTTTCAATTAGATGATAAGCTCCTTGAGGGTCTTTCAAATTTGTATTATTCTTGTACTTCTATTTTAGGAGTTAATGTTGGTCCATTCTCTACTATGAGGGACAGGGCAGGAATGTTCCATTTTGCTCAGCTACAGGGTAGAAAGCAAGGAGCAGGAAGTAGACAAGAATGCCACCACTATAATAGAAATTGTCTACCAAAATGCTTTTATTTAATTGTCTGCAATTGTGCCTGATGATCTATTGGAATTCAGAATTATGGCCATTTTGCTTGTGGATCTTACATGATTTTATTCACAGTAATATAAGTAGTTGTCAAGCTGTCTGTGACCTAGGAGGGAGAAAAGTTCTGAAGAGATGAAAGGAGCATCTGACGATGTTTTTGAGGCCAAACATGAAAGGTCAAATCAACCTGGGTCATGGGATTCTAAGGCAAAGCAGGTCAAGTACAGGGCCCAGGGTGCACAGCTCCCCATGTTGTGCCAAGATTGTATGTAAGGTACCAAAAAACAAGAAGAACGTTTGGACAGGGGACATGGGCAGATGCCACAAATTAATTCGTATATTTCATGATGTAACTGTTAGCTTGTGCTGTTACTGGATCCAATGTTTTCAGAGTTCAATATTTTAAAACCACCAGTGGTTGTCTATTGCATTGTCCTCAATCTCAACCAAGGACAAATCTTCTGAAATATGTCCTTATTAGGTAGTAAGCTTTTATTTGAAATGTAAGATTGAAGCAGAATATAGAATCCTCAAAGCTGCACGTGTTTACTGTCTTATATGACTGAATGTTTTTACCTAGGTCCCAGAAAGCCAAAGCTATTGATGGAGAGAGGAAGGAATGGGAGGGATTAGATGCTAAGCTTATATTTTAGTTCATTTAAGAATGATCCACTTAGGGATCTCTGTGACACATGTCAAATGTCTGCAATGCTGTCTCACGATGGTAGCATGTGTCTCCACACAGTCCTCTGAAGTGAGAGCCCTGTAGGGACTAAAAAGTACTGTACATATTTCTGTGCCAGCATGTGATTTTCCAAAACAAAAGTTTCACAAAACAATTCTCACCATTGCTACGTGAGTCACTCCGATGTTCTGTTTTCATTATAAACATGCTGATTATGACTCACTAAATTAACATCATAATTTCATAAAAGACAGCACCTTGAAGTATGAAAAAGTGCTTCTGGGTGTTTTATAGCCTCTCTCCCCCAGCTGTCTGTAGTCTGCTCCCATCTGTGGTGTAGGACAGATTTCAGGAGTTGGCAAAGGCCCTGAGATCATGTCTCTACAAATAGCAAGGTGTGCAACTGACTCAGGCAAATGACCCTCTGAATTTATTCACCAGAAAAATGAGGGATTTGTATTATATTATGTCTAAACATTATCAATTTTGACCACCTGTGAAGTTGCACCTTAAAGGAAAAAAACTGGGCATGTTGTCAAATAAGAGTAATCTGAGCAAGGTTTGAATGGTCAATGGGGTCAACCGTCTGGTGTGTGTGCAGGGGTGTTGTATTTTACAGCAGGAACTTCTCAGCCCTAATGAGTTTCTAATTAGAAGAACCCCATGGGAAATACGGGCCCTTTACTTCTCTGCCTCAGCTTCAGGGCCTTCTGATGAGAAGTGGGCAATGGCTTCTTAACAGGTCTGGTCTTTGGAGCAAAGAAACCACTTTCTGGAAAAAAAGAGCTGGTCAATACAAGTTGTAAGCAGATTTTTTTTTTTTCATGAACAACAAAAAAGACTAGGTCGTCTCTTTTTGCATTCTATTTAATTTTCCTGTAATCTTATAATTTCTGAGCAAATTTTTTGTTTAGTATTAGAATATAGTTTCAAATATTTTATTTTTAAATGAGAGTTTCAAATCACTAGTGTGATTTACAACTCTATTTTTTAACCAGGTTGCACAACTTCATGATGTAATTTTAAAATAATTATTACCACCACAACTTCGAGTTCAGCTGAATTGGAGGAGTGACCAGAAAATCTGAGAAATCTAGGCTACAAAATATGGTCTTGAAAATGTTTCTTACTGCTATGAGTCAAAATTAGTTTCTTGAGCTTTGGGTTTATACAAACATATTTACTTTCTGAAAAATTGCAACATGAAAGGTAATGTGGAAAAATGTGAAAATGAGAAAAAATCAATTTGAGAACAACAAGAGTTAGTGATTATGTGGGACTTAGCAGAGGAGGGTATATTCTAAGTATTAATCTGCCTAAGCTGTTTGGGAACAGATGTACGTGAAACAGATACCCGGTGTTCTGTTGTGTACATCCAAAGTGAGACATCTGTCGGTAGACCCTGTGGTCAGAAATAATGGAAGCAGGGGTTAACCCCCCAAATGACCTATTACTCATGTGAATTATTGAAGAACTAATTATTCAGTAAGACTTGATGCTTTGATTCATCAGTCCACACATTAATAAGAAAGTACCTACTTAAAAATTATTAGTGTATTCCAAAGCTGTCAAATTTGAAGGATTTTTTAAAAGATGATGTGAAGATTCAAGTTTACCTAATAACTGCATACACTGTATGCTTACAAAGTTTTAAAATTATTAATAGTTTTAAAATGTTAGAAAGGTCTATGCTCAAAGGTTTTACTTTTTATTCAGATAAAATTTTCACAGAAAAGCAAACGTAGAGTGACTTTTCTCAAGCAGGCCTGCTAGTTAGGCTTCCTATAATTATAGCAGTGCTTGCATCTGAATTGGTCAGTATAGGTGCCACCAGCCACTCGTGGCTAGGTGAGCAGCAAAAATATGGCTAGTGTGACTGATGAACTGTATTTTTAAACAATATTTAATTTTAATTAAATCTAATAGCTACATGCAGCTAGTGGAAACTGCTTTAAACAACACAGCTCTAATACATGAAAAACTGAAAGTGTTTATTTCTGGACTGAGGTTGTAACTTAATGGTAGTGCACTCAACCAGCATGCAGGAGGCCCTGGATTCAATCCTCATCATGGCAAAAAGAAAACAAGTTCATTTTCCTTTATTCCAAGGTTTTAGTTTTAATCTTTATTTCTATATAGAATGGAAGATATAATTTTCAAAAAAATTAACCCCAGTGTAGAACTGATGAAGTTGTACAATTTGAGCAACCTATTTATAGACAAGCAAATGAGTTCAAGAGCTATCAAAGAGAAAGAGCCCTTTAATATATTTTGTATGTACACAAAATAGTATTTGTGAATTAGTAGTAAAGTTGGTTTTGTGTAAAAAAAATCACTGTGTTTTTCACAATCATTGAGATTTATTGTTTAAGCTGAAAAATGGCAAATGTAATCTCTTTCAAGGATTGTTCATTTGAAATCATCACTATCTTAGCTGGTACACTCTGAGTCCATGGAAGTTGAAGACTAATGTTATTATTAACTGGGTCACATCCATGTGGCACCATATAAAGAATAGTACTTCTAAAAATGTATTATCACTTTTGTTTTCCTTTTGTCTCTCCTCTCTTCCTACCCCACGGGGCCCTGTGGGCCTGGAATTGGTACAGAAGTATCCCACTAGGAGTAAGGAATAGCACTTTCACTGAAGCCAAGGGACAGGCAAATGAGACTCTGATAGGCTGGGCCAAGGTCATTAAACCAGAAAGGGTGATCCAGATGGGACTGTCCAAAGCAGAAGGTCCTGGAGTGAACAGCAGAAATATAAATATGATCAAAGAGGCAGGGCAAGGGATGTGGAGAACAGAGCAACTAAGTATGCAGGAAGATACTATTGCCTACTCTGGCCACTTTTGTAATTTGTAAAATTGGACCATTCTTGTGTAAAGCGCCAAGAATGTGGTAGGAACACCTCACTGCAGTTGTGTCATCTCAGTATCAGACTATTCATCAGAACTTTATTGTTCTTAACTAGGTTAGTGTATTACTTAACTAGGTTATTAGATTACATTTCAGACAGTGACAACTACAACTCTACATGTATCATCAAACTCATACACACAAACCTCTCGAAGGCCTTCCATATGACTGAATTTCTGCCCCCATTTTGGAGGTGCTTTGCTGGTGATGGGGGCTGTATCTGCTAAGCAAGTGAGTTCTGTGCATGAGTGTATATGTATGTGTGTGTACATGCAGATGTGTGCTCCTGTGTTAAGCAAAGGGAAGGAGCTCACAGTAGCTCTTGTGTTTTTCAAAAATAAGTATGTGTTGGAGGAAGTAAAGGAAAGAAGGAAAGGAACAGAGCACAGGGAAATTACGCCCTATACTAACTTTTTCCATATGAACCAGTAGTTAAGATCCTTAGTGTAATAAATGACTGGATCCAGAGGTAGCAGGCAAGTAGGTAACATACACATAAAACTAAAACAAGGAAAAAAGGCACAGATGGTAATTCTTTCTTTTCTTTCTTTCTTTCTTTCTTTCTTTTTTTTTTTTTTTGTATAACTGGCATGGTGCTACGGGCTTATGGTAAGCCTAAAGATAAGTCTAAAATAATGTACCAGATGGCATCAGGGAATTCCTATGTATATTCCAAGATTTTCATCAGAAACAGTATCATGGAAACTACCATTGCTGCTACACAACAGTGCCCAGTGCTGACTGAAAATACTGAACATGTATTGGTGTTTACTCTGCTAGGTCCTATGTTAAGTATGTTGTTTAACCTTCTACTCTAGTTCAGATAGGATTTTTTTTTTTATCCCTAGAGCCCTGAGGTATTAAGTAACTTGTCCAGGGTCATACTTGTAATGGAATAGCTGGGATTCAAATTCTAGTAGTCTGACCAGAGAGCCTGCCCAGTACCTGTTAGGTTATGCTGCTTCCTCACGATGAAATTCTCCTACTACCTTTAGGAGCCTATCCTTCATCCCAGTTAGTAATAGTGAAGCGTCATGGTCTAAACCAAAATTAAAAAACAAAAACAAAAATTAAAAAAAAAAAACCTTTAGAATAGAGTCATCTGATTTCCTGCAGCCTCTGAGACAGTTCTACCAAAAATAGATAATTCCAATTCTCTGGTCTCTGAAAATTTCCTAGTAAACAAACAAAAAAAGGGAACGATAGATGGCATTTTTTAAACAAGATTAAAAAAAACCAAATATTTTTTGAAATAATTTTAGACACAATACCTTCATTTTACTTATTTATTCTTATGTGGTACTAAGAATTGAACCCTCTGTTCACACTTGTGAGAAGAGCACTCTACCACTGAGCCACAACATCAACCCCCAGACCAAATATTTTATTATAGAAACCATCATGTTTTCCCCACATACAACTCTAAGAGGGGTGAGGCTTTATGTATCACACTATGGAGTTTAAACAATTTTCAATTTATGGCTACTTTTGCTTCACTTATGCCCTATCCATATCTCTTCTTTCCCTGGAATCACTGGAAACTATTACACAGCATCATAAAATTTCATCTGTATACATTTCAGCATGTATTTCTAGGAGATGAGGATTTAAAAATGTAACTACAATGCCATTATTCTAGTGTAGATAATCTTTTATATCTTTAAATATTCAATTAATATTCAGATTCCACTGATACTTCTTAGTTTTTACGTTACCATTGAAAAGAGGTTTATATTGTAGTTGCTTGCTGTGTGTTTTAAATCTTTTAATTCAGATTGCTCTTCCTTTTTTTCCCTTGCAATTCATTTTTTGAACAAATGGGGTTGTCTGGCCCATAGTTTTCTGAAGGAATATGAAATGTTTATTGGCAGCAAATGCCTATAAAAGAGAAAATGATGGGGAAGCCAATTGGTCAGGGATTCCCTTCAGACCATTGGCAACCTGATACCTATCAAGAGAGAGGAAGCAGACTGAGGAAGGGAGAGCCTCAGCCCAAGATGCAGATCTGACAAAGTCTTGGCTTGCCTGTGGAGAGAGCTTTCCAGAAAAGCCTGCCCATTAGGAGACTCATCTTGGTCAGAAATGGCCAAACTTCAGCTGTATTAACCCATGGCCTGGAAAGGTGTCACCTGAGGCTCTAGAGCTCAAGTTGGCAGCAGCTAACTGTACTCCTTGCAGTGGAACAAGGAGTCTCTCCTCAAAGAGGATTCCAGCAGCCACAGTGACCAAGGAGGTTCATTACCATTATCATTATCATGAACTCAGGGAGTTAGACATTTTAAATGTACTATATTTCAGTTCACAGCAATGACTATTCTGACTGGTTCTTAGATGTATCCAACTTTAGATTTTTAATTCAAAGGGAGCCTCTTCAACTTCTGTTTCATTTTGACCTTCTCTCAGCTATCTTTCTGGAATGGTAAGATATTCCAGGCTCATAGGGGATATTTCAAGCCTCAGACAGGGAATTGCCCTATCATGGAAGACTTTTTGAGTAGTGGTTTGAATACCAAGTTTGAGTACTAAGCACACAGTTTGAGTACTAAGTATACTCATTGCTAAAACCTTCCATGTATGAGTCTTGTTACCAGGTTTTACAGACAACAGAGCTAGGAAAAGTGTTTTGGTGTGTGTGTGTGTGTGTGTGTGTGTGTGTGTGTGTGTTGGCGTGTGGAAGGTACTAGGAATTGAACCCAGTTTTGTTTTTAAAGAGAAAATACCTCATGAGATTATGGTGATACTTCGAATTCCAGTTCAGGACTAAAGTGTTTCTTACTGTGTGTCCTTTCCTCTATTAAAATCCTAACTCCTGGGGCTGGGGATGTGGCTCAGGCAGTAGCGCGCTCGTCTGGCATGCGTGCGGCCCGGGTTCGATCCCCAGCACCACATACCAACAAAGATGTTGTGTCCGCCGAGAACTAAAAAAAAAATAAAATATTACAAAATTTCTCTCTCTCTCTCTCTCTCCCCTCTCTCACTCTCTCTTTAAAATAAATAAATAAATAAATAAATAAAATCCTAACTCCTAATGACAATACTCATTTGTTTATCCTGCCTAACAAACATATATACCTAATAGAATATTGTTATATCAGTGTTATGCAATGATATAATTACTGAAAACCATTTAAGTTCTGCAATTTTTGTTGTTGTTCAGAGGTGTAGTCAAATTACTGAAGACACTTGGAATAATTTCTTTCTGAAGGTAATTGTTTCACTTTGCTTTTGAGTTTTACACACTGCTTTTCTTAAAATCCAGTTTTATTTTATAACTATGTGTAAAAGATTTTATTATTCCAAAGTTGAATTTATTTAGATTCTAAAAAAGTATAACTTTCATCCTTGCCCTTCTACTCTTTTTCTTCCCCCTTGTAATAGGTAAACTTATTTGTTTTGTCAAGTATTTGGTTTATTCTTTCCGCCTCAGCCGCTACTTTTGAGTTCCCATGCTACTTTGAAGTTCTCCTGGGGGTTCCCCGAGAGTTCCCATTGGTTGGGGAAGTGCAGGAGGAGGGATTTCCGGAGGAGATATTTCCCCGGTGGCTGGTTCCTGGACGAGTGGCGTGGAGTTCGGGAGAATTCCCCAGGAGCGTGTGTGAAGTGCTTTCTTGCAGTTCAAAAATAAAGTTTGTTCCTGCTTCAGTGACTCGTGGTTTATGCCCAGCCAGACTGTGGCATTCATTAGCCCAATGTCTCCCTCTACGGCATCGTGGGCAAATACCTAGTATTCTAATCCTTTGAGATCTAGCTTTGTTAAACCCTCCTCCTATGGGGCAATTCCTTTTAAAATGTCCTGTTTGTTCACAATTGTAGCATGTTTTTGGCCTGGCATCTAAAGCCTGTTGTACTGCAGCTGCCAAGACTTGCCCTTGTTCATTAATGTCTCTACATAATTTAATATATGTGTTTAAATCTCCATGTTTCCATGGTCTGATGACCTCTCTGCACCAACGATTTGCTTGCTCATAAGCCAATTGTTTTATTAATGGCATTGCTTGTTCTGTATCCCCCAAAACTCTGGTAGCTGTTTGAATAAGCCTATCTACAAATTCAGCGTAAGGTTCATTAGCTCCCTGTATTAACTTAGATAATTGACCTTGCAAATCTCCATGTCCTTATAAAGTCTTCCATGCCCTAACTGCATCTGCAGCAATTTGTGCATATATAGCAGGATCATATTCAATTTGTTGCCATTGACCCTCATAAGGTCCTTTTCCTAACAACATATCTAGATTTCTTTGAGGGTAACCGGCTGCTGCATTTCGCCTAGCTGTCTCCATGCAAAATTCCTCATTGGCAACCTTCCATTACAAATATTGTCCTCCATTTAGCACAGATTTACACATACTAGCCCAATCTGCTGGCGTCATGTCCAAGTTGGTAATGGATTCGACCATGCTTACAGTGAAGGGTGCTTGAGGACCATAGGTTGTTACAGCCTCCTTTAACTGCTTCACTGTTTTGAAATCTAAAGCACGGTGAATTCGCTGCCCTCCTGCCTGCTCAAGTACAGGGCATGCTAATCTTTGAGGTCCTGTCTCAGGATACCATCTATCAACTATAGGGGTTGAGGGCCAGTCAGCTATCTCCATAGGTGGAGCTATTGGTTGAATTACGCCTTCTGGTGATAGAATGGTGTTAGTAGCAGCCTCCTGTTGTAGCTTTTTCCCTAATAGCTGTTTCTCCTCTAAGCTTTCTTCCTTTAAATTTTCTTCCTCTATCTGACTAGCTCGAGAGACCTTCTCTTTTGCTTGATCTAAAATGTCTTTCTTCATGGTCTGAACCTCTAACAATTTACTTAACACTCTTTCAGTTTGTTTTTTACTAATTTCTAATCTGTTATAAAGATAACGCAACCCAATAAGATAACACAAAACAAAACCGAAACAGAATGAAACAAAAACGGAACAATAATCGTTGTATCAATTTTCCTATTTTCTTGACATGTGCATTTGTGGTCTATTTCTATCTCTTCCTCAGGGGCGAACAACTTCAAACCTTGAGCCAAACACTTTTCCCAGTTTGCCTGAGAAAGTTCTAGGGATAGGCAGCTTGAAACAAAAACAAAACAAATCAAAACAAGAACACATTGCTTTTTAAAATGGTCACTCATTTTCTCGCCTTCCCTTAGGGGCGAGCAATTTCACTTACCCCCAAGCTTCAGATATTCCCCGCACGGGCCACCAAATGCCGCAGTCTGGCTGGGCATAAACCATGAGCCACTGAAGCAGGAACAAACTTTATTTTTGAACTGCAAGAAAACACTTCACACACGCTCCCGGGGAATTCTCCCGAACTCCACGCCGTTCGTTCAGGAACCAGCCACCGGAAATATCTCCTCCGGAAATCCCTCCTCCTGTACTTCCCCAACCAATGGGAACTCTCAGGGAATCCCTGGGAATCCCCAGGAGAACTCCAAAGTAGCGTGAGAACTCCAAAGTAGCGGCTGAGGTGGATAGTAATGCCTCGCCTGTCAACCAATACTGTTGGCAAAATGCCAGGGGCCATAAGACTCAGCCGTGGCTCTCAGCAATTCTTAAAAATTTAAAATATAGACATGTATATATTCTTTTTATTATCCACCCCCACTGACCTCCTTAAATACATGACAGAGTACATGATTTTTCTACCTTGGTTTTTCCTTAATTAACAATATACCCAGATGATTACTCTTTTGCACTATACACTGATTTCCCATTTCCTTTTATAACTGCACAATATCCAGTGTGTACTTTAGTTCACTGAAGCAGCTCTCTGCTGAAGGGGTTGGGTTGTTTACAGTCATTTTTGCTATTGCAAATAGTGGTGTAATGAAAAACTTCATGTGTCCTTTTCATTTTTTTTTCAGTGTGCTTTTAAGGCAGATTCCTATCAAAAGAATTGTCTGGCACATAGATTTCTGAAGGAATATGAAATGTTTATTGGTAGTGAGTGCCTATAAAAGAGAAAATGAGGGAGAAGCCAATTGGTCAGGGGTACCTTTCAGACCATTGGCAACCTGATACCTATCAAGAGAGAGGAAGCAGACTGGAGAAGGGAGAGCCTCAGCCCAGATGCAGATCTGACAAAGTCTTGGCTTGCCTGTGAAGAGAGCTTTCCAGAAAAGCCTGACCATTAGGAGACTTATCTTGGTCACAATTGGCCAAACTTCAGCTGTACTAACCCATGGTCTGGAAAGGTGTCACCTGAGGAATCAAAAAATAAATGCCTATGTAATTTTGATCAAAATTGTCAAATTCCCTCAAAAGGATCTTGCTATTTTGCTTTTCTATCATCATGTGTTAGGGCACGTTTGCTGAAAGTTTTTGCAAAAGAATATATTGTCAAACTTAAAAAAAATTCCAATAAACAAGAAATGCTTTATCAGCATAGCATTGTGTTACTCTTATTAAATCATTTGTTTTTAGTTTACTCCTGCTAACATTTAGGGAGCACCTGCTATATGTTGGGTGTCTGGCAGATTCTAGGGGTGCCATAATCAATATAACATAATTTCTCCCTCAAGATATTTGTAATTTCCAGAAGGACAGTCAGCAAAAGAATAACTATGTGATCTATTTTATGTGCAATTGAAGTATCACTTATAGGGCATTTCAAAAAACCATGGGAAATTGGCTAAAGGGGGAAAAAGAGGATGTGGGTCAGTGTAGAGCTCTTCCCTGGCATGCATAAGACAGTTTGGCCCCAGCACTACAAACAGAAGGAAAGAAAGAAAAAAAAATCATTCTATGAAGTGGGCAGAAAGGGATTTCAGGAAAAACAACAGAAGAGTTTGAAGGAAAATTTGATTATGGACCCTGGCTCCTGAGTAGTAGACAGCAACATAGACAAAGGAGTGAGACACTGTTCCAGGAATAACACTTGGAAAAAATAATCTCATTGAGTATGTTTTGGTCTATTTGGAAAATAGCATAGTGTGAGGGGGAGGGAATATGTTTGTGGAGGGCCAGGTGCTTTGTGATTAGTCAGTAGTATACAGGACCTCAAATACTATGGTAGAAAATTCTTAACTTGTGAGTCAAATAAAGGATAACAAAGTCTAGGTGTTAAAGGAGATAAATTTTTGTTGTTATTTTTTAGGTGAGTTTGGGTTTTAGAAAGGCAACTGTGGTAGCAGGATAGATGATCAATGGGTTTCACAATGAAGAGGCCAATACGATGACCAACATCCAGAAGATCAGAAGGCAATGTGTATGTGACAAGGGGAATAGAGAGGTGAGAGTAAGAGGAAGGGATATTGTCCAAGAGAGTTTGAGGATGTGGGGCTGGAGCAAAAGGGATGAAATATCGGTGATGCTGAGCTTTGCAGCTTGGGCAATGAAATGAATAATGGACACTATCAGCTCTCAAATCTGCAGAATAAGAAGCATCTTAGTTGAAATATTTTCTACCAAGGTTTAGCCTCAAATGTGCCAGTGACTGCCATAATGTCTAACAGAGGGAAATTGTTTTAAAAAAATGCATATGCTGAAAATGCATAAACAGCTCCTAAAGTTGTTGGGCTAACAACTATGATTTTCTACAAGGCTCTATCTTTCTCCTTCCATCCTTCCATATCCTGTTTCTTAGTAGAATAGAGGCTGATTAAGAATAATCATAGCTTAAGACTTTTTTTCAGACAATACTCATTAGATATTGGTTAAAAAAGTTGTGATCTTTGTACATTTTCAATATTTTGGAATTATTGAAAAGTAAAATAGCAAATTATAAATGTCAATTTCTACATGTAGAAAATAGCTAACATTTTAGACTTAAAAATAATTCTTCATTTTTAAAATCTCCATTGGTATTTAGTTGGTGTGATGCAAATTATTAATATTTATCCCGACTGAGTTTAGTTTAATATTTTTTGTAATTGTAGATGGGCAGAATGCCTTTATTTATTTTTATGTGGTGCTAAGGATCAAACCCAGTGCCCCACACATACATTCTAGGCAGTGCTCTTCTACTGAGCTACAGCCCCAGCCTCCCCCAGTTGAGTTTTTAAGTTTACTAAATGTTACAAACATGATTCAAAGTAATTTTAGTGTCCATTTGTGCAGGCAGAATGGATTAATAAAATCAATAAAATTGGACAAATGTTAGAATATATTGGTTTTCTTATATTTTAAGTCTATTTTCATGTTTTGAAAATGTGAAGGAATGATAGTATGTTTTGTTTTTTCACTATATAGATAAAAACTTTACTAGAGTTAAAATCTTGGTAAATGAAATATATTTTAAAAAGTCCCATTAGTAACTCACTTGTATTTAACATTTCATTAAAATACTTAGGTAATATTTTATTTGAATACTTTCAGTAGGGGTGTGTGTTTTGGGGATTGATCACTTTACCACTGGATTACATCCCCAGTTCTTTATATTATCGAGACAGGGTCTTGCTAAGTTGCTGAAGCTAAATTATGATCTCTTTCTTGAGTCTTCCAAGTATGGCAAGTTGTTGTTGTTGTTGTTCTTCTTCTTCTGGTTAGGTAGAAATAAAAGTTTCTGTAAAAATAATTTTTATTAAATTTAGAACTTTTGTATTCAGGAAAATGACTTATGTTTTGGAACCCTATCTTCCAGTTAAATGGAGCTAGACCAAAAGCTACTTTCATTGGAAATATCTTGGAAACAAGAATATCTCTCATAGGTGAACTTTATTTTCTAAGAGCCTCTTGGTATTTGAGTACCTTTTTATGTGCATGCCAAAATCTTCTTTCATTCGCTTCTTCTGCATGGAAAATAAGTTCATTGAAATTCTGTGTGTATAATAAGAATCCCAACAATTAGTGTGGAAAGCTATAGAATGCCTTTTGGCTTTGACTTTTTAAAGACCCGTAGTCAATAACATTTAGTTAGCAGCCATTGTGTACACTGCCATCTTTTGGGTGATGTGACTAGATAGATCCAAAGGAAAATTGTAGATGATCTCCACCATGTGAGATTAAAGATGACAGTATGCTTACTAAGTCATATGCTACTGTAAGATAAAATAATGATTAACTAGTAGGTGTAGGACACCGGGTTGAAACCATTGACGTTGCAACAAAGAATTCTATTCAATTTCATATTCTAAACTAACCAAGTATTATTATTGGCTTTGAGAATGCAACTAGCTTCACCATTCTTGGGTAAACTGAAGGAGGAGAGGACCTTGTTGGAAGTTCCTATTTAAAAAAAGAACGATTTTTATTTGGTTAGTGATCTATCTTTGTAATAGTCTCAATCTGATTGCTTTAACACAAACTCTAAACATTCAAATTGTCTATCATGTTCAATGTTCAATTTATTGTTAGTGATATTATGGCCTGGATAGAGCCTAATTCTATTTTTTCAACTTAGTGAAAGCACTGGTCATTTCTGCTGCTCGGGCTGCTCTTTTGTGTGCACATACTGTTGCAACATAATGTGTTGTGCATTTGATACGGATATTACCATATTGCCATAAGGAGCTGCTATTATTTTAGACACCAACTGATTCCATGATAGTGTCAGATTTCTTTAACATATGCTTTTGTTTTTGTACAAATGACCCCAAGAAACATCTGCTAGTTTTGTGGTGGTATCTACTGTTTCTTTTTTAAAATTTGACTTGTCAGTTGCTTTTTAAATGTGAATCTACAATATTTCATTAGGTTAAATTCCTTTTCTTGTTTTTATGTTATTGATATTAATTGATAATATTGAGTCAGTACTTTTATGGCATAATTCAGAGAGAAACCAAAGCTGTCAAACCTGTGCATTTCATTTAAAAAAAATACATTTTCATGACAGTATGTTTATTTTTTGTCATTGGGGATACTTTAAAAAGTTCCCTTTTTATGCATCTTAAAGGATCCAAGATGTTAAGCCCCAAATAGATTTCTATTGGACCTGAAATTATTCTTTGAATATGACAAAGTACGTTATAATTGGGATGTATCATTGGTTGGTTTATACTCTTTCTTAGTGTCTTTGATAGGTAAAAGGGAAAAGAAAATGGAAATAAAGTTTCTGAAATCTTTGCTCTATGAGAACTAAAGAAATACGTGGATAACAGAAACCATTATTGTACTACAGTTGGAATCCCTTCTTTAAACTCACTTTGGTATGATCTTGATTGAGAACAGTGACAATCAAGGATTTTAGTTGTCTCACTATTTTCTGTTCTACTTCCCTCTTTGTAAAAATAGCTGTTTATTCAAAGAAAGTATTTTTGAACTTTATTGTAATCAATTAAATCTGGGATATTAATTAAATGAAAACAAAAACTTTCTTTGATTAGCAGTATGGATCCATGTTTTCCAGTGCATGTGAATAGATTCTTTCTACCTTCCTTTATGACAAGACATGCTCAATAAAATTTTGTATTACCTACACACTTAATACCAGACTTAAATCCAGTGAATATACATGAAAGGTATAGATCTTAATCTACAGTACACATTCCAGTCTCTCCCTGGGTTAACTAGAACAGTGTACTTTCATTTTCTCCTCATCTCTTTTCTATGCACTAGCCATTGCCCCCCTGCCCAAGACTCTAATCATGTCATCATTTACATCTCCATGCTCATTCATTCATCCTGGCTGCTCTCAGTCCTCCTCTGTCCCTTGGGTGACTTATGTCATTAAGACAACCTTCTGTCCCCCTGCTTGCCACCACTTGGCTGAAACTGAGCTGAGGTCTTTGCCAGTTATCTTAAGTGCTGTGCCTCTTGTGGCTCCGTTTTGGCCTCTCTGTGTGTGCCTTCTACTCCAACACTCAGTTTTACCAGGGATGACAGGATTACTGAAAGCCTTCGTTTTGATGATAAAACCCAAGCAAGGTTGTGCCAAGTGCCTAAGAAGCTTTTCACTCAGGCCTGAAATAGGAGAGCGAGGGGCCTCTATGTCCCTTGAGAAAGAGGGATTTGCTTCAGCCCTCTGGGTCCAACACTCAGCCATTTAAGTAGACTGGATCCAAAGGGGAATGCAATTTCCCCAAATTGTGGTTTAGTTTCCCTCTGTGTACAACTGAAGTAGGACCAAATAAGGGAAGTCCCCAGTGACTTTTGTCTCTTGTAGAGCAGGTCATTTACTTCATCAAGGCTTCCCACCTCTCTGTTCTCTCTCCCCTATTCAAGGCAATTGAGGAGCCACAGGATGTGGAAGGGCATTTTTGAAGAAACACATTAGGTACTGGGTGCATCTGGAGTCATATTTGGAATTATTATTTGAATGATTATTTAGCCATTTTCATTCAGTGTCTATTACTCTGTATACTATTTGGTGCTGTTTTTTAGTAGAGTGAATTTTGTTTGTGCTATCGAAGGGTGGGGGAAATAGAAATACATTTCCATTGACATTGTGTTGTGCCTCGTATGACACCCTGAACAGGTGGGCCCATAATTGTTTACTTGATGCTCTTTCTAAAAAGTCAATTTTATCATGGGAAATTGAAAAAAAATGGCAAAATTAATTTGTTTAACATTCTTTAGGAAATCTCACATGCGTGTTCACTAGAGAAACATTGAGCTTCTCCCTGAAAGGACAAGGCTTTGTTTTGTTTTTAATAAGACACACTCTTTATAATTAAAACAAAATCCCAGTGTTAAGGGATTACTGTTTTAAATAATTGGATTTCTTTCCTTTGTTTCTCTGATCCCTATATATGAGAACAATAGTGACTTAGGATAATAAATATTTCCAAATTAAAAGTTCTCTTAACTGCTGCATTTTAATAATGGTGCTCATAGTTTATGGATGATGATATAGAAGTAGTATAAGGTCAGGAATTTACTTTAGGTTTGGGAAAGGCAAAGATGCAAAAATTGGTTAAGAGCAAAAGAGATGTAGAAATATATCTAAAATGGTAATGTATTTTTGCAATACATTTTTTAAAATATGAAAACTCTCTATTCATATTCCTCAAAATACTAAATTTAGTACTTCATATTCTTCATTTCAGATAAATGCCTTCTTAAAATGGGATTTTAATGTCTGAAGATGGTTTAATTTAAAAACGATTAGAGCTAAGAGGATATAGGAAGAAGCAAACTATGAATCTAGCACTGTTGCTTTAAGGAAGAAGTTGCAACATAAGCTCCAGTGCCCTTCCCTTTTCTTCTTTCCATGCTGGAGCCTTTATTAGACTCTTCAACCTTGTGTGAGCCTGTTAGGGTGAGTGGTAAGAAGTGGGGAGAATGCTTTGCTTGAGGCAAAGTCTGCCTCCATATGGGACCTTCTTAAAACCTTCCCTTCAGCCCCTTAAATCAGAACTTGAGCTCCCAGGAAAGACACAGTGCCAGGAGCAGCATTATCAGGGGAGGGGGAATGAGTTGTGGTGACTGAACTTCACTTTTCTAGTTTGTCCCTTCTGGGCTTTTGTGTACCTTTTCAAACTGACCCATTTCTCTACTTAGTCTGGAACTAGTCTTGACTTACAACTTTTCAGGTGTTAACTATCATAGCTGCTTCTGGGTTTGGAAGCTCAAAAAAGTACTGGTTTTAGTTCTAGTGCAAGACTTTTATTAAAGAATCACTGGAAACCTGAGAGGAAAATACAGAGACTTTTGACAGATTTTCAACTTGACCCTTCAGGTGAGCAATGTGAGAAACATTGTAACTGATACTTCAACTCTTCCCCAAGTTTCTCTCGATTACTTTTGTCTGTCTCTCCTTCCCTCAGACTATATTGCATCCCTTGCTATCTTGATGAATTGCTACCTAAAATAATTGGGTGGCCTCCCAAAACAACTCCAGTATTTTAATTAATCATAAATTGATTACTTAAATATTTTTTCTCCCTTTGGTATTAAATAGTCTTCAGTGTCACATTTGGAAATATTGGAACATGGATGTGAAAAAGGGAAATGATGAATTTCTTTGTTAGATTTTTTTTTTCTTGATACAATGCTAAGACAGTAGATCACCCAGGGAAGAAAATTCAGAAATGCCAAAGAAGAAATTGAAACTGAAGACAAGTCGAGGAAGGATGGTGTATGAGTCTGCTTGGGCTGCCATAACAAAACACCATTGACTGGATGGTTTAAACAGAAGTTGATTTACTTTCTCATGCTTTGGGAGACTGAAAGTCTAATGTCAGGGTGCTATTGGGTGGTTTCCAGTGAGGCCTGTCTTCCTGACCCGCAGAAGGCTGCTTTTTGTGGTGTCCTCTGCAGCCTTTTCCCTAGGCTCACCTAGATCTGATGTCTCTGTCTCTTATAAGAATACCAGTTCATCAGATTAGGATCCTGTTCTTAAGATTTCATTTAACATTAATTACTGTGTGAAAGGGTCTGTATGTAAATAGTCACATATGGGGTTAGGACTTTCATGTGTGAATTGGGGAATACAATTTGGTTCTTAACTGGTGAATTTGCTATAGTACTGCTTTACCTCAATCTTTTGCTGATCCTAAAAGTCGTTTTTATTCCTCCCTCAAATTTCTGTTAACTATGAGGTGATGCTTTTTTTTTATTTATTTTTAACGTAATGGTCAATGTATAGTTGCTTTATGTTTTGGTAGATAGAACCCAGGTGTGCTTTACCACTGAACTATATCCCCAGTCCTTTTAATTTATTTTTTATTCAGACAGGGTCTTGCTAAGTTGCTGAGGGTCTCACTAAGATACTAAGGCTGGCCTTGAACTTGCCATCTTCCTATCCTGATCTTCTGAGCTGCTCCAGTGAAAGGTTTACATTATTTTTCTGGGCCAATTACTTTAAAAATATGTAAACACCAAGAAATAATCACTAAAATTATTAAATGAGATAAAACACTAAGATGGGTTGGAAAGTAGGGTTATATTTTTTATTTTAAGTGGGTCTACTTAACTCTAAATTTCTGTGGAACTTGGTCAATCAGTCTAAATGTAGCACAAACAAGACAGGCTGGAGAAACAGAAGCAGTAACAACTTTCAATGGTAATGAAATAACAGTGAATACCACTGACATGTTCATGAGTTTTCTTGTCCTTATAAAGTGTTCTGAAGGACCGATGAATTCATAACTGCAGTTCTTTGCCTATGATTATTAACATCTGGGGACAGATTATTCTCTGATCTCCCCCAATTCATTACTAATTTCATATTTTGGTACTAAAATCAATGTTCACATCTTTCATAAATCTTGCCAATATTTACCGTGTGTATTAGGACATGCTTAGGACCACCAGTTGTTGGGGGCAACCTGAAAAGGCCATGCAGAGAAGTGACTTCAGTAGATAATGCTCTTCTTTATTCAAATCTGAGCCATTCATTTTTCTAGTGCAATCAGAACACTGACCTATATTCACACTAACAGCCACGTGCTATCGTTATCTAAAGCCACTGTGCTTCTGAGGGGTGAAATATAGAAAAGAGGCCACTAGTGTTTTTTTCTGTTGCCCTTGATTATAAGTGATTGCCTATTAAAGGTGCTCCATAAAAGAGCAACCTATGAGGTGCTCTGTTTCTGAAAGATAACTAAAATAGAAAATTTACTCAAATTCTTATATGAAATCATAGGAAAGATAAGTTTCAGAATTAAGTAAGAGTACTGAAAAATAATAGAAGAGCCATGTCAAAAAGTGATCTAAATAGGGATTCAAATGAGTTATTTCTATTTGGAAATAAAGTTAGCTTCTACTATTGATGAACACTGCTTTTTTTTTGTTTTGTTTTGTTTTTTAATCTTCTGAGTATTTAAGCTTTTACTACTTCAGCCATTCTCCCTAAAGTAGACATCGAAGCGTGTGTGCTTATCTTGGTTTTTTTAAGGCTCTGAAAATGCAAAGCAACAGATGTTATACCCAGTGTAATTATATGTATCCTGGAAACACATCTATATAGAGTGGGATTGGTTCTTGGGAAAACAAAAATTTGGCAAACAAAGGGTATTAACTTGCTGATCTCAGCAGTAATTACTTGGGCTAGATTATAATAATCTTGTGTAGGTGGCAACTGCGTGCATGTGTTGGAAACATACTCTAAAACACATTTAAAGGAAAATGAACTCAAATAAACTTCAGCTCACTTACCCCCCGAAAGACCAGAAAAAAGCTCTCACTTTTATTTCTTCAAAGTTCTTTTGACAGCCTTTTTGAAGAGGTTTCCAGGATTCCAAATCCTAATGTAGTCAAATTGTGGCTTTTGACTATATCCCCTGTAGGTCACTGCTTCCAATAAATACATACATACATACATACATAAATAAATAAATAAATAAATAAATAAATAAATAAATAAAACAAAAATACAAGGAATAAAACCTTTATCCACTGGGGAAAAATAGCTCCCCCTCCCCACAAATAGCTTAGGGCCTCACTAAATTGCTGAGGCTGGCTTTGAACTTGATATCACCCTGCCTCAGCCTCCTGAGCCAATGGGATGACAGGTGTGCACCTAATCTCTGATATTCAAACATCCCAGTAACTCTGAAACAAATTTGGCACTATGAGATCCACAGTTATTTGTACCAATGGCTGTACTAGAGAAATGATTTCTCTAAGTTTTGGTCTCTTCATTCCAGTGACACCCTATTTTTCATCTCCAAAAGAAAAAGCAAAGTAGAACCGCTTAGATCTGTTATGGAAGAATAATCTGAGAAACACTGTGTCAACCATTTCTTAAATAGGTAGGTATAGAGCTGTGAAGGCCCTTACAAATTTCCGAAGTTGATAGTGTCAGTTTTTGTAATCTGAAATTTAAATAATTAGATTTCTCAATGGTCATGGTCTGCATAGCCACTTAGCACCAAGATCATCTAAATATAGAATTGTTTAGATTTTTTTCTTACAGATTTTGAATACTCATATGCATGTACAAATATGTAACAATGAATCCCACTATGATGTGTAGTTATAATGTACCAATAAAAATGGAAAAAAAATTTTAAAAAATGAAACCTTTCAGACATAGATTTGTTTGCATTATGAAAATATTCTGAAGTACAGTGTATTTCTATACAGAACTTAGGATCCACAGGAGAACACCAAGATGACAAAACCAAGTGATTGTAAGCAAGTTTCTATTCCAATCACATGGCCATTAGTATTTGTCAAAAAGCTAGCCATTGGGTTGGGATTCATGAAAAACTTTTCATTGTGGGTAGGGTGTGACATGCCCCCTCTTTTTTTATGAATATAAACTCTACTCAATGAATTTTTTAGAATCCTTTTACCAAGGGAATTTTCTAGTCTGCTAGAAGCCCACCACCCTTTTTTTGAAGAGATAAGAGTCTGGAGTTTCACATGATGGTCAGCTACCTATGGTACTTCTGTACCCAGAACTGTTCCAGGGAAAGAAACATATCTAATCATCCTAAAATCATCAATATTTAGGTCACAAAACACCTCGTATATAATAGATACTAAAATCTTGAAACTAGATTATCTATAGAAGATGCATTTCTTGTCTTTATAATTTGTAAAGCAGTACGATCTCTAAATCTTCAGAATACTGGGAGAAATACTAGCTACATGCACAATTCCTCACACTGATGAGTCCAGTTACTATAATATCACCATTCTCTGTTGAAAAGGAGAAAAGATAAACCACCACCCATCCAAAGAGGGTCCATAAGTGCCCAGTCCTGGCTGGAGGTACAAATGCAAAGGAAAAAGCCAGATACCATTGGCTCAGGGTGACTTCAATGGCATTAAGTTCAGGCAACTCATCTCTGAATCATTTCTCCTCTCTATTCTTAAGAATTTCACCTCTTTTTCCCACCCTTAAAAACTGCTTTCCTTTTTAACAGGTTGTACCAACATGTATGGGCAAAACATCTAGATCTCCTCTCTGAATGTTTAGGGGGCATATTAAACATACCTGACAGGCATGCGGTATGCAGTGGGTCACTCACCACAGTTGCCATCCACAGGGATATTGCTTTCCCTGCTGTGCCCCCCCCTTCACCGCCCAGCCTCTTTTTTGTTCATGTTACTCCACAACGATGTTTTAATTTTTTTTCTTTATATGGCTCTTTACTTCTGCAATTTTTCTTTCATTATTCTTTTTTCTCTTGTTTCTCATTTTAAATAGAGACCCATGGAGCAGGAAAAAAACAGATGGGGGAGTTACACATGAGTACAACAAGGTGTGATGATAGTGTACTCTGTACTGTTGAGAACCATTGAAGGATTGTTTTGTGGAGTTTGACTCTTAGAATGTAAGCTTTGTCTTCCTCTATGTGAAAGTGCAGAAAGCTATTTGAGTTCAGATCATCTGCCTCTCCCCTCCAGTCTATAAAATGGGAGGTACAATGGCACCCATTTTATGGTATAGTAAGCATCCGGGGACACTATGAATCTAAACTTCTTTGTACTACATAGAACAGAATTTTTGTCTATTAATATTTAATAAACAACCACTATAGCATTATAGAGATGAAAGAATCTTCAGATCAAGTTTAATATTTTGTCATCTTTCTTATTAAAGGGTAAATTTCTGCTTTGTTCATCACTATTTCTCTAAATCCTAGAACATTTTACAGAAAATAGGGACTCAATAAAATTTTCCAAAAGAATAAATTAATCCATTCTAATCCCCTTATTTTAAGGATAAGCTATCAAGCAAGCTAAAATGTTAGGGCGTTTCCCTAAAAAATTGGTGACAGAGAAGGGTACTACATATAAGATCTTCTAGTTCCATGCTAATGTCCTTTCTGGGAACACATGCTGTTTTCTCAATAGTTATTTTTGTGTGTGTGTGTAAAACTGATAGGAAGTTATGTGGTCGTATAAGAGGATAAACTGATAATCAGATATATTTGGAATAAAATTCTAGCTTTTTCATTAAAATTATTCATACACTAGTTATAATTTCCACATTCCCATCTGGGAAGTAAGACAGTTTCTACCTGATAGAACTATTATGAAAATAAATTGAGGTAAATCTTTGTAGAATACTTGCTCCCATTTCTTTGCCACTAGCTAGATTTATTTTACATGTGCTTTGTCTCATTCTTTCTTAAATTTTCTATGATATTCCACAGCTTTCTTGTCAAGGTCAATCTCCATTTGACTTGACCTGTTCAGAATCTGACAGTCACGCTGTACTCTTTTGATAAAACTTTCTTCACTTACCTCCTAACATGGCATTTTTTGGTTCTTCTATCTCACTGAGCTTCTCCTTCCCAATCTCTTCTCTTGGCTAGCCTCTTTTTCTCATGTCTGCCCTTTGACCTCTTATTGTCTTTTCCCAATTCTCTCTGTTTGAACCTCCTTTAGTTTCTGGCTTCTAATACTATCTAAATACTGATGACTTTCTAATTTATATATCTAGTTTATACTTCTCCTCTGAATTCCGGGTGTATAAATCTAACTGCTTTCTTAAATACTGACTTTGAGTTATAATAAACTTCTCAAACTTATGTTCTATAACAAACACCACATTTCCTTGTGCAGCCTCTAAGTCAGCACCTCCTGTCAATTTTCCCATCTCAGTAAATGGGACTTCATTCTTCTAATTGTCCAAGCAAAAACACTTGAAAACCTGCTAGATTCTACTCTTTCTTTCTTCTACACCCAATCCATTAGCAAAATCCTGTTGCTTCTTCCTTTGAGACATATCCAACATTGAGCATCTTGATATTAGATACCATCATTTCTCACCTGGAATATCATGCTATCTTTTTACTAGTCTCTCTCCAACCATGTCCCTACCTGTCCATTCTCTATGTAGCAACTAGATGTTTCTTCTGTTTGTTCAGGATAATATGCATGTCTTTACTATAGTCTACATACTCCTATGGGTCTACTTAATTCCAACCTTTCTAATCTCCTGTCTTGAAACCCTTCTCTCTCTCTCTCTCTCTCTCTCTCTCTCTCTCTCTCTCTTTCTTTTAAACTAGCACCTGTCACATTTTGCTCTTCCTTGAACATTACAATATGCTCTTGGCACAGGACAATCTTATTGTTGCTTTTACCCCCAAACCCTGGAACCAGCTGTGTATTAAAATTCAGATACTTACTGATTTTAGAAAGCTAAATATGGAGTATATGTGATATATTCCATAACCCAACTGGCCTGGGTAGCATCTTATAATCAAATAGCACTGTTTTTTGAATGAAATATTGAGAATACTCAGGCCAAGTGGGATTAATGAAGACTTACAATCTGATAGTCTGTTCAGGTCCAGTTTTGCTACAGAATGGGGTCAATTTAGGATTTTTTGCTCCCAAATGATTTAAGAAAAATATGGACAGTTTTTAGAGTTTGGGGAACTTTGGAATTACATATGATAAACCTTCTACATGGCTTGTTTCTTTATTTTTTTCTGATCTTTGCTCAGTGATTATTTGAGTAGTTAGGGGAGATCTTTAACAAAAAGGCTTCTTTCTGTTGTGTGTAAAGTGTCCAATTAACAGTTTTTGAAAGAAGGAATAGAGCTTAAATCAGTTTTCACCCAAATGTGTTATTTAGAAAACATTGTGACCTATTTCAAGATAGGTAACTCTTTTGGTAAACAAATTACTGTTTGATTAGTGATAGTTATACACTTATCAGTACTAGGAATATCAGAAATACTTAATGGGCTCCGAGTCCATAGATGACTCATCCATTATCTCCTTCAGTGCCTAGTAGCCTAACCAGTTGGACTGTTTCATTGATCTGTTATTGATTTTACATTTTAGTGGAACTTGATACTTTTCTGGTTACTGTGGTTTAAAGCATTTTCAAACACATTAATAAAAGTTCTCACCATAATTAAAAATAATTAAAATTTATAATGCTTAGATTTATTTTAAGTACTACTTATGTAATTAATTGAAAATAAAAGATGTTATAATAATTATCTGTAAAGATTATGTGAAATTTTAACATTTATCCATATCCCTTTACATAAAGGAACTTATTTATCTCTTTATCTCTAAAAAAAAAAATAAAGTACTGTAATGATATATGTCTTGTTTTGGTTAAGAATCCATAGAAGAATTTAGATCTGAGTAGTAATTTTTGTAATTCCACTTTTTGAAAAGTCTTTGGCAAGAAGGATTTTAAGTGCCTCCAGAAATTAATATTTTTTTTTCTTTTTTAGAGCTTTGGGGCCATAATTGTATTTAAATTGCTAATCTGTTTTAAGGGTACATAATAAATCATTTACCATTTGTATTCAATCATCACTAGTATTATTTTTTCATAACACTTTAAAAGCTAAATTCAATAGAATAAGGAAAATGGAAATATTATAGCTTTCCCGTATCCTAAAACCTTGGCACCTGATCTACTGACAAAAATCCTCTTCATAATATTTTTTGTCTTTCTCCCAAAGACTAGATAGAACAGGTGTGATTTTGTTTTTTTTTTTTTAATTCACAGTATGGGAAGAACTTTGTTTTTGGGGGCTTTATGAAAAGTATTTTATGATGGTAGTTATACTTCAGTTGCATAAGAAAATATGACTGAATTTTATATGTGTTAATTTTCTTGAATCTCTAAAGTTAGGACACATGCCTTAAAATAGTCAATATTTTTTGAAGGGCTTTATTTCTGATTGCCTGATTGCATGGATTATATTCAGTGGTGCTCATATTAGTGAAATACAAATGGAAGCCTCTTCAGCCACAGAGGCACAGGTGGGCATCTTGGTAGCAAGCCCCATGCAGTGTGACACATGGCACAACCCCACATGGGGGCAAAGAGCATGCAGCTTGAGCTAGGAGTCATTTTATGGCTACTTTACTGTAGATTTGCGTTTTTCTGTGGAGTAGTGATTTTTTTTTGAAATTTATATTGTACTTTTTTAAAATTAAATGTGTTTTTATTTTAATTCCATAAAATAGTCAAGACACGATTAATAGACTCTATTTAGAAACCAAAGTTCCTCCACCCCACCCCTTGCTATCTATATAAATGATATTTTTGACTCTGTCCTTTATAATGTTGGCACCCTGTGCATATTAGATGTAATCAGGGCTGAAAGGAAACTTGAATCCATCTGGAAGCAATAAACTTTTCTAAAAGACTGCACAGTGTTATTTAATCCTGTGACTTCTTACTGTGAGTGAAATTAAGGTTTGATGCAGTTGTGTCACATCGTATTGATATCAAATTTATCTTTCTAAAAAAAAGTGACAGTAGTATTACAGCACAGTGGAGAAGATGGCTTGCTGTAATCCTCTAAGCTATTTTATGTTGATTACATGCTACATGGTGTAGCTAAATATATACAGGACTTGATCTAGATTGTTTTAAGTTTTCTCTAAATTTTTCACATCATCAGGTGACACTTCTTACCTTCATCTTTAAATTTGGCTTCTTATCATAGGACTTTGTGGTATAAATCATGATGAAAGTCATGGAGAATAAACTATTTTAAAACCATTTTTAATTTGAAACATACTTGTATGAGTACTATATATATATAGAAAAGCCAAATTTTAAACATTCAACTTCTTTGAATAACTAGACCCTTCTAATCAATTTAAGACCTTTTCAAAGGGAAAAAAATGACCCCCTCTAATGTCTTCTCCAAAATGGTTTTTAAATTTTCATTTTAATTATTAATATTACACTTCATACTTTTATAGAAAATTATCACAATTCCATTGATTTACTCTTCATTTTTTAATGTTTTATTTCTTACTCTTTACTAAATTATAGACCGCCCCAGGGCAGGGGCACTTCATAGGCATTTTAAATATTTTTTGAAAGAAAGAATAAATGTCTCCCAACTTTTACTCTAAAAAATTTTTTAAAATTTTATTTAAAATATATATGTAAGTAGGGTAAGATATTATGTGTGACTAGGAGCCTAAATTGTATCTATCAAGGGACAAGTAGCATAATTTATGAAGTATGTGTTTATTAAAACAAGTTTTAATAAGACAAAAAATTACTTTATTAAGAATTTTTTTGCCTCACATTTGCTTAAGTCCAATTGAAAATAATTTAGAGAAAATTTGATTACACTTTATAGATAATTTCCTTATGCTTTTTC
The DNA here is from genome assembly GCF_052094955.1 of Ictidomys tridecemlineatus. Classification (NCBI taxonomy): domain Eukaryota; kingdom Metazoa; phylum Chordata; class Mammalia; order Rodentia; family Sciuridae; genus Ictidomys; species Ictidomys tridecemlineatus. Next base: position 148,793,030 of record NC_135483.1, on the reverse strand, counting down.
TTGGTGAATCATTTTTACTGCATTTACTTTTTCCAATGTCAAAAACAAACCAAAACCCAAACATATTTGTAATGTTTTAAATAATGGAAGTGAAACAAAGGATCATCGCCCATGTGCCTAGCATATTAAAAATAAACATGAACTTTGTCTTGAGTGTTATTAAGTTGGGTTTTTAAAATAAAACCATGATAAGCTATATTAAAATTGCTTATCTCTTTGCCCTTGTCTCCAGCAAGTCTAGGCCTGAAAATACTCATCAAATAAATAAATGCTTACAATACTTTTTAAAACATCTTGAATTACATGTATTTGTTTGACATTTACTTTTAATTTTTAGTATATACAGCCTCTGGCAATTTCTCTTTAATCTTCTCTTTATCCTCCCTCTTCGCCTGCCACCCGATCCCCACAGTGATCTCTTGTCACAGTTGCTCTGCCCAGGTGTCAAGAAGGTGGACTACTGAGGTCAGGTGCCTTGGATGCTGATGAGGTGAATCTTTTCCAGTTCTTTTCTGTATTGTTGGGATTTTGGCATTCTGTTCCTAGCTGTTTTGGCTTCTCAAAGGAACTTCATTCTGGTACTAGAACCAATTTGCATCAGGGAAAATAAACTACTTCTTTAATATGTCTGGTATTGGTTCTGCTCCCTCCAGCAACACTGATCTGCCTCTGCTGAGTTCAAAAATCCCTGGACTTTAACTATTTGGAATACTTTTTACCTTAAGATCAAATTAATGTCTTTAAGGGAGAGCTGAAGGAAAGTGGTATAAAAATGAGCCTTTTAGTGTTTCTAACAAAACCCTCTGGGTAATCTAAAGGGCTATATGATATACTAGGATATACTCGCTGTGACTACTATAAGGTACTCACTACTGCGAGTACCAGCATAGGTACTGCATTGGTTGGCAGGAATGGGCAGAAGTAATAGCAAAGAAGCTGTTACTATTCTTGACCTCAGAAAGAAAGCACCTCAATGAGCTTAGACTGAGATGTAAGTGCCTTTACCTAGCAGGAAGCCCATGCTCAGACTTTGTCCTTGGACCCTATTTCTAGAAGCTATCATTGTGGCTTAAGTCACAGTTAGGCAAGTTCTAGGCCACAAAAAAATTAATAACTCTTTATTTGTTGTTCTCATATAGACAGTTACCAATGGGTATTCGATTACAATAATATGAGCATTTAAAAGTGTACACAAAAGTGCCTGGAATATAGCAGGTGTTCAAGTATGTTAAATTAAATAAACTTTTGATCTCAAAGTACTAGGCTCTACACCTCTACCACCACTTTTAACCACCACAAATTAGTGTGTAGAGTGTTTTTTGTTGTGTGTTATGTGTATGGCTTTCGAAGATTTGTGTGCCCTAATTGGCTAAGCAGTTGGTAACTTCTGATATGTGACTATTGTGTCAACTGAGCAGTACTTGGTGGTGAGATTTAAAGGGATTCATAAATGAAGGATATTTTGGGGGTGAATGGCTTAATATGCTTTGACATTTGGTTAATGTTTGGAAAGACTGGAATCAAGAAGTCCTTCCATTTGCCAGGAAATGAAGGAGCAAAGGTTCGGAGCTAGAAGTACACATAGTGTGATTAAAATATCATCTGTTCTTAACTGTTTACTATCAAACTTTTGTTGGAAGCCTATTCTGTGTTTGAAAATAGAGCTAGGTGCTGGGATACAAAAGTGAGAGGTGAGAATAATAGTAACTCCATTGTTAAAGGAAATTGTTGAGAAACTTGGTGAAAAGGAAGACCAGTTACCATTCTTCATGAATCTATAATGGTCATCTGGTGTGATATGCATGAGCTGCCTGTATAAATTGATATACATATCTGAAAATATCAAATGACCACATTTTAAGATTAGGATGAATCCTTCAAGGTCATGTTTACTGTTGGTACCATTCTCAGAGCCTTCCCACACTTCCATTTAGAAGTGTTTTTATGAAAGAATTAGATATATAAAAGAGCAGGCATAGATAAATATGTAAGCACATAATAGCTAAATAATAAGTGGTTCCAAAAAAATAGCACATTAGTGTATTTCCTCAAGTGAAAATGACAAAACAAATCACATTCAATGATAAAGTCATGTATGGAATCTGAGATATTTTGATCTTCTATTTCATTGTATTTTAGATATAATAGGGATTTGCTGCACCAATCATCCAAAAAATAAATAAAACCTTACAATTATTGATCAAAAGTGACAAAAGATAAACTCATGCCATTTTTAGGCTGTACTTTCTTAAGGTTATGCCTGTCTTTACTACATTATATACTAGGAGTTTTCACACTTTTGGGTCTTGGGACCCCCTTAAATTCTTAAATTATTGAAAAATACCAAGAAATTTTATATGTTATTCAAATTGATATTTATTATGATAGAAATTAAAGGTATTTAAAAATGTTAAAAGGCTGGAATGTGGCTCAGTGATAGAGCTTTTATCTGGCATGCACAAGTTTCTGGGTGCAGTACTAGCATGCAAAAAGCAAAAAATAAAAATAAGTTAATATAAATGTTAACATAAATAACATTTTTATTAAAATGACTGTTTTTCCAAAACTATCTATAAAAGAAAACAAGTGCCACTCATCTCACTATTTTCTATTTTTGAAAATCTCTTTAATGGATGGCTTACTAGAAGAGCCGACTTTTTAAATTGCTTCTGCATGTACTATTTTATGACTTTTTTGTTTTGGCCAAAGTATACAAGGAAAAATCTAGTTTCACACAGATGTACAGTTAGAAAAGGGAAAGTCTTTTAATAGGTTTTTATATAATTATTGATATTCTCCTTTGATACTATAGCAAAACTTGTCAGGTAATTTACTTTTGTTTTGCGTAAGAATGTCTACTATTTTTCAGGTTTTAAATATAAATTACAAGGTTTAAGTTATGCAACATGATTTTTTTTTCTTTTGGTTTTGTAGTTGTACTTGTCAAGTAAGACTTTTTTTTTTTTTAAGTGGCAGGTGTTTTTTTTTTTTTAAATTTCAGAAGTTATTATCTTACAAAGGAGCATAGTTAAGCAGGTAGGAAACAGATTCCCCATTATGAACAGATAAATCAGTCAAATCAAGTACTAATATCTTAAAGGCTAGATATATAATGCAGAATCTGAAAATATTTCAAATTTTTGTAGTTTACTATTTGAAAAATGATCTGTCTTGAGCATGCACAATCTTAAAACATCCTGCATTGGCCATTTGAAAATTTGAGTTACTGAATTGTACATAGCTTTAAATTGTTTTATTGTACAGTATTTTAAAGTCAAATATAATATCACTGTCAATTTTACTGGAAAATTCTCTAAAACACAGAAGCTGTTGAGCTCATTGTGGCATGCACAAGATTTACAAAATTGAAATTTTGCTGAACCTTGTATTTTCTCATTGAAAACAATGCTAGTTGCTTTCTTTGGCTCCTTTTGTTCATTCTCTAGAGAATATTTGCCAAATAGTAATGTCTGAATATCGAAATCAGTCTTGCCAGTGGATATTCTGAGTAAAACAATGTTCTGTGAAAAACAGGTAGGTAGCTGCAAATTAGATGGTCCCTGGCTTATCCTGGAAAAAGCTACCACATCCACCCATGGCAGAGATGCTATCTATATACTTTGCAATGATATTTAAAAGAAATGCAGGCAAGGTAGAGATTTTTAAAAACTATATTACTGCTTCATCAAGGACAAGTATGTGAAATTAATTCTTAAAAAAACTGAGTTGAGGAAATGAATGCAGTGATTATTAGTAAAAGTTGATGTTAGTGATTTTATTGGTTTTATCCACCATGGCTTTTGCACCATCAGTACAAATGGCAACATGGTAGAAAAGACAAATACCATCTTCAGTGTCATAGAAACCGTCTTGCCCATATGTACCCTGTGAAACTACACACTGAGAACTAGAGGTAATTTGCTTTGTGTTAAACAAAATGATTTGTCAGTTTCCCAAATATTGGTCTATATAAAAATAGCACTGTAGGCATAGACAGGCCTTTTTGTAGTGGTAGATATTTAGGGAAAAAAATTATCTCAGAGCTACTTGGAACATATCTATCAAGAAAAAAAGCTTTAGAACACAAGGTCATTTATGATTGCAAGTCAGGTAGCTTAAATTTTCACTTATACTATTCTCCTTTTCAAAATATTATTTCATATGTGATATTTGCAATTGAACAGACCATGTATTTTTAAATTGCTAATAGCACTTCTTATAATGTAGGCATTAATTGTTCTGAATAAAGAATTATCATCCTATATTTCATAACCCAGAGAATAATATTTACATGTTCTTGATCATTTCATTAGTTCATTTGGACCTCAGACAGAAACACCTGCATATCCTCAAGTACTTGGATTCTTAAAAGGAATATCTTAACAATTTATACCTGACAGAAATAAATGGAAAAATTACAGATAGAAATTCACATTAATTTTAATCTGATCTGGTAAAATACAACATTTGTATATGTGGATTGCCAGTTTCTATTTTTCTCTAAAAATATGAATGTTCACTCATTTTTTACTAGATAAGAATGCTATTTACTCATTGTCATTCTTGATATATGTACATATTTAGGAACTTAAGCTTTTCTGCTAACAAATGTCATGTCATAATTCTCAAGGATAGTAATACATTGTGATGGATTTTCAGTACACTACAGAAGCAGCCCTATTTGTTTAAACCCTAGTTTAACCTGATTATTAACAATTAAATTGTGTTTTCTTCTTACAATTAAAGTGTATTCAAATTTATTGGTCCCTTGCTTCACAGATTTATCTCAGTATGTGGTGTATTCAAACAGAATTTTGTATTTTTAATTAGGGGATTAGATAAGTAATTCTGAAGAGCCAAAAAAAATTGTTAGACATCACATTGCTTAACCATCTAATATACCATAAGTGTGTGTATACACGATGTTGTGGAAGCCATCTATCAGGCAGTTCTGTTTTTCAGGCAGTATTTTAAAAAGTGGACATGTGCAGAAACTGTGAGCACAATTAGCACCAAGCAGATAAATCCAGCTCTAATCCTGTTTACGGTCTGCATCAGACAGATGTGCCAAGATTGATTTAGACAAGCCCTAGGCTTACAGTAATATTTTTAAAAGTGCCATTCACTGTTCTATTTTTGTTAAACCTTTGCTAAATATTCTTAAGTGTTGTTGGTTTTGCTCTTCTTGTTAGTCACTGTAACCTACTTTAAGCAGGTCCTGCTTTGCTCTCATGGTGACAGGGTAACCTGCCAGGAGAGGTTATCTTTAGTCCCTGTAATTAAATTGACTTTTTCCCCCAAGAAAATATAACAATAGGAAGTGGGTGCTGAATTAAATAAATAGCATGATATCCAATAGACGTATACTTAAATCCTTTGCAAGAACAGATGGTCCCCAGTATCTGTGTAAGTAATGTGAGAGGACAGTTAATGTTCTGAAACAACTAGCAATAACCAATATGATACTAATGAACCAATAGATTTCAAATAATAAACCACATGCCACCAAGCAAAGTTATATAGCATTGGTAAAGATTTAATTTTCAAAATCTGCAAAAAAGTGTCTATAGATTTCCATATTTTTATCTACTCATCAAATTTTATTCCATACTTCTTACCAGGAAAAGGTGGGTTTTAGTATTAAGATAAAAGTAAAGTGATATTTAAAATATATGCCTTAAAATAAGTGTTTTATGAACTTGCTTTTAATCTGCAGTCTGTGTGTGTGAAGTCATACATGGAAATGTATCTTCTGCCTACAATTATGAGAGCATTTGCTTGTGGCAGAAACTAATACTATAACAGAGTTGGCTGGCATGAGATAGCAGTTATCCTGTGGAAGAAAATTTAAGCAGAGATAGAAGACCTAACATTTTTTTTTTCAGTATTTAGAAATAGTTTTATTTGTAAAAAGTGGGTTTTAAGTTCATTTGGAGCACAGAATGAGTCTTACTTATTCTTTAAGTAACACTGAAAATGGGCATAGATAAGTGGCCAATTTTTATAGACCCAGAACAAAGACTTCTCTTATGGTTTCTTTCCCCCCACCTCTAATTATTTTGTCCTAAATATTTATGTATTTTAGGAGTGTCCATAGAGTAAGTGTTTTGAAGTGAGGGTTGGGGAGAAATAATGGCCTCCTTAGATTTTTTAGTTTATCTTATCAGATGCTCTCCAAAACCTCCATCCTTTGCAGAGGTTGGCCTGTGGCTTCCACCAAGAAACCAGAAGATCCTCTTTCAAATCTAGGAAGCCATTTGTTCTGCTACCCCACAGAGTTCAAATAGCCTAGGAACTTCAAAAACAGAGACACAAACACAGCAAAGCACCTTCTAGTCTAATGACTGATTAAACAATATTTAGGTCCAGACCTTTAAGTGAAACCATTTTTATTTCAAGTTCACATAATTCTAACAAGTTTTGTCTCTGAAGTGAGAAAAATTTTCCTTAAAAATAATGTTATATGCACCTTCACTTTAGGCCATAATTATATTAAAAAATCAAGTGAATCCTGTGAGTAGAAAAGTAAAAAAGTAGATTTAGTGATACAACATAAATGATTAACATTACTGAAATGAGTAAGAGATCAGAATTTATACGGAAGGTATTTACACCTGAGAAATTTACATACCTGCTGAGAAAAAGAGTATCAAGGAACATTTGTCTGTTGCTAGACATTTGTAAAACCTTTTTCCTTCACAAGTCATTTATACTTATTTTCATTTCAGACAAAAACTAAACCTTCTCAATCTGTAGTTCTTCCCCTTAGTTTCTTCTTTTCACATTGGCAAAAGACCGATTACGTGAAAAGTTCAGATTTTAATCTGCAAGCAAATGCAAGGGAATAGATTAGAAGTCTCAGCAGAGAGAAGAGGAAGTGCTACTCAGATCCATACAGGGATTTTTAGAATCTCACTGCTGGCTGCTCCTGGTTGCTACAGTCTAACCGACTTTTTCCTTGAGGGATGTAATTCAGTGTCTGATGAAACTCTACTCAGTTAATTTATACATTTGGTGCCTTGCTGTTTTCTTAAGGACTGACTGACCTACTGTTTTGAGTAGATTAAAAAAGGGATAATTTCACTTGTAAGTAGACTCTAAGTAAAGTCTAACTCATAGAAGGAAAGAGTTGGAATGGCATTACCAGGACCTGGGAGAAGGAGAGGCACTGGGGAGACGTTGGTTAAAGGGTGTATAAGCTTCACTGAGGATAAATGAGTTCTGGGTCTATTGTATAAAAAGTTGACTGTAGTTAATGTATTGTATTCCTGAAAATTGCCACAAGATTAGATTTGAAATGGTTCTCACAACAACGGAAATAATTTAGCTTGATTTAATCATTTTACTTCATACACATGTTTCAGAATATCACATTGTATACCATGAACTTATACATTTTTTAATCTGTTATTCACACATTAGTAAAAGCAGGAAAAAAAGAAATCTAATGAAAAGCATTCTAAAACCAACAGTTGGATATTGGTCTAGATCAGATCAATAAATTCTTGAAGAAGAGGCATAAATAGTTTTGTTTTTAATAACATGATCCTTCCTTATTAATCTTATTTTTAATTTCTATAATTATTGTTCCCATCAATCCAAATATTAGAGTGAAGTGAACCAGATGCAAAATAAACACTTTCTACAAAGTTCTAGAAAAAAGCAAAAATAAGTCAGTAATAATCTAAATGGTGATAGTGAGGGATTAGCTGGAAAGTGGCTTGAGGGAACTTTCTAGAATAATGAAAAATTATTTTTATTGAGATAATGATTGTAAGTGTATATATTTGACAAAATTCAAACTATAACCTTAAAATATCTGCATTTGATTGAAATGAACTTGTGCCTCAATAACCAGCAGGAATGATGAAAGGGCCAATAAGTGTTTCCTTGAAGAAAGTCCTTATTGTCAGCCCGGCATTGTAGAAAACTTGTAAGGTCAGCCAAAATGCCTGGGTTCAAATCTTGGCTCTGCCCCTGTCATAAGTATGACCTTGGACAGTTACTTCAATTCCATCTTGAGTTTCTTCATTTTCAGGAAAATATAAATACTTAATAGGATTGCTGTAAGGATTAAAGGAGATGATGCATGTAAAGTACTTAGGGTATTGTCTGGCTAATAGCATGTGCTCATTAAATATCAGCTACCCTTCTTAGGGAATGGGATTTTTTAGATTAAAACAAAATGATCAGAAACAATTTTAGGATGAGCAATTACAACTAATCATAACTATTTCATTGTAAAAATAAATTTATGTCAGCAAAATTAAACACAATCTCATTAGATTACCAAGTTCTCTCATGCACATTAATATTTATATGCATATAAAATGTATTATTCTTATGTTTTATATTCACTATACAGAACAGTAATGGAAATGTATTATGCTATTTTGGATACTTTTCTACAAGTAATACATTTTAATTGATCTGTAGCATTCCATTATATAAATATATTTTACAGAACCAGTACTTACAGCACATTTAGGTTGTTTCAAATTTTGCCCAAATAATGCTTGGGTAAGCTTTCTTTTAGCTAATTGTGTGTATTATTTATTCTCTTTTGGTAAATTCCTGGAAGTAAATTGCTCGACTAAAACTATGCATATTTTAAAGCATTTTTATTTTCCATATTCAAATATGTAATGTTGATTATTGGAAGAGAAAATTATAGAGGTTTATAAGAAAAATCTAACCTCACATTCTCTATCTCATATCTCCCTCCCACCTTCTCTCTCACTCTCAAAAGAAAATTATGGAGGTTTATAAGAAATCTAACTTTATATTCCTTTCTCCCCCTTCTCCTCCTCCCTCCCTCCCCATGTCTCCCCCTGGGATTTGAATGCAGTGTCTGATACATGATAGGAAAAGCTTCATCACTGAGCTACATTGCTTAAAAGCTACATTTCTCTCTTTTAATAGGTGTCAATGTTAAATTTGTTGTGTAATTTTGCTTAGATTTCTTTTTTAAAATCTCTCGAATGAGAGTGTGATCAAATCTCTCAAACTACTTTCATAACTTTTATTCCTTTTATTCGTTTCTCTTAGAATTAATGCTTTTCCATACCATCATACAGAGCTCACACTGGCTCATTTGAGTTACAGAAGACAACTATGATTTCTTCAGCCATCCTCCCATTGAAGGACACAAATGTTTCTTTAAATATTTTTGCTATCATAAATGTTGCTGCAATTAACATTTTGAAATCTTTTGATACGTATTCCCAACTTGTTATTCAGTAGTTACCATTTTTCATTCCTAGCAGCACTGGGACTGCTTCCCTTTAGCTGTACCATCATTGAGCCTTATTTTTGATCTCATGCCAATCTAAAAGGCAAAAAGTGGTATCTTGTTGTTTTAATTTGCATTTCTTTGATTACTAATTAGGTTGAACTTTTTCATATGTTCATTGGTCAATTTGCATTTCTTCTTTTGTGAAATGCCTGCTTGGGTCTTTTATGTGCTTCTCCATTAAAGTGTTCTTTTCTTGATTAAATAGATTATATAATCATCATGTGTTGCAAGTATTTCTGTTCATTTGGCCTTTGCTTGTGACTCCCATTTATGGGTCTTTAGGACTTTGTAGGCATTGAATAATTTTTATGTTAATTATCTTGATCTTGGAATGTCTGTCTGCCTTTGCTGTTATGCTTGGGGCTTTTTTATTATGGTTATATACATTTCTAATCTGGAAATACTGGTGCATATTATGAGATGGGGCTCTATTTTTTTCTTTACAAAAAATTAAATCAGTTTTAAAGCACCTTTCACTTTTTCCCAGTAAGCTTAGATTCTATCATAACACATTAGAGAATTTTAAAAATCATATAAATGTTTCTCTGGTCCATTCATTTCTCTACTTAAAGACGTTTTTAATTATCATAACTTTATAAAATATACTTGACAGGGCACGATCTTCCCTTCATTATTTTTACAACATTTTTTTTAGTTAATGTAAGACATTTATTCCAAGAGAATTTGCAAATTACTTGATTAGGTTCCTTGTTCCTCCTTACATCAAAGAATATACCATTGAGATTTTGATTGAAGTTGTATTATAGTTATTAATAATGAGATTTCTGTCATATAAAACATGTAATCTTGGAACTTAATACATCTCCATTTAATTCTTTATTCTTAGTAAATTATAAATGGCTTTTCCCTCATTTTGCTAATTTATTCCTAAGTATGATATGCTAATGGATATGATATCTCTTTATATCCATATGTCTCCTTGAGTATAGACACATTTGTAACAAGCTTCCTTACTGAATATTTTTATTAGGTCTAATGATTAAGTTGACTCTTTTGGTTTTTACAAATATATTGTGATATAGTTACAATTTCAGCTTCCTCTCCCTCTACCACCAATTATTGTCTTTTATTTCATTTTCCTTATGGCATTGGCCAGAATGTCTAGAGCAATTGGGAACAGTGAAGATGATTCTATAGGTATTCTATTAGGTATTCTTATTTCTGGAAATTAGTCTGTTTTTTATTGTCATGCGATATTGGCTGTTGGTCAATATCTTTAAATTTTCAATTTTCTAAGAGGTTTTAAATTGGAATAGTTATTGAATTATTTGTTAGCCAAAATGAAGCACATGCATATGAAATAATTCCAGACTACACTACAAAACTTCAAATTAAAAGTAAAGAGTTTATTTTGCCCCAATTTTTCTTTCCCTCAATGGCTGCTTTTTCTTCTCTTACTTTTCTTCCTTCTTTCCTTCCTCTGTGTTCTTACTTGTTGTATGTTTTCCCACATAAAATGAAATTTATATGTGACACAAATTGTTGTAAGATTAGCCTAGAAGTTATTACCAACATAATGTGTATAAAGGGTTTAATTTTGAGATTATTTAAAGGATTTCTGCAAGTGACTAAAAAATAGACAACTAAATAGAAGTAGGGCAAAGCACATATAGAGGCAACTCTTGAGAAACTAAAATGGAAAGCACATGAAAAGATGTTCAACTTTGCTAATTGCTTGATTTTTTTTTTTGAAGAATACCCACAGATATAGCCAAAATCAAGTTTATTTAGGCAGGAATATGGTGCAGCTTATCTACACATCCAGCTGTGTGAAGCAGACACCCAGCAACACCCCCATACTCAGACAAACTTCCCCAGCTTCACAGGACACTGTTTACCACATACTTCTTTATATACTACAGAGTGAGGAGTTTCCAGGACCTTGGACAGGCCTGCTCCATTCATTGTTGAGAGTATTGGAAGTAGGTAAGATATCACTGAACTTTCTCAAGTGTTCTGTGAGGGAGGCCACAGGCCTACCGGTTTGGAAGCATCTCACATGATGATCAGAATGGAGAGAGAGGAGAGAGAGAGAGAGAGAGAGAGAGAGAGAGAGAGAGAGAGAGAGAGAGAGTGAGTCTGCTTGCCATATACAAAATATATATCACTAAGGCACACCCCTAATGACCTTCCTCCTCCAGCCACATCCTACTCACCTTCAGTTACCACTCAGTTAAACACTGATTGTGTTAATGCTACCATAAACCAATCATTTCACTTCTAAATATTCTTTCATTGTCTCACAGATGAGCTTTTGGGGACACCTCACATTCAAACCATAGCAATATTACTAACTTATTGTGAATGAGTTAGGTATCATATCCCTCTGGCCAGCTTTTCTAATATATTCTTCCTTATTAGAACTGGGACTCCTTGAAAAACTCAGATGAACTTGAAACCCTATGCTGTTATAAGAGGCTATTTTCAGAGATAGGTTACCAAGGTGCTCAACTGGAGAGACTTACACTGATCAGTGGGTGATATTAAGAGGGAACCAAAAATTTTAGTTAATTGGAACATTATCTGAAAAAGGACTTAAATTCATAATATGATTAAAGGGCACAAATGATCTAAAATATGCTAAAGCATTGTTTTCAAAGTGTGTTCCAGGGACTTTTTCAGGGATTAGTAAAGTCAAAGCTGTTTTTATCATATTACCAAGAATGTATTTGCAATAGTCACTCATTGTCTCCCAAGGGTACAGTATAATTCTGCAGAGATGAATATGTCTGACATCCTTGCTCTGTAGGAGTGAGTGTATGCATTGTTTTCTTGTTGTTTGAAAAAAAAAAGTCTCAACTTCAATTTCTAGTACAACAAATACAGATACTTATAACCTACACAAACAAGTTATCTGGGGTTCTTCATTCTTTAAGAGTACAAAGGGCTTCTGAGACTGATAGCTTGAGAACTGTACTAGAGAAAAGTCAATCTTACAATACAGATTAATTGATTAGTATTATAGAAAAGGGAAGTCAGGGTGAATCATTCAATTCATAAAGGTATAAAAAGGTTTTGGCTCAAATAGTGCACTCCTTTGGTTAAAGTGATTATAATAATAGTGATGATTATTTTCTGAGATTATGAAATGTTTTGCTACACAAAGAAAAGCCTGCTGAATTGATATGTTGGGGGTCTTGTGTCCCTGAAGGATGGAAATGGATTATAATCAGAGCTGAAACCTGAACTTTCTAGAGAATGTCAGGCCTGAAAAATGGACTTTGGGTTCTCCTTATCCTACTAAACAATAGGATAATCTTTGAGTGAAGGTTTTTCTATTGCTTTCTTTTTTAGTGGTACCTGTGCTTCATAATCAATCAGGCTATGATTTACAGAATGATTAGAGAAGGCCCAAAACTCCCAGAAATATGCAGACAATGAGTATCTTGGAGTGCCTCAAAGTCCTCATTCCAGTCTGAAGACAATTGCATACTTCAAGGAATGAAGAAGCTGAGACAAAGCTTCTACTTTCTATTGTTTTATCTGGTTTTTAATCTGTTTTTATTCATTACTTTTTCTATTTCGGGACACATATTTTGCATACCTAGTTATGTGAAGTTGGATGAAAAATATTACAAAACTTGCAGGACATTGTTACATTTCTATGAATATTCTTGTGCTTTGTAAGTTACTTGGAAGCAGAGTAATGCTTTTGTACCTTGTTTTGTAGGCTTGTTAGGTGGCAGCCTTTGGTCAACTCACTGATGGGACATTACTCTTTTAAATATTCTCCCCATTCTCCCATGAATTTCCATGATTTTCCACTTTGGCTGGTTGGATGCCTATATAATCTGAAAACTGTTCTCATAGTCCTGTGAGTAGTTCTTTCCCTGGCCTCAGGTGTTGACTAATACTTGCTGAAGACTTGACACCTCTACAGATATTAAGTGCTCTCTGTGAAGCCTTTTCCTTTCTGGTAATTAGCCTTATGAATCCTTGTCACCTTGATATCTTGGACCCCTATTTCCCTCTCTGTCAAGAAAGACCACCAGGGTTCCCCTGCCTCCATTGTGGACTGGACACACTCTCCTGTAGTAGATTGGGGCAATCATGTGGTGCATTTTGTTTGTCTTCTCTTAGGGACCACTCTCTTCCTTTGTTACCTGAGGTCCAGTGTCTTAAACACTGCTTCTTCAGGTATCGTGTGTGGTTTTGTGGTGTTTCAGGTAGAAGTTATAAACAATCCATGTCATTCCATGTTGATCAGAAGCAAAAGTTTTGAAAGTTGCTCACACACACACACACACACACACACACACACACACACCACTTTAAAAATAAAGTCTGATTGTGGTTAAGATTTTTGAGTGCTTTTCTAGATTGACAGGAATTCCTATGTTTCCTATTGACAGTAATCATACATGTACATCCTTTTTGCACATGTGTTACTTTTCCAGGAGGGTTCATTTCCTTTTCTTTAAGATTGCCTTCAACAAGTTGGCATAACTCACTTCTGTGAGTGAATTCTGGGTTTTTTTTTTTTTTGCATTATTTTGTCACACATAGTACAAAAGAGCCCCTTGCATGATATTAATTTATTACTACAGTGTTGCTCAGAATTCTTCATACATTAAATGTTCTAATTCTGAATATTGTAGGCGTCGTGTGGCAGAAATGCCCTTCATTCATCCTATTTTTCCCCCTCATTTTGGAAAATAGACCCATTTTTTTTCTTCCCTTCCTGTCTCATGCAGGGACAGATGCAAAGGGAAAGCCACATAATTAAAAATGATAAAGATTTTCTGGGTCTTAACTATTGTGCATACATAGAAGATATGGATGTAATGGTTTTGATTGAAGAAAATAAATTTTCTTTTCAGATAATTATAAATTTGATTTGCTATGTAAAGAAGAATCTCTTGAGCTCAAAAACATATTCTCTGTGAAGCTGAAGCGGCGTTGCTCTGCTAAGCAGCCAAGAAGTGGGACTTTACTAGGCATCACACTTTTCTTCTGCCTGAAAAAGGAACAGAACAAATTAAAAGATTGCACCCTTGATCTTATTAATTTAAGTGAAGACCACTGCGATGTATGGTTTAGACAGTTCAAGAAAATTTTAGCAGGTAAGTACTCCCGGGAGTTGTTTGTTTGTTTGTTTGTTTTTAGTTGTAGACGGACACAATACCTTTATTTATTTATTTATAAATGGTGCTGAGGATTGAATCCAGTGCCTCACATATGCCAAATGAATGTTCTACCACTGAGCCACAACCCCAACCCCATCCTGGGAGTTTCATCTATTTGATGTAGATTATGAATATACACATGCTATATTTATGGGTACAAACAACACTTGATTCTGTTGATGGCATCTTACTATTCCTAGTATGTTGAGTGTGTTTATTATAAGAGGGCATTGAATTTTGTCAAGTGCTATTTCTACATCAACTGAGATGATTATCTTTTCCCCCTTTATTCTGTTCATGTGGTATATTACACTGATTTTTCATGTATTTAACCATCCTTGCATTCTAGGAACAAATCCCAATTGGTCTTGGTGAATAAGCTTTTAATGTGCTATTGAATTTATTTTGCTCAAATTTTATTAAGGATTTTTACATCAACGTTCATAAAGGATATTGATGTGTAGTTCTTTTTTAGTATCTTGGTCTGAATTTGGCATCAGGTTAATGCTGGCCCAATGGAATGAGCTAGGGATTGGCTCTTGAGTGACCACATTCACAAAGAAGCTTCTATAATCTCAAATAATAGTTTTTAAATAATTTTGTTCACTTTCAAGTTACTTTTAGAAGCATATTTTTATATTCACATCTTTCAGCTTATTTTAGAACTTTTTTCTTCTAGGCACATATTGACAGCATAGTTTGTATTCATGCCTTGAGCATTTGAAAATAAGAATGTTTTGAAGATAATCTTTAAGGGACTTTACTTTTTACTGTGTCAATTGAGAGTTGTCTATCTTAGGGTAGATTTTTCTGAAGGTGAACATCTAAGAACATGCTTATTAGAATATATCTCATAGATGGACTCTGTATCTGAAATTTCTAAATGGCACTATTATGTTTTTCACACTAAACAAAATAATAAATACAATGCAATTTGGATTTTTAAATGTTATCTAGTTAAAATATGATCTGATTTTTAGGGTTGATTTATTTTTTTGTCCTCATAGGTTTGAAAATATTGCCTTATTTCCTTTTAGCCCACTTTTTTCCTTTTTGCCAGATTGACCAGGGTAGTGGCAGCTGGTACTGCTGATGGTTTAGTTTGGGCTTGGATGACTCAGGAGAAAGATGGGTGCCAGATAACGAGCATGCACACAGAGATGTCAGAAATATTCAGGTCCAACATCTATGATCAACATCATGAGGACCCATGCTGGTCACTGGCAGGCCACTGCTAAGGTTATACCCATAGAAGATACCAATAAGCTGACATGACTGCATTAAAACTGGGAAGCTCTGCTGCTAAGTAGCCCCATCCTTCTTCATTATCCCCTTTGGGATCTTCAAAGAGACCCGATTCTTTCAAGAGGGCAGGAACCCACAGAGGCCATAATTTAGTTCATTCCTGAAAATGGAGAAAAATCAGTGTAATTAACTAAAAGCATTCCACTTTAACAGTGGGACTTTTACACTGTTATTCAAATTCATGTGAAAAGATAAAAGGTTAAAAATGAAAAATGAATCATTTCAATTACATTTATTAACATGACTAGTTATTCATTGGACTTGCATTGTCTGTAAAAGAAGCATCAAACTCTTCCTCACTCTGAAATCCTGATAAATCTCCCAGGGAGCTTATAAAAAGATGGCTAAAGCAACTTCTTTAATATATCTCACCAATAAAGCCAAAAGCAAGTAGCAGAAGATATCACAACAAAGCTCAATTCAGTAAAAGCAATTTTATAGGAGTGTGCCTAGCCATAAGCAAACAAAACAGCCCCCGATACACTGTCCAGATATTCAGCTTAATGATGTTTTGGTTTAATTTAATGTTAAAATCTAGACAGATTACAGAGATCACTAAACAACTTATTATCTAGGCTGTCATCCTTTGGGGATATTACTTCTTGTACTTTTGATTTTGATAAGAGTTGGAGACAGTAAAATATATAAGGTCATAATCTCTGCATTGGTCCTGAAGTAGAGTTAATTTGCTGATTAAAAGCAAATAGACTGACTTTTAAAACCAAGCAGTGCAAACAAACAACACAGGATTGAAATATTCTAATGAAAATGAAAACCAAGACTATCTGAATAAATGACTGTCTCATCTCTACATCCAAGGAACAGGGAGTCCTTATAGGAGGGGTCAATTTCTTATCTCCACTCAAAAGCAGTTCTGGGTCAACTTCATTGTGCACAAGTGAACAGCTGAAGCACCAAGACTCTCTGCCACTCATTATATTATATTGGTACTTCCTTTTTAAGATTTTATCCTCAGTTTTTCTTGCTATTTCTTTCATGTTCAGATCCATGAACTCCAGGTGTTTATTAAAGTGCCTATCATCTGACAGTCAAATACAACTGGATCAAACCTCTTTCCCTTAGTGGAGGAAGCCCTGAGTCCTTCTCAGTCTGAGATAGGACTATTTCGTACCTTTACCTGGTCTTCTCTGGCTCTGCTTTCCAAGGAGTTGGGTCTCCGTTTGTATTATCTCCCCCTCTTATATCCACTGTCCCTGTTATTTGATAACAGTGCATCAGATTTAGCAAATGGTGATTGATCAGTGTTTAGCCATCCCTGCCCCCTGAAAGAATTCCTCATCTAAATAATTAGTGTTTAGAGCTAACTTTAGGAGGTGATGAATTTTACATCACAAAAAAATATATTTGATTCACAGTTAAATATTAGGCAATTCTATTTTAGGTACAAAGACCTTGCTTTTAACTGGTTTTGTTGATGAAATCAATAGGTTGTTTTCAAAAATTGCATTGACTTATTTTGGTTTTTATCTTTATGTAGCAAAGAGATTTTTTTTCCTGCAAGCCTTTATATCTCATCCCTTTTTCACTCCAAATATGAAAAACATGAAGAAGGAAGGCCTTCATATCTCAAGGGGTTGGTCTTTTAGTCTAATTAGTGTAACAATAATTTTAGCATAATTTAGATATTATGAGTCATTTTCAAATATGCACATTTTCTCTTTGAATCAGAGCAATGAATAGAATGTGATGAATTTTTAAGAAAACAGACTGGCAGTACTGGGGGGGGGGTGTGTGACAAAACAACCCTCAAACACTTGTGATTTTAAGACTTAATTGACAAAAGGTGACCAGATAATTGTAGGTTTATATATATAAAACAATCTTAGAAGTCTATTTTTACCAGAAAACAAGTTGGCTCCTTTCATGTTCAACAATTCTGAGTGCAATTGAGTACAGCATCTTTTTTTAATTCTTAATAATAGAAAAGTCATCATAACTTCACGACAAGTGGGCAATAGAGGTTCATTCATCCAACACACATTTTGCATTAGACTCTGTGTTAAGAGTTGGAAATACAAAAATGAAGATGTACTCTTATATAGAACTCTAATTCTATATTCCTGTATAGAACTCTTTTGCCCTGGATACAGAATAGACAATTCATTGTATTAAAAAATGTATTAAGGGCAACAATGATGATATGAACAATTGAATAGGGACCACAACAATTGATTATTGATTTAGAGATTCAAACATTTTTTAAGTAGTTTAGATTATGTAGTTGTGTGGTGAAAGCAATTGAACATAGTCTTTCTACTTTTTTATATACCTGTGATGCAAAGATAAAAATGCATAGACTTTAAATATAGCAAGAGTATACAATAGGTAGGTTGACTTTTATCCATTTAGTGTATGAGCCAGTTTCTGCATATTTGAGTTTCCTAGAAATGGTGACTTATGAACTCCTCTGAACACACTGAACCAAGCTTTTCCTTAGAAACAATTACCTAAATGTTAATGGATATTCATAGGCTTTCTGGCAGGCACCCTGTATGGGAATAAAGAACGCAGTATCCTGCAGGTGATATTTAGGGTCCTCAGAACTTGGCAGAAGTCAAAGAGAGAAATGAAATAAAATAATGGCAAAAGAAAACAAGAGTTCTAAAGGATTTGCTCAAGTGACTTGGAGAATAAAGATGTAGTTCATTGTAAAACACAGTTGACTCAAAAGAAAATATTCTATTCTTGGCCCAATGGGATGTACTACATGATGCAACTGGGGATGATGAACCACGGAGCACTTTGAGAGGAATTTATGAAGAAGGGGAGAAGAGTTTATGAAAATAAATGAAATCACAAAAGCAAGTAGTACAGATTTTTTTTTAAAAAAAAAGCAGAGTATTACATACAAAATCTTGGGGACATGCTTATATATTAAAATACAAATGAAAAAAGAGGAAAAAATGAAAAAAATGGTAAAAAAAAATTGAAGAACCCTTTTAGCATAAGACTGTAAAATTTTTCAAAATGGATGAAGGACCTAGGAATTAGACCAGGGATTCTATACCTACTAGAAGAAAATGTACGCCCAATTCTCCGTCATGTCAGCTTAGGAACCAATTACCTCAACAAGATTCCTAAAGCGCAAGAAGCAAAATCAAGAATCAATAAACTAAAAAGCTTCACAGCAAAGGGAAAAGTCAAGAACCTGAACAAAGAGATTACAGAATGGGAGAAAATCTTTCAAACCCATACCTTCAAAGCATTTACCTCCAGGATATATAAATAACTCAAAAAACTTAACATCAAAAACCTAAATAACCAAAATCAATAAATGGGCAAAGCAACTGAACAGGTACTTCAAGAAGAAATACAAATGATCAAAAAATATGTAGGGGCTGGGGATGTGGCTCAAGCGGTAGCGCGCTCGCCTGGCATGCGTGCGGCCCGGCCTGGGTTCGAGCCTCAGCACCACATACAAGCAAAGATGTTGTCTCTGCCGAGAACTAAAAAATAAATATTAAAAATTCTCTCTCTCTCTCTCCTTCTCACTCTCTCTTTTTTTTTTAAAAAAAAATATATATGAAAAAAATGTTCAGGGGCTGGAGTGATGGCTCAGTGGTGGAGTGCTCACCTAGCATGCATGAGGCACTAGGTTCCATCCTCAGCACCACATAAAAACAAACTAATGTATCTACCTAAAACTAAAGATATATAAATAAATAAATAAATATTTTTTAAAAAATGTTCAACATCTCTAGAAATTAGAGAAATGCAAATTAAAACTACACTGAGATTTCTTTGCATTCTATTCATAATGGCGTTTATTAAGAATATTAGTGACAATAAATGTTGTCAAGGATGTGAGGAAAATGATACACTCATATATTGCTGGTGGGACTGAAAACTGTGCAACAACTCTGGAAAGCAGTATGGAGATTCCTCAGAAAACTTGGAATGAAACCACTGTTTCACCCAGTTATCCCACTCCTTGATTCAAAGGAGTTTAAAATCAGCATACTACAGGGGCTGGGGTTGTGGTTCAGTGGTAGAGCAATTTCCTAGCACAAGTGAGGCCCTGGGTTTGATCCTCAGCACCACATAAAAATAATGAATAAGTAAAATAAAGGTATTGTGTCCAACTACAACTAAAAAATAAAAATAAATATTAAAAAAATAAGCATACCACAGTGACTCAGCCACATTAATGTTTATACCAGCACAATTCACAATAACTAACCTCTGGAACCAACCTAGGTACCCTTCAACAGATGAGTAGATAAAGAAAATGTGGTTTATATACACAATGGAATATTATTTATCCATAAAAAGAATGAGTTTTGCTGGTAGATGAATGGATCTGGAGACTATTATGCTAAGTAAAATAAGCCAATCCTAAAAAGAAAAGTTGAATGTCTTTAATATGTGGATGCTACACACAACAAGGGAAGAGAGGGAGAATAGAAGTTCATTGGATTAGACCTATGGGAATGAAGGGAAGGAAGGGGAATGAGAATACGAAAGTCAGTAGAATGAATCAGAGATACTTTCTTATGTTCACATATGAATATATGACCAGTGTAACTCCACATCATGTATGACCACAGGAAGGGGAAGTTAGCCACGTGTGGTGGCACACACCTGTAATCCCAATGGTTCTGGAGGCTGAGACAGGAGGATCACGAGTTCAAAGCCAGCCTCAGAAATGGCGAGGCGCTTAGCAACTCAGTGAGACCCTGTCTCTAAATAAAATACATAATAGGGGCTGGGAAGTATTCTGGTACCATAAAAAAGCGGGGAGGGAGGAGTTATATGCCATGTATATATAATATGTCAAAATACACTCCACTGTCATGCATATCTAAAAAGAACAAATTTTAAAAGCCACAGCCGAGAAAACAGCCATGTTTTAGAATAAAGTCACCTTATTATAGAAGAATCCTCATTGATTGAGTATATTTGCAATATAATGTGCTAAATTCATTGGTCAAGAGTGACATTACAAGACTACTGTTGGTTCCTAGTAGCCAAGTGAGTATTGAGCAATAGAGTATATATGTACTTAAAAAAAAAAAGTGTTGAGTTTTGTTTAGATTTTTCTAATTTTAACTAAATGTAATAGTTACCCAGAGACAAGTAACAAAGTATTTTTAATATACATTTGGAAGAGTTATTTCTGATGTCATATTTTTGTTTCATTTCTAAATGTTAATTTCTTTTTCTTTAACTTGTTCTAATTAGTTATACATGACAGTAGAATTCATTTCGACACATTGTACACAAATAGAAGATAAGTTCTCATTCCTCTGGCTATACATGGTGCAGTCACACCAGTAGTGTAATCATACATGCATAGAGGGTAATGCAAGCCAGATGTATTTAATTCATTTTGTTCTTGTAATGTATCCTACTCTTCTATATCAAAAGCTCAATCAGCTTTGAAATATAAAGCATAAAGGAAATGGGAAAGTTATTTGTTTTTCTTTCTAAAGATGTTTCTCTAGCTTATTAGATGTCAAATCTGTGTTCTATGATTTCGGACTCAATAGGATGCTCTCTCCTTGAGAGCAAAGATCATGGCTTCTTAAAACATTGATTTTGTTTAATACTTACATTGTAGTGTACAAGAAAATTATAGTAAATTTTTTGTTTTTGTCAAAGTTGTATCATTGATTAAATGAACAAGGAAGATTTTTTCTTAGCAGGATAATGGAATAATGTGACACTCTAACTTAATTATGCTGCCAGGCAATGTGCTCACAGGAAAAAATAAACTGGAAATCAATATCATAATGATTACTTTTAAATGAGCAGTTGTTATATGTCAAAAGAATGGTAGCTTCAGACATTTGGTTGTACATTATTTGAATTGTCAGGGCTTGTCTCCTTAGGGACAAGTTATTTTCTGCAAGGATGTTATATTTGAACTACAAGTAGTTTTTCTTTTGAAGTTTTGAAAATGAAATTTATGACTCTGGTTTTTTACCAGCTGAGTTGGACATTTAAGTGACATGTTTCATTTTTAAATATGTTTTTACGATAAGTATACATACATGTTTATTAATGTGGAAACTGAGTAAATATTTTTTGATCATGTGATGTCCACCTCTTGCAGTAACTCAAAACAGGGGTCTGTGGAGTGTGACCACTGGACCTCCCAGGACTTGCTTTTGCAGTGTAGGCTATTCATATTCCACTTACTCTTGAGCTAATTGATTTATATTTTCTATTTAGTGAGGTTTAAATGTGGCTTTATTTGAATACACCTCCCCAAAACTAAAGCACTTGAAAATCTCAGATTAAGTCATCCTAAGAATGCCAACCTGTTGGCTTATTATAACCTGTTAAGCCTTTTTATTTACCAGCAGGCATATAGAGACCTCCAAGTCTTCTAATTACCCAAATGCACACTTTTGGCAACTCCATCATTGACACCAGCAGAGAATGTCTATTTAATTTTATTCTTTTCAATATATGTTTATTCTTATAAATTTTATTCTTATAAATATATGTTTAAATGTGTCTTTTTCTATAATTTTATAAAATATTGCTTATAAACCAATTTGCAAATAAGAAACCTACATTTCCTTAAACCACTACTGAAATTGAGTTTAAAAATTTTATTCAGTTATTTTTTTTTCCTTTGAATTTTCCATCGCTTTCTGAACTGGACAGAAAAAAACAATGAAATTAAACTAGTTTCTATTAAATTCTGACTACTAGCACCACTTAACTTTTCCAAAGTTATCAAAATATTAAAAGAAATTTTCCTTACTCCAAACCTCTAATATTATAAAATTTGTAGTATAACATATATAAAGTATAAAAATATGGAAACATAGTTGTCATGTGAAATCTGCTTAATAAAGGAATAGGAAGAAATTTCTCTTTCTGATGAACCTAGAGCATGCTAGTTTGACGTTGTGACCCATTTCCATTTCAGCAATTAGCAGTGTGAGAAATTCGCCAAAGGAAGAATCTGCAGACACAGCAAACAGTAGCATTAGTTCCCTGAGAACTTCATGTAATAGGAAAAGGGGAAAAGAAGAGAATATGAAATAAGTACATTTTAAAATGATCAAAAAAAAGAGAAATTGAAAATATAAAATAGGGTACTATTGAAAATTGCTTTTTTTCCTTTTACTGTGGCATACATATGAATTACTTTTATTAAAAATTCTTCCTTCTCAGGACATTGCCATTCCTGACAGTTTTGAGAGGTTCTGACTGATAGGTCTGGGAGGGCACCAGTCATTAATTCCTTTAGAAGACCCCTCAGTGAGTGTGAAGTGTTGCAGGGCCATGAGCCATGGAAATTGATTGTTTGAGCCAACACATTTTGATTTAACAAACATGTAGAAACCTGCATGCCATAGTCACCAAAGACACTTGCTGGTAGGTTGTAGAACATTTTATTTCCTCATCATTTGACATGTTCTTAAAGGTCAACCAGTACCCATTTCTGACAGAGTCTTATAAGGTTGTCACTTGTTTTCCAAGACTTTCCTATTTGTCTGTTTGAGAAGATTCTGGTAGAGCCTGAAAGAGCTCACCAGGGGTTTCCTTATTTTTTTCCCCCCTAGCATCAGCTCTGACTCACAGCTACTACCCTTTTAGTGGGTAGCAAGCTCTAATTTGTCCTCTAGAAGCTACACATTCTAAGGATACTTGGGATTAGTGACACCAGGCAATTTTGCCAAGGGCTTCTCACCAGCCTCTGTAGTGTTTTTATCCTGATAAAGGACTATATTTTTGTATGTAATTGATTATAATTATATTGAAAAGAATAATGGATATGTCATACAAGAAAAAAATATTCCTGCTTCAGTCATTAATGGAGTATCTTGAGAATAGAAGTGGAGTGCGTTCATTCTCAAATATGTTATATTCATAACTTTTCCTAGAAAGAGGCCCTTTTGACTATGTTTTTTGTATAACTGAACTTCTTTGAAGTACTAATTTAGTACTTTCTCAGATCTTGTCATGCGATTATATTCAAAGTGCTAAATGAAGATTCTCTAAATGTTTCCAGTAGAGTGCTGAATTAAGTTTTCATGCTGTTAAATAAATTAGTTATAATTTCTTCCTTTACCGAATATTAAAGAAGTCATCATTTTAAAAATTTAAATCCTAATGATAATGGCTGACATTTATTAAGCGGTTACTATGTGCCAGACACTTCCGTAAGCAACTTTTATGAATTATCTCATTAAATCCTCATAATAGCATCAAGAATTACAAATATGTTCTCATATAAAAATGGGAACAAAATTACTTACTTTATGAGTTTTGTTGTGGAGTTTGAGAAATTGAAATAATGCATGACTGGTAATAGTGAAATTAAATTATTATAATTATCTATTAGAATAATTTTCTTATTTGATAAGAAAACTACAATAATTTTTTAAAAACTAAAGTCTAAAATAGTTTTAAAATTGTTAATCTAAGGTTTAACAGCTAGTAGGTGGTGTAGGAACTTGGTGCAAATCCATATATATATGAAAATCCAGAGCACAAACCCTTAACCAATGTGTCATTCCTGCCAGGGTGGTGGTCTACTCTACAACAGTTTCATCACATTCATGGTACTGTTTAGATTCTATCCTAAAAAAATAGATTTCATGAACTTGTCAGGTAACATCTACCTCATCCTGTTTGAAGAGTATTCCTCTCATGTTCTTTTCCCAACATTGTTATTTAGAACTCCATTGTGATTTAGAACTTGGAGCAGGCAACATGTGGGGCAATAAGTAGCATAATGTGTTTCTTAGTACTTATACAAATGTCTCACCATGACTGTCACTGTTAAGATTTCTCAAACCCCTTGCATGAATGTCTTGGGCATTATGTAAGAGATGACAGACATTTCTCTGTTAACCTAAAGGAATTTTAAAAGCACATGTAAAAACACTGGTTTATGACTTGTTTTATATTTATCAGAGTTTCCTAAACAAAATACAAATGCTATAAGTTGATAGGAGAGATTCAAAGTTGAATCAATCCTTACATGAGAGTATAATGTATACTCACTTTTTCACTGCAAATAAATGAAAAGTAATAAAGCAGCATTCTCCCAGTGTGTGTAAGTAGGAAATACATATTTCATATTAAATAACAAATTATTAAGCCCCCTGGCATCATTAGACTACCATTAATGGTAATACAATTGTGTGGTGTTTATGTAGATATTGTATGTAACTTCAGGAATTTTATTACACTCATCTAAGAATATATTTATTGGTGTCCTAGGTAGGTAGTTGAATATTTGCAATGGGTACACGTTGTAGTATTGTTATAATAGTGATTTTCAACAATTTTTTTCTTTATCATCAAAGACAAAAACCATCTTCATTTTGTTAAAAAAAAAACCTTAAGTGGAAAATTGTGCATTTTGAAAATGCTAATTTTGTTTCTAATAGTCTTACACCACAGTTTGTTTGTTTGTTTGTTTTCCGCCAATGAAAAGAGGACAGACAAAGCCTATTTGTGTGGTCAGGTTCCAGGGCCCTTTGCAGTTTCTAATGCCAGGCTGTTTTCTCCGGTTCCTCAATGCCTTCCTATATGTTAATTCAGTTCATATCATGAAGTCAGCTGACTGGAGAGAGAGAGAGAGAGAGAGAGAGAGAGAGAGAGAGAGAGAGACCACAAAGATGACTCTGATATCCTGCATTTGCGGATAGGAGTATCTGGAACTAAAATAAAAGAGTAGTTTTAGGAAGGAAGATGAGGAGTTCTCCTTCTATATAAGATGAGTTAATGTTTCCTTGGGGTTGTAAAGGAGATTTTAAAACATAAACCTGCTTTAGCTGGCTCCTGCAGTCTTTCAACCTATTTACAGTAATTTGGGGATATTTCTCCAGACTGTTAAAGTTTGCATCTTGAATAGCTCCCCAGAGTCCATGTGTTACAGATTTGGTTCCCAGCTTGGTACCATGGGAAGGTGTTGAAAACTATAAGAGGTGGAGCCTAGTGGGAGCTTTTAGGTTATTGGGAGTATTGCCTCAGGGAAATATGAGATCTTTATCTCTTGTTCTCTTCTTTTTGCATTGGGCCATGAAAGAAATGGGCTTCCTCTGCCACACATTTCTGCCATGATATACTGTGCCCCCACACATACAAAACAATTGGGTCAATTGGTCATGGACTGAAACCTCCAAAACTATCCTGGAATAAATTCATCTAATTTGTAAGTTTCTTATCTCTGGTATTTTGTTTCAGTGATAAAAATCTGACTAACAGAGAAAATTGGTACTGAGGGTAGAATTGTTGCTGCAAGTATACACGATGGTGAGGAAAAGCCTTTAGAATCAGGAATCATAAAGACCACAGCCATCACAGGCTCAGAGAACTTTTGGGCAGAATCTTTTGAGAAGTGAGTCTTGTGGTTCCCTTCTTGCCCAGGACTGCTGAAGCCAGCAATACACTGAAGGCACTGCAGTCATGGTTCAAATGGCCCCAGGTATGGCTCTGTGCTGATGGCAGACCTTTGCACTGTTTATGTGCTGCTGGTGGTTTGCAAACTCACAGAATGCAAGAGGCTTCCACCAATATTTCAGTGGAAAGCCTAGGAGGCCAGGAGATGTGTGACAGGGTCAGACCTTGACAGGTCTGTGAGAATAAAGCTGTAGTGGAGACCCCAAGAAGCTGGAGCTGCCAGAAACATGGAATGTGTCCAAGGGAAGCTGCAGATAAAGGTAAAACCTGACAGACAGAAAGACCTTCAGGGCTGCTGCAGCGAAGTAGTAGGGTGGGAGCTCCCTAAGCCTTTGGAAGCCCACATGTTGCTACAGTGTGCCCCAACTGCCAGACCTGGAGACTAAAGGATTTAATGTTTTCCCTGCTGGATTTCAATGTTTGGTCTGATTCCTCATTATTTCCTGTTTCACCTTTTTGGAATAGGAATATTTATGGTGTCATAATTTCTTGAATGTTTTATGACTTTCTTTTTGATATTTGCAGGGGCTCACAACTAAATTTGCCATGAGTCTCAGAGGACTCTTTGAACTAGGACTTTTAGTCTTCATTTGGATAGTGAAGACTTTGGGACTGTTGGAGATGGACGCATTTTGCATAGTGAAATGTACATGATTCTTGGGGACCAGTGTGAAATGCTATATTTTGGCTCTAGAATGTCTCCCAAAAGCCTATGAGTTAAGTCCTTGGTCCCCAGAAGGCTATTGGAAGATGGTAGAAATTTAAGAGATAGAGCCTAATGGGAGGTTTTAAGTCATTGCAGGGATGCCCTCAAAGAGGATTATGGGAACATGGTCTCTTCCGCTTTCTTTTTTTTCACACCTGGCCATGAGATGAATTGGTGAAGAATTTGATGTGTAATATACATATAAAAATATAGATAAAATAAAATATTCCTTGGAAACTGAGGATGTAGCTCATTGTACTTGCCAAGCATGTGCAAGGCCCAGTGTTCGATGCCAGCACTGACATGATAGACTATGCTACCGTAGGCCCAAAGCAGAAAGGTCAATTGGTCATGGACCAAAAACTCCAAAATCATGAGCCAAAATAAACCCTCTTTATAAGTTAATTATCTCAGGTGTTTTCAGTAACAGAAATCTAGCACACATAGTATACCTTCCCGACCCCAGCCCTGGAATCCATTGTTACTCCCTAAGGAGTTTCTTTTGGTGGGGAATGGTATTGGGAAATCAATATTTGTGAGTTAGGTATGCTCATTTTCTTAAAATGTCATGAATTTTATGTTCTTGCAGCAGATAGAATTAGGAAATAGTTATTAGAATTCATGAGTTTACATTGATATCTCTAATTTTTGTACTATTATGGAAGTGACTTTCTGGGTTAAATGTTAAATACATTAGATATATGTTAAATATTGACAAATTCTCTCCTGAGGGATTTATACATTTTTCATGCTTATTAGCAATGTTTGAAAGTGTCTTTATTCACAGTCTCACTAATAGTCTATTCATGTACCAATATTTAGAGAGGCTGTGTAGCATTGTAATATTTGGTAGAAATAGTTCCTCTCAGTTTTTTTTAGTGCTTTATGCTCATTTTTGCAGGTTAATTTTATTTATTTATTTTACTTATATATGACAGTGAAATGTATTATGATTCTTATTACACATATAGAGCACAATTTTTCATATCTCTGGTATACATAGTATATTCACACCAATTCCTTTCTTCTTATCTATACAGGTTAATTTTTTTTATATACTTCAGTATCAACTTATCTAGATCTAGAAACAATACGTCGGATTTTAATTGAGAGAACATCACACTTGGAAACTTAGGGAGAACCAATTTCTTAATGTTGAGACTATCTTGCCAAAGACAATAGCTATCTTTCCTTTTTGTACAATTCTACTTTTGCATACTGCATACTCATGGTGTTTTATAATTTTCCTCATGTATATTTGTATATTGTTAGGCTTATCCACAAATATTTTACTTTTTTTTAGCATTTTACTTTGTAAATGGAGTTTTCTCTTTCATCGTACTTTCTAGTTGGTCATTATGTATAGATGAAGGCAATTGAATTTCCTATGTTATATGCTGTAAAGTTGCTTAATAATTTGATGCCATCATTGGTCTCTAAGATTTTCCTGGTATACCGTTTTCATTTATACAGGAATGCCTTACTTCTTTTTAACCTCTTACAGCTGTCCCTATAACAGAACACCTGAGATAATCAAAGATAAAAATAAAGAAAAAAATTTATTCTGGTTCACTGTTTTGGAGGTTTCAGCCTATGATCAGTTGGCTCCATCACCAATCCATAGCGAGGCAACACATCAGGGGGAGCATGCAGCAGAGCAAAATTGCTCATCTCCTGGAGAGGGAGCAAAAAAGGGAGAAAGGAGGTTTCTGGAGTCTTAAAATCCCTTTGAAGGGCACTCCCCCAATGACCTAAGGACCTCTTACAAGACCTATCCTCTTAAAGGTTCCCCCATCTCCCAATAGTGCCACCCTGGACACCAGTTCTTTAACACATGGGTTTGCCAAACCTCCAGTGGCATAAGAACTATCTTTGAGGATAATAAAAATCCTTGCCTTCTTCTTGTGAGCAAGTAAGTGGTAATACCGCTAGTGTTTCTGCATTGAGTTGGTGTGGTGAGGGCTGCGGAACAAACTGCATTTTATTCACACTACTGTAATCTGTTCCTTCCTGTTATCTTGAGAGTTGACCACCTGCTCCAGTAGTGGATGTTGAATTTGTCAAATGTGTGTGCTTGGTGCTCTTCCTAAGGGTTAGGTATCAATTCTGAACCTGCTTCGCTAATAGGTGCTTGGAAGTTCTCCTTTGTTTTTATGCTCAGGATCAGTTTTTATAGCCTTGGGGCAATCCGTGCTCCCAAGGTTCACCACAGTATTCCTGCAGAACCATCTCTGCCAGGTTCTTTCTGTATATGGTAGATTTTTTTTAAAAAAAAAACTTATTCTGTTTATTTTATGAAAACTGATCTTTTTAAGGTACCTTGTCAACTCATATAAGTTATAGACCCTTAATTTTTTTTATTTTAAGTTTCCCTTATCAATAGAAATTTCCCCTTATCAATTATTATGTTGCATATTTGTTCTTCTCCCATTTTTATTGATCAACTGAGTTAATGGCTTATCTATTTTTTCCTCCAAGACTAGAACTTTTTAGTTATTAATGAATGGATAACCTGTTGTTAATTTCTTCTTTCATTTTTATGTTGTTCTTCTACTTTGTTTGGGTTTATTTTGCTGTTGTTTGTCTAGCTTTTGGATTTGGAAATTTATTTTCACTGACACAGATGCTGAAGACCTTTTTTCTTCTAATCATTATTTCAAATGAATCTCATAGATTTCAAACTGAGGAGTTTTCATTAAAATCTTAGAAATTCTGTGTTTTTGTTTGTATTTCACGATACATCCGGAAATTGCTTGACTTTAGTTTAAGTTTCCAAGGATATTACCTTCCCCTTCCCCACTTTTTCACCTATAATTTCTGTATTTATTGCCTTGTGGTTAGTCTGACCTAATAAATTACCACTTATTTTGTGAATATACCATGAGTGCATGAAAAAGGGTATATTCTTTTTTAGTTCCATTCTTTCTTTCTTTATTAAATATTCATTCATATCTAATCTCTACTGCATGTTATGCTTAGGATATGTAAAACTATCACTTGAATCAAGGTGTTTTTGTACATTTATAATTTAGATGTGGAATATCAAAAATATATAAAGCTACTTTTAAAAACATGGCAACATGACCTGTTAATTTATATTCTTTCATATGAAATAGTTTTAAAAATCATCATGGAGCCTGGAAAACAATGTAATAGCAACATAATATATTTTAGAGATACAGTAATAATGACAAAATAGTAAAAATGTACTTCTGTGGCTTAGGGTTCTTTGTTGATGATGCTATTTCAATCACAGAAAGTGCTGCAATGTAGATGTTGATACATATTACACAAAATACATTAATGTTCATTCAAGTGTGACTTGTCATATGAGAATGTACACCTCTTTAATTGAACAATTAACTTAAAATTATCGGTAATTAATCTTTAGCATATATTATGGTACACAAATCTTTCCAAGAATCTTTATTTTTTAGATGGAACATATGTTCTTGATATGCTAACAACAATGTGACTTATTTTTTTCTCCAGGTCTTGCAGATAACTAAAACCTTCTCTCGTAAAAGTTTAGTTACTTAAATACGATCCTGAGAGGATATGTTGAAAAAGCTTTCTTACTGGATAAAATCATTATTAAAACATGTTCATGGAATTAATCACTCATATTTTTATAGTTTCCTAGTTTGTGGGAGATTAAATACACAATTATGCCATCAAATTAGATTGTTGTGAAGCTAATCATATTTAAATGTTCATTATTCTAGTTGACTTTTGAGTAGGAAGGAAAAGTCTCCTTAAAGCCAGCAGCATAAATTTCTTTTCATTCTGAATTTTGTTTTGGGCAAAATGATATACTTAAAATATGTCTACTCAATAACAACTTCCAAAAGCAGCAAAAATCCATGATTTTTTTTTAAATGATAAAAATAAGTCAATGGTGTGTTTGGAGGAATTTTCTCTTTGCTTTGCTACTGCTTTTTCACTCTTGCTCCCTGAAACTAGTCTTTGCTCCTTTATTATTTAAATGTTGAAGTATTGAAGTGATTATTTTGGTAGCAGGTGATTCTTCCTACTAATTGCTTTTTGGTCAGTTTTAGCTGTTAGAAATGAAGACTTGTTTACGTTGTCAGACTGAATGTGAATTTAGAAGTTACAAGGTTTTGTTTACATTTTAAGTAGGCTGTGGCGTTAAAGATTATTTCCATCTGTACATGTAAAGATCAGCACACATAAACTTTTGTTGGCAATAAAGCAAAACCGATGCATTTTAGTATAAATTTCCCAAGATAAAATATCTGCAAGTCTGACCTTTTCTGGAAAGTTGTCAAATCTTATGGGTGAAAGGCTTTTACCATCACTGTTACACATTAACAGGGCATAGTTTAATATTAATAGCTACTGAGAGTTGTGGTTAAGTGAGGACTTTCTTGTGTTCAGGTTTTATTTGCAACCCTTAGTTGCTTTTCTGTGTGAAATAGTTGTGAATGCCCACAAGGCTGTGGCAAGGTTCTGGGCTCTTAACTTTGGTGAACACTAAGCCATTTCTCTCTCGTGCTGCACTCAGAACAGCACAGATGTGAGTCTGGGAGTGGCGTCCCTACCGCTCCTGGGAGCCTTTGTTTGGAGAACACCCCGATTAACCCCCACCCTTCATGGTTCATTGACTCACTGATAAATCAAGTTTAAACTAGTACATATTAGCACATTTGTTACTAACCGAGGAACAGTTGGCCATTCTGTTTTACTTTGCTGGTTCATTGCAAACTGGCGTGCTAAAAAGGTCTCTACTCCAGAGTATGAATCAAGAGGTTACCAAAGGACTGAGAACTGAGTCAGTTGCATATTAATGTTGAATCATACTTGTATTTAAATCTTGGATAATCTATTTGGGAGATGATTATACTGTTGTAAACTTATGAATAAATGATCACTGCTACTTTAAAATGCATTTTTCAAGAAGTTTGGGGATTTATGTGTCTCACTATAGCTTTTGTATTAAACAGTTTGTCATAATTGGATGCGAGGAGACCAAGGTCACGGTGATCAGATGGCTGGTACTGCTGCATTCTAAAAATATTTTTAAAGTTCTTTGCAGCTGATGGTTTTATATAAGTCCTCACAGTGTACTGTATTTCTATATCACATGGAAATGTTTCTGTTCAATCAGGGACTGGGATGTACATGTCTGTTTTCTCATAAAAAAAGTGCTTGTTTATCTAACTATAAATTCATTTTCTTAAAATTTTAAGAACTTTCTCCTCTTTCTAACCCTCCTGACCTGGTTTTCAAACTCTCTGAATGCTTTTCTTACTGTTTTAGCTCTCTTCATGAGAGAGAGGTTTATAGAATCACCTGGTACTTTCTAGTATTGAGGGCTATCTTGGCTTCATCTATGGCCCATCATCCCTTGGACACCTGCTTCTTTGCATTTTCCTTTCTCTTCTGAGTTAAGGAAGTTTGAGTGCGGGACAACACTCTGAGTCTTAGACCAGGATAAGAAAATTGGGGTAGCTTTACAAAACCAGCTAGTGTCCTGTAGACTGAATGCTGATGTTTTCGGGTTGTCTGAGTTTTATTGTAACTGATAATTTGTTTCTGGAAGGCGAACTGATTTAAGTTCTAAGCAAGAGGCTCGGTATATATTTTCAGTGCTGCTCTAAATTTCATTTACAAATTTAACTTAGAAAAGATTTTGCCAGGTCTTAATTATAATATTTTGTACTCACTTTAAGATTGTAAATGCAGGCAGTAGGTAGGAGATAGGGATCAAATTACTTTCATAAAACCTTAACGTAGTAGCTAAAAAAGGTAGTCATCTTTTCCATGCTAAATGTTTCTTCCAGAGGATTTAGATGTCTATCACAAAACCTATTTTTGATAAATCTTTTATTCTTCATTATTTGCCTTAGAATTTTTTTTTAAATTTTAGGAATTAATGTAAATGCTTTATAACTGGATTTATTTCATATATGGCAACTTAAAGATAAAAACTTCTTTCTGAACTAAATTGTTTTTCAGCATTTAGTTCTTGCTTTCTCTAATGCAGTTCTCAATGCAGTTTCATATTTTTTCTTTAAATTTTATTCTTTAAAATAATACTAGTTTAGTATGTATATTTACTGGGCATCTACCATATGTGAGATTCCATGCTAGTAAAGATGGCAGAGAGCAAAATCATAAAGTTCTTGACTGCAAGGAGCCTGTGCCCTCGTTCTAGAAGAAGAATTGAGGAGGAGCAAATAAAATGTATCTGTCAAGTGATGGTGTGTACTACCAGACCATGCAATGAATTTATTTGCTATTGTGGACAGAATGGACAAGGAAGTCTTCATTGAATGAAAATTTTAAAAGAAAGCGGAGAGTAATAGGAAAAGGGAGTTCTATAGATATCTGAGAGCAAAATGTTCCAAACAGAGTAAACAGGAAGTATATAGAATTGAGCAAGAAGTTCAGGTTCAGAGTGGAGTCAGCACTGGGCAGAGAGCTTACAGAGGTGGCTCAGAGTAGGTCATAAAGGGCCTTGCAAGCTTTGTTTGCTTCTTGACTTTTATTCTGAGAAAAATAGGAAGCCACTTGAAGGTTTTAAACAGAAGAGTAACATAAGTCCATTTTCAAATGGATATTCTGGCTGCTAAGTGTAGAGTAGAACAAGTGAGTAAATGACAAGATTGAAGTAGGAGGGAAGTTAAGGGGAAACTGGAATAATCCAGGCAAGAGATGGTGGTTTAAATCATGATGGGAGTAGGAGAGGTTGGGGAGAAGTGGCTAGATTCCGCATTGGTTTTTGAAGGTACAATCAGCTGCATTTACTCATATGGAGGCTGCTAAGAGCAAAAAAGTAAAGGATAGTATCAAGATATTTTTTGTTTTGTAATGAAAAATGTCAAACATATAGAAAATACATTATATTATAATAGGTACCTATATTTGTCACCTTGATTCTATAGATCTTAACATAATTTTTTCCATATTTGCTTTATATATTATATTATGTCAATTTTCAAAAGTAAATTGGAGACACTTCTTCCAGAAATATTTCAATATGCTTCTTTAAAAAAATTTCACAAATAACTATCATTATCCTACCAAATAAATGAACAAAAATTGCCTATCATCTAATCCCTGGTTCATACTCAAATCTCCTAGGGTTTCTATAATGTCTTTTAGAACTAATTTGTACCAACTAAAGGAATCATTTAATTGAATATGCTTAAACTACAATATTACAACATTTCCTTCCTCATTTGTCTTATTCTGACATTGACTTACAGAAGAGACCAGATTATTATGCATGCCTTAGTGTATGCGAAGGTCACTTGGAAATCTTATTTAAACATGAACTGCTGCTCCCCAATCTAAAAATCCAATTCACTGGGTATAGCATAACTTTTTCTAAAGAGGTGCTGGGTGATGCTGGGTTATCATTCTGAACACCATACTTAAAGCAGCACTTCTGTATCACTATCTGATTACTTATTTACAGTATCATTTAGCTTGTTCTATTTCCTGTCTTTCCTGTAAACTGAATTTTCAACCTAAAGCCTTAATAAGATTCATGTGGGATATTTTGTGTTAGAATACATCATAAGTAGTACTATGTACTTCATTTTTCATCATGTCAAGTGACACATAATGGTTAAGTATCCCATTATTAATGAGACTAAAATTGATTCCTGAGTCAGGGAGGTGACATCCTGATCCTTCCATTGTAATATTTACATTTAAAACTAGTAGCTATTGAGCAGTACGTAAGATTCACAGAGTATCTAGTTCTCAATAAATATTCCTCAGTTAATGGTTTTAAGATACATTGATTATCTTTGTCTGAAATAATTATCTAGTTAGGGGCTACAATATGGAGATTTCTGGTTTGATTGTTTCATCTAAATTAGTGATATTTTCTATGAAAAAGCATGTGGCTTCTGCAACTGGGGCTATTTGGCTATCTAGATACATATTAGAAAAACAGGATAACTGCTTAATTTGTTAGCTTTATTTATTATTTTTAAAGTAAGGAACCAATGTTTCTGACTGGAAGAAGTGGAAAGTAAGAAGTTATCATTGAGTGACTTTGGGTAAGAGAGATCAGGTTTAATGGGAAAAATCAGAATTTCACTTTTGAATATGTTAAGTTTGAGATGTCCATTATACGTATGAGTTGGTCAGATTTCAGTTGAATAGAACATAAAATGTTCTGGCTATTTTAGGTAGAGGAGAGTTTCATGCAGGTAATAAAAATGAGAGTGTATAATACATCAAATATACTGGTATCCTATAATCATTGTGGCTTTACTTTTTTTGTCTTTACCCCATATACACAGTCTCATGGAAACGTCCTATTACCAGTCTTCTGAAGGAAACAAAAGGGACCTAGGTTAGAGACAGTTCTCCATTAAAAAAAAAAAAAAAAGAGCAACTGAAACACAGCAGTCCTACTCAAGAGTGTTCCTAAAAAATAAGGAAAGGAAATCTTTCTGTGGGGCAGGACTCCACACAGATGATGCTAGTTGTCAAGGAGTAACGGGCAGGAGGTTTGATGCATGTTGATGTCTGGACAGTGGTTAAGAGCTTGGCCAGTCAGGGTCTTGGAAGAAAAAGGTTGGTGACAAGGATATAGAGGTAGAAAATATACTTTTTGCAGAAAATAATAGACTATGAGGAGATGTATATTTTATGTAAAAGCCCACCAAGGAGATTTCATTCAGAGGAGGGAATTCACAAGATATCACTTTGTAAAAATGTCAGCCAGTGTCATTGCAGAGCATCCCTAGTGGGAGGGCTTGCACAGTGAACAAAGTGGCACTGGTGAAGGAATAGAAGAAATATGTGGATTTCACAATAAGTGTTTCTTCTCACCAGGATTGGTTGGATTACTATGTTTACCCACAAACAGATCAAATTTGAGCCCTGGATATGGCAACCCAGTCCAAGGTAACCAGCCAGTCACTTGGTGGCAGGCTGATTGCATTGGGTCCTCTCTATTGTGGAAGGTCAGTGGTTTGTCCTTGCTCTTATGACTACTTAATCTAGGTATGGATTTGCATTCCCCATCCACCATATTCTGTCATCACTACCCTCTTTACCCTTACTTACTGAAGACCCATTTCAATAGATTTACATCCTTTATGATATTGCTTTGTAAAAGAAAGAAGCAGAAAATAGAATAAAAATAGAGATGTGGCTGTGTGAAAAAACAGAATATATGTATGCATGTTGGCATATATGTAGAATATTTCTGGAAGGAGTTATATAGTATCATCAGTGGTTGTTTCTGTGAAGGAAACTGGGTATCAGAGAATGGGCTGAATAAGGAGATTTTGGGTTCTATAACTTGTTTATGCTTTAACCTGCATAGCAAACAGCCAAGCATGTGGTTCTCAGATACAGAACATTTGCACTAAAGGTCACCTGGTGAAATTTGAGGGAAACCTAGGACTCAATACAGATCTGACTTCAAAGTCAGACATTGCCCAGGCTGAGAAGGGAAGTGTCTGAAAATCCTCCAGCTCTGGGTAATATGCTCCTTCCCCAGGTGTAAGACAAGTTCTTAGAGCTCTATGTGCCTGGGGCAAGACCCCATCCTCCCCCACCCTCTCCAATATTAACTGATATAAACCTCTCTCATTGCCTGCACACCATATCACCGCCAAAGGCTCTTTATCACCTGGTTCCCAATTCCCCTAGGGCTCAGCTGACATCATCCCCTGCTGTCTTCAGCTGCAAACACCATTTTACTTTACTCTCTGAATGAATGGTCCATTATTAGCAAAATCTCCTATGTTCTCAACCACTTTTCTAAATATTAACACTGCTTTCTTGCTTTAATAGAGAAACCTAGGTCTGCCAAGGGCTCATAGCTTCTCATGCAGTCATCTCAAGTGCTGGCAGTTTTCTCTGCCATACCTTCCTAACACTGGTCCTCAAGGTGCTGCTGACATCTTTCTTCTATTTATCTGCTGTTTGGGGGCCACCTATATTTTATCCCATCATCATTGTATATTTTATGACAATTTTTTTCTTGCAAAAAGTAGGATGTAACCATTATGTGAAATTTTTAAAAATTATGCCATTATTAAAAACCTTTATTACTAAATGCTCTTTGATGTAAGATTGGGATGCACAGCAGATCCATGAATGTGCATTACCATGGTCACAATTATGAAGTAAAATATAGCATTTTCTCTCCTTTATCCCTTAAAAATTCTCCACATTGATGCTCAGTCCATTGGACACCTCCATTTAGTGCTACTTGTGCAGCCCTATACAGACTACTAGATCCTTCCTTTTACTCCTTAAAGACCTAAGCCCGTCTCACCATCACTCTAACACTACTTGTTGAAATCTTAGGTGTTTTTGTAAATGTTCAGTTGTTACCCTTTCGTTTCAGTCAGAGATCCTAACTTGCATTTTAGTTCAGCCCCCTTCTCTTAGGACCATACTCCCAAAGTACTAGTTCTTAAAGTGTAACCCCCAGACCAACATGGCCAGCATCATCTGCCATCTGTTGTAAATAGGCCCCACCTCAGGCTACTGAGCCCCAAACTCTGAGACTGAGGCTCAGAATCCAAGGCAATTCTGATGAATATGCCAGCCCATGAGGTCTTATTGTCAGTACCAATCTCTTTCTGTGTGTCTCAATTTCAAGTATCCTCCCCAACCCTGCTGCTTTTCTTTGGTCTTCCTAGATCCCTGATCTACTCCCTCAGTTCTTGAAATCCTTCAACCCCACCAATACTACAATTTAAGGATTCCGCTGCTTTGTCACTAGGTCTTACTCATCTTATGTCCTCATTTTCCCCTTATCCAGCCACTATTTGACTACTTCTTGACACTTCTCGTTCAAATACCATATTGAAAGGGTCAACGAATCCAGTCAGCTCCAGGCTCTTTATTATTCTTGAAACTTCCACTGCACCCATTCCAGTCCAAGAGCAGTATCTGCCAACTGGAATGACACAACTCTTCTCACTTTGTGATACTTGGTTCTGTTGTGTCTAATTCCAGAGGGGTCCTTTGAACACTCAAGGCTATGTTGCTACATTGCTCAAAATTCACCATGCTTCTCCTCCTACCCAACAAAAAACCAAGTCCTTGGAAATGCCTCCAAATTCTGGGTGATCTGACCTTTCCCGGACAGAAAGTCCCTTTCATGTTTGCTTCCTCCTTTTCTTTCTTCATTTTTTGTCCTTAGAAATTATGACCACCTGACATGCTCTAAATTCTGATTTGTTTGTGTCTCTTGCTGTTACAATAGAAGCTTCATAAAGACAGAGGCTTTTCTGGTTCAACTGATTGGGCTCAGTTCCTGGGCTCCTGTGTGGTATACAGCAGGCATGTAGTTATTTGTGAATGGATAAATGAATGAATATAAGTAGGAGAAATAAAGTTTGTTTTTATGATAACAACAATTCTTACTAGGACTACTTTTGCTTGAGAAATGAAATAAAGTATTCTGACAAATTTCCCAGGTAAAACAAATGTCATTTGGATGTTTTATCTGACCCTTGGTGGTTGGGGTTTAGAGTAAGTTTCTCTTCCCTGTCATTTTAATAAAAGCAATTCTAGATTTACCTGTTTAGTTCCTCTTGCATATAGGATGACAATATTATCCTGACAACAATTTTTTTAACCTTGTACAGAATCATACATTGCATTTATTTATCAATGCAATGATAAACTCTCTTTAGTTTTTTTTTTTTAAAGAGAATAACAACTAATGACAAGGGACACAGTTTAAGAATAACACATATGGGGCTGGGGATGTGGCTCAAGCGGTAGCACGCTAGCCTGGCATGCGTGCGGCCTAGGTTCAATCCTCAGCACCACATACAAAGAAAGATATTGTGTCCGCCGATAACTAAC
This sequence comes from Ictidomys tridecemlineatus, assembly GCF_052094955.1. Taxonomy (NCBI): domain Eukaryota; kingdom Metazoa; phylum Chordata; class Mammalia; order Rodentia; family Sciuridae; genus Ictidomys; species Ictidomys tridecemlineatus. The sequence continues at coordinate 148,754,359 of NC_135483.1, read as the reverse complement.
AAATAAATATTAAAAAATTCTCTCTCTCTCTGTCTGTCTCTCTCTCAAAAAAAGAATAATACATAAATATTTTGTCCCAGATGATCATCACAGGATGGTTTTAGCATCCATTACTTGCTTCCTGTCTCAATTGGTTATTACTCTAATGACTTAAAATAGTGATTTTTCACTTCCTTTACAATGTATTGCATATTATTAATTATTCTACAAAACAGCTTTTCCATTTTTGCCCTTTTTTGTTTGATGTGAGAGTTACTCGTGGAATTGGGTGTCAAGAAATTCAATGTCTGAAGTGGAATAAAGGGAAAGGAGGGAAAATGGGAATAGGAAAGGCAGTAAAATGAATTGGACATTACTTTCATGTGTTCATATGACCAGTGTAACTCCACATGATATAAGAAATAGTTCTTGGGAGCCAAGAACTGAGAGGACTGAACTCATTTGGTGATTAGGAGAGGCTTCAGTGAGGAAGTGGCATTTGGAACAAGCTCTGAAAGATTTTGATTAAAAATAGGAATGGGGTACAATTTGGAAAGGGAAACCATCTAAGGGAAGGCCTAGTAGACTTGGTATATGATGACAAATACAGTGGTCTGGACCATGACAAGGAAATTAAAATGAAACATAGAAACCCTTTAGATTAACTTAACTTCATGCATTTGCTCAGGCCAGTCTCACTGCCTAGAATTTCTACCTTTTCCCTTTTGCTGAGGAGTGGGATGAAAGGTAATGAAGGAAGGAATTCTAGGCTGTAGAAACTGCATGAGGCAAAGCCCCATTCAATACTCCTTTCTTCTGGAAACCTTTTCCAGATGCCTAATGAGAACTATGCATCTTGCTCTCACATAGGCCCACCTTACGCATGCCGTTCTGTTAGCAGTCAATACTGTCTTGAGCTGTTAGCAGTCAATACTGTCTTGAGCTGTTTGCATTTGTGGATATGTCTTCTTCCTCTGAAGCGTGAACCAGGTCTTAATCACCTTCCTCATCTCCCCAGCATGAATGCTCAGTGTTTTTTTGAATATGCCTGAGACAGAAAGGAAAAGAGAAAGGTTGGGATTGGGGAAAAGAGGGCTCAAAAGACTGTTTTAAGGGTTTGGTGTGCTCTGCAGGCTGTGATGAGCTGTGGCAGCTTTTGCCCTGTGAGGCACTGATCAGAGCTGTGGTGCTGAAGGATGCAGCGAGGGGAGAATAGCCAGGGTGCCCGTGCTGTGACCCCTGAACTAGAGGATGGCAGTGAGAAAGTGCAGAAGGCATGAGAGCAAGTAGTTCCCTGTGAATCTGAGCATTCATTCAAATGCAAGAACTTGGAAAAGAAAGTGAGAGTGGTTTTGAGGTTTTCAGCCTAGGTGACTGGAAGCCTGATAGAGGCTTCCTATCACAGTAGAGGCCCTGGGCAGTTTGATGGAAATGTTTAAGAAGTTCAGCATAGCTCTGTCTAGTTTTTCCTCTCAAATACTCCCTAAACTCAAAACAATATGTGCTGTCAAAAGATTTTTATTTTATCAAATATAACAAATAAAATATTATTCTACTTGAGGTAGGAAGCACTGATTTTGCATTTGTGATAGATATTTTTCCCTTCTCTTTATTAAAACTGGATGTTAATAACTGCTTTTGCAGCCTTGAATCATGGCCCTCTGAGAGCAGCTTACCATCAAAGAAACGGTTGTCAGCTTTCTTTTGGCTCCTGCCCCTTCCTAACAACAGAAAATTTGCTTTGCACCTGCTCCAACTGGGTTCTCAGTGATAAGCATCTTGCAAGCCCAGAAAATTGTAGTATCAAATCTCAGCCCCAACTGTGAGGCAGCACCATCAGCGACTCCCCACTGAGAGGCGTTGCTTTCCCAATTCCCTGGAGAAGATTTTTTTTCCTCCCTTGGCTGCTTTTTGGGCTTGAACTCTGACCTAAACCCCTCCTTTTAGCTACCAGTATGCAGTGCTATGGGTGCCAACCATGTCCCAACTCTGCTCACTCTGCTCTGCCTGGGGCCCATCAGTAGGTCAGACGTTGGTAGCCCTGGGGTCACCAGGGCTACCCAATTCCAATAATGAGCATATTATTCTAAGGAGAGGAGATGTACCCTTCTCTTTGTTACAGTTCATCACTTTTATCTAGGAAAAAAAAATGCTAACATTTGATATCTGTGATTTGGTAAATGTACATAAACATTGCCTAATGTTCACAGAGTTGCATTTACTTATACCTTCCTTCATAGATTAAGTGCTTTGTGATATCTCATGATGTATTTCAAGAGAAATAAGCCTACTTTGTTATTAGGAAAACATAAGTGTTTGAAGATAGTCATATCCAGGAATACACTTATAAGCATTTTGAATAAAAATAGCAAATGCCATTTAAGTATGTATATAACATTCTAATGGACTTTCACATTGTCATTTTAAATGGAAAGAAAAATCGTTGACAATCTAACTTTATCTTTTTTTCCTCAGGTTTTTCAAACAGGCCAAAGTCATTAAAAATACTCCTTAACCCCCAAAGTCACAAAAAAGAAGCTACCCAGGTCTATTATGAGAAGGTGGAACCTCTGCTAAAGCTTGCGGGGATAAAGACTGATGTCACAAGTGAGTCACTGTCATTGTGGAATTTTATCATTGAAAATCTCATTTATGAAAAGCCAGATAATCTGAATTTGTTTTTAATCCAAACTTGCAGAGCTGTTTGTAATATCTAAAGCTTTTGAAGTTGTTCCTATAACTCTGGTCAGTTCCAGAAGTATAAGTGGTTATATTTCCTTATTTAATGAGCTATTTTTATTAAGATATCAATGTCTTCTCTTTAGAATGTTTCCAGTCTTCCAACAATTATTAGGATTGATTTTAAAGAAAACTGTATACTTTTCGTTGTCTTCAATGAGATGTTTACTATTTATACATGATTTCTGCAGTTTGGCAAGCAATTGATTTTTGCTCCCTTATAGAGCTGATGTCTTTCCATGGAATCTTTTGGTAGGTTGTTTTTGTTCTGACTCTGACCCCTGCTGGTTAGGTCAAAACTAAGCAAGTAGTTGCTGGTTTTAATCAGACTTGGAGAAACCAGAAGCTTAAATTCATTGTCTAAAATAAGAATGTTCCCTTAGCTTTTATACTAAGGGAAATAGAAATTTTCTAATGTTAAAATTAATAGAAAGGAGATTAGTAATACTCTTCGAGTTTTCATGTGTGATGACCAAATTCTTTTGTTTCCTTAAGACTCGAATCTTTCCTACTGCTGGACGCTGAGAATAAGTGTTTGATACTATCAAGAATCACAATTTTTTCTAGCTTTATTTCTGTGTAGCTTCATTAACACAATGGAAATTTGCAATAATTATTTATTGATGAAGAATATTGCACAATAAACCTCCCAAGAAATAAGTCCAGAGCACAATTGGAGTCTCCTACTCCTAATTCTGAGTTCCTGGGCAAGGGATTCAGAATGACAGGGCTGTGCTCAGCTGTAACCAAGGGAGATGGGTTGCACGATGTAAATAAGGTCAGTGAAGCCCAGTGACTTGATGGATTGGGTAGAAGGAAGTTCCTGAAAAGGGGCAAGCTTTGGGGGAAGTTCAGTCACCCCAGAAAACATCTGCTTCAATGGAGGTTAAAGAGAAACTGTCATGAAAACCTGGAGTGGAAAATTTCTGAATTAAAGTTGTCATAAAAGTTAACCTTTTGTGTTTGTGATTTGGGGCTCACTTAGAAATGATATATGAGGAAAAGAGAAAATTCAGAGATCTATCCTTTTTACTGAAAAATTTTCAGGTATTAGACCAAAGAAAAATTTGAAGATTCCAACTGGAATGAGACTGTATTAAAAGTTGAGTAAACTCATTTGAAACTCAATAACATTATCTTGTATGTTTCTATGTGAACACTCAAGTACAATTTGACATGGATATCACATACAGTTTAAGAATCTCTCATTGAGGGTGCACGTCCACAGTCCAGATGCTCAGAAGTCTGAGGCAGGAGGATCACTTGAACCCAGGAGTTCAAGTTCAGCTTGGGCAACACAGACTCCATCTCAGAAAACAAAAAAATTGTCTCATTGAATGTTTGCTCTGTGTTAAACACTGCAAGATGTAAGAGAAATAAAGCTGTCATGTCCCTTCTTGAGTTACTCTTATAGGGATTCAAAAAGACAATTAAAACCAGATATTTTAATTGTGGTATATATAAGAGAACTATAGTATCTCAGGGTGATATTAATTTTGATCAGAGAACTCAAGAAAAGCAGGTTCACTAGACAGCTCTTGAGAGACAATGAGGCAAAAAGTGTAGAAAGGGAAGGCAGGGGAGAGAGAAAGCATGTTTTAGAAGTTTGCTCTACCTTCCTAGTTTTGATCTTAAATCTAGTTCTTTCCACCATCCAAAAATAACTGCCAGTGAATTGGATCTTTTCTTATCCATACCTCTCAGAATAGGGAGAATTAAGTGTATGTGAGAGAGGGAGACCCAAAATGCTTCAATCCTAAAGATGGATTAACATGTCTTTTCTTCAGGGTTGGTTGGACTAATATAGTATTTGCACCCAACCTGGAACACTCGTTCTTCTAACTATCAAGACTCTCGCAGGGACTAAGTGTAGACTTTTCCAAAAGACTGCTGATGACTAAAGGGAATTTGGGTTCTTCTGGGGAAACACAAGGCATGATGGCTCCTGGGAAGTCTCCCAACCATGTGTCCCATGGGAGGCTAGTCCAGACTGTGACTGGGTCAGGGTGCTACACATGGTGGTTTGTTCACGCATCCATCCACAGTTGGTGTCAAGTGTCTTTAATCACAGAGTTGTAATCGGGTTTGCCAATGATGACTCCACTAGCAGAATAAAGATCAGAAAGGAAAAGAGCTCTGGGAGAAAAGGAAACCAGTATGTGAAGTCTGAACCAAGGCAGAGGAAATAAAAGGAATGTGCTTCTTACCAGTTGTATTGGAGAGAATATACCATGTTCTGTTTTTTTCTCCCTTAAAAATTTCAAAGTATTGCCAAACATTAAATTCAGTTCAACACAAAATTAGATTTTTTTTGCATAATGGAAATTTAGAATTTGTTTTTATATTCATATAGAATGTCTAATTATTAGCTGCCTAACACTCCTCCTACAGGCAAAATTATAAAATTGCATCCTTTGCTTTTTAAGCCATGTTAGCATGAATATTGGCTAAATATTTACATAAAAATTATTCCTATTTTGTTAGTCTTCCTACCTTAAAATGTTATTTGGTAGAACTACTTTATGTATTATAAAATGCTATAGAAATAATGGTTTCAAGATTATTAGTTTCATTTTCATAAAATTGTATAAGATTTAATTCACTTTATTTGAAAGAAAAACATACGAAAAGTAATGTAAAAGAATGCATATCTTCATGTTCATTGTTTTAACATATCCTTTGTGGGCACTGGTAAATCCAAATGGAATATGAATTAACATTAAAAAAATTTTGTATGATAATTAATTCATAAAGAAATAGCACTATATAAATAGGTGGCATGGTTAGAAAAATTGCTGCTAGATATATACATTAAAAAGTCTTTTTTCCCATAAATTTCTTTTTGAAATGAATCTCATTGCATTAATAAAAATATACTTATTCCTTTTATTTTGACTTATGCTGAAACCCTAAATGCTTCTGAATATAGATGGACATCTTTTGAAATATTTGAGTGAAAATGATCCCCCCTCCCTGATACCCCATATCCCCAATGTAGTATCTTATCTAATAACAGCTGAGGTGTCATGAGCTATAGGAGAATTCACAGAACAATACAGTGCATAAGTCATGGCAGCAGAAAAAAACCAAGAGTAAAGAAAACTATAGCGGCCACACAGCTCAGCTTCCCCATGTAGTGGAGTGCAGGTGTGTGGCACTCCTTGTGGATTATGACTTATAATAACTGTTTATTTATGATTTATAATAACTGATTATGATTTATAATAACTGTTACTGGACAGTTTTGTTTGATGTTGTTGTGTTCACATGTACTGTGCCTTTGAATGCAGTAGAAAAGCCATTCCTCTGAACTGACTTACTAAAAGGTACCTTTTTTGGGGGGGGCTAATTTAGCCCACATTCACCTGGCTTGTCCATTAGTAGCACTGTGTTGCAAGTCACCTGCCTCTGCAGCCATGTTCCCTTGTTGGAGGCATAAGCTGCACACTGCACACCATGGGGAACTTGAGAGCTGACATCCCCCTCCTTCTGTCATCTACTAGAGTTCATGTTGTCTTTTGCAGCATAATTATATCCTACCTGCTGTATAAGTGTCATTGAAATATAAGACAGATATCTGTCTGCCCTTGATCTCTCTTGTTCTTGACAGGCGCATTCATCTTCTTCACTCTGTATTAACAGATGACAGAACTTATGGTGGTCAAGACATTTCTCTGAATGCACACATGACCTCTGCCAGCTCAGTGCCCAGGGGAGTGCCTGGCCCCAGATAATTTTACCTCTTGGAAAGAATTGTCCAGAAAGTGGCTAAGAGGTGTTCCCTTTTCTTCACCTCTCTTCCTTCCTACCCTCCTTTCTTTTTATCATTTTCTTCTTCTTTCTCCTTCTAGCATAATGCTTCTAACCTTTAACCCTTTCACTGAGACTCTTTGTGTTGTTTCTCTTGGGCTCTTAATGACTGTACTTGAATCCTTTCATTCCTTGGAGATACCTCTTGTCATTCCTGATCACACATAGCAGAATGCTAAGCAGTCTGAAGAAACCGAGTTAAAAAGGTGCTAGAGGCCTGGAAACTTACTTCTTTTCCTTTGACCAGCATTTTAATAAAAGTACACATAGTGGGTGTTCATGCATCATATCCAGCTAGAAAAAGAGAATTCTGAATGAAAGGTTGTTCTTTATCAACTTAAATTAACTGTGAGTGCATATGTCCAATCTTGTTTCTAACACTTGTGTGGGTTAGAAAGTTGGAAGTTTGAAATATGGAATATTTCAAGGATTTGAAAATTTGGAATGTAAAGAGTCATCAGTGACGTTTATGCCATGAGTGATTTAATTGAAATATGTTCAATGAGGCCATTCTGACTAGAGTGGGACAGAAGTTGGAGAGAAGAGGCTGTTGTAGTACACATGTGAACTGATAATGCCCAGACTGACGGCATCAGCTGTGAGGGAGAAAGGAGCATGGTTAATAGAGTGTTGGCCACGGAGTGGTTCCAGAGAGAGGAGGGATAACCAAGGAGGAATTGTTTCCTGCCTTGGGGGTGGATGACAGAACACAAAAAGAATGGTATACTTAAGGGGGACATGTTGAGTTCACTTCTTAAGTGAGTTTGAAATACCTGTAGGACAGGAAAGACATTGACATCTCAGTATCCAATTCCACAATAGAATTTTATCTCCAGAGCAAGAAATGTTTCCTGATGTCCATATCAGATCACATCTGATTTTATTTTCAAATTCAGTTTAAGCACTTGATGTCAACCTCAAGACACCACTCTCCTCTGTCTTCCTGTAGGAGTAATACCTACACTGAAGAGTACGGGTTCCAGTAGGGGACTGTGTTAAAAACCCAGTCAATTATGTAGACTCCAAATCCACATGTAAAAAGAGCCCAGAGTGCCAATAGGAAAGGGGAAGGATCTGAAAAAAAAAAAAGAGAGATTAGATTATGTTCATTTTTGAAATTCATTTTCCTAGCCATCTACTCTTTATATTTATTTGGAGTGGGATGATTTGAATTCAGATCTCTGATTCAACAGTCCATAATAGCCTGTCTAAACATAGATTTTGGTCCTTTTAACTTCAAATAGTAGTCCAAATCATGCATTATTCTTCTGCACTACATTTATTTTCTTTATAATCACTTATTTCTACTCCATATATTTGTTTTATAACTAGTGTATACTGTTTATCTCCAGAGTGTAAACTCCCTGAGGCCAAAGACTCTTCATTTTGTACCTTCTACTAATATATTTTCTTGTAGTCAGCTTTTGTTGATTTTTAAAAAATTAGTCCAGATAAATGATTTTATTTAACTTATGCAATATCTCTTAAAACTTATTTTTAAAGAGGTTGCATGGTATATAGTCAGCTATCACCTGTAAAATCAAAGGAAATTATTTAAAATGTTCCCAAACAAAAAATGACATACAATTATAACATAATTTTAGGCTAATTTTGTATTGGATTTGAATAGTGTTACCAAAAGTAAACTTGATAAACCGATTCATCACCAGACCAAGAACGACTTGATAAACTGATTTTCAATATAAATATTTCTTCATAATATCCTTAATTATTTTTAATGTGTCTATGTCAGACATTATTTCCCATTGTTAGGTTTCAACTACTTACTGTGGTTATAAATGAATTATCAGCACACGTCTTTTATGATAACTTAACCTTCCAACTTTATTAATATTAATATTTTATATTTAGCTTTATTATAGTTTTCTTCTGATTAGAATTTAATATAGAGAGGTTTTATTCATGTGAATGTTAGCAGCATTTTGAATAAGCTGTGGGAGAATTATAATGTAACACTGCTGGATACAGAATGATTCTCTTAGACACCAAGACTAATAATTTTTAACAATATCTAAAATCATCGCAGGAGAAGCTTGAACCATGCTGGCACCAGGGACAGACAGGCATGAAAGATTAATGTAATCTTGCATATAATGATGCACATTCTTACACAAAAAATCCATCTGCAATGTCATGTCAGTCAGCAGAAATCTTTGATGGGTGGATACAGCTGGGCTGTCTCTTCTGGCAGAGCTCCCCTAGAAAATGCTAAATGTGGTTGTGATGCTTGGTGCCATCTGCAGTGTGCCCGTTTATCCTGTCTTCACTGGCATTTACAATACTGCACAGGGCATCAGTGACTGTGGAGACAGCGATACGGTGTGACAGACTCATTTCCTTGGAGGATCGGGGCTCTGGTGGGCCTGTGTGCCACCCTCCTCCTGGACTGGGTCTCTTATCACTGGTGTTGGCTTGACTTCATATTTTCACATCCAACTCCTCCTTTTTTCAGTCTAGCAGTTCCAGATACACATTCTTCTGGTATGTAAATCTTACACTAACCTTTCAACTAATTTATTCATGTAAGGTTGCCAAAGTGATTTTACATTGACTGTTCAGTGCCAGCTAATATGCTGTATTTTCAAAATACTCCTGCTCGTAAGCTTCTGATTTAAAGGAAATGTGTCTTATTTGGGGAACACTAAACAGACAGGCACCAAGAAAAATTCTGTAACTACTCTGTGTTGGATATCACCAAATGACTTATGTAGTTGGAACAAATATGTGACCCTCTTTTGCATAAAGCTATAAAATACACCAGGCAACTAACATGTAAGCCTCTTTTCTATGATTAAAATATAAATATTCAAGAATAAGTGTTGTTTTACGAGCCAACCATATGTTAATCATATTATTTTGCCAAACCAAGTTAAAAAAAGTGCAGAACATTATTTAAAGCTTTTATTTTGTGTGTGTGTGTGTTTTTTTAATAGTAACGGAATATAAAGGACATGCTCTGTCCCTGCTTAAGGAATGTGAACTCCAGGGATTTGATGGGTATGTTATATTAATAATTTTAATATATATATCATATAGCTTATGTTATTCCATGTTTTTTTTTAGGTTTTAGCTGCATATTTGGGAGCTATAATTTTTAAACATTTCTGATATGTATGTATATATAATATATATTCCATGTCACTATTCTATTTTAATCTATTTTACTCATATCTACATAAAAATTTATGGTGATATGTCATGGTCATTCCACCTCTCAGGATCTAGCATAGAAAAGCAAAAAGAAATCTCATTTTAAATTTGAAAAAATCACAGTGTACTGCCCTATACTTATTTAATGTGCATACATTTGCATGTATAATACTTGATTCCGTGCTTTTACCATGTGAGTATCTAGAAAAACATTGAAAGATGATATCATACTGGTTATATGTTATTAGTGCTATGGCTCTCTCCTGTAAATGTATTAATAGTTTTAATATCTACCTAGTAATTTATTTTGCTACGACTGATTGAGGTAAATATTTTGTGAAAACAAATAAATTATTTCCAGAATGATGTATTTTCAAGTTTCTAATGCATTGCAGGAGTATGCAGGGTTTCTCATTGGTATGTCAACTTTAGAAATATTAGAACATTGGAACAAGGCAAACAACACACACTTAATAGCCCTTTTTAAAAATCAGGTAAATTGATTTGCAAAAGTGCTAGATTGATGAATAAGACTAAAACATATTACTTCAGGGGAGAATTATTTATTTTTTTACAGGAGGGGCTATCTGAGAGTTTAAAAGGGTGGTGAATGACTTAACTGTGTCACATTGTGATGAGCAGGGGTTGACAAAGGATCCATAAGGTCAGGAAAGGCAGTTGAGACTCCGTTTTTATGAATGTGAAAGACTAATCTTCCTAAAGAAATGTTCGTATTTGTAGAGGGAAGAGAGTGCTCAAAATGAAGCATTGGCAGTATTGTTTTCAGAAATGCTTAATATAGTTTTATGAGAAAATAAGTAGCTGATGAAGAAGAAAGTTTGGTAAGTAAAATATGATTTAGCACAAAGACAATAGAGAAAACTAAATCTAGATGGCAATATCACATAAGATCAAGAGTATGAGATAGGCAGTTACTTTAGAACTTTGTACTTAGAAGCAAACAGAAGGAGCAATAAGCTACATTTAGGAAATTATCTTAAAAGCTATTTAAGCTAATTATCTTTAAACTATTTCTTAAAACAGTTTAAAGGAAAGTAATTGGGAGAATCATGCCCACCATCTCCCTCAATATGCTACATAGTCCTGAGCCAGGAATACATGAGGGTAGCTGCATTACAAAAAGAGTCTTTACTTTAAAACTTGAATATGTGAATGATAAGAGTAACAGGTATCATAGATACTAACCCTGGGGTTGCCCACCAGTGATATGGAATATTCTGTCCAATGTGGTATCTATAAATATGTTCTATTGGTATGGCAAGGATTAAGAAGAACTTTGCTGAATCTGAAGAAATTGCTCAAATGTGGTTTAGGAATATTTTCCTCTTTACCTGAACATATTTAATTCTTTATTTCCCATGCAGTTTTGAATTGTGGTGCTAAGAGATACTTAGATCCTTAGTTATTACTTGTATATTCTTCAGCCAAGGATGTTTGACCTGACCAATAAATGAGTTTGGTGATTTAACTATTTCCAAACCCTATAATATGCAAATGCACTTTGGAATTATAATTTTTTACTGGAAATCTATGTTCCTAAATGCTTCAAATAATTCATTTGTTTTCATGGGTTTAGTTTTTCCAGTAGGAGCTGGTGATCGGGATAATTACCTTAATAAAATGGTAATTTTTAAGTCCCCATACTTAGAAATATGTAGAGAGGTATATGGGGAGAATAAAAACATAATTTCATTCACTATGCACTTCAAAAGGATTATTCTCTAGCAAGTAGAATTTTCTGAAATTGAGCGTTCTGCATTGATGAGTTCCCTGTCCTTGATTGTGTTCTAAGAGTGGTCATAAAAGCACTTTCAAAAAATTTAGTTTAAGGATAGGATAAGGTAACCCATGATGCTATTTCATTTTGATAGGAGATCAGCTCACATTATCTTAAGAAATTTGCCCTGAAGCATCTCTTCCTTATTCTAGTGGAGCTATTGATAGGAAGTGATTAGGAAGTCAATAAATGGCTTCTAGACAGGCTAGAGAGAGCCAAGAAAAATTCAATGGATATTATTCTCAAAGAAAAATGATTTAATGAATAATGTTTAAGAAATGCTATTTCCCAAGGTTTTAGGGTACTTTTAATGAGTTATATTTATTTCTATAAAATTGTGACATGTTTCTAAAGCCCACAGAAACAGCACATCAGCATGCGTGACAGCTAGTGCCCACTCTGGTGTTCTAGCAAACTTAGATCCACTGCTAAAACTTGGAGGAACTTCATATTCCATATTGCCTGTTTATGTTGGTCATGAAGAGGAAGTAATATCAACTGCACATACTTGGAGCACTAACAGTTACATTTACAAATGTGAATATACTTAAACCAATCTGTAGATTTTACAACCATGGAAAAGTATAAATTTACTAAGTATTTACTATTTGTTTCAGTGTATTGAGTTTGTTGAATTAGTTTTTTCTTTGTTTCCTTCTACTATTAACTAGACCCACATAATCTAGATTTTATTTGCCTAATGTTTACATTTTATCAGATCGACCATGATATCTGTACTACTTAAGAAGAAATAAATCTTTCAGAAAAATGAAAAACATTGAATCAAAACCAATACTATACTCAACATTTCAAAGATGTCAGTTGATAGATCAATTTATAAACTGCTATTTACATTTTTTCCTTGTCACCATTTCAAAAGAGAAATAAAATATTAACCCTTCAATTTTACTTTTCTAGACTAAATCATTCCACATGGAGCCATGGCAATAAGGAGTTTACTTACTCTAAAAACGAGAAGATATTCCATATGGAAAGGAATAATTACTATAGGGTTTATATTTTAGAGTAACTTTTAAGTGTGGTTAAATTAAATTTATATAGAAATTTGAATATTTTTTTCTCTTAGGGTATGCAACTTCTTGTGATGTTTTTGTATTAAGCCTTAATTAAGTCTATCCCTTAGATTGAAGAACTATACCCGAACATAACCTTAATGATCTAGTAGTAGTTGACATAAATAAATATATATCTTCCTGAGTCATTCTATTTTGGTCTGGTTTTATGGGTTTTCAAACTAATTTTCAAAGTAACAAAAATTCTCCTGAGGCTACTTTCATTGTTTTTTCTTTGTAGAAAAGAATATAGTAAATAATATAGTGCTGTCTTTAAGGGCAAATTTTCTTGTTTCAAATCCCTTTTCTACCACTTACTAGTGATATGACCATGGAAAAAGTACTTAATCTTTCTATGCTTAGTTTCCTAATCTGTAATTGGAGGCCATAGCATTTTTTGTATACATCTATGGCTCAAGTTAAATGAGGTAACACAAGGAAAGTGCTGAGAACAGTTCCTGATTTTATATAGTGATGATTCACTATTAGTTTCAAAATATTTAACAGTGCATGTTATGACAAAATTTCAAAGATTTTTGTAGCAGAGCATACTATGGAAAGGCCATCTCTACTAACTCCAGTAATGAGTTAACAGATGCCCAATGGTATAACTGTATGCAAGATTCCAGGAGTTGAGTATTGCCATCCTGTGTACGTAGGAGTCAAGTTCTTTAGTGCAAAATTAAATGCTTTTTGGATGACTTTATGTGGTCCTTTTAGATCACACATAAATATCAGCATGTATACTGGTATGGATCATATGGACTATACTAAATTCATAGAATGTTTGGAAATCTAATGGAGATTTTTGAAATCAATGGGAAATATTCAAACCACACATTGGTTTCTTCATTTATAAAGATGGAGTCAATGGCTAGTGCACAGAATTATGAGGATTTAATAGTAAAGGATAAGCATATCTGACATATAGTTTGTCCCTAGTAGATAATTATTTTAGTCAGCTTTTTTTGTTGCTGTGAACATAAGTCCCCAAAAGAACAATTTTAGAGGAGGAAAAGTTTATTGGGTGCCCACAGTTTCAGAGGTCTCAGTCCAAGATTGATCAACTCTATTTTTCTGGGCCCAAGATGAAGCAGAATATCATGGTGGAAGAGTGAGGAGGAGGAAAGCAGCTCAGGATATGGCAACAATGACAAGCAGAGTGCTCAGTTCATCAAGGATAAAATATATATCCCAAAGGCATGACTTCCATAAACTACCTCCTCCAGCCACACCCTACCTGCCTTGAGTTACCACCCAGTTAATTCCTATCAGGGTATTAATCTACTGATTTCATTATAACTCACTTTATCTAATTGTTTCACGTTTGAACTTTCTTTCATTGTCACAGGAGCTTTTGGGAGTCATCTCACATCTAAGTCATAACAGATAGTATCCTGTTTCTCTGAATCAGTCAACACATTGTAAAAACCTGGAATTCATTCAAACATAAAACAGTAAGGACAATGCCATGAAGGAAAAAAAAAAGAAAGAAAGAAAGAAAAGCTGAATCTCTCTTATAACCACAGTGGACCTGGATTGCCTAGCCCTTGTGGGTGTTGACCTCCTAATGAGGAGAGGAGACTGGAAGGTGGAGGGAAATGATGCTCTCAGTATCTTTAAGAACCTCTCTCTGATTATACCCAATAGGCTATTTTGTTTGGCACTTGGTTTTTAAAAATGTAACAAAGGCTAGTTGCTGGTATTTATAAATTAGGATATTTACTAATTTAAATTCTGATTTACTAAATCAGAATCTTTGGTTTCACTAGAAAAATCCTATCTGCTTTTGCTAGGCCTCCCACATGATATGAATGGACTGTAGTAGAAAAGCTGCCACCTCTTCAGAATGATCATGCTTTCCCATTCTGGCTGGCCCTTGAAGGCCTTAAGTTGTGTCACCTACTTTCCATAATGAGAAATCTTCCTCCTTTTGGGTAAATTGATGATATTTTGATAGTGAAGATTATTTTGCATCTTTTAAATAAAAGTACTATGAAAAAAAATCAGATATCAGTTTTGTGTATCTTTCTCTCCCAAAATATACTTACTATAAGACCTCCAAAACAAATTAAAAAAAAATCAGCAGTACTATCTACAATCAAAGGGTAGTGACATACATTTAGAAGAGTCATATAGGAAGAATGTGAATGAAAACCAGGTCAGGTTTGCAATTAGTATATTCATGTACTAGTGATAATTAGCAGTTCCTTCAATGAAAGCTTCATATTTTACATGATTTTTTTATTGCTGTCATTTCAGAGTTTTATTGAGAATTAGCTGAATTTTATGACTTTGTTGGTGTGAAATGAATTGTAGGTGACAGTATTATTAACAAACAGAATGATAATTATATGCTTTTGAAAGATGTGAATTAACATGTTCAAAAGTTTTAATGCCTCAATGCACATAAAAATATTTTGTCTGTGGGGACTATCTAGGTTTTCCACTTAGAGTAACTTTACCTTTTCAGTGCTTGCGTCTTCTTAGCCATTTATTATACTACAAATTGAAGGTGAGTATGAGTCTTGCATATGACTATGTAAGATTAGTAAAATATTCAGAAGTCTAGATTTTGTGAGTAATTACCAATTATTTTGAAATTCTTGCTTTTGCTTAATTTCTTTTTTCTAGTGTTGTATGTGTTGGTGGAGATGGATCTGCTAGTGAAGTAGCCCATGCTTTGCTTCTCAGAGCCCAGAAGAGTGCTGGGATAGAAACAGACCAAATCCTAACTCCTGTCAGAGCACAGCTTCCACTCGGCTTAATACCAGCAGGCAAGGAGTGGCCATGTATATGCTAAATTGACTCTCCTCCATCATTCCCTTTCCTACTTCCTAACCTAGTCAATATGACACAAGATAAATGTATAAACTTTGAGTCTGAAAGACCCAAGCTTAACTTCTGGCATCTCCACTAGCAAATGTGAGTCTTTGAACAATGCAATCTCTTTGAGCCTAGTTTTTTTTTTTTATCTATAAAGTGGGGATAATTCATAATATTTACTTCATTACAGATTTGTTGTAGTACTAAATAAGATGGCATATACTATGGGTTAAGAACATAGTTTAAACAATCAATAGATGAAATTAATATTATTCTGCCTTCCATACACAGGTCTAATGGTTACGTAGTACTAGATAGGAAGTTTCAAAATGGGGCTCCCATCAGTCAAAATGTTTTTAATTTCATACAAGGTAAAATGTGAAACTGAACTATAATTGAACTATAATCAGAAAACCGTGAATATCCAAAGATTCCTTCCAACTAGAAGGAGGATCCAAGCCCTAGAGGGTGAGCTCCATCAAGGCCAGACTGGTTATCTTTCCATCCACTACCATATTTCCAATGCCTGGAAGAGAATATAACACAGTGCAGGATAGTTTCTCAAGTGAATGAATATAAAGATGACTTTCTAGAGCAAATAGCAATTGAATCAGGCCTTAAAGTGGGTAGGCTTTCTGGCCTTAAAATATCACAGTAAGCTATTTATTTTTTTAGCTAAAAAAATAATAACTGCAAAACCCAGAAGTGTTTATGAAATGGAAAACTGGCCATTGGATGAGAGATAATAGTGTCAAAATGGGCCAGACTGAAGCCACAGGGTCTAAATTGTATTTAAGCAGTAGGGGACTGGGGATGTGGCTCAAGTGGTAGCACGCTCGCCTGGCATGCGTGCGGCCCCAGGTTCGATTCTCAGTACCACATACAAACAAAGATGTTGTGTCCGCTGAAAACTAAAAAAATAAATAAGTAAATATTTTTAAAAATTATTAAAAAAAAAAAGAAGAAGCAGTAGGGAACAACGGATTGCTCCAGATCAAGGGAGCAAGCTGATGGAGTTTGTTCTAGGAGAATCCATTTTGTAGCAAGACGTGGAATCATTACTGGAAGTGGGCACGAAGAGGTGGAAGCCAGGGAGAACTGCTAGAGCCAAACCCTGGTCCAGAAAAGAAAACAAGCTTCACCCTAAATTATTATTTAAATAAACAACAATGAAGGAAATTGATTTTTTTTCATTCTTAAAACATCATGCCCTGTTTTTAAAAGGAGGAAAAATATTTTCCTTCTGAAAATAATGCACATGGTTAGAAGAAAATTTATTCCATTCGATAGCCATGATTTTTAGAATATTTAATATTGCTGCTAAATTGACCAAGGACCTAAGATAGCCAAATGTCTTTTGAGAGTATAAAATCATAAAAACAAGAATGTAAAAATGGAAATTATTAGGATAAATTATAATTGTAAGTTATATGTAGAAAAATCTATAATGGTCCATAAGTAGAAGATAACAAATAACCTCAATTCAAAGGAGGAAAAAGATGAATTATTTGGGGATTTTTTTTATGTCTTTTGTTGTTGTTGTTATCATTTTTGTAGTTCTGAATGCAGTTAGTGTAACCCTTCCAACATGTACCTCCATGCAAAATGGATGTGTTTAGTAAGTCACTGTTTTTCTTCATTAGAGCCTAAATTCCTGAGGTCATGAGCTGCCATGCATCAAAACTGGAAAAGGGTGTCCCAAGAAGTATGCTTTTGGCATAAAGTGGGCACTTAGCTATGCTAGCTATGCTTATGTTTTTAATATGCAACTATGATTTAATAAAGAAATAGCATTACATTTTTATAATTTTAAAGCAAAATTCTAATTTCAAAAATAACTTGTATTCAGTGGGTATCTGTGGAAACACCATTGTAATGCTTTTTGTTTAAGAGATGACAGCATGCTGCCAAAATTCTGGTTGTTGGATAGGAGTTCCAGCTTACTAATTCCATCTAATAGGAGGAGAAAGTCATGTGTGGGCTGTATTTAATATGAGGATGCTATGCCTAGTCAGGGCTTTTGATAGAGAATGGAAACAAGAGCTAGGCAGGAAGTTTCCAAGCTGAACATGAGGAGACAGTCTGCCTTTGAAGCCATTTGCCTCCTGGAGAGAGACACCCAGAGGGAGAGTGTTTAGTAAATTACTCCACTGAGCCAACAGACTAAGCCGCTGAATTATGGTCAGACTCAAATGGATCAGATGTGGGGAAGCCTGTATTTGAACTGCTGGCCATTAGGAATGGTGTTTGTTGCTATGGGAACTGGTGCTAAGGAACTATACAGAGAGATTCCGATTAAAACTGGGGAGGGGGGGTAGATAGGGGAAAAAGCCTGAGAGGACATAAAAATAAAAAAGCAATCCAGTTGTTGTAAAACAAGGCTCAATCCACATACTGATGGCTGTGAACTATATATTCCTATAGAGTTTGCATAAATAAATTCATGCTTTCCAATTAATTTGAGGAGAATAAAATATTGCCGAGGGACTGTTAATTTCTATGATATTTCAGGCAAAGAACCAAAGTGTAGGTGCTGTTTTCATGAGAATTTTAGATATGCTTGACTAGGAAGTCATTACATCACATTTATCTGTTTGGATGTGGGAGACATTAACAGCCTTATGAATATTCATGATGTCTGGTTAATTAAGTTAATTGTTCTGCAGAAGTGCTTGCACTTCCAAGGACAATTTTTTTTTTCTCTTTTCTTTTCCTTTTCTTTTTTTTTTTTTTCAAACCTCTGTAGTGTCTGCCTGGTAAACATCTATCTTGCTTTACATGAACTGCTACTTCTGTCCTTACACTTTGTATTTGGCACATTTTAGCAGGTCTGGGGAGGGGGAGGGTGGGCAAAGTTGCTGGTAGTGTTAAGAAAAATAACTTTTTAGGCTAATTAAAATGTTTACCTTGAGGTAGAACATTTATAGCTTTTGTGAGAATGTTAAAATTACACCGTTGTTATTTATGTGAGCAGCATGTTCTTTTGGCATGTAGACATCTTTTCAAATAGAGTACAATTTTCTGAAACAAAATGTGATCTTTCATATTTTTCAAACAAAAATCTAAAAGCCTCTATAATTTTGGAGTTTTACATGTACTTTCTCATGAACTTTTCTTTTTTCTTCAGAATGTTAAAAAAACACCTCATTCAATGAGTAGGTGACCTAAATAATGTTCTGGTTTCTGGTCATGCCTAGTATCTGTTAAATTCTACAGAATTAGGAAGAAGTTGCAATGTTGCAAAGTCTAAGAGGACACAAAAATAAAATCCCTCTCTAGCATTCTGAAAGGATTTGTGCTTGGGCAAACTCAGCATTCTTCAAACTCACAGGGAATAAATAGTATTTTATTGAGTCATGATATGTGTCATTCTCTATTGCACATGACAACATTTCACTGTTTTTAAATGGCCTTTCTAGAGGAATGCTTTTATGGTTTACTCCTAATTAACCATGGCAATGGAGGAAATGTATTAAGTGGAGTACTATAATCCATCGATAATCCTAAATATTTCTAATTACATGGCTTCCTCCAAATTCTTTACCATACATCTGATTGGGAAGAAAAGATTGATTAGTTTCTTCTTTATTTTTCTTTTTCATTCAAGATGAATTAGCAATTAGATGACCAAAAGGCAAGCTGTAGAAAGTCAAAAGTCATTGGAAAGGCCTAGATTAAAATCCATAGAGTAACCGGTTTCTAACCACTTGTTCTCAAACCTGGAGCATGTATAAGTCACTTGAAGAGTGCAGGCACACATGAACACCCATGCTACATGCCTTGGAGGTGAAACAGGAATTTTCATTTTTAAAAAGCTCCCAGGTAATCATAATACTGCACATAGACCACACGTTCTATCCATACCGCAAGACACTATGCACACAAATCACCTAAGGATCTTAAAATCTTCAGTCTCCGATTCAGTATGCCTGGAGTGGGGACCAAGGGTGAATATTTTTTTTAAATTAATTTGTTTCCAGTAATAACTATCTCAAACTACTTATCTTCATCTACTTTTAAATTGACATAAAATTGTATACATTTAACAAGTACAACATGATATTTTGAAATGTGTATACATAGTAGAATGGCTAAATTGAGACAATTAACATGTGCATTACCTCACATACTTATTTTGGGAAAACACTTTAACTCTACACCCAGCAATTTTCCAGTATGTAACACATTCTTAACTATAGTCACCATTTTGTACAATAGATCTCTTGCACTTAATCTTCCTAACTTAAATTTTTCCTCATCCGACAAATATGTCTTTGAGCTTCCCTTCCTCCAGGCCTTGGTACTGTGAACTCTGTGCTTCTGTGAGTTCTTTATTTATTATTTTTCTTTATTTCTTTTTGTTTCAAGATCCCACATATAAGTGAGATCAGGCAGCATTTGTCTCTCTGTGGCTCTTATTTCACTAGAACATCATCTTCCAAGTTTAACTATGTTGTCACAAAATATGCAATTTCCTTCTTTTTTTAAAATTATTTTTTATTAAATTATTTATTCTAATTTGTTATTACATGATGGCAGAATGCAATTCATTTCATATTACACATATAGAGTACAATTCTTCAAGTCACTAGTTGTATACAAAGTATACAACTTAGCATTATGTTCACTTAGCATTATGTTCTCCCATGCCATCCATTTACCTGCAAATGCCATGATTTTATTCTCTTTTAATGCTGAGTAATATTTCATTGTATATATATCAATGTTTCCTTATTCATTCATCTACTGAAGGGTATCTGGGTTGGTTTCACAATTTAGCTACTGTTAATTGTGCTGCTTGTAAACATTGAAATGGCTGTGTCCCTGTAGTATGTTGTTTTTAAGTCCTTTGTGTAAACCAAGGAGTGTAAACCGAGGAGTGAGATAGCTGGGTCAAATGGTAGTTCTATTCCAAGTTTTCCAAGGAATCTCCATACTGCTTTCAAGATTGGCTGCACCATTTGCAGTCCCACCAGCAATGTATGAGTGTGCCTTTCCCCCGACATCCTCACCAATACTTATTATTGTTTGTATTCTTGATAGCTGCCATTCTAACTGAGGTGTGATAATATCTTAGAGTAGTTTTGATTTTGCATTTCTCTAATTGCTAGACATGTTGAACATTTTTTTCATATGTTTGTTGATTGATTGTATATCCTCTTCTGAGAAGTATCTAGAAGTTTTCTGGCAGAATTTTTTGAGTCTTTTAGGTATAGAATCATATCATTGTCAACTTGTAATAATTTGAGTTCTTCTTCTCCTATCCATATCCCTTTAATTTCTTTTGTCTGTCCAATTTCTCTGGCTAGAATTTCAAAACTATGTAAAAAAGAAGTAGTGAAAGAGGGCATCCATGTTTTGTTCCAATTTTTAGAGGGAATGCTTTCAATTTTTCTCCATTTAGAATGATGCTAGCCTTGGGCTTAACATAGATAACTTACAATGTTGAGATATGTTCCTGATTTCCTAGTTTTTCTAGTGTTTTGAACATGAAGCAGTGCTGTATTTTGTCAAATGTTCTATCTATCTTTTGAAATGATATGACTTTTATCTTTTAGTCTATTGTTGTGATGAATTACATTTATTGATTTCTGTATGTTGAACCAACCTTGAATCCCTGGGATGAACCTTACTTGATAGCGGTGCACTATCTCCTTAATATGTTTTTGTATTTGATTTGCTAGAATTTTATTGAGAATTTTTGCATCTATGTTTATTAGAGATATTGGTCCAAAGTTTTCTTTTTTTGATGTGTCTTTGTCTGGTTTTGGAATCAGGATGATATTGGCCTCATAGAATGTGTTTGGAAGTGTTCCTTCTTTTTCTATTTCATGAAATACTTTGAGTAGTATTAATGTTAGTTCTTCTCTAAAGGTCTTGTAGAACTCAGTTGTGTATCCATCCGCTCCTGGGCTTTTCTTGGTTGGTAGGCTTCTGATGGCATCTTCTATTCCCTTGCTTGAAATTGACCTGTTTAAATTGTGTATATCATCCTGATTTAGTTTGAGCATATCAAATACCTACAGAAACTGGTCCGATGCCTTTGGTATATTTTATTGGAGTACAAGTTTTCAAAATAATTTCTAATTATCTTCTGTATTTCTGTAGTGTCATCATGATATTTCCTTTTTTATCACAGATGTTTGTAATTTGAGTTTTCTCTCTCCTTCCCTTTGTTAGCAAGGCTAATGGTTTATCAAATTTATTTTTTTTTCAAAGAACCAAACTTTTGTTTTGTCAATTTTTCAGTTGTTTCTTTTGCTCCAATTTCATTGATTTCAGTTCTGATTTTAATTATTTCCTGTCTTCTACTGCTTTTGATGTTGATTTGTTCTTCTTTTTCTAGGGCTTTGAGATGTAATATTAGGTAATTTATTTGTTGTCTTTTTCTTTTTTGAAGGAATGAACTTCATGCAATGAACTTTCCTCTTAGAACTGCCTTCATAGTGTCTCAGAGATTTTGATATGTTGTATCAGTGTTCTCATTTACCTCTAAGAATTTTTTAATCTCTTCCTTGATGTCTTCTGTAACCCATTGTTCATTCAGTAGCATATTATTTTGTCTCCAGGTGTTGGAGTAACTTTTATTTTTTATTTTATCATTGATTTCTAATTTGATTTCATTGTGATCTGATAGAATACAGGGTAGTATCTCTACTTTTCTTGTATTTACTATGAGTTGTTTGTGGCATAATATATAGAGAAGGATTCATGTGCTGCTGAGAAGAAAGTGTATTTGCTTGTTGATGGGTAATATATTTTATATATGCAGTTAAGTCCAAGTTATTGATTGTATTCTTGAGTTCTATAGTTTCTTTGTTTAGCTTTTGTTTGGAAGATCTATCCAGTGGTGAAAGAGGTGTGTTAAAGTCACCCAGAATCATTGCGTTGTGGTCTATTTGACTCTTGAACTTGAGAAGAGTTTGATTGATGAACGTAGATACTCCATTATTTGGGGCATATATATTTATAACTGTTATGTCTTGTTGATGTATGGTTTCCTTAAGCAGTATGAAATGTCCATCCTTATATCTTTTGATTAACTTTGGCTTGAAGTCTACTTTATTTGATATGAGGATGGAAATGCCTGCTTATTTATACAGACCATGTGAATGGTATATTTTATTCTAACCTTTTACCTTCAGTCTGAGTATGTCTTTTCCTATGAGATGAGTCTCTTGAAGGCAGCATATATTTTTTTAAATCAAATCTACCAATCTATATCTTTGGATTGGTGAGTTTAGGCCATATTCAGGGTTATTATTGGGACATGATTTATATTTTTGTTCATTTTTGTTTATTTTTGGTATTTAACTTTGGTTGACTTTTCCTTTATTGTAGTTCTTCCCTTTTGCAGATTTTTATTATTATTTTTCATTTCCTCCTCATGGAATATTTTGCCTAGAATGTTCTGTAGTGCAGGCTTTTTTATAGTAAATTCTTTTAGCTTTTATTTATCATGGAAGGTTTTAATTTCATCATCAAATCTGAAGCTTAATTTTGCTGGATATAACATTCTTGGTTGGCATCCATTATCTTTTTGAGCTTGGTATATGTTGCTCTAGGATCTCCTGGATTTGAGGGTCTGAGTTAAAAAATTTGCTGAGATCGGAATTCGTCTTCCCATATGAGGGAAGACAAGTTCCCTCATATGGGAAAATGAATTTGGATCTCAGCAGATTTTTTTCTCTTGTGGTCTTTAAAATTCTACCCTAATTCTGCATGCTAGGCATTTCATTATAATGTGTCTTGGTGTAGATCTGTTGTAATTTTGTACATTTGGTGTTCTCTAGGCCTCTTGTATTTGATTTTCCAATTGATTCTTCATGTTTGGGAAATTTTCTGTTATTATTTCATTGAAGAAATTGTGCATTCCTTTGGTTTGAATCTCTGAACCTTCCACTATCCCAATAAATTTTAAATTTGTTTTTTTGATGGTATTCCATAATTCTTGGATATTCTCTTCATGGTTTCTCTTATTGTTTCTTTCACTTCAATGATTTGATTTTTTTTTCTTTTTTTTAAGAATCTCTATGTCTTTCTTGAAGTATTCTTTTGCTACCTATATTTGCTCTCTTATCTCTTTGTTGCAGTGATCAGTTTTTGCCTGTATGTGCTCATTTAGGTGGTTCTTTAATTCCCAAATCTTTTTAGTTATGTATATTCTGAACTCCTTCTTTAACATTTCACCTACTGCTCTATCTATGGATTCTATTGTTGTAGTATCTTGGTTTGTTTGGGGCACTTTTCTCGCTTTTTTTTTTTCCATGATGTCTATGTGTCTTTCTCTATTGCAGTGTAGATCCAAGGTATGACAGCTTCTGCCCTATTGTCTTATAGTGTCCCTACAGGTCACCAATACCTTACCTTTAGGTGGGAGATCAATATTATAGCATCCAATGTACCCAATCTGCAACCATAGATCAATTAGCTTCTATTTTAACACTTACAGTTTTATCACTATAATCAGAAATGATGAGTTCAGTTGTCTTCTACAATATAGTCAATAGGTCTGTGTAATTGTTTGCAGTTTCTAATGGTAGAAGGAGGTATTGAGGGTTTGGCTGAGATGTTTATGAGGTAGGATGGGAGAATATAGACGTATTAGATTATATGACTAGTGAGAGGGTAATCATGAGAAGTTGGTTATTAGTAGGAGAAACAAGAGAGAGGCAATCCCACACAAGACTCCGTTATCTCAGCAACAGGATAAATGTTAGCACCCCTAGTAGAGATACCTCTGCTGCAGCTAGACCCAGAGGGACTTTGGTGACGTCTTACCAGATCCTTATTGTTGTCCCTTGATAGAAACAGCAATATTCCAGTTTCGTGGCAGTGACAGCCTCAAGCCTATATTTACCCTGATGTTGGGCTGTAAAGCCACACTTTGGTGCCTCCCCATGCAGGTGCTGGGGCAGGCCTCTCTCTGGGTCTTAAATATTATTTTTAGTTGTAGTTGGACATTTTTTTAAAGATATTGTGTCCATCTTATTTATTTATTTATTTATTTTTTAAAATTTTTCGGTGGACACATCTTTTGTTTGTATGTGGTGCTGAGGATCGAACCCGGGCCGCACGCATGCCAGGCGAGCATGCTACCGCTTGAGCCACATCTCCAGCCCCCATAGTTGGACATTTATTTATTTATTTTTATGTGGTGCTGAGGATCAAACCCAGTGCCTCACACATGCTAGATGAGCACTCTACCGCTGAGCCACAAGGCCAGTCCAGGATTTTATTCTTTTTAAAGCCTGCATAATATTCCATTGCAATGTTTATACCACTTTCTTTATCCATTTCTTTATTACTGGACACTTAGGTGGACCCCATATGTTGGCTATTGTGAACAATGCTGCAATGAACAGTATCTCTTTGACATACTGATGAAATGAAATATCCAGTAGTGGAATTGCTGATTCACATAGTAGTTCTATTCTCTGTTGTTTTTTTTTTGAGGAACCTCCATAATATTTTCCATACCAACTATACCATTTTGCATTTCCAATAAAAAGTACACAAGATTCAAATTTCTTTACATCTGTACATTTGTTTTCTTTTTATAACAGCCATCCTGATGGGTATGAGGTGATATCTCATTGTGTTTTAAATTTCATTTCTGATTAGTGATACTTAACCTTGTTTTTCATATACCTTTTGGCTATTTGTATGTCTTCTTTGGAGAAATGACTATTCTAAATCTTTGCCTATTTTTTTTTAATATTTATTTTCTATTTTTCAGCGGACACAACATCTTTATTTGTATGTGGTGCTGAGGATCGAACCTGGGCCGCACCCATGCCAGGCGAGCATGCTACCACTTGAGCCACATCCCCAGTCCAATCTTTGCCCATTTTAAAGACATTTTAAATCTTCTTTTTCCTTGACTTATTTTTACTTCCTTGTATGTAGTTAGTGTGCTATATATACCATGCTTTATATACATGATTACATGCATTATATTTATAAATATATGATGGTAGTTCCCTACTATTATAATGGAGCTGAAAAATTCCTATTACTTAGTGAATATGCAGCTGAAAAGAGAGGCAGGAGAAAAGAAACTGCTCGAGAAGGAAAAGAACGGCCTCTAAATTCACAGCAAAGGAGGAAGTATTTGCAGATCTCAATAAGCTTCTGAAAAAGTTTGAAAACATGGATCCAAACCCCCAAAGGTTTACATTAATAGAGATGGATCTTCATGGTGCATTATATTACTTTGGCTACTTGGTGTCTTTTGTGGTTCCATATGAATTTTAATATATTTTTCCTATTTCAAAAAAAAGCTGTTAGAATTTCGATAGGGATTACTTTGAATCTGTAAATTGCTTTGGGTTGTATGGACATCTCAGCAATATTCATTCTCCCAGTTCATGAACATGAGGTATCTATTTGTCTCATCTCCAGTTTCTTTCATCAGTGTTTTGTAGTTTTCAGTGTAAAGTTTTTTCACTCTCTTGGTTTAATTTATTTCTAAGTACTTTTGGAGGGCAGATATTGTAAATAGGATTATTTATTTCTTTTCACATAGTTTGTTGTAAGTGCATATAGAAACACTACTGATTTTTGTATGTTGCTTTTTGTACCCTGAAATTTTACCAAATTTGTTCATTACTTCTAAGATTTTTGGTGAAGTCTTTATGTGTTTTCTATGTATAAGATCATGTTCCTAGCAACAGTGACAATTAAACTTTTTCCTTTCCAGTTTGTAATTTCTTTCTCTTAAATAACTGCTCTGGCTAGAACTTCCAGTATTATTTTGAATATAAGGGGTTCAAGTGGGCATCCTTATGTTGTTCCTGATGGGCATCAATGTTTTAATAAGCACATGGGTGTTGTCATTTCTCTTTCACTGTGGGCTATACTTTGATAATAAGGATTAGAAAGACCCTAGTTTGCCTTTTGGTGAATCATTTGGAACCAATCTAAGAACTGGTTAGGGCAAATTTTCTTTGCATCATTACTAGAGATCTGGCTAAATTATGTATATTTGTTATTAGTAATTGAAATATGGTTTTTAATGATTAATGCTTAGATAGAAACCTAATAATTAATAGTAATGATGTCTTGGTGGATGCCTCAGTTTCTCCAACTGAGCACTTAAGAATATAGTTTCAAGTGTCACAAGTAGGATCCTGTCTGACTGCACAGGGAAGCATCCAATAACCCAACACAGGAGCAGGCTAATTACTAATTTTGTAATTAGTAATTAGCACACCATACCAGTGGTTTTGAAACTCTCAGCTATTATTGGACTTATTTTCTGTTATTTAATGCAAGAAAAATCTGTAGCTTAATTCACTATTTTTAGTACTTTTAACCCCTTTGAGCCTCTTGGAAATGAGAAAGGCTAGTTAGTATTTCTCCTCCTGAGATAGGCCTTTGTACCTGATTTCAGTCCCACATAGATGTTATAGGGGCCTAATTTGGGGAACTCTTTTTTTTCTATAGGCTGGTGGGGGGAAATCCTTGTGAGTCTTAAATTATCCTAGTAACTGTGACAATGAGAAATTTATTTCTTATTGCCTCAGATATAGATTTTTATACCTTAGAAAATATTCCAAAATTAAATACTTCCTTCTTATAGGACAACATCTTTTTTTTCTTTTTTTTTTTTTTTTTGGTCAAATAATAGGTAGGAGTCCCATTTGGGTGGTAGCTTATCTCTAAGGCTCATTAAATATATTTAGAGAATACCCATTCAAGTTTATATTAAATTTTTGTCTTATCTATTATTTGGATTTTTTTATTTATTTATGCATTTGTCACTACTCTCTAGAAACCCTTCTGCTGTTGGTGCTCATTTTGGTATAAAAGCTAAAGACCATTCATTAAAGTTGGGGGTTTGAAGTAGCAAGCATTTGGGAGAGGGTAGAAAAATGGATATTCATTTTTAAAAAAACTAAGTAGGAACTGTATACTGTTTGCTCATTTTCAAATCATTTAAAAGTTCAACAAATAACACAGTACATATTTGATGCACATTTATGCAGTCAGGGGAAAGCAGTACTTTCATTAATGTTTCCATTAACTTTTCTGATGCTATAAATTTCCATTAATTTTAGTCTGAACATTACATAGTGACATTTATATAAAATAAGAGCAGATGTTAATTTAAAACATATGCCATACTGATAGTGCATGTTTTAAAAATTGCTTTGGCAGGATCTACTAACATATTGGCACATTCTCTTCATGGGGTCCCTCACGTAGTAACTGCAACTTTGCACATTATAATGGGTAAGAATTCTTCCCAAAGAAGTTTGTTTTATAAGGAAGTTTTTATTTATGTAAGAAACACTGTTTTATTTCTGCCAGATGTATCTAAGGAATGGCAAGTTCTTTGTCTTTTGAGATCAGAGAAATGTTTGACTGAAACCAAGAAGTCAATTAGGCAGGGCTTCACTAATTTGGATTACTTATTCAATATATTGTTTTGTAAAGAGTAGTAAATTAAGCTTTACTATAATCTTGATAGAAAAAAATACTAATGATGTTCAAAACCACAATTTTATAATCAGATCCAGAAGAATCTATGGATATTATTTTAGTATATAACATAAACTTGGTTTTTTGTTTGTTTTTTTTTTGTTTTTTGTTTTTTTTTTTAGTATATCAAGACTCTCGGGCTAGGATTATGTTAAAATAAAAAAAATTACAAGAAAATTATTTTAACCAGAACATGTCTGTAGTCTATTAATCATCTCAATTTGGAACATTTTATTTTAGAAAAATGCAATGCAAAACTACAGTTAAATCTAAGTTTACTTTGTGCATCAACTTCAACATCACTTCCTTAGCTATGTTTTATATGAAATAACAATAAGCTGGCAAATTTACTGCTTTAGGTTTTTCACTTAGAATTTAGAAAAGTTACAAATAATGTCTATAGTAGTTATAGGTAAAGAGAGATGAATAGAAAGCAAGGATATTCATTGTGGTGTACAGTACCTTGAGATACTATCCCATAGATAAATTAATGTGTGGTCTCTGATGTTTGCTGCTTTGATAACTACATGTACTTCATTCACTGACTAATATTCAATACAATACTCAGGGCACATACAGCCAGTTGATGTCTGCTCCTTCAGTACCACTGGCAAGCTTCTTCGCTTTGGGTTTTCAGCCATGTTTGGTTTTGGTGGTAGAACTTTGGCTCTTGCGGAAAAATATCGATGGATGTCTCCTAGCCAACGGAGAGATTTTTCTGTAATAAAGGCACTAGCAAAACTTGAGTAAGTATTTTTCTTAAACCAAGAATTTTGTTTCATGGGGTCAATGACTATTAATAATAAATTTTATTATTTTAGGCCAGAGGATTGTGAAATATCATTTTTACCACTTAATGGCTCTCAGGATGACCCAAAAATGTAAGTTAAAACTCAATGCAATAATATCTGTATCCTTCTTTAAAGCATAAAACATTTTGAAATAATTTACTAGATTTGTTATCTTAGGTTATTTTCTTATATACTAAGAGTCAAGAGTATAGGATCACAGACTCCTGCACGTTCTAGTAAGCATATAGTTTGGCTTCTGTCTTTAGGACACATACAACCAGTCGAATCCATTCATTTATTCATTCAACAGCTGTTTGAGTGCCTACTACGTGCTAGACACTTTGGACATATTCATGAGCCTAAACCCAAACAAAACTCCCAATTTTGACCCTCATGAGAATTTTAGTCTAGTATTGAAAACAAATATTAATCAAAGCCAAACTGAGGAAGGGCTCTACTCATGAAAGTAATTGAAAATCATTGTTTCTTATAATACTGTTCTACCATTATATGAATTAACACATTATCAGGTTGGCAGGACAAAATTGCTCATATATTTTCACTTACTATTTAAGAAAATCTTTAATATATACAAGGATGGGTTCTATAATTTCTTCATATCTAATAGGTACCATGTGCATGTGTGTGTGTGACATGTTTTGTCTCTGTTTTGTTCTCTTTCTTTCAGGAGGGCCCAGGGATTACTCAACTCTGGTAAGTCCAAGAGCAGCACCTCCTTGTGACCTGAGCTAGGCTGTACTGGCATTGTGCTCTGGTGAGGAAAGTAACTAGTCACGTTCATTGCCTTTAGACTGTAATGATCAATGGAAAATTATCCAGGGTCAGTTCTTGAATGTCAGCATTATGGCAATTCCCTGCCTGTGTTCAGAGGCACCTAGAGGCTTGGCACCTAATACTAGGTAAGTAAGCATTTTTATTGAGTTCTTGATATTCTTTTTATAAACCCATTTTTTTCTTTCATGATGCCCAGTTTACCTTTGGCTAGCTAGAAACTGCCTAATAGGTAGTGTCTCTTGGCACATAAAAGTTTCTAAAGGATTTCTTATCTTTCAGATAACAAACTTTTCTGTAGTAGGTTGAGAAAAACTGTTGAACTAGACATTTTGCCAGATAATCACTGACCTTTTAGTATCACTAAGGCTAAAATCATATTCCTTGGGTTTTCTTGACTTCATCTTGTTATTTCATGCTTACCTTATTTCCTTTGCTTATTTACGTTTTTACTGGTTGTTGAAAACATTACATTCTGATGTTTCTTGTGAATGTCTCTTTCAATCTTAAAGCAAACAGAAATATCCTTAACATGAAAAGGATAGCACATGTGTTTTCATTTGAAACTTTAAAGGAAACATTTCAGTTCCACTTAATGTGAACTATGATGCATAGGATTCCACTACACACATTTTTAGTTAAATAAATGATGAGACATTTTATAAATTTCATCTATAGAGTATAGAAATTGTTGCTCTTGCACATTTTTTGAATCATTGTGCATTATGAGTATGAAAATATCTCTCCCACATTCCAATCTTGTATAGAAAAAAGGTTCATGACTGTTGTAAAATAAGGTTTTGTTAGCTTTTCATTGCTGTGACAAAATACCTAAGAAAATCAACTTAAAAGATAAAGATTTATTTTGGCTTACGATTTCAGTCCACAG
The DNA here is from genome assembly GCF_052094955.1 of Ictidomys tridecemlineatus. Taxonomy (NCBI): domain Eukaryota; kingdom Metazoa; phylum Chordata; class Mammalia; order Rodentia; family Sciuridae; genus Ictidomys; species Ictidomys tridecemlineatus. The sequence goes on along the minus strand of NC_135483.1, from coordinate 148,724,005 downwards.
CTGGCTAGCTGGCTTCATTCCTGTAGGCCTGTGGTAAGGCAGAGAATTGTGGTGGAGAATGTGTAGTAGAGAAAAGCCTCTCACTTCATAGTGGCCAGGAAGGAGAGAGAGAAGAGATAAGTAGGAAACAATACATACCCTTCCAAGGGGAGCTCCCAGTGATCTGTTTCCTCTAACTCGGCCACACTATCTACATTTTCTACCATCTCCCAGTAGTCCATTCAATTATGAACCCATCAATGGATTAATCCATAGATGAAATCAGAGCTCTGGTGATCCAGTCATTTCTCAAAAGCCTCTGAACATTGCTGAATTAAGAATCAAGCCTTGGACACAGGAGGCTCTGAGAGACATTTCACATCCAAACTGTAACAACATCAACTCTAGATTTTCTCTGTAAGTGGAATAAAAGGATGACTTCTGTACTTTGGCAGTTTATAACATATTAATGATTATTAGTTTTAACTTCCCTGCAAAATATTTAACCAGAAAAATTAATATCTAGAAAAGGGAGTGATTTTAAAATTCTTCCTTGGTAATTGCTATAAAGGTAATAAACATGTAACCAAAGATAAAGGAAAAAAAAAAAGAGAGAGAAACTAACAGCATTAATAATAAATACCCAGATGGCAAGGTTCACATTAAGCATGTCTGGTGCAGAAAGTTGGAAGGAGGGTTTTTGAAGCTTGTGTGATTTGGAAATGGAGCCTGGTTGTTTCCTTTCCACATCCTCAGAAATCCTAGACAGTTGTATACTTCCCGAATGGCAGTTTCCTCTGCTAGACATGAAGATGTGGCTAGCTGGCCCAGAAGCTGCATCCCGCAGTCCTTGAGACAGTGTTTTTCTAACCCTGCTTGTTCAAGGACTTCCAGGGGAGGTAGTCCTGCTGTTCGGGGAGCAATTGATTCATAACCTCTTTCAAAGCAACTCCATAAATGTTCAGCTTTCCTGGGAATCCAATGCTGACTCTCCTAGTTTAATCAGTATCGCTTTTCAAAGAAGGGTGACTAATTATGGATTTCTTCTGTGGCTTATAGGGAAAACATTCCAGTTTTTGTGAAGACCTTTAGACTGGGCCTCAGGTGACCAGAGATATCAGAGATATAGCTTCTGAATGATTCAGAATAATCAGAGATCCTACTTTCAGCTTTTCTTCACTTACAATAAAATATAATATACTGCAAAATAACCTCGGTGCAAATTGGTGTTAGGAACTAATTTTCTTCTACATATTCTAAGAGTAAACTCACTGGTATATATGAGACATTTGGAACAGTGCCAGGCACACTGAGTATGTTTCCATTACTAGTAAATATCGAAAAGCAGACATAGGTAATACTTCTCATGTTTATTAAATGACACAATTAGAAAAACAAAGATGTACAATAACACTACCCTGAACATTTTTTTGCTGTTTCTGAAGGGGAAGAGGTGGCATGATAAGTAGAAGAGACACTGGACCCTGGCAATTAGGAGCTTTGGGGCTGGTGATGATTTTGTTTTTCTCTGTGTCTTTGAGCACATCATTTACACTCTTGTGGTCTTTTTCTTCTACATAAAATGAGTAAACAGTAAGATAATCTCTAAGGTCCCTTACTTACAACTCTAACCTGAGCTCCCATAAGGCTTAAAGAGCTGTTTTTTTTTTTTTTCATATTCTTGGGAGAACTTCATGTTTGCACTAAAATCAGGCTTGAAGTCGTTTGCATGGATTCTGCAAATTGCTTTCTTAAGCGAATGCATTTGTGCATGGCCGTTCTGGCACTAAATCACACCTCTGAATCTCCAGTCTATCATATTGGATGGAATGGGTTAGGCAAGATTAAAATGCTCAGTCATTTAACTGAACATGTGTGGCACAGTTGTTCACTCCATTTCCTCCACCCAGGACCACTTTGATTTATTTCATTTCCTATGTCACTTAGACCTTCTGCCCATAAAATAAATATTTAAATCACACATTAGATTTTAGAAAATGTTGAGCTATGTGTTATACCATTTGTACATGTTAACTATTTTATATCTTTTAAATAATTACAGTGGATTTTAAATTGTGACTTCATAATGTGAATAGGATGCATGATGGTTTGTTTTTTAAAGAGCCCTGATGTAAGAGCTTGCTGAGAAGGAAACAAATGGTTTAGTAAAACTAATTTGAAAAACTCCATCTTTTAAACAATAACACAGCAAGATATGACTCTAAGAGTTTTAGGTAAATTTAATATGGTGATGATTAAGCTATCTTGCCCAATATTTTGAGTAAACAGTATATTTGTTATAAGAAAATGATATGGAGTAGCTTCTGAAGAAGTCTTTTAATAAAATTCTTAATGTCAAATGCAAATGTTTAATTTCAGAATAAACAATGGAAGTATGGCTCTTATAATTGCACGAAACACTTCTCGACCACAATTTATAAAACACCTGAAAAGATATGCCAGTATAAAAAATCAGGTATGGTGCCTTCTTTTTGTTATTTATTTGCAAAGCTATTAATCATGGAGTAAAAGATGCTTCAAGAGTTGACACCAAGCCTTGCCTCATAAAAAGGCTTTATTTTCTTCTGAATACATTAATCTTTTTTCTTCGATCTGCATTTCATCCAGAGTTTGAAAAACAGCCACCAGTGTTAATATAAACTGACTTTTATGAGATATGGGTTATACATTTTTTTCCAAATAGAAAATATTGTGTTATATTGAAAAGTGAAGCAAATTAAGAATATAATCACACACTCAGGCTGTTCTTCAGAGTGAAAAGTAATGAAATCTGAAGTTGTATCAGCAGTTTTGATTTTATGGTAGCAGCCTCTCCAAAGTTATGCACTTTGGATTTTTCTGACGTTTATTTGCAGGTATGCCTATGTTCACTGGTTAAAAAAGATTTCCAAATATGTTTCATAATACACAACTTTTATGCAGACATTATTTTATTCAAAACAAGAACACATAGAGATATATATTTCCACTTAAGTGGTTTAACTTTGAAGAGACAGTAGCTATATTCTTTTGCCAGATTTTTGGACCCAGTATGAGTCTTGAGTACACAGGTGTGGCTGTAAAACCCTATCTATAGCCTTGTACATTCTAAAGGTATAAAATAATGTTTAGATGTAGTGGAAAAACAACAAATGATGGGAGGGATGTAGTATATCTAGCCAATGACCGGCTGCTGAATCTTGCTTCCAGACCAGAGCCATTGTCACTTATTAGTGAGATCCTGAGAAGCTCTCGTTCTTCCTTCATAATTTCAAACTTCCTTAGGAAGTCCTCAAGCAGTGAGTTTTCATCTATCTATTTTTTTTTGATAAACATATTGAGTAACCAACTGGATATTTTAGGAAATTCAGACATAATCACATTTTCCTTAAATATAAATCTCTAAGATGACAAAGGAGACAAGTAGATATAAGACAAGTGATTGTAAGCCTAAGTAATATATGTGTGTCTAGGAGAAAAATGTGGATTTAATGATTTTTTTAAAGGAATTTATGCATTTTCTGATTTTACTAATTTTTAAATTTTACTTATTTTTAATTTATTACGTCATTTTATTTGTTTATTTTAATCATTAAGTTATAAATTGACAAAGTATAACTATCTGTATTTATGTGGTAAGAAGTGATGTTATGATTCATAATACAGTATGGAATGCAAAGGATTTAAGTAGATTTCAAAACAACAACAACAAATATATGAGTAGTTGTTAAGCACATGAAGATACTCAACATCAGTAGTCATTACTGAAATGCAAATTAGTACCACAGGGTGATATGATAACGCATGTCTCAGAATAACTGCAAAAGACTAAAGATTCCTGGATTAGTGAGGATGTGGAACAATTTGAACACTGATACATTGGGTTTGGAAATGGGAAACACTTGGGCAGTTCCTTTAAAAGTTCAAAATGCTTTTACCATATGACTTGGCAATTTTACTCCCATTCATTCCATCAAGAGAAATGAAAACATGTTCACACAAAGATTTTACTAAATTTTAAACATTAAAATCAACTTTATTTTTCTTACTCCAAAAGCAGCACATGTTCCTTATTTTTGTTTTTTGTTTTTTTGTCAGAAAACAGAAACAAGAAAACAAAATGAACAGCATTCAACATCTCTTTTTTCTAGGGATAATCAACATTATTACCTTGGTATAGATTTTTTTCCTAATCTTTTTCTATGAAATAAATACCTGAGAAGTGAGTATTAACTTATTAATGAGAACCTGAGAAGCTCTATTTTAGGGGAGCATCTATTGCATAAATTGTGTATGGAAGATCTCTTTTAGAATTCCCTAAGGAGCAAATTTCTGAGGCAATTTTTATAGACATATTTTTTTCTCTAGTGAAAATAACTGTCTTCTGATTTCAAAATCAAAGCTTACCTAAAAGAATAAGATATACAGAATATAATGAAAATAGTTCTATATCAGTAGGAAAATGTTTTTAAATGAGATTATGTTATGCAAGATATAATGTATTTTTCCATGTACTCAGCCAGTGATTTTTTTTAAGAAGGAAGAAATTACGGCCTGTGTGTTTTATTAGATTTAACTGATTCACATTGCTATTTCCAGAAATTAAAGTTTATGATATTGCTCTATAATTTTTTGCAAAGAAATTCCAAAATGTCTTATATAATGGTATACAGGAAAATTAAATTGAATGCTTCCCAAGGCAACTGCTGTCAATGTTAGTTTGATATATTGTTAAAAGTTATCGATACATATCATACTAACTTTGGGAGTGTGTGTGTGCATGTGTATTTGGTCTCTCTCCTTCATAGTCACATTTTCCAAAAAATGTAAATTACATAAGATTATAAAGACTAGATGAATGTGGGTTTATATAATCTGTTGTATAATTAATAGTAATGCTGGTCTTTAGGAAGGAAAAACATGGTTCTTCTGTCTAAGGAGAGCAACATCTGGTTCCCTGAACTCTATTTACCAGGTTAAACAAGTGAATTTTACTATATAATCTGTTGTGGAACAGATTGAGAAACACTTTTGCTTTCCCCATCTTTATAGAGTAAAATAACCTAAGTCCTTTCAACTCCATCCTATTGCTGACCCCCTTATCAAAGTTCCCCCATTTCTCATTTTTTTTTATCATTTGGGGTAATTTAACACCCTTAAGTGTTAGTGCTTCCTCAGGATATACTTGCAGCCCTCTTGACATCTCAGGATACCCTCTTCTGGGTGATTTCCTTGCTCCCTGCTGTTTGAAGTGCTCATCTGTGCATCATGTCTCCCAAGGGTCCTGTCTTCTGATCAGCAGAGCCCCTATGCCTTCTGTGTGCTGCAATGATTATGGAACCCACAGCATCCTGAGTCCCCATGTCCATAGCTGACCTTATCACTTTCCTCTAGCCACTCCTTCCATATTCCCTGTGCAGGTCAGAGGCACCCCTGCCACCCACCCTGAAGTTACTCTGGACTCCTCTTTCACTCCTTCCTCACAATCTCCCATCAACTACTTCTGTTGGATCTCATCTTGAAATTTTTCCTTCATTTGAATTTAAATCTAATCCCTTCTTGCTCCTGTTGGCCTCCTTGTTTTGTTTCTCTGGTCTGATTTTCTGTACTTCCTTCGAGAAGCAGTTTTCTGAAACACATTGGATTTCTCTTCTGCTTCTCCTTGTCATCAGGCTGAGGTCTAATTCTCTCAGTATGGAGTACATGGCCCTTTGTATTTTAGCCCCTGCCTGTGTAACAACCTCTCTCCCATCCGCCACCAGATTCCCTGTGTCTTGGTCATTGTGTTAGTTTTCTAGGACTATCACAACACATAGAATAGGCGGTTTAAACAATAACAAAATTCTGTTTCACAGTTCTGGAGCCTAGAAACTCAAGGTGTCAGCAGGTTTAGTTTCCTGAGAGGCTGTGTTTTAGCTTGCACATGGCTACCTTCTCACTGTGTCCTCCTGTGGTCTTTCCTGGGGGTATGTGCATCTCTCTGTGCTTTTGTAAATATTATTTCCTCTCTCCAGAGCTCCTTTCCCTCTCCTCCAGGGCTAAGTCTTCTGTGTTCTCAGCTCACATGGGAAGCTTTCCTCACATGCAGAGCCTCCTGGCCTCTTGTCTTTCTGAGCTCCATGATCTCACTGTCGTAGCACTTCTCTGTATAATTTTGATGGATTCTCTTCTCCCCTTCACTTCAAAACACACCTCACACATCATACTGTTGGCTTCCTGAAGTCCCGTTTAACAATGTCTGTGGCTTCATCATTAATAAATTTGAATGGATGACTGGTGCTTCATTCTGAGAGGTGTGATGATTTAAGATCATAGACTTACTGGCGGTGGATTCAGTTCTTGGCATTTCATAACTTACAGCTTGATCACTCCTGCCTGTCATCACGTGGTGTTCTTTAAGAACATCAGTCATGTAGGGTTAGGACAAACCCTAATGGCTTCACCTTTAATTGAGGACACTACTTCCAAGTAAGGTGACATGCATAATTACTGGGATTAGAACTTGATATTTGGGGGGTGGGTGTAATTTAGCCAATAACAGCCAGTTATATAGATGACTCATTTAAATCACATAATCCTTAAAATAAGTGATTATGTAGAAATCTCTGCAAGTATGAGTCATGTAATTTCTGCCTGATGCGGAAGGTCTACTGTAGTTCTTACAGAGAACAAGCCCCTCGGAGCCTCTCACTCCACCTCTATCAGAATAGCTGATGCTTCCTTATTGTACAATATGAACTGCACAATCTGTTAGATCTTGCTTTTTGACATATATAACAATGTTGTGGAAGATATTAGTTTTTTTATTGCCTTTTAAAACTCTGCTTCATTGAGGTTTATATGTGGAATAAGGGGGAAACTATGAAGATAATCTATTAGGGATAAATTTCCTGCCATTTGTCTGAAAACTAAAATGAGCATTTTGTAGTTCTCTTGAAATTATTTGGCTCTTAATTATTTCAGAGAATACATATTTTTTTTCCTTATAGCTTCCTTAAGCAAAGAAGAAAAGTTGCAGGTTGAAGGTTACCTTGTAACATTCTCAAGTGGTCAGTAATCAGTTTTCTTAAAACTGGTGTTATTTTTAGAGTGGGAAGGAGGCAGGGTAACACCTGTGAAAGTCAGATTGTGTTGGCTCTTTGAAGAAATATATACTTCATATTTTATTTCATAATTCTAAGTATGAAGCTTCATCATTGGAGTTTGACTCACCCCAGCTGAACTCCAAGTTAATAAGTCAATGGATTATAAAACTCTTTGGTATCAACAGGTATATATTAATCCAATCTTTTATTGGAAGATATACAATATTATGTGCAATTTTTCATAGATAGGAACTATTTGTCATACAAGGTCTATACAATAGACCTAATAGTCAAACCAGCTTCAGGAAAAAGACTCCTTCAAACAAAACAAAAAACAAAACTGAGGATCCCTGGTGGTAGTTTCAAATCTGTAAAAATATTATCTTGCATCATTTTTACCTGTGAGAGGAGACACAGTAGACCTTCTTCATTTGCAGTAGCAGTTAGAGATAAAGCCAATATCATGATTATTTGCATTTGTTTTATTTAGTTCAATTTTCCATTTGTTGAGACTTATACTGTTTTAGAAGTAAAAGTTCATCCAAGGAACACCACTAGTGGCTACAGCCCAGAGGAGGATAGACCGCATGAAGCTACTTTAGAAAACAGTTTTCCTTGGAATGTAGATGGGGACTTAATGGAAGTTGCATCTGAGGTCCATGTCAGGTAAGCCTAACTATTTCACTGTTTTGTATGTCACCAGTAGACCCAACATTAGTACTGCAGGTAAGCATTATTTCAAAAAGTCAAGCAAGGAAGGAAAAAATGACACATACACAACTTTCAATAGAAAAGTATAACTTCATATTTATTCAGCAACTCTTACATAGTGCAATGGCAATTTTTTAGTTGGGGTTCTATGTTGGCATTCCAAATTATTCTGCATAAACTCCACAGTTAATGTGTCTATAACTTTTATAGATTTTTAAAAAATGGTTCAAGATCTCAAGGTTTTGTGAAGTCATCTGAATGGTGTATAGTCTTCAGTTTCAGCCATTTTTAATACCATTGCACCTTGTTCAGGAGTTTGCTTTTATCAAGTCTTTACAAAATATTCAACATATTTTACAGAACACTTTTACATATTGGTACATGAGGAGAGCAAATGATACAAACAGATTTAGGAATATACAAGCTAATTCTTGGTTAAGTGTTATGTTTTAATGGGCAGAAGTGTGTAGGAGCACCTACTAGATGTATTGTTGCTAGAAGGACAACAGACTGCTCCACAGAAACAATATGGAGCACATTAGTCTAGGTGGCTTTGGAATAGTTACCAGTGTTCTTTGAGGCACTCTAAGTTTGCATCTCTGCCATTAGAAATTTGTAGGTGGTATTACTATGTACCATACTCATTATGTATGTGTTTGAAATCAAAGGTTGATGAAATAATAAGTTATGTATATTCTTTACAGATTACATCCAAGACTTATCAGTCTTTATGGAGGAAGCCTGGAAGAAGTGAATGATTTCCAAGTAACATGTAATTGCTTATAAAAGAAATGTGCAAACTAGAATTTTAATATGAAGGAATTTGCTCATTCTTTAAACAGATATCTTAAGAAAATATTTTAAAAGTAAAATTGCTATTTTTGATATTAAAAAGCTTCTAGGTTTTTGAAAATCAAGATGAAAATATGAAATATCAAAAACAATTTAAATTCTGGTTTGTATAGGTGTTTATTGGAACTGAAACATTTCATACGTTTAACCTTTATGATATCAATATTTAATCAAGATAATTCATTTGGACTCTCTTATTTTACAAGATTTGAATCCATCATGTACTTCCCTGATTTTATGAATGAGGCAACAAATTTAGAGAAGTTAAATTCCAAAATGACACATTTAGTTGTGTAACCAGAAACAGAACCATGTTTTTTGAAAATCTTTCCAATACTTAGCCTGTCTGCCAAAAAAGAATAATCCCATCTTTGAGAAAATGTTGTTAAGTGGTGGGATTTATAAATTCATCATATAGGTAAACTCAAAGTTGATAACATTTTATTTAGAATTATGCAAAAGCCTAATTGGTAGCTGTGTTACCTGAGATGCATGGGTCCAGAAATCATAGCTCTTGATTTCCAATGTAGTTTCTTTAGAGACCATTCTTGAGAAGACAGTTCTAAATTAGTGCTTGACTTTTTTCATGAGGGAGTGATCCTAGACATATTTCTAAAAGAGTTATTTGGCTTTTTAAAAATTAGTTTAATTAATTATACGTGATAGCAGAATGCATTTCAATTCATTGTACACAAATGGAGCACAACTTTTCATTTCTCTGATTGTACATGATGTAAAATTGCACCATATGTGCAGTCATACATGTGCTAGGGTAATGTTCATCTCATTCCACCATCATTCCTGCCCCCATGCCTCCTGCCCTCCCTCCCCTTTGCCCAAAGTTCCTCCATTCTTCCACACCCCTCCTGCCCATTAAGAATCAGCATCCACTTATCAGAAAGAACATTTGGCCTTTGGTGTTTTGGGATTGGTTTACTTCACTGAGCTTGGTATTCTCCAACTCCAACCATTTACCTTCAAATGCCATGATTTTATTCTCTTTTAATGCTGAGTAATATTCCATTATATATATGTACCACAGTTTCTTTATCCCTTAGTCTGTTGAAGGTCATCTAGGTTGGTTCATAGTCGAGCTGCTACAAACATTGATGTGGCCGTGTCACTATGGTATGCTAATTTTAAATCCTTTGGGTATAGACCGAGGAGTGGGATAGTTGGGTAGAATATTACTTGGCTTTTTATAATGATGATAAAAGCATAAAAATGTCTTTTTGACAAAAAGCGCTCTTAAAATATATACATTTTAGTTTTGCTTGTACACAGTTAAGGAGATTTTGTGTTCAACTTTGCTCAAATAAATGCCTTGGCAAATCACAGTACATTTCTCATTCTCCAGCCACCAGTCTCAGGCTTGTGAATAAGTAACTTCCATGAATCAGAAAATCTGAGGAATGGAACAGCTGGCAGCAGAGCCCTTATGCAAAGCAGTATTTCCCACAGTAAAGACTGTTTTCTTATTTATCTACTTGATTGCTTCCTAGAACAGATGTTCAAAAGTTGGCCACAGGTTTCTTATACACATAAAGAGATCCAGATGAAATCATATTCCAAAGTCACCAGCATCTAGATCACAGGCATGAAAATAAATATTTAAAATTCAGAAAGCTATTTCATTTTAAAATAGATCTTAATATCAACAAACTTTAAACATTATTAATGTTCACTGTATGGAAATATTCAGTGAACTATGAATTTTGTTCCTCCATTTCCCTGGAGAAGTGAATGCTGTTATAGATCTGATAAGAACATATTCCAAAAGAGTAATGAAATATTACAACCAGGCAAATGTTTGCTTAATTTGGGACAGTGACTATTTAATACAGTACCCAACAGATGAAATGTTAGCCTCCAAATCATTCCTGGAACAGCTTTTATAAATCACTATGGAGGCACAGTTTTCATATTTCTTATATCAGTGTATAGCAGCTAAAGTGCAACATTTACAATCTGTTTCAGAATATAAATTAGAATATTTGAATAGTTTTATAAACAAAAAAGTTTGAAGATTTAAAAAAAATTTACTCCTGGGTACTCTTGACAAGTGTATTATAGGAGGCTAGTGGATTTATACCTATAGCAAAGTTTATATTCTTTAAAAAAATGTATATATACAGGGGGGAAAATCCGTAGCTGTATAATTCTCCACAAGTCAGTCCATTAAGTTGAAACCAGTGTATCATTTTGGAGTAAAACAGTTGCCATACAAAATGTGTTACAAATGCAGATCTTTAAAAATAAAACATGCTTTGAAGTAATGGTCTTCCTCTTTCATTCATTAAAAGATTCAGGGACACTGCTTTAAAATTCTAAATTATTTTTAAAAATATGCTTCATATACATCTCAAAGATGTATTTGAAATGAACCAATGCCCATTCAGTGGATTTTCTTGGCCAAAGTGAGCACATATGAAGTTCAAGATGATTCAATTCAGATGTACTTAATATATCTGCAAGGGTTTAGTTTTTTTTTTTTGAATAATTCAAAGGCTGTAGTGTTTTTCTACTCATTATATCTAAAGTTGACCTTTCAGCTATTAAGTATTGCCTTTGCAGTTATTCTCTTTCAGTGATCACTGCTTGAATTATTCCCTCCAATTAAGACAGAATTCAGGTCCAAAGCAAAGGAGTATATGGAAGAATCTGAGAAAAATTCATGTCTTCTTGTAATCTGTTTTTAATCACCATCATTGCTTTTACTGTTGACATAACTCCAACTATCTCTTCTGTTTTCTTCTTGTAGGATAGATTTGTATTGTCTTTTAAAGAAGCCAGCCTGAAAAAATTAAATAATTGTGAATAGTTATGAACATGCTATACTCAGTCAACACCAGTACTCTTAAACTGTGTCCCAGGTCACTCTACATGAGGGCTTTTACCAGATAAAATCAGTAAAAATTCGTTAAAAATATTGGTTTACGGAAGCATTTTTGCTGTTAGTACAGGACTCCTCAGACCCTCCCCCCAGTTGATATTCAACATAATGTACAATGTTTTACAAGTCTTTATTTAAAAAAATGTTCAGAACTAGTGTACTAGTTCTGTATCCAAACTATAATATTAGTTCTGAACATTTTTTAAAATAAAGAATATATACACTGTATAGTAAAAAAAAAAAAAAACAACTTGGGAGATACTGGCTTTGAAAAAATAGCATTTTTAAAGACCTACCTTCCACATAACATATGAAATCAATAAAAGTACAATAAGTCCAAGTAGCAAACTAGTTGAAATAATCACTATTGTGAAATGACGTTTGGGTATTTGATGATGTACTCCTTCTAGTAGAACCTATGTGAATTAAGCAAAATAAAGAAACACTAGTTAGGAACTTTGAAACTCCTTCCAACCACCTACAATAATTAAAACTAGCCACCCCATTCTCTTGCGGGATCCACACAACCCTAGGTACACTAGCGGGAACAGTGAATGAAATGGGCTTTGTGACTCTTCCTCCAGTTCATCCTGTTCTAACTGCTACCTGATTCATTCCCTAAAGAGCTCTCAGTCATTTCCTCCTGACAGCAGTCTAAAATGCCACCTCTCAATGAAATGTCCCAGGTCCTCTATGACACATTGATTTCCTGACTCAGCTATGCAAAAGGGATTATGAACACCCTAACTGCAGTGGACCAATTAAAAGAGTAACTTACATGTGCAACATTCTCATCCTTGTTTAGCTCAATAACTCTTGGATGTGGTTCTGCAAAGGCTGTTGCTCTTATTTCAAATTTGAGTGCTGACGTTGCATCCTGTTTTTAAAAAAGTAGTCATCATCACCTGTTTTATTTCAAGACATTAATTTCTCATGGTCTTTACTATCTAGATATTTCCACAGTTTGTCTTCTCGAATTTAATTGTAATTAATTGCAGTGCTTCCCTTTAATTCTAAACTTGCAATCATATGGCATCATTTGAAATACTTTTGGTAAGTATGGCTGTGCTACAGATAACTTGACTGAGATAGTATTTGTTAGACTGTCAGCAGTTCGTTATTAATGTAATTTTTCAGAGATTAGATTTTTAGCCACAAACAAGACTTTTTTCACCTAATAAACATTTCCTCAAACTAACATTTTTTTGGAAATTTTTTTCTGAATGAAATATATTTGGACTACTGCTATAAAATTATATTAATCTTAATTTATATTAATTTCATTATAATTTTAATCTGTGGAGGAACTTTAGTATCTAAAGCAGGTACTATATAACCCAGATTTCATAGATTGGGGATCTCTGGATGAACCTTCTAGATTCAGAGGTATTTTCATGTGTGCTGAGAATATTAAAGAGGTCTATGACCCTCAAAAGCTACAAACTGCTATGTAAAGGTTACTTTACACTTTCAAACTAGAAATAAAATCATCTAGAACCAGTGATTTTTAATAAGGGAGGATTTTGTCCCTTAGGGAAGAGTCAGCAATGTCTGGAGACATCTTTGACCATCAGAACATGAGTAGTGGTACTATGGGCATCTGTTACTGTATTGCAGCTGAGGATGCTATTAAATACCCTACAGTGCACAGGATAACCCCCCTATGGTTCAAAATGCCAATAGTGCCTACTATTGAGAAACCTAGACATGGTTAAAAGACTTGCTGATGGTCCTATGACATTTTAGCAAAATTGAAACTAAAATGGACATTTTCTTGATGTGTCCTCTTCTTGACCGCTATGTGGTAATTTCAGAAATTCCAGTTAACACATAAGAGCTGTTATTACCTTTGGCTTACTATATGCAATACTGTAAGTATGAATAAAAATCATCTCATTTGGCCTGGGGATGTAGCTCAATAATAAATAAAGCAACCCAGGGTTCAATCCCAAGTATCATTTTAAAAAAATCTTTAAACGAAGATTTTAAAAAATTAAAAAATATATATTTAAAAAATCTCTAATCTGAGATTAGAGATGTTGAAAAAATGATGAAACTGAAAAAAACTAGTTTTACATCTAAGTATTCTTCATGAAAATACACACCTCAACAGGAAATAGTCTAAGATGTATGTAATTCAACTTCTCAAAATTCATTGTTTTTGTTGTGGAAATTTTGATGTTTGATTCTATGAAAATCTTAATTTTTATGAGATTTTTAAGCATAATTTAAGGTTATATGAAATATTAAGATAGTCAATAAAGGTTCATAGGCAGGTCTATACATTTTCTAAACTAAACCTTCTAGTCATTCCATGGTTTTAGACAGCTTGAATGGTAAATAAAAATTGAGATATTCCAAAATATTTATGCCTTAATTCGTTGACAGCCTTCATATGATCCTGCTTCTATAAGATGATTGGATTTGTAAATTCAACATGGAACTTACCATTTCCAAAATGGATGGCCGGCCTTCCAACTGGATGTGAACACTGGCTTCTTTTCCACTTTCCATTTTTCCAAAATGGCATAAGAAATTTAAACAGTGTGGATCAGCTTTCATGCAGTACTTGAAAAGAATAAAATTTTCAACATTTAAAAGACTGTGTAAATATTTTTTATAAAATTAAATATCCCTTTAGTGGCATTTAGAAAACTATCCTTCTGTAAACACGGAATTAAACATCTGCTTTCTCTGGGGCACTAAGAAACTTACTTTGCTTTAAATAAAGTAAAAATGTTTGTTTTGTAAATTACAACAGAAATACAGTGTTAACATTGGTGCATGTGTTCTCATCTTTGTTAGTAACATTCTTCTGAAAAAGGATGGAAAAAACGATGCCTAACCAGAGTCTTGCTAAGTTACATGTTCTACGTTTGTTGTAAAACCTAGATCATTTGAAGGTGATGATTTCTTCCCAGTTTCTTTTCATTAACTAAGATGAAAAGCATGAAAATCTTGTGCCACAAGACTTCTGGGTGATTTGGCGTCCTGAGTAGATTAGAATAATATCTGCCTGGCAGATAATGAGACTGTATGGTTTCTATTTATCAATGAATCTGCCTCCCCCTTCCAAATCATATTTCCTCACCCCTCCAAATCATGCCTGTACCTTATATGCAAGATTATTACTTAAAGTTGGACCCTCTGCTCCCACTCGGATGACAGCTCACAGCCATTGACTGGTTTTAAGTGTTTCACTTCTGTTGGGGAGCAAAATCTACACCCTGAAGAACAAACTTACCAACAGCCTCTTTTCAGTCTTCGACAAGAATTTGAATATGCCCCTCAAGGTCTCCAGTGTACCCTTTTGCAGCTCTGATACACACTGTCTTTCATAATTTTTAAAATGGCATTGTCCAATAGTTGTCTGCAAACATAGAAAGCAAGGAAATTATCTTTCACTTTGGAAGGAATAAAATGTGGTTATAATAGTTCAAATTGCTTTCCTTTCTAAAATATATTAAGTACATCTGAAATTGTAAAAATAGTTTTGACAGAATTATTTGGGAGAGAGGATCTGTGGCAAAAGCACATACAAAAACTCAGAAAACTTATGGAAAGTTGGATAGGTCCTAAGTTGATCAAAATGGCCTTAACCTATAGAAATATGAGAAGTGGAAAAAAAAAGACCTTTAAAAATTATACATGAAACAATAGCATGAACTATCTAAATCTGTTTTTTTTTTTTGGGGGGGGGATACTGGGTATTTAACCCAATAGTGTTTAAACACTGAGTCACATCCCCAGCCCTTTTTTACTTTTTAATACAGGGTATCACTAAATTGCTTACGGCTTCACTAGGTTGCTAAGGCTGGCCTTGAACTTGTGATCCTCCTTCCTGTCTTCCAAGTTGCTGGGATTACAGGTGTGTGCTTCAAAAGTAGTGATGTAAATATTGCTTCCTATGGAAGGCTCTGTTTTTGATTTTCCAACAGTTGGCTTCAACCTTTATAGAAAATTCTACTAACTAAATTTCTTCCACAGGTCCACACCACAAAGAATGCATCCTCAAATAGTTACTCAATAAAGATGGGGGAAAGGTTATATTAATTTGTAGGTCAAACCCAAAGATTTTGCTGCTATTCTATAGTTCTAAAGCAGTGTATAATGTTCAAAGTATATTCAATGCATGGTGAATGTATAGTTGTGCCTATAAGAGAACAGAAATCTTCATCTTAGCAAAATGACTTAGAAAAAAAGGTGTGGTTTGCATCTTTTAAATATTTAAGACACCTCAAAAAGGTCAGATGGAATACATTTTTACCTGGACATCCAAAATGTTGAACAGTTTATCAGTTTGAGGAGTAAAAGAATTTGGTACCATTATTTCCACACTCGCATTTGGAGCCATGCTAATGCCAGTGTTGATAACCTGGTAAGGAAAAAATTTCAAGCAATTTAAAAATATTTTTCATGAATGAAGAACAGAAATCAATGAGCTTTGAGGTGACCATGCAAGATTTACAGTTGTGAAGGTTTGTAGTTGGTAGCCACATAGCAAATAGACAGAATATTCATATTGAGAATTTTAAAAGTTTTTAGTGATTTCAAACTCTCTTCACTATTCCTAGCCTCCTCCCCTCCCCAAAAAGTCCAGGCTGATGGTTTATTGTAGAAAGTCTTAAGAGATATTCTTATCAATATATTTCCATTCTACATTATATATTTTAAAAACATGACAACTTGGTTCTCATGACTATCCTGTGAAGTGGGCCAACATTCAACTATTCGCCAGCTAAGGAAAAAGCTAAGGGGTATATATGATGTTCCCAAGATGAAAGCTAAAGAGTGGCAAGTGTTGAGATCTTGGTATTCTATCTCTAAATCCTATAATGTTTTCACAAAATAACTATCATAAGAGGATGATATCGGCAGTAAGGAATAAAACGTACTTTTATTCAGGATAATTATAATGCTAATGCATTCAGAAAATTGGAAATGGGTATACTACTGAATTTTCAAGAAAATACAATATTCTGAATACTTCTCAAAAAAATAAAAAGAGGACAATGTATAATTATTGATAAATTTGGGGATTACAGATCCCTGAAGAAAGACATTGGGCCAAAATATTGCCTAGTGAGAGATTAATTATAAAACCTGTAAGTCAGAAACAAGATTTGCAGCAATACCTGCATGAGAAAGGATGAGTCACAGACCTAAATGCATATGACAAAATGAAGAGACTGTCCCTAGATTTGGGACAGGTGGTAACTGCTAAGCCACAGAGCTGCTGCAGGAAGAAACATCAGCAATGGGTACCAAGCAGCACCCAGGACTATAGACCACGTCTTCCTGATGCCAGTAAATAACAAAAGAAAATTGTAATTAGGCTACTAACCTTCAGACCTCTAAGAACAACTACATACTTGCACAGACTCACCACAACTTCAAACTGCATTTCTCCAGTCTGATTTACTCCATTGTAAATTAGAAAATCTTTATTAAACATCAAAATTGTCATTCTAGAATCCAGCTTGGTTCCTGTTTTATGAAACTGCAAGCCCCCCTGACTTCTGACAAGCATTTCTTAGGACTTTGAAGAACAGTTCTGACATTATTACATATTAGTGTAACGAAAACTTGAATAGACACAGAATTGATAGGATTTCATTCTTTCTACAGATCTGCACGGTAATCTGCATTTTGGTTAAGAACCACAAGTGATTCTCAAACATTCTGAAAAATATTTTATAAAATATACCTAATACAAAACTCACATCCTTAGGTTGTTAATATAACTACGAATGTCTGGATAGCGCTTTTGATTCAAAAAATATTTTTGTAGACATATTTTCTCATCAACATCTGTGATGCAACTAAAACTTGTTTGACAGTAGAAATTTTATTTAAAAAGATTTATATTAGTATATTAATACTTATAGTATTATAATATACTTATATATAGTATATTAACACTTATAGATCATGATAATATTTACTTTTAAAAAATATTATTCAATAATTAATAAAGTGCTTATCACATGTCATAAACCTGCGGCCCAAAAGGCTGACCAAGTTGATCCTAAATGGAAAGGGGCGGCATTATATAGCTTTAACTGGTAATGTCAGGGCTATTATAAAGCTTGAATCAAGAAGAGATTTCACTGATTTCCTCCTAAAGATGTCTTCCCCCAGCCTAACTCCCTTGTATGCATCTCCAATGGATTTGGCTCACCCCCTAACTTCGCCTGTTCCATGTGTTACTTCTTTTCCTGCATGCCCTCCCATGTGTCCTGGAAGGAGATGAGGACTTGAGTACCAGGGATAAGAGAAAAGGGAGAAGAGCATCAGTAGCCTAGAAGTAGCCCTGTAGCGAGCTACGGTGGAGGCTATGGTGGGGATGGGACGTTCCATTCCCTGGAGCAACTCATCAGTAACATCCTTCACAGTTGCTACAAATATCCACACAATTAACTTTGCTTACATGGAAAGTGAAGTTCATTTTCTCTGTCATACATGCTTCAGGCTCATTTTCCTCACTTGATCCATACACAAATGAAGTTGGGTTCACAAACCTGATAGAAATAAAATCAAAGTTAATTAACTGTCTTCTTTGAAGAGCCATTGTAAATAATCTTTATAGGTGTGTTATAGCACAATTAACATGCTGTAAAAGTATACTATGGAATAATTCTGGTTTCTTGGTGATAATTTTATTTAAAAATTAATGGAATTGGAAGGACAACCTGGCAACTAGCTTTCTCACGTCTCAGTCTATTTGCTACACAGGTAGACATGGTTGTGGACAGTGGTGATTTGGCCAAACTCACACTTCTTTAAACTTCACGCTTGCCGTGGCCACTGGGGATGTTCGTGCAAACTGCACACCACGTGTCTCTGGATGTCTCTAGATTGCAAAGCGTACAACTGAAAGGCTGAATGTGCCCCGCTAGAAGCTGATGGGGGCTCTTTCAGTAAGCAATCTCCACCAGCTGAGCTGGGGTTTGATATAGTATCAGTGATGATTATAGATTAAAATAATGAACAGTGAAGCCAGGAACTGCAACACTGAGATAACTGCTGAGGACATAGTATCCTTTTAATTTTCTAAATATGATTCTGTCATTCATGTAAGCAGCAATGGAATTGAAATTCCCTCTAAACTTTCCACGGGCCTCTGTATCGACTTACCCATGAGTAGTTAGCATAACCTCATATCTCAGAGGTATTGCTAAAGTCACTTTGTTATCCTCTAGCCTGTCCACGTCTTCATTTTCACTACAAAAACCAGAAAAACATCTTGTTAAATTCATCAAGCACAAAAATCATCTTCAGAGAGTACTCATTACATATTATATATACCTAATAAACTTAGAGGTTTAACTAGTTTGGGGGATAAAAAAAAATGTGGTAGTAAAAAAAGAAATTTAGGATGGAGTTAATAGAACTTTTTCTCATTATTTAAGCTGCTATCATTTGCTTCTAATCCTAGAGGGATTTTTGTTTGCTTTTTAAAAACAAAGCATGTAAGAAAACTTTGTTCTACAATTAATTGAACACAGATCCATGTTTCTCCTAAAATTTCTCTCAAAATACAGGGGTTCATTTCCTCTACTAAATTTTATTTTATTTTTTTAATAATCAAATATACCAGGAGGTATGCACTGTGATGCTGAGATCCTCTTCTGCTCTGTTGAGTGAGCTCACATCCAGGAGAAAGCTAATATCTATCTGCAAAACATACACAGAAAAGGATCATTTTAAAACAATCTCAAATACATCTTTTTGTCATCTGAATTTATTTTTCTTAGTAGTTTATTTTTTATGGAACACAGAATTGAAACTATTCTAGAGGCATAAACTACCCTCACTTGGAAGTAAGATATAGGAAAACTGTTTAATGGCAATTTTCAAGTGCAAGCATTTCCATAAGTGACATTCAGAAACAAAGCCGACTCTGAATGTAAAGACAGGCAGGTCCAGACGGACAAAATTAGAAATGCTTTAACAACTTGAGTGAGGACTCTTGCCAAAAAACACCTTTTCATACAGCAGAGGTAACATGCCTGGCAGACAGGGCCACCTGGGGTGGGTGGGGGGAGTGTTGGGGAAGGGGGAACGGGGGTGGGGAACAGAATTCTGATTGACATATTCACTTGCCCATCTCGACATAAACATGTGCCCCTCCCCTTCCTAAACAGTGCACATTGCCAAGAATATAAACACAAAGCTCAAAGATCTTAGGCCTGGTTGGTTTTGCTTTCTTTGCATCACTTAGCTACCTATCCTACATAAAAAAATAATAAGAAGAAATAAAAATATATACACACACACATATGCAGCATAATAGAAAAATACAAATTTATGTTACTAAACAGAAACCATTAATGCTACATGCTTACCTGTGAGAGATGATCTACATATATGTAACCAACGCTGCAATCAAGTTTCACTACGCCAGAATTATCTGTTACTTCACAGTTTATTTGCTTTTCTTCCTAAAATTAAAAAAAAAATGACTGGTTTGGGTAGGCAGAAAATAAGAAATTTATAACATATGTTTATGGATGGTTTTTGAAAAGCAAGTCATCCTGGGAGTATTTACTTTCCTAGGAAGCAATTTTCTGTTTACTTTGAGGATAAATAGAAATACAAATAAATGGTGTTTGTGTGTGTGTGTCCTAATATTCATATAAATTATCCATAAAAATCTTCTAGACATGTAGTTTTCATTCACTTCAGTATATTTCCCATTTAATCTGCAGTCTAATTCCTTGAATAATCAGAATGAAAGGGATCTATAAGGTCCCTGTTTGTGTCTGATATGTGAAAAAGTAGAAGGTACTTAAGCACAATACCTGTAATCACAATTGGTATGTTTTAAAAACATATTCCCTGAATACCTGAAGTTTTTCAACTCTTTCTTTTGAAATAAGTTCCCAATGCTGTAGAGAAAGGGGTTAGTAGATATTTGTGAGAGATCAAAGTCCTGGCTCAAAGGCCCTTGGTGTGAAGAGGTGGTCCCTGGATATGATGTGGGTAAATTTGCTAAAGGTTAGAGACATTGGGAGAAAGTAATTGAGCCTTTTCTCTGAAACCCAGCCTTATTACTATCTCACTGATGAGTTTAAGTGCCTGTGACTGAGGCACAATGGTAAGGAAAGGTCTCGGACTACTCTAAATTCTTGTGGGAAAAGTAAAACTTGTCTAAAACCTGGCTTGATAGCAGGATTTCAGAATCTGTGGAGGACTGCAGCCTCTGACATATTAAAAGTCCTCTGGGAAGCAGGCAGAGAGCAGGCACTTAAAATGCAGCACAGTAACTCTGGGTGCCTGGCACAGAGGGCCAATATTGCTCATGCAAGGACCCCAGACAAGAACACTGTCACAGCGCCGCACTGGCCTTCTCCCATAGCTCCTGGGAGAGGGAAGCTGATGCCTTTGGACTTAGAGATCATAGAACTTTCCTTTCTGGTCAAGGGCATGGAGGGGGTCTTGATATGATTGAGAGTCTAAGTGATAAGTCTAAATATTAAAAGTTATGGTGTAATATCACTTATGTTTTTTTTTAAATTAAATAAAATACATGTGCATTGTACTCTTGTGATTTTTAGTACTTACCAGTTCTAAAATCTTAATGAAATAAAGACCTGTGGGTAGCCTGACATGCAGAGTGGTCTCAAATGCGTCGTCTCCAGCATTAAACAAGGACACATTCAACATTAACGTTTTCATGCCCCCAACAGCAAGGTAGGTTTTATTTTCATATGGCCTAAAAATTAAGTAACATTCTTTAGTTCTTATTTATAAAATAAAGATTCTATATTTATGTCTATAGAATTTATGCTGAACACACAATATTAATTTAGAAATAATACCAACCATGGGAATGAATCCATAAGTAGTTTTAAATCCATATTAAAAGGAATTCAATTCATCAAGTTTCAAAAATATAGTTGGTTATTAATAAAGAAAAGTTTGCTTTTTAATTACAATGGAACAGTGTTTTCAGTTTATTTCTCTGCCTAACTTCTCCAATAATTTAAATATATACCTCATTATTTTGTGAAGTTTTCTAAAAGCAACACAACTTTTACTTTGTCTTTGGACAGACATTGAACTAGCTGCTAAACCAAAAGCTTAAGGAAAAGAGAGAACTGGTAGAAAAGGAGAGTGAAAAACAGAGGGCATGTTTGGGTAGAAGTAAAGAAGGCATGGTAAGAAATGCCGTGCCCAGCAAAGGTGTGTCACTAAAATCTATTAGACTAGAATTAATTTCTGAGGTAGGATGGTCGAGCACATCTACAAGAACCAGGCCAAATTAGAAATAAAATCGCAGAAACACTCCACCATCTTGGAATTATGAAGAGAAGACTGCTTTAAATCCAGACAGGTAAGTTCAAATTATGGCACTACACCAGTTTTTTAGACTGGGGTGTCCTTCAGCATTTCTAAGCACTGGCCACTCTGTCAGTAAAATTTATTATTCAGGTCTTGTACCTTCCATGAAATCCTCAGAATGTCTTAAATATGAGGAAATTTAGGCTTGCGGAATTTATTCAAAGATCACAGTTCTAAAATCTCAAAGCAACTGCAAGTTTTTACACAGCCCATTTTCTTTCCCAGCAAGACAGAATAGCTTAATGCAAAAGAAAACTTTCAGTTCCAACATGTTATGATTTTATAAGCTTTTCCCAAAGACGGCAAATTCTTAATTATCTAGTAATTTAAAAATTAGAAGAATTAGTTCAAAATAGAGAAGGATTTGACCCAAAGTAAATAATCAGGTGAAGATATTCCTAACAATAAAACAGGTAAATATTCATCTAGCATTTTAGAAATTTGAAGTTTCTTCAATGATGTTAAAATTGTGCTGTTCTAGTCAATGTTTTTTATAAAAGCTTAGAATTTGAATAAATTGCAGAACAGCACTTATTAGTTGTTTTGAGAAATGATTAAAGACAAAGAATACATAAGGATAAGAACATGTTTCAAAATTTCTGCTTTTATTTATTATTTGAAGATGCATGAATCACTGACTATAATTGAAAGTTCATGTATAATAAATCAGGTGTCATATTTGATGTTATATAAAATAATTAGAGCACATTTCACTCCCTCCTGATCTGATACAGCAAAGGACATATCTGTACATAAGTGTAAATAAATATAAGAGAAAGTTATGAACAAAGGGCTCTGGGAGTCCAGGGAAGGAAACCACTTTTTGCCTGGGAGTAGTAAAGCGATATTGTCCTTTGATTTTCTATTAATATGATCATCTAGGTTGCTATTCCAAAGATCTTTTTAAAATTAAACTCTGAAAAATGTCATGATTTAACTTGAGTTAATCTGGATTATATACCTAGTTGATCTCTGTTTCAAACTCTTCAATTGTCACACTGTCAGAGGGTTGTTTTCAACAAAGCAAACCAGACAGACAATGTATGTGGAGTAGCCTAAGGGCTTTTGAGATGAATCTTAACTTCTTAGCTTAAAATGTGAAGCCTCCAAAAGCTGGCCCTGCCTCACTTTCCACTGCAATTTTTTTTTTTTTTACTTTGGTTATATTAACCTACAAACGGGTACAAACCCATCATTAATTCATATTACCCACCCACCCCCACCGCCTTTAACACCTTCTCGGCTTCATGCACCTGGAGAACCTGTACTTGTTATTCAAGATTCAACTTCAATACCAATGACACTAAGAAGTTCCTCCAGTTGCACCCTGTTCTGGATGCAAGATGCAAGGTGCAAGGTGATGGCGCCCTCACCCCTGGACACATACATACCCAGAGGCACCCTAGGTGCCTCTATAACATAGTCACATTTCAATGTCAAGTCTCCATCTGGTTCCCCTCTCCATGTACTGTTTTCTTGAAGAGAAGTTACCACATCATGATTATCACAATTTTTTTCAGAGCCTAGAAACAGTGTGTAATGTATGTAGGCACAGATGCAAGCATTGGACATACAAATGGGTCGGGCTACACTCGGAGAACATGTATAAAAAAACAGAAAATTACTAAGTTAATGACTTTTAAGTTTATGAAACAATATAATTTTTGTCAAATTATAGCTGGGTAGCCATGTTTATCTGTTCTGTGAGGAACATAAATTTTAAATGTTTCGCCAAGAAAAGAAAGTAAATATCTAGTGCTACCACATTCATGTGATCTGTGCCCCACCCCAAAACTTCACATTTTACAACTCCTGATAAACCTACTGAAGGCATCATCATGCGACCCTGGCAAAACCACTACTAGAAATTATTCATTCAGAATTATCAATTCTCATGAACCTGACAATGTATATACAAAATTATAATTTTGGACATTTCCCCCCACTTCTGTAATTCTAAAAAATATACCTCCAAGAAATGGAACAGTTCACTTAATACTTGAAAGTTTTTCCCCCTCTTATTCTGATTTTCTCCCCCTTGAAACTCAATTTGTTAAAGTATGTGTATGGAGAAAAGCATATAGCCTAAGTCTATAGCCCAATTTTTATAAACTTGAATACACACATGAGACTGGCACCCAGATCAAGAAAAATGTATTAGCTACACAGGAAACTGCTGTGTCCCCTTCCTCCTGGCTAGCCACTGAATTCATTTTTAGTAGTAAAACTGGTGTTGTCCATTTTTTATATTTCATCTAAATGATATCTGAATAATCCTTTATATATCTTTTTTTTTTTGTATGTGTCTTTTTCAACTCAATTTTTTTTAAGATTAACTTACATATCTGGGCATTAACTGGGCATATTTCCTCCTCTCCCTTTCTGTATATCTGTCTATCTTGGAGCATATTTTTTAAAAAGTTTTGTTTTTTTAAACCCAGGATTAATTACTTAAAATACCTGGATCTTGGTTTGATTATCAGCTTTCAAAATAGATTTAACCAACAAAATATACTAAAAGGAACTATTTTAACATAAGAAAATAAAAGATATATAATTATCATAGAAAAATCAAGAATATCATAGAGCTCGTGAGTGTCCTGCAAACTGCTGCCTAAAGGTCAAATTCATACCTCTGCCTGATTTTGTAAATAAAATTTTATTCAACGACGCCATATTCCGCTCTTGCACTTCAATGACACTTCAATGAGGCGTAGAGACTGAGATCTCAGTTCCCCAAAGCCTAAGATATTTACTCTCTCTTCACAGGAAAAATTGGGTCAGCTTCTGCTATAGAGCCATCTAACTGATGAGAACTTAAATACAAACATAATATTATATAATATAATATTTACTCTAAGTAATTAAAAGTTACTCTGTATTTTTCTGACAATAGAGGCTTCACAGCTTCGGGTGACATAGAAGGTAGTCATCTGTCCTCAAAAGTCATGCAGTTTTAGAGAAGGGGATGCCTGGTCTTTTTAACTCCACAGCACTCTGAACGTGGAAGAGAAAGGAAAGAAGAGCACTTCCGTGGGTACCATCTCTAGCTTCTGGTCCTTGGGTTTGAGAAGCTGACTTCCTGGTGAAGAATGTGGAATACCTAATAAAGCAGTAATCCTACACTTCAGGGAGGAAGCATTGATGGAGCGAGGGTGTGTTCTCGAGGATGTGGGCAATGGCTGGGACTTAGTCATTCCTGTCGCAGCCTTTGGGTTAAGTCGGTGCAGGTCTGCTTGGTGGTGCATGTTGAACGGGAGGGGGGACGTGTGTGGGAACACAGCCATCCTACATCCCTCTACTGTCCTGTAAACCTGTTATAACTGACAGAACCTGAGAGGTTCTAAAAGTGAACTTCAGCTTGACATTAAAGTCTAATTAAGACTTGTAGAAGAGCTGCCTAGAAATAGACGTTTATAAAATATTCTGGCTTGTAACCAAAGCATTAGTCACTGAACACCTTTGGGAAAGAAGTTGGCACTTCGACAAGCAACAGAAGGTGAAAGCACTGCATAAGCAGCCAGGTTCCAAGACAACAGCAGATTAGAGCGAGACACACGTTCACATTTCTGCAGCGAGAAGTGACTTATTTTCCATTTTTAAGCAATTCTGCTAGATTACCATAATTACAATTCTACTTTTTGAAAACGTCCATCTTACTGGATCTTGATTCATTAACAAGATGCCGCAGGAAAGATGCCCACCAGCTTTCTCTGTGAGACACAATAAAGGACCAGGTGCACATCTGGAAGTGCGACAAGACTGAACCAGAGCCGTCCCCAGGACTCATAGTTCATTCTTCATTAAAACATGCATAATGCAGACCTGAAATTTACAAAGCAGCCTAGAATCCACATAACTTCCACAAATCAAGGTACTGTGTGCATATGGAATCATAACTTAATAAGTGAAAGAGGAAAAATAGAAAAATGATATACTGCAGCACCTGGCTTTATGTTTCTCCCGAGTGAACGATATACTTTTATTTTGAAGGAAGTGTTGTGTCATTATAATATACTTTGCCTTGATGAAATGAATTAGGGCTTCATAGATAACTGTTTTTTAATAAAGATGCTAGAATGAAATATAATGTAAACTGATCTCACACTCGCTTTGCTTTGTCAAGATATGCGATGCATTCATTTAACCAAGTAGCCTGCTGCCAGGGGCCTTTAGTTCTAAGTGAAATTTTATCCTCTGTTTTGCTTTATTATTAACATAAAGAAAAAAATACTAAAAAAAATTCTTGCCTACTGGAATAGATCAGTTAATTGTCATTTAAGAAGATTTTAGTGAATAAAAGTTAAACTCACTGAGGTCCAGGGGAGGATAGCAGAAGAGCTTAGAAGACTGGACTAGCAATGAGCTTATTTTAGTGCAAAAAGCACACGATTACTCCTGCCAAGGCTCTGTGATGTGAATGAGGCATGTTTTTATTCGAGTTGCTTTTATAGGTGCTAAGACCATAGTTTATATACAACAGTGATTTCCAGGATTGCAGCCTAATAGACCCTGGGCTATTCAGGTAGTAGGTAGCATTCCCTCGACAATGCAGAAGACAGCTTGGAGGTCAGCTTTAGAGAATGAATCATGGCTGATCTAATATGACCATGATGACTCCATTTTCCTTCAATCATAATACGTTCTGGGGAAAGCACATGATGAAGGGATTTGGTTATCAGAATATATCTGATAAGGCTTTCTTCCTGGGAAGAAAGCCTAAAAAAAACCTCAAAAAGAAAAAAAGCACTTTTGGTTTTGGACCTTTTCTTCTTTCTGGGAACCTTTGTGCTGCTGCAGCCATTTTGTAATCATGAGGGAAAAAAAAAATCGAAGCAGGAAAGATAACTGTCAATGTCAAATCTCTGGTAGTACTTGCCAAACCTGCAATAATCTCCTCTCTGCAGACTGTTTATTATATAAAATAAATTTCCTTATTGTTTAAGTCACTATCAGTCAGGGATTCTTTTACTTGTAGTTAAAAGTGTTTTCAATGGATATGAAAGTGATCACTTAGGGAAAACTGGCATCACTTACCCTAAACGTGTGACAGAACTACAGAAGAGCAGTATTATCATTTATATCAGCAATCTATATGAAAGATTTGATTTTAAAACTTCCAATATGATGGCTAATATCTGCTGTTATGTTTGTAATCTTCATAAAGTCTTATTTGTTCATCATTATTTTGCAGTGAAAATCCATTTGAATGTGAGTTGTCATCTTGAGAGTTTAGACACACAGGAGGAAGCCTTCACTTAATGAAAAGATGAGATGTCGTGCATAAGCACCGTTTAGTGTACTGTTGGCAGTTTATTATTATGGGCTTAAGAAACGCATGTTCTTTACCGAGTAAATACATTTACCTAAAACAGCTTTATGGATCTGAAGCACATAAACACCATTAATGCTAGTGAAGTTACAGCCAGGAGATCTGTAAAGCATATGGTCTCAGCTTACTGTTACTGAGAAGGGACAGAGGACATCAAAGTAGGAGAGGCATATTTTTGCCTGATAAAGTATAATTTACTAAAAAAAAAAAAATGCAAAGCAGTTTGTCAGAAGCTTTCACTGTGAGTCTGAAAACTTAAATTAGAAGAGTTTTCATTTGAAATTTCCTTAAATCCTTTATCATTTACCAAATAGAAATAGCATATAACTTTCCTAATTGATGCAGAAAGCCTGATGCTGGCTATTCACACCAGCACTGGCGCCCCTTAAACCCTCCTAAGCCCAAGGACCTCACAGCCAGCAGCATCCTGTGGAGGAGGTCATTTGGGGAGCCAAAAACCAAAGATCTTCCGGGGGGGGGGGGAAATGGTGGTGGCAGACAGATAGGAGGAGAAGGGGGTCAGGATGGCATCTTGGAGACAGAAGGAAAAGGTGTTGAGAAGAGGAAATAAAGGACTGCCAATGCTTCCTGCTTCCGAGGGGACTCAAGCAAAGACTAAAAAGCACCTCCTAGGCTTTAAGTTGAAGGTTCCTCTCCAATGTATTCTTTGACCCTCTCCACGGTTAAGTAAAAAATGTTAACACACAAAAATTCTTCAGTTGAGCCTACTTGTTCCCTTAACTAATAACTCTCATTTGGCTACCTGCTGAATTTATTTTTATCTTAAAATTTTCCAGTGAGTCCCCTTTTATCCCGCCTTTCAGATGCTGACTCCTATGACCCCTCTGAGACCTGCTATTTGATCTCCACCTTGCGCTGTAGCACTGAATCCACCTTTTTACAATCTCCATTGATTATGTGACCACAGACGTGGTTTTCTTCTCAGTTCTCTAAAGATCCCTGTTTGATCTCTGAAAGGGGTTTCTGTGCTTAATAGGTTCTTTAAATAAAATTGCCGTCCAAGATTTGATCCTTAGTTTGTTCCTCTTTAAAATTCACACTTCCACCTACTGGGCAATCTCACAAATCACCAATACGTAGAGGAACTTCCAAATACGATCCTGGTGTAGATTTTAAGTGGACAGTTGTATACAGAGGTCTCCCCAAATTCAACACGTCTCAAACTGGACTGCTTCTTTCATATCCCAAGCTCCAAAAAATAGTTTATCATTTTCCTGCTGTATTAACCCTCTGTCTCCTTCCCTTTTTTTATGTTCCATAAATGTAAAATCAACCCTCAACTTGAAGTATGGACTCTCTTTGGTCTTCATTTTCACATTTTCCCCCTGATGTGCAAAACAACTTGAATACAGGGACTCTCGACATGATACAAGACCTCAATGGTTCATCCTTTATCATAAAATAACACCAGCAATCAATATTTATTTACTTATTACATGCTAGATGTGGTTCTCAGCATATTACACGTATTTTCTTTTTACTGGTTCCCCTTCTATGAACTTAGAAGACCAAGTTGGTTATGTCTTTTCAAGTTTATTGTATATGTCTCATTTTGTATAAAAGTTTGAA
The DNA here is from genome assembly GCF_052094955.1 of Ictidomys tridecemlineatus. Taxonomy (NCBI): domain Eukaryota; kingdom Metazoa; phylum Chordata; class Mammalia; order Rodentia; family Sciuridae; genus Ictidomys; species Ictidomys tridecemlineatus. Next base: position 148,695,216 of record NC_135483.1, on the reverse strand, counting down.
TAAGACCAGTTTTCCAGGTGATAAAAAAAACTAAGCATTATGTAGTAAATCCCTGTTTTGCACCCAAAACTCTATTAGCCAGTACTTATAAATGTTAAAACATACCTACAACTATGATAATAATATCCTAAGGCACAATTAAATTCTGAAATGCATTCCAAGTTATCAATAAAACATTAAAACATGCTTTGTAAAGCCTCAGTGCTAATATATTCTCATTCTTTGAAAAATGGTAACACTTGAATGACATGTAGATTATTTAATCTCTCTCAGTAAGACACTGTTCCTTCATAGATATTTAAAGGATGCTAGTTCCCAAGTGTTATCCCTTTCTCTTTAGAACCCATATGCATGTGCCCATTGCACCCTCTTCATGAAAAACAGAGAAAATGCTAAACTTACTTCAAAAATCCAATTTTTCCCGAAACCTGTAAGTCAGCAGAACAGTTTTCATGGGCACAAAACCTTGCAAAGTTTATCTGGAAATAAAATTTGACAACATTTTGAATTTTAGTTCAATCAGTAGATATATTTCTACAAAGTTAAGAACAAGGCATCCATGATACATGAGGAAAACAAATTTAATACATCAATTGGTAACTTCCTCTTTTATCCCTGAGGGTTCAATTTGAGACTCAAGTCGGTAGATTCAAATGACTACTGCAGTGCTAAAGAAACTCAGTGTTTCCAGAGGTAGACTTAAAGCCTAAATTTGTTAACTGAAATAAGGTTTGGGTAAAGTTAAAGACACTATACAGATAACTGAGGAAAATTAGCTTCCAAGATGTTCTTCCTCAGTTTCCTTTCCAGTTTTGGGTGCTCTCGTTTGATCCCACTTATTACACAGATGCATGACACTTGTTTATTTTGGCAGATGGCAGGACAGTGATTTTATATTCATTGAAAATAATTTCTAATAAATGTAGAAATTAAGACATTTTACTTTGAGGAAATATTGAAAAAAATTAAACGGTAGTCTGTAGTAAAGGGGCCTGAATTTATTTAACTCTGAACATTTTCATAGGATCCACAAGGTACAAAGGAAGACCTGAAGGATAAGATGGACTAAAGGAAAAATTAAGCAGTAAACCAGAAGAAAGGAAAACATCAGAAATGGGTGAAAGAAGGAAAGGTGCAGAGAATGAGAAATCTAGAAGGTCAGAGAAGGAGCCAGGCAGAGGCAGCAGGAAGTGACTGGGGACTGTCCAATGGCCTGCTAGACCATAACCTGCCTATGTGGGGCTGGTGGTGGGTGGGGGTGGTAGGAGCTGAAGTATAAATCTTCCTCTAAATGGTTAAGTAAACGCAACGTTTTTCTGACACTCTTATTTGTAAAGCAAGATGTTCTGAGAACCAAAGTATAGATGAATAAAATTTGCTCCTAAATTATTATATTCATTTGATCTAGTATTTTAGACAGTGGTGATTATAAGCTTGAGTATGTAAAATAGTTTAGGACAATTTTCCCTGGACAGCATATGAACTATGCTTTTAAACATCCCTGTTGTCTTTTATATTCTGAGTTCTACTGTGTTTCAATGAATGCTATTACCATGCCCAAACTCAATTGATAATATCTTTGTGCTGCTGGACAGTAAATGTCTGAACAGCAGGATTCCTGAGAATAAATGCATCATCAGCGAAACTGAAATATTCTCAGACAACTTTGAAAAAATCAGTTCACTGATTCGAATCAGGGTCTATCTTAAAATACAGTTGATCTTGGAATATGGTTAAAAAAAAAAAAGCATGTACTGAAATTTTAAAAGGAGAAATTATTGTTTAACAAATTTGTGTTTATAAATTAATAAAACTCAGCAAAAGAATTGGATTAAGAAGACAGAGGGACTCCATGTGTAGGGAGAAAGACACAGTGAGAGAAAGTACGACAGAAAATGAGCACACACAAGACAGGGAATAACTAAGCCAGAACTGCAACTTAACTTCCATTAGGGTTCCTCTCTAGTAATTTATTTTCCTCACTGGCAAGGCATTGAGGAGAGAAAATTTACTTTCTATATAGAGGGGAAACTACTGCTGTGCCTAAGTGCACATTTATTCAGTTCAATACCCTAAAGAGAATATAAGAAAATAAATATAGAAAACAAGACACACCATAAATCTGTTTTGTAAAAAACTCCACAAAAGGCTTACAAAGAATTCAAACTTCCAGATCATTGCTTCCAAATTATGCCATTTAAAAAACTTCTTTAATTAGGTCACCCAGAATTTTAAACAACAACAAAAAAATATCCCTACCGTCTTTTTAATCATGTCCTTTTCTTTCTTCTGCTGAAGGATTGGCTGAAGTGGTGGGAATTCCTCTGTGCTACGCTTACTTATCACGTGATGCCCAAGGTGATAAGCAGCTTGGATTTGAATGGGGGTGAGGATGTCCCGCACATCTTTCTAAGGAAATCAAAAACCATGAGAATTCATAACAAAAATAGCCATGAAATAAAAAGACATATAATACTTCTTTCCTGCATAAGAGCAAATACAACACGTAGAAGCAAAAGCATATCCTTGTCTTTTATCTAAACTGCTTTAAAAACAGTGAAACACAGGGCTGGAAATGTGACTCTGGCGAGAACACGTGCTAGTGTGGCTCAAGGCTTCAGTTCCCAGAACCATGGACAAAAATGCAATGTGTCTATTTTTCCCACAGCAGAAGCATTCATATTTCTTATGAGAAACACAAAATGAGTATAAAATGAAAAACTATGACCATATAATAATAGTCACAAAAGTTTGTATTTGGGTATATTCCATTCTATTTTCTATATATTTTTTATAACTTGGCATATCAATATAATTTATTTATAAATTCTTTGTAAATTGTTCAAAGTTCTAATAAATAATTCATTTCATCTAACATGACCCTATAATGAACTTGCAGTGAAATGATATAACTCTCTGTTTTTTTAATCAAGGGTTTTTTTTTAACATCTTTTGGTAATATTAGAATTCAAACTGACTCATCTGACTCCATAATATAATAATTATTACATATATTATGCTCCAAATGTAGCCATATAAGCCAACTAAGGAATTACTGAATTTATTTCTTAAAATAAGAAACACTGCTGAACATTTGAAGGAAATAAGAAAACTGGACTATTGCCAACCAATGAACATTAAATTAAAAAAATGAATTAAATAGCAAGTATTAGACTTCTATTAATTAAATGGTATCTGGAAGATCAGAGCCTGAATTAGGGTACTCAAGGTCTGATTACTCTTCCATTCTTCTGCATAGAGATACTTTTATTAAATTACTTGATAAGTGATCATCTCCACATGAAGCCTTGACCATATAGGAATGCTGCAAATCAAGACCCAAATCCCAAGTTATCCACTTGTGAAAATGGAACAGCTTGAAGCCCTGAGTATTACAATAGCAAACTTGATTAAATTATTCCCCAGGTGTAGGAGCTAGACAGCCACTGATTCTCCCTCCACATGTCCACTGTTTTAATTCTTCTCAACAAGCTTGTATTGACCAAATCACATGTTATCTAATTCATACTAATTTTCCACAAGGTCTTCTCTACATCTGGTGTATATTACTTTCATTATCCTAATTAGCTATTAATTATGCTTTTCTTGCAGTATATAAAATGTACGCGCACTCTTGCAAGAACTGTATTGATAGGTGGAGCTATTAAAGTTAAATAAGTGTGAATATCTAAGGACAAAAGCAGTAATGTCAAAAATGTCTTAAAGTGACAAAGTATTTGGGAGGGGAATATGTAGATTTGCTTAAAATTTCTAATATGGGCAGGCATGTGCTAGTATATTAAAAATAATGGAAATTCCATGCCACATTTTTATGGACAATTACATAAAGCAGGGCACCCACAAGCATGCAAATTAGCACATGCCTGAAATTACCCAGAGTCTATCTTCTTGCTTGACTTTCATGGAATTCTATTTCTGGTCAATTTGTAAGCTAAGCTGTAGGCCCCAGATCTCCTTCCGTATGTATATACTGAAGGAATTTATTTAAAGGTTGGGGCCAAAATATTTATAAAATTTTAAATGGAAAATTATGTCATGGCACCAATATTTTAAGGTATCTATTCATTGGTCTACTGTGTGCAAGAAAAGTTCTGAAGCTACAAAACTAAAAGTCAGAACCGACATCTCAGTCTATAATCCATAAACCCAGATGTGTGAGAAATAAATATTCTAACGTGCATGCATGAGCACAGAAGAAGGAGGGCCACCTAATAAATATAGATGGTTTTTAATTTAAAAAGATGGCTATATTTGTATTCATGAAATGCCCCTCTAGTGCCAATGTGGTGCTGAGGGGGGAGAAGGGGAGACCAAGGCATAGGTTGGACTCTAAGCCAGAACCATCACATGCAATTCTAACCACTTTATCTGGTAAGTGGTTCAGATGCTAGAGAGCTACTGGGCTTTAGGCACTACAACTTCCTGAGAAAAGATCCCTCTGAAGACAGTTGCCCCAACATTGTACCAATAGCATACTCTCAGATTTTTCCTTGTAGAATTCTTTAAATAGCACTAAGAACACAGAGTCCACAATTTGTTAACTATTTATCAAGTTTCTACCCTTGGTAATGAATTGTGCTAGCTCCAAGAATACAAGAACACAAAAATGTGAAAGACATTATCCTGCTTCAAAGACTTAACATTCAACAAAATATTCAGATGTGCCAGAATAATCAATTCTCTCCTTGAAAAGCATAATATCAGTAGTTACTTAGCTTATTTGCACTTAGATTTTCAGCAGAATATGTTCATATATAAATCAATTCATCATGTGCTATGATTAAAAAATAACTGCTTTGCAGCAAACAGTACTTCATTAAACTATGTGTATATATTGTTCAATAATATAAGCAAATAGGCCAAGTAATAATATAAATAAGATACCATTTACTAATTAAATATACATTCATTTCCTTGAAATTATGGGCGAGATGAGTTTTAGAAGTTGTCTAAAGACTTATATAAAAAATAAAGTATTTGCATTTCAGAAACGCCAAGTTCAGAAAATTAAGAAATGAAGGAGAAGAAAAGAATAAACCAATCTACTACACAGGTAGGAATGTGATTTCATGGTTTTAATTTCATGGTTTTAACATGCTAAGGCCACTGAACTCACTGGATCTTGGAATACTGATGGAGAGAGGTATTCCTGAACCAGCAACTCAGTTAAATATTTCTAGCTTTAATAGAAATATTGCAGACAAGCAATCTGTTGTTTGGTACTTCAAGCTAGCATCTTTCTCTTCTGCGAATATCAGTGACTATTTTAATGCAGAGATTCCACCAAGATCAACCAAGATATATCATCTACCAAAATATTAAGAGAAATCTCCTACCATGGCTCTTCTAAAATTTCTAAACACTGTTGCAAATTGTTTCTTGGGTTTCCTTAAAACAAAATTGCTTCAAAATTATCTTGTCTTAATAAATCTGATAGATCTAATAAAGTAAATTTGAGTACAGTAAAGGCAGATTCATTTTCATACACTTATATGCACGCAGAAATAGTTTCTCATAGAGGGGAGTGTGGCATCTAATTGAAAAGGATTTCCATAGGTACAACACGAAGACAGAGATTTCAAGATGCGGAATTGAGAAGGTCACTTCCCTGTCTGCTCTGTAGGATGAAACCAAGAAAGCAGACAGGCAGTTTCTCAGTAAGGTGGGTGAACAAAAAAAAAAAAAAAAAGAAAAGTGAGTGTGTGTTTCTGTGTGTGTGTGTGGGGGGACTTTAATGGAATTTAAAACTGGACATCCAAAGCAGATTGGGGACTCAGGAGGTTCAATATAATAAAATAAGGAAGAAAGCCCCAGGGCCAACAGCTGATGTCATGGCAGAAGGTATTAGCCAGAGCAGTTAGTCCTTGAGCAAAGTGGAGGGATAAGGGAATGAAAAGAACCTGCATTTTTAGGAGACCTGAGGCATGTCTGGGTATGGAGAGTTTAGAGATCAAACACACTGCCCAACTAAACTGAAAGGCAGGCTGCACCACATCCTTGTGTGGAAAAGAAGCCAAATCTCTCCCAGCTGTGTGCAGAGGACACAGGAAGGAACCATTCTGCAGCTGCAGCACAGGGGCCAGCACCTGGGGAGCTGATAACTGGTAACCCCAAGTCTGGCCTGAAATCCAGGCCTTGCAAACCACACTGCATAAGATAGAGTAAGGCTAAGTGACAAGAAGAAAAAAAAAAAACATGCAGAGTGGATTACACAGGGGAATACTAGTCATAGAAACCTTCTCAGCTCTACCCCAACCCATCCAATCCAGCTGCTTACAGATGAGCTAGGAGAGATGAACCTGGCCGGGAATTCAAAAGAGGAGGGACAGAAGAGATTGAATTTGGAGACTGAACCTGAGACTGGGAAAACGTGTGTTCTGCAGGTGACCTAATGGACTAAGAATTGGATCCTCCACTACATGAGTGGAACCCAGGGGAGATCCTTGGGGTACAGTCTTCCAGTGTGGACCAACAACCACTGATTTAAAGTCTCTAGACCAACTGGCATTCAGCAAAGAGCCTAGAACCCACCTAAGCCATAAACCCACCTCCAGGAATTCTGCTACAAGTTTACCTCTCTTACTCCAGCAATCCAGAGGGTGGAGCATCATGCTGAAGTTGAGCCCACTTAACACTTCTGAGAAGAGAAGCTGAGAATCATTTGAACTCCAAAGGAAAGAATTCCTTTAACTTTCACCAAGATTTTTTTGTTTTTGTTTTTCTTTTCTCTGTTTCATTGGGACCGTAATGGATTATAGAGACTTATACATATTCATATTTTTTCTCATTTCTAGTATTTTTGAAACCAGTTATTTTTTATGGAGCATTTTTTTGAGGACTAGGATGTTTAATTGGTATATTAAACTTTTGTTTTGGATTATTTTAAAAATTTTACTTTACATATTTTTTCTCACTTGTTTCCCTTGATTCTCTTTCTCTTTTCTTCTGCTAACAGCTAATATCTATTGTTCTCTAAATCACCCTTCCTCTATTACTTATATCTTCTCTCCTCTTAGTAAATATCAAATCCTAAATCACTTCTCCATTCCCTCTGTCTACCATTCAAAACTGTAAATGCTTTTGCAAGCTTCCTGTTTTTACTGTAAGTAAAAATTATATAATTTCTGTTTATTATGACAGTTAACAATGTAGACATCATTGCAGGAACCATTTGGTATAATGCTGTATATTGTTTTCATTAGTTGTTGTAATAATTTGTTTCCTCTTAATTGGTGAGGTACTGAAAAACTTCAGGGACACTATAAGTCCATAAGGTAGAAACTCTACTGCCACAGATCCATACAGCCAAATGGGTAGACATACAAATAACAGGAAAAAGCAATAGAACAAATCACCCCAAACAAACCAACATACTCCAATGACAGAATCTTTCCATACCACCATGGAAGAAATGTCAGAAAAGGAGTTTAGAATATACATAGTTAAACTGATTAGCAAGGTAAAAGATGATGTAAGGAGTGCAATTAGAGATAAAATACAGGAAGTAAAAGATCACGTCAATAAAGAGATAAAGATTCTAAAAAAAAAAATCCTTGAGATGAAGGAATCAATAAACTAAACTAAAAATTCAGTGAAAAGCATCACCAACAGAATAAATCACTGGGAAGACACTTTCAGGAATGAAGACAAAATATATAATTTTTAAAATAAGCTGACCATAGTGAAACAATGTTAAGAGACCATGAGCAGAACTTCCAAGAAATATAGGATAACATGAAAAGACCAAATTTAAGATGTATCAGGATACATGAAGACTTGGTGATACAAACCAAAGGAATGAGCAATCTATTCAATTTGATAATATCAGAAAATTTCCAAAATGTAAAGAATGAAATGAAAAATCAAATGGAGGAGGCTTACAGGACCCCAAATATATAAAATTACAACAGACAACACCAGGCACATTATTATAAAAATGCCTAACATACAGAATGAAGATAGAATTGTAAGGATGTCAGAGAAAAATGACAGATCACAAGTAGAAGAAAAACAATACCAACCTGAACTGATTTCTCAACCCAGACCTTCAACGCTAGGTGGTGGTGGAATAATATATACCAAATTCTGAAAGAAAATGGATGCCAGCTAACAATACTGTATCCAGCAAAATTAAGCTTCAGAATTGACAATAAAAACTTTCCATGATAAACAAAAGTTAAAAGAATTCCCAGCTAGAAAGTCTACACTATAAAACATACTCAATAAGATATTTCATGAAGAAGAAAAATAAAAGAGAAAACCATCAAGGAAGGAATTACACTAGAAGAATTGTCAGTCAAAGGAGAAATTAATTCTAATTAAAACCCAGAAATAAGTAAAAATGACATGGAATAAAAATCATTTATCAATAGTTACATTGAGGTCTGGGATTGTGGCTCAGTGGTAGAGCACTTGCCTAGCATGTGTGAGGCACTGAGTTTGATTCTCAGCACAACATACCGATAAATAAATAAAATTTAAAAATTTGTCAATAACTAATAAAAATATTTTTTAAAAAATAGTTACATTGAATATAATATAATATAAATGGCTTAAACTCATTAATCAAAAGACACAGACTGGCAGATTGGAATAAAAAACAAGAAAAAAAAATATGCTGTCTCCAAGAGATCCATCCCATAGGTAAAGACATCCACAGATTGAAGGTAAAAGGACAGGAAAAAAACATATCACTCACATGGGCCACACAAACAAGCAGAGATTTCTATTGTAATAGTAGATAAAGTGGACTTCAAACCAAAGTTAGTCAGAAGGGATAGAGAAGGACATTTCATACTGCTTAAGGGAACCATACATTCACAAAACATAACAATTATAAGGATTTATGCCTCAAATAATGGACCATCTACATACATCAAACAAACCCTTCTCAATTTCAAAATTCAAATAGAACACAACACAATAACACTGGGCGACTTTAACACACCTCTCTCACCACTGGATAGATCCTCCAAACAAAAACTAAATAAAGAAGCTATAGAACTAAAAATATAATTAACAATTTAGACTCAACAGACATATATAGAATATTTCATCAATGACTGAATACACTTTCTTCTTAGCAGCCCATAGACCCTTCTCAAAAAGAGACCATATATTAGGCCACAGATAAAATAAAAAATAGAAACCACACTAACACTTGGAGACTAAACAGGATGCTATTGAATGACCAATGATAGCAGAAGAAATCAGGGATGAAAACAAAAATTATTTAGAGGTAAATGTAAAAAGCAATATAACACACCAAAATCTCTGGGACACTATGAAGCCAGGGCTAAGAGTAAAGTTCATCGCATTGAGCTCTTTCATTAAAAGACTAGAAAGTCATCAAATAAAACCACCTAAACCATTACATCTCAAAGCCTAGAAAAAGAAGAACAAATCAATACCCAAAGCAGTAGAAGACAGGAAATAATTAAAATCAGAAGTAAAATCAATGAAATGGAAAGAAACAAAAAATTGACAAAAAGGTGGTTCTTTGAAAAATTAAACAAAATTGATATATCTGTAGTCAAGCTAATGAAGAGAAAGAGAGAAATTACTAAAATTAGTGATGAAAAAGGAAATATCACAATGGACACTAATGAAATACAGATGATAATCAGAAACTATTTTGAAATTTTATACTCTAATATAAAATAGAAAATCTTGAAGATATCAACAAATTCCTAAAGACATATGACCTCGAAGATGTCATCAGAAGCCTAAAAACAAAGAAAATTCCAGGACCAGATGGTTTCTCCAGAAAAGTTCTACAGGAGCTTCAAAGAAGAACTAACACCAATCCTTCTTAAATTATTCCATAAAATAGAAAAGCAGGGAACCCTTCCAAACTCATTCTATGAAGCTAGTATTACCTTGATACTAAAACCAGACAAGCACACATCAACGAAAGAAAATTTCAGACCAATATCCCTGATGAACATAGATGCAAAAATTATCCACAAAATACTGGCAAATTGCATACAAGAACATAGTAAAAAAGATAGTGCACACCAAAATAGACATGTAGACCAATGGTACCAAATAGAAGACACAGAGACAAACCCACATAAATTCAGTTATCTCATACTATACAAAGGTGCCAAAAACATACATTGGAGAAAAGATAGCCTCTTCAACACATAGTGCTGGGAAAACTGGAAATCCATATGCAGCAAAATAAAATTAAATCCCTATTTTTCACCCTGCACAAAACTCAATTCAAAATGGTTCAAGAACCTAGGAATTAAACCAGAGACCCTATGCCTAAAATCTTCATCATGTTGGCTTAGGACCTGACTTCTTTAACAAGACTCCTAAAGTGCAAGAAATAAAATCAAGAATCAGAAAATGGGATGGATTCAAACTAAAAAGCCACTTCTCAGCAAAGGAAACAATAAAATGAAGACAGGGCCTACAGATGGGAGAAAATCTTTACCACATGCTCATCAGATGGAGCACTAATCTTGAGGACATATAAGATCTCAAAAAACTTAACCTCCCCCCGCAAAAAATAAATAAATAAATAAATAAATAAATAAATAAATGGGCTAAGGAATTGAGCAGACATTTCACAGAATAAGAAATACAATCAATTAACAAATATCTGAAAAAATGCTCAACATCTCTAGCAATTAGATAAATGCAAATCAAAACTATGCTAAAATTTCATCTCACTCCTGTCAGAATGGCAAGAATATCAAGTAAGAGTAAATGTTGGCGAGGATGTGGGGGGAAAGGCACACTCATACATTATTGGTGGGGCTGAAAATTGGTGCAACCATTGTGGAAAGCAGTATGAAAATTCCTTTGGAAACTTGGAATGGAACCACCATTTGACCCAGATATCCTCCTCCTCTGTCTGTACCCAAAGGGCTTAAAATCAGCATATGTAGCCACATCAATGATATGGCAGCTCAATTCACAATAACTAAACTGTGGAACCAACCTATCTGCCTTTCAATAGATGAATGGATAAAGAAACTGTGGCACATATATACAATGGAATATTACCTAATCTTGATGAAGAATGAAATTATGGCATTTTCAGGTATGGATGGAGTTGGAGAAAATCATGTTAAGCAAAATAAGCCAATCCCAAAAAACCAAAGGCCAAATGTTTTCCTCTGATAAGTGGATGCTGATCTATAATGGTGGGGGGGCAAGGGAAGAATAGAAGAACTTTGGATTGGGCAGATGGGAGTGAGGAAGAGGAGGGGTATGGAGCAGGAAAGATGGTAGAATGAGATGGACATTATTACCCTATGTACATGTATAACTGCAAAACTGGTGTGACTCTGCATCTAATGTACGACTAGAGAAATGAAAGTTGTGCTCCATTTGTGTATGGTGAGTTGAAATGCATTCTGCTGTCATGTACAACTTATTAGAACAAATAATAATAATAATAATAATAATAATAATAATAATAATAATAATAAAAGACAGTGCACCATGATCAAGTGGGATTCGTCCCAGGGATGCAAGTTAGGTTCAATAAATGGAAATGGATAAATGTAATTCATTACATTAGTAGACTTCAAGGCAAGAATCACATGATTTATTTCAACAGATGCAGAAAAAGCATTTGAAAAAATACAGCATCCATTCATGTCCAAAACACTAGAAAAACTAGGCTAGGAGTTAGGAAAATACCTCAACATTTTAAAAGATATATATGCTAAACCCAAGGCCATCATCATTCTAAATGGAAAAAAAGTTGAAAGCATTTCATCTAAAAATTGGAACAAGATAGGGACGCTCCTCTTAAAACTTGGCATACAACAGTAATGTGGCCATATCAATGTTTATGAAAACTCAATTCATAACAGCTAAGCTATGGAACCAACCTATGTACAGATGAATGGATAAAGAAAATGCGGTTTATATATACAGTGAAATATTACTCACCCATAAAGAAGAATGAAATTTTTTATGGCATTTGCTGATAAATGGATGGAGCTGGAGATTATAATGCAAAGTGAAATAAACCAATCTTCAAAAAACAAAGGCTGAATGTTCAGATAGTTAGATGCTAACACACAACAAGAGGGATGGTAAGGGAAGAATAGAAGTTCACTGGGTTAGACAAAGGGGAATGAAGGGAAAGGAGGGGAGATGGGAATAGAAAAGGCAGTGGGATGAATCTGACATTACTTTCCTATGTACATATATGAATACACCATAGTGAATCTCAACATTGTGTACATCCACAAGTCTCAGTCTCAAGACTGAGATCCTAATTAGAATAAGATGTACTCCATGTTTATATAAATACATTTAAAAATAGACTACTTTCATGTGTAACTAAAAAGAACAAATAAAATTTTTAAAAAATTCAAAGCTCAATATAATTGTAAGCAACTAAACCATGATGAATTTTAAATTTTTTGTGCAGCATAATTATAGAAAGTAGTGGGATACATTGTGGTATATTCAGACATGCATATAATGTAATTTGGTCAATTCCATTGCCCTCCTTCTCCTCACCCCAATCTCTACTACTCTTCTACTCTTTAGGTCTTCCTTCCATTTTCATGGAAATTCCTTTTTTACGTTAACTCTTTCTGCCTTCCATGTGAGAAAACACATAGATGGCCTTCAACTTTCAGTCTTACTTAACTTACCTACCATGATGTTCTATAGCTCCATCCATTTACTGGCAAATAGCATAACTTCATTTACCTTTATGACTATGTAAAACTTCCACAATGGAGTATTTTTTAAGCAAAACTTTTTCAATAAAAAAACAATTTCTTCTTTCTCTTCTACATTATGAAGAACAAATTTTGACCATGTAAAATAATCCTATTTGATACTGTTTTAATTAAAAGTAGATGGGAAAATAAATGTGCCTGCCAACTAGATAAATGAACACATAGGCCTTGAAAAATAACATGTCAGAAGATGTACATGTTAGTGATGTAGATACTTACTAGATTGTTTAAACTGTCACTTGTTTTCCAAGAAATTCTAACATGAAACTAGAGAATATGTGATTAAAAGAAATATTTAACAAAAGCTCAAGTTTTATAATGAGATCTACAGCCAAATTCTTCATCATCAAATAATACAATGGGTTTTAAAAAATATATGTGAGTTGAAAGACTTCCATTTGCATGAAATGATCAAAGAATTATGAACAAAACATTTTTTTTAAATCAATCTTTTTCTCACTTTCAAGTCTCCAAGGTTTTTTATGTATTGTATTATTTATCTTTCCAACTCCTTCCCTCAATTCCAACAATTAGCTGATCCCTTGGGAGTTGGGGGAGGGAGGCAGTGAGTGACTCTCCAAATTAATTATTTTCCTATTTTCTCAGCATCTTGATGTCTTCCTTCCCTTTTTACCCTGATGAAATGTCATGACCCCAGATATGACCATTCTCTTACACACTCCCTCAACTCATTTGTCTCTCACTTGCTTCCCTCTCATGGCAAAGCCACAGCCCTGGCTAATGCAAACTCTTTATCTACCTCCTGTGCAATGGGAAAGAAACCCTGGCCATACTGACTAGCCACTGTGACCATGAGCTCAGCACCATTGGACAACTATACCATTCTCCAAGAGTATTTCTTCTTCCCACACTCCAAACACCACTTCCCCCACCCCTACACAAGATGATGACTTTAATTCTCACTTCAATGATAGTATGAGAACCTCCAGCCCTTAGCTCCACATCTGCCCAGCATCTGCTGGCACATAAATAGAAATACACATGTGTCTATGTAGATAGCTGGTCTCTCATTTTGTGCAATTAACCTCACCCTCTCACATTCTCAAAAATCTTGTTCCAATTATTTTCATTCTATTGGGGCATGCTTGTTGGCACAAACATCTTATTTTTTTTATCTATTAAAGGGGGAAAAAACAGTTTTTCACTCTACTTGCTTTTTTCCAATTTTGGAAAGGTCAAGATGTCACCCGTTTCCTTGGTCACCTTTGGAGCAAAACTTCTTGAAAGAATAACTTGTACTTTTTTCTCATTCCTTTCCTTCTTTCCCCCTGCTACCCTTCTGAAATGCTTGTATCATAATCACCCAAAGCCTCTACATTGCTAAACCCAATGATAAGTTCTCAGGCCTCATCTTATTCTGCCAAGCAGCAGCTCTGAAAATGCCATCACGCCTCTTCCTCTGTTTCGTTGTCTTCACTTCCATTTCCTTTTTTATCATGTTATTGTCCCATCTCACTTGACTAAACCCCTTGGAGGTAATAATCTTTTTATGTTTCGTTCATTGGCAATACGTAAATGTCTCAGGCTGTGACACAATGTAGGTTTTTAGTATGTATCTATAGAATTGGGTGAAGATAAAAGTTGAGCTTAATTGGTATACACAGTAGGGGCAATCATAAGAAAAGCATGCCCAACCAGCAAATAGGGGAATCCTCTGAGAGTTGGAGGTTGGAGCCCTGAGTATATGATTAGCAAGTGCTACCTCATTTCACTGTAACAGGTGTTGAGTTAAAATGCATATGCATATTGACATCTGATACTGGGCATGTTTTATGGAACACAGGAACCAGCCCAATAAACTGACCACCATCCAACTTCTTTTTCTATTACTATTAAGAACATAGAAGAATACAGGTAGCCATCCTGTGCTTTCATGTACAGAAGCACAGGAGTGCTTCCTAGTGCCTCTGGCTGCCATGCTGGTGGAGATGGGAAAGGATCACTCTTGACAGTTGCACACCTTCCTGATAGCAGCTAGAGCTCCTTATAGAACTCAAGACGGGGGCAACTGTGTCTGGTTCCTACATCCTCCTTGGGCTGGCTACAGATGAAAGGGTTGACGTAGACTTTTTGTCTTTCTATACAGAAGTTTTAAAAGTATTTCAACCAAAGGCAAAGTAAGGTGGGAAGATAAAACGATACTAGAAGAAACACTTTTTTTTTTTAAGTCCTTGCTTAGTATAAGTACCAGCACTAAGTACCACTGTCTAATAATCACGACATAGCCCCCAATGACTGAGCCTGTCTCCTTTGAACCCATCATAATACTATATGTGCCACAAAATGGAAAAACTTGAAGTAAATTATAATTTCTATTATAAATTTATTATGAAAAATGTGTACAACATGGATTATTCCTTATTCACATGAATGATGCCAAGAAATCGAGGGCTGAGTAAACCAGAGTCAACTGGCTGCCATTTTTACAACTTAGCACCATGTGTATTTTTGTGAACATTTAATGTTGGACCTTTAATCATCTTTAAAATAGTCTCAGCAATTGTCTCTAAAATTGACTAATGTTAAGTAAAATCACATCTATGAAGGATGCCAAAGGGGGGGGGGAAACCTCTCCTACCATATAAATGATGGTTACATTAATATCATTCTGTACTTCTGGCTCTGAACCATCTAATAGCTCTTTTCTAGTAAAACAATAAAAACCGTTAAGGGAAATGAGGAAACAGCACGGGGATTATTGCTGTTAGTACTGCACAGTGTATTGGAGTCTTGATGCTTGTTTGCATTTGCTTGGACTAAGTATCCAAGGGAAAATTAAGTTCTAAGCTGAGGCTACTATTTGAAATCCCAGAAAGAGCTCTGGGGAATAGTTTGGCTTTGGGGGGACAATAGATTTCTGATGAAGTACACCATTCCCTAATGAAAAAAAGACTGGGCACTGCTTCATATGCTAAAATTAGACCAATGTGAGGAGTGTGATGATCAGTTTGGGAATGAGTGTTTTAATAAAAGAAACATGAAATCGGCTCTGCTTTGGCAGGACATACCCCAAACCATCATGAGAGCTGTCATCCTGGCCCACAGATGATCCCTACCGTGCCACAACTGTGCAAGTTCCCACTGACACCACTGACAAAGCTGGCGTGGAAACAGGGGCATCATCCAAAAGCAGTCATGTTGGATTCTGCTTTGCTGGAGTCATAAGAAAAACAAACCACTTCCCCACCTCCCCCACCCCTAAAAAACCTGCCACCAAATAGATCTGGGGCTCTGCAGAACTACTCCCTCTGTACCTTTCTGAACAAGTGAATAAACAGAGATGGGAAAACAGCAATTGTGGAAGGAAAAAGGCATATATTTTGATAATAATGCGCTGTAAGAAATGTGACATAAAGATGCTGCAAAAAGTGAACTTTGAACCGTTCAGGTTGGGACTAATACTTCAACTGGAACAATAAGCCACAGCTCAGAAGGAGAGAGCATTAACTTTTAACTATATTTTATAAGAAGATACCAAATGCAATAAATCTCTATGGACAGTTCTGAAGTTTACATTTTCATCAATAAAAAATAATTACCCGCATAAATGCTTGATGTGTCCTGCAATTAGCTCTTTTGCTCGATACTTGAATGCTTCCTGTGATCACGTCAGAAGTTCCATTAGCAGAGAAGTAAAATCTGGATGGAGTCTCTGCCTTTCTGTTCACATCCAAACTCATGTTATAAAACAAAACTGAAAAACATGTCAAGAACTGCAATCAATTTAAGGAACTATCTAAATACATTTATCATTTTTGAGGAAAAAGTTGTATAAAATACTGGAATACTTTAAATTCACTTCATTAGATAGCTTTTTTTAAGAGAGAGAGAGAATTTTTTTAATATTTATTTTTCAGTTTTCGGTGGACCCAACATCTTTATTTTATTTTATATGGTGCTAAGGATCCAACCCAGTTCCCCGCATAAGCCAAGCGAGTGCGTTACCACTTGAGCCACATCCCCAGCCCCAAGATAGCTTTTTAAAAACTAAATGAAACATGAAAGAAGGAACAGCTAAAAATATAAATTTCAAAAATTAATTCCTTAAAAACATTTTGTAAACTTCTTTCTAGGTTTCTATTATTAACAATATCAGCTTCTTTAGTTATTTTCTTATTCCTCCTACTTATAAAAGTTTCAAAAGTACAATACCAAAATTGTTACTAATAGTAAAAGTGAGTAAAACTTCTGGATTACCTTCTGTCCACATATCCTGAATTTATAAGTGAATTCTTCACAAACTCAGCTAAATCTAGTAGTCTGCTGAGGTGTCACTCATTACACAGGAACAATAACTCACAAGTGGCATTTATAAAACATATATTTCCTGGAATTATTTACTCTTCTAGAAGTAACTTACTAGGAGTAATTTATTCTTCTAGAAAGATTGCACCTACTTATTTCAAGGAAATATAAGCATTAACTCTATAGTACTCTTACACATTTCAAATAAATCTTTCAACCATCTTTTTACTTAAGAAATAATAAAGTACAAGTCAATTGACTTCAAAATTACAATAACTGAGGTTCAATAACTCAAAGAACAAGAGAGCTGCAATTGAAATAGCCATCTACAAATTCATCTACCAGAGTTCAGACAAAAAAGAAAAAGGGGAAATTAAAACCTACTCCTGTAAGAGGCAAAATGTCCTGGTTTTATTAAAGATGATTACAATGTGAGTTATCTGCCCCAAGGAGTCATTTATGAGAATTATAAAGCAGGCTTCTGCAACAGCGCTGTAATTATTTATGAGTTTCGTGTACTTGTTTTCAACTGTTTTTTCAAACTACCTAGTACACTGGAATTGGTGGCATAGGAACACTGATTTTGTATAAGGGAAACAACCCTATCCATTCCACATGCTTCTTTCAGATAATCTATCCATTTGTCTATGCTAATGTGTAGTTCATTGGGGCCATGCTCTGAAGGTGCCAGTTCTTCAATCAATAACCAGATGAAGGTTTTGCACACCTCGTTGATAGTGAAGCTTGGCCAGGATCATCCAGACCACTATATAAAATGAGTCTGATGAAGTAGAGATACCAGGCTTATTCTGTACATCTTATTATAAGCTATTCAGATGGAGATCTCTATTAAATATCCATAGTTTGGCTCACTAAATGTTTGCAGCCCTTGCTGATATTTGTATGAGAGTGGTCTGCAGGGCCATAAGTACAATCACCATAAGTCTCTTGGAGACCAGAACTTCTGTGAATTGTTAATATCCAAATGACGAACGAACCCAGTAATGCTTACCTCCCACCATGGGTTGTTTCCACTAGCTGTTATTCTAATACTACCTTAAATAAAACATAATAAGGGACATTCATCTGCTGACAAAAATATGATACTTACAAAGTCATATATATATGTGTGTGTGTGTGTGTGTGCGCGCGTGTGTGTATATATATGGATTAACCACAATTTTGGATGAATCATATTGATAGGTGGCAGACAGACGTGAGCAATCAGCACAGGAGGTTGGCAGGATGGCTCTGTTAACTGGGCCTATGGTACTGACCCCCACATGCTTTCTTTTGAAGGCAACTTGCCTGAAGCCACTCTGCCCAGCCTGACTGAAGTCACTAAGATAGGCGACATTCCTAAGCAAACCACCTGCTTTCTACATAGAAATGCAAGCTGAAAGGCTCCTCCCTGCTGATAAGAACACAAGGTACTCTGCAGGGGGGACTTTGGGGACCTACACAGAGACCAGATTCCAGTTCTCAGGGAGATAATTAGGAGCAAAGCCCCCACAACCATAGAATCTGTAAGAACAAGTTTCAATTAGAATTCTTCAGCATGGAGCAGGTGACCCAGTCTTGCATCTTTAGCATGTCATTGTAACAGTAAAATCTCCCCTCCCTGAAGTAGGCCCTGCACAGTGGGGACTAGTAGTAAGTCTACTGCAATCCTGCTGTCAGTCAAAAGTCAAAAGGTGCCTCTGGGCAAGACTGTGGAAACTTCACATTGGGAGTCCCAATAAAACAGTGGGACAGGAGAAACCACCAACCCTTTTCCCTCTGAGAGGAACCTTTCTCCTTTGAGAGTAATTCCTTCAGAAGAGCTGACCAGTTATTTCAGCGGATCATTAGTGCAGAGTCACGAGAAGCAGGCGAACCAGAGCTTGAATGCAGCCGATATGGGCTCGGTGTGTGTTCTGAGAGGCTCAAACTGTTCGCCCCAGATCCATGTCAGCTCAGCATTGCCTAGTGGTCCTGAGCAAACAGCATTTAGACCGTTTATTTAGACTCCCTATGCCCGCGCAGCTGAAGAGGTCAGAGACTTGATCTCTCTGCGCCCGCCGCCATATTGGATCTCCGATAGCATCTTCAACAAATGGTGTTGGGGAAACTGGAAATCCATATGCAACAAAATGAAACTGAATCCCCTCCTCTCGCCATGCACAAAAGTTAACTCAAAGTGGATCAAGGAGCTAGATATCAAATCAGAGACCCTGAGTCTGATAGAAGAAAAAGTTGGCTCCGATCTACATATTGTGGGGTCGGGCTCCAAATTCCTTAATAGGACACCCACAGCACAAGAGTTAATAACAAGAATCAACAAATGGGGCTTACTTAAACTAAAAAGTTTTTTCTCAGCAAGAGAAACAATAAGAGAGGTAAATAGGGAGCCTACATCATGGGAAGAAATTTTTACTCCTAACACTTCAAATAGAGCCCTAATATCCAGAGTGTACAAAGAACTCAAAAAATTAGACAATAAGACAACAAATAACCCAATCAACAAATGGGCCAAGGACCTGAACAGACACTTCTCAGAGGACATACAATCAATCAACAAGTACATGAAAAAATGCTCACCATCTCTAGCAGTCAGAGAAATGCAAATCAAAACCACCCTAAGATACCATCTCACTCCAGTAAGAATGGCAGCCACTATGAAGTCAAACAACAACAAGTGCTGGCGAGGATGTGGGGAAAATGATACTCTTGTACATTGCTGGTGGGACTGCAAACTGGTGCGGCCAATTTGGAAAGCAGTATGGAGATTCCTGGGAAAGCTGGGAATTGAACCACCATTTGACCCAGCTATTGCCCTTCTTGGACTATTCCTGAAGACCTTAAAAGAGCATACTACAGGGATACTGCCACATCGATGTTCATAGCAGCACAATTCACAATTGCTAGACTGTGGAACCAACCCAGATTTCCTTCAATAGATGAATGAATAAAAAAAAATGTGGCATTTATACACCATGGAGTATTACGCAGCACTAAAAATGACAAAATCATGGAATTTGCAGGGAAATGGATGGCACTAGAGCAGATTATGCTTAGTGAAGCTAGCTAATCCCTAAAAAACAAATACCAAATGTCTTCTTTGATATAATGAGAGCAACTAAGAACAGAGCAGGGAGGAAGAGCAGGAAGAAAAGATTAACATTAAACAGAGACATGAGGTGGGAGGGAAAGGGAGAGAAAAGGGAAATTGCATGGAAATGGAGGAAGACCCTCATTGTTATACAAAATTACATATAAGAGGTTGTGAGAGGAATGGGAAAATAAACAAGGAGAGAAATGAATTACAGTAAATGGGGTAGAGAGAGAAGATGGGAGGGGAGGGGAGGGAGGATAGTAGAGGATAGGAAAGGTAGCAGAATACAACAGTTACTAATAGGGCATTATGTAAAAATGTGGATGTGTAACCGATGTGATTCTGCAATCTGTATTTGGGGTAAAAATGGGGGTTCATAACCCACTTGAATCTAATGTATGAAATATGATATGTCAAGAGCTTTGTAATGTTTTGAACAACCAATAAAAAAAGAAAAAAAAGAGAGTAATTCCTTTTTCCCTTTTGCTGTCCCTTCTAATAAATTCATGCTGCTATTCTAAATAATTTGTAGGAAATCCTTCCAGCATGATTGTGAAGAACAGATGACGGAGGATATCCATCAGTGCTTGCTTTGGCATTTACAGACAACCTGGCTCTGGAAGAATATCAGCGCTACTTTCCTCAGAGCTGACAACTAAAAGTGGCCTCTCTCTCTCTCTCTCTCTCTCTCTCTCTCTCTCTCTCTCTCTATATATATATATATATATATATATATATATATATATATATATACATATATACATAGAAAGAGGCAACTTTCACTATGGAAATATATATATGGAAACGTACATGATTCTCAAAAGCTGATGGCATCAGTAAATCATTAAGATCTCTGTATCTATAGATTTATCAATTTATCAATTACAATCAGAATCTAGACTCCAGATAAGCTTCTTCAATTTTTCAAACAGGACAAATTAAAAAAGGAAACTTCTCCCTCTTGGGCTTTCCAGCTTAAGCTAGCTCCAGGTTTTAAAGAGTTCAGTAGGGCGAGAGCAATAGCACTTGCCTAGTACCCATGAGAGGGAGTTTGATCTCTGGTACCAAAACATAAGGAGCTCAGTAAACCAGAGGAGCTATAATGATTCTCCCTCTATCTTAGAGAGAGTTCACAGATTAAGCTCAGGGGTTTTACTTTTAACTAGTACAGTTAGCAACACTCTTGCTCTGATCTGTGCCACAACTTCTAAACAACTACAGCTTTTTGATGTGCCCTACTCCTTGGTTAGAACAACTTGAGAATCATGCAGGATAGGTGCACAACAATTGCTGCTCTTTTCTACTCTAAAGAAGAACAGTGACAAAGAGTGAGGGCTCAAAAGATGACTGCAATATTAATCAGTGAACTGAATATTGTCAGGCATTATTTGTGCAGGCTACACTTACCAATGTAACCTGAAACTTCTTTGCCCTTATATGAGAAACAAAGTGTTAGATCCATGCACACAGAGGGCAATCCATTTTCAACACAGTCAAATCTCGTTCTGTTTACTGACTCAGGGTGGCTTAAAGATGCTTCGACAATCACAACAGGTCTTGTCCTAAGGAGGAAATAAAATAAGCAATTTTAATTGCAGAATTATTTTTCCTTAGGAAGATAATTGCACTTATTGTCAGTTTTCATTGACTAAGAAATATCATTAATCTGCTCTGTTACCAGTATGTGTGTATGCACTTAACTCAATGTCTGGGCACAGATCAAGAGAAATTTTCATTTAAATGTCTAAAAACACTGACTTCAATGATTTGTTTAATTATATCTATGCAAGGTGGGAAACATACACTGAAGTTCAATAATTAAATTTCAGGATACCAAAAAGAGCATTGTGAGGCCACTATCACTGCTGTTTTAAAAAACTGTCTCCCATCATTTACAATTAAGCCCAATTGTCATTAAGCAATGAAATGTATCCACCTTACCTTAGCAACACAGCAGAATCAGACCGAAAAGCACCAACTGCCACATCTGGAGGATAACAAACAGCCACCCAGATTAATGATCGTCATTACTCAAAGAGAATTACTTTTCAGCCATAAATACTTAACTGCACATCACCTTTGGACTTTATCAAAACACTATTTACAGAAAATTAATTGGAAAAGACATGCTAGCACCTTGAGATTCATTGTACATTTGTCTGAATCTATTCACTTAAAACAGCTTTCATTCCTTGCTAATATAACTTTATAATGTAAACTTATAAAGATAGTCATGCTAAAAATGTGATTTTTTTTAGGCTACAAATATTCATCCAGAAATTTCTTTTCATTATTGTATGTTTGATTGATTGTCACGGGTACTTAATTTTTTCAAGAACAGGCATGTAATATTAAGGAACTAACAGTATAAAGCTGAGAAATTACTTGATTATTTCTGACCCAACCTTGAATTTAAGAAAGTTTTAAAAACATAAGAAAAAATGATCAGTAAATTGACATCTCCCACAATAGTTCTCCACAACAAAGCAGTATCCACAATGAAGTTTACTCCAGTTTATAAAATATGATGATTTTATACTCACCCATGTATCCGTTATTATCTGCATCAATTTGTCCTGATATAGACTGTCCAAACATACTTAATGATTTACTGATTTGAAGTCCTTCAATTCTCTGAAAAATAGGCAAGTTGCGTAGGAGATAGTTTTTGAATACCTACTATTCCAGAGAAGCAATGGTTTAGCTAAATCATAAGTCTTGCCAGATGATTCCTGGCACATTGACTAACAAATGCATTCTAGTTAAATGCTTGTAAAAGAGGCAAAATTTTCTACCTTGAAATAGGCAGTTAACATCTATATTGTGACTTTAAAATCAAAGTTCTTGGTGAACAAAAGGAAAATTATATGGCACAGATTTTTCCAAAACTATTTTTACTCCTTTTCCTCAATCTTTTTTTCAGGTTCTGTATTTACTTCTTTAACCAACACAAATATCTAAACAATGTATTTGGAAAATAAAATATCTATAATCACATAGTGGAGCCTACTACTCAGCCATAAGATGAAAGGCTACTTATGAAGCCAGATTGCTCCCTAGCATTTGAAAAGAACAGACCAAGTGAGTTATCTGCCTCCTATTCCATATCTAATTGACATTCAGATAGTATTTGTAAATATCAGGCTGTTCTTCCTACTAAGAAAAATCAGGATCTGCTCCTAGGCAAGAACATGTCATTCAGGTTAAAAATACAGATGTACATGCCCATTTTTGCCAAAGCAAACATAACAGTATTAGCTAATGTTTCCATAAAAATGTCTTTGGAGAAACTTTGCTTCTTTGCCTGTGATTGTAGTCTTTTCTATACACTGAAGTGCCCTGATTTTTCAAGATATAAAAGTAAGATCAGAGTTCAACCACGAACATTTATTAAAATGCTATCATCTTACTACTCTACACTGAAAGAAACACAGTATCATATGCACGTTTGATCCCCATGCACAATTTTCACGAAATATGAGGCGTTAGTCACAAGGAAAAGACAGTTAATCAAACCCAAATGGGCATATTTCAGAATTGTGTGGTATTTCCTGAAGAACACAAACTTGATGAAATGCAGAAATAAATCTTTAGTAGACTAAAGACAAGCTAGGATGGAAGTGAACTAGAACTCTTATTTATGGGAAAAATGGCTTTAAAGGGTTATTAATCCCTTGCGATAAGACCTTTTATCATTACTGTAAGAAAATGGTGAAATAAAATGAAATAAAATGCATTTGAAAGAAAGTAAAAAAAAAATAAGTCTATGAAAACACTGGAAATTTTCGGGGCACCTTTGTCACGACGCTTCTTTTGAACACAGAATAGTATCTTACCTGTGAGAAGCTTGCTGAGATCCCATCTACTCGGCCATTGTAAATGTAAATAGCACCTCGCAAGTCATCTTCTTGGGGAGCCCCAATAGCAACATCTATTCAAGGATGGAAGCAGTGGGAAAATAAATTCTTGAAAGAAAGAATTATCTTTGAAAACTAACCTTCATGATCCCCAATTCATGACATAAGAAAGCTCTCTCTTAGAACTAACACTCTTCTAAAAAAAAAAAAAAAAAAAAAAAAGAACTATTATCATCATAATGTACAAGGTTACACAGAATAGTCTTTACATAGAAGAAAGCAGAGGAGACAGGTCTGAGAGACACTCTTCACAAAGAAGCTAAGGATGTCTGCCCCATCGTCAGACCCCAGAGTCCAACCCTAGCTACACTTCTGTACTAAGCTCTGCTCATTTCTCAGCTTCCATGTCTTGGCTCCCCACCTAAAGAATGGGATCAACATGAAAGTAACACTATAAAAGTATGTGACTTATTTCAAATGCTTAGACTAGCATCTATGGAATAAGTTGTTATAACCTATAAATACTGCAGTCACTAGAATCTTGATTTCAAGCTTCTATGTTTTATTTGTAACATTACTTTTAAATTAATTAGAATTCCAATGAAAGGGATTAAAGTATATATTCAGGACTTCAGTAAATGGATTTGTGCTATATAGTAATGACAGCAACTCCTTTATGAGTTTGAGAGTCACATCAGATTATGACACCAAGAACAAAAATTCGGTCAACTGATAAAAGACCCAAGAATAACAAACAATTGACACAATTATTTACATGCTAAAAATATATAGCAGAAATGGGGAAAATGCTAATCTACAGTTTCAAGAGCATTTCATTACTTTCTCAAGTATGATGTCTGCTTGAACTTATTCAAATATTTACTTATATGCAGTTTTTAACTGCTTTCATCGACACCTAAAGTAGAGAAAGTTTGTTCTTGTGATATTTCTTACTGTCCATCAAATCAAAAACATTTCTAACACCTAGAATGGTAATTTTGTACAATTTCAATGGGAATAGAAACATATTTGATATGTAACTATGTTAAATACTGTACATTTTTTAAATGCAAAAGCTTTTCTATTTTCATCTAAAAAGAAATGGTAGACACTGATCCTTATTTTTATTAGACATGCTAAAACCATTCTCTTTTGATGAGTGTGAACTATTTTGATACACTATTTTGATATAAACTTTGATATACAAATATACCAATTAACTTATTCATTAATTGGACAACTATTGAGCACCTACTGTATTCCAGTACAGGGCAAAACTGCAAAAAAAAAAAAAGGAACTCAGTCTACTGGTGAGAACAGAAGTAAAAATACAGCAATAACACAGCATACATGAAGAAAGTGGTGGACATTAGGAAAGGCTCCTCATAGAAGATGATGCCAGAGATGAGATTTAAGTATTGATAGGTCACAGCTAGGCTAAGAAAGGGGAAATGCAGTTTGGACAGAAGGAAAAGCCTCTGCACACAAGGTGGTGGGGGCATTCATCATGGTACACATGACGAATGGCGATTGGTTTGCAAGAGCTGGAGTCACATTAGCATAGACTAAATGCACAGAGGAACACAGTGGGTGGAAAAGGAAGAGAAAGAGGAGGAAAAAAGGAAGGAGGTGAAGGGAAGGGCTGGGGAGAAGTTCCTCTGGCCACAACAGTTTCATTAGTCAGGGTTGGGTTTATATTCCAGCATGTGGCCTAAGACCATAAATAAAATTCTATATCTTGATTTATGATAACCACACAAGGAAAAATAACAAGCCTGCTTTATGAAGTGGTGATACCAAAAGCCTTTCAGAATCAGTTATTAGCACTAGTGATCTAAATTAAGATTACAGACAAACCTTTTCAGCTGAGGTATACAAAAGGCCCAGATCAATTTTCTTTCTGTGCAGAGGACATTTGGGGATATGAAATCTCTGGCTAATACAGATTCAAATTCTAATTTCCTAGGATTATACATAGATATGATATAAAATGCACTAAAGTTTTAGCTTTCATTAAGGGAATGATAAAACATTTTAATAAATAACAAAATGTTTTTCTATGCCTTTGCAACTCTATTTAGGACACAGTATACAGAACATTGAGATGTTTGATAACTGGTTTTGCTTTGCATCTGAACATTTTGTTGGTATAAACCATAGCAATTAATAGTATGAACATAATCATCTCTATTTACATAGTGTCTGCAATGCAGACATGGTGCTGGGGATTTATACATACTTACTAATTTAACTCACAGAATAACCATATCAGATAAGTACTTTTTAATCCACACTTTATATATAAAGACACTGAGGCACCAAGTGTAACTTGCTCAAGTTCAGAGCCAGGAGGTGGTGCAGTAGGGATCAAAATTTTCAGTCAGGCTCCAGAGTCCTGCTCTCCATCACCACAATATGGTCATATACAACAGAAGTGAGCCCCAGAGTTTCCCCTCTTAGCACCTGTTTCTGCTCGGTGTCAAAGCAGTGCTTAATGAAAGGTGTGATAATTTGCCAAAATTGATTTCAGGGGCACATAAAATAATAACACAATATCTTATAATTAGAGAATATTAATAAGGTTCTACTCTAAAAAATACTCAAACATAATAGTCTCAAAGCCAGATGAGTATCAAGGTGAAGGGAAAAAAATTAAACCAATAATAGTTTTGCCAAATCTATCTTATATGATCCAAAATGTTACCTATTTGCCTATTAGTCGTGTCAGCCTGTCCATCTATGTACCTACCTATTCCACAACTTTTTATTTTTGATTCAAGTTTTACACTATACTTTCCAAATTAACCAGTCATCTCCTTAGAAAATGGCTTGCTTTGCTTTTCTAAGGAAATAGGATCATCAATATTTTTCCTTTTAAAGAACGATACAAAAATGATGTGACAAATGTCAAAATAACAGCTTTGCTATGCAAAGCATCACAAAGTTTTGCACAAAGGGCATTGAGTATGATTTAGTCCTAGTAATAGAAAAGAAAGAAAAAAGAACAGGTTGGATATTCATTCCCTGTCTACACAGTCTCACAATCCCAGTCATGAACACGAAGGATCTGCATCTACCAGAGAAAAGTAAGATAGATGATGGGGGAAAAGGATAGGGAAACATAAAAATAGTCTAGAGCTGGGGACTTAGCTCAAAGCAGAGTGCTTGCCTAGCATGCTTGCGGCCCCAGGTTCAATCCCTGGGACCCACAATTTTTTTTTTTTTAAAGAAAGATAACATACAGATTCCCTGCTGTGTCTCTCAAGCAGATGTGGTAGAATGGAGTTAAGACCTTAAGGAAGAGCTTGAACACACTGAGTCTACTTCCAAATCACCATGGTCTTGCTAATATTTAAAATGTAGAAATCTCTTAATTATGGGCAAAATAGAAAATAAAATTACAACTGGACTAAGTAGAAAAAGATATGAGGTGTTATCAACATTCACTAAATAAGGATAAATACATTGTGGGTTATAAATGAGATTATAAATAGCACAAAAAGTATAGAAATATTACACCTACTGTAATTATAGTCTTCTAGAAATAGAAGCAACCTTGAGGAGTAGAGGGCTGAGCCAGGCATGGTGGCACACACCTGTAATCTCAGTGGCACGGGAAGCTGAGACAGGAGAATTCGTGAGTCCAAAGCCAGCCTCAGTAACTGGCGAGGCACTAAGCAACTCAATGAGACCCTGTCTCTAAATAAAATACAAAATAGGGCTGGGAATGAGGCTCAGTTATCGAGTGGCCCTAAGTTCAATTGCTGGTACCAAAAAAAATTTTTAAAAAAGAGTAAAGAGGACTCTAGGAAACAAGTGCCATCTGAAACCTTGGTTCTCACACACTGATTGAAAACCTGCACTATCCTGGGAAGGTCCCCCCAAAAGTCCTCTTCCTAAGTCTCACCAATAGAACACTTTGTCCTTCACACCCCTTGGAAATTGGGACTTTCTCAGGTACTAGGGTGATTTTGGAAAGGAAACTTGCTTACTGTCCATAACAGCTTTACAACTCTGATAAGAATATAGGTTTGAAATTTTAATGCACATAATTTCTTCTTCACATGCACATGTATTTTAGGATATTCCAAATGGGGAGTGGCCTTCCTTGAATGTACCAATTAAAACAAGCTGTAGAGGAATCATAACTTAGTATTTACTAAAAGGTAGTTTTTGTTTTTAAAAGAACCATTATCTCATGATACATATAAAATAGTAAGGTGCATGGCATCATCTATATATTTTTATTAAGAAAGATCCTTAATCCACCACAAATGAGATTTACTTTTATGTCTTATTTTCATTTGATTATATAACTACAAGAAAGGTGCCAGTACTTCCTTCATTTTCATTTATTATGGTGCCTACTCAATACTGTACTCAATAACTGATTTTTCTGCAGAATAATGCATTTAAACATTTAAAGTAGCATTTATGTATAAGAGGAAATTGAGGTAAGTACCCAAAACTCCCTCACTTATTTTTAGTATCCAAGTTTTAGCCTCATATAACCAAATAATGTTAATGACTACATCACAAAGACTTAATCTTGAGCCCTGAAAAGACCTAGTGGCTTGGAGACTGTGCATTCTCCTTTCAAACTTATTCATCATTGTATGCACAATTTTTACAGACTTGGTCACCACTCAGTACTAGAGTGAAAAGAGCAAAGCAAAGCAAAGGGAATACTGGTAGAGGCAGGTACCTGTATTAAGTCATTACAGACTTAATGCCATTTTTATTCTTTTTTTTTTTTTTTGCGAAAGAGTGGGGTATGACCATTATGTGATTAAAAAAAAAAAACCTGAGCAATTATTTTTAATAAAAATAATTTATTATTAAACTGTGCTCAGTGCAAGATTAGGATGCACAGAATACTTGTGAATATATGTTAACGTGCTATGATGATTATGCAGTGAAATATGATATTTCAATAACAGGGCTGACATACAGGGTAACATGACAGTTAAGACAGTATAATTAATTATGGAGATACCTCAGTAGCAGTTGGTAAACAGCCATCGTCCCCAAGCCTCCCAATTGACCCTCACCAGTGCTCAGGACATTTTCCTGGAATTCCCCAAATCCTACCACAAGGCAGCAGTGGAGCAGGAAATTCCCAGCATAGCAGGGCCTTGGGGGATCTGCTCCAGCCCTGCAGCCAGGCTCTGCTGTGTTTGGTTGGTGTCTTTACTGCACCAAGTGTTAAATACCATGGTCCAATGATTTATCAAGCAATTTTCCCCTCCACATTTTATTTCTGATATCAGGAGATTTTTCTTAAAATCGAAAAGTAGTAGGTGTCTCAGTTTATTAGGCAGCTTTTTTCAGGGGCAGCTAAAATAATAATGCAACTTATAATCAAAGGTGCCTTAGAATCAGTGAAGTAAAATATTTTAAATATCATCATTAATAATGGTAAAGATCAATAATTGACCCAGTGGTTCTGGAGGCTGAGGCAGGAGGATCACAAGTTCAAAGCCAGCCTCAGCAAAAGCAAGGTGCTAAGCAACTCAGTGAGACCCTATTTCTAAATAAAATACAAAATAGGGCTGGGGATGTGGCTCAGTGGTTGAGTACCCTAAAAACAAACCAAAACAAAAGATCAATAACTGACAATTAGGAAGTCATATGTAACACTAAGAAGGAAAAGAACAAAACCTAAGCATACCATTCTGGCTCCATTCTCAGGAGAAAGGCAAACACTATAATGCTCTAATCATATTCCAGCCCATGAACTATTTCAAAGTGGAAACCAAATACCAAATTAGATACTTTTAATTACCTTCAAAGCCATCATTATCAATGTCGCCAAGATTAACTATGGATTCTCCAAATCTTGCAGCATATTTGTCACTTCCAATGAGCACTGTTTCCATTTCATTCATTATTGCTCCCTAGATAGGAAGGGAGAGAAAAGGTGTCATCGTAACACTCCCTGACAACTTTACACATGATTTACTGCTATAATTGGATATGGATTTTTTTCTAATGTGTCAAACAAGTTGGACAAACTACAGACTGAGCTTTAGTACACACATCTCAGTTCAATTCAATAAATATTTATTGAATATGTCAACACATATAATAGTATGATTAGAGCTCAGAGGACATTAAAAAATTGTCAAACTCATGATCCCTCACTTTAAAAATTCAATAAATCATTTGGATAATTCAATTTAACAAATATTTATTGAGCTCTTACTAAAGACAATGCACAGTACAGAGTGAACAGGTGAAAGAGGACAAGGCAGTGTGTATTTCAAAGGCTCTCTCTTTCCTTAAGAAACCCACAATTACAGAGAGGGCTTAGTGCAGCATGCAAACAATTCGGAAATACAAACTGCTTTGCAATAGCAAGAAGTCAAGAAAAAACACTTAACTGAAGCAAGCACAGAATGTCAATAACGAGCAGCAAGAAAAGAAGATCTATAAGAGATTTCCTAAAGACAATGGCAAGCTAAGTAGCTACCCAAAGAAAGGTATAAACTTGATGTATAGAAAAAAATATGAGTAAAACCCAAATTCCAAAGGATTTGGCTATAATAACTGGTTAATGAATAGTATAATGAATGAGACCAAAATAGCAACATATTTCAACCTTGCAGTATAGAAATTTGATTGTGTAGGAAAATTCACTCTCACAGTAGCAAATGATAGGAAGCCACTGAGAGGTTTCTGAGTTTAGTGACATGATTCAAGTTGGCCTTTGGAACCTGATCCCAGCAGCAATGGAGCATGGATTGGTCAACTGATACCTCAGAAGTTAGAAAATGAGTTATTTCAGTAAGACATGTAAAAATGAGCTGTTGTAAGAACAGCTACCAGTCCTCTTGCAAACTCTGATCATCCTAGTCCCCTGTGTTCAAGAAAAAAAAAATGTACCACTCATCATAAATCCTTTCCTCTTCTCAAGCAAATCTATTATTAGTCATTCCCTAAACACATATAATCTTCCCCTTGTGATGTGTCCTTCACCTTTCAGTTTCTAAGTGAAAAATTCCTTTTCTTGTCTCACTCAAATATTACTTCCTCTGTGAAGCATTATGGATCCAAAAGGGAATTGCTTGTTCCACCTTGTTTGTACTTACAACATGCCATCTGCCACGTTGCATTCAACTGAGTTTATCCAATGTTTGATGTCCTCACCAGATCCTGAGGTCCTGGCATCAGGACTAAGATTATTCTCAGCTCTTTTTATGGTCTTTGTTATATTCCAGATATTCACAAATGTCATTTATTTTATTCTAAACAAACCAAGAGGATGTAAAGATCTCTATAGATGCAATCACTGACATCAAAGTAGTGAGGGATTAAATCATAGGAGGGGTAAAACTGTTTGCTCCTGGGAAATGCTAACTTGTATAGAAGGGAGAGCAGGGTCCAAGGAGGACAGACAAGATTCATCTGAAGTAACTATCACCCTTAAGTATTCTCCAGTCAGAGAGAGCAGTGACCAAGGGTTCTCTGGGGACACCCAAGAGCTATTTTAGTAGAAGTAGGTAGAAGACAGAGTCATTCGAGTGTCATTCTTTCTCCAGTTCATTTCAAAAATAATCTTGGAGTACCTACTTGACTAGGAGTTTTCCAGGACCCGGGGAAAGAGTCACATAAATAAGACAGACGATTCCTCTCTACAGAGTGTCTGTACTCCAGGAGAATAGACAATAGCAAACCAGATAAATAAATATGTTATGCCACTTAGTGGTTAGTGCCACTTCAGACAAAGACATAGGAGGGTAGACGGTAACAAAGGTAGGCTCATCTATATAAGAGGATTTAGAAGCCAAATCCAATTACTAATTGTTCAAAAGTGGGACCTCCAGGTAAGAGGGTGGCCTAGTGGGCACAGGTCCTCCCTTGCTCTTTAAGGAAAGGATTTTTGCTTCAAATCTCAACGGGAAAAGAGTTCCTATGTTACTTTATTTTGGGAGTATTGAGCTACTGTTTAAGTTTTCCTCAAATAGTCATAAAGAGAGACATTTGCAGCATGAACATGTAGTGGGCATAAGGAAGACCATTTATTGATATGTGAAATGTCTATGGAAGAAAAATTGGAGTCACTATTAATGTATTCTAATGATCATTGTATACATGGCATGCCTTTACTATTAAATTTAGATTTAAACACAGCCTATGAAATCCCAGTGTGTAACTTCCCTACTCTTTACCTTGAGCTCTGAGATTCTCCCCACTTTACAAGGCTTGAGTGTCTTCTCTCAAATTACACAGATCTTTGTCTGACACTTAGAATAGGAACTTATTAAGTGCTATGAAGCCATTGATTAAACAAGGGCACAAGTACCTTCTTGAAACAGATTTTACTTTTTTGAATCCTACTGAAAGACAATGTGCCCTAAGAAATGAACCAATTTTCTCACAAGTCTGAGCTTGTTTTCAAATCAAAGGAACAGGCCAAGAAGATCCCATTAAGGCCCTATCAATTCATTGTTTTGATTTAATGTCAAGAAGCAAGGCTGGCAAGATAAGACCAGCAGAACTCTTCAAATTGAAACATCAAGTCATCAATTTCTATTCTAACACACTGCCTATGATTTAAAATTTAACTATAGTCACTAATCACCTATTTAAAAAATATATCCACTTTGGAATAAATCATGACAATTTCAAATTCTTATCAAGAACATTGTCTCCATAAATTGTGCATTAACATTGTATCAAAACATCTTATATCTCATTGTTTTCAAATCATGAAAAACTTATAATTTTTATCTTCTACTCCCAGTAATATTTTATAATTTCTTGAATCAAAAAGACCTTAACTATAGAACCACTCAAAAGTCCACATTCTGAAGGCTATACAAAAATCATTCTTTTGAATTAGATTTGTGTCAAAATAAAACTAAATGAAATTTCAAGTATACAGAGTGTTCACTGTGAATGGAAAAATTCCATACAGATTCATGTCATATTTCTGGGGTATCCAAATGAATTGGCTGGCCACTCAGAACCATGTTCCATTTCTCTTTTAGACAGTATTAAATTTTTTTTTTTATTTTTGTCAATACAATAAGCCTAAGAATCTACAGTCTCAAAATCTTGGAATAAGAATAATTTCAGTTTCCGTGGTAATTCACATGTGGCTTCCAGTTGCAGGCAATCATACATACCAAACCAGAGTTGAGGTACACGAACACCCTTCCTTCCTCCCTGATGGCACTGTGCATGGGAGCTCCCACGAGGAGGTCTGAAAAGCCATCTGCATTGAGGTCCACAGCACAGACAGATGCTCCAAAGTATGAGCCAAGCTGTCCCAAAGTAAACCATACCCAGTCATTGAGAAAAAAGCAAGTACTTAAAAAAGCCTCTGGTATACCAAAGGTAGAGATATATTACCTTTTTACCTTTCATTTCATATAAGATGTTTAGCTCTTTTGCATCAATGCTGAATATATATGCCTGCAAAATTAGAGAAAGAATTAGGGAAGTTTATACTAATCAAAGTTTCTCTTTAAAAAAAGCAACTTATTTGAAGAGCAATTTTTCATAACATGTAGTTGTTCAAATATAAAAAAGTATAGTTTCAAAATTTTTATAAAAACATTTTAGGAGCTGGGATTGTGGCTCAGCAGATGAGTGCTTGCCTAGCACATCTGAGGCCCTGGGTTTGATCCTCAGCACCCATAAAAATAAATAAGTAAATAAATAAAAACATTTTAGTGACAAGAAAATGTTTAGGAATCCATTTTCACATTAATG
Organism: Ictidomys tridecemlineatus; assembly: GCF_052094955.1. NCBI lineage: Eukaryota > Metazoa > Chordata > Mammalia > Rodentia > Sciuridae > Ictidomys > Ictidomys tridecemlineatus. The sequence continues at coordinate 148,661,539 of NC_135483.1, read as the reverse complement.
TGCCTCACTTAAAAAAAAAAGTGACCCCAGAAATTATCTTACTGATCCCATAGAAGGAACAGAAAATATTGTTTGCCTCACTGTTCAAAGCTAAGACTCAGAAAAACTGAGTGAGCAATGTTCACATAGTTATGAAGCAAAAAGGAATCAAAATAACATTTTCTTCTTTCTTCTGGTCTTAGCAAAGGACATGTAGCTGACTCCCATTTCTTTTGGATAAATGTTAACCAGTAAATGTATTCCCTGGACAGCTTTCAAGAACTTTATATTACAAACTATTTACTTATGAGAAAAGCCTCATTTAACTTACATAATTTTCTTTAAAGATTTTCTGCTAGATTTTTTCTAAAACCATATCTCTTTCCCAAATCCCATTAATATAATATACTGTTCATCATTTCTAATCTTTTATTCCTTAGAATTTTTGCAATTCCTCCTTTGATATCATATTGCCTCATGCAATTCAGTTGAAGCTTTGTGAAGAAATAAAGATAGAAATGGAATTCTTACTTTACCAATCTGCTCATGTTGAGGGGCTCCTCCAACTACCTCAGTAGTATGCTGACTCCGAAAGTGACCAGCTCCAACTGAGTATCCTTCAAGAAACAGGAGAAAGTACGAGGATCATCATTTATAGTGAGTTAAATAAACACTAATTCAGAGAATTAAATATGAGACCAAATTCAATACAACTATATTAAGCAGAACATTAAGAAGGCTTAGCATAATGCTGAATAAAACATTTATTATGTTTTAAGCAATTTTGATATATGTGTTATGAAACTAATAATATGTTTTATATTTTCAAGTTCTAGAAATTGAAAATATTATCTTCATATTTGGTTTGTTAGTCTCTGTTTAGCACCAGAGATTAACTTCTGGGATTATAGCTGAATTACTGGAGAGGATATAAAACATTTTAAGCTTTGAATAATAATCTTCCTAAATTTCAGCTTTTACCATGAAATCTTCCTACTGTGGTGATTTATAACACTAATGGTAAGATTTTTTATGTGATAAAAGGCGTAATATCCAATTGCATTTCTTATAATACTTCACAATATCCTTCTATCATAAGAAAATGACAAATTATTGGTAAATGGGTTTGAGAGTTAGTTACTACTTGTTTTATTATAATTATTTCCAAGTATAAAATGCTCAAATTTGAAGCATATACAGTTTAAGCAAATCTATTTTCTAAGAATCTACAGGAAAAGTATTTATTTTATTGTTATGGGAATTAACACCAGAACATTTTGCATTTCTGTAGAAACACAGATGATAAACTGTTCTACCACTGACTGATGAAATAATAACCGGCACGGGAAGAACAATGATAAAAATAGTTACATTCTGGAAAATATCTAAGAACTCACGTAAGGCAAAGGTTAAGGAGCAAATTTTAGATGATGCTTCATAATGTCACCCCTTATCCAAAATGCTGGTGACAGTACTGTTGGCTTTCATTTGGTCTTTCAAGAAACTGCTTTTACATTTTCATACATGTGTTTAAGTGAGTTTACTCAGATACAAGTCTTACAAAAAGTTTCTGGGATATAGTGTGCACTCAGCTGAGACCACCTTTCGAATCACTTTACCTCATAAAAGTACAAGTCTGTTTCCAAAAGTGAATTGCAAAGTCACTTAATGTAGAGCCAAGAATTGTAGTCTAAGAACTCTAGCATAACAACTGGAGTCACAAATGTCAATGTAAAACATCAAGTTAACTAAAGTTTCATAGAATGTGTCCTTCAGAGAGTTTCTGAACAATTTTCCTTATTTGAACTTACTACTAACTTTAGGCATAGAGTTTGTCAATTTTCACAGTACCTAAATAACTTCCAAATTTTACTTGATTGCCTTTGTCTAAAAATGCCTTGTATTTATTTGTAGTTATATTGTAGATAAAAAGAGAGCCAGTCCAATAAGATGATCCTGGGGCTCCCATCACAATTAAATCCTGTAAGAAAAAAAAATTATCATCACTTGAAAGTTAAATGTTACCACCCAAAACCTCCTTCAGATATACAAGATTATAAAAGTGAGGAGAATATATTTTTAGAATGAATTTCTGAAATATGAACATTTTACCAAAAACATCAAAGGAAAGCCAAAGAAGCTAACAGATTTCCACCTAAAAGAATTTCAAAGAAGAAACTCTGCAACTCTCACTTCACATTTATCAGTGGGTTTTAAAAAGCAAAGATAGAATCACTGAACACTAGAGTAAGCTTTGGAGAGAAAGGTAATGTGGTTTCTGTTAAAGAAAATTGAACATAATTCATTAATGCTCATTATGAAAATAATCATGTGCTGCCAGAGAATAAAAGCAAGACTTAATTTATTTCAATTTGCAAAAGACCACTGATGATTTCCTTCATGATGTTGACTTAGGAATTAAATTAGTCCACTGGAATTTGGGACTAAACAGGAATTGAGGCAAATTCCAACAGAAAGAAGGTGGACTATGTCTGGTATATTCTATTCTGAAACCTGCAGTGATCAAACTGATATAGCATATTTCTAGATTTTACAAATGATCATGAACTTTAAAAAGTCAACTTACATATAAACTAAAGACAGCAGTATAAGCATTTATTAATAGTTAACATGTCCAGAAATTGCTAGCCCCAAACTTGATACAGTCTGGTCTCCATGGAGTCAAAAAACATTTATGCATGCATAATGGACTTTTAAAAGAAACTGAGAGTTAGTGGTGAAGTATAACTGTGACCTATCATAGTACACCCTCAAATTTTAGAAGGAGAATAAGAGTTTGGGAATATATCTGATTTAGGAGGACATTATTAAACTCTTAAATTTCTTAACTATTATCATTTTAATTGAAAATCTTGGAATCACACTTCTTTTCCCCTTAACTAGAACTTAAATACATGGATATTCTCAATACCTAAGTTAATAAAACAAATAACTTGGTACTTTTGATTTTCATTAAATTCTAGATGAAAATAATATTCTTTAATACAAATCTTAATTGGTTTTTGTGTTATAGCCATCTAAATATGTATGAATATTTAGCAGTAAAAGTCAAGTTGTAATATAATTTAAGAGACATTATTAAGATGTTACAGAATTTTTACTTCAAAGCCTAACATTCCTCTAACTTTCTGAAGAAATAAAGGTCCAAAAATAATCATTCATAATCGTTAATTTTTGAATTATTACCTCTGTATAAAAACTAGATATTCCAGCTTGACATGATGAAAAATTTTCTCCAAATTTTTTCACATAATCTAAAATGAGATACAAACAATTCAGTATTACATCTTAAGATAAAAACATAACCCTCCATAATTTTTTTCTTGGAAATACTTACAAATATGCCTTTTAAATTCTACATTTCATACTACTTCATTAAAACTAATAGTAATTAATATAATTTAAAAATCTCACAATCTTTTATTAATCTTTAAAATATCACCATGAAATGTTAATAAAAACCCATCTCTTGGTGCTTCTTCTTCATGGGAAGAAGATGAAGCATATGATAGAAAATTTGTCAAGCAAGTATCTGAGGCAGAAGTAAGCATTGTAACTGAGCCCACATTCCACTTATAATTTCAAGGTGAGCATTATATTCTGATGTACATACACATACATGGTAAAATGGTTGCTTCATCAAATCAACACATCCATTCCCTCATAGGGACCTTTTGTGTGTGTGACTAAAGCAACCAAAATCCTTCTTCTTGGCAAGTTTCTAGGTCATGCTATGCTATATTAAATATAGTCCTCATGCTGTATATTATAGATCTCTGGATTCACTCACTACTGCAACTTTGTCTTTGTTTCCTAGATTATTCCCAGCTGAAACATTCAAGACCTGTAGGGAGATGGAAGGTGTCTAGCTACAAAGCCCTCGTGAATGAATGCTTTCAGAATTCACAAAAGAAACACAGCTTTGCTTCTTCTGAAGAACTGACATAAGAACCTCTCTCTATGAAAAGAAGGATCAAGGAAACATCTTCTTTTTAGTTTTGATAACAGAAAACTTAAAGAAGCTGCTATGGCACTTATATTACCATTTGCTGCTATGATTTTTATCACTCTTTTCATATCTTACCTGATCCTGTACTCTACAATTTTAGGTAGGGTTTTAGGTTTATACCATCTTGAATTTTTTGGTAAAATGTGGCTAGATATATCTAAGCAAAACTAAAATTCTACTATGAAAATGTTTAAAAGTGTAAATCATAACAGACAACAGAGGGTAGGTAATAAATATACAGATGCTTAGACTGAATTGTATAATAGAGAATATTTCTTTTTTATTTTATTGTGTCCACAGGTAAAATAGAAATATTTATAATATAAACTTCTCCATGACATCAAATTCTAGGAAGGAAAGTTCTCAAATAGCATCAGAATCAGTAACTGAAATAAGTACTTGGCGTACTAAGTTTTTCCTGTTAATACCAATTTTCTTTAGATGCTAGGGTTTTGGTTTTGTTTATTCAGTTAGAAAAATTGGAAATTGGCATTCATATTTTTTGGTTTTTCCTGGTATTTCTTGGTTTTGTAAAGATATATTTTTAGAGTTTTAGTTTTGTTGCAAATACCATTTTAAAGAGTCTAATGCTTGACCGACTGAACTAGCCAGGTACCTACAGATACCATTTTAAATGGTCTGTTGACATTTGCCCCTCACTTTGTTTTCCACAGTTGTTATATTCTAGTTCTGTATGTAAAATACCTATAAGATAGAAATCCCACAGGAATCCTGCTATTCAAGGAATACATATGAACTGGAAGGGAAAAAAGAAATGGTGAACAAGAAGGAAATGCTTACACTTATGCTTTGGATCCTTTTGATTACTGCTGGAAGCTTGAGGTAAAGCAAGAAACTACTCTTTTTTTTCCAACCAGATTTTTAAAATGCAATTTTATAATTTAAAGTATTCAATATTTGCTGGGCATCATACTCACTTATAATGAATTAAAAATAAATTTAGTGCAAAAGTGGGTAATTACAAACTAGCTTCCATCATTTCTCAAATTGAAATGTAGAATTTCTTTTTCTAAAATCAAGAAGTGCAATTGTGAAGACTAATGCTACCTTTTATTGGATAAAGTAAAGGAATACTTTGAACAGTTTAAAATACAACAAATAATTCAAAGACTTCCATCTTCCTTGCTAAACTTCCAAATCTGAAAATTTTTTTTAAAAAGTTGCTCACTTATTTCTCTTGATCTAGTTGATATCAAAATTATGCCTTACCTTGGTAACATGGAGCCATTCTCTTACTCAGTTCTGCTCGTAAATTAGAAGGCATTCCATAGCAAATACCAGTAGGGAGCTTATTTTCATTCCTGATGTAAAATACATTTTTCCATCTATGCCCACAAGCCTGATAAAATAAAAGTAGAACAAATTATGTGAAAATTGCATCCATGATATCTGATTTTAGAATTGATCAGTGGGCCAATTTCAATACCTACCACAATGGATCCATTCTCTCCTGGTTGTCTGGAAAGTGTGACACCCAACCACTGATTATCTCTCTCTTCCAAACAAGTCTTTCCACAAGGTTCTCCATGAGGGCTACCTAGAGCATTTGAACAGGAGTTTTTCCATTAGTTGTCTTGAAAACAATGTTATTGTACAAGAGCAGAGACAATAAATGTAGACACTCATCCCCAGTGTTTTCCCTTCAACTGCTTCTCTCCTCTTAAAATCAGTGCATAGTTTGGGGGTAAATGTGAGTCAACTCTGTGCTAACATATTGTTCTCTCAAGCAAGAGAACAATAACCTCTTCTCTCATACAAGAAGGAATTATAAAAATTACCTCCAATTGGGAGAAGGGACAGGAAAGTGGAGAAAATGATAAAGGAACTTAACAAAATCATGCTACGTTTATATATAAACATACTGCAGTGAATTCCATATTTATGTAAACGTATGAAGCACTAATCAAAAAATAAACACATAAGTGAAAAGACAAGAAAAAGAAATGACCTCCAATTGATAGAGAAACAGCCTCAATGATATGGGTTGTGGGGAAGCCCACTTAAAAACCAGCATAGTTACCACAAACACAACTGCAGTGTTTGATACCTGGAAAAGACTTTGCGTTTTAGTTTTAGTTTTAATCACTTATCTAGTGAAATAAGCAACATTACCAGAGCACTTTGTAAAATGTTTCCTGTATGGTCCTCAGCAATTAAGACACAGTTTATTGAATCCAGAAAGTGATGACTGAGCATGCACAAAGTGGAACATACAATTAGCATACTAATAATGCATAGCAATTTAAAACAAACTGCTCTATGTTTCACATTTAGTGGAATGTGACTCATGTTTTCAATAAAGATAAAAAGACTTAGGAAGCTAGATTATTTTAAGTATAAAAAAAAAAGCTTCCCAAGTCTTCCCAAGTCATCATTTAGGCAAATTCATAAATAGCTAGGGGCTCAAATCTAGATAAAATATGCATGTGCTGCTTCTTACTCCTAAACCATAAATAAAAAGTGATCTTCTTTTTCAGTGATAATCTTTTTTCATTTATTTGCATGACTTCATTCGTAGCTGGATCCTATTAGAACTTTTATTAAACTGATTCTAAAAAAGTAATTTGAGGGAAGAATAAGATACAGTATTTTCTCCCTGCTTTCCTTTCCTCCCCACTCCTCTCTCCTATCTTCCTTCTGTTCCTAATTTTAACACAGAACCTTCTTTGTCCACCTGAACCAGATTTTTTTTTTTTTTTTTTTTTTACTTAATTGCATCTCTCTTAGTTGACTCTTGACAATTTTATTTCATCTGTGCTCATTTCCGATGGCAGGTAAATACATTAGGATAAATTTGAATACAGATGTGGGACTTGTGTTTGTTTACTTAATTTTAAATACTGTTACCAGGTACCAAGTTTTACACATCTATAGTGAAACTCTTCATATCCTTCTCTATATCATTAAATGTTTTCTCTAACCTTATTACCTTGACCCTTACCTACAACATCCAGGGCACACTTGGAATATCTACATAGATAAGGCTGATATTTTGGAAGAGAAACAATGTGCACTAAATCTCCTGGGTAGGAGAGATTTTGCAAGGGAAGCAATGGGAAGATATTTACGAGTACACTTGTGTGCCTCCAAAACATAATTCAGGAGAAATGCTATCCTTAAGCACAGCTGAACTGAAGAAAGATTCCCAGCCACTCCTCCAGAGAGTCTGAGTCAGGGGTTCAGGTGAAGGCCTGGCTGCCCCAGGTGTTGTGATGGTCAGGAACACTGTTAGAAGGGAATGTGGATCATGGTTTTCTGGCTAGGTTTCCTGGAGAATAATGACAACTCCCACTCGTTGGTAATGGTTTCTAGTGGGGATTAAATGGAATGGAGACTAAGGACAGGCCTGGAAAAAGAACCCTGGGCTACCTAGCAATGTCTGCTTCTAGCACAGGAAGGAAGTCAAGCCTTCATAAAGCACAGGGTCCAGGAGGACACAGGTTTCTGTGGTCAATATAGGAACCAAAGGAAGGTAGGAAGGAAAGCAAGAGAGAGGTGAAGAGTGGGGAAGAGGGAAGTAGGGAGGAAAAAAAGAGAATGTTGAGTGGGTAAGGTTTAACATAGGGGGTTATTAGGTCCACATGACGCCAAACCAATAAAACCCAACTGAAAAAAGTTGGCAAAAAGAAATTTTGGTTTTCATCGTGATGCAGTTTTCAGCTTGACTTTTCACTAAAATCACCAGTTTTTATTTTTACTATTATCAAAGACATATAATCAACAGACATAAGTAATTTGAGGAAAGAATAAGATTCATTAATATTCTCCCTGCTTCCCTTTCCTCCCCCCCTTCTCTCCCCCACCTGCCTTCTTTTCCTAATTTTAACAAAGAACCCTCTATGTCCACCTGAACCAGATTTTTTTTACTTAATTGCATCCCTCTTAGTTGACTCTTGACAATTTCATTTCATCTGTGCTCAATTCCATCTACCTGAGGTTGAAGTTCCTGTTATTTAACACAATAAGCATAGCCATGAATACCTCTCAGAAAATATCAATCATTTCTAAAATCAGAGTCAACGGAGTTAATTTTCTTCCTGCTAATTTGTCTTTGTTAAGGAATGGGAAGGATGGAGGTCACAAATATTGTACATTTAATTGTTATGGGCCAGGCTATAATGGGCAATGACCAAACAGACTCCATTTTACCCTGAGACTCCACTTCATGTAAGAAATACTTCTCCCATGAGAACTCCCTGCCTCTGTACCCATCAATAATTGCATAGCATAGCATGCCTGGCAACACAAAATGGCAATTCTTATACAATGTAAAATTGTTCTCTTTTTAGTTCCCTTTACTTTAAATTTTTAATCTTAATTTATGAGTTTATATGTCAATTTTGGTACCAAACACAGTGTACATACATACACAAAACAAAGACATCCATAGCGTATTTTTCAAAACCTATTAGATGGAAAGCTAATCCTTGTAAATTGGCCTGTGAATGAATCAAGAGTATAAAAGAAACCTTCATAGTTGGATAAAATAGGTCTGATCAGAAAAAAAAAACATTAATCTAGGTGTGGCAGATTAAAATTATGAACTTAAAAAATATAGACTTTAAAAGCCTTCCTGGTCTCCATCCTGATGTGGTCCCTTCTCATCCAAGGTGAAAAAAGTTAAGTGACAAAGGCCAGTGTCCTATCCCTCCCTGAAGGAATTTCTGAAGAGGCAGCAAGGGAGTCTGCTTTCATTAGTCTCCTAAGGAGAACCCCCTCAGGTTGGAGTCCTGTTCTTAACCGGTTTCTCTGGTCTCTTGGATGGTGGCCACCAAAATCTTAGCCTGGCATTTTGAAAAACATTTATCAGCTAGACTGACAACAGCTAAAAAACTTTGGAGTCACCTCCAGTAGTTGGAAGTTATTCTTTAAACCCCTTTAATTTTTGGAGTTTTCTGAGAATATCTGGGGCTGATGGAGAGACAAAAGCCAAATTTCCTAGACAAAATGATGCTTTTACATATCTTAGAAATGATGATCCTATAAAACTCTAATTCTAATCTGCCCTCTATAGGAACTGATATTGTCTACTCTGCTGGCCATCTGGCCCAGTTCCTAAATGAAGGCAAACTGTAAAATGCTTTTTTTTACCTTTAGCTTTTACTTTGGACACCTATTGACAGCCATTTACATTTCAATGCAAGCTTTCCAGAGCACAATTAAAACCTTTTAAACCATTTTTTTCCAGGTTGGTTTGGATTAGGTTTAAGGCTAACAATTAGGGCTGGGGTTGTAGATCAGTGGTAGAGCACTCACCCAACACCTGGGAGGTCCTGGGTTTGATCCTTAGAACTACATAAAAATAAATAAATAAAATAAAGGTACTGTGTCCAATTAAAACTAAAAAAAAAATGAATATTAAAAAATTTAAAAAAAGAAATAAAAGGAAGGTGAGAGACAAGAATTTAACAAGGCTCTGAGTTTGACTCAAGTCTGAAGGTGATGGCAAGTCACTGATGGGTCAGGTCTGTAAAAATAAAAGGAAAGTGTCTCTCTAGGGCAAACAGTTAAAATAATCTTAGAAACAAACTGAAAGCAAACTGAGGTAGAAACTAACACAAAACAAAAAGGGGATAAACAAAAACAACAAGCAAGACAAGTCAAAAATACAGGACAGACATTCTCTCCTTCTTCTACTGGACCCCAATCTTCAGACTGCCCTCACAGTCTACTTAGCAGAGTTCTCTGGGCCTTGACTAAGACCTCTTCAGGCTCAAGGTCACCTTGGGCATTACAGTCAAGCACTTGATACAGTCAAGTGGATTGATACACCCCCAAGCAGAGCCCCTGATAATCAGGTGCTCAGAACCTCTACGCAATTACAATAAAGTCAAAGGGAAAGAAGAAATGAGATAGTTCCCAACCCATGCAGTTCCATCCTCCTTCAAAGCCTCTGGATTTACAGAGGTAGACCACACCAGCGCTTTCATGGGCAGTCTCAAATCAGTCACCACAGGAGATCCAGACCCTCACAAAGCAGAGAGTTCTCACAGCTAGAGAGGTTGGAAGCTCTCTGTCTGCTTCAGAGGATTTAGGACTCAGGTGTGCCTAAGAGCCACAGCCTTGACTGAGGTTATCATTTCCCTAGGGCCTCCAAAATGTTAAGGCGAGGTTGCAATAAATCACTGAATTGATCTTACAGCAGGAGACTGAACCTTTATTCACCAGCCAGTGGTCTGGATCCACTAGCTGGCGGGTCAAGAGTCAGGCTGCAAGTCTACACACTTCAACCCCCTCCTGGGGTTTGAGTACACCTTTTATAGTCCAAAATCATAGTATTCATAAATGGCTGTTGCTATGATTCAAAACCATAAACAAATGTCATGACATCTAAAATCCTAAGCGGAAGGGGGAGTGGGTCAAAATGTCCCTAGTTGAGTACAAGTTAAAGAATGATTACTAACATCTAGACAATCTCTGATAGGGTATATTGTCCAAGAAAAATGGGAACCAAAGAGAGAACACTTTTACATTGTATAAGAATTGCCATTTTGTGTTGCCAAACATGCTATGCTAAGCAACTGTTGATGGGTACAGAAGTGGAGTGTTCCCATGGGAGAAGCATTTCTTACATGACGTGGAGTCTCAGGGCAAAATGGAATCTTTTTGTTCATTGCCCACTTAGCCTGGCCTATAAATAATGGATGCTGTTATTGAGACTGCATTCAATATCTAGTAACAAATTTACTCTTCTACAGATAGCGACACAAAAGTTTAAAAACAAACAGTCTGGAAACAAAACACTATGAAAATTACTTGATGAAAATGTCCAAAATGTACTTATGTGCAAGAACAGAGTATTGTCATCATCCTTTTCATGGCTGAGCTGTTTCCTAAATTTTCAAATGAAGGCTAGACCCGGTGCTCATCAATAGATGGATTAAGAAAATGTGGTGTATGTATACACAATGAAGTTTTAATCAATCATAAAGAATGAAATTAGATTATTTCCTGGTAAATGGATGAAACTAGAACACATGCTAAGGTAAAATAAGCCAGACTCAGAAAAATTGAGGGTCAAATGTTTTCTCTCATGTGGAGGTTAGAGCAAAGTGAGGGAAAAGAGGCTGGGGTCAGATATCATAAAAATACAGGAAAGATCAGTGGAGTAGGTGAAGGCTGAGAGGGAGAGTGGAGGGAAGGAAGAGGGGGAGGAAATAGGGAATAAACTTACTTGAAATCACACCATATGCATGTGTGTATATACCACAGTGAATTCTACCTTTATACCTATAAAGCACCAGTCAAAAACAAATGAGTAAAAGGAAGACCAGTAGTGGAAGGAGAACAGAAGGAAGGGGAAGAGAAGGGAAAGTGGGGGTCACTGTAGTAAAGTAAATAAAATTCCATGCCTGTATGATTTTGTCAAAAAATGAACCCAGATATTATGAATAACTATAATGCTCTTTTTAAAAATGAATGCCAGAGACACTCTTGCATTGAGCTGTTTTTCATTTAATACTGTGTGCTACCTTCTCCCTGAATTTGCTTACCAGGTGACATCACAATGTCCTCCCTGCACAGTCTCACACTTAACTGCTACCGGGTCCCACTTTAACATTGCTCCCCTCCAACCTCTTTCTCTCCATGCCCGAGCCTCCCTCAGACCTCTGGGAGAAGGGCTGTTCTGTCATTGGGTTCTCCTAGAATGAGTCTCATAACAAAGTTCTGGGTCTTTATTTCCAGTGTAGCTCTTGCCCTTCCCCTTCCCTCCTCCTGATACTAAGTTAAAAATACTGAAGGCTTTTTTTACCTTTAGCTTTTACTTTGGACACCTATTGGGGAACAGGAGAACAACCCTCCAGAAGCCACAAGAAAGAGATTATTTACCCAAGAATAAAGGTAGTAAAAGCTTTCCCATGAATCTAGTGGTAAGGCTGATTTACCCCTGAGAGGAAAGAGATTTCAAATAGAAAAACATGTGGTAGATGTGTATTCAGGGAATACAAAGGTGGGGTTAAATGCCACTAGAAGTAATCTCCCGTATACTTGTTACTGTGTGGTTCCAAACAACAAATGCCTTCTAATTCCTGGATAAGATTTCTGGTTTGGGGATCAAACCCAGGGCCTTGTGCATGCAAAGCAAGCACTCTACCAACTGAGCTATATCGCCAGCTCCTGGTATTTGGTAATTAGCTGTCACATGTAGTGTTAATCTACTCTTAGATAACAGAGATTCCTCCCAGCATCAGCAGTCAAGGGCCCTTAGACACACAGGATGTGATCACTCGGGAAGTTTCCATGAAATTAATATCCTGTAGGAAGAACAATTTTCATTTTTGCTGGAGTTAGCCACATTTATTTGTTTACAACTCCTCTGGCCTCCTTCCAAGGTTTAGTAAAGAGTGACCTCCTTTATGCGGGCCAGGACTGTATCTTGTTCATCATCATCTCACCCTCAACACACAGCTCAGAAGTGTGTGCTGAAAGCAGAAGGGTCTGTCACAGGAAACAAGTCATAGCTTAGACTGGTTTGAATAAGCTTTTTCCATTTGTGTTAATTCAAAATATGCATACAAAAGTCTGACTATGAAGGCAAAAATAAAATTCATGATAACAATGAAATTGTGAGACAACTGTTCTTTCACACACACATAAAAATAACTATTCCTGCTAAGTAATCAAACCCACATACTCACATGTAGCTGTGTCTCCCTCTTTTTCCTCTGCTTCTACCACAGAGAGCTCTCAACAGCTATGGCAGTACTGAGGCTTTCAGCACTGGTTACAAGACAGGATCAGCTCAAGAAACAGCCTACAAGCCCCACTACTGCTTTAGGTCTATTTCTTAATCTCTGAGAATATTTTCCCCTTTTGTGTGGTCGTGCCTGCAAAATCTTGGCAGAACAGGTCAGACCTTCACATCATGAAATGCTTTTCTCCCTTAAACCTGTGAGTTCCAGACTCCACCCTCTTCACATGCTCCTCAGCCTTGCCTGGACCTCAGCAACACCTGGGGGAGTTTTAAACAAACACCAACACCTGGGTCCCATGCCCTGTGACTGGGTCAACACCCAGACAGGACAAATTTTTAAACCGCTCCCGAGGAAGCTGTACTGTGCAGCTGGGCTTCTGAGCAATGATTCTGCAATGTAGATGATTATGGCTTTTCCTGTATTGTATAATATTGGGAAAGTAAGACTGTTCTTTCAAAAATAATTGAGGTATCTTGTAGTCTCCCTAAGCTTCAGATAGATATTAAACTAGAATATCAAATGTAAAGCAAACTTTCTTCATGTAGAGATAGAGTATTTCTAATTTGGTCAAAGATGATGATTATTAGAACTGTCATGAGAAAGCTAATTCTCATGAATTTCCCTGACAGAACACCATAAATAAACTCAGATTATCTCTATATTTTACCCAAATGTCATGCAGCAATGATTTATAATCTGGTTTTCAGTTCAGCTCATACATTACTAATCTAAACTCACAGTAAATCAAATCAGCTCCATAATTGAAAAACTACTTTACATGGTTTAACATAAAAGAGGTCAGCAGAAATTAACATGTGATAATTTTCCATGCTTCTGTACAACGAGAGTGACTAATTCCTAGCATAGTTCAGTGCATTTTCCCAGTAGACTCGAAAATAACAAAGCCACATAAAACCCATTCTCCTTATTCTAAAAATGAAGCCCCTTCTATTCACCTCCTCCCTTTTTTTCCCAGTATGGGAAACAAAATAGAAAAAAAAAACCCAAATGTATGCTTACTACTTCAGTTTTTTATTTCGAATTTTATTTTTATTTTTTATTTTATCAGTATATGAAAATGTATATGTAAATGTAAATAGATGGTAATTTTGAGAAATGAATATAAAGAATCTTAGTACAAGACCAGTTAGGTAAACTCTACCCCCAGTCCCATTTTTTTTTTCTTAGTACTCACATCACCATTGCTCCAAATGTAAAAACTGAGATAGGGACCAGGAGAGATGAGATATTCAACCTTGGGTGTCGCCTCCACAGAGGGAAGATTGTTTTGCTGACACTAGCATTCCCAGGACTCAGTGTCTTACAGAAAGGAGCCAGGAACTCAATGTGTATTTGCTGATGGAGGGAATTTGGAAATACCTTACATCACCAGAAAAATTCCTTACTACAGTGTACTTCTACAAAACTGTCACTAAACTCTCAGGGATGGAAAGAGAACTTTGAAGAGGTCTTTTCCTTTTACTACTATTCTTCTCTACTTCTCTACCAAAACATGATTTCCTTAACTTTCAAGATAGTAACAGATGGTCTGAAGGGAAACAGTGTGAATTTGAAGATCTTTACCAAGTGTGACTTATAAGGAGGAGGATTTAAGATGGAGAATCAGCTAGAGCCCACAGGATGCGCCTATCTCCAGGTTTCTGCAAGGGCAGTGGGAATAAATGAGCTATGTGTGAAACACTTGAACAAGAGCCTGGCAGAGAAAACACGAAAACCTTAGTTGATGTTGATATCATTACCACTATTATTTTAAGGCTAAAGCTAAACATTATTAAGCTGCACATATACCACAGCATACATCCACACGCATAAAACACAGGTAGCACATCTGTTGGGGAAGCCTTGTCATACACAGTAGCTCATTTTTTTTATTCTCTCAGTAGTACCAGAGGACTGTATTGTCAATCCATTTTTATAGATGAGAAAATCTTCTAAAAGTCAAATAACCTGCCAGAACTTATAGTATGGGGCTGATAAATGGAAAAGGTCAGAATAAAAATAACATCTTTGATCTTTAAGTAACTTCCCAGTATTCTAAAACATATACCATAGAGTTCTACAAATATTTCATATCTGAATTAACTGATTTTGATTTCATTTCTTGTATCTTTTTCATCTGAAAATATGTGAAATATCACAAATCTGCCCCCAGCCTGTAAATCACCTTTCTATTTTTCTAGAAAAATGTCCCTTATGGTGACATATGTCACTTATCCTGTTCTGCCCTTTTCCTCCATTGCGATCAGTTCTCAGCATTCTGGTATTTCCACTGAGGACACAAGGACTAAGGGGAAAAGGTCAGTCTCAAAGTTCTTTCTATACTTGCTCACAGTTCCAGTCATGCCATGTGGGTGGGGTAGCCTGGGACTTTTTGATGCAGTTTTATGTCTGCTCTAAATGCCTGCACCACTGCACCATGGCTTCCCCATATGATACTCAGCAGGGGCACTCAGTCTGAATTTCTCTATACTAAGACAATGTGCAACTTCTCTGATCTTTCAAAACCCATGACACGATTTTCAGGAAAACAGCAAAAGCCCTTACTTCCAGAAATTACTTTCTTTTAAAGGTTGAAGTTCTAGGCCACTGAAAGATGTATGCTATGTTTCTCCAACTCTTCCAATCTACATTTCTTTTAAATATCCTGAAAAAAATGAAAGACTCTTGTTCTATTCTATGTTTTATGAAGAATCATTCAGTTATCTTTTTAAAAGGAGTAATAATCATTGAGGGAAAAACTTTTATAATTCCTTTATCTACTAAAAGCAGAATATTAGCCTTGTTCCCAGACTTCGTCAAAATCCTCCAGAAAGCCAACACAACTCTTTAATAACTACAGCAGAAAAATGTACTCCAACTTATATTTTTGGTGAGCATAATTCAAGGAAGGAAAGTTATTTTCTAATTATTTTATCTTATGTTTGATATGTACTGAGCACAGTTTCACCACATATAAATACACATATTTAATTTTTATAATATCCCTCTAAGATATTATCATCAGTATCTCAGTTTTACAGATGGAAAAGCTTTAACAAGGGGAGACCATCTTGTCCAAGGTCACAGAGCTAACAAGTAGGGGAAGGATGAGTTAAAATTCACATTGGTCACCACCTTACAATGGTTCATTAGTATTTCTCCTTGTTAAGGATCAAAATCACAAAGAGTCAATTCATAGTAACAAAAAAGAATCTTAAGATTTACTCATTTTTAAGAGAGAAATATTATTTTTAAAACTTACATAGATATTCTTTTGAATATCTTCAAAGCAATAATAATACAAAAATATAAATGGGGGAGGGGAGTTCAAGGGAAACCAGGTTGCACTTAATGCTAGGGTGGTCAGTATTCACATCCTGTGTTTGGTTTTGGAAGTCACAGGGTAGGAGAGACATAAAACAAAAACTTGAAGAAGGTCAGAAAGATAGCAAGGTCTAAAAATTGTGAAAGAAATAAAAATCAACGAAGGACCCATCACATTGTCCCAACCAATGGAGGGTCACACTAAGAAGAGGAGTTACAGAGGCCTTCTCACAGTTTTAAGGGTAGAATAAGATATCAAATGACTATGATTGGCAGACAAAAATGATCCTATCTAATGACTACTAGGAAAATTTTACAAGGAAACAAAGAACAGTATCAGGGTGAGGGAGAACTAGAAAGGTTTCACAGACAGTATACATTGGCAACAATCTTCTACATAGGGTATGAGTTCAAAAGAACAGCTAATTCACTTCACACAAGGAGTCTCAAGGACAGGGCATTGGAAAAATAAGTTTACCATTTTACTGTTTCTAAACATATTCATTGTGAATGATTAGATTTCATGCAATTTAGTTGGAAAAAAATCACATATCATGAAAATAAAAATTCATGGGAGTGAAATGAGGACATCAGAACACTGGCTTTACTAAGCCCAGTCCTGTCACTTGCAAATGCACTTCTATGTTCTTATTTGATGTTTCCAGTTATTCTTTAAAACAAACAAACAAACAAACAAAACCCAGCTGTTTCTAAAGATGATCACTTCCAAGGTTGAGTCTCAGGAATGTCTATTCTCAGGAGTCGGTGTTATTGTGGGACTGCCTGGTGGGAGTGGGTAAAGTCTTTGGAACCCAAGGCAGACCTAGACCCCATGGAAGCCTTCTCTCATTATTCAAACAATTTCTTCTTGCTTACCTTGCCTCTATCATCATGCTTATTATTATCTCATAATTATCAGTTTACATGACTCTTCTGTCTTCTAGACTGAGTGAAGGCCTGTAACTGTAACTTATTTAACTTTTTGTTTCTAATATACAGTATAATTGAAAAAATGTACTGAATTAGTGAGGAAAAACCCAGTTAAAACAGACACCGACTTGTTCTCATTTCTCACTTCTCAACTCTCTGCAGTCTGCCTTCTCTGTTTAGAACTGGTCTTACCAAGGATATTAATAAACTAATTCCCTCTAAATCCAAAGAAGTCACATAAGTTTCTATCTTGTGTGATGTTTTAGCAACTTTTAACATTGGAAACCACTCACCTCCTCTCAAAACACACTCCTCCTCTGACTTCCACGTTACATTGACCTGATTTCCTTGCTGCCTCTATGGCTTCCTCTTCTCTGTCATTTTCAGACTTTTCCTTTCTTCTTCTTCAGTGGTTTTCAATCATGGATGAATGATAGAATCATTCATTTGGGAGCCTCAGAAAATACCCAATGCCCTACCTAGTCCCAGAGATCTTATTAATTTGGGACGGGGCCTGTAGAATTGGTATTCTTTTTCGGTGAAGGGTATCAGGGATTGAACTCAGGGGCACTTGACCACTGAGCCACATCCCCAGCCCTATATTGTATTTTATTTAGACACAGGGTCTCACTGAGTGGCTTAGCACCTTGATTTTGCTGAGGCTGGCTTTGAACTAGTGATCATTCTGCCTCAGCCTCTCAAGCCACTGGGATCACAAGTATGTGCCACTGAGTCTGGCTAGAATTGGTATTTTTAAATTCAGCAGAAGAATTTCACTTGCAGCCAAGTTGAGCAGCACTTTTCCAGCCACATCCCAAACTGTGGGATTCCTCTGGGATCAACCCTTGGTCCTCTGTGATCTATTCACTTAGAGAGTTCCCAGGTGAAGCTCATTCACCTTTCTGGTTCTGATTATAATTTCCATGTTAATTACTTTCACCTCTGAATTGCCAATACAGACCTCTCTCCTGCCCCTTAAAACCACTCACCCAACCAATCACTGACATTTACTTCTTTGTTTCACAGGAACCTCCAGCCAGTGAAACCCCTTTTCAGTACACAGCACCATAATGGCTATGTAATCCAATAGCCCAAGTCAAAACCTTGGGTAACATCTTTGAAAACTTCTCCTTCATCTTTCTCATTCAATAATTACCAAGGGCTGTTGAATCTGTCTTCTAAATGTCTATATAACCTTTTTACCTCCACTCTTACTGCCATGGTCTTAGTATAGGATAGTCACCTATCATCTGCAGCCTAAATTATAACAGCATCTTCCTGTAATTGTCTCACTGCCTTCTTCAGTCTTGAGCCACTTATTCCAAAGCATTTACTACCTTACACCTAGAGGAATTTGTCAAACACAGATCAGATCATGTCACTGCCCAGTTTTAAGCATCATAAATTCATATGTACAAGGCTGTACCAGAAATAATTCATGCTTACCTCTCCAAACTACTGTTCACTTCACACAATGCAGCCCAACCATACACATTTTTCTTTCAGCGCTTCAAAGACATCATACTCTCAAAGACCTCAGGGTCGCCATGCACACTGCTCTGTCTGGCACACTTTTCCCTAACCTCCTCCTCTGTCTCACTTCTGATTGCTATTCAGTTCCTCATTTGAACAGGACGTCACCTGTTCTCCTAGCTTGCCTTAGCTCTTCTCGTTACTATAATAATTTGCTCTTTTCCTATAATAACTTGCTTCCTTTGTGTGCCCAGGTCCTGGCCCTTACGCACCTGTCAATAAATGGTTGAATGAATACACTACCATTATGTACAAGGGATTACCATGTCCAGTCCCAGAACTATTGCTAAGCACAGATATTTCATACTCATCAGGAATGTTACTCAGTGACCATGTAAATTGAAGGCAAAAAATAAATACCTTTAGAAAGCCTAATTTGTCACATTAGGAAAAAACACCACCCTTTGGGAGGTGAAGTTTGGGCTATTGGGGAAGTTCTAGCCATTAGCCTGAGAATTGACTAGTGAAGCTCTCTGTCTTGATTTTCTACATAACTGCAAAACTATCTTCAAGGGTGATTTTTCAAAATTTCAATATAGCTTCATAAGCTGTATTTTAAGCATATTTTGAATAAAAAAGAAAAGTTATCAAGAAGAACGTATTTCAATATTCAGCACTGAGATGTTTGCTTTTCAATATTAAGCTAATAACTCCTGTAAATCGGGCAGAAGTGAGGATGAGGTAATCATTAGCTTAATGATGCAATGCTTATTAGCTTAACCTCTGCCAAATAGGCTGTGGAATATAAACCAGGAGGGTTGCCAAGGCAATATAACTTCCAGAAAGAAATTCAAAGAGGGATAATAGTGACTAACGTATAATGGACCATTGGTCTCTCCAGTAAGGGGAAAAAAAAAGGCACAGGCAGAGTGCTTAAAAGTAACCAAACCACTTAACCCGGAAAAGAAGGTAAAAGTCCTATTCTCTTATTCATAAATACTGGGAAAGCACCTGTTTAAAAGGCAGGGTTATGCTGGGTACAGTGGCACACACCTGTGATGCCATCCATTCTGGAGGCTGAGACAGGACGATCACAAGTTCAAAGACAGCCTCAGAAAAATTGAGGTGCTAAGTACCTCAGTGAGACCCTGTCTCTAACTAAAATACAAAATAGGGCTGGGGATGTGGCTCAGTGGTGGAGTGCCCCTGAGTTCAATCCCCAGTACCAAAAAAAAAAAAAAAAAAGACAGTATTATTTCACAGGGAAATTATGTTTCTCTCAAATAGGGCTATCTAATAGAAAAGTAATGCAAATCTGTGTGATATTTTTATTTATTTTTTTTTAAAGAGAGAGAGAGAGAGAGAGAGAGAGAGAGAGAGAATTTCTAATATTTATTTTTCAGTTTTTCGGTGGACACATCTTTGTATGTGGTGCTGAGGATCAAACCCAGGCCGCACACATGCCAGGTGAGCGTGCTACCACTTGAGCCACATCCCCAGCCCAGTGTGATATTTTCAAATTTTAGAATAGCAACATTATAAAGGGAAAAACAGGTAAAATACTTTATTTGTCCTAAAAAAACCCAAAATATTATGTAATCAATATTGATTTTTAAATATTTAATATGTAATCAATACCTTAAAATTTAGTAAGATGCTTTCTTTTTAGTTTCTTTTTGAAATCTAGTGTGAAACTTACTGCACTCTTCGTTGCAAATATTTTATGTGCTCAGTAGTCAACTGTAGCTAGAGATTACTTTATTGGACATTATAACTCTGAAACTTCAGACTCTATATTCCAGGTAAGTGAGTGTGTGTGTGTGTGTGTGTGTGTGTGTGTGTGTGTGTGTGAGAGAGAGAGAGAGAGAGAGAGAGATAATGTCATTACTGATAACCCGGAAGGAATGAAAGATTTAGATTATCTTTTGAATAATTGAATAAAGATCATTTTTTGGTATAATTTGATGATCACATATTTTATTATGTTCTAATTCTTTGAATATTGGTAGTCCATGGATAGACCATGCTGAACTCTATTAATGGTGTCATTATTTGTAATCCCTTGATTCAGGAACAGTTGTGATCAAAGTTTCCTTTAAACGAGTCAAGGAGGATGCAGAGTGCCTGAGTGGAAAAGTAAGTGGACACTGGAAATCATCACAGCCTTCTCAGATACAGTTTCCAGGAGCTAGACCAGGCTTGGACCCTCATGATAGGCAGACCACTTTCCTTTGATACATTGAAGGAAGCACCAAGGAAGTGAGAGAACAGGACTCTCTCTTTGGGTAGCCAAGGAGGAGGAAGGTAGCTGATCACACACAAGAAGAAAAGCACACTGTGGTCCAATCCAGGCAACTCTTCTGATGTCACCTCTGTAATAAATTCACTTTGCCAAAAGAGTGGCAAACATCTCCCATCCTGAGCATTTTAGATAAATGGGCATTGCTGCTCAATTGAAATTATGGCTACAGTGAATATGGTTTCATATGCAATATCATCCACAGAGGTAGGGCAACATGGTAGGGCTAATGACCTTCTCTTTTGAGGAGTCTGAGTCAGCTACTAATCTGACATGCTGCAGAGACTTGGAGAAGGGTTCATATGGACATTTTGAATGCACATGAGATGGTCACTATTTTAAGAGACCCTGCACTCTTAGATTCTTAATAACAAGTTATTCCAAATGAAAGAGGATACTTCATTGACATAACAGTCATAATCCAATCTTTAGCTATCATAACATTTTTGATGAGCTGTTATATTTCAGCTATTACCTTTTAATTTATAATTTTTAAATTTTTTAAAACTTTTGGTTTAGTTTATTCATTCATCCTCTTAACTTCAACATACTTACTACAGATAACTTACAGATAAAGATTTAAGTAGGGGATAGAACTAAAAAAACACATATTTTTGAATGTTTATTATGTGACAGGTATTGAGTCTTAGCTCAGTACTAATTTCATAGTTTTCCAAATATTACACTCTTCCACATGAGACAATTGAAGCAATCTTCTATGGAAGATTCTGTGTGTATGTGTACAGTGTGCTTTTCCCCCCTCTCTTATATATGTGTGTATATAGATACTTCTTCTGAATTTGTTTTGAATAGTGTTTCTTTCTATCAACACCATGTATTGTTCAAAATGCTACATGCAAAATAACTTCAGTCAACTTTTACAAGTATTCAAAGCTATTCATGTTTTAACCAGTTAACTAACTAGCAATCTTGTATTCTTTTTGCCTTTTATCTCAGTAAATACATTTTTATTGACCAAAATTTTCAAAGACAAAAATATCACTTTGGCTTATCATTTCTAATTCTTTTACTCATCCATCAAGTTGATGACATTCAAACTTTCACTTTACCTTTAATCATCCATTCAATAAATCTTTATTTAATTTATGTTTATCACATATTTGCCATGATCACATTTTTCTGAGGTTATTTCTATAGTCAATCACTATACTCTACATGCCCAATGAAGTTAAGTTTTCCTTCAATTGACAGCAATATTTTAAAATTATATAATACATGACATGAGCTTTCCAGTTAAACACAGACATCCAGAAATAGGCTCAGTCCCCTTCCAGGAAGGAAGTAGGTGCTAAATACCAGTAGTTATAATGTCATAGATCCAGAAACTGGCAGGACAGCAGAAAAGAAATTGTTCCCTTACAGACCTTGTCAAGATCCCCTGGCAGATCAAGGTTGTCTGCTTCACTCCCTAATTCTTCATCCCACAGATCTTTAGCAAATTATGTTTTGCAAAACAATTCCAAATGTATAAATCTGTGAATGTTTTTTTATATCTCTTGTCTGCTTATTGGGGTGTACCATGCTTAACAAGAGGCTAGGGTCTGTTATACATGTTTACTGCCAACTCCTGGGCTTTTATGGGTGCTGAGTTAAAAGCAAGAATTCCATTATGTCCATGTACTATTTGAATTCATCTGAATGAAGGAAGCCAGCTTTACACTTTGAGAAAAAGTGAAGACCACTATAAAAAGTTAAAGATTCAATAACTAGCTAATCTCAAAAGTCCATTTATAGCACAGATAAATATGAGAAAATACCAGTTGTGAACTTTTATATACCACTTATAGATGATCCATCAGATCAGCACACAAAATACTGGATACTTCATTTAGTTTAATTTGCACTGAAGATGCATACATGGGATGAAAATGCTTAGACTTGTGCCTAAGCAGGCAGGACTTTGGCTTGAGGGCTCCCACCTACCATTCTCTAGGTTAGTAACTTTAGAAAAAGTACTTGTAACTCTCTGAGTCAGAGCCCTCAGATGTAAATTAGAAGCAATAGCAACTATATCTCAGGATTGATTGGAGGTGGGGTAAGCAACTACAGCAGTATAAGAGTTAGGAACAAGATATGTCTAAACTAATATTAGTTCCCCTTTCTTTCTCCATGCACTAACGTGCAGTAAATGTGCTTTTGTCTTTGAAAAATGAAACTTCTCCCCTCCCCCCATCTGTACACATTTTTTTAAGTGGTCACAAACTTAAGACATTAAGAAATGACTGCAAAAAAAAGATATATCTATGTAATATGAGAGTTTTGGGAGAGAAAAATTCCTCTCCAAATTAATGTTAAACCTCATGCAAACTATATCAACAAATGCAGATGCCAATTTTCCCTTGCGACCTTCTTTCACATGGTATATTCTAAGTAAAACTATATAGCTTTCTTTAAAAAGTCCTTAGGCTAAAAGGCAGGATATGGGATCAATGCCAACTACTATTCCTGACCTGCCCCTTAGCCTGTTCTTTAACATAGTTGATAGGTCAAAGATGGAAATAAAATCTTAAGTTTTGACTTAGTTGGATCCTGTTCTTGCCTAATATACGGAGAGACTTTAAAACATGCTTTACAACGAGGGAGGAAGAGATAGTTAAGAAACATTCCTCAACAGAGTTTGTCTTAGTACTTTTGTCATCAGAAAAAATAAATAAATAAATAAATAAATAAAAGGAGAAAAATATTGACAGAAAGAAGGAAACCACTTCTATATTAAGAAAGAAGGGTGGTATGCAGTTAAAACTGGAAATTAGAAGAAATAGGCATCTCCACTTTGGCCAGGATTTGCCCTACAGTGGGGTCTATAAGGGAAAGAGGTCACAAACTCCTAGTCCCAGACCCAACTCACCCAGCTGGAGCTGTTCGCAAGTCCGGTTTGGATTCTTTCCGATCCTGCATCTGTAAATCGCCCCGGGTTTGACCACAGAAGAATTGGCAAGCCAGTTGGCAGTGGGCGCCCCCACGACGAGCCTAAAGTGAGAACCGTGCACGTGCGCTGAGACATGAGCGGGGCTACCTACTCAACTCGGGCTTTCAGCAGCGGTGCAGTGTGTAGTGGGGCAGTTTCCCCGCCTCCTCCGCCCACCACCCAGCGCAAGGGGCCAGACACCCCACGACCCCACGGCTTCAGGGCCTGGAACCACAACGCCACCCCGGGCGCTGCCACCCCAAGATAAGTTTTCCCGGGCAGATCTCCAGCAAGCTGGCGGGAGCCGCGCTGGCTTCTTGCCTCCTCCAGAAGGGAGGAAAGTTTGAACTGGGGAACTGGACAGACTCTCCCGGGGTGCCCCTTCCTCTTGCCACTCTTAGATGCTGAGGGCGCTGGAATCCTTCCTACTCCACTCACCAGCGGTTCGCCCCGTGACTGTGCAGCACCACTGAGTAACCGAACAGCGTGCCGGGGGGGCCCTGGTAAAGCAGGGCGCTCTCAGTGTCCACGTTGTAGGGGTGGCCAGTCCGGACCCCCAGGCACAGCAGTAGCATCACCGCTTCCCCGACGGCGGCCCCTCGGGGACCGGGTCCGCGCCTCGCTTCCGCAGCCATGCGCTCTCGGTGGGGAACATTCAACACCAAACGGCCACTTCACCGAAGTTGCACTGGATGCGACGGTTGGCCTAGGCGAAGAGCGCCCCAAGAGATGAAGCACAGCGTGTCCGGCGCCGGCAGGCGAGAGGGAAGGAGGGACAGCCACACAGACGGAGGGAGAGGGAGTTTGCCAGCCACAGGTCCCGATCGAGGGCGGCCTGGGATGCCGCGCGCCCTCCGGGCCCCACGCCCGGTTTCTGAGGCCTGGAGGTGCGGGTGCTTGAGCGGTCCTGGGGCGCAGGCCTCTGGGTGGGGTCCTGGGCGTGGTGTGGAGGCGCAGGATCTGGCTCTGTCTCCCCCCACGTGCAGCTGTAGGGGGCGCTGGGGGACCTTGGCTACGCAGGACGCGCGTCCTGGCCCGGGCCTTCCAGCCCACAAAGCGCGGGATGGCTGGGGGCCTCCTGAGGCTTTGCAAAGAGGGACCTGGAGGTGACACAGGGCTTCTCAATTTAACAGTGGTTGGGACCTGCGTGCGGCACCATGTGGCTCCGACCGGTGCACGCCCCTATTGTGAACTCTCAGCCTCTGCGGCCAGCCTCAAACCCGGAGCCTGAGACTACAACCGGGAACCCGCAGGCAGATCTTTCTTTGATAGTTCAGTGCTGGATCGCCACCCCATCCCCCCACCACCACCCCGAGAAATTACCCAATGGGCTATCAATTCAAAGCAAAATAATAACAAAAAAGAACTCCCTGAGGGGGACTGGGGAACTCTATGGCGACAAAGACGTTATGGCTTGTCTCTTCAAAACTCACAGCCCTGCACCCTTTGATGCCCACTTCCTTCCTCCCCACACTTCCTCTTAAGCCCCGTTTGCGTGAGCAGGCGAAGCAGCAGCTTCAATCTAAACAGCAGCAGCAACTCGTGCCGTTGCTGACCCCAATTGAGAGGCTGGGTTGAGGAACCGCTGTGAATAGCCTCACTTTAACAGATTCCACCCCCTGCTTCTCCATGATCTCTTCACAACCATACAGTTGCCAAGAAACACACAAGCCATTAGGGG
This sequence comes from Ictidomys tridecemlineatus, assembly GCF_052094955.1. Taxonomy (NCBI): domain Eukaryota; kingdom Metazoa; phylum Chordata; class Mammalia; order Rodentia; family Sciuridae; genus Ictidomys; species Ictidomys tridecemlineatus. The sequence continues at coordinate 148,636,177 of NC_135483.1, read as the reverse complement.
TGTAGACCTAGTGTGAGGTCAAGGTCATAATGAACCTCCGAGATTCCGCTGTAGACCCACAAAACAACACACCTGTACGGGATGAGAATTCTCATCCTAACGCAATCCAGATGTGCCTTGAGTTGCCTGCCTGACCAACCAGAGACAGACATAGGTGGTTACTTAGGCTGATATTTGCAGGAGAGGCAGGTCCCGTCATTCACTGTTGCTACATGAAAAAAAAAAAAAAAAGCAAATGAAGAAAGAAAAGACTTCGTCAAAGGGTTTGTCCGCAAGTAAAACTATACTGAAATAGCACATCTTAAGTTGTGATGGCAGACACACAAGTAAAGCACTTGCTGGCTGATTCAGTATATTTCATTGGACACTTTGCTGGACCCTCAGGATTCCCACATGAACAGGGTAGGACTTTCTTTCCTGTTTCCTTTAAGATTTTCAGTCAAACATAGGCAGACTTTTATTAGCCAGAGAAAATTCAGATGTGTTAAGGACGCTTGTAGAGAGAGTTGAAGGACAAAGAGGCTTGAGTCAGGTTTTGTTAGGAGGAAAGGGAGGGCTCCAGTCTGTCCAGGCAGAGTAACTAAGGAGAGTTTGCTGCTGGGGCATTTAGCTGCCCCCACACAAGTTTAGTTCTGTGAGACTGACTAGGATTCAGGTACACTTGTTGAACTCCAGAAGGCAGGTTAGGAACTTTAACCTCTGTGGTGGAGCTGAGAGGAAGCTGTGGAAGGATTTGTCTTAGTCAGCTTTGAATTTCAGACATTTGAAAGCAAAACTGAATATGAGGCCCACTTGGACAATTTAAGGAGATCCTGTCTACAAATTAAAAACAACAGCAGCAATTACAAAAAGGCTGGGTGTGCAGCATGATGGTAGAGCACTTGCTTAACATGCTTGATTTTGAAGACTTCTAGAGCAATAAATGAGGGCGGTGGTGGCTTGAACTGAAGTAGCTGGAAGGAAAGAGGAGGAAAAACAGATTCAAGAGGTATCTTGAATCAATAGAACTTGGTAGCACCATTGATTTATGAGAGAAATCAATAGAACTTGGTAGTACCATTGATTAATGAGTGTGAGGTTGAGATGAAGAAGTCAGGAAGAAGCCAAAGATTTGGATTTGGAAATTAAGTGTGTGGTGCTACCATTCAAGAAGAAAAAAAACATTGGAAAAAAAACCTCTCAAGATGTGTTTGCATACACACTATTGGGGGGCATTGTTGGATTCAACTTTAGATATGCAGAGTTTGAGATGTTTGTGAATTATTAGGATATTCTGGCCTGACCCAATCCAATTATTTTTACTCTTAAAAAAACACAAGAGGAATATTAACTTTCTCTTATTATTTGCAACAAAGGAAAGGCTAATAATGGTATGTGGTGAATCTACTATTAAAATGAAGTGGCTTCCAGAAAGCCACTGGTCCTGCTCTCTTTGTGCAGTAATACAGTGTGCTTTGTTTTATTTCTGAGTAAACTTACTTGCTGATTTCAACCCAGTACTATATCTAGGTAACATTGTCATTATTCTGTATTATGTAAGTTTTTATTTTGTCACAAAACCTGCAGTTGAGGCTTTGGAAATAAGGATATTGAAACCACTCCCACACCCTCCAAACACCAGTAAAGCCAAAGATGCAGGTCTGAACTCCCACCTCTTTTTTTCTCCTGCTTCACCAAAATCTTAAGCAATAAAATTACTCAACACAATTCTTTGCATAACAGAGTTAGCATGAGAAGGGGCCAGCAAAGTGATTGATAGGAAAGACCCTTATTTCTCTGGTTATGGTTTTGATTCACTACCTTTCTAGAAATAGCCATTATTTTACTCATCATATCAGCTCCAAGTTTTCTTACCCCAGGGTGTGAAAATCAGATGGAGGAGGGGGTAGTAGAGGGAGAGGAAGAGGAAGACTTTTTGAAATGATTTATGCCAACCCTTCACTGTCAATCATACTTATTCAGTCATTCAATTCATGTATAATATTTGATGGATATGTACTAAGTGCCCACTGTGTGCTAGCAGTTGCATTAAGAACTCAAATGTAGTAGATAAAATGCAAATGTGAATCCCTTGTAGGGATCCAGTAGAGACAATTCTGCCATGGACTTGCCCAACTTTTCAGTTACCACAAATGAGCATTTCTCTTCTTTAAAAGAAATAAAACCTTTTTAAAGCTTTTACTCACTTTCCTTTTGGCTACTCAGAATTTCCTATGCTGGATTCTTTCCTTCCACCAAAAGTGCTAGAAAGCTTCAGGGCTGAACTCTGGGCTTTCCTTCCTTTCCTATTCATGCTCCCTCTTTAGGAGTTTTAACCTTTTCCCTCTGTTTTTAACTGCTGTCTAAATATCATGAGTCCTCAGTTCAATCTCCAGCCTGGACCTTTCTTCTGAGCTTCAGGTTTATATGTCCTATAGCTTACTTGACATCCCTACTGAGTTCCCTAGTGGGTATTGTGCATGTAACCTATCTGAAGCTGATTTTTGGAGCTCTCATCCCAACCTAAACTGTCCTTCCACATAATCTCTTCCCTTAGAGAAAACAGCCCTCTATCTGCCTAATCATTCAGGTCAGATATTTGGGAAGTTATCCTTGATTTCTCTCCCTATTCCCAACATTTCACCCATCAATCACTGAGTCTTACTAATTTGACCAGCAAAATATATCTCAAATCCCTTCCCATTCTTCCTCCTCCTCTTCTTTTTCCTTTCTTCCTCTCCTCCTCCTCCTTCTCCTCCTTTCTTTTCTGTAACACTCCCACTTCTGAGGCAGTATTTGCAGACTTGGTCACCACTTTCCAAAAGCACCCCTTCAGCACTGCGACTAACCCTTCCCCCAGATGCTATATTCTCACCTGAGCTCTTAAAAGATTTGCAATTTGGTCTCCCTTTACCTCTCCCTCATCTCAGCAGTGTTCTACATAAAAGTGAACAGTGAACTTTAAAAATTGTGCACCCAGTCTCTTGCTTAGATACTTGAGTTGCCCACTGCTCTTACAGTATAGACCACACTTAGCATGGCCTAAAAGGATCCTATGATCTGGACTCTGATTACTTCACCAGCCTTACTAGTGGCCACCCCTCTCTGGATCCTTTTGCTTTGCCACATCTGCCTTTCTTAATTTATGTAAGTGGATTAAGGTCTTTTCATCTTCCAGATCTTTGCCCTTATTAATCTTTCCACCTAGACACATTGCCTCTTGACTTTTGAGATTTCCTCCTCTTCCTTCCAAATCATCTTGAAGTTCCCCTCCCGCCTAAAGAGGGTTTTATGCCCATCCAATTTAAAATAGGTCAACAAATGACAATTCTGTTCATTTTCTTCAGGAAACTTACATTTACAATCATACACACACACACACACACACACACACACACACACACACACACACACACACACATTTCTCTCTTCCTTTGGTTTTATCACCATGCCTTCCTCACTAGAATATGAGAGGAAACATGAATGGAGTTGTTAGGTTGTTTTTCACCATATCCTTGTCACTTAATATGCTGCCAGGAAAATAGCAGGTACTTGGTTTTTTGTTTTGTTTTGTTTTGTTTTGAATGTCCATTACATGGTTTAAACTTTTCATATCACCCAGTGGCATAAATAAAGGGAAATACGGATATTTATAGATTTGTGCTCATTCATTGTTACATACAAAACAGTGTGGTAGGTCCTTTGGTAGATGTAAAAATATGTAAAAAGTAGTTTCTAATCTCAAACAGATTATGATATAAAAGGAAGATATATGTCTCGGAACAATAGCACATGGTCAAACATGAATGTCACGGACCGTGGGCAGAACAGATACAGGTGACTGCTGACAAATGATGTAGGCATGAAGAACAGTTCCAAGGGCTAAACTGAGGGAGAGTGTAGAGCAGGAAAATAAAAGATCTGATATACACAATGGAAAGACAAAACCTGTCATTATGTCGGGTATAGGTGATATGGAGAAGTTAAACATGACTGACATTTTTAGGCCAGGTGCCTGGGACAATGTTGTTACCATGAAACAAAACAAAACCCAGATCAACAGGAAACAAAAACAAAATAACCAAAAGGAAGACTTGGAATAGAAGAAAGTGCAGGGTAGAGGACTGGAGAGTGTGCTTGGGTAATGCTACCTGGGTTCTAGAAATGTCTGAGATACTGGTGGAACATTCATGTAGATATCTAGCAAGTAATGTTTTTAGCTTTTTCTTTATTATTTATCTTTAAATTACTATGGAAAGCAATTAGAGATTCACAAAAATTTATTATTTTTCTCTGCCTTCCTCTAATCCAAACTTTAAAGGCATGATAAGCTATCTGATCTAAGTCTTATCTTAAGGTCTGCTCTTAGAGAATCCAAACTAGAACAATAGGAGATCCATTGCTCAGTAATAAAGTTCCCAACTAGAAATAAGAACCTCCAATTCTTTTATCCTGATGATACTATTAGACACTATTCTTATTTGTTTGTATTTATTAACTCATTCAACATATTTAGTGACAGATGCTGTACATAACATGATAAAAAGAGTTGGCATCTTTGTCTTCTTTAGATGTGCATTTCAGTAAGATAACCCAGTGATAAATAATAAATATTTCCAAATCTTACTTTTTGTCATTTTCCAGTACATTGACATATACAAGCAGATATTTTTTCTACACTACAACCTCTGAGGCTCTGAATAGCTCCTCCCCCAATTCAACTCAACCAGTTAAATTTGAATCTCTTGCCTGGGACTTAACACTCTTCAGACTTGACCTCAAAATAACTTTCTACACACCCCAAACATAGCCTACCTTCCTTAATCAAGAAATCACCTCTATCTACACCAATATGTAAGTGTCAAATGCCATGGAGGATGTGCACAAGAGAAATTGAATACATGACGAGTATTCTTCTGGTTGGGGTGTTTAGGGCAATTTTTCTGCAGTATAAGGGCAATGTTGATAAATTTCACTTTTTACCAGTCTTTTCAAAACTCTAGAAGCTATTGATATTTTATAACTTTTTAAACCTAATCTATTTCATGCTTCAGTTCAGAAGCAAAAACAATTGTTCCTCTTGTTACAATGTACGAAGGACTTTGTATAAAGCCATTCTAGTCTCAGAGCACATAGTTATTATGTGACAACATTGTATCTCATAAGTAATCTGACCTGGAAGATTGAATTTATGCACTGGAGTGATTTAACAACTGCTTCTTGCACCATCTCAAAGGTTTAGGAGTCACAGGGTTACAACATCATTCTCTTTTATCAGAGGTTAGAATCCATGCAAACATGCTATACAAGTTTTTATCTCAGGTCTTATGTACTCATGACCCCATCTTTAAACAAAACAGAGTTCCTGGGCAGTTTGGAAAAGAATATGGTATAAAAGGTATAAATTTGGTTGATTGTGGATAAAGTGATATCACACAAGCATTTATGTGTAATGTCCCATGCACTTTGAAGACACAAAAAGGGTAAAAAAAAACATGTTCTTGTTTTTGAATAGCTGGCATTCTAACCAGAGAAGCAACACATACAAATTTGAAACCAGAAAACCATTTCAAAGCTACTTGCAAAAATATTTGTGAATATAGCACAAATTTTACAATACATAGTGGTATTTTCAGAGAATAAATTTAGCTTAATCCTAAATCTTTGTTTCTTCACACCCCACCCCCTATTCTTTTTTCTCTATGCCAGACTGGAAGAATGAGGTTACTCTTTCTGGACCAGATAAGAGATAACAGAGCAGGAGAGACCAAAATATCAGCAGTTGAGAGGAAAAATGTAAACAGCAAAATGAGGATATGCCACTTTGTAAGGACAATAGTGGGAAATAAAAGAAATAATTTAATGCACTGAAGTTCCCTAAACTATTTCAGATCAAGCAGAAGCTTTGGAAAGATACTTATAATTTGGATTAGTAAAATATAGTGAATATTATTATAAAGGCAAAAAGCAATATCAGCTTTGTCCCATAACTATGCATTGGAAGAGCAGAAAGCTTGGATGTTCTATTTTTGGTGCACACTGTAAATCAGCTTTGTTTATAACAGTTGTATAGTATATTAACCCTGTAAAGTAAATTTCCTCTGTTTACAGAAAGTAAACAAAAACCTTTATTTTTAAAACTGTGTGTTGCTCATAAGCAATTTATTATAATAGTGGACAAGACTAGAAAAAAAATAATTTTAGAGATATCTTTTTATCATTAACCAAAAGGTTGATAACACTAATTTAACACCATAATAATATAAAAATCATTCTTATAGATTGTTAGTGATATTTCTTACTCCTTTCATGGTTTACATAAATATCTGCAAGCTTGCTTAAAACCAGTTTTAGAAAGTAAAAAGAGATTCCGGAGATCTGGATTTCTTTGTTATTAAAACGAAGGGTTCACTTAAATTGTCAGTAAAGTTATATCCATTTCCCAATTATTGTTATTTTTGGTTTCCACAGAAAGTAGAAGAATCCTGCTCTTTCACAGTCTGACACAGGAATCAAGAAGTAACACGTAAAAAAAAAATAAACAGATGAAGGGCACTCAATTCATTGATAATCTACTCAAAAAAGTGAGATGATGCAATTGTGAGTAGAAAGAAATGAATCTGGAATGCCAATGTCCAAATGTCTACATCAATGTCTGTAATCAGCTGTGTATCTCTCCCAACCATCCATCTCATGTGCTGGCTTAGTTAAGTATGTGCAAAATAGAAAAGTTTAACTTAGCTTCCCAGAACTGTTGGACAAAACTCTTTCCTGGTGACTCACAATCACCTTTCCTAGGATTCCTTTCCTTATATACTTGCACATTGTGTAGCTTTCTGGTAAATGACCAAAAAACAAGTTGCTATTGCATAGATCTTGATCTTTACAATTTCAAAAATCTATTTTAATAAGCTATTTGAAGTAGATACAAAGTTATTAACAATAAAGCTTGAGGGCTGGGGATGTGGCTCAAGCAGTAATGCGCTTGCCTGGCATGCACGGGGCGCTGGGTTCGATCCTCAGCACCACATAAAATTAAAAAAAAGATGTTATGTCCACCGAAAACTGAAAAATAAATATTAAAAAAATTCTCTCTAAAAAAAATTAAAAAATAAAGCTTGAGATAAGAGGTGCAAAAGGAACAGACACCAAATGTATGATGATAGTTAAGAGCATTTTAAAAAAAAAGTGGGGACATGATTTTTATTTTAGGATTAACATGAAAATTGTTCTTATCAGTAAGTGATCTCATCAATTGGAACTCCTTTTGGTTGGTTTTTGTTTTGTTTCATTGTGCTAACACTATCCCAGTCATCTGGCCTAAAAATGCCAATCATACTTAGTTTCTCCATGTCATTTACACAATATCATGTCAAGATTTTTTCCATTGTATTATATTAAATCTTCCATTTTCCCTATCCTTCTACCTGAGTATAGGCCTTGAAACTGTTCTTCATGCCTGAACCATTTATTTGTCAGCAACCACCTGTCTCCTCTCTGCTCACTGTCCATGGCATTCAAATTTCACCATGTTACACTGTTTCCTAAGACCTCTACTTTGCATGTAACAATGTATGAACTTTAATTTTAGGCTTTATCTGGAAGTTGTTGTTCTTATCAATAAGTGATCAATAATATCAACGCTACAAAACTCAAGAGACAAAAGAGTCAAAACTGATGGCAGACTGGGAGAATCTACAAGAAGCTCTACATTCCTAAAGCTATATAGAATTGGCTAAAGATTACACTGTAGTGTAATTGGAGAATAGTGGCACCTTTTATTGAGGATTGAGCTTTAAGTGACTCTATAAATTATAAGATTACAGAGTCTACATATTTCTGATTAACTATATTAATAAAAGGAAGTACCACCCCCAGACACTATTAATGTAATTCAAGTACAAACTGGCACATGGAGGAAAAGGTTGTACAGGAACGAGTTCAGGAAGACAGATATGAAACAACATTGACCACGCTAGCAACAATTTCAGCAGAGTAAAAATTATCACTGATTCTTCAGTGAAAAGAGATGTAAAATTATTATCAGAAGTCTATTTTAAAAATAGACATATAAATCACATGCTGTTTATATTTCCCTGTGAGCATAGTCAATTTTAGATGATGCTTTTATTGCCAGTATGTAGTATTGAGATACCTGTTTTAAAGTATCATCATTTCAACTAAAAATTGCAATCAATACTCTGCTACCCAAAATATATACCAGGCAAACAGCAGATAATGCAATCTTACCAAGGCTTATTCCTAGTTCCTTATGTAAATTTCAGATTATGTGTTTATATACACTAACTTCATTGATACTTAAAAGTATTGAGCAAAGTAGAATTTTTTATTTCATTTAGAGATGAGAAAAAGACTTCCAAAATGTTAACTGACTTGCTCAAGACCAGTAACCATATTCCTGACTCTCTCACAATGCCTTATGAAGAGACTGGATTGGCCCCTCTAGAGGGAAGGCCATCATGTGGGTGCCAGGCATCAGGTCTCTGAGAACAGAAATGGTGCCAAAATAGGAAGAGCCTAGACCTTTCTCAAATTTGAGTTAAAGAAACCAAGATAAGTCAGTCCAACCAAAGAGTAGAAATAAGGAGGGGGAGTGAGGTGGGGAGAAGAAGAAACTAAGGCTCAGGAAACCAACCGAACAGGAGCAGGCCCAATGTTCCCAGGCAATTGCTGTAAGAAGAGATCAAGTATGAATGGCTTTGGTGTCTTAAAGATGTAGAGATTTCTTGGAGGGATAATATTAAAGCATGAATAAGTTATAAAAGTAAGTAAGATTCAATGTCTAATCTGAATTTACACTTACTATTTTTTCATTCTCTCATTCCAATATAGTTCAGGTTTAATCTACCTGTAGTTGTAGAAAGAAAGAGCTTAGCTCTGAAGACATCCAAGTAAGGGTCCATTGAGTAACCATCCATCGTTACTCTAAGAAATCTGGCCTTCAAATATCGACAGAACCTACTTGTTTAATTCCTAGCCTAGCTTATTTCAGAGTCACAGTGTTTCTGTTATAAATTAAAGAATTCTTAGGAATTAAAAGCTTCACCGTTTTTGTCTATTGGGTAGGTTTTAGAAACCAGTATTTCTAGAGAAACAAAATTAGACAGAATGGCTTTCTAGATCCATGTAAGTTTGATTTTAAAAAGGAGACTTTTATTAAAATTAATTCCTGAACACCTGACCTACCCATATTCAAGTATAAGTAGAAAATAAATGTATTTCTACACTTAATTCAGGATGATGTTCAGGTTATTCACACTTGAGACATAATTACCTTTTCTATATTCTAGCAATAATTATGAGTGGGTTATAGTAAAATATAATTGGATGTCAATAAGCTAATATTATAATGGCTATACTCTAAGGCTTCAGCAACCTTAAGTAATTCCTTAGGGCCTGCAGACACGGACTAGCAGCAGAGCCCTGGTCTCTGCAATAGATAAGCAAGGTCTGGGTGGGAACCATCTGAATCTAATTTCACAACTGTCATTTTTATAAGCCTCACATTTTATTTAAGTGGAAAAAGTTACTGCATGGCTTTTGACTGTTAAGTGATTTTGGAAGTGCCCATAAATCTTTATGAAATCCAATTTGTTTCCAGCTTGTTAATAGTTTAAAGAATGGGTAAAAAGGGTTTTCATAGCTCCATAGAAAAAAAATTCATGGAATCGAATTAAATTTTGGTGGCTTAAATGAAATGAATATTTGTTATGAGATCCATGATGGTATTGACAATAGATATTGCCAGTGGGTAGTTTTGCATTTTTGCAACTTTAAGTTCCCTAAATGGTGTACAAAATAAAAGCCATACAGCAGAATGAGGATGGGGCAGGACTAAACTTTTCCCACTGTCCGGACTGCTTTTCTAAGCCAGACTATCAAAAGTAGCAGGCATTTTTTAAGCCCTCAGAACTGTCTTTAGCAAAAAAAAAAAAAAAAAAAAAAAAACCCTCCCAGATTTCAGAACCCTATTTGATAATCTTTCACAGACAGAAATTCCAAATGTGTTTTGACTCCAAAGACGAGGAATGCCTTATTTTCCATGAAAGAACTCAGTTAAGAAGCTGAGAATATTGTTTGAAGTGAGATGATAATCTGACTTGTAAACGACATCAAAAGGTCTCCTATATGGGAATTGAACTGAAGAAACACTTCTCTGAGGGTAAGCTTTGGTATTTTATGTCCTTCTGTATTTGTAACTTAGATGCCTTTTAACAGATAAAATCTGGCCTCTCTTCTTCTGGAACCTCCCAGACCACTTATCAGTGCCTGAAACCTCAGGACTGATCTGTCACTTGGAGGATCCCCCATTGTAACAAGAATGGCTCTGATATTCTCCCATTTGCCTGTGCTGTGAGTGCTGTCCAGTCTACCAGAGGTATTTTATTTCTAAACTGCTTTGTCTCGATAAACACATTCTAGGCTTCAGCAAGTAAAGTACAGTTAAGTTCCATTTTCTTTGAATTTATTCATGCCTCTATGTTCATCCTTTCTCTCAGTGATTACCCACTGACACCCACCATTTCCTGGGCACCATGCTTCATGCTAGAAATGCAAACTATACAGGATCCTACACTCAAGGAAATTACTGCATATATACATGAAGTTCATGTAAAATGAACAAAAGTTACATTTAAAAAAAAATGCAACATTCCATGTAGGAACAAAGAAAGCAGTGGTCAGTTATTGGAGCCAAAAGTTTTATCCAAGGGGAGAAACTTAAGTTGGATCTTTGAGCATGAATAGGTGCTTAACAGGTAAGCAGACATGGTGGAGCACTAAAGGGCGTGGAATCTCATGGTACATTTAGAAAAGTGTATACATTTGGCATGGATCATGTATTTCTTGCATTAAATTATGGGTGGCAATTTAGTAACACCGTTCATTGAAAAACTGTAAAGAAGAGGAGCAGATATCCACGGAAAGATAGGTGGGGTTGATAGGGTTGAGTTTGAATTTTCCAGGAGGCATCCATGTGCATATGTTCCAGAAACAATAGTATTTACTGTCTGAGAACTTAGGAGGGAGGCATGTGCTAAAGATATTATTTTGGTAGCTCCATTAACATTTAGGTGGATGGGAGAAAACATGTGGAAGGAGAATTGAAGAGGACCAGGGAAAGAATCTGGAGAATCTGGAAGGACAACAAAGTTTGGCTCAGACAGAGGAAAAGCCACCCATAATTTGATACAAGAAAAACTCATCAGAAGTAAGAGAACCAAGGAAATATCTCTGAAAACTAAGAGTAGAGTCAGAATAAGAAAATGACTGCATGCAATATGTGATTAATAGGCTAAGCATAGTAGGAATTTAGTAATTAGGGGTTCTTTGAGGATATAAGCTATGTAAGGCCTAAAGTGTGTAGGGAAAATGAGCAAGAAATATGAGTCTTGGCAATGACCCTGTCTGCTCTGTCCAAGAGAGGGGCCGGAAGGAGGGCTCTCTCAGATCTCACAGGCTTATTCTCCGGACCAACATTAAAACCAAAAATAAGTCCTGGGAAAGGAAGTCTCCTCTCCATAAGGATTATTTCTCTATATAGCTGTTTCCCCTATTTCCTTATTCACCCCTTTCTGCCAGCAGATAAGACCAGCATGTCTCCTCTTCTTCTCCAATTACTACCTAATACCAAGCCCTCACCAATCTCCTCTCTACGGTCCTTTCTTAGATCCTTCTCGCTTCCTCCTTAGATGACACCTGACTATGAACAGTTTCACTGCCCCAAATTCCTGCTACTCAGACTCTGAATTTTGGAACAGATGATTCTTTAGAGGAGGTGATGAACGTAGGTATCTTGTTGTCAATCGAGATGATACCCATATTAAGGAGTATTTGAAAAGGCAGGGAAGCCACAGAGTCAGCAAGACATGGGAAGGTCAAGTCGTAGGCTCATCAGGGAAAGAATGAGGACAGCCAAGCAGATGGTGGCATTTGAGCAGAACATGACCGCCCTTATAATCAGACTTTCAATCTTTCTGGTGCCACTGTCCCTGTGTCATGGTGCTGGGATGAGCAATCAGCATGTGATTGTGTTGCTTACATTTTAGGTAAGGGATGGAAAGGTCCATCTCTGAGAAGATCAGAAGGAATGGAAATTTTAAGTGCGCTTACAACACCCATGTGATCTGTTGATAGGTTTGAGAGCACTGAGAGCATGGTGAGTTTGGGACATACGTGGGGATTTTTGAGAAACTTGATTCAAATATATAGTAGAAACATTTCAAAGGGATGAACTAAAATCTTCTAATAAAGTGGGGATCTTGTTCTTGAGAACCCCACTGGACAAAGACATGGCTTTTTGCATTTTTGTTAATTGGCAAAACAGACTTGGAGCCAAGGCATCTTTGCTGTCAACTAGGTTGGAGAGTGACTGTTAACCCACACAAACCCCCACACACACACAACATGCTTTGTAAGCTAGTGCCCTGTTAAAGTGATTAAAAAGTAGATAAATTGTGGAATTAGTTATCTATCAACATTTGTATATAAGATTTGCACAAAAAATAGAACACAAGCATTGCAATCTAAGCAGTATTTTTAGTTAGTTGTAGATCATAAATTTTAAATGGGTTCTGAGTAAAAGGGGGTGAGCTGAAATTTCAGGAATAGGTTCTTAGGAAAACCACTGGGCACCACCAGGTAGAGTCAGAACAGTCCTCAGTGACAGAAAAACACCTGGAGGATGTCTTCTAAGTGTTTCTCAAACTTTACCATGTGTATGAACCATTTAGAGATCTTATTGAAATGCAAACTCTGAGTAGGTCTGGGGTGGAGGCTGTGATTTTGTGTTTCTGACAGGAGCCTAGGTGATGCCCTACCTGGTAGGCTATGGATCACACTTGAAGAGTACAGTTTTAAGATAGCACTCTTAGTTGAGTTTCATTAGACAGTTACCCTAGTAAAGTATGAAGTCTATTGTCAGAAATACCAGAAAAAATATCTGAACTGAGCAGCTAAGTATAAATCATTCTTTTCTGCCAACATCTTGTGGTTACGAAATTAAATTAGACTATGTAATGAAAATCTATTTTGACATTTAGTTATAAGCCATATTAATCCTTTTTTATGATGAGATAAAATTTCACAGTATGCCATCTTTTACTACCGGAATCAATGAATTGTTGGAAATCATGTCTCTCGGTCTGGATATTGTCATGGTAAAATTTCTAGTGTGTTTCACACTTTTAAATTAAATTAAATGCTTCTTTTTTCTTAATACCACCAAACTAAACTATTTGTAGAAGACTTTTATCTGTTTCTTTCCTTCCTTCCTTCTTTTATTCCTTCCTTCCTTCCAGAAGGAGAAGGCTGAGGAGAAAAAGAAGAAGAGGGAGAGAAGGAGAAAAGGAGGTGACAGGAGGAGAGGGTAGCAGCTTCCATAGTAACTCAAGTTCATAATGAGTTTAATTAATAATAAAAGGGGAAAATACAGGAAGCAATTTTCTAGCTGTATCTTTACTAGGACTTTGATTTTCAAAAGCCCTCTAATTCTTGATAATGAATAAGATTTCTGATAATTCTAATCTTAACATCAAACGTTTACTTTGGTGGATTCTCCCAAGTAGTTGATCTTTTTTCATCACAGAAAGCTTTATCACCTAAATCTTTAGATGTTGGCAGCCTGCTGTGGACTCTCTAAGCACATCACTGATGCACCATGATTTTGAAGAATATTATTTGATTCTATAAAACCATTCCTTTGTCCAGTGTTACCATATGGTATTCTGAAGAGGACTAGTTCTGTGAACCAGGTTATTATTATTTTGCAAGTGGGATTTCTGTGGTCATATAAGTTTGGAAAAATTTAGGTACCTGGGTTCTGCCTTGGAGATCCATAGATCACATTAATATTTGAAAATTTCTGAAAATAAAAGTGCTGCACTCTATTTATCACAGCACTTCTCAAATTTGTTTGTCCACAGAGTATATTTGGGGGAATGTTTGCTTTTTTCACTTGTGGGAGAAGGTAACTTTTTCCAGATTGTTCAAGCTTTTGGTTTAGTGGTGAGCTAGACAGAATGACTCCCCTCCTATCATCAGAAAAAGAAAACCTTTGCAAAAGTATCCCCAGCTGGCTTTCTCTGAGACATATTTTTGGACAGTCAGGACATGCTGAGCTGTATGGAATGCCAAGCAGGGAATGGGTAAAAAGAGAAAGGGGAGTCAGGATGTAATTGGAGCAGAGCCTTATCTGGTGGAGCTGATGCACCAGATAATATTGGAACAATGATAGAAGGAAAGAGGGAAAGGCTTCTGAGAAGCAACTCACAGTGCCTATAGACTTACAAAATGAAGGAATCTACTGCTTTCACTACTTTGGTATGGCTTCAGTCACAAAATTAAGTTTCTGCAAAACCAATTTTACTGATGCTTTCATTCTTGTCCCCTTTCATTCTTGTTCAGTCCTCCACACAGCTGGTGAGATGAACCATTTGAAAGCATAAGTCAAGTCAGGTTACTTCCATACCCAAGCCCTTCCAATGCCTTGCCATTTCATTTAGCATAAATTCCACCTCCTTGATTATGAGGAACAGGCTCTGTGGATTTTTGCAACCATAACTCATGCCTTATTTGCTTTGTTCTAGGTCTGGCTTCTTTCTGTTCCTCCAAACCACCAAGCTTTTCTTTTATTTTTCCTTTTTTTTTTAAACCTTGTGCTCTCAGCACTTTTAATTTTTTTTTTGTCCAGAAATTTTGTTTCTTTAGATTTTCACATTATTTTCTCTTTATTCCCTGCACATGCCACCTCCTTATAGACAACCTCTCTGATCAGGCTAAGGCACCTGGTTTCTTTTCATCATATGCTCATTTTTGTCAGATAGTTTTATACTTTCTTTTCTGTCACCTGCACTAAAATATTAAAACATGAGTTGGTCTTGTTTGGCTCTGGGCACAATAGGGCACACCTATAATCCCAGTAGCTCAGGAGGCTGAAGCTGGAGGATCATGAGTTCAAAGCAGCCTCAACAACTTACTGAGACCGAAGCAACTTAGTAAGACCCTATCTCTAAATAAAATATAAAAAAGAGATGGGATGTGGCTCATTGGTTAAGTCCCCTGGGTTCAATCCCTAGTGCCAAAACCAAACAAACAAAAAATAAAACCTTATTGACATGTTCCATTTCATTTAAACCTGAAGATGAGACTCAATTCATCAAACATTGTCAAAACTAAATAAATTGCATTTATATAAAGCTTGATTTTAAAGTTCTATGCATTCAAACCTACTTGAGACTCTAGGCCCTCTGCTGACACCAGTATCTATATCACTATCATGTTAGATATTGGAATTAGAGAGGGTTTTTTATTAATATAAATGTAGCACACCATAAAATATTAGAAAGGACCAATTCTTAAAGAATATCACAAATTCAAGTGGACAAAGAAATACCTCTTGATTAGACAGAGTCTAAGATGCCTTCCAGCTTCTGGGTTTTTGAATTCTAGTTTTCTTTCCACTTACTAAAAAGTGATACATCATTTAGCATTCAAATTCTATTTAAAGGAAACTTCCTTAGAAATACCCTCTAAGAAATTAAAATTCAACTCTAGATTATTCATACTTACCATAAAATTTTGTATGGGTTGTATATTCTTTTACATGTAAAGAACCCAATTTTTCTTATATGTAAGAACATGTTGAGTGTAGATGATATTATTAGATCTTGACACTTAGCCTGATTTCTGTTCTGTTTTTAAAGCTTATTGCTTATCTATCATACTTTGTCTATTATTCTATATATCAAATTCAAAGAACAAGATTTATATTAGAAGTTAGATTAAAAATGTGGAACTAATTAAAGACATTCAGTTTTAACTTATGGCCTTAGTCCCAGAAATTTTATATTAGCCATGTAAAGCCTTCTGAGCTACTAGAAAAATTGGATTCAAATTAAAATGAGAGGTTATTTTTCAAAATGCTTTGCAGTTTTGTCAGTGGCCTGATGAGAAATGTTCAAGTGAAATTTGCACCATTAATAATGCTTTATGCATAATCACTGTAGTCTCAGGTTCAGATCTGTTTGTAGATTCTGCTACAGATTATCTTTTGGGGGAAGAGTTTAGGAAATAATTTTTTTTTTTTATTCCAAGGATGGGCACAACACAGTCTTCTTTTGGATAGTAGACACAGAAATGTTCAATAAGCTGGAAATGGCTAAGAAGTGACTGTAGAAGGAGCTGCTGGCTGTTAACCAACAGTCATTCTCCATTATTCCCAGGTACTACAGGTACTACCACCACTCCATTACTCCTAGGTACTCATTTAACATTCAAATTCTATTTAAAGGAAACTTCCTTAGAAATACCCACTAAGAAATTAAAATTCAACTCTAAATTTTTCATGCTTACCTGAAAATTTTGTATGGGTTGTATATTGTTTTACATATAAAGAACCTAAACTAGTTCTTCTTATATGTAAGAACATTTTAAGTATAGATGACATTGTTAGGTTTTATATGATCTAACAATAGATGATATTTCTAAGGAAGTTTCATTTAAATAAAATTTGAATTTTAAATGAGTACCTGTGATATATGCCTCTTCCAGTCCTAGGACTCAAAACATTGGACATTTGTTCTTTGATGCTCTTGACACCCTCCCCTGAACTGGAATAAATTCTATTTAAAGGAAATTTCTTTTGAAAACATTCCTTATAGAGATAAGAAAAATAACCCAAGGGATGATGGAAAAAGAAAATGGACAAGATTTGGATTTCTGAATGACCATGTGGAACACAGCAGCCTGCCTACTTGTTCTGGATTGATTTGTGGAATAGAAGTAAATCATTTTTAAAGCTACTCTATTGTTAAGACTCACTGTGATCACATTTTAGCAGCTTTGCCTTTTTACTAAATGACATTGGGCCTCTTCGGTGAACTTCTACTCCACTTTCACGTTCTCCTCCCATCCTGGTACCTGCTCATTCACTAGGCACCTGGGAAGCTACCTGAATGAATGTCTGTTCTGGATTCTTTTCCTTATGTTCTCTGCCTGTTTTGTTTTTTTCCCCCCAAGTCTCAAGTCTCAATACACTTATATTTAGCTATATGGTTCTTTCAAATGGCTCTGATTAATTTTCTCTCTCTCTCTCTCTCTCTCTCTCTCTCTCTCTCTCTCTCTTAATGCTTAGAGACCACTTCTTCTCCTATAGGGCCTCATTTCCCCTGAGAGTGGTGACTTAATCTAAATGAATGGTTTTTTTTTTTTATTGGCAACTGAAGCAGAAGCCCACAGATCATGATACTATCTGTCCAATGTATTCTATAAAGCTAGGCATCCTCTTGTGTATGAAAAAGAACCTTTTCCTTTCAGATTCTCTGGCTAGAGCTGGGCTCAGTCTCCCCTAAAAGAGAAAGAATAAAAAAAAAAGAGAGAAACTAGGGCTTTCAGCCTTTTTATTTTTTCTTTGCCATTGTTTCTCTAGTTTAATAGAAAGTAAAAAAGATTATTCCAATTTTTAATCTGAAAAACCTAGGCTTAATTTATCATTTCAAACAGCCATGAAGTAAATACCTATTGGTTCCTATCCACTATCTGTAAGTAAATTTAACTGAGGAGACTCTGCAACTTACCTTAGGTTTTATAGTTTTCCATTTATTCATTTCAACCAATTTGAAGATGAATGTTTCTGAGTACTGCCTTAGACTTTGCAACTTAATCTGTCTTTATTTGAGTTTGGAAATGAAAGAAATTGTAGATGGCTTGTTCAAAGAAAGTTCATATTCTCTCAACCTCCTGACTTATAAACCAGCGAATAGCAGGTGCTCATTCCACAGGTCATCCTGCGTGAAGCACTATAGAGCTTTCCACATCCCAATGCAGCTCTTTAGAGGGACATGAGGTAAATACTGGGTCATGGTCAACAAACAAAGAGGATTCAAAGAATAGAATACCAGTGCTTTCGTTACAATTTCAGTAGGTATTGTTTTGTGAAGCTTTAGTTACAGTTGTTTATGAATGTGAGTATGTGTGAATAGTTGTTTTTGATACAAAATGTCTTAATATTAAAAATAAAGTCTTAAAAAACTTTGCTTTAGTTCACCTCATTTTGGAAACGGTTGCTCCTCTTTGTGGGTAACTGCTCATTGTCTTAGCACCATTGAACCAAGTCTCCTGACTTAATCTCTAAACCCTTTAGTGTCATAGAATCATAAACTATACATTTATGTATCAGGGAGTCAGGGCTAAAGCCATCTTTTTACAAAATTATTGAATTCTCTCTGATTCTGTAAAAATAAATCCCCAAGTCTCAATACTGCCGCAGACTGCATAAGAACACTATGTTGACAAAGAAAAAGAAAATGTCCCCTCAAAATAAGTTTGTTGTTGGTCACTAACTGAATTTAACACATGGTTTAAACATGTGGCTCTCTAATTTTAAATCTCCTTAATCACAGACAATCCCATGCTATAACTTTTTAAAGTACTAAACAGATCCTTCCTGGGAAAGGATAATACAATTTAACAGCTTAGAAGATAGATTATTTATTTCAATATTACTGTGCTCAGTAATAAAATAACTTTCTCAGCTTCAGGTTCAGGTTTGTTTGTAAATTCTGCTACAGGTTATCTTTGGGGGGAAGAGTTTAAGAAATATTTTTTTTTTATTCTAAGTAAAAAAAAATAGGTTTTATTTGTTGGAACTCAAATATCTTGAGTAAAATTATTTGCATATTGCATTTAGATTTTAGATTTCCATGCATAGTATTGTTCTTATTCCAGATGAAATTACTTATAGCTAGGTGCATTTATTTAATTGTTATACATATTAAAATGTATAAAACATTCACCAACACACTCAAAAACATAAATCAAAGGAAAGGAGAAACTCCTGACTGATTGCCTTAGTTAAAAATACTGACACACTAGTTTGTCTTATGAATGATCATATCCAGTAGCTGAACTAATAATCTGCATCCCTGTCTATTCTACAATGAGGAGAAAAATCTGAGCACAAACATGATTGAATTAACAGAGGAAAATATTTATAATGTCTGGAAAAGTGATTTAACTTTTTAACTCTCAAATATTCTCTCTTTCTCTCTCTCTCTCTTTTTTTTTTTTAGAAATCCATTCCTTGAGAATAACCTGTAAATTCATTCATTTGCTGAAAAGTAGTGATTTAAGATAAAATATCAAAACTTGAGTCTTAAGAATTGGTTAATTTAATTTATTCTAAAATCGTAATCTTAGTTCTTGAAATTGAGAGCTAATTACTGAGGATTTGAAAGTTTTATCAAACTGTTCTCCCTTTTCCCTATATAATACTATTGAAAAATGGTTCTCAAATAATGGATAAACTTTACATATTCACTAAAACTTCACCAGGATATATATGAGTTGAAGACACTGAATAGGCACAAAAAGTATTTGAAATTTGCAAATATAAAAGAGTATATTTTTTCGGGCTCCTATAATATAAAATTGATGAGCTCTCACATAGGGCCTAGGGCGCAGTTTATCTTTTCACATTACCTTTTGAGGGGATGGAAAGGAAGAGAGGGGGTAAAGCCAGGCTGCAGGGAAAGCAGCTTGTTAAGCAAATGAATGAACACACTGGAGGAGGGCCGTTTTCAAGCACTGGATAAGTGTACAAACACCATAATTGTCACACAAACAAAGGCTTCCCGGCTTGCTCTGCCTGCCCTTTGATATGGAAACCACAAATCGCTTCATCTCTTAATAAAACAGGATCTCTAGACAGCAGCCCTTGGGGTCCTGCTGGGTTATAGAGTAAATACTTCTACATTTTCCGCACACTACTGTCCTTCTAATAAATTTGGATCAGAGAAGGAGGTTTTTAGTGCTTTGGCCTTCTTTACAAAGCACCAAGGAGATTTTTAGTGCATTGGCCTCCCCACCTGGTAGATCATTAAATCAGTGAGGGTTTGGTGGGTGGATAAGTGGAAGAAATTTCCAAGAATGTAGATTTTTTTTCTTTCTCTAAAAACATTTCTTAAGTTTGCTTCTGAACTTTGAAAGACATTTTTTTTTTTTTTGAGTTAGCATTTTCTTGTTATTTTAGGATGTAAACAGTGGTATATCCAGGAGCTGTCAGTTCAGTTGTGCTCAGTAATTTTGTGGTATTCTCGTATTCTCCAAAATAGATTCGAACAAAGCCAATTTACCCCCTTGGAAAGACTAGCCTTGGTGATCTGACAGCAGACTGAGTCCCAAGTATTCCAAGGCTCAAGAAACATCAATCATCAGCCCAACGAACATATATAGCAAACAGAAATTTTCTATTAAAAGACAGGTTTCAGTGCATCAATAAAGATCCTGCCAGGAAAAAACATGGCACACTCAAAATGGGTAATTGAAGAGAATTTGATCCAAGCACTATTTAAAGGTGTGAGGTCAGGGTTACAGGTTGCTAAGAAGGGATGGTGAGACTCCAGTATCACCCCCAGATTTAAAGAGCAAGGCAAGGAAGCAGTTACTGGTCCCAAAGAGAATGTTGACATCACTGCTGGACAGCTACCCAACAGGAGCAGTAACTACTGAGGAACCAAGCTGCCCCACAGCCCAAGGTGGGCCAGAGGATAACATCCCCGCGCCCTCCCCCAGTTCTTCTCCACTTGACAATCTTCTGCCAGGGCCTCCCAATGGCTAAGAATCAACCAGAAGTCTAAAGATGGGGATGCATTTAAGATAGCCTGTAGAAGTTGGCCTCTTGACAGCCAGAGTAGAATGGAGGTGAAAGCAGGTTGGGTCTGGAGGAGCAAAGACTATCCAATACATTTGCATTTCCTAAAAGTTAAACTTGAGAGCATTTTGTAAAAGAAAATGCACTGAATAAAAGCTTATGGAGAGCAGTGTCAGTGTTTCTGAAGGGGTGCTTGTGACATCTTTTTGGTTTATCAATTAGTCTAATTTCTTTAAAAAGGTAGGACATCACCATCCTGAAAATATAGAATATATTTTAATCCCTGAAAAATCAACCTCACTTTTTCCTTCTTCCCAACCCACTTGCTCAAGGTATAATAACATGACTGAGAAGATTGGTCATGAAATAGGTCAACTGATTAGCATTCAGAGACAGATTTGAGTCCTTCATTCACCTAAATCTTCCACCAGCTCCAAGGCTCCAGGTTCAATAATTTCCTTAAATAAAACCTTCTCACATGAACTGGGGTTGGGAGTGAAGTTGGGAACAGTTCAAAGAGGGGATTAAATACTGACTCCCAGGATTTACCAATCAATACAATGTCATCTTGAAAAAATGCGTTCCCATCTTAGTAGAGTATCATCTTTAAGAATAATTCTGACAGTAATTCTCTTTGGGTGCTCTACATTTTCATAGAACTTCTTATTTAACACTGATAACAATCTTATGAGATGGACTAGCCAAATTGTATTAAGTCTAGTTTTACAAATGAGGATACTGAGTCACACAAAGCTTAATGACACTCCCATCTCACGTAACTCAATGTCCAACTAGTGATCAAAGTTAAATGTGGTATGAAATAAAATCTAGCTTCTACCTGCCCTATACTCAGTATTTCTCATAGAATTATAACCTTTGAAGGTTTTTAAAATCAAGACTTCCCCAAACCTCACTGAGGTAAATCAATATCCCTGTTCCATTTTTAAAAGCGAAAGCAGCCGCATTTGTGAGAGTAAGAAAATGTACTCACAGTGGATTTGGTTAAAAAGAAAACCTCATTTGTGTAGATTCCTTACATCAGATGAGTTTTACTTCTGATTATGCATTTATAGCATTTGCCATTTTTAAGATTTGTATAATTTAGCTAAACAATTAAAAAAGGATCCACGTGCTTTTTATATCTCAATATAGTAAAAAATGCATTCAGGTTAATACTCACTTTTCCGATTTCTATTAGGTAGTAGCAAATTATTTTCAAATACTAAATATCATTAGAGTGAAGTTTATTTACATTTTTGCTGGCATATGTAACTGGTTTGAAATTGAGTATCATGTGGATTGATGTATTTGACATAAACAGTCTTCTTGGAGATATTTCCTCTCTACAAATTCTGGTAAAGATAATGCCCTGAAAGGTCTTTGAAAGATTAATCTCAGGCTCTAGATAGATGGTAGGAGAATCAGTCATTTATCCTCTGGAGGGTCATTGTCTCTGGAATCTCTTTCATCCAACATAACCCTGCTTTATCCACATTCATCTCTGGCTGAGACAAAATTGCAGCATACCCACACCAGAGTGATGTGAACACAGTCACCAATTGCCATTTACCAAACACTAAATCTAGAAGGAGTTCTGTAAAACTGATATTTTTTACTATGAGGACAGAATCCTTGTTTCTTAAGCAGCTTTATTTAGGTCTTTGCATGTCACAAAATCTACTTGTTTTAAGTGTGTACTAGAATGATTTTCATAAATTTATAGCCATGTGACCATCACTATACTCTGATTACAGAACATTTCTATCACCCCACAAATACTCCTAGATTTTTAAATTTGTTAAACCACAATCATAAATAAATGATTCTTATTTAAGAATACAATGTAAAAATACTATTATAATTGTTCTAATGTTATTTGTAAATTAGAAATAAGAAATAAATGGAAAATAAACATGATTTCTCAACATTGAAAAAAATGTTCTAATGTGAAGCTATGATTTAACTTGTAATTTTTGTAGTCAGAGTAATATCCTGCTATGTCAGTTATCACTGAGTTGAAAATTTTGGGGGTAAAATGTGGTTGCTGTGGATTTTTTTAAACCATAGAGATGGTTGAAATTTTAACTGAATCACTTTTATGTTGCATAACTTGCTCAAGCTCAGCAAGATTTTCCTGCAAAAAGAAAAAGAAAATATTTTAAAATTCATTTCCCTACCAATTATAAGTTGATTTTTAATCATTCTGAGAAATGATATTGTTTCCTTTTATGACCACTGAAGAGCTATAGGGCTTGGAATCTATTTAGATCAATACTCAAGTCAGAAAGAACAAGACCAGTTGCTCAACTGAAACAACTATTTGCAATGGCAGTCTATATATCAGCACCAAAATTGGAATTGCCACCCTTCAAGAAAAAGATCATCAATCCAAGAGTCTTTCTCAAATCAGGCAATTACTTAGTGGAGACCCAAATCTCATAAGAAAATTCCCTACAGTTTCTGCATTTGCCATTGAACTTTTCTTGGCTGTATGTATGAATTTTCTAGGGTTACCCTAATAAAGTACCAAAAGCTGAGTGTCTTAAAACAACTGAAATTTATTCTCTCATTGCTCTGGGGGCTAGAAATCTGAAAGCAAGGCTGTACTCCCTTTCTGGCCCTGGATAAAATCCTCCTTTATTTCTTTCCTGTTTTAAGGGTGGCTGTCACACTGGGCATTCCTCGATTTGGCTGTGTTTCTGCCTCTGTCCTCACATGGCAATCTCCCTGTGTGCCTGTGGCCTTATCTTAACTTGACTGTATTTGCAAAGACTTTTTTTTTTTTTTGTCAACTAAGATCACATTTACAGAGAGCAGAAGATAGGAATCCCACACATCTTGTGGAAGAAACACAGTTTGACACACAATAGTGTAGATCTTTGGGAGTCATTAATTCCATGCTTGAGCCTCTCCTCTAAAATCTAAAGACTTCCAAAGAGTAATGAGTCCCTCTGAGGTCACCTGTTCAGGGCCCAGTCTTTCTAGGCATGGTGGCATGTACCTGTTATCTCAGCTATTTGGGAGGCTAAGGCAGGAGGACTGCAAGTTCAAGGCCAGTCTCAGCAAATGTGATTCTGTCTCCAAATGAAAAAAATAAATTAAAATGGTTGGGGATGTAGCTCAGTGGTAAATCACCCCTGGGTTCAATTCCTTATACTGGATAATAAAGAAAAAAATATTAGGTGTAGGACTCTTCTCAGACTATGTAAATTCTCCTATGTATAAAGAAACTACCAAGAAGAAAAAGAAGAAGAAATAAAACTGAAATTTGTAATCTTTTTTTATTTTTAAAAATATCTGAATAATTTTTAGAACATATTTCATATATATTGGGAATAAATATTCCTCATCTGTTCTTCAGCTTGCCATGAAAAACACACAAATGTTTTCAAGTACAATCACATGCTTTATTTCTTTCTCTTTCAATTAAGCCTCATAGGTGTAGAGAGCAGTTTCTTTCCCCCTTTGAAGTTCAATATGGGTTTGAAAGTACAGTTTCTATGGAAACAAGCACCACAGCTCTGGTTAGATGAGGTGTGCGTGTCCTGTGCACTTGGGCTTCATCTGTCATCCCACTGGCTATAGTTTTCCTCATTAGCCTTCTCTAGGCATTATTTACCCAGATCTCTCTTACAGTCTAATATTAATTTAATGATTTTATTGGTGCCTAAAGTGTATCTCCTTTTTATTGTAACAGGATATAAAATAGAGCTCTTCCTGTTTGGGTTTCAGCTGAGCTCAAACTAGTGGTGACAAGCATACTTCACCTCCCAAATGAGGTGCCGAGTGACTTTAGTTGGACTGGCACAGGAAAGAACTTTGCTACCCTTAGTTACCTACATGATTCTAGCTTATAAAGAAGTTTAAAAAGCTCAAGAGAGAGAAAAGCATTTATAGGAGAAGTCTCCGGAGAGAAATGTCACTGGATGATGATGATGATTCTTTTAGGTGAGAAAAATGAAAGGTGTGTCCTTGTTACCTCCATTAAAGTGTAAGGGGCTTAGAGAAGGTCATGTAGTGTTTCATAAGTCCCTCCTTAACTGTGAACACCGGTGGACTGTAGTCATGCCTGAGAGTCTTATGAGGACAGGCCATTGGCTGAGGAAAGTGCTGTTCTCAGAAGCTACTGCATGGCCTGCAGAGGCCATGCCCCAGAGCCATCTGAGGTTTCCTCTGGTTCTATTCAAGAAGTCTGGAGATCAGAGAGACCTCAGTGAAAAGTCTGGAAGTGACTTGCTAGATATCTGGAGATGGAGGGACAGATGACAGAGAACCAGTTAGAAGGTGAGAAGCAAAGGGAGATACCTCTAGCAATGAGGATCTCAGAAGAGTCCTCAAAAATATCCACAAGAGAAGGAGTCCCTTTAAACATCTGCCAAATCACTAGTGGTTTTCAGTATTTTGTCTAAAAGAATGGAAAAGTCAAGACCCTTTGGGGGGACAGGAAGCACTAACCCTACAGAACATCTTCCAGGGGCTATGAGGGAATATAACAAAGTTCTTTTCTTCATTGTAAATGTGTTTTACTTTATTTTTTAAAATAACAGAAATCTCTTTACATGTAGTAGGCATCCTTTTATCAGGTAAAGATTTAATTCTTATCATGTAGAGAGCCCCGGAGGTCATTTTCCAAAACGTCCCATGCACCATGTATGTGTACACACGGCTACCAAGATTTAAATATTAAAGAACATGCCTCTGTATGTTTTAATTTCTCTAATTAATAAATATTAATGGAAGGCAGTGTGCCATGAACTACAGTTGTAATTGAAACCTGAGTTTAGGCTGGGTAGAGACTGACAGTAGAAATAGCAAGGATTTGGATTGTTCTTGCTCTTCTGCTATGTCTCTCCTAGAGAAGGGCCATGCATCCATGAGGCTGTTCATACATCCTGGTCCTTGGCTACCACCATTAATAGCCTTCTCTAGGACTCAGAATAGGTAGGAGCCCACAAAAAGAACTCTGGTCTCCGAGTGTTTCTACTTTGGGATCACAAAAAGGTGTTCTCCCTTGAGAAGACCTGGGAGACACATAGTTCTGTCCTCTATCCATCCCATCTCTCAGAATATTTTCACTTGGATGATATAACCTCATTGTTGCATCTAATTCTTTTTTTTTTTAATTTCTTCTTCAAATAATTCCTCTTTCCAACTTCCCTATTCTGGTAAATGGCAGTACTGTTTTCCTTTGTTACTAAGGACCAAAATCATTGCTGGTTTTTTTTTTTTTTTAACTTCTCCTTTGACTAGGCCTTTAGTGCACAAGTCCTGCTCTTTTTATTTTCCAAACAGCTCCCATTGCGATATCTTGCTTCTTTCCCAGTTTCACTTGTTACTTGAATTTGTTCAGTCCTCAGTGTTTTTCTCCTAATCTTCTGGTTCTTCTCTCTTGTGTTTTGACCCCACTCAGAAAGCAAATTGCTCTCTATAATACTTCAGCCTATCACTCTATTTCTTAGGGATATTCTGTGGTTTAACACTACCCTCAAAATAAACATAACCCTCCAGACAGCATTATAACACCATCCATGTGTGTCATAGCCTCTTGAAGCCTCACCTATTAGGTACTTTGCTACTATAAAGCACCTTCATGTCCTCAAAGGTGATTTTATTTATTCATTAAAAATGCTTGCAACTTTGGTAGATGCCAGGGATACAGTAGTGAAAATGAAAGACCCAGTCCTTGAGTACATGTCATGTGGAGTCTTGGGCAGGGGAAGTGGGGTGGCTACAGACAAGTCAAACAAGTCTCACGTTGGGAAATACCAGATACTATAGGATAGGAGAGGCACATAACACTTAAGCTTAGATTGTTCAAGAAGACTTCTGAAAAGAAATGACATTTATACTGAGTACTTAAGACAAAGCAGGAATTTTCTAGGTAAAGAGTCATCCAGCAGTATGCCAAGTAGAAGCAATAAAAAGGTGTGCAGAGGAGCTGGGGCTGTGGCTCAGCGGCATCACACTTGCCTGGCATGTGTGAGGCACTGGGTTCGATTCTCAGCACCACATATAAATAAATAAAATAAAAGTCTATCAACAACTAAAAAAGTATTTTAAAAATAGGTGTGCAGATTCACAGGCTATACTAAGTTTGGCTAATATATGTAATTAAAAGCAAATATGCTCAGTCGGGTACTCTGGTGCCCAAGAAAGTTAAGAATAAATCCTCCAAGTCAGGACAAGAAATTTGGACTTTATTCTAAGGGAAATGTAGAGTTACTGGGAGTTTTGAAGAAGGAAAATTTATCACTCTGGCCACTGGGTACAAAATGGACCACAAAGAAAGGCTGAGGACAGTTTGGAGACTGCTTCTGGAACCCAGATGTGAATTTATGGTGGCCAAGACTTGTGTAGTGGCAGTAAGGATAGTTATAAATCAAGGAAATTGAGAAACATTTGAGGTAAAAAAATAATAGGAATTTTAATTAATTCTAAATGGGACAAGTGAAGGATGAATCCCACGTTTCTATTCTGAGCAATTGCAAGAGTAATGGTATAATTTTCTAAAATAGGAAATGGAAACAGAATGGACACATGTTCTACATGATGATTCTATTTGTGACATGTTGATCTTCAGGCATCTATGAGACTTCTAAGTGAAGATGCTCATAGATAGGTGAGGAAGTGGGCCTGAAGCTCAGAAGAAATTGTGTGTTCAATATATAGTCTTGGAAACTATGAAGCTAAATAAATGGTGACTGAAGCAATAGGAATGGTGACATCCACCAAGAACCAATGAGAGGAAAATCAGGCATTGAATAAGCATAATAGCCCTGAAGAGCACCAGCATTTCAATAAAGGCATAAAATGTAGAAACTTCCAGGAGTTTGAGTGTCCCAAAAAGGAATGTTTCAAGGAGTAGCCAACACTGTTAAATACTACCAAGAGCCCAAGTAAATAAAGACTCAGAGGTCATAACAGATCTATCAATAAGGTTGTGTTGATTATCTTGTTTGCCTTCATCCTTCATCTTTCTCAATGGCCCAGGAGTTGAAGCAGTTGAGATGGCCTCAACCAACTCAATTGCATTCTGTCTTCCGGTTGATTTAGACCAATGGTGAGCACTGGCAGAAGACGAGGGGGAGGGAAGGAGAGAAGAGAATGAGTTAGAATGTTTATTCCCACCCCCCAGCTTCTTCTCTCTGGATTTGTCTCAGCCTATGGATCATTTGACTTAATGTCACAGCTTTTGTCTGTCTTTTGTCTAGAGCTGGAAATAACCTCCTGCAGGTATCAGCTCTGGAGTATTGCATTATCTATCACTTGGGAGTCCCCTAGACTTTATAGATGCACTTTAATTTTCTTTATTAAATTTTCTTCAAATTCTTCCAACTTGAATGTCCCATGTTTTCCCTGTTAGAACCTCCATTGACACAACAGTAATTGACAACTTTGGTGAGAATCTTTCTAGTTACATGGTAAAGGAAAAAGATTATAGTGGGATCCAGGGGAATATGAAAAATGAGGAGAAAATAGTAAGTAAACTGTTCTTTTAAAAAAGTTAACTATTAAAGGATGCAGAGAGAAGAGACAGCATCCACAAATAATTATCTAGCTATAGTTTATGTATTTTAAAAAAATTTATGCTGGAAACACTTGATTATGCATTAGTTGTGAGAGTAACAGTAGCGAAAAGGAGATTGAGGATACAGCAGAAAATAAGGCTACAATTGGAGCATGGTCCCTTAAGGGGTGAGAGAAAATGATCCTCAACAGAAGGCTAGTCCTAGAAAGAAGAGACCTCATTCCCGAGTCACAGGAAGAAAGTATGGTTGATGCCGCAGTCCGGCTGCAGCAAAATAACCGGGGGGGTAATGAACAACTTGTGTACATTGATACAGCAGGAGTGGGAGCCATTTATTGTAGGACAGGAGGGGTATATGTACATTCCACACAGCTTATCTTAATTAACATAAACTAGATACAGCAGTCAACCAATAAGGAATCTCCACACTTAATGGCTCCCTGGCGTTACTTCACAAACCACTCCCTCTGGCAAAATGCCAGGCGCCATCCTGACTTGTTTACAGACCCTAACAGGTTGACATGCAGGAAAGGTGTAACCTCAATCGGAGAATGAGGTTATTCTACTTGGAAGGCTACTCTTTCTTCCTGAAGCTGAAAGCATTAAAGTGATAATGATTGATGGGGTTGAAGTTTATTTATCTATTCATTTACGCAGTACTGGAGACTAAATTTGGCCTCACACATGCTAGGCAAGTACTCTACCACTGAGGCATAGCCTCATTTTTTTTTTTAATAGGCCATGAACTTGTGATCCTTTTGCCTTTGTCTCCAGAAAGGTTGGGATTACAGGTATGGGTCACCACACCTGGCCAGGGTTAGATATTTAATAATTAAGGAGAACTTTCTAAATATTTTAGAAAAAAAATAGGATTGCCAGAACTCTAAAAATCTAATTGAGCTTGAAAATCATGCATTCGGTCTGCAACAAATATTCAAGTTCAAATGAAATTCTTCCAGAGGCAGAGAAGCAATGTGGATATTTTCATCAAAATATTGTAGAATTAAATTGAGCCAAGTGTGGATTTTTTTTCTTCCAGACACTCAGACTGAAAGACAATAGGAGAAAAGAGTAGAGGAATTAAGAAATAATTATTTGAAACCATGGAAGATGGAATTTAATTTGCACAAGAGGGTGGTAGTCACGAGAGAAGAGTATATCCAAAGAACTAAATATTCTGAAAAGCTCAGGACATATTGGAGGTGCTAATGGAGTAGAATGAAGAGCTGAATGTATGACTATAACATTTCAGTGTAGTTCTTCTGAATACTCACAAGGGCCAGGATGAAGGTATGATGGTGAATGACTAACATAGAGAAAATGTAAGGGTGGTGGACATGAGGCTTGATTGGATACCTTCCCTCAGGTGATGGCTTCTTTGCATACACTGAGCCCAACTGATTTTCAGTGCATATTGTCTATAATTCCTTATAAGCCACTTATCAAATTGTAGTGTACCACAAATATATAGTCATATTTAAATATGAGAGAGTATTCTTTATACTACAATTCAGTCTGGTTTTTGAGTCATCCAAGTCCTTTATTTAAACATATTAACTTAAATTATATATTTTCAAAAGGAGAAAACAGGTGGGTTTCTTAAACTAGCCAGAATGCCCAGAAAAGTTCCTCATTTGGTTTTCTAATTATCAGGCACAGAAGGAAGGTTTGGATTGAAGTTTTAATTTACCAGAGCTCTACAGGATTAGTTTTTCTACATGCAATCCAGTATTTGACAGTTGTTAAATATTTGCTTTAACCATGAATTTATTTTGAGTTCAACACAATTGCACCTACTATCTCTGCATGACTCCTTTAGGAATTGTCATACACTCATAATATTTAACTAGAACAATGAATGATTTAAAAATAGAAAATTCATTAAAAATAGAAAATGCACACATTGCTGTACTCCCTTGGAAGCACATAAAGTTTTGACAGAAAGTGGGACAAATGTGGTTGTGCAAAGATCTTCAACACAATATTTTAAATAAACCTTTATTTTTATTACCTTAAAATATATTGGGCTCTTCAGCAGGATCTCATTGTAACTCATACTCAAAATCCAATAGTGTAGAGCAGGCCTATGATAACGGGTCCTAATTCTCTTCCTCATGTAATCATAAGACTTTATTATACAAATAATATATTGATCCACATCTTTAAATTTGTAGACACATAGCATTCATATTTTGTATGTATTCACTATGCAAATGTATTATCTATCTATCTATCTCATTCTAGCTAAATTTACTTATACAGCTACCCTGGACTTGGTATATGAAGGTGACACTGTAATCATCTATTGAAAAATTGTAGGATGGGGTTGTGGCTTAGTGGTAAAAGTGCTTTCCTGGCATGTGTGAGGCACTGGGTTTGATTCTCAGCACCACATATAAACAAATGAATAAAATAAAGGTCCAAACATATATTAAAAATGTGATAGATCATATTAAACGAGAATCATTCTCTTGCCTACTTTTGTTCATGACTAATGAGTAATGTAGGTGATGGAAACAACTATTCAGTGTACAGAAGGTTTATGGCTGGAAATAAAGATATAGTTCATTTTTCTGATGACAAAGTAACAAATGTTCAGTCAAGGAAGGTGATAACTTCTTGATATAAATCAACTGGGACAAGTATTCAGTCATTCATGAAACATTGGTTGAAGATCCACTCAGTGGATCTTCACTGGCCAGTCACTGAAGAGCATGAGCAAGACATACATTTTCCTATATTGAGCAATACTTGCATCTTAGAGATGATCTCACTTGGTCATAATGTATGATCCTTTTAGTGGACTGTTGAATTCGGTATGCTAGTATTTTGTTGAGAGTTTTTCCATGGGTATTCTTCAGTAATATTGACCTGTAATTTTTGTTACTTGTGTCTCTGACTTTGGTATCCGGGTAAAGCCAATTTCATAAAATTAGAAGTATTCCATCCTCCTCCATCTTGGAAAGGGAAGAATTTACATTAATTAATCTTTAAATGTTTGGTTGAATCCACCAAGGAAGACATCTGGTCTTTGGCGTTTTATGTAAGGAGATTTGGGGTTACTGATTGAATATTCTTTCCAGTTAAGAGTTCCCTTTAGATTTCCTATTTCTTTATGGTTCAGTGTTGGTAGGTTGTATGTTTCTAGAAATTCATCCATTTTTTCTATATTATTCAGACTAGACTTATAATAGTCTCATGATCCTCTTTCTTCCTGTGGTGACAGTTGTAATGTCTTTTTTCATTTCTGACTGTTTGAGTCTTTCCTCTTGTCTTAATCTAGCTAAAGTGTTGTCAATATTGCTATTCTTTTCAACCAATCAACTCAATTTCATTGCTTGTTTTCTCTTATTTTCCTATTTCATTTATTTTTGATCTAATTTTTATTATTTCCTTCTTTCTTTAAGTTTTGGGCTTTGTTTTTCTTCTAGTTCCTTGAGGCATAAAGTTGTCTAATATTTTTCTTCATGTAAAAAATTGAAAGGAAATAATTGTACATATTATTGGGGCATCATGTGATAATTCAATACATGTATACAATGTATAATGATCAAATCAGGTTCTTTCTTAATGTAGATGTTTATCACTCTGTTAATTATATTTATACATAAAAAGAGGAATGTAGCTTACTATTAAAATTATTTGACCTTTGTAAGTAGGTTGAAGTTTACCACATCCCCAAACAATGGTTACATTGTAATAGAATATGATCTCTCATGAGGTCCTCCACTTTAAAAAGCAAAAACAGCAACAAAAATTAATATAGGAGAAAGCAATGAAAGGGCTGCTTGTAAGACTTTTAATCAGCTATTGCCTTCCCCTCTCTAATGGTTAGTCAGAGCTGAATTAGATTAGTGGACACTCACAGTACTAGGAATTAGTGGCCTCTCACTGGGGAAAGAGAATGCGGTTTATGATTTCCCAGTCTTTCACCTATTTTCGTCAAACAATATTTATTAATCGCCCATTCAAAATATATGCCACGTACTGCTGAAGCTAATCATAAAAAGATAGCAAAAGGTCCTTTCCTTGTGTCAAGTTTATTTCCTAGTTGTGGGCAACAGGCTATATAAAAGCAAGGAAATGAAGAAACCAGGGAGAAATCACAGTCAGGGCTGTAGTTGTCACAGCGGGTGAAGGCAGGAATTGCATTGCTCTGTTTTTGATGTGAGTGATCTGAATTGCTATGAGTACCACATACATTTATTTCCTCTCAGTTGTTGGGAATCAAGCCCACCTCCTCTTAGGCTTACCTTCCTCCTATGGAGATGCACACTTGGTAAGATTTAAAAGAGTTCCTGGCTGGCACTCTCCCTGTGACCATCATCTGGTCAAAAGGCAGCACTCATGTGCCCTTTGTTCTAATCAATTCTGGGAACCAGGCCATTCCTGACTCTGCCTCTTCATTCTGCTCCTCTATCAGAGCAGCTTATCCCTTGCCTTTAAGCATTTCCAGGTGTCAGTCTGTGTCTCATGACTCCAAGAGACATAGGTCAAGATCACCAAGTCTTACTCATGTTTCTCCAGCTGGGCAGAAAGACGACCCCATCCCTTGTCCTGACATGACCTTTCTTCTTTAGTGTCTGTTTCTAGGACAGGAGCTCTTAGTACAACATTAATTCCTCTGAAAAAATAATTCCTATTCTCCAATGCCTCTCCTTTTATAGATTATAGGTTGGTGGTTAACTAAGAGCTGGAAAATTAGATTGTCATTTCTTACAAGTCTTGCACAGGTGTCTAGCATTTCACTTTCGAATGTTGAAGGACATTGAAATATTTTTCATTATATTCTCTGGACAGAATCTTTAGATTAGGTCATCCAAGAAGGCTTCTACTGACATGAAATAATGAGCTTTGTAAAGATAAGGGGCAAGATCATTATGAAGAGAGGAAAATGGTCATAGAACAGAAAGCAGAGTGTGGGGAAGGGAGAGAGGTAAGTAAGAGAATAAGTCAGGAACTAAGGGATCATGGGTTTTATAGACCAGAGAAATGAATAGTTTTTTAAAATCTGATAGACTGGAAGAAGGAGGAAAGGAAAAAGAAGAATCGAGACTCAGTCACTAAGTCCATGCAATGTTATTACAAAAACAAAGAAAAAGTAGGAAAAGACTCCTGCTCTCTTATGAAGAGGAAGTATGTAGCATCACATCAGGCCAAGAAGAGACTTTTAATCTCACGCCACTAAACTTTTACACAACATATGACACTGTATTATCAAGTTCAAATGTCTACTTTCTGAAAAGGAGACATTTTATTTAGCTACTTAAGATGTTTAAATTCACACTATTACCTGGGGACCTTCCTTTGCCATCTTACCAGCTGCCATCTTACCATATGTGTATGGTTTTCAGCCTCTGATGGAGAAAGCAAGGGGTTACAAATGGTCCTGTGTGGGCTGGGGATGTGGCTCAAGCAGTAGCATGCTGGCCTAGCATGCTTGCGGCTCAGGTTCGATCCTCAGCACCACATACAAACAAAGATGTTGTGTCCGCTGAAAACTAAAAAATAAATATTAAAATTCTCTCTCTCTCTCTCTCTCTCTCTCTCTCTCTCTCTCAAAAAAAAAAAAATAAAGTTCTCTGTCTCTCTATTTAAAAAAAAATGGTCCTGTGTGTTTTAAGATGACTTCAAGTGAGCACTGGTCACATGACTCAAAGAGGGCAATGAGAATTTTCATTCTAGATCTCAAGTGTAGGAAGCTCAGATGAGGGGGTGACTATCCTTGGAGAGGGTGTGTTCTCTCTGAGGTTGTCCCTCTTGACACAGGAAATGTCAGCAAGAGGGTTACAAGTGTATATTTGTTATAATGAGTCATAGGCAAGGCTCTAGAGGGCAGTCACAAGATAAAGGAACGGAGTGCAATTTGCCCAAAGAAATTAGAGCATGGAGCATAGGAGGAAGTCAAGAGATTTCATGCGTTAAAGAAGGAATCCTCATTTTCTCTGATTTTTCAGAATGTGGACAATTGAGGAGCCTGGGACTATAGAAGGTTGTGAAACCAGGAGAAGAGACGAAAAGCAGAGACAATAAATACTGAAGCACTATTTTGATCATGGGCGCTGGAGCCAATTTTCCTGGGTCAAACCTGGCTCCTCACTGATGACTTGCATGATCAACAAGTTACTTATGCCTCTTGCCTCAGCTTCTTACCTGTGAATGGGGATAACACTGCTCTGTGCCTTCTGCCTTGAAGAGAATTCAATGAGTTCATATGTATGGAGCACCTAGGACATGGTCCACACTATGTAAGCACAGTGCAAATGTGGTTATTAAGGATCCTTGGGATCACACTGAAGTGTCATTCCTTAAGTTCACCTGCCAAGATGGGAATTCCATTTTCTTTAACAGCTGTGATGAATACAGGTGTAGAGGATTAGGATCTCATAAATGGGGCTCAACCAGAAAAGAGGCTCCCACATGGTAGTGTGATAATAAACTAAAGGATAAAATAGGCCTACATTCAGATCAGGGAAAGAAATAGAAGCTGGAAGGGGTGGGGGAGCAAAGCAAGACTTGAAGTTTGGTAAAAGCCAGTGGGCCAGGAGCCACAAGGTTGAAAGAAAGAAGAATCCATTGGTCAGGTGAGTAGAAAAGGTATAAGATCACTCAAAGCAATAATGATCAGATAAACAGACATGTAGCAGATAGGTGGGTAGATAGATATATACAAACAGTCAAACTTGATTGTTTTAAGAGCTGCTAGAAAGAATCAGTTTGGGCTCCAGATGTAAATATGGAAGGGAAACAGAAAAGATGTGTTGGAATTGACAGATTGCTCACTTCAAAAAGATGAAAATTGTTATAGTATCACAAGCCCCATTGTGGGGAAGTTCACTCAATTTCTTCTCAAGAAATTCATTGGATTTTAAGGGTTAACATGAAAGAGTGTTGTCAGCAACAGCAGGCTTTTGGTATTCTTCCTAACAGCTGAGGCACAGACCCAACACGCTGCTCTACACAAAGCTAAGATGGTAAAAGTGAAAGAAACATTATATCTGCCACCTCTTTGTGCACTCAGATTAGTTAAACTGATTCAAGTGAAAAATCCTGGGTGATTATCTTTACAGCTTCTTTGCCATAAAGCATCTCCTGTGGGTGCCAAGTGTAATACTCACACCCATTGCTAACAGGGGGAGTGTGATCCAGGGAGGATCAGGCTCAGGGTGGGGAATACTGAGCACCAGGGAAAAAGGTATCCTGAGCTTCTGAGTTGGAAGCTTCTCTTAAAATCAAGAGTAGCTAAGTGTAGATGATGAAATGATGCTCTCAAGCACTTTGTCCACAAGCAACAAGATACATCAGATTCAGCTGCCTCTCCTCCTGTTTACATTAGAGCATGAGATACATGGTTATTCAAGTTCTAGTAATGATCAGGGATAGGTAAAGTAATGGTATTCATTAATACAGGTATATCCAGAAAAATCATTGCCATAATTTTTGATATACATATTTAATTGACATGCAATAATTATGCATATTATGGGGTAAAGGGTGACAGTTCAATGTATATAATATATAAAGATCAGGGTAATTGGCATATCTTACATCACCTCAAACACTTAACATTTCTTTGTGTTGGAAATATTAAAAACCCTTGCTTATTACCACACTGTGCTATAGAAAGCAAACATTTATTCATCCTATTCAATTGTACCCCTATACCCTGTTACTCATCCTCTCTTCATTCCTCTCTCCCCCTAATCATTCTTAGTCTCTGGTAACCACTATCTACTGACTACCTGAAGTCAATTTAGGAGGCACTTTCACATGTAAGTGAGAATGCACAGTTTAATGAGGGGCAAGAGAGAACTGTAAAAGGAGCCAGAGAAAGACTGGCCACTACTGAAATCACCAAACTCTTGATCTCCTTCTCTATTCCATGATCAAGATGCCTGAACACATCTAGATCTTTGCATTGAGTTGAGCTTAAAAGAAGTAGAACAGGGTAGAGATGAACTTTAAAAGAAAAGGAGTAACAGGGTGATGGTGGAGATGGAGCCAGCTACTCTGTGCTCAGGGAAGCTGAATTCTCCACAGAGGAAACTCCAAACATCCAATCTAAAGTAGCAGGTGGAAAGGAAAACACCGGAAGTGAGGGACCTGCCATGGAGAGGGAAGGTAGAGGCAGGGAAGGGGAGAGTTGTGGAAGGCCAACCTCATGGATTGGGCAGTCCAGAAATGTCTGTAAGGCCAAGGGTCTGAGGGGAAAAGTGTTCCAAACCAGTTTCAGCTGAATTCATGGTTAAGAAAAAAAAATGTGTAATGAATGGAACAGCATGATTTGGAATCAGAATCTCAAACAGAATCAGACTGGGAAGACATTCAGGAAAGGGTGCTCAAAGATGCCTAAGACAGCAAAGCCAAAGTAAGCTGAAAAGTCAAGAAGACACATCATTCTTTCCAAAATAATTTTATACTTGGATTTAAACCTATGCTTACTCAAATGAAGAATTTTAAGTTAACAAAGGTTTCGGAACTTCTAATGTGTGTAATTAAGATTTTCTTTATACCCACGATAGTTATATAGGAAACAATTTTAAACATACGTAATTTAGAAGAGATTTAAATATTATTGTAGGAAGCAATTTTGTTATGTGGAAACTGATTTTCTCTTTATATTAGAGAATCATCAGACTTATAAAACATTTCAGCTCCTCTTTTATAAAAAGCTGGAAGAAATATTACCTTCCTTGCAAAGATATCAGAGACTGAGAAGAGAAGAGTAGGGATGGAGTGTGGATTCCCAGAAGACCATTACAGGACTTGTTGAAGCTCCCCAGCAACAAAAGAAAAGAAAACAGACATTAAATATAGCAAAGTGAACACCATGTTATAAAACGATCCTAAAAACCTTCTGATTTGCCTACATCGATGCTATGTTGGGATCCCTGCCTCCTAAACATGAAGAGTCTTTTCTGAGTATCTGAGTAATTCCACCATCCTAGGTACAACACAAAACCTGACATGGAATCCATCCCCCGCCCCCCTGCCTCAGGGATCTAGGAAATGAATCAAAGATTCCTCAAGCCAAAATTTGTAAAATGATTCATGAATGTTACATTTTAAGATACTGGCACATATTTTTATAGTATGAGAAATCTACAGAACATTTTTTTAAACCCCTTTCGAATGGATTATTTTGGTAATTTCAAAAAACCATGGTTTTTTGACAGTGAGAAGACCACACATTGCTTGCCCACAATGTCATCCTGACCCACAGTAAGAAGACCATCCATAAAAACATCAGTGTTAAACTGGCAAAACGAAACAGCAAAAGATCATGAAAGTTCAGTTGTATTTTAAAGACATTGATTTCTTGACTTTCCAAAGGACTTTTTCCTAAAGAAAATTGCAGATGATGGAGAACTACTGTTAGTGTTAATTAAGTGGGGACAGCTATGTTTTCTTTAAGCAAACCAAACTCCCAAATTCACTTAACAGGAGAGAATATGCATTTCTCCAAAAGTTCCAGAATCTAAGCTCACAAACTAGAGAGGGTAATCTGCATAAAGGATTGTTAGAGATGCACAAAAAGTTTCAGAAACACTTTGATTCAAATGAATAAAATGAATCAGAGCTGCCAGATTTCAGATGCTTGATTCTCATTACCATTCAACTTAATATTCTTTTCTATCAACTTTTATTAATATTAGTATTCTATAATGTACAATATTTATAGATGTATGTACCCCTTTCATCCCCAGAATACCCATGTACACAAAGTGGGAATTTTAAATTCTGAAGAGAATTATTTACAGCAGTACTTCTCAATCTATTTATACTGAAGGACTAGCTTTTTAAAAATATTGTTTTATTTTTGTTTGCTATCTCTTAGGGATCAATTTTAATATTCAATACAATAAAATGGTGTTGGAAAATGAAATTAATAAAACAAAGACATACAGACAGAAACCATATCTTTATTATTAAGTTCAAAAGTCATTCTGTCCAATTGCCATAAAAGTTTTAAAATGCCTACTCCCTAAGTTTCTACTTATCTCATTATAGACCAGGAACAATTCTCAGATGGGTACTGGCCCCAATTCACAATTTGAGTAGCACTGACTTAGAGGGTTCATATTAACATAAATGATCATGATTTTTCACAGGATGAAAGATATTGAGGTATAGGGGTTAATTCTATGTAGTGGCTATAGCAATAAATGATGAATTTTATTTGTGGAGTACATTTTACTTCCCAAAGTGTTTGTATATACATGATCTTATTTATCTTCAGAGCACACTGCATGGCAGGTATCTGAAAATTCATTACCAACAAGAAGCCAAAACATCTTCATCAGGAAAAGCCTTTAAGTAAAGATGTTCTTGCCTACTCTTTTCTAGTGCTAAAAATCTGGGCAGAAAATATCCCGCACAGTGAACGGAGTTACTGTTTTTTAATTTTTTTTAAAGAGTGTGTGTGTGTGTGTGTGTGTGAGAGAGAGAGAGAGAGAGAGAGAGAGA
The DNA here is from genome assembly GCF_052094955.1 of Ictidomys tridecemlineatus. NCBI lineage: Eukaryota > Metazoa > Chordata > Mammalia > Rodentia > Sciuridae > Ictidomys > Ictidomys tridecemlineatus. The sequence continues at coordinate 148,597,535 of NC_135483.1, read as the reverse complement.
GAGAGAGAGAGAGAGAGAGAGAGAGAGCAAGAGAGATAGAATTTTTTAATATTTATTTGTTTTTAATTTTTTTTGGCAGGCACAACATCTTTCTTTGTATGTGGTGCTGAGGATCGAACTCGGGCCACATGCATGCCAGGCGAGCGCGCTACGGCTTGAGCCACATCCCCAGCCCCAAACTTTTTTCAACTATTTCAAGAAACATCTACTGAATATATGTACGTGCCATACAGAATTCAGCTTCTGCAGGGAATCTGGGAGGTGAATAAGATGTCATTCACATAGGGTAGATGAAGCACATAGTCACTAAGTTTAGTGTAAGGTACAATAGAGGTATTATCTGAGTACCAAACCAAGTGCAAAAGGAATTGAGAAGAATAGGTTAAATTTGGGTTGGGTTTAAATATGTAGCAGCTTTCAGAATTACTAAAATGGATCTTTGATGAGAAAATAGAATAACATGAACAATGTCACCCAAGTATGAGACAACAAGGAGAATATGGAAACCAGTTCATCTCAGCAGGATTTGTGGTGCATCAGATTGGCTTCTTGGAAATAAGGCTGGAAAATCAGATATATGCTAAATCATCCAAGAACTCAACCAGAAAATTATGGAGTCTGGGTGCCTCTTTTGTCCCATGGTAGGCCTCCGTTCAAGGTTCAAGTGAGCCCCTCTTTCAACCTGTATTAACCTTGATTAAACATTTAATCACTGTCCACAGAAGGTAATCTTGACCATACAAAGGTTAGACAAGAGATAAATTACAGAAGATCTGATGGCAAGATAGAAAATAGTATACACACAACAAGTCCTTATTAAATATTTGTGACTCACCCAGTTTCAAGAGGGTTCATCTCGAAACTTTTCCTCTCCCTTTCAGAACAATTTAAAATATCTTTTCTTTTAAAATCTTCTATTTTCATATTTCTCATTCCATTCAGTAAATAAGGACTATCATTAGTATCATCCTCCTTTAAGTCTATAGAGCAAAAGAATAAATCATACTTAGATTTCTTTCTCTAATTTGAATGGAACTACACAGAGAAATTTGTTAGATGATAGTTGGCACTGGAATAGTCATGTCATATAAGAGTTGAGGCTTATGCCAATCACAAGAAGCCTTTCTAGAGAGGAGAAGCAAATGGAGGAACAAAGATGACAGGAAACATATGGTGTTGGAAAGACAGAACTTCTGACCTTGACTTTAAAATCCACTTTAGCTCCTGCTTTACTTGGACTCTTTTTTTTCATGGGTACCTGCACAGGTCCTTTAGATCCTTACAATGAACTTGTTTTTAAATTTTATTTAGCTTTAATGAGCTTCTGGTCATGAAGATGTATTGCACTTCTAATCTGGCTATGAAGGAAGAAGAATGTAATAACTGTACAAACCACTTTCGAATTTTCCTAAGCTGCAAATAGGATAACAGAGGCTAGGTATTAGCTATCTCCAGAATTATACAGGCTAATCTATCTTCCCCTAGTTTTTATATATCAGAGGCTGAACATATATAGTTTTAAGCTACGAAATGTTTATTCCCTGATAAAAGGAAATGGATTGAAAAAGATAATCTGGCGAATAATGGCATAAATGTGGTAGATGGATATGACTTTGTAGCTCCCTATACTTTGCTCCATAATTTTTTTAAACCTACCTCAAAATTCGATAGTTATGCTAAATCTTTTTTTTTTTTTTTTGTATTAAGGATTGAACCCAGGGTGCACAACCACTGAACCACATACCAGTGCTTTTATATGTACATATATAATTTAGAGACAGTTGCTTAGGGCTTTGCTAAGTTGGTGAGGCTGGCTTTGAGCTCACAGTCCTCCTGCCACAGCCTCTTTAGCAACTGGGATTAGAGGCGTGCACCACTGCACCCAGCTAGTAATGTTAATTCTGATATGAATTTTGAATTAAAACTAAAAGATTATTTTTTTTCTCAATTGAAATAAAAAAGTAAAGCTGACATGTCTACAGTAAAATTACAGAATCCTGACCCTGCAACTGGTTGCAGGCTGCAAGATGAAGTATGGATGATGCTCTGTGTATACCGAGACAGGAATTCTCACTGCCAGTCACTCTTACTTAGGTTGTCCATATTGTCACCTTTGGCCATGAAGGACACCAGTAAATACAGCACCCTCAGGAAAGTAAAATGAGGGATCATGGATGCACTGCCAAGAGAAGAAATAAAGTCACCAGCATAGGACAGAACAGGCAATAAGTTTCAGAACATTGAATTTTATGATTAAAAAGGGCTGGTTGCTAATAAAATCCAATGATTATGACATGATTTCCCCAACCATACTTAAAGTTAACACCAAGGTTACCCAAACTGAATATTTTTATGGATTCAGATACCAGAAGGCATTTATAGATGTCCCAGCTGCAAAAGTTCTAAAATATAACTATTATATTCAGTTCAACAGAACAGTAAAGTGAAAGCACTTATCACTGGTGACATTCCAGGGAACAGTTAGAATTGTTTTATGGCCTTTGGTAATGAAAGTGGACAGCGGTGTAACAATACATAATAAGGTGAGTTTAGTTTTATGTCCTGAGAACAATCTGCTTTACCCTTATGGTTCGATTCTTTAAACTGTTTCTGTTTTAAGTAATTACTAACGATAGCTGGCAAGTGACAGTTGTAACCACCGCAGCAAATGGGCTTTGTTGTAGTGCTGTAGTCTGCCTGCAAGTATTATTACCTTGGAGTTCTAGGGAATTTAGTCTAAGTGAGGATGTCACATGAAACAAATGCCTGCTGACTCCGATTGAGTTTATAAGGATCTCCTTCAAGCAAGACTAGCTCAAGCTTATGGCCAGTGGAGCTTCACAAAGTACGGTCTGTAGAATAACACTGAGTTGTAGCATAACAACTCATGTAGCTATTAACAGAAATGTATTTTATTTTAATTGTTCCATTTTTACTTGGAAATGAATATATTAAAATAAATATAAAGATCACATGAACTCCATGATTTCATAAATACTATTGTATAACTTTTTAAAAATTAAGTCCTTACTAAGTAAATCAGTCAGTAAGTAATAATATAAGAGGTAGGTAGGGAAAAGAAAAGACACCTTATGTTGGTGTGTGGCTATGGTGGCAGCCTCCAGGATGACTCCAGTGGTCCTCTATCCCTGGAATTCTATGCTTTATACAGGCTGCCACACAATGATTAGAGCTAACAAGAAACCAAAAGGACATCATGTAAATAGAGGGATCTCCCAAGGTCAGAATGCCAGGCATTGAGGCCTTCCTTTTGCTACCTTTGATCATTTGTTCTAGGGGTATTTAGTGGCTATGCCATGAAAAGCAGCCTGAATGTCCCATATAGTAAGGAACTAAAGCCTGTGGAACATCCAGCAAGAAACCTATCCTCTTGTGTACAGCCAAAAGGATGAGCAACCACATAGGGCACCCTAAGTCAGAGCCACTCAGATCAGCACACCCAAGTTTCTGACCCACAGTAACCATGTTAGATATTACACACCTATTGTCTTAAGATGCTGAAATTGGGTTATTTTATTTCATAGCAGTGGATAACTAATAATAGATAAGTTATAAGATGACTGAGACTGGGAAAGAATGGTGGAGAATCCCATTTACCATTACCCACATATGCTTTGTGTTTTCTCCTCCCCTTTTCTGAAATATCTCTTAAGTAAGGCTGAACTGATATCTGACAAAGTTTGAACCTCTTGTTTTGTTTTGCTGAGACTGCACATAGTACCTCTTATCTGGAAAAAAAAATGAGAGGATATAGAATTCTAATGAAGGCAAAGACTGTTAAGCTAAGAAAAATCTTATATATTCTAAGGACAGACCAGTTCTAGAAACATGCTAGATGAGTGTCTTTATTTTCTTTTGTTCACATTCTGTTTTTAAAAGGATCTCAAAGCAACTGCCATCTCTCAGCTTTGCCCTCATTTGCAACTCTTTTTTTTTTTTTTTTTTTTTTTTAGGTAACTGGGACTGAACCCAGGGATGTTTAACCACTGAACCACATCCTTAGCCCTGTTTTTTATTTTATTTAGAGAGGGTCACGCTGAATTGCTGAGGCCGGCTTTGAACTCTTGATTCTCCTATCTCAGCTTCCTAAGCCATTGGAAATAGAGGTGTGCATCACAGAGCCTAGCCTCATTTGCAACCTAATAGTTTTCGTGAGTCTGAAGTATATTCAAAGTAATTGGTATTACATAGGATCTTTTTTTTTTTTAACTTCAAAATACATTTAAAGTATTTCTTCTATTTTATTTTAAAGACCCAACTGGCTTTTTTGGACACTTTTTAATTGAACATATTTCTGGTGTATGATTTGATATTTCCACAAATGTATTGATCACATCAGGGTAGTAAGCACATCCGTCACCTCACGTATTTGATATTTACGGGAAGAACATTTGAAAGTCTTTCTTCTAGCTATCTGGAAATAACAGCCGTCTATCACTAACTTTAGTCATCTTTTTGTGCAACAGAGCAACAGAATTTATTCTTCTTATCTATAATTGTAACTTCATACTCACTGATCACTACCCCCATCCTCTCTATGCCATCCCCTCCCCCGTATCCGATAACCACTGTTACACTCTGAATCCCATAAGACCAACTTGTTTTTTTGAGATTTCAAGTATAAAAGTGAGGTCAAGTAGTATTTGTCTTTCTCTGTCTGACTTATTTCCCTTAATATAAAATCCTCCAGGTGTGCCCATGTTGTCTCAAATGAGAGGATTTCATTCTATTTATGGAAGAATAGTATTTCATTGTGTAGGTCCCATCTTCTTTATTCATTCATCTGCTGATGGCATTTAGGTTGATTCTAAGTCTTGGCTCCTGTGAATAATGCTACAATAAACATAGTAGTGCATATATATATATATTTTTATTTTATTTTTTTAATATATTCTCAGGAGCAGGATTGATGAATCATGTGCTAGTTCTGTTTTAGTTTTTTGAGGAGCCTCCATACCGTCTTCCAAAATGGCAGTACTAATTGATATTCCCACCAATATTGTGTAAGTATTCCCTTTTTTCAACACCTTGCCAAAACTTATTACCCTTTTGTCTTTTAGATAAGAGCCACTCTAATTGGAGTAAGATGCTATCTTAAAGTGGTTTTGATGTGGATTTCCTTGAGGATTTGTGATATTGAGTTTTGGGGTTTGTTTTTATATGTTTATTGACCATTTGGATGTCTTCTTTTGAGAAATGTCTACTAAGGACTTTTATTTACTTTAAATCACGTTTGCTTTGTTGCTTTTGAATTATATAAGTGCTCACATATTCTGGAAGATTAACCTCTTGTCAGATATACAGTTTGTAAATATCCTCTCACATTCTGTAGCTCTTCTCTCTGTTGATTCTTTCCTTTGCTGGGCAAAAAGCTTTATAGTTTGATGAAGTCCCATTTGTCTATTTTTTTTTAAAAGCAACAGTTTTGTTATTAACTTTCTCCTCATGTCAGTAGAAGCAGTTTGCTACAGTTCCTTGGTGATATTAGTGCAGCCTCGTGCCTTCACTCAGAAGACTTGGGGAATTTCCCTGATGCTCTTTGTCCCTCAGATTAGGAAGCGAGAACTAGAGGGAACAGCAGAGTGAAAAGGGAAACTCTGTTCCTTCTGTGCATTTACTCACCTATTCTCATTTAACTTCTTTTTATTTTTATCTCTCAGTTCTTTTTTCTTCATCCTTGGAAGCTTCTTATTAGATTTTGGACATGCATGTTGAGAATTTTGGCCTCCACTATGTCAGCATTTCCATAATTGCTCTTGCCATTGGCTACTACTCCAAGATGATCACTAAAATTACATGCCCTGGGATTTAACTACAGACCAGACCATGGTGTTTTTTAATCTTCTCCAGAATTCCTTTCAAATAACTAAGGAGCTAATCATCCCAGCCTTATTTTTTTCTTTCCTTTATCCTTAGTTTGGACCTTTGCAAGCACCTCTTTTTCAACAGAACAGAAGTTCATTTACTTTAATTTTTTTTTTTCAGGCTACTTTTGTTCACAGGATATAAGAACAGAGCTGACATCTCTCCATGAGCCAGCCTCCCCAGTAATTTACAGGATGTTCTGACTCCCAACATATTATTTGCCACACAGTAAATTTAGTAAATCACTTGTTGATTCCTGCACAGAAATCATATTTATTAATGCCTCTAACCCAGAGGAAAGCAATCTTGGTAGGGATGTAAATGATACATACCAGGAACTAGCTTCTAATTTTGGTTCTAAATCTCTGTGTCAGTCCTCAGCTGCTATTCACTCCATCTGTAGCCAGGAGAGTTGGGTAAATGACCTAGGACACTTCCAGCTCTGTAGGCCTGGAGCCTCTGTGCCAGCATTGACAGCTCAGAACAGCCACTTATTTCTGTGGGGACATGCTTTTCCAGCCACCTTTGGCTCTCCATTCCCTTTCTGACTGCTTTGTTTATTGTCATAAGTCATGCCTGTCCCTTTTCTTTGTTCTGTCTGCCCACCCCCACCCCCTTTTAATTGGATTCCCTATCCTTTATTTATTTATTTATTTCTCTAAAGTCTGTATTTGGGGGATGGGGAATGACAGACTTGTTACTGCTTGACATGTATTATGCTCTTCTAGATTCTTTGGAAAACAAACCTGAAAAAGTTTTCTAGGAAAGTAGATGCTCAGACATTCCTTATTTGCATATCATTTCCTTCTGGAATGTTCTATCAATTAGTTGGTTAAGTTATTGCACACCAGGAGGTACTCTCCATGAAAAACAGCCATCTCTGTGCCTTGTTCCCTCTTCAGCCCCAGCATGTAGGCCTTCACTGGATAACATAATAATTGTGATTATTTATATCAACTTATATGCTCAATATGCTAAATTAATTGAACCAAAGTCTCAAGGAAATTTGCTTTTGAGGAAAGCATGCCTGAAAGACATCAAATCTATTTAGAAATAGCAGTGGTTCAGAGAATACTTAATGTAGTCATATTAAATTGTTCCCAATGTGATATGAAGCAGAAAATCAGAAAGAAAGAAAAAATTCCTAGACAGGAGTGTCTAGTAAACCTCTAAATAGTTCACAGCTGTGTGGCATGTGGTATGACTGGATAAACAAGCTTAACAAGCACATGTGGGCTGGAGAATTCTTCTGGCTATAATTGTACTTCGCATCTCTTCCTGTGGCCAGACACAAGGCAAAAATGTTAGGGTCTCTATTCTTAATGACCATGCAGTCTTGAGTTATAGAAATTCCTTATTAGTCTGAGTTTCATAAGTACAGGTTTTATGTACCTAAAGCTTATTTTTATTTTTTTTAAATAGAAGCTGTTTCTGAAAAGAAATATTAAATGAAAGGGAGGGAATATAAATGAAATTTTAAAAAATTAAATTCATGAATTAAGGGCTAGTTCTACTTTGTAATTTGGTTTAAAGGAAAGAATGAACTCTTTTCAATTTCAGTAATTAAATTATGTCTCTGTATTTAACTGGTATTTTCAAACTACATGGCTTATTTATTGATCAAAAAGTCTTTTGAGGCCTTTATGCAAGGAAATACAAATTTGAAAGATTAAAAGGATTGACAAAAGCTCAATTATTTTTACTCCTTTTATGTAAACCCAAAATTTTAAAGTATGATTCACTGAAAAATTATGTTTTAATGAAGCTTTGCTTTTCTGTACAGAACAATCCTAAAGTATTTAATTCATAAAATGGATATGTCAAAGTAAAATTATTTTAAAGATTGCTATTTGATGATCTAAAAGCATGTCATAAATTATGATATTGGTGTCAGTACAATGATACTATTGAATTAATGCTTCCATTTCTATAGGTAAATTTTTAGTTTGGAAATTACTGTTGGCAGAAGTTTAGAACATGTTCTAAATTTTTAAAACATTACTTAGTTATTCAATTGAATAAAATTGGTTTGTCAGTTAACCTTTTTTCATGAATGTAAAGAAAACTTAAGATTGAGTCAATATGACCTGAAAAACTGAGTCATGTTAACAAAAGTCACTGATGGATATTGTAACAAATTTAATATCCACATACTACTTTAAGTACAGCAGACAACTTCAAATCCCTATATGATCCAATGCATAGTTAACAGAAAACCTAATTTTTTTAGTTTTAAAGATTATTCATACTCACTATATAAAATTTTAAGTGTAACAGAAAAGTAGAAAAAAAGAATAAAACCCAAATGAAACAATATAGAAAAAACATCAGTGCTAATATATTGGAGTATTTCATTTATGATATTGCTATGATTTTTAAACATTATTAAGATACTGAAGAATGCACCTATTTTTATATATTGGCTTTAAGAATAACTTTAACATTTATTTTTCTATTTAAAAGTCACATTTGTAGTATATTTGAAGCATACCTTTTTTTAAAAAAAAATTTTTTTAAAGGAGAGAGAGAGAGAGAGAGAGAGAGAGAGAGAGAGAGAGAGAGAGAGCAAGAGAGAAAATCTTTTTTGTAGATGGACACAACACAATGCCTTTATTTTTATGTGGTGCTGAGAATCGAACCTTGGTCCTGCCCATGTGAAGTGAGAACTCTACCACTGAGCCACAATCCCAGGCCCCCTCTTTTTTTAAGGAAAAATTTTTTAAAAAATTATTTCAGAATCTCAATACAAGGAGAATACTAGTTGAGCTCTAATATATATTGGAATTTAGTCGTTGATACAAGTTACACTGCAATCAGTAGTTTAAGGAAAAATATTATTAATAATAGTGGATATAAACCAGAAAAAAACAGATTGGATCCACATCTCATTTCACATACTGGTCTAGTTCAAAGACCATGTTTTAAAGGCTTGGTCCCAGCATGGTAAGACTGAGAGGTACAGTGGATCTTTGGGATAAGGAGCTTAGGAGAGGCACTTAGGTCATTTTGGGGGTGTTCCTCCAAGGGGTACTTTGGAATCCCAGTCTCTTTCTCTTCCTTTCTTCTTTGTTGGTCTCTGGCTGGTGATGTATGGTCTGCAGTGCCACCTGCTCCCTGCCATTGCCATGTAGCACCCCACTGGGGGCCTAGAGCAATGGGCTCAGCAAATTGTGCACTAGAGCCTCTAAAATTATGAGCCAAACCTTCTCTGGTATTTTGTCATAGTGACAGAAAACTGACTAACACACTGAGATAAATTTTAACCAAATGGAAGATTATAGTATTGTAAATAAACCATGGGATAACTTTTTTAAACTATAACTCAAAATTTAGGAGAAAATTGTTAAAATGTTTTATTGACTTATTTTTTTGAAAGGAAGGAAAGGAATAAGGGGAGTCAAGTGTCCTCAGCTCTGTCTTTAGGTGGTTTAAATAAAGGAAGAATTAGGATGAGGGAAGACATATGCTTAGTTAAGCAGTCTCGGTCAAACTATGGAGGAATCAATTTTTAAAAATGATCAATTGGATTACAAAAATTTAATTTAATTTAATTCTGTATCTGATTGTTAAAATAAGTACCTAAACATTTCAAAACTTAAGAAAAGTCAAAAGAAAAATAATAAACTAAGAAATAATATTGGCAATTCATATCCTAGACAAAAAAGTCAGCCTCCCTAACACACACACAAAGATGCTAGAAATTTAAAAAGAAAAATAACAACCCACTCTAAAAATGGGCAAAAGGAAAGTAAATCTACATAAAGATAATAAAACTGCTTCTTATATTCACAAAAAGATGCTAAAATTCATTGGTAATAAAATAAATCCAAATTCTAAGGTACTAAACACTATTCTAAGGTACTATTTCTCACCCAAGAGACTGCAAAATTATAATAATTTAATTAGCAATAGTAAAAGTAATAGCATAGAATACAAATAAAATTACTTAAAATGAGCTCTGTAATGAATGCTTTATGTTATGTCATTGAAAACTCAAAGTAAACTCTAGAAAAGATAGAAAAAAAATCACAATTTACAGAAGACAAAAATCAAAGGCAAGGAAAAATGAAGTAATTGCTGAAGATCAGTTGACCGGTAGATGGAGAAACCAGCAATTAAATACAGATTTGCTTACCCAGAGTCTCAGTCATTCTTTGCCCCAGGGAGTTTTGGGGGGTTGCTTTTGGCAAATTTTTCCTATGTGATCATTCAGAACTTCTCTGAACTCCTCACCTACACCTTCCTAAGTGCCTGACACAGTGTGGTGCAATATCCCTTACAGCTGAACAAAGCCATTGTTATGCCATTCAAAACATATCCTGCCTGTGCAAAAAAAAAAAAAAAAAGAGTGAACAATCATGTGTAGGAACTACTTTATGTGGTCCATAAATGGCAGTAGGACATTGAAGGAGGAATCCAAATGGGGACAAAAATTGATTTATCTAACAAAAAAGGCAGGAAATATTGCAAAGTCGTATAGGAGAATGCTCCTATCTTCCACAGTACACACAAAGGGCTACCTTCTTAACAAAAGCCACATCATCATTCTCTTCTCTGCTTTCAAATAATAGTTACTGCAGTTAGTCCCTCTTTTCCACATTTTTTAATTTTTTTTATTGGTTGTTCAAAATATTACAAAGCTCTTGACATATCATATTTCATACATTAGAATCAAGTTGGTTATGAACTCCCAATTTTACCCCAAATACAGATTGCAGAATCACATAGGTTACACATCCACATTTTTACATAATGCCATATTAGTGACTGTTGTATTCTGCTACTTTTCCTATTCTATCCTCTACTTATACACAGTCTTGTCCCAAATGATTGCCTGAGAAGTAAACCCTTGTTGAGGGACAGGTACTCTGTCTTTTCTTTCTTTTTGTCTCCTAGTATTTGCTTGGTTCTTGGAAGTTTGAATGGGACCATTATGATAAAACAATAAGAGCAGTAATGGTTATGTGAAAGGCTTTAGAAGGGGGGTTACAGTAGGGTTTGCAAACTATACTTTTCCCTTTTATGATTACAACTGAAGTTGAAACTTTTATAGTCAAGATCCAGGCTTGAAGCAGAAGACCTTTGCAAAGAGATGATTAGAGAGGTGGTGATGAAGGGACTATTTATAGAGGTATAGCAGGGTTAGGAAACCAACAAGGAATGGTGATGCAGCCCAAGACTTTACCACCCCAAGGCCTACAGAGCTCAAAGTGTGGCAATGTGAGATGAGACCCAAATAGTAAGAAATGGCAACTACTAGAAAGCAATGAGAGCCGATAGAGGAATGTACTCTTTACCCAAACTGGCCAGTGTTGGTATAGTGTTAGTGAGAAGCACAAAAATACCCTGATATCTGCCTGCTAGTCTCTCTTTCTCTCCCCTCCCACTATATGATAGTTACCTGGTCTTGTTCATTAGGCAGAGTAAGAGGTGAGAGAGTTCAGATGAGAAGCCCATAGCAATATGCCTGGTAGGGCACAGGCAGCATGGACCAGGGCAGGGATCAGATCTGCAAAGACAAGGGACCATAACCAGTGCAAGTCTCCTCCTATTGGTTTGGACATTGTTATTTGTAAAAAGTGACTATTTTTTGGTGAATAATATGAGGATAATCATCAGATATAAAATGTATGAATATATAAAATACATTGAATATTTTCTAAGAATGCTGCTTATGAGAAATGTAGAAGTGTGATAGCATACCCCTTGCACATTGTCATAACCAATTTTATTATTTAGCCCCAGAAACTAGCAGGGAACCACAATAGCATTCAGAAAAAGACTGAAGACACATCTCTCCTATTATCAATATAAAAATAAACTCCTGGAATGCTCTATAGGACCCAGCATCCCTGACCCACTTTTCTTTTTTAGCACCTTTTATTCACATGTTATACGAAGTACAAATTTTGACACCCTACATTCAGTATAGATTTGACAACACTATGTCCCCAAATTCACATTTCTCATTTTAATTGGTGAATGAAAGATATCAACCATTTCCACTCTAATGGGACTACCACAATATTAAATTTGCCCTTAATTATAGGAGCTGACATAATACCATTGCTTGGGATAGAGAAGTCAGAGGAAGAAGATTTAGAGAGAAGTAAATTTAATGGTTCATTTGTGACTAGTTGAAACAAAGAGGCCCATTCAACCTCCCCAGTGGATAATTGAGTTTGGAGTTCACAGGAGAGGCCTGGGCTAGAGATGTAAATAAGGAGTTGTCAATGTGGAAGGTACATAGAGCCAGGAGCAAGAATGAGATCACCAAGAAGGAAGCAGAGTTAGGCAAACGGTTCCTCATGAATTACAAGTCACTTTCAGAAAGGGAGCTTTCCAGATATTAAAATGTATTTTTAAACTGCAAAATTTAAAACAATGTGATATTGAGTTACCATAGTGATCCAAGATAAAAGGTCTTGGAAAAGGACTTAAGAGTATGTGTGTGTGTGTGTGTGTGTGTGTGTGTGTGTGTGTGTATGTATCTCCATGTGTGATAACTGCAACATTTCCAATATACAGAGCAGATGTAGATTACTCAGTGGAGTATAATCATCTCAAGATCCTTTATCCACTTTCTTTGGATATTGTTATTTTCACAACCTGTTGCTATGCTATTTCAACAAAATAAGCTGAATAGCTAAAAGCCTGGGGAAAAAAGTTAGTTCTTCCCTTTAATTTATGCAGACTTTATTTTTACCTAATTTGAAACAAATATATTAGCATACAAATAAAACATTTTTTGTAATCTAGATATAAGGAAAGTATTTATAAGCATGCCATCCAAGTTAGAAACCACATAAAGAGTAAATAATGCAATAAAACAGAATCAGAATCAAATAATGACATACCAGGAAGAACATTTTCAACATAATTGACAAAGCGGAATTTTCTTAATATATGAAGACGTCTCATAAAATGCTGTTTAATATTCATGGCAACATAGAGGGTAGTTTAAATAATTTTTAAATCATGAAAAAAAAGAAAATATCAAATAACTTGTAAAACAATGTTTAGCATATTTATAGAAATAAACTGAAACAATAGTGAAATAATAATTTATCTATGAGTAGATAGGCAAAGATATAACTTAAATCTTACACTATTGATGGAGGTCATTTTGGTAATATATATCAAAAGTCCTTAGTATTGGCTAGGATGGGTCCTGTATTCCAAAGATACCAGAAGTTATATATAATCCATGCCACGTATTTTTTTTTTTTACATTATAACATCAACTCCTCTCCCCTGAAATTGGGTGACCTTTGTAACTGCTCAAGTGGTCCCCCACCCTTCTGCCCTCTGCATGCTCTTGAAGCCCAGCCACCACCTCCTGCAGAAGCCATGCCCTCAGCTTTTGACTACAACCAACCACTAGGAATATGAGAGTTTTAAGGCTTCAGAAGATTCTAGAACTCTGACTTCTAGTCTTCTAGCCAAGATTCAAATGTCACGGAGCAGAGACTAGGGGTCCCTCTTTTTCTAAATTTTTTCACCCACAGAACCTACAGGTAAATAATAAATGGTTATTGTTATGTTAGGCACTGAGTTTGGAGGTAATTTTTAATGGAGCAATATGTAAGTTCAAGGCTCATCTTGGCAACATGGAAGACTCTGTCTCAAAAATAAATTAATAAATGAAAAAGAGTGGGCTGTAGCTCAGTGACAGAGTGCTTGCCTAGCATATGCAATGAGCCCATGGGTTCAATTCCCAGTGCTGCTAAAAAATAAAAAAATAAAATAAACAAAGAAAGGAAGTACATTTGTCATATTTTGAAAAAGTGAAGAATAATGCCCCTGCACTTCCACTCTTCCTAAATCCTGTTTCCTATTCCTTATAAAATCAGCAAATGCCCTCCTTGTTCTCAAGGATGCATACAGAGAGAAAATAATGCTGTATTTGAATTAATGTATATAGATACTAACTGAAAATAAATGAAGCATATTATTATACATCAAAAAGATGCTGTGTAATATTATTGTGCCTGTTTTTATCATGGGAAAAACATTTCAGAAACTCTAAATGGCTTGCCCAATATATCAGCTAGAAATTATCACAGAATAAAATTAGTTATATTAACTATAATACTTATAATCTTTGCATTGGACAAGAAAACATCAAAAGCTTTTCAAATTTCAATTTCCTTAGACTAGGTACTATGAAAAGAAGATTTTATAGTCATATTGATTCTGACTTTAGTCTAGTAAATTATAAGAATTTAACACAGTGAATTTCCCAAGTAGATTATTATTGAAGTACAGAGGTAGAATTGTAAATTCAGTAAAATATGTCCTCAGAAATCACTCACATTACTTTTATCCTTCAATTCATTACTGAGACATATGGTCATGTGCCGCTTCTCCCCACAGAAAGGTTGATTCTGGCCATAAGAATTATGTTAGTTCAAATACATTTCCTGAAAATTTTATGTCATCAGGCCAAAGGAAATTACAATTTTTGGCAATTATAATTTTAAATTAGTTATCCTATCTTATAGTGTTTTGCTGATTTTTTATTATGTTCCTTCAGGAAGCTATATGGAAATAACTCATTAAAACCTTTTATAAATACCCTGGTAACATTGGAAAATACTGTCTACCTTTACCAAAGGTTATGTAGAAGTGTGCCATTGACTAGGAAAACACCTAAGCAATCAGAAGCTACAACTCACTTTTCATAGAGGATAAAAGTGAACCTCAGAGAATACCAGTTATCATTATCCAAAGATCAAACACCACAGAGCAAGAGAGCCACCGTCAGAAATCAGACTTCCTAAACCCTGGTCTGCTTCTTCCTCTTCACTGCTGCAGTTCACAGTATGGCAGCACCACAGCTGCCTAGCTGGGCCAAAGGAAACGAGTGACTACGTCTTCCAGGAGACGTAGGTGTCAACTGTCTGTGGAATGCTCAGAACACAGTCATTTATGGATTCTATTTAATTAACAAGACAGTTCTAAATGTGGAATAAGGATGTGCCTCGTGTCATACGGATGCATCCAAAGCTGTTGTTTAAGTAATGGAGTGGTTATGGCAATCTTCCTAAATCATTGCAAATTATTAAGCAGCATGTGGTACAGTTGGGACCAGGAAGGCTCAGGTGTAATAAATGATTGTCCTTTGAGACAGTCATTTCTTCATAATAGGCAAGTAATTCATTAGGGAAATATAAGAAGCTCCAACTGTAGTAATTAAGCATATTGAAAAATGCTATATAAATATAATCCTTTGCTTCTTGTATGAATTAAAGGTGAAAGCAAAGATCGGTTTCCTAGTAAGAGATCAAAAACATGCAGAATAACTCAAATTAGAAATGTTCTTTGACTCAAAATAGCAATTATTTTGCATGAAGAAATTCAAATTTCCATTTTAAATGTATTCATTTAATTCAGATTTTAATCATTACAAAAATATACTTTAAAATGAGCAATCTTAAAAACTAAAAGAAAGATTAAAAGGTAGAATATTATTGGTATTTTAGAGAAGTATGACAGAAAATAAAAAGTTAAAAATACAAGTAATTCATAAGACAGAAGAATGTAGAAGTAAACATAGAGTTACTTTAGATTAGGTAGAGGGGAGAAAAGGGAAGGGAGGAGATATGGGAATAGGAAAGATAGTAGAATGAAACAGACTTTATTGCCTTATGTATATATATGACTACATGACCGATGTGATTCTACAATATGTATGATCAGAAAAATATAAATTATACCCCATTTATGTATTATATATCGAAGTACATTCTACTGTCATATATAACTAATTAAAACAAATTTTTTTTAAAAAATAAAAACAGTTCTATGGTTATTCCATGAAAGGTAATAAGCTAAAGACTAGAATATCTTGAATTAAAGTCTACAAGTTCTAGAGTTGTCCTGGAGCCTCATGCCTTTAATAAATCTGGTGACAGCTTCCTTTTCCTGTTCTTTCTTTTCCTTTTCTTGAAACACATGTACAATGTATTGTTCATCTTTCAGTTTTAATATACAATTGTTGAAGCTTTTTTCCCATTTCTGCTACGTTAATTTATTTTTAAATGCTGTTTTCTGGATAAAAACCATAAATAAATATACCAATGAATAAGGAAAGGAAAAGAAGTTTGCATATCACATGCCAACATTTAAAAAGAAAAAAAATGAACTCTGTGAATCATGATTAGACATTCAATTAAGGCAAATAAATAAGTCTAGATTTGTGTGTGGATTCCATGAATCAGATTTGTGATTACATCAATTAAATTGGAGTCCTTTATTTTTTTCACTTCATAGATAATATCTCATCCAGGACCTGCCTCTGGGTGAAAACAGGACACTGCATTTACATTACTCTGAAGAAACAGATGTAGAAAGGGGCATCTGCCTGGGAGCTTCTCTGCTTATTACCCTCCTTAATGCACTGGGCCAGGAGAAAGGAGGTTGTTTTGAAAAGTGTTAAGTCTCTCTTTTACTTTTTTAAATATAGATTTGTTTCTGAAAAATACTTTGGATTTGAGAAAAATTCTTACACAACCTTTGGAAAGAGTTCTGAACACTGGACAACTTCATTTAGTACTTAGCATAAAACTGTAACTTGTAAGATGAAAAATATTACTCTTATACAAATGTAAAATAAGAACATGTCAGAGACTTATTGAACTCAATAATGAGGGAACCAACATAAAATTGGTTAAAAAATATCTGAGGAACTAGTAGGAAATAATGAAAGAAACTAGGAACAAGATTGCTGGGTTAGCAACAAAACACAATAATATTCTATAGTTAATAAAACCATGATATTTGTGTTTAACTTTTCTACCAGGAAGAATTCACTTGTGTGTCTACAAAATAAAAACTTACAAATTGACATGAAATATCAAGAGTCTGGGTCCTAGTAGCTTTTAGCAAATAGAGTTTAATTTCTCTAAATAATTAACTAATCCATGAGTACTCCTGTGTTACTTCTTTTGCCTTAGACCTAGGTTTTGGACAATTATTCTTAACACAAATTAGTATGTAGAATAATAATATTTTATGTCTGGCAGGGTCTATAAAGATCATATTTGTCAAAGGAGATCCACAAGTTGAATTATATGTAGTACCTACCTAAGGACTCAATGTGGGTGAAAAGGAAATTAAAAACATTCCTTCCCTGGAAATATGAATACCATTTCTTATCAATAACCATGTCTGTGAGTATTAAGTTTGGGGGGTGAATGAAGTTGGTAAGACCATTGATTATTGAGATATAATTCACATATAATAAAACCATTGTACAGCATATCATTGTCATTGTTATTGTGTTTCTGAGACTATGTACCCATCAATGTCTAGAAAAACCAAGTCTATTAGCATTCATTTCCCATTCCCCACAACCACGAGCCTCTGGTAACCACAGTTTAATTTTCTC
Organism: Ictidomys tridecemlineatus; assembly: GCF_052094955.1. Taxonomy (NCBI): domain Eukaryota; kingdom Metazoa; phylum Chordata; class Mammalia; order Rodentia; family Sciuridae; genus Ictidomys; species Ictidomys tridecemlineatus. The sequence continues at coordinate 148,580,257 of NC_135483.1, read as the reverse complement.
TGTCTACAGATTGATCTATTCTAGTTGTTTCATAAAAATTGAATAATGTATAACTTTTCTTGTCTAGTTTCCCTCACTTAACATGATGTTTTAAAGCTTCTTCTACGTGGTAGCACAAGTTGGTACTTCATATTTATGACGGAGTAATGTTTCATTGGGTGGACATGTTACATTTTATTCATGAGCTGATTTGACATTTGTGTTTTTCCCACTATTTGTCTATTTTGAATAAATTTTCTATGAATACTTATGTAAAATTTTTTTGTATGCACATATGTTTTTAGTTCTGTTGGAATGGAATCACAAGATCAAATGGCAATTCTAGATTTAACTTAAAAGTCAAACTTTTTTAAAAGTGGCTATATCTTTTTACATTTCCACCAGCTTTGTATGAGGGTTTCAGTTTATACACATGCTTGACATCACTTGTTATTTTCTAACTCGAGTACAGTCACACTAGTGGGAGTGAATTGCTACCTCATAGTTTTGATTTGTGTTTCCCTGTAAACTAATGATGTATAAGAATTGTTTAATGTGCTTTTTAGTCATCTGCATATCTTCCTTAAAGAGATGTCAAATCCTTTCCCCCTTTTATTTCTTATGTGGTTTTTAAAAAACTGCAATAACTATTTTATATTCTGGATACCAGACTCTTTTCAGGTAGATGTTTGCAAGTATTTTCTCCCAACTTTATATTGTATTTTCATTTTCCCAATAGTTTCTTTTAAACCACAAACATTTTTAATGTAAACAAAGTCCAATTTATCTACTTATTCTTTAGTTGCTTGTGCTTTTGTTATCATTTGTACAAAAATACTAATACAAGGACAGAAGGATATACACCTATATTTAATGCTATGAGCCTTACAAGTGGATCTTATGTGTAGTATATGACTGAAGTGACTTTTGCATGTATTATGAGGCAAGAGTCCAAGTTTTTCTGTTTCAACAATATTAAAGTTGACCAGCAGTTTGTTGAAAGACTATTCTTTTTGCTTTGAATTATTTCTTTGACTATAAATGCATGGTTAATTTCTGGACTCTTAATTTCACTCCAACAAGATGTAGGCTTATTCCTGTATACAAATTCCATATATTAGTAACATAATTTTATAGTACATTTTGAGATTGGGACATGTGAGGTCTTCAAATTTTTTCTTCTTTTTCAAGATTGTTTTGCTTATTATATTTCCTTTTCATTTTTTATATGAACTTGAGTACCTTGTCAAGTTCTGCCAAAAAAAAAAAAAGGCACTTGGGATTTTCCCAGGGAATGTTTTGAAATTATAGGTCAATTTAGGGAGTATTACCATGTTATCAATATTTTAGTCTTCATATCACGGACATGAGAAATCTTCCTGTTTCTTCTTCCTGTTTTTTGTTCAGTGATGTTTTGTATTTTTCAGTTTTGCCCTTTGTTGACTTCATTTCTAAGTATTTTACTTTACATTATAAAAGGAGTTGTTTTTTTTTAATTTCTCTACCAGATTGTTGTACACAATTATAATTGATCATTTTATATTGATCTGGTATTATGCAAACTTACTCAACTTCCTTATTAGATTTAATGTTTTTGTGGACTTCTTAAGGTTATACATTTATATCTCTCTATCTATACACACACATACACAACATACACAGACATATCATCAGCAAATAAAAAGGGTTTGCTTTTTCTTTGCCAGTATGGAATGTGTTTTTCTTACCTGCTTGGCCTGCCCAGAACCTCTACTATGGTGTTGAACAGAAGAGGCAAGAACAGATATTCTTATTTTGTTCCAAATCTTAGGAGGAAAGCTTTTATTCTTTAACTCCCATTTATGAGGCTAGCTGTGGGTTTTCAAAAATAGATATGATTCATCAGGTTAAGGAAGTTCACTTCTGTTTCCTAGTTTGTTGAGGGTTTTGTCAGGTTAAAGGATGTTAGATTTTTGTCAAATGCTTTTTCGCTGTGTATTGAGATAATCATATTGTCTTGGCCTTTTATTCTATTAATACAATGTATTACACTGATTAATCTTCACATATTAAACTGAACATAAATTCCACTTTGTCAAAATGAAAATATATATTCTATGTTTCTAGATTTAGTTTGATAGAATCTCATTGAGACTTTTCCCCTCCGTATTATTACATATATTAGTTTGTATTGTCTTTTCTTGTGTTGTCTGTGTGGTTTTGGTGCAAGGGTAATACTGGTCTCATGCAACATGTTTGGATGTATTCCTTCCTTTATTTTTTAGAAGAATTTGAAAATTATTGGTGTCAATTCTTCTTTAATGGTGTGATAAATTTCATTAGTAAAGTAATATAGTCTTGGGTTTTTCTTTGTGGGATACTATTATGGTTCAGATATGAAGTGTCTCCAAAAGCTCACATATAAGACAATGCAAGAAAGTTTAGAGGTGAAATGATTGGGTTTTGAATGTCTAAACCTGATCAGTGCATTAAATCCCTGATAGAAATTAACTGGGTGGTTACTCTAGACAGGTAGGATGTGGCTGGAGAAGGTGGGTACCTGGAGGAGAGACTTTGGCGTATATATTTTGTCTTCGGTGAGTGGAACTAGCTCCCTCTGCTTCCTGGGGTGATGTCTTGAGCCACTTTCCTCCACCACCCTTTTCAGCCAAGATGTTCTGTCTCACTTCAAGCCTTGAGGAATGGAGTGGGCTGCCTATGGACTGAGACCTTTGAAATCATGAACCCCAAATAAACTTTTCCTCCATAAAATTATTCTTGTCAGGTCTTTTGACCAAGCAATGAAAAACCTGACTAAAACAGATGCTTTTGATAACTATTTCTTTACTTGTTACATATTTATTCATATTTTCTACTTCTTTTCTCCAAATATAGAATACCAATAGTGAGGTGAAAATTATTTTTTAATAATCCAGTAAATATTTTGGAGTTGAAAAGTACAATAACTAAAATGAAAAATTCACTAGATTTGAGTGGGCAGAAGAGTCAATGAACTTATAGATAGGTCAATTGAGATTACCCAGTCTGAAGGACAGAATGAAAACAGAATAAATAAAAGTTAACATAATCTCAGAGACCCTGAAACACAACCAAGCATACCAACATATGTCTAACAGGATCTTAGCCAGAGAGAAAAGTTCAGAAAGAATGAATCTGTAAAGAAAAAAAGGACTGAAATTTACCCAAATCTAATGAAAAACATCATTATACACATTCTAGGATCTTAACAAACCCTTATAGGATAAACTCAAAAAGATCTACACTTCAACACATCATAATATAACTTTCAAAAGACACAAAGGGATCTTTAGGCCAGAAGACAGAGGGGTGATAATTCAAACTGTTAAAAGAAAATGAATGCCAACCAAGAATTCTATATTCAGTAATACTTTCCGTTCATGTGACATCATTCCCATATTTTCCTTTAGCTCATTAAATGCTCTTTCTTTTAGTTCTTTGAACATGTTATTTTACAAACTTAAATTAACATTAACTGACATATAACATTAAAAAATTTAAATATTTAGAGACTACCTTAATTAATTTGATTTTGCCAAAGTACTGAGTTCAAAAAGAAATTGCCCCCTTTTAAATAAAGAAGAAATGACAAAATTTGAAAGTTTTAAAGTGACAATTTTCCACAATTCTAGTATTCAATCTGAAATTCCCATTGCATTAAGTTTGCTTGGGAACCATAAATTCATACTCTCTAATGAATATATACATTGCATAATGTTTAAATCAAGTTAAACATAGTTTTTTTCTTAAATGTTTATCATTTCTTTTCTTTCTTTCCTTCCTTCTTTTCTTTTTTTTTTTTTTTTTTGGTACCAGAGATTAAATCCAAGAGCATTCAACCACCAAGCCACATCCCCAGATCCTAAAATTTAAAAAAAATATTTTATTTTAGGACAGAGTGTTACCAATTTGTTTAGGGCCTTGCTAAGTTGCTGAGGTTAAACTTTCCATCCTCCTGCCTCAGCCTCCTGCACTCCTGAGGTTACAGGTGTGTGCCATTGCACCCAGCAACATCTATTATTTCTTTATGGTGTGAACCTGTAAAATGGTTTAAAGTTTTTGTCTAATTATTCTAACATTTGAGTTTCCTGAAGGGTATTTTCTATTTTTCCCCATGTATATGAGCTAAAATTCCTATTTCTTCAAATATCTAATAACTTTTTGATGAAATTTTGACATATTTAATAATTTAATGCAGTTAAATGTGTGACTGTTGAATCTGAGCCTGGTGCCAAGTGCAGATCAGAAGACCTTCCTCCTACAATAATTTACTATTGTTGTTTGTTTAGTGAATGTTTTGGTTTAATTCTGTAAAGTCTATTTTCTTTTCCATGTACAGTCACTGAAATCTCTGCTCAGTATGCTAAGGGGTAAATTATTGATTGGACAGAGATTTCTTTCAATGACTGTAACTGATGAGTTTCCTAGTCTTTGCCAAGGGACTCTATGTACATCTGGAAAATGCCTTCATCACTGAGCCAGGCAATTGAGAACTGTGTCAGTCTTTACTTCCTGTTGGGTAGAAAACCTCCAGGTTAGCCAGAGATGAGAGTTTAGGAATTCTGGGATCTTTCCTGAGAATGCATGAGCATGGATTCTGAGATATGCTAGAATTCATCAAACCTTTATGGGTATTTCATCTTCAAATTGCCCTTTTAAGCTTTTTGTTAAACTACTGTTTGCCCCAGCTGTTAGCCATGACTACAAAATTTTAACAATTGTTTCCAATTGTTTTCTTCAAAGCCTGGAGAAAAGACTTTTCTCACTGATGGAGCTTCCAGTCAGGTCCAATGGAGAAAACCTTGTTAGAATCTTTTAGGGAGTCATCCAACAGTCCAAATAAAGACAATTCTCTGGGGATGGGAGTTTGAAGAAACTCCAATTGTGTTCTTCCCCTTCCAGTGGCTACCATACTGCTGGTTTTCACTGTGACTATGGGCTGTTAATTTTCAAGGCTATCATTGAGCTGAAGATGGAGGGAGCGGGGATGGCTACCATACTGCTGGTTTTCACTGTGACTATGGGCTGTTAATTTTCAAGGCTATCATTGAGCTGAAGATGGAGGGAGCGGGGATGGAGGGAGTGGGGGGATGCAGAATAGAGTAAGCTAGGATGCCAGGAACTTCATTGTACTTATTAAATAAACACTTCTCAAATTGATAAAAGCCCTTGGTTAGTTTCCAGAGTTTTGAAAAAGTTTCTTCTGATCATTGTTGCCAGTTGTCTCATTGCTTTCATAGAGGAGAGAATTTTCAGGGGTTTGTATGCCATGATTTTTCTTAATGCCACCAGATGAAACCTTTAGAACAGGAGTGACCATTAGAATTGAATGAAAGAATAGGTTTGAAGAGAAAGGGACAGTTAAATGTGTGACTGTTGAATCTGAGCCTGGTGCCAAGTGCAGATCAGAAGACCTTCCTCCTACTTGTCTGATTCTTATGGTAATTAGATATAGGTTTGTAAAATTGACAGTTAAAAAAAAACCGGGTAAATTAACCCATATAGTTTTGATTAATTTGAATTTGCCAAAGTACTGGGTCCAAAAAGAAATTGCCCCTATTTAAATAAAGAAGAAATGACAAAATTTGAATGTTTTCAAGTGACCATTTTCTACAATTCTAGTACTTTATCTGAAATTCCCATTGCATTAAGTTTGCTTGGGAATCATAAATTTATACTCTCTCATTCTGATTGGTCCTCAGTTTTAATCATTTGATATCATAGTTAACCACATTTTATTAAGTGGTCCTAGTATCAGAGATTTTTCTTATTTCTTTTGAAATAAGTAAATATTCAGTTGATACTTAATAGGAAGTCTCTTTGATTTAGTTGTGGACATGAGTCATTTACATATACACAATTTGAATTCATGCCACTCCTTCAGTGCTCTGGAAGATTATAAAAATAATGTTGCCTTTTAAAATACTGTTAAAATCAACCAGTAAAAACAAATGGAAATAGATTTCTGCTTTTAAAATTGTATGAAAAAATACACTTTTAAAGATGTGTAAAAATTTGAATACTTCTTTGCCAATGAAAATGAATTACAGAGGAATGTCATGATAAATAGAGTTTAGCAAGAAGCCCGAATCCAACAATTTCTAAATATGATACCATAAAGATTTATCTTAAGAAGTTCATGTGCTTTGACATAGTGTTAGATCTTATTTTTCACATACCATACAAAATATTCATAAATGCATTTTTTATTTTCGCTTGAAAAATAGAAAATTGTTAGAGGCAATATGTTAATTTAATTGCATTTTATCTCACATCTGATTAATCTTGCATGCTCAAAAAGGGAAACATTTGGGATTACTTTTTATGCTAAATTGATAATAACTTTAAAGAAATCACTGGTATTATTTGAATATGAATTTTAATCTCTTGATTGAAAAAGACATTAAAATAGATCGTTGGCAATCTAATAACTAAGGAAACCAAATATCATATTGGATTAGAGCATTGTATGTGCTTGGGAAATTTTATTAACAAAATAAACTAGAAGGTTATTTTTGAGGAAGTGTCAGAAAAAATATTAATACTTTTCCCTCAATTATTATCAGTACTTTAAACCACCCTTGAATGCAAATCTGGCCCACTTTTCATGAATTTGTTGCAGTTTTGCAAACCTCATCCTAAACTGAAATAGTCAATACCTTTCCCTGGTCTTTAAAATAATTTATAAATAGTCAGAAATCTGCCAATTAAAGAAGACTTTTAAAACAAATTGGTTTGTGTAGGAAAATATTATTTTACCACATAATAGCTTTAATTTTATCTACTACATATTCAAAGTGAGCAGAAAGACAACTGTTCCCTTAGAAAGCAAGCCAGCCCAAATATCAGTAGATGGTTTGACCACGTGACATCCCCAGAGGCAGTTCTGAGCTGAGTGCACAACTGCCTGTGGAGCTCACCAAAAGGCCAGATGTTGCTACTAGAATGTTCCAAGGCTTGGCATCTGGGGTCTTGGCAAACCCAGGAGATAGCCTTGGGTCCTCTGCCTATTGCTAAAATAGGAAATGAAAGAAAGTTTCACGGCAGAAGGTCTAAATGATTCCGAAGAGAGATGAGATATGGATTAAATATATAGTTAATATCAAAATAGTTACAAGGTTAGGATAATATATATATTTTTTTTAATTTTAAGAATGACCTAAGGTAATTGTATCAATCAATCAAATTATTTTCCAGAATTGGAGATTGCAGGTTTCAGCAGTGAATAACAAGAGAAGGGAATGGTAATCTTGCTCTGGGATTTCACAGTTTAGAGTGTACTGAATTTTTCTTCATCTTGGTGCTATGAAATTAAGACTTGCCATGTGGAAGTCATAATAGTGCCACTGGGATATAAAAATGAAGTGTTTTATGGATCTGATTTTGTGAAGATATTGTTTTTCTTGGGGTATGTGATAAATTTATTTATCTCAGCAGATTCTGAGAAGTAGCACCATAAATAAGAACTTTGAAAATTCATGCCTTTAACTCAGTAATTCCACTTCTTAGGAGTCTGTCCAAAGAAACCAGTCAGATATCAGCTAAGGGTTTTAAGAACATTCATTGTGAAGACAATTAAATATTCTCATACTGATACAAATTTCCAGTAATAGAGGATACTGTATGCAATACTCTGTAGCATTAAGGCTTTTTAATGGCACAGAAAATGCACAGGATATTTAAGGAAGGAAACAAAACTGTATCAATAATGGGACTCTGATATAAAAAAAATCAGATAACTTCTCAAGACTAGAAAAACAAATAAATATATTAGCATTCATTAGGTCTAAATGGTGGCTTTTGGATAATTTTTATTTTCCTTTACATTTGTTAGTATTTTAGATATATTTTATATGGATCATATAAAACATTATGAAATACTATATAATCAGGGGTTATAAACAAAGCAGTTTATAGTATCAGCAGAATGAAAATAGTTTGAAAAGGTTGAGAAATCAACCACAATGTCTTGAAACATAAAAAACTGAGAACTCTCTTGATGTTCTGAGGCCTGTCTCCAAGTGTTGGGAATTCTGCTTTGTCTTTACTGAGGATTTAGCAACAAATTCAAAGAGGAATCCTGATACTATTGCTGTGACTGAAAATAATATGTGAAAAATCTGCTTTTAAACTGAAATATCATATCAGGGGTATGTTTTAACCGTGGTCCATGAAGAAACAGTTTCAAAATGGACAATTTTATGGTGATAAGTCTCTTGCAAGAAAGTTGGCTCATTCTCAGTTATTCTAGATGTTACCTGTAAGTTATATCACCTCTAGTTTCCCTCCCAAGATCCACATGGTGTCTGTTCTTTCCTATACTTAACACTGAAAAATCACTGCATTCTTATTGATCTTCCGTTTTATAGCTAAAGATTTCAATGTTCTTCATTTCATATTTATGATTTATTTCTATATAGTGACTCTTAAGAATATTTATCATCATATCATACAGATGTCAAAATACACCTGGAAATTGAATACCTTGAGTGATTAATACCAATATCTATATGTGTTCATACAAACTTCATTTTTAGTCCTAAACATTAAATGCTTCTGCATGTAATACCCTTTGGCAACTGGCTTAGTATTTCACTTACTTCAGGTTTGATTTTCACTAAGAAGATTCTTTAAAAATTCCAAACAAATTTATTGTCTTTTGTGTTAGATGCCCATTCAGCAACATCTCTGAGGGGTGAGGCTGACTTTCCACAGTGGCATCAAGAGAGCAATACGGGGTGATAGGGTTCTTTCTCTTTCTGAGGGTGGCAGCACAAGCTCAGCTGGGCCCCAGGTCCTCGGCCCAGCCCTCGGCAGAAGCAGTGAATTCAGCCATAACCACGGCAGAGTCTGATCATTCTCCTGATGAAATTACACTGATCTAATTTGCACGCTGTGAAGACATTTGGCACTGGCTGGATCTGAGCCTTGACATCTTCATTGGAACTAAAAGTACACTAAGAACTGACATTACATTTCACATTCTTTTCTGCCAGGCTGTGGCATTTCATCCTCTTTAAAGGCATTATTTCAAGAACATTTAATTTGGCTTTGATATGCCTGCCATTTTGCTGGGTGGAACATACTGTGCCAGAAAAGCTCAGCTGTAATAAAGTTTGGCACCAAGAGCCCACCATATACCTGCACCATCCTGTGCAATTTAATTGGCATTCAGTGGGTTGATAAATGGATTGGCTTAATGAGACAATATACTTGACATATGCAGGACTCTCCTGAGGAATAGGATTCATTTTTTCACTTCACACATCAACATGTTACAGATACCAACACAGTCACCTCCAGCAGTTGTGCTGTCGCCAATGGACGCCTTCCACTGGCTGACCAATAATGCTATCTTCCAGCCATCTCACTCTTACTCCCTCAGCAACAAAGTATGGTTTTAACATTCCATTGTCTTTTGTATTTTCCCAGACACAAGGAAGAGGATAGATAGCCTTCGTGCTTCATGTACGTACATCTGTATTTTCCTAGCAAATCAAAGGCCTTTGTAGTCTAAATAGATTCGTTTTACCTGTTGTAAAATGATGACAGAACTAGAAAATAGAAGTAATAACAAATTCTATGCATAAACTATTCACATATGCAATGCTGTAAGGGAGCAAGTGGGTGCCATTCTATCTTCAGAAATGTTGGTTTCAAGAATGAATTAATTAAAACAACAAAGAGACACCATTTTTTTCACTCCTCAGATTAGCAAAGATTAAAAAGAACCAGAATGCTGAGTGTTGGCAGGGGATCCAGGAAACAAGTACCTCACTCTCTGCTGGTGGGATTCTAAATTAATACAACTTTTTTGGAAGGCAACTAGAGATTTGTATCAGAAGCCTTAAAAATGAACAGGTCCTTTCAGTAAGCACTTTTGCTTCTGAAATATATCCCAAGGAAATATTGGCATGCCAAAGACAGATATTCAATAGTGATCATCACATATATTCTAATAGAAAAAAAATTAAACAATTTAGAAGTCTTTAAAAAAGGAGACTGCCTAACACAGATTAACTATCAGAATACAAAACACTATATAGAAATTAATATGATATTGTAGAAATATTTTTTTTGAAAAAAATGTTCTTAATGTCTTTTATGCTAGAACATTCTTATAGGACATTAGTTTCATTGTTATTTTTATGAAGGAATTCACATATAAAACCTATTCATGCCCATACTAAAAATGTCAAAAGATGAATATCGAAATAATAATGATGCTTGCTTCTAAGGATGGGATTGTTATAATTTCTTTTCATTTGTTTTTTTTCTTCTGTTTATCTGTATTTTTAGTTAAATATGTATCTTAAAGGATTTAATTAAGATGGCATTTTAAACTTCTCGAGGAATTTCTTCCTGACCAAATCTAATTCTGGAAAATTCTTTACTTTTTCTGAGTCAAATCATACCTGTGTAATTCAATTCTTCTTATGTTCTGGGTCATTTAAGTATTCAGTTGAATAGCTGTCCACATTGATAATCTATCTTAGACAAATGAAATTCCTCTAGCTTTCTGGAATTTGTCAGTTCACTACTAATGGTTTAGTACTAGAAAGCAGCAGATTTTGAGAACACCAGTGACATTCAAAGACTTCTAGAGTTTTTATTTCCTAGTTACAATCTCTATTCAGTGAAACTTGTTGGCTTGTTGGTGTTTGGGGGGTTTTGTTTTGTTTTGTTTTGTTTATAATGCTGAAGATTTCTAGAAAAAGATTGTATATGAGGATCCAGACATGATAAGGTTATTTATGTAGATTTGCCACGGCCCCACGGGAACCACTTAGTGCCTGGCCACAGGGATAATGGGGTACCCACTTTAAGTCTGGTCATGCAACTAGAAAAGGAAAAAAAAAATTAGGACAGAATGAAAGTGCATTAAAGGGCGATGAGCTTCGGATAGCCAAAGTGCTCCATAATGACCAATTGGAGGGCTTGGTCAGCATTTCAAGCCAGGCAGGCTGCAGAGCCACGTGAATGACGTCCAGGGCAGCTGCACCACTCACTGCTTCACTGAACAATGTGCCTTGACAGGACCTGCCTCTGGCTTCCTTCCTGCCTCAGAGGAGGGAGGGTGCCCATAAGCCTCTGCTCCTCTTTTCAACTGGGTGCCAGTCTGATGCTCTCCATTCTGCTCCAAAGGAAGTTCCAACACGCAAATCAGCCCAAGGAAATGAAAAAATGAAACGGTGTGTGACAGTTTCTAATTACTGCGTAAAAACAACATATGGAAACTTCATTGTCCATTTCATCCCTCAACATGTACCATCAAGTCATACTTCTCTTACTCAATCACTCTCTCGAGCATTTGAGCCTGATTTACTTCCATAGAGAGGCTGGTTTAAAAATGTTTTGGGATAGGGTAATAGTATTTTTGAAATTTTTAAAAAACATCTGGATCATTGAGAGATTTTCCCAACCTTGTTCTATTCTCCATTTGAGTTTTGTTGTTGTTGTATTCTCATTAGTTGATTGTATTCCCTAGGGTTGTTCACAAGCTGGATTGAAACTGTCCCTTCTTGGAAAGTTTAAATTAGCTGTCCCTAAGTACCTCTTATAAATGCTCCAATGGGTCCCTAATCACTTATTAGGAGAGGCAGGAGGATTGATTCAGCAATACTCTGCTCACATCTTCTAAAAGCATCTGAACAAGAAGTGAAAAAGAAAAATCAAGCAGACACCGTTGACCTAAAAGATAACAGTCACACTAAACAAAAAGAAAGAGACTAGGTCAAGCTATGTGTTGAGGCAGAAAAGACAGGATCGAAGGTGAAGATACCTGGAGTCTGGCCTCTGCCTGACCTCAGCCTTACCTGTGTAATCTTAAACAAGTCCTTTGCTTCCTTCACCCTCTGCTTTAAAATAAGACTTTTCAGATGCCTTTCCTACATTCTCAGACTACATGGAATAATCTAAGCACTATGTGTTCCATGTGAGGCAGAGAAGACACTGCTGACCTAGAGTCCGTTGTATTTAAATGCTAACCTTGGAGCAAAGTTTGAAGGTGGAGGTGAGACCAGAGAAACAAAACATACGTCAACTACCCGTTTGCTAAAAGCAAAACCTTCCAGTTTCTCCTCTCCTCCCCGCTGGCCACAGAAATACAGTCAGTTAATGAATCAGAAAAAAGCTGGTTACCAGATGTCCTGGCTTATTAACACGCACATCGCATTCTGTAATGGCATTCACTGAGCAAGCTGTGTGGAACCGAGAGATGGCAGAGGAAAAGTTCTCCTCCTCAGATGAGCTCCAAAATGTGGGTGTGCCCTGAGTCAATTCTGAGAATGGTTGGCATGCAGGCTCCTTTAAGCCACTATGGGCATTCTATCTGGTGGGTACTTGCCTGGGTCACTGAGCCCCTCTCCAAGGTCAGTATGCCTCTCTGGGCCCTTCTTCCTCTCTCTAATCTGCAGAGCTGTTGACATGGACTCTCTTGTGTGGAAAGGAAAGACAATGATAATAAACTTAGGAGCAATGCAAAGGAAAAGCCAATTCTGTTTGATTGGTTTTCACCACGGCTAATTTTAAAGCCACCCATTGTTCGGCTCTGCAGTCTAATTTTATGTTAATATCCTGAAAGTTGTCAAATCTTGGCAAAACCTATGCATAAATTACACAGAAAGTAGCTCACAGGAGGGGGAACGTAATGACTGTCATGGTTAGCCAAACCCATTAATAGTCTGACAAGCAATAACCCAGGAGCTCTGGTCAACTGCTGCAGACATCTGTGAAACTTTTGCAATTAATATCATTTTCTTTCTTCTTCTTCTTCTTTTTTTTCTTTAACTTTTGGAAGAGGTAGCTGTGAAATAGCAAGCAACTAACTAATCATTATCAGCCCTGCTGGTATGGATTTGGCTTATCATCTCTTGGTTGACCTGTTATTCACAAAAAATCATTGATTTTGAAGGGATGCCATTTGGGGGTATAGATATCGATAGTTTTTAGAAAATGAGTACTAACGTTATGTGACTACTCAAACAATAAAAAATAAGATGTTTAAATCTCTTGTTCATTTCTGATTTTTTTCCCTCTGAGATTAGGAATAAGCAAAAATGAAGAGATTTATCAGTATCTCTTCAAAGCTGTTGTCTAGACCCTAGTCTTGCCAGGAAATTATGTCATTGTGACTTTTTCTACCCTTTCCATGTCATTCCAGTGCCACTTTTTGGGAAGGGGGGAATAGGGCTTCAGGTAATAAAATGAATTAATCTGAGTTGTTTATGCCTATGCCCTATTGGTGGTTAGAAATAATTTGAATATCCTTCTTGTAAATGTTGTAAATGTGTATGTGCATACATAACATACACACATACATAATTTATTCTTCATTTTCTGAGAATATTGCTAATGGAATTATCTGAATTTCCAGGTATACCTACAAAGGCTATTGAGCTTTTCCCCACAGCCAATGTGTCTAGCACTGAGTAGGTACTTGGAAAACATGTGTGGAATGAATGGATGGCTGTGTGGATGGACGAATGTCAGCAGGGTATATTGCTATTTTGGGCCCTGCTTCTGTAAGCTCCATTTATTGATTTGATGTAGAATTTTCTTGCTGCTGAAAATCAGTAACTGTGCATATTGTTTTGTCAGAGAAGATCTTGTGAGATGGCTGGTCAGTAGCTGGAAACAGAGGACATTGAAAGATGTGTCAAGAGTTGAGGCTGAAGAGATCATTTGTCATCATGAGAAGTTGCCTTGATGTCATGATAGTGACTGTGGAGTCCATGCTACAAGCAACTGGGGACAAGTGGAACCCTTTAAGCAGAGGAGGAACTGCTGGGATTTCCAGAATGGCTGCTTGTTGGCTAGGGAACAGAGAGAGCTCTGACGGTAAAGCCTCACAGACAGACAGTGAGGAAGGACAAGAAGAATAGACTTTGAAGACATTCCTTAAGCAGTACTGTTAAGATTTAGTGATTGATTTTATGTGCAGGTGCATTGATATATTAAACTCTAACTAGAGTCAATGTAAACCCTAAAAACAGCAGGAGCACAGTAGAGCAGCTGTGGGTTTGCACGAAGACTTCAAGGACCGGGAACAGCAGCACACACCTTTCCAGAAATGATGCTTTGGAAAATAATGTTGAGTGGCTCTATACCCAACTGTTTCCAGTTATCACTAATGAAGCCAGAAAATAAAACCAGAGCAAAACAAAATCTCACAGATCCTTATCAAAAGCATTTGGAAAGACTTCCTCTAAAGGAATGATCCTGAGGAAAAATAGCTAACATATACAAAAGATAAATTAGTCAAGTGAACATAAATAAGAAGAGCTCATTATGGCCTCAAAGCGAACTCTTTTATATCCTCAGAGTTCCGGGGTTTCTGAACAGGCTTGCTGAATGAAATGCTCATCCTGGCTTCTTTCCTCTTTCCCTGAATATTATAGTAACACGTATCAAATGAAAATGATATTCATAAACACGAAAACCCCAAACAGCCGTAATCTTCAGTTTGGCAACACGTGTGGATCACAATGCAGCCGTGTCAGGACAAATCAAGCAGGAAGGAAGTGCTGCTGCAGCCACACAAATGAACACCAGTTGTCGAAGAAACACGTTTGCTGTCATCTTGGGACACATCATTTTTAGAAACAATGACCCATTTGGCAGCCCCACACATGTTCCCATCTCCGAAAGCCGTTCCAACATTCCAGACCTCACTGTATTTAGGTTTGGGATTTTCGCCCATATAAATCTTTGGCGAAGCAAGTGCAGAATCTTAATTCCATTTAGTATTACTCATTCCATTCACACTATTTTCCCCCCTCCTTGTGTCTTCTGTTACCAACCCTTGTTTCCCGGCCTTACAGATCTTGTCTGGGAACCTCATATCAAATGGCAGCAGAGAGGAATGTCTGATTATTTCACTGTTGAACTTGAACAGCTGTCCTCGATGGTCTATTTAACAGTGCTAGGGCTCTGGCTTTTGAAAATAGCCATTGTTACATGAAGGACATGGTTTTCCTCATTCCAGAATGTTTTATTTTGGACTATTCAACATCCAAAGGCTTTTGCTGAATTAGATTTTTTTCCCAACAGATATCATGTTCCACTTTTTCAGTTTCAATTGAATTTTTATTGATTGCAGAGGGTTTTTAAAGCATGGAGTGTTAGGTGTCCCACAACCCAGAGAATACTCCACCTGTCTCTAAGCATCTGATAACCCTTGATCAACTTTTGAGATTTCAAATGGTTCTCTTAGTATACGGTGGGGTTTTTCTAGAACATGCATTTACCAAGACAAAACATAAATTGCTGTGGAATTTCTAGTCTGTATAACCAGTGAAAGAGATTCTAGGGACCTGAATGTTTTGCTTTGAAAAGAGAGTTTAGACCACATCAGGGGAAAGAAGAGGGGTCATAGAGGTCTGCCGGAGTTGTATAAGAACAGCTCTTTGTCAGAGAAATATAGGGGGCAGTGGAATCTCTGGAAGCAAAGGGTCCCTGTTTAGTGAAAGCCTTCTCTTCGATCTCTTCCTTCTTTATGGGGTTTCTTTCAATGTCAAACGTTCTTTGTTGATATTTGCCTGCTAACCTGATGTCAGTTGCAGGGTGATGATTTTTTTTTCTTTCCTCATTTTTGGAATGAAAGTTTTGTTGCTGTTTGTTTGTTTAGGAAATAGCCTAATTGTTTTATTTTTTTTTAATTTCTGTTAGATTCTCTGTTTTAGTTCTAACTGGGTTAATATGAAATGGATGTAGTATTTTGCAACATTATTACAGTTAGAAGAAACTAAGAGTATATGTTATTCTTCATTTTATACCTCCCTTTCACAATATGCCTCGTTTATTAATTCTCAATCCTTAAATAATTGCTCATTTCAGATCGTTAGAAATAACAAACAAAATGAATTAATTTTTCCTTGCAGATATTTACATGTACCAAATAAAAATAATAATCAAAAGAAATAAGTGTTTATTACTTCTTCCTCATCCCAAACATCCTTTAGGAAAAAGATAGAATGAATTTGCTGTCTTCATATAATACATTTGAATCAAAATGAAACATTTTGCTTATGTTATTCAGCTAAGAAGAATTAGGCTCCATTTTCATCACACATAATTATGTAAGGAAAAATCGTGGAAGGTATTTTACGTCTGTACCAGTTAATATGTATTCTTAAGTCTGTTGATATTTTTAATAACCTGACAACATGATTATATGATTAAAGATATTCTTTTGAAAAAAATTATTATATTTAAATAAAAATATACAGAATGTCCCACATGAGAAAGGATATCACCCTTTCTCTTTAGGATGAATGAGCTAATTTATAACTTGTCAAGGGTCAACAAGTCCAAATGCTCTGAGCAATATATAGGAAAAAGAAATGACCCATTATGGAGTGGCTAAAGGATACAAAGGGGTCATTGACTCATAAACCATACAGTTTCTGGGTCTCTGCTTTGTATTATGAACATTCCTCTATGACTCTGATTAGTAAAAGTGGTTGGCATGTAGAGAAAGCCTGAGGCCCATATCTGGACCTGGGTCAGTACTTCAGAAATTCACAGTTATGCATCTGTGCCCAGATCTAACTCCTCACCCTCTCGACCAAGTGTGAAGAGGGGCCAGAGACTGCTGATGGCTTCCTGCATTCATACTCTCCTTCCTCGGGATCAAATTTTTGTTTGGGGTAGAAAGGCCACCAAATTAAAAGATTGCATTTTTCTTCTCCACTTCCTGTTAAGTATGGCCAAATGACTAAACTCTGGCCTAAGAGATAAAGTAGTTCTATGGGTGGCTTGCTGAAAATCAGCTGACTCAATCCGAGCATTTAACTACTTCCTCTTTCTTCTTGATGTTTGGACTGCAGATGTGATGAATGGAGCTCTGGTTGACATCTGGAATTATGAGGTAAACTTGAAGGATAGAATGGAGCCAAAAGAGGAAAAGGATCAGTGTTGACTGTGTTGCTATCATACCATCCTGGACTGTCTAACTCCAGATTTCTTAGACACGAGACACAAAGATTTTATCTTTTAAAAATCTCTATTATTATGGGTTTTCTATTATATAACTGTAACCCAAGGTGGTAGGAGGAAGAATTTTATTTCAATTTTGCTATTACTGGGGAGAGCTGTATGACCTTTGGTCCTTCTCTTAATAAATTATATGAGTAGTAGAACTTGGTCAGTCCGGATCACATGTGACACCACAGAATGAGAATGATATTATTACAGCTTAAAAAAAAAAAAAAAGAACCTTGGTCAGTCACTGTTCAGTGTTCTCCTTAGAGATTTTCTATTTAATTATACTACTTACAATACACATCAGAGTATGTGTGTACTGCCCCACACACTTATGGTCATCCCTGTGACATGAAGGAGGAAACTGAGGAGAATAGGCAGCTACTTGTAAGTGACAAATCTGGGGACTGAACCCCAGTCCAAAGACAAGAATCTTAATCATTAATCCTCTGACCTCTGTGGGAAGGGTCTATCTCTCTCCTAAGCATTTTCTCTCCTTAGACTTGTACATTTCTACTTTTTCATTCTTTCACCATCAATACTCTTTTACATCAGAGGGAACCCTGCATCAGTTGCTAGTTCAGTGTTAACTGAGTTAATCACAAAGCCCCAGGGAACTACCAACTTAGAAAAGTGGCTTCTCAGACCCATCACTGCTAGCCTTCATGGGGCTGGGGGGAGAGCAGAGGCCAAGTGGACGGTACTTAGTGACTCATAAAGTGTCTCATGACCAGCCTGAGGGTCTGAAAGCCAGAACTCCATTTAAGATCTTCCTGAGCAAGGCGGTTGGCACACATTCTTGAAAGGAAGCAACCCTCAAGGGCTACATGAAGATCCCTGAAAGACAGTCTATTTGGATCTCTTTTGTCTTCAAATTGTAAAATATAAGAGGGTACATTCTTATGATTTTGCTTCAGATACGATAATTAAGAGTGTCACAGAAAATGATGGCTTTTCCTCCATTCTTCTTTTGTGTTTTGATGTAGTCACTGCTATTTAGTTTGCAGGGAACACCTTCAAAATAGACATAGAATAATAATAGACTGTTTAAAGTGGATAAGTCCAATGTATCCGTCAGGATATTGTGACTTATGTACAGGAAAAACCAGAAGCCGATCACATCAAAGGCTATTTTTCACTCTCACTTCCTGTCCATATGGGTCAGCTGGGGGCTTCAGTGCATGCCATCCTCTCAGGAGGACCCAGTCTGATGAAGAAGAACATGGCTACCCTCAGAGCAGTAAAAATAAAAAAGAGGTTTTTAAAACTGCTGAGGAAAATAGATGCAGGTCATTTCTGCTTACCTTCCTTTAGGCAGAGCAAGATGCTGCGTGGCCAAAACCAGTATGAACAGGTGGGGGAAGGAGCCTCCACACAGGCACACAGGCAGCACTGAAAAGACCCCACTGTCACTGAGTGAGTCACTGATCATAGTTGCGGGCACATGGAGAGAACAGTTTGTGAATATTGTAACAGCAAATATGCTCACCTGACTCTCCAGAGAGTCACGTATCTAGACGATTCCAGCTCTTCTGAGGTATTTATAATTTCTCCAGTTGACCCTGTGTTCTCAGTTTTGAATCTGTTGCATGCTATTTCCTCTCCCTGAAAGCTCGTTTGCCCCTGTTAACAGAGGTAATGCTTGTATAACTTCCCTGTGCCAGAATAGATGGTGCATCTTCTGGAAGCCTTGCTTGGCTTCCTAATCCTATGCTTTTTCTGGGAATCTCCATAGCTGCCAATTTTCACATATCTACCATTCTACAAATACATTTTATTTTTTTTAAATTTTTTTCTTTCCCTCTCAAAGGTAAATTCATAGATGGCAAGATATATATTTAGTTCACCTAACAGAAAAACTGGAACACAGAAAGCCAATTAAAATCATCAAATGAATATTATCCTGGCAGCTTCACAAAATCAATTACTGTTATGTTGTAAGGAAATATAGTATGAAAAAGAAAAGACTGCTAAAATTCTCTGCCAGCCATGTACGTCAATCATCTTGGATATCCGACCAGTAGGCTTCAGCTGACCACACACCACTTAACATTTCACTACAATGATATGAGATCCCCAGAAGATGGTGTAGAAAAGGACAGAAATTGCTGATAGGAATTTGTAGATGTGATTCATCACTATGAGATGGATGAGAATTCATATAAGCAAATCAGTGCTTTTTTGATATATATATATATACACACACACACACACACACACACACACACACACACACACACACATATAAATATGGTTCCAAGGCTCACATCTTCATAAATTAGAATTATTATTTTTTAACTTCTTTATTTATTCTAGTTCCTTCCCATTAATATAAAGTGGATTTTGGCTAAATGATGCACTGTGTATGAAAGTATTAACTTATTTGAACTAAGGTACAGCAATATCACTGAAATATACATATATATGTACTTACATACACAGATTTGGATTAGAACTGGAAAATATGAACAATGTATCCACATGTATAACTAACACAGCTAGAAGATCCAAGGAGAGATCAAAGGGGGAAAAAAGGAAGAAAAATACTGGTATCATTATGGGCAGAAAATTTCTTCTTTACAGACAGCTAGAAGACCCGTGTCATGTGAGAGAGGAGACACCGCCCTTGGCAGTGTTTAAACACGCTCTTTATGACCTAATCTGTGCTTCTGTACCTGGTTCCACATCAGAATCACCTGGGAGGCTTGTAGAAAATGCTAATGATTAAACCCTGCCCTCAGGTAGGGATGGAACAATGACATTTCTAAAACAAATGTTCCCCAGGTGCTTATTATGTTCAACGAGGAATGACAACTGCTGATGTGAATAATCAGGCAATGTTAGTGGACTATTCTGAAAAGTGAACTTGTATCTAATAACAACCAGGTTGAAACCTCATTGGGCCTCCTAGGCAGATAAAGTCCAACCAGAGAAAACGTTGATGCTCCATGGAATTTTCAGATATCCTCCTTTAAATGCCTGGTTTAGCTCCAAGACACTAAGCATTTCTGGCAACTGGACTTCAAAAGGGAAAAGGACATGACAAGGAAATGCTTTGGAGCGCAGGACGACTGGTCTCCTCGCTGGGAAGTCTGAGTCACTGATCACA
Organism: Ictidomys tridecemlineatus; assembly: GCF_052094955.1. Taxonomy (NCBI): domain Eukaryota; kingdom Metazoa; phylum Chordata; class Mammalia; order Rodentia; family Sciuridae; genus Ictidomys; species Ictidomys tridecemlineatus. The sequence goes on along the minus strand of NC_135483.1, from coordinate 148,560,168 downwards.
GTTGTGGGCACATGGAGAGAACAGCGCTGACAGATCCTGAGCATATGGGAACGCTTTACGAGGATTTAGGAAATATAAACACTGAAAAAAAAAATTTTCAAAGCCTGGACCACAGTTTGAATGGCATCATTTAGACAAACACAGGTGTTGTAAGGTGTCTCCTCCCACCTTCCACTATATAACTTCCCATAAAAATGTACAGGGACAGTGTTTGAACTAAATACTCTTTTTTTTTGGACATTATTATTATTTTTTCTTTTTCAATAATTTGTTTTTATATTTTATCACAATGCCCAGTATCTAAATATTTTAAAATGTGCTGGTGGTTGATGAAAGTTTTTATTCTATAAACTATTTCATATAAAACATATTTGATCTTATCAGGATCTAATATAAACAAAGATAATCGCTACTTTAATCATGATACTGCAATTATTACATTGTTACAATTTTTAAAAATTTGTTTTTTTTTTTTTCACACTTTAAATCTGGTGCAAGGAAGAGACAGCTAGAGTCCGTTTTAAGCCAGCTATTTGCGCTGGGCTGATATGATGGCCCTGATGTTCCAGGTCTTTGAGCCTATGGGGGCTTATCTATTTTCAACACTAGAATCATTACTCTCTGTCTAAGTTCCCCATTCCTGCTTTCAAGGTGAGACAGTACATAAGTTTGTCTGCCTACTCCTATTGAAGGAAAGGGGTAGGGCTAGGTTGGGAAAACGGAATGAAGGGCTGAGAATGCAGATGTCTCAGTATCTCTGCAAGCTTCTACAGGGCTTTCAACCTCTGCTTCCAGTTACAGGGGCTCAGGGATCAATGCCACCATTAAAAACTGCCATGGACATTATAGAGACTTCATCTGGAGTCCTTTGTTTATATTTCATTTATTCAAAGTAGCATTTTCCTTAGATTACTTTCTTACATCGTGGTAGAAATTCTGATTATTCCTACCCAACAAGGATCTTGTTTTGGGAGGGTTAACATGAGCATTTTGTGATTCTGTGTTGCCTTGGAGTTCTCCAGTAATGACTGGCAAAGATGAATTTTATGGAAGGCTTATGAGGGAGCTCATGGGACCCATGTGGTTTCTAGTGATCAAGTTCTGGAAGGAGCACCAGCCACCACAACAGGAAGTGAAGCTTTACTATTGCTTCTGTCTTTGTAACACACTCACCAAGACTCAAAATCTGGGAAGAGAGTGTTCAGTGTCCTGGATTTTAGGCAAAGCCTGATGGAATCTGGAGGAAAGAATAGAAGGGAAAGTAGCTAGTTTATTACCTCCTTCTCCCAGAACTGTGCACAATGGGGGAAGAGACAATTTCCCAAAGAAAACAAGGTACAGGTAAGAATGGAGAATGGATGCCAGGTGGTCAACAACCAATAATGTCCATCTTCATATTTTTTTATAGGATAGGATTTGCTATCTATCAGTAGTTTATTATTTTAAAAAAATAGGGGGGAATCATATTAGATTAACATTGAAATTGAAAACTTCATGTCTTTATGCTAAAAATTAACAAAATAAATCAAAACCAAGACAATTCTTGCCACTGAGTAGGGCTATTCAATTTTATCATCATGAGCATTTTCTTTTGTTTCTTTTGCCCATTCTGTCTACCATGTGATTCTAGAAGCAGCTTGGCCAGGAGGAATCTAAAGGTATTACCAGTGTGCTTGGCTGGTTGGCTATTGCAGGATTACCTATTGTTACTTATTTACCTTTATTTCCAAACCATGAAAATAGAGTTTTGAAGGCTTAAGTGGAGAACAGATAGATAAAACTGGCTTTGGAAGACCCTATTAGTGGCAGAAAATGGGCACAGAGAGGCATGGAGTAGTTCCTAAGAAATCTTTGGTTTCAAACTGAGATATAATCAGACAGGGTACAAGCACAAGCAAAAACCATTTAGGGAAGCCATGTGATAGAATCAGGGTCTTATGATTATCACAGTGTCATATTGATTTTGAAGGGCAAACACTTGGCTCATAGGGACCTGATTTCATCCTTCATTCAAGATAATATATCACTGATTAGGTACATAAACACAATGGAGAATAAAATTATGACCTTTGCCAACAAATGGATGAAACTGGAAACTATCATGCTAAGTGAAATAAGCCAATTCCCCCAAACCAATGGCAGAATGTTCTCTTTGATATTCGAACGCTAACTCATATGCTGGGAATAGAAGTTCACTGGATTAGACAAAGGGGAATAAAGGGAAGGGGGGATGGGAATAGAAAAGACAGTAGAATGAATCAGACACAACTTTCCTATGTTCCTATATGAATACACAACTAGTGTAACTTGACATGTATAACCAAGTTATACTCCATGTATGTTTGATATATCAAATACATTCATCTGTCATGTATAACTAAAAAGAACAAATAAAACGTTTTTAAAAAGAGATATATATCACTGATTAATCAATGCACTCCTTGCAACTGATGAGCAGCAGAAAAAAATTTATCTGTTGTCTTGTCCCTTCTAAGCCATCTACTTTAACACTGTTCTCATTATCTTTCTAACATTTCAATCTGAATCTCTAAGATTTCTGATAGAAAAGAAAAGTATTTGTCCCCCATCCATATCTTCTGCACCAAATCATGGTGACCTTCCTGTCATTTTTCTCATCTCTGTTATTAGGTATTTCTTGATTTTGTATAAGCACTTTGCTGTTTCTTAGATACCCTTCATGTTCTTGACCACTGATTAACTCCTTTCCATCCTTCAAGACTTTGTCTGCCTTTCTTTACATGCTGCTAAATCCACACAACTGTATCAGTTATTCTAGCCCTTGGGCTCCTAGGGCACTTTGTGTTTTTCTCTCCGATAACTTTCATTTTAGTGCTTTGGTGTTTATGTGTCTATGTCCCTCATTAGACGTAATTCCAAGCAAGGATAGCAAAATAGCTCATCTTCTTTTTATTTGTTCTTTCTTGAGCACACTTTTGGCCCACTGTCGATGTTCATTCAATAAATGACTACGGATTTAACAAACTCACGTGTTGTGGTCATCCTGCCACAACCTTGAGACAGATGGTATCATTTGAGTTCATGTTATATTTTCCTTTCTAGTAAAAGGTTTATGTTTTGGGGTTTGTGGGTTTAGTTTAGAACCTACCTTCACTTGAAATAGTAAACCAAAGTTAACAGTTTTCTTGTTTCATTTTGCTTTAGCCTAATTTGTATACTGGTCTTTATAAATGTAAATTAAAGTCTTATGCTATTTAGGGAAGCTGAGATTAATCAAAACCCCTGTGCTCTAAAAAGAATATCCATATTTATTATTTGAATTAAATATAATTCTGTTTATTTTAACAACATTTTTCTGCATACGGTTTTGAATCTCATTGACTAGATAGATGTCCATTTTCAACCCCAGCTCATCATATAGTATTCACAGGAGTGTTTTGTTTTAAAATGCACAAAGGTATCTTATTAAATAATGTCACAAACATGAAGTTCATTATTATGCAAATGTCATCCTTGGAACAGATTTGTTAATTGCAACTCATTTGCATAATTAATGAACTCCCAGATGAATTATGCCTTTGCAGATTTGTGAAGCATTGTTTTAAAATAAATTATAAAATACATGTCAAAGGAAGAGTGCTTTCTGGGTTCCCATAGCATTGTTTGAAAATTAATTACCAAATGCTTGTCAAATTAAAATGAGTTTGTAGTTTTTACAATGTTATTTTAAAATTAATCACAAAATAAAATGTCACTGCATTAAAGTAAACAACTTGTTATTTTCTCTAAAAAGAACCACAGAAAACAGCATTTTAACTTCAATTACATTGTTTGGTGTAGTGATTCTAGTGTTTTATTCATTTCCTCTCTACACTGTGACTTAACAAAGTTGGTAGTTGTTAGCATGTTAATGTTTTGGTAAATTGAGATTTAATTTAATTTTATTATGTAGCTTATTTTATATGCTTGATGATTAATGCATTGCATATGAGCCCAGTATGGGTTTGCTCGTGATAAATTGGAGTTTAAAAAAACATTCAAGGTCACTTAAATCTGTTGTATAAACAGTTTTCCTAAGGTTTATTTTATGGGAGTTTTGACTGCTGCCACTTAAAATGATTAAAAGCATGTAGCCTGGATCTCTCCTCCTATTCTAACTAATGTAGAAGTACAATTCCTTTTTTGGTACAGAAAAGGCTTCTGAGGCCTGATACTTACTACTTCATGGAAATCCTCTGTTCTTGCAGAGCAGCCAAGCTTCTTTCCAGTTCCGGAGACCACAGAAAGCCCTCATCCACCAGGAAGTTAGGAAGGAAACACTACTGTCCCCAAACACTGACTTTACCATAAGGACGTTGAAACATTTTCCAAGAATTTAAGTTGCCCACCAAACGCCTTTCCAAAACATTAAAGTACATCCTATCTGGCTATATGACTTCTCACTTAAGAAGTTCTTTTTCCCTTTTTAACAATAGTATACCTCTTTGCTCATCTCTCCCTCTCCTTATCCTCCCCACCCAATTGTCTGTAGTTGATATTCCATTTTGTCAGTACTTGACCCTGGAACGTAAGCCCACAGGGGAAGGCCTTTGTTTGACATGATTGCAACTATGCAAATTGGTACCAACTAGACAATAATTCTTCAGTAAAATGATAAACCATTTTGCTTTTGTTTTTGTTTTTTTTTTTAAATCCTGTACATAGCCGCCTCAATAAACCCATGTGAGCTATTCCATGCTGCCCTTACTGTAAACTGATATGCATAACAGCCCTTTTTGAAGAGGCAATATTTCTTACACTGCATTCCTGGTGTGTGAATAAGAACCCAAGTGGTTTATGCAGATATATGAATTTGACCTTTTGCTATTTCCTATTTAGGTCTGGAATAAATATTACTCAAAGACTTGGAACATAATCTTTTTATAGTCAAATAAAAAAATAACTACCATTGTCTAATCTTTGATGCTACCACAGACAAATTTCCTTTAAATTACTTTTGTTTAAATACCTTGGGATACTCCAACTTGACATTCTTTTCTCTAATTCTGCATCATTACACTAAAGGTAAAACAATAAAATATCCATCATGGTCAAACTATCTATGACTAAAATTTTTAGCAGAGCACTATTGAAAGCATAAGTTAATTTACAGATGTAGGATCTTTTATTATAAATATCATTTATTTCAGAGGGTTTCCACTGAATTAAAAGACGGGTACTAAGTGGGAGATTTCAATCCATAGTTTATGTTCTGAAAAGCAATTGTTGACATTCTGGTCTTTGGGGAAAAAAAATGCATAAATGAGAACAACAGTAAACAAAGCCACAATTTTTGTTGACTGAATATAAACCTTTTGTGTAGCTTTGTAAAGGTTACTGGTCTACTCTTGACATATGATCTTCATGGTCACTCTCATTTTCAAAAGTACCCATTTCTGTATTTCCTTATGCAAATTCCAGAAACATGAGTAGGATTATTATCCTATGAGATAAATCAGCATCCAAATTTTCTTTATTAAAATCACGAATTTTTTCCTCCCAAGAGGATTATAGTCTCTTCCCCTATTTTTTAATTTAAATATATTTCATTAAAAATATGTATATTTTCAAGGCATATGAGATGGTTTGAAATACACATACATTGTGAAGTTATAACCACAATTTATAATAGTTATAAATTAATTAATACATCCATCATCACCTATAGTTACCATCTCTGTGTGGGGGTGGGGTGGGAGGTTAGGACACTTACAATCTTCTCTTTATAAAATTGCAAATAAATAATGTAATATTAGTAACTAATACTAACATAGAGAAAATGTGGTATTTTTGTGAACATACACACAATGGAATACCATTCAGTCATAAAAAGAGAGGGGATATCCTTCCATGTGTGACAGCATGAGTAAACCTAGAGACCACTGTGTTAAGTGAAATGAACCAGACACAGAAAGACAAGGTACCATAGGACCTCACTAATATGTGGAATTTCAAAAAGTCCAACTCATAAAACATGGTTGCCGGGGACAAAAAGGGTATGGGGAGATGTTGGTCAACAAACTTTCAATTATAACATGAATACATCTTGGGGATCTAATGTACAAAATCATGTCTCTTAAATGAGCTCCAGAGTCGGTATATAGAATGTGATGCGTATCTGACTTAGGGAAGAATTTTTCCTTTAAATTTCTTGGCGATCTTTCTTAAAGCAGTACCCCACTGTTTTTTTCTAGAGCTTTTTCTAAGCAGATTTGTTATTCAGATAAAGATCAGAAATCATAAAACTTAAATCTATCTACCCTTTATTTCACAGTACTGACCAGAGAGCTAGCTTCACTGGTTACTCTGTAAACCAAAGCTGTTCTTGCAGTACAATATTTAAATACTAGTCTCCTATGATTTCTATTCTATTTATCTAAAATTTATGTCTTCCTGTCCTTTTTCCAATGGTATTTCTAAGCATTAAATATATGATACTCCAAATTTGTAAGAAGAATTGTATATTTCCAGTTACAAGTTGGAAAAAATCCAATTTTCCCCCCAAAGAAAGGCTAAGAGATATTTTTGTAATATCACTTGGCATAAATAAATGATTTTCTTCAGAAACAGTTTTGGAAAATAAAATACTATATTCTAATAACAGAAAATCCTCTCCCATACAGGATCTTTATACAATATTGTACATATTTAACTAGAAGCTTCTGTCTCTGGTGAAAGAGAAATCTTTAAAAATGTTAAATATTAGATGGGCAAAATAATAGAATTGTTTTTTTTCTTTTTTCAATCAAATATTTAGATTATGTAGATATATAGAAAGAATAATACACATTCTGTGGTTTTGAAAGTAACCAGAAGTTCATTTTTTTTGGTTTATTTTCTGATTTGTGTGAGTAGCTCTCTTCCTTTCTGAATATTAACTTCTGACTGAAAGATTCATAGACTTAGTGAATATTGAAGTGTATGATTTGAGATATTTCTTCCCCAGAATTCCCATAAAACACATTGTTGAAGTGTGTCCACTGTGACATGATACACCACTCTTTTGCAGCTATTTTTAATTAGAAATAAAATAGTAATTGATTTGACTTTGTATAAAATGCATCTGGAGGAGGTTGGAACTCAGAGAGGTATACTGACAGAAATTTAATCAATTTATTTTAAAGATAAGTCATTTTAACTTGAATGGCAGAAAAGGTCTGTCTCTAATTGCCCTTTTAGTTATCAAGAAGAGGGAATTTACAATGACAACAACTTACAGAGAAATCTGAAATCCCCTTGTGGTTTGGTTGCCCTTACTAACTGAAAAGAGGTAAAGAGCTTGTGCTTACCAAAGCTTGAAAAGTAAGAAGTTGAACTTGTGAGAATCCCTTGGACCATAGACTTCTGCTATTAGAAATATCATTTTTGCACCAAGTTTCAGTGATGAGAATGTAAAGCTTCCCAAGAAATTATACTGGTGGTTGGATACAAGTCACCCAATTTCAGGTTCCTTTTCGAACAGAGAACAAACTACAGGAATCTAAGAATTTCTCAAAAGTTTTCTGCTGTGACTGCCAGATGATTAATATTAAGAAAAAGGAGTCAATTCTATCTCAACAACATTTTAGACATATAATTATGTAGAATCCCATAGCGTCAACAGCCATGCCCTCTTAAATCACTACTCAAGAAGTTCTTGAGCAGCATCAAGAAGATCTTGATAATACTCAAGAACTTCTGGTAATGTAGACCTATGTGTATACTATGAAGACTATACATCCGTGAACTTGACAGTGAAAGTTGATCCATATATTTTGATTCCTGAAAGTTTTTTAGCATCTTAAATTTGGTTCTGGTGTTAGTCAGTTTTTTATCACTGTATCCAAAATACCCGACAAAAAACAATTTAGAGGAGGAAGTTTATGTTGGGCTGAGGGTTTTAGAATCTCAGTCCTTAGTCGGCCAACTCTGCTGATCTGGACCTGTGGTAAAGCAGAACATCATGTTGGAAGGTCATAGTAGAGATGAGGTACTCAGCTCATGGCAACCCAGAAACAGAGGGGGCAGGGGATGGGGAGAGAGAGCAAGCAAGTAAGGGCACACAAGGAGCCAAGGACAAGATAAAGTACCCAAGGGCACCCAGTGACCTACATCATCCAGTATACCTTATCTGTCTACAATTACTACCCATTAGTCCATTTGAATTATTAACCCATAAAAGGATTAATCCACTGATTAGGTTACAGATCTCATAATCTAATCATTTCACCTCTGAACATTGCTACATTGCCCAACACATGAGTTTTTCAGGGTACATTAAAAATCTATACTGTAAGAATTCTATCAATTAAAATAGTGTGAGAAACAAATATCAAATCATTTCCCCCTGAGAAATTAATAACCCAAGATGCTCCAAACTCTATGATTATATTTGAATCTTTTTTGATCAGTGGTCTCAAGACTGCCTACCTTATGATAAGAATGGCTTATTTTCAAGTACTGATTTGGACATTTCTCTAGAGGCTTACATTTTTATGAACCTTAAAAAGTGGAGGAGCATTCAGTTCAGTTCAACCACAGCTCAGTTCAACAACAAAACCTTTATTCTGGGCCAGGAACCATGCCAGGCACTGAGTTTACCAAGAAGAATAACTGGTCCTCAAGGAGCTAATAGTCTTTAAGAGAGGCAGACAAGTGAAACAGGCAGTTATCACCCAAAGTAAGAAGTGTAATGATGGTGGTATGTGGACAGAAAGGCCCCTTGGAGAAAAATGGGCTGACTGTGGCCCGAAAGCACTTCCAGGTGTTCCAGCATCATTGGAATTTGCCAGTCTTAATATATGGGAGTTTTCTGACCCATATGGTCATATGATGCTACATGAAGATAACAGCAAAAAGCTCGTAAGATTGGTGATTGTCCTGAACAACAGCCTGGCACCCTGCTTCGTAAGAAAGTGGTGAAAGCGAATATTATACCGGTTCTTTACACACAAATGCAGCCCAACATTTCCACTGAACAAACTCTTAAATGATCTTACGTGTTTTATATTTAGAAAATCTCAACTAATTTTGAGGGGAGTTTTATGAAGATTTCTTATGGATCACATCACTGACATGGTTTTTACCCTATTGGTTCATCATTTTCACTTCTCTCTTCAATGAACACCAACATTCTTTCTCCTTTTATAAAATCAGGTGAATGTAGAGTTATATGTGCTATTGGCTTTTGATCAAATGTCTAAGAGAAGGCAGGCATATTGCCATTTAAGAAAGCAATGAATATCTGAATATATCTCCTTTGGTTCTTAAAACCAAAGGGCTAAGCACTTTCCATACTTTATCTAAATTATAATACCTGTACTTGGTAATTACCAGAGCAAGAATCTGGTCTCATAAAGGATGTTGGCTAAATTCATCAGTAAGTTGAGCAGTAATGCATCTTTGTATTTGTACTTTTAATACTGCACAAAGTTGGTTATATACAATAGCCATAGTAAGTCACACACACACACACACACACACACACACACACACACACACACACCACTATTATGTTGCTATATGTTTCCCAGAACTCTTCTTACATTATTCATTTTTTAAAAGATTTAAATAATCATAGAATGATATCTAACTATAAAAGAAATTAAAATCCCAATATAAATATAACATGACCCAAGATCTGTATCTGGTATTCAGAACTTCACAAAAAGAGGTAGAAATTAATTGTCACTAGTTCTCTCTTCAATGTGGAATCACATTTTTTCTAGAGAAGGGCCAAGAGTTCTTCATAGGTTCTCTTTGTAAACCCAGTCCAGAGCCCTAAAGGACAGTATGAGCAATAATTCATTCAAGTATTCAGCAGACACTTATTAAGTAACTACTAGAAAGGGGATTGTACTAATGAACAATGGTTCCTGCCCTCATAAGTTTATAGTCCAGTAGAGAAGACATATAAAAACAAGTATACAGACAACAAATTCAACAGTGAAGTACAACTGTACCTAGGTTGCACATGCCTGGAAAAGTGGCATAAAAGTTAAGATCTCATGAATGAATAGACGTCACCTAGATGAAGATAGAAATCATGTAGAAAGAGTAGAAACTATGTAAATAAAATGGACATTTTAAAGCCTCAAGGAGAGAGGTATGAGTCCCAAGTAGTTTGAACTAGGACATGAAATTAAGAGTCAAGTTTTCACATTTGTCCTCTGAACCTGCAAAATCACATACTTACTCTACTTCAGTTATAGAGAATGAAGTTAAAAATAAATGCTATTAAAAGTGGCAAGTGTACAGAATGGTAGACATTTTGTTAGTAGCTTTTTGTTAGAAATCCTTTGACCACTGAATTAAAAGAGATAAAAATATCCTTTGTAATCTTATTGAGAGAATAATGCCTCTAATTTGACAGATGTGACTTAGATAATTTTGATCTATTGGACTTGCTTAGTTCTATGGGCAAAAAGAGGTCACACATAACATCACTTTTGGCTGAAAGATAATTCTTACTAGGATTAGCTGCAGTTATAACTATACACACACACATACAAAAACACACGTACACACATATGTTTATATATTCTTATTACTACATATAACATATATATATATATATTTCAAAATATACTCAATGTTTCAGATTTATATGAAATTTTCATTCTAGAAAGGGTAAAAATCACAACATGCATAAAAATCCAATAATCCTGCCATATTCATTGTCAGCCATAGAAGGATTACATTAGAATAGTAATCTTCAATTTTCAATCATTTTGTTTCTTTTCAACTAAATTACATCCATTGCATTAAATGTAGTAGGGCTGCTTCCCCTACCAGTTTTTACATTCTAATAACCTTTAATCGGACTTTCAAAGATTATATTTAGATTACTATGATTTATATATGGAAAATTCAATCAACCTAGAAAACATACATTGTGAAAAACTGTTCCAAAAATTCCATTTGAAGTAGAGTAAAAATCACCAATATGACAATGATCAGCAATGCACATTTTCTTAAGGATATGACTAAATATTTGAAAAACTAAAAGAGCAAATGACTAGTTTTCTGTGTAACTCGATCCAAAAAGAACTCTAAGAATATTTATATATGACTTCTTCTAATACCACCACTTCAAATTAATGAATGAAGGCAGACTTTCAACTCAGTCATATGGCTAGGGAGAAAAATACAGGCTTTAATAAAAGTGTATGAAATTTTAATTTAGTGTACTACTGTGTTTCTCATGAGTCATATGTTTAAGCCACCTACTAATTTGATAAAAATCATTCTCATTACTTGATTGTATATTTAATGTGGGAGGACAAATGAAATAACCACTCAAAGCCACATACAGGCAGATGCTTCCTTGCTTATAATGGGGTAGCCTTCCAATGAACCCATTGTACGTTGAAAATGTGCTTAGTGCACCTAACCTACAGAACATCATAACTTATCAACACAGTACACCATAAACTATCAGTTGTTCAACCTTGTGATGGTCATCACGTGGCTTACCAGAAGCCTGGGCTCTCTGCCACTGCCCAACATTACAAGACAGTATCATACCAGAGCTCACTAGCCTAGTAAAAGTTCAAAATTAAAATTTTTGTGAATGTGTATCACTTTTACACCATGGTGAAGTAAAACTACTACTGTGAATTGAACCATTGGAAGTTGGGGGTCACCTTTACTTATTCTCTTCTGCTTAGTAGAACATTTCTCTTCTTCTTCCCCCACTTTCTTTGCTAGTTCTTCATGGCTCAGACTTAACCCATTTTCCCAGATGATACTTTCCAAACTGCCAAACCCTACTGTCCCTTTCCCACCTAACCAGGATGGATTCCTTTAAGCTTTCATAGTTCTCTGTTCTTCTTTGTTGCATTTAAAACAATTGGAATTAAAATAGCAAAAATCAGTAGTCAATCTCTTTTAAGAGACTAATTTCCATTAGGACAGAAAGTATTTCTAACCTCATTTCCACTATATCTTCAGCAAGTAGCAGTGTGCCTTGTGTTGGAGGGCTGTCAATAGATATTAGGGAAGGTGGAAGGAAGGAAGGATCTTGCAAGGTAAGAGCTCCAACAGCAAAAAGAGAAACACAGACCAGGGTTCTAAGCTTAGCTTTCATATGACTCAGTATACCACTGCTTTTGGCTACATGAGCTCTGATTTAACCAACAACTCCATGATGAGGTGGATGATTTTGTTTATTAATGACAAGTGAATGGAGAGAGAGTTCTTCACCTTAATTCAAGGTAACTAAAATATATTTTGGAAATTATCACAGAAGTAAAGACATTTCTGAAAGAGGAGGCACATTGCATTTATCTACTCAGAATAGTCAGAGGAAAATTACTGGGCCCCTAGGGGAAATGGCACAATAAGTCCACATCATTAATGGCTGAGCATTTTCAAGTGAGACCATTCCAATGCAGCTTGTAGCTGCTAGAGGAGGCATGCCTAAGATCAAGTGAAATGAGGATCATGGAGAATAGGCCTGCCTAAATAGTCCAGTTATCCTGCAGCACAGATGTGCCAGGAGCACACACTGCTTTCTACTCTTTCCTAGCCAAGAAATTAGCTCCTAAGAGGCTCCTGCCCCAAACCTCAATCTTTTATGCAGAATGACTAGAAGTCAACTTTCACTAATCATCAATTCACCTACATCCAACAAATATTTATTGACCACCTACTATGTTCTAGATGTTTAGGATAACTCAGAAACAAAGTGGAAAAAAATAAATGGGATCTGTTAGTCTGGAGCTGATAATTTAACCAATGTCATCATGGAGTTGTTGGTTAAATCAGAGTTCATGTAGCCAAATGCAATGTTATTGAGTCATACAAAAGCTAAGCTTAGAACACTGGTCTGTGTTTCTCTTTCTGCTATTGGAGCTCTTACCTTGCAAGATCCTTCCTTCCTTCTTCCTTCCCTAATATCTGGGGCTGATAAGTACATAATAAAAACTAAATGACAGTAAGAGCTAAAATGGCTAAAGCATGATCTCTCCTCTCAAAGTGTTTACAATCATGACTGGAGAAAACAGGGGTCGGTGAACACAAAAATGATGACCTACCCCAGGAGTCAGCACAAAAGTACCATAAAGCTCACATAGTGGTTTGAACCTTCTAGATGATGAATACATGTGTGTGTCAGGGAAGAGACAACTTGAACTTGGAGGTCTTGAAAAGTCTCACAAAAGAGCTAAATATTGAATGGGGTCTCTGAGCCAGGTTTAGAAGATCAGAGAAGAGAAATTGGGGAGGAAAGAGAACGATGGAGCTCTCTAGACAGAATCTGTTCATGAAAGTCATGCACTGTCTACTTTTATCCATGGAGGATCTGGTGTCCTGGATATTTAATAACCTCTGCGGAATATACCCAGAAATTTCAATCCCATGTTTATGAACTAGTAAGGAAGCTTTTAAAATGTGCATTAGTCACTAAAATGCAAAGTGTTAAGTTCTGAGTCATAAATAAGACAGGCAATGATAAAGTTTTATGGCAAGTTAGAGGAGGGAGATAATGGGTATCAGAGAAGGGCTCATGGAAGACAGTGGGCATGCATGCAACTGGGCCTTACAAGATAATGAATGTGTGAAAAGAAGAAGAGGACCTACGGGTAGTACATGCTTACGTACTACTAGGAGACATGGGGAAGTGGGTGAGTCATTTCAGAGGTTACTGCAATATTTGCAGGAGGGCCCCAGGTACTATTGGTTGACTGATTTTAAAATTATGATTAGCCACACCTACATTTTGTTCCTTTAGCATCTCTGATATTTTGTTCTAATGTTTGAATCACAAATTATAACATGACATGGAATTTTCTTCATTATTTGACACTGGACTTATATGCTATTAAGAATTTTTTTACCTGGTATGGTGGTGTACACCTGAAATCCCAGCAACTCCTGAGGCTGAGACAGAAGGAATGCAAGTCAAAGCCAGCCTCAGCAAAAGTTAGGTGCTGAGCAACCCTGTCTCTAAATAAAATACAAAATAGGGCTGGCGATGTGGTTTGGTGGTTGAGCGCCCCTGAATTGAATCCCTGGTACCTCCTTCACAAAAAAATAATTTTCTTTTTTTAATCTTTGAATTCAGATATTTTTGAGTCTACAATCCATCATCAGATTTCATTATCTTCATTGATGTCTCATATTACTATTATTATAATCTGATTTTTAACACACATTTTCTTAAATAATGGTTAATTTTAATTTTAATATATTTTCACCTGGTCTGTTAGTCTTGCAGCTATGGCCTCTCTGTCTCCCCTATTCCATAACTTAGCATGTCATAGATCTATTTTTTTCTAACAGTTTCTTTTATAGCTATACTGTGTGTGGTGAGGTATTTGCATTAGCATAATCAGAATAAACCAACTCTGAAATATAAAACTCTGTTAGAATTGCCTTCCAGTTGCTTCATAGTCTGTCCATGATGATAGACTGAAGAAAACTGTGTGAAGTCACCGATCTCCTCTGTGAAGGGGATGACCACCGTGAAGTCAACTTCAAAAGGTTAAGGATGTTCTCAAAATAGTGCAGTTGTTCACAATAAAATTTCTCTACAAAAGGATCTGAATTTATGCTACATGAAAAGTGGTGTGAGGATGACCTTGGCCATGTGTGGAATCAATGATTTTTTTGTTGTTGTTGTTAAATTTTGCAGTGTGCACAACCTTTGCTCGTCTCAGAATAATTGTTTCCAGCTGCATATATCTACAATGGCAGGACATTCAGCACTCAAAGCCAAAAGGGGTGGGATTGAGTATGGACCTGAGCAGAGGTTTGGGGCAGGGGGAAGAGGAGCTCTCTCCCCCAGTCCTCTCTGCTTCTTCTTAGGAACCTACAACCCACAACAGCACCAGAGAAGATGAGAGAAGGAGAGGAGGAAAAGTATGCAATCCCACACTCCTTGCTGTCTATCCATCCTTCAACTGGAAAGAAAAAATGAGTTAATTATCTAATTTGTGTTGGGAGCATGGTATAAGTTAGGATTCTACCATGAAGGCTACCTACAAGTAGCTTATAAGTTAGGAGAAGTGATAAATAGGAAATGGATCATTATGTGGGTTATTGTATCATTACAATTGTGACAAATGCTACAAGGGACAAATGCAGAGTGCTTTAATGGAATGTGATGAGAATACCATGCTGAGGCAGCATCCTATTCCTCAAAACAAAAGAAAAATAAGCCAGTTTTGTAAAGCATAACAACAATAAGAATTAAAATAGCATTTGCTATTTTCTCAGGGCAAATGCGATACAGATAATATCATCATAATGCAAGCAGTTTAGAAAAATGTTGGCTATTTAATAAACTAAGCTTATGCAAATTTTTTATTATGAAGGTGACAAGAAGTCCCTGAAATATTCTTCTGACATTTAAAAAACTAATACATATTACCCACCAAAAAAAAAAAACCTCATCTGAAATCTTTTGCACCTGTGTGGCTATTCAATTATTCACAAAGCATCATAGATCTGATGTATATTTTCTCTGCCTAATTCTGCTAGACAGTCAATTTGTAATGCTAAAAAAAAAAAAGCATGGGAACCTTAAATACAGCATTGCAGATATTCTCTGCACATCCACTTATTTGCTTACTATAAAGCATTTAGAAAAATCAGGTGTGCACATATATCATCTCTGTCATCTAAAATCCCCAATAAGCATATTGCTTAAGTAGTTGTAGTTTTGTACAGAGACCCTGATATGGAGAGAATGAAAGGAGATCACGGAAATGATCACAGGGCTACATAAAGATGACTACTCGACCAGCAATAAAAATCATGACAGTAACCTTGATCAATTTGTTTATTTGCTTCATTTCTAAGAATTTTTAAGGTAGATTTTATTATATAAATTATTATTCAAATAAATAAGAAAAGGGGAGTTGATAAATGTACATCACTGGTAGTAATTGAATCCTAGAAAACAAATCAGATCTTTAAGGTCTTCATTTTTATTTTTTGGAGTAAATTTAGATTCACAGCAAAATTGAGAGGAAATGCAGAAAGTTCCCATATACACTGTGCCCCAACATGTTCACAGTCTCCCCTGTTATCAACATCTCCCATGACAGTGGTACAACGTTTATAGCTGATAAGACTACTTGGACACATCACTGTCTACCAGTCTACACATTACATTAGGCTTCACTGTTGGCATTGTACATTCAATACATTTAGACAAATGTATAAGAAGATGATATACCTCCATCATTACAATAATGTAAAGTAGTTTCATAGAATAGTGTAAAGTAGTTTCAGGACCCGCTCTGAGCTCCAACTCTGTCTCCACCCTGAACCCATGATTTTTTTTTTATTGTGTCCATAGTTTTGCCTTTTCCAGAATGTCATATACTTGGAGTCATATTCTCTTTCATTATTGGTAAGTGTGTAGCCTTTCTGATTAGCTTCTTTTACTTACTAACAATCATGTCAGACATCTCCAGGTCTTTTCGTGGTTTGCTAGCTTCTTTTAAGTGCTGAATGTTCCGTTGTTTTCATGTACCGAAGTTCATCCATTCACTTACTAACGGACATCTCTGTTGTTTCCAAGTTCTGAAATTATAAATAATGCTGCTATGAACATCCTTGGGCAGATTTTTGTGTAGACATAGTGGTCCACTTCTTTGAATGAGCACCATGGAGCATGATTACTGGATCATGTGGTTTCTAAGAAACAAACTCTTTCTAAAGTAGATAGATCATTTTGTTTTTCCATCAGCAAGGAATGTGAGCACCTATTGCTCCACATCCTCAGTAGTATTCGTTGTTGTCAGGATTCTGAACTTTGGCCATTCTAATTGGTGCATAGTGATATCTTGCTCTTAATAAAACACAGAATTTAGGAGCCCTTCTTGCTTTCACTATACATATGTTAGTTATTTTAAAAAAGCAACTGAATAGTAATCTCAGCCTCTTATATGTGTGATACCCTAGTCAGGGACCAGAAATTTTTTTCTCTAGGAGAATGTTCCTGAATTTCAAGCATCTCTGGCCAATATTTGTTTCTTAGGCTTTGTTTTAGTCAGCTTTTCATCACTGTGACCAAAAAGTCCTGACAAGAACAACACGGATGAGGAAAAGTTGATTTCAGGCTAATAGTTGCAGAGGTCTCAGTTCACATATGGTCAACTCCATTGCTCTGAGGTGAGGGAGAGAAGAAGAGCATGGAGAAGGAAAGCAGCTCACATCACGGCAGTCAGGAAGCAGAAAGAGCTCTACTCACCAGGGACAAAACATGAACCCCGTCTGTATGCCTCCAGTGACCTATCTCCTCCAGCCACACCTTACCTACCCTACAGTTACCACCCAGTTAAGTGGATTAATCAACTGATTATATCACAACTCTTACAATCTAAACATTTTACCTCTGAAAGTTCTTGCATTGTCTCATACATAAGCTTCTGGGGAACACTTCATATCTAAACCGTAACAGGCTTATGGTGGGCTTATGAGAGAGGCCTTGGCATATCTGGAAAGGAAACTCTTCTTGTCTCTTTTGGGTCTCTCAGAGGATTATTGTAGAAAGAGCAGAAGCTTTTGGAAATACTCTGATCTTACTATACCTGCCATTATAATTAGAGTGCGTGTACGAGAGAGAAAGAGAGAGTGAGAGAGCGAGAGAGCGATCGAGAGAGAGAGAGAGAGAGAGAGAGAGAGTAAGAAACAGAGGAAGAAAACCCATTTCAAAAGTATTCATAATCTCTGAGGGTTTCCAGACAGAAACAAATGTGATTCTGGCTTTGCACTGTAGGGGAAATAAATCAAATGAACAAATAATGTGTCCTTCCAGAAAAAGGAAAAGATTCCTGTTTTATAACACTCTACTGTCACCATTAATTATAATAATAACAACATATACATAGCTCTTAACAGAGCATAAGGACTTTAACTACCATCTACCATCTCAATCTTATTCTGACAGACTGCTCATGGACACACCGCTACCCTTAACAGTAAACAACCTTCAAAGCTGTTAAGGCACAAATCCCCAAACTTATTTATTTATTTATTGATACTAGAGACTGAACCCACGGGGTATTTAACCACTGAGCCACATTCCCATCCCTATTTATTTATTTATTTGTTTATTTATTTTTTATTTTGAAACATGTCTCACTAAGTTGCTTAAGGCCTTGCTAAATTGCTGAGGATGGCTTTGAACTTGCCATCCTCCTGCCTCAGCAGCTTGTACTACCATTCCCAGCTTGAAAGCAATTTCAAATTTTCCAAAGCAGTAAATTTAATCTCCATAAAATAATAGTTTTCTTTGAAAAGTTACATTTTATTTGTTGAACATTTAAATTTCATATTATACAATGGGAAGCAAGTAGAATAATATTTATTGAGAAAACAAACATGACTGCTTCATGTTGAGTAAGTCTCAGTAAGTGGCAGCAAAGGTGTGTAATTATTCTTAATAATATCCTCTTTCACAAGCATCTAGATACTACAGGGCAGAGGGACTGGATAGAATTGGTAAGTCCAGAAAAATGTTTAAATGGGGTATGGCTGGGGCAGCTTTTAAGAAAACAGTATGGTAGATGAATTCCAGTTATCTTTCCAAGATTTATTATGATATATAGATTAGAGCTAAATGTGCCTTAAAATTGTTTGATATTTCTATTGAGTATATTCCTTCAAAATGAAATATTTCAGTAATGTCAGGCCTGCTTAGCATGACCTCATGCTCCTATCCATACACAGAATCAGTGGTGCTACTGGCCAAAAAGTAGCAGACACTGGTCCAGGTGGTATTATTATTATTTTTTAATTGATTAGAAAAATAATGTCAGTGGAATGCATTTCAATTCTTATTACACATATATACCACAATTTTTCATATCTCTGTTTGTATATATAGTATTTTGACACCCAATTCGGGTCTTCATACATGTACTTTGGATAATGATGTCTATCACATTCCACCACCCTTGCTAAACCCTGCCCCCTCCTTTTCCCTTCCACCCTAGGTGGTGTTATTTTTAATAGTTTCAGGAATACTCTGCATTCTACCTGAATACATCCCTTACCTATCGGTGATAGCTGACATTCTTCTACTTGTGAGCTTTATTCATTTGGGCCAGTGGTTCTCAAAATTTAGAGAACTTCAGAATTGCCCTCTGAGCAGCTTAAAGCACAAATCAGAGGCGTTGATTGGAGATTCTGATTCTGTAACACTGGGTTTTCCTGACCTATCAGTTTCTTTCAGAAGCATCCCAGGTTACGTAAACACCACTCTAAAACAATGTTTTGACTAATACAAACTTTGAGCACATTCAAAATATCGTCACCAAGGATCACGCCCTGTTCCTTTTCACCCTCGCCCACCAGGACTTCCTTTGGTTCCTGGAAAAAACCTATGACCCAACTCTCCCTGGGAACTTTATGCAGTTCCTTTTCCAAGAATGATTTTCCTATACTTTTGGACTAGATTCAACTTCTTCTTTAAGGGTAACCATCATTTCCCCAGGGGAAGTCCCTGCTTCTCTAGACTAGGTCAGCAACTTTTGCCACACACACCACTGTCCCCTTTTCCTCTTCTTCTCAATACATACTACCCTTCCCAGCTATTCTCACTTCTAAATCATGAATTCTGTGAAGAAAGATACCATGATCAGCTCAGCCATCACTAGACCCTCAGCACTTCGAAATGGGCTGGGCAGAGTTTAGCATTGTTGAATGAGTGAAGGAATGTCAACATGCAAATCTCCTTATGAGAGACAACGCTACCTGGAATTCCTCATTTAGCTGACTTTTTAGATTGATAATTTAGAACAGGTTTGACAGAGAAGAGGATATTTATTTTGGAAGAGGAATAGAAGGAGATTAGCTCACAAGGAAGCACAAAAAGGTCCCTTTTCAAATTGCTGTGAAACATGACTTGAGATAAAACACTACTGCCTGAGTTGAGCTGGGGTATAAATAAAATTTTCCATTTAGCCCTCACTATCTATACATCATTCATTCATGAACACTCATTTTTATTAGCCAAAGTTCTTACTGCTGAGAATGGTAAATACCACCTAAGTCAGGGGTTTGGGAGAGGCTGTGGAAAGTATTCCTGGAGAGATTGGGTGTGGAAAAACTAGAGGGGTAAGTATCATTAGGATGGTAAATCACAGGGTTTCTCTATTAGATGTGGGAGCTCTCAGTTGTGGCTACTAGCATAAGATATGAGGGCAAGAAAATTCAATTGACAAAAACTATGTTCAGTGGCTCTCATATTGATGAAAGCTCCAATAAACATTAAATAAGCTCCTACCAAGTTCCAGTCACCTAGGATTAAAAAAGAAAAAAAAAGTAAGTAAGGATCATGTCCTCAAAAAGTTCTTAATGTGGTTAACAACTGCAACAAATAATGATCACACCTCAGAGATGTACAGCAATTAACATTTATCCTGTATGTATCTGTGAGAACCAGCTTATCTACAATGGATTCACTCAGGCGTCTGAATGTATCTGGAGGTAAACAAATCCAGGCTTGTCTGGGCTGGGGTAGCTGAGGTCTGCTGCATGTATTTCTTACCTTCATCCTGAAACCAATAGTCTGAGCTGGGCCTGCAGTTCTGGGGCAATAACTGAAGCACAAGAGAATAAATCCAACTTCAGACGTGTTCCTCCAAGTCTCTGCATGCATCACATCTATTGCACCCCATTGGCTGAAACCATTTATAAGCCTACACTCAGACCAAGAGGCAAAGAAAAAGTCTCATGCCTTGACAAGGAAACTGTAAATCACTTAACAAGAGGTGTGGTTATGAGGAGGAGGAGAAGAAGAAGAAGGCCATCAATGCAACTATTAAATCTTTTATAGTAAAATAAATGAAGGAGGATCCAATAATAAGCTCTAAGGGGTATCAAGATCAAGAAAATAAAATTGATTCCTTTATTTTTATATCTGTTTTAAGCACAAATCTAGAGACTTATTTTTGTACATCATCATCAGGTCAATATGTTTTCCAAACTTTCTTAGTAGGTCAAATTTAACGAAAACGTTAAGAACTCACCATAAAACCCTTGAATCTCAAGTTGGCTCATCATTAGGAAAACATCAAGGAGCAAGAGTTGTAACAGCATTTGGTAACAACTATGAAAGAAAAGTGCCTTAGTACTGTTTTAAAAGTACAAGGCATTAGAAAACCATTCTTTATTAAGGTACTCTGTGCAATTAGTGGTGTTTCTATCAGAATAAATAGTAATTTGGAATTCATTCAAATTAAAAGCCCAAATGAAAAAGGAACATTAGTGATGGGTAGAATGTTAAGTGGAGCTTCTCTAGGGCAGATACGTCTGTGCATGTTGATACAACTTAAATAAGATCTATAGAATCCTTGTGGAGTCAAGGCAGAATGAACAGACAGGAAGCTGGCAGGAGGAAGAACCCAGTCTTTTAGCCAGAATGGTAATTCCTACCTAGTTTTCTGAGGACTCCAAAAATCAAATTAAATTCTACATATGCCATCAGGAAATCTGCATTAGTCTCTTAAAAAAAATAAAAGAGCAAATATATGTAAATGAAGTCATTATGCAATTTTTTTGTGATTTAGTATCTTATAGTTCCAATAAATGTGAATGTTATAAAATGGAAAGAGTAGCTTCTTCATGAAATATTGTAATTCTAGAACTGTGGATGCTGCCTTCCAAGGGGAGGTCATGTGGCATTGCCAATATTGCTCACTGTGAGTATTCAAGAGAAGATACTAGTTCATATCACCTGCATCTAATTTTTTAACTATGTTGCCAGCACATAGTTAAAAAATTATGTGTGTTGCTCATATAGCAATGATTTGGTATCACCTACACACAGCCACATTGCATCTAGGCAATGATGACTAGTCTGTGGTATCTAAAACCAGGCACTTGTAATATCTAGGAGGAAGTCAGCACAGCAGTTCCAGCCTGTGCCTAAATGAGAGGCAAATAATCACAGGCTTGCAATAATATAAATAAAGGTAAATGTTAAAAACTTAACTCCTACAAGTTTATGATGATTCTGGTATTATGGAGAAAGCTATAGTCTGGAACTACATTCTTATGCAAAAGAAATAAAATAAAGCTCTGACATTATCTCATACTAAATGTAAAACACCTAGAACTATAAACTTCTAGGAGAATATCTTTGTGTCCTTAGGTTAGACAAAGATGACCTATATAGGATAAGAATGACAACACTAGACAGCATGAACCAAGCCAGATATGGTGGCACATGTCTATACTCTCAACTAGTTCGAAGGCTAAGGCAAGGGGATCTCAAGCTCCAAACCATCCAAACTAAACTCTTGAGACCCTGTCTCAAAATAAAAATAACTCAGTGACAAAGCACTCACCTAACATTCACAAGGCCCTGGGTTCAATCCCTGTTACTACCACCCAACCACAAAAATATATGTGAACCATGGAAAAATATTGATAAATTGGTATCTTAGTCCATTTTGGTTGGTATAACAGAATACCTAAGGTTGGAAAATTTATAAAGAAAAGTTTATTTAGCTCATGGTACTGGATACTGCAAGTCTAAGATCAGGTGGTTGCATCTGGCAAAAGCCTTGGGCTCCATAATGTCGTAGAAAAGTAGAGAGTGAGGAGGCCCATGAGGAATTGACAAAGCACCACAAGAGACTCTGCAACAGCCCTCTCCCCTGAGAGTAACTCATTCCCATGAGAAAGGCATTAACCTTCTAAAGGCCCAATCATCTATTAAAGGCTCTGCTCCAAACACCAAAACAAAGTAATCAAATTTTAGCATGAGTTTTGGATGGGACAAAGCACATGTAAACCATAGCATTTGAACCTCACCAAAATAAAAAACTGCACTGAAGGAAACTGTTAGGAGAAAGACCAGCCACACACTGTTAGCAAAGCACTTTACCTCTTAAAGGAATTTATCAGAATGTATAAAGAAAGAAGGCCAACAACACAATTAATTTAAGAAAGATGTGAACAGACACTTCACAAAAGAGGAAATACAAGTGGCAAAATAAAATCACATGAAAAGTTACTCAACATCCTTGTTTACTAGTTAAAAACACGGTGAAATGTCTTCATGTCTACTGTATTAATTTTAAAAGCTGAAAATGCCAAGCGAGGGCAAGGATGCATAGTAACTTGACCATTCATGTATTTCTGGAGGAAACACAAAATGTACAGTCACTTTGAAAAATAGTTAAGCAGTTTCTTTTGAGCTCAACATTCATCTACCATATGACCCAACAATCTCTTCTTCTAGAAATTAACTAAAAAAAAAAATTGTCCAACAAAGACTTGTATGAGGAAATCTGTAGCACTTTTAAAATAAAATAATAGCCCAAACTAGGAACAATTTAATGTCTATTAACCAATGAAGAAATAAACAAATTGCCATACATCCATAAAACATAGTATTCAGCAATAACAAGGAACAAACTACTGCTACGTGTACCAGCGTAGACAAATCTCAGAATCATTATACTCAGTGATAAGTTGATCAAAACATTTTCATATTTTTAAAGGTTACCTATCTCATTTATATAAAATTCTCAAAAAGGCAAAACTTCAGGGCAGAACAGGTTGGATACAATGGCCTTAGCTGGAATGAGAAGAGGGGACAAAGTGCATGAACTTTCTGGAGTGACCTCTGTGCCTCATCGTGGTAGGGGTTACACAGCAGTTTACATGGATCAAAACTCATCCAACTGAAGAACTGACCATGCAAGTGTCACTGTATGTAAATTACTTCTTAATAAACCTGACATTAATCCGGGAGTGGCTTAGGTAATGTTTAAAGGGAAAGCAGGAAAGAATTGAAGGAATGGATAGATTCGGAGTATGTTTTGGAGGATAGCTGAAAAGGCTTTCTGGATATGGAATGAAGAAAAGAGCCATTAGGAAGTATTGCCCTTTTTTTTTTTTTTTTTGATTAACTGAGGTTAAAAAACATAAGAACAATCGAATACATTGCCCAACATACAGTATGTCCTCAGTAAATGTTAGCTATCACCATTTTTAGCTAGCCTAGATTCAAGGCTGCTTAGTCAGAGCAGCCTGTATGAATAGTATCAAAGATTTGTTTACAAATATATGACTAATGAGGTTTAGTGTGGCTGATCTGTCTCTTGATACTAGCACGTTTTTTTTTTCTTCCTTTGAACAAAACTTCGTAGAAGAACACATAAAATGTCTATTAATGATTAATTCCTCCAACAGATACTCTGTGAATACCAGACACTGTGCTACAAATTGGGAATATACTCTAAGGGGCAACAAGATACCATCTCTAGTCCTAATGAACTTGTATCTTAGTGAGACTTACAAGTAAACATGCAATGATAACAGAAAGAACACCCACCACAGTAAATGACCCCTCACCAGAGACTGAAGGATAGGAGTATAGAAAGTTTTTTTTCTTTTTTTTTTTTTTCATGGAAATCTCAAGCAAGCTGAGGACCAGGCAGCTAATTATGAGTAAAGCAGACAGGATAGTGATAGTGGGCTGTGGAAAGAGGGAAGGGAAAAACATTCTATGAAAGGGCAGTTTGTTGACAGCCTAGAAACAAAAGGTGCAGTCCCAAAATTGCTACAGTGGAGGATGGAGAATGGCTGGAATACACGGAGTCCGTCACAGGCATGAGGCTGGAGAGGCAAATAAAGTTCAGGGCAAAACCATACTAGGGGCTTTGAACTTTATCCTAGGGATGATGAGAAACCAGACCAGGGTTTTAAATTAGGAATGATCCATTCTCATTTGTGCTAACGGGAAATTCTCTTGGCTTTAGTATGGAGGAATAGAAGAGGTAGGAACCAACCTGAGAGAAGGACCAATTGAGGTAGAGCAGTGGGAAAGGAAAAATTATGAGTAAATTCAACAGACTCGTGAAAGTATAAAATTCAGGGACTGCGAGGACATACAAGTTGAAAGAGCAACTAGACTTAAAAGAAAGAAGCCAACATTTCTGACTCAAGCAACTTGGAAGCTGGTGATGACAATCATTAGAGCTGAGAAACTCTAGAGAGGGAATTTGTTGAAAGGAAAGATGATAAATACTCTTTCAGTCATGGTGTAAATATGCCAGTCACATGAAACATGCAGGCTTTTTAACAAAGCAAATGTTCCTTATAGCCTGAAATGTAGTTCACATAATGTTAAAAAAAATCCTTTGAAGTTCCTGTTTTAAACATTATTTCCTTCCTAAGTCTACTGGCACATTTTTATTCTCAGCAATGGATACAAATAATATTGGAAGTCAAAACTGGCTATTGTAAAATTGTTGGCTAAAGGTTCATTTCTCTCTTCTTCCTTTTTTCTGCTCATAAAAGAAATCAGCCACATTTCTGAGTTTAGGGGGAGCCAAGCCTTTATCCTCTTGTAAATTTAAAAAGTTTCAGCCACTTTCTCCGTGACTTGTTTCATTTCTACACAGACTTGCAATTAGTACAATTATCTGTTTATATTCATATCAATTGCTTTCTGTTATCTGATATCATGTCTATCTTGAGATAGATCAGAGGATATGCTTAATTGATTCAAAGTACCCAAGTACATTGGAAAACACTATGAGTACTTAATCCATACTTGCGAAATGACTAGCATTCTTATCCTGAACTTCCTCATCTAAAAATTTGGCTTCCAAAGTCATTCTCTTTTATTTATATTTTTTGTTAAATCCGTTATCACTAATCTATATTATAGAAACAGGATGTCTTATTCTAAAAATCCATCTTTATTTCCTTGATTTTACCTTATTGCCTTTATTCTCTCCATATCCATTTAACCTTTTTTTGTTTAAAAAGGAAAATTGGTGAGAAAAGATAATTTATTCTTCAAAATGTTCAGTCTTCTAGATTCTAGAAAATTTGAGCTCTAGTTTTCTAGTCTATAAATCAGTGACTTTTTCATTTTGAGTAATGAAACTACATTATAATTTGCCAACTGCAAAAACACCATGAAACACCTAAATTTTGAAAATCCAAATGTGTGACTTTTCTCAACCATGACACATCAGTAGAAAATGAACCCAGGTGAAGCCACCATATAATATTACTACAACTGGATGAGAATATTGTAATCAGAGCTTAACTTGCATTTTGACTTTGACTTTAAAAGTGAATTATGGTATAGTTCAAATGTATTCATTTCAGATTCGCTATACTTGCATATTTGAATCATACACAAAAATTTTTAAGAAAGTTTCTGTTATCTGATTTTTTTTAAAAAAAGGGGGAGTGGTAATTTGACTCCTAGTAAAGGATTTAACATATTAACATACACTCTATCTGAATTTAATAAAATGCCATATCTTTTATCCTAAATAAAAAATATGAAAAGTAAAAGGAAGGACACTGAAACTAAGGGTTCAGTTTGAGTCACTATAGAATGTGATACATCCCTGGGAACTGTGGCAGTGGCAGCAAGAACATCTGTATGGATTTGACTTGACAAGACTGCAGCCATCTTGAGCTGTAACTGCCATGACTGACCAGAGGAGCTCTAGTTGGTTTTTCCTGTATGACTTCCCAGAAAACTATAAACACATGAAACCACTAGATTGATATGTGGAGCCTGACAACCAGACCCTGGCGCCAGGAACATGCCTGACTCTTTGATGTTAGCTTAAGATAAGGCAAGCACATTACAACTTGGATTAAGTCACTTTTGTCCTGACAGATACATATGCCCCTCCTTCAGACCCAAACTGTGGGGATCCATTTGCTCTTGCTGATTCCCAGAACCATGCTCTGTCAGCAAGTTCCCCAGTAAATTGTACTCTGTTCAATTCAAGATCTACCTGCCTATCTTTGTTTTCAGACACAGAGACTGGGTTGTTCTAGACCATTACTGTTATCTGACCATGGTTTACCTAGCAGGAAGGTAGAGTTCTTGATTCATGGAGAACTTAGTACAGTATTTGGGGAAAAAACCAATAATACATTCTAGAACTTCTACTTGTCATCTTTGTTTTGGAGGGATCAGGTAGTTAAGGAATTAAGAACCTATAGGCAAAGTTTATTTTAAATCTCAACAAACATTCAGCATGTTTGGAAGTATCTCTCTGCAATATTACATGATTTTCCCCCCTCTAACTTACAGCCTCTGAATAAAAATAGTCTCATTTGACTATTATAAATATGGTCAGTTGACACATACACTTCTCCCTTAGAATGTATACATGCATAAAAGAATCCTAGAGTAAGCTTAATTTGTTCCTTGAGTCCCTAATAATTCAATTTTGCCCCACTCCAAGGCCTACACGTGTTCTTTTGTAAAAATCCTATAGCTTCCAAACATTTCATACATTGATTTTTTTAATAAACTGAGACATACCTAATACTTTCTGTATTTGAAAAATTATACATTATAAGTTTATAGTTTTTAAAGATGGCCAGCAATTGACTCAGGAATAAATTTCTTGTTTTTTGAATTTCATAGAGATGGTTGGATTCTGAAGCCATACAGTCAGAAAGGCACAAAGAACTGGTTTATGCATGGGGATGCTTATTTTCTCCTCAATGGTAACACTCACAATGAGAGTCAGGATATTGGGGTTTGCTCCTTTGTGAAACCAATATCAGGTGTTTAACTATGTCTACACTATGCTAATTTATTAATTATTTTCACCTATGGTCAGTTATTCTCTTAGAAAAATTCCATATTTCCAAAAGTATCAGGTTTTTAAATGGCTCTGTGCCTGGGAAAATGAACCCTTTGGTATTTAAGTAAGCACTCAGTGTATGGAAACAATCACCCAGTGGTTATAGGGAATATAAACTGATTGCTGCTTTACAAATGGAATGAAAGAATCATTTGCGTATGTTCTCTGAAAATGTTAATGAAAAAAAAAGAATAAACTTCTGGCTAAGTTGTTATAAGATTAAGGAAGGCAAGAGAAAGAATGAAAAGAAAATGAAAGTCATAAGATAGAGCAAGTAGACACACTGAGGAATATTATACTACTTTGTGTCCCAGTTCAGCACCTTCTTAAGGTACAAAGAACATCCACTTGGAGTATGACCACATGCTGACATAGGATCCTAGACTACAGCCCATATGTGAATGATAGTGAAGAAAAAACAATTAGCATATTAAGGGTCATAGGTGTCATTGTATGTCATAAGACCCAGTCACTCATTCTCAAGAGTTCTCAAGAGTTCTGCATAGTCTACATTTAATTGTATTTTGACTTACAGTGGATTCAAACATTTTAGATATCTGAAATTCTTTATCCAATTAAAATAATGTAAAAAACATAATATCTGAAACAGGCAAAGATCGAATTGCTTAGATTTTGTGTGGGAGGAGGAACTGGCATCCTAATGTCCTAACCAGTAGCAGCCTTTTATTCTTCCTTCCTTATGTGGTAGCTCCCAGAGAAGTTCTGTGGAATCTCTGTAAGCAGGGATTTAAAATGACTGAAATATTCACAAAGAAACCTAGAGGAGTTTCCATCTCAATAGATTGGAAATATTTTCAGTTCATATTAGACCTATTAGTTGACTGCCTAAATTCCTGACTAAATGACAAGACTTGAAAAATCAACATCTAGTTAACATGACAGACTGAACAAATCTACTTATCACTGCTGCATTCCTTTCCATGACTGACTAACGTGATAGTAAAATCATCACCACTTACTACCACCACCACCATCCACAGGATAAAAATTTTAAAAAGCAGAGGAGCCAATGTCAACATATGTTGGGAAGATGGAAAGTTGAAATCTGTACCTAGGAAAATAAACTGATTTATGCCGCAAGTCTGAGAAAAGTTCAGGAACTGGAGACACCAGATACTGAAAGTAGAAGTGGACAGTATAGTTATAAATTAAAAGGTTTATTTGACCTAAGTGACTCCCTTTCAATTTGCAGATTTAATCTTAGGAATTCACAGATTTAATCTTCAATGAGGTCTTAGATTCAAAGGTATCTTCCTATAAAAGAGGAGGAGTCTGCATACATTCTTCCAGCCATCTTTATTGCCTAAGAACATAGACTTGCAAATATTCCTAGTGCTTGGAATACTATAAACATACACTTTTTAAAAGCTATTCAACAGTTATCTGTGAATTTTTGTGCTTGATTCAGAATTTACTTTTTCAAAGGGCAATGTACAGGATGTGAGCCTGGTATATAATTAGCGATTATCTTACCCGAGGAACTAGAAACCATATTAAGTGCTAGAAAGATCTCATTTGTAAGAATGTATGATGGCGGAGTTGACTGACAGAATGAATGCTCCCAAAGGCAGTTTGGTAGTTTCCTTTATTCTAAAACACTGGAAATGGGTGATTCAACACAGGACAAAGGAAAGCCTAAATGGAATTGACCCCAGTCCTGGACAGCAGCCAGACCAGAGTACAAGGGAAAATGATGGACTCTCATTGATGGTCTTCTCCAGGAATGATATATATGTTAGTCAGCTTTTGGTATCGGTGATCAAAATTCCTGGCAAGAACCACCTAGAGGAGGAAAAGTTTATTCTGGCTCATGGTTTCAGGGGTTTCAGTCCAGGGCAGCTGACTCTATAGCTCTTGGCCCTAGGGGAGGAGGAACATCATCACAGAAAGGACATGGCAAAAGAAAGATTCTCAGCTAATGGCATCCAGAATGGAGGGAGGGAAGGAGAAAAGGAGGGAGGATCGGAGGGAGGGGGACAGAGAGAGAGGGTTGTGGGAGAAGAGCAAAAGAGAGAGTAGAATCAGGGACAAGACATAATCCCCAAGGGCATTCCTCCAGTGACCTACTTTCTCCATTCATACTCCACCTTCCTGGTTATCACCCCGTAGTCCATTCAAATTACTAAACCATCATATGGATTCATCAACTCTGAGGCTAATGCTCTCATTATCCAATCTTTTCTCCTCTGAACATTGCCACAGTGCTTAATACATAAGCTTTTGGGGAACATTCCAGATCCAAAGCCATAACAATAGACTTCCTTGTTAACATTACAGTGATTTTAAAAATTATACATATATGCCAGTGTAAGAAAAATGTTTTCTTACTAAAACCAAAGATTATACAATGTTTGATTACAATTTAAGAGGAAACATAGCTGTTAAAGAGATTTCAAAAATTATTTCTTCTTATCCTTTGAAAAATCATTACTTTATCAATGATTTCTTGTCTAGATTAATTTCATATATTTTTTTCTTTAATTAATTAATTTATTTTTATGTGGTGCTGAGGATTGAACCCAGGGCCTCTCACGTGCTAGGCCAGCACTCTACCACTAAGCCACAACCCAGCCACTAATTTCTTATGTTCTATGTTTTCTATGACTACTTTGGAAGGAAAAAGGTAGTATAAAAATTTATTAAGCAAAGACTAGACAGGATATTATAAAGAGATTTTTCAGGGCTGGGGATGTGGCTCAAGCGGTAGTGCGCTTGCCTGGAATGCGTGCGGCCCAGGTTCGATCCTCAGCACCACATACAAACAAAGATGTTGTGCCCGCCGATAACTAAAATATAAATATTAAAATTCTCTCTCTCTCTCTTTAAAAAAAATAAATAAAGAGATTTTTCAGGGATAATTCACTGACAAACAATGTAAATAATCCTTTACCATTCAACCAGAATTCCTTTATTTGATCATATATTGCCCAAATTGAATTTTGGGGTACATAATACCATTTTAGAGCACTAATGTTAAAAAAAGCAGATTATTTTTCTCCACACACTGCATAAATGGAATCTGCCCTTTTTAAAGTCTAGAGAGGTTACTTACTTTCTGGCAAAGCCATCTGCAAAGATTTCCAACTGGAAATGTATTTTGCATGATAACAGGTTGAAGTCATGAATCACTTGGTAACTCATTAGAGTGACTAGCATCAAAGGATCCCTTAGGAATTTAGGGAAAAGGTAGTTAAGCAATTAATGAAGTTATTTAAAATCCTGATATGGTTGAGGCTGCTTTGAAGACTGCTAGGGATTAATATTTATTTAATAGATGTCAGTTTCATGCCAAAAAAAGAAATGTGACAGAAGTCACCCTAGTCTAAATGTAAAAAAGGTAGCCCATTTGAAGGATATTTTATTGCAATAGTTGACACCATTATAGTCTGTACCATTATATCACCATACAAAAGCCATCATTCTCAAGCTGAAATTAACATTGCTGTTATTTTCGATTAGAAGAATTGGCTCTAAATCCAGTAATTCTCTACACTGATTTATATTTTAGTAGCTGCCATCTTGCACCAAGAGGGAACATGTTAGAGTATAAGCGCTCTCTGATGAGACATAAGGTATTAAAATTGATATGAGATGACAAAACGGGAGACTAGTACTGTAGGGGTATTGTT
This sequence comes from Ictidomys tridecemlineatus, assembly GCF_052094955.1. Taxonomy (NCBI): domain Eukaryota; kingdom Metazoa; phylum Chordata; class Mammalia; order Rodentia; family Sciuridae; genus Ictidomys; species Ictidomys tridecemlineatus. The sequence goes on along the minus strand of NC_135483.1, from coordinate 148,528,916 downwards.
TTTACTTGTCATGGACAGCTCAATCATGGCTTCTTTCCTGATATTATCTGCTAATCTTTATGCTTAATTCAGAATCGACTTCAAATGGAAATGTATAGGATGTGGGCCTGGTGCTATGTAGTAGCTTTTATCTCTTGCAATGAAGAGCTAAAACTATATGAATTGCTAGAAAGATCTCATCTGGAAAAATGTATGATGGCTAACTTAATGGACAGAATGAATGATCCCAAATACAGTTAGTAGTCTATCAAGATTTATTTCATAAACTGTAGCCCCACTTACTTTTATGTTAATTAATATATTTTAATGAATGAGTTTCACTGTGAAGTCCAGGTCTACAGTCTCAAAAAAATTTATAATATTTAAGGTCATATTGTATACTTTTATAACTACCTTTATCCCTGGAAACACTCAGAAGGCCTCTAAAATCTCCAGTTTGGATTTCTCTTGCTCACCTGTGAAACACTGAAATAGGACTGTCATTAAGAGATGACATATATGAGCCTAAGCTTTTCAGGGAAAGGACTGTATCTTTTTCATTTCTATATATTTAGCACAATACTAAGCATGTGAATTAAAGTGTATTAAAATGTATGGTAATATTATTATTGTTATACATAAATATTCAACACCAGTATGTAAAGAATGTTGTATTTGAGTCCCCCCTCTGGGTCATGAAAAGAATACGTTTGGTGTGCTTTTCGGGTATGATGTCCTACTTTCAGAAAGCATTTATGCCCCTAGGGATCATATAGTGCTTTTATGGACAGTATATCCTCTTGTTGAACAGAATGAAGTTTTTTGGTAACTATCTCTATTGTACCACATCCAGCCTGAACATCCCTTAGTTCAATGCAAAACAAATTAAAAATTACAAAAAGAACTTCAACTTCTAATTTTAACTATGCCATGGTGGCAGTCATGGGAGAGTTGGGGTTTGGAGTTGCAGAATAACAGGGTAACATGCATCTCTCATTAAAGGCATTAAAGTGGCTGAAAAGGATATGGGAGGTAGAAACATTTTGCTAAGAGTAACCAAGCATCAGTAAACCTGTTCTAAGACTTATATCATAGGTCAGGATCTTGAAGTGCATGTCTGGTATCCTGTAAAATGTCTTACACATGAAAGAAGAGTCAGACAGACAAAATGTGTAAATAAGGGGTCTTGGTTATTACACAAAAGAAAGCATTTCATGCCAAAGCATCTGTTTACAGCTCATCATTTTGGAATAATCCAATGCACAAATGTCAAAATAATGTTACCTATTGATACATTAGAAAATTCATTAGTTTTATACCATGGTAATCACTTTTCTCTTTTATAACAGAAAACACTGTGATTTTGTGGGTGTGTCCATGTTTATACCATTCCTTTTATTCTATTTGTCACCATCTCCCTCTTATTTAACAAATTCTATTTCTCACTACCAACCTCTCATTTAACAAATGAGCAAAAAGTTCAGTGTTATTGTCCTTGTAGGGTAAAGTTATTTTGTGCCTGGGTAAAAGTCATTGTGCATTGGTAAAAGAATAATCTTATTATTGTACTCATGAGAAAAGTTCTGAGTAGTAGGAATTTCGATAAGCAATGTTTTCTGTCTGGAGGCTTTGTACCTCTCACTGGTGGCTGTACCTATAAAGCTAGGAGACATCTGAACCTTTCTTAACCCATTATGTGTCAGTGTCCCATATGTAAGACACCTATAAAAACTTACATGTGCTTTCCCCATTCTCACCCTCTGACTCAAGTATTCAAGCCCTTTAAACATAATACATCTTATATCTAATTACAACAACCTTATGAGGAAAACTCAGGCTCCTGGGGGTTTAATAGTTTATACTGCCTCCCATGGCTTACATGAGGTGAGGAATGACCAAATCCACTCTTCTAACTACACCCAAGTTTTCTATCTGTTTTGTAAATTTTTCTTCCTGGATATTTTCAAGAACATGTTTTATAAACCAATAAGCTTGTGATTGCTGCATGCTATGCCTTTATTTTTCTGTAGGTTTCAAAAAAATAAGGGCTTTGGGTGACTGAAAGACATTACAAGCACTGAGGATTTTTTTTTAATTGGAGAGAAATTTATTCAGTCATACTCACTAATGAGCTGTGCATCACCATGGAAAGAGAAGGCAGGTGAACATGCCTGTGCTATATGTGGGAGTTTGTGCCATACGAGTTTATGGGGCCACAGCAGGGAATCTGCTGCTCTGTTAAAGAACACAGTGACATGGAACTGAATAGAGGACCCAGAAATAAATCAACACATCTACAGCCAGTTGATTGCTGACAGAGATGCCAAAAATGCACGTTGGAGGAAAGTAATGCTCTTTGACAAATGGTGCTGGGAAAACTGGATATCCACATTTAAATGATTGAAACTAGTACTGTATCTCTCATCCTGTACAAAAAAATCAACTCAAAATGGATCAAAGACCTTAATATAAGACATGAAACCTTGAAATTACTAGAGAACATAGGGGAAATACTCCAAGATTTTGGCACAGGCAAAGATTTCCTGAACAGAAGTCTGATAGCTCAGGAAATAAAAGCAAGAATTGACAATGGGATGGCATCAAAGGAAAAAGCTTTTGCACAAAAAAGGGAAACAATCTACCAGCTATTCCTTTGACAGAGGATTACTATCTAGAACACATGAAGAATTGAAGATCTTAACAACTAAAAAGCAAGTAATCCAATCAAAATGGGCAAATGATCTGACAGATTCTTTCCAAAAGAAAAAATATAAATGGATAATTTTATATAAAAAAAAGACTCAATGCCTTAACCATCAGATAAATGCAAATCAAAACTACCTTGAAATTTCTTTTCACCCAGTCAGAATGGCTACTATATATATTTTTAAATAATGCTGGCCAGGATGTGGAGAAAAAGAACCCATATACAGGGTTGGAAGGAATGTAAATTAATACGGCCACTATGGAAAACAGTATGGAGGCTCCTCAAAACACTAAAAATAGAACTATCATGTCATCTAGCTATATCACTTTCTTGTGTACATGCTCAAGGTAAATAAAATCAGCATACAAAAGACAGCTGCATATACATGCATACCCATATTTATTGTAGTACTATTCACAGTGGCTAAGATAAGCCCACCGGTAGACGTATGGATAAAGAAAATATGGTACATATACACATAAAGGGTTATTCATCCATAACAAAGAAGATCGTGTCATTTTCAAGCAGGCAACTAGATGGGTTTGGAGGTTATCATGTTAAGTGAAATAAGCCAGACTCAGAAACAGTATCTCATGTTTTCTCTCATATGTGGACACCAAAAATAAAGAAAAGAAAGAAAGAAAAAGAAAAGAAGAAGAAGAAAGATAAGGAGAAGAAGAAGAGGGATTATTAGTGAATGGGAAGGGGACTAAGGAAATTGAGGATAAAGGGGTGAGAAAAAGAACATAGAAGGTAGAGTGGACATCATCAAGGCATGATATATGCATGTTTGGAAATGCCACAATGAAATCCATTAATTTGTGTAATTAATATGTATTAATAATAATAAAGTCAAAGCATAGTAAAATATGTCAAATAATAAAGTCAAAGCATAGTAAAATATGAAAAAAAGGACACAGTACCTTGAAAAGTTATACAGCCCCATGCAAATGGTAAGTACAAATATATACTTATTTTTTTCCCTAAGTCTGGGTGGAATGGCATCACCAGACCACTAAGGAAACAAACATTAGGACCCTTCCATTTTGACTTTCAAACCCATCTCATGGTGCATCCATCAAGAGCCCGCATAGCTCCACCAAGAGCTGTAATAGTCCCAGGGGGCCTGGTGAGCCATTCTGAGGGGAGAGCATTGATAATGGCAGAAACAAAGCAGAAGCAAAAGCTCATCAACAGTCCTAGGCAGATCCAACTTCTAGGGCAGATACAGGCCTTATGTTCCAGGACCTAGGTTAACTCATCCCCTGGGTTTATTTAAGCAAAAACTCTCTATAAGTAGGCATGAAACTTTGACCAGAAACAAGATTTTCTGTGTTACTTGGCATAAGGATATGCAAAAGTTTCCTAATATGATATTCTTGTAACTTGGAAAAATTAGTAACTCCTACCATGAAACCCTTCTAGGATCATGTGCTAATGAAGAAGATGCTCTAATAATTAGGCCTAGAGCCCACTGAATGTAACACCTTCCAATTAGCACTCCCCAGCATGAATACTGCCATTATAATTAAACAACAAAGACAAAAATGGGTATCAATCCACATAATAGAAAATAATTGATGAAGTTGGAGGGCGTGATTATTTGTGATTACTTTACAGTCATGCACAGAAAGTAGGAGAACCACAGCTAGTGGTTAATCTCTGGCTACCTCTTTGAAGATAATGAAATTGGCTTCCTACTGATGATTATTCATTAACAATTAATTCTTTCTCAGTGATCTGCCTCATTTTCAGCTTCTCACTACAAACATGCAATGGAATAATTACAAGTGGAAATGAAAAAGCAATTAGTGGCAGATAATGCCAACATCTGATTAAAAAACAGTAGAACAGATTAGCAGTTCTGTAACTGCAAGTCTGCTGCCTTCAGCAGGGAGGTGTAAGTCACCCAGTTATACTGTACTTCAAGCTGTGCTTTCTCTTTTATTGCCTCCCCTTCATCATGGTCTGCCACATTAAATGCTCTCTTATTCTAGGGGGCATTGGGTTGTTGTAAATACTTTCTAAAGATTAAGTAGCATTTCAGATGATCCGTGGTCCTATATGCTGAAATGCTAAAAGGCACTATTTTATAACATGATGACTAAAATATGTATCTATCTATATGTGTGTGTATCCAGAAAATAGCATCACACATTTACTTACTTTATTTTCACCTTAATCTTTGTTTAGTTAAATGTCTTGAGAAGAAAAGCATCACTAAATCCAGGAGGTCCAAAAGAGGCCCATTTTATGAGCAGCTTGGTGCTTTTCCTTTGAGTATCCATGGTTGCTTTGGTCTTGCTGGTTGGTTTGCATAAAGTAGAACATAAACTGTCAGTGGATTTTTATTTAACATTGTCAATGGTTAAGATATTTTTGACTGCTGTATAAATAACCTTTCAATGAAAGGCCTGTAATTCACTGTTCTCAGTGTTCCAGCTGATGTGTCAGAGGCAAGATAAAAGCACTTCGTGTGATGAAGAATTACCTGGGGAGTGTCAAAACCCTCACTTTCAAAGGTAAGATCAATGTTCTTTTAGATAATTTGAAGGATGTGTTGATTTGAAGATCTGGTAAGATTTTGTCTTGGCAATTGACACATGGTAAAGCCCAGGTAAGAATGAAGACCAGAGCTGTCTTGAAAAGTTTGATTTTGAAAAGAACTATGTATTGAATCATGGAATCTTTGGTTATATATTATTTCACTAGATTCAAGAGATCAAAATTATATAAAGGCATACAATAGAAGAAAACAAACTTTGAAGGGCTAATATTCAGCTGATACGCACCAGAATTATGTCCCCTATTATCAGCTGAACATCTACTCAGGTTGGCCTTTTCATGTTCAGTATGGCTGTTCACAATTTTGACTTTCACCCCTGAATATGACAAAGTTTTATTTAGTATATTTTAAGTGCCCAGAATTGTGTACAGACATTGTTATTAATCAGATGATATACCAGCCCTCAAAGAGTTGAAAGAGCAACATATGTAAAAAAAAATGGGTAGAATAAAATATAATAATCATAACATCTGAGGCATTTACAGGTCACAAGAAACAATACTACAGGATTTAAAGGAATAGTACTGGCTGAAAAGAATTCATAAGCAGATGATGCTGGAACTAAGCCTTGGAAGAGTTATATGTATATATAAAGTATACATATACATGTGAGTTTACTTTGGAAAAATATTAGAATGTTATCACTTCTAATCTTTTCCATTGCTGCTGCTAACAAGCCTCTTTCAAGACTGGATATACTTAAATCTCTGCAGCAGACTTCTAGCTGGTCTCCTTGCTCCATTGATAACGCAATCCTTTAAAATACAGATATGGTTACTTCTCTTAGGGAAGGCTCAGATGACATTACATTTCAAAGGAAAAGCCAAAGTCCTTCCATGACCTCCAAAGCTAGTCAAGATCAGGCCTGGACGATGTCTTCAAAATCATTTCCTACCATCACCCTTGGCTTGCTCAGGACTCTGTGTTCCTGGGACAAGACAGTAAGTTGGTACTGGGAAGATAATCAGGATTTCAGTTGTAGACACATTAATTTTAAGGTACAAAGACAGTGATAAGTATGGACCTGGAATATCTGGGGTTGGGTTTGGAACTACAAACACACACACACACACACACACACACACACATATTTGCAAGTCTTAGTGTCATTTGAAACTTTTAGGCTAAATGTCCCAGAGAGAGGAGATAAGAGACCCAGGACTCATCCTTGAGGAATAACAACATATAAAGGCCTGGTGGAGGAGGAAGGCATGAAACAAAGTGCTGAGGAAGAGCACCTAGAGGTAGGAGGAATACCAGTGGAGTGATAGGCAGGAGTCCAGGCAGGTGAGAAGTGGGAATGGCTGCTATTTCCAATATTTTTCCAAAAGCTTAGTAGCAAGGAGGAAATAAAGCAGTTACACAAGAGCAATGTGTGATCAAGAGAAGACTGTTTCCATGGGTGAGATGTGAACATAGTTAAAAGCTGATAAAAATCATACATTTGAAGGGAGAATTATAATGAGCAAAAAAAAAAAAAAAAAAAAGAGAGCAAGAGAGAGAGAAAGAAGAAAGAAAAAAGGGGGTTAAATGGCATTACTATTCTGAGAAGGCAGGATGCCTTTAAATCACAAGCATACTGATTCATTTTTGAAGCTTAATATGTTAGAAAATACTTTGGGGCTTTAAAAAAAAAACTAGCAGTTGACATCTAAATACAAACTTCACGTCTTAAAATTACTAGAGAAAAAAACAAATCCCTGATAATAAATTTAAAGGAAAACAAAACCAATTGAGATGAACAAAATTAAAAGACAAAAGTAAAGTGAAAGCCATCAGTCTACATATATAGGAAAAAAACAAAATAAGCCGGATAAATTCATTATTGAAATAGAATTCCCAAATTTGGTGAAAATGATATTTTACATGCTACCTACAAAAGATAAACCACAGACGTATGTAATAAAACAAAGGCCAGTCAGAGTCGATGAAAGAAAACGGTCAAACAATCGGATGCTTAGTATATGCAAACAAAATGAAGCCTGGAAAATTTAAAGATCAAACAATTCAGAGTTCAATGTCAAACATTTTTAATGGAGCTAAAAGTTTAACTTGCTATAAAAATGGCTACAATCTATGATGAATCTATCATGACAACCTTAACATGCTGAAAAACCTAACAAGTAGTTATGAAGCAAAACCATAAAAAAGACAAAGAGATACAAACAAACCAGAAGAGTAAAGAAAACTTTTCCGTTTCTCTCTCAAGCTCTGAAAGAATAAGCAAATAACAACTGATAAGGATATAGAAGACTTGAATAATATCATTAAAACATTTACTTAATAGCTACCACATGAAGTCTATATCTACAAAAAGGAGATTTACCACTTTTCAAGAACCTATGAAAAATGTACCACAAATTGACCAGTTGTAGTTAAGTCCTTAAAATCTTTGCAAATATCTTAGTGTACACACCTCATGAGCTACTTCCTAGATCATGGTGCCATAAAATGTCCGAAGTAACTTTAGCTCAACAAACTTTTGTAAGAACCCATTTGCAGAATTCATTTAGATATGAATATGTCGAGGACATCTGGTAGATCAAATCATAAAAAATATGCTACTCACTCATACTCCAAAATTGTTCTCCTTTGCTAAGTATTGATGGAGGTATTTATCAAATGAATACTTGCAATTTTCAAAATTTTACTGCTTTTGATATGTTTTTATAAGATCATACATACCAATGTAATAATCCAACTCACTATAATCAGGATCTATGTCCTATAGATTCTTAACTAAAATCATCACAGTCATTTTTTATTTCATGTAGAAAATGGTAAGCTGCTTGCCCTGAAATAAGTTGAGATTATTCAAAGAAGAAAATATAGTTTCAACATGCTGATCTGCAAATCCAATCTAAACCATGCATTTGTTCTTACCCATTGTGTACAATTTATCATCAAAGACACAAAAATTCTCTTCCAGTTACTACAGGAAACAGTAATTGTAATTAATGTTGATATTTTCTCAAAGCTGAGAAAAATTAGAATTCAGTTTATTGTCCTTACTGTGATTGACAATCTTCATAGTTTCAATAGTGGTCTTTTCTTAAATTTTTATATCTTTGGTAGTGAGAAGTTCCCCCATGTGTGAAATGGGGAGCAGATACTGCTTCCAGTGCAACAGCTTGAATACATGGAACAAGTCATTCTTATTGGCCCCCACTGCCTTCGCACCATCTGTGCACAACCCAATACATGGCTTGCCTGTCGTTGTTTGTCTTGAAGTTATCAATGATTTTAAAATCTCTTCAACAGTTTCAAGAGTTAACAAAGATTGGCCCAATTATGTCCTACTGGGCTTCTTTGATCAGCTCATCTCTGACAAATACTATCAGATTTGCTGAATTACTAGTGTCATCTTAGTTTCCATTGAAGGTCATGGGCTTCATTGTACTGAGGAAAATAAACACTGCTCTACATATTGGTCCTATCTGTCATTGTATTTGATAGAGTTGTCTTATCAGATTATTTCCTGTTTCTTTGTCCCACAGAATATACCTGTGCTATTTGACAGCTGGTTTGATAAGGGTTCCACCAATTACTTCAGTAGCTCCAACTTTGCCAATTAAACTTACACCATTACAAGCAAGACTTCTGCAACTGTGCAATTTCAGCTCCTGCCACCAGTACTGATGTTTCTGAGGTCTTGAATACCTTCTGCTTTGCTTTAAAAAAATTCAATACTTTCCACCATAGTGTACCTTTCAATATTGATGTTTGACACAGACTGCTTCCTTACAAGAACTTTAAATGTCACCAAACGCACTTCACCTAATGACATTTAGGCTTCCAGACAGTCCACTGACATCCAAGTTTCAAATAATTTTTAATATATTTTCATGGTGTTTTTGTTTTATTTATAGTTGGCGCTTTTGTAAGGGTAACAGATGGTTTTAGGTGATTCATCAATTTGGTCTTCCTACTATTCTGAAAGCACATGACTGATTTCATTGAGATCACCAAAGCACCTATGTTTCCATCAGTGTCTTTAGCATTATGTTTTTAACGGACTTATTTATGAAGCACTGATCCATGATAGATTCAAGAGAAAAGAAAATCATAGCATGCACAGCCCCATGTGCAATTTATAATGGATGCATGGCATAATTATGTAGAATTTTGATATATGGGAATCCATGTTAATGTCCAAGTAATCTATGTGATGCTTATATCCTCATGGTTCAACAACTGGAGGTGTTAATAGGTATACCAAAGCACCACCAAAATCACATGGCCTACGTCAAGGACATTGCCCAGCCAGCTAACTTTAATCTCATCCTGTGTAAAACTATTTTGATATTATGGGTATGATTGTAAGTTGAGCTTTTTAAAATACACATTTAAATAAACAAGAAGCCTCTTAAAAAGTTTACCTACCAAATAAACCATCTCAAATCTTATGATATGCATATCATACATACATTTGGAAAGGGAGCAAAAGATTTAAAACTGTATGTGTTGAAATCAGATTTTCTGAATTGAATTTCATTTGTAACATTTACTAACTGCAGGACATGCAGCAAGTTACATAACTTTTCTAAGCTTCACTTCTTTTATCCATAAAAGGAATAAAAATAATAATGAAACTTTTGTCGTGGAGTTATTGTGAAGATTAAATGAAATTATGTATAATGTCTGGAAAATAAACTCTTAATAAATCTTGAACATTATGATAACATAAGCGCTGGACTTTTATAGACTTTTTTTTTTGGTGTTAACTAGGAGCAGGAGGATTTGCATTTGAATAATAGCTCATCAGCTTCAATAACTAGGTAATACAGCAGAAAGCAAGTTGAGATGGGAAGACAGCTAGTCTGGCTCTGCTAGAGTCTTATTACCAAACAAGGTAATGGCTAACAGGGAACTTTTCATTGTCATGATTTTTAAATAGGTTTATTGTATAAATAGTTACATCTTTTTAAGAGTTGTGTAACTAATAATATGGATAGCTTGTATTTAGTGAACATTGGCTAAACTAGATTTTTATCATAGCCATGACTTACCTCAATTCTTAAAATAGCCCTAGAACATTGAGTGTATATTATTACTTGTCTTATTTTAAAGACAAGGTAGTTATTTTACTTGTTCATGACCACAGAACTACTAAGTGAGAGGATCATGATTTGAACACAGTTCATTTATAATCTCAGGAAAAGAGCTTGCAACTATTATATTTGTTGCCATAACAAAGCCCAAAATCAAGCCGCTTAACAGTATTCTCTAGGGTTTATCTAGTAAAACTACATCTCCAAAATATTACCATTTCTAAAAAGTTAACTATTCTACAATTACTAGAGATTAATTTTCGATTATTTTTTAAAAGTTAACAAATAAATTTCTCTTTGCCAGAAATTTTATTCAGTTTTAAGCATACCTATAAAAACATATTAATGACAGATGACAAGGAGTTTGCAATATTCCCAGAAACTAATAGATTGTTTGGCTAAGCATTTTGTATATCCGATAAAAGTCCCTTCTTCCAACAAGTTTTTTAACTTTAGACCTTTGCAAGTGAACTTGATCAAGAAGTCACATATTTTACCTGATGTGACGGTAGCATACGACAGCAGTGGAGTTGTGCTTGCCCTGTTTCATAAATCCCAATTCTTTTCAGCCTAGAAATCATCTAGACAAGAGAAGGGAATTTTTCACAAGTGTACCTAAATTGCATCCACACTATTTTTTAAAGGAATACTATGAGGGAAATGTGCTGATAAATGTTTTAGTCTGCTCATCTATCCATTTTTTCAGCTACAAGAGAGTTCACATATCATTTGAGTTACTGCCCAGGCTGCCCCTGTTATAGCAGGCTTTCCAAGATGGAGTGACAGTAGCTCTGTTCACAGGCTCTTGTTAAGGGCATAGACCTGGAATGCTAGGTTGCACCCAGTACAATTATCCAACTTTTCTAAAACTGGTGAACACGGCACCATTATTATTTTTTTAAAATTATAGTAGTTGATTCTACTTTAAAATGTTAGTAGCTGCCAATTTTGCTGTTGTCAATTGAAATAATACTTTGTAAGGCAAGCTTAAATTAAATCTTAAAACTTCCCCCTAAACTTGAGGGTATTTTTTTTTGTAATTCCTAAGAAATATGTAAAATTTTCAATTTGAAAATTATTTATTAATCTAATCTAAGAATTATTCAACAGTAAACATCACAACAAAAATAGTGAAAAATTCAGAGTGCTTGAATTACAACTTCACTTCCTCATTAAGGAATTTTATCACAATGGAGTTATATTATACTTTGAAATATTTTGTCATTCATTCCTATTTTCTTTCATTTAAGAATAATGCATATGTTATTTTACTGGTCAAGGGAGAGATGTAGTGAACAAGGCAGATAAGTGCCTGTCCTATATTCTCTTGTTCTTTAACTGTACACGGGAATGTATAGTCTAGTTTATCGATACTGGAAACTGCAAAGACAATTTTACTAATTTGGAAATAAGTTAATCCCATAGAAAATAACTTTTAAACAGGTTAAATTGTAATAAATTTTGAGATTCCTATAGTTTAGTTTTTGATATCTCACAAATGGAAAATGACAATATTGCTGAAACCAGAGGCCAATGGAAAAATATCCCAAATTCCATGAACAGTTTTCTTATTTTAGAAGCTGAATAATTTTGTATCAAAATTTTATTTTATTTTAGTTTCTTTACCAGTAGTATTTTATTTTTACCATCCAATCAGCAATGGAAATCAAAATATGGAATAGGACATTGTAGCAGAAAAGAGAATGAATTATGAAAAATGACAGAAAAAATAAGAACTTCCATGGAATATAATAATGTATGATAAGAATCAATTTTCAGTGGCATTTTATAAAGTGGAGCTCATCCAGAAGGGCACAGAAGGTTCTATTAGTATATTTTTCCATGGTTCATTTATATGGCACTGGAATATTAGGGACAGAAAAACGTACTTCTGTGACTTGTTCTTTAAGCCAGTACTATGGGTCACATTCAATTTATCAGAGTCCTCATAAAAACAGATTTGCAAATTTTATTTGGTCTATTTGAACTGCTTCAAATACTGCTTCTTGGCCAAATTTGGAGGATAAACAGCAGTATAGCTGAGGCTTATTTGTTCCAAAAGATTAAGCAGACCTAAACAAGTAAAGACCTCCAAAATTTTAAAATTTTGCTTTAATTGATAACTTCCTGCCTTCCAATTTATTGGGAATCGTTCAACCAAGTAAAAACTTTCTACCTAATTAAGAATTGCTAAACTTAGCACCTAATATATTATTAAAATAAATGCCTTTTGAAAAATTAATATCTTTGGGTTGCCTATTAGGCACCCTATAAGCTTAAATAGAGCAGTTGTTCTCCATGGCATCATATTAGATGCAAAGTCGTTTCCAACAGCAACAGCAAAGTGATGCAGGAGACCCAGACCAATTCATTCAGAACCTCTGGTGGGGTGGTGAGGGTGGGTGGGTAGGTGTTACTTACATGTTCTCAGGGGACTCTGATGTACATCAAACACCAAGAATCACCATGCATGGGAAATGCTGGAGGGGCAGAAAGTGAAGTACTGTGAAACAAATGCTTTCGAATATTACTATCTAATAGAAATACAATGTGATCCTTACTGTCTAATAGAAATTTAAAGATTTTCTAGAAGGTACACTTTAAAAAGCAAAAAGAAGTATATAAAACTTATTTTAACAGTACATTTTATTTAACCTAATAAAATATTATTTCAACATGAAATCAATATAAAAGAATTCTAAGATATTTTATATTCCTTTTTGGACTAAATTGGATGAGAATTTTATATTTATAGCATATCTCAGTTTTGAAGAGTCACATGGTTAAATGCTCCAGGGCAATGCGTGTCTAGGGGCTACCAGATCAACAAGGGCAGTACTATACAAATGCTTTATAATGTATGATTTATAAAAACCTTTACCTCTAATGAAAAATCCTTACTGAATGGGTGTATGGTTGCAAATTCCTGTGAACTAATAAACAATAAAATACTTAGGAAGGCATATTTTAAAACAATTATATTATTTAGGTAAATTAAAAATATGTATTTTTCCTTCTTTCCCTCCCAAAATATATCTCTTATAAATACGCACAGATACTATATACTTTCATAATTGTTCATGCAGTATGTAACAGAATAAGACTTTTATTTGTATAATGGCCTCTCTACTTTCTATCTTGGTCACCATAGGAAACCTCTTAATTTTCTTATTTGTAAAATGGGATTAATGATAGTATAAATATCATAGGACGATTATGAAGGGTGAGTAAACTTATACATTTATCTAATAAATATTATTCAGTTATTACTGTTCAATAAATGTCAGGTGTTATGATTTTAATGGTTGTATCATTTTATTAGAATTATTTTGTTATTTTAATAATTCTATGTCATTTCACACTAGGAACACAAATAAACTTGCATGTTTTTTAATAATTACATTTGGGTTGTTTCTAATCTTCCGAATTACAAATATGCACCAGTGAATATCATTGTACATGCATCATTTTGCTCACATATGTGTATATCCACAGGATAAATATATAGAAGTACAGTTCCTGGATCACATTTTATGTACTTTTTATATTTTGATGAGTTTTACCAAAGAGTTCTTTACAGAGGCTCTACTGTTTACCACCCCCGCCCCAACAAAAATATGTGAGGATGTTCATTTCTCCTTCCACAGAATGTCACCAATTACAGGTTATTTTTTAAAACTGACATCTGAAATGCAAACTCACATTTTCTGTGCTTGATGAAAAAAAAGCATGTTGAACTGACTCTGAATAAAAATAACCACCAAATACTTTATTTCAGATTTTTGACATGTAGATCTTAGAACTAGAAATTTTTAAAAAGATAAAATATAGAAGAAAAATTAGAAAAGGTATCAGTGAATTCCTCCAACATTTTTCTATCTAAATGAAGAGTACTAATATTTCCATGTCTCACAATAATTAGCAAGTTAATTTCATTAATTTATCACCTTAAAAAGTTTAATTATTTCTATAGGTCATTTTGGTTCACCTTACATCCAATTAGAAAATAAAAGCAGTGGACCTATGGTATTGTAATTTAATTTATACCACATGATGGCTTTATAAATAACTATTATAAAAATAACTTGTCTCAAAATTGGACTTTTTGATTACTGATCCGTGGATTCCTACACACTACAATTAAAAAGGACTAATGATGAAGCTCCTGGAAGGGCCTTTGTCCTTATTCTAGTTAGGCCCATTACCCCTGGGTCAGGGCAGGAGCTGTGCCAGAGGAGTGTGCCGAGCCTGTCTTCCCTCTCATTAGCAAGAACAAGACAAAATAGGACATCTCGGAAATTTTCTGGCAAGGCTGTCACATGCACTCACAGTTAAGCAAATTGAATCAAACTGACAATAGAATTCCTATGAAGGCATATTTGTAAAAAGATTATATTCTACATAGATGGAGGAAGAAGATATTTTCTTTCTTTCTTCTTCTTTTTTTCTTTTCCTAGTTGTGGACACTGAAGCTTTGAACACCTGCTTCCCCGCTTCCCCTCCTGGCTTTGTTACTCTTAATAAAGAAAGAGATTCCTGTTGAGAAGTGGTGAGAGGTTAAGTGTCCAGAAATATTGCACCAAAGCATGAAATTGTAAAGGAAGAAAATCAACTAGAAAATAGCTTCACTTAGGGGGCTATTGTTTAAAGGAGGTTTCATCTTGGAATTTGTCCAAATGGCATCTCTAAACGAAAAATAGAGGCGAAAATTCAGCACTCTGAATGAAAGCTTTTGGAAATCTTCCTTTATGATTAATTTTAGCCTTATCTCATCCTATGAGTTCTTCCCAAGTAGGACAGATGGATGGATAATTAAATAATATATATATGGAATAGAAATATATATATATATAGTAGGCAGGAGCTGGTGAGAGTGGAGCTAAAAAGAAAAGAAAAATATTGGAGAAATAACATCTGAAGGGGAAGAGTGGTGAAACCAAAGCACTCAGTAAAAAGCAACAATAACAACAAAAACACATGGTTAGTAATATTTACAAATCTAGATTTTCTAATAAAGATAATGAGAAAACTACCCATGTCATACTGTAGGGATAATCTGTGTGTTCCTTTACAAAGTGACACCACAGAGCAATGTTCTAAAATTTGGATAAAACACTAATTTTCTTTGTACTTAGGTACTATCACCTCATGTAACAAAAGGAAAAATTATGATTCTTTTGTTGGTTTTTCTCTTAGGCTCTAGTATATCTGAATACCTCACCTAAAACAATTTCCCATTAGGAAAGTTGTAGTTAAGCTCAAAAATTCTATATGAAAAAATCAACCTGACACAAAAAGTTCTGTACGCATTTACCTATGCAAAATTAAGAGCAAAATTATGAAACAGAGAAAAATGATATAAATTATATAATTATTGTAAATCAAAAGTACATTCAAGGGCTGGGGTTGTGGCTCAGTGGTAGAGCGTTCAACTCGCATCGGTGAGACCCTGGGTTCGATCCTCAGCACCATATAAAGATGAATAAGTGAAATAAAGGTATTATGTACAACTACAACTAAAAAATAAATATTAAAAAAGTACAGTCAAATCTGAATAAAACACATTATCAAGCTGAATGATTCTAAGAAATTTTCTTGTGAGCAAATGTTTGATCTATGCATTGATTATTGTCTTCTACACGGTGCTAATTCTAACCACAGTCATTGCTAAAGGATTCCTTGTCTTTAATATGTGATTCCACAGGTCCTCATGCCAGAATCAGACATCTCTTATGATCCCAAAGAGAAAAGATAATGAAGCCAAAAACGTCACCCAAATAGTTGGGAGACGGGGAGAAAGCTGTTTGAAATCAGTACTAGGCGGTGAAAATTCAGAGACACAAATACTCACATGCATATTTTGAGTTGAAATTCAGGATAGAACAAGGCACCGTCTTAGAAAAGAGGAAAACACAGATGATTCTGAACACTGATAGCAAAGAACTTGTCCTTCTACTAGATAAAATTCTGTTGAGGTCATTATTTCTTGTTTACAGTGATTGTAATCATCTGCTGGAATGAATTTTTTACTACTCTGGTAATACTTTTAATTAACTCTGAAACAAATACTGCAAATCACAGTGTGAGAAAAGAAAATTCAAAAGTATGCATTTGATGTTTGTATCTTTGGTGTTTTGGGCACTTAGTACTGATTTCAAAGGTGGTGACAGAGCATGGAGCAGGTGTGTGACTGGTGACTTTTGTCATCTCCTTTTTTAGAGTCCGTTGCTGGTATCACTTTTGTCTTTGCATTTTTCATACTCAATTTCCTCATTTAATTGAGTAGTTTCTAGAATCTTCTCCAGCTATACTGCTCTTTAACTCAGAGTTGTGATAGTGTGGGAGGGGATGTTAGGAGAGGAAATTCACCTTTTTTGACATGTACTTACTTACGTTAGCCCATTCCAATCCTCAAACCTCACTTACACAACACAATGCTTCCTCTCATTTTGCAGATAAAGGGGCTAACAGATCAGAGAAGCTGAGTAGCTCTCTCAAATGGGGGAGGGAATGGGAAAGCTGAAAGTTCAGTCAGTTATCTATGCCACTAGCTTCTAATCAGCCTACTGCTTAACATTTTATTTGATTCTGTTCACAATTTGAACAGTCTGTAGATTACTAGCTCTAATTTGAACAATTTTCAGATTACTAGAAATTCTTTTCAAATTGTGAATTTCCCCCCTCTCTAGCTGTTAAGCTCTCCATCTAATTTTCTGCTTTTCTAAGAATGGTGTTTATTTAAACCACTTGCTGCATATGTTTCCTCAAAGACATATTTCTCTATGAAAAATATGGAAACATTCTTTTAAGAAAGCTACAGTCCCCTCGAGCAGGTGAATAAATGTGTGTTTTAAATATATGTGCTTATACCTGCTTTTAAAAAATTCACAATTATAAGAAAGCAGGACTCTGAAGTTCCTGCAAATTGGAATGAATTTTTGCAAGTTTGTGTGATCCAGGTCAACCCAGCTTGTGCTTACCAAACAGAAAAAGTCAAGTCTGCAAGAAACACTCCTTCCCACTGTAATTCTCCTCCCTGACTGTGCACAGCCCACCTCCAGCTGTCCCTTCTGCTGCTTCTAAGTATCCACGGGCAGCACTGAGACTTCAGTCTTTCGATTTAGAGGTAAACCTCAGGGTGTTATAGGTCTTCCTGCCAAACATCTGGAATATGATTAATATGGATTGGAAAAATAAAACCAATCATCTCTCAAGCAACATGCTAGATACTGGTGTCACAGACTTGAAGCTGTCCTGGAGGAGCTTAGAGCATAAGGTAGGATTGCCCACTACAATCCCCATCATCCTCCTATAGTTATTGAAATATAAATTAATTAAAATTAAATAGAATTTTAAAATAAGTTGCTGAGTCACACTAGTCCTATATCAAAGACTTAGTAGACAGTATAGCTAGTGGCTGACCTAGTGGACAGTGCAGCTTTTAGAATATTTCCACCAATGCACAACATTCTAGGGAATCATGCTGGTATAGAGTAAAACCAGTATCTAGACGCAGTAAATGAAATCAAGAGTCACCTGTCAGTACATTAGTGCTAAGTCAATGCAGGATAGGAGTCCAAAAATTGATAAGTTTTCAGTTTTGGCCCAGGAACAGGAAACAGATGTAAATAAATAGATATGAACAGACTGTACCTTCATCTACTTCTAGAATTTTTGCTCAGTTCTATTTGTCTGTCCCTTTATCATGTACTGATAACACACTGTTTCAATTACTAGTGCGATTTACTATAGATTTATAGTAGGTTTTAACATATGCTAATGCTAGCTCCCATATGTAGTTCTGTACTGTTTACCTGGCTGTTTTTGTACACTTATTTTTCTGCACGAACCTTAAAATCAATTTGTCTAGCTTAAAAAAAAGCGCATGTTATTTTAATTTTATCTTTCATATTTTGTGTAGTTGTGTTTTTAGAATTTTTTCCATATTTTAATCTGAATTTTTTCAGTGTCTTTGGTTATAATATGAGCTATTATTTTTCTTTAAAAAAATGAAATTTGGGGGCAAGGGATATAGCTCAGTGGTAGACTGATTGCCTAGTATATACAAAGCCCTGTGTTCCATCCCATCACTGAAAAGGGGGAGAAAAAAGCCATGTTTGTATTCAATGAAAAATCAATAAACACTCATATAATTATGAAATGATTATCTTCAATATCAAAATCATGTAGATAACATTTATCAATCCCATTGTATCTTAAGAACATTATATGCCTTCTTATGTAATAAAATCCTCACTAATATAAAGTAAAACTTATTATTTATTTTATAGATGAAAAATCTGAGGCAGGTATAGATTACACAAGTGGTCCAGGATATTTAACCCGAGTATTCCTAAAAATCAGAGCCATGTATATATTGAAAATGTGAGCTTCATTTCACAGTTATCAGAGTCTAAGTCATTCATATGGAATTATGTATTTTGTTTCACTATTATATCAAGCAGAAGAAAGATACAGGAATGAACTGTAGTTAGTGTGATTCAAAAAGGTCAGTGACTACTGGAATGAATATTAGAGTCTAAATTGAAATACCAGTGGCTCAACCTCACGAAAGCTGTTGTTCCAGCCCGGTCGTAGTCATGGTTATTGCTCAGCCAGGCACATTTACTTGGAATAGTTGGTCCCTGTCTTCAGCTCACCTTCTCTACTGTGTATCTGAGTAACATATCTACTCTTTCTCTGATTTCTTGTGGCAACAAAATGAGCAAAAGTACACAATAATGCACAGACACAATAGAAATACTTAGGCCAATCATGTCTAGAAAGCATTTCAAAAGCTGGCCTGGTAAATTAATGACAGCTGTAGACAAAAAAAAAAAAAAAAAAGAGAGAGAGAGAGAGAGAGAAAAGAAGTTGACAAAGAGATCCACTCTTCTTTCTAGATCATCCTTCCTCACTTATTACTTTTTGTTCTGTTTGAACTAAGTCAAAAAGGCTGCCTAAATGATTATTTCATATGTCTCTAAACAACCCCATTTCCTTAATTTAAAAATAGCAATACTAGTATGGGCTGCCATGTAGATAATATTCATCTGAAGGTTAACAAGATTATTTTTATGTGAAAATAGGTTACCAAGAACATTTTGAAGGACAAATTCTTACAAAATGTATGTGGCTTTCATTCTCAGTACTTCCTATTTTCATTTAGCTTTTTCTCATGGGACTTAGATGCTTCTGCTTCTACTATGAGCTCTTAAAAATACTAAGTAAACTTTCACAAAGAGTCATTTCTTATTTTTCCCAAACTGACTTACACATCGCTGGTTTCATTTCCGAGTTGGTGAAGTCAGTCTTGAGGAGGAATTGATTAGTAATAGAAGTGGGTAGGGGAGAGGTTGGATTAATTTTGTTCCATAAAATAGTGGCTTACTGATCCTCAGTCTATTTCATGTGGTGGGGGAGGGGGTGAGCTATTTATTTCTCTAGGAATATCGTTTTTAAAACTCATGAAGCATGTGACTTGCTTTGGGCACTTTCATCTTCCTGCCTCTGTCCCTATTTTCATATTCACTTTAACTCAGCTCTTCCTGTTTTCCACATGTTTGGTCACTGTAGCCTTTATAAGAGATACATGAAGAGAATTACTATCCACATTACAGCTGTGAAATCTACAGCATGTCAATGCTACATAACTCATCTAAGGGGTTTAGGCTGTGTCCATCCAACATCAAAGCTCATGCTTATGAAAGAGCCATATATCTGTCACTTCTATCCCTGTCTAGGCCACTCCATTTTTAGTATTTTATTACCTCAATATTAAGCTAGACTAGCCTCAGTTTAGCTCCTTTCTGAGACAATGTACATCTTTTCAAGGCTGTATACACAATTCCCTCTATACCACCATCCCTCTCCCCGCAACTCTGCCTGGCACTTTTCTGGTCTTTCTGACCATTAACACCAGGGATTTTCGCCTTGACTAATTATTAGGATCACCTCTGTAGTTTTTAGTCCATATAAACTCCTAATCTTCACCTAAGACCAATTAAATAGCACTTTACTAAGGTGGAAACTAGGCATTCACTATTCTTATATCAGCCAGGGTTGAAGATGACAGGCTGAAATCGACATGCTCTTCAGCATCTTCCCAAGTCTTCCTTTCTGAATTACATCAACCCACTTATCTTATATCCCAAGAGCCCAACTTATAGTGTGTATATTGTTATTATCACTCATAATTATTTCAGAATTTTCATTCAATCATTTAATGAATACTTGAGCACCTACTGAGTGCCCTGACCCCTGTGTCCATAATGTATGTGGTTTTCTTTCTTCAACTCATCGAAATCACCATGAGAATATGGTTATATATTATGTTTCAAATTCAATCAAAACAGTTATGAAGAGGGAGCATGGTAGGAACAGACAAACTCTAGATAAGGCAGAGGGGTGGAAGGGGAAGGGAGGGGGCATGAGGTAATTAATCATGGTGGAATGTGATGATTATTATTATCCAAAGTACATGTATGAAGACAGGAATTGGTATGAATATACTATGTATACAACCAGATATACGAAAAATTTAGCTCTATATATGTAATAAGAATTGTAATGCATTCTGCTTATATATAAATAAAAAAAGATATGAAAACATGTTCATTATCTCTAGCAATAAGAGAAATGCAAATCAAGACAACTCTAAGATTTCATCTCACTCCAGTCAGAATGGCAATTATCAAGAATACCAGCAATAATAAGTGTTAACAAGGATGTACGGAAAAAGGTACATTCATAAATTGTTGGTGGTGTAACCGGTATGGAAAACAGTATGGAGATTCCTCAGAAAACTTGTAATGGAACCACCATTTGACCCAGCTATCCCACTCCTTGGTCTTTACTCGAAGGACTTAGCATACTATAGTGATGCAGACACGTCAATGTTTATAGCAGCTCAATTCACAATAGCTAAACTATGGAGTCAACCTTGATGCCCTTCAACAGATGAATGGATAAAGAAAATGTGGTACATATACTCAATGGAATATTACTAAGCCTTACAGAAGAATGAAATTATGGCATTTGCAGGTAAATGGGTGAACTAGAGAATGTCATGCTAAGCAAAATAAGCCAATCCCCCCAATCAAAGACCAAATGTTTTCTCTGATGCTGATCCATAGTGTGTGTGTGTGTGTGTGTGTGTGTGTGTGTGTGTGTGTGTGTGTTTAGGGGGGATAACGAAGGAATTCTGGATTGTGCAGAAAGAAATGAGGGGAGGGGTGGGGCAGCAGGAATGGCAGAGATAATAGAATAAGACTTATTACCCATATACATGTATGATTACAGCACTGGTGTGACTCAGCACCATGTACAGCCAGAGCAATGAGAAGCTGTGCTGCATTTGGGTACAATGTGTCAAAATGTATTCTACTGTCACTTATAACTAAGTAGAATAACAACAACAACAAACAGGTGCAATGTGGTTATAAGCTCATATTAGTTTTCATAAGTAGTCTATGGTGAATATCTCCAGTTTTATATTTTCTTTTTTTTAGCCAATTCGTTTTTCAGCAAATATTATTGAACTGCTACTATGTGGAAGATACGTTGATAGATTTAATATTGTTTGATTCGTTTTAAAGAATAATCTCCAACTTTGGCTGCTCAAATGTTTACCTGCTTCTTTTATAGCTTTCTGCTTTTATATGTTGAAGTGAATTTTACTCTTTTTTCTCATTGGGCGGTATGTTGTCATAACTCATATTTATTGAGTACTTCTTATATGTCAGAGATCCTTCTGAGTTCCTTAATTTCTTCAGGAGCCCAAACCTATGGAGAGAGACCTTTTCAGAGGAAAAGTGACTTGCTCAAAGTTTCCCGAATAGTAATAGCAGATCTGAGACTCCCGCCCGGACAGCCTGGCCTCAGAGCACACCTCTTAACCCCTCTACTACAGAACTGCAAGAAATTCAATTTTCAAATACAGAGATGATTCTTTAAGTCAAGAGACATATTCATGGTTGCCACAGACCTATTCACTTATGTGGGATTACTAAAAGAACTCTAAAATAATTTTTTAAAAAATGCACTACTTATACTAGATGTAACTCTCACTGAAATATCATGGATATCACAATAATGTTTTGCAGAATAAGCTCTAAAAAGCAATCTTAACAGCCAATAGGAATAGCCTAATTGTTTTAAAGTGTGTCACTTTACATTACTAAAGAATATTTTGAAACTCAACACTGCCCCCAGATGAGGTTTGCATTTTTAAGTGGCTGGGAACAAACTTCTCCCTTCTCATTTCATGTTTCAAGATTTTGTACAAAGGGGAAAAAAAAGCAAAGGTTTCAGTTACTAAGTAAACAGTCTATAAATGTACATCCTGTCTAAAGAAGCAGAGAATATGAAACTGGAGAATTCTCAAAACTGAAGACAACAGAAGGTTCTCCACTGTTTTACAAATACCTTTGTTCTTCTAGACTTTTATTTCGCCTCTCTCCAATCATTTTCCTTCCTTCCATTTTTCCCTCTTTTCCATAATTCACCACCCTTTCCTTTCTCTTTATTCTGTTACTCATTTCCGAATCTCTACTTGTGAAGAAAATTTTGCTAAACATATCATTAGTACAGACATTATTTAAAAAATCAAAAGCAATAATTTTGTAGTTTATTTGTCTTTTTTACATATCCTGCTCTGCCCATTGACTCCTTTTGTCCATCTTGCCTGCTGGGTGAGGTCTCTGCATCTTGGTCACCAATCATGTGAAATTAAAAAGCGTCTCCTATCATAAATACCGAGTCCTTGCTAGGAGCACCTCATCTACTAGGAGTTAGGGTCTTCTTCCTCAGAGAGATGTAAGTACATATATTCACATATATTTATTTCACAAATATTTATTGGGCATGTAATGTGTAATTTGTAAAACACTGTTATGTCCTAAAATCAAGTTGTCTTGATTTTCCCTATTTAGTCCTGTGCACAGTTAACTATAATAAGATTACTATGTCTTTTGCAACATTAGCTTAATTGTCTCTTTGCAGGATGAGATTTTATTTGAATTTTATTTATCTAGGGAAGTAATAAACTTTCTATAATTTAACATAAATTTGGAACAGCCTTTCTCATGGCTATGAAGAGACTATAAAATGAATAATAAGTTTATAACTGATCATCTCTTTAACTGGCAGGTTCACATCACAAACAGGGATTAACGCTGGCCTTTGTTAACACAGGCTTTTCTTAACACACTGACAACTGAACACAAACTATAAAATGAGGAAATGGCAAGACTTTATTTTCCTTATAGACTCCATTTTGTCAACGTACTTCAACTGTTGTAAGGCATGCTCTTGAAGATAAGAAAGCACACCGCAGTACAGAGATATGTATATATATACACTTGGAGTTGGTTAAACAGCTTCAAACTGTCACCAGAGCTTCCCAAACCACAATAGTACCTCCACTCTGCAGGGAGAGCAACTGAAGTATTTTAAGCAATTTTCTCACACAATGGTTTATTATCTGTTGACAACTATTCTGTGTCTCTGCCTTGGGGCTATAACCTCTGATGCCTCTCACCTGCTGGTCCTTGTGTAATACTGCCCAGCTATTCATGAGAGAGATCTGAGGTGACACAACTCTCCTTTGCACATTGAGTCCACAAGCCCAAGACCTCTTGGGCTCAGGGTACAAAGGATACCATTTTACACTTGGGTTTTAATCTGAATTTTGATTGTTTAACACACTGATATTTAAGAACACTGGTGCATCTTAGTTAGAATATTGCACTTGCCAAGGCAAATCACACTATTCAGCATGATTTTAAAACTTTGATGAAAGAACCAAATGGCTCTCTCTCTCTAAAAATGTTCTCCTTTTAAAGTGTGTAATTGTTGCCAATGATTAATTTAAAGGTGAAAATGACCAATTTTTTCTTTTTAAGTTTATGTTATTGTGATGGAAAAAGTATAATTTTTAAGGACAGACTAACCCAAGCTTGGATCCAACTTACTACCTCTGTGACCTGAATAATTTGCCTTAAGTCTCTTAATAAAATGAAGGGAAGTAATAGCCATCTCAAATGTTGGCTGTGGGGTATAAAAGAGGTAAAATGCCTGCCATATTGTGGACACTCAATATTAGTTCCTTCCCTTTATTGTGGAAAAAAATAACAAGATTTGTTTATTTCAGAATAACTTTCCTATTGTGTTTGAGAAAAATTATCAAATTTAAATTTTAATATAAGAAAATCAAATTTCTTATTTTTAAGAAAATAAAAATTCTGTAGCAATTTTTAAGGCACTTCACTTCCTAAAATATTACATAGTGTGTTTTCAGACTGTTTAAAGAGTAACTTAAGAGTCAGGAATCACTTAGATGCAATTACTTAATTTCTATTATTGAATGGTTAGAGATACAATGAGAAAAAAGAAAGCCCATTTTTTGTTCTTTAAAAGTATATTTGCTTGTAGTAAATAAGCTTTCATTTATGTCCACAAATGTATAATATGCTTTGAAGACACATCTAGAATCCAGTATTACTAAACAAACAGAAACTAGATTAAAAAAAAAAAAAAACTTAAGGTAGTGAAAAACATCCTGTAGTAATGAAGAACAGTCTTAACATTTTGCTGAAGAAGCAAATTGGCACTCCAGTCTGTGAAGATCTTCAACTAGATATACTCACGAGTGTCGCTGGCTTGTGGAGCTACTAGAGAGCTCTAGAAGAGGTTTCGAAGAATTATAAAACTCACACCACAGAAACCGGTGAGCAACCATGGCTGACCTAATACTAAGCAGCTGTGGAATCAGTCAAAAATAACAAAAGGGTCATTTCTATGCCACATAGAGATGGAGTGTTGTTTGGGGCTAACATTCCCTGCACTGCCATCTGTTTGATGCTCTGCAGACGTGGCCTCAGGAGGAGGGCAAGTGAGACAGGGCTCTGGGAGAACACACAGTGACACAGGGAAGCTGAGACTCCAGGCCCTGGGCACCCTGACTGGAGCAAGGATTGGCTGATTCTTCTGTGCCCTTGACTTCTAATTAATTAATAAAGAAAACCTGCCATATGTAGCTAATATCTTACTCTTACTTTTAGTCAATTTTTAGTTTGTTTTTCTGTGAGTGGGAGCCATGTCTGATTCTTCTTTCTACTTCCCCAAGGTATTTATCGTATGCTCTGTGCTCACTGAGATCCTTCCCAAACTGGCGTGTGAAGTCTGCAGTCATTTTGAATCCTGATTCTGCCCCTTAGCTGTATTATCTTGGGTGAACTACTTGAACTTACTATCTGTGCAAGTTGGGCATCACACTGGTTCTTATCAAAGAGACTTGTTGAGATGGTGGTCTGAATGGATATTTCTTGTGAAGTACTTTGAATACTTCCTAGCTGCAGGAGGCACTTTCATAGAGTAAATAAAAATAAATAAAATAAATAAAAACAGTGGAAAAATAAATTAAATAAAAAGAGTACACCTCCTCAAAAGTAGCAATAAGGTATCCAAAAAAATCATCTTGTGTTCATGCCAAAATCTTAATCATCTAGGCAATGAAGAGAACCAGTTTTTTTTAAATTAAAATACTACATTCCTTATGTTAATAAAAGTATCAAGTAAATTAATATAACATAAATAATACAGTTAAATAAATATATTTATAAACATGTATATAGTAAATACATTTATATATTTACATATATTAAATACATTGATAAATATATATAAATGTCTAAATCATATATATGATACACATCATTATCTATCTTATTTAACATGCTAAGGTACAGGGTTCTACTATAAGTATTACAAATTTCAAAATTTGGAGAGATTTTCCTCTCTCTTTCACTTTCTCTGTCTCTGTCTCTGTCTCTCTCTCTCTCTCTCTCTCTCTCTCTATATATATATATATATATATATATGTGTGTGTGTGTGTGTGTGTGTGTGTGTGTATGAAGAGAACACACACATATATGTATTGCCTATATATGGAATATACACATTATATAAAAGAGATAGATATGTAAGTTTGCTTACTCTTACATATATGAAAACAGTGTGAGACAATGTGTCTTTTTTTTAATACCTGTAACATCCTTATCCTATAGTTAAATAATTAAGGTTATAGCTAACTTATCAACTCATTATCTACATTACACTATCTTCAAGTAATAAAAAATATCTTCTTTTATAGAGCATCTGTGCAAAGTAGCAGTGGCTATTGATCTAAATAGTCTATTGTATAAACAAACAAAATCATGATGTGGTCTCAGCTTACAATAATTATATTTTTGTCTTCAAAATTTTTTGGTTTTAGTGACAAGGTATATTTTCTTCAGAAAAATATTGTAACAGAATATTTTTTTGTGAAATATAAGACAGAAGGACTATCATAATTCAAATTAGAACTGTCATTATGTCTTGTGCCTGTAAACTTCAAAAGTTTTCATCCCTGTTTGCAATTAGGAGTACCTAAGAGCTGGCAAGCTGTCATGGTTTTTCTTTTCTGCAAATGAACTCATGTTTCTGCTGAGGGACCTCCCAGTGGACAGGTGACTACCTACATTTAAAGCATCGTGGCATATTTTGATACTTGCGTTAGTTTAGTATATATTTGAAACCAGATTATGCCTAGAAAAAGAAAAATATATAATCACAATCCAAGACCAATTGAACAAATGAAATATGAAATAAATGACTTTTTATTAAAGCCATACAAACTGTTTGAAATAATTATTCATTTTTTAGTCATTGATTTTATCAAAGGTTGGTTGACTAGACTTAACCAAGTTTTGTCTATATGTCAGATGCTTCAAAAACAATGACCCTTTTATTGGCTTATGGTAAGATTTATAGAAGTGAAGTACTAAAAAACTATATTCATCCTTTAGTGATGAATAAAATCCATCAACCCAAGTATCTGATATCTTTTCTCTGCAACAGAGGAGAACACTGCTGCTATCTTATTCTTTCTTTTGATCAATTTTCAGTTTAGCTTCCTCTAGACTAGAAGACACATCTGTTTTATCATTATATCTCCCCAGGGTATTTATCACATACTATATACTAAATAAAAATATATTAACTCAAATGAGACAAATTGAGAATCCAGAGGAGCAGTTTAGTATATAAGGAACCCAACATCACATTTGTATATCAGTGCTGGTTATGCTATTTGAAATACAGGTACATGGTACTAAACATATTTTTTCTTTTTCAATATAGAAAAGTAACAATGACATTTACAAAAGTGGTATTTTCTTATATGGGGATACAGATTTTATGCTTTAAATATTTATAGTGCTATTATCTATATGCTCTAATAAGAAATTATTAGACCTTGGAAATTATTTGACCCTTTACTAGAAAACACAGTATTTCTTAAAACACATACACATACACACGTGGACACACACACACACACACACACACACACACAATGGGTATCATCTCTTGGACTGGCATCCCTTTCACAAACTAAAATGATTCCCAGCTATCACAGCAGTCTAATATTGGATTAGAATTTGAATTAAAATCAAAGCTCTCAAAGAGCCTATTTAGGGAAATTCAATATGCTTGCTTCGCAGTTCAGATATGAAATAGCTGATGGGCAATGTGTATACATTATACATATGGAGGTTCAGTCATATGCAAGGATGTATTTTTTTCTTTATATTCAAACAGAGATATGAAAAATTGTGTTATATATGTATAATAAGAATTGTAATGCAAAAAAACCCAAGAAACAAAGTACATGTATAAAGACATGAATTGGTGTGAACATATATAAAGATATGAAAAATCATGCCTATATGTGTAATAAGAATTGTAATGCATTCTGCTGTAATATATTTTTAAAATAAAATTTAAAAAGGATGTATTTTTTAATGCTTGAATTAATGATTCACAGCTAAAGACCAGTATCAATTCTACATTTAAAAGCAAGGCATACGGTACAGTTTCCTTCAGGTACAATTATATAGCAAAATAGTAGCTACCTTATTGTACAGAATTCTTTAAAATTAGCACACAAATACTATTTCAGAATTTAGAAAACTACTACAGTGATCCAGGAGAAATTTGATGAGGCCCTGAACTATTACTGTAATTTGTACTGAGATCAGAAAGAAGTGGAAAGTTTTGAGACAGTAGGGTGATAGAATTGACAGGCCTGGGTGATGCGTTAGATGTAGGAAAAAAGTAGGATGTCTTTGCAATGATAAGGAGGTAGATTGAGGGTATAGATCTTGGAGTATTACAAAATAGGCAATGAGTGTGGAAAAGATCTTTCCAGAAGAAAATGTAGAGGAAAAACGGAAAAATTGTTCTCTACATGATTAAACTGGTCATTAAGTGGCATTGCCTTATTAAAGCATTAAAATATTAAAAATGTGTATTATGATAGTGCTAGGTAGTAGTATTTTAACAAAAACATAGAGCTAACATAGCTGTAAATTAATTTTGCTTTCTAAACCCTTCTGACATCCTTTTGTTACACAGTGTGGTTTCCTTTGATTACCACACGCATAAA
This sequence comes from Ictidomys tridecemlineatus, assembly GCF_052094955.1. Taxonomy (NCBI): domain Eukaryota; kingdom Metazoa; phylum Chordata; class Mammalia; order Rodentia; family Sciuridae; genus Ictidomys; species Ictidomys tridecemlineatus. Next base: position 148,500,123 of record NC_135483.1, on the reverse strand, counting down.
TTCTTGGGCAGATAGGGCCAGTTGGTTTCACTTTACACTATACAAACAGGCATGTGGCATGAGATTCAGTCCTCCTAACCACCCATCTTGTTATGTGCAAATATTGGTCTTCAAAAAACACTAATTCAATTGAGATAATGAAAATCATCTAATTTATCATAGATAAAATGGCTCAAGAAATTATTAATATATACATTTCACTTGTCCATTTACCAACTTCCTTTCCAAAGAGTTTCTCTGCATCAATCAGTAAGAAAATAAACTGCTAACCTAGCTTCCATTTTGTTTGTCATCTTTGGATGATGAAAATCTGTAAGAGGGTTCAAGAGCCTACTAATCACAGGATCTTGATCTCTATTCTTCCTTTGGGTCCTATCAGTTACAAAGGACATTCTACTGTCTTTAAACTCTACATTGAGCTTTACCAAAGAAGAAGCATTCCATGCATGTCTTGTGAAATAAATGTCAAACCAAACCAATATGTCACAAACAAAATAATTTTGGGACAGACGTATTATTATATACAATTCTTAAACAATATTCAGAGACCCCTGGCATAAGAGTTACTATATACCATTATAAGTTTGGTCCATTTTGGTTTGCTAAAATAGAGAAAGAATAAAAAGAAATCTTGAGAGGTCTAAATTATCTCATAAGATCGAATTTACCAATCATTCCTATACTTTCAATTGAAGACAGGGCTCCAAATTAAAATATATGTATATTTTAATATATTATATATACATATATATTTTTTAATATATATATTTATACACCCACACCTCTGAAGCTTGGTGACCTTATGAAAATATCTAATCCTCTTTCAGCTTCACACATGTAGAATTAATCTTCATTTATGTTTTCACATATTATAAAGTTCTCTGTTTAAAAGCCACTGGGTCATCCTTGTCAGCAGTAATAGCATTAGGTTTCATGACTTAAGATGTGCCTATTACAAAGTCACATCGATAGTTTCTGAGGGAAAGCTATAAAAGAGAGCATAAGGCTCACTATAATGGTATGGGGGAAACATGTCTATGATATATGATGTTTTAAAAACATCTGTGTGTCTGAAAAAACTCCTCCTGCATCTTTAAAAAAAAAAAAGTGACATGTACTCTCAGGACATTTAAGGCAGGAACTGACTCTGAACGTCTTCAGCTATTGCAATGTGCAGACATAAGTAAGGTTGGACACATTTGAAGTACCTTCCAGGTTGTTTTCTAATAAAATGTGAAGCTAGGTGGAAATGTTCAGGAACTGACATTTTTTAAAGATGTAGTAAAATATACACTTAGAAAAATGGTAGGGAAACTAAAGCCTACCATTAGTAGGTACTCCTTCATTATCAAGAGAATGATAAAAACAAGAGAAAAGTACATTAATTATCCCCCTGGTTTGACTTATCCTATTTAGCATTTGGTGTAATGGAATTATTTAGATACATATAAATGACTTGATGAACAATGATGATTACTCTGAATGGATCAGATGGCATAGTATTTTTAATCAGATCTGGTTGTTCAAAAATTCCTTATATTTTATTCAGTCCAAATTAAATATTTTCTCTGTCCTAAATATAAATAAGTTTAAAAAATTTAAATATACTATTTACTTCAATGTTGAATATTAAGGAGCAAATCTATCATAAATATTCAGTCTCTAGTTTCCCACAGGACTGCTTATATTGCATTTGCTATATTGTGATTTAACAGTTTATTTGTTACTTTCTTTGAATTAGGAAATATGCAGAGACCAAGTCTTATTCATCTTTATAAACTCAACATCCAGAAAAGTACTGAACCCACAACAGGCAATAATAAATGTATTAGGTACAATAAATAGACCAGGTAGATAATGACAGTATTTAAGTTAGAGAATAGAGAGAGAGAGTATGTAATATGATGAGAGTATGTACAGACAATTATCTTTAGGATTAGTTCTCACATCCATAATTTTCTAGCTGAATGATCTGGGCAAATTAGTTTTTGTGAACTTGTTTCATCTCTGTAAGAGGATGGTTATGTCAACCTTAGAGGATGACATAAAACTTAAATGGGAGAATGTACACAGAGCACTTATTGATGAATATGGTTCATTAGTAAAGCTCCCAATGAATGACAGAAAAAAGAAACGTATGGACTTAAAAAAATCTGAAATTAGTATTTTTTTTTTTTTGCATTAAAGGGGGAATTTTGGTTCAAAATCATGTACTCAACACCCAGGTTTAAGTTACCTCTGCCCTGTGATCACATTTCAGAGACAGTAAAGATATACCAAAGAACAAATTTGTGAACAGTATTGAAAATAAGAGTTTGTCATCAGCCTACAATAGCTCCCTTAAACTACCTGAAAATCAGGAAACAAGTGTGTTTGTGTCCTGTATAAGCCATAAGAATTTTATCCTGTAGCATGTGCCTGAATAGGCTATAGTAAAGGTGCAAGGAATTCTGACACCTGGAGCTCTAAAGAGATTCACATTGGAAGTTGAAATCAGGGAATCAGAGATTGTATAATTAGGAGGAGAAATTGAAAATATAAATTTACATAGAAACATTCAGTAGTTGCTTCATAGAGAAAATATAACTGATAAAACTCTCTTGAAGTAGTAAATGCTGAATAATAAAATGGGAATGGTTTAAGAATATATTTATGAAATTACTACAATTAAAGTTAATATAATAAAAATTGAAAGAGGCAGGAAATTTTCCAAATCGAACTAACATTTTCTTGTAGTTAAAATATATGATGCCTGTAATTTTGTATTAGTTATTTTCAAAACTAAACCAAAAAAATTATAGTTTATTCACATACATTATTTGCTATTATTATTATTTGCTCTTTTAACTTTATTGAAAAATCTGTTATTATATGATGATATCAAAGGTATCACTTCCAAATATTGTTCATGCTGTAATAATTGGTTTCCTAGAGAATATTTTCATTGATTTCTAAATATTTCACAACATTCCTTTTTCTCTTAGGGTAGAATATTTCTGGATTTTCTTTTGCATTTTGAGGTAAGCACATCTTACAATATACACAGCTAAGTAATATATTCTTTTACAATTTATAAGTGTCCTAAAGAGTAAATTTTCATCATTCCATATACTCTGAAATATACCAACAAGTAGCCTTAGACTACCAATCTAAGGTAATTAATGATTTTCTCCTGTAAGATGCCAACTATCTTAGGTTCCTATTTGATTGTTAAGGAAAAGCAAAACATCTCAGAAATGATGCAGGTCTATAGAAATCAATTTATGGATTAAAATTCATCATTTTGATATCCATGATAAGTGATTAATCATAATAACCTGGTTTGGAACCATAAACATTAGATCATTTGTTCTCTTTATTGCTGTCGGACCCAATGTGGAAATGAAAATATATATTTAACTTTTACTTCTTATCCTAAGTCTCTGGACAATTATTCACAGCTCCGAAGTGATAATGGATTTGAATTTTAAAATTAAATATGGCCCCAACATGTCCAGAGAGGTGTCTTTGTAACATAGAATAAGACTCCTACACACACACACACACACACACACACACACACACACACACACATACACACACACACACAAATCTTAGAACAAGATAAAAAAGAAATTTGAAAATCGTTCTTTTTAGAAAGTCAAGAAAGGAGAAAGAAAAAGGAAAGCAGATATTTACATTAAATAATAGAAATTGAAAATAGAGAAGCATTTTCTAAAATAATCTGGCATATAAAATTTGTGAAAATATTTATTTGTAATGACATTGTAATTGGCTAATTTCTTATGAGATTGTGGAGTCAGAAGTGCCAAAGTGGAGAGAAGAGGAAGGGCATCTGGTACAGAGATGAGCATAAGCTAGTGTTTTACGTTAATCATAGTTTAAGAGGAAAAAGAAAAAATTGATATAAATAAAATCATCTTACCCTTTGCTCCTTCATTTGTTTTGTGTTATGGTCTGAATAAGCAGAACATATCAAGTAAGATTTCCATGACACTATCTAGAATTATTGCTTATGATTAGATGAGCTTAAGTAACAGTACTGGAATGAACTTGAATGTATTAAAAGTGCAGTAGCTATTTTCTTGTTCTTCAAGAATTTTTGCATCTCTTCTTTTAGAACTCTACTCCAACCCCATCCCCAATACTTCTGTGCAGTCCCTTGATTTGGATTGGACATTTTCCAACCTGCTTATTCCTGCTCCTGTCCTCACTGGGGGTCTTCAGTGGGCCCAAGAGAACACATGCTTTCTCTTGCCCATGATATGTTCCAAGGTAGGAATGTGAACAAAGTCAACCTTTCCTATGGGTAAGAATATCCGCAAAGGTATTCTATGATTTCAGAAATACTCAGAAACCACACAAAGAAAATAAACACCTTCCTTCTCTCCAAATTAATCTGTGCATATTATTCATTTTGACAAAAATAAATACAACCAAAATGTTCAGTTTATCTGAAAGAATAAATGAATAAGAAAAGTTCAGATGAAGCAGATGGGTTAGATTTAAGTGTAAAGTATAAAAGTAACAGGAAAACTGTAAGAAAAAATATTATCTAAACCTTGAAGTAGAAAGCTTTCTAATTTGACACCAAAATGTTATAAAGTATTAAAAAGATAACTGATTATGTTATCTGTATGGAATAATATGTCACATACCGAATGAAAAGATAAATTATGTATTGAAGAAAAATATTTGCAACTTCTTTGAGAGAAATGAAGTTAATACCCATAATATATGAAGAAATAGCAAATACCAAAAACATATGAACAAGTCCATAGAAAGAAATGATTACATGACATAAAAAGGCAACCTTAAAGAAAACCAAAGACCAATAATCATATCAAAGGTGATCAACAAAAATGCAAATTAATTCAACTATGTTATATTACCCATTAGAATAAATAATAAAAAGCACTAATAATGCCAAGGACTTTTGATAGTATAAGGAAACAGTTTTTCTCTTCTATTGTTGCTAGTAGTATAAACTCACTCCATCTTTTTAGAAATCAATATTTATTCCAATGTAATTATTATTGCAAAAAGATTTTTAATATTTATTTTTTCATTGTAGTTGGACATAATACCTTTATTTTATTTATTTATTTTTATGTGGTGCTAAGGATCGAACCCAGGGCCTCGCACATGCTAGGTGAGTGCTGTACTGCTGAGCCACAACCCTAGCCCCCAAAAGATTTTTTTTAACCATTGAAATGCCCATCAAGAAGAACTTGGTTAAATAGGTTAATAAATAATTAAATAAATAAGATATAGTAACATGAATACTAAATACATGAATGCCAAATACCAAAACACAAATTAAGGCTTATGATTTTATGTGAAAAAAATCCTGCCATATTATAGAGTAAAAGGCATAAATATAGAAAAAGTTATAAGGCCAAATATAGAACTGGTCACATATGAGTTATAGTTAAGCTTATCTGCACTGCATGTTTACCATATGCCCGGCACTGAATGACATATCAAGTACTACAGAGTCCAGCATGCACATGTGCAAATCCACACTCAAACATATCTGTAAACACATGCACCAAACTTTTAGCTTTGTGAATTAGAAGTACTGGAGCCTAGAGTAGATGGAGGGAGGTTCAATAAGGGGCAAGGTTTCCTTATTATTTTCCAAAAAAAAAAGATTGCTTGAAAATTACTTTATTATAGACATTTACTGGCTTTCTTATCAGAAATAATCAACAAAGATATTTCTATTTTGAGAGAAAGAAAGAGAAATGTGTGATATTTTGTCAGTTCTCAAACAACATGACTCATTCTTTTCATGAGAACTATAATTTGATGTGAGTGACTTTACCAAATAATTATCGTGCCTTTTTCATCTTGGTTTTGCATTAGCCTTTTCATATGAAAAATTATCAATAAATCATGGCTCAATTGAATGACAAGTTACTTTTATCAAGAACACTTGGGTAGGTTTTGTAGGTTGAACCTACTTCATGTTATGTCATAAAATTAATGTTATAACAATATGCAGTTTTAAGAATATATATTTCTGGGGCTGGGGATGTGGCTCAAGCGGTAGTGCACTCCCCTGGCATGCATGTGGCCCGGGTTCAATCCTTAGCACCACATACCAACAAAGATGTTGTGTCTGCCGGAAACTAAAAAATAAATATTAAAATTCTCTCTCTCTCTCTCTCTCTCTCTCTCTCTCTCTCTCTCTCTCTCTCTCTCTCTCTCTCTCTCCTCTCTCTCTCTCTCCTCTCTCACTCTCTCTTTAAAAAAAAAGAATATATATTTCTCCTTAAAATGATTCCTTTCAGTAGTAAATGAAAGCACAGTTGTCATTGTGTGAATATTGTAAATGTCTTTAGACATTCAATATTTTCAAACATAAATATCTTTATTTTGTTACCTTTATGAAGAAAAGTTCAAGTAAATCTAAAAACTACATATTATACACAAATATGACTATGTGTACCCATACTTTGGAAACCATTAACACATACATTCTAAAATGAATATATTCTAAGATCACATATGAAAACTCATGTGTTTTGCAAGAAGGCCTCTGGCAAATGGTAAATTAGGCCATCAATGCCACAATGGTGTTGGGTGCTCCTTGGATTCACAAACACATAATTAAAAAGCTTTGTCAAATAATAAAATATCTTGAGTTCAGGGGCAGACCTATTTACCAAGATTGAGAAGGACAAAAAGAGTTCTTACATTCAGTTTTAAGATTCAACTGGAGTAACTGCTACAGAAGCATTTATAATCCCAGACCGGACTTTCTCCCTTGCTATATCTTTTGTTGCCAGTTGGTATTATGAAATATGATCCCATCAACTCTACAGAAAAAGATTACACCAATAAAATGAAATCAAATAACATGAAAGTTCTCACATCTGTGGCTTTGAGAATTATCCTTCAACTGTCAGATGCCCGTGTTTCAAGAATTCTCCTGATTAAATCCTTCAATCTCTTTTGAAAAGAAATATGAAAAGCTAGGATTGCACAGAAGTCACAGAAAGACATATGTGGATTTGGAAATAACAAATATAGCAGATTAAAAGATTCAATACTTGACACCCATCTACCCTCCTGAAAACAGTGCTCTTACTATGAAAGTGTGTGTTGAACAACAAATAACAATGTTTCCTTCGCATTTTTGTAAAAGCTGCACTCTCTCCCAGGAATAGGCTTTTAAAATAAGTTTTGCAGAGCATTGAAGCATATGGGACTCCAGCTTGTAACAAAACTACCTTTCATAAGAGAACTTTGTACTTTTCTGCTATAAGACTTGAATCCACTTCTGAATGTTTCCAGTTTCTGCCCCTTTGATTCAGAATTCCTGTATGTGGTAAATATAATCAGGAAAATGGTATGGAATATGATCCTTCCTCACTGAACACCTCTGGGTTACATGGTAGGCCAATTCTGAAATGACTAAGTCATTCTCTATATTCCCTCCTTTTTAATACTAGATAAGATTAGCCAAAAATGAATTGATCCTTATTGTAAACAGAGAAAAAACTAAATGAGCATATCAACACTAAAAGAAGGGGGACCCAACATGGCGGCCGGCGAGGAGGCAGCACTTTCAATACCTCCACAGTAATGGGATCAGAGAGACCCATTAATACACCTACATGCTACCTGCTGAGAAACTTCTAGCAAAATTCCGCTGAAAGGAGACCTGCCGGGAATTAGTAAGTTTATTGGAGGTGTCAGTTTGTCCCAGATGAGTGAATCTCGGCCACACGGCACAGGGGCCCAGTCCCGCCAGCCTCCGATGAAAGGCCGCTGTTCACCAGGCAGCGAACATTCGAACGGCCGCTGCCTGCCTGGGTCCCTGCCGGCCCGGCTCTGTGAACCACCCCCGGCGGTTCAGGGCTGCAAACCAGCCCCCTCCTCGGGTGAACAGCCCCGCCCGCCCGGCTCAGGAGGGAAGGGACTCTAACCAAGCCTTTATGAAACAGCGAACTGGGAGCTAAAACCAGAGATTGAATCAGACCAGAGACAATCCAGTCCCACCCCTCCCTTCGGATACTCCAGCAAGGAACCAGGGGCCCACCATAGCAGAGAGGGGAACTCACCAGAGTTCGGCCAATGAGATTCCTTTCCAGCGGAATCTACTTTAGCAGGTGTGTGACTCCCACCAACACCAGATACAAACAACTGGGAAACATCAAAAATCTCTCCATGAGCATGACCGTAAGGGCCAAGGGACTCCCGACACCCAACTCCCCCTACCACCAGTGACGTGGGTGTGACGGTAGGGGCGGAGGGAAACAGAGGGCACTCCTGACCCCCAACTCTTCCTACCTCCAGTGGAGTGGTCATGATTGTAGGGGTTAAGGGAAGCAGAGGGGATTCTCGACCCCCAACTCACATTACCACCAGTGGCAACACTCAAGGTCTTAGCCGCAGCTTCCCAGGGCGTGCCCACCAAAGGGGTCCGGAAAAATTAAACTATTGACTCCCAGACCACAGCTCCACAGCACTGGGGCTTAGATGAATGATAGAGAGAGTGCTCAGTCGTTCAGGAAATAGGGCACGCAGTGGGGCTGAAAGTGTAACCAGATCCTTGGGGAACTGCCTCTGGTGAGCAGGACCTGGCTGGCTGGTAGGAGGAAGGGGAGGAGGGGCCGGAGAAGTGAAACGGCTCTGGACTAACAGGATTGAGACACTCCCAGGAGCCGCCTTACAGGGATTGCTGTCGACACATAGAGGGCAAAACTCAGCTTGGAGAGCATAGCTCTGCCTACAGGAAGAGAAGAAAATGGAGCTCTAAGACCTAATTTAATTTCTTATTTTATTTTATTCTATTTTTTCCCTACCCTTTTCCTTCTTTCTTTCCCCTTTCAAGTTTTATTGTTCTTTCCATTCTCCTCTATTCTAGCTATCTCCCTCTCCTTCTTTCTTTTTAAGAGCACCTTCCTTCCCTTTCCCCCCAACTTTCATCACAAGCATTACGTCCTCCATTACGTGTAATTGTCTAAATGCAAATAGGTGAATGTTTCAAGGCTGTCTATAGGGCTCCTAAATACCTAGCTACTACCAACACCCTGATCCAATCGACGGTTAGTATCCCCCTTTAGTAGAGCAACCTTCTAAAGTAGCCAAGACATACTAACCCTTATACCTTCATAGCACCTAACCTAAACATAAAGTCCTAAGAACAAACAACAAATCACTATATGCATACAGAATCCGGAAGCCCTTTATAAATTAAATGAATCAGCTTTAAAGTACAATAAAGCCCAACATCTCTAGGCATAATCTCCCACCACAAAGGAAAGACAATAGAGATATACAAAGCCAAAACAAATTTATAGGAGAAAGCTAAAACACACCAGTCAAACAGAGCTGGAAAGTAACGTGAACATCATGAAAAAACAAGGGAAAAAAGGAGTACAAACAATGCAGGACAACTTAAGTCTACAGAAGGACCTAGAAGCATCAGAAGCATGGATAGGGAAAGAACTCAAGGCATACCTAACTCAGATGGAAAGGAATATTAGAGAAGACATGATACAGCATGTCCAAGCAATAAAAGTATATTTTGAAAATGAATTAAACAAACAAATTCAAATGGCAAAGAACAAGCTTTACCAAGAGATAGAGATCTTAAAAAAAATCAAACAGTAATCCTAGAAATGCAGGAAACTATAAACCAAATTAAAAATTCAAATGAGAATATTACAAATAGACTATATCAAGTAGAAGTCAGAACATCAGATAATGAAGACAAAGTTTATCAACTTGAAAAGAATATAGTCAACACAGAAAAGATGCTTAAATCCCACAAGCAATCTATTCAAGAGCTATGGGATGTCATAAAAAAACCAAATTTGAGAGTCATCAGGATAGAAGAAGGCATTGAGATTCAAACCAAAGGAATGGACAACATATTAAATGAAACAATTCTAGAAAACTTCCCAGAGATGAAAGATGGAATGGATTGCCAAATCCTGGAAGCCTACAGGACCCCAAACATTCAAAACCATAATAGACCAACTCCAAGACATATAGTTATGAAGATGGCCAACATACAGAACAAGAAGAGAATATTAAAAGCTACGAGAGAAAGGAGGCAGATTACATTCAGGGGTAAACCAATCAGGTTAATGACTGATTTTTCATCTCAGACTTTGATAGCCAGAAGATCCTGGAACAATGTATTTCAAATGCTGAAAAACAATGGATTCGAACCAAGAATACTGTATCCAGCAAAATTAAGCTTCAGATTTGACAATGAAATTAAAATCTTTCACGATAAACAAAAGCTAAAAGAATTCGCAGCCAGAAAACCAGCACTACAAAGCATTTTGAGCAAAATACTACAAGAAGAGGAGTTGAAAAATAGTGCCCAAAACTAACAGCGGGAGGTATCTCAGTAAAGGGGGAGGAAAATAACCAAAAAGTAAAAACTAGCCAAACTAAAATAAATAAATAAATAAACATTACTGGAAGTACAAATCATATTTCAATTGTCACATTAAATGTTAATGGCCTAAACTCACCAATCAAGAGACAAGAGCTAGTAACCTGGATCAAAAAAACGAATCCAACAATATGCTGCCTTCAGGAGACTCATTTGGTAGGAAAAGACATACACAGGCTGATGGTGAAAGGTTAGGAAAAATCATACCACTCACATGGCCCTCGGAAGCAAGCAGGAGTGCCCATACTCATATCGAATAAAATCAACTTCAAACCTAAGTTAATCAAAAGGGATAAAGAAGGACACTATACACTGTTAAAAGGAACCATCCACAAACAAGACATAACAATTATCAATTTGTATGCACCAAACAATGGTGCGGCAACATTCATAAAGCAAACTCTCCTCAAGTTCAAGAGTCAAATAGACAGACGACAACACAATAATTATGGATGACTTCAACACACTGCTCTCGCCATTAGACAGATCCTCCAGACAAAAGCTGAATAAAGAAACTAGAGAACTCAATAACACAATCAATAACCTAGACTTAACCGACATATATAGAATTTATCAACCATCATCAAGTGGATACATGTTCTTCTCAGCAGCACATGGATCTTACTCAAAGATAGTTCATATATTATGCCATAGGGCAACTCTTAGTAAATATGAAGGTGTGAAGATAATACCATGCACCATATCTGATCATAATGGAATGAAACTGGAAATCAATGATAAAAGAAGGAAGGAAAAATCCCGCGTCACATGGAAAATAAACAATATGTTACTGAATGATCAATGGGTTACAAAAGACATAAAGGAGGAAATCAAAAAATTCTTAGAGATAAATGACCATACAGACACAACATATCGGAATCTATGGGACACAATGAAAGCAGTTTTAAGAGGGAAATTCATTTCCTGGAATTCATTCCTCAAAAAAAGAAAAAACCAACAAATAAATGAACTCACACTACAACTCAAAACCCTAGAAAAGGAAGAGCAAAACGACAGCAAATATAACAGAAGAAAAGAAATAATTAAAATCAGAGCAGAAATCAATGAAATTGAAACAAAAAAAAACCATTGAAAAAATTGATAAAACTAAAAGTTGGTTCTTTGAAAAAATAAATAAGATCAACAAACCCTTAGCCATGCTAATGAAGAGAAGAAGAGAGAAAACTCAAATTACTAACATACGGGATGAAAAAGGCAATATCACAACAGAAACTACAGAAATACAGAATATAATTAGAAAGTATTTTGAAGCTCTATATTCCAATAAAATAGAAGATAGTGAAGATATCGATAAATTTCTTAAGTCATATATCTGCCCAGATTGAGTCAGGAAGACACACACAATTTAAACAGACCAATAACAAAGGAAGAAATTGAAGAAGCCATCAAAAGACTACCAACCAAGAAAAGCCCTGGACTGGATGGGTATACAGCGAGTTTTACAAAACCTTCAAAGAAGCATTAATACCAATACTTTTCAAGCTATTTCAAGAAATAGAAAAAGAAGGAGCTCTTCCAAACTCATTTTATGAGGCCAACATCACCCTGATCCTGAAACCAGACAAAGACACTGCAAAGAAAGAAAACTACAGACCAATATCTCTAATGAACATAGATGCAAAAATTCTCAAAAAAATACTGGCGAATCGAGTACAAAAGCATATCAAAAATATTGTGCACCATGATCAAGTAAGATTCATCCCTGGGATGCAAGGCTGGTTCAATATACGGAAATCAATAAGTGTTATTCACCACATCAATAGACTTAAAGATAAAAACCATATGATCATCTCGATAGATGCAGAAAAAGCATTCAACAAAGTACAGCACCCCTTTATGTTCAAAACACTAGAAAATCTAGGGATAACAAGAACTTACCTCAACATTGTAAAAGCTGTAAATGCTAAGCCTCAGGCTAGCATCATTCTAAATGGAGAAAAACTGAAGGTATTCCCTCTAAAATCTGGAACAAGACAGGAATGCCCTGTCTCACCACTTCTATTCAATTTAGTCCTTGAAACACTAGCCAGAGCAATTAGATAGACAAAAGAAATTAAAGGCATAAAAATAGGAAAAGAAGAACTTAAAATATCACTATTTGCCGACAACATGATCCTATACCTAGAAGACACAAAAGGGTCTACAAAGAAACTACTAGAACTAATAAATGAATTCAGCAAAGTGGCAGAATATAAAATCAACACGCATAAATCAAAGGCATTCCCTTATATCAGCAACAAAACTTCTGAAATGGAAATGAGGAAAACCACCCCATTCACAATATCCTCAAAAAAAAAATACTTGGGAATTAACCTAAAAAAAAGAGGTGAAAGATTTATACAATGAAAACTACAGAACCCTAAAGAGAGAGATAGAAGAAGATCTTAGAAGATGGAAAAATGTACCCTGTTCATGGATAGGCAGAACCAACATCATCAAAATGGCGACATTACCCAAAGTTCTCCACAGGTTTAATGCAATGCCAATCAAAATCCCAATGGCATTTCTTATAGAAATAGATAAAGCTATCATGAAATTCATATGGAAAAACAAAAGACCCAGAATAGCAAAAGCAATTCTAAGCAGGAAGTTTGAATCTGGAGGCATAGCGATACCAGATTTCAAACTGTACTACAGAGCAATAGTAACAAAAACAGCTTGGTACTAGTACCAAAACAGGCAGGTGGACCAATGGTACAGAATAGAGGACACAGAGACCAATCCACAAAATTACAACTTTCTTATATTTGATAAAGGGACTAAAAGCATGCAATGGAGGAAGGATAGCATCTTCAACAAATGGTGCTGGGAAAACTGGAAATCCATATGCAACAAAATGAAACTGAATCCCTTTCTCTCGCCATGCACAAAAGTTAACTCAAAATGGATCAAAGAGCTTGATATCAAATCAGAGACTCTGTGCCTGATAGAAGAAAAAGTTGGCTCTGATCTACATATTTTGGGGTTGGGCTCCAAATTCCTTAATAGGATGCCCATAGCCCAAGAATTAAATACAAGAATAAACAAATGGGACTTACTTAAACTAAAAAGTTTTTTCTCAGCAAGAGAAACAATAAGAGAGGTAAATAGGGAACCTACATCCTGGGAACAAATTTTTACTCCTCACACTTCAGATAGAGCCCCAATATCCAGAATATACAAAGAACTCAAAAAATTAAACAATAAGATAACAAATAACCCAATCAACAAATGGGCCAGGGACCTGAACAGACACTTCTCAGAGGAGGACATACAATCAATCAATAAGTACATGAAAAAATGCTCACCATCTCTAGCAGTCAGAGAAATGCAAATCAAAACCACCCTAAGATACCATCTCACTCCAGTAAGATTGGCAGCCATTATGAAATCAAGCAACAATAACTGCTGGCGAGGATATGGGGAAAGGGGTACACTTGTACATTGCTGGTGGGACTGCAAATTGGTGCGGTCAATATGGAAAGCAGTATGGAGATTAATGGGAAAGCTAGGAATGGAACCACCATTTGACCCAGCTATCGCCCTTCTCGGGTTATTCCCTGAGGACCTTAAAAGAGCATACTACAGGGATACTGCCACATCAATGATCATAGCAGCACAATTCACAGTAGCTAGACTCTGGAATCAACCTAGATGCCCTTCAATAGATGAATGGATAAAAAAAATGTGGCATTTAAACACCATGGAGTATTATGCAGCACTAAAAAACGACAAAATCATGGAATTTGCAGGGAAATGGATGGCATTAGAGCAGATTATGCTAAGTGAAGCTAGCCAAGCCTTAAAAAACAAATGCCAAATGTCTTCTTTGATATAAGGAGAGCAACTAAGAACAGAGCAGGGAGGAAGAGCATGAGGAAAAGACTAACATTAAACAGAGACGAGTGGTGGGAGGGAAAGGGAGAGAGAAGGGAAACTGTATGGAAATTGAAGGAGACCCTCATTGTTACACAGAATTACATATAAGAGATGGTGAGGGGAAAGGGTAAAAAAAAAACAAGGGAGAGAATTGAACAACAGCTGATGGGGTAGAGAGGGAAGATGGGAGGGAAGGTGGGGGATAGTAGGGGATAGGAAAGGTAGCAGAATACAACAGTCACTAATATGGCATTATGGAAAAATGTGGATGTGAAACCGATGTGATTCTGCAACTTGTATTTGGGGTAAAAATGGGAGTTCATAACCCACTTGAATCAAATGTATGAAAGATGATATGTCATGAGCTTTGTAATGTTTTGAACAACCAATAAAAAAAAAACAACACTAAAAGAAGATGTCATAGGTTTGAGAAGTGAAATAGATTTTGCTTTCCTGACACTATTTTGTGAGCTATTTTGTAAAAATTAAAGACTTATCTTTGCATAGCCAAGGATGATTTAAGAGTAAAGGTAGATTTTTAACAAAAAACAACTTTGAAGAATAAAATATTTGAGTTTGTATTTTTTACCTGTATCAGAATAATAGAACTTTTCTATCTTTACAGTTTTGCTTGTCAATTGAGACCATAAAAATGCTACATTGAATTGGTAGTTGCTCTAAATGAAGGATCTGATAAGGATTTTTAAAATCTCATCCTACAATACCATCCTATCTTTGAATAATCCTTAAAATGTGCAAAAGTTCCAAATGAATCAGAAACTAACAAGTCAATGTTTGGCATCCAGTAATACTTAAAAAGCTAATATAAAAAAGAGTACTGGTTGGATAATTATTCTAATATTTTAGGTCTTCTATCCATTTAAGAAGGGGAAATGGAAGATGCATATCATTGTAGTAAGTGTCAACAGTTAGAATCAGTCATATTTTATTATCGTTAAGCATAGGGCAACATGATCACAGAAGGTGTTAGTGAAAATGTACTCACAAAATCTCAGTATACCAAGAAGCATCAGAGACCTGTGCAGATTACAATGAGAAAAACTATGCAGAAGGCAAAAGAAGGCCAGCAATGATATTTTGGTGAGAAAATGTGGCTTGTCCTGAAAGGTGAGGGAGAAGGGATATGGGGGGAGGGCTTCAAAAGCAAAGACCCTTCTGAGAAGAATTGACTTAGTCCATTATTTGAAGACTTGGATGATTATGTTACCTGGCACTATTATTAAAGATATATATTCCCAACAACATTCTTTTGCCCCAATTTAGATCCTGCTGGACTGGATGGAAAAATCTATATTTTTGAGATGCACCCAGGTGAGTTTTATGGTAAGTCAGATTTGGGACATCCTTTTATCATCTCTTTAATTGTCCAACTTTGCATTTGACCAATGCAACTCATGATTAATCATGCAGCACTGAATAGAGAAAACAACCCTCATTCAAGTAAGCATACAGTCTGACCAATTTATGCCATTTGCTCATTCAAATAATATATTATTTTCAAGTTCTCAAAATTTTGACAGTTTAAAACACCACAAAAATCTATCAATTAGGCCCAGGACTGTCTCCACTAACTACTAACCTGTGCAGAAGCCCAGGCATCTGTCCTGCCTACCATCAGAAACACAACCGGAACTCCACCCTGGTCCAGGACTGCCCCCATGGACCTGCACCAGAGCCCATGGGAGCCCAGGCCTAATCCACCTTCATCTTGGGACATTGCAACCATCGTCATAGCCCTCCCCACACAGTAGCCTCCACCTTGAATTAAAGAATAACCTAAGTGAGCAAATGCAGGCAAAAATTGATCACTCCAACAAAGAGATAAGAGAGCAAATACAGATAGAAAAAGACTACTTCCAGAAAGAGAGATTATGAAAAAAAAATCAGAAATCCTTAAAATGAAGGAAATAATACACCAAATAAAAAACTCAATAGAAAGCATTACCAACAGATTAGATCCCTTGGAGGATGGAATTTCAGATAATGAAGACAAAGTATACAATCTGGGAAATAAAGTTTACCACATGGTGAAGATGGTAAGAAACCATGAACAGAACATCCAAGAATTACGGGACAGCATCAAAGACCAAGTCTAAGAGTTATTGGGATAGAGGAAGGCACAGAGATTCAAACCAAAGAAATGCACAATCTTTTCATTGAGATAATTTCAGAAAATTTCCCAAACATGAAGAAGAATTGGAAAATCAAATACGAGAGGCTTATAGAAAACCAAATGTACAAAATTATAACAGATCTACCCTAAGGCACATTGTAGTGAAAATGCCTAGCATACAGAATAAAGATAGAATCGTAGAGGCCTCAAGAGAGAAAATTCAGATCATATATAGGGGGAGACCAATTCATATCTCAGCTACATTGTTCAACCCAGACCCTCAAAGCCAGGAGATCCTGGAATAACATACCAAGTCCTGAAAGAAAATGGATGCCAACCAAGAATCTTATGTCCAGCAAAATTAAGTTTCAGATTTGATAATGAAATAAAAACCATTCGTGATAATCAAAAGTTAAAAGAATGTTACAGAGAGAAAGCTACACTACAGAGCATCCTCAGCAAAATGTTCTAGGAGGAAGAAATTTTTTAAAAAATGAAATTCAGCAAAGGGAGGAGCTACAGTAAAGGAAAGGCCAATCAAAGGAGAAACCAAGTTAAGTTAAAAAACAAAAATGAACCAAAATGTCCAAGAATACAAATCATATTTAAATAATAACCCTGAATGTGAATGGCCTAAACTCATCAATTAAAAGAAACATTCTGACAAATTGGATTAAAAAAAAAAAGACCCAACTATATGTTGCCTTCAAGAGACTTATCTCACAGGAAAGGACATTCACAGAATGATGGTGAAAGGGTAAGAAAAAAGTACCACTTACCTGGACCATGTAAACAAGCAGGAATTTCCATCCTCATATCAGATAAAGTAGACCTCAAACCAAAGCTAGTGAAAAAGGATAAAGAAGGAAATTTCATACTTCTTACGGGATTCATACACCAATAAGACATTAACAATCAGAAACATGTATGCCCCAAACAATGGGGCATCTATGTATGTCAACCAAATAGACCACAGCACAATAATACTGAGTGACATTACCTCTCTCACCATTGGATAGATCTTCCAAACAAAAACTAAACAAAGAACTATAGAACTCAATAATATGATCAATAATTTGGACTTAACAGACATATATAGAATATTCCATCCATCAATGAACAAAAAATATACTTTCTTCTCAGCAGCACATGGATCCTTCTCCAAAATAGACCATGTGTTATGTCACAAAGCAAGTCTTAGCAAATACAAAAAAAATAAAGATACAACCCTGCATTCCATTAGATCATAATGGAATGAAATTAGAAATCAATGATAAAATTAAAAAAGAGAAGTTACTCCAACACCTGGAGACTAAACAATATGCTATTGAATGACACTTGGGTGACAGAAGAAATCAGGGAGGAGATTAAAAAAATTCTTAGCCCTAAATGAGAAATTCAATACAACTTAAAAAAAATCTCTGGGGCACTATTAAGGCAGTTCTAAGAGGAAAGTTCAATGCATGAAGTTCATTCATTAAAAGAAGGAAATGTCAACAAATAAGTGACCTGACATTATAGCTCAAAGCCCTAGAAAAAGAAGAAGAAACCAACACCAAAGTAGTAGAAGACAGGAAATAATTAAAATCAGGGCAGAAATCAATGAAATTGAAACTAAAGAAACAATTCAAAAAATTCATAAAACAAAAAGCTGGTTCTTTGAAAAAAATAAATAAAATTTGACAAATCCTTAGCCACTCTAACAAAAAGAAGGAGGTAAAAACTCAAATTACTAAAATTGGTGATGAAAAAGGAAATATCATGACAAACACTATTGAAATATAAAAGATGATTAGAAACCATTTTGAAAATTTATACTCCAGTAAAATAGAAAACCTCAAAGACACAAACAAATTTCTAGAGGCATACGATCAACCCAAACTGAGTCACGAGGACATATACAATTTAAACAGATCAATTTCAAGCAAAGAAACAGATGACATCATCAAAAGCCTACAGCCAAGAAAAACCCAGGACCAGAATGATTCATAGCTGAGTTCTACAAAACCTAAAAGAAGAATTAATACCAATACTCCTCAAATTATTCCATGAAACAGAAAAGGAAACAACCATTCCAAACTCATTCTATGAAGCTAGTATCATCCTGATACCAAAACCAGGCAGGGACACATCAAGGAAAAATATTCCAGACAAAATTCCTAATTAACATTAATGCAAAAATTCTCAATAAAACTCTGGCAAATTGCGTACAAAGACATTTTTAAAAAACAGTACACCATGATCAAGTGGAGTTCATTCCAGGGATGCAAGGTTAGTTCAACATATGGAAATCAATAAATATAATTCATCACATCATTAGACTCAAATATTAAGAATCATATGAAAAAAAGAAAAAAGAATCGTGATTATATCAATTGATGCAGAGAAAGCATTTGACAAAATATAGCACCCTTTCATGTTCAAAACACTAGAACAACTAGGAATATTAGGAGCATACCTCAACATTGTAAAAGCTATCTATGCTAAACCCAAGGCTAACATCATTCTAAATGGAGAAAAATTGGAAGCATTTCCTCTAAAAACTGGAAAAAGACATGGATGCCCTCTTTCACCAATTCTATTTAACAAAGTCCTTGAAACTCTAACCAGAGCAATCAGACAAAATAAATTAAAGGGATATAGGTAGGAAAAGAAGAACTCAAACTATCATTATTTGCTGATGACATGATTCTATACTTAGAGGATCCAAAAACTCCACCAGAAAACTTCTAGAATTAATTAATGAGTTCAGCAAAGTAGCAGGATATGAAATCAATACCCATAAATCAAATGCATTTCAATACATCAGTGACGAATCCTCTGAAAGAGAAATTAGGAAAACTACCCCATTCATAATAGCCTCAAAAAATAAAGTACTTGGGAATCAACTCAACAAAAGAGATGAAAGACCTCTACAATGAAAACTATAGGACACTAAAGAAAGAAATTGAAAAAGACCTTAGAAAATGGAAAGATCTCTCCTGTTTTTGGATAGGCAAAATTAATATTGCCAAAATGGCCATCCTACCCAAAGCACTACACAGATTCAAAGTGATTCCAATTAAAATTCCAGTGTCATTCCTTATAGAAATAGAAAATGCAATCATGAAATTCATTTGAAAAAATAAAAGACCCAGAATAGCCAAAGCAATCCTTAGCAAGAAGAGTAAAGCAGAAGACATCACAATGCCAACCATTAAACTATATTATAAAGCTACAGTAAAAGTAAAAACGGATGGTATTGGCACCAAAATAGACATGTAGACCAATGGTACAGAATAGAAGATACAGAGACCAACTCACATAAACACAGTTATCTCACACTAGACAAAGGTGCCAAAAACATATATTGGATAAAATATAGCCCCTTCAACAAATGGTGCTGGGAGAACTGGAAATCCATATGCAGCAAAATGAAATTAAACTTCTATCTCTCATCATGCACACAACTCAACTCAAAGTGGATCAAGGACCTAGGAATTAGTCCAGAGACCCTGTGCTTAATAGAGGAAAAAGTAGGCCCAAATCTTCATCACATTGGATAGGCCCTGACTTCCTTAACAAGACTCCTAATGCACAAGAAATAAAATCAATAATTAATAAATAAAACAGACTCAAACTAAATATCTACTCAGCAAAAGAAACAACCAATGAGGTGAACAGAGAGCCTACATTTTTGAAGCAAATTTTTGCCACACAAATTTCAGATAGAACACTACTCTCCAGGATATATAAAGAACTTAACACACACACACACACACACACACACACACACACACAAATACACAGGCTACAATACAATAGGCTAAAGAGCTGAACACAGACACTTTTGAGAAGAAGATATACATTCAATCAACAAATATATGAAAAAATGTTCAACATCTCTAGTAATTAGAAATGCAAATCAAAACTACTCCAAGATTTCATCTTACATCAGTCAGAATGGCAGTTATCAAGAATACAAATAATAAGCATTGGCGAGGATGTGGGGGAATAGGCACACTCACATTGCTGGTGAGACTGCAAATTGGTACAACCAATCTGGAAAGCAGTATGGAGATTTCTTAGAAAACTTGGAATGGAACCACGATTTGACCCAGCTATCCCACTCCCTGTTCTATACCCCAAAGACTTAAAATCAGCATAGTGTAGTAATGCAGCCACATCAATGTTTACAGCAGCTCAATTCACATTAGCTAAACTGTGGAAGTATTCTATTGCCCTTCAGTAGATGAATAAATAAAGAAACTGTAGTACATATACACAGTGGAATATTACTAAGTCTTGAAAAAAGTGAAATTATGCCATTTTTAGGTAAATTGATGGAATTGGAGAATATTATGCTAAGCCAATCCCAAAAAACAAAAGGCCGAATGTTCTCTCTGATAAGTGAATGCTGATTCATAACGGGGAGGGTGGAAGCATGGGGAAAATGGAGGAATTTTGATTGGGCAAAAGGGAGGGAAGGGAGGGAGGGTGCATGGGGACATGAAAGATGGTGGATGAGATGGACATTATCACCCTAGGTACATGTATGATTGCTCATATAGTGTGATGCTATTTCGTGTACAACCATAGAAATGTAAATTTGTGCTGCAACTGTGTACAATGAATCACAATGCATTCTGATGTCACACATATCTAATTAAAATAAATTAATTAATTTTAAAAATCTATCAATTAAACAAAAATAAGTTATTTGAGTATCACATAACTATTCTAGACTGGAACTAAATAATCCCAGTCTGCTTCACAACTGGCTTCCCCCACCGCTAATAAACTCATAATTAATTAAGACTCCAAAATTAAAGGCCTGAAAGTAATGTCAGGAATTATACTGTAAGTCTACCTTACCTGATTCCCCTCAGAGCCTAACACCGACTTCTAAGCTGCCATATACAAGAAGTGCACTCTATTATATAGTCCTTAATATAAAGTTAGTTTCTTTGCAAGACTCTTCCTTTGAACAATGGATCTGCAAGTGGCAAGTGGAAGGTGGCTGCCTACATTTCCTGCTTGTGGTAAGCATAAATTTGACTGTGCATTCTTGGAATACTGCCATGCAGACAGGTGGTTCTCTACATTTTTATTCAGAGCTCATATTTCTAAGTGCTGAGAAACCACAATGATGGATGACTTATAATGCATGGCTAAATATTCAAGGAATTAGTTTTAGTCAAGTATTCATCAATTCTATCTTCTAACATTTGCTCTTTGGAGTGAGGGACCAGATATTCAGATGCCATAGTCTATCAAGTCATGACATGTTAGACCTGAAAGCTTTGTATGGAATTTCCTATGAGGCCTGTTCCTCATTTTCAGAGTGAAGTAAAGGCTGTCCTTTAAACATAAACCACAAAGACTATCAACTTAGACCTGGTTCTCAACTCATTTGTTATCAAAAGTGGAACAACACAAACCAATTTTTAACCTCGCTTTCATTACATATTCTGTCAGAAAAATATACTTTACTGCTTTACATGTACAACTTGATAGACAAAGTTAATAACCTTCTTTAACAATTACTTTGTTATAAAAGTGAACCCACGTATGCCTAATTTGTACAAGTCAAAAATCACTTTTGGTCTATCAATCACTATCAAGTCGTACTGCTTTCTTGGCCTCTATCTAATCAATTACAAATGCCATTGATTGAACTTCCTAACAATTTCTCAAAACCATCCTTCTCCCTGCATGGCTGCTGACAAGTCCTTTGTTCAAGCTACCACCTCTTTTAGTCCAATTAATTACAATTGTCTCCTGAGTCTAAATCTATCCTCTTTTGATCCCTGTTCCACATAACTAACATTGTTATTTCTAAAAGCCAGACCTCATCATGTCCCTCCCTTGTTTAGAATCCTTTAAGGACACCCAACAGATGAGAAAGGATAAATCCTAATAGTTGTCATCTAAGGGCCACTTATTTATTTTTGAGGTGCTAGGGATTGAACCCAAGGCCTCACACAAGCTAGGCAAGTGCTCTACCACTAAACTACATCCTCAGATCCACAAAGGGTCCTTTTAAATCTGGAATCTGCAGATCCTTTCTGCCTCATCTGCTATCACTCACTTCTACTCTTTCATCCCAGGAATTTGCAAAATGCTTTGCACTTGATAGACAATCAGTATTTATTGAATTAATGATTGAATTATTCAAGATACTGATACACAGAAAGGTTTTGATTTGTTCACTATCAATAAAAACTGCTAGAGCTACTAAACAACTTTTTGCTGCTTTCTAAATATATCATATTATAAAGAAGTCATGTATTTGCATGACTCTGTATTTAATATCTCCATTAGCTCACACTTAAAAATTGAGTGTTTGGTCCTGAGTAAAATTTCTTTCTCCCTTCAATAAGACACATTAGAAAAATAGCATCAAATGAGGCCACAGACTGAGCCAAATTAAAAGCTGCTCCTGTATTCATACTCTCTATTAATACTTACCCCCAACTTGGCCTTTCACCGTTAAGCACATCTATTCATACCATGTGCTTGCTCTGAGTTGACTTGTATATGCTTCCCCTATGAGCTACTTCAGGGAAATTACCAGCCTTCGAGTGAAGTCTTGGAGTAATACCTGGGCTTCAAGCAACAGTGTGCTGCTTTACCATGATCCCTTATGTCTTTCACAATTTGCAATTCTATAAATCACACCATAAACATAATTTTAAAATAATTTTATTCATGTTCCAGCTCTCATAGGAAATTGCACTGTTTCATGCATTTAATAAATCATTAGATAAGCCAAATGAAAGTAGGATGTGATATAAATAGACATGAAAGGCTTTCCATGGATGAAATTTAAATGCACCCATGAGCCAAGAGACTTGACCAATGGGAAGGCGACCAGAAAGTCTCAAGGTGGGAGAGAGGCAATGAACAAACAATTGCATAGGTTCAGTGTCAAAATGACTCCTGTCTCTTTCCCTTGGCTTACTGATACAATATTTAGTCTTATAAGTTTGTTTCATTTATTCTGAATCTTAGAACTTTTTTTCTTTTTTTTTTGGAGGGGGTGGGTACCAGGGATTAAACTCAGTGGTACTTAATCACTAAGCCACATCCCCAGCCCTTTTTATTTTTTATTTGGAGACAGGGTCTCACTAGGTTGCTTATGGCCTTGCTAAATTGCTGAGGCTTGCTTTGAACCTACAATCCTCCTGCCTCAGCCTCCCAAGCCACTGGGATTACACATGTGCACCACTGGGATTACACATGTGCACCACTGGGATTACACATGTGCACCACTGTGCCCAGCCTTAGAACTTTTTAAAAATATATATATATTTATTTTTTATTTATAGGTGGATACAATGTCTTTATTTTATTTTCATGTGGTGCTGAGGATCGAACCCAGGGCCTCATGCATGGTAGGTGAGCGATCTACCTCTGAGCCACAACCCTAGCCCATGCCTTAGAACTTTTTAATGTTACCTTTTGACAGGGTCATCATAGACTGAAATGTTGAGGCCCATATTCTTCATCTAAAAATTTCAAAGCTTTCACAGCTTTCTTTCTGTCCTTGCCAGGATCATAAATATTTTGCATATTTACAGTAAGTGAAATATTATCCATGTCCTCAGTATTCACTTCTATCAGGTAATAAGAATTATCTTTGCATTATTATGACAATTTTATCTTTCCCCTTCAAATCTCCAATACTGTTTTGGTAAAAGTCAAAGATTTCCCTAATTATGCCAATAAATGTCCTTATCAATATTGCTTTTAATTAATTTTATTTAAAATGTACTTTTAAGCACTTTTCTGGTAAAAAAAAAAAGTTATTATGAACAAAAAATAGAATAATTTTTCTAGTCATATTAAGATTCAACATTTTTTTCCTTACATCCTTAAATGGAATGGTTATATTGTTGAATTAGGGGTGGACCACAATGTTCAATAATGAGTGGAGGGAGAGAGAGAATATATGCCAAATTCTTTGATATACTTTAAGTGAAGATTTTTCCATTTTTCTTGTAATGAAACTATAAGACCTAATACTGGCTTAAATATAACACAGTCCTTAAAAAGCTACCTAATCGCCCTTAACATTACATTTCTTAATCTGGAAATTTAAAGGGTTAGATTGGACTTTTTAATCTCTAATGTTTTTTTTTCCTGCTTGTAGCATTCTGCAATTTCATCATGCTTTTGTGCATTATAATTTCTTAATTCCATTAGGATAATTTTCATACTTGTCAGAAATTTCCTATTCACATCATTTGGGGCTCAACGGTAAAGTGAATATTTTCTTTGCAGAAACATTTAAAAAGTGTGACATCTTCCTATCTTTCAGAAACAGGAGCATAATCCTAGAGAGACAAGACCAACCACTATTGCCACATGTTCATCATAACCACACCTCGAGAATGGGGATCCAAACTCTTCACTTCTGTGATTGATAAGGAGATCAACCATCTATAGTCAAACCTCAAGAGTTACTTTATTCTCTGATTAATAGCAATTGAATCCAACTACTCTCCATTATACAATGAAGTGAAGTGTATAGTGGTCAATCTCAGGATTCCTGCCCAGCCCACACACCCTTTTTGAGAAAGTCCACCAGCTGTCACTCAGCACTAGTGAGTTTTGCTCACTGCCCACGGCCAACTTGACCAAAAGTGGAAACTCTTCCCTTGCATAGTTAATCTATTGGCTTTTATAATGATCAATATCCTAATAATTGGGCCACCAAACACTAGCTAATCGGTCAGTGGCACTCAAGCTGGAAGGCCATGTAAGGAATGGGTGTCACATGCACCTCGAAATATTGAGAGAGGGAAGGAAAAAATTTAGATGGATATAAAGGAGAAGTAAAGAGGGAGAAAGGGGAAGAAGTGAGAGAGAAAGGCAGGGAGTGAGAGAGACAGAACTATGTTTCTATCCTTAAATTGTTTAAAAAAAAAAAAACTCCATACCCTAATACATTCTCCTCTTTAATACCATCTAATTTGAGATAATTTTTATTCCTTGTCACATGTACTTCCTTAAGACTCAATGATTCCAAAGATCCAGTACATGAGTCTCTCCCTTAAATCCTCTTTAAATAAGCCATGGTAGAATCTAGAAACTCAGCCAGATTTGTAAAAGTAGATAAGGGATTCTACTTGATATAAAAGTCATCTTTTTCCATAAGTGATAGCTTTGAACCAATTATACTTAAGATGTAAAATTTGTGTGTGTGTGTGTGTGTGTGTGTGTGTGTGTGTGTGAAAATCTCAGTGTCCTCTCCAGTCACCTACAAGAAACAAAAAATAGGCCAAAGAGGGACTTTATCCTGGATCTTCCTTTTTCTCTATTATCTCTGAAGAAAGTGAGCTCTCACTCTGCAGCTACTATCAGAAATGATCTTCTATAAAACTGAAGATT
Source organism: Ictidomys tridecemlineatus (assembly GCF_052094955.1). NCBI lineage: Eukaryota > Metazoa > Chordata > Mammalia > Rodentia > Sciuridae > Ictidomys > Ictidomys tridecemlineatus. The sequence goes on along the minus strand of NC_135483.1, from coordinate 148,474,312 downwards.
CAAAAGAGTTTCTGTTAGTTCTGATTATTTCCCAAGTCTAAGAGAACTCAAAACTACTTTAAAATGCTTTTTTTTTTGCATTATAAGTTTTAATAAACTAGCACAGTAAAAGCTGGTGCTTTTTATAATGGAGCACAACAATGCACTTTGCTCAGGAGTTAGAGCTTTGGCGGGAGCCAGGGAGTTGCAGACCCAGTGCTGCCCTGTGCAGACAAGGGTGAGCCAGTCGTGTGTAAGGGCTGCCAGCAGAGGTGGGCTCTGACCTGACTTTCTGAACATAAAAGAACATGCTTTTGCTGCACTCTGCCTACCAAATCTCACATATTATCTCTCTTCCAATCCACATAAACATGGAAGTAGGCAGGCAAGGAATTTGGGGTAATTTAGTTTCAGCTTAGCTAACTCTACATAATGCAAACCCACTACCCTGTACTTGTTACATGAAAACATCCTCTTCTCAATGAGAAACCAGCAATATCCAAACTTTACTGCTTAACAAGTTATTCATGGATTTGAACAAGAAAAATTATACGTGACCAAGTTTCAGATTTAGTTTCTATTTTTTTTCCTAACCCAGGAACACAGTGCTTTGTAGAACAGATGGGTTCTTTGATATTGTTTAATTTAATTGTACAGTTTACACCTGATAATCAAGAACTTGACCCAATCTCTCCTAGCTATCTATGTCAGTGTCCCTTGACCATCATCAGGTTGAGCTTCATACTTAGTTTTCAGTTCTTTTCTCTTCCCAGCTCTTTCTTGAGTAATTGCCAGACACATACAACATAATTCAGCTAATGGTTAGTTCCCATGACTCTTTAAATTTTTCAAATTGTGTAGAATGAGTGTCTGATGATAAATAGCTTAGACATCTAAACCAGCCATCCAAAAGGAAATGATTGACTAGAGCTGTTGTATTGCCCTTGTTTGAAGACATAAACACAACACTTGCTTTGTTTTCCACTTTGGCTATTTACAAAGCTTTCCCGGTTGCACAGTTCATTTTTTATGTAAGATAAATTTACTGTCTCCTGTTAATGGAGCTCTGATTTTTCCAACTCAGTTTCTTGATGTTTGAAAAGTCATGATGTTATGGGCCAGGCTATATGGGCAATGACCAAACAGACTCCATCTTACCCTGAGACTCCACATCATATAAAATCTTCTTCTCCCATGGGAAAGCCCCACTTCTGTACCCTTAGCATAGCATGTTTGGCAACACAAAATAATGGCAATTCTTACACAATGTAAAATCGTTCTCTCTTTGGTTCCCATTTTTCTTGGACACAACTAGGGACATTCCCCTTCTGCTTATGATTTTAGATCTCATGATGTATGTTTATGGTTTTGAATCATAGCAGTAGCCACTTATGATTAATATGGTTTTGGATTATAAAAGGTGTACTCAAACCCCAGGAAGGGGTCGAGGGTGTAGACTTGTAGCCTACCCTTAACCCGCCAGCTGGTGGATCCTGACCAATGGCTGGTGAATACAGGTTCTGTCTCCTGCTTTAAAATCAACTTGGGTGATTTATTGCAATCTGCCTAAACAATGGATCCTCATGAGAATATATGAAAGCCATGAAACTGCTTTTTCCAGGAAATAAATAGACATTGTATACAATTTTAGAGGAATCAGGGACCCTGTGTAGACTCTGAAAACCAATACACTCAAAATTAAGAAATCCTATTCTTGATTAATGGTGATGATTTTGAAGAGGAACACTTGAAATCTCTAAGATATTAGTTTAAATGCATCATATTAAAATCTCCTTGTGAGGCTAGGGAGTATTATACCATATTCTTAAAAGATCTACAAGCATCTATGTTAGGAAGTGACTCTGTCTGACACTTTGGGGGTTTAAAGTGACTTTCCTCCATTCTAACTGTTTTATGTATTTTCATTACAAGTTTGACCTTATGTCTGGGATATTAACACAGGGCTTTGTATTTAACCAATAACTGACTCATGAATTTTAATATTTTAAATCACCACATATTATGTGGATAGTTTATTATTTTTTATAAAAAAGTTCTTAAATTTTCTAATTGTATTTTTCCATTTGATGCATTGACCCTGAAATTATTTTCATTTCCTTGTGATGCTGATCTAACGTGGAGGTTTGGATGCTGTAGATCTAACAACAAGGACAAGATTTCTGTTTTAGTAATTGAGCTGGCTTGCATTTTGAAAGTAGGTTCCCACAATTTAAAAAATGCTCAGTTTCGCATGGAGATTTTTTTACATGCATCTGCATGGGTTGTCCATTGTCTAAATTGAAAAGTGAGGCTCTGATTTTTAATTTGTTCTGGCATGAAATTGGATGCAACATCTGTTTTGCACATGTTTCACCTTTTTACCCTCTTTAATCATTACTGCAGTTTTTTTATTCAAAGAATTCTAAATGAAAATGTTTTGAAATCTTGATTCTTATTCTTACAGATAAGAATTTTTTAAAAAAACAGTTAACTATGCCAAATCTTCATTTAAAAAATTCAGTAAAAATGTTATATCAAGGTGAGAAAATTCATAGATATAAAAAAATAATTTACATGGCCTGGTGTGTAAACCAGTTTCTCTCTAGTGAAGTGGTGGGGAGAATCTAAGATTTTTCTGAAGTGTTGCAATGTCCTCCTGATGTAGCTGTGGTCCTGAGGCAGGGCATTTGTACAGACCAGGCAATCTGATCGCCAAGCCCTCCTCTAGGTGTACCACTTTGGGGGTCACTCAGCCTGTCCTCTTCAGCTTCATTCAGCTGAAGTCTGAAATTCCCAGAAAAATAAATACCCGGAAGAATAGGTTGGGGGACTGATACTAATTCAGTGTACCCAGGAAGTGAAGCATTCACATTTGGTACCATGGATGGGAACAGAAAAAAAAAAAGAAGGATGCTTTGAAAATTTGCTAAATCTTTTTATTTTCCCTACAATTTTCTACCCTCAGATTCCTAGATGCTAAGCAAGAATTAAAATTCCTGTCTCAGGGATTCATGAAACCTTTTCTTCAGTGCAGAGATTCTGCTAGGTTCTGCGAAGACCAAGAGATTTCCAGGGACTAGACACTGAATAGGAGGAACTGAGTGGGTCCCTTGGGAGCGTGTGTGTATGTGACTGAGGGAGAACTCCCTCCAGAGCCAGAATCATGCACACTTGATAGCACTATGTGATAACCACTCACCAGTGTTCAGAAAAGACTAAAAAATAAATATGCCAGAGAATTAAAGAGAACTGTATTGGAATGGCATGCTCTTCCCCTACTGGTTGTTGTATAGAAATTTTTAAGAGCATTGCTTTCTTTTTTAATAAAAAAAATTCACAAAACAAAGATAATGAAGTCTTTTAGCTGTTTTATTTATTTTTTTTCCTAAGAGGGTGATTAGAAGAGGGCCAGTTGGAACCACATAATTTAGGTGCCTCAAGCTGTCTTTCTCCTAATTACTGCATGAGTACATCTCAACACCATTATATAGTAACTTAAAATATACCCACACATGCTGAAGCATTCCTCCAAGTGTAATCTTCTATGTAAAATAATGCTAGATGCCACAATAAAAGAAGCCAAATGTGTTAAAATACAAGGTGAAAATTAATAAGGAAAAACTCTCAGAGTCTAACATCTTAACAGTCTTAATACTGTACAATTGTGCAAGTTTATGAAATTTCTGGTTTCACTTTACATTATGTAATTGGAAAACTCTAACTTGGGAAATGTCACTTTAAACAATTTTTCAAATTCTTGACAAATCCCAGCAAATGAAAATATTAATTGTATGATTAGGTGAGGATATCACTCAAGAACAAAGCAACCTGATATCCATCCTAAAACAAGGCTGTGATTTGGTTGAAACACCCCTTGCTAAGCCACTTTTGAAACTGACATTTAGAAGGGGGAAATAATCTGTATAGCATTCCTTTTGCGAAATACTAAGGAACTTCAGAAAACACAAATGCTCTTAAATCTTCCTAATTATGTCTTCAATTATATGCATGTTTAATGGAGAACTCAAAATAACTGTTCACTCTGGAGTGATGGGGTATACAGACACATTTATTTTTGTTTTAAACAACACACAGCTGTCCTTTTCAGCCTCCCCAGGAGGTGAAGTTATATGACCCACCAACGTGGGAAATTCCTAGCGTGTGGCTGGCACAGGGATCTGTCCACCACTGTTCTTTACAATTAGCAGTGGATGGCAGAATTTGGAAATGCTATGGCTTCCTGGTAAAAACTAGCACTACCCTCTCATCTGAAGACTTCTTTGAGATTCAGCAATTTTTTTAAACACATGTACACCTGAGTGTAGAAAACCTGTAAACCTTCTTTTAAATAGCTTTGAAAAAATCAACTTGCATAGAACTTGCAGATGTTTTTGTTGCCATCTTAGACCTATAAGATTCTTGATCAATATTAAGTTTTACTTTCAATGAATACAGTTATGTCCCAGCAAGTTAACAAGTTATATGAAAGTATAACTACAAATAATGAGAAGTTGTCTCTTCCACAGAAGGAAATATTGACATTCTACACAATTATCTTATGTGACTAGTAGTGATTAGAAAGGACACTGAGCAAAGAACAGGCAGCATCTGGGGGCAGGAAAGGGTTTTATCAGCTCTTCTTATTTCCAACGGCCACTTAATTCACTCCAACTTTCAGTCTTCTCATTTGTAAAATGGAGATTACACTGATCAACATAAATGTGATGTAATGATTGAATAATATAATATATAGAAAATATGTAGCCCGGGGTCTAGTGCAGAGTCCTTGACCACAGTGAGATCACTATGAGAATTAATGAGAGGCTGATGATGACTGTAACACATGTTGTCTGTGCTCTGTCCAACTCCTCAGATTCCTTTTGAATTACCTGGACACAATGCTTCCAAAAGCCACATTTATGATACTTCAGCAAGCTTTTCTCCAGCTCTGAGGGTCCACTATTCCTGCCTGCACAGAGAACAGAACATACTCAGAGATATACATTCTTAACAGCTGACTGACCCTGTGGGTATAAACACCCCAGCTTCTCAGCAATGGCTAGGGTTCACATTTCCAGAGCTTCTTTCCCTCCCTAGGACTTAACTTACCTTTGCACCTTGGCTTGGCTTCCTGAGCTTCCCACTGCCTCTATTTTCTTCTGCCCACCCCGGAGGGGGAGCGTTTCTTAGTAAATCCCTTTCCCAGGAACTATCATCTAAGCATCTGCTTCTGGAGCCCTAATCTAAGAAAGTGACGAACAAAGAGGTAGAAAAGGAGAGTAAGAAGATGGATGTAATGGTTAGCCTGACTGAACTATGGGTTCCCAGATATTTGGTCAAACAAATTTTATTAATTAACCACCTGACAAAATTTAGTTTTCCCAACTTTTTGGCCACACATTCTGATTGCTTCTCCATTTGACAGTTATTTTAGGAAAAATATATGATTTAATCTTTGCTTTTGCATTACAGAAAGGTTATTTTTTAATTGAAAGCTTGGAAACATTTTTTATTGATTTTGACATCAGAGCTTCTAAATTGCATTGTGATATAAGTGAGTTTTTGGCATTTGTAAGCTTCTGTCAGTCTCTCTTTCACTTTGGTTTTTCCTTTTTTTTTTTGACTTCCACCAACACATTTCATTCTAGTCATATTTGACGGTCTGATTGACAATTACAAAAATACAAAAAATTAATTTTTAATTGCAAATGAGTTTTTTTAAGAGAGACTGAGAGAGGGGAGAGAGAGAGAGAATTTTTAATATTTATTTTTTAGTTTTCGATGGACACAACATCTTTGTTGATATGTGGTGCTGAGGATCAAACCTGGGCCACATGCATGCCAGGAGAGCGCGCTACCGCTTGAGCCACATCCCCAGCCCGCAAATGAATTTTTAATTGTCACTCTAAAAAGCTAGAAGAAAACATTTTGAATGTTTTCACCTATGGAAGACAGATGGGAGGGGAAGGGAGGGGGCAGGGGATTAGCAAGGATGGTGGAATGTGATAAACATCATTATCCAAAGTACATGTATGAAGACACAAATTGGATGTCAAAATACTTTATATACAGAGAAATGAAAAATTGTGGTATATATGTGTAATAAGAATACTAATGTATTCCGCTGTCATTTATTTTTTTAAATAAATCAATCAATAAATAGATAAGTAAAAGAAATGATAAGTATTTGAGGAAATGGATATGTTTAGCCTGATTCAAACACTATGCAACATGCAAATGCACTGAAATATCACATGGTACCCCATTAACATGTATGTTCTTATGTATTAGCTAAAATAAATTTAAATTACAATATAAATGAATAAATAGCCTTTTCATAGTATGAGGCAATAAAATTGTGTAATCCAATTCCTCTTCTACCACATAGACCAATTTTTTGATCTACGCGTGTGAATTACCTCTCAAATGGATTTAACAGGGTGATGTTTTGAATTTTTTTCATTTTGAAAACTTTCAAATATAGAATAGCACAGTAAGCATTCATACATTTTTTTCCTTGGACTCCACAAAAGATGACATTTTGCCATATTTTCTTCATCTATCATGTGTGTCATTTCAGAGTGCCATAAAGAATTCTGCACAACGCTTTCTCTATGTCTACCAAAATCCCTTCAGGAAAGATGAGTGAGATTTTTCTAAGACATGATATAATTTATGTAGGTGTGTAAAATATGCAACCTGCCCCTAGAGTCATTCACAGTGCGTTACAACAGGTTTCCTGATAACTGTGATAAAGTATATTGTAAAATTTTCAAATAGTACACATAGTGTATATTTAACTGTTTGCTATATTACTCTATATATTTCTGACAGGAAGGAGCATGCATTTTGATTAGCAACACATGAGAATTGAGTTCTCAGCTTGTTTAAGCATCTACTGACTGGATGATTTTTCCAAAGAGGTCTCTTTCATTTCACCCCAAGTGCTTCCTGCATTTCTCATATACCTCTGACACCAGGTGCCATTGGACTTGTCCATGATGTTTTAAAACTTCTAGCCATAGATATCAGGATTGTTCTTAGAAGTCAGTATCACTGGAGAGCTGGTCATAACCTATCTAGGCATAGCAGTGATTATGACCAAAATTAATTACTTGATCTTATTGTAAACAGAATTCCCCAAATGGTCCCAGTTATCTCACTATTGCCTAAGAGGCTGTGTAGGTATGGGAGGCTTGAAGAATAGGGAAGAGAAACCAGACTGAATAGAGGTAAAGGTTCTCTTTGGTTTGATGTGTCCCCCAGAAGTTCATGTGTTGAAAAGTTAATTCACAAATTTGGGTTGACAGGGTTTGGAGGTACAGTATTTAGGAGTAATTAGAATTAGATGAGATCATGAGGATAACCACAATGATGGCATTAGTGGCTTTATGAGAAGAGACCAAGAGACCTGAGATAATATACGTGCTCTGTCTCACCTCATGATGCCCTCTGCCATGTTATGATGTAGTAAGAAAGCCCTCACCAGATGGTGAGCCTAAGTTGCTGTCATGCTTTGGGACTTCCAGAACTCTGCAACTGTAAGTTGAATAAACTTCTTTTCTTTACAAATTACCCAGTCCATGATCTTTAGGCATGGCAACAAAATATGGACTAAGACATGTTCTTAACCATTTATGGCTAAGATATTTTCCCTTGGCAAATTTTATGTAAGTGGCTTTTAAAAAATGGTCCATATAATGAGGGGATCTGAAGTTCAGATTGCATGAGACTCACAATATATTTGTTTTTGCTCCTGTCTTCTCATGTATCTCTGGCAAAAACCCAGTCTGAGACTTCCAGAGCCAGAAGACGCCTCAAATCATACTGTGAATGGGTTTACATGTAGAAAAACCTCCTCAGTTTCTGAACATATAAGCTGAAGTAATTAAAGGTGAAATGTCCTGACATGTAAAATTGACTTTAAAATGGCTCAGCAATTTATAGATTGATATGTACACATCAATGAAGCAGATACAGCAGAATGTTAGCTATTATTGAAAAAAGATGATACCCATGTGGATGTCCATTGTAGCATTTATTCTACTTTTCTGTGTGTTTGAAAATTTTTATAATGAAAAATCTAAATATAAAGTATCATTTAATACCCATTTATTCAGCAAAAGAGGAAGGGCCCAGAGGAGCCATGGGACTTGCCCAGGGTCACAACACACACACACCACCCTTCATTTTCTGTGTCTACTTCTCCAAGAGACAGAAGCCAAAATTCCGACCCTGTGGGATTTTCCTCTCGTAAAGGTCAGGTTTGCATTTGATTCCTCATTCAATAGTATCTCCTTTGAACATAACGGAAATGCACAGGAATTGTGATAGCAAGATTGTATTAGTCAGCTTTTTTCGATGCTCTGACTAAAAAACCTGACAAGCACAATTAGAGAAGAGGAAAAGTTTATTTTGAGACTCACAGTTTCAGAGGTCTCAGTCCATAGAGAGCAGGCTCCATTCCTCAGTGTTCAAGGTAAGGCAGAACATCATGGTAGAGGAGTGTGTCAGAGGAAAGCAGTTCTAGTGATGAACAGAAAGCAGTGAGAGAGATTCCACTTGCCAAATACAAAATATATACCCCAAAGGCATACCCCAATGACCTACCTCCTCCAGCCACCTCCTACCTGCCTTCAGCTTTCACTCAGTTAATTCCATCAAGGGATTAATCCACTGATTACGTTAAGTCTCTCATTATCCAATAATTTCTCTTCTAAACTTTGCATTGTTTCACACATGAGCTTCTGGGGGACACCTAATTTCTAAAAACCATAACAAAAGTGGTAAAGAGTATGGTATTTCCCATCTTCCATTGATGAGCAAGACTTGAACCATCCCAGTGCCAGGGTCCCTATATATTGAGTATTTTTTCTGGGTTTAAATCTAACCTAGCGCAAGGCTGTTCCAGGGTAGCATTGACTGAAGGAATGTTGCCAGGAGCAAAAAGTTCCCAGCAAAGAACACAAAAAGTTATCTATGAACAAAGAGCCCTCAGAGCTGGGGACATAGGAGACTCCTAGTACAGTGACAAACTTCAGAGCCCAAAGGATGCACAGATACCACCCTACTGGGAAAAGAGTCTGTTAGAACCTTAGAAATGCTCACTCTTGCTACTTTCAACTTATTATATCAATTCTCTGCTCCCTATGCTGCTCTGGAAAGGTTGACTCTAGGTTTGCATGCTCACACAATACTCCTCTATATTCTTGCACAATATGATAAGAGCAAGGTGACCAAAGGTCCCAACCATTTCAGCCTTAGGAGGTTAGTAATGCAGTGGTGAAGGAAAGGCAGCCACTGCACTCATGGTGCTTAGATTTCACTGATCAGAGAGACATTAAACAATATATTTATTAAAAAGCAATTTTAAATAATTACAAGTGTGCCGAGCTTCACAAAAGAGAAAAGGAAGCCTTAGGCATAGAAATAGGGAGATCCATCTATCTGCCCATTCATTTATCTAACCAACAGACACAGATCCATTCATTTACTGTTAACACCCTGAGAACCCCGTTAAGTTATACTTTCTTTGGTAAAAAAAAATAACTCTCTTAACTAAGAGTGCTTTAAAGTGAGGCAACATGTTAAAATAAGTGAGACAAGAATTGTAGACATCTGGCCATGTTTCATGGGAACCTAGAGTCACAGAAGCTGGGTTTACAAGGTCCCTGAAAAATCTGTAGAAATGGAAGGTCATCAGTTTCCCAAGTTACAACTTCCATGGTAGTTAATTTGCATGTGTTTAACATGTATGATTTCAACATTGCTTGTATTGTTACAGTTCAATTGTAAATTCTCCTATATTAAATTATGGTTGTGTTCCCTAAGCTACAACAGGCAAGGACCTTGTATAGTAATACTTTTAGAGAATAGACTGGAAGAGAATATGGTCCTCTGAACACTGGGAACACATTTGATTCCAAAGTTCTAAAATAACACAATCACCTTTTGCTTTGTGGAGCTACTGTTTATAGTCAGGTCTAAAGAAGGCTTTAGGTTGTTTGTTTCATTGTTGTTTTCAGCAACAAAACAATCATATCAAGTAGATCATATTATGAGGTAAGTTGTTTTAGTTTTGTTTTCCTTTTAAAGAAAATAGATCTCTCTTTGCTTTTTGATTATAAGGTGATACATTTTTGTCCACATTAAATTCGAAACCTAAAATCATTGATGGATAAAATGTGAACAAAAGCTTGCTTCTCAGGGCATTCCCCTCACACATCACTAACAGCCTGAGCATGGAATTATGGACATTTGAAGCAAGGGCATTTTCTTCTCTCTCAACATCTCAGGCACACTGTTCGATGACTCCCCAAAGCTAGGTTTTTGAAAAAATCTTTCAAATTGATAAACTGCTAGCTAGACTGTCAGGAAACAAATATATAAGACACAAATAACCAATTCCAGAAATAAGATAGGGAGCATTGTTACAGCTTCTGGGATATTTAAAAGATTATATGGATAATGGAAACTTTTATACCAATAAATTTTAAAATTTAAATAAAATTAAAAAAATTTCTTTGAGGACAAAAAAATCGTGGAAGAACAAATGTAGCCTGATTAATCCTATGTGTGTGTATTCAATTTCAAATTTACTTATTAAATTATTCAAATTTAATTTCTTTAATTAATATAACATTATATTATGTTAATATGCATTATATACAAACTTCAAATTAAATTTATTTAATTACTGTAATATATTATAATAACACTATTGTATTGTATATTTGAGCACATATTAATATACCATATTTATATATTACATTATATTAATTAAAGAAATTGAATTAATTTGTAGTTTAAAAATGTCTGCACACATTAAGCAACATACTACTAAGTAATCAGTGTGTCAAAGCTGAACTCATGAAACAGTGGGAAATCTTTTAAGATAAATGTAAATAAAAATACTACATGCAAAAAAATTAAGGTATGCAGCTAAATAATGATTATTGGAAAATTAATAGCTTAAAACCTGTATCAACAAAGAGTAAAGAACTTAAATCAACAATATAATCCCACATGTTAATATATTAGAATAAAAAGAACTTCATGAACAAGCAGAAAAAAAAAAGGAAATTATAGGAGTGGATTTTAAAGAAATAGAAAACATAAAAACAATAAAGAAAAGCAATGAAAGCCAGACTTAGTTATTTGAAAAGATCAATAAAATTGAGAAAACTCTAGGGAGACTGACCAGAAAGAAAGAAGACTAAATCACTAAAATCAAGAACAAAGAAGGTGTGTTACTATTCACCTTATAGAAATTAAAAAATAAAAACAAAAAAAAAAACATTATTAGGGAATAATAAAGACAACTGTATTTCAAAAATTGGATAACTTAGGCAAATGAAAAAATTCCTAAGAAGATATTAGTTAAAAAATGGACTCAATAAGTAGAAAATCTGATAGACTTTTATTTTTTTAATATTTATTTTTTAGTTGGACACAATATCTCTATTTCACTCATTTATTTTTATGTGGTGCTGAGGATCGAACCCAGGGTCTCGCACGTGCAAGGCGAGCGCTGTACAGCTGAGCCACATCCCCAGCCCCCTGATAGACTTTTAACAAGTAAAAAAGATTGATTTTAAAACTGTAAACAAAAACAAACAAAAAAACCACCCCCAGAGATAAAAACTTTTACTAATGAATTTACCAAAAATTTAAAATATTTACCCCAATTCTTTATAAACTCCCACCAAAAATAAAATAACACTTTCCCTGCTCATTAAATAAGGTCAGTGTTATCTTTTTAAAAAATATTTTTAGTTATAGATGAACACAATGACCTTATTTTATTTATTTGGGTACCAGAGATTGAACACGGGGGCACTCAACTACTGAACCACATCCCTAGTCCTATTTTGTATTTTATTTTGAGACAGGGTCTCACTGAGTTGCTTAGTGCTTCATTTTTGCTGAGGTTGGCTTTGAACTCTCAATCCTCCTGCCTCAGCCTCCTGAGCCACTGGAATTACAGGTGTGCACCACTGTGCCCTGTTTATTTATTTATTTTTATGTGGTTCTGAGGATTGAACCTAATGCCTCACATATGCTAGGCAAGATTCTACCACTGAGCTACAACCCCAACCCCAGGTCCATATTATCTTTTATTTCAAAACCAAATGAATATATCACAGAAAACTGCAAATCATTGTCTCTTATGAATACAGACACAAAAATTCCTAACAAAATATTAGCACATAAAATTAAGTGATATATAAAGTGGAATTTATTCCAGTGTATACAAGATCAGTTCAGTACCTGAAAATCAATTTATATAAAAATCCATATAAGTACAAAAATCACATGATATGAAAAAAATAGAATTAAATTGAGAGTCCAGAAATAGACCCTTAGATTATAATTGATTTCTCAACAAGAATGCCAAAACAGTTCAATGAGAGAAGAAAAGTCTCTTCACGAAACTGTTCTAGTACAACTAGATATTCATTTACAAGAATAAAACTTGGAGCCAGGCATGGTGGTACAGACTTGCCTATAATCCCAGAAGCCCGGGAGGCTGGGGAAGGAGAATCACAAGTTCAAAGCCAACATTAGCATCTTAGCAAGGCCCTGAGCAACTCAGTGAGATTCTGTCTCAAAATAAAAACAAACAAACAAATAAAAACTAGGCTGGGCATGTGACTCCATGGTTAAGCATACTTGGGTTCAGTCCCTGGTACCAATAAATAAATAAATAAATAAATAAATAAATAAATAAATAAATAAATAAATGCATATGTACATATATACATACATAAAGAAAAATAAAGCTTGATCTTTATCACACATCATGTATAAATATTTATTCAAAATATACTAAAGACCTGAATAAAAGAGTAAAACTATTAAACTCTTATGAGGAACATAGATATGCATATTTGTGACTTGGATTATTCAATGCTTCTAAAAATATGACACCAAAAGCATGAGCAACAGCAAAAAATAGGTAGAGTGAACATTATCAAAATTTAAATTTTGGGCTTTAATAGACACTGTTGGGAAAGTTAAAAGACAACTCACAGGACAGGATAAATTTTCTGCATATTATATATCAGATAAGGAACTTACATCTGGAATTTGTAAAAAATGAATGCAACTCAAAAACAAAACGAGTAATAACCCTATTACAGTGGGCAAAGGATATAAATTGACATTTCTCCAAAGAAAATATACAAATAGCCAATAAGTTCATTAAAAAAGCTCAATATCAGTAGCCATCAGGGAAATGTAAATTAAATTTACAGTATATCACTAGATGGCTATAACCAAAATTGAGGGTGAGAAGATGAAGAAATTGGAGCCCTTATATACCACTAGTGAGACTACAAAATGAGGTGGCTATTTTGGAAAAGAAACAGAGTTGTTTTTTTTTTCAGTCATATCATCCTACATTCTGCTCCTAAACATATACCTAAAAAAGTGAAAACAAGGCTACACAAAACTTGTATAAAATGTTAATAACACTATTATTTACAATAAAAAAATGGAAAGAACCCAAGCATCCATCAACTGATAAATGGGTAAACATAATTTTGTTTATCCATAAATTCAAATACTTTAGGTAATAAAGAGTGAAGCACTGATATAGCATACAACATGAATAAACCTTAGAAACATCATGCTACCTACAAGAAACCAATAGCAAAGAATGACATATTGTATCATTTCATTATATGGAACCCTCCAGAAAAACAAATCTGTAGAAAGTAGATTAGTGATTGCCTCTATCTGGGCAGTGAGAGGTTGAGGCACTCTCTAAAAGATTTCAAGTTTCTTTGGGGTGATAAAAAGTTCTAATTTGTGATGGTTGTCCAACTCTGTAAATATATTAATAAATACTGAGTTGTATAGCTTAAATGGGTGGAATGTGTGATTTTGCTCTTTCTCTTCTTAGAGACAGTTATTTTTAAAAAGTGGCCTATAAATTCAAAGTAATTCCAAACAAAATTCTAGCTAAACAACCTGGTTATTTTTTTTTTCATTTTTAGAAACCAACAAGCTGATTCTAAAATTTATATTTTGTTTCAAAACTAAAAGGATTAACATAGTCAAAACATAAAAAAGGATTAGCAGACATGAGGCTCTCACCTTGCCTGATTTCCAGACCCACAATAAAGCTGCAGAAATCAAGGCAGAGTCACATTCTGGAAAGCACTAGCATGTAACTTCATGGAACAGGCTATAGCATCCAAAAACAAAAATAAAAGAAAACCTCATTCATATGGTTAACTGATTTTTGACAAAAGTAAAACACTTTGATAGAAATAAAATCTTTTCAATAGAGGATGGCAGAAAAATTACAAATCCCTGGGAATCAAATCAAAATAAAACAAAAACAGACTTCAATCTATACTTCATACTGTATAAAAAACATTTAGGTAGATATTTAAACAAAGAAGATACACAGATGGCAAATAAAGACATGAAAAGACAGTCAACCCCATTAGACATTAAAGAAATGTAAATTAGAACCACAATGATATATTTCTACACACCAATAGGGATAACTTTTTAATGAAAACATCAATTTTTGGCAAACAACTAGAACTCTTATTTCTGGTGGAAATTCAAAGGGTATAGTGATTTGGAAGTTATGTATAATATTAAATATAAAGGTACCAACCACCCAGAAATATCATTCTTAGGTATTTAACAAGTGATTTGAAAGCCTATGAGCATACAAAAACCAGAATGCAAATGTTTATATCAGCTTTAAGAGTAATCATCAAAACTAGAAACAATCAAATTGCCCTTCAACTAAGAAATTAATATACAAATAGGTTACATTCACATGATAGAATACTAAGTGGTCTACAGAAAAAGTACTTCTGATACATGCAGCAACCTGGATGAATCTCAAATGTATCACACTAAATCTAGGCAAAAAAAAGGAACATATTATGAGATTTCATTTATAAGACTTTCTTGGAAAGGCAAAAACCATATGGAGAAAAACCCTCACTGACTCCTGAAGGCTGGAGAAGGTGAACAGACAGATTTCAAAGGAGCCTGGAAACACACAGACATACAATATTGAACATTCTATACTATGATTTTGGTGTTGATTATAACACTGCATAAGTTTGTCAAAAGTCACAGAATATTACAAAATAAAAATCATTCATTCTAGTACATGTAAAGTATACCTTAAAGTGGAAAAAAGAAAATCAAGCAATTAGAGATATTTATATTAAGTACAATATTGTTATTTATATAATAATATATTGGGTTATAAATATTTCTCATAAATATTTTTAATGTTTTTGCAATTCAGTGATAGCTGATTTGATATAATGAAATCATTTAAGACCCAACTTAGCTTCACACTCTTAAGTTATGGCTCTCACTTTTTTTTTTTTTTTTTTAATGTGGCCAACTACCTAACACCACCTCAAAGAACTGAGTGAGTTTCCCAGATGTCAGATCACAAAATGGACTTTTAAGGGCAGAGGGTTTGGAGAGACTGGAGCAGAGATGATCTATTCAAAGGTGATGGGACCTAAACCTGCTGTCAAATTCGCGAAGCTCACCTTCCAATACCTTCCTTGATGTCTGTGGGCTTAAAGAGTTGGTGCTTTGGTCCTCTTCACCCCTTAATAGTTTAAACATAATAGTGATGATAAAACCAATAGGGACTAACTGAAAAATATACACAATGCATATATATTTAGATGACATAACCACTGTGGTAGCAATGCCCAAAGGAAGGAAAAATGGAGAAGACATATGGAGCTATATTTCTAGGTCTTCTATTTTCAAGATAAAAATATTGTCATTTGCAATCAAGGAAAACACAAAAAAATTTACATATTTTTAATTTATATTGTTAGAGCCTGAAATAATAACTTTAATAAGAAAAAATAAATTTTTATATCTCCCTAAATCTCACATTTATGTCATTATCTTTTTAGTATTTTTATCTGAGTAAATCATAAATGGAATTTCAGAAATGGAAGAAATCTTAACTAAAAAACCTTCTTCATTTACATATGAGGAATAAGGATTCAGAAAATAAGACATTTGGCAAAGATTATGTAAATAGTAAATGCCAGAATTGGGAGCTGAATTTCAAGTTACCAGATTCCTCAAAAGTTTTAAATTATAGTTTAAAAAAATTAACCCTAGTTGCCTTTAAAGTAGAAAAGAAAATGAACAGAATGGGAAAATTTTTTAAATTTAAAATCTTTTTATTATCAAATTTATAATTTATTTAAGCAGAAAATTAAAGGCCATGTGTACAGAATCAAAAAGATAAAATTCCATATGGCATCATATAGAATAAAGGTTAAGAAGAGTGATTAAAGAAACAAAAGTTCATAGAGCACAAATTAGGGGCAATTTTCCCTGAACATTTCTCTATTCCTTTTCCGGTTTTACTATGGTGGCTCATAAATACATAGCCTTCATTTTTGAACATGTGTCCGATTTTGAATTTTACATAATCATTAGTGTAGAGACCTTCAAGTCAAGCACACTAATGTCCTTCTAGAAGGGTCCCTGGAGAATTGATAATAGAACAAAGTAACGGAGTGTATTTCTAAATGATTCATGTAATTAAAGTTTAACATAATTGGACATGAATTGTTATTGGAGTTTCATTTCTGTATCCTGGAGTACACATGGTGGGAAACTTTTAGTCATAAAGCATCTCTCTCTCAAGGATGTAAATGCCTTTGACATTGCTGGATGGTTCTGTCACTGAGGGAATGGGCACCATCTGTCCCTGCTTAGCTGTGCTGAGAATGTTGACCTGACACCGCGCGGCGAAACTGGAGAAGTCTGAAGGAGTATCGCCGTTCCTTTTTAACCTAGTAATGAGTTATCTGAAGTGTTGCAAAACCATGAGCTTTTCTGTGAAATGCAGACAGAAGAGTTATTGTCAGTCTGGAAAAGATTAATTATGGGAGTTTAGAAAGAAAGACACAGAAGCTATCTGGGTTCAGAACCAGTAACCTTTTCCAGCTGTCAGGAGTAGAGCAGAGAGACAGAGATTCTCTGTTTGCTGGGGATCTGATCGAGACATAGGCAAGCAAACAAGTAGCATGAAAAGCAGCTTCATGGATAAGGGTGCTGTTTAGTCCGATTAGAACAATATTGTACTTAACTCAAATAACTTGGGGGGATACTTTTATAATCATAATTCACCCTTCGTTTCAATCTATTATAGTCAAACCAGAAGAGGAGTGGACACAGATGTCAGATAATTGGCAAAGGCTGTGTTTCTTCTGACCCACATGTCGAATTTTATAAGCAGCCTATTATCTCTACTTACATTACATATGTGTGGCTAATTAACTCATCATATTCTCCCTGAAACATTCTTTCTCCTCCCTCCCTGTTCCCACTTTCTATTAATGGAACTATCCAGCAGCATGTTAGTTGAAAGGCTTGGAATCATTTTAAACAGTGTGCCTCCCCATTGTTTGCTTGTCAATTGATTCTATTTCCAGTATATACCTCGAAGCTATTCCCTTGTCTTCAATATTGCATCCACAATTCAAGCCTTTCTTTCTGAACATGTGTTTACACTCTAAATATGAGCTAGCTAGATTCCTTATTCTAACTCCCACTCTCTAGGCTCTGATTTATGGCTTCACTTTACTAGAGAACAATTCCAGTTATAATATTTCTATGTTCTAAAATCTTCAGTTACTGCAAACTATCTGTTGAGTGAAGCCCAACTGCAAGCAAAACAGTCCTGATGCCTCGTTGAGGATTCCTGATATTCCTGCACCTTCCTTCATGCTTCCTGCTGAGTTTCCTTGCCTCTGTGACTTATTTATGAGGTTTCCTCTGCCTGGATGTTCACTCGCTATCTTTTTTTTTTCCCTTTATGACCTAGATCAAATCTCACATTCTCCACAGGACTTTCTTGGGTTCCAAAGCTTCTTGGGCATTCCCAGAATGGGGATGAAAGAATATTGTCAGGATTAGGCAATAAAATCATAGATTTGTAGGCTAATATATATACGTTTGTGATTCAAACCATCATGTTAAAAAAAGGATGTTAGATGGCCACTACAACTCCCCAGCCTGAGATACTTTTCAGGCAAGACTGGAAAATACAGGTGAATTAGACTTCTCACTCTCAGAAGTTTGGTTCAATCCATAATAAAAGGAAGTACTATTAAACATTTAAACACACACACACACACACACACACACACACATACACACACACACATTTTTAAAAGAGGAAAAAAATGACTGAATAATCCACTGGAGTGCTTTGGAAAGATATTTAAGAATGAAAGTGTTGTGGCATCTAATGGGTATGATTATTAGACTTTATGGCAAAGGACTGTCTGCTTCCTCTCATTCCACCTCCTCCACATTCTGTAACAATCATACAACATCTTTCAGAATTCCCTAGATGAGCTATGCTCTTTCATAATTCCACACCTGTTCATCATTTTTTTAAAATTTTTTAGACCAAATTAAATATTACTTCTTTTTTGAAATCTCTACCCAAAGCAAAGCAAAAAATTCACTTTTCTTCTTCAGTTTCCTATCATGTTGGTCCTATCTCAATTATGATGTCCTTAACACATAGTAGGTAATCAATAAATACTGCATAAATGAAAGGTTGAAAGAATACATGGTATTATCATCCCTAAGTTTCAAAAGAAAATGAGGCTCAGAATTTGCTTGCCAATATTGGACCAACTTATCAGAAGGGAATCTAAGATTCAAATCCAAGTCTTATGACTCCAAGGCTCCTGCTAATTTCTCAAATAGACTGATTCACATGAACTTGGTCACCAAATCCTTGAATATAAAACTAGTGCCACTCTTGAAGGTTTAACTTACTTGATTTTTAAAAAAGCAAAAGGCATCTTTATAAAGAAGCAGAATTGTAATAGGCATTAAATGTAAATAGGTAAATGAAAACCATCATATTCATATATGCAGTATAATCACAACAGATTAGTCAGGTAAAGCTATATATATATATATGCAGCTAGGCACAGTAGCACATACCTGTAATCCCAGCAACTCAGGAGGCTGAGGCAGGAAGATCAGTCAGCCTCTGCAAAAGCGAAGCACTAAGCAACTCAGTGAGACCCTGTCTCTAAATAAAATTCAAAATAGAGCTGGGGATGTGGCTCAGTGACCAAGCGTCCCTGAGTTAAATCCCTAGTACCTGCCCCCACCCCCCAAAAAAAGAGAAATAAAATATGGAAACAAAATTTAGCTAAGGAAAAGCATACTCTTCCAGAAATCTACCCTTCACTGACTGTCAGACAGATGACTGGGCTCAATGGATCTGGGTCTGAACTAGTATTTGATTCAACCACATTTCAGCATAGGAAAGAATGCGGAGTGCCCCTCAATGTTTGTGCTACTGAGAGGATATTAAAAGATTAATGCAGCATGTTAACTGTACTAACATCATTTTAGTCAAGGAAAGGAACTATGTGACTGGATTTCAAAACAAATCGATTATTTCAGGTTGCTTGAGATTGTTTTAAGTGCTTGCAAGCAGAGTAAGAGCAGCCAGAACTCACATCTTTATTGTAAACTGATTAGCTATGTATC
Organism: Ictidomys tridecemlineatus; assembly: GCF_052094955.1. Taxonomy (NCBI): domain Eukaryota; kingdom Metazoa; phylum Chordata; class Mammalia; order Rodentia; family Sciuridae; genus Ictidomys; species Ictidomys tridecemlineatus. The sequence continues at coordinate 148,454,782 of NC_135483.1, read as the reverse complement.
CCATTTCACGATGAATTCCAGCTGTGTCGACTACAGTCCCGACTGTTGAGCAATTCCAAAAAAACATTTCTACCTATCAGCACTGTCCTTCTAAATAACAGGGTCATAGGCAGAGATAAGAAAAATCAGTTGTTCCACTTATAACAGTATTGAGAAAAACATTCTAATTTTGTTTAAAAAGATTTTTTAAAAAAAATTTTTTAAAAAGCATTTCTAAAGGAGACATTTGACCCCATTCATGAATACACAAACTCCTTTATTGTTGGATTTTTGTTATTTACCATTTCCTTGGCTATTTGAGGAATGAGATTCAGACTATGTAGATCATTGGTGTGATGTGTTGTAGCCACATGTTCTTGCCTCATGCTCTTCTTATGCATTCTTTTTCTGTACTAATTTTAAAGAAACATTATGCAATGTGCTGTCAATTTATGCAGAACTGTTGAAGTGTGATGTCATTTTGGTCAAAATTAGATTGTATAAATTCAGAAACCCTAACCTGAGATGATTCAATTTCCCAGATTACTAGATTTACATATTAATAACTCCTAGGGTATTTTTCTTTTCGCCAGCTCTAATTGCAACCAGAATTTATGGCTTGGAATCTTTTAAAATCCAAATGCAATGGCCAAGTGCTTAAAGTTTGGAACCTTGCCACAGTGTCACAGAGACCTCAGCAGACACAAATCTAAAAGGTTAGGGATCTGCGCTTTATTCTCTTTCCCCCCATGGGAGGATTCTCAGCACATTATTCAAGATATACTCTAACACTCCCAGCAAACTCCAATGCCAAATGATAGCTACAAGAGTATTTATGGCCCATTGATTCAAAATGTGTTCACTTTTCTATTCACATTCATCTTTATCATAATATCATGATATATAAAAATGATGAATTCACAAATTTTCTCCTGGGTTTTCAACATGCCAACTTTCATAGTACTTATAAATGGGAAAATTTTTTAAAAAGTGAAATCTGGGTCTGGGGTTGTAGCTCAGTGGTAGAGTGCTTACTTAGCAAGTGTGGGGCCCTGGGTTCAATCCTCAGCATTGCATAAAAATAAATAAATAAAGGTATTGTGTCCAACTACAACTAAAAAATAAATATTAAAAAAATGAAATCTGTTTGTTTGTGCATGTATCCTGAGCTATGAGTTTGGGGTTTTCTTATACAGTAATAGGATCTTCTGTAAAGAGAAGGAGTTAGTGAAAGTTTTGATGCCACTCAAATCATACCTGTTCTCTTAACAGATAGAAAAAGCAAGCATTGCTTGGTGGTGTAGTTCTCAACTTAATTAAAAAAGTTTTTATTTCCATGCACATTTTAATGGTCAATTAGAGAGCTATTCCAAAGGCTATAGCAGGTTGGCTTTAAATTTTAAACTCTCTTACCCCTATTGAATGGCAAAACAAATAGGAGTGTGTTTCCCATTGAAGATCTCTTTTTAAGGAAGGCCTCTATAGTATATCATTGACATGAGTAATGATTAAACCCAAAACCCAGGGAATGAAATCTCCTGGCAGAAAACAGCTGAGATGAAGAATCAAGTTAGGACTGAGGGGACTGGAATAGAAATCATATTCCTCAGAAATTTCTCTATATTACATATAATTCTACACAAAGAAAGTTGCTGCAGAGAATGTCCAGATGCAAAATCAATCCCAGTATCTTTACCTGATCAAGGAAGGCTGAGGTTCACAAACACAATACGAGGTACTAAGTGACTCTAGCAGAAGAGGCGAGAATAAGCACGGTGGAGTTCAGAGATCAAAGAGAAATCACATTTCTTTTGAATCAAAAATAAAAGGCTTTGTGGAATGTATTCATGTAAGACAGACTTAGAAAAGAGGAAGATATTGATAGGTTGAGGGACAGGATGATATTCTAGGTAGTTGGAAAATAAGAACTCTTTATTATTATAAATAATCACTATATAATCTGGGTTTCAAATGGATCTCCTCCATTTGACAGTAATAACAGTAATATTAACAACTGAATATTGAGTACTATCCTATGTGACAAGCTCTTGTATTATTTCATTTAATTCTTTAAAATGCCCTATTATGTAGATACTCATCATTATTTTATGAATAAAGTAACTAACACTCCAAATATAAAGAAAATTCCTACCAGGTCAAATTGACCAAACTCCATTCATATGACTACTACTCTCTCTTCTGCCTCCCTTTTGAACATAAGACAGTTCTTTATCCTCCTATTGGTAAAAATTCAACCACATTTGTGCAAAAAAAAAGCCTTGGAAGGGACTCACTAAGCCAATTCCTCCTGTGACTAGCACCTCTGCTTTTGGAGAAGGGCCTGGGATATATTAATAGTCCCCATGGCTGAGACTATGGGAGAGAGTTGGCTGTGCGCCATGATGCATACAGTGAAGGCTCTGGGGATAAGCTGCAATGAGCAAATGCTGATCCTGCCTCATACCAAGTATATGACTGTGGGCAAATTCCCTTCTGCACCTTGCTTTACTTCACCCACAAAACAGGGGTTGTACTCCTGTAATCCCAGTGGCTCTAGAGGCTGAGGCAGCAGGATAGAGAATTCAAAGCCAACCTCAGCAACGGGGAGGCACTAAGCAATTCAGTGAGACTCTGTCTCTAAATTAAAAAAAAAAAAATAGGACTAGGGATGGGGGTTAGTGGTTGAGTGCCCCTGAGTTCAATCCCCAGTAATAAAAAAAAAAAAAGGAATTGTAAAGGTGCCTCCCTCATAGTTTGTTCTGAGAGTTAAGTGAGGCAATACATGGGAAGCATATACTTAAGCTTTATCTGGTAATTTTGTGAGTACACAATAAATTTTAGGTATTATTTTCAATCAAATATGAACATTAGCTTTAGCCCCATGGTGTTATAAAAGAGAAATTGGAGCAAATAACACAGGCAACACTGATTCCTTTATCTAGGGTATCATAGGGTTCCTTTTTGTATCTCCCTCACTGTCTTTGGACTTTGTTCTTTATTTCTATATAAGAAAGCACAGCCCTTGATAAAATAAGTGAGTTTCCAAGAGACACATAGAAAGCCAAAGGCAAAGAATCTAAAAATATGAAGCTTTTTTCATTCCTCCAAGTCAGAGATCATAAATCATTTGCAGGATAAAAAATAAAGTTTGGTCCTAATTACTAAAGAGGAGGAATACAATTATCTTTTAAAACCCACTCTTGCATCATGGAAAACTTTTATCTGTTCTATTTAAAATGGCAGAACCATTCTTTTTTGCAGATTCTTAGCTATGGGATAACTAGATATGAGGCACACAGTGATGTCATCAGGTAAAGGGGTGGAGGGGGAGGGGAGGACTGAAGGTTAGTCTGGCAACTGAACACTCATTCTCCTATTTTTAGATCACCCTGAAATTCTCTGCTTTCAATGGCATTTGAAAATTGCAATTTCTTTTTTTCAAATTACAGTTACAGAGGAGGAAAAAAATGACAATATTTTATCTATGTTTATCTTGCAAAATTTCTCAAGAGGCAGCCCTCAAAACCTTAAAATACTGTACTCTATATTAGGCAACACAGGACAGGCTGACTGTGCGGGAAGATCTGCTATGGGAAGATCTGCTGTGGGAGTCAGTCCTGCCCTTCCTCTGCCCTGTGTCGCAAGGAACCGCATTTCTCAGGCTCCCCTGCCCTCTAGTCTGTAGGTATGCTTGGCCCGTGGGAGGCAATGATGGCAGATTGGATGGCAGGCTAGGAAGACAGGCCAGGGTGTTTCTTCTCTTCTCTCTGCCTCTAGAGGCACCCATCACACAGACTGATCCTCCTACTTCCCAGCAGGCAGCCTCTCATTCTGTGGTTCCAGCTGTGGGACTCTGGTCATTCAATGTTCCATATCCTCTGTGGCCCTCCACCTCTAGGTGTGTGGTCACTGCCTGCTGTTGTTAATCTCTGGGTTTCCTCCTGCCTCCTGTTGAGTTTTGTGGGCTGGACATCACTTGTGTAAACAGTGTCTAGTATGAAATTTCCTCTGTCTGGAAGGTTCACATGGAATACTTCCTACCTAGAATCTGACTGATATACTGTGTAACCCTTCAATCCTAATGCTATTGGTCAGTTTCCCTTGCCACATTCTGAAGCAGGCACTTTGTTTCCCAAAATTGTCCCATTTCTCATTCTGCAACTACTTCTTACTGAGTGCAACCCGTTAGGGTCCCAGTGGCTTTACAGTATCATAGATAGTGTGTAGAGTCACCAGTGACTTCCTTCTCTTTCCTTATCTAACCCACAGCTTCTCAAAGTGCCCATTAGCAGTTTAGTGAGAAAGTTAGCCCGTTATCTTAACAGCTGACAACATCTTATTGTGGAACCCCTGCAGTGAATTTATATGTTTAAAAAAAACTCACCATTTTCCCCTTCTTTATCTATTTTTGCTGCTATAACAGAATACTTGAGATGGGAGTCATTTATTATAAAGAGAAATTTGTTAATTCATAGTTCTATATTCCAAGATCAAGGGGCCAGCATCTTGTTGCTGTGTCATTCCTTGGCAGAAAGGTGGAGAGCAAGAGAGAGAGCAGGAGAGGCCTGAACTCCACCTTTTATAATGATATCGATCCCACCCTTGAGAGGAGTGCCCTTCTGACCTAATCAACTCTCAATACTGTTACAATAGCAATTAAATATCAGTATGCATTTGGAGAAGACAAATATTCGAATCATAACATTCCCCCAAAGCCAGAACCCTTCCAGCTTCACTTATGTTTAATATGATTTTTGCTGCTTTAATTACCCTTGCTCAAAATGCCTCATAATTCAAATCCAACACCATTTTTGTTCTTACAAGAAACCTGTTGCCATGGAGGTTTGAGAGTTGATGTTCATCATGGTTCTGCATTCCTCTCCTTTCAACATCACTGCCACCCTCAGGCCCATGCTAACCTTCACCTGGATGATTGTGTGATGTTCACCAGGGCACGTACATCTGCCTCTCAGTTTTCCCAGCTCTCGCTCATCCCATGTAAAGTTTAATCAGCCTTAAGATCATTTTCATAGTTAGTTCTTAATCAAAGGTGTTGTATGCTTATATTGCTTACAAGATAATTAAAAGTTAACTTGGCAGTCAAGTTCTTCACAATCTCACTCAAAATACACATTCTCATGCCTTCCTCACATGCGGAACCTCTCGGCTGATCATTCTGAACAACACAAGTTTAGTTTATGATTTGTTTCCTTGAAAGATGATCCCCAAGTCAAACATGAAGTCAATGAGCAAGACAGTTAATTTTCGAATCCTCATTCACCCGTTTATCATGTTTGGGGTTCTAAAGGTAGTTGTGGTGTTCTGCAATTCTCTATAGGCTAGTATCTATTATGGTTCCATACTGAACCATTTGGGTTCCTGAGAGAATGAGTCAGGTCTAATGAGAAGGAAACATTTATATAGAGAACTGAATTTGCATTAGAAAAATCCATGGTGCATATGATGATACCTTTTAATTCTCCCCTCAAGTGGTTGCTCCAAGTATTTGCTTTCTGTATACTCCTGAATTCTAGATATGAATTAGAATCCTAGAGGCCTTTTGGACCAAGACACAAAACCTAACAAATTTGATCCCTGGGAAAAACAATTCTAGATTACACAGATTCCATGAGCACTTCAGAAACAAGAAGAGTCTTGGAGATTAGATGAGGCTCATTGGTAGGTTGGAGTTTGACTGAGCTTGCCCAAAGTGCCCTATGGCCTGGCAACTGCTCCAATATTTAGAATCATTAAAAGACTAAAATAGTGCTGGGGTTGTGGCTCAGTGGTAGAGTGCTTGCCTAGCACGTGAGGCACTGGGTTAGATTCTCAGCACCACATAAAAATAAATCAAATAAAGGTATTGTGTTAAAAAAAAGCTAAAATAAAAAATCTTTTAGTGATATATGCAAGGACTTGCTAAGGACAAGCAAACAGGCCGTTGATTTTAGGAGACCTCTATAAAATGATCAAGAAAGAAAATATGAACTTGAACAGTTTAGTATTATCCATAAATATTCTGCTGATTTATCTCATCCACTGAGAGCTTCAAAACAGTTTCTAAATCTTTTACTGCCCATCTGTGCTAAATGTGAGTGGTTATGATAGCAGGAAATAAACTTTGCTAATTTACTGCCACAGTTAAAATTCATAACACAATTCTTTTATTAAAAATAAGGTACTAAAATTATAGAACATAACTACTTGTGCAGATAGTCTTTTCAATAAAATTCAATATTCTAAGGATTAGTTTAGAAAATATTTTAAATGAAAAAATCTTATAAATCCTCGTCTGCAACCAATGGCACCTCAAGTCGGCACAGTTATGTTCTCTTTAGGTGAAGTTATGTCTTGGCATTCATCATCCTTCTCCCTTCCAGCTCAGTTTGGGTGGCTCCTGATTTCTAATACTAAGCTAGGAGAAATGCCTAGAGCAGCAAAGGGTAAACATATCAAGGAGCTGAATCTCTCACTTGGCTTGTGAGCTCAAAGGTGAAAGACTTTTTAAGGTTCTCGTGTATGATTTTACAACATACCACCCAAATCACTACACTGTCTCCCTTAATTTTTCCCTCAATTTCTTTGATTCTTTGTATTGGAGAGGATGAAGAAGAAGAAAAGTGGCAAAAGCTGTCAATGTGATAAACCTGACTCTTTGTGGTGCAGAAGATCATTAGAGGAGACTGCAAAATCTAAGACCTCCAAATCCCTTCCAATAACCACAAATATGCAATCTTCACTATCAAGCCACATACCATAGATATTCTTGAGAGCAAATATTATGTTCAAAGGTAGAAAAATACATACGTGTATATATAATATACCCACAGGGGAAAATATTGAAATATTGAAATATTTTGGCCTTAAAGTATAATAAATATTGACTGGAAAAAAAGTCCTACCATTTCTAGGTTAAATAAGGAATTTTGATATAATTAAGGCATAAAAAATCTGAGGGAAAAGGAGAAGCAATGGTAAAATTGATAGGCAACCTCCGTATTTTTTTCAGGCATTAAAATGGTTGAAAATCAGATTGAAGTCTCTTGAATTTGATTTTTGTAATAACAGAGAATCACAAACTCTTTCTGAAATGAGGAAAAAAGAGATTCCAGGAGTCATTTATGTACAACTAAAAATTTATATTACTTATTTAGATAATATAAGGAAAAAAAGCAATCATTTTTGTTCCTAAATACTTAAGTCATCACAATTTTCCTGGCATGTTTTAACTAGTTGAGCCTTGACATGTTATTCTATTTTGAAATTTTTAAATTTTATTTTGGTTTTAACAGCATGACGAGGAAGAAGAAGATGGTGATAACTATTACCATACCCTAAATTAATGAATGTTGACAAGATTTATAAAGAAAAACAAATTTTGTATTTTAGGTATTTTTTCTCTTAAGTACCTCCTGGTTTAGTCTGAAATTTTAATGCACTACAAAGAGAAAGCCAATCAATTTGGGGAAAAACTAAATTATTCTGAGAGAAATTCATGAAAATACTCAAGAAAATGAAGAAAAAGAAAAGTACTGAGGGAAATAGCTTGGCTAGATATTAAAATACTGCAAAGGTATATATTTTTATAATATGTTATCAACTAATAAAATAATAAACAGGTATATGAGTGGAACATGGAAGAAAATACATAAACAAAAGAAAGTAAATAATAATTTAATATAGGATAAGCTAACACTTCAAAATAGTTAAGAAAAAAGTGGATTATTCAACAAAACGTGTTCCGCTCAAGGTTGGTTATTAAATCCATGTGTGTGAATATGTGCACACAGACATATATATACATATATTTAGATTGCTATCAAATTATAATCATATTATTGACACATTCACATAGAAGTCAAGATGGTTTCTAAAAATAAAAATAAAAAGAGATCAAGACTCTATTTCTTTTAAGATTTGAACACACTAAAATAGATGTGATGAACTACAGGGACGCTGGCTGAACATTCAAACTCAGCCATCAGAAGGCACTGGTTTTGGAAACAGTGTAGAGCTAATGTCTGATCTGGTCACCAAAGGGTACATGGAAGTATTCCTTGGAGGGAAAAAAAAAACATGGTCCTATGTGTCTACTGAAACATGATGACCAAGAGCTCTAATTCTGATTCTTACCAGTTTAGAAAAGTTGTGTCCATGGTTGAACACTCTTGGGGAACTTAACTCCTCTGTACTCTAAAAAATTGCTGTGAGGAATGGTAATGGGGAAATGGAGCTTGCTGAAGGTTGTCCAACCTCTGCATCAAGGTGGAATATGCCAGAGGAGCCCCTGGCTTGAGTCAGAAACCCTAGTCTTGCCCACATCATATATAACACTGTGGGGCAAAGGAAGCCAGGGTTCCATAACTATAGGCAGTTGGGGGTTTGGAATTGTCAGGATTTTATTATTGGGGAAACATAGATTTGCTTTGATGTCACAGACCAGTCAGTCTTGAAGATTTGATTTATATGTATATTTGTGTTTCTGGATTTGGCTTTTAAAGAAGGTGCTATCGATGGCAAGTATAAAATCCTAGTGCATTAAGCATAGCTGCTGTTGGGTAGGTGGCATGCCTAGCATTTTTAATGTTTGTTTGTCTATATTTTCTGATATCAAGTATTGAGCTTTTAACAGCAAAAAATGTAATTTTATTGTAGGAAAAATAATTTTAACTGCAATTCTAGTGAGTATTGATCTTGCTGATATTTCATTTTTTTCTCATGATATTCAGTAAAAGTAATCACTCTGTAATTTATGCCTTATCCAAAATGAGTACCTTTTCCTTTGTTCTTTGACAAGATTCACAATTGCAATGATTTTTAATTTTTCAGCTCAGAAGAATATCTACACTCAATGAATATGGCAGAGAAAACTCAGAATTTTCTATAGAAGAAATACGTTTGGCAATAAGATGTGAAGTGCTCTTTAGGTCATTAAAGTTTTATTATTTGGAGCATGTATTGTACTCCCCAACTGATGACAAAACAGAAATATTAAATCAGATTTGTGAGATGGTGTTATTAAACGCTAGGCTAAAAAATGACCTATAGCTTTCTCAAGACATTAAGCTGTTGGCAAACAACCAAGTTCCTCTGCAGGCAAAGCGATGAATGTAAATGAGAGTCCTTTAATTCATGGTACATCTTAGTGATGAGGTCTTTCCTTCACTCCCAAAGAACAGCATGAAGGGGAGTTTGATATTCATTTATCAATTGTAAGTAGAACTTCCGTTGCCTCTGTTTTCCTCATAATTGCAGTTAAAATTATTTTTCCTACAATAAAATTATATTTTTGTTATTAAAAGCTCAATACTTGATATCAGAAAATATAGACAAACAAACATTCCCCAAGTCCATGTTTATTGGGGAAAGAAAACACCTTCTTACACCCAATGACTGTACTCTTTTAATTCCTAATGAACCACGTAATCATCACGACTTGGTGAGTCCTACAGCATTACTGCATTGAAAGCTGATGAGCAGAATCCTTCAGGATTAGTGATACTCAGAATTACCTCAGAGAGAATGATGGAATTAAGACATTTATAACCAAAAGGACTTGAAAGACCACCTAAATCACCTTTGTCATTTTTAGTTAAAGAAACAACTGGAGGCCTAGAGAGGTTAACAGTTACAAAGCCAATGATAACCAATGAAACTGGAATGCAGACACTTCTTTTTCCCCCTGAAATAGTACTGTGTCTTTTTTAAACCTTCAAGTTTTACAACTCATTTTAGAAGACAATACTTTAACCTACTTTTAAGTTATTCTAGATTCAGGGGTACTAAGAAACAGACTTCATTCTGTACAACTTCACTAATGAACTATTTTTTCCATACAAAATTCCTTGTATATATTTTTCATCATTGATTCATTTAATGATTTTAAGTTTTTCTCCACATGCCAAGGATAATTTCAATTGTATGTTTAAGCAATGCATTAGTCAGGGTTCTCCAGGCAAACCAAACCAATAGGATGTGTGTGGGATAGTGCAGGAAGAGGGATCTATTTTAAGAAATCAGTTCCCACAATTGTGGAGGCTTATCAAGTCCAAAGTCTCCAGGGTAGGCTGGCAGGATGGAGACTCAGGGCGAAGTTGTATCTCATTCCACAACAGCCCACAAGCAGAATTCCTTCTTGCTTGGGGAGATCAGTCTTTGTTCCATCAAGGGTTTCAACTGATGCAAAGAGAACCACCCATAATATGGAGGGTTATCATCTTTACTCCAAAACCCCAATTTAAATGTTAATATCATCCCAAAACACCTTCACAGAAACATTCATATCAATGTTGGAACAAATATCTGAACACAAATATGTGATTCAATATCTGGCTCCTTCAAGGTATCATAAAATTAGCCATCATAAAAGGAAGGTCACCATATGGGTCAGAGGCTGTCTTGAAACTAAAAAGTCCAGTTTGGCATTGAACCACAAAAACAAGTTTCTGGCTCCTTTGTCACTGGTGCAGCTTGACTGACTGGATGACTAGTTGGTAGATCTTGCTCTTGATCCCACCAGCAACTAAAAGGATGGCTTCATTGCTTTCGTGTTTTCAGAAAAGTTAACAAAATAAGTAAATATTCCTTAATGGGTCTTGTCACCAACTCCAGGAAAATCCAGAGACCCAAGGAGACTGCTATGTGCATTGACGCCACTCAGGTTCCCATTCAGAGCATCAGGGGAGATTATAATCCAGCTGACCTGGCATCAAACACCTTCTCCATGGCAGTGTGGGGGTGCCTGGCTGCTCCCCAAACCAGAGCTAATCTTTTTTACGGAAATTAGACAATTACAACATCTGAACATATGGCGACTGAGTGTCCTCCAAAATGTCTAAAAGTTAGAAAAAAGACCCTGGTAGTACTAAAGACCCTGATTAGAAAGGAGGGTGAGGGAGAGGAGACCAAGGATAGGCTCTCTTTTGAGTAGCCTTGGTTTGTTTTATTCCTAGGGAGGTGAGGTTGTTATTGTAGACCCTCTGAGGCTGGAAAGCAGCAATACTTCAAAAGGTGACCAACTCCTGGGGAGCAGAGTGAAAAAGGCATTTATTTCCCTCCTGTCTCCAACCACAACAGAGTTAGACTTCTAACTTCAAACCGAAATCCTGCATTGCACGGATCAATTTATTGAAAATTTCTTCCTAAATATCTATGTGCAAAATAAGAATTGCTTATTTCTATGAACTACTTTTAGCCTATTTGAGTGAAATTTGACTGCCATTCATTTTAATGCTCCAATAATAAATCATACTCCTCTTTAAAATATGAACTTCATTACATATAAATCACATGCTAAATGGTATTATATTTCAAGATGCCTCCATACTTTTGGAACTGCTAATTAAACACAAATCAGAATCTGGTTTCGTGCCCGGTTAAGAACAATCCTTCCCCGTGAGTTTGAGGGGCACAGCACGTCATCCTGTTCAATATACTCCCTCCAGCAACAATGAAGTGTGTCATTATTCCCACTAAATTCTTTGATTATTTTCAAGTTTATCAGGACCATGATAGCTTAAGTGTCATATGATCACTTTGAGCATTAGCAGTCTAATAAAACCATAATTAGTCCTTCAAAATGACTCCTTGAAATAGCTTGTCTTTCTTGATGATCTGTATTCACTCATGAATAAAGAGACATATTTGAATAACTGGATGTTTTTTAACTCAAAGATGTCAAGATGAGGAACCAACTAAATCTGCAGAGAACAATATAGCTCAAAAAATTCTAAATTAGTCAGAAAATGTTTATGCCTCAGATATCAGTGGATGACTCTAGAGAAAAATGAATTTTGAATAAATAACCTTTATTTTTCACTTTTCAAATCAAAAGGAGTTGATAAAATAATTTACTTACAGTCTTCTTAGAGCAAGCTCATAGACTCAACCAGTATGTTCGATGGGTATAATGTTTTTGTTCAATTCATTTTCATTGGCAGAAAAAAAAAAACTCTTCAAATTTTTCTTTTATTTTTTCTTGGGATAGTATGATACAAGTACTCAGAAATATTCTAACATTTTTATCATTTTATTCCTTGAAATCTGGTCAAGATTATCTTGAATTAGCACTTACGATTTTAAACTTGAATAAAAGAAATGGTGAGCATCTACCATGATTTGAATGTGACCCCCCCAAGTTCATGTGTTAGAAACGTAATCCCCAGTGCAGCAGTGTAAAGGGATGGGGCCAGTGAAGTGGTTAGGACATGAGGGCTCTGCTCTCACAAATGGATCTGTGCATTACCATGGGGAGTGGCCTCCTGACTACAGGGTGAGTTCAGCCCATGTCTGCAGCCTCTTCCCTCTGTCTCTCACTGCCATGGGATGAGCATTAAGAAAGCCCTCAATTAAATGCAGACCTCTCATCCAAGGACTTCTCAGCTTCTGCAACTATAAAAAACAACTCTTTATTCTTTATAAATCACCCAGTTTCAAGTATCCTGTTACAAAAGTATGAAATGAACTGAGACGGTTTCTCAAATTATTTTCACTCTGTTCATATATATTCACTAAGACATGCCCTCTTTGCACACAGCTCTTTAAAGTTTGGGAAGTATTCAATTATTGAAAAAACATATATTTATTATAATGTGGGCTTAGAGGTTAAGGTAGATTGTAATAAAAGTTTTAAAAGAGTCCCTATTAATGCAATAGTATATGTAAACACAAGGCACTGTTCATGTAGATAAAATTGCTTCCATTTAAATTCCATTTAAAAAAAACATCTAGACTAATCAAACTCAATAATAGTGATTACAGTAATTTTTTAAGTTTCTTTTAATGTTAGACATATATAAATTGAGTGAGGCTAAAACTTCACCTGAGCCAATGTTAAATAAGCTGAGTAAGAAAAATTGCCACAAAGTTCTTCTCCTTTTAATATTTTGAATGGAAAAAAAAAGCCAATTATATCAAGTTAAACAAGAAAGGATCTGAAAAAGCTAGAAGTCAGTGTATAAGGTTTGGTAATAATACAACCTAAAGGACTGTGTAGTGAGAGCTAATACAGTTTTCTCTGTGGTTCAGGAAGCACTGAAGAATCATCTCAGAAATTCAGATGGCACGTGCCTAAGCTCGACATTGTGTCACTTTCCTCTGTGCCCAATCTAGGTCACATAGTCAAATAGTCCTCAAGTACCTAAGTACAATTACATGTGTTTAAGTCTTCATCTAAAAAGAAATACATACACACACATAGACACAACATCACATGCCAATAATCTGACCACCTTCTTCAAATCCTGCCCTTTATAACCACAGTCATCTATATCTCAATGGTAGCTACTTAGTATTTCTTTATCCCACTGTATCTGAATTCTGACCCACATCTTAACCAAAATAATTTCACCAAGTTGTTTCATAGTCTCAGAAAGCATTTTAGTTCTTACTTGATTTGATTCCTCAGCATTGCCACTGCTGAGCATTTTGTCTTACCAAAGCCCTTGACTTCCAGGACAACATCTTCTGCTGGAATATGCCATCTGTCGGTTACTTATTACTCATTGAAATATTTTTGTATCTTGTGTACAGGGTTGTATCTTTCAATCCTGAATTACTTCATAGATTTATCCCTTCTCATATTACAAGTTAATCATAGTTTTTAATCACATGTCGATCAATTCCAAATAAACATCTCTAGAATACAGACCTTATTCTCTCCATGTTCTCTATGTCTAATTGCCTACTGTGCGATTTCAATTAAAGTATCATAGGCATCTCAAATTAAACATTGCCCAACCATTGTTTCTCTATAAGCAAATCTGCTCCTCCTCCTATTTGGCCTGTCTCAAGGTAATCTTTTATTTCCTCTATCAGCCACATACACTTAGTCTTTTCCTGGCCTCCTATTAACACACCACACTCTTTGCATTCCCTGGGCTATTTCCATACTTTAGTTTTTCTCCATGGGATTTGTTCACCATCTAATATTCCTAATATCTTACTTGTTCATCTTATCTATTATCAATTTTTTTCTCTTTAGAGAAAAAGTGCCATGGGTTTGGAGATTTTTTTTTCCCCTGACTTGTTCAAAACTGAAAATCCTAAGCACTCTTAAGTAAGAAGTTCTTGCCAGTACCATCTCTAGGTTTGCTTTTATTGACTATTTTTTCACTTGTTATCAGATCCTTTCCTGTTTCTTTGAATGTACAGCAATTGTTCTATTGAATGCTGAGAATTTTGGGTAATATATTGTAGAAGCATTGCATTATGCTGTCTTCTTGTGAAAAGGGTGGAGTTATCTGTTATAGAAAGCTGACATTACTGAAGATTTGTCTTATCATGCTGAGACCAGGCTTTTGACTTTGTTGGGATGGTCTGTTCCAATTTTGCTTTTCCTCCTAAAATGTCAGATACTCCTACAGTGTGCCCTTTATGGGATCCAGTGAATATCTAGGGGTTTCATCAAGATCTCTCTATTCTTGATGAAACTCAAGCATCTTCCCTGAAACTCTCAGACTCCCTGAAGAGGTTCTCTTCCAAATCTCCTGAAATCTCACTCTATGCTTGTGTAGTCCAGGAATTGATCAGACCTGAAAGAAGTTTCTGCTGAGGTATCTGGGGTATGTTTCTCTGTAGCTCCCCCATTTTGGATGCCCTAGCGCCAAATCTCAGCTAGCCTTGCAGCCACTATTTCTGATCTCTACATTCATCATCTGACAAAATCATGATCTCTTTGGGTTCTCCTTCCTTACTGTGGCCTGAAAACTGCTCTTTGAGAAAAATCTGTGTGAATCTGTAGTTTACCTTATGTGTTTCTCCCTTCCCAAGGATGGTAGCCCATCATTGAGTTGCTATCCAATGCCAACAAATATTGTTTTATACATTTTATTCATTTTTCATAGTTATTTACAGTAGAAGATTATGTTACATAGGAACTATTGATAATGACCAGAAAGAGAAATATCTCTTTAAATCATTGATTCATTCCAAAAATATCCTGGAATGAATCAGTGATTAAATCCTGTTGATTCTCCTGACTATTCCTTGAACCCATATTTTCCCTTTCCCTATTGCCTGTATTTTAATTTATGCCACTAGACCCTGTAGCCAGGTTAATTGTGACAATGCTCTGACTGAGCTTCTTGTCTCCAGTTCTGCCACATTCCAAACCACTCAGAATAATCCCGTCAGTAATTTTTGTTTGTTTTTTTAATATTACATGTTACCCCATCTGAAAAAAATCTACCGATATTTCTTCATTGTCCTCAGGATGAAAACCAAACTCCTTGTCTACCTCAAAATCCTCCATCTCTTCCCTACTCTTCCCACCACCACCCCAACACACACTGAAAGTTACCTTCAGTTCCTGGATAAGCACTGTTCTCTCACCTCCAGGTTCTTATATGTGCTGCTACTCCTGCCTGAAATAATCCCATATCCTGACTAACTCCACTCCTCTGCTTAGATGTCATGTGTCCTGGGAAGTCTGCAGAGATTTCCTGGGCTGGATTAGGTCCCCTGTTTGTGCTTATCTTGCACATAACAATATTGTTATTATGTTCTATATGAAATATGCTTTGACCACCACCAACATTTACTAAAGACCTAGTGCATGCAAGGGAAACAAGTCCCTCTCCCTCAGCATCCCACATTTCATCTTTTAACTTAGGACCCAATTCAGCTATGAAAAAATAATCACAAACACATTAGAGAAACAGAAGATTGGGTGGGGTTAGAAAGAAGGGCTTTTCATGAGGTGTCAAGAGCTATGATAACATAACCACCATGCTATCAACTTATACTTAGTTTAAAATATAGTAATAAACAACATGGATATTTCATCCTAAACTCTCTAACAGGGGCTGGGGTTGTGGTTCAGGGGCAGAGTGTTTGCCACGCACACATGAGGCACTGGGCTCGATCCTCAGCACCACATAAAAATAAATAAACAAAATAAAGATATTGTGTCCATGTATAACTAAAAAAAACTTTCTACAAACTGGCTTTTCTTAAGAGAGCATTTCTTACTCTGCATTTCTGTTGGATTTTGATGAATAATACCAGCGACAGTCAAAGATATGTTCTAATAAACTGGGAAGAAAAATATCATTGACTTTTCTCCATTAGGAGTGATATTGAAAGCCACAAGATGATAAAGTTTCTCACTCCTATTTTCTGAACATATTTAACAAGTGCTTTTCAATGGCCTCAAATACTTCCTGGAACTAAGTGGGGCATATTAAAAACAAATAATCAAATAAATTTTTGCTTTGTTTTTAATAAATGGTTGAAATCAAATACTTAGATGGACACCATCTGATCATAAAACTTGATCATAAAAGGGTATGCTTAATTTGTCTTGGAAAGTATAATAATCCAAATATATATAGTTAAAATGTTAATTTATTTGGGAAGGTTCATAAAAGAAAATTTTGGAATATTTCAATTACTTATTTACTGTGATGCAAGGATATAGATGCCAAAAATTATCATCTGAAAAAAAATGTCTCATAAGAGTTAATATTATTTTTTTAAGTTTGAGTAGTAAGTTGGATAATTACAGATACCACTTTCTGGTCCTGCTATACACAGTGGAGTTTAAAGCATTTACAATAATAGTTTTATTTATTTTCTATCAACATACTGATGAGTAGCACTGAATGAGTTAATGCTTGTAAAGTGCTTAGTGTGATAACAACACATCAAAGACAGTTAGGCATTTGGGGTTCACTTTATTTCTCTATCATACAAGATTATTGGGTGCCTCCTCAGAAGCACAAGAAGCATCTTAGATTAGGCTTATACAATCAGCCTGGTTCTAAAGACAGATACTTGCTTATTAACAGGACAACTTGCATGGGGCTCTGCCCAATGCACACTAGCATTAATTTGTGTGCTTTTGATGTGTTGTTATCACACTAAGCACTTTACAAGCATTAACTCATTCAATCTTTCATTACACCCATTTTATAGATGAAGAAATTAAGACACAGAGTTTAGTTACTTGACTGAGATTTACAGCAAGCAAGTAGTCTGGCCCCAGAACTTCACTCATCCTAGCCATATCCTAGTCGATATTTCCACCAAGCCACCTTTCTATTACACCCCACAATGTTGCCTTTATGAGTGATCAAGTCCTTCCTCAATTTCCATTTGAACTTTGCCTTCTTCATCAAGAACAAGTAGAAGAATTGAAATGTTTTACTTTTCTTAAAATCAGTTCACTTAGGGTAGCAAGGACTTTAAAACCTAAGGCTAGCAATTAAACAAGTGGGGACTTCACAGGAAACATTTATTTGTCCCCAGAGAGTCATTACAGCTCCCCTAGATTAAGAAAGTGAAGCTGTTTGTGCTTTCGAGGGTTCAACAAAACCCACATGTCAGCTGCCCTGGGCTGTATTCACCAGAGAATTCCATGGAACTCAAGCCTCGTGCACATGTTTTAAAATCCAACGGATATTAACAATATGATAATGCCAAAAATCTAGTTCCAAAGACTTAGTCCAGACACATGGCTTTCATCAGATCCCCAAAACTCAAGAGAGATTTTTATCTGTCACTGATCAAAGGAAGTAGCAGGAGCTGATACAGGCACAAGAAAGGACATGTGCAGTGTCCTCCACCCAAGCACATCCCTGAGCAGAGCTTCTCTAGAAATCTCGACAGCATGGCAGCATTGGCTTATGATATGCCAATGAACGGACATCTCCTTAAAGGCAAATCCCTTTAGATCAGTCTTGAAATAAGGATCTGATTTAACATGAGATGCCTTCCTCAGCAGCATGTATATTGCCAGAGAGACCACTTTCTCATGTGAGGGTCATGCCAACTTACTCCCAAACATGAATGGAGTGCAGCACAAAAACCACACGACCCCTCAAGCATGCTTAGCTCTGCACAGACAAAACAGCTTTATTTGGAAGCATGGCAAAGGAAGAAGGAAAGGCACCTGCAAGCCATGAAGCTTATTAAACAAAATTGTTTTCTGAGTCAAGTACTTGAGATACCCTCAACTCTAATTAATGTCTCTTGCACATGCAGCCTCATAGCTAACATTCACTTTCCTAATCTAGGCCATATGTTCCTTCCATAATTTTAACAATATAAATAAAAATTATTGGTGTTTTCTAAACTGAATATTTCTATTACAAAAACAAACATTCTTCCCCAAGCTGATGCTCTATGCTATGATCAATGGGGGAGAAACTCCCTCTCTGCAAACAATGTCACATTTCTTTTCTTTTCCTACAGTCCATGAACAGAGGTGAGGCCTTCCACGGTTTCTTCAATGTTGCATTAAATATTTCATTCAACCTAAGCTTCTACAGAGGTAGAACTTTTCACATTAAAAAAGCCATAGATTGAAAAGGGGACAGCTGAGTGCAATATAGAAGCTATACAGTTGTAGTATAACCATCACATTTCTCATAAGGCAAGAGAGGTTTATAGTTTACAGTAAGGTTCAGAAAATAACATGCTAGTTTTTTTTTTCAGAAGTTAAGAGTGTCAGTCAAATTCCTTTACTTTCTAAATACCTTCCCTTACCTCTAAATATTATTGTTTATCTGTTTTCACTGTAAGAAATGTTCTTTATGTACAGGGCTGTAGTAAAGAGAAATGTACAGATATATACGATGTCACAGCTGGGAAAGATTCTAGTGGTTATAGGTCAGGTGATCACAATAACCATCAGTATGTATCCCGAATTCCTGGTAACTTGAAGATGGATTCTTCCTCAGAGGATTAAAATTCAGTTCTTCTAAGGTAGAGCTGGAGAAGCCAGATACCCCATTTTTAAAAAGCAGACTTGAGGATTCTAATGTGTGGCCAGGCATGGAAAGCACTGATCTCCTCCATCCATCTCTTTGGAGGCCAGTAATATTAAGTGATTTATTTAATGTCCTAGATGGTGGCTTATAGCAGAAGGGGGATTATAACCTCAAAACCTCCACATCTGTATATTTTCCTCTGCAGTCTACACGCTCCTGTTTAAGCCATGCTTTTTTAAAAGAAGAATCAATACAATGATAGGTTTATCTTTAGAAAACAAAACGAACCCTAGAACTACTCTGCTACTATTCCCTCTTCCAACCCCCTTTCCCTGAATTTTGTTTTTCTGTCATTTTCATCTCTCCAGAACGCCAGCTGTGAGTTAGTGGGTATTACTATGTAACTCCAGAATTAACATAAAAATATCAGTGAGCTATTCCAGAATTGCCAAAGTAGTACTGATGTGAACAGTGCCAAACACACAAAAAAACAACTCCTATGTACTTACACATTAAAATTATAACAGTAGCAGCCCCCAAAAGCATGCTGTGTCAGGCACCATATTCCGTTTGACTCAGACCATCTCACTACATTCTCACAACTACTTTATGAGGCCATTATATCATTATCCCTACTTTACAGATAAGAAAACTGAGGCACAAAATTTAGTTTTGCTTGGCTAGGAGCTGATAGTCAATTTAACCTTGTTATTATTATTTTTTAAAGTTTAGTCTTAATATCACAATGTGAAATGTCCTCCAAAAGTACTTTATTACTTTGAATCATGAGAAACTAATATTTACAATGCAGTTTTAGGAGAACAATGTACTCATTTTTCATCCATTCTCATTTACACATGACAAGTGTAACAGCAACACTATTTTGCTGAAGAGAAGCTAAGGCTCTGGGAAGTATATTCACAGGTAAAAGGTAGCCAAACCCAAATTTGCACCTTTGTGACTCTGCATGCCGTACTTCTCTCAAGCCACCACACTGCTTTAAATCTGAAGATTGCTTCATGGCTCTGATGAGCATTTCATATGGTCAATCCCACCAGGAAAGCAGTATAAAACTGACTACAAACAGCCAAAAAATGAATGCCTTGCTGTTCAGATTAAACTGTTGATTATACTGAAATTCATGGGTACACCAGGAAACAAAATAAATTGTGACAAATCTCCCCAAAGATTTCGTTGCACATCCTTTTATTTTTATTCACATAGTCTGTGTTTACTGAGCTGTAGTAAAGGATGCATGGGCTATTTTTATTCGGAGTAAGGCTGTAACACCAGCCAAGCAGAAGGACCCATCCATGACCAGAATGCAATGGCCTTCATTATCTTCCAACTCACTACTAAATGACTCACAGAGAGCTGCCAGATGGTGTTTTCTTTCACCCCTTGCCTTGCACTTATTTAATTATTTTAACATAGTTTTTGTTCTGATGCCATGGTGTCTAATAGGCAGATATATTTGGAAGCTGGTTTCTCCTTCTAATATTGACCAGTGTATTAAAAAAAAAATTCTTAGGCTTGAACATCTGGATCAAGTGATGATATAAAATAATGACCAAAAATTACCATTAGGCTGGAGTTGTGGCTCAGTAGTAGAGCGCTTGCCTAGCACAGGTAAGGCACTGGGTTCCATTCTCAGCACCGCATATAAATAAATAAAATAAAGGTCCATTGACAACTAAAAAATATTTTTTAAAAAGTTACCATTAAAAATAACTAACATGGGGCTGGGGATGTGGCTCAAGCGGTAGCGCGCTCGCCTGGCATGCGTGTGGCCCGGGTTCGATCCTCAGCACCACATACCAACAAAGATGTTGTGTCCACCGAGAACTAAAAAATATTAAAAATTCTCTCTCTCTCTCTCCTCTCTCTCACTCTATCTTTAAAAAAATAAAATAAAATAAAAAAAATAAAAATAACTAACATGTTCCGCGTGCATACAATATGCCAGATACTGAACCAGTGAATTTGCATACATTCCTCATTTACTAATCCAAAAACTCACAAATGAGGAGGCTGAAGTTTAGAAACTTAGATTAAGAAACTCACCCTGGGCTAAACATCTGGCTAGAGAGGTGGAGGCAAAGAATCTGAATTGAGCCACTATTCTTAATCTTAATGCAACACACATGTGGTAGAAGTAATAAGCTCTAACACTTGGGGAAATAAGAAGATACAACAAAATAATAAAAGAACTTGAAAAGCTAAAAGGTAGGTCAGTGAGGCATCATGAAAATCAAGGTGAATGTGAAGATATGCAGAGATGTGCTGCCTCTTTCCTTTGAGTGGCTGCGGATTCTCCATCAGGGGGTCTCCAGAAGGCAGCACCTTCCCAATCTGCTTGAGCTCCAGAGCTATACCTTGCTCATGGCCTCCCCCTACCTGGGATGGCCTTCATCCCATAACTAAACCACTTTGGCTCCAGAGAACTGAGGAGCAATATTCTCTCTAGGTTGGCGGAGCTTTTGCCAGGTCAGCTTGGCTGTCTGACTTCTTTCTCTACTCAATACTGCTTTCTCCCTTTGACTTCCATGCTCTTAACTCTTATTGAACCTCTGGCATCCCAAAGTTCTGAGTCATCTGTGCAGTAACAATACTTCAAGGCCTTTCAAAAATAAAAAAAAAATTAATTGCTAGTTTAAGAATATTTTGAATGTCAAAAATCCATACATGCAGATATATCAAAAAATACATCTTTGATACTAGTGTAAGACAAAGACTACCCCAAATTGGGGTAGAGTTGTGAAGGTGATAAGAAGCAAGTATGAATCTTTCTTCAGATAGAATTGATCAAATAATTCAGAAACATCTGGTTTTAGCATGAGGGCAGGACAAGAGTCAACAGACCTATGAAATCTCACGAATTGCAAGCACATTTCAACAACCACATCTGTCTGGGTCTCTGATGCTGGCAGCTGACAGCCACAGAGTATCATGCAAGGCAGTCTGATCAAGTACCCAAGTACCGATGAGATCCATTTTATGTCAGATGGTTTCTCTAAAATTATCTTTAAGACATTTTTAATATAAAGGGGTTTTCCTTAATATGTCTCAGCAGTCAAACCCTGTGTCCGTCACAGAATCAATATTCGACACAAAAAGTGTCAGCTAGCACACAACGAAAAATGATCAGAATAGATCTTTACTCCTAGTCCCCATTCCAACCTTTCATGTTCCCTCCCATCCATTATGCCTCTCTTAAGTACCATTTCACTCTGTTACTGTCAACTTTGTTTTTTTAAAGTCAACAATAGTTAAGGCATCTTAAGAGAACTTGCCTTTATTACAAAAAAGGGGACACCTGGAATCCAAGAAAACTTTCTAGATCCCACAGAACAACACAGTCATGGTGGAATTAAAAGGCATAAGATATGGTTCATTGGGGACAAAGGACTTTCTAGCACTGTGGCCAGGATAAAGAGAGACAGGTGTTGAAGAAAAAGGTGACAGAGAGCAGAAGGATGCTCTTCTTGTTTTTAGTGATCTCTCTCACCAGAGAATAAGTTGTCATGCCCCCATGGGTTTCATAACAACTTAAAAGATGTTTTTTGAAAGTGGTTTTCATTCCTTATCAATACAAAAACCTTGAGTTTGTTTCAGAATTCTATTTATTTATTTATTTATTTATTTATTTATTTTGTTTATCAGTAAAATGAATTTAATGTTAAGGAAAAGAAACCTCTAGTTCTTGGTATGTAAGAAGGCTGTTAGTCATTATGTTGTAGTTTAGTCCAAAGGATTGAACCCAGGGGTGCTTAATCACTAAGCCACATCCCCATCTGCTTTTTGAGACAGGATCTTTTTTTTTTTATTATTGGTTGTTCAAAACCTTACAAAGCTCTTGACATATCATATTTCAAACATTAGTTTCAAGTGAGTTATGAACTCCCATTTTTACCCCAAATACAGATTGCAGAATCACATGGGTTACACATTCACATTTTTACATAATGCCATACTAGTAACTGTTGTATTCTGCTACCTTTCCTATCCTCTACTATCCCCCCTCCCCCCCCATCTTCTCTTTCTATCCCATCTACTGTAATTCATTTCTCTCCTTGTTTTTTCTTCCAATTCCCCTCACAACCTCTTTTATGTAGTTTTTTATAACAATGAGGGTCTCTTTCCATTTCCATGTAATTCCCCTTTTCTCTCTCTTTCCCTCCCATCTCGTGTCTCTGTTTAATGTCAATCTTTTCTTCCTGCTCTTCCTCCCTGCTCTATTCTTAGTTGCTCTCATTATATCAAAGAAGACATTTGGTGTTTGGTTTTTAGGGATTGGCTAGCTTCACTAAGCATAATCTGCTCTAGTGCCATCCATTTCCCTGCAAATTCCATGATTTTGTCATTTTTTAGTGCTGCGTAATACTCCATGGTGTATAAATGCCACATTTTTTTAATCCATTCATCCATTGAAGGGCATCTGGGTTGGTTCCACAGTCTAGCTATTGTGAATTGTGCTGCTGTGAACATCGATGTGGCAGTATCCCTGTAGTACGCTTTTTTAAGGTCTTCAGGGAATAGTCCGAGAAGGGCAATAACTGGGTCAAATGGTGGTTCCATTCCCAGCTTTCCCAGGAATCTTCATACTGCTTTCCAAATTGGCTGAACCAATTTGCAGTCCCACCAGCAATGTACAAGAGTACCCTTTTCCCCACATCCTCTCCAGCACTTGTTGTTGTTTGACTTCATAATGGCTGCCAATCTTATTGGAGTGAGATGGTATTGAAGGCATTCCCTCTAAAATCTGGAACAAGACAGGGATGCCCTCTATCACCACTTCTATTTAATATAGTTCTCGAAACACTGGCCAGAGCAATTAGACAAACGAAAGAAATTAAAGGCATAAAAATTAGAAAAGAAGAACTTAAATTATCACTATTTTCAGATGACATGATTCTATACCTAGAAGACCCAAAAGGGTCTACAAAAAAACTACTAGAACTAATAAATGAATTCAGCAAAGTGGCAGGATATAAAATCAACATGCACAAATCAAAGGCATTTCTGTATATCAGTGACAAAACTTCTGAAACGGAAATAAGGAAAAACACTCCATTCACAATATCCTCAAAAAAAATAAAATACTTGGGAATCAACCTAACAAAAGAGGTGAAAGATTTATACAATGAAAACTACAGAACCCTAAAAAGAGAAGTAGAAGAAGATCTTAGAAGATGGAAAGATATACCCTGTTCATGGATAATCAGAACTAACATCATCAAAATGGCGATATTACCAAAAGTCCTCTATAGGTTTAATGCAATGCCAATCAAACTCCCAATGGCATTGCTTATAGAAATAGATAAAGCAATCATGAAATTCATATGGAAAAATAAAAGACCCAGAATAGCAAAAGCAATTCTAAGAAGGAAGTGTGAATCAGGTGGTATAGCAATACCAGATTTCAAACTATACTACAGAGCAATAGTAACAAAAACAGCATGGTACTGGTACCAAAACAGGCAGGTAGACCAATGGTACAGAATAGAGGATACAGAGACTAATCCACAAAGTTACAACTACCTTATATTCGATAAAGGGGCTAAAAGCATGCAATGGAGGAAGGATAGCATCTTCAACAAATGGTGCAGGAAAAACTGGAAATCCATATGCAACAAAATGAAACTAATCCCCTCCTCTTACCATGCACAAAAGTTAGCTCAAAATGGATCAAGGACCTTGATATCAAATCAGAGACTCTGCGTATGATAGAAGAAAAAGTTGGCTACGATCTACATATTGTGGGGTCAGGCTCCAAATTCCTTAACAGGACACCCATAGCACAAGAGTTAATAGCAAGAATCAACAAATGGGACTTACTTAAACTAAAAAGTTTTTTCACAGCAAGAGAAACAATAAGAGAAGTAAATCGGGAGCCTACATCATGGGAACAAATTTTTACTCCTCACACCTCAGATAGAGCCCTAATATCCAGAGTATACAAAGAACTCAAAAAATTAGACAATAAGACAACAAATAACCCAATCAACAAATGGGCCAAGGACCTGAACAGACACTTCTCAGAGGAGGACATACAATCAATCAACAAATACATGAAAAAATGCTCACCATCTCTAGCAGTCAGAGAAATGCAAATCAAAATTACCCTGTTTCAGAATTTTAATCCTAAGAAAGGAATATTGAAAAAGAGAAAGGATGGAAGAAGGGAGAAATGAATCCTTAAATCTTTAAAAATTTGTAGATAACAGATTCTGGAGAATTAGCTAATCTATGTATCATATAAATATGCCAGTTACAGGGATAGTAGCTAATACTGGAAAACATGATAAAGAGTCAGTGATAAATAACAAAAAGGAGATGAGAGTATAAGTATTTGATGGGAATCTAAAGACAAATCACTCATTGTTTAATTGTACTTCACAAATCAATAATGTGGATATTGATCAAGTCATATAACTTGAGCAAATAAATAAGAAAATTTCACAAATTGTTTCTGAGTCATTCCAATCTTGTTTCACATTTCCAATGCTGCGTTTTTCCTAGCACTCCTTCCATTCTACTGTCAACTTATGTACAACATTAACCTGGAAAGCCAAATTCGAGCACTCCTAGATAACATTGGCTCCTTTAAAGGTGTACATGGTAACAAAACCATTCTGTGTTGCCCAAATAAAGGCAATTACTTTTGTTTCCAGAAAATGTCCCCCAAACTCCTGTTTGTGATTGGGTGCTTCTGTTCAAGGACAGATGCTGAACAGCAGTTCTCAGCTTTACCCGGTGGGGATTTGTGGTTGGGCCCCACCCCCAGGAGTCCTGTTTCTGCTTCTGAGGCTGATATAAAGGGAGGGTGACAGTCACCATCCCTGATTGTCACCACAGGCTGCTGATCAGCTTTTGGTTCGAATGGGA
The DNA here is from genome assembly GCF_052094955.1 of Ictidomys tridecemlineatus. Lineage (NCBI taxonomy): Eukaryota > Metazoa > Chordata > Mammalia > Rodentia > Sciuridae > Ictidomys > Ictidomys tridecemlineatus. The sequence goes on along the minus strand of NC_135483.1, from coordinate 148,429,205 downwards.
GACATTCTGAAGTTTCTCACTTCCTCTATGCTGGGGAACAGATAAAGTTGCAAATCTAAAATTTTCCAACCCCAAATTTGTTTTGTACAAAAAGAATAGGAAAGTATGCTAACAAAGAGATTAAATACCTCTGAAGGAGACTGGTCACTGGAATAACTGTGTTTCAGTCCTTCAACATTTGTCATTCTTGGGGTGATTGAAATCATCAGGAGAATTGTACATAATCAGATAATCATATTTAGAGCTATGTTTATGTGTTACTTTTATTGTACTTAATTTGACATCCCCTTCAATTTTCACTACTGTAATAACAAAATTTTTGAAGTGAGAGCTGATCTTAATATAAAACATAAAATATAGCCAACTCTACTGATGACTATCTAGCACAACAGTTAAGAATTTGACCCCTTAAATATTTCCTTCTAAATGTAGTCCACTTACAATGCACCAAGCACTATAAAGGGGATCTGAAGGTTGAGTAGCACTCACTTTTTCCCTTGAGGAGCTACAGTCCAGTGGAGGAAAGGTGGTTACCTAAACAGCAATGGATCAGGAAAGAGGCCAGATCTCCAAGATTCCAGAGGAAAACACTGAGCAGTCAAGAGCAGTTTGAAAATCCAGAAAATTCCAGCGTGGGTAAACTGAAGCCAAACACAGTGGTCCTTCCATGTCTTGGCTTCCATTCACATTCATGTGAATCCTTAGTCATTCCCTAAATTTTGCTTTTTTTTTTCTTTCCACATTTTTTATTGGTGCAATATAGTTATACATAATGACGTGACTTGTGTTACATAAATGCATACAATATTACTATAATTAGACTAATATCACTCCCCAAAACTTCCCCCTCCCTCCCCTCCCCCCACCCTAATCTTTCCTCCATTGATCTCCCTTTAATTTTCATTAGATCCCTGTCCCCACCACCTTTCTTTTTCCTCTTTATCTTTCACATATGAAAGAAAACAGACTGCCTGTATTGACTTTCTGTATTTCATATAACATAATTGTTTCAAATTTGATCCGCTTTCCTGTAAATCATAATTTCAATTTTCTTTATGGCTTAATAAAACTCCACTGTTTATATATACATTTTCTTTATCCATTCATCTGTTGATGACATGGCTGGACCCATAGTTTGGTTATTGTGAATTGTGCAGGTATAAACATGGGTATAGGGCTGGGATTGTGGCTTAGTGTTAGAACGCTCGCCTGGGATGCGTGAGACACTGGATTCAATCATCAGCACCACATTAAAAAAATTAAATTAAATTAAATTAAATAAAGGTATTATGTCCACCTACAACTAAAAATATACATATCAAAAATAAATAAACATTATAGTATGATGACTCTAAATCTTTAAGATTAATACCTAAGAGTGGTATAGCTGGGTCATATGGTGGTTCCATTCTTAGTCTTTTGAGGTGTCCTCCATATTTATTCTCATAGTGTGTACTAATTTAGTCTCACCAACAGTGTAAAAGTATTCCTTTTCCTCCACATCCTCTCCAACATTTATTGTTTGTATTCTCGATGACTGCCATTCTGACTGGTGTCAGATGAAATTTCAGTGTTGTTTCAATTTGCATTTCCCTAATTGTTAATGATGTTGAATATTTTTTTTCATATATTTATTGGCCATTTATATTTCTTCTTTTGAGAAGTATCTGTTTAATTCATTTACCCATTTATTAATTGGGTTATTTGTTTTTGTGTGCATTATTGCTGTTCTTTAAGTTCTTTATACATTCTAGATATTAATCCTCTATCTGATGAGTAGCTAGTAAATATTTTTCCCATTCTGAAGGTTCTCTCTTCACATTCCTAATAATCCCCTTTGCTGCGCAGAAGCTTTTTAATTGATGCCATCCCATTATGAACTCTTGGCATTATTTCCTGAGCAGTAGGGTCCTATGAGAAACTTGTTGCCTGTGTCTATATGGTGGAGTGTTGACCCTATGTTTTCTTCTAGGAGTTGCATAGTTTCTGATATAATTCCTATTCCTTTGACCCATTTTGAATTGATTTTTGTGCAGGGTAAGAGCTAAAGGCCTAACTTCATTCTTCTACATAAGGATAACCAGTTAACAAAGCACCCTTTGTTAAAAAGGCTTTCTTTTCTCATTTGGCAACTTTGTCAAGGAACAGATAACTGTAGATGTGTGGGTTTGTCTCTGTGTCTTCTATTCAGTACCCAATGGTCTATGTATCTTTTTTAAAGCCAGCACCATGTAGTTTTTGTCACTATAGCTCTGTAGAATACTTTGAAGTCAGATATGGTGATGCCTCCAGCATTGGTTTTTTGTTTGTTTGTTTGTTTTAATTTAGGATTGCTTTGGCTACTCTGGGTCATTTATTCTTCCAAATGAATGTCAGGACTTTTTTTTTCTAGTTATGTTAAGAATGTCAATGGTATTTTATTAGAGATTACATTGAATCTATTTATTTCTTTTGGTAGTATGGTCATGTTGACAATATTAATTCTGTCTATTCATGAACATCAGAGGTCTTTCCATCTTCTGAGTCTTCTGAGGTCTTCTTCACTTTCTTTCTCCAGTGTTCTCTAGTTTTTCTTATACAAGTCCTTCACCTCTTTGGTTATATTTATTCCTAGGGCTTTTGTTTGCTTGCTTTTATCTTTATAAGGCTATTGTGAATGAAATTGTTTTCCTGATTTCTTTCTCAGCAGATTCATTGTTGGTATATAAGAAAGCTATTGAGTTTTGTATATTAATTTTGTAACCTACTACTGTGCCACATTTTTCTATTAGCTCAATTAGTCTTTTGGTAGAGGTTTTGGGGGTCTTCTAAATATAGGATCATATCATCTTTAAACAGTGATAATTTGAGTTTTTCTATTTTTAATCACTTTTATTTCCTTCTCTTGCCTAATTGCTCTGGCTGGAATTTCTAGCAATATACTAAATAGGACAATATACTAAATAGTAGAGTGGACATCCTTGTATTATTCCAGATTTAAAAACAAAATGTTTTCAATTTTTCCCCGTTTACTATGAGGTTGGCTTTGGGTTTTCCATATATAGCCCTTATGATGTTGAGGTAGGTTCCTTTTATCCCTAGTTTCTTCAGTGTTTTTATCATGAATGGGTGCTGAATTTTGTCAAAGGCCTTCTATGCATCTATTGAGATGACTATTTGATTTTTGTCCTTAATTATATCTATGTGGTAGATACATTTGTTGATTTGCATATGTTAAACCGTTCTTACACTTCTGGGATAAAAACAACTTGGCCTATCTTCTTAGTACATGTTGAATATGATTTGCTCATATTTTATTAAGCATTTTTGCATTTAAGTTTATCAGAGATATTGGTCTATAGTTTTCTTTCCTTGATATGTCCTTATCTGGTGTTATTATGAGTGTGATACTAGCTTCAATAGAATGAATTTGGAAGTGTTCCATCACTTCCTATTTCATGGAATAATTGAAGGAATATTGGTATTATTTCTTCTTTAAAGGCCTGATTGAATTCAGCGGAGAGTTCATCTGGTCCTGGGATTTTCTTTGTTGGAAAACTTTTTTATTACTGCTCCTATCTCATTAAAAGTTATTGGTCTGTTTAGATTTTTAATATCTTCTTTATTCAATTTTGGCAGATCATATGTATCCAGAAATGTATCCATTTTTTCAAGGTTTTCCAATTTATTGGAATATAAATAGTCCCTAATGATCTGCTGGATTTCTGTGATGTCTATAGAGATTTCTCCTTTTCCTATCTCAAATTTTATTAATTTGGATTCTCTCTCTCTGTTAGTTTGGCTAAGGGTTTATCAATCTTGTTTATCTTTTCAAAGAATCAACTCTTTGTTTCATTGATCCTTTGTATTGGCTTTTTATTTTCAATTTCATTGATTTTAACTTTGATTTTAATTATTTCCTTCTAGTTTTAGAATCGGCTTGTTCTTCTTTTTCAAGAACCTGCAGATCCATCATTAGTTTGCTTATTTGGGATCTTTCTGATTTTCTTATGTAGACACTGAGAGTTATAAACTTTCCTCTTATAGTGTCCCAGAGTTTCTGGTATGTTGTATCACTATTCTCATTTGAGTCTAAAATTTTTTAAAATTTCTCCACTTGATTTCTTTTATCACCCATACATCATTCAAAAGTGTACTACTCAACCACCATGCATTTGTATGGTTTTTGTATGGTTTAATTGCTGAGGGCCATTACCAAGTAGGAATGACGCATCGAAATTTCCTTGCCAAGCGTACCCCATGCTGCTTAGAGGACATTCGATGGGACATTGCATGCATGCTTTAATAAGGTGACCTTGCTCAAGGACCAAGGCGGATCCGGGTTTAGAGCTGATCAGGTTTGAGGAAGTAACCGGCTCCTTGAGTTTAAGGCGTTGCTAGTTTAAGATAATGGGTTTTAGGGAAGTTGGAAGTTGAAGATTATTGCTGGGATTAGGGTGTTCCTGCTGCTTGTTCCCGTTGAGTTCTCGTGAGATTAAAATGGGATTTGGAGAAAGCCTCGTGGAGTAGGTGGTTGTGCAGGCAGACAGCAGAACGCGTTTGCCCCTGGACCTGTGTGGAGGTGGTGTGAGAGCTGGAATAAAGAATTGCTGTTTGAATCTACAAAGCTGTGTGGTGGCTCGTGATTCTGGTGCCAAGCATTGACCTTGGCATTTAATCATGTCTATTTCTAATTTCAATCCATATGCTCTCATAAGAAAATTTTCTCTTATTTTATTCCTAAAGTAGTTATCAATTCCATTAGCCTGACAACCTACCTCAATTCCAGTGGTTCTTAAATTTGTTTTGTTTTGTATTGTTTTGAAGACCTTTATTTATTTATTTTTATGTGGTGTTGAGAATCAAACTCAAAGCCTCTCATGTGCTAGGCAAGCAGTCTACCATTGAGCTATAATCCCAGCCCCTTAAATTGGTCTTTTAATATCATCCTAGAGTTCTTGTATATTCTGAGCGTGGTTACTTATTTTCTTTTCTTTAATACCATCTGAATACTTAAGACTGGCCACTTTGTCTTCCAGCTTTGAGATTATGTCTTTAGCACTGTCTACACTATTAGAGAGATTTTCACCTGAACATCTTATATGATTTATCATGTCTTTCATTTCCAAGAGTTTGGTTTGGTTCTTTTTCAATATCTTTATCTCCTTATTGGATTTCTCATTCATATCCTGTACTGAATTCCTTAATTCATTGTTTTTCTCTTTTTTTCTTGGAATTCATTGATCATTCTTATAATCATTCTTTCAAATTATTTATCTGGTGTTGCAACCACTTCAATATTTTAGGGATCAGTTGCTAGTGAATTAAGAACTTTACAAGATGTTGTGCTACCTTGTTTTTATTTTTTCATATTTCCTGTATTCCCAAGTTGTATTTTATTACATATTCAACAAAAATATTTTTAAAGGAAGGTATCATAGTGTCCTAGAGTGATCTAGATTAAGACCCCCTCATAGGTGGGGTATTTATAGCCTTTGTGTTAATTCTGGCTTTTACTGTAGCAATGGATGTCCATTAATGGGACCTGTTGTCTTTCCCTAGCCATTTCTACTTGGGGCAGTCATTAGTTTGGGTTTTTGTCTCTTCTAATCTTTGTGTTAAAGTATAGATGTTGTTAATTTGTGTAGAAAGCAAGGAGAGCTATTTTTTGGTTGAGTTCAGAAAAAAAATAAGCCTCTACCCTGTGAACTTATAGCATCTCTGTTGGTTTCCAACACCTTACAGAAGAGGGGAAGCAAACAACAACCAATGTAAATAATATACAGCATTAAAATGAAGACCTGGTTCTTACTGTGACATCTACAATATTAATTAACACATAAACACACACACACACACACACACACATACACACACACACACCCCAAAATAGATACTGTGCATTCAGCAATTGCCAACAACAAATATAAGTAACCATGAACTAAATCTGCCTACAAAGCAAACAACATGTAACAACCATGTCATCAGTAATATTGTAACAGTATGAATGGTGGCCTCAAGAGTTATATAAACCAATTAGTTCTAAAAGATGGTAAATATACACGTTATTAAAAGAAAAGAAAATGTGATAGGAAGGTAGAAGAGCATTTACAGTTTTGAAAAATGAACAGAGAATGCAGAAGAGATACAGTAGATGTGAGGGTAAGGAAGGAGTAGGGAGAATTGGAGAAACAAAGTAAAGGGAGAGAGAATAAGAGAATTTGGCTTAGTAGGAGGATAAAGAAAGAGAAACTAGAAACAAATTTAAACAAAACAAAATCGAAATAAAAATATAAAGATAAGGCTAGGAAAAATAACATTTAAAAAATGCTAAAATGAAGAAAAAAGAAACAAATATGTGTTTGTATATATGTTCATGAACCAATCAGCACAACAAGAACATTAAAAGAAAAAGAAAAGATTCTTAATGAAAAAATAAAGACTTTGTCTCCACTGAAATGTTCGTAAAGTTGACAAAATTAAATGGTCATTGCCTATGCCCACCATCCTTCTTTCTATTTCTCCTTGGGTGATAGAGAGAGACTGAGAGTAAATCCCTTTCTCTTTTTGTGTCGCTCACCAAGCTGCCAGTTGGAGTAGTCTAAGACTGAAGCTGGTTAAAATAACTCAAAGTTTCCCTTCTCACCAGGATAAGGTAGGATGGTGTGGGAAGTACTGTCTTTTGGAGCTTTGTCTGCACAGACCAGATCAATGTGCTCCCAGGGTGGGGCTGCTAGAGAGTCTATGAAGGGAGTTCCAGTGGGTGTGGCATAGGTCTAATCAGGCCTTAGTGGTTTTGTTGGGTGGTATGTGCTTTGGAGAGATAATATCAACACACCCCTAGGGCTATGTAGTTGCTGATCTCTGTCAGGAGTCTGGATCTCTGGAGCCTCCCAGGAATTCTACTCCCAGGGCAGGAGACACAATCTTCCACACACTCTGCTGCCGAAGAACCCAGTCTTTTCAGGCTTAGTCTCTGAATGTATTCACACCTGCCTGTTCAGATTCCTTCATCTGGCCACATGAACTGCCAGAATCAAAGGAAAAGGGAGTTGGATTCTCCTTCACTTTTCCAATTTGAATCCCCTGGGTAGAATCTTCTCTGTCCCAAGTTCACTTCAAGTTCTTGTAGATACACTCTAGGTCGCACACTAGGTGCTTACCCAGACAGTGTGGCAGCAGTTGCTATGATCTCTAGCTCCCCCAGCAGCAGCTGCAGTACAGACACATCAAGATAGTGCCCTCTCTGGTATCCATGACTAGTAGAGAAACAGAACACTTTTCAAGCACCAGTTCACAACAAAGCCTCTGGATCAGCTAAATTCTAGATGCTTTTCTATCTCAGGTTTTTCTCCCATGCCAAATCCATTCATTGGTTTATCTCTGTTGTTATCCCTCCCCTCCATGGTGAACCAGTGCCACTTTTGCTTCTGCAATCAACTCGACTCCAATGTACTCTTCTTTTTGCTCAACATACCTAAATTTCTGAGTCTCTAAGATGCTCTGACTATCCAATACTGAATTTTAGTGAAATCCCTCTTTCACCCACCTCACTGAGAAGCAGTAACCCCACAGCTTGACTCCAGAGACACAGAGCAACGAGAAATACAGCCTGCTTCTGGCCCACCATCTTAAATCTCCAAATTTTGCTTCTTAAATCATCCTTCATGAGGAGAAGAGTGTGGAACATTGATTCCATGGTTAAATGGTGTATCACTATGCCATAATTTTAATAAAGGGGCTATGCTAGTCACTGTAGGGGAGGAAAGATTTCTTTCTTCATGTATCTCTGGGTTTAGGGCTGAGGCACACAGGAGCCTTCTTAAAGAAATAGGGATGTATGTGTGTTTAAATGATTTGTTTTGAAGAAGAGTGGACAGTCATGGAGAAATATGATTGGACAAAGGAGGTGTGAGTTAATAGGAATAAACTGAGGGGAACTTAGCAAGGCCTATTTGTTCAGATTATGTTGTGTCCCCGTGTCTTTAGAGATAAGGCCATCCCTTTTCCTCAGGGAACTGGGGCAGGGCAGATACCTCTTATATGGAGTGTCTCATGACTTGCTGCAGGGGAGCAGGGCAAGAGGAAGGTGGCACAACTTTCTACCTTGGTGGTTCTCTCAAATGCCAAGAAGCCATAATGAGGACAGCATGTCCTATACACCATCACCATGCCAATCAATCCTAAGAAAACACAGAGGCTAAATCTCCAATATTTTTTTAAGATAGAGATATGATGATTTTTATATTCACACACTTTTCCTAAGTTTATTTTATTTAGGATTAACATATATTTCAAATGCAAAATGAAGTTTTGTTTTTTTTTTAAACAAATGACAATGAGAAAGTTTGAAAAGGGCATCCAATAAATCAACAGAAACATTTTACCTGAACATTCCGTATCTGACTAAAGTACATTTCCCTGAAAATACAAGTATTAATCTCTCTCTGGGGAGCTTCCAGTCAAAAAGGAGATTTCTCAGTTAGTATCAAGAGGAAAACACCCAGGAGAAATTTTCATGCTTTTCCACTGAAGCCCTAGATGCCCTAGACCCTCACCTCTGGCTACTTGGGAGTTACCACTCACCAATGGGACCCACCACTTGAATCTAGACTGGTAGAGGAAAAAATTTTCCTTCCAACCACGGTCACTCTGTGACATGAGATGAGGGGGAAAAAATTCCTCTTCTACTCCACAGACAACCCACCATAGATCCGAAAGTATACACTTAAAAAATACAGTTCTATAATTTATCTTCATCTTGATTTCTTTTTCATACTTCACAGAATTTGGTAAATTTGTTATAGAATTTGATATGATCTGTCTATTTTAGGACCAAATCTGCATGCCTTTCTAATCTATCTTGCTAATTATGCAAGATGCTAAAAATAGAATTTTTGCTTAATACAAATATGTTTGTAGTTAACATCTCTTTTTTTTTCTTTTGGTAATTATGTCTGAAATCCATTTTCAAATGCACAGAACCAAGTAAGAGCTGTTTTACAGCATGATAGCATGTCAGTTAAAACAAGGCGTATCTGGAAATATAGCATAAAGGTCAGAAGGGTGATGTGCAATCTTAGTTTCGTATACTCATATTTTAAAAGTCACAAAAAAATTGCTGTGGTCACCACACCCAGATAGTAATGTTTCCATAGTAACTGAATTATTTGTAAAGAAACAGGGGTGGTGAGGAAAGAGAAAAAAAGAAAATAAAGTAAAAAACAGAAGTAACTGGCCCTGAACACATAATGTCAGCAAGAAAAACTCTCAGGTAGGACATGTCAACAGGGTGTTTTATCTTGGAAAAAGTATCAGGAACATGGACAAATTTGGAAGACAAGAAGCATATCCTCTGTTCCTTCAGAATCATTTTGCCGTCTGAAAAAGTCCATGGCATAAAGTAAGTAATTATATAGTTAAATGAGAAAAGAGGTCAAGGGACTAAAGAACAAAGGAAAGGAGAAGAAAAGAAAAGAGGAAAACATTAAAGAAAAAGAACACTTTGCTTTTACTGGGTCAACAGGCATGAATGTAACAGAGAAATATCAGTGATCACTTTCACCACCAATTCTTAGACTTAATGATCCAGTCTGAAGGCTAAAGGGGGAAGTGTGCCTTAATAAAACCTCCTGTTGCAGGTGTTCACAAATGCCACTCAGGTCACTCTCAAACTCTGGTTGCCCCTGTGATAAGAGGCTCAGCCTGGAGGTAAATTATTTTATAAGTTTGAGTTTAATTCATTCAGCCAGCTTTGAATTTTGAGATAAAGAAAACATATGGTCCCTTCCCCAGTGGCATTTTTATACTCATATAAGTCAAAAGTAACTATCCTGTCAACAATCAAGTAATAAAAATGCATGATTTTGAAGATTAACACACTTAAACACACATGGACATTTTACAGCATGGTTGTAGATATTTTGGCTTTTCAAATGTAACCTTTTTATGTTTGCTTTAACTTTTGTATTTTCTCTTCTAAGCTTACAATAGCAATTAAAAATTAAATTGATCATAGTGACCAAGACTAATTCAATTTATTGTGGATTGAAATAAAAATAATTCAGGCTGTATTTACTAAGCAGTTTATCTCTCTAAACCCCAATGCTTCATAAAAACATAACCTGGTGATAAACTTGAAATTATTGTGTTGACTGAATAGAAACCAGCTAAGTGTTTCTGGTACTTGAATTGCACGTTAATCACCCAGAATCTTGTTAAGATGCAGATTTTTATTTAACACGTCTCAGATCAGGCCTGAAGTTCTCCATTTAAGATTTGCAGCTGAGACCAACACTGCTGGTCAGCTTAACAGGAACTGGAGAACCAGAATCTTTGATTAAATATTTTTCACTTTTCCTTTCCATTTTTGTAATCAATTCCTTTACCATCTTAATCTGTGGGATAGCTAAGGGTTCTAGCTCTTCAAAATTACCTGGTATAAAAAAGAACCACACACATTCATTAGAACAACTTGCCCTCCCCCTGCCAAAAAATGTTTATCTGTTTGTTTTCTTATCATCTTTCGTAATGGCAGAGATTCCAAATTCTTTGAAATCCACCTCTTACTACAAGTTTTACTACATTTGTAAAATACATTGATGTAAAGATTGAAAAAATAATCACAGATTCAAAAAACATCTCTAGGCCCAAGCAACAATAATGTTTTTGGCAACACATAGAGGAACAGGAAATTGTAATGAGTTTCTTTTAGCCCAAAAAGCAACCACAAACTATATTTCATACTGTTACTGAAACAACAGAATCAACGTTCTCCATATGGGCCAGTGAAATAGATACCATTAAAATGCTCTTGGAAGCCATGAATTGAAAAACAGGGCAGGTTAAGAGTGTAACCATACAAGCAGGACACAACAGGAAGCTGGCAAATCTTAAGGGAGAACTCCTATGGCCTCACCTCTATTAAAAAAATACACACAGACACATGGAAGTAGTTTCTCCAGATTTTTTTATTTCTAGTTTTACATTCATTCTAGTGAAGAGCAGGAAAATCCACCTCAAGAGATGCTAAAACTGTACAGTTGCGCTCATTTATTATAATCTTGATTCATTAAAAAATGGCAAAGCCCAGGTAAGTTTGCCCCTGTGAATAAAGTCAGACAACATTGCTATATATGTGGTTCTGCTCTTTAAGAGAGGGGAAAGAATATAAATAGAAACTTCTAGCTTCCTTTTCTCCTCTCTATCTTATAAGCTTTTAGTGTACTCTTAAGTAGATATCCAGGTAATTCAATCTACCTTGTTCATCCTGTTAATGTCTTAACACTTTTTCAATGAACTAGATATAGTTAATGTGCAGAAAAACTCAAAGAGGAAAAACAGTAAAATATAAGTGTCTTTATTTCACTTTGTACTAAGAATTAATTTCAGCTGTCTAGAGCTAAAGTTATCATAGATTTGACAGCAACAAAACTGCAAGGTTGTTTTTTTGTTGTTGTTGTTTGTTTTTCAAAAATTGGATGTTTAGCCATTTCCACTATAGATGTACTGATTGCCTTGATGTTAACTCTGTTAAAAACTAGTATGTACATTAAAATACTGTTACTGATCACTTTTGCCTTCTTTCTAATTTGTCTCAGACTCTTATCCCTTAAGATAGAAGGAAAAAGAAGATATAAAATTAACTATATCCATTGTGAGTCCAAAGCAAGTCAGTAACAACAAAAATATCAAAAAACGAAAAAGAAAAAAAAATCAAGAAAACAATCCCATTTTAAGTAGCATCTAAACAAACAAACAAGCAACTTAGGAATGCATTTATCCAAGGAGGTGAAAAATCTATACACTGAAAACTTTAAAATAGTAATGAAAGAAACACAGCACAAATAATAGGAAATATAGCCCTTGTTCATGGATTGGAAGAAATAATATTGGTTTAGTTTGGGCAATCTGATATTTTGAAGGTCTTTGCAATTTGATATTTTGAGTACGTTTGATTTTCTTTGGATTTTACCATTTAATATTTCGTATTTACATGGGGCCTAAGCCTGCCACCTCACTCCACTACTCTTCCCTGTTGTTTAACATCCCATCCAATCCACTCATTTCTGTTACCTGTTTGTTCTCTGCTCTGAGCCCTGCCTGCTAAGTAAACAGAAATGAAAAATCCCACAGTAAAATAGCATCTTACTGTGACATCTTCACAGAAAAGGAAAATATCCTTTTCTTTCCTTACAGTATGATTGACAAGTATCCTTCCATTGTGTATAGTAGCAAGCTACTGTTTGAAATGTTAGGGAATTCTTAGCACAAACCAGTTTTGGCAGCATCTCAGCAACTCTTGTGACTCTGAGCATCCTGGAAAATGGTCTCCTGATCTGTATGCTGCTCAGCTGCAGACCTAGGTCTGTTTTGCAACATTATTTTGTTCCATTGAATGAAAACCTGAGGTCCTCCCTGTCCCCTGAACCTCCATTCTCTTCACCCCTTCAAACAATGGAATTTTCCATTAGAAAGAGAGAGGAAAGCACTTGGAGGGAAAAAAATCTTTTTTTTTTTTTTTTTTTGTTCTCCTTCTTCTGTCCACTCTAATACAAAGCTTTGCTCCTCCTCTCGGGAAAACGTAAGGCTGGCTGGCAGTCAGTTTGACAGAAGGAGAGCAGTGCAGCGGAAAATTGGATAACAGGATAAAAATCTATGGGGCCACAGGAATCCCATCAAAACTGGCTCCTCCTGTCAGAACCCAGACAAGTGACAAGGACAAATACAGAATGTTATTTATATTTAAATATTTCTAATGATATCATAATTATACTTCTGCCTCTGTTAGGCAACTATTTTCCTATAAGCCACGACTCTGCAAACCAAATGTTGTGTTGGGGAAAATCTACATAAGAATCAGACAGCTTCAATCAGACATCTGGGAAAATCCTATAAACTCTTCAAATAGCTATTTCTAATGGACAGAGCATAAGTATTTTTTCAGACATTTTCTTGAGAGCACAATAGTCGAGTTCAAGAAATATGGGTTATTCCCAACCCTTCGGCACAGGAAAGCCAAGTTTTCTAGATAATTAGGTAATAAATTAATTTTACTTAAAATTAAACTGAATATTTTTCAATATTCGTTATTCACAATATGTTATGTGGAGTCATTCTATAATTAATTGTCTTAACTTATTAGACTTATTTATAGTAAGTTCAATAAACTGATATTTACATTTTTTAAAGATATAATTTTCTTATTTTGGAAAAAAGTTTTGATGTAGATATACTTAATCAGTATGCATTCTAATTAATTCTGTTGTAGTTCAAATGACACCAAAGAATTTAGAACCATAAGAGGAGACAAAATTCACTAAATATTTAATCTTTATATAATCTATATAAAATCTACTTTATGGGGGCTGGGGTTACGGCTCAGCGGTAGAGCACTTGCCTGGCACGTGTGAATTACTGCGTTCTATCCTCAGCACCACATAAAAATGAATAAAAACAAAATAAAGATCTTGTGTCCATGTACAACTAAAAAATATTTAAAAATTACTTTATGTTCTTTATTCTCTTGCTCTTCCTTGTTTATAGACAGGAGCTCCACACACACAGGTACAGATTTACACGTCAGATTTGTGCCACAGAAAGCAAAGTGGAAGATTGTCAGCAATGAAAACTCATTAATTTATATAAAAACCAATATATTCATTGCTCATAATATTCAAGATAATCTGTCAAGCACTGGCATTAAAAAATTAATATAAAGGGTACTTCATTCACAAGAAAATGCCATTTAAAACTTATGTTAGAGTGCTGTAGGCCAAGAGGAGCAATTGAGTGTCCTCCTCTTGGTGTCATTTCCAGTCAAAAGACCTCTGGCTATCCAGACTTGCAACTCTCCAAACCCATTTTACTGAACACATTCAAATTCCCACTACTGCTGATTTTCTCCTTCAACTTGGTTCCAACAGACCTGCTTATTCTTGCTCACACATGCTGATCTCATTCTGCTTTCTCTTGTTTCTGCTCCTTTTCTACCTAAGATAACTTTGATCTTTCCCTCTTTATCCAAAGCCTGGTCCTGTAAGGTCTAGCTGAAATATCAGTTCTCCTTGAAACTTCTTTTTTTTTTTTCCCTTCTGACTAATGCAACTTATTGTTTCTTTGTGTAGCACAGTGATCCAAAGGCTTCACACATATGACCCTGTTTAAATAGCACAACTCCATGAAGGGAAGTAAGACCCCATTTGAGAGTTGTGAGAAGCTCAGAGCCATTAAGTACCTTGTCTCATGATACATAGCAGAGTAGCAGAATCCAGATTCAAGCCCATCTGTGTGACTCAAAGGCATAAGTCCCAACTAATACTATTTATCTCTCTTCTTCTGAAACCTCTTTCTTTGCTACCATATGATTCACCATTTAATCGTTCCCATGTTTACTAGTCTGAGTTCTTCCATTAGACTATAAATGCATAGAGGTTTATTTGTACTCTACTCCAGCCTAGCACCAAGCATTTAACTTGTCGATGGACTGAAACTGGCAAATTATGAACAGTTTAATAAATCAGAGGGGAAGCTATGGTTTTCATAGCTTCCCCTCTGATTTATTAAACTTCATATGTTGTTATCCACAGTTTTATTAGTCCCATGGAATTGTTTGTTCTCGAGTGTGCTTCCTAAGTCAAAAAGAACAACTTCATTTTCATTCAGTAGGTCTTTATGGAGGGACAATTATATGAATAACATTTTGCCAGGCATGAGGAAAAAACAGGTTTGAAACATAATCCTTTTCCTTAAAAACCATATTATCTTGTTACAGAGAGGCTTCATGTATCATAAAGTATAAATCATATATAATATTAGGTATAGGTTACATGTAGGTATATATGCTACATATTAAATTATATATATATATTAACAAAAAACATGAGCTTATACAAACAATACACATTAGTGCCTAGCTGTATCATAGTCCCAAAAGTAAATAACATATCCATCCAAAAGATCTCATGAACAGCATAATGACGACTACAGTTAATAATATAGCATTATATACTGAAAATGTCCTAAGAATAGATTTAGGTACTCTTATCACCCTTTAAAATAAGGTGATTATTTGAGTAGATAGATGTGAATTTGACTAAAGGTAGTAATCACTTGACTATGTATATGTACATCAAACATCATGTTGCCATCATGTCATATTTAGCATCATATTAAAGATACACAATAAAAATAATAATATATCCACCCAGTCATAGCAAAGGAAGGCCACAGAGCATCATTCAACCTGCCATTCCTCAGAGTTTGCAGAGATCTATTACCGTGGTTGTCATTTATCATCGAAATCATCATTCAACAAATGTTCACTGTGTTTCTATTCTGTGCCATTCCAAAATTTACAGTCTTGCAACATCAATGTCAGGAAGGAGGTATAGAAAACATAAGAAACCGGGTTTCTTTTTTCTTAAGGAGAAGATTCCTTGTTGAATGAGTCTCTGATATGAGCTCACTTTTTCTAATAGTTTCTATTTTTGTGCTCTTTAAAAGTGGAGTAAACAAGGATATTGCTTTGGCCCATCTAGCTTAGATAAACTCTGGCAATGATTTTATTCTATTATTAACATTAATATATAAATGTTTTCTCGTGTTTGTTTCTTTCATATGAATGTGGATACATTAGCCTAGGGTTAGGTAAATTAAATGAAAACTATCCCCCATAGATCTGGCATCAAAACAATGTGTGGTTCTTTGATTCTGTGACTTATTTAATGGATCATAATCAGGCATCAATGAAAGGCTGGCAATTTAAATTATAAGCAGAGGGGTTCAAAGCTGTAGCTAATTCATTACTCACACATCTCTAGTTGAAGTAGTAATTTAAAGTCATGTGTGTCACATTAATTGTAATCTTGTTTCCAAATGACAAGATAAATATCTCAAGGAATGTAATATATTATGGTCATAGGTCAACGCAAATGAATGTCTAAAATAGATTAGCACTAAGTGCATGCAATATGTCATGTTTATAAATTTTAAAAAGGATAAATTATATTAACATTTAGCAGATTGTTCATTACACAACATCAATGTTTAGCTTTAAGTGAATTAATACTCTATTTAGTTATAGCATTCTCAGAAAATGCCACACAGAGAGAACTACAAAATCCCCAAATGAAAATCTAACTCTGAGAAAAAAGCAGATCAAGATAACTTTACCTCTTCCCCATGAGGAGTTCATTGTGAAATAGATGTATTTTGGCCCTCTAGTGACTCAAACAAGGGCAATGTTACAATTAGAAAAAGAAAATAATTACCAAAGTGCCAGGTCCCTACCAATCTGTGTTTATAGCTCTGCTTTTAATTAAAGTCTCTCCACTGACTGGGATGTATCAGAATCTCATCTGCAGTACTAGCGTAGAAAACTCACACTGTGCCCCAATACTACATGGCAAAAAATGGATGCAGAATAAGGATGCAGGCTGTTATTCTAATTTTAAAGCTGAGAGTTGGTTTTCAGATTTGAGCTGAAAATAAACTACTGTAATTTCAGTCTGAATGAACCAGTTTTCCTACCTACAAAGCCCGGAGAAGTATTTAGCTCACTCTTTCTTTGACCATATCTACATGTCATGATGCCCTGGCTGTTTTCTCAGCCCTAGAATTCCCTCTGTGAAAGAGACTGTACCATCTCTGTATTTCTTAGATGAATATGTTAAGAAGTGAGGAACAATGAAAGGGGAGCCAGCCCACAGAAATGTCTTGTATAGCTAGCACAGGTGTGCTTTTTGGTTTTGATTTTTTGTTCCACTATTTACTTCTCACCAAGTTTGAGTGTCTTTAAAGCAAGCCAGGCAACCTCAAGTTGACAAAATTTTCCTACTTTCTTATGCAAAAGCTGGATCCCACACCAAGGTTATCTGTAGACCTGAGAGTCTTCACAGAGTTGTTGCTCCACTGAAGAAACGTGATTTGCTCCGCTAATTAGATACTGCATAGAACTGAAATGATGGAGGCAGCTGAGAGGATTCCTTGGGGTCTTGCATCACATCGGGAAGAAAAAAATAAATAAAACACTTCAGGCTAATGGCAGAAAGAGGAACTTTGAAGATGAATACCACACTGTTTGGTGGAAAATATTACCGTTTCAACTGGGCAGTGTGCCGTGGGAATCCCACCCTCTGGTGCACAATCTTTTAGTAAAACAGTGATTTCTTATGAAGTTTCAGAAAGGTGGGTGTGTTTTGGAGCACAAGAAATTGCCTGAGTGTCTCAGTGCAAAGCCAGGGCTGAGAATATCTTGGAACACATTTGGATTACATCCATACAATAGTAAATTCTTGTACAGCAGATTTCTTTCTCCATTTAAAAAGTTATTACTTGAGAGTTGCCAGCCATACAGCTAAGGAAGTTGACTGCATTTAGTTGGTAGGTAAGAACAGGATTTGTGACCAAGGCTTAGCCACTCAGATGGTCTAGCCCCTAGAAACTTGTGAGGGTGAAAAAGGAGGTCACGGCAATGGTAAGAGATTATTTATGGTTCAGCACAGCCCAAGCAAACATTTAAACATTTCTAAAATGAACATTTTCAAACACTCCAGGAAATTCAAAATGGATAGGTTGATCTGTTCCAATGAAAACCAAAATAATTTTTAAAAACTTCTTATGAAATCCATGTGGAAGTTATATCCACAATTTACATTTTTTAAAAAAAAACATACAGGATTTGAGGTTCTCAAGACAAAGTATAACTTTTCAAGTCTCCCTGCTTGGATTTACTGGGCCGCAGCATGGCATGGTAAATTCATTTAGAGAGTTCAGATCTCAATTTACTGTTGTGTGACTTTGAACAAGTTACTTAACATCTCTGTGCTTCAGTTTCTATATCTATAATATCAACCATCACAGGTCATGTGGAGGTGATCACCATCATAAATGACGGGGCTAAAGCAACAATTGAATAGTCAGACTCCTGTATATCCGTGGCACTGACTAGACTGAGTCATTTAGGGCCCTACAAACCGAGTATCTTAAACAACAGAAATTTATTTTCTCATATTTCTAGAGGCCAGAAATCCAAGAACCAGTCATTGGTACACCTTGGTTTCTCTTGAGGCCTCACTCCTTCCCCGACAGATGGCAGTCATCTTGCTGTCCCTTCAAACGGCCTGGTTTTTCATGCATCTACTTCCTGGTGTCTCTTGTAGAGGGAAATCAGTCACACTGTATTGGGATCCCACTTTTATGACTCATTTACCCTTATCTACCTTTAAAGGCCCTGTCTCCAAGTACAGCCACCTTGTATTTGGAGGTTAGGCCTTCAACATATGAACTTGGAGCACCATTCAGTTGATAACAAACACCTTAGAGCGATGCTGTAGCATTAAGTGAGTTAGTCTTTGTTAGTATTTAGAACACTGCCTGGTACCTCCTAGAAACATGCAATATTATTATGTAAATTTGAAAAATAAAATAAAATAAAATTCTTTTTAAACCTGAGTTATTTTATTTATTTGTTAAAAAAAAAAAAGATCTTTCTCTTGCTGGCAAATAATAATTAGGCCTGTGCATTCATCATTTCTGTATAACAAATAACCCCCAAATAGCATCTTACAACAAAAACTTCTTATTTAACATTGTTGCTGTGGGAAGGGGGACAGTGTAGCTGGGTCACTCTGGCCCTGTCTCTCATAAGGTTGTAATCCCGGCCAGGGCTGGAGAGCCCATTTGCAAGGTGGTTCACTTCAATCTGACCAGCATCTGCTAGCAGCCGGAGAGGCCTCAGTTCCACACTTCACTGACCTCTCCTGAGCTGCTGCATCAGTGCCATTACAACATGGCAGCAGGCTTCATGGAGGTGACTTGAGAGCGAAGTGACAATGTGTTGTATGATGTAGCTCAGAAGTCAATGCCATACCTTCTGCTGCACTGCGGGTCACACAGATGAGCCCTAATCCCTTGTGGGGGGACTCCACAAGGGCATGGATACCAAGCATCAGGGGGAGCCATGGAGAGGAGAACAGATGCCTTTTCTAGCCAATCATATGCTCCCACCTGGACTATGAAGCATGAGGAAATGACACAAGACACAGCGACAATAAAAGACAACTTGCACATATATGTTTACTCAGCACAAATAGTAAGTGGAGATATCACCAGTGACAGCATCCCAAGCAAACAATTACTTGTGCGTTCTGGACTGTATTTTCCATTGCCTTACATTTTTTGGTTCTTTTTCATTCTCCAATCTTGTTTCCCAGTCTCCAAAACCTGTGGCATGCCCAATGTTCGCTCAATAATTTGATTTTAGTCTGATAAGTCATTGGCTTGCATTGCCTATCACCAAGAGCCTTAACTGATACAGTCTCTGCCCCCTGGCACAATTCATTCCTCCTCTTTCCTCTTTCCAGGAAACCTTACTTAACCCCTTAGACTAGGGCAGACTCTAATGTTATAGTTGCAATTTTCATTTCTCATTCTCACCTCTATTACAAAAAAACTCCACAAATTAAAATATCATAATTAGTTATCTAACTACCATTATATAATCAATCTTCCTCCAGTAGAGTTTTGTTCCATGAGAGAAGAGAACATGAGTATCTTGTACACCAATGTAACCCCAGTACTTTACATAGCAGATCTCCCCAAAATTGAAGAATAAAAGGCAAACACAAATTTTTGTAGTCCTTCCTGTTTCTATGACAGAGCTGACCATCCACTTTCAACCATCCACTTTAGTTTGAACTGAATTTGGTATTTGTCTTCATTGACTTTTATGTTTCCCAATGTATTTTTCTATTAATTTTTATATCCATCTTTTCCAAGCCCAATTTGAAGTTTTTCTCCTTGGACAACAAGGAGCCCAGCTAAATATCTCCTTTAGTCACTGAATCCTTTCCCCCATGGAGAAGCCAACATATAATTAGAAGTTTGCTTCATGAAACATCAAATTTGAAAAGGCAGGGAGTTAATAATTTGATTTGATTGTTTGAAGGCATCTGGTGAAGGAGGCTTGACTGAGAACTGACTTGCCCCTGCCAAGATGTCTGGCAGGTCCCTGAGCCAGCTCTTCTACTACGGGATTGGGCGGTGCCAATGCTTGACTCTCTGGTTCCCTTTTTCTCAGCTGACCAACAAACCCTCCCCTCTCCCAGTTACCTCACTCCTTCATTTGACATGCTATTATTTTCCAAAGCCCACTTTTGATGGTCTGGGAACAATTCATTTTAAAGGTGATTTTTATCTCTGATTAGGTTCAAAAGTTAGAAAACAGAAGGGCAAACATAAAATTTAGGAATGATTCTAAGTCTTGAGTTTTATTAAAACCAGGTAAAATTGGGCTGAGAATGTGGCTCAAGCGGTAGCGCGCTCGCCTGGCATGCGTGCGGCCTGGATTCGATCCTCAGCACCACATACAAACAAAGATGTTGTGTCCGCCGAAAACTACAAAATAAATAAATATTTTTTAAAAACTCTCTCTCTCTCTCTAAAAAAAAAAAAGAGGTAAAATCAATGTGACCTGCATTAACAACCTGAGATCTAATGAGGATCATAAATCTTTCTAATATTCAAATTAATCATTCAACTTCCAAAAAAATCAATTGAAAAGGAAATCTAAAAGCTACCTCTTGAAACCTACCCTTAACCAAATAGACAAGACTCACAGCAACCTATATAGTCCAAAGGAGGTCACCTTGTTTTCTGGGTTAATCATCTTTACAGGAGAACCAAAACCAAAGGAAGGAAGGAACAAGGGAGAAATGGCAAGAAGGCACTCGAGTTTTCTGACCCAGATGGTGACCCCAGCATTCAACTGCCATTTCTGCCATCACTGCCATGCGGATTCGCAGCACTTAACTGCCCCAGTCCAGTACATTCCTCTGAGCCCTGTTGCCCTTCCCAGGATGCAGCACAGATGCCTGGATTTCATAGCTACAGCTCTCTTTCCATCCTTCCATCTAAGGCTACTGTTACCACAAATGCCTTTGTGATCAGGAGGTCCTCCAGCTACAAACTTGTACGGAGACTCTTCCCTCACCATTTCCTACAATTCACTAGTCTCCCCTCAGGGCATGGGCTCCTTTGGGTGAAATTATGTGAAATCATCTTAACCTATTTGATGTTCTAATAAAGTGGGCTCAGGTAATAGGAGGAAATTCTAGTTTCTTCTAGAAGTCTTCAATAATTCAGATATACTTGGACTTTTCTCCCAGCATGCACAGCAACGTTTACATGGGGAAAACAATATCAAACCACAAAATATCCTGATACCTATTTTCCCCTAATCAATGGGTTCCTTCTCAATTTGTGTAAGGATGAACTTCACTCTCTGAATTGAGAAAGTGCTCCAAATTGGCTCTTCATAATCCCTCACCTGGTAGAAAAGTGTCTTATAGCTTCTTTCAACAAAAAAAAGTGTTTCTAACTTTCTAAGTACTCCTATATAAAGATAATATACAGCCAATAATTACTAAAGATATTATAACAGAATGTGGGACTGGTTTGAATGCTGTAATACAATAGATACTGGAACCATTTTAGCACAGAGTTATCCTTGGTAACAGTACCCTAAACTTGGTCCAAGTATCAACCTTTTGCTGATACATCCTATAAGTCTTGGGGGGCAACTGGCTCCCCATTTGGTGTCTGGAGAGGCAGTTGTTTCCAGCCTCACAGAATTCTCTTTTCCTACACCCAGTGATTGTTTCAGGAATGGGCCCATGACGATGTCAGATTATGAGAACCAAGCTATTGCCTAATCTTTAAGATGAGAAGCTTTCTGTCCTCTTAGATGAGATGTGTAACCACTGAGCAGCCTGTATCACAGTGGAGGCTCCAGGGCAGAAGTGAAACCAGCAATAAATCCCAGTCATATGAGACAGAGAGCTCAGCTAAACTCTTCACTTCCCTTTTGGTTGAGCTATTTTGGATAGTGATCTCTGTTGCTTTCTATCAATAGATTTTTATCTGAGTTGTATTTATTAATTTGTATACTACAAGTTTTAAGCTAGTGATGGACTGTGTAGAAGGAAAGGGTGGGGAAGCACATTTTCTTTTCTTCTCTTCTTTAAATTTGTTCCTATTGTAACCACCATAATAACAGGAAGTGCAGTTTAATTGGAAACAGGCTAACATGATTCTAAGAATAATCATCCAAGGCTAACTGCCTGAGTAGTTTTGATGTCAGATAAATTGGCTCTCCTGTTATAAAGTGCATCTCTCCTGATTAGTACTTGATTAAAAAACAACAACAAAAATAACCCCTCTGAACTGAAATATCAACAGCTTTCTGGATTCCACTTTTCTCAGCAAGATAATGAGCATAGCACACTGTTCTGCATGTTTTTAATTGGATGAATATTAGATATACGATGTTTTTCTATCATAACAATTTTGTGTGCTAAGAATTTCATTATGCTGTAGAATTATCACATAGAGAATCTCTTTGTATTTGTCCCAATCATATGCCTACAAAGACAACTGCTACATATTGACAATTTATGTACTAAACTTTTCTTTTAAATTATGCACTTGAATTCATAGAGCAAGTAGCCTGTTTGAAAAATTATACTTTTGATCACGATTTGTCTTTTCCATAAAAAGACATTAAAGAGTAAGATTCAAGTGAATTTTGCCATTAACTTCTAAGCAGTTAATAATTATGCAGTCTTTGTTCTGAATGAGAAAAAGAAACCTAAAATGTGGCCCTCCAGAAATTTAAAAGCTCACTCAAGTTAATAAAATAGGTAGGGTAAAATCTTTTTGTGCCATTTACCAGACAAAATACATGTGAATATAATACAGAATCATTAGTGATGAGAAAATAATTGGTACATAGGTTCTTAGTATTAGTTATCTCACCCATCATAAGGAAGTAAGTTAGTCAAGAAAATAAGTTAGTTTAAAACCAAACTTGTTAGGTTTTAAACTTAACAAATCATATAATTCCTGAGATGAACAATTCTTATCATTCATTTACTCAAAACTCGATTGCATGCATTCTATGTCTCAGTGCTGTTTGACGCCCTTGTTTTGTTTGGTCTTTTATTTTGGATGCACAACAACTATACCATCATTAACCTTGGTTCATACCACATCATTGTTGATTTTTTTCAGGGGCTGCAACTGGGATTTTTCCAGTGCAAGGCTGTCATAAACATATACCCATGCTTCCTCGAATGCAAGTATGTGTGCACAAGGATATGAAATCTCTGAGGGAGGCCGATGGGAGACAAATGCTCTGATGTACAGATGGGGAAATACATCCTTTGAAGTAGTTGAACTTATTTATACTCCTACCAGTAGTGAATAAGAAATCCAGCTGAGCCATATCCTCTCCAAAACTTGCTATTGTTAGACTGCTCTTTTTGTCATTCTATTTTTTTTATAAAATGGTATTTCACTGTGCTCTGTACTTGATGACCAAATTAACATTTTTCTGATAATATGGTTTTTCATTCTCCATTTTCACTCTGTTAATGTACTTGATTTTACAACTTCAGATAGGTATAGAATAGCAAATACTCTAGCAACTTGACAAAATAAAGATCACTCAAGAGCTAAAAGTTCCCCATATTCTTTTCTTATGGTGGGGATAGAAGCAAATAGTTACACTTTGAACTGGCACTTAAAGGACATATTCACCTCTAACTAATCACCTTCTGTGACATTAGGCAATTGAGTCAAATGCCTCACCTCATTCCCAAAGCTCTTTGAATTCCAGTCAAATCCAAAGAGCAAAGTCTAGAGAGGAAAGTTCCTTTTATATATAATGACTCAATGATCGGAGGCCAAGACCAGTTGACTGGTCAGAAACCTATCAAGAACATAGAATTTTCAGGCCACTGAAGCCACCCTGACAACACATCAGGATAATCTGTGCTGTGACACTACAGAAAATTATTTCAAATAAAAGTTGAATTAGAATGTACATTAGAAGCAGAAAGGCAAGGAACATTAGCTTTGGATACATGGCCGGATACTACAGTCATAATCTTTCAGTTTTTCAATTACCAGATATGAAATATACAAAGAAAATGACTACACAAAAACGTTTTTTTTTCATGAAGAGCATGATGCTAATTGAAAAAATGGGATAAAATGTTGGAGCCTTTCATATTGTAAAGACAAAAAAAAATTTAATTTTTTCTTTATTATTTACATATTCTAATTTGTTATACATGATGACAGAATGCAATTCATTTCATATTACACATATAGAGCACAATCTTTCAAGTCACTGGTTGTACACAAATTATTTTTGCACCATTCGTGTCTTCATACATGTACTTGGGGTAATGATGTCTAACTCATTCCACCATCATTCCTACCCTCTTGTCCCCTCCCTTCTCCTGTCTCCCTTTTGCACTATCTAAAGTTCCTCCATTCCTCCCGTGCTTCTCCCCATGGCTATTATGAGTTAGCATCCTCATATCAAAGAAAACATTCGACCTTTGGTTTTTTGGGATTGGCTAACTTCACTTAGCATTATATTCTCCAACTCCATCCATTTACCTGCAAATGCCATGATTTTATTCTCGTTTAATGCTGTGTAATGTTCCACTATGTATATATACCAAAGTTTCCCTACCCATTCATCTACTGAAGGGCATCTGGGTTGGTTCCACAATTTATCAGCTATTTTCATTCTATGTGTTTATAAATGATCTGTGAAAAGCTTAAGAAACTAGTTACCTACCACTTTACCTTTTTTGTGCTTATTCTTATAAAAATTCCCAGATGTCACAATTGACACACCTACTTGTTAAATTGGAGAAATTCTTGAACCACAGTAAGCAGATGCTAGAACAGATGGAAATTTTCTTTTTGGGCTGAGAAAAAGAAATTTCCAATTAAGACATGCCTGGACACTATTTATCTCCCTTCTAGTTGACTGAACTATGAGATTTCCTTATGTCACAGTTTAGAATTAAAAAAAAAATCTTTTTATTTCCCTCAAAAATCTTTATTTCTTCATGTATCCATAAGCATTAGCTAAAAATCTGCTCATTTTTATGTCCACAGAAAATTACTTTTGGCACTTTCAAAGAAATGAAATGTTTTCATGTAATGGTTGTAGTTACTACTTTTATCCCTACCCATCTGGTGTCAACTTTGCCTCTTACATTTTCTCTCCATTCACTCATGACTTTATTCAGTATCTGTTATCTGCCTAACACTTGTTTCTTCAGTACATTATCCCCCATCCATTCAAATAGAGGCATTACAAACGCAAAATGAAATAGGTCTTTTGTGCAAGTGTGGACACAGATATCCTTTCTACCTGCATTGCCAAGCACAATCTCCAACAGTTAGCCTCCTTAGTATCTTTCTGGGGAAAGACAAGGCCATCCCATCCACCCAGCAGCTGCTCTCTGACAGAAACTCTAGCCATGCCCTAATTTTTCCTGGGAGCCCTTCTCAGGTCACCATCCTAAGCTCTGCACTCTGATTAAATTACCATTAACCCAAGGACACACAAAGTAGCCTTTCATAAAAGGTTAGAGGCAGGTCTGGGGTTGTGGCTCAGGGGTACAGTGCTTACCTAGCACGTGCAAGGCCCCGGGTTCAATCCTCAGCAACATGTAAAAATAAATAAATAAATAAAATAAAGGTATTGTGTTCAACTACAACTAAAAAATAAATATTAACAAAAAAGGTCAGATGTAGTGGAGGATGTATATCCACTTGCTGCCTAACAAGGATCTTAAGATACCAGTCTTTAAAAGACCTCATTTTTAAAATAGGCACTATTTTTTAGAGGCGCTATTGTTTCACCACAAAATTGAGCAGAAGGTACAGAGACTTCTGTAACCACATGAGCACTGCTTCACCATTATCACCATTCTGCAACACAAGAGGCCTGTGTGTCACATTTGATGGATCTACCTGATTCATCAACACGACCCAAAGTCCATAATTTACAGGAGCCTCACTCTTGTGGGTGTACATTATAACTCTTGACAAATGTATGATGATCTGAATCTCCCCATCATTGTATCACACAGAATAGTTTCACTGTCCTAAAAATTCTGTGTTCACTATGCATCCCACCCTCCCTCTTGCCCTGGTAAATACTGATCTTTTTACCGTTCACTTCCTTTGTGAGAATGTCATAAGAAAGCATGTGACATTTTGTAAAAGGCAAATGCATGGATACTGTGAAGACTTTAGTTTGGCTTCTTTCACTTAGTAGTAAACACTTCAAGTTTCTCCACATCTTTTCTGGTTTGACTTTGTGCTCAATGATATTCTATTGTTTGGACAGACATACCACACTTTATTTATCCATTCACTTATTTAAAAACATATTGATCACATCCAGCTTTTGAAAATTATGAATAAAGCTGCTCTAAATGCCTATGTGCAAGTTTTTGTGTATTCATTTTCCCCAAGGAGCACAACTGCTGGATTGTATGTGACTATACCATTTTGCATTCCTACCATTAATCAGTGAGTCCCTGTTGCTCCACAATCCTTCCAGTCTTTGTCACCAGAGTTTTGGATTTTAGCCACTCTTAACAGGTGTGTGCCAAGGTACCCCTTGCAATTGCTTACTGACATGATACGAACATCTTTCCATACGCTTATTTACTGTCTATGTATCTCCTTTGTGAAGTGTCCATGTCTTTAGCCCGTTTTAAGTCAATCTGCCCATTTCTGTTGTTTTCCAAGTTCTTTGTATATTTTGAAAAACAATCCTTCATTAGATATCATTTGCAAATATTGTCTCCCCATCTGGGGCTTGTCTTCTCATTCTGTTGATATTGTCTTTCCCAGAGAACTTCTTAATTTTAATGGAGTCCAGCTTATTCTTTCTTTCATGAATGATGCTTCTGCTGTTGTATCTAAAACATCATCCTCCTACTCAAGGTCCTTTAGATTTTCTCTTATGTGATCTTTCAGGACTTTCCTAGTTTTAGGTTTTCCATTTTGGTCAATGATCCATTTTGAGTAGATGTGTGTGAAGAATGTAAGGTCTGCATCTAGATTCACTTTACTTTTTGCATGTGGGTGGCCATTTTTATCAGCACCCTCATCCATTTTTTCAATTATTAAATTTATGACTCCCTGAGTTCCCAAAATTTCTTATATTTTTAATTGTGAAATGATTTGCCTCTCCTTCATCTCAAGTCATCCCTAATTTTCCAAAGGGGCCTCATTTTTATAACTGATTAAATCATATCTAAATATTTGAAATGTACCCTGATTGCAGGTCCCCTGCTAGAATACAATAGTGGGCATCTGGGTGGGAGGGGTGGTCGTGGGCTTTGCTATAATTTTATTTCACTTGCAAGTAAAGCAGACCAAATTCTTCATGTTTGAAAAGTAATAAATTACTGTGCTTAACATCTTTCAGAGCTTCATTTTGGGCTTTTCCTCTCTTACTTTTCCTTCCCTTTTTCCCAAATGTTTTAAAATAAAACCACAAATAGTCATGATAACTAAATTCTTCCTGAAGTCTCTAAGAGAAGGGATTAGTTATTATGTTATATATACTCTGTATGCATTTTAAAACCTACTTACCAATATTTACTCTTGATTACTAAATGTCAAATGTTTATTTTTCTATCTTGATTATGGCAATTCTTGGCACTCTGTTTTCCCAGATTTTCCTTTATTTCAAATTTATTTGAAATAAATTAAGACACAGTAGAAAACAGTTTTAGTACATGAAAAGGATTTTCTTTCCACCTGTTTTCCAACTTTGGAGGAGGCATTTTAAAGAACAATTATGACATTTCTTATACTATATAAGAAAAGAGTTGAGGGATCGATTTTTGAGATTTACTTATGAAGGGTAATACTAAAACTAAAGAAATTCTGCATCACCTCCTTCTTTGATAAAGACATGGAATAGATGAAGAAGGATAAAGTAGTAAAGGGAAAGTACAAATGGCTATTCAAACATAACTGAATCCTCAGAAATGAGAAGAGAGCTCTAAAAGAAAACAGCTACACAATCGAAGAGTTGAGAATTACACAATGAACTCTTTTTCTTTCAATCCCAACAACATCAGGGCCCATTAATTTTGAGTAAATGAATTTCTAATGTTCCTTAGAGTCTTTAGCTTTAAGCTTCTATAAAAATACACCTTAATTGATTTTGAGGATTTAGGAATATTTTACAAATACTAACTCCTAATGAAATAGGAATAATCATTAATATTCATTTTGTTTCAGCATTACCTGTTTAGGCCTGAGTTACTGTATTCAACAAAATTTATAAAGATTTATAAAGAGCTTCCTCACATCCTGAAGTAAATTTGTTATTTTCCTGCCCTCTATACAAGCAGATTAAAAGAAACATGGATGCAGTAAATTAATTTTTATAGGTAAGAGGTGGTTAAAGATACAAAATCAGTGAATCTAAAATATCTTTTCCAAAAACGGTTTCCTTTCCACCAAATCACTTACAACAAAAGAGTTATCCAATTAAAAAAAAAGGCAAATGTCTAGATTCCAACACTGAGTGTAACATATAAACACGAACACATTATTTTCCTCTGACAATTCAAGCAATAAATTGCCAAGGATCTAAGTCTTACTCTAAATTAAAATTCAATACCAATGTCAAGACTGAAAAAAAAATGTAACTTTAACCTCATTACAGAGTTAGGCTTTAATTATCTTTTTCTCCTTAAATTTTATTTAATTTTACACATAGCATGTAGGTATTCTGCTATTTTTCAATAATATGTTCCTCTGTTTTCACCAAATAAAAGACGTAATGACCCCACAATTCTTTCCAAATTAAAGGTTTACAGTATAAATGCCATTAGCTCTTTATGTTCATTGCTTTTCTTCAGAAAACAAGTCTGAAAGTTAACTACCTCCATTACAAGCCAACAAATAAGATCACTTCTTAAACTTGTGCCCAAAGCTACATTTGGGGCTCTTTTGCAAACGCATGATTACATTTTCCTGCCATCAAAGCAATAACAATTTCTCCTCCAAATCACTTTGTATCCCCACTATCCTGTGGATGTTAGGATGCAAAAACAAATGTTTACTGAGTTTTTGGGGGGGTTGTCAGATTCAGAACCTTGGCTGCTTTAATCTGAAAGGAGCTTCTACTCATTTGTTCACTCACTGCAAACAAAGAATCCCTAGCTTTTTCATAGCAATGATGTGAAACAATTAAAGACTGTGAGTAGCTTTTTAAGTCACCAGCCCAGCTGAGGAATGGGCTCTTGACAGCTGGGCGGATGGAATATTATGAGTTGTCAAAGAATGCCCATAAGAACCATATGGAGTGACATGCCACCACTTTTAAGGGGCCCATTGGAAACTCCCACAGCTGATAGTGTTCATGCAGCTGTAGGTTATTAGGAAGGAGCCTTAAGTAAACAAGGGAGCCCTCTTTAGGGTCATTCACTATCATAATAATGTTAACTAAAACCTGCTGGTGGTGAAGCAACTTAGTGAAGAAGAACAATGTCACTATTTTTTTTATGTCCTACATAAACTACAGAGAATTCTAGCTTTTCTTTCTGTGTTTTGAGAAATTAATTTTATCTCTGAATTTTCTTGTGATCTCATAGATCTTATAAATGTAGCTCTTTACCTAAGTTATGTAGCTTTTAAAATTCTAAAATATGCCCTTATTAAACATATTTTATTTGAACTAGGCAAAAATAAACAAAAGTACAAGGATTTTTTTAAAAACCTATTTTTTGAAAAACCCTCAAAATGAATAATCAAAGTAAAATTTTAATTTACAACCAACATGACCAATTTGAAATCCATCTTGGGTATATTAGAAATAAACATACAAGGGTAGGTATATACTTCTCAAGTTATTTATTTTAGAAACGAGTTAAAGAACATTACTTATTAGGTTAAAAAATCAATTATTAGGTAAAACATAGCTTTAAGATAAACCCAACATAAAACCTGTCCTTTTACAATAAAAGTCAGTCTCTCTCACTCTTTGAATTTCAAGTATGCCAGCATTCAGAAAAAAATATTGTGATAAAGTACTGATCACAAATCATGATCTAAAAATAACCGATGACTCCATTTTTCCTTCAACAAACATTCAGTAAGCACCTGTTATGTGCAAGAGCTTGAGGATCTCCAGTGGCTCCATTCAAGAGCTTCTGTTTATGGCATGGCTAAGGGAAATAAGTGTTAAGACAAACTTACCAGCTTCTGCATCAATCCAGAAAGGGCAAAACTGAGGAATCACTCTTACATGTGGTTATAAGGTATCAGTGTTTCTAATATGTGCAAATGCTTTACTCAATGAGCTTAATATTGTTGAACCAGTGAAAGGACCTAATCTAAAAGCACAATCAAGAACTCTATCAACTACACAGAAATAACATTTTCAAGTTTTCCTTTTCAACTGCAGTGCTTCTCTGTCAATGAATAGCACTTGAATCAGGACCAAGCCTAAGAGAAATGTGTTTCTTGGATAGTTCTGTTCTTTCTCTTCACTGGTCTCAGTTGTCCTCCTTCATCCACAGGTAACAGCTGGTGGACTAAGGGCCAGGTTTAGCAGCTGGGGATGGTCTGTCTGGTCAGGACATCTCCCCAGCCCCAACACTCCATAGGTTTGCAATTTTTACTTGACTTTTTGATATTTCAGTTTTCAAATTTATGGCCTTAAAAGGAATCTCAACAAAAAAGTTAGTCAAAGAAAGAGAAGCTCATCTTTGCACAAAAACAGTAGTAAGCAGTGTGCTTTTAAGAAGACTGATGTTGTATTTGTCCTAGTCATAGAGTTTTGGAGCAGCAATTTTTATGATTATAAGTCAGTAGAAAAGTCAATAAGGAGGGCTGGGGCTATAACTTAGTTGGTAGAGTGCTTACCTCACATGCACAAGGCCCTGGGTTCAATCCCCAGCACCACAAAAAAAAAGGTCAATAAGGACTTAGAAGAGCAATGGTTGCTGCTTCATATGTCTCTCACTTTTGAACTATAATTTCAAAACCCCATTTTTCCTTCTCTCATCTTCTGAGAGAAGGCTTGATTGTGTAATATTTGTTTCTATCTAGTGTGACAGTTCTTTTGAAACACATTGGTTTAGTACAGAGGCTTCTCTGGCTGAGACCCAGAAATCCTGGAGAAGGCAGAGGCTCACTTTGGTAAGACTCCAGGTCCCGGCATTGCTCTATGCTGATGTCTAAATGTTTGACTGCTTGAGGCTAAATGGAAAGAGACGGTGTGTTCCCCCACACTAAAGGATGCGAACACCCACGAGGAAGATATTATACACCCACTAGGTTCACAGCCATAAAAACCCTTGAAAGATTTTTCTCTCCATGTGTCTAATGCAGGGCTCTATGGTCACTCACCTTAGTTTGCCCAATTCCCTGCCTGTTTGCACCTGTCATCTTAAGGTGTCCTGAATAGCACCTCCTCTTGTTTTCAAGTGTCCTGAGAGCTTGAGTTCAGATTCCAGCTCCACACTATTTTCCACAGCAAGGACAAGTGGCCTGATATCTTTTCCATATTTATCACATGTAAGTGGTAATAGGGTTGCTTCTCTAATGACGTTGTTTTCAGAACTGTACACAAGGATGAGCACCTGGTACTTTGAAAAAACTCAAGAGGAGTTAGCTATGCTTTTATTTTAAGACTTAAAAGGTATTAAATACTGATTTGTTTGGAAATAAATACTGGAAACATCATGTCTCTGGAAACAATGCACAACCTCATTCTATTTGGTGTATCATTTTTTTTTTTTTTTGGCCCGAGATAAAGAGAAAATGATCAGTTGGTTCTTTACAATTGAAATTTGGCATGCAATAAATATAGAGTGCAGTATTTATTCAACATCAAAATAAAATTTTTCTTTTAACAATGCTCAACTCCAGAAACATGCCACCAAATAATTTGGTTTTAGAACCATGAGTTTTAGAGCCATAAAATGATATATAGAAACAGATGTACACATCTATTTACATGAATGCATGCTAAATACCATCTTTTCATAGGTGTGTGCAAGTTTGTGTCTAAAGTAGCTTGATTCATGAAGTGAGATGTTGATCAATTTTACCATACCAAAATTAAAGGACATCTTAAAGAAAATGACAAGACAAATTATAAAGTAAAAGATACTTACAACATTTATACTGAAGTGATTTGGATCAAGTATACATATAAAAGGTTATAGAGATCAGTTAGAAACAAATAGAAAAGTGAAAAAAGACAGAACTATTTTATTTGAAAGAAATACATTAGGTCAATAAACAGATGAAGTTAGTAAATTTCATGAAAAATTTTGGAAAATAATATTGTATTCTAATTGTAATATCACTTTTCAAAAAAAAATAGGTCAAATTACAAAGTCTGACAATACCAAGTGTTCATGAGTGGAAATGGTCTCGTTTCTTGAAACTAATTTAAGTTGTAACTTTGATGAGGTTAATATTTGCATACTCTATGCCCAGCAATTACCTTCTAAGGTATATATGCAAAGTAAATATTTGCATACGAGTACCAGGGACACACACGTTGAAACTCCTACATCATGGTTGAGAATAAAAAGAGCTTTGGACACTTCAAATGCCCATTAACAAGAAAATGAATAAAGAAATCATGGCATACATTCACTATATATATATATATATATATATATATATATATATATATTAAATCAGTAAAAAAGTTAATGATTTGCAGAGACAACACCAATGACTCTTAGTAATAATGCTAAATGAGAAGAAGCAAAATTAAACAAACAAAACTAAACAATGCTTAGGCATATGCATTTTACAAGTAATACAAGATATGAAATTTGGGATGGTGCTTCCCTCTGAAGGGAAAAAAAAATAGCCAGAAAAAATACAAGTAAATTCAAAATATACATAATGTACCAGTTCTTGGGGTAAGTTCTAAGCTGCTGGACATTTTTATATTATGAAAGCAAATAAATAAAAGATGATCATACTTAGTCAAGTGATGATAGTGTATCTTGGATAAAGAATTATGATTACTCCAATTCCAAGTTCAGAGAGTCAGAAACGATAGTGGTTCCCTTTAAGAGGTTTGTGGTGAGTTATTTGCTTTTACAGACTTTGCTTATTGTGTTTTGTGTTATGGTTAGTATCTTATAAGAGTCACTCCAGATGTCATTACGTGTTCTTTTTTATAGTAAACATCAATAAAATTTTCAATAGAAGAGCGTTTTACATCTTAGAAAATCTACTATGGTGATTGCTGCTTAGTTGGAAATGGACACAATTGCTGATGATTTCAAAGATTTACCACCAGCCTGGGGAACTTGATGAGAAAAGTAACAAATGCATTTACTTAACAAAAAAAAATGAGCTATTTGTTTCCTTTTTCTTCTTACAATAGTATTTATTTTGCAGTTTATTCATGGTTGCATACACCATGAGCTCCCTATTTCTAGTGGCAAGCACCAATCAGGTAAAGTCCACTGTCTAATATTAAAATACAAATGTATATTTCTGTGTGATACAGAGAGAAAAGGTATGGCAGAAAAATATATTTTAAAAAGTCCCAAGAGAAAGCTTCTGAAATATAAAATGCTCTAATTATTACTATTAAAATTTAGAACCAACTGTTATTAAAAAATATGATATGCCTTAGGCATATCATAGTTTGCACTTGGGTAATTTTAAACCTCAAATTAAAAATTTTTATGGTAATCAACAAAATTTCTGGCAATTATAAGAATACACAGAATTTAAAGATAAGGTAAATGTCAATGAAATATCTTAGACCAACAGAGAATATTGAAAAATAAACTCCAAAATTATGACCTAACCAAAAAAAGTTCATAAATATGAAGTTTCACTAATTCCACAATGAAAGAGCAGAAATATTCTGACCCAATCCCAGAACGTTAAGCAGACTTGGCATTTAATCAAATTGGTGATATCAAGTTCAGCAGAGGAACATATGTGCAGCTATCTGTTTCTTCACATGGTTGCTCCTGTAGCCATACTCCACGACTCATCTGAGTTTTACCAAAGAGATTTCTAGTTCTAAAGGAGTCAGAAAGGAGTGAGGCATAATTCCTGTAGGAGAAAGAACAAAGACCTATACATCACTCCTTCATTCATGCAATAAATAGCTATTTTGTATCATCTGCACACTCTGTACTATGCTGTATGCTGGAGAATAAGTGTGCAAAATGGAAGACCCCTGTCCTCATACAGTTTACAATCTCATGGGGAAGAGAAGCAAGTGAACAGAGAACCAGGTTGCAGGCTGGTGTGTGCTATGACAAGAGAAGTCCCAGATGCTAGAACACTTTCAGCAATCTGAACTTCCACAAATACAGCCAAGTGTTATAGCACACACCTGTAATCCCAGCAGCTCAGGAGGCTGAGGCAGAAGGACCACAAGTTTAAAACTAGCCTTAGCAATTTAGCAAGGCTCTAAGCAACTTAATGAGACCCTGTCTCAAAATTTAAAATAATAATAATAATAATAACAACAACAACAAAGGCTGGGGATGTGGCTCCGTGATTAAGCACCCCTGGGTTCAATCCCTAGTACCAAAAAAATTTAAAAATAAAAATAACCCACAAATACATTCCCAAATCAAAGTCTACTTATATAAGAAAAACCCAAACTAGTAGAGAACACTCATGGCTTGGAGCTTCTCAGAAGTCCCAAGTCCTAAGATAGGAACTCAGGTGAGAATGAGGTAGCAGTGATTAGAACATAAAGAAACTTCTGAAGCAGGTTAAGATTTCATCTCAAGGGCTATTGGAATCTTTGCACGATCAGCAACTGGAATGCTCACCATCGTATTTGTGAAGATCACTCTAGCAGTCTGAGGAAGAATAGACTGGAAGGGAAGAAGTCAAGGTGAGGGAAACCAGTTAGAAAACAATTGCAGGAATCCAAGTTAAGGGATGCTGGTCTGAGCTAGGTAATGGGGAGAAGCAGGAGATTCAAGAGCCCTTTAAATGTAGAGTCAATTTGATGGGTAAATAGTTTGAAAAAGGAAGAGTCAAAAGTTTCCTGCTTAGTTGTTTGTGTAACTTCAAGAATGAAATAAGACTTTAGTCTGGATACAGAAGAGACATTTTAAGCATTACTCTGTTTAGCTTCTATTTAGGAGGAATAGTGGGACAGGACACTCTGCCTAAAACACTAACCTGTCATATGGTAAAGAAAAGAAGGATGCTCAAATACTTCTTTGTCCAAAAAGTATGTATGTACACATATACATTCATGCACATATACATCTAATTATAAGTAATTCCCAAAACAATTTTATTTAGGATACTTAGGTGATAACTGGCTGGCATTTTGCTGAGAATGATCGGATGTAAAACTTTGTAGGAAAAAAAATTTATAGTTTTTTTTTGGTTTGGTTTGATTTTGGAGTGTGATTGTCATATAATAGTTACAATTTCAAAAATATATTTGGATTTTTCTGTTTGAGTCATCAAAGGCAAGTGGTTTTCTTGTTTAAAAAGTCTCAGAAATTATCCCTGCCACTTATGTATTGACAGGCACTGGAATGTTCTAGAACAGTGATTCCTAAACTGGGCTGCACATTAGGATCACTTGGAGGTCTTCTAAATATTGCAAAACTCAGGCCTCAGTCTACATCTATTAATATGACAACCTCCGGGGATGAGATGCAGGCACAGAAACATTTTAAGTTCCTTAGGTGGCACCAATGTAAAGACAAGTTTGAGAACCAATGGTCTAGAACAGGAACACAAAAGGGAACTGAAATTACCCTCTGCATACTGGAACTGGTATAACTGAGACCACAAATTCAGGTGTGTAAGAAATGTCTATTTTGAATCTCTCTTTTAACCCCCCTATTCTACATGGTAAGTTTTCTCTCAGTCCATCCATGGTTTCCCTCCCTTATTCCCTGTGTTGTCTTAATTGGAGCTGCATGTGGAGTTCACTGAGAATTTAAAAGTTCCCCAGGCAGGAAAATGAGCTCAGCAGAGATGCTGAACCATCTAACCCCAGCTAACATTAACCCATGTTAGTTCCAGTGAGTCCCCTAAACACCTGACCTCTCAAGTGTCACCTTCTGAGATCCCAAGGGCAATTGCCTCATCCCATCCACAAGGCCTCTCAAGTCACCAGGTTTGCTAGTCATGGCCTCACTGCTCCTGGCCACAGCAACAGACATTATGCTCCTTCCTACTTCACACTGAAGTTTAAGGGACAGGGAAGACTAAAAATAGTATAGACCCAGTGGCTGAGGACGCTGAGGCAAGAGGATCATGAGTTCAAAGCCAGCCTCAGCAAAAGCAAGGCACTAAGCAACTCAGTGAGACCCTGTCTCTAAATAAAATACAATATAGGTTGGGGATGTGGCCCAGTGGTCAAGGGCCCCTGAGTTCAATCCCCAGTAACCCCCCCCCCAAAAAAAAAGTACAGAAAGGAATTATTAAGAATAAAAACTTCATTTACTAACATATCAAAATCTAAATAATGTTACTTCTCCTTATCATCTGCAATTTATATAAAAGAATACTTATGTTTGTTAAAATTTGCTTGACTTTTATTCTAGTATTTACTTCGACCTTTTATTTGCTGAAATCTCTTTAAGCTGTTTTTTCCATTATGCAAGGGCAAATTTTTAATTA
Organism: Ictidomys tridecemlineatus; assembly: GCF_052094955.1. Classification (NCBI taxonomy): domain Eukaryota; kingdom Metazoa; phylum Chordata; class Mammalia; order Rodentia; family Sciuridae; genus Ictidomys; species Ictidomys tridecemlineatus. The sequence continues at coordinate 148,392,719 of NC_135483.1, read as the reverse complement.
AAAATAGAATCCATGAACTACTTAACTGAACGCACAAACCTGCATTACTGTTCAATATACTGACCGGCAACTCAGGAGCAAAGAGGATGGTCCTGTCAGCCTGCCCACTGGGGAGATTTCCCAGTATTCCCTCAGGAGAAATGCCTGGATCACAGGTACCTGACAACTCATACAGCACCAGTGACAATTTTCTAACAGTAATCAAATTTTTCATGAATACAAGTCAAACCCATCTGAAGATAATACTGGAGCAATACATTGCAATATTTATTCAATTCCTATGTGAATCTATTCTGTGTACTTCTTTCAGGACTGGTTTTCTAGCAAAGAATAATCTATTATCAAAGTAAAAACCTATAGGGTTGGGGATATAGCTCCGTTGGTAGAATATTTGCTTTGCATGCATGAGGCCCTGGATTCTAATCTCCAGTGCAAAAAAAAAAAAAAAAAAGTAAAAAGCCTATTTGTACAGTAAGAACCTATAATCATTGACATATTATTTTATGATTATTTTATTGATCCCTAGAAAAACTGAATGCCTCTGAATATACATGTTTAGGTCCTATTATATTTCTAGATCATTTTCCATCCAAAGATGCAACAATCTACTTAAATAAAGGAGAATCATGCTTGTTGTGTTAGGAAATAATCAACAAAAAACAAAACAGCAGCTCAACAAAAGTTTAAATGCAATATGCTTAAAAACAGGCAAAAAGAATTTGCTGATTCAGACAAAAACTGGAAGAAAGCAAGACGAAATCAAATCAACAATTATATGTTAGGTGGCTGGAAAATGAGAACTCTTAAATTTCCTTGAATATTTCTTTGATTGACTTAACACTGAATATTTTAATAGTCCCTCAATGCTTACTGTACCAGAAATAAACAAAACTACAACTCTACTCATTGGAACATACTATAGGGCATGTCCTGGCTTGAGTAAGTTTCTAAAACTATAACCGAAACCCCCAACATGAACAGTCAGTAGAACAAGAGTGTGACTTTCTTTCTATAAACATTTTTTTTAATATTTGAAAGTGGATGAAAATAATTGCTATGGGAAGTTTATATTTAGGTAGCAGCATAGTGGTATACTTGTGCCAAAGCTTTTATCATTAATTAACAAAACTGAACTCAGGCAGAAGACTTTTAAATATGCATACCCAAGTTCCCAGTGTGCTCTGTGCCCTTTTATGTGTGAGGTAGCAGTTGTCGGATTGCCTAGTACCTAACCAGTAGCCCAGCACTTGATGTGATATTACAGATTGGCTCAGAACACCCGTTCTGAAGATTGAATGATACTACATGATGTCTGAAAGAAGAATTAAAAGGGTTCCAAATGAGAACAAAAACAAGCAAATCTGTTGCTTTTTTATTGTAGAAAAAATAGCACATCACCTTGGCTAGTATCAACTTTCTGTATACAAGATAATCTTCCTGTATAGCAATGCTTTTCCTCTTTAGAGTAAACAGACTCCGTGTCACATTCTGTGCCATAAAAGCCGAGTTCTTAGAGGCACAGTGGAAACAGTATCTGGGCTGTGAGGGGGAAGAAGGGGATTGGATGAATCCACCTACATTTGATAAGAACCAGATGGACCGCAGTTTCAAAATTAAAACAAAAATGCTCAAGTACAGAGAACTTTCCTTCACTTCTCTTGGCAAGTGCCAAATCAGATTTATGGAGCTTCAGCTATACTTAGGTGCTGTTTGCAAAGACCGTTGGGGTTCCCAGAGTTGATCTTGCCTTATGCATCTTATAGTCAAGTAAGAGAACATAAATGCAAACATCAAAAGTGGGAAGCAGAGTAAAAGAGCCACAAAAGAGCCACATAAGATGTAAGAACATAAGATGACTGGCTTTGAGGATCAACAGGAGTTTTATGGAGTTCTATATGACTGAGATGATAAGTAAGATTTTAATAGACTGAGTGTGATGAGTGCTTTCCTAGGAGAAGGAACTGTAAGAAAAAAAAGGGAAAGAGGCAAGACCATGGAGATGAGGATAGAGGAGTGGTGGGCCATGGAACATAAGGCCTTGGGCAGAGGACTGGGGACCACTCCACAATGCAAAGGGAACAAATGTCAGACCAGGAGTTGAATTAGCAAACTGATGACTTGTGTGGCCTGCTCGGTAGTTTTCTAACTGCAGAAAGAGAGAAAGTTTCATTTGAATTGGCAATCAGGATTTACACAGTGGGAGATTACACAAAAAAAAATCTAAATGTTTGGCTTCTCTTGAAAACTTCTCACATGTTGGTAGACCTCTGGCCAGGGCACAAACTTTGTCAAAAGCACAGTACCCCAGGCTTCTTATTGCCTCTGCCCATGAGTTGCTGTTATTATTGTATTACTATTATGGCTATAGTGGGTTTATTATTGTCATTTTGTAGGAAAGACAAAAGTTTTTCTTAAACCTAGCTTTACATACTTCTTAGGTATGTGATCTCGGTAAGTATTTGAGCTTTTTGATCTCTACCATAAAGGAGGATCAGAAGACATTAAACATAAGCTGAAAGCATTTGTTCTTCATCTGGTAAATGATGATAAAGCTGTGAAAGATTGGGAGGATTTAAGTGACTGGAGATATGCTTTAAAAAGCTTAAGCCAGCAAAGAGGAATAGAATTAATTACAGGAACAAACAGGTGGAAAAGACAATCAGAGGTTCAGTCACCATTCAAAAAGAAGGAGTTTGGGTGGCATGGGTAGCAATGGAAAAGAAAAACAAGCATGTCAAAGATACTGCACAAAGAGATTTGGGCAACTTACTGAACTGGATGATGAGATGAAGACACAGCAATTAAAAATGACACTGAGACTTCAGTCTATGGTAGAATAGTGATTCCATCAACAGACATAGAGGTGATAAAACTCTGGAGGTGCTAGGTTAATTAGTTTAGAAACATAGTAGACTTCTGGCTTTAGCAAATTTAACCTTTGCATTTTCCACCTCAAAGTATTAGTGATGCCAAACGAGAAAATTGGCTACTGAGTAAGTCAAGCTAATTGTCTGCATTTATATCTCAACATATCTCTCTTGTAATAAACAGAACAAAAATCCATTTCCATTCCCAACCCCTCTTCCCACATCTAACCTTAGAGCTAGAGGAAGAAGTAAAGAGACCAGCCAGAGCAATGGATGTTTTTAAGAGTGTAGTGTTCAGTTGGTAGTAACTTGGTGCCTTAGGATAATATAAGCACTTCATATGGATGCAAGTACCAGCAAGTACAAGTACAGTTTTCACCTATACTCCAGGGCAAAATATATTTCACTTAATGAGAAAAAAACTTTATTAAAAATTGAAAAGCTCATTGAAATGTGGTAAGCTGCTCCAACACTTTGCTTATATAATAATTTAGGCACTCATGAGATATGTGAAGCGTCTGCAGTTTTGGTTGGTTACAGGCATCATTTTTATAGGGCCTATTAGAAAGATATATACTCTGGAAAGATGACTAATAGGAAACAGGGAAGAAATCTAAGTCTTAGTTTGCTTTTCAGCCATTTACTGCTGCACCTTGTCACATAAATAAGCCTTGTGAGTATGTCACTGAATCACCCAAGCCTCAGCTTACTTAAAACACAAGAAAAGGAGGTGACCAGATTGGACTCAGGGACCTCCAGTTCTCAGAACTTTGCAGAGCTGACAATGCACTGTATGTGGACTCTGCAATATGTATTGCATCCTCAAATTCTTCTTTTACATTCCTCTCAACTGTAAGTTTGGGATGAGCAAGACAGCCTTGGCTACTTTCACAGACGTCCTTGATTTTGGTTCATTTCCCCTGGTACTAGAATGTCTGATAAAATGGAGCAGGTGAAGGCAATGTTCCAAGGCTTCTCATTGGGGTAAGTCTAGAGATTGCTTCCTAAGAACAAGACATACTTCTAAAAGTAGTCAAGAGATTACCAGGGCGTCTTTAATTGTTCCTTGCATATAGTCCCATTTATATAGGACTATAGGCCCTTAGCTGCCTACTAGGTCCTCAACAGAGCTCACCACCAAACTGGACTTTGCCATGTTTTTCAAAATGCCCTCATTCAAGATACAGGCAGTGATGCAAAATCTTTCCAAAATATAAGCTCAAAGTCTTCCAAGTTCAGCAATATGATCTGCTTCTGTGGTTCATTATGTCCTTGACCACTTTGAAAGGGAGAGTAGTACATGTTATGGGGGCCAGTCTCTAGCTTCTTCTGACACACCTAGTTCCAGCTTGAACAGGTATACATCATTTTTTAAATTATTTAAGTAAAAATAACGTTTCCTCCAAAGAAACACTAATCACTCATTTCAACTAAACTTTGTTCTTCTTGATGTACTGAAAAGTAGTTCTTAATAAGGAAAATATAGATTTTTCTCAACAATAACTTATTTTGATATTTTAAAGTTAAGTAATTAAAACTGTCTTTTGAAATATTTGAGTTAAATTTTGACATTCGTTCATAGGTCAAAGGTTATTTCATTGTGGCTTCCACCCTCAAAATGCTCACAATTCTCTAACTTCCCAACACTATTTGGTATCAGACTCAAAAATCTGCTCTGCCAACTGGATATGACTGCTAACACAGAAATATATTCAAAACACAAAACAGCTTATTGACTTAAGATGGGCAGGGACCTCTGGGAGACATTACAAAGTATGCCAAATTGATTTCAAGCAATTAAGTTCATAGTAAAAAGAACATCCTGAATATCAAGAATTTACCAGGAGACATATTATTTCTGACAAATTTATGACATGTACCTTTCACAGGTTCTAATAATTCTTTCTTGAATAAAATGCTCACAGTGAAATTAGATTGTCAAAATTACTCTCAGCCCCTTTGCCAGGGTCAGACTGTACTTGTCAGACATTTTAGAGAAACAACTGAAAATACTGATGCTACTGAATTCTCCCTTCAAGATCAAGCCTCTTTTAGTACATTAATCAAATAACCATTTGGAGTCATTCTGGTTTCTCTTGCTCCTGTAACTTATTATATTTGTTACCTCACCTCAATTAGGTTCTGGATGACTCGTTTGTATGCTGGGTAGTGACCTTGTAAGAATGGTTGAATCGTACTAATAACTGTTGGCCTCATTCTCCCATTCCTGTGGCTGTGTAACTTCCATAAAGTAAAAATTCCTTTCAAAGTGTAAACCTTGAGAAGTCATGTGCTGTCCATATGGGAGTTTTTGTACATCTTTAAGATGACTGCTTCTTTGTTGCTATTATTATCTTCTTCTTAAAAAAAAAAAAGAATAAACAGTGCATGCATACCCATCTTTCTCAAAAAAAAGAAATCTCCAGAAAGTACTTAATGATCCAACTGGAAAATGTTCTAACAATACAGTCTTTCCTGGTTTTTCAATTTTCTACAGGTGGATAATCTCTGAAAAACCCACGACAGTGAACAGATTGAATCACTTTTAACAATTTGCATCTTGAATAAATTCCAAAGTGCTTAGAGTCAAGCTGTTTTTGTCTTTAATATTTCAAATAAAGATTAAATAATTTTTTTTGAAAATTGGCCCAAAGCACTAGAATACTGTGTGCTTTGGAAAAACTCATTAATTATGAATGTTTGGGCAATGAAATTACACTGATATTTTAATTGGTGTTACCATAAATTTGGGAGCAAGCACTGTCTCTTCAAATCTTCCTTTGGTATGCTGAAATTCTCTAAAAGGGTTTCAATTCCAATAATTCAGAAATTAAAACTGGACTATTTCATTATATAAGTATTATAATGGAGCTTTGAGAAGAAAAATTATAGACTTTCAACACTGAGTTCATGAAGATATGCTTCCAATCTTAGAATTGGTTTTAGAATTCTAGTTTGGAATAGAGTCGTCTACTAGAATAATATGACTAGTCTACCTTTAGCACTGATCATTTGTGGCTAAACTTGCCACCAAATGAAATAAGGAAATTAAAAGGACTTTAAAAGATGTGTATGTTTTACTAAATTATAATGCACATAACAAATCAAAATAAAAACTTGAATGACTAGCATTTAATTGAAATTTGATATCAACATATCCAACATTATCTCTGTTTTTACAATGTACACTTAGATGTTTCCAGACTTTACATTTTCATTCTTCAAATAAGCATAGTCAGAACCACCTTTTTCTTGCTGGATTTAAATACGGCAGTTGCTACGAGAAAGATAGATTATAGATTGCTGACCTGAAGGAAGAAAGTGTTAGCAATAATGCCCAGGAGATTTATCACAGTGTACAGTTTTCTGTGTCAAGGAAAACCTTTCCATGGAACCATCTTATTCCACCATATGCAAAGAAACAACATAATAATCACTAGGGTCACTGAACACTGTAGAGACAACAATGTGAAGTTAAATGAACACGGACTTTGCCTTTACTATTAGGCCGAGAACGCCTGGCTAAATTCCATTGATTTCAATGATCTTGGAAGAATATGAGCTATTTGAGGGACAAAGTAGGATGCAGCATAAAGATAATTTAGCATAACAGTTGCTTTGGAATTCGAACATTTGAAAAAAATCAAAATTGGCACCTGTGTTGTACAAAATGCATAGCTACTTAAGAAAACCACATTTTTTTTTTTGTAAAAACTTCTGTTTTCCCAGTTGCACTGTTTGAAAGTGAATCTGTATACCAGAAGGTTGTTCAGGATTATGAAACTTAATGCATTTTATCACAAGCAAATATAAACATTTTCAAGGAAAGCACAAGGCAAGAGACATGAAAGACCATATGTTTCCAATGCTCTCCATGTCAAAACAATACCAGTCTCCAGAAAATAACTGCTAGTCATATTGAATTATTTTGCCAGATATCTTCCAAAAGTAACTTGGAGAAAGTACAGCGCACTCCATGTACCATGTAATGGATAAAAATAGATTTCCCTGGGGCCAAAACATGAATTATTTTATTGGTCATGATACATTATAAGACTTGGAGTTTTATTGCCTATGAGTTAGTAGCAAAGGTAAAAATGAGATAAGAAAATAGAGACTTATTTTTCTGGAAAATGTTTCTCAACAAGCTTTGTCAACTCCTTTTGTTAAGCTGATCTTTAATACACATAAGCAGGCAGGACATATTCCCTCCAAAACTAAGTGTTTTGTTTGCATGTTTGTTTTCCTTCTGGAGAGTGGAGGGTAACCATTCACAGGTTCACACTGTTTTTTGCCAAACTTTATCTTGATCAATTAGTCAATCCCCACTTTCCCTCCCCTCCTCCTTCTCCCCCTTATTTGGAATAGACACCTCCACCAGCATGAGCATGAGTATCCACCACTATTTTACACTAAACTAGCACCTACTGGAACAAAAAATAATAATAAAAAAAAAAAACTGTGGGATCAAGCCAGCGAGTGAGTTGTCCCCCTAGGAAAGAGAAGCTGAGCTGATTCTCTGAGCAGTTTTAGCTGTGACATGCCACCTTCGCCCTCTAGCCCGCCTCAAGATGGTAACTAGCTGGGCACCGCAGTTGATTTTTTCAACTTTCCTCTTAGAAATGTTCTCCTTTGTTGCATAACCACTTGCTAACTAATGATATCAAAAACTTGATGAATAAATCTTCAAAAACATTATTTGAACAGAACAAATTACGTCCCAGAAAGAACCACCTATACTTAAGTGAGGACAGGGAAGTAAGAGAAAAATGGTAGAATTCCCTCCCCCTCCCCCCATTCTGGTAAATTATTTGTCTCTTCCAGAATCTTCTTCCTAATCTTTTTCTATTTTGAGAACCCATAATTAACTTTCTACAATTTTTCCATTTATTGTGTCTGTGTAGCATACCCTTTGCCAGATGCTTACTAGACTTTTTACCTCATTTAATGTTTACAGCAATCAAACACACAATGCACACAAAAGGCTAAATAATTTACAAAGGTCAATGCAAAATTAATATGAAGTGTCTGTGGTTCCAAAACCAGGTAAAAAGCATCACAAATAACTGAAATATAAAATATTTACCTTTTTTCCCACCTGATTTCTCAGGTTATTCTTAGTATTTTAAGTTGCTCCCTTGGGCAAGGGAACATGTGCTTGCATAGCTGCCGGCTGGTGGGGTGCGGCAGGGAGGTCCAAGCTCACCCTGACACATGGTGCCTGTGCGCTACAGCTCATCAGGTGCCAGGTTTCGGCTCTTGAAAGCCATGCAATCATCAATGCCCTGGATGGGAATGGACCTGTTAAACCAGGCATATTCCCTCCCTAGGAGCCCGACTCCTACCCAAGGCAAATGAGACTCATTAATAGTCACTCAGTACTAGGTAAAAAGCCCACCCCACCCGACGTGTGCAGTGCACCACCGCCTGCCTTCAAGATGCTGAAGGACATGCAAGACCATCCCTTAGACCTGTGCTCCACCTCTTGCCAAGGACAGTGGGTCCCATCAGTCACCAGCCCATCAGAGAGGCCAACTGGGGTCAAAGGGTGAGGGTTGCACAAAACAGGGGCAGAGAAGTTACCAAGAACCCACCCTTGGTGGCAGAGAAACCCTAAAAATAAAATTACTAAAAATTCAGAATTGTGACTGTACAGCAAGCTTGTAGCACTGGTTACATGCTGGTGAAGCCAGCCTTGCTGATAGAAAAGACATTTGATAGTTTCTTTCCCTTCCTCAACCATTCCCTTCCTCAAATAACTCACACTACTGCCCCCACCCAACTGAAAGCATTGGGTTTCATATACAAATAGCAGATACTTTTCCACCAAGGGCAACAACGAATGGTGTGGTTCTATCTTGCACCAGTCCCCCACTTTTTTTTTTTTTTTTTTTTTTTTTTTTTACAGATGAGAGCTTAAGTGACATGCTAAAAGACCCATCTGCTACTTATGTGGTAAACCTGGTTCTAAAATCAGAAGCCTTGACCTTTCCATCATGTGCAGCTGCCAGGGAGCTAAGTGGCAAATGTTTAATGAATGCTTCCAATAAACAGGTTGTCTCTAATAATGTTACAACCCTAACTTTTACCATTGATTTTCAGAGGGGAAAATGAGCAAAGCCTCTTGACTTTTTAAGCAGGTGTTTATGGAATGCCCTCCTTGTGGGTTATGGTTTTAATGTAAATGAAATTCTTATTTTAGAAGATAAATGTCTCCTCCTCATAGACGGCCATCATTAACTTGTTAATTGTTCATGTTGGCTACAATATAGAGATGATGATGTCTCATTGATTTATGCCTTAAAAATAAGAGGTCCCTAATTGTAAGTATAGTCTTACAATAGTCTTGAAATGTGTTATGAACTTAATCTTAGCAGTTTTGAAATGCACATCAATATCTTTAAGCCAAGATATTTTAGACAAATTTTTGTCTTATTCAAACTAACATTAATCAAAACACAGTATAACCACATTACAGAAAATTTGGAATATAGGTAAAAATGGTAAGTCATGCACAATTTCACCACTCTCACATTTTTCTTCCAATATTGTTATGAAACAACAATATGCAATCACACACTACTGCTTTGATTTGAATTGAAGGAAAATCTAAAATCAATAAGAACTCACATGTGATTTTATTATTTTGCCAGAGACATAACTATAAACTCTGTTTCAAGGTACCTTCTATATTGGGACTGCAGTGATAACTTTTTAATTTGAAAAAATAACAAAAAGAAAAAAAAATGTAAAAATCTCCCAAACCTCACTTAAGAAAAATTCCTTACTATTTCCTTCATTTAATTCCACACATTAGATTTAAATGTTCTTAAAATTTCGTGTATGTCTTGCTCAAAAAAATTCCCAAGTCTAGACTGACAGGTAGACACACATGAATATACGCATGAATTGTTATAAAGTCTAACTTTTACTGTATATAGATTTATAACTTTATTCATATGCCAATAGTTTATAACTTACATCTAGTATTCAATGTTAAATCATAATTTAGACCTGATATTTTATTAATGTTTATATTAATAAGTAAAGCCTTCAGGCCTTTTTTTAAGCGGTTTTTCAGGTCAAAAAATGACATTTCTCAACACTGGAAAGACTAGAAGTCTTTTTGGCATGAAAGTGCTTTTATTATTCCATCAATCCATTCTGGCATTCTTCCAGGAAAAAAAATACCTCGTTAGCCAACTCTGAACTACACCAGACCTTCATCTGTACCTTCCTGGTAGAACTTGGTGCATTCTGTTTGTATTATAGTTAAGTACCAACTCAAAACTTTTCAACTAAATATAAAATGTTGGAGAAAAAAACGTGCATTTTGTTTCTCCTGCAGTCCTTACGTAGTCCTTAAGCAAAACATGTCCTTCGTCAATGTTTGTTGTTCAAACAGGTGGATGAATGACTTACCAATTTCCTTTGGGTTGCTTCACAAAAGATAGTATTAGGTTTGCACTAATCAATCAGACTCTCCTGTAGTCCTTCCTTGTGACCAGTAGTTAAGATGACAGGACAAGTTCAAAGTGTGAGCACTCCCAGAAGTACTAATGGGCCCAAATAATGACTAAACTTGAAGCCTTGGTCTCATATACTGGTAATTAATAGGAAATTTTATTATCCTTCTTTTCCTTCAAAATATCTCCTCACACTTGACCGTTTTTAATTTACTTGAATAGACCATGACAGTGATAACCTTTTAAATACCTGAGCCATTTTAGTCTTTACATATAATTATTAAAATAAATTATTGGATAAGGTTTTGAACTTATAGTTCTATCAAATTATACATATAAACCTTAACTCCTCAGTGAATAAATACATACATCATGTCCTATGTCCATGCTAATTTCTTTACTCTAATGCAGTACCTGTAGGACCTTATAAATAGTATTTCCTCTTGTTCTGATTCCCAATTTCTTTTAGATTTTGATTATGCAAATTGTCAAACATACATAGAAAAAAATATAAGAAACTCATCCCCAAACTTGAACAATGTATCTATTAAATGACATCCTAAACAAAGTGGCAATTTGTTTTCCATAATATTCTATGTCAGTTCATGTCATGCTGCCTTTCAAATTCTAGAGAAGGCTCTATGAAAAAGTCAACAACAGAGAAACCTCAAAACAAATGATCATCAGGAAGTGAAAACCCAACTACATGTGAACCCTGAACTGTGGCTTTCACTGCAGGACAGGCCTCGTACTGAGGCATCTTGTTTACAAAATAAAACAGTGGAATGAAAGTTAAAAGCAGAAAATGATGCCTTTGACAAATATGTCCTGAATGGTACTGTGCACCCAGAACTGCAGTGTGTCCTGTAACTACACAGAGGTGGGTGAAGCACAATTTTTGCCATGGAGTAGTCACATATTTGTAGAAAATAAGAAGTTACCTGATTACCAGATAAATGTAAGTTGATAAACCAGTAAGAAATCATTACAATTGTACTGGGACAATTATTTTTTTCTTTTAGTCTAAATAATAACTTTCCTTGATTTCAAATTACCAAAATATATTAATGCGGACATATATGGAGTTTGGTGAAAAATTCCAACTTTCCTGCATTTAACTATCAACAAAACCATATCAAACTGCAAAAGGCATCATGCAATCCATATGTCACCAGTAATGTCACTATTTCTGTTGTAGCTTATGATCCACCTTGGCAAGCTGATATGTGAAAGAGCGTTAACTTCTTTTTAGTTGACTCATCCACAACAAAGTTTATGAATAATGTTCTTCAGCTTATCCTTTCAATATCAAAGTTCTCTCTGCCTCTATTGGTTGCCTAGATTGAAACGTAGTCCAGCTGCTAGAGAGAAGACAGTAAACCCAAGTGAAGTGGAATCATGAAACTCACTCCAATTCCTCCTCTACCATACAATGTGGCAGGCAGCATACAAATTCCCTGACGTGCTTTTGTTAGAAAGGAAGACCCTATGGCCCTCACCCAGCTATAGTAAAGTAGAATTAGCATTTTAATGAAATCCCAGATGATTAGTATGTTCAGGAGCTTTGAGAAGCACTTTCATAACCTTTGTTCTATCTCTATGAAGATCCTATGACACCACAACAAAACTAACCATTGTATTATTTTGCCATATTTCTGATAACTTGGTCTATTTCCATTAGAGAATTAGGTTTCACTTACCTTATCTGAATGACGCAAGTATGCATGGATGTATTTGATTAAATAATCTGTGTATAAATCTTGAGTTTAGAGACTAACCCTCTTAGTTTCTTTCCTTTAAAATTAATACTCAGAGATAATACCTTTGATTTCTAGAAATCAATTAGAAGTCTCAATTAGGAAAAAAAAGTCATTTCATGTTTCCATAATAATCAACTATTTAATCTACGTCTCTATGTAACGCTCAGCAAGAGAGAGTGAAGAAAAATTAAATATTAAAACCAAATATTAGATAAAATAAATGGACTTCTTGCCATTACCATACTCTAAACCAAGCCAATATAAAAATACATACACATACGATTTCTTAGCATCTTCCATAACATAACCATTTTCTATTGAGAAAGTATAAAATTAGTCTAAATTTTTTTTTCTGAATACCTGAAAAATATTTTTAACTGGAGAAAAATGAGAAAGCTAAAGTTCTTTTCATTCTGTTATATTTTCCCCTTTGCATTTTAGCAGAGCAAATTCTGGTTTTTAAGATGACTTAAAATGTAATGTGGGACTGCACATTAATACAACCACTAAAGAAATCAGTATGGAGATTCCTCAAAAGACTAGGAATAGAACCACCATATAATCTTGCTATTCCACTCCTTAGTATTTATCCAAAAGAGCTAAAATCAGCATATATCAGCAATACACACATATTCATGTTTATAACAACACCATTCACAATAGGCAAATTATGGAACCAGACTAGTTGTCTGTCAACAGGTGAATGGGCAAAGAAAATGTTTTGAAGTTGAATGTTGAATGTTTTCTCTTACCTGTAGAAGCTAGAGAGAAGAAAAGGAAAAAAAAAGATTTGAAGAAACAGAAAGGAGAACAATAAAGGAAGGGGGTTGAAGGGAAGGAATGAGTGCAATAAAAAGGAAAATACTGGGAAATGAAATTAATCAAATTATTTTATGTGTACACACATAAAATATATCACAATGAATCCCATTGTTGTATATAATTACAATGCACCAATAAAGACATAAAACAGAAAAAATATTTAAAATAATAAACTAATTTTATAGTGAATAAACTAATTTTTGAGTTCACTATTTCTACATATATTTTCACTTGATCAATGAAAGATGTAGATAGGCTCTCCTACCTGGGTTGGAATATAAAAAGTCACATCTGTCATCATAAGTTCACAAAATATACAACAAACCTCAATTTTACCAGTTATTCAGAAGACATGCTCCATCCTCAAAAAACCAACAAGTTCTTAGAAAAACTACAATTTCACAAGGTGAAAATGAGGTGAACTGCTTGAACCTCATGAAGACAAAGTAATGTTTCCACTTTCGAACCCAAAGACAGTGGCAACATCTGGGTAGCCTGCTAGCCTACCACTAGCCATCCTTGAGTTCAGGTTTTTTGTTTTGTTTTGGTTTGGTTTGGTTTGGTTTTTGGTTTTTGTGGTACTGGAATTGAACCAGTGGTTCAACTGGTGGGGAAGCTTCTTTCACTGAGAGGCCATCAACCATAGTGCTCCTGCTCTGATACCTGCCTCAGAGGACTTGCTGGCAGTAGAGTAAAAAACATGAATGCATTTCTTTTTCCTTTTATACATGTGAAATTTGCAAAAATAAGTGGTGCTGAAATCCTACGGTCATTTATGTAAAAGAGAGAAACAATAATTATTTACCATTAATGTCATTGAGATTTTATTTGCATTTTTTGGTTGGTAAGACCTGGTGATATTTACATAGTGTGAAAATTCAGTATTTCCATAAGGTACCCCAAGAAATATTTCAGGGACAGAAATCATAAACATTAATATCCACAGGGAGCATGCAATAAACAAAAATTTGTAGCATGCCTGATAGGACACACTAGGTTTAATACAGCTTTTTTCAAACCAAGCATCACCCTTGCCATAGAATATTATGTTGTAAAACACTATTCAGATATAATAAGAAAGCCATATGAAATTAACATACCTCCACCATTTCATCTTTGCTCTTGATGCTTCTCTTGGTCTTTTATTTTCTCTCCCACAGTCTTACAAATAAAATGCAATTTTATTGTTATGTCACAGGACAGTCCATCATAATTTGTCTACCTCTCTGTCCTCCATTTCTGCTCTAGAATTCAGCTGAAATACATGCTGAACTAATAACTAATGCATTTCTTTTCTCACCAGTAGAAGTATGGCTATGATAAAAATAAATTGTGCAACTTTTCGTCAAGTATTTGAAGCCATATTTTTCAGGTGTAAATGCTGCCTCTCAATAAGCCATTTTTCTCTGTAGCTGCCTTGGCAGACATGCTGACTACGTGTAGCCAGTGCACGGGTGAAATTTCAGATTCTTGTCTTTGAAAGTAATACAAACTGCAGGACCTGGGAAGGTTACACCATGGTGACCCCTCTGCTGCAGCATAGTTAATTCCCCTCAACATTTAAAAGGTCACTGTAAATCCTTCATATTTTTATGTCCCGTATCCAGCATTTGTTTTGCAAGCCAAGAGCACTCAATCTAAGAACTTCAAAGAAGCACAGGCCTCCCATGGACTTTGAGAAAACACTGAAGACAACTTCTCACTTACAAGAAATGCTACACTTAAGTCATCTCGGAAAATTATTCTATGTTTTTTAAGACCATCATAAATGTCTTTTTCCAGCCTGCCTATATATCCTATTACAAAACTCTGGCTGGATTCTTTCACAAAAATTATTTCTCCTAGATTATCTAAATCCTCCATAAAGCTTAATTAAACGGGTCTTTTCTACTTTGATCTTTTGTTAATTTACCATCTCTCCTACAAATTTGCACGGCTTACTGCAGTTGATGACACCATTTTCTCAGTTATCAATGGTGGAAACTGTAGATACCTACCTCTTATGACTTGCCATTCCTGTAAAGAGGAGGGTTTCAAAATATAGTGCTGTGCATTTCATGGTTCCTCAGCAGTGAACTCTTCCTTCACAGATCATCCCGAATCCATTTGTTTCCTACGAGTTCCCAGAATCCCTGACCTAGATCCCTGTGCTGGGTAGTGAGTGCAGATAGTGGGAAGAATGTTGAGCAGAATCCTGGAAACTTACCTCCATGCTCTCTTCTGCTCAAAGTACACGAACAGCCTAGAACTTTCCAGATTCTGCATCAGTTTCCTTCTTAGAAAAATGAAGAATTAAATTAAAAATTTCAGATAATTTTGATTTTTGTTATTTTAGGTGTTCAAGCCTTTTAAAACCTGTTAATAGGTTCCATATTAATACATTCCTCTCACCCTGCACACTATCATTACATTAAAATTAAGTCACCATTATCTCTTCATAGGGAAACTAAGGTTTAGAGAGGGTAACACGTTTTCAAGACCATACACTTCGTAAGTGATTGAACCAGGACATACCCATGGTCAGCAATAGGATCAGGCAGGTCAACCAAAAAGAGCAAGGATTCAAGGGAACACTAACTCTCAGGCCCATGCAAGCGCAGGGCTGGCACTAAAGTATCCCTGGGTGCCTCATGTGCCATGCCTGGATGATGTATGTTCTCTCACTTCTATAATTACAAGATCACCCATTCTTCTAAAAGTTTTTTTTTTGTTTTTTTTGTTTGTTTGTTTGTTTTTTTTTACTATTGGAAAGGACATAGGATTTTGCTCAAAAAAAGTACTTCTACTATTATTCATTTGGAATGAAATGAAGAAGCATGTATCTGCTGCATATTGGGAAACAACAGACTTGCAAGGTAACTAAATAACAGTAGCAAACAAATACTCTTATATTATTTATTTGCCTATAAATAAATAAATATGATTTCTATTTGCTGTTCATATTATTATAATTGGAACAACATATCACCATGAAATGCACAGCACTGTATTTTGAAACCCTCCTCTAAAACCTTTGAACTAAAGGGGCTAGATTATCTGTAAGGGAAACATGTTTCTCCACAAAGGCCCAAATGGAATCACTTACTTTCTGAAGTACAAAATTCTTATGTGATAGGTTCAGGATAAATATGCCCACTCTAGGATTCAAGCCTAAGTAGACAGAAAAGGGTACCTGAAAGAACTCAGCCCCTGAGCCTGAGGGACTAGGAAGCATCTTAATACACAAAGAGAAGAAATTGTAGAACCATAAAAGCTTCATTCAAGGAGATAAGGTCAGTTTCAAAAGTGCATGTTTCTGCTGAAGGAACTGCACTCTGCCTTGGCACCATTAATTCATATAAGAGGTTAATAATCAAAAAGTATTACACAGCATGCACAAGGCCCTGGATTCAAGAGACCAGTGGGGGAACAACATCATTCTTTTTTATTTAATTGGTTCTTATTAGTTATACATGACACAAGAATCCATTTTGATATACAAGCACAGGATATATCCTATTCTTGTTAGAATCCCGTACTTATGAATACACATGGCGGTGGGATTCACTGTGTGGTTTTCATATATGTACATGGGAAAATTATGTCCGATTCATTTGGCTGTCCTTCCTTTGCCTAACCCCCTTCCCTTCCTTCCATTCCCATTGTCTAATCTACTGCACTTCTATTCTTCACCTCACTGTTCTACCCTTATGGTGGGTTAGCTTCCACATATCAGAGAAAACATTTGGTTTTTGATTTTGGGGGACTGGCTCACTTCACTTAGCAGGATAGTCTTCAGATCCATCCATTTGCTGGTGAAAGTGATAAAATCATTCTTCTTTATGGTTGAGTAATATTTCATTGTGTATATACCACATTTTCTTTATTTATTCATCTATTGAAGGGTACCTAGGTTGGTTCCATAGCTTGGCTATTGTGAATTGAGCTGCTATAAACATTGATGTGGCTGAGTCACTCTTATATGCTGATTTTAAATCCTTTGGGTATAGCCCGAGGAGTGGTATAGCTGGGTCAAATGGTGGTTCCATTACAAGTTTACTGAGAAATCTCCATACTGCTTTCCATAGTGGTTGCACCAATTTGCAGTCCCACTAGCAATATATGAGTGTACCTTTTACCCCACATTTTTGCCAATATTTATTTTTACTTGTATTCTTAATAATTGCCATTCTGACTAGAGATGGAATCTCAGTGTAATTTTGATTGATGTTTCACTAATTGCTAGAGATGTTGAAGCTTTTTTTTTCATGTTTGTATTTCTTCTCATGTGAATTGTCTGTTCATTTCCTTTGCCCATTTATTGACTGGGTTATTTGTTTGTTTGGTTTTTCTTTTCTTTCTTTCTTTCTTTTTTTTTTGGAGTTAAGTTTTTTGAGTTCTTTATATATCCCGAAAATTAATGCGCCATCTGAGATGCAGGTGGCAAAAACTTTCTCCCATTTTGGAGGCTCTCTCTTCACACTCTTGATTGTTTCCTTTGCTAGGAAGAAGCTTTTTAACTTGATACCATCCCATTTATGATTATTGATTTTACTTCTTGTGTTTTAGGGGTCGTATTAAGGAAATCGGTACCTGAGCCAATATGTTGGACTGTTGGGTCTACCTTTTCTTCCAGTATGTGCAGAGCTTCTGGTCTAATACCTAGGTCCTTAATCTGTTTTGAGCTGTTTTGTGCGGGGAGAGAAGGGTTAAATTTCATTCTTAACATATTTAACTGACATTAATAACTAGTAGGTAGAAGAAAGAATTTGTCCTTCCCCAAAGAGAGGTGCTAACCATTGGGAAAAAATTTCATCTGGAAGATTCTGTGAGGTACTCATTCCTGGTAAGAGTTGCTTTGTTTACCAGGGTCTAATAATAATAATTCCAGATAATCCAGCAACATGATTTGAAGTGTGAGAAGGCTACACCAGATTGTATTTAGGGTATGGCTAAAGATACAAGCAAGACCAATAATGCAACATAGAGTGGGGACTTTAGGTCATGCCTAGAAGGGAAGGCCACTAGAGATTGAGGTCAAGTACATGGGAAATCAATCATGCCTATGTAATGGAGCCCCCAACAAAAACTCTGAACACAACCTTCAGATGAGCTTCCCCGATGGCAAAACTTTATGTACATTGTCACTCTCCAGCGCAGGAGATTGATACGGCAGAGAGGGGAGACAATAGAGGTTCCACATTTTGTACTTCTTCTGGACTCTGTGCTACATGTTCCTTACTTTGTATCTGTTACTTATAATGAATTATAATCATGATGTCACAGCTCTTGGTGAATTCTATAAGTCTCTGAGTGAATTGTCAAACTTGAGGATGGTTATGGGAGTACTTCCTGAACTTGCAGTTGGTGTGAGAGGAAAAGGTGATCTTTTGCACAACTGTTCCCTGTAACTCTGTAGCTGGCCTGAAACTCCCACAAAAGATAAGAGATTGTTTTAGTCAGATTTCTCACCACTGTGACCAAAAGACCTGACAAGAACAGTTGAGGGAAAATTTATTTGGGGGACTCAAAGTTTTAGAGGTCTCAGTCCATAGATAGCCAGCTCCATTGCTGGGGGCCAGAGGTGAGGGATTACATCATGGTGGAAGAGTGTAGAGAGAGGAAAACAGCTCAGGATGTGTCACCAGGAAGCATAAAGAGAATTCTCTCACCAAAGACAAAATATATACCCCACAGGCATGCTCCAGTGGCCCTCCTCTTCCAGCCATCACCCTACCTGCCTACAGTTACCACCCACTTAATCCCTATCTGGTGATTAATGCAGTCATTAAGTTAAAACTCTTATAACCTACTCACTTCACCTCTAAACTTTCTTGCATTGCCTCACACATGAGCTTTTGGGGGACACTTCATATCTAAACCATAACAGAGATACAGCATGCTAGATAAGGAGCAAAGAGAAGGGTAGACATTGTTATTAGATAATAAATAAAACATCCAGTTGGGACACTTTAGGAGATAACTGAGGATGACTAAAATTCCCACTGAACAGGTAAGGGTGTCACTAGATTTTCACTTTACAAATACTATTATGACTCTACTTTTATGCCTTATCTAACTTGGTCTGAAAAATAGAGGATATACATTGCTGTGGACATTTTATTTCCTGTCATGTTCAAATAAGCTCCTATCAGACAAGACCTTCTGTGAAATCTGAGCAAATCGGGAAAAGGCACTGAGGAGCAGACAGAAGCAGGAGGATCCTGGAGGAGATTCAACACTTGCATGAAGGCAATTGCGTGATTTGTGTTTCCTATTTTTATAAACAACTGGTTTACCTGAGTGAAGCCTGCCATGTGGGTACAACCATGGAATGGCTAAAATTCAGAAAGGAGCTAATTGACTTATGGTTTAGAAAATTAGAGCACAAACCTTGGAACAACTGCAAAACTGGAAGATGGGGAAGGAGTACAGGGAATTCCCCAATATCCAACTAGCTCTTTAGCTATACTTGTGTAGGGCAGACTATAATCAGCACTTAGAAAAAAATCCAAGTTAGACTTGAGCTGCTGTCCAGTGCAAGAGAGTTTATAAATATAATATTCTTCAGATAAACATATTACAAACCACAGTCTCTACAGTGCATCATCATGATGATGAGAATATAATTTAAAACTCTTTTGGCATACAAAAAAAAAAAGTTTAGGAAAACACAATCCTAAGAAATCACAATCCAGCTAGACATAGTGGCGCACTCCTGTAATCCCAGCGGCTCAGGAGGCTGAGGCAGGAGGCCAGTTCAAAATCAGCCCCAGCAACTTAGCAAGGCACTAAGCAACTCAGTGAGACCCTCTTTATAAATAAAATACAAAATAGGGCTGGGGATGTGGCTCAGTGGCTGAGTGCCCCCTACTTCAAGCCCTGGTATAAAAAAAAAATCACAATCCATTGAGATGAACCCTACAATGACGGAATTAGCAAACAAGGATTTCAAACCAGCCATTGTAATATTATCTAGGACAAAAGGGAAAATATGTATGCAATGAATAAAAAGATACAAAATCTCAGCAGAGAAGTTAAACCGAAACAAGAACCAAGGGGAAATTTTTGACCTGAAAAATTCAACACTTAAAATGTTAAATTTTACTGGATGAAGTTAAAAGCAGACTTGAAGTAGCAGAAGAGTTAGTAAAACATGAAGATAGAGCAACAGAAATTATCTAATCTGAAGAATGGAGAGAAAAATGATTGCAGGGTTTGGGGGAGAAGAAGCTCAGAGACTTATGGGTATTTTCAAACGGTACGACTTGGTTATAACTGAAGTCCAGAGACAGAAGAGAGGCAGAGAAAGGTAAAAATAGAACAATGACGACAACAACAAAACATGGAAATAGTAGTGGCCAAAATTTTATCAAATTTGGCAAAAAGATAAATTTACAGTTACAAGAAGCTCAAAAAAAACCAAACACACAAATAGAACAAATAACTCCCCAAACCCCATATACACAAAAACCTAGATTTGTCAAAATAAATAGACAAAAACAAACAAAAAAGTGTTGTAAAAAGTCAGGTAAAAAGGTTATAGCTTTACAGAGGAACAACCCTTTAAATGACTATAGATTTCTCAACAAAAACAGCAAGGGCCAGATACAGAGAAAGAATTTCTTTAAAGAGAAGAAAGAAAAGAATCTGTCAGCCTGCAATTCTATATCTAGTAAAAATATCCTTCAGGGATGAGGGTAAATCTATACTGGCAAATAGCATGCAGCATGTGCTAGGTAAGGACAGAATTATTTTCTCTTTTATACTGCCTTCTTTGATTCACACAGAAAATGTGTTTCTAATCTTCCTCAAAGACTCCGGATTTATAGTTGTTCAACTAAAGCATCTCCCATTTGCCTTTCAGTATTATGAGATGTACCCATTATACCAGGGTGTTTGTGAACTTAATGGAATTGGAGCTCTACTTTCTACATATTTTTGCAACAAAGATGCCATTGACTTTATGAATGCAAGGCCTGCCACTCACCTGATCTAGCTCCCTATCACCAAGAAAGTTAATGATACCTCCTTTAAAAGGAAGGGTAATTTAGGGCTGGGGTTGCTTTAGTATTTTGAGAGCCTTATGCAAAGAAATATCAGAATGCTATATATGGCAACGTTAAAAAAAAGCTGTTTGGCACACATGTGTAAACACAGAGGTTTAAATTTATATACAGTAATTTGAAATCTGTGTACACAGTAATCATTTAAATGTGGCATGTTGTCTCTCTAGACAAATTTAGTGATGACAATATTAACAAATGTGAACCCTGATACATGCATTTCTTAATCTTTCTCTTTCCTAAATTTATCAAATAAAAATCTTCTCTCAATAAACTTGAGAGAGAAATTTTTCCTTTTATTTGTTTTTTTTTCTTTCCACAACTATTAAGTTTATCCTTAGTGAGATGAAACACTAAGTGCTTAATGGCCTATTTATGGATGAAGTATTTGCTAAGATTCCTGAAGCCCATTTTCCTTCCTTAAATATCTGGAGGGGAAATCCCAAATGCTAACTGACTACCAACTTTTAGATTCAAAGTAAGCAGAACTTTTCCCCCTGATACACGTTTCAGAACATATTCAGTAGCATTTCTAGGGATACAGACAGAAAAACTGAGGCAAGCCATGTGCAGAATTCTGTTGGCTGAAAAGGTCTCAGCCAAATAATGTTTGGCAAGTTTTAAGATTGTGACTCTCATGTTGGTTCATCTTGACCCTGATGTGAACTCTTTAAAATTGAAGAGTAACTTTAAGTAAGTATTCTACCACCACACAAAGTATCCTATAAGGACTCTGTAATCACAAACCACATAGTAAATTGATGTGTTCACAACTCTTCCTTGTATTGATTATTACATTCTCTTATGTCCCACCACCCTGACTATTCAAAAACTAACCAACCCAGTGCTTGTTTGAAAACCTCAAATCATTTTTCCTTGTTTTAGAATTTTTAAATCCATGCTTTGCTTTTGAAATCCAAATTACATATAACAAAAAGTTTAACGTGACCACTAGAATTGGGACAAGCCAGGGGATTTCTGGACACTTACAAAGCTGCTTACTGCTGCTGCTAACCACCCTTTCATGGCCTTTCTACCACCTATTAGATGCTTAGCAAGTGCCAGCCACCCCACTAAGTATTTTGTATGTATTCCCTTATTTCATACAAAATATATTAATTCTCTTCCAACCCCATAAGGTTGAGAAAAATAAGACTTAAGAAAACTAAGTGAAGCATCCAAAGGTGTATTAGCTAGCAGGGGGCAGACCTGTGCTCTGAAACATATAGAGTTGGTTCCAGTAGTCATGCTACATGGCCTCCTTACTGTCTCTGTTTATAGAGTGAGTAGTATATAATTTTTAATCAAATTATATATACAAATTATATATTATAAACTTTGGTCCCCAATTAACAATGGTTTGATTTATGTCTTTTTTTAAAATTTTACAATGATGCAAAAGTGATGTGCATTCAGTAGAAATCATACTTTGAATTTGGATTTTGATCCTTTCCTGGCTAGCAATAAGCAGGATGATACTTTCTCATGATGGGCAGCAGTCCTGAGCTGTAGCTCCCAGTCAGCCACATGATCAAGAAAGGAAGTAACTGCTAATTGACTGTAGATTGTGTGGCTAAGCTCCCATACTTGCTAGGTTAAGTCTACTAAACAAATGCATTTTTCAACTGATGATATCTTCAATGTACAATGGATTTATTTGGACATAACCCTATCATAAGTAGAGGAGTATCTATATTATGTAAAACCATACATCTTATACATGCCATGTTTGTATAATATGACATATAATATATCATTTGGCTACAAATCATATATAAATGTATTTTTACTAGAAAATTACATAACATAATATTCAATCAAATACATTATATATGAAGTATATATATATGCATTCTAAACAATTTATATGTCTATTAATAATCTGAAAATATGATTTTTGAGAATCAAAGTGGTTTTTCTGTTTTCATTTTTTGTTTTTTGTGGTACTGGAATTGAACCAGGAGTACTCTACCACTGAACTATACTCCAGCTCTTTTTTATTTTATTTTGATAGAAGATCTCATTAAGTTGCTGAGACTGGTCTCAAACTTGAAATCCTCCTGCCTCAACTTCCCAAATTGATGGGATTATGGGCCTTCACCACCATGCCTAGCTTAAAAGTATTTTTGTAGACATAATTATAATTGTATTTTGAGTCAGGGTACTTTAATCATAAATCATACATTAAAAATATCCTCACCCCAGATCTATATAACACCTCAAATTTGGATTGCTCCTCCACACAGGTCAGTCTAATAATGACCTTGTAGATTATGCTATCCTAGAATTATGACTATTTAATTAGGTGTGAAAATATTTTTGTTAAAGCATCTTCTGTTGATGACATGGAAAACTGAATAAGATTTCATTTGTGAAAGTACTCATTTTATTGAAAATAATATTAAGCCATGGTTTGATAACAAGGAAATATAGTAACCTGCTGGTGAAACAAATGTATTGCTAATATTTCATGTTGATGCAGAGCTAATGGTGTGCACCAGCACACAAGGAAATAATGTGTACCTGTTACCATTGGTTGCTGCCTGCGCTATACTAGTTAAATATTTTTAATTGCAATCCTAATTGTATAAATAGATACAACTTAAATGTTCTTGTGTTTGTGTTAAAGTGTCAAAGGTAAAGCTTTAATTTGTAACCCTACAACTCCTATTTTATGCATTATAAACTTTGGTTTAGAAACAGCAACATTTGTTTTCTTTATGATCCTGTTAGTTCATTTTCAAAGCATATGAGCTTAACTTAATATTTTAACTGGATAGGCTTATTTCTGCTGGATAAAAAGTACATACCATTATTCTTCTATTGAAATAAAGAAGATTGAAGGACCTAAGTTTCTTATTCAAGAACAAAATTTTAAAGGACTTAGATCATCTTAAAAGAGATTATTTGGTTTTTATCAGACATGCAAAAACCAACATGAACATGCATATACTTAAGTTTGATAAATATGCCTCCACTTTCCATGATGAATGAAAAAGATTAAAATCATAAATTCAGCAGTTTGAAACTTTCATTGCATAAGCTAATGTTTGACTTTTTTAAAGCTGAGATCTAAACTTGCCAGAAATGATCTCCTTTTTCTTATCTTTACCTTTTCTTAAAAGTATAGTAGGTCTAGCAATGATTTCAAACAGAAATGTCATTGTTTTCTGTACACCTTTTGACAAGGCAGGCAGTTTCACTGGACTTAAGCAAGGAGTGATACAAACAGTCTAAGGAAGTAAAACTAATGAGCTTTAGTATAAAAAAAAAAAGTGTGAAGCCAAGTTAGCAGTGGGTGAGAAAATTATATACCAAAAAAAAAAAAAAAAACCCAGAAAAACAAGGGCGAGTGTGGAAAGATACACAGACATTAGTTTCCTAATATGTGTGAAGATAACATAAAATACTTGCAGAAAAAAAAGTGTAAAAGAGGGTGAAAAATAAATTAAGCACATGTTCACAACTATAATTCCTCAAAGAACTCTCACCAGGCAGACCAAGTAAAGGTCATGAGACGTTAAAGTCACTGCCCCACAGAAGTGATAGAATTTCCACTGCAGTAACAAGGGAAGGTAGGCAGAGGCTATGAGCTGCACAGCCCCCTGGGTTACTGGCTGAGGGCAGCTCAGAGTTTCCAGTTAGACAGTTTCGATGTCTTAAAATTGCTCTTGGACTTACAGTTGATCCACGAAGAATCACAGTATGCATTACATTCCCCAGAGACAGAAAGTATGTCTAAGTGGGATCTTAATGTGTATTCTGAAACAAGTGTGGGACACAGAAGAAAAAAATTGATGGGTAAATACTTGAAATTTTTGAGGATTTTCTTTTCTCTCATTTAGATTTGCCCTATAATTTTCATCATTAACAAATTCACATTTGTACTTATGCCATTATAGATAGATAGACAGATAAATAGATATAGATAGATAGATAGATATGGTAGGAGAGTTTATAACCATTTATTTTTTTTAAAATATTTTTTAGTTGTTGATGGACTTTTATTTATTATATGTGGTGCTGAGAATTGAACCCGGTGCCTCACACATGCTAGGCAAGCGCTTTTCCACTGAGCTACAACTCCAGCCCCTTATAACCATTTATGATCAGTGACAGAAGTTGTTTATTATCTTAGACTCTTCTACCTTAATTCTACTACTCTGAATATTTTTCCTTCCTACCTCTTTACTATGATATTGGAATCATGAATGAATCATTTTAAAAAGTAAAACCCAGATTACCAAATTGATTTAATTAACAACCACTAAATGAGTGGTTCAAATCAAAACTTCACTTCTAAAGCAGCTCTTCTGTGATGCCCAT
Source organism: Ictidomys tridecemlineatus (assembly GCF_052094955.1). Lineage (NCBI taxonomy): Eukaryota > Metazoa > Chordata > Mammalia > Rodentia > Sciuridae > Ictidomys > Ictidomys tridecemlineatus. Next base: position 148,367,433 of record NC_135483.1, on the reverse strand, counting down.
TTAGCATTTTTCACCCAGGTAGGTCTCCAGGAAACACAGCTTCCACTTCCCCAGGCTGACAAGTGGAGGCAAGAGGGTCTCACTGTTCTTCTTTCCCAGAAAACAGTGGACTATGTTTTTCCCTTTCATGCTTCTCTTGTCTACAAAGAAGAAAAGAATTGTCACACACAAGAAAACCACAGTAATTTTTAGGCTTCTGTATTAATTTTCTGATGATCTTCTATTAGGAAATTCTACAAGGTCATAAAGCATAACTGTTCTGTCTGCTTAAATATCATTTCCCTCAACTTCATCCTCCGTAGAAATAGCAGAAAAAACTCTCTAATGATTCCTTTCCTCTTCAGAAAAAAGCCCAACCTTCCTCACAGAACCATCATGATACAGCCCTTGCCTACAGCCATCCTGTCTTCCCATCTCACAATTTTATGCCAACAATACAGAATTATCACACATGCCGTTTATTGCTTTCATGGCTGGATCTTCATCTCTTCTTCCATTATACCTAACTCCTCATACCCAAACAATTCAGTGTCTCCTCCCTGTATTCCTTCCCTGAAAATGGTCTCTCCCACTGTGTCACAGGGAGTGCTACATCTCCATTCTCCTGCATGTTCTAATAACCAGTGCCTACTGCCATCACTCCTTTTGCCGTGTTGTATTTTAATTGTGTACATATCTGTCTTCATTATTAAGCAATGTTCTGGAGGACAGGGACTTTATGATTTCCTTAAATTCCATGCCTTGGCAGATATACTAGTACATAGTAGACACTTAATAAATATTCCTGGAATGAAAACAAATTAAATATATAAAAAGTAAGCTCAGCTGAACCATTCAAATTTAAAGTCTGATTCAACTTTGCTGATCTATCTCCATGGATTTGCTTGCCTCAATTGTAGTCTCCTAACTCTCCTTTACCTTCACTTCTCTTTTGGATTCTATCTTGTGTTTCTTTGGTTTGGTTTTGGTTTTGGTTTATGTATTTTCATTTTTTTTTGTTTGGTTTGGTTGCATTTTACTCAAACCTTATCTGCTTTCTATTTTTAGTTAATACTGGATTAAAGTTGATGAACTTACATGGATTAAATGGTTTGTGAAAATTATAGCACGATTTAAGTTTTAAAAACTGCCCTGGAATAATTGTAAATACTATTATGTTTGAATAATTCACATAAAATTCTTTCATTATATGCATATACATCTATTTGATCACCTGCAGATTCAAGATCGATATCACCCCATGAATTGGCATTATTGACTCTTAGTTCTAGTTTATGATAATCCATTGAGATTTCAAAATTCTGTAGTTTTAGAGCTAGGTTTTATCAACTTCTTTCCCTCCACCTCAAATTTTTATGACTATCTTTTCCCCCTACAATTAAGGCATAGGGACAAATAACATACCAGAGGGAAGAGCATTTTGATTATTTGTAAAGCACCTGAGTAAATGGTACCTGATTTTTTTTAACAGGATTAAAGCTAAGATGACCTTCCTTATGGTAGTTTTTAGTATCTGAAAGTAAAGACCTTCAATACTCAAGATACAAAACAAAAGCCATGCATATATTACATTGCAAGGAAAGCAAAAGGCAAAACACACAAATCAAGCAGAAGAAAAGCATAATGGCACAAATAAAATAATCATTCACCTTCTTTGTGGTGTGTGTGTGTGTGCCTGTGTGTGTGTGTGTGTGTGTGTGCACGTCCATAACAGAAACAATGAGAGAGACATTTTAGGATTCTCCTTATCTCAGGCTAAACTGACAAAGGGAACAGTATTATCTTGACCTTTTCTAGACTTGGTTAAAAATAGATTTTTTCACCCATAACCATTCACTAAGTCAGAAAGTGTTTTTGTTTTCGTTTTTTTTTTAATTTGAATTCTGTAAAATTATATTTGAATTTACCAGTTAGCCATTCCAGATGATATGTCTCTGTTTTTGCTGGCTTGAGACCAAGTGACTGTCAGTTATTATCTACTTCAATCACACTTGAACAAAGTACACTCAATAATAATTAGCAGGAAATAGTGCAACTGGATTCTAATGCCAATAGAAAATCTGAACATTATTTCATTTTTTTAGGATTTTTCACAGACTTTAGTGAAATTATTACTAAATACCAGTGGCACTCATTGAGTTAGACAGTCTACTTGTTCTATCGGCACCTATCTGCGTCCTTTGTACTGATTTTGCAGAGACACAAAATAAATTGCCCGATTGAGTTTAAACTCTTTACCTTTAGGCATTTTCCTTACTATTGCCTCCCTCCCTCCCTCCCTTTTTTAATCCTTGCAAAGTTAGACACCATAGAAAAACTGTTATTTGCCTCATAATGGCCTCTTCAGTGTGTTTCACAGTCTTTTGTGGAAAATAATGACATAATGATAGTGTTCTCAGACCTATATTTTCTACTTGATAAACCAGCAATTATATGATTAAAGCATTTTTAGAAACTCACATTAAGTATATGATACTCTAGAAACCAGTCCATCATACTAATTACACAGTCAGAGAGAAATCATTTACATGACTAAAAACCATCTGAAACAGTATTTGTGACTAGTATGGATAAAAAAATAAGAAGTATGAAATAATTCTACTTATAATATACTTTTTAATGTTAGGACTATAAATTTGGTATTTTATAAATCTGGTTTCAACCTTTATTTTCTGTCATTAGTAACAGGAAATTGTGCTAAACTCTGCTGGAAACATGTTGGATACAACAGGAATCTGATTATTTCTCTACAAAAAAACATGTACTTGCAGACAACAGAGACAGTTGAGCAATGCCCAGGCATTTACGATCTGTGATGAGCAGCGATTTTTGCCCAGGACTTTTCTTAGATACATCACAATGGCAAATTTGACTAGAATTATGATTTTCTTGAATGTCATATCATTATGATGAGCCAGGAGAGAAGTATCTGTATACACATAATTTTCATCAGAAAACAGAAAACCCATTTAACAGGATGCACAGCATGTTATGAGGGATTTACCCTTAAGATCTAAATATTCTAACAGGTACAGTTTTACATTGTTTTGCTTAGCTTTTTGAAGCACCATCGACCCTGCTTTATTTCTAGTTCATTGAGAAAGAAAAAAGAAGTTACAGTGCTCAACCTCAGAACCAACCCTTGAAAGGGATGATCTCACAGGATGACGTGGACAAATAATGGGTTACAGATATAAAACATAAAATAAACCTATGTAAGAATACATAAGACATGTACAACAGGGCTAACCTGTTTGTGGCCAAGGGTGCATGTGAATTAAATATGGTACAAGGAAGAGAAGACTTTTCATTGATATATGTATCACCCATTCAAAAACTATGTAAACCTTAATTAGAAGCAAAGGAGTCTTGATCTCTGTGCGGAATGGGCACTATGGATAGAGTGAGTATACCTTATGCTATGGTAAAGCTAAGAGTGAAACTCACTCCTGAGTTCGATCTCCTCACCACAAGGAAAAAAGAAAACGAAGGTGAAAGTCACCAAGCTTAGATGCCTTTCACTGTTGATTTATTCCACCTCTACCACAATCCCTTGAGGACATTGGTTTCTATGTCTTCTATATCCAAAGAAGTTGAAAACACCACATTTTATGTTATAAGGATAGTAACAGAGCAGAATCAGACCACCACAGGGCATTCTTCAGGTGTCCAAAGTCCAGTGATCAGCATAATAATAAATATATTTGACAGTGCCAGGGAGAGATGGTAAGGAAACCAGCCATGACCAACAACTAATTGCGATCCTTCAGCTTAACCCCAGCCCTTGTCAGTGAGGCATCCATTCTCAAAGTCTCTGCCATTTAAAGCACTGGAAGGAGCTGAGGATTAAAAACCAAGATAGCCAACAAAGTATAGGTACCAGACATATCTGCAGTTACCTGTTTCTTCCAGATCTACACTTCTTGGGTCATTCATTTTGTGACTAAGGAAATATTCACCTTGATATTAGGAAACAAATATCCAAAGTAAAGGAACGGTTACTTTGTCAGTCATTGTGCAAAGGATAACGTGAAGAGATACTGCAATAATGGAGTAAATCATCACAGGGCCACCCCACATGGGACACTGCCGCTCCACCAGAGCAGTGGGTAACAGGGGAAGAGAGGATCACCAGATGTACTTTGCTGTCCCTTAGCTGGTGAAGAGCTGATTTCAAGATTAGGAGTTAGTAGGACTAGGATTGCACAGTCTTCTGAGTTCAGGTTCACTGCTGCTTATGCCAGGCATTTTCTTTACTACCTGTTTCTCCTCCACAGATAGCAAAGACTTTCCACCGTGTGCTGCAAAGCTCACACCAGAAGTGAGACACATGTTACTTCATAAAGTATGAAAGCTACTCTGAGAGAGGAGTAAAACAAAAACATGCTGGGCTTTTTTTGTTTTGAGGTTTTTCTTGTTTGTTTTGTCTCTAATGAAATTTCTTTGTAAAGGTCAAAACTATTAAAAAAAAAAAAAAGAACTACTGTGTTTTGTAAAATGAAACATACACATTGATTAGAACATTCAAATTTCAACTCAGAATGTATGAACACTGCCTCCTGTGAATTTGGTTTTAGATATTCAGCTGAAACTACTGATACAAAGCCAGTCTGACCTTATCAACTTATATCTTAAAATGTTTACAGGAAAAAATACTGAACTTTTCTTTCTTCTACCTCTACCCAACCATATTTCTCTCACCTTCTTGGTTACAATAGAAGGCAATGGGACAGCATCAATATCACACACTGGAGAGAAAGAGCCAAAACCTGATGGGAAAAACAAAGCATACTATAGTTTGAACTATTTAAATTACATTGAACTTTTTAAAATACATGCATACATACCCCCTTGCCTTGAGGAAGTCTTCCGATTTTGTTTGCATGCACTTTGGTATGTTCTGGTGGAATTCTCAAGCACACTAGCTCTGAGGCCTTCAGTGTGAAAGCTGGTGGTCTGAGGCCAGGCAGTCTACTCTGTTGTCCCTCATTTCCTATGCTTATGTTACACTGAAAAAAGTTTTAATGGTTTGGTGTAAATAGAGCAAGATTAAAAAGAAAGCCTTTCTAAAGAGACTTTCAGAAAGTTAAAGACAACAATCATTACATTAAAAATTCCATCATTAGTGCCTTAATACTATGACCTAGCATAAAAATGCTATTTTAATTGTCTTATCATCTATTTAAATGTTTTGTGTTTATTGTTATTCCCAGCAGCTAACAATGAGAAAAAAAGCAGCAATAAACTCAGTTTGAGACCATTTTTTTAACTGCAAATCATTACTAATGAGCTCTGAAGAACATGTTGCTGACCCTATTTCTTTTGCAATCTCATAAAGTTATTAGTAATGCTTATTACAAAGTACATATAAAGTAAATATACATATGTATATGCATATCTTAACAGATAAACTTTAATCCAAAAAACAAAGCTGTTTTGTTTTTAGTTTTTTCTTTTCCATAAGACAAACTGTGTTTAATGAACTTCACCAAAATTTCACAGAACTCAAAAGAGAACACAATGCAGAATGCAGACCCTGCATATGGAGATGTGTATGCAAGAAGTGGATTGCCTTTTAATTTCAGTGTGATTGAGAAGCTCTGTGCCAACAAAGTACTGGACTTTGTAATGACACCCCCTTTCCCCACAGAAAAGTCTGAACTGGACTTCTCCAGAAATCTTCACCATGGCTGATTTTAGGACTATCAGCAAAAGAATCTCTACAAAAGAGTTCAATGTAGATAAACTTGCAATTTTTGTGTTGCCCTGTTTTACTTGGCCAGTGGCCAGGAAGAAATCAGCACTCCAAGTGCTGGACACCCCCTTACTAGTTTTTCACAAACATGTATCCAGTATAATTAGTTTGTAGAAATGTACAAACAAGGCCTCTGGCCTTGAGCTGGGCTTCACAGAGATGTCTACATTTCTAAGATCAGAGAAGTTACCAATTGGGCTCCATGGTAACAGCTGGCAGGGGTGGAAAGAAAGGGGAGAAGAAGCTGTCCCCTTCTCAGATGTTACCCTTGAAGGGTTAACTTGCCAAGAACAGTGAAAGAAAAAAAAAACTGCTTTTATGTGAACTTCTACAGACTGTGAACTTCAGAGCCCTTCCCCTTACATGCTGGGTATAAAATTCTGAAACTACGTGAACTCGGGGTTTAGGGGATTGATTGATTGATGGAAAAAGCTGTGCTCTCTGAACCTGGCTGTGGCCAAAAAAGAAAACTGTTTCCTGCTATCTTCAGTGCCTTGCCTTGTCTGTCCCTACAACAACTTAAAGTTAGGAAATGCAGGCCCAGCCCTGGTGGGTTACTAGGGTGTGCCTGAGGACTCTAGTGCTCACCTTCATACTTTAACACGGATATAATAGCTTCTATTTTATGAGGCACTTGGAAGAATTAAACTTAGAATATTAGCAAACACCTAATGATGATATATAAAATACCCATTTTATTTTTAATATCAGAACTTTAATGCCAAATATGTCATTAAGATTCTAGTATACTGATTCAAATATCTCAGATATCTATTTCTAAAGGTAATACAAAAAATTAGATAGGTAATTATATGAATTTTTATTTAATTATATTGTTGGAAATAGAATGCAGATGATATTTGTATTCAAGGGAGAACAAGTTATTTGTGCTTATCTCAAAGATAAGTGTTCATTTCCTCCTCCTACTTATCAGACAAGACACAAAATGCTCATCACGCACCCCTGTTTGCTAGAGAAAATGTTAATGATCTTTTTAACACATTAAGTCCCAAGTGTTCAATTTTGCTAATATTTCAATGAAATTGACACAGATGCAACAAATAGGTTGAAAATCATAACCTAGAGCTTATACCTATTATAATATTAACTAATAATAATATAATGGTAATTTTAATGCACTTATGTTACTATGTAATTTTATCATATGTCATATGCTATATTTTTCTAAGTATTCCACAACTGGAACAATGGAACAAAATGGATTAATAAGACATTACAAGAGCTGGTTCTAGAATCTCATGATGTCAGACTCACCAGTTACCTCTGTGACCTCTAGTAAGTCACCTAATTTTTTCCAGTTTCTTCACTATGAAATTTGGATAGTAATAGTATCTCTGAAGACTGCTGTGAATGATCTAACAAGTTATCCCAGGTTTAGAGCTTAGTGCCATGTCTGACACACAGGAAGGACTCAATAAATGCTTGTTGTTACAATATAACTGTATATGTCTATACATGGGCATTTTGGACATGCTGACCAATTCCCACACCATATTTGTAAAGAACAAAAGATTACCATCTATCCAGATTCATTTTCTTTTCTGAGTTAGGGCATGTTGCCCTGTAGTTTATTCAGATGAAATATAAGTGATTTCTGCTTTCAAGGTCAATTTGATTACCCAAATCATCTGACCCAGAAAATCTGTAATATACTTTAATAGCTTTATCGTCTCATATTCATAAGAGGCCTAGTAAAGTTTTATTCCAGATTTTTGACATATAACTTCATTTCTTCATTCATCTTTTTTTAAAAAAAGGAGGGAATATACAAAACCCCTATCACAATCCAGGCACTAAATTAACTTGTGGTATACAAAGTTAAGCAAAATTTTAAGTGCAATGTCTGCATACATACAATATGGAAGATAACTTTTCATCAGAGTCATTACATAAACAAATCTAAAATTCCAACTGTAGCAAGTGATCTAAAGGAGAAAACCAAAATGCTAGGGCACTATATATCGTTCTTTGTGTGTGGGGGGATTATTGGGGATTGAACTCAGGAGCACTCAACCACTGAACAACATCCCCAGCCCTATTTTGTATTTTATTTAGTGACAGGGTCTCATTGAGTTGCTTAGGACCTCACCATTGCTGAGGATAGCTTTGAACTCTTGAACCTCCTACCTTAGCCTCCCAAGCTGCTGGGATTTACAAGTGGTTTAAAGGAGAAGAACAAATTATTTTGGTGAATAAAGCTACTCTGGAGAAATGAAAATTGAGTTGAAGAAAAGGTTAGGGTACAAAGTGTGAGCAACTGTGCTTCAAGCACAGGGACATGTGTGGATAGGAGGGTTTCTAAGAGACCCCAGAGAAGGAAGGGGAGGCTGGAGCTTAGGGGAGAAGAATGAAGTGAATGAGATGAGGCTAGAGGAGTAAACCAAGCCACCCAAACCTGTTCAAGAGTTCGTTTATCTGATCCTAAGCACAAAGGGAAGCCACTGGAGAATTTTAAGCATGAACATGCCTTGGTTTTGAGGAAAGGAAGCGGGTGATCTGATTCTACGTGAGTTCTGTGAAGACTCTGGAGATTAGAGTAATTGTGGAGAAACCAGTTAAGAGGCTGTTGCCAGGCTTCAAAAGAGAGAAAGCAGAGGCATAGTTAGATTAGGGCGAATTAGCTAGAGATTTTGCAAGAGATGGAGACAGAGCTTGGTTTTCATAAAACATACACTCTTCCCTGTCATTGCCCAGGCTCATTTTTTCATGTAAAGGCATTTTCCTTCTGAAATAGTCTAAAGAATCCAAGGAAGGGTTAATAGTGAGTAAAAGGATTCCACACACACTTGAAGTCATGAAGAAAAATTTCTGAATAATCTGTATTGTTTCTTCCTAGGTGAGAGTCTGTTGGTATTGCTATAAAACAGCATTTTCTTTGAGAATAACAAAGGAAACAATTTCCATTGAAACACACTTTTATTATGAAAATGATATAGGTAATAATCATTTATAAGAAATTAGATTAAAAAGTAGTAACAATTTTAAATCCAAACTGAAAGAAAGGAAAACACTTCCAGGAACTTTGGAATCTGCAGAACAAATAGCTGCTGTCTCTGGGAGAATAGCTCCCATATTTTGGCGGCTAAGCAACCGTGCTTTTATGTGTGATAACCAAAGCACCATCCTCCTTAAACGGTAAATGAATGAAAACGAACACGTGCGCATGCCTACACACACACATACACATGCATTCCTAACATATAAGTCACACATCCCACAGGATTAGGTAGAAAAACAAAAGGAATGGTACATCTTCCTTGCACAAAACCAACACATAGAAACATCTATTACAATTTTCTCTATGATAAATTACATCTCGCCCCCTAAAAGAAAAAAAAATCAAATCATTGGCAGTGTAATTCTCCCAAAGTAGAAGTGAGACATTAATTTAGATCATTGTGCACATTGAAAACTTACTGCACTGCAGGGATTTCCAATTACATAATGCAGAATCAGAACTCTGTTTGGGTGCCACTTGGCTGCCAACAGCCATGGGTGAGCTGTGTAACACTCCTCTGTCATGTAGCTCATGTGAGAAAAGAATTCTGCTGTTCCAAGAAATGGCACTCATCTTGGAGACCTTCCCAGTCACACAAAAGAGCATAATTTCCACATTATCCCCAGGCATACTGTCTAGGATGATAAGTCTATGATAGCTTTATGTGTAAATTATATACACAGTTCTACTAATGAAAGCCACATGGACTGCTTTTGGGAGGTGGCAATGCAGAAAAACAGAATCAATTTGTTCCTCTGTTTTTATAAAATGATACCTAAGCTATCTACAATCATCAACAGAGACTGTGAGGGTTAGATGGTAGATAGGGTAATTGCACTGTGATTATTTGTAGATCAGGACTGGAGTTGGCAAGCAGTATCAAAAAGGTGCAGACTTAACTGGCTTATTGCAGTATTTTGGTTTTAAGTCTTTCAGACTTTTAATCTGGTCCTTATCTCTGTTTTTCATCAGGGACTGCACTCTTTTTTTGCACTGTGTTTTAATTTTTCTCTACATGAACACATACTTGCAAAAGAGACAGGAAGTAAAGGACAGATGAATATTTTCATATATTTATTATCTATTTGGTGATGATATTCCATATGTGGTACACCTGTGTGCCAGATATATTAAACTGGAGGATAAGACCACGTTCTTTTCTTCTAGAAACTCACAGCTCTTTTGGTAAGGGTCAAAAAACATGACTTTTGTATACTGGCTATCAGTACCTTCTGAAGGATTTCTTTTTAGTTTATTAAACCCAACCATTTAAAACCAAATAAAAACTGGAAAACAGGAATAAGTATAATAGTATTTAATATTTCTTGAGCATTTATTACATATACATTTGACATATGTCTAATCCTTATACTTGTAATTATATTTTAATCTTATTTTAAAGATGAGGAGATGGAGGCTTATCCAGGTTGAGCAACTTCTACACAGCAGTGCAGATCTAGCAAATGTAAAAGTTCAGTTGATGTTGTCTTAATTCCATGGTGGTCTCTTTTATTCTTTTCTCTGCACTATTCCATCTTAATATCTATTCAACCTCAACATTTAAACATTAATGCAAAGGGTTTTTGTTTATTTGCAAATTTTAATTGCTTGATTTGGAAAATATTCTTTAATCCATTTTTCTCTTCTGAGGATCTTAGTGAGAAAGTTAATCAAATCCTTCATTGATTATTCCACTGTAATTGAAGACATAAACACATTGTTTTTGTTTCTCAAATAACTCTCCTATTGCCTTCATGTTAAAATTTATTTACTGAGCACCTAGCCTATACTAAGCACTCTGCTAGGTTTAATATGCATAAAGATGTGGTCTTTGTCCTATACTTACAGGAAAGCTAGAATTAAATCATAAATTAATATCTAACAAATGCTATGGTAGGAAAAGTGCTGAAGCACTTGCCAGCAGGGGGCTGAGCTGGATCTTTCCCTAAGAAGTGGACTCCAAACTTCAAGAAGAAACTTTAAGAGGACCTGGGCTAGCTTTGACTCTGACTATTTTTGGCGGGGTCAGGAGGTGGGGTAATGGGGAATGAACTCAGGGACACTCCATCACTGAGCCCCAGCCCTATTTCATATTTTATTTAGAGACAGGGTCTTATTAAATTGCTTAGTGCCTCACTTTTGCTGAAGCTGGCTTTGAACTTGCAATCCTCCTGCTTTAGCCTCCTGAGCTGCTGGGATTACAAGCTCTTGCCACCATGCCTTGCTGACTCTGACTTTTCTCAGCTTAATCTTATCTCCCAGAATTTCTATTTTACCCATATTATTCAACTGAATTTGCATTTTGACACTACCCTTACTCTTTACAATTATATATATATAGTGCTGAGGATCGAACCCAGGGCCTCACACCTGTGAGGATTGTGCTCCACCACTAAGCCACAACCCCAGTCCCTTTACAATTCTTACCTGGGAACTGTCCTCAGGTCCAATGTTCTATGGTTGCTACTATTTTAAATTAGTGATTTGAACTATTTTCTTGGCTTTTTGTTTTTATGTGTATTTTCCATGAAGTAGCCTGGAGGATATTCATAGTCTTGCATATAAAAACATAATGCCTGTTCCACATATTCCACACATAATAACATAAATAAGTAAAATTACAAATCAGCAAAATGTTTAAAATTATATCCTTATCTTAAAAAAACTTTAGTATGTTACATGACTCATCTTTGTGTTATGCACAGAATCATTGTATATATGTTCCAAGTTTAAAAAATGGATTATTTGTGCTTGGAAAGAACAAGAAACTTGAAATTATGAAGAATATATATGTCCATGTTTACAATATCATTAACCACTGGACATTGAAGTGGGGGGGAGATCAGTGGCACTTTTTCTACAATTGTTGAAATTGCAGGAAGATTAGCATCTCCTCAGATGATATAATAAATGTGGAAATTCCTGTGGTTTTTCAACAGCCCAGTCACTCAAAAATGTCAGAGAAATGAATTAAATACCAGAAAAATAGTTTATTCCCATACAATAAAAAAGACACTCAGAGATTTCTAGAAGTTAGTGGAAAAAAAAGCATTAAAGCTGAAAATAAACAAATGTGCAAATATTAGATCACATTTACTAAATTTACTGTGAAAAGGAAATGGTAAGTATGCCATTGACATGAGTTAAGTTTGCATGTGTTTCTAAATTTGCCACCCTCGTAGGTTACAGAGAACATTGAGGAACACGGGTGTTAGTTCCTCAGAAGCTCAGTGGAGTATATTCCATGTAAGGAAGGCCCTCTTTCCTTTCAAGAGAAGTAAATGTCCAAGAGGCAGGGATGGGATGAAAGTTGCCTAGTCTGATGCCTGGTAATGTGGGGTTAGAGTCCTGTGGTGTTGGGAGATTGACTGTGGGGAGGGAGAGGTGTGGATGCCCAATCTGGAACACAGCTGTAACCTAAGCAAGGTTATGAAAGTATACGAAGCAGTTCACAGACATGGAATCAGGAGATTTTACTTACCAGGAAACAGATTAGGCATACTCTAAGATAGTGAGAGTTGGGTTTCTGACTAACCATACAAAATTCATATAGAAAAGTAGAGTATCAGAGGGAACTTCTTGATTATATTAGGATTGAAAGTGCCAGTATAATCTCTAGGTTTTCAGTGTATTTTTATATATAAAAAACATAAATATGTGTAAATGTATGTATTCTTATATTCCCAAGTTTTGTGCACTGGAAAAACCTGGGAACACTGAGTAGCAATAAGCGTGATTAACAACTCTGATGTTGCTTTCTAAATACCATCTTCCGTAAGAGGAAATAGATTTGCTTAGAGAAATAGTGAGTTTCAGGGCTGGGACAGAAAAGGTATGAGATGAGCCTTCTTGTGCCAGAAAATAAGTAAGCATTCAATGAATAAATGGGAAGCCAACATAAATAGACTCCCACTGGTCAAATCAAGGACAGTATGTGCATCCAAATAAATAATGATATAACAAAGTATAATCCATTAAATAAAATAGGCATCTAGGAATCCACACTGATTAAAAAATAAATAAGTGCATATCTAATTGGGGGGAAGAGAAAGTTTTTTCTTACAGTAGAATACAACTAAAAGATATAGAGGAATATTGGAATTTAAAAATAACTACTTGGCAACCATCATTGTAATAATCTAGTCAAAGAATATCAATGAATACTAAAACTAGAGAGAAAGTTTGATGAGGTATGAGATGATTGCATAGCTTCATATGATCTTCATGTGAAAATTGTTCTTAAATTATGAAGCAAAAATGGGTAACTTTACTTTGGAGAAACTTGACACACATGATCTTACCCAAGTGTTCCAAGTTATATCATCAGTAATAAGATAAAGTGAGGTAATTTGCTATACAGTATGTTAGAGTACCAAAAACGATGGCATCCCTTCTGATACTCAAGCCAAGAATATATAATCTGAATCTAGTATTGAAGAAACATCAAGCATATCCAAATTGAGGAGTATTCCTCAAATAACTGCCAGTGTTGGTTCACAAAGATTAAGGAAATGCTTAGGAACTCTTTCAGACAAGCGGTTAAAAGATTAGTGGCATCTAATGTGTCAATATTAATTTCCTACTTTGATGGCTATTCTGTGATAATATAGGAGATGATTTTATTTCCAGAAATTATACACTAAAGTGCTTGGGGGTGATGTGGCAACATATTATTGAGTTACTCTCAAATGGTGCAGGAAAAAAGTCCTTTAATTTTTTTCAATAATTTTGATATTATTTTGAAATAAATATATATATACAGAGAGGCAGAAGGAGGGCATATTTGAGAGTCCAATTTTAGTCAATCTTTTTCTTCTATAAAATTTTTTACTCATATATGAAAAAATGTGTTACTTTTCACACATAAACTTGTGTATATACATAGACATCAAATTGTCCCTCTTCAGTAGAAAAAAAATTAGTATTAATTCTGTAACTTGCCACAGACATTTTCAATTATGAAAAAACATTATATCTATAAAAGAAAGCCAGGCAAATATCACTAACATAGAAATTTATAGATACTGTTTTTTTTAATTTCACATATACTTATCTATAAAACACAAATAGGTATTTCTTCTGTTGGAGAAAAGAAGAATAGCTACTCAAAGCTGACAGTAAGTGTCAAAGTTTTAGGAAAACAATTATTTCTATAAAACGAAAATGCTGATGGACACTGTAAGTCATATATAATGACCATATAGAAGGAGAGGCCAAAGTGTGTCAAGTGGTGATACACTAAAATCCTCCAGGAAAGGGCTGTTAGCACAGATTTTATTGTCCATCATTTGGAATAAGAATCTTGTAAGTGGCATTGTTTAAAATGAAGGGGTCCAGAACTGCACTCTCTTCTCATTTTCTGATGAACTAACTCCAGTCAAGCATTGCCATCCATCATTTCACCAAAACTGAAAGGCCACCAAAGACCTCTACATTGCCACATGCAATGCTCAGTTTCCTCTCATCCATTCTCTCAGCACAATATTACAAAGGTGATCACTCCTTCCTCCTTTCTTCACTTTGCTTTCCTACCACTACCCAATTTCATCTTCATTCACTATCTGCTATCTGTAATGCATCTTCATATTAGAATTCCCAAGAGTTGGATTCTGGATACCTTTTCCTCTTTATTTGAATATTTTCTTTTCAGACTCTCATACAGTTTTATGACTATCGACATCATGTATGTGCACTGGGATCTACTCTTTTTATATTATTTATTTTTTAAATTTTAATTGATTTTATTTTTTAAATACACAACAGCAAAATGCATTACAATTCTTATTACACTTATAGAGCACAATTTTTTATATCTTTGTATATAAAGTATGTTCATGCCAATTCATATCTTCATACATGTACTTTGGTTTTTTGCATTATGATTCTTATTACACATATATACTACAATTTTTCATATCTCTGCTTGTATATAAAGTGTGTTGACACCCCATTCGTGTCTTCATACATGTACTTTGGATAATGATATCCATCACATTCCACCATCCTTGCTAATCCCCTGCCCCTTCCCTTTCCCTATCTAGAATTGATCTATTCATCCCATGCTTCCACTCTCTACCCCTCTATGAGTCAGCCTCTTTATATCAGAGAAAATATAGAACTGATTTCTTGATATCTCCATAGAGATGTTCATAAGTTATCTTCACCTTTATTTGTCCAGACTCTGGACTACTCTTTCAAAACCTCCTCTTCTAGCAGATTCCTCTTCTCTGGTAGCAATAAACCCATCTTTCTGTTGACCCAAGTACAACATCTCAGACATATGCATATGAAATTCCTTCTCTTTTTCTCATACCTATATCCTACCTGGTATAAGGACTGTCAGCTCCATCTTCAAAATATAACCAGAATTTTACTTGTTTTCACTACCTTCAGGGTCATGTCCCTGGTCCAAGCCACCTTCATCCCACATGGATTACTAAAATAGCCTCTTCAGTAGTCTCACTGTTCCAAATCTTGCCTCTGCAGTCTATAAATGGCCCCCAGCCTACAATAATCTGATTTAGGATTTTCAGCTTTAAAATGGTGCTAAGCTGATATACATTCAGTAGAAACAATGCTTCAAATTTTGAATTTGAATCTTTTCCTGGGCTAGTGATATGGAGCATGATATTCTCTTGCAATGTTGGGCAAGAGCAGTAGTAAGTTACAGCTCCCAGTCAGGCCCCTGGTCACAAGGGCAACAACCAGTGCTCTTTGGTGGACTGTGCTGCTAAGCCACGCCGTTTGGTAGGTCAAATGTAATAGATACACTTTCAACTTAATATTTTCAACTTAGGATGAGTTTAACAGCTGCTTTTATCTGTTCTAATATTATATGAGAGCTGGACCGATCATGAGCTGGCAAATATTAGCTACTAAATATTTGGCAAATCACAGAATCTTGACATTTTCACATATGAAGGTAGCATTTTCTCTTTTAAAATGTTTATTATTATTTATTTGCAAATTATGAGATATAATGTAATAATTCACTACATATATACAGTATGTAATAATCAAACTAGGATTGTTAGCATTTCCATCTCCTTAATTCTTTAAAAAATTTTTGATTAACATAACAATTATACATATTTATGGGTTAGAGTATATTTCAGTACATGTATACAATATGTGATGATCAAATTAGGTAAATAACATTTCCATCTCCTTATCTTTACTTTGTTTGTAGCTTTCAAGCTTCTCAGTTTGAGTTATTAATTTTTTTCCCCCACTGGGGATGAACCCGGGGCACTTAATCACTGAGCCACATTCCCAACCCTTTTTTATTTTGTATTTTATTTAGATACTGGGTCTCACTGAATTGCTTAGGGTTTCACTAAATTGCTGAGGCTGGCTTTGCATTTAAGATCCTCCTGCCTCAGCCTCCTGAACTGCTGGGATTTAAGCATGTGCCACACACTTGGCTATTCATAAAATATTTAATAGGATACTGTGAACTACAATCACCCCATGTGCTATGAACACTAGAGCTCATTACATCTACCTTACTGTAATTGTGTACCAAGTATTGGTACAATTGTGTACCAATACTTCCCTCTATCTTTCCCTCCCCAATTTCCCGGCCTCTAATAATCACTATTATACATTCTGATTGATTTCTTTTAATATCCACATATAAGAAAGACCATGCAGCATTTCTTTTTCTGTGTCTAGGTCATTTCATATAACATAATGTTCTCTAGTTTGGTCCATTTTGCTGAACATGATGATGGGATATCATTCTTTTAATGACCAAAAAGTATTTCACTGTGTATAGAGTATGCATTTGCAGACACACACACACCACCACCATTTCTTTATCCATTCATCTGTTGATATGCATTTGGGTTAATTCCATTTCTTAACTATGTGAATAGTGCAGCAATAAACATGGCATGCAGATGTCTCTGGTATTCTGATAGCTTTTCCCTTGGATATATACTCAGAAGTAGGATAGCCAGATCATATTGTAGATTTTCAGTTTTTTTTTGAGGAATATTCACACTATTCTCCATAGTGGCTGTACCAGTTTACATTCTCATCAATTGTATATATGAGTTCCTTTTACTCCATATCATCTCTTGCATTTGTTAAACAGATGTTCTAGCTGGGGTGAGATGATCTCACTGAGATTTTGATTTTCATTCCCCAGATGACTAATAAAACTGAGCATTTTTGCATAAATTAGCTGGCCATTTAAATTCTTTCTTTAGAGAACTGTCCATTCTCATACTTTACTCACTTTTTAATTGAATTATTTGGGGTTTGCTACTGTTGTCATTTTTTAAGTTCCTTATATATTCTGGACACTAATCTTTGTCAGATGAATATCTGACATATATATATTTTTCTCATTCTGTAGGCTGTCTTTTCATTGTATTGACTGTTTTCTTTGATGCATAGAAACTTCTTAGTTTGACATGACCCCATTTGTGTAGTTTTGCTTTTGTTTCCTGTGCTTTGGGGATCTTATTCAAATGATCATTGCCTGGACTAATATCTTGAAGTGTTTCCATTATGGTTTTTTTTCCTTTGGTTTTCATTTATTTGTTTATTTATTTTTTGGTATCTTCATAGTTTCAGATCTTATATTTAGAACTTGATCCATTTTGAGTTGATTTTTGTATAGAGTGAGAGATAGGGGTCAAGTTTCAATGTTCTGCATATGAATATTTAGTTTTTCCAACACCAATACCAACTTTTGAAGAGGCTGTCCTTTCTCCAATGTATGTTTTTGGCACCTTGGTGAAGACTCAGTTGGCAGAAAATTTATGAGGTTATTTCCCAGTACTCCATTCTGTTCCATTAGTCTCTGTGTCTTCTTTTATGTCAATACCATGATGTTTTCATTATTACAGCTCTAATTGATTTTGGTTACCAATAGAAAATTAGCAATGATAGTCTTTCTAGCACTCAGAAATCACAACATATGTAATTTTAATTCAATAATTACCTTCATTAAACGGACAAGGTATTGAATTCCTGCTATGTGTGATCAGTACCATTAATTAATAGGTATATAATGGTGAGAAAAAAGAAATGGTTTAGATCCTCCAAATTTTAAAACCTAGTGGAGAGACAGACAGAAAAAGAGCTATATAATTACAAAGTATAATTATAAAATGATCAAACTCCATGAAGATGATAGCCAGGTATTATGATGGTAAATAGCATGAAGACATAGTTAATTGGAAAGATTATTGAAAGCTTGCCTACAGAAGTGTTATTTAGGTCAAGATTTAAAGGATACATGAGTATCAGCTATACCACAAAACTAGCAGACAGACAGTCCACATGGTGGCAAGGCCCTCATGTTGGAAAGAGCTCCATGTTTGCTAGAAAGTAAAGAGGGTAATATGCCAACCATGGCCAGGATAACTGCTCAGGAAAAGGCTGATCGAATCCTTTGTATTTTGTGAGATGTCGTGAGGAGTTTGGATTTTTATTTAACCAGAAATATTTTGAAGGATTTTAAAGAAGCATAAATGCATCTATATGATGAATGACTATGGCAGGACAGAGGAGGAAACATAGAAAACAAGCAGAAGATCACTGAAATAATATCAGGGGAGACAACCATGCCCTTGACTAGGATGACAGAAGTGGAAATGAAGAGAAGTAAATGAATTGAAGGTATGACTTAAAGGCCTAATCCATGATTTATTGAAGGGCAGGATGTGGGTCATAATGGAGAATGACTTCTAGGCTCAAGTTTAAGCAACCGTCTGGTTGTTATACTACATATTGAGAGAATAATAAAAGAAGAAAGGTTTTCAGAGAGAAATTCTACTTTAGATAGATTAAGTTTGGGATGGCTATGGGTCATCCAAAAGCAGATGTCAAAAAGCTGTAAGATTCACTTATATCCCTGAGAGAGTTTCTACAAGATGGCACAGGGCGGAAGGAGCTTCTACACGGTGGACAGGGGAGAGCTGCACTGAGATACAAGTGTGGAAATCTGAAGAGAACTCTTCTAGATCATTCAGGAGAACACTGATCATCATATGCATGTAGCATGTGATCCCTCCCCCCTCAGGACTAGGAAAAAAAAAAAACTAAAAGGATTAGAGACAATGGTTCTTGGAGTTTACATAGGGCTGGGAAAAGTTCTTCTCATACCAACTAGACAGGAAAACCTCATGTTTCCAAGGCAGTGGGTAAGCACTTTGGAGGATCTTTTCCCAACAATGGGATGCAATAGACTAAACACAGCTCTGGTCCCACTTAACAAATCTAGAAAGTAAGAAAAGAAAGGATCAAATTATTTCCAAATAATTTAACTATTCCCCAGAACAAAGCTCAAAAATATTTATGAGAATACAAAAATATACAACATCCAAGAAGGTAAAATGCACAATGCCTGGCATCTAATAAAAAAAAAACTACCAGTCATACAAAGAAGTAGGGAACTATGACTCATTCACAAGAAATGTTTAAAACCAAGAATAAAATTAATCAACTGAACCCAACCCAGAAATGACCCAGATGTTAGGGTTAGCACACAAGAATATTTTCCCACATTTTAAGAAACTGAAGTAAAGATACGGGAGATGACAAACTGAAGTAAAGATATGAAAATGACAAAATAAAGCTTTCAGAGATGAAAACCATAATGACCAAGATAAAAATGTTATACATCAAATTAGATGAATAGCAGATTAGTCATCACAGGATAAAAGATTTATGGACTTGAAAATATGGCAATAGGAATAATCAAAATGAAATGCTAAAAAAAGATAATTAAAAAAGAGAACTTCACTGACCTAATTTAAAAATTCAAATGGAAATGGAAAGGCCTATATTAGCCAAAACAACTTTAAAAACAAGTTGAATATTAACACTGCCTGATGTCAAGATAGATAAAATGAACAGTGTGGTTTTGGCATGAAAATAAATAAACAAATCTATGGAACAGGATGGAGAGTGCGGAAGTAAAACTTTACATATATAGATAACTATCATTTAACAAATGTGAAGAGAAAATTCAGTTGAGAAAAATTCCTTTTCAAAAAATAATTCTGGAACCATTGCATATGTATGTTCAGGAAAATAAATTCATATATATCTCAAACCATAAAAAAATTAATTCAAAATTCAAAATGAACCTAAGCCTCAACATAGGATGTAAAACTTTAAAACTTGTACAAGTAAAAAAATCAATGTGACCCTGTTTAGGCAAATAATTTTCAGATATGACACCAAAAGCATGATGCAAAAATCCAGAAAAATTATAGTTGTATGTCATCAAAATTAAAGATGTCTGTTCCTTGAAAGACAATGAAGAAAAAATCCTGAATGGAAGAAAGCATTTGCAAAGTATATATCTGCTAAATAATTTATATCCAGGAAAAACATTATGTTCCATTTTTCTTAAAACTCAAAATTAAGACAATAATTCACCCAATTTAAAAATGACAGAAGAATTGAACAAACACTTTACCCAAAATGAATATATAGACAGCAAATAAGCACAGAAAAAGAGAAGGGGACCCAGGATATACCCTTAAAAAATACAGAAATGTAGAAGTTTAGGATGAAGGGAGTCATCAGATACTACAGTTTTCTCAACTTTTTAAAATCTAAAATAAAATTTGAAGTATCTGATCACCATTTCCTTCATGGCAGGCTCTAGCAGTAGAAATAGAAGTTCTTTTAAGATAGTTTGTAGCAACAACTTTTGTGACTTTTTATCCTTGTTTCTATTTCAAAACCATAACATATAACATTATTACTGATTCTAATTTACATAAGTTGTCTTCACCCCTAGTGTTACTATTTATAAAAGTTCCATTCAAAACTGTCTATCATAGGGAAAATGTTTCTTGTATTTCTAAGAAATATGCTAGCATATTCTGAAGAAGATTCATTCTAACTTAATGTTAAACTAAACATTATACATGGCATATATCATCAACAGAGTACAGAATATAAAATATTCACAGAAAAAATATAATTAGTATTTATGATATTTAATGGGTATTTATTAAAAAATTTTAACTAGAACAAATTAAATCTATTAGCACTCAGAAAACATTAGATGCTGGTGTGTAAGCTTAAGATAAATTATTTCAAGTGGCTAATTACATTGATTTTGTCTATTTATTTCCATTTTGTCATTGTAAAGCTACAGCCTTGAAACCTTCTAACTTAACATACTACAGAAGCATTTCAGATTAAATCCCTGTATTTATATCAGAAACAAAATTTTATTTCCAAAAATGGAAAGATCCAATGTGGTCTGTTCCCTCAACCTATTCTCTTGTTCAGACCCTTCACTGCGCCCCTCCCAGCCCATCATCAAATGCTTTCATAAGTGTTGTTTATGTTCACTGACTCTTCTTCCTATTCTCTCAGCCACGTCAGCCTTCCAAGAATGCTCTCTTTAAGCCCACCATGAAATCTCAGCGGCCAGCATCTCTGAGCACGTTTTTACTCTCCTGTTACTTAAGCTTGTTGCACCATTGGATGCTGCAGTTGGCTGTACTCTTTTCAACCCCTCACTCCCGCAGTGTTTTTCTTCTGGGATACTACCTCCCCTTTTTTTGCTAGCTATTCCTTTTCAGTTTCTGAGTTCTCCTCAGTTTCAATTTTGAATTTGCATGGTTCTATTTTCTACGCTCTTCTTTATCGTCTTCCTGGACAGTCTTATCCCCACCCATGTTTTTAGCACCCCCCAGTTATTTGCATTTCCACTAAATGAAGATTATTCTCCCTCTGGGAGCGAGAACACACTAGCCTGCCTCAGTTTATTGGCTAACTTCTACTGGACCTGGAGGAATCAGGTCAAGAAAATATGTAATTCCTAAGAGCTTAGAAGACATGTCTATTCAACAATAAACAAATCTGTTAAAAAAATATAAACTTTACCAAATAAAGGAACAACCAGATAATCCATTCCAATTTTTAACAAATTTACTTGAGGAGTAGTTTACAGTTGTCGGTCTCTGGGCAGTGTATAAAAGCTGTGGGAAACATCACAGGAGAGTAAAATATCAGAAACTTACTTGGTCTGGAGCCAGGGCTCATTCTACATTAATCTCATATTGAACATTCTGTCTCGTTAAAAGTAAACAAAGTAAATTAAGGTAAAATTTTTGACTACAGAATATAGCATTATGCTTCAGATTAGGGAAGTTCTGTTCCTAGCATTTGTGATACTTCACCATTATAGATGAAACCAATTTAAAGTGCTGATACTTTGAGCTTTAAACTTCCATGGACAAGGTCCAAGATGTAACTACAGTGAGGTTCATGTTAGTGGTTAAGGAACCCAGAGAATTTGGAATGGCTTTATTCACATAAATGCCACTAATAGAAGAATTTGTCATATTGTCACAAAGAAACTAAATTTCTCTTAATTTTTTAAAATGAGTATTCACTGACCAAATTTTTCATATAAATCATAGTTTGTAATAAATGTGTTTACTACTTCATACCCATATGTCATGTAATCATTGATTAGCTTATATAATCAATTTTTAAAAAAATTTTTTAAATGTCTTAAGAATACTTTCTTTGTATTTTTTAAATAAAATGTTAATGCTTATGGGAGTCATAATCTTAAGTTTTATATGTATATCAAATTTTAATTTTTTATCAAAATAGCCCATATTTGCATTTGGAAAAGAAAAAAAAATGTGTGTTCAAGGAAAGAGAGAGAGAGAGAGAAAGAGAGAAAGAGAGATAGGGAGAACACAAAGGATAATGGGATTAAAAGATAGTATGAAAGGGATTAAGAGATAGTATAGAAGTTAACATTAAATCAATATAATACATGTGCATCATAAAATAAAATATTAAAATACATGTGTGTCATAAAATAAAATATTAAAAGTTTTACTATACATAATAGATTTCAAGTTAAGAATTTTAATATGCTTAAAATTTCCATATTCATGTGTAAAAACACTTGCATATTGTTAATTCTGCTTCTAGTAACATACTGTTTTTAATTTTGTGATAATTTTTATATCTGAAAACATTTTGCAAGGTCTGTAAGCAAGATTATTTTTATAATTATTCATCTCTTGGTGTGTTCTTAGATTCATAAAGTAGCAGATAACAACAGTAAATATGTACAGTTAAAAAAGAAAGCCATTCTATTTAGTATTATCTGGTGAAGCTTTACTAAAAATGAATTATATTCATGTAATTTTAACAAGCAAAGAAAATTATAAATTTTCATGGAGCAATTATGAGTATAAAGTTGGTAGGTGAAGACCTTTAGAAGGAGCACTACGTTCCATAGCTGTCTATCAGTAAGCCTCTGAGCATACTGCTTGGAAGGCACATTTATAATAGGGTACAGGGAACAGCTGGCTAAGATCTTCATTTCAATTACTGTAACTAACATTTGCCAGAGGTGACCCTCAGTGTCCAGAATGAAAGGCCTTTTCAATCAGTCAATATATTTTCTACTACTAATTTTCTCTACTAATAAGATTGGAGCACACTATTTAATTATGTTTTAAGTTTCAAAATGTTTGTTTTAAAAAGGGTAAAGATGTTAGATTTTAAAGTTAAGTAAAACCCTAGAGTACCAGAGTCTTCTGTGTAGAAGCCTATCTTGTCAAAAGTTACAAAGTTGATGTCTAATATCTATATTGACTTTAGTTACTCAGGTCATGTCTAATATCTATACTTATGGGCATACTTTTTTCTGTAGAAACCTGTCTCATCAAGAGTTGTGGAGCTGATGACTAATATCTATATTGACTTTTATCAGAACACAACTGGAATTACTGTTGCATATTAATAATGAAAGTAAGCTTCTCAACTCATTGACTGGTGCAAACTTTCCCCGCAATTCTAAAATGTGAGCTTTTAGCATGTTTTCCTGATTCAAGAAGTCTAATTTTGAAAATGATAGTGCTGAACACACACACACACACACACACACACACACACACACACACACAAGCAGCCATCATGCAGAGGATCTAACATGAAGCAACAGATAGTGAAAGGTCATTCATGAAGCTGACATATCCTCTATATACTGCTTATTTCTTTCCATCCTGCTTTTAAAAAAGAATATTGTAAAGGGTATTTGCAATTCTTTATTTACGTGTTTCTTTTGAGCTCTGCCAGTTCACATAATTAAAAGGCTTCTGCCCTAAGTAAGTGAATGTCAAAATCCAGAGTGCATCATGAAAGAAAACAATTACAAACCATTATGATTTTTTGCCATTTGGTGCTTATTAAGCACGTGTGTTAGAAATTCAGAATTCTTACACTGCATTAATCTATCACTGTCCCCGATTTCTCTTCTTCAATTACATATGTACTTATGAGAAAAGGAAAGAATTTGGTTTTATAAATATGTTGATGTGAAAAATCATTCAAAGTCTAAATCTCAGAAAAATAGTTTCTTAGGATTTTTTCCTCCACTTTAAGGTTTAGATATCTTTTTCTTCTCTTAGAAAACATTATTTTCAAACTAATTTTATAATGTCCACAATGGCTTATGACATTATGGATTGGTCCAGTTTCTTATTGCACTAGAATACTTTTTAGTATTCTTCTCAAGTTGTACCATTCCTCTTTAAAATAGTAATAAGAAAAAAAACACTGTAAAGATAGAAATAGCAAACATATTGTTGCAAAACCACTGTATTTTCTCAAATTTAAATCACTATGGGATTTTTTCCTTGCTTTCAGGAAGCTTAAGTTTAGAACCAGTATTTCTAAATTATTTCATTTAAAGTGTAGACAGATGCCTGAAAATTACCATCCAATGACAGTGGAAAAGGTACACAACTCTGTCCTTAGAGCTGATGGAAAACTAACCAATACTAGTGAATATGAAAATTTTTGTGACTGAAAGCTATGATAAAATGAATTAACTCATTCTTACCCTAAAATATGGGTTTGGGGGCATTAACTGTATTATGAATTATTCAAACCATATTACTTTGCCTCTGCCTTCTTATGCTTTTGAGACAATACCATTTTATTTTCAGAATGTTTACTCTTTCTAACAATAATGCTTCCCAAACTGCCTATCAGGGGGCCTTGTTGACCTCCCTTTATACATGTGGAGCATGTTACCACAGACTTAGTGTTGTTGTCCTCCCAGGCACACTTCTGGTTTAGGGATTTTATGGGCCCTAGTAAACTACAAAAGCCTACATTTTCTAGGATCAGTTTCGTAGTCTTTCTGCAGAACCCCCTAAAAAATGAAAGGCAAAGAACATCAGGAACTCAATTGCATGACAAACAAAAGTAAAGTACATCAATCAGTAAAAGACAAATAAATTTTAGAATGCAAAGAGATTGCAAGTGGTAGTCAAGACAAGGCTTAAGTATACTGTCTGGAACCTGTGCTTCAGCCTGCTGGAGCATCAACATGGAACTTCAAAGGAGAGAAATTAGTGAGGGCCAAATCAGTCAGTTACTAGGAGTCAGAGATTGTCACTCTCAGGAGTGAAGAAAAATTTGAATGAAGTTGTTATAAAGAAAGTTTATCTAGCTATCCACTTTCAGCCAACCTTTAGCCCTCTGATTCCCTTATCCAAATCCTGCTCAACAATCGCCCGGCACAATTTTCCCTACATAGCAATGCCTACAAACGAGTGCGTAACCACCAAAACCTATTTTCATGTAGTCAAGTGTAAACAGATACATAAAAAGATAGATAACTAGAAGGTAGATAATTAGTCATAGTTTAATTATATACACTCTATTATGTCTGCACTTCTTCCTTAATAATAATTTTTGTAAATCTCCCAATACATTTCTAATGCATTCTTCTCAGTAACTGTGTAATACTGCATGTTATCAATAGAGCACAATTCATCCAACCATTCTCCTGCCAATGGGTATTCTTTTTGCTTATATTTTTGTTCATTTGCTACAACAAACAATTCATTCATGCAGTAGGTTTTCATTTAAAGCCCTCTATGTACTATTCAAATCTAGGAATAGAGCAGGGGGGCAAAAAAGGAGTTCTTACTCTCACAGAATATCCATTCTAATGGTGGAGAAAGGCAGTAGTTTAATATGTAACATAATGTTATATTTTTATGAGGCTAAATAAGGAAATAGAAAGGCATAGGGAATTTACTTTATACTTTGGATGGGGTGATCAAGGAAGACCTCTTTGAGAAGACATTTGATCAGGAATCTGAACAACTTGCAGGAGTAAACCATTAGGAGTGTTAAGAGAAATCCAGGCAGAAAGAGTAGCCAGTGTCAAGGTTCCAAGAACGGAGCAAACGTGATTGAGAACCCATGGGGACAGCCAATCATGGGTGGTGCACAGTGATCAAGAAGCAAGCCAGGATGTCAGACAGACACTCTGGCCAGGATCCAGGTGATACAAGGCTTGGAAGGAACTTTAGAAAATGTCACAGTAAATATTCACAGACACTGTCAGATTTGTCTCCCCCAAGACTACTGCAATCACACTTCTATAAGCAATCAATGATCATGGGCAGTCCAAGAACATAGATAGGCTGGTCCAGAGTCCTAACAGTTATTTGTCAGTCATTTGAGTTTGCTTTTCAAAATCTACTCATAACTTGAAATCGGCCTATGAGAATAAAATATTTGTATATGAAGGCTATACAAATGCAAAATATTCTTGTTAGTTTATCTTATCTGTCAAACCCAAAGAGATCTGGAAATTAGATCTGCCAGTGGGTAAGAGTTTCACAGTGAAAAAGTATCTCAGGCTGAGAAAAGATGAAATTCTGGTGTAATCTCAGATCCAATGGGCTCTTGAATAATAGTTGCCGAGGATAGAACTGAAGACGTCAGAGTGGCTATGTCAACACAAAGCATTGGATAGGATAAGTTGCTAAAACTTAGGTACCAACATGAGCTAGAATTCTCTTAGGTTGGAAGGAAATGATCTTATAAATACAGATGCTCCTTGGCTTGCAATGAGGTTATTTCTTGGTAAACCCACATATTTATTCATATATTCAAAATGTACTTGGTATCCCTAACCTACCAAATACCATAGCTTAGCAATCAACTGCAGATGACAGTTGTTTATCCTCTCCGTGCACAGCTGCCTGGGAGTGCAGCTCACTTCCTCTGCTCAGCATCATGAGAGCATGGTACCACATATCACTAGCCAGGGAAAATATCACAACTCAAAATTGTAAGATGGTTTCTATTGTTGGCTTTCAAGTATCATTGTGATAAAGCAACTTAAGTTAATAAATATGTATAAACGGGTAAAAAAATAAAGTAAAAGGAGCTTGCCTTTGTCATTGTTGTACAAACTTTTCTCAAAAACTTCTGGTTTCATCATCTTAAACTGATGTTTTTACCTTCTGCCAGGAAAGAAGAAGAAGAAAGTGGGAACAGCCTAGAAAAAAGCACAAAAGGGGAGGCAAATCCTTGAAGAATAAGAACCACAAATATCTATTCAAGTCTGTGTTGCCTTCTCATGAAAAGGGGTTAAGGAACTCTTAATAATCTAATATTTACAATATAGTAAAAACCCATATTACATTAAAACTTATGGTATTTTTAGAGGATTATGAAACACTCATATATGTGAAAAAGAAGACTATAAAAGATCATAGAAGAGATATTAATTCCACCTCAAGTTTAAAACTCCTAATGGAGAAAATAATAAATAAAAGCCAACGGATACCTGCTAGGTAATAAGGCACAAATTAAGTTTTAATTGCATCTTGGGGTTAAAAGGAGACTTTTTTAATTAAACAAAAAGAAAGAGGAGAAACGCCTTTTAAAAGCCAAGCAGTCAATAAAATGCTATTCTCTTTTTCCAGCAATCATTTGGCTTTTAAAATTCAGATAACCTTCCCTAAAAAAAAAAAAAAAAGCATTTCCTCTAGTCTAGACAACATAACCCACTTCCATCTTAGATAGGGCACTTGGGAACGGGGATCTGTCTCATTTCACTCACACCATATATGATTCCACATAAACCAGGACTGTATGTCCCTCCACACCCCAAACAGGGATCCCTGTGAGGCAGGACTTCCTACTATGAGCCAAGGCCTTCAGCAAATTCTGTGTGTGAAAATACATTTGTTCCTGTTTTCTTTTCACTTACCTTGAAAAGTCTCATCCCCATGACACTGATGGTGGCTTTGGGTGTTGGCTCAAGAGAAAGCAAGCAGCAGAGGGAGGTGGTTTCCTGTGGAGCAGGCAACTTCAGACATCAAGTCCAGGTCCTCCGGTGAACACTAAAACTGAGAAGTCAACACCAGGGTAACATCAGGAAGCTAAGTGTTTCATTATACCTACGCACTGAGTAGTGAAGCATTCTGACCGCTGAATTTTCTTTAGAGTTCTGCTTTTTTTTTTAATATGTTTTCAACTTCAAAAATCTTTTATAAAAGCCTTTTATAACAGACTGCATTTTTGAAGAAAAAAAAAAGCAAGCCTTCTTTAAGATATATTTATTGTCTGGGAACCATTATTTGCACCCCTGGTAACAGAATGGATTCTTCATTAAAAGGGCTGTAGTGTCATATGAGTATTTCTTGGTAGGGTCCCTTCAAATATGCTGTGGTTCTTGCTATATAGCTAGCATCTGCCATACCAACAAGGAAAATGTGCCAGAAATAAGTGTGGACATTTTTTGGCTCTAACCTGTGTTTATGAACTAAATGAAGAAGAAGAAAGAATTGTCATTTGGCTTATTCAGATTAAAAAGACATGTTGAGCTTATAATTCCTAAAGCTCCTCCAATTCTTAAATTTGATGTGCTACAATGTGCTAAATTTGGAGCACCTGTGCTTTTATTTTCCTAGAACCACACTGAAAATCTAAACAAATAACTTTACCCTTTAGTCTCTTGTTTAACGAACTTGATTTATTCCTGATAAAATATGGGAGGATGTGACATAGACTATGGTTTTCTGGGTTGGTTTTGTGTCAGAACTAGAAGTCTGAGTGCAAGTCTGTTACAGAAAATTCATGTTATTCCCTTATGAACAATATATGAGGAGAATATGACCGAAAACATAATTAGTTCTATACTTAAGGTACATTATAGGTGAAATAAATTTTACCTAGTCAAAATTAGGACAAACGTGTTCCCATTTCAGTTCATTAGATTGGAAATTTACATACAAAGTTTGAAAATATTGAATTATAAATAAACATTTGAAATGATATCTGTTCATACACTAGAGACTATTTGCATCTACATTTTACCTAGTCAAATCAGTTTTCTTGAACTTGTGTGTCTAAATAGAATGTGGTCATACATTTTAGTGTACCTATAGTCTTATTTTGGTTGATCCCATAAGAAGGAAGAGAATTTGATTACCATCACTTTGCAATTTCTTTGTAAACTCTCTTTATTTCCTTAGGAAGAAATCAACCATGGAACAGCTCTTAATAAAATATCATTTCTTTACATGAAAACTTTAAACCTTGAAGTGTTCTTCAAAGTTTAAGCTTTAGTTATACATTTTGAATTTAAGTAAAACTTGCTCACTTATCAGTTAAACTAAATTATACCAGCTGAAAACAAATAATAATGCATTTTTTAAAAAACAGTTTAATATCTTGCTCTCACCTACAATCGCATCTTAACTAAAAAGATGGCACAAATATCTGCAACTGCATCTTTCTATATAGAAGTATAATGATAAAGATCTTATTTTAATTCAGGAAACTTATTAACCACAAATTACATGTAAAAACATGTACCTATATCAAAGACCCAACTGAGTTTGAAATAGAGAGGGTGTTTGGGTTTTGTTTTGTTTTGTTTTTGTTTTTGCTGTTCTCTGTCAACCTTTATGATGCACTCACTATGGTTTATCTGGTGTCTTTACACACTATTGAGAGACAACCTCAGCAAGAAAAAAAATGGATTTAACTTGTCAGAGCAAAAAAAAAATCAAGGAAAAATTATAGCAGTGACATGGTATAAAACAAAAGAGATCATTTGAAGTGAGACAGATATGGATTCAAATCCTGACTCTACCTCTTAGTAACCAGATGAGTTTTAAACAAGTTAATTATCCTAAGCCACAAGGTCTTCATCTGTAAAATAATGCTTGCCCCAGGATTGCTTTCAGCCAGCACATGGAGGTATTACCATGCTGGCTAGTGAAGAGTGAAGTACTTCATACATTCGTAAAGAGCTGCTCCCCAAATTCCACCAGTCCCCTTGTCCCATTCTACATCAGGATCCTCCAGACCTCATCAAATTCAGTAACCCCTCAAGAGTTGGAGAGGCTTCTGAAATTCTCCTTCAATGCTACATTCTGATTGGTCAGTGCCCTTGTCCTACCTATTAAATATTTTTAATATCCCCATATCTGTCTTATGAAGTATTTTAAGAATTTAGTGAGATAATAATACCTAGCATTTACTAAGTATTGTGCTCAGTATTATAAATTGTCTAACGTGCCCAATCTCACAAGGCTAGGTGTGTCTTCTGTGGCTTATCAGGAAAATCCCTCATTTGATAAGGTCATAGAACCCTTTCTTCCCCCATTAATTTCTTCCTTTCTGAGGTCATTGGCAATGCTGACTACATGTCATTGGTATATACGTGTTCAGCAATCTTAAAAAGCAAGAAAATAAAACCATTTCTAAACTAGATCAAAATGTGTTCATCAGCACACTGAGATTGAATTTCAAGATGACTTTTTAAATTTTCATGTCAATCTGTTTAATTAATGGAAGTCTGTACATTGTTTCTGTTTGCATGTTTGTATCATTTATTGACAGATATAATCATTGTTAACAACACATAATTTGAAAGGGGAAAAAGATGTATGGCTCAGTTTATGAAGTATTAACCCAAATGTTTAAGGCAAAGAAAGGTTTAGTTCTCAAAAGACAGCATAAAATAAATTCTGTTTCTCCAAGTTGATGGTTTAAGAAAATAGCTAATTCAGAAATACAAAAATCTAGAATATACATATACATACAGATATATATTTGACTTTGAAAAGTAATTTCAAAGTAAATATATATAAAAAGTAATTAAGCAAATAGATGAACTGCACAGACATTTGCTTCTTTCCCAGATTGACTGTTATTCTCTGTTAGTATGGAATGATGATGAGAGTGTACATCCCAATGCATTTCTACTCATAACTGGCCTGTGTGTGAGAGATTAGAAGCACTTCTGTTCCCTCACTATTCCTGCTGGCTTGATGGGGCATAATTAGTGTAGAATATTAGGTAAGACCGAGAGCAGGTAGCTTGCCAATCAGATTTACTATCGAAACCATGGGTGTTGCCACTTCTAGCCATTTCTGACTGTACTGCTAGGAATTAAATCACGGCATTAGCTGAGCACTCTTTGGCTCTGGAAACCTAGTAGGTCATCAGTTTATGCCCCCACCCTCTAGACAAGTGGCAGGTGGAGCACACTAGCTACTGCTAATGCCATGAGCTGGAGGCTCTGGCTAGTAGATGAGAGTTTACAGGGTTTTGTTTTTTTTTAATTCATCAGGCCATATGCTGCCAGGCTCTCATGCAAATAGATGAAATTGCAAATAATAAAAAAGAACCAACTGTTTTAGCGGTTGGCTGTTTTTTCTCATCATTGCCATCTATGTGAGAGGCCAGTTAATGAAAGAGGGGTCTTGGACTCCCAGTGACATCAACCTAGAGGGATAGATACTTCAAAATCCAGGCTTCATTCAAACCTCTGCCCTAGGGTAACTTGGTGCCAAGCGTCTATTTGGCTGGAAAGTAGGGAAGCCTGGCCTTCCAGCTGGCCTGGAGATTGGGCAAGCTTCTCGAAAGCTCCCTGCAGCTGAGGCCCATTGTCCACTGATGTGAGAACAGAGAAAGGTTAAGTTTCGTTTAGGTTGGGTTAAGTTGGGGCTCATGGGTTTATCAGCTTCAGACACACTTTGAATGAGCAGCTTTAGAAATAGAAAAGATTAGTCAATGCTGTTTTCTATTTTAAAACCATAAGAACATTAGCATTTGTAGGCTTTTTGAAAAGCACTAACTCTTTAATATCAAAGACTGTAGAAAATTGTCTCCAAGCAGATTCTAAACTCTTACCCAGAATACTTACATTTAAAATTAAAATGTTGCTAAACTTTTGTATAATTTCTGCTATTGCTCTATTCATAATTATTACCAAGTTTCCAGTCTGTACAAATGGAGAATTTCACACCCTGGATAGAATTCACACATTTATTTCCCATTTTAAGGCAATAAACCTCCAACCAAAAAATGAAGTAGACCGACTCTGAATTCATGTCTATGTGCATATATTTTAAATAATTCTGTTTTTGAAATGTTGTGCTAACGTTCATTTGCACCTCTCTCAGGTCACTTTGAAACCGTAATTTGCACCTTTTTAAAGACAATTCAAAACCAGTTGTACACAATTAATATGCAATATATTGCAGTTCAAGAATTGTCAAAATAAACATATCACAGAAATATATATATAGCTACATGTGTGATACTGGGAGAAGTCTGTGATGAGTCTCTCATTCAACTCTTGCTGCACAGCAAGGGTGTACTGAAGAGTACTTGGCCCAGAGGAGCCAAGGCACAACAAACATCTTGCAGGCAACCAGAAGCAAATTCTTTCCCTCCTAGTTTTCCTACCACATCACTAAAACTGGTGTTCTTACTGTCTTACTGGCTTTTCTTTGCCCTTTAGTTAACTGTAACCTAACCTAACCTAACTATGAAACACAAATGGGCTTAGCTCTACTATTCAGGAATGGTTCCCAGATCTGTTAGGGAACAAGTCACAATAAAAGGTGCAAAGTTTGCCTCCAACAGACCATGATAGACACACTTCACACAGCTGCTCAGTGAAATTAAAAAAAAAAAAAAAGATAAGTTTATAGAGGAAATTAACATTTTTGGAAAAACTAGTTCATGTTGCATATAAACAATAAGGACAACAAAAGATAATATGCACTTGAATTTTTCAAGAGAATGCTATTAGAAAGTCCTGGAACAGGGAATAATGGGCTCTATAGTCACTGATATTCATGATCCTGTATTCCAAATCAATTTGATTTTTTTTTTCCCTAATGCCAAAGCATTGACTTCACTGGGAGACAAGATCTATTGGTGAAACTCACTGTGTAATGTCCTTCAAGAAAAGGGCTATTTTCCTAACAAATTTAAAACTGAGAAAGTTGCACCTAGATCAACCTTAACTTGAATATGTATGTTGAAGCAAGAAATGACTTAGTTCACAAAAGGTAAATGCCAAGACCTGAAGACATTTCCATGTTATAGGAAAGCATGCATGTGAGGTATGGAAGAATAATATTCTACTCTCTCAGTAGGAAATTTAAAGATATATTACTTTTCACAATGAATTTTAAAATTTAAAATTTATATTTAATTGTGATAAACTCTTCTATCATAGGAAAATGATAAAAATAATAAAAATATATTTACAAGATATAAAATTACTTAGGCATTATTATGTACTAAAGTATGAAAACCAATAATAAATTTTCAGAACAAAATGATTAATTAGATTTAAGTGTTAAAAAGAGCAAGTACCTAAAGAATTTATTGATGAAAATTCTACGATTAATTAGGTGAAGTACTGACATCATAAAAAAGTATAGATGGTTCTCATACATAGGAAGCAAATATTTAATAATTTCCTCTATTCTTTCTTTAGCATTAGAATTCTTGCTTTAATTTTTTAATTTAAATTTGTTTTTTGTTGATCATTAAAAACATAAAAATTATATATACTAATGGGGTAATGTGATATTTTAATACATGTATCCATTGTATAATGTTTAAATCAGGTTAAACCATCTTCTCAAACACTTATCATTTCTTTATGGTGAAAACTTTCAAAATCCTTTTTCCTGGCCTTTTGAAATGTACAATACATTATTGTTATCTGCAGCACACCAGAACTTCTTACTCATATCTAACTGTAATTTAATGCCAATTAATTAACCTTTCCTCCTCCTTCCCTCCCTCCTGATCTCCCCAGCCTCTAGTAACCACCATTCTACACCCAACTTCTATGAGATCAACTTTTGTAGATTCCATATATGAGTGAGGTCATGCAGCAATACTTATCTTTCTGTGCCTGGCTTTCTTCACATAACAACCTCAAGTTCCGTCCATGCTGTTGTAAATGGTAGGACTTCATTCTTTTTTTATGGCTAAATAGTTCCCTGTTGTGTATATATAATACCCTGTTGTATTTCCTTTATCCACACACCAGTTGATGGACACTTGGGTTGTTTGCATCTCTTGGTTATAATAAACAGTGCTGCAACAGATATGGAGGTGCAGATGTGCCTTCAACAGGCTGATTTCATTTCCTTTGAGTATATACCTAGTAATGATATTGCTGGATCTTATGATAGTTCTATTTTTAATTTTTTAAGGAACCTCTGTATTTTTTCTCTATTGATTCATTTACATAAATGGTAGATTCAATCTATTGGACTCCTAGTGAAGTTATTTCAAAGAATAAAGAGGCTGCCTTCAGGAGACAGATGAATTCCTTCCTTCCTTCTCTTCTTCCTTCCCTCCTTCCCCTAACAAATATTCATTAAATTCCCCATTATGTGCCAGTCACTCATTGTTCTAGGCGCTGGTCACCTATCTGTGATCAAGAAAGACTCTGATCTTATAGAACATCAAACCCTTAACCAGGAAAATAAATAAATTAACACGATAGAGGCTATGATAAGAGATATAAGACAAGTGAACAGGCAAATATAAGAATAACTGGCTCACAGGAGCAGAGACATTTTAGATATCTGAATGTGATACTTTTTCTGGTGTGGAAAGCACAGTATAATTTACTTAGGAAATACTCCTAGACACACAAAATCTTTTCAAAACTACATAAAGCATTAGAAATCATTCAGTGTCACTGCTCCCTTTAAATGATAAAGCTGAAGTGGATTAACTGGCTTACCCCATGTCCCATGGCCAACTGAACAATTAGCTTTCATTGTTAAAAAAGTAAAGGAGAGAGCATTATTGTATGTATTCACTAATAGTCCATCCATGACCCTAATACCTGTATTTAAATGGCAGAGCTAAAGCTGATTATCAACCCAGTTACAAAGGGAAGAAGCTATGTAAATAATGGTCTTCATCTTATTTGATGGTTTCATCACTCTTACATGGCATATGGACCTGGTTTTGATATCAAATTCTAACTCTCATTCCTTTATAATAATAATTAATTTTTAAGAATGATCTAAGAAGTTAACATTGCTTGGATACTACATACATATGCAAATGCACAGAAAACATTAGCATCAAAATGTTCTCCTGAACTTTGTAAGAAGTATCATCATAATATTTAAAATCTACAGAACTAGATCATATCTTAAAGTTTATTTAATTAATAATACAAGAATGACAAAACCACTGAACATCTATAAAGCATGTTATCACTATTTCCATAATCCAATTTGATCTTCAAATAGAATGGCATAATGTCGAAAGATTTTCTAATTCTTTTGGAGGAAAGAAACAAATTCAGAGAGGACTTGCCTAAAGTCACACAGTTAGCAAACATCAAAGAGAAATAAAACACAGGCTTCTCATCCCAATCTTTATGCATTTTTACTAAAACACCTACTTCTCCATAAACATGTATAACAGGGTCCCCGGGTACTTCTTCGAATAGCGCCAAGATCCAGGGAAGCTATGAAGGAAGAAACAAGTCCTTTGCCTATTACAAGTTCATAGTAAAACTTTATCACTCATGCACATGTGTGTGCATACACACACAGGTCAGTTTACTTGAAGAATGAAAGAAATAATTTCCCCCAGCAGTCAGGTCTTTCTGCACATTATCTCATTTACAAACATCTCTCTCTTGAAGATGTCCCATTAGAACATTCTGAGGCTTCTATCTAGCTAACTTGTCTTCTTGCTTTCTAAGAATACACCAAAGAAGAATACATCAAAGAAGCACATGGGAATAGTTATAACAGATTAATTTGCATCCACCATTAAAAACCTAAATGCAGTATATTTAAAGGACCATGTACAAACAGAGGCAATATGAGACAGAGAAGTGCCCCAGGCATCAAAGCAACCGGAAATTTGTCCTACTCTGCTAAAGAAACCCACTACTGAGAGATAGATTATCTTATCCATCTGGATGGATTATCCCATATAGCCAATGTTGCTATTATGTGAATCCAGCTCAGTGTAATATTCCTAAATACAGAGAAGTTTGCCTTGGGATCACCAACTCCTTGTTCAGGGACTTGTATATAAAGCTCTAACACAGCCCATTAAATCAGGTGGTTCAGAGGCATTTCACAATTCTGACTTCTAGAACAAGCATAGATAATTTAAAAGGCTGACAGACCCCATTATTTTTACACTCAAGTGCATCACATTGAATTAACAGACAAAGGCCACATGATGTGTGACATTTTTTTCCACTGATAATCATTTATGTGGTGCCACTTTTGCTACCATATTCTTCTTGTCCATGGGCTAGACTCCAATAGACAGTCACTAAGCAGTCATTCAATCAGCTCTCAGTATTTTATTTGTTTTTCTCTAACTGGGAAAGCTATTTTGAGAGATTCTCACTGATGGTAATCTGATATGGTGGGAAAGAAGCTTAAATGTAAATAAGATATTAGTAGAAAGAGAGAAAATATATATAACTGATACTACTTGAGTCTAGGGTTGTCCAATGTATTGAGAAAAAAAAATATGACCTTGAATTTTTTTTTTGTGGCCACACAGGTCAGACACTGCTGTTTAATGACTAAAACCCATCACACATATCTCAAGACAAGAGTCTAGGATACACACACATGATTACACATGATTCCCCATAAGGGTGGACATTTTCAGTGTTCAAACCTACAGACACTGAAGGAGCTAGAAAGTTCCATTTAGTGGTTGGTCACTAAAAGCCCATTGTCCTTGACTGACAGCTCTTTGGAAGAACTAAAGCCTTAGAAGAGAAGGCTGCCCTCACTGTAGACCCTCCCATCCATACCTGAGCCAGAGAAGGATACACCAAATGCATTTGGGGCAAGTGGCAAGGAACAAAGAAGTATAATCTGGTCCTATCTAAGTAAACTCCCTCCACAAACACCCTGGCTTTCCCTAAGGCCCTGTCTCTGGAGGGGACTAGCTCCCCCAGGCTTGGCCATTCCTGAAACCCTCATGGCAGCCATTCTAAAACAGAGAAGGCTGAACCTTCCTCCAGACCAGCTGGGCCAGCCTTTCTGAGATGGGTCTGTGAAGTCCATATCTCAGCCCTGGACTGGACAATGGTTAGGTTCAGGAATCCTGAACAATTTCCTTTGCCTCTTCTCATCCAAGAAGAGGGAGGGAGTGAGGTTACTGCTATTGTTGAGCTGAAAGTTTTTTGTTTTTTTTTTTAAGCAATCCTGCAATGGGCTACTTCATCCAGGAATCTACAAAGCTAAGAAAACACATACACACACAAGAACATACATGTACACATATGCGCACGCACATACACACACACACACACACACACACACACAGGCCCTCAGAGCTCAAGGATCCACAAGCCCAGCAGGTTTTAGGAGCCAGGACCTGAAGCCCATCAGCATCTGGAAGGGATACTGGGTTCCCAAGGACAGCCATGGCAGCTCTTGCCCATAGACATGAGGAGGTGTAAGCTGCTAGTCACCGGCGGCCGTGCTGCTTCCCAGAAGACCTACAGGGCCATGGAGGCACAGGGAAATTGGGCCAGGGTGTAGGATACAGAGGGGATAGGTGCCAGCACCTTCCCAGGTAGACTACAGTGGGCACCATGTGGTCCAGGAAGAAGATGAGGAAGTACATCCAGGCAATAAAAGGATCAGGCCCCAGGAAAGTGTAGATGAGGCCCAGAAAGACATAGATGGTTTCCATGTTAATCTGGTAGGCTCTGAGACAATGCTCCATGTCAGCGTCATTCCAGCAATACTGGAGGCCCATGTCTCAGGGCATCTTCAGGGCTGGCAAAAGCCTTCTTCTGCAGCCTCACTGGCCTGTGATAACTACCACCTTGTCCATCTTGACGACCAGCAGTGTGATGCAGAGAAGGAAGGCTGGGAGCGACTGTCCATTCATGGTTGCCAAGCTGGGGGAGGCATCATGGCCAGCTGGCGGGAGCTCCAACTTGGTACAGCATGACTGTAGGTATGAACATCCCCAATATCACCTTGATTTTAAGGTCAGAAAAATAATTTTTGATTTTACCTTCATATTTTCATAAATGGTATTTTTGACCCTAATGAATATGGTCATAAAACACAACTACCCTTTGAGAAATAAAGGAAAATATTCCTACCTGATCTCTCCCTACTTTCTAATTATTTGATTTGATGTTTTATAAATTCTCAATTTCATATATGGAAAAAATCACACTTACAATTTCTACTATCAGTAATGTTATAATTAGTATAATTGTATATACATTGTGGTTTTCATTACTAAAATAATGATTGAAAAGTGACAGCTTCGATTAAGTAATTCATAAGCATGAGATATGACTGCAGAACAATGAAACTATTAGGGACAAACATACTAGAACCTGCATATTCAAATATTTGCTGCCAACACAGAATTCTTTTAGATGGAGTCAAAAAGCAAATGCTATTGGCATTTGGAAATTAAAGAGAGAATTTCAATTTATAAATGAGTAAAAATTGTCCTCATTTCATCCTTAAATGGTCTTTCCTTCCTTCAATATATTCTTCTTTCCATCTTTTTTTTGACCCAAAACAGTATGTCCAGAAATTGACCATTTGATTAATTTACCATACATGACTCCAGATAAACCCGGAAATCTACCTTTAAATGTTGAAAATTTGCCATCAGTGAAAAGTCACCTACCACATGACTCACCTGTAATGAAACACCTTTACCTACAGAACTCAAAATAGAGAAGGGTATTATCCTTTAAACACTGTACATTAACTAGTGTCTAATACAAGTATTAATTCATTTCATGAGAGGACATTTCTGTGGCTACGTAGAAAAGGTATATCCCAAATATGGTCTGTCTACATTATAACAAAAGAATTTAGTTTTGAAAATACCATCCAACTTTTTAGATTAATTAGCCCTCTATGTCTGTTACAAAGCTTTCACCTACAGATCCTATCTCCAGCTTGAAAACTGTTCTCACAAACCCCTAGAGCCCCACTTACTTATCCAGCTACCTTATACCTAATGACAAAGAAAATTAAATCCTAGATTTATCAATTACCTTATTTCAAAACACTCTATTCAGAAAAAAGAATAACATCCCACTATTATGTTGATATATTTGAAATAGCAAGTTGAAATTTTCTGATGGTGTTGTGGGATCTTTGAGAGGTGGACTTTTTCCAAGACACCGCTCTAGGCTCTATGTCTTACTGATTAACTCTGTCATTTAGTGCAGGCTGCAGGCTTCTCCCTGTCAGCTCAGGTTTGTGTGCAGATAAGTCATGTTCTTAAAGTGCACTGAAAACCACCCTAACAGATGTCCATAAAACTTAAGATATGGATGTCATTTTTAAAGCATCTCAGAGATGAAATCGTTTGCTGAGGCAGTCTTGAGGGCCTAGTAAGCAAACAAAAATGTCTTACGACTGTCATAGGCTGCCTGGGATACACAGAATTGACTTCCAAATTCTTTCAAACCTGTGAGTGGAGATATCCCTATGTAAAGAATTGACTTCACAAGAGGACAGAAACCACTTGACATAGTCATTCAAAAAGGGACACCTAAGAAGGCCACCAGTTGACCAACATTACCCTTATGGACTTAAGACACAATGGTGTCTTTAGCAAAAACTGCAGAGGATGATAGGAAAGGAGCTGGGATATGAAGGTGCCTCAGGTGAGCCTCACATCCTCAAAGTCTTATGGGGAACTTCCTTGACAATAGACACAACTCTGTAGGTATGGATGTGAGCATCCTTTTCTCTCCAAATAACATTCTCTATTAATTTGAAGCAAGATTACTGATATAGATTACCTGATAACTCCTGTCTTATCATATCTAAGGTCTAATAAATTTGATATGTTAGGAAAATTTGGTGAATCACATTATACCCCAATTGGTACTTATTGACTTGTTGACATTCACTATCATTTTAGAATTCAAATATTATGTCCTGAAATGTTATAGTTACTTGGAGACTATGTTTTATCTCCACATGCCTGGTGTAAGAAACTCTGGTCTCCAACTGCTGTACCACTGATGGCATCCCATCCTGTCACAGCTTTTAGTCTAGTATCTAGACCCTTCTCTTTCTTCCCAGCTTTGAATTTGTATTAACATATTTAATCAACTACTAGTCCTCCCTGTGGAGCATCAACCATATTTCCAAATGTTTCCTCATCCTGTTTTTGAGGAATCATTTCCAACTGGCTTCCAAAACTTCATATCCTGAATCAGATTTCAGATTACATCCAATTCCCTCTTTAACCTGCCTAAATTGCCTTTCTTCCCTCTTACGAAAACTTAATGAGGCCAGGCACAGTGGTGCATGCCTGTAATCCCAGCAGTTTTGTAGGCTGAGGCAGGAAGATTGCAAGTTCAAAGCCAGCCT
Source organism: Ictidomys tridecemlineatus (assembly GCF_052094955.1). NCBI lineage: Eukaryota > Metazoa > Chordata > Mammalia > Rodentia > Sciuridae > Ictidomys > Ictidomys tridecemlineatus. Next base: position 148,327,184 of record NC_135483.1, on the reverse strand, counting down.
CAGCAACAGTGAGATACGAAGCAACTCAGTGAGATCCTGTCTCTAAATAAAAATACAAAATAGAGCTAGGGGTGTGACTCAGTAGTCAAGTGCCCTGAGTTCAATCCCTAGTATCAGAAAAAAAAACATCAAAACTTAATGATCCCTATTTATTTCTTCCATAAAGCATTCCATGGTTCTTCTAGCCCAATGTTTTTCAGACTTACTTTGCATCACTCTGGTATGTTGCTGAAATGCAGTTTCTGATTCAGGAGATCTGGATCGGACCTGAAATCAACATGATACCCACGTTATTGGTCCTTAGATGCACTTTGAGTAACAAGATTCTAGCCTACCATAGTTTCTACTTCCTCTAAATCATCTAGGACAGGCACTATGCATGATTTATTCATGTTTATATCTTCAGTGATCCACAGAGTGCTTGACACATCAAAACACTCAACAAATGTTTGCTGGATAAATGATTAAATTAATAAATGTGTCACATTCACCCTGGCACTTAGAAAATTCTATTTAAAATAGAATATTTTTATATGCACTTTTTTCTTTAACTGAAATCTAGTTTAGGGCAGGTATCAAATTCTATATTTGTCTCTTTAAAGAGTTATATGTGTCCACTGTGTCCTCAGAAAACAGGCACTTGGTATAAATTCTGATTGAACAGTTACATAAAAGGGTTGATTGAATAAGTCACTGGAAGAGGAAGGGTATCATGTTTAGCTTACACATCAGGTACTAGAAGATAAGAGTCATTAACAAGCTGGCATACTTGTAGATAGAAAGCCTCAAGTCCTGCAAAGGCACACAGAGGGCAGAAATATTAAAATCAGTAACCAGGAAAATAGGCCTTTTGTAGACACAGGCGCACTCTAATGAGAAAAGTGCTTCAGTCTGTTGAAATGCCAAGCCAGTGGTTGATATGCTTGGGAATAAAACCAAGCATTATTACAGGGGTAGGCAGATGGCACATTTTTTTTTCTTAATTCAAAGCTTCACTTTTGTAAATAACAATGGAAATTGAACAACTGGCACATACCAAGTTTTGCAGACTCTATTAAGAGTTTTCAAAAATGAATTTCCTCAAGAATTTCTGCCTTTGGAGTATTTAAATATATACTGATTTGCAGTATTATTTACTCAATATTTCACACCTGCATTATCTTCTCAACCAGACTATAGCCAGAGATAGGGACTTTGTCTATATGAGATGGTGGGCACATGGCGATGTTTTTTAAATAAACATAATATTTAGAAGAACCTGGCAATTACAGACATGGATCTGCTATCAAGTAGAAAAAGATGGCCAGTAAAAAGGTGAGGAGTATAATGAGTGGATTCCCAGGCTAAAGAGGGAAACTCCACATATAGTGGATATGTATTTGTATTTCATTCTCTCTTTCTCTTTCTCTTGCTATCTCTTTCTTTCTCATAACCATAACAGATAAACTAGCCTTGAATTCTGCCAATGACTGGATCTTTGAAAATATCACGTCATGCAAATGGATGAAAACCATGGTGCCCCTGAAGCTTTCAGAATCACTTCATCAAACATTGACTTTGCTATCAGATTACAAGTAAGCCAGATGCAAATAATTTATCAGTAGGGGAAATAAGCTATTATCTTCTGACTACATTGTATTTGTCAGAGAAGTAACGTATTGATTCTCAGAAAGACAGGCATATATATCTATCTCTATCTCTATCTATCTATCTATCTATCTATCTATATATCTATCTATATACACACACACACACACACACACACACACACACACACACATACATACATAACACATATATGGGCTCATACCTGAGTGGTTCAAAGTGAACCTATGATACATCTGGTTCATGTTTCAATCTATTAGCTATTATATATTTACTTAGACAATTATACTTTGATTCTGTTCAAAAGAATGATTTTTGCAAGAACATAGGAGCTTCTTATGCACAAAGTATTTAAAATAGAACAAAATTAGCAATCTGTAACTGAAAATTATACATAACATTTAGCTTCATTTAAAATTAGAGCACTAGAAGCAGCAGATTTCCATGGCATTTTCATTATGCAGAGAGGTAAACAACAAATAAATAAGCCATACATGAATATGAAATTAACAGCGCGATAATTGCTTTACTCCTACAGTGTGTGTAATATTAAATCCTCAAATAAACACTTACTTAACCTCATTCTCACATATGCCTATTGCTTTTATCAAAAGCAGTGTACCTGGAACACTCAAGCTAAGACAACTTCCAAAAGGAGGCACAAAGTCTAAGGAAATCACTGCCATTTCCTGGAAATTCAGAGTGACTTCTTTACAAGTTTTAGTATTAGCAGTATGTCTTGAGAGCCAGGGGACACGAGAGGAAATCTGGAAACCAAGAAAACATGCATTTCACATGGGATCGTTTTGCACATTACATCATGTTTAACTCATTCTCGAAGAGCCTCCTCATCTAGCCCCTCAGCACAGCCATTCCAGGGGACTGCTACCTTCCTGCACAATCTCTGCTGACTTGTTTACCAGGTTTATGCAGGAAACAAATTCCTGATGAATTGTTCCTTTTCTGCAGAAGGCAGATATTCTTTTTGTATCTTTCTTATGGCTCCAAACAATGGCTACCTTCTGTTTTAGGCTCTGGGGCCCAAGTTTGCCCTGAATTTAACCCCAAGTAATGGTTTCTCTATCTTACTCACAGTCTGAAACTGACTCATTTATGAAGAGGCTGCCAGTATGACTGGAGTTTTCCAGTAGGTAAGGGTTCAAAGGTCAGTAATAATGTCATCTCTATCTTTAGGAGTACACCAGTGGTAGAATTCAGTTATTTGGAGATAACCTGTCAAAACTGTATCATCATTTCCTGCTATATTCTCAACGGCAAGGTTTAGAAGGGATGTACAGTTTGTGTATGGGAGAAAACATCTTTCCTTGGAGGAGACATCAACCACTTCATCAGAAGTCAGTGACCACAGAATGGAATCATTCAATTAAAAAATTTTAAAATAGAAATAAAATAATTATGAGGTCCAAAGGAAGGAAAACTTCATCATCCCAAGTAAGCACCTTTAAAATTATCAAGTCTTATTGTCTTTCTGATGAAATTGCTGTGTCTTTTTTGATCTCAACTTAAATTTGACTCAATGGGTAAATTTAAGCCTGAGGCTTTTATGCCATTATCAGAGGCTCTGTCAGTGAGTGCTTTAACCTAATTACATTTGATGCAGCAAATCAACAAAACCACTGCTGGTTATGACCTCTGCCAAGAGCACTAGTGAGCTAGACAAATGGAGCTTAAGATGTTATTAGTTGTTCTGTTGCAAAGTTCCAGATACAGCCCGACAGGAGGCTGCTGCCTGACTTGGGCGTGCACCCTCCAGATGGCATTCTGCATTGGCTTGTGGCAAAGCTCACAGGGATACTGGCACATTTTCTCCGTCAAAATGAAAGTTTTCCAATTACAAGGAGATAATGTGAGGAGATGCAAACTTAATCTCTTGAACAAAAGGTTGCAAGCTGTGTAATAGCCATTTCAGGGGAGAGATTTCACTATAGTTCAATTGATTTAAACATTGCAGATCACAAAATGGGCTATCTTTCCTAATAAAACCAAGAAATCAGTTGCAGTTGATTCTATTTTCTGGGACAGTGTTGCAATGGGATGCTTCTTTTAACTTGGTTTTCTTCCACTGAACTGAAGTCAGTGATTATTTTTTCCTAATGTGTGAACAGATACAAAGAAGCTATTTTCCTTTTAGTTAAAATAGAAAATGCCTTAAATGAAGACTTCGGGTGTAGTATTTGGATGTCAGAGCACTGAGTTTCATTAGGACATGTGAAATGGTAAGAAAGCCCTTTTACCATCAAAACTTGTAACACAATGTCACTAAACTGCTAGTACTCTTCATTTTCTAACTCAGGCAATCCTAGTACAAATGAGGTGGACAGCTATCAGTAGCTATGGAAATGAGGTGACTTGCCTCAACACTTCTCCCAAAATAACTGACTCATCAGAGCAAGACAGCAGGTATTTCATTGTAAGATTACTTCTCAGGAAGCTATGCATTTGCCACTTGACATGAACATGTGACAAATCAGGAAAGCCACTGTATATCCATTTCCAAAAATCCAACAGGGACACTGAGTAAGATGAGAATGTGTGTGTGCCAGCTCTGAGCAGAATGTTTTACAGAGTAACTATAACCATAGGCCTTACTAAAATGCATGAAATAGCATTTTAGCAGAGTTTAAATGCGGAAATGATCTACAGTTCTAATATAAGCAAAGATCTTTCAATATTAGTGCTAAGTGCCTTCCTTTTGTGATTTAAGGAAAATTAACTGATCCAAAATTTCTAGGCACAGATTCAGAATTTTAAGAGACACAATGTATAGTTCCAACAGTTAATTACGGTAATTCACATACAGAAAAAATAATAATTCTACATCAAATTCCAAAATATTTTAAAAATGTATTAAAGCTGTTTAGATGAAGATCAATGTTGCAGATTTGTGCAAAACACTTAATTGCAGTTGATGGAGTAAAAACCAGAGATAACAGATGCCTTTTGTCGTTTCTATAGGAAGTAGCTAGGAAACTGTCCTTTCTTTACTGAAAAATTCAGTCAGCTAAGTAAAGCAGGATTATAAATTCTAAGTAGTCACAACTGCAACATTGTAAGATCTGTAAATCCGTCAGAAATATAAGCAAGCCCTCCAAATCACTCAGAAAACATAACAGATTCCTACTGAAGACTTACCATTTTCAAGCAATGAACATTTTTAAAAAGTCTCAACATCAACATAAAGTGGTCTATAACAGCTGCTGTAAAGCTCAACATCAATTTTATGTTGGCTCAACTACTAAACAGCAATCACAATGACATCCCTTAGGAGGCATTTAAGGGCCCAAGCGAATAGCAATTTAAAAACTGAGCAGGAAATCAAAACTAATTCCTCCTGTTTACGAAAACACTTCTCCCTGTGTTCTTGTACCACCACCTAGTGGTTATATAGCTCTCAATCTGACCATCAGTAGAAACCAGATAGAGAAGAGGGAAGGAAGAGAGGGAGGAAGAGGGAAGAACAGAAGGAAGAGAGAGAGAGAGAGAGAGAGAGAGAGAGAGAGAGAGAGAGAGAGAGAGAGAGGAGAAGTAAACCAAAACAAAAACACAAACAATTTCCAGGTCTTAAGACCTATGCAATAAAACTCAATACTATGTTATTGATTTTGAAACTAAAGATTATTTAAAGTCATTTTGCTTTGTGCATTTACAAGGATACGGAGATTCTATAGTTGATACAAAAATACCTGTTTTAAAATTTGTGGTTGAATTTCTAGGGATTTATTCTACTCTGTAGAACCTATATATATATTGCTAGTGTGTGAACTGATATGAGTACAAGATTCTACCATTATTTGAAATAGCTTCAATGTTATCAGTTGAGTTGCTTTCGTAAGTTAGGGGACATCCATAAAATAAAGAATGAAGTCCATCTTCATGTCTTGTAATGGAACAATGCCTAAAATATTTAGTTAATATTGCTGGTGTAGGGGCGGGATAAAGAACAATGTGTTTTGTTCTTTATCACTTGTATTAAAATATCTTTCTTTTATATGCGTACAGTATTTCTCTGGAAGAGACAAGAAGCTGGAAACATTGCCTCCACTGAGGAGAACAGGATGATTGGAAGCCAGGTGGGAAGGGCATTTTGTAGTTTAAGTGAATGTATTACCTCCTCAAAGCCAAATAAATTAAATCTAAAAGTAGCACCTGACTCAATAAACCATTACCGGTGGCTTTTTCAAATCCACAAAACCTCCCCTGATGTTTTCCATTTGAAGAAAAACTTGTCATATTTAATGTGAATGTGAATTTATTGTAAATGTGACAGACATTGAAGCTTTGCTTTTTTGCTATGAAGAGACATATAATAGTCCAAAGAGAGAAAGAGAAAGTGGTTTGTAAAAGGCATGAAGGTAAAGTGAAGAAATTCTAAAATCACTTACACTATCACATGCTCAGCAGAACTGGGTGGGGAAAGACCCTTGTCAGGAAAGACATAGTGTCTTATGCCCTCCATGCTCTGGGCTGAACTGCTCAGAACTGCAAGGAAAGGACACTGGAAACAGCACTAGTTGCTAAGATAATCAAGTACCTTAAAGTGGAAAAGTCGAGACTATTAGAAAATGAAAAGAAGTAGGAAGGTAGAAAGGGTGTCTTCAATGCAAGAGGAATGAGATCAAGACCATCCAGATCCAGATTCAGCCTTCACCTGGGACCCTCAGCCACCGTTTCCCAAAGGCTACTGAACCCATTGCCACAGAAACACGGATCAGACTGGCAGCACAATAAGGACCACTGCAGATTTTGGTGTTAAAATGATGGTTTTCACTTAGTAACATAGACCATTATTTTTGTACTCCTAATTTTAGCCCATCTTTATTTATTATTAATCTGGGAGCCTCACAAAAATGAGTGTCTCTGGAAAGTTCTAGAGAAGTCCCTGAGCCTTCAGGCAAGGCTGGAGAGTAAGTGTGTTAAGGAGAAGTCCCAACAGGTTGGGTTCCGAGGATCTGGGAAAATCAGTGTCATGGGACTGGAGAGGGCTCATGGGAACACCAAAGGGAGAAAGCCCCCGCGTGGGAGGCACATCAGGCACTTCTCAGCTCCCTAATGAAAGAGAATGCATGGGAAGGCCTTGGTTTTATCCCGTTACCTTGTACAAACTTTCTGCCACTGATGTGGATATCCTTCTTTTGCTGATATTCACACTCATACTATTCCCTATATTTTAAAGGTCAGCATAAACCACCTGCTTTCTCAGATGCTAAATTCTACTAAAATATTCTCAGGTAAGTAAATATGTAAAATATTTCCTTACAAACTACAAAAAGAAAGTTGTTGGGAACTTGGCATGAAATCAATAGCATATCCTATAAAAGTTCAAAGATATCCTTAATTAGCATGTGCTATGAACTTAATATTGAAAAATAAATTGTGCAAGGCAGGTTTTCACTGTGTTGCCAAGGCTGGCCTTAAACTCCTGGGCTCAAGTGATCCTCCTGACTCAGTCTCTCAAGTACTAGTTGGGACTACAAGTGTGTAGCATCATACCCAGCTCAATATTTGAAATATTAAAAAACATTATCGAACACTTTTAAAAGAATTTTTAAAAACTTAAAAATTATACTGTAATATCCACAACCAGGACATTGACATACAGACAGGATACAGAAGGTTTTCATCATCATAAGTGTCACTCAAGTTGATAGCCACATCTAATTCTCTCTCTTCCCTCCTGTTACCTAACCACTAATCTGCTCTCTATTACTATAATTTTCTCATTTCAGGAGTTTTATATAAATGTCATCATTAGTGTGTAACCTTTGGGATTGGCTTTTAACTCAACATAAGCATAATTCTCTGGAGAGTCTTTCTCAAGCTACTGTCTGTACCAATGATTCATTCCTTTTTACTAAGAAGTAATAATACTTTGCCATCATATGAAGCATATGTATGTATCACACTTTGTTTCCCTACTTTCTTGTTGCAGGATCTCTAGGTAGCTTCAGTTTTGGAGTTATTACTAGCAAAACAGCTATAAGTATTTAAGGTATTTGTAACTCTTCATTTTTCAGAAATAAATTCACAAGGGTTCAATTGATAAATTTATAGAATAGTTGCATGATGTTTTACTTTTTCCAGAATGCAATATAGTTGAGATCATATAGTTTGGAGCCTTTTCACATTGGCATCTTCCACTTACTAATATGCATGTAAGTTTCCTCCATGTCTTCTCATGGTTAACAGCTCCTTTTTTTTTAGGACTGAATAATATTCCATTGTCTGGATATGCCACAATTTACTCATCCTTTCACCTACTGAATGACATTTTTGTTGCTTCCAAGATTTGATGAATATGAATAAAGTTGTATAAACATCCACATGTGGGTTTTTGTTTTAAGCTCATTTGAGTAAATATCAAGAAGTGCAATTGCTAGAACATAGGGTAAGAGTATGTTTAGTCTTTCAAGAATCTGCCAAACTGTTTTCCATAGAGACTATACCATTTACTATTTTTCCACAGGCAATGTGTTAATAATTCAGTTTCTCTGAATCCATCATTTTGGTACCGTTACTATTTTTTAAATATTAGCTGTTCTAACTAATATACAGTAATATCTTTGGTCTTAATTTGCATTTCCTAAATGGCTAGAGTCTTGAATATCCTTTAATGTGCTGATTTGCTATCAGTATATCCTCTTCAGTGAAATGCCTCCTCATATCTTTTTTCCATTTTCTTATTTTTAATACTGATTTTGAGGGTTCTTCACATAGTCTACATATAAGTTCTTTGTCAGATCTTTGCAGATACTTGATCCAAATCTGTAACTTTTTAACAGCTTGTGTTCTTCTTCTAGCTTATTAATATAGCTGACTACATTTAATGATTCCAATATTGGAGCTGCCTTGCATACCTAGAATGAAGCCCATTTGGTAATGATGAATTTCTTTTCCATACTGCTGATTTCTAATTGTTAATATTTTGTTCAGTATTTTGGGGTCAACATTCAAGAGGGATATTTATCTGCACTTTTTTATATCCTATCATTGGTTATTACTAGCTTTATATAAATAAATGAAGTACTATCTCATCTCTTTTCTAGAAGAGATTATGAAGAATTGGTGTTAACTCTTTTTTTTTTTCTTTTTACAGTTTTGGTAGAGTTTTCTTGTGAAACTACCTGTATCTAAAGATTTCTCTTTTGGAAGAATTTTAATTATGAATTAATTTTCTTAATAGTCTGTAGAGTCTGTAGTGATATCTCTTGCTTCATTCCTGGTATGAATATGTGTATCTTCTGTTTTTCTGCTTTGTCAGTATTGCTAAACATTTGTAAATGATACTGAATGTTTTAGGAAAACTACTCTTTCTTTAAAACATTTTCTCTATCATTATCTGTTTTCAATGTTATTAGTTTCTGCTTTTAATTTTATTATTTCCTCATTTCTCCTTGCTTAGGGTTAATTTTACTTTGATTTTTCTAGTTTTTTAGGTGAAAGTTTAGATTATTGACTTGAGATTTTTCTTTCTTTTAGTATATTCTAATATAAATGTTTGTACTATAAACTTTCCTTTTTGCCTCACTTTAGCAGTGTATTCAATTTTCTGTTATATTTCATGTTTAAGTCCATTAAAGTTTTCTCCTAAGATTTCCTCTTTGACTCCATGATTCATTTAGAACTTTGTGTTTACTTTCCACATATTTGGAAATGTTCTTGTTATCTCTGATATTGGTTTCTAGTTTGATAGTATTGTGACCATAGAATATGGACTATATGATTTCAATTTTTTAGAATTTGTTAAAGTTTGCTGTATAGTTTGAGTTTGCGGAGGATATAGTTTACTTTGGTATATAATTCACATGTCCTGTGGACCCTTGAAACAACATGTACTTTGATGCTATTGGATGGGGTGTTCTACAACATTTGATTACATCCCATTTGTATACACTGTTAACTTCCCCCATATTTTTGATAATCTTCTATCCAGTTATATCAGTTAGTAAGAGGGAGTTTAGTCCCCAACTCGGTGGATTTATTTATTTCTCCCTTTAGCTTTACCAACTTTTGCTTCACATACTTTGCATATATCTCTTTTGGTGTATGCATATTTACAGTTTTTACTTTTTTTAATGGAAATGACACTTTTATTCATTAAACAGTGTCCCTCTCTGTCTCTGGTTATTTTCTTCACTCCAGGTTGATTTATCCAATATTTTTATAATCACATCTACTTTTTTGTGCTGTTGAGATTAGCCCTATATGGATTCTTCCATTCTTTTTCTCTCATCTTGCCTATATCATTGCATTTTAAGTGAGTTTCCTTTAGGCAGTAAATAGTTGAATCATATTTTTAATGTGCTTTATCAATGTTTATCTTTTACTTGGTGTGTTTGGAACCAATATTTAGTGTAATTATTGAATATATTAATCCATAAGTATGCCATTTGATTTTTGATTTCTTTTCATTTCTTTATTTTCCTTTTCTTGCCTGCCTGAGGATTACTTGAACATTTTTTAGAATTACATTTTGATTCATCTGTAGTATTTCTGAAGGTATCTCTCTGCATGTGTTTGTAGTGGTTGCTTTAAGAATTACATGCTATTTATACACAGGACTAATCAGTCCTGTGTTGAACTTTTGCCAGTTCAAGCCTTATCTCCTTTAGATCTCTGTATCTGCCTCTATATAAAATGTAATTATCTTAAACATTTCCTCTACATGCATTTAAGACTACATCAGTCAATATTCTGTGTATCAAATGTCAAACATAATTTAGGATATTTGGGAAGTAAATCCTATTACTTATATTTTTGCCTATGGGCAATTCCAGAACTGAAACTACACTACCCGTTGCTGCTAAAGCCAGGAGTAGGCATGGGCTTCTAGATCTCCCACCACACCCTGCAAAACTTTCCATCATTTCCCATCTTATAGTTGTCACAGGAATGACAGCTAAGAAATGGTGAGACATCTATGAAAAATGTATTAAACAATTATTATTCCTGCAAAATAGCAGGAATATTCATGCCTTCCCCTCTCCTTATATTCTGTTCTCAAATTTTGGCAAGTAAGATTTTATTCTCAGGCTGAAAACTGAAGAATCTTCTGGTTACTAAACTAAACCTGAAAAAAAAAATCCTATATGATCCTGTACACACAGAACCTCCAATCAGCCTTTTAGGGACTGACTCTGAAACCAAGGGCCTTCTGGCACTGAAAGAAAGCTTCTGATGGGAAAGAAAGAAACCAAGGAAAACACACAGAAAAATTAAAATGTTAGAAGAATCTGAAACAACACACTAAAGTGAAGAGAAAGTAAAAGAGAAGATTCTGCATTCAGGAAGGAAGAGTACGATACCCTAAAAAGGGAACATTCAAAGAATAAGAAAGAGTTCTTGAAAATTAAAAACAAGACAAATAAAAGTCTTAATAACAAGTTGGGAGGTCAGGTTGCAGATGTTTCTTAGAAAGCAAACAAACAAAAACAGATACAGCGTAAAAACAGGAAAAGAGAAAGTTTGCCATGAAAGATGGCGGCGGGAAGGGAGTGAGCCGCCCCATGCCCCTCGCTGCTGCGCCCGCAGTGTGTGTTGTGGCTTCTTAAAAGAAAAAGTAGAGATCATTAAAGAAGATCTGTCCACAAAGACTAAGCAAAGAAAGGGACCTGGGAGGGGAGGGGAGGGGGGGATAGTAGAGGATAGGAAAGGTAGCAGAATACAACAGTCACTAATATGGCATTATGTAAAAATGTGGATGTGTAACCGATGTGATTCTGCAATCTGTATTTGGGGTAAAAATGGGAGTTCATAACCCACTTGAATCTAATGTGTGAAATATGATATGTCAAGAGCTTTGTAATGTTTTGAACAACCAATAAAAAAAAACAGGAGAAGAAAAAAGAAAAGGAGAAATACAAATCAGAAGTTCCAACATCCATTAGTAAGAGTTCCAAAAAGCTATAGTATATAAAACAAAGAGAAGAAATTATTAAATAATAGAGCATGATTCAGGACAGGGCCCTGGAGGAGAAAGAAATGAAACTGACAGATTACCTATGTGCTCAGCTCTATTAATAGGAGTTTTAGAGATCTAGCAAACAGTTTGGAAACAAGTTAACAATGAGAACATAGAAAACAAGTTCACAAACAAAATTAGGCAACTTTTGGAGGGGAAAGTTGTATAAGAAAGAAAACGTAAATATGCTACAATATATGATTTACTGTGGAAGACTTTTGTGCCGGCATAATAATATAGCACTGAATATATTTTTTAACCCAAATGTGACATGATTTGAGGGGAATGGTGTGAGGGACAGTGGAAGATGGTATGGGCTGTGGTATAAACTTCCATCCTCTAGAGCTGAATCTCTTTATCAACAGATAATGCCACAAATTAGAAAAACAAAAATAGCAGTATAAATTTGTTATTAGAAATATAGAATTAAAAATCAGAAAATAATATATAAAAGAGCCAAAATAATTGACATACCTAAAGGAAAAGGAGTCAGAGTATGGGAGAGGTGAACAGAGGCCAGTCTCATGAACTCAGGAGTACTATTTTAATTTAAATGCTGTTATTATTTTACTTAAAAACTAATTTGAAAATACAAGTAACAGTGATAACAATGTATAGTGAGGGCATGTGAGCAATACAGAGAAATACGAAAACAATTAAGATTTAACTGTAGTCTAGGGTGATATATTCCTATCTACAAAGATTCTAGTGTGTAACTTCCAGACATTTTTCTCTGAACCCAAAACAGACATAAAAGAAAAAGCAGTACCTCAGCACTAAGTAGCTGCGATTGGTTAATTTTAAGGTCAAATTGGCTAGGCCAAGGTAGCCCATTTGGTTAAATACTATGTTAGATGTTTCTGTGAAGCTATTTTTGGGATGCCATTAACATTTTAATCAGCAGACTGTGAATAAAGCAGAGTGCCCTATACAGTTTTTCCATTGCTGTGACAAAATGCTGAAAAAATTAACTTAAAGAAAGAAAGATTTGCTTTGGCTCGTGGTTTCAATCCATAATTACCTGGCATCATCACTGTGGGCCTGGGTGAGGCAAAATATCATGGACCACATGGTAGAGCAAAACTCCTCACATTATGATGATCAAGAAGCTGAAAGGGAGGGGAGAGGGTAAGGGAAAGGTCCACAATCAACACATATCCTTCAAAGACACACCTCCACTGACCCTCTTCCAAGTAGGCTTCACTTTCTAAAGTTTCTACCACCTCCCAATAACGTGACCACCTGGGAACCAAGTGAGGCATGAGGCTTTGGAGGACATTCCAGATCCAAATTATAAAGCCCAACATATATGCACGAGCCTCATTCAATCACTTGAAGGCCTTAAGACTAGATAAACCGAGGTGCTCCCAAGAGAAACAGAATTCTATCTCCAAACTATCTTCAAATTCCAAGAGTAACTCTTCTTTGAGTCTGCAGCCAGTCAGCTTATGCTGCAGATTTTGGACCTGCCTATTCCCATAATCATGTATGTCAATTCTGTAAAAGCTGTCTCTCTCTTCATTTGGTATGATTCTTTCTGGAATAGTGTTTAAGTAGTAGTGTTTAAAGACACACAAAAAATGGACTTGACTGAGAGAAATGAGTTTGAACTAAGTAACATAGAATATTCTCTAAATGGAAAGATTAATTGGTTAGGTGGTTTCTATGACTGAAGCGCACAGAGAAAGGCATAACAAGCCTCATTAGTAGAGAGATTTAAATTTTACTACTTTAAGAGATGACATTCTGCTGGTAATTCTCACTTTAATATAGCTGCAATTCTTTTAGTCAAGCCAAAGACTAAGGAAAATTTTTGAAAAAAACAGTAACAAGTAGAAAGGCATAAGACTGACTCACTTTCAAATCCCTGAAGATAGAGTTGGTTTCAATTCCCCACTGTCTTGAATTTGCTGTATTGTACTGGACAGGTTATTTCATTTTCTAATCTTGTGTTCCCACATCTATCAAAATAGGGATAATTATACCTCTCATATGGCTATGAAGATAATTAAATAAGAGGATGTATGTGAATATAAAATCCACATTATGTTGGACAAGAAGTCGTTAAAGAATAATGAATATTAGTTGCTTCTAGGGAGCAGTTTAAAGGACATCAGTTCTTAAAATGACTCTTCTTGACAAAGAGAGTTTAATCTCTCTCTTTCTCTCTCTCTCTCAATCACAGGGGAGGGAGAGGGTAGAAAGGAAAGAGAAGATGAGGAAGAAAGAGCACTAATCACCCAGAAACCAAATAACAAACAAGGAGAAAGAGAATGTAGGTGGAATATTCTCAATGGGGAGGCACAGAACTCCAGCTACAGGAACAAGAAAGGAGAAACTGAAACATTGTTGTCTGTCCTTGTATAGTTTACCCAGGTTTAAATATTAGGATTTTAATGCACCAGAATTTTTCTTAGATATAGAACTGTCTTTTTGTTCAGGAAAATACCTTGATTGGTCATTTTTTCCCAACGTGATGCATACATATTAGCAGGAAATAAAACTATCATTGGAAGCTCTGCAGAAGGGAGAGTTTTCTCATTTGCTTGTTTTTTCCTCTTTGGATAAAAGGAGAGGAAATGAGTAAAGGTCAGAGAAAAGGAGGAAAGGAGAAGCCAGCAAGATAAGAAAAACACCTATGGGGAGGTAAGATGAAGAATAAGTGAGCCTTCAGATAGGAGAGTAGACAAAGAACGTGAAACCTAGTGTGCTGAGCTTTGTAAGCTGAAGAAGCTAATGGTTGCTAAAGGTTCTTATCTCTTCATTCACATGTTTATCCTCAGGAACACACATTTTGAAGTTCCTAGCATGCAAGGTGTTGTCTGAATCCCCTAAGTCCCAAGGAACCCACGGGGTTTCCAATTAATTTCTTTTCCAAACTTATTTCTTGTCAACACACATATTTTCCTACAACTATTTTTAAGCACCTCATCAACCAAATGCACTCTTCCATTATCATCAGAAGTATTTCTACTATCTTGCCCTATCTTCTGCTCCTTAATTAAATCCTATATAAGTTTCAGTTCAATGGCCTCTTCTTTCAGGAAGTCTTCTTAATTACTGCAGCCCAGAGCTACTTTCCTACCCAACCCCCAAATTTTAATGGCTTTAGGATATAGTATGTCCTTAATTTGATAACACTTTCAGATGCATGAGTTTTATCTATAAAAAACACTCTTTAAACTACTTCAGGGAAGTGGCTGGCATATTTAGTAAAAGTTACTGAAAACATCAGAGTGTCACAGCTTAATGTTATAGAGACAAATGACAAGGAGGCTGCCTGAGTTTTTCAACTTTTTGGCTCTATGTTTTAAACAACTATGTGTTTTAAGTAGAACTACTTCATGTTTCATAATGTACAATTTGGTTATCATGTCTTTGAAAATTTATACTAATGTTAGGGCACAATGGCTAATAAGTATTTATTATTAATTAATTTTCATCATAAGCTACAAAATATTTAATTTTGGAAGGCCAGGACTCAAGCTGACCAGTAAGTAAAGCATATCTGTTGTGCTTGCTTTTCAAAAACTTTATAAATTCTTTAAAGAATTCCCTATTAGCACTGTGTCCTGGGCACAACACATTTTTGACAGAAGTCTCCAATCAACAATGGAATAAAATTATTTTGTTGGTCTCTATAAATATAAAAACAACAGAATTTTGAACCCACCAAGTCATGTCCAGAAACATTTTGCTCTGCTTTTTCTTGGCCAGTTCTTGTTTCATATAATATGTTTAAGAAATCAGGTTGATTTGGGAAAAATATGCTCCCTATAGAACATATTTTGGCTCCCTGTTTCATTGAAGAGGATTGTGCTGGGGCAACACTGCCCAGAACTCCCAGCATTACTTGGGAGAAAAATATTTCTAACTCCATAAAGAGAAAAATAAAAATAAACCACTCAAAATTGTCACTAAATAATAATAATAATAATAATAATAATAATAATAATAATTCTTCCATAAAAATTGAGCCTCAGCATTTTGTGACACATGAAGTACCCTTCTCAACTTCTAACCAGCAAAAGCATCCTTTTAGTGGGCTGTCCCTTTAATACAGGTGTTAAATGCAACACTAATGCTTAGCAAATAAAAATCATGACTTTCTTCTTTCTGTACCCCATCTCAAAATACACAGAAGAAAATGAACAACAAATGGTTGTAGAGAAACTATTTCTAGGGACCTGTTTTTGCCTATTATCCTGGGAGAAATCCCTCTGCTGTTGAATAGCACCTTATTTTAACAATGGGCTGTCTATATCTTGACTAGTCATTTTAAATGCTATTGTGTATGAAAATCACATTGTACGTTTCTCAAAATGCAGATTTTTGGACTGCTATGCAATAATTTGTGTCACAGATTTGAAGCAATGCTCAAGCACCTATGTATTAACATGATGAGTTTCTGGATCTTGTACTATGTAGGTTCTATGTTCTTTATAATAGGAAATGGGAATAATGCTGAAGTGAATCTCCTCCAGTACTGTTTAGGACTTGTGCCAATTTGGGCATTAGGGCAGTTAATCATGTCTGAAGCTGCATATTGAACTAGGTTACAAAAAAGAAAAGTTCTAATACAAAAATTACAAGGAAGATTCAGTATAGGAAAGTCTGATACTCAGTTTCAAGGTCTGTGGTCAAATTAATAATTATAAAAATAGCACCTGAGCGTGGTGGTGCACACCTATAATCCCAGTAGCTCAGGAGTCTGAGGCAGGAGGATCCCAAGTTCAAAGCCAGCCTCAGCAACTAAACGAGCCCCTAAGCAACTTAGACCCTGTCTCAAAATAAAAAATAAAAAGGTCTGGGGATGTGGCTGAATGGTTAGGCACTCTTGGGTTCAATCCCTGGTACTAAAAAAAAAAAAAAAAAAAAGGAAAAAAGAAAGAAAGAAAAAAAAAACCAGCAAAACACTTCAGGGGTGTATTTTGTGTATTTTCAGGGAATTGTGTACCCGAATTGTGTACTTGTTCCTCTTTAAATATTCAATGTTTGATGCAAATGAGAAAATACAACTCGGTTGGTTGTTGCAGACAGAGTCCTGGCCATGATTATTGATTTAGATATAATATATGTACATTCAGTAGATTTACTTTTACCCAGTTGGAGAAGAGCACTAGCAGCATAAGCAGAGGCCTTATTAAGAGTGTGGCTTATATACATTTTCACTACGATGTTGTAATAAAAGGAGTTGCAGTTAGATCTTCCTGTTCCACGGCTTTATTTGATAATGTCAGGAAAATTAGTCACAATAAAAAATCTCCTATATTAGGATTTTTAAAAAGGAATCAAAGAAACCACATTCAGGAGTGGCTGGCACAGTAATAGTTCAGTTCTCTTTCCTGCTCTCCCTCCCTTTCCAGTAATCCTTCCTTTCTTGAGTGCTGAACAAGTCACCTGAACTAGAAGATTAAGGGTCATTTTTAAAAATCCCACCCTCCTCTCCTCTTTACTGCTTATCTAAATAGTCATGAGATCTGTCTGCTCTGCCCCTAAAACTGTCTTGACTGCCATCCACCATGTCAGGTCTCTACTTAATCCACCCTTCCATTAGAATGTCACTCCCCCTCTATTTCCCCACAGACCAGACAGAAATATCTCCTGCTTTCACAATATCACAAAGCCTCTGATTACTCAAAGCATCACAGGCTTCTCCAGAGTTATAAGGCAGCTGAGTGACACACAGTGCTAGGCAAGACTGTGACCCTGTGCTTCTTGGTTACTCCCTGTGGCTGTGTTCCTTTCTCCCTGGACCACTGAGGGAAGGAGTATAATCAGTACCCAGCCCTGCCCTCTCAGATGCCCACTAAAGCCATCTGTACAAAAGAAAAAAAAATCTAGAAAGCCCACTGCCAGCTCATCCCTCAGGAAAGATAAATAATCAACCTTTCACAGATATTATAGACCTGATAAAGTAAATTCATTGTTTTAGTCTGTTTAAGGGAATCAAGATGTAAATGATTTGAAATGTAACTTAATAAGAAATGAGGATGCCTAGAAAAACAGAACCAAAGACAATTTCATAGAAAAAAAATTCTCTAAAACAGAAATAATTCAAGTATTTATTTAAGGATGAGTTAACATTTCAAATGATTTACCTTAAAGAGTAGCCACTCTACTTTCTTACCTTGGTTAATCCAAATAATTTCTGAAAGCTCAACAAGGACTATGTACTATGAAACTAGTAACATTCATTAAATGAATGACTTTCAGAAATCAGTATGCATGTTGTGATGGACCTATATATTAAAGAGCACAATTAGACAAACTATAAAGTGATGATCAAAAATCAAGGAAAATTTTGCCACCTTCTTCTTGATGCTGCCAATTCCAAGAACTAAGAGTTGAAGCTTTGATGTTGACTATTGAGAGTGCAATTATAAAGTTCATAGTGGCAAATACAGAACTAGTGGCAAAGGAAAAGCAAAGTGCTGAGGCCCAGAAACAGGATCCCTGCACATGATCCAAATCCTGTCCTCAGAAGTATTAAACACAGTTAGGACTTATGAATGATTAGCAGATTTATTCGGACATGTACCAAATACAAGGTAGTTTCATGAGGTTATTAAAAAACATGCTCTGGGATTTACACAGAGCCATGGTTCTAAAGAAGAAGGTTTTTCATGATGCACATTTCCTGACTGCTTGACTCTTTCATCTTCCATAGTGTTTTGCTTATATTGATCTATAGTTAGAAATGCTTATGCCAAATAAAGAAATAAGCCAGTGGTGATGAGCTGAGAGAGTTTCAGTTAATCATGAGATTTCAGCAAGAAAAAGAACTAGTCAGATTGTTAAAGAGGGTTCCTTTTCTGAAAATAGAGGCTTTAAGTAGCTGTTTAAAATTATGTTTTTATAACCATTATCTCATTTGATTTTTAAAACCACCACATAAGTATTATTTTTATTTGCATTCTACAGATGAATTATTTAATCCTCAGAAAAGTTAAGCCATGAATCTAAGCTTAAACAATCAGACGTGAATGGAGAGCTCATGCTGTTAACAACCACCCTATATGCCAAAATTTACAATTGCAGCTTCACTTAAGCAAAAGTTTTCTACTTCTCACAAACTGGAACAAATAAAATCTTAAAAGGTAGAAGATAACTATCAGATCATTCTTCTCTCTATTTAAATAAAACTAAAGAATGAATCCAGTTAAGTGGATTACACTGAAAAAAATATATCATATGAATTAGATAAAAAACACAATGGGGAAGAACAGTGTTCTTTTTTTTAATTTTTTATTTTTTTATTGGTTGTTCACAACATTACAAAGCTCTTGACATATCATATTTCATACATTAGATTGAAGTGGGTTATGAACTCCCAATTTTACCCCAAATGCAGATTGCAGAATCACGTCGGTTACACATCCACAATTTTACATAATGCCCAATTAGTAATTGTTGTATTCTGCTACCTTTCCTATCCCCTACTATTCCCCCTCCCCTCCCCTCCCATCTTCTCTCTCTACCCCATCTACTGTAATTCATTTCTCTCCTTGTTTATTTTCCCATTCCCCTCACAACCTCTTATATGTAATTTTGTATAGCAATGAGGGTCTCCCTTCATTTCCATGCAATTTCCCTTTACTCTTCCTTTCCCTCCCATCTCATGACTCTGTTTAATGTTAGTCTTTTCTTCCTGCTCTTCCTCCTTGCTCTGTTCATAGTTGCTCTCATTATATCAAAGAAGACATTTGGTATTGGTTTTTTAGGGATTGGCTAGCTTCACTAAGCATAATCTGCTCTAGTGCCATCCATTTCCCTGCAAATTCTATGATTTTGTCATTTTTTATTGCTGCATAGTACTCCATTGTGTATAGATACCACATTTTTTTTATCCATTCATCTATTGAAGGGCATCTGGGTTGGTTCCACAGTCTAGCTATTGTGAATTGTGCTGCTATGAACATCGATGTGGCAGCATCCCTGTAGCATGCTCTTTTAAGGTCTTCAGGGAATAGCCCGAGAAGGGCAATAGCAGGGTCAAATGGTGGTTCCATTCCCAGCTTTCCCAGGAATCTCCAAACTGCTTTCCAAATTGGCCGCACCAATTTGCAGTCCCACCAGCAATGTACAAGAGTACCCTTTTCTCCACATCCTCGCCAGCACTTGTTGTTGTTTGACTTCATAGTGGCTGCCAATCTTACTGGAGTGAGATGGTATCTTAGGGTGGTTTTGATTTGCATTTCTCTTAAGATCTAAAATAAAGTTGTACTTTTTAAAACCAATAAGAGTGAAACTGTTCAGATGGTTCGATATGAATATAAGACCTGGCTAACATTATCTTTTTACTTTAAATTCACAAACTGTTAGTTTTATATCTACAACCCCGCCACCCCCCAAATAGTAACACTAAATGTAGAAATGAATTTGATGACAAATATTTGTTATATATACCCTCAATGTCACATTTTCAGATATGAATTAATCCTTATGTAGTAAAAAATTCCCCTTCCTGCTCCCACAGGAAATGCTATTGGGGAGTGACAGACACCAAGTTAACCAGCAGAGGATACAAACATGGTGAGGTAGCACCAGGGGAGACAGAATCCTGAGGCTGGGCTGGGAATAGGAAGAAACAGCTGGAGGACACTTTCAGAAGCAGCAGGAACAGTGGGTCTAGATGACCCCTTTGTGATGGGCTCTGTGGGGTTCAAGTTTACTAGAAGGAATGAAACTGAAAATCTCGAACTCCTGGCACAGAAACAAAAGCAACCTTGTGTCTGAGGAACCTACTTGGGATCCAGGATAAGAGGCACTCAAGATCTTCAATAGTTCCTAGCTGGGGTGGGGATTACAAACTTGCAGGGAAGAAAGCAGAAAGTGTGGTTCCTGTGAAGATCTAATGGTGCATGGGTGGGGCTCTGGGTGTATGGCAATCTCTTCACCTGCTTCTGAAGTTGAGTTCTCAAGGATACTGATGGGAAGTCAGACACTGTAAAGTGAGAAAGATGGTAGCTGGGAGATTTCTAAGCAATCATCCTTCCTTTATTTAAATAAGGGGGAGAAATTTTGAAGAACTTTGGTACAAAATAACTTTTAATGCACTTTCTGACTGGATCCCAAAGCTGACAGCCTAGGAAAATACTACCTATTACATTAGTGTAGAAAATCCTTAATAGCAAATAACTAATAAACATTTATTGAGGTACTACGAAGTTATACCCTATGTGGGGCTCTAGGGACGTAATAAAGAGTAAAAAGCCTTGGTTCTTGCACTTATGTGCTTCAGAAGTCCAGGCAGGGAAAAAAAATGCAATCAAATAGTCACACAAATGAGGAAATAGTAAGATACAGACCCAGATGACTTCTACTAGGGAGTCTGATTATAGAAAAGAACTTGGCCAAAGTGGGTTGGGGGGAGGACATGGAGGAGATTTCCCATTTAGAATTCTTTCACATGGTGACAGTCTGACTTGTAATTGAACTATCAAAATTGAAAGTAGTAACTAAAGAGGTTTCTATAGGAGAAAAAAGAAAGAGAGATGCTTTAGATAGATCTGTTGAGAATAGTACTGCTAAGTAGACCAGCCACTCACAAGCAACATTTGGTGAATCTTACTGTAGTTTTTATGTAGCACATATTCTTATACTGTTATGAACCTGTGGTTGCTGAGTTATTGCCATTTCTAATACCCAGCTGTGGCATGGGGGTACTTTATTAGTTGTTTCTCACGTCTCCAATGAGGGAAGCTAATTTTCTTAAATGCATACTTACTGAGAGAAATTTTACAAATCACAGAATACTACAGCTCAAATGGGATGGCTATATATTATAATGAAAGGCATAAAATTGCTTTTTAAAATGAACAAATATGTAATCTCCACACTTAATGTGTTAAAATATATCTGCAAACAAAATATTCTACATAATTAATCTTTAAGACAAATTTAATTTTGTTAATCCATAAACCAAAGTGATTATCATACTGCTACCTGAAGGTCAAGAAAATGTAACCATATTTTTTTTTCTCCAAGTAACAGTAATAACAACAATACATTCAAAGACATTAAGGAAGAGAAAGAACTGATTACTATAGAAACAAAACCTGGAGATAAAATTCTAAGTTTAGTATTTTAAGCTATTATAAAAATAAGACTGAAAATTTCTTTTAATGCTAACTTATTTGACAATAAAATATTTACATATTTAGCCCCATCTTTATCATTTAACTTAACAAGAATGAAATAAGCATTGCTCTGAAGAGATAAGAACTTTTAAGACATTTCTCCTAGTTGCTATTAGATGCTTTTTCAATACACTTCCAGGTTATAAAATATTTCTAAGTTTTTAAAAGAGTCTTTTAAGAAAAGCCTGCAACATTTGAAACAGTATCACTATCATCTTTCACTGAATGTCCTTATGTAAGTTGTGGATTTTAAACAATTTAACCCACCACAGTCGGAAATTGATTTAAATAATTTTGAAGCCCAGAGCCTATTGAAGATCTTTTCTTTCTCCTCCTGGTAGGAGAGCGACCAGTACATCTTGATTTCCTTCATGTGGCTAAGCTTACAAAGACAAGAAAGACAACATCATGACTGCTTGAATGAGTTGTCCTATTATTTCTAGCAAAATAAAAATGCTGGCTCACTTCTCAAACAGTAGCTGGGGTATTTGAGATTTCTATTCACTCTCCTTCAAAATCACCACTTACTCAACAATTTGCTTCTAACAGGGTCTAGGTATTTTTTATGAGCTAAATTACAGTCACTGATAAAACTCAGTGTTATTGATTCTTGTAATCAACATTAAAAAGATTTCTGGAGATGACTGTATTTTAAGCCAAAGAATGAATCTCTGATGGTAAAATTCTAAGGGGAGTGAGAATCTAGAAAACAAAGGTTTTGTTGGGCTGTAGTATTGAATAGTTTACAAATCATATATGAATTAGGCTGGTTTGGTCTTGGTTTTTCCATCTGAATTCTTTCCCTTAGTTTTAACAAGAATTGAACAAAGAATTCAAAGCCACTGACCTACCATTTAGATTTGCTTCAATGATGTAACTCCAGATTAGTGTGAGCTCAGTATTTTAGGGGTTTTAGCCCAGTAACATTTTAGTGGCTCTGGGTATCTAAGGATTAACTTTTGAGTCTTTGCCTGATGGTGGTTGGTTTATTTGGAGGATTATATATGCACCAGTCAGTCCTATATCTACTTTAGAGCACCCTGAAAGCTCCTGGAATTATAGAACTCTTATTAATCTCCTCCATCCACCCCTCATGAGTCTGGAAGTCCAGATTCTCAAATATGATCACGTGATGGAGACAGTGGCAGGGAACACACATGATTTTAAAAAAATATCTATACAATTTTAACACACATGCCTGACTTCCCCAGCTGGTAATCACTAATCAGGTGAACAAGTTTTATTGCTTATTAAATTTGCACACATAAAATCCAACAGTGGCTATATTGTCATTATTTGAATGAAAAATATCATAAAAGTACAAGTTTTGTTTTATACACAGAAAACTTTATGATTTTATAACTCAATTATTGCATAATTTGCCATACACATTCCAAATTAAAACATAGATCTAATCATCCAAAAGTCAAGTTACTATAATTTTGATAATCCCTTTAACTTTGCTGGTAATTCAAACTTAACACCATTTAAAATAACATAAAATGAGGACAGCTACATTTTAAACACTTCAACATTAACTTCACACCAACAATGTACCAAATGCTATATAGCAAATAGCCTTCTTGGATTAAGATAATAATTTATTTCATTTAAAACTTATTAAAGTTTGAAAATCTGATTCTGACCCTGTGCTTCTGCTAGATTAGCCTTGATCTTTATGATTTAACTGAAACACTGGTAAACAACCATTAAATTCATCTTCTTGAGTTACAGTTGTTTTCAACATACTGGGGACAGTAAAAAAGAAAATATTGTTTCTTTTACAATATTGCTGTATCAAGGAGAAAATAAATTTACCCATAATTCCATACCTTAATTTCTTGTTTGTATTTTTAAGAAAATGTTAGCATACACTTTTTACATTGTTATAACATTTGCATACAATTTAAGGCAAAATCACTACTTAAATCCTAATATACAGAATTATATATAAACTTCTGAGACTATAGTGCAAAATCTGCAACATGTGATATATACCATAATCCCCAAATATCTAAGAATTTCAAACTTCCATACCAAATCACAATTTCCTTTCCTTCTCCCCTTGACTAAATAAACAAAGATGGGGCTCATGTGAATCTGATTTCACCATCTACAAAGCAATACACACAGAAAATTGTAATTGTCTTGGTTGTTTAGCAGTCTCTGTGCAATCATTGTAAAATTAAAGTCCCCACCCCCTTTGGTATAAATATCCCCATATCAACAACCAATTATCTCAAAGGTTCTTAATTATATCTACTCTTATTGAACTTGTTTTGTAGGAAAGGTAGGTAGTTCAATGACAGACTTCTCCAAAAGGGAAAATGCACCTAAATATACTACAGCTACCAAAGGATGAGGGTAAGATATCTTGTACTTATAGAAATATAAATCTTCATGCTACTACAGTAAGCTTGGGCCAGTCACTGTGTCTCTGCAATTCTGATTACTGTAATATGAATATCATTTTTATATTCTCTCTTTGGGGGATATTATAACAAAAAAACTAGATTATATGTAATAATTTTGAAATCTTCAGATGAATAGTACTATATTTTTAAAAAATATTCATTTCTAATATCCTTTAGGACAAATAGCACTTATTACTAACCAGCACCACTGGTTAGAAATTGATAATGAATTTACCTTTCCAACAGGTTTGAAGAACAGTTCTGGAGAGCATACTGAACTGGTTTCATTTAGTAACACACTGACATCTAGTGGAGATTTATAGTGTGCTATGGATTACCTTACACCCCAAACCAACCACAGTTCTGATGCGGGCAGAAAAAAAAATAAAAGCACCTTTTGGTCTTTATGCAAAGCATAAAGAACAAGATACAAAACAAACAAACAAACAACAACAAACAAACAAACAAAAAACGAAGAAGCTTAAGTTTTTCTTGTTTACTTATAAACACTGGACAATTCACCAGACAAAATCAAAATGGGGTGGTAGAGGTGGGAAAGGTGAAGCATTACTTAGTGTTATGATTAAAGTGGTCCCCCAAACTTCCCCCAAACTCATAGAATTTTAAGGAACCAATATATAAGTATGTGCTTACCTGTTCTTGTACTTCAACAGTGAATGCAAGCAAAGGTGGGGGGTAGGGAGAAGGAAAGGAGGAATACTGAGAAGGGGCAGTGGGAAGCAAGTCTTACAGAGTTCCCACTACATCCCTTGAATTCATTTCTATATCTCTTTGAGGTTAGAATTTTAATTCCGGAAGAAAAGTTCCTTTAAGCAATGACTGTATAAGCTTTTTGGCATGTCACTAAGCATTTATCTAAACCTACTTATTTAATACACAGCATTTCCTCTGGAATAAGTATGTTCCTCTGTAAAAAGTATGTTTCCACTACCCTCTACCCTGAGCTTTCAAAATGTCTAGCACCATCAGTGAAAACATGACTTCTTTCTATCCCACCCAAAGGTTACAAGAAATAAATACTAACTGGCCCCAGGAAGAAGACAATTTAACACTTATATACCAAATATTTATTAAGACTGTTACAATCATGATATCTGCTACAGTTCAAATTAAACCATGCTCCCTCCTCCCCCTGTAGTGAACCTGACAAGAACTCAAGAGTGAGATGATCTGTTTGATCTACATACCAGCCTAGCCTACTTCCTTATTTTCTACTGAGCTTTTTTACACCACTGTGTAATAGCTTCATCATTCCATTGAACAGGAAAGAGTGAGGAGAAGTTCTGGAGTTGAAATAAAGAAATTTTTTTTTTTTTAATGTGTGCGTTAGTCTCTGGTTCTGGCAGACCCTTTTCCACCACCTCTCTTCTGAGGGGGCAAAAAAAAAAAAAAGGAAGAAAGAAAAAAAAGAGAAGTGAAAACACCTTACTGTTGCTCTCCAAGAAACATGGAACAAAAAGAAATCCTCAAAGATTAGGAATATGCGATTTTTCTCATGAAGAATGTATGAGTTTGTTTCCAGCACATCCACATGCTTCTAATTTTTAACTCCTTCACTCTTTCATTGATGTCTGGGAATCAGAAGAATCACCTAGAAATGATTGGGCCAGACCAACTCCCAAGCTCAAAGTCCTAGAGGAATCTTAAAAGACAGCCACATTGCTTAGTTACAAACAAAACATGCTTAATACAGCCTTAAATAAATATGTATACATTGTTGGTGCTGTTAAACTTTAAAAGAGAAATATACTTTGTTCTTCTTGGGAATTAATAGTAAACTTCAATCTTCAAAGTCCAGAGACAAAAACAGACAAACAAAACAACAACAACAAAAAGATGGGACACAACCTATTAGCAAAAGCAAAAACAATGTTCTAACAGTGAAGTTTCACGTTGCACTCACTCAAAAGTATTATTATCCATATTTATTGTATTTTACTGCTTAAAAAGCCTTTCCAAATATTTTATGCTGCCTGCTTTGCCACTAAATAATTCCCTCACTAAATTTCAACAGTGTTGTTCACTGCTTTTAGTTCAATGATATAACTGAGAAAATTCAAGCCTAGAAGTATAAATATAATTCCTAGTTGCAAAAAAAGCAAATAAGAGATTTGAAAGCTTACTCTATTATACGATGCTGATTAAATTAAATAATTTGACACTAGAGTTTAGCATACTAAAGATCAAAAAGCCACAATTGAAATATCAGTTACATATAGTTTATTTATAAGTAAATCAATGATCCCTAAATATTCTAAAAATACAAATGAAATTTAAAACTTATCTCCTGTTTGTTTTAACAGGAAGTATCAAAAAAAATGACAAGGCAACCCTTGGTAATTAGTTTTCACATATATATATATCTTACTGAAGATAAGTTATAAAATAAAAGCTAGGGATTCATGGGAAGGCCCTCAATTTTGGCACTAAGGCTACTATCCCTACTGTGAAAAATAAGCAAATTTTTTACAGAGCAGTCGTCAGTCATTTTGCAGAGTGTGTGTACGTGTAACGTGTTGTACTAAATCAGTCTTCTAGTTTCATTCTCCCAGGATGTGCAGCTATGATTTAGACAGGAACTGAATTTTCCAGGCATGTTCATAACTGCGGATGCTAAAGAAGAGGTGCCTCTTAAAATATCAACCATGATACACTATATAAAATGAATCCAGAGATGTGGTCAGAGTGCTTGTGTACAATGTTTAATCTCAAAAAGAGAATTTACAATAACACCACAGAATCAATACCAAAATTTCTACAACCAGAATCCACTGCTTCCTATGCTCTTGGCTTCCCTGGAATGTTAAGAAAATAGAAACAAGATCAACTTACAGAAACTGGGTAAACTTTATTGATCTCTTTATCCTTTCAACATTACGAGAGCAAGCAAGACAATATTTTTAATGCAGGTTCAAAGGAGTAAATCTTTTTCCATACAGTATAATCTTCTCCCACGAATCAACCCTCCTCCTCCTCCATCACTTTAACATACACAACTCAAGAGTACAGAATAGGAAAAACTTTGACTGTTTCTCTTCAGGAGTTCTCACTGGAGTGTCTTGTCTTCTTGTGGCTTTTGGCATCCTATATTTAATACTCAGTGTTCCCAAAATGATAACCAGAATTATAAAAGCCTACTTGGAAAATAAATGAAGAAAAAAAATACATTTCTAGTTAATCACTGAGGGTTCTAACAAGCTCTCAGTAAAAATGAATACAAAACAATTTCTAATTTTAGTTAATAAAATATTTAAGAGATGCTAAAGGACTTTAGAGATGCTGTTCTCTAGATACCATTTGAGATACTAATCTTGTAATCTTTGTCAGCTTTAAATAAGGAAATGCTATTCAAGTAAAGTGCCTGAGAAGAGGTATTAACCAAGGGAATGAAATGACCATTGTGTGATTTACAATTCTCCGTTCCTTTAAATTCACTTCAGTTTGAAAGAATTCCCTTTTGAGCTTAGGTAACAATCAACTTTAAATTCAGATTGTTTTATGCCCATGTTTAAAACTGACCGAATACTTATCAGTCTTAATGGAAACATCACTACATTGAAAATAATTTAGCTTAACATTAACTATACCAAAGCACCTTCATAAAATGGTACTACAGGCATAGACATGTATGTTTTAGAACATACATGTCTATGCCTGTACATACATGTCTATGCCTGTAGTACCATTTTATGAAGGTGCTTTGGTATAGTTAAAGTTAAGCTAAAAAACATCTCCAAATACTCAAATCCAGGGAAAAAAATCAAAGTATAAAGTTGCCCACTCATCACTGAATTATTCTGGACTGAACAGAAGGCTCAATTTCAGCACTGCCAAATGCTCTTAGGCATAGAAGCAATGCACCATCTGTCTTGAAGCACAAGAGCCTTGGTTCACATTTAAAATACTGGTGTGCCTAGCAAAGTATCTTAAGCAATCCATTTTCTGATGCTTGACTACATGGCCAGCAATAAGGTTACATGAACCAATATTTTGAACTATTGGTAGTAAAATAAATTATAAAAACGCTGGTGCATCAGAGACTTGTATGAGTCCTATGAGCACAAAGCCTTAAGGAAGTCAGTGGTTTAAGGAGTGTTTGTGAGTCACTATTGCTATTTTTCTGAGGAAATATTTTTAAGTGATAGATGCAACTGCTGCTGTTGGCAGAGTGACTCTAGTATGTCACTACAAAACAAGTGTATCTGAAATTGCGATTTTCATAGATGTTGCTTCGTCATGCAGCACACTACAGTGATGTAGTGAAAGAAAGCCAGGTTTTTAAGAAATCAGGACTTGAATTTGATAAAGAATGGGCAACCACTGACGTCTGTGAGCAGACTGTCCTGACAGAGCTTACTCTGGGGAGATGAATGTGATAGTAGTGTGAAGAATGGGTTTTAAACAGTTCCTGAAGATAAGGGATGTCCAAGCACCTGGATAAAACTGCAGGAGTGGAAGAAAACAAAATCAAGACCCGGATGCCCTTTACAAATAAGGCAAAATTAAAGCAATTACCACCTGTCACTATGTGAAATATTCTGAAGAATACTGTAATGATCAATTTAACTTAGGAAAGAAGAGCCATATTCTGTAAGTTGAGGGAAAAATGTTAGAGTCTACTTGGGTTTACATGTGCAATAATCACAGAAAAATACTCTCAAATTTCTTTCCTTCAGTGCCGTCTCCAATCAAGCTTGGATCTCATCACTCCCCCCAAAAGTGTGCTTATACAAGTCCCCAACTATCACTCCTAAACTGCTAAGTAACATGGGTATTCAGGCCCTCATCTTATTTACCAGTAGCACTAGATGCAGATTATTCCTACTTCTCTGAAACTTTTCACTTCTATCCCAGGTCCTCACACTCCTGGCTTTTCTTTTACTTTTTCACTGTTTTTTTCCTGGGGTTCTTTGCTGATTTCCTCCTCTCCTCAGTATGGCAGTGCTAAGACCTCTTTCTTTTCTAGAGGCATTCATTCCCCTGATGAGCCTATATACTCTCAAAGCTATACATCTGTTTACTTGAGTCCCAAATTTACAGAACTTATTCCTGAATCACAGATTTGTATGTTCATTGTCCTGACACCTCCATTTCCAGGTCTAATAGGCATAAAAAACTAAACCTAACTTCTCCCAATCCTATTCCACTCCCAAGTTTCTCAGCTTATGAAAATTATACCCTTCAATTTGCTCAAGTCCTACATGCGTCATTCCTTTTTCATGCCCACCCCCCACCCTCACCCCAAAGTCAAACTATCACCAAATCTTGTTAGCTCTATCTTCAACTGTAACTTTATCATTTCGTATTACCTATATCACTGCCACCCAGATTGAAATCATCATTCTCTCTTCCCAGGATTACTGCATTAGTCCCGTGATTGCCTTATTCCTAATTCCCTACCTTAATACCAACCCAAGTCTCTTCCCTAACAGTAATCTAATTTCAAGTATACCTAAGTCATATCCTGTCACTTTTGGGCTAAAAACACCTTCTGGTGGTTTCCCATCTTATTTTGAATACCAGCCATATGCCTTACAATGTAAGACCCTACATGATGGCATCTACAGCCATCCTGCCCTAGCCTTCTACTCCTGTCCTTGTTGCTTACCTTTTTCTTTTTGGAATGTGTTAAGCTTGTTCTTCCTATGGAATGCAGCCTTTTCACTTGCTATTCCCTCTGCCTGGAATACTTTTCCCCTATTTGGTATATCCTTTAACCTTAATTAGTTCTTGACTACCCTTTTTTATAAGTGAATAGCAACCTCCTCTTTCTCTCACCCAGCACATATTCCATGTTTCTATTTCCCTTCCCTGCATTAGTTTTCTCCATACCATCTAACACACACATACACAAAATTTAACAACTTTTTTGGGGTAGTCTGTCAGTACTTGAAAGTAAACTCTTCAAGAGCAGGGATTTTTGTGAGCTCTATTCATTGCTAATCCTGTAAAATAATATTTGCCAGAGTATACAACTAGTAACTTGTTGAATGAAATGAACTGATCCTTTTTTCCTAGGACTCATGATAAATTAAGGAGATTATACACATAAAAAATACTTTTAAAAAATGTGTCATTTGTCATTCTTAAAAACTAAGAGAAGAAAAAGTGCCTCACATACATATGTAAAATGACCTTCATATTCCAATGGACTTGAGTTTGCTTAGCTGGTTTTAACATGAGTGAGAAAAGAGACTAGTTAGAATTATATTTTTGGTACCAGAGAGCTCTTACCCAGTCACCTTTCAATTATATCTACTGGCACAAGGAAGACATTAGGTAACACAAAAGTGACCCTTTAATTTTTTGTCTTATTCCATTTCCCTTTCATTTCAGAAGCTAGTAGTGGAGTGGGGGACTCGGATGATAGTTTAATAAATGACTTTCAACACTTAAGGACAGCCCTCTCCATCTATCATATAATATGCTAGTTTTCTCTTCCCCTAAAGAATTTCTTAGAATTTCCTCAATTTTCAGTTTTCCTGTTTCCCTAAAAGCGTACCATAAGCAGATAGGGTCATGTGCTGCTTAACAATTGAGATACATTCTAAGAAAAGTGTTGCTCATCAATTTCATTGTGATGAAAACATCAGAATGTACTTGCACAAAGATGGCCACACTAGGCAATGTAATCTGATGGGAACATAGTGATCTATGTGGTCCACTGATCAAAATGTCATTATGCAGTGTGTGAACATACATATATTTTCTTTTTACCAACAAATGGGAATAGGAGACATGGACCAATTAAGAGGATACTAATAATAATGGGAATTATGTCAACTTTGTAGAACAGGAGCATTCTGGTGTATTTACAGACTTTTAAATAAATTATAAGATTCATTTTACATTTTAAATAAGCAGATATTAAGTAGGTTATATGAATAAACTATTGCTATTTTTCCATATTTCAGTTTAGCAGGAATATAAGCAACACTGACCACATACAGAGCACTCAATCAGGATGATGGGGAATTAAAAAAGGCATGTCTGATAAGCTTCACATAGTGTCTGGATAGCCTTAAAAAGGCTTATTCCCATGATTTAATAAACAGTTAGCAAATACACAACATATTAGACACTGGGGTAGGTACTAAAATACAGAAATGAAAAGTATAGGTATTACCTTACCAAAGCTCATTATCCAGAAATAGTGAAAAGGTGCTAAAATGAATATAATAGTATGTTAAAATGCAAGCTAGATACATTGGGTACTAAAAGTAATTTGAAAGACAGAGTAATTATTTCAAAAGCGTAAACTAGTGTTAAGCATGTTTAGTACTATAATGATTGGGTAAACTTACCAAACATTATACTAATATTTTCATTGCTAAATCAGCAAAAGCATATGTTCAATTTATTATTCAACATCCATTTGTAATGGATACACATTAGCAAAGATGTGTTCTCTTCTGCTAGGAAGAGGGAAAAATCTATCAGGACAGAAAAATGATGAACTAAAAGAATGTGAAAATGTACTCATATTTGTACAAACCATACTGCTTGAAAAAAATCTTTCAATTTGCACTTAAAATTTGTAGAATAAACTCACAATAAAGATCAGTTAAAGGATTATGCAGAATAAATGCAGTAGAACCCCCTTCTATTCTCCTACTACTTCCCTGAAAAAGAAGGAGGGAGGGAGGGAGGGAAAGAGATAGAAGGTGGGAAGGAAGGAAGGAAGACAGATTGATTCTTGGCTTTAGAGCAAACATTATCAAGGAGGGCAACTGGCTTGTTGCTGGTACTGGGAAATATGCACATACTTGCTTGATTTCTTTTTTTAATATTTCTGATGTTTATGTAGGTGGCATCTTAGAAAAGACTGCAAACTAAAATGTAAATGAGAGCAGAACAAGAGGAAGGAAGGTATCATTTTGGAAGCAACCTTGAGATAAATCTTAGGGATCTGTGGCAAAAACACAGCTTTTAGAGACCTGTTACATAGATTTGCATAATGGCTTTAGCTTTACCAGATTCAATAAGATAACCTATAGAATTAGAAAATCTAAAGTGAATTTAAATTTATCTAAATACAAATTACTGACTAGAATAACTAGACTTATCAATCCCTTTTATTATGTCATAGTTGTTTCTTTCAGAATAAATCTGAACTAGCACGCTGTCCCCAGTTTCTGCTTCCTAATCATAAGTAATTATTTATGTGTATTTATATCAGCGACAAAAACTAATAAAGAATGCTTTAAACTGTCTTTGGGCCTGAATATGGGTCACCAACTACTTAAAACTTTCTCCTCCAAAGCTTGGTGTCTGTCAATGCCCCCACCCTGCCTCTTTCCCCAATATGTTGGACATATCATTTTAAATCTTCCAGTCTCCTGAACTACTGGAAACACACACAGTTGGCAGCACAAAAGGTGGCAAACCAAAGAAGAGATTGCTAGAATTCCAGAATAAATACAGAAGAGAGAAACAGAAAAGAGCAAAGTGAGGGTGGTATTCATTTGCCTTAGTTAGACATGAATAGACAGA
This sequence comes from Ictidomys tridecemlineatus, assembly GCF_052094955.1. NCBI lineage: Eukaryota > Metazoa > Chordata > Mammalia > Rodentia > Sciuridae > Ictidomys > Ictidomys tridecemlineatus. The sequence continues at coordinate 148,294,530 of NC_135483.1, read as the reverse complement.
CCTTAGAGCATCATCCCTCAATTCTCATTTTAACAAGGTTGATGCTGTCTGACAATGATCAAAGCTTTAACATGATTCATTACTGTTGACAATACAGTTATATAAACCACTCTCAGCAATTCATTTTATGACTATCAGTCAACTGTGTAGAAACAGTCCATTACACACTGGATGGATACACATTTAAATCATCGAAGAACCTTATAAGAAAAAGCTGATAAAGTAGTTATTAGGGAAAAAAATCGTTTCATTTCAAAAAATGTGTATCTACTAAAATGTAATTATAAAAGCTTATTTACTTGCTTAGGTATAAAAAAGGAATTTGTATATTTACTTAAAATAAGAAAAATTAACTAAAATATAATCCAATAATGGAGTTACTGTACAATCACTCAAGTCTTTTAAAAAAATGTTTAATGGTTTGAGAAAAATAACAGATGTCTCAGGTCATGTTATAAGTTTGCCCAAAGAACAAAATATAAATGGTGACTAAAACTGTGTAAATGTACTGCACTAACGAGACTATAACAGGTTAGGATCTGAAATCATGGGGCTGAAATTGATTTAAAATTTTACTACATATTCTTGTACTGTTTTAAGAATATACTTATTAGTATTCTTATAAGATAGTGGGTTGATTCCAATTTCTTTAAATAAGCATAAGAAAACAATACCTCAGAGTTCTTGTTAGAAAAGGTAGCACACAGACAGGTGAAACTGTAATATGTACTGAATTTTACCTTTTTTAGTTAACACTACCTTGTTCTTAAAAAGCCAATATCTAGATAACTAAAACACCTTGTGGCTTTGAAAAATGCTTGATATATTTACCAATAAGTTTCCTGATGTGATTACACGTGATATGTGGTTAATTTGCCTCGTTTTCAAATTCAAAAAAAGGAGGCGAAATCAGTAATATTATGACAAATGTCTAAGGGAAAATATTAACAATCCTACCTCATGTTCACAGGAAACAAGTTTGTTAAGCTTCCATCTGAGATTAAAATAAGGATATAGTAAAATGTAAACTGTACTTCACTTTGTAAACTTCAGAAGTTATAATTAATCTATGAATGTCCACTTTTGCAGGAAAGTGATAACTTGTGTATGTGTATTCAACAGTAAGCTATAATGTTATAAAAGACTCTTAGCCTAGTGGTAGAACATGGGAACTGCATCTCTTAATTGGATTGGCTACATAATGTTAAGCAAGTTATTTAACCTGTCTGTATATCAGTTCCAACTCTGTTAACGAGGACCATCAGTGTCTACTCTCCTAAAGCTCTTTAAGAGTATTAAACAAGATATAGCACATCAGCCTCTACAGCCTATAATTTGCATGCAGTAGTACATTACTGCCAAACTACTCCAAGGGCACGTGGTCATAGTGTGAACACTCCCAAGTTCAACAGGATGCCTGGTGTCAGTCTTTCTCAAGCACTTATAAAATTATATTTGGTCTTGTAAATTACAAATTTTGATTTTAATGGGTAAGAAAAAGTCTGGGTTTTGTTTGAAATATCACAATTTACATCTAGAGCAAATTTCATGAAGAAAATAATTCCTATGATAACCTATGTAATTACGAAGGAGATCTACAGTTTTTTTTAGAAATAGAGAATGAGAAAAAAATCGAAACTTTCAGGTGACCTATAATAGGAAACCAAATGAAGTTTATTATTTCTTGAAAATATATCCTTTTGATTATCTTCTCTCAAACTTAGAAGAATGTACTCTCATTTTATAGGTAGGCTGTCTCATAATACCTAGATACTATTAGCACCCATTTAAAAATGTTGACAGTTCCCTGAAAAGAGAAAGCAGAACAAGCAGAACAAAAATTTATGAGATTAGAATTACTGAGTTTGAGAGATAATAGAAAACAGGGAAATTAATTCAACTCTTATATTTCATATATGAATAAATTAAAACTCAAAGAAGTAACCTATTCAAGGCAACAAAGGTAGTTTGTGGGAGAGATGCAAATATTTTAAGTAACCAATTCCCTCAACTTTGCCCCAGGCCAACAAAGCAAAATAGGTTGGTGGTATTGATTAAATATATAGTAAGACCAGAAAATCCAATCATGGCATCTCCAAATATCCTATTATTTGGCATAATGAAAGATTTTCTAGCATCAAGAAAATATTTACTACTGTAGGACACAGAATGAACAATTTTGGTAATATAGAAAAACTACTTTCTAAAACTCCCCCAGTCTGATAAAAATATTTTTGTTTACATAAAAAGTCTCCACTCTCATTGCACTGACATGGACTCTATTAGATGTATTAGATTTTGCTTAAAATAGTCAAAGCTCAGAGGTTTTCACAGACATAAGCCTCAAAATAGTACCATTTTGCTTGCTGTTTCTTTGTAATAGGATAATTTTGGGGTATGGGTATTTAACTGAAAAACAGATACATAAGTTTCATTTTACTCTAAGACTTCTATGACAAATACTCAAGTAGGAGTCCACTATTCATAGTAATGAAAATGCAACTATAATCATGTTTTGCTTTATTATCTTATAGCAATGTATTTTTTAAGCTAATGATTCAACTCTAAAATTTTAAGATGGTACTCTATTACCATATTAAGGACTAAAGAAGATACTTGCTCCATATACCACAACCTTGATTACATGACCAAAGATAATTATACCATCATGGGGAATGGGAGGAGCACATTAATCTGTTTACATACTCCAATAAGAAAAGCCTGATAATTATTATAATTAATAATTACAGCTAGAAATAAATTAAGTTAAAACTGAGAAATAATACTATGCACATAACACAGTTCTTTTCTACCTTCAGGGCAGACAAGGGTTTTGTGTTCAACTCTGCTTCTGGCTATATTGGTTGGCCAAGTGTCACAGTAAGAAGGGTAAATAAATCATAAAAATTCAAGACCAGAATTAAAAGGAAAAGACACCACACAATAGCTATCAGATCAAAGTTATTATTTGACAATATTGCCCAATGCTGGAAAGAAATCACCAATTTAGAAGCAAAATGTTCTAAATAAGATATTTCTAGACACCTAAGTGAGTCATGGTTTTATTTTCTTTAGCTCAAATACCATATTATCAACGTAAAACTTCATGGTTTAAAATTCAGTTTTGTATATTTAACTTCATTTTATTTTCTCATTAAGATTTAAAGGAAAAATCCTATACTTCAAGATTTTAAATGCTTTCAATTGAATAATTCATTCATTTGCACTAGTCCTTAGTAGCCCATCTTCATATTCACATCTTTATTTCATCAACAATCATCTCTGACACACCTTCTGACAAGACCGACTTCAAACATTACGACAGGAAACTATGCCTTCAGGAGCATGTTTATTGTGTTTGAGATGATACATCAGTGCTCTCTGAGCTACAAAGGGTAAAAGGAAATCCTCTCATTACAAACTGACAAAGGTAAAAGGTAAAACATTTTCACAACAGCATGAACCACATACTCAGAAATAGATCTGGGTTTAATACAAATGACATAATTCCTAGTCATCTACGGCTACTTTTATAACTTCATACAGATAATGAATTAGGCTAAAATGCACTATAATATTTGGTAGACTTCAGGACCAGTATCCTTAGTACATCACAAAATACATTTTGATATCCCAAAGAAGCAAGACTTGCAAGTAGGCGTTTTAAACATAACTAATCTACAGCTACAAAGTTCTACTCTTGATAGCATTTACCTTTTTGGGGAGTCTCCCAGTCTCCAAAGGATAAAAGCAGAGAGTAGAATCAGTATAACATATACACAGAAGTCCGTATTGTAAAGGCTATAAAGATTTGCAGCACAGTGAGAAGATGCCTTCTGCTCCTTCACACTGCATACAAATTATGTGAATTATGTTGCGTATCTCTTGGTCCACTGTCTGGCTATCCTGTCATGTTCTGCTCTGTTGGTCAAATACTGAGTGGCTATGCTTCCAACCAGAGGATCCGCTAGAAAAGTAGAAACAACATTAAGATATTATGTGGGGTCTTAATGGTACAAGTATAACATTATTTTAAAGTAAAACATTTCAGCAGTATCTTTACATATCTTTATATTGATTTTTGAAAGAAAAATGCTTAAAGTAATATGTCCATCTGAATATATTAATATTCAAATTAAGTATTCACTAAAAAATGAATGCTGAGTTAATGGAAAAGATTTCTATAAAAGACATGCCTTTAGTATGCAAAAATTATTTTGTAGTCTTTGCATTTTATTGAACAATAAAAATGCAGTAGGTGGTGTATTTCTGGTTTATTATAGATATTTAAAAAATCACTCTTACGTGGAACCCTGATCTAAGAATATAATGCTATTCAGAATGAAATTTTCCTTCATTCTATACAATATGACTCTAATCACTATATATGTCTCCATTTAAAAAAACATACTTGCCATTTTATTCTAAATAGAATTTTGAAATAGTTGTATCTACGATGTAAACTTTTAACTGATGGTTTGAATTACTTTTTAAAGTACACATAATATTTGAAGTGATCCAAATGATAGTAAAGAAAGTTTTAAAAACTGCCTTCCTGACTCCAACTACTCCAACTTCTCTCTCTCTGGCAAACAATTGTTACTCACTTAAAATATTTCTTTGCAGAGATTTTATATGTAGTCAACAAGCATCTTAAAGACCTTCCCCTGTTGTTAGTTTACATAGAGGCGCTTGATTATTTTTAATAGCTGCATTCTTTATTAATGGACACTCAGCTTATTTCTGTCTTTTGCTTTAATAATGATATAAAAACTTCCATCTATTTATTCATCATATATATATCTAACTGTTGAGCTTAAGGTAACAATAATAGCTGTTAGTGAATTATAAAATATTTAGAAAGAGTTAGCAATTTATTTAAACATAACTAAATAGTAAGATAACATGTGAAAATCCAGATCTGTTTACCTTGGTAAACAAGTCAGTCACCCAGTTAGATATTTCTGAAAAAGTTACAAATTATATACTAATGATGCCAGAGTTTAAATAATCAAAATCTAGTACAGCTCTCATATCAGCTATCATTTTAATGTTCATTACTACTATATTTACTATAACTAACTTTAATCCAAAAAGGGAGAGAGAAGCCCTTCATTACTGAGTAGTTAAAACTCATAGAAGCAGGCAGCAGAGAAAAGAATGCACCAGAGTCAGACACTGCTTCCTTCCTGGCAGAAATGCACTCTAAAGCTACATGTTTTAGAAAGAAGAGATTCTATGAATGATAGTGAAAATATAATTGTAGAGTGGCATTCATAATTTCCTCACAAAATGTTTTATACTCATTTTTCTACACACAGCATTTATTTCTTTATGAACATTTAAGCCAACCAAGAAAATGCACTAGTTTTTGTTTATGCTTATAAAGATTGCTTACCAGGGTTGCAGTCTGTCAAAAGCGAACAAATAGACAGCAAAACCTTTGAAATAGTCAAAGCAGGACTCCAGTTGTCTTTAAGGATGTCCAGACAGATGACTCCCTGACTGTTGATGTTGCAGTGATAGATTCTCGTGCGGAAAGTAACCTAAATAGAGTAACATTAAAAACAAAGAAAATGAATGCACCATTATCAACTAATAATCCATGCTTCATTGTCAACTAAAATTCTCACCAGTAACACACCATGAATGATACTAAACAGCAAATAATTTAACTATAGGTAATCTTGGATTAAAACAATAACAAAGTTAAATAGTTTTGATTCATTTGAATATCTTTGTTTTCACCTGATATAAAAACAACTACATTGGTTTTAAAAGAAAGTAACTGATCAATTAAATCTAAATGAATGATATGGGAATTCTATAAATGTATGCACATATAGAAAGTAAGGGAGAACATGTTTGGGTGCCAAACTGTGAGAATCTGAAGAAGACTTTTCCTTAGCATAAAAGTTACATTAATTTCTTCGTAGAAAGAATCACTATATGGAAAATAATGGAGAAGAATTGAGGGGAAGGTTGATAAAACCATCTATATTACTGGACTTTCTATTTTTCAGCCTTTGATTTTCACAATGGTTTATAGTCTAGTTAGGATTAAAAAAGCACAGTTTTTAGCTAATGGATAAAAGAAACTAATACTTCCCAACATGTGTGAGAAAAGAATATAAATCACAGAACAAATTACTGGCAAGTTTCAAAACAACCCAAAAGATAATTAGGTGGTTAGTTCATAATCTGTAGTTGTAGAAAGAAAAAAATTTTCTCATAGAACTAGGAGTACTGTGAGCTTCAAAATAGAATCTGGGAAGAAAAACTGTTGAAAAAATGAGGAAAAGGGCTGTTGTGGCTCAGCAGTAGAGCACTTGCATAGCACAGACGTGAGATATGCTAGGTTTGATCCTCAGCACCACATAAAAATAACTGAATAAAATAAAGATATTGTGTCCAACTTACAAAATATCTTTTAAAAAATGACGGGAGAAAAAGAGACAAGACACAAACACAATCTCAAAAGACCAACTGTCTAGTGGAAGAAGAGTAGGAAGGAGACCAGCTCCTATAGAACTGCTCTAACACAATACATAGAAGTTATATGTGCATCTAGATATCTAAATTGTAGCTAGTCAAATTAAGATGAGCTAAAAGTGTAAAACACATAGCATATTTCAAAGACTTGGTACCAACAACAGAATGTAAAAGATCTTATTAATATTCTTATATTGGTTACATGCTACAATGTCAATTTTTTTTATTCACCAGGTTAAATAAAATTATTATTAAAATTTACTGTTTATTTCTTTTTATTTTTTTCAATATGGCTACAAAAAATGAAAATTACACATACAGCTCTGCATAATATTTTTATTAGTGTTGTTCTAACATATGGGAATTATATTCATTCAGGTCATTAACAGCTGACTACTAAATAGATATGAAAGTAGTTTACAAATACAATTAATATTTTAATTCCTTTCTGTTATTAATAATGAATTAACAGTAATATTCATGAAAAAAAATAATTAAATTTTTATTATTTTTCATGAAGTTCAACATCTTATGTAAACTTCAAAAAGAAAAAGTATAGTAGAAAAATAATTGTTCCTAACACTAAGATAATACTACAACCCTTATTTGTTTCACTTCCCTAACTACAGACCTCAAGAATGCTTAATACTATATATCACAGCAAAAATATATATATTAAAAATTAGAAAATTAAAATATTGTAATTTCAACAAATATTATTAGCATACTAAATTTTATAAATAACCATTAGCCAAAACAATTATGACAAATTATGTATAAAACTACATTTTGAAATTCTTATGGACAATTTTTATTTTCCATTAAAAGATGCTAAAAAATGTGAAAATATTCAATTAATTTTGTCTACATAATAAAAGTTGTATAAAACACACCTTGCTAATAACTTTCCCCACTAATTTTGCTAACGTTTTAAACCAATTTCCAATATGAAAAATTAGACACGTGGAAGTATCAACTATTTATAAATACAGTCATGAAGTTTGCCAAGTTGAATCACTGAATGCAAATTGAGCATCTAGTAGATATACTGATATTAAATAAGTCAACTAATTTGTATAGTTTGTGGTATTATCAACATGAAGGTTTTCACTTTTTATTTGACTGATTCAGCAAGATGGACTCTACAGACTTGGGTGCATTAAAAAAGACAATTTCAATATTGGTAGATTCTGATAGGATCACACATAGTACAGCACTCAAAACACAGTCTTAACTGGGAGTTAAAGGGCCTTAGTATCTGCAATTTGGGGTAAACACCACTAGGTGGAACTATTATTACATTATAAAATAATGCTTATTTTAAACAAACATTTTTACACATAGAAATATTAATTCACTACATAAATGACAAAGAGTATAGGAAACATAAGGAATTATGTTGAAAAGAAAAATATTTCATGACAGACTTGATAACTTTCTCCTGGCATGTTGGACATCTCTGTAACAAGGGCAAAATTATGTTAAGGTTTAATTCTGGTGATTTTTATCCTTTGGCTTGATCATTCTAAATGAGCAATCAAGAAGAACCCATTCAAGTAATTGTTATATGTCTTAAGCTTTGCAAAATAATTGACAGTCATTACCAGGTTAGAACCCAGTCCTTCTCTGTTATTCATCCAATTTATATTTGAAATTAAATTTGAAACTAATAGCCAACAAAAAGGAGGAACTTATCCTGCCAGATAAGTTCAGATTCCATTACTAGTCATAGCCACAGAGGGCCCAAAATGAGTTTATTAAATATTATCAGTTTTCCATTCCTTTGTTAGGCTTTCTAGTTTTTGCTTACCTATATAGACAAAATTCACATTATTAAATCATTACTTCTGGAAACTGTTAAACAGGCTTTTTATCTTTTCTTTTCTTTTTTTCTACAATCCTGGGAATTAAACCCAGGGATGCTGTACCACTGAGCTACATTCCCACCTCTTTTTATTTTATTTTGAGACAAGGACTTGCTAAGCTGCCCAGATGGCCTAAAACTTGGGATCCTCCTGCCTCAAGACTCCTGCTACACTGTGATTACAGTAATGTGTCACTGCCCCACTTTATCCTAACATTTTCTTAAGGAAGGGTCACATGTTATTTTTTCTTGCTCATATCATAAATTTAAAATTTATCACTTTATTTTTATACAAGGTATAGATCTATTAGTATTAATAAAACTGCATAACCAACTGAAAAAAAGTATAGACTTTATTTATAATTAACAAATCCTGTTGAATAAGAAGTTACTTGTGAAAGAAGTCAATTGAGTTTTAAAATCCTTGATTCTGTGAGTTTCCGTATCAATTCTTAAATAATAAAATTATTATATTAATATGCATTTGAATTCTATGATAACCAGTTTTGGAGAAAGATAAATATTAAAGAATGTATTTCTAGGTTCTTACCTTTGGTGGCTTAAATGGATAATCTGATGAAAACGTGATATCCAGAAAAAACACACCACCTTCATATACAGAACCTGGTGGACCAAGTATGGTTGATCTCCACTCATAAATGTTATCTCCTTTAGGCCCAGCACTACGTAAAAGAAATTAAAATTTATCAATATGTTCATCTGTAAACAATGCGTATTAACACCTTAAAACCAACAAAGTTTAAGTTAAATTAGCAATTGAGAAAAATGAGGGATATAATTTGTTTCTAAGCTATTTCAAAATAGCCCTTTTCATATAAATCTTCATTGTTCATTTTCTAAAAACACTCTCCTACAAACCTCAACACAATACTTTAATCTACAATTTGCATTATGAAGTTGTCAACTATCTCAATAATCCTTTAAAAGCTTTTATTTTTTCCCCTCCAGACACAAAAACCAGTCTTGGTGCCAATTATATCCTGTTTTCAATCTCCTCTAACATGGGTTCTCTTGGCCTTTCACTTTTGTAATTAACATTTTATTGCAGAATATATTCTTATAAAAACAAACAAAACTCATCACTTTTAGCTTGTCTGGTATTTCTTCATGATTAGATGTAAGTAATGCTTTCCTGGTCAGAGCAGCACAAAAGTGTTGTGTCTTTCTCAGTGTATCACATCCAGAGGCACATGATATCCACCTGTTCCTCTTGGGTAATGTTTCATCATGAAGACAAGGTGCTGTCCAATTTACCTACTATTTAATTTACTACTTTACCCCACAACCAGTAAGTAATCTTTGGTCAGATAGTTGAAGATCATGCAAATATCCTGCCCCTTATCAAAATTTCTTCCCTATGATTCACACCCACTTGTGGACTCTTTGAACTTTACTAAAATGATGGCACAATCATGATTGTTCAATTTTAGCACTTTCTCCACACTTAATGATGCATTACTAGTGTGGTCTCATGGATTTCTATTTTCTTCCAGTGTTTTATTATTATTCACCACTGCTTTTTATTATTTTTTTATGCTCATATTTGGCCAGTGGGAACCCTTCACTGACTCCATCTAACATGCCACCATTAGTTTTTAAAACACTTTTCTCCTTTCTGGCTCAACAAAACATTCCAGGCTCCCAGCACTAGAATCAGCTATTTTTTCAGGAAGACCTGGTTCTTTTTAGGTGAAAGTTGTTAGGAAAGTTCTAGGTGCTACTAAGTCATAGTTATATTTTCATACAATGTGCTCACCACTGTAATTTCATTTAGAAAATACAAAGAGAGTTCAAACAAAATCTAAACTCAGAATTACTTGTGGAAAGGCAGCTCTAATACTCCTTAAATTCTCTTCAAGTCTTATAGACCTCTGTTTTTCTCTAATCATTACATAACAAATTATCTTGGCTTCCTGAACATATGTATATATAAAGCTTTTCTTATTTTGAAGTACTTATCATTTTAGAAATCCAAGTTCTACATAAAACAAGCACAAACTACATTGATAAATCAACCATATTAATTAACAACAGAACATTAGTTAAAATGATTGAATTACATATTAATTCTGTAAAACATACTTTTATAAATTGTGAAACTTCAGGTAAGCCATATCATCAATTATCAAATGTATGCTCTAAGAAATGATTCATACCAAAAAATACACAAAGCTTGACACTATAATAAAAGTTACAGGTTGTTTCAATAATCTATATTTAAGGCAGATATATATGAACAATAAATCCTGACTATTGTGGCCTAAATATTTATTTGAAAATAACATTTTTATATGTTTTAAATATACACAGCAACTACAACTAACCATAATAATGGCTGACTATTCTGTCATTTGAGAATCATGTGAATACTCACTATAACAAAAAACATAAAACTGAGAACCAATTTTATGAAAGAAAGAAGTTTAACTTCATCAACAGCATTTCTTTTCCATATTAACTTTCCACTTGGTGATTCAAGGTAATCATAATAAAATTAAATTATAGCATCAGAGCTTTTACCATCACCAGCTGCTCTAGTAAAATGTTTCTGAATGACACCTTTTACGTATTAGGAATAGTACTAACAATGTCAGCAACAGTTTACCCCATCTTTACTATAAGTCAGATATTGTTTAAAAGCACCATAGCACACAATTTCTTTCTTTTACCAACCTTTGAAATGGGAAAAAAGCAAAGAATTTGAAATGGGAAACAAGGCATAGAGTTAAATAACTTTCCATATAGCTCAGAGTTATAAAATGACACAGAATTTAAACAAACTATATGGACTAGTCTATATTTTCCTCTAAGGTTTTAATATATTTCCCAGAAGTACCTACCCAAAGGGAGCTGATATGAAAAAAAAAAAAAAAAACAGACTGTCTCAGAGATATTTTTCTGTATTATCCTTCAGATGGCTGGACTTGACTGAAAAGCATTCAGTTGAGCACAAAATCCTACCTTTAGACTTGAATCTAACACAGAGAGTATAGGATCCATGTTAAATCCCCTCTGCTAGCTGGTGGAAGAGCTGGGATCCTCACACCAAACTCAGTTCTTCAACTTGTTTTCTTCCCACTTAAGGGATACGCCACAGGACAAGGGGTACATTAAAATTACAGCAAGATTGTCAATGTGACTTTTCCTGTTGTTCTGGAGTAAAATGAGTAGGATATAGTTATGCTACTACAAAGTAGTATCCAAAGATGCCTAGCCTAAGGGGAATGAGCCTTGTGTTGGCTACCTTGTCTGGATTAAGGGGCCTCTTCATTCTCGAAAAGGTACTATCTGCTACTCAAGGCCTGGGGAGGGTGGAGATGAGTAGGAAGCAATATGGGATAAGAGCAGCTGCAGGTCTGACTTCATTCTAATCCAAACAAAGCATTTTATAGGCTGACAGCTGACTTGCTACTGAGATCTCAAGAGAAGTAGAAAATGAGTGACAAAAATGCTGAACAGTTTCAAGACAAGCATTATTCATACCTTTTTACTACTTCCCATCTCTCTCTCTTCCCAAGTCTCTCTCTTCCTCAAGAGCAGCATTCCTTTTGTCTCTGACCAACCACTTTTCCCTCTCTATGGAATAAATGTCCACAAGAGTCCAACAATGCCTTTCTCTAACATTTAATAACTATTCAAAAAAGCCCCTCTATTTCACTACCCCTTCCAGCTTCAATCTCAATTATCGTCCTTTATAACAAAACTCCCTGCAAGTATTATCTACTTGCTGTCTCCAACTTCTTTCCTCCTGTTTTTACTTGAAACCAATCCAAACAAGCTTTCCCTCCCTATTCCTCCATCACAAAAGAGCTCTAAACCAAGGTCATTAATCTCATCACTCCAAAGATCATTTCTGAATCTGCATCTTACTTGGTCCAGCAACATTTAATAAAATCAATCATTTCTTGCTTGAAAATTTCTGTTTAGTTGTTAGAATAACATAAATTAGTTTTCTACCTAACCTTCCTGGACTCTTCTCATTCTGTACTGCCATTCATTATTTCCCCAACGTCTAGATATTGCTAGTTCTTCAAGGCTCAATCCTTAGACCCTTCTATTTTCTATCTACATGTACTCTTTTGGTAATCCCATACAATTTTATTCCCTTTAAACATGCTAGTATCCTCTTAACTCCCAAATCTGTATGTACCAACTAGATTTTTATTCTGAATCTCTAATTATGCATCTAAATACTAAGTCTCTATTTTGAAATTGAATATTTAAATCTAGTAATTTTTAAAAGTACCTCACACCACATCTCAAATGAAATTCCTAACATTCCAACTATAATCTTTCCTATTTCATCTAATGGCATGTTCACTTGTAAAACAAAGGAAACACTGCTTCAGCTAGTTATAATTTACCATTGCAGCCACCATCTTTTTCATCTCTTCCTTGTTCAACTGGCTGAAGCAATGCTGTTTTCTCCAATACACAATTCACACTTCCAACTCATGACCTCCATATCACCAGTGTCTCCCTGCCTGGAAGGCTCTTCCCCAAAGTACCCACATGGTTTAATCCCTCATCATCTTCAGGTTTCAACTCAAAAATCACAGTTTCAGGAGTCCTTGCCTGGTCATTCTGTCCAAAATGTCACACATACCTTCACACACACTTGTCCCCCTTTCCCCCAGAAGCATTTACCATTCTCTAACATATTTCTATCTTTCTTACTGTCTTTCTCAGTAAGTCACAAGCCCCAGGAGGATATAAAACATAAATGGGGCTCTTTATCTTACAGCAGCCTGAACTTTTTATGCCCTGAAAGTGATACATTATTTCTTGGTAACAAGAAGTGAAAAGGGTGGTAGGATCTGCCTAATGAGACAGGAAAGGAAGATGTCACAGAGTCTACTAGCAGTGGTAACAAAAATAAATATATAAACTGTTATATAGATAAAACTTTCTTAGTTTCATAAGAAAGGGTCAATTTGTTTAGTAATTTACTTTACTGGCATTGAAAAAGTAAATTTCATCCTAGCTTTGGATCAAACTGTGAAAAAGATGACGAAATAACAACATAGTTTACTGAAACCTCACTATAAGCTAAGAAAGAGCTGGGGATATAGCTCAGTTGATAGAGTGCTTGCCTTGCATTTTTGTTTTGAGACAGCTAAAGTTTTCCAAGCTCGTCTTGAAGGCCTTGGGTTCAATCCCCAGCAAAAAAAACACACACACACATACACACACAGGCTAAGAACGGTCAATTACTAAACTGCATAACTCATTTTTTTTGTCTAAATATAATTCAGCCAATGAGAAATATCTTCATTCTAGTATTTTTCCTTGCAAACCATAATTTCCCCTTTCAAACATGATGTTTACATAAATTATTATATCAAAACAAAATTTAAAAGTAGGTAGAAAGTATAGACAATGACAAACTGACACCTGGGATTATTCTGTTACCAGTGACTCTTACTGTTAACAAGTGATATTTCAAACATTACCATCATTAGGTCTATGTTAACAAGTGATATTTCAAACATTACCATCATTAGGTCCATGTTAACAAGTGATATTTCAAACATTACCATCATTAGGTCCAATACCTTACAAAATTCAGTTTTCCACTGTTTGAATGCTAATTTGGCAATTACTTTTCCAAAAGGAGTCATAAACACTATTATTCTACAGCATAGCAGTGATTTCCTGAAGAACTTTGAAATACTTAAAAATGTGTTCATTTTTACAAATATACTTTTTCCCCTAACACAATGCTTTTTACGAGTCCAAGTTTTTAATCCTGTACTAAGCCAAATACAGAGGCATATCCTAAATACCATATGGTTGAATTTTTATTCCTAAGGCAAAGAGTCTAAGATGAGTTGAACCAAATGCAAAGAGAACTAAGATGATATGTTGATGTAACTTTAATAGGCTTTATCAATCTAGATTAAATTTTAAGAAACTAAGTCTTCTGAAAATAAAAATAAAAGTGGTAAATAACTATTAAATACATTTATACATAAGAACTTGATAAATATTTTCAAGGTGACAATTCTTCCAACTTCATCTATTGATTCAATGCAATTCCAACAACAACAAAAAAAAACAGCAAGTTATTTTGTGTATATCAAACAAACTGATTGTAATGTTTATTTGGACAAGAAAACCTCAGAATAGCTAACTCAGGAAGAAGAGAATAAAAGAGAAATGATAGTACTCAACTTAATATAAAGCTACAAAAGTCAGTCTGGTACTGGTGAAAAGAAATACCAAGATAACAAAATAGAAAGTATGAAAATAGACACACATAAGTAAAATTTACTTGCTTTTTTTTTTTGTTTGTTTGTCTTTGCCATGATGGGGACTGAACCTGGGACCTTGCACATGCTAGGCAAATACTTTGCTTCTGAGCTTTTTTGAGACAGCTTAAGTTTTCCAGGCTAGTCTTGAATTTGCAGTCCTTCTACCTCAGCCTCACAAATAGCTGGGATTATAGGCATCATCACCATATCTGGTTACAATTAACTAATCTTTGACCAGGAGCAAAGACAATACAATAGGGGAAAGACAGCTTTCCAATAAATGGTGCAGTAATGATTAAACATTTTCCTACAAAGAAATGAATCTAAACACTGAACTTACACCCTTTACAAAAATTGACTCAATATGGGTCACAAATCTAAGTGAGAATGCAAAACTATAAAACTCCTAGAAAATAACATAAGCGAAAAATCTAGATGATCTTGGGCATGGTAATGACCCAAAGCACACAACCTATGGAAAAATTACTGGACTTCATTGAAACAAAAAAACTATTGATCTGCCAAGATAAATGTCAAAAGAATAAGACAAAGCATAGACTAAGAGAAGCTACATGCAGAAGAGAAAATGTATACAAAAATAATTTGATAAAGAACTGTTATCCAAAATATACAATGAACTCTTACAACTCAACAAGAAAATGAATAACTCAATTAAAAAATAAACAAAGACTTGTACACCTCACCAAGAAGATATACAAATGCCACATAAGCACATGAAAAGATTTTCAATGTAGCATCATTAATACAGAATTACAAATTAAAGCAACAATAACATACGAATGCATATCCATTAGAATGGCCAAAATCCAAAACCCTGACAATACTGAATGCTATGAGGATATAGAGGAAGAGGAACCCTCATCCACTGCTGGTAGGAATGCAAAATGTCTAAATTCATTTTTATGCATGTGAATATGCATTTTGTAAGACAGTTTGGCAGTTTCTTACAAAGTTAAACCTATCTTACCAGATGATCCAGCAATTGCTGGTATTTATCTATGAACTGGATTTTTTTAAGGCCAATTTTTTTAAAAAAAATTATTCTTTTTAGTTATACATGACAGTACAGTATATTTTGACATAGTTATACACACATGGAGTACATCTTTTTCTAATTAGGATACAAGTCTTGTGGTTGTACATGATATGTAGATTCACTATGGTGTATAAATACATGTACATAGGAAAGTTATGTCAGATTCATTTCACTGTCTTTCCTAATTCGGTCCCCCTGCTTCCCTTCATCCATTTTGTCTAATCCACTAAACTAAACTATTCTTCCCCTTCTCACCCCTTGTTGTGTTTTAGCATCCACACATCAGAGAAAACATTTGGTCTCTGATTTTAGAGAAATTTGTTTATTTCTCTAAGCAAATAGTCCACAGATCCATCCGTTTACTGGCAAAAGTCATTCTTTTCTATTCACATTTCATTGTGAATATATACTACATTTCCTTTATCCATCCATTCATCTGTTGAAGGTTCCAGAGCTTGGATATTGTAAATTGAGCTGCTATAAATACTGATGTGGCTGTGTCCCTGTAGTATGCTGATTTAAAGTCTTTTGGGAATATGCCAAGAAATGGGATAATTGAGTCAAATGGTCAATGAATACATGGAAAAATGTTCAACAGATCTAACAATTAGAGAAATGCAAATTAAAACTACACTGAATGGCAGTTATCAAGAATACAAGAAATAATAAAGGTTGGCAAGGATGTGGGGAAAAGGGTATACTCATACACTGCAGGTGGGACTGCAAATTGGTGCAACCACCCTGGAAAGCAGTATGAAGATTCCTTAGAAAACTTGGAATGGAACCATTATTCATATTTCTTCTTCTGTGAAGTGTCTATTCAGTTCCTTTGTCCATTTGTTGATTGGGTGAAATGGTTTTTGGGTGTTATTCTTTATATATCCTGGGGACTTATGCTCGATCTGAGTTACAGGTGGCAAAGATTTTCTCCCATTCTGCAGGCTCTGTTCATGTTCTTTACTGTTTTCTTTGCTGTGAAGCTTTTTAGTTTGACACTGTTCCATTATTTATTTGATTTCTTGTGCTTTAGGAGTCTTGTTGAGGAAGTTGGTTCCTAAGCCAACATGATGGAATATTGGGCCTACATTTTCTACTTGTAAGTGTAGGTTTTCTGGTCTAATGCCTAGATCTTTGACCCTCTTTGAGTTTTGTGCAGGGTGAGAGACAGGGTTTAAATTTCATTCTCCTACATATGGACTTCATATGTGTTCTCCTACATATGAACTACATATGTTTTCCCAGCCCCATTTGTTGAAGAGGCTATCTTTTCTCCAATATGTCTATGGCACCTTTGTCTAGATGAGGTAACTGTATTTATGTGGGTCATTTCTGTATCTTCTGTTCCATTGGTCTTCATGTCTTTTGGTACCAATACCATGCTGGTTTTCTTACTATAACTGCACAATAAAATTTAAGTTCTGATATTGTGATGCCTCCTGCTTTCCTTTTCTCACTAAGGATTGCTTTGGCTATTCTGGTTCTGTTATTTTTTTCAAATGAACTTCATGCCTGCTTTTTTTTTTTTAAAAATTTCTGTGAAAAACATCATTTAAATTTTAATAGGAATTGCATTAAATGTATATAGTGCTTTTGGTAGTATAGCCATTTTGATAGTATTAATTCTGCCTATCCAAGAACATGGGGGATCTTTCCATGATCTTTCTATGTCCACACACAAAGACCTGTACATGGATGCTTTATTCATAAAATGAAAAAACTTAAAGAACTGAGATGTCTGTTACAGTTTGGATATGAGGTAACCCCCAAAAGCTCTTGTTAATGCAGGAATATTCAGAGGTAAAATAATTAGATTGAGAGCTATAACTCAATAATTCCATCCTACTGTGGATGGATTAGGCAGTAACTATAGGTAGGTGAAAAGTGGCTATAGGAGGAGAAGCACAGAGCATGCCCTATAAAGGTATGCCCTGGAAGGCCCCTGCAGTCCTGTATCCCTTTTCTCTTTCTCCCTTTCTCTCTTCTTCCTTGCCTCCATGAGTGGAGCAGCTTCTCTCTGTCACACACTTCTCCAGTGATGTTCTGCCCAGAGATATGGAGTCAGCTACCTATCATCTGAGATCTCTGAAACCAGGAATCCTAAATAAACTTTTCTTCCTCTAAGTTGCACTTGTCAGGTGTTTTGGTCAGTTTTGAAAAAGCTAACTACAACAATGTTCTTCAGTAGATTAACAGATATAGAAACTGTGGTACAGCCGGATGATGGGATATTACTCAGTGTTAAAATAAAAGGGATATCAAGCCATGAAAAAAACTGGAGGGATTTTAAATGCAATATCACTAAATGAAAGAACATACTGTACAAGTACATAACACCCAGATGAGACAAAGCTATGGAAATGGTAAAAAGATTAGTGGTTACCAGAAATTAGGGGGGAGGACAGGATAAACAGGACCAGGACAGAGCACTGTTATGGCAGTGAACCTATTCTGTATGATGCAACAGTGGTAGATTTATATATCACTGTACATTTGTCAAAATCCAAAAATTGGACAACACCAAGAGTGAATCCTAATGTAAAATAGGGAATTTTGGTGATAAGAATATGTGTCTAAGTAGGTACATGGATTATAACAAATCTACCACTGTGATGTGGGATGATAGCAGGAGAGGTTGTACATGTGTGGGACCAGAAAAGGGTATTAGAAATTCTATATTTTGCTGTGAACTTAAAGTTGCTTAAAATAAGTAAATAAATCTTATTCTAAAGAAAACAAGTAAATATTTAGAACAAGTAAATATACATATATTAAAACAAGAAGCAACAAATGTTTCTCTTAAGTGTGGGCTTATAAAAAAGCAGTTTCTAATTCACCAAGGGGTGTATTCCCAATATTTATCTTAAAACCAGGTATTTTGGACTTGGGATACATTCTTATCACAATAATATAAATAGTGGTTTCATCCAGGCCCAAAAAAAGTTTATTTAAACTATTTCCCCATAACATTGAGTTAATGCATACAACATTTCAAATTTCAGAAAAAAAATACTAAAAAAGCGATGTTTATTTATCATGGTATCAGACTGAACATTTAAAAAATACATAATCAACATTACCCTCAGCTGGACCTGTATGGCCTCAAATTCATTTAGTTTGCGGCTTTTTTTTTTTTTTTTTTTTTGCCTATTCTTTCAAACACAGCTTTATAAGCAAGGGGAAAAGAAGGAGAAAAGAAGGACAAAAAGTAAGATTCTAGTAACAAAGAGAGAGGCGAAAGAGAATTATTCTTGGAGAATTAGAGTGTGAAAATGATTGAAATATGGAAAACAGAGGGAACAGGATTTTAAAAGTGATGAATACGTGTGCTCAAAAACACAGAAGTAAATGAACAGCCTATCAATCAGTTCAAGACAGGAAGAAAGTCAAGATAAAAAAGGAAAGCAAGGAAGAAAAGTGAATTGTAAACATAAAAATGTAGAAAGGGGGAATGTCCTGGGCCAGAGACAGGGTAAAGAATATAAAGAAAGGAATGTCCCCTGGCCCGATAGATGAATGGATACCAACAGTGGGTATTCCCTTCAGCAGAAATGATAAAGACTAGGACTTAATGACTACAAGCAGAGATCTGGGAGGTAAACAAGGGAATATTTGCAGCCGTCAGGAGACACATAAAAAGGACCAGTCAGTGTTAATGCTAACATTCAAATAATATGTGAAAAATCAAATGTTCTCAGTTACCTTAATAATTATTTTGCAATTTGGGCATTACATTCATTTTCTTGTAAGATGTGGTTGTGTCAGCTATCTTTATCACAGCTTAAGAAAGAAGACAATTCACTATCAATCAGTCACAATTAAGTAAAGTAACATAATTTTTACAATGAGCCAAACTATATGGAGATGACTGATTAAAAAATATATCTATCTATAGATTATATGCAAAATATTTTATTTAGAAACTGTATGTTAACTTGGAAACAGATAAATGAACATTTTAGATTATCAATACTTTGAAAGAGTAGCAGAGAAAACAACAGCATTTTATAAAGCTAACTCATCTCTTCACTGTAAATACACATTCAAAAGGAAATTCCTACATATAAAATGTTATTAACTCCATTAGACTGGATAACCACTGTGATAAGTTTTCAGAGTTGTACATATCATCTGTTGTAAAAGACACTTCAGAATTGGTTCATGACATTTAAAAATGAATAATAGTGGAAATCAAAATCAATCACTGTTATTATCACTAAAAATAAGCAATACTTCTAACAATGATATACCTGTTCCTATAATGAATCTATCACTTTAGAATGCATATTATGGAAAGATGGGATGAGAGACTGAAGAAGAAAGAAAAACCCATAAATTAAAATCAATCTTAGATTGGAATGAGTTAGGCAACTGAAAAATTTCATTATAAACCTTTTCAGGCCAGTAGCGTATACTTCGGGGTAAGGTTTAGTAAATACATTCTCCTAAGCTCTAAGATTATATTAAAAACATAAAGATATTCAACCTAGCATAATTCATGGTAGTGCAAAACTACAATAATGTCCATTAATGAGAAATAAATGTATTTTTTAGCAATTAAAAAAATGCTGAATTTTTTCTGCAAGAATTCCAAAAAGGATAAGTGAAAAAGATAAACTGTAGGATTAAGGATATTATATGCAAAATATTTTATTTGGAAACTGTATGTTTATCAGTTTTATCAGATAAATATACAGTTTATCAGATACCATTTATTGGATACCATTTATCAAGTTTTTAAAATGTAAACAGATAATGCATATTCTTTACCACTACATCCATACATAAGCAGTAAAAATACGTAAACTTAAACAGAAATTATGTACAAAAAACACAGAACTGTCTCTACCTGTGGGGAAGAAGGAAAAAGACTGGGAAGGAAAGATAAAAAAGCTTCAACTACATAGTTTAATTTCCTTTAAAAATGTATTTGAGCCTTCAAATATGTTAGGATTATCAGATTATTAGTTACATATTTATTTCTGTACTTACATTAAAACAAAAAAGCTTCAAAGTGCACCAGAGCTCTTTTTTATTATAAACATAAGTACATTAAGAAGAAACATTTTATCGAGTGCTAGGGCCATGCCTATTTATGTACAGAATTTTGCAGTTGAAAAAATGAAGAGCCAGGAAGGTTAATTGACTTTCCCATGGATATATGTAGCTAAAATTGTCTTTTAAAATGTCTTCAAACTGGGTGCAGTGGAGCACAACTGTAATCCCAGTAACTCAGAAGACTGAGGCAGGAGGATCTTTAAGTATGAGACCAACCTGGGCAATTTAGCAAGACCCTGTCTTGGAAAAAAAAAAAATTAAGGGGGTTGGAGTGTAGCTCAGTAGTGGAGCACCCCTGGGTTCAATACCCAGTACTACAATCAATCAATCAATGTCTTCATCATAAATTTTAAAGCAATAAACCCAAATATTCTAATTATTCAGCTCCAGTCCCCACAAAAGTTAACAGAGTCAGAAATAAAAGTATCTGATGATCAACGTTTAAAAATAACATATTAAATCCTTCATATAATTCAGATTATTAACCTTTCTGTTCCATCTCTGTTTTAAATGTCTACTATAGTAATTCCTCCCCTATTTTAGGGGTTATGACCCTGAAAGAACCCTGTTGAACAAACAAGATAAATTCTTGTGTTTTTTATATTTACCAACTAGAATATGGAGAAGGAAGGAGAAATAATAAAATTGACAATAAATTCCATTTTTAAAAAAATAAGGGAAAAAATCCATAAGGCATCACCTTTAAAACAAATATAAGTCATCTACATTAAAAATCTATAGTGGTATGTAACTCCTCTGAAATATCATTAATAATTTTCACTGAACTATGATCAGCATACTGTACTGGTAAAAAAGCAAATTGTTTTCTTAACATTTTTGTTAATCAGATTCTAACTCCTTTAAAAGAAAGTTTTAAAACCATCCCTTATCAGATTAACAACTTTTACATAAATGTCTGCAAAATACTTCTGTAACCTACTAGCCCTTTTGTAAATTACAGTGATAATCTGTGAAAGTATGATTTTTGAGACCTAGTCTTCTTTTCATATATTGAGAGAGTAGCAAATAAAAAGATTTCCTCTTTCTGTCCATCCCTGATGAAGTTACCTCATGGTTTACAAAGATAGAAACAATATTTGTTTTCATGGTCTTTTAATTTAGACTGAATTAAAATTGGATTATACTGAACATACCCCTAAAAAGGCAGTGTGTGTATATCATATATACACATAAATAACTTCACAGCTCACAAAACCATGTTTTTATATAAGAATTAAAGAACATTTCTAGCAGTTAGAAACAGATATATATAAAAAGATTGATGAACTCAAAAAGTAATATCTAAATGGCTAAAGATATCTAATGCAAGGCTTTCTTGATTCAGTAATTACTAAATAGTCTTCTTTAAAACTATTACTATAAAGTTTGTGCCCTGTCTATATTAAGTTCTATCATGACATTCGTGATTCAAATGCAGTCAGGTTTATTGTGTATAATCATGGGAAAGACTTTACAAGTGAATTAAGAATGTAGTCCAGACAATATTTATTGTGAAGTACACTTGTATAAATACAGGTGAAAACATTGCTAAAACTACAGACATGAGATGAAATAATTTTTTTTAAACAGCCAAACTCAGTTCAACATTATTTTGAATATCTAGCAGGAACCAGTCATAGTGAATTAAATACACACTGTGAGCCTCGTGAAATTAAATAAATATCAATAAATACAACATCTTCAGCTAATTTCAGCTAATACCCTGATCACAATCTTACACTTAAGTCCCTCATTTTTTATATTCACATTTACTGTGGAATGTAATATTAGACTTCACTAAAATACACTCAGAAAGCTGCACTGTCCAACAGATCCCTAATTTCTTTTTTTTTTTTTTTTGAGAGAGAGAATTTTTTAATATTTATTTTTTAGTTTTCGGTAGACACAACATCTTTATTTTATTTTTATGTGATGCTGAGGATCGAACCCAGCGCCCCACACAAGCGCACTACCACTTGAGCCACATCCCCAGCCCCCCTAATTTCCACTAATGGAAGCATCAAAAATACCTTTCTTCTCCTAGTGTACTCAACTTTCCTCAGCTGACTACCTATGGAGTTCTACCTTTATGGGACACAAGAAGAGAGAAACAGAAAATTTAGTTACCAATGAGCTCTTCACTTAACAACAATAGCAACAGTGGTTGGGATTCTAAAACATCTCTAGCATACAGAACAATTTAATTACATTAAGTATATTAAGTACAACATAGACATGTTCAGTGAGTAAGGCTGGAAACCCAAGCAGTCTTTATAACATTTTTCTAAGGGAAACCCCTCTATTTCTATATTTCTCTCCTAAATTTCTAACAATTATTTTACATGTGAACAGTTATGATTTGTGAAGCGTCTTGGAAAAAGTCCCTTTTCTCTAGGTTGAAAGTAAATTAGAAGTTCTTCATTCATACAGACAACTGATGGCAGGGAGATAGCAAGGGAAATAATAAAGGGAAATAACTAATAACTAAAAAAGGTATACCTAATCATCTGCTGGTAGTTCCCAATTATTTGATATTTCTATTCCTCTCCCCCAGAATGATCTCTCTTATAAACCTGTGAATTCTGATGAATACTACTACCAATCATGAAATGGTATTGCTTATTATTCCATATTGGGCCTAGTGAACATGAATTCACTTTGCATTAAAAGGGGTATCTGAACTTCTGCAATTTGCAGTACTTGTTAGATTCAAAGGAAAAAAACAAATTTATTCATCAAAGAGTTGTTGAATGTATTTTGTGATGGGCACCTGCTCTACAAATGATGCAATGGTCATTGCCTTTGAGAAGATTATAGCCTATTTGAGGATACAGATGTTAATTAAATAAATTTACATAAAAATACATAAAATAGAAAAATGAGACAAATGTCACAAAGGAAAGATATACCTTATCCAGGAAAGTGACCTAGTTAGGGAGATCAGGGAAGATTCAGAGGAAGCAATACTTGATAATATATTTGAAACACTCAGTGGGAGTTAATTAGCAGACTGAGAGGGGGAAAAAAAAAACTGTGAAAGACTGAACATATGCAAACGCCCTTAGGCAGTAGGGAGCAAGGTGAATATCAGTGCCTAGAAATAAGGACAATGTGGCAGAAGCAAAGAGAATATTAGGAAGTAATGCACAGGGAGATGGAAGTTATAAGGAAAGTAGGGACAAATGTCCCTATGGGACCTTGTCAGGATTGTATAAAAATATTTGTCTTTAATATAAAAACAACAAGGTTACTAGTTATAACACCATATGGGAAGTCCTATGTAATCATGTTATAATGAAATACCTGAGTTAATAAACTTATAAAGAGAAAAGGTTTATTTTGGAAGTTTTGAAGTTTCCAGTACAAGAAAGGGAAGGCCAATTGCTTTAGGTCTCAGGTAGAGGTATCAGATGACAATGTCAAGGAGCATGTGGCAGGTTAAACTACTCAAACCACGAGCCATGGAAAAAAAAGCCAGAAAAAGAAAAGAGTCTAGAATCCCCACAAATCCCCTGTGAGGGCATGCATCCAATGACCTAAGAACCTTCCATAAGGCCCCACCTCGCAATGGATCCACCCTGGGGACAAGATTTCGACACATGGACCTTTGGATTACATTTACACAAACCATAGGAGAAAGTTATCAAAAGGTTTTAAAGCAGAGGGAGTGCTCAGGCTATTATTAACATTTTGGAAACCTTCCTCAGGTTGCTATGCAGAATGTGTTTTACATGCTAGCAATTATTGCAATAATCAAAGTGAGAGATGATGATAGGCTGTACTATAATGATAAGAAAAATGGAATATGGAGTTGAAAGATATTTAGAAGATTAAAAAAAATATCAACCAAACTTACATGTTTGGAATATGGAAGGTCAGAGAGAAGAGGGTATCAAGAAGAGCTTGGGTGGGTGGGGGTTGTGTCTCAGCAGTAGAGAGCTCACCTAGCACATATGAGGCCCTGGGTTCGATCCTCAGCACCACATAAAAATAAAGATATTGTGTCCAACTACAACTAAAAAAATAAATAAGTGTGTGTGTGTGTGTGTGTGTGTTTGTGTATGTGTGTGTTTTAAAGAATAGCTTATGGGCTGGGATATAGTTCAGTTGGTAGAGTGTTTGCCTTACATACACAAGGCCCTGGGTTCAATCCCTAGCACCACTGCACACGCGCGCGCGCACACGCATGTGTGCACACACACACACACACACACACACAATAGCTTGTAGTCCTGTGGACTATACAACTTCAATGATATGTCATTCACTAACATGGATGTGGAAGAAGACAGTTTTGAATGTGGTGGGATTCAGAAGTCTTTGAGATATTCAAGAAATCAAAATGTCAGAGAAACATACACACTTACACAAATAGGTATTATGTATCTGTGGCACCTGGGCTGTAAATATAAACTTATGAGACCTTGGTACATGGGTGGTAATTGACCTACTATATATGAGATGAACCAGGCTAGGGAAATAATGCAAAGTGAAAAGAGGAGATGATGTCTGGAACAAGAAAACTTTACGTAAGACAAATATATATGGCAGACCTGTGACTGATATATAATAGAAGGATCCCCCCCCCAAAAAAAAAGAAAAAAGAAATTAAGAGTAATTTCAGTAAAGTAGGGGAGCTATGGGAAGAAGAGCTGGGTTTGACAAGGGTGTAACAGACTAAGGAAGACTTCAACAGTGATGCCAACTCACATGACAGGAAAAAAAAAGTTTTTTGGAATAACTTTCAAGACACAAAATAAGTAGGATGAAAAATAAGGATCATATAGATCAGTAGATATAAGTGTTCCTGTTATTGTAAGTATAAACTATAAAAGCTATCTGTATGTGTAAGCTGGCAATATTAACTTTTGGGGGGATAAAAATATAAAAGGAAATGCTAATAGGGGTTATCTCAAGAGTCTGGCATTCTCCAGTGGAAACAAAGTCTTTCTAATGTCAACTCTTTCTACTCTGAATTGTTTTCTATGTTTAAAAAAAAAGAGAGAGAAAATATTTTTCAATTTTTTTTTAAATGAGGGGAAAAAACACTCAAGAGTGTTATGGAGGAATTTCAGGAGAAAATCTGAAAAATATTAAACAGAGTGAATTTCTATTATATGCTGTTATAGCCTAAATCCTAAAACTGGAACTGCAACAATTGAGTCCCTCTAAAAATAACACGTATTAATAAAAGAGTTTTTTAAAAGATATCTTACCTAGAATTATTTACACCATCTTAGGTAACTTCCTTCTCATTCTTTACACAGAAAGGTTTAAATAGGCTTATACAAAATTTAAATCATTTTGCCAATATCCTGTAACTCTATTTGACAGGATCTCAAATAGATCTACCTTTCATGTTAAGACAAACTCTAGTAAAACACAATTGATAAACATGTTAACTTCAAAGTTCAGTATGTTACAAAGCATAAACAAACCATGAATTCTAAAAGCACCTGTTTGTACATTAGTCTTTTCTTTATGTTGTTTTAGAGCTTGATACATGAGGAGCAGATATAGACATGTAACACATACCAGAACTATTTCTATTGCAGTGCTATATTTCTGTTCCAAATTTAATATTGCCTAAACAGAACTCATTCAATGCAAAAGATATTCAAAATTCAATAAATCTATTTTCCTGCTTAATCATCTGTTTTATGAAAGATCTTTTTTCCTTTGTGGGTAATAAAATTATAAAACTTCGTAATACAGATAGTGTACACAGATAATACCTAAGGTATTCCATTAAATATAGTGTTAATGATTCATTCTTGTGATAGCTACTGAGTACCTAACATGTACTGGGCATTGCTGGACACTGAAAACACAGTGATAAACAGAACAGACATAGTCTCTGCCCTCACAAAGATTATACAAATACTAATAACACAAAATTATTGATAAAAAGTAATACTAGATAAATGCAAAGCCACTTACATAAATAGGATACCTCCAAGAGAATAATGAAGGAAAAATACTCCTTTAACAATGGTTCCTATGTATTTTTTTTTCTCCAATGTATCCAAGGCAAGGCTATACTCACATCAATTAACATTGGTTCATTCAAATAAGAAGAGAATAAGGGAAGGAACACTGTGGGGGCAATCCCCAAGTGATTCTAATAAGCAACTTCCTTTATTACTATTAAGAAAGTGAACGGTGTTACTACATTTGAAACCATGGACCCCCATTGACTCCCAAGTAGAATCATGTATGTGGTTTTGTTGTTGTTGTGGTTTTGGGGTTTTTTTGTTTGTTTGTTTTTCTTGGTGGGGGGTACTGGGGATGGAGGGATGGAACTCAGTGACACGGGACCACTGAGCCTATCCCTAGCCCTATTTTGCATTTTATTTAGAGACAGGGTCTGAGTTGCTTAGTGCCTTGCTGAGGCCTTAGCCTCTAGAGCCACTGAGATAACAGGCATGTGCCACCAAGCCCGGCTCACATATAGATTTTTAAGAATTACTGATCCCTGGTCCACCCCTGCCCCAAGTTTCTTAATATTAAGTCTGAGGTGTGTCTGAGCTTTCATAGAAGTTTAAAAGCTCATCAGATGATAAATGTACAGCCGTGATTCAAAACTTAGGGAAAGAGGAGAGCTAACATAGGGAAAGAATGGGAAATAAAAGAATGAAAACAAAGTATTTCTACTCCTCAGATACAACATAATTACCTAGTCTCTGAAACTGTTACTCCTCCTGGGCAGATAGATGTAACAAGTTATAATGTTTTGCCAAAACTCATTATCATCTTTGTAGTGAATTTATTAAGGTAATGCTACTCTGTTGGTCTTAGCCAGGGGCATGCCAGCCTCCTTGGAAAACTTCCCTATTACCACCTCAGAAAGCTCCAATGATTACTAGCCTAAAATATTTTTAAATTAATTGATCAAATAAAAAAAAAAGCTTGACAACATTTTTACTCATAGTTCACAAATAATTTTGCTTATATATTTGTCACTGAAAAGTAGATAATAGCATGACAGTTTAAGGTCCTTGCTCTTCCTGCTTTATGCCTTCTTGTCTTTTCTTTCCCTCTCTGCTTATATAGCAGAAGCATAAACAACACATGTAACAATTAGAGACAGGCAAAATCTTAAATTTAGAATCTTACTGAAAACATCTGCCTTTAAATTCTAATGTTAAGAAAATTCTATGTAATGGGAAGATATAATAAATTATATTTAATTCTAAAATATTAACCAGTACACAGCACTAGACATTATGAGTGTTATTCTATAAAATACTTTTCAAAGTAAAACTTAACAGTTTGAGACCTGTAACTCTGAAAGTCCTGTTTAAAAAAACAAACAAAAAAAACAGAAAACAGTGAACACTGAAGAATTTTAGCATAGTGGTTCAGATAAAGAGCACTGAAGGATTTCATAATATGCTGTCATATACAAACAAAACGCAGAAAGTTTGCTGAGATCAGAAATACATTAATCTATGTAACATAAAACACTTCTATTGGCATAATTGTGGAATTATGTCAGAAATTTTAAAATTATAAAGGTTGTTTACAACTTAAGCTAAATTGTGTATTCCTCAGGATGAAGTCTTATAAAACACACAATGTTCTATTAATATAAATCCATATCCTCTATTAACTCCAGTATTCTCTAGCACCACTACAGGTCTCTCCCAACCACCTTCATTTTTATTTCTTATGTCCTCGCTTTGTCTTTAAGGTCAGTTTTTAGCACCTTACCTCTTGCTATATATGTCATAAACATTATCACATACACTATATATAGATATCACTTTGAGATTTCATCCTGTTTCATATAAAGTACATAATGTTAGTTTCTAGGTCTTTAGTTGTACATTGTATATTTTGCCTTAGTCAGTCTGATTCAAGTGCTTGCTTGACATTATACTTGTCCATCCAACTGTGACCCAAACTCAACAAAATCAAAATAATTATTTAAATAAAACCTGGTCCTATCAAAGACCAACAATTGTAGTACTTAAGGACGACGAGGTACAGGAATCTCAAACACTACTGGTGAAAACAATGCAACTTCTTAAAGATTCCTAATCACATAAATCAAGAACTATTTGATAAATTCATCCTATTTCCAAGAAGCAGTCCTAAAAGAATAAACAGGTGAATAAAGAGTTTTGTACAAGGGGGTTCAAAGCAAAACAGCAAGAGTAAAATTCAAAAAAACTTAAAATTTCAACAAAATGGTAACTGTTAAATAATTTTTGGTTTATGAATCAACATTGACATAGCTACTAAAAACCAAGATTTGAAGACTAATGATATGAGGAAATACTCATAACAGAGTAAGGGGGAAAAAGAACTCACACAACTGTAAATACTAGTTATTTAATTGTGTAAATATGTAACCTATTTTAAAGATGGGGAGAAATAATAACAGTGGTTATCTCTACAGTGATATAATTTATTTTTATTTTTCATTTAATTTTGCTTTTATGTCTTGTCAAACATTCTACAATTATTACATATTCATCAAGATTTTTTAAATGGTTCTTTGATTTGTTTCATTTATATAGCCATAAAAATGAGTTTTAAGTCCTTCTCCATACCACCAAATCATTTTGCAAGTTCTTTAGAATAATCTTTCTTATGACACAGAAGAGAAGCAATAACTGTATTGGAAAAGCTTGGACATCACACAAGACCTAAAACCTGGTTACATTTACTAGATTTACAACAGGTAAATTACATAACTGTCCCCCTTTCTGTGTATGCTGGCACCTAGCTTTATGGATGTACTGAAAATGGCAACTTCACTTCCATTTCCCAAATACTCAGGTATTTGACCTGGGACTGAATTATGATGTTCAGAATTAAAAGGAAATTTAAAAATTATTTAGCACCAATTCTCTTGTTTTATAAACATGGAAACTGAGACTGGGACTTTCTCAAAGTCACAGAGATGGTATGTGGCAAAACCTGAATTCTACTTGTTTCTTGACGCCAAGTTCAAAACTGTATTAACAGAATCCTTGGAAAATATCTTGATTCTTGGTAACTGCATTTCTTTCTACCTCCCTGATCATTGCTGTCCTCTTTCAATATTCTTGATCTGAATTTAATAAATAGAAGGCCCTCCCCAATGCCAAACATGACTTTTTTTTAAGTTACTTAGTACATTCTGATGTTTAGCTTTTTGATAGGCCAGAATAATAACTTTAAGTTTCTCAACAGCCTTCAGTTAACAAGAAAAGACTGAGTGATATTATTCAGGATGTATTCTGCTCCCTAAAATATGCAAACAGATTCAATTTCAGGTATTAGAAAGCTTAGAATATGACTGAAAATTTGGGATTAGACCAAGGAGACATGACAATTAAATACAATATGGTATCCTATAAAGACATTAGTTTAAAAAAAAAAAAAAACTTAAAATTCAAATAAACCCAAGAATTTAGTAGTAATTTGCCAACACTGATTTCCTGGTTTTGATAAATGTAACTAAAAGTTTCACAAATATTTCCTTACTTATACTTGCTTTCTGTCATCTAAAGGATGGGTGTCACTATGATGTTTACAGTCAATAAATCTGAGAAACTAAGGTTTGCCCAGATGACTCTCCACTTTGTGTTGGTGGGGATAAGGTCTTCTGGCTAAATTCAAATGCTCTTCAAAACCACATGACCTTTCATCAACCTGGTTGTCATTCAAGTCACCAAGTGAAAGCATTGACCATTAATGTAATTCTTTTTTTTTCTTATTATGCAATAAACATATTTGTAGAATTTATTTAATTAAATTCAAATCCTGAGTATATTCTTTACTTACAGATAACTAATTCGTCTTTTTCCCAACCAATCTTTTTTTTAAATTTCTTACAAACATCACATCAATGTAATACTTGACAAAACTTTATGCAATTTGTGGTATTAAAAATCCTGTGTCACACAGCACTCAAAAGGAAAAAAAGAAAAAGCAACTAACATCTACTCTAACAATTAGTATAAAGCTACACTGACAACCTATATAAAAAAATTATAGCCAAAGCTTTTATTAATGTTCAATGCCTCTATGAGAAGATATAAGGTGCTATTTGACACTTCATATCTACTTTACAAAGAAAAAAAAGCCAGTCATTCTTTGAAGCAGTACTTTTCACTACATGTCTTTAGAGAAATGTGCTGAAGCATCAGAAGTAACTTCTAAGAGCCTACTTAAGAAAATTCAAGTCCTTTGCTCTTCTAAGGTAAAGAATTATTTCATTTACTACACAAACTCTTTTGACCAACAATACACGAGTAAGGGAGTAATGTTTTAAAAATCTCAAGACCTGTTTCTTAAGTGACATTTTAAACTATGATTATTTTAAATATCACAGCTATTAAAGTGACTTTGAAATCAAACTGAACAGTTTTTCCAATATTTTAAATCTATGAGCTGTCTGAAAGCTCTGGTGATTACCCACTCTCATCCTTTGTATTTACATTAAAAAGAAATAACATTTTATTGTAACCCAAAAGTTTAGATATTCTATTATTTTTATATATTCCAAAGCAACTAGCATATTGCTTACCACAAAACAAGGTATTCAATAAATGTTTGCTAAATAAGTGTCGAGCCTATTGAAAATGTATTATGACACAAAATTGATTCTTGTATAAAAAGTATTTCCTATCCACTAATGTTTACTGTATGCACATAAGCTGGGCATTATAGCTGTGGTATGAATAAAAAGATGTAAGCTGATTAAATTTACAGATATGGGGAAAAAAAAGGCTAGATGCATTATAGTGTAACATATACAGAAGTAGAGATTTCAATGTCCCATGAAAGAATGAAGAACTATGTATGCATCATTGATGCTCCACTGAATACACCAGAAAACTCTATGAATGTAATGCAGTACTCAATTTTCCCAATAACAAGATTTCAAAAAAAGAAAAAAGCACTCTCTCACACATTAAATGTCAGGGAAACAACATGAACTACATGGATGAGTCTAAAACCATTATGTTAAATAAAGAAACACTCACAAGTCTACACAATACATGCTTCAACTGATAGGACATCCTGGAAAAGGCAAAACCACAGTGCCAGAAAGCAGATCAGTGGGAGCGGTATGAGGAAAGGATATCGACCTGATCACAAAAAATATTTATTAGTTTAGCGGCAGATTATTTAATATCAACCAGTAAAATAATAAATCAATTTGTAACTGATTTTTCCACATTCCTGTTTCACCAAAATTACATTTCGTTCTTTTAAATCAGTCTTTCATTATTACTTAGTGAGATACAGCATCTTTCTTTTTGCAACTGACATTGTTATCAGAACTTTTATCAGTCCAAATTATAATTTGCACAACCTTTAAACAAATGTTTCATTTGACCTAAAAGTTTCTTATATTTTGAATGTAACCATTTACTGAACTCCTTTAAATCAGCTTCATTATAGTTAATTTATAATACAATTTGCTACTATGAAGTAAACAATTTGATAAGTTTTGACAAATGCAAGCAGTTCTGTAACATCACCACAATCACCATACAGAACATTTCTATGACCTTAACAAAGTTTCCTCCTGTTCCAATATAGTCAATCTCCCTCTCTCTACCCCTTACTCTTGGCAAGGAATCATCTACTTTCTAACACTATAAGTCTACCTTTTCTGGAATGTCCGATTTATAAAAATATACAGTATGTAGACTATAGCTCCATCTGAAATAATTATATATTACAGTTTACTTCTGGAATCTCTCTCAAAGGCTCCTTCCTGTGTTGAAGGTTTGCCCCCAGCTGTGGTACTACCGGAGGTAGTAAAAGCTTTTAAGAGGTGAAGCTTAGAGGAAGTTGGTCACTGGAGGTATGTCCTTAAGGATGTATCTTGTCTTTTGCCCCTTCCTCCCTCTGCTTCCTGGGGTCCATGAGGTGAACTGCTCTGCTTGACCACCAGCTCTCCACCATGATGTTCTGCCTAACCAAAGGCCCAAAGAGAATGGGGCCAAGTCAATGCGGACTGAAACCTCTAAAAAGGTGAGACAAAATAAATCTTTCTTCCTTTAAGGAGTTTTTCTGGGATATTCTGTCACAGTGACAAAAAGCTAACATATCCTATTTCCAAATCAGATCACATTCCGAGGTACTAGGATTTAGAACCCAAACATACCACTTTGGGGGACATAGTTCAAACCATAACACTAAGTCACATGGTGTTTGTTTACAAAAAAAACTGCCAAAATGGTACATAAAGTGGCTATACCATTTGTGTCTTTTTAATACATATATATGACAGTTTCAACTGAACCCAGGGGTATTTTACCACTCTTCCCCAACACTGAGTATGGTTTGGGGGGTTTTTTTTGTGTGTGTTTATTTCTATTTTGAATTTTAACCATTATAATCAATGTGTAGTTGTATCTCACTGTGGTTTTAAACTGCATCTTCTAAATGAATAATGATGTTATGACTCCTTCACTGATGCCACGTCTATTCAAACTTTTTGCCCCATCCTTTTAAAAATTTATTTATTCTAATTTTTATATATGACAGCAGAATGCATTTCAATTCATGGTACACACATAGAGCACAATTTTTCATGTCTCTGGTTGTACACAAAGTAGAGTCACACCATTCGTGTCTTCATACATGTACTTGGGGTAATGATGTCCATCTCATTCTACTGTCTTTCCTACCCCTTTGGCCCCTCCCTTCCCCTTTGCCCTATCTAAAGTTCCTCCATTTTTTCCCAAAGCCCCCATCCCCATTCCCATTACAGATCAGCATCCTCATATCAGAGAAAGCATTCAGCATTTTGTTTTTGGGGATTGCCTTACTTCACTTAGCATAATATTCTCCAACTCCATTCATTTACTTGCAAATGCCATGATTTTATTCTTAATGCTGAGTAATATTCTATGTGTTTGTGTGTCTGTCTGTCTGTCTCTCTCTCTCTCCTGTCTGAACATCATGTGAGTCTCTTCTTTCCATTACACTCTTCGGCCATGATGTTCTGCCTCACCTTGAGCCTCAAGAAATACAATACAACCTGTTGTCTATGGATTGAGACCTCTGAAACCATGAACCCTCAAATAAACTTTTCCTCCTCTACAACTGTGCTGGTTGGGTCTTTTAGTCAGCAAAAAAAGCTGACTAAAACACCCTGTCTCAAGATAAAAAATCTGGATAAGAAAGGATAAGAGATGTAGCTCCTCATTGGTAATTCATCCTTGGCTGCATCCCCTGTACCACTAGAAAAAAATACACACACACACACACACACACACACACACACACACATATTAAAAGAATACAAAGAGTTGATAATAAAGAAATGGAAAATGAGAAAGACCTAAGTTTCAAAAAAATAAACAAATACAATATCACTAAATGACTCATACTGTTTCTTTTAAACTTCATTATCTTATCTACATTATCTACTAGATTTTCTTCAACAGAACTTAGATGAATGAATAGCTTACTCAAATGATTTTCTATAGTCTATGTATATAAAAGGACAGCATACATTTTTATCAGTTAGTAGAAGCCAACTTGTCAAAGAAATAAACTTCACAATTAAGAATTAATGTTAAATGTGTTATTTCATACTGTTGCTACCAGATGAATAAAACGTATTCTCTTTTTTCTTTTCTTTTGAAATAATGATATTTGCTTATCAACAAAAAGTGCACTTTGTCAGATGTTAGACTTTTTCCAAGTAAAGCTGGATATAGAACCTGCTCAAAGAGGCATTTCTAGAAGCAGCTTCTTCAGGAAACTAAATCTTCAGAAGAATGACCATCAGCAGTTTTTGGTTTCCAGATTTTGCTAATACAGTACCTTCCTGAAGCTGCTTCCCATTTCAGAAAATAATTCTTGGAGGATAAGAACAGGTTACATCCCATTTCCACAATGGCATTTGTGAGATCTTGCAAACTTCTGAGTTAGACAGAAACAAAGGCATTTTAAAAGTTACTAATTTGGACACATTTAAATCAGTAAAGTAGCTGATTAAGTTAAACTGTTATACAGTGCTTGATGTTACATTAGAGGGAGTTAAGTGTACATTTTCCAAAACTGGAGCTAGAGGAAGAATGAAAATGAAAAAGCCGCATACCCAAAACTAATAAAGCAAAAACCTTCATCCATCAAAATGGGGAGAAAAGGGAACAGAAAAAAAGAAAAAAGGAAAAAGAAAGTACTAAATAGATAGTTCCTATTTTACTATCTTCAGGCTGTAAAGCTGAATAAAAACATATATATTAATAATAGTATTTTTAAAAGACAAAAGTTACAAAGGTACTTGTTTCAATTTTTGAAAAATGATGTGAGTCATGCTTCATGTAACAGTTTCAAGACATATTACTGCAGCAGAAATTAGGCAAGTGCCCACACATATTTTTAATCATCTGTTTTACTTTTAAACAAATAAAGCTGGAAAAATTTAAGATATAAAATATCTGAACTACATAATTATTAAATTTGATGTGACAAAAACAGAGAAAACCTGTACAGAACAATTAAAAGACAGTTTTCTCAAGCACACTGGAAATATTTAAAAACCTAACAATAAACTATTTAAAAAAGCAAGTCTGGGGCTGGGGATGTGGCTCAAGCGGTAGCGCGCTCGCCTGGCATGCGTGCGGCCCGGGTTCGCTCCTCAGCACCACATACCAACAAAGATGTTGTGTCCGCCGAGAACTAAAAAATAAATATTAAAAATTCTCTCTCTCTCTCCTCTCTCACTCTCTTTAAAAAAAAAAAAAAAAGCAAGTCTGATCTAATTTTTTGAAAATCAGTATCAACATTATTTAACTTAGTTTGTACCTTTGGCTAATTTATACTTTTCTAGAAGTTGGACATATAAGCATGATTTTTGAATGTGTGTAAATCTAATTTTTGATTAATCCATAATTAATAAAAAATAAAATGAATTGGTTGATTTCTTCCTCTCCACCTCACCCTATATACAAAAACATAATTTACAGAAGAGATTCATCAGATTTCAAGTTGAAGATTATCTGAACTCAAAACTTTTCTCTGAAGTAAAAGATTTCTTCTCTGAACCAAAAGATTTCTTCTCTGAGACCAATATAAAATATAACCTTAATATTTTTAAAAAGCTATGAAAAAGTTAAAGGCCAATCTCACAGATGTAAAGTCTTATTGATAACAAAACACACCCAAGAGTTTATATTAAAAAGAATATATCATGACCAAGATGAATATGCAAAATTAGCTTAACATTATAAAAATAATACAAATGCAAATCATTATATTAGCAGATCAAAACAACATGACTATTTTTCTTTAGTAAACAAAGTATTTGTTAAACTTTAACACACTTAATGAAGATTTTACATATGACCACCACCAACAAAAACAACCAAAACACCTTGGAAAACTAGAAAAAGAAAGGGATTTATTTAATCGTAAACAGTCATCTTTCTAACATCTACACAAAATATCAGCATTAAAGATGGAAAGGTTCTACCACACCATTTAATATTCAGAACAAGACAGGAAGTCCACTTATGACATGGTGTTGCTGGACAGTAGAATCCAATATGAAACAAAAATAAAAGAAACTTTTTGTTGTTTTTGACATTCTTCTGAAGACTGTTAGAGATTATCATCTCTAAATTGTATGTTAAAAAATGTCTAAGCAAATTATTAGAATTACTAACAGTATTTAGGCCATGTTTTAGATCCAGGACATCAATTAAAAATTAATCTCCATAGAGCAGAAATAAATAATTGTTACATGATATGATTTACAACAGCATCAAAAAATACTAAATACCTAGAGATAAACCTAACAAAAGATGTATGATACTTACATAGAGAAAGTTATTTTTAAAAAAGGGATGAAAGGCTATGTTCACGGACAAGGATAATAACCATTTTAAACAATTTTATAAATTTCAATTAAAACCACAAGAAGAGTTTCCAAGTTACTTGATTGATTCTCAATTTATATGAATCAGTTAAGCAGCTACTGATGAAATACACAGATTACTTCCTCTACCAGATATCAAGACTCATTAGAATTATCATAATTAAAACCACCTCATATACTCTGTGTAGGGATAAGCAACTTAAAATACCAGAAGGGTCTACCATAGCCAAAATCATAGAAGTGGCATTCTCCAACCACTGGAAGGTAAACTTAATGAACAGTAATAAAATAGTTATCTATTTGGAGGAAAAAGGCAGCCAGACCTTACAGAATCAATTCCAAATAGATTTAAAATAAATATGAAGGGCAAACCTTTAGAAACAAAATATAAACATTACCTTCAAGACCTCGGAGTATGGGAAAGATGTACTAACCATAACATGAAAAGTGCTAATGAATAAATTTAGCTATATGAAAATTCAATTCTCTTCACCAAGATGTCATTAAAAAATCATTAAAAAAAGAGAAACTATTTACAACACATATAATACATGTGTCCATAATATACAAGAGAACACTTAAGAATAAGAAAAAGCCAACAAAACAGTGAGGGTATGGCGGGGATACACAAAGCTAAGACAGAAATCTCACAGATGATAACAAGATACACATAAAAAATGTTCAACCTTATTATTAGTCAGGAAATATAAATCAGGAGGATTCAAAATGTTCCACAAGAGCATTCTTCTGTTTTATGGGAAGTGAACTGAAGTTTAGTTGTTGCCTGGGTTTTATTCATTATTTTCTTAAATTAAAATTTAAAAAAAATCTCAGATTACAAGAAAATGACACAACAATCTATAGAACATGAAATTTATATTCTAGTTTTTAAAAAATCCTGTTTCTATAAGAATACCTAAAGTATAGCCCCCATCATTATTTTCAAATTGTGACTAAATCTTCTGAAAAGTTACCATGTGTGTTCTCAAAATTTCCTGCTTTTTAAATTAAAACTAAATATTAACCTAATACATCTGATCCTATACCAAAAGCTTTGTCAGTTCCATCATTTTATTAACTACTCTGTTGATCCTAAAGTTTACATGAACTCACATTGCTTTTTAGTTTTATTCAAAATTTAGCAGATTTTTGAAACAAAATTAGAAAATGTTTTATACATTTAAAGTAAAACAGTTACATGTTTATATACACATTTCCATAAATCAATTTCCTGCTCTTTAGAAAATTATTTACATATAAATTTGAACCATCTTAGGTAGTTTTAAAAACAACAACAAAAAAAATCATTAATGTTAGAATTGTTCTTATACAGGCCTAAGTATAAACTCAAATTTTTCTTTGTCTTTAAAGTCTATTAAATTGTCACTAAATGTTTCTTCACTGCTAATATATGAAGATGTGATCTGGAAGATTATTAATAGCCAGTAATAATTTCAAATCCAGTGTTAACATAATAGCCACATATTTCCCTGTTCTGAAAAAAAACTTCAGTAACAGCATGGTGCTCACTTAAAAACAGAAGTGATATGTGAAATTTAGCAACTATGATTAAAGGTACCTCAAACAACTTTTCTAAAAAATAATATCCTTAAATGAATATGACAGGCAATTATAGCTGCTTTCACAATAATCTCAGAGGGCAAATACAAATCAGGAAAATAATGTGTTCAATGACAACATCAATATTATAACACAGTGAAAACTATTTTTAATTACAAATAAAATATTGGTAATAAAATGAAAGCATTTTTTAAAAGCAAGCCCATTTCACTACCTTCCGTATTATTAACAGCAGAGTTTTTGGTGGACTTAAAGAGATTGTCTAGGTTAGTGAACACATTTAGAAATTCAAATACACTGGTCAGGGAGAGTGTAGAGTTATTTGATATTTTTAATTTTCTGAGAATACAGGTTGAATATCCGTTTTATAGGATGGTTTGGAAATAACTGTTTTGGATTTGAGATTTTGGAATATCTGCATACATAGATATAATGAAATATAGCAGGGATTAGACCCAGGTATGAAAACAAAATTCATTTATAGTTTATATATACCTTATACACATATCCTGAATGTAACTTATGCAATATTCTAATTCACCTATGTTTTGACTGTAACCCATCATGTTAGGTATAAAATTTTCCTC
The DNA here is from genome assembly GCF_052094955.1 of Ictidomys tridecemlineatus. Taxonomy (NCBI): domain Eukaryota; kingdom Metazoa; phylum Chordata; class Mammalia; order Rodentia; family Sciuridae; genus Ictidomys; species Ictidomys tridecemlineatus. The sequence goes on along the minus strand of NC_135483.1, from coordinate 148,255,775 downwards.
TTATGGCATCATACAAACACTCAAAGATTTGGAAACATTTTGGATATTTATATTAGGGATGCTCAACCTGTATTTTGAACTTTGGTCCCAGAATTTAACCACTTATGACTAACAACAGACATATGGCTATCCTACCAAATAAGATCATGAAAATTATTTTGCTATTGTTCTACTTTTATTAATAGAACTGATATGATATGAATATAATAATGCAAAGAAAAGCCTACTTTCGAAATTACTACATTTTAATCACTACAATTCAAGCAATATTACCTAAGCAAAAAAAAAAATGAACAACCTTATTTCATTTCTAGAACTCTGAAGAACTCTAGAGATCACATGCAAGGGACTGGAATGATGCATCCACATGTTCAAGAATGCCAAGGGCTACCAGCAAACACCACAAGGTAGAAGAAGCAAGGAAGAAAATCTCTACATGTTTTAGAGGAAGCGTGCCCTGCAACACCTTACAATGGAAAACTTTTTTTGCCTATAGACTTGTAAAACAAAAATTAATGTTCAAAATCATCCAGTTTGTGGTACTGTTATGGCAGCGCTAAGAAATGAATAAATATGTCATCTTTCCCACATAAACTAACAGTATACAAAACTATAAAAGAAGAAAGAAAAGTAATCACTGGGACATTGTGCCCTTCAATGAAAACACATCTTTGATACAATTACAGATGAAGTTCACAACTCCTGACATTTCCACAGTTTCTATTATTTCTTCAAAATAAAAAATAAAATTAATTCTGTGCTTTCCAAGTAACAACCTGAAACAACAATAAATTAAAAATGCCACTGACATTTTTAAAGTTTGAAAGTTTATATTACGGGGGAAAGAGATTAATGCAAAGTTAATACAACTCTGAATGACATTTATGGGCAGCAAATTTTGAGCAACAGCTAAGTATATTCCAATGATATAATGTCTGCCAACTGAGAACTTCATGGACTCACATTCTCATAAATTTTAGAGCTGGAAAGGAAGTTAAAAGTTTTATTATTTCCAACTTGCTTATTTTTACAATGAAATATCTGAGACCGAGAACCTAGATCTCTCCTTACTCCCAGCCCAGATAATTGCTTATCAGAAAATAATTTTCTCTTATACAAAAAGCATGAGCCTTTCTAGACTCTCCAGACACTAAAGAAAACAAGTACATGGTAACTACTATACTCTATGGCCATTAACCCAGATGTTACCAACTGTATCAAACCACAATGCATATACAGAGATATGAAAAAGTGTGGTATATATGTGTAATAAGAATTGTAATACAAAAAAGTACATGTATATAAAGGCATGAGTTGGCGTGAACATACTCTATATACAAAGATATGAAAAACTGTAGTAAGAATTATAATGCATTCCACTGTCATGTATTTAAAAAATAAAATCAATAAAACTAAAAAAAAAAAAAACCTAAAAAAAAACATAATGAAGAAGCCTGAACTCATCCGTACAACTAAAATGACTTTTCTGCTTTAAGTTCTTCAAAATTAGCTCATTAAAAGATCAAGTAAAAGAACAAACATTAAACAATTAAATTAAATAAGAAATTAAACAATATCCAGGTGTCAGCAAACAAGGGTACATAGCTTTACCTCTAACTCCTGAGTTCTTTGGCACAAAAGCTAATCAGGAATGAACCATCTGCTCTGAAATGCATTTCTGTGCATATATCGATATACATAAACAACACTCCTACAGATATACTGCATTGTGTATATACTATGTCTTCCTACGTCAAATATGTGTATAGATGAAAACATTAGTCACGTGTAAACAAAGGTGCATGTATGTTTATTATATGTTCACATACACATCACCAGAATAGATTATCCCAAATGGGACAGACTCTCCAAATATAATGATCTGTAGATTTTATTGGCATAAATTGTTGTGGTAGTACAATTTTTTTTTTGACTTTGAACATTTTAGAAGAAATGGCCAACAAAGTAGCAAGAGCAAACAAATGAACACTCAACAGTCATAAATAAAATAAAGGTACAATTAATTGTGTAGGTCTCACAATGTAAAAGTAAGTACAAACTAAAACATCAAAATTAACTAGCTGATCTTCTGAGTAGAAAAAAGAAAGTGGGAAGTAAAGGCAATGTGAAAAGAAAGGAAAAGTAAACCAAGCTCAGAAGACAGAGCAGGAAAATGATGGCTGTCATGAAGATAGGATTCCTTTAACTAGAAAACCTAGAGTAACAGTATTCCAAATGAATTACACTCATTAAAAAAGCAGCCTGAGCTGCAAAGGCATAACCCTGTAATCTGAGGGTTATGCCTTTGCAGCTCAGACTGCTTTTTTAATGAGTGTAATCTGAGGCAGAAGAATCACAAGTTCAAAGCTAGCTTCAGCAATTTAGCAAGGCCCTAGCAACTTAGGGAGGCCCTAAGAAACTTGGTGAGACCCTGTCCCAAAATAAAAATGGGCTGGGGATGTGGCTCTGTGGTGGTTAAGTGTCCCTAGGTTCAACCCTCCCACCCCATACACACAAATCAGCCTGAAGTTTCTGTCCAGTAGTTATCAAAGTGCCTTGTTTTAGTTGGGACCTAAAAGATAAGGCAAGCCAGAAGAGTACTCTAGACATAATTATTTTTTAAAAGAACTTTCACACCGTTCATGTACGACACAAGAATAAATAAACAACATATAACACTTCTACACGAAATAGATCAAGGGAGACTCCCAGAACTGAAAGGCAAAAAGAAAGCAAGTATAGAAAGTGCCACATTTCCTGAAAGGATGGTATGTATACTACTGCATGTACATGATATGATTTTAGACTATATATATATATATATACACACACACACACACATACATATACATACATACCTACACACACACACACACACACACACACACAAACTTTTCATCCCTTGGAGAAAACTGCCAAGAATTACTGTATTTGTAGTCCAATCTTAGAAGAAACACTGTAGGCTTAATACTCTACGGAGTCATGCTTGATTTCCCATCCCACACCCCCAATTCATCATCTACTGGTCCACCCTCACATGTACCACACCTAAATTTTCCTTTAAACCCCATCACCCCCAGTGTGTGTATGTGGGGGGGGAGGTGACTTTCTTTTCTTTTCAGGTTTTCATACCAGTTTTTTACTTAGTTTTGCTTTTAATTGTCAAACACTTTCCTTCTTAAATACGAGTACAAGAATACAGATTTAAAGAAAAAGATCAAGAAAATAACAGTAGTAGTGATACCTTGACAGGGCAACAGTTGCTGAAATGGCATAAAAATGAACAAACTATGGAAAAAACAACTGATACTATAAAAAAAAAAAGCGTCATTTTGGGGTCATGAGGCTTCAGATAGAATTTTGCGACTTTCAATTCAGGTAATCTGGTTTAACTACATAAACTATGGCAGTTCATAAGGTGATTACAATTTAAGTGTCAAAAATTAAGAAAATAACACATTTACTTAGTTAGTGTTCAAAAAAGGTGAGTTTGATCATAGCTCTAACTCCAATTCCACCATTTTATTGATGAAGACAAAACATTACAAAGGAAATAAATGTTTTATGTGTCTTATCCTCGCTCTCAAAGCTAAATCAATGGCAGATTTAAGCTTAAAACTCCATCTCCCAATAGAGTCCACTACCACTTATTTCAAAATCTGCCTTATAAATGTCACAGGTTGAATGTGGTTATTTACGTTTCTAAAATTCCTATAACTTTATAAAGCTAAGATAAATTTTAATCTTTATTAGTAATTAATCTGCTCTTATTCTCATAGCTCTAACACCATAGTATATTACAAAAACAACACTGGCTGGTGAAAAGAGGACAATTTCTAGTTTAGGTTCTTACATACAGCAGTAAATTACTTGGGCTAGTGATTGAACCTGTGTGAAACTCATCTTTAGTATCTGAGAACAGAACCATGTGATCCTTTAAGCAATTATACTCTATTCCAGATGTCTGTAAATTCCTTTAAGTACATCTCATTTTTCTGTTATCATTCAGCTTTAATGAGATCTGTAGCATCTCTTTTTAATATGTCTATTATTAAAACTAAACCAATATTAGTTTTCTTCAATTTTTATCTGTTGATATAACTCAAAGTAAAAAAAAAAAAAATTGTCTTACCTATATCATATAATGAAAATTTTCCCAGAATTCTGAAACTGTCTTTTAATACTGGCACTAGTTTACTTAGACACCGAATTGTTTCCTTGAGATTATAATCTATCATTTATTTTACAACACGGTCTCTTTTTAAAGCACAATCCTTCATTTTTGTTCATCTTTACAGCGAGAAATCATCACATACTATCATCTATCCCTGCTTTGTCGCAATGAATCCTGCTGTGACAAATGTTCTAGTTTTATTAAATTAAAAAAAATTCAAGTCACTAACTCAGTTCACAAAGAACACAATATACATAACCACTTTTTAATTTAAAAAATTAATTAAAAATTGATTTCTTATTTTGAGATGGGTTTCCCTAAGTTGCCAAGGATGGCCTAGAACTTGTGATCCTCTTGTCTCAGTCTCCAGAACTGCATGCACCACCATATCCAGCAAATATGTGCATTTTAAAATGGCCTCATTCGTTACATGTAGAAGTAGATTAATATATTGGGCTATAAATGTCGTTGTGACTTTTAAATAAACATGCTTTTCCGTGTCCTGAATTTGTACCCAGGGTTCTGCCCTTATTAATATTTCCTGATCTTTAATAAATATTTAAATATTCTGAGTCCTTTACAGTATGAAAGGCAAAAATTTTTAGTTAAAACGATGACTTTTTAAGCTGGGGTCTCATTTAGTTGCCAGTGTTAGGTGGGCAGGCTTCCCTTCCCCCCTCCTTTCACATCGCACGTCTGTGGGCAGGAAATCTCCACCTGGCGGAAACGGCCAATCAGAAGCTGACGTGGCAACAGACCCCCCCCCCCAACCACCACAGATCCACCGGTGACGCAATCGCCCTATCAACTCACATCATCCCTGACCAACCAGGGGCAGACACGAGCCCCCTAAACTCAGCTAGACCAACTGTTGTGGGGAGCTGCAATTTAGATGGCCTAGGCCTTCCCACCTCCAGTTTCCCTATTAGCATTGTTCTGGCGTTTCCCACCTACAACTTCCCCTGCATCCCAATCCTTTCCAGACCTCGCCCAGAGAACCCCCCCAATCAACCTTCTTTTGGTTCCTCATTCTTGTTCTGTGATTCCTGATCCTGTGCGCCGTTTCTGCTTTACACCCAGGTTGGCCTTAAACCCCTTGGCTCAAGTCATTCTCCTACTTCAGTCTCCCCAGTGGCTGAGGCCACACTCATGTGTCACCACGCCCCAACAATTCTTTACTTCAAATTTATTTGCAGCTATTGGCTTCAATCTCTCTCTTCCCCTCTCCTTAACCAAACATCTTGATTAAGTTCTTTACCAAGCATCTCTACTCTTTCCTTCCCACTCACTCCACCTTGTCTTTACTTCCTCTTCTCTTAAAGAACAGCTCTGTTTGAAGAGTAAATGTAGGAAATCAGAAAACGGCAGATAAGAGTAAAGCTGCATTCCAAGTCACACAGTGGCTGAGTACCAAAGCAGTGGGTGTACAGCTTCTCAAGAGAGGTAGTGAAAGAGTGATTCCACCAAAATCTTTCAAAGTGACTTAGGGACTCAGAAATTTCGGTACAATAAAGTCAGAAATTTTGGTACGATAAAGAGAGAATATATTGGGGCTGACCCAGTTGCCCACCAGTGCTGAAAAACAAGTGGTAGTGGCATAGATTCATCAAACAAGAAAGAGAACACCAAGTTAGTAAAGAAAATATTAGATCAATAAAGCTGCCTAAATGTAACTGATCTAGAGGCTGCACTACACATTGGTGCTTGAAAAGCCTGCATTGTATCTCAACTAGCAGCAGAGAGCTGAGGAAAGACCCATCTTGGGGCTATCCGCTGGAGCAGCTCTGGGAGACAGGAGATTAGAGGGAACTCTGTCACAGTATCCTGGCAGGCAACGATGGGTGCCCTAGGAGGTGCCTGGCAGAAAAGTAAGTGAAACAGGTGCGGAGAAGACTGTACCCAAGGAGATTCAAGATGGAAAGGTAAAGGTAAGTCCAACTCTCTTCATCCTTAAGACTGGCTGCTCATGTGACCAGCTGAAGTCAACCAGGAGCCTGAGCAGGCAAGGAGAATTCACTCAAGGACAAAGCCCAAGAAATCTGCTGTGGCCAGCAATGAGTGGAGGATCAGATTCCGGCCCCACTACTGGAATTCTTGGGAGGATTTGAGACCCAGACCCACAACTGAGATCAGCTACTATCAAGCCCTAGGGACAGGTCAATCTAATCTCTCCAAAGCTTAGCCACTCAATGAAAGCCCTCAGGCCTGATTAGACCTAAATTCAATCTGCAAGAACTCCCCCCACAGATCTTGCATAAGCTTCACCCCTGAAGTGGAAGTAAAAGATCTGAATGAACAAAACACCCATTCAAAGTACTTCCTAACCCATCCTTACCTCACATTGGTGAAAAGGGAAGCTGAGTCTTATAACAAACAGCTTCAATCTTAGGCCATCCAACTGGCAGCTCAGAAAGCTACATAAAAACAGAAAGGGGTTAATAAACCCTACCCCTAGCTCTATAGAATTGAAAAGAAAGATTGTTTGGACCACCACAGTAGTGATGGTAGTAATGGTTCCTTCATTAAGAATTTTTTTTCTTTTCCTGCATGCACATCTGTGTGAATTCTTGCTGTGCTAATTGGTTCAATAACATATACAAACACTTGTTTCTTTTTCTCTCATTTTTAACACTTTTTAAATGTAGCTAATTTTTCCTTGCTTATCTTTAGTTTTCCATTTTTGACTGTTACATTGTTGGTTTTTATTATTTTGTTTATTTATTTTCTTTCTTCTCTTTTCCTACTCAGAAATTCTACTGTTCTAGTTCCCAAATCTTTGATGCTTCTATTTTTCCCCTCCTAGCACCTGCTACATCTCTTCTGCATTCTCTCTTCTCACTTTTTAAAACTGTAAACACTTTTCTATCTTCCTAACACATTTTCTTTTCCTCTAATAACTGCATTTGTACTATTTTCCAGAACTAAATGGCTTACATATAACTCCTATTCCCACCCTTAATGTTGATGCAATCATTACTGCTGTGGATGATATAGTTGGCACCCTCTGTTTGCTTTGAAGCCAAATCTAATTCATGGTTATTGTTTTTACTGTTGATAATTGCTGAACTGTTTCTATTTTTTTGGTGGTAATTAATGTTAAAGATGTCATAGTAGGGACTGGGTATTTAACTTTAACGCTGTGTACTGCTTGCAACTGTTGTTACAATTGTTTATTTCATCCTATTCTGTGATGTGCTGGGAACCTACAAGGACACTGAAAATTCATGTCAGAGACTCTGCTGCTGAACCAAACTCAACAGCAAGAAAGCACACCTTGTTCTTGACATAAATTAGTGACATTCCGCCTTCAGCCATACTTTAATACAAAGAATAGAAGAGTCAAAAATCAAAATTAAGGATTAGACTATGTAATCCCCACCCTATCTATGTTAGAGTGATCATAAATAAACAGTACAGTAAACACCTACTGTCAAATTAGTGATCTAATTCACAATTTTTTAATTGTTGGTAATGTTCTTAAATGCTGGCCCCACCATTCCTATAGAGGTGACAAATATTATCACAGACATCAAAGAAGACACCAGACATTTAACATATTGTACATATTTGTTGCTGACATTAGTGCCAGTTCTGGCTCACCCTCCAAGAGGGGTCAGAAAGAGATCGGGACACTTCAAGATCACGGAGATTGTGCAATCATGAAATACTTACATCTCAACCAAACAACAGTGAATCTTAATTCACACACAATCTTCTACACCTGGGCCCTAAAATTACTCTAACTCAAAGAAGTAAGGCAACAAAAGCCCCCAAACAAACAATAAGGACCCAAGGAGGAACAATCTAAGAGGAGCCCTGGGTCTCACCCACTAGCATCTACTCTTACATCAAAAACAGAGGGAAATTCCAGAAAAAATAAGATAATTACACACAAAGGACATACATAAAAAAGAGGTAGGGAACTCCTCAATTGATGCACAAGTCCAAGACCTCTGAAAACATAAGGAAACAGGCAAATAAGTTTCCCTCCAAAATCCACAATCCTCCAACAACAGATCCCACCAATAGTGAGGGGGAGGAAATCCCAAAGTTTATAAAAACTGAGTATTAAAATGTTCAATGAACTAAAAGAATATCTAAGAAAGGAATTAAGATGGACGACCACTTTAAAAGAAATAGAAATAGTGAAAACAAATGATGCAGAACTCCTAGAAATAAAAGACAAAATCAATTAAATTAAAAATTCACTTGAAGGCCTCACTAACAGATTAGAATGCATAGAAAATAGAACCTCAGCTCTTGAAGATAAAATTTCAGGCCTGAAGACAAGGTGTATGATCTTCAGCACACAGAATGCAATAAAGGGAAAATAATTACAGAACATGACCAGAATATACAAGAATCCAGGACAAAGTTAAAAGACCAAACCTGAGAATCACTGGGATAGAAGAGAACATGGAGATACAAACAAAAGGCATAAAGAACATTTTCAATGAGATAGCTCCAGAAACTTTTCCCACATCAAAATAGGATAGACATCCACATAAAGGAGGCTTACAGGACCCCAAACAGACCTATTCAAATGAGAAGGTCACCAAGACATATCAAAATCAAAATGCCTAGAATAGAAATAAGAACATATTATCACTCCCAAATTTTTTAGTTTAGAACCTAAAATTAAGGAGGACCTGTAATGAGATATTCTAAGAACTAAAAGAAAACAATTGACAGCCAAGGTTACTAAACGCAGAAAAGCTCAGTTTCAAATTCAGGGGGAAATAAAAACTTTCCAGGACAAAAATAAACTAAAAAGAATTCATGAGCACCAAGTCAGTACTACAAGGAATACTCAAAGATAAACTGCACACAGAGGAACTAAAAAACAATTCCCAAAGCTTCCAAACAAAGGATGTTCAACAGAAGAATATCCCAATACATGAGAAACAAGACAGGATAAAATACAGCAAGAAAAAAAAAAAAAAAAGGCAGGAAACCACAAACACATATCCATACTAACACTAAACGTTAGTACTCAACTCCCCAGTTAAAAAGACTAGAGGAATGAATCCAAAAAAAAAAAAAAAAAAGCCAACTATACACTGTGTACCAGAGGTTCATTTTATAGGGAAAGATATCCACAGGCTGAAGGTAAAGGGATGGAAAAAAATTATTCCATGAAAATAAACAGAAGTAGCTATTCTCACATCTGCCAAACCAGTTTTCAAGCAAAATTTAATCAGAAGAGACAAAGAAGGCCACTACATCCTGGCAAAGGGAACAATCAAACAAGAAGATATAACAATAATAAACGTCTATGCCCCAAATGTCAATGCACTTAACTACATGAAAAACAAAAACCAACCAACCAAACAAACAAACAAAAAAATCTAGGACATTAAATTCCACAAAGACCCCAACACAATACTGGGTGATTTTGATATACCCTTATCACCAATAGATAGGTTATCAAAACATAAAATCAATAAAGATATCTCAATATAAATAACACTGTAAATGAAATGGTCTTAACGAGTATCTACGGAATATTTCACCCCAAAACAGCTAAATTTACTTTCTTCTCACCTGTGCATGGAACATTTTCAAAAATAGATCATACTCTAGGCCACAAAGCAAATCTCAGCAAATACAAAAAACAAAGAAAAATTACATAATCACATATATGTCACCAGATCATAATGGAATGAAGCTACAAGAATCATTAGCAAGAAAAATCAGAGAAACCACATAAGCACATGCACATTGAATACTACTCTCCTAAATGAAGAATGGATCAAAGAAGAAATGAGAATAGAAATCAAATTCTTAGAAATGAATGATAACAGAGATAAAAAAAAAATATCAAAATGTCTGGGACAGTGTGAAAGCAATTCTAAGAGAAAACTGATAGCATTGAATGCCTACATTAAAAAAAAAAAAAAATCACAGAGATCCCCAAAACAAGCTTTTGCTCCACCTTTTTTTTCAAGTCCTTAGAAAAAGAAGACCAAACTCCAAAACCAGTAAAAGACAGGAAATAATTATGATCAGAGCCAAAGTCAAAGAAATTGAAAAAAAAAAAAAGACAATTCACAGAATCAATGCAACAAAGAGTTAATTCTTTTGAAAAGATAAATAAGATTGTCAAATGCTTAGGGAAACTAACCAAAAAAAAAAAAAAAAAAAAACGCGAAGAGCCAAATAAACAAGATCAGAGAGAGAAAGAGAGAGAGATAACCACAGACCCTTTGGAAATCCAGAGGATCATCAGAATCTATTTTGAAAATGTATATACTCCAGGGCTGGGGTTGTAGCTCAGTGGTAGGATTGCCTAGCATGTGTGAGGCACTGGGTTCAATTCTCAGCACCACAAATATATAAATAAAATAAAGGTCTATTAACAACTAAAAAAGTATTAAAATATAAAAAGGAAGAAAGAAAGGAAGAAAGGAAGGAAGGAAGGAAGGAAGGAAGGGAAAGAAAGAAAGAGGGAGGGAGGGAGGGAGGAAGGGAGGGAGGGAGGGAGGGAGGGAGGAAGGAAGAAAATGTATACTCAAATGAACTGGAAAATCTGGAAGACAGGGACAAATTTCTAGACACATATGACCTGTCCAAACTGATTCAGGAAGATATAGAAAACCTTATGAGGACAAAATAAAGTAATAAAATTAAAACAGCAATTAAAAACACCACAAAAAAAAAAAAAAACAGGACCAGGAGGATTCTCAGCTGAGTTCTACCACACCACCAGTCTTTCTCAAATTATTCGATGACACTGAAAGCAGTATAGCCCCATACCAAAATTAGACAAAGATGCATCAAGGAAACAAAACCACAAATCAATATACCTGGTGAACTTATATGTAAAATTCTAGCCAAACAATTAAAAGTTTACACTCCTCAAAGCTTTTTTTCCTTTTTATTCATCTTCTCAGTTTACATTCACCAAACTGAGCTTTATTCGTACTTACTGTCATCTTTACACTGAAATTATGAATTATTTCTGATGCAGACAACTCCTCTGAGCTAGACTAGCAACCTTCCATTTCCACTGTATGCCCCCTCCAAGTAATTCAAACTCATATATTGTACAGAAATGAATGTTAATCTCCCACCCAGCCTACCACAATTCTAAACATTAAAAACAAAAACTTCCATTTCAATATCCCCTAGGATTTCCTATTCTAGAGTATGACACCACATTCACTTCATTACCCATATCAAAATCCTAAGAGTCATCCCCTATACTTGCATCTTTTTCACCACCCATATCTTTTAATCAATAGACTCTGTCCATCTTTCAGTATATCTTTTGTATTTATCCATATCTTTCTATCCTCACTTCCACCACCATCACGTTCCCACAGTACTAGATGCATGTTAACTGATCTCTCAGCATCCCCTTCAGTTCTACCTTCTACAGAGACTGAATTTTTCCAAAAACGAACATATCAATAACTCTAGTCCAAAGGCTCTTTCAGAACCTTGCCAATCCCCACTAAGAGGCCTGATCTAGTTTTTCCTCCATTTGAATTTGTGTAGGACTTTGGACTCATTTGACAAACAAAATGCAGCAGCATAATGCTGTATGACTTCCAAAGCTAGGTTAGAAAAGGCAAAATGCAGCTTCCACCTCTCCCTCTCCCTCTCTCCTCACCAGATGCTTGCTCTTGAAATCAGACATCAAGTTTACGGAAGATCAGGCCACACAGAGAAAACTCCCTCCCTCCTAACCTCCCTCAGATCACTTATTGTGGGGGAAGTTAAATTTCAGTCTAATGTATGATGTCAATGAATGATCTTTAGTACCTCAATTTGAAACCCAGATTATAGTTACAAATATATGTTATTATGTATAACAATTATATAATATAATAAATACAACATTAATATTATGTTAATATGTAATTATACATCAAAAGATACAGGAACTGTGCATATCTACAACTATTGGCATGGACAGAATACAATGCACTCATTTAAAGTTTACATGGTGAGAATCTAAGACTGCCAACAACTGTGTGTGAGCAATCTTGAAGACAATCTAATTAAGTCTTCAGATAACTACAACTTGCTGAAACCTTGAGTATTTTCATGAAAAACCTCAAACAGAACTACCCAAGTAATCCTCTCCCAAATTTCTGACTCACAGAAAATAGAATAATAAAGTTTTCTAGTTTAAGCTTCTAAACAAGAGTAATCTATTAAGTAGCAACAGATAATTAACACAATTCCTATGGTCCCCTATCATAACAACCAATACTATTCTGTTGTTGCACTTAACATATTTGCAATTTTTAAAAATTAGTGTGTATGTCTTCCTGATTCCTTTCAAGGAAGGACAAAAGCATCACTTGTTTACAGTTTTGTGTGTGTGTGTGTGTGTGTGTGTGTGTGTGTGTGTTTATACCACTCTATAAGCACTCTACCACTGAGTTACAGCCCTAGCCCTGTCTAAAACATGCAAAGGGATGAATGAGAAAAATCAACAATTGTCAGTATCTTTAAATTCATAATTATAAATGTGTTAGATAATAAAATTTAGTCTAATGTATAATGCCATCAAATGGTTTAATACCTGAATTCAAAACCTAGATTTTATTTATTTATTTATATAGGAATGTATGTATGTATTTGTAGTTAGCAGTACAAGGAACTGAACCCAGGGATACTCTATGCACTAAACAATATTCCCAGCTCTACTTTGAGATAGTGTCTCTGTAGATGCCAAGCTAACCAACCTTTTGATCCTCCTGCTTCTGTCACTGAAAATTTCTGGGATTACAGACCTGCACCACCATGCTCAGCCCAAACAGAGAGAGAGAAAAACAAACACATACTAGCATATGTGTGTCCATTTCTCAAACTATTGGCATACACACAGTACAGTGCCCTCATTTTACTAGTCAGACCTTCCAAACTGGCTTGAAACATAAAGAGATTACTTTGTGATTATTACATGTTAAACATTTTGTGACCTTATCTTTATTGACAAGGTATGGTTGTCAGATTAAAAATCAATTACACTCACAAACTTGATTCCACAAGTACACTCACATATGTGCACGTCACACCCACACACGTACATGTGTACACCCACCCATCCTGACTATATCTGCCTTTTACTTAAAGAGATATAAGTACCCAGCAAAACTACCTGAGAAATATTGCAAATAAGACATTACTGATTCAAATGACAACTATAACTCACAAATACCTTGACTGTCAAATGAATACAAAAACTGAGTTATATATGAAAATTTACAAGAGACACTATTGCTTTTAATAGGTTTATTAGACCTAATGTAATCAGTGTTGGTAATCTACTTAGTGCTGTTGCAAGAAACATGAATACTATTTAAAAACAACATTCTTTGTGAAGGACAAAAATATGGAGCTAGTGATCTACCTTTGCTTTCCCTCCAACAAGATAAATTTTTCCCTTCCAACATAGTAACCATGTATTCTCCATAGCTGAGCAAAGTAAAGATGCCTTTCCACATAAAATTTTAACACCAAAGTGATAGGAAAATATGATATATTCTATGGAATCCATTTTGCCAATAACACTCAGGGAATTTAAAATCAAATAAATAAAAATAATTATTTATAATGTGAAACTACTGAAAAAGTTACGGTCAATCCTTTGCATTTGCTCCTTCTAAACTCCCTCTAGGACTCATGGTTCACTCATTTTAAAAAACAAAATAAAAACAGTAAGCAAATTTTTATAATACTACTTGCCCAGAGGAACTCAGTGATTATATTGTTATAGTTTACTGAAGGCTGGCATTTGGAAGAAAGCTGAAGAATGGAAAACCAATACCAAGCAACTAATAGAAATGACACTTCTAAACCATGGTTCCTATGAAGTCACTGGGTTATCATTCTGAAAGAAAATCTTGCTTATTTTTGACTAAGGTGTCCTAGAAAGAGCAGTGGGCATGGCTATTGTTTGAATATTTGTCCCCTCCAAAACTCAGGCTGAAATTTGAATGCCCTCATGACAGAGGTGGGACCTTTGAGAAGTGACTGGGCTATGGGGGCTCCACCTCATGAATGGATAGCCCTTATCATAGACATGGGTGATTTTAAAAGAATGAGTTCTACTCTTCTGCTCTATAGGTGCTATCTTTCTTCCTCTCCTCCTCCTTCCATTCAATCTCCACTCCAAGAAGGCACTTGCCAGGTGCCAGCACCTTGATACTGGACTTTCCAGTTTCTATAACTGTGAGCCAAAAAATTCTGTTCATTGTAAATTACACAATTTTAAGCATTCAATAAACATCAACAAAAGGAGTAATACAGAATTGGAGCCTACAAAAAAAAAAACAGGTTTGTAAATCTGTAAAGATCATGTCAGTGGTATGATGTAAATAAAGTTGAAGCTAAAAAGTCATCAGTATGAAGTTTTAATTAAAGGCACTCATCAATAAAGAAATCAGTAGGTTCTGTTCTGCAAAGAGATACTCAAAGTACATATAAACAAATCCAAGGTAGATTTGAATGCTGCCAATAAGCACATCCACATAAATGTAAAAAGGAAGAAAAGGAAGAGAATAACAACCAGCAGGAAGTAAATTATTTAATATTCTATAGCATTAGACCTCTTTTTAATTAAAAAAAATCCCCCAAAACTGGTTTTAGCAGTCACAGTCTCAGTTACTTTGAAATCTCAATAGAAAACTCACTAGAAAACTGTTATGCAAATGTAAAAAAAGGAAAAGTATAAGATGAAAATAAAACCAGCTACTGATTTCCTTTTAAATTTAACTATAAAAACAAGTTCACATGCAACTTCTGAATCCATTTTTGTCAGCTACAAAACAATCACCAAAGTCTTAAATTCTACTAGAAATATTACATTATAGCAAGGAAATTTTTCAGCCTGTTAGAAGTATTAAAATCCTGCAGCCAGGCATGGTGGTGCAGGCCTATGATCTCAGCAGCTCAGGAGGCTCAGAGTATCATGAGTTCAAAGTAAGTCTTAGCAATTTAGCAAGACCCTGTCTCAAAATAAAATATCAAAAGGGTTGCGGACGTGACTCAGTGGTTAAGGGCTCCTGGGTTCAATCTCTGGAACCAAAAAACAAAACAAAACACACACTCTGCATATTTTCTGCAGATCGTGTTCCTTACTGGAGAGCACACAAGCAGATTAGGGCAGATAAGAATAACCCAGAAATATAATAATATCCCTTGTACTTCTAAAGCTCAGAATAGCAACCACTACAAGAGAAAGAACTGAATGGAACAGAAAGGAAAGGAAGCTAAAAGTAAACATGTCGAAAAATAATCTTCAATACAGGATGAAACAAATATGAAATAGTATCATAATCAGGCCACACATTCCCCAGCAATAGGAAGATCACTAGTTCAAGGCTATCCTCAGCAACAGAAAGACCCTCAAGCAATTTAGCAAGACCCTATCTCAAAATGAAAAGTAAAAATGACTGAGGAGGCAGAGCAGTGATGAAACACTCCTGGATTTGTTCACTCTCCCAATAATTCTCCCCCCAAAAGAAATAGTATTATAGTAACACGTTATTAGCCTTATAATCAACTCTGACACTCATAAAATTTATTTCTCTGAATGAAAATCAGAACTGTATAAATAAATAAGAGCTATACAGAAAAGCACAATTAATAATGAAAGAGAACCCAAAATATACATTGCTGTGTGTTAAAAGTTTGGTCATTAGTAGTCCAAGATGCTACTGGGAATTGATAGAACTTTTTAGGAGGAGGAAGGGGAAGGAAGTTATAGCATGGATATACCATGCTATAACTTGATAGTGTACCACTGAAGGTATTATGGAGAATCCAGCCCCTTGCTTTCTCTCTTTCCTAGTCTCTACCAAATACTCCCCACCATGTTATTCTGCCATACTACAGGTCCAAAAACAATGGAGGCAAGTAACCATGGACTGAAACTTTAAAACTGTAGGCAAAAATAAGTCTTTCCAGTCAGGTGTGGTGGTGAACGCCTATAATCTAAGCAGCTAGGAGGCTGAGGCAGGAAGATAGCAAGTTCAAAACCAGCCTCAGCAATTTAGCGAGATCCTCGGTAACTCAGCTGGACATGGTGATGCACGCCTGTAATCCCAGCAGCTCAGGAGAGACTCTGCATCTAACTAAAATATATAAAAAGGGCTGGGGACATGGCTCAGGGGTTAAGAGCCCCTAGGTTCAGTCCCTGGCATCAAAAGAAAGTCTTTCTTCCTTATAAGCTAATTAATACCAGGTATTTTGTCACAGCAACAGAAAGCTAACACAACCAATATTAAAGATGTTAATACTATTAGACAGACATTTATCTTACTCTGTTTCTAGATGGTAAAACAAAACTTCAATCCAGAACAGGTAAAAAAAATAGACGAACCAGAACCTGATTACACTTCCCCCCATAATCTGTATAGAACAGTTTTAAATAAAAGCATAAACAGGCCTGGTAAGGTGGCACATGCCTGTAATACCAGCAGCTCTGGAGGCTGAGGCAGGAAGATTAAGTTCAAAAGTTCAAAGTCAGTCTTAGTGACAGCGAGGTGCTAAGCAACTCAGTGAGACCCTGTCTCTAAGTAAAACACAATATAGGGCTAAGGATGTGGTTCAGTGGTCAGGTGCCATTGAGATCAATCCCAGGTTAAAAAAAAAAAAAAAGTATAAACAGTATTTACACTATGAAAACAAAAATATGCTTCAGAAGTCAGTTTATCAAGAAAAATGAGGATGCACATTTATGATTTTAAAAAGTAGCTCTTAGTCAGCAGATATAGGCCAGGAGAGAATGGAATTATACAGTTAATGTCCTGAAAGAAAAAACTGCCCAGAATAGTATACCCAGAAAAGCCATTTTTTTCAGAAATGAAGAAGAAATAAACATATTTTAAGACAAAAACTGAGGAAATTGACCATTACCAGGCTGGATCTACAAGACATGCTTAAAGGAGACTTACATTAGAAGCAAAGGGATGAAAACACAAAAGTACAAAACAGAAGAGCAAATACATAAAAGAGAAAAAGAAGAAAATCAACCCTATTCATTACAGAAAACCACCAAACCATAAAGACGAATAGGAAGAGAAGAATATACAAAACAGTCAGAAAAAAAAAAAAATCAACAGAATGACAGGAGTATGCTTTTACTTATCATTAACAATCCTGAATATAAAGAGATAAAATTCCCTTACTAAAAGATACAGACTGGATTTAAAAACTAAACTGAACACTATGCTACCTTCAAAAACGTCATTTCAATAAAGAGGCACATACTGATAATGAATGGATAGAAAGAGATAATACCAAGCAAACAAGAGCTAAAGGTGTGCAGAAGTTGCTATACTTAAATAAGAAAATAAAAGATCTGAAGTCAAAACTTTTAAAAGGAGGTTAAGAAGCTCACTATGCAATAATGATAAAGGAATCAATTCAACCAAAGGAAAGTTATTAAGTAATACATATACATCCAATATTACAGCACTCAATTTTACAAAGTAGATATTATTTAGATATAACAAGGAAGATATAGACTCTAATATAGTAATAGTTGGGAACTCCAATACCCTATGTTCACACATAATGTCTAAACAAAAAAGTCAGCAAAGAAACAATAGCACTAAACAACACTGTAGACAAAAGGAACCTAATAGACATTTATAGAACTGCAGAATACATTATTTTTCTTCTCAGCACATGAAATACTGTCCATAATAGACTGTATGTTAAGCCAGAACGTCCCAACAAATTTAAAAAATTTTTTGAAATTATAGCATATATCTTCTCTGTCTACCATGGAATAAAGCTAGAAATCAACAAAATAAATTTTAAAAGTTATATAAATATATGGCAACTAAACAATATGCTATTGAACAAATATTCACTGTTAGAAACTAAAAGAGAAATAAAAAAATTTTCTTGGAACAAATGAAAATACAACATACCAAGACCTATTGAATACAGGGAAACCATACAAGTGAAGCTTATACCAATAATCGCCTACATCAAAAAATAAAAATTTCAAATAACCTGATGATGCAATTCAGAACCATAAGAACAAGAGCAAACCAAACCCAAAATTAGTAGAGGGAAAAGAAAAAAACAAAGATCAGATTAGAAATAAGTAAAACAGAGACTTTAAAAAACACAAAAATCAAATAAATGAAGAGTTGGTTTTTTTAAAGACACAAAACTGACAAATCTTCCACTAGATAAACCAAGAAGGGGGAGGGGAGAGAGAGAGAGAGAGAGAGAGAGAGAGAGAGAAACAGATGGGGGCAGGGGGGACCAAATAAAATCAGAGATGAAAAAAGTATATTACGATGGATACCAAAGATATACAAAGGATCATTAGGGACTATTATGAAGAACTAACTATAAGTCAAGAAATTGGAAAAGGAAGAAGTGAATAAATCTCTAGACATATACACTCTTCCAAAAATCAATATGCGGACCCTGAAAATCTATATACACCAAACACCAAGTATTAAGATTGAGTTAGTTTTAAAAAGTCTTCCAACTAGTTCTTAAAGAAAAACTAGTGCCAATTCATCTCAAACTATTCTCCAGTACTGAAAGGGAGTTTCCAACTATTCCATGAGGCCAGAATTGCCCTAATACCAGAACCATAGAAGGGCAAAACAAAAAAAGGAAATTGCAGACCAATATCAATGATGAAGACAAAATACCAACAAACTGAATTCATTAACATAAACAGAATTATATACAATGTTATGTGAAATTTATCCTAGGTATGAGGATGGTTCAATACATACAAATTCATAAGCATAACACATCACATCAACAGAATAAAAAATAAAAATCAGATGATCTTCAATATACTCTCAGAAATAGTATTCAATAAAATTCAACATCTCTGCATGAAAGGAAAGGAGAAAGTCAAATCATCCATTTACAGATGATGATTTTATATATAGAAAAATCTTAAGGTTTTAACAACAACAAAACCACATAACCCTGTTAGAATTGATAAATGAATTTGGTAAGTTTGCAGGATACAAAACCAACATACAAACCTAAATAATTTTTTTTCTTTTTTTAAATACACCAGTAATAAAATTGCTTAAAAAAAAAAAAGTCATCAGGAAAGCAAGCTCTATCACAAAAAATAAAATAGTTTAAAAAATAAAAATAAAACCAAAAACTTAGGAATATATTTATTTATCCAAGGAAGTGATTAAGTTCTACAATGAAAATCACAAAACAATGATGTATGGAACTAAAGACACCATCACACACACACAAAAAGACATTCTGTGTTCACAGATTAGAAGAATGAATGTCATTAAAATGACCATACTACCCAAATGCAACCCACAGATTTAATGCAATTCCTATCAAAATATTAATGAAAATTTTCACAGAAACAGACAAAACAAAAGCAAAATTTGTATAAAACCTCAAATAATTCCAAAAGGCCAAAGCAATCCCGAGTAAAAAGAACCAGGCCAGAGACATCACAATACTCAACTCGAAAGCACACTATACAGAATGACAGTATCCAATCCAAAACAGCATAGTACTAGCATAAAAACGGACACAAAGACCAATGGAGCAGAATAGACAGTACAGAAATAAATCCACATATTTACAGTCAACTGATTTTCAAAAGGCAACAAGTACACATGAGGGAAAAGAAAGTCTCTTCCATAAATGGTGCTGGGAAAAACTAGATAGTCATAAACAGAAGGAACTAGACCTCTGTATTTCACTACATACAAAAGTCAACTCAAAAAAGACTTGAATATATGACATGAATCTATGAAAACTGTTAGAAGAAAACACAAGGACGAAGGTTTAAGACACTGGTATGGGCAAAGATTTTTTTTGGAAACGATCCTAAAAGCAGAACCAACTAAATTAAAATTGACAAATGTCATCATATCAAATTAATAAGCTGCTGTAAATCAAAGGAATCAATCAATGCAGTGAAGAAACAACCTATAAAATGAGACAAAATACCTGCAAATTATTCATCCAACAAGGGGTTAATATCCAGAACAAATAATGAACTGAAACAACTCAACACCAAGACAAAAAGAAACTCTTTCAATTAAGTCAATTAAAAAATGAGTGAATGATCTGAACACACTTTTCTCTAAAAAAGCTGGCAAAAAAGGATATGAGAAAATGCTTGACATTACTTATCATGAGGGAAATACAAATCAAAATCACAAAAATATACCATTTCACACAGTAAGAATGACTATTATTAATAGGACAAAAAACAATAAATGCTAGTGAAAATGCAGAAAAAGAAGAAATCTTATATGCCATTGATGGGAATATAATTAATATAGCCACATGGAAAACAGTATGAAGGTTCCATTAAAAAAAAAAAAGACTACAAAGAGAACTACCATATGATCCAGCAATCCCACTAAAGAGTATATATCCAAAGAAACTGAAATTAGTATGTCCAGAGATACATGCACTAATATGTTTATTGTCCAAAATGTGACATCAACTCAGGTGCCCACTGATCAATGAAAGGATAAGGAAAATGTGCTGTATATACACAATGGAATATTATTCAACCATAAAAAAGAATAAAATTCTGCCATTTGCAGTAACATGGATGGAACCAGAAGACACTATGTTAAATGAAATATGTTAGTCACAAAAAGATAAATATTACATTTTCTCTCTTATATGTGGAAGCTGAAAAATTGAACTCAACAGAATAGAAAAATGGTTATCAGAGCCTATGAATCGTGTAGGAGAGGGATGGTTGGAGAGGGGATGGTAAGAGGAATGCAACTAGACAGGAGAAATAACTTCCACTGTTCTATAACACAGAGGATAATTATGGCTGACAATTATTAATTGAAATTTTCAAAATAGCTAAGTAGAAGATTTTAAATGTTTCCACCACAAAGAAATAATATATATCTGAGGGGACAGATGTGTGAATTACCCTGATCTGATCATTATATACTGTATACATATACTGAAATTACTGTACCTCATAAATATGTGCAATTACTATTATCAAAAATAAAAATTTCAAGAAAAGCATTCATATAGTAAATGCCAGTGTGCTTTTTATCACCTCTTTATAATTCTAGATACTAATAAACTAAAGTTTATCCATACTCTTTACATTTCCTAAAGAAATTAATCTTAGCTTTGGAGTGCAGTAGTTAGAAGAAATGTTCACAACAATTTAGAAGATAAAGGAATTCTGAAAATAAACTTGTACTTGTTCACTGGCTCCAAGTAGTTGTATATATTAAACAAAAGCAATAAGACAATTTAATAATTCAAAATTGGTTATATAAACAAATAGAGAAAAAAGTTCTTAGTTTTCAGTTATTTGTTTTATGATGTGCTCAATCCCTTAATATCAAAAATATTATATGCTTATGAAAAACACTACACTGGCATTACATTTACAATAACTGTGGAGGAAAATCAGGGGCTAGGCAGAAGAGTCTGAAGGAGTAGGACACAAGAAAAAAAAAGTAGCTGGCTAAAAGAAATACATACAGCATCTATTGATGCTGTTTTAGAATAATTATCTTTAGCACTGTAACAAATATTTAATTGTAACATCAAGATCCAACATCTTTCATTCAACTTGTTTTACATTACCATTTGAAAAGAAAACTTGAAGAAAAAGTTCTGAGACTGAATGACTTCTTCAATGACAGCAAGGGAGAATCATGATCACAATCTATCAAAGTATTTCAAACTGAGCATCCAATAACTGCTGAATAATGTTCACCTGTAGAAAGCCGACCTGACTTTAGCATGTCCAATGTTCTTGGATAGTCTTTGTTCCCAACCCAAAGCCAAGAGGGAATTTCTCCATCCTCGTCACCACTAGATATTCCACCATAAGCAGTCCCAATCCCTCATTCTGCTGTTACCTGGAGCTGCCCACTATGGCTTGAAGAAGAAACCTTCCTTTACAACATAATCAGGGATTCACTACAGATCCAGCTAGACCTCATCTGGAATAAGAACACATATTTCCCAAAGGTCAACTTCTACACTACAAATGAAATGTCTATGATAATTTTAAGAACAACTAAAAAGACCAGTACAGTGTAGCAGTTAAGAATATGAACTTTGGAGCCAGGCTGCCTAGTTTCAAACCTTGGTTCTAACTTTTATCAAGGTCATGATTCATGTGTTCTTTTCTGTACCTCAGTAGTTTTTTTCAAAAGTGAGGATAAACATTCATATAGCTGCTCTGAGAATTAGAATAATGCCTGGTACATAATTGCTCAGTTAACATTAGCAAAATTATTTGCAAAGCTTTTACACCTCATGTAGAAGACACACACACACACACACACACACACACACACACACACAACACACAAACAAAAAAAAATGTGCAAAGTAACTGCCTGGTAAGTACCCCTATCATATATGTCTAAACTGCAGAAACCCCATGTCATAACTGATAATCTTACCATAAGGGCCAAAGTTTAATTTGAATAAATCTCAATAACATTCAACTCATATTTTCAAAAGCCAGACTGAACAGATAATTCAGAATACAAAATGTTGTATTTTAGTTTTAGTGAATACTTGAA
This sequence comes from Ictidomys tridecemlineatus, assembly GCF_052094955.1. Taxonomy (NCBI): domain Eukaryota; kingdom Metazoa; phylum Chordata; class Mammalia; order Rodentia; family Sciuridae; genus Ictidomys; species Ictidomys tridecemlineatus. Next base: position 148,233,080 of record NC_135483.1, on the reverse strand, counting down.
GAACAAGGATAAATTGACTACTTCACTGTTGTAAAAACTTTGGTGAAGGTTAAAGACTATATGATATGCTAGCCACTAGCCACATATGGCTATTTAAACTTACAACAATTAAAATTAAAGTATAAATACAGTTCCTTTTTCACACTAGCCATACCTGAAGTGCTCACACATGTCAGGTGCCAAATACATACTGCAGAAAGTTCTTTTGGACAGCACTGATTTAGACAGAATCCTGTAGCAGTATCTTCTCTGCTCTACTGACCTCTCTTCACTGACCTAACTCTTAGTGAGTGGTGGCAAAAGGAATATGTTGATACAGTGCTCCTCCAGCAGTAGTATTAAAAAAAAAAAAAAAAAAAAAGACTGAAGCTTACTTAGTTGAATTTTTTAATTGAATTTTGAATTTTTTACTTAGTTGAATTTTACTTAGTTCCAAACTTCCTCTTTTCCCAAGTCCTGTCTACTCTATTAAACAACAAAAGTACTAACAAGTTTGATTAACAATGGAAAGCAAGAGCTAGGGTTGATTAAGTGTGTGAGAAATCAGTGGGTCATGCTTCTCCCCAAGCTGTCTGGATAAGGAAAAGGAGAAGGAAGCAAGCTATTCTAATTAGACTCAAAAACTCTGAAAATATGTAGGGTCACTTCTTTTCTTTTTCTCATCTTATTCAAAAGGGTGGTATGTATGCATCTGGGATCTGACGTACACAAATTGTGATTCCACAGTTATGAAATCACCACAAACTACTAGAAAAGAGAAATATAACTCTCTTGCTAAATCTGGGTTAAAGGAGTTGAAAAGAACTCTGAAGGACTAGTGTTGAGAGCCACAGCCAAAGGGGCCCCAGCAAACTTCCAGCTGCCGGCTGATGATCCAGCTGCCAGCAAACTTCCAGTTGCCGGCTGATGATTGGCTCACAGTGGCCCCAGCAACATCTAGCTGATTGGCTCCTCTGCGGTGATGTTCATTGGGCTGTTTCCCTGCCCTTCAGACTGCCAGCTGATGATTGGCTCACAGCGGCCCCAGCAACATCTAGCTGATTGGCTCCTCCACGGAGCTGCTCATTGGGTGACTTCTTTGGCTCTGCCCACGCAACCCAGCCAATCGGCCTCAAGAGCAGGAGGATTGTGGGAGGTTGAGAGGCTGGTGTGGGGGAGAGAGGCTTGTGGAAGCCGGTGGTGGCAGTTGGGCTCTGAGGGTTTTTCCCTGGAGCTGTTTTGTTTGGCGTTTGTAGTTCTAAAAATAAAGTTAGTTTCTTTTTGACAAGTGGCTCCTGATTTGTGCCAAGCCAGACTTCGGCAGACTAGGGGATAAAAGAGATAGAAAAAACCTGGCTCAAAACATTACTTACTTAGAGATGCCTCAAGCTAAATTAGACCATGGTTTCCTAACATTTCCAGTACAGTACTGTGCTAGAAAGATTAGATTGTTAGATGCTACAAATTCTACCTGGCTTTTAAAGTAATTTTATTTTGAAATTTTTTAAAATTGGAAGAATTTTAGCAGTACTTTACCTCAGATTATTGTTTCAAAAATTGTCTCTGAAGTATCAAGAAGACCCCAGAAGGTTTCTTACTATTTCGTATTTGCAAAACACAAATGTCTAAGGATTGGGCTTATAAGAAAAGACTCAGAGAAGATTACCAAATAAAAACACAGGAAAATCTCTCTAAACAATTTCTTACAACTACATGTTAATCTATAATTCCATTAAAAAATTAAAGAAAAACACTGAATACCCAGTTAAACTTTAACTTCAGATAAGCAGAGAATATTCAGTATGCCCCTAATATTTAGTGTGTATAAATATGCCCCCATATATACTTAAGACATACTCACACAAATTACTCAATGTTAACTAGAAATCCTATATTTTATCATATTACCACCCCACACCTAGAAGTATTAGCCTTTGTGGAATACCGGGAAGGCAACAAAATCTGAAATCACAAAACAATATGGACAGATTAAATGTACACTGGCTAGAGAGGTACACCTATAAAACAAGTGAGGGCATGACTACAAGAATCTAATGCCTTTGAATCTAATGCCAGAGAAAGAGAATCTTGTCAGAGTAATTTTTCCTACACTAGTGTTCAAATTCAGTTGTCTCTCTGTTCCAGCTATGGCAGCCTCCTTGTCCTCGGCCCAACCACTAATGTTTAGGTTGGTCCTCTCTTGGTTTAGTTGTAACTATATACATGAGCCCAAGTCTTAGCCTCAGGCCCTCCCAAAGCAGTTGAAAACTAGCTGAAGTTTAAACAGTAAGTAAACTCATTATTGGTAAAGTCATCTGAAAAAAACTAATCAAACCTTTCACAAATATCTTTGTCATTACACACTCAAAAAACTAATTCATTAAAATACTTAAGACATACATATCCAAATTATTAAAACTATAAAAATATATCTGTTAAATGGAACAGAAAAATATAACCATAACAAACTCTTCAACAGTTCTAAATATCAGGAAGCTATAAACCAGGTAATCAAACCAATGTCTCCAAGGTATGAAGCAGGTAATGTAAATCAGTTAAGTAAGTCATTCTAACAGGGAGAGATAAGGACTATAGTCAAACAGAATGCATGTTGATTTTGCTACTCAGCTACATTCACACTTAACTATGGTAAAGCATTTCACATGTGCACCCCTTTTTATAGCCTATATGCTTACAGTGAAGTTAATGTCAACTCAATGTCAGGACAAACCAATGAGCTGAACCAAATGCCCATAATATTTTACTTTCACCGCCCTCACCCTCCTGTCATTGGTTCAGTGGATAAACTCAATGAGTGTTGATGAAATTAGACATGATGAAAAAAATAGGGACAAAACTCACTCTGTTTAACACTACATCTCAAAATGAAGGATACAGTTGGGAGGTAATAGCAGTTTTAACCACAGAAGTAAGTATGTCTAAAAATGGAGTCAATTAAGAGGGAGGAGAGCTAGTAGATAAAAACAAGTGTACTCTGAAACTGACAACACTGATGAAAATACAAGCAAGAGGACCATAATTAGATTCTATACAAATAATGAGATTCTAAGTGTAAAATAGTTATACAACAAATATGTCATTTTTGGAACAAACTACAATACAGTGGAACACTTGGCAAAGTTCATCCATAGAAAAAAGAGTAGAGCCAATGTGTCTCAATCATAAATAATGGATACCTATGGCAGCTTCAGTGGTGGGGTGGATAAATACAATTGGTTAGTTTCAAAATATTCTATTTCTAGTAGAAGTAAAAACTGGTATTAGCCTTTGTTCATGAAAATAATTAGTGTGTATATTGTAAATGAATGGGCTACTTAAAAAATTTGTTAATACAAACAAGAAAGATCTCATAAATTTGTTGGATTTTAAAGGAGACATCTGTTTAGCATCCTAAAATGATGAATGAGAACCCACTAAAGGAATAAGTGTAATGCTCCTGGACCTACTACTGTCCAAAATTTATATCAGACTTGACATAAAAAGCCATATTATTCTCAAACAGCAAGAACAATGATGTCAAAGCAAGCCATGTTATACAAAACCAATAACACATCATCAAAAAATACAATAAATAACCCTTTGTTATAAGTGTTTTGCTCTCTGCCACCAAAATTAATTGCTGAATAGTCATTAAACTCACTTTTTTTGTGTAATGTATAAAAAGATAATGAATTTTCCCAATTTCCCATTTATAATATAGCTTATATTTGCAAAATAGACATATATTATCCCATTGCTCTATTTATAGGACAATCTGGATTTTCATTATTAATGATAATAACAGATATATAAACTCTAGATTATGAATTCCAGCCTATCTTAATGCACCTGTCCATTTCATTGCAATATCTGCAGAGCTTAAAACTTGCAACTCAATGGGTTAACCTAATCGTATTGTTTAAGTTACAGCTAATATTTTAAATCTCTTATTTGTATACAAATAAGAGATTTAAAATATTAACATATTATTGAGTTTTCCAACTACTACACAGTACTACTGGCTTCAACTCTAACTTCAAAAGTGATTTTTATAAGTTCTTAAAAGATGTTTTAAGCCAATTAATTTCAAACTCTTGTATAATACAAAGGAAAGTGAAGAGAAAAGCAAAGTATTGTGCTAAATTAATTAACTTCACACAGTTATTAAATTTTCCTTAACTCTCCATCCTAACCTCATAAACACAGTTCTCCACATACACATTTACATCTGATTCTATCACAACATTTCAGGCAATTTGATGAAGAGCCCAATCTTCCAATCAGACAGATCTGAGCAAGAATCCTACTTCCACCACTTATCAGTGGCTTTAGACTAAATATATAATTTCTCAAAGACTTATTTTTCTTTCTAAACTTATGATAATAATATCTTCCTAGGAGAACTGATAATATAAATTACCTATAAGAGTATCTAGCATGCTCAACAATAATGCACTTAAAATTTATATTCAAATGGATACCAACAGATAACAATTAACTTACTTGTCAAAATTAATCACACTTAAAAAAGCATATGGTTGGGCTGGGATTGTGGCTCAGCGGTAGAGCGCTTGCCTAGTGCGTGTGGGACCCAGGTTCGATTCTCAGCACCACATAAAAAAAGGCATTGTGTTGTGTCCATCTACAAAAAAGATTCTCTCAAAAAAAAAAAAGCATATGGTAATTAAAATGTACAACACTTGAGGCCTTGAAAAATAGAGTCTCATTTGATTATATATTATGTACAAAACAGAAAAAAATTTACAAAAATTTTAATATTCAAATTCAGTGTTCAAAAACAGCAAAAATATTTATGACATTAGGATGCTAAGTTAAATGCAATCCAAAAAAAAAACAGAAACTAATCATATCTTTAGACTGTTAACTTTACCTCTAGCCAAGGATTGTTAATTTTCCTTATACAAACTGAGGTGTCCCAGTTCTTGAAATCTACACAATAAAAGAGGTAAGAGGAAATAATAAACCATGATAGGTGGAAGAACACAGGGCAAACATTCTAATAGAGTAGCCACTGTTTTACCTCTGACTATTTTTTTTTTTTAAAGAGAGAGTGAGAGAGGAGAGAGAGAGATAGAGAGAATTTTTAATATTTATTTTTAGTTCTCGGCGGACACAACATCTTTGTTGGTATGTGGTGCTGAGGATCGAACCCCGGCCGCACGCATGCGAGGCGAGCGCGCTACCGCTTGAGCCACATGACTATTTTAAGCCTTAAAAACTGGCTATTCTGAACTGAAACGTGTTGCTGACTATAAATACACACTAGATTTCAAAGATATTTTGTACCAAAAAATAAAAATGTCACTAATTTTTATATTATTTGTTGAAAGCAGTCATTCTGAATATCTGACTTTAAAATATCAAAATTTATTTCACATTTATTTAATTTTTAATGGGAATTAAAATTGAAAGAAAATTGAAATTCACCTATGTGGCTTGCATTATATCTGCACTTTTCTAAATCATGGCATATAAATCTACAACCTTAGAGCATTTCCATCATTTGAAATCATTCCTAAATTAATCTTTAAAAAGAAGTTCTGTGAATTGATAGATGCCTGCCTTTTTAAAAGTCTGTATTTGTTAACCTTTTCATATATTTTCACACAACTTCTTAAAATGTCTTGCTAACAGCAGTAGGCAATATAAACATTTATAAATATAAGTAATACTTGAATATAGATCAGAAGACCAACAAATGATATGCATTTGCATTAAAAAAAAAACCTCATTTTTAAGTAAAGGGGTGACTGGTAGACACCAAGCATAAAGTCAACCTAATCCCTAAAACTTTCTTTACTAACCAGCAAATACATGCTAGATATGAAAGGTTACATGCATTTCCAGCTAATCCCAACAGAGCATCTATGATACTGTAATGTCTGACACTTGTAATATTTAAGACTTTGGATCCATGTGCAACAGCTAGAAAGGTTCAGCTTAGTAAACTTCCATTATTAAAACATAAAGAGGCATACACTTTTTTTTATAGTCACCAAATATTTAATAGGATAGCACTCTTATTAGAGGGGAAAAAAATTTTAAATCGCCTCAACCAGATTTGAAAATACTATATTAACAGATCTGAAAGGTGATCTGCATCCAGATTGTCATCCTTCCTCAATCACCCATTTTTCAGTTACCCAAGTCTCTCTAACCACCACAAGTCAAGTTATAAGATAACTTGTTACCTTCTAAATTAATTCTTCTTTTCAATACCTTGTAAAGATTTCCTATGGCCCTTCCTGACAGGATTCTTACTGTTTTAAGAGACCTCTTTAGTAGGTCACTTCAGATTTCTAATCTCCTTTATTTTCCCCTCCACTTTTCTGCCTATTCCTCCCTTTGTGCTTTCTCCAAACTGTCTCTTCCATTGGATTTCTATTACTTGTTCTCCCACCCTACACATTCACATTGAGGGAGAGGGATGACTTCTCTGACTCAAAACAAACCATAATATTTATTTTCCCCAGCCACAAGGATTCTTAAAATTCTACTTTCAAAATCAAAACTCTCAACTTCATGGAGGCTTTGCTGGTATTTCTCTCCTACCTTTCTTACATAAGTGATATATTTTACCTTGCTTCATTTTCTCACACTAATTTATGTTAAATGTAATAATTCATACTTAGAAAACTCTACAACTTGAAAGGAATCTGTGGCCTCCAAAGCCAAAACTTTTAAGTATTTTTCTAAAGAGTTGGTTCAAGGCTTTCAATAAGGTTTTTTAAGTAGTCCAAGGAGTAAAATCCTTCCAAAGCTGTTTATAATTTTTGTAAGAGTTCCTGTGACTTTATTACCCTTCATCCAATCAGTAAATCCTGATGTTTTTATTAAAGATTAGTTAAATTCTTTATGCATAATACATATTCTTTGTAATGTTCACGTAAACATTTTTTCTGTGTTTAAAATGTTGTTCTTTACAAAGCACAAAAGTTCTTACTTTACATACCAGAATTTCAATCATATCCTTCATAATGTGCTTTGGGATTCTGAAATACAGTTATTCTTCAGGGTTTAATCACAACTACCAAAAGCACAACTCCAGCAAGTACCATTCCCACTGCACTCTGCTCAACACAGCACAGAGCAAGGTGAATGGCACCCCCGAGTTGTACAACATGTTTTGAAACCAACCAGTAACGCATAGTACGTCATATTTCCCTTTTTCTACATTGTCCAATAGCTTGACTTTTTATAATACAAAAGATTTTCATCCATCTGAGTTTACATTTTAAAAGTTCTAATTAACAATGTCTTGGCTGGGGTTGTGGCTCAGTAGTAGAGCACTCACCTAGTACAGGTGAGGCCCTGGGTTCGATCCTGAGCACCACAAAAAATATAAATAAAATAAAGGTCTTGTGTCCAACTACAACTAAAAAATAATTTTTTAAAAAACAATGTTTTAAATCACTACTCATTTATCTCAATTTTATTTAATAAATAATCTTAACCCTATGATTTAAAAATCTACTTTAATGGGTGTTTAACATGTATTCACAAGGTACTGGAAACTAGACTAAATACTGAAAATAAAAAATGCAAAAGACAGCTACTAAACAGAAAGGTTTTAAGTCTTACCAGAGAAACAGTTATAATATCATGTGATATTTTTTATTCTGTCCTACTGATTACTGCTATTTGTGGGCCAGAACCACTTTTTAAAATAAAGCTTGGTATTATAATTGATTTTATCTATTTTTAAAACATTTTTTAGTTATACATGGACACAATAATGTTTATTTTGTTTATTTTTATGTGGTGTTGAGGATCTAACCCAGTGCCTTACATTTGCGAGGCAATCACTCTGTCACAGAGCCACAACCTCAGCCCTGTAACTGGGTTTTAATACTTCATTTTTCATGTTCTTTCATAAACATTCCTATTTATTTTCCCATATCATAACTACTATTTAACATTATGTGTTGCATTTACTAGGTATGTACTATCTAATACACTTCTGGAAAGATGAAATAGGATTATTACCCACATTCCTGAGTATCAGAAAAGATATATTACTTGCTCAAGTTTTCAGTTATTCAATTGTGAAGCTGGACTTCAACTCAAATTTATCCAACTCCAAAGCCCTTTATCTGAGTCATTTGGATGTTCTGGATTTTAGAACAGTTTTATGTTCTAGAATTTTTTATTATGATTTTCGGGGGTGAGGGGCTACCTTCACCTGTCTTTATCTTTCCTTTTTCAAACTCTGCATTATAATCAGTCACTGTGTAACCATAATGGGGCATACCCACCTTTCCCCCCAAGAATTTAAAAGAACTATTCACATGTACTTTTAATACAAAGAACATTGGCTTTTGTTGTTGCTTCTGTTGTTGTTAAAGGGAAGCATAATTAGGAAAGAATTCCCTTCTATGTTTGAACTGTCAGTTAAAATATATCAAATGATGCCGAACATCTCTAGTTAATACTGGAATGCAAAATTAAAACCACAATGAGATGCAACTTCACACATAAGGATGACTATAATGAAAAACATGGAAAACAAAAAAGGTATGTTAAGGATGGAGACAAACTGGAACCCTCCTACACTGTTGGCAGTAAATTAAAATGATGTAGCCTTTGTGAAAAGAAGTTCAGTGTTCATAAAGTTAAACAGAGTATTTGCTGTCTGACATGGCAGTACCACTGCTAGCAACAGTAATGCTGGTTACTTCAAAGGAGTACTCAAACAAATATTCATAACACTACTATTCACAGTAACCCAAGTATAAAAATAGCCCAAATGACAACAAATGATGAATGGATAAAATATCCATTTGATAGTTCTTTATGGTATTGTGATATTTGTTAAAATGCTCAACAATTTATCTTCTTCAGCATATTGTTATCTCAGAATACTATAAACTGTCATTCTTAGCAGTGTTACAACAAAACTTCCCTTTGTAGAGAGGGATTATTTTCTTATAATAAATGAATTCTATTTGTTTTACCATTTCAGTAGTCTTGTTCAGTTTGATTAGATACTTGTAATTTTCCATTTTTTTAATGTTCTCAAATAAAACATAGGAAATAGCTAACACTTTGAAGTTTAAGACATCCTAAATCTATGAGGAAAACTATTTAACATATCAACTATAAAATGAAAAAAAAGTGTTTTTTACAAATAATCTGATTCATGTTTTCAAATACATCATCTCCAGATTATTTGAAGGAACACCTGTTAAGAGATTTGTGGTCAAAAACATGTTAGTGAGATTTAGGGGTAAATGGTGCTGAGTTCACTCATCTTCCTCTAAAGTTGCATTATACTAAGTTTCAATTTACTTCTATTTTCAGTTGTTCACACTAAAATTTCATGGTCTCATTAAATCATTAAACACACATACAAGGATATACAACTTTAAGGTTTAGCACAGGCTACACACACTACTACTACTACTGCCTCCACTACCACCAATAGCTTTCTGTGTTATGACCCAAGCAAGTACAGGAGGGTGCTTTGATTAAGAAACAGCCATTAAAATCAGGAAAGAAACACAATCATAACTGTTTTCTAGCTTTAGAGGATAAACAGTAAGTTCATTTGCCCATGCACCTTCTTCACTCTCTCAATGTCAACCAAGACTATAAGTCTCAGAGTACTATTTTTCAAAGAATAAGAGAAGCACTGTACTTTAATCTTTAGATATCCTTCTTAAGGTGCATATTCTCAGGCCATACTTGGCCTACTAAATCATAATCTCTGATTTCGATAATTGAGGATTGAAAAGATCTCTTGATTCACCAGGACCAATAAGAAAACCACCATTTTGGCATCAGAGAAAGGTGATCCAATAATTATCATACAAACTGAGGTATATTTGAAAGTAGAAATAAATACTTTTAAAATTTACATGAAGATAACAGATATAAAAGCAGGGTTCTTGGTGGCAGCCTCAACTAAGTTTTGACTTAAAGTATTATCATCTTTAATGCAAGGACATTATACTAAGAACTGAAAATATAAAGAATACGAGATCTACCCAGTTCTAGCACCTTGTTCAGTTGGGTAAAAAGGAAAGATGACCTTCCTCCTAAGGACCTGAATTAAATGCACAAGTCTCTCAAGAGATATATGAAGGAAAGTCTTTGCAACCAGATATAGGATAAAATAAGCCTTAAAGGATCACTCTGGTTTGAAAGATAAAAGCTATTCTAAGCAATGAGAGAAGAGAAACAAAGATGCACTGCCCAGAAAACCTAAGTTATACCCAAAGGGTGGGAAACTTTTAATAGAGCACAGTGCTTTTATACATAATGGAAGATAAAAAATAAGAGTTGTTAAGAGCAAAATGCAGAATATTTTGATAGAAAACCACTGAGATTCTGAGGAAATTCTATAATCAAAAGGCAGCTGTGATGCAAGGTGATGAGTACCAAGCAATAAGAAGAGATAAAAGACACAAGGATTGAGGGAAAAAAAAAAAAAACAGATACCATATATATAGTAGTACCATATATAGGAAGAAACACTAAATACTAAAAAGTGAAGAGAAGAAAGAAGACATTTCTGGAACATCAAAAAAGAAGTTGAAGCTAAAGAGAAATAAGAAGGTGGGTTCCCAAAAGAAATTAAGATATATCATATGAACGAAATATTGACAACAAAGATTACCAAATGACCTTTCAGAATAAACAGATGAAGAAAAGCCAGATTACAAAAAGATGAGAGAAACAGAAGACAAAAAAGTGGAGAACTGATGAGATACATACAAGCAAACATCTAAATAGACTAAAAGTAAATGGAAAGCCAAATAGGGGATAACAAGGGGAGGAGATAGGCTTTAAAAATACCTCTTAGAACATAGAAGAGGTTAAGAATCAGAGATTAGAAATAAAAGAAAAGGAAAACACAGTTGAGGTAATGAGCTAACAGAAAAATCCTATCAAGAACCCATGCTTTCCTATAAAAATAAAATAAAATTCACTAATAATAAGACCAAAGGAATACACAAAGTCACATTTTTTTTCTTGAGAATGTATTCATACATACATGTTAAGCTCATGCACAAAGTTCAAACCTACTTTGAGATTTCAGAGTAAAGGGAGTTAGACAAAAATGCTGGAGGGAAGGAAATGTACTTTTGCATTAATAGTAAAAAAAAAAAAAAATAAGGAAAATTTGGCCATGATAGACTTCACATTAAAAATCTATTACAAGTTATCTTAGCTTTCTCAAAACAATGCTATACAAATTTAGTTTATCACAGCAATGTGAAATCTAGATCAGTAATTTTCAAATGTAATTTTCAAGTGTAAATTTCCCCATTCCAGATATTGAGAAATTGGTGGGGTGACAGGGATTGGTAGCCACAACACATAGAGGCAGCAGGGTCCAAGGATATCTCAGATCTCCCAAAGCAAAGTAAAATCTAGCCTAGGAAGCCTAAGGTACCCCACTACACTGAGCATACAAAGAAAGGTGTTTTCCTTATAGATAACAAGAGGGTGAACTTTTTAATTCAATTCTTGTGATAATTTGATTCTGCTAAAGTTTGCCCTCTACTTTAACCCACTGCCTCAGTTTAATTCAAACCCTAGTTCCAGTGAAGATATTTTAGGTATTCTAATGCTAAGAACTTAATTATTTCCCTACAAAAGACAAAGACAAAGAAATGGTTAGAGTATGTCAAATGTTAACAATAGCTTCAATAAATATTTAGTTTTTAAAATAATACCTAGGGCAATAGTTAAGTTGAACACATTTATTTGCATTATTTTACCACTAAATGTATCCAGGCAATTTCTTTATATCTGATGGTTCCCAAAGCAAAGTAATTTAACTTAAAGTGTATTCAAAATTAAGAAGTTATATAAGAGAAATAATGGCAATGAGCTCAAATACTGCAACAGACCGAAATACAACAAATATGAGTTAATTCTGAAAAGGAATAAAAAAAATCAACAAATTGTTTTGAAAAACAAAAAAGTGTTAAGAATTATCCACTTATTCTGCCTTTTACTGTATAACTTATAGCCTTGAGTAACTGAACAGAAGATGAATGTAAGTTTCTCTTTAGAGATATATCCAATGACTGCTAACATCAAAACATGGCCAAGTTCTAGATGTCTCCTGACAGAAAAGCACAGTACCACCTATGAAGAAGTTTTGTCAAAATAAGAAAGAAAAAGTAATAAATTCAGCCTGAATTTGATCAAGCCATTTGAGGTCTCAAATTTACAAGAAATACTGAGGACAAAAAAGATATTATACCACAGGAATCCAAAAAGCAAAATAAAAACTGTAGGAATCAGCCTAATTTCTTCAAAATTCAAGTTAAAAAAAAAAGAAAAAGAAATTCAGAGGAAGCTTACAAATTAGACGATATGAAAGTAATAGGAACCTATCACAACGTATCTACTTTATTTGGGTCCTGATTCAAATAAGTTTAGGAGGAGAAAAGACACTCATTAGACATCTGCAAATTTCAACAATGACCAACTACAGTAAAATTTTCATGTTAATGACAATGTAGTTAAGTTAAAAGCAGTTTTTTACCTTTTGAAAATATACACTGAAATATCTACACCTTTAAAAATACAGATGAAATAATGAGAACTGCTTCAATGTAATAGGGAAGGATGAAATGCATAGGGATACAAATGAAATGAGATTAGTCAAAGACTGGTAACTCCCACAGGGTGAAGGCTACATGGGAATTCCTCATACTAGTTTTTTTTTTCTTCTTATATATTCCAATTTCTCCATAATAAAAAGATAACCGAAAAATTTAATAAATTTCAGCAGGAAGAAAAAGTGATCATTTTGTAACAAGTTTATTTTAAGGATTTAAAAAAGAACAAAATGAATATTCTTGGCAAAGTTCTCTAACTGAAAGAGGGATATTAAGCATTTGGAAAGATAAAACAAAATATCTTTAAAAAATTTTTGAAGATGCTGGTGTAAATAAAATGAAGAAAAACTAAAAGTATTTTGTTTATTTTTATTAGATGCTAAGGATCAAACCCAGGGTCTCCAATGTGCTAGGCAAGCGCTCTATGCTGAGCCACAATCCCAGCTCAAAAACTAAAGGTATACTAGTTAAAATTGCCATCGAATTCCACATATATCATATGCCTTTAATTTTGTATTCAAAGTATTCAAATTCCAGAGTTTACTGTACCATGATTCCAGGTAAATTAAATTAAGTACAAGCATATATATATATATTATATATATAAATACAACAAATAACCCAATACCCTTAGAAACTAGTGTGAAGCAAGAATAAAATAATAAAGTCAATGCCTTTTGGTGCCCTCTGTATTTGTTGTTGCTATTGTTTAAATTGAGAAGACCACAGAAAGCAATAGGAAGCCATAAAAAATATGTAGCCACAATATTCTGAGATTCCTTCTCTTGGGGACTCTGAATAAATGGATTCTTGACTTACTAAAATTTGATGTAAAAAATGATCCATTTGTAAAGGACCTATAAGATTTTAAATGGAGAAACTACAAATAATCACCTTCAGAAAGGGAATAAATAGTATTTATAAAAAGTGAGACACATGGACATAAAGGGAGGATCATCATGATGATTTATAAGTAAAAGAAAAGAAAAGAAAAAGGTAACAAAATTCATGTTTCCCTAGGTCTTTCATTCAGAGCAAAAGATGTGGAGCTATACTCCCAAAAGCAATTTCGGACTAGAGATGTCTTTATTTTTCCCCAGACAAGCTGGAAATTAAACAGAATGACAAAGTATATTTGCTCTGGGACACTGAAACAGCAAAGAAACTTTGAATGACATGACATTGGTCAGAATCCCTCCAGAAGAGGCAGACTAAACCTCAGACGATAAATAAGCACTTCAATATCCTGATTCCTTTCAAAGTCTCAGTTGTTACAAATAACCGTAAAATTAAAACAGTTATTATCTATGCCAAGAACCAAAGAGAAGGGAATAGGATTTTAAAAACTTTAATAACACTAGAAATCTAACCCGCGTTAATGATATTACTCTTAACGTTAATTACTACTTGCTATCAAATCCAAAAGAAGTGGCAAAAATAAGTTTATACTGTTTACATACACACCCTTATAAAACTGATAAAATATAAAAAGAGACAAAAGTCTCAAGGCCTTAGAATTTAATTTTAATACAGCATTTAAACACTATCCAAGGCACAGAATTGATTCATAAAACTCATGAGTTTTAACAATCTAAAATGAGCTATCTAAACATGACAGATCACCCTGAGAACATTGGGTAACTTTTGGTAAGAAATCCAGCTCCTCTCACAAAGAGACTTGTTAGGAAAAAAAAAAAAAAATCCCAATATCTGGGTATAACCTGTTTATAAAATCACAAGATTAGCAAACACCAATATTTAGACTATAAAACTATATAAAACAAGATAAAGTTAAAAGGGACTAAATTTCTGCAAAAAGTCAGGTCAGTAGTAAAAGATTTAACACATGCACAAAGTTGCTGAGATTCCAACTTTTAAAATTCTCCTAAAATCCTGTGATTTTATGCTTTCCCTCATAAAGCACAGAAATTATTATCTGCAAAGTTTTTCCATCTTCAAAACTGATAGATATGGAAGGTTTCACAATTACCCAGAAAAAAAAGTGGAGGTTAATTTTCTTGTGGGCTTTTGTTGCCCACAAGACAGCTATACATATATAACTTCAAGTCAGAAAACAAAGATTTACTTTTTCCACTATAATCATGTTCAATCCCTTTCCTCTGTCCTTATAAGGAAAGAGAACAAGATAGCTAACAACTTGGGGAATGCCCCCGGAAAAAAAAAAAAAATGCTTCTGAATAGGGGAAAAAAGTAAGAAGGGATACCACCCCAAAACCAGATAAGTATGCTCTCTTCTTTCCTCACTACTGGGCCATGCCAGATGCAAAAGCCATGGAACAGTATTTTGGATGCTTCAAGATAAGCAAACAATGGGATATACTTAAACTAAGCATGTAACCACAGGCCTATAATTAATTCTGAATGCTTTTACCAGGTTTTTCAAACCTGGTATTCTGTATTAAAGCAAAAATGATTACTTTTATATCTAAAGTAAACCTAAATTTATGTCCTGCATCTCTCATATGTATGTACTATATAATGACATTTTGCAAGGTTTTGAACAACTCTCAGATTCAGTTTTGAAATCTAAAAAAAACTAAAGATACTTACTTCATACATTTGTTTTCAGAATTAAACAAAACATCATATTAACAAGTTGGTATACTGTGGAACCTAGTACAGCTCCAGACTAATACTCTATTACCCCCTTCCCTTTTTTTTTTTTTTGGTACCAGGGATTGAACCCAGGGGTGCCTGACCACTGAACCAATTTCCCAGCCTTTTTAAATTTTGAGACAGGGTCTCACTAAGTTGCTTTTAGGTCCTGGCTGAATTGCTGATTGGCTTTGAACTTGTGATCCTCCTGCCTAAACCTCCAGAGCCACTGGGATTACAGGTATACACCACCATGTCCCAACATTTCCTTTTACTCTTAAAGTGAGAGTAAAAGTCACCTATTCATGAAACTATATATCCTTTGTGGCACAGAAAAGTCTAAAATTTGCTTTAATTGAGCATACAAGTTATAAAAAAAAAAAAATCTCTCACTGAATACCCATATTCTCCCACACATTTTCAGCCACCTTTTAGTTAATCTAGGCCGTGTGACTAATTCATGCCTTATTTCCAGACCAAAGCACTGAATTTGGCACAAGACCCTCCAACTCTCTTTCCTGGAAACATGCTCCAAATGGCAGAGCTTAGAGAAATTAAGCAGCATGGATCTGAGTTACCTTGTGGTAGAGTTACCCAGAGGACTCCCTGGATGCACAGTAGATTTCATATGAATCAGAAATGAATCTTTACATGTTGAGCCACTAGCCCTTCTAGGGTTATTTATAATCATAACACTAGCAAAATTTAACATCTCCTTTTAGAGTCTAATTGTACTTAAATGCTATCTGACAAAATACACACATAAAAATGACATGTTTTATGTTTAAGTGTTAAAGGATATCTTCCTTTCTGTTTAATTTTGTATATCTAGAATGAACAGAACAAAAAAGACAATTATTTCAAAAGCCAAGAAGAAAAGTAATCCAACATATACAGAACATAAAGAAAAACTGATAGTTTCACCTTAACAGGAAAGAATTCTAAAACCCCAAGTCTAAAATTTGCTTTAATTGAGCATACAAGTTATAAAAAAAAAAGCAAAACAAAAAGCAATGATCTAAAAATAACAACTGAGAAACTGAAATCAGCTATTAGGAAACAGGTGAAAAGGAAAGCAAAGCAAGACTCTAAAATATCCTTTCACCATGAGCCATAGTTACAGTCAATGATCGCTGTACAGAAATGAGAAGGGGCCATAAATACTTATCCATACAATGTTAAAATTCCAAAAGCTCTGAAAATCAGGTTTTGGTTTGTTTTTATTAGGGCTAGCACAAAATAACTTGATAGCAACACCAGTACAAACTAACCTGAAACTATCTATAGTTTCTATTTGTCATACTTGGTATGAATATTCATAAATTTTTGATGAAGAAATATTAATGTTTGATTATGAAGTGCTTCGAGAGAAGATCTTACATAAAATAAAACAATCACATAATAAGACCTTTCTAAAACCTGAAAATTTCTGCAACAGAACAATTCTGAAACACATCTGGCCCCCCAAGAGTTTGAAATAAAGATTGTGGACTTTTGAGTACAGAATGCAAGTAACCTCTGTATTGTCCTAGGGATGAAAATAAAAACCAAATGAAGAGCATGGCTTTCTAACGAGTGTATAATTCAATGTAAGACTTGAATTTTGATTTTTCCAATGGTATTTCCCTTTGATGTTACTTCAATATTCCTAGTAGAATATAATAGAAACAATCAGCCTATAGCTAGATCACCCAGAGGTATTATTAAACTGGTAGAAGACCCAAAAACAATTAAAATGTTGTTATAATAATTTATGGCCTTAAAAAGCCATAAACGTAGCAGGTATTCATGTTAGCCATTCTTGTGGCTACATAAAAAATAACACATACCAGACAATAATGATATATGTAAAATATAACATAGGATACCAGCTCAAAGGAAGATATTGGTTAAAGTATTAAGCAGACAACATTAATAAAACAGGAAGAAAGTCAAAATCAAACTATTCAAAAATTCAAAGGGCAAAAATATAGGAACAAATTTCCAAAGCAGGGTTTTTCAACCTCAGCACTACTGACGTTTCTTTAGATAATTCTTTGTTGTGTACTAGGGTATGCAACAGCATCCCTGACTTTTACTATACGGACTAGATCCCTTTCCCCAAGTTTTGAAAAGCAAAATGTCTCCAGGTATTGTCAACTATCTCCTAGACTATGAATGTTGGGGAAGAGACAAAAACCATCCAGATGCAAAAGAAAGATTAAAAGTTTAAAGACATTCATCGTTTAAATTCTAATGAAATGCCCGACCATGATTCTTGTGAAAAGAAAGAAATCATCACTTTATATGCCTGCAGATCTACAAGTAGTTTTGTTATATCATATTTGTAGAAAAGAGGAGAAGAGAAAAAGTTTTCCCATTTCAATCTGAATGCTCTTGTACTTTAAGCAAGACTTGTTGATTTTCCTTATAACTAAACATCATCTATTTGCTATTACAGCAACACATTCAAGGAGAGAATAAGGTACCAATCATTTACTTGCAGAAAGGAAAATAACAATTTGCTACATGTAACTGTGAAATAGCCATTTAGCTTTTTAAAAAGAACCCAAGGTTTTCACCCACTTTCTCCTTACATTATCTGCACTGAACATAATAGACATCTAATAAAAATGTGACATTTGGGTGGGGGAGATATTATTTTCAATCACTCCCCCCTTTGGAAAATGTTTTTAGCCATTCAACGGTACTGAGTCCTACTGCTGCACTGGTATATATGGGAGAAATAATTAGGATTCCCGTAATTATCAATTATTTCTTATAAGCAAATAGAAACGATAGCTAAATAATCTCTGAATGAACAATATTAAATATCACAATTATGAAAACAGTAAAGAATATGAGTTATTTGATAATTTTTTCTGATTCAAACTCACTGTTTTGCCTGGAATTACACATTATGTTGAAGTAACTGGAAAACTATACCATTATGAGTTTAAATTTTACAAATACTGATATTACTGCATTCTCAATAAAATCACAAACTCTTAAATTGGGACATCTAAAGGGGGAGACATTAACTAATACCACTATCTAAAAATTTTTATTATACTTTACTGGGTAGTCATAGTCACAGCATTCTTTAAAAATTTTTTTTGTAGTTGTAGATGGACAGAGTGTATTTATTTTATTTGTTTTTTTATTTTTATGTGATGCTTAAGATCAAACCCAGTGCCTCATGCATGCTAGGCAAGCGCTCTATCACTGAGCTACAGCCCTAGCCCCATATCATTCTTTTTTAAGTATCAAGGGTTTACGCATATTTTTTGGAAGAGAAATAGTATTTATTCATCTATGACCAACACTTTTAGGCCAATTTTCTGGTTTAACTCAAGTTTAAAAAAACCTGCTTTTACTCACATTAAAAACAAACTGCTTGATATGTACTCAATAATTAGATGATGAATTAAGATGAAATTATCCTACAGTAGGATGTTGATGCACTAGAGCAAATACCAGCAAGAGTGAGGGCATGCTGCTAAACTGCCTCGCCTACTTTTATCATGCTGTGTCTACTTTAGGGATCCAATTTATGCAGTTAACAAAACTTTCAACATATTCATTTCATCCTCACAACAACTCTACAACGGGGAGATCATTTTAATCTTCATTTTATAACTGGGGAAACTGAAGGACAAAAATATTCCATAACTTATATAAAATGACATGCCAGAAGTGGCACAGTATGGCTCTGAACAGTCTTGCTTCAGAGGCAGGATTTTTCAAACTTTAATACACACACAATGCAGTTGGCAATCCTATTAAATTCAGATTCTGACTCAGTACTTCTGGTTAGAGGCAAGCAACATTCTGAGTTTTAACAATCACACCTGTGATGCAGATGCTGCTGGTCTGCAGATCACCCTTTAAGTAGCAAAGTTCTAATCTAAACTGGACAATGGTGAGACATGGCAACCTCAGAAACACGCACAGTTCATCCTCAGAAAATTAGTCTTATGTGCAAGTTAAGGGTTGCCAACTTCTATTTTAGAACTTATGCTTCTTCTTTGTCTTTTTTTTTAATCAAGTTAACAAAATTAGCAAGTATTATAGTATCTGATTTCATATTTTTCTAGTCTACATATTATTCATATAAACTTGAAACTGTAATATCCACCCCCCAATAAGGCCTTTCCCTCATCCAAAAACGATTTACAAATATCCCTGAATATCTTTTTTAAAATAGATTCAGTCCAAACCCATTAATATTTAGGAGTACATATTTGTACCCTCTCATACAGGAAAAGAAATTCAGGGTTAAATTAGAAATCTAGCACCTTTCTAAACTTTTGCTATTTACACAAGTGCTGACTATAAATGGACAAGGAAGGATACCCTTTGAGAAATAGAACATAAATGTCAACACATTACTAAACAATTCTTGTCTATAACTTTCTCTAAAATAAAGATAGGGAAATGTTCATAACAATTTCCCTTCACACTCACGGGTGAATTGACTTTTTTTATACCTTAATCTAAAATAAAGAATGTAAAGAGTATAAATTTAAACCAAAAACACATATTACATCCCTGTGTTTAAGACGCATTGGCCCACAGCCCGCTGATATTTAAATTTAAAAATCATTAGAAATGACATCTTTATCAACCTTTTTTTACTAAAAGAAATACTCCTATTGACATATAATCAAACATCTTTAAAGTCATACATTTAATCTGACAATGACATCTACCCGAAGACCACCCTGGATATGTAACTAAAGAATATTTTATTGATTAAAACAAAGGAAGGGATTTAAGAAAAATATCCCTAGTACAAATAATTTTGGTTTTCCTGTATTTCATTCAACATTTTCCTGAATGTACCCAGATATACTTTACATTTCTTCCCTGAGGAAGAATTAACACTGTCACATACTTTGACAAGTTTATACACATACACACACACACACACACACACACACACAAACATACCCAAAACCATAAGGGAATCTGATTAAATAACTACATATGAAAGTAGAAAGTATTAAGTTTCAAAGGTCTCAGGTAATATTAACCCACAAATCTTAAACATATTTATGATTGTGGAAACCTATTTTTAATTATAGCATAAATTAACAAATCTAAATAATACAACTACCATAAAGCTAAAACTCTCATTTACACTGTTATGGATTAAAAGAATATAATACTACAATCTATTGCATTATCTGACACAAAAGGAAAAACACAATATAAATTTAGGCTTTTCTATCAAAATTATAAGAACTAAACCTTCTACCCAAAAGAATCCAAAGACACACAAAAGCATCTAGATTATTTTACACATGAGGTATATGGGAAAAAGTCTCTCCCCAAAGTAGTAAGAAACAACTTCTAATTTCCTGAGAAATTTGTATTTTACATTTGTTTTTTCCTGAATCACTTACACATCCACAAAGAAACTCAGATATTAAAGAACTAGAGAACTTAATATATGTCATTTGCAATAGCCAACAGTTACCAAAGACCGTGACAGAGGAAAATAGAGATAAGTATTCTATGTTATTGTGCACAAAAAAGCCCAAGTTTCACTGCTTCACTAGTTAAACCACTAAATGTTAAGCATTATTTCATGAACTTAAATGAAATCTGGTATATAAAGAGAAAAATATACATAAGTGAAAGTTAACTTTCTATTGCACAGAAAGATTCTATTCCTTCTAAAATAATCCTGTGACCTTGTGAAAACAGTCCTGGGTTAAACTCGTAAAGCAGATTTCTTCAGCAAATGCACCAGTACATCATTGCTCTGAGGGCATTCAATATGTCTACTGTGCTCTCTAGATGTATGCTCATACACTGGTTTAAGCCATTTGCAGAAAATCAACAGAAACCTTTAAAAATGTTTGACCTTACATGCAATTTTAAGACATGTGAGTTTTAAATTGATAGATCTCTACATCTTTCATAATGGGAATTATCAGAATACACTCTGCAAGTTAAGTGATTCTTCCACAGAGCAAATTTAACTTGACCTCCTTAAATGGCTACAGATTTGTCACTCCATTTAGAAGGCTAGAAGGAAATACTGATTTACTTCTTCTCTAAAGCAATAGTGTTCAGCAAAAATATAATGCAAGTAACTTTGAATTTTCTAATAACTATGCTAAAATGGTGAAAAATACAATTTTAAAAGCATTTATTAAAAGTCAAATATTATCATTTCAATATGTAATAAATATTTCTAAAATATTTATTCTTTTACAACTTTTACTAAGTTTTCAAAATCCGGTATGCATTTCATATTTACAGCACACCCCATTTTCAACTAACTACAACAACCTGGTCAATAGTCAGACACGGCTAGTGGCTACATTATTGGACAGTATACCTCTTAAGTAATATTTTGAGATCTGACATACCACTCTGTTTATAATTAGTTCACACTCACGTCTCCTTTTTGAACTGAAATGGTTGTGACCACAAATATAAGCAAAACTGTTAATTCACTGGATAAATCAGGATCAGATCACCTAATCTGAGGATCTGGTTAACACACACAATAAGAAACAAATGGATTATGCCTTATTTTGTCTCAAGTAGACTTCGGAGATGGTTCTGATCAACAGGAGCAAATCACAATTTGTAGCAAAAACACAGCTTAGACACCAAAATATTTTTATATCAAACCACAACACTGCCTTAATTCTAGCATCCCTTCCTCTCTCATTCTTGAGCACATACTTCTATGCAAATTATTTATAATACTGCTTTCTAAATCTCATGAATTCTGTCAACCATACAGTCACCATTCAAACCATAAACAGAATACTATATAAGACGCAAATGAAAAAATTGAGAAAAATTATCAACCAGCAACTTTTAATACAACTTATGCCAATCAATCTTAAATTATTCTGAGTTCCACTGAAACTAATTCTTCCCACAATTCCAATTCATTTACTGCTTATTAAGAATTTTCCCAAGTCATTAGGACATTTGCTTAAAACGTAAATAATTCCAACAATGTGTTTTCTAGAAAATAACAACTAAAACCATTAGCTTAGCACATAAAATTTGTCCTTAAGGCAAGTTACTGAATAAATCAAACAGAAACAACTATACTCCTGTTTACTGCATTTACATTTTGTAACATCACATTCAGCAATTTCTAAATTTGGAAGGTCAGTTCAGATTGCACACAAGCAATAACTTTAAAGCTTGAAATTTTACAAGTTTCTACAAAATACTTGTGAATAAATACATCCCACAGAAATAAAACAGAGAAATCAGCACCATTCAAACTAATCTCAGCAAGAACAAAATCAGTATATTCATAAGTCCAGAATGTATGATACATGCTAAAGAGTATTTTTCTCCCAATTTTATTTAATTCACCTAGACAATTTTTGTTTAATGCACTTGCAAAGCTGTAAAGAAGCATAGCTAGCTAGCTTCTTCTGCTGCACATATATACAAGGACAATACATTCATCTCCTGGTATCTTTCCACAATTTAGAAATCAAAACAACAAAATTTATTTCTTACCTGCAGTTAGGAGGAGGATCAAGGGTTATTTCAGCTAGCTCCTTCTGAATTCTGTTAGTGAAATGAGAACAGACAAAAAGGATTTGAGATAGTCTACAGAATAACCGGGGAATTACACTGCCCTCTACCACCATGCAGTTAAATGCAAGGCTGGCTTTGCCTTCAGTAATGCTAACATGGCTGCTTCCTCTTTGTTCTCAGAGGCATAACCCAAATCCCTTAACAGAAACTTTGCAGCTTTTTTTCTCACTTGCTACTGCAAATAGGTAAGTCATTTACACCTGATTTGAGAAAGTCCTCCACTACTACTCAGCAAAGGATATAAAATCTATTTTAAAACACTTTTTACCAAAGAAATTCTCTTTTCAAGCTTATATGCAAATGAGACAAAAAGGGAGGAGGGAAAGCACTAGAATATTTGACAATGACTTCAAGCCACTTTTACTGTGGTAAAAATTAGCAAGCTACTGCAAGAGCACATTAATAGTTTTGCCAATATTTTGTCTGTTTAAAAAAAGTTTAAAATTTACAAATATCTTTACCAATGAAAAACTTCCAAGGACTATTTTGGCAATCTTATTTAACCATTTGTTTTCTCTGATCTTAGGTACAGCACATAAATTTAATAATCTTGGAGGAAAGAGGATCAGATGTATAGCCATGAGGTAAGGAGAAAAAGAGCATTTCTCTGATTTTCTTGAAATTTAAAATGTTTTCAAAACTTGTTTAATGTTACTCTCCACAACATTACAACAAACTGAGAAGAATTTTAAATTATTGCAAAGACTGCTGCTATTCAATATAATATTCTCAAGTTTATTAGTGTTTGATTAATGATAGAATGATGGTGAAAATCTATAGAAAAATAAGAACATATGTCACTATAAAATGCATAAGTTGATCAGTTTACATTTTTTTCTTTAGTTGAGATCAATGAAAATCAACAAAATATCAACACTACGTAATGCTAAAGATATATTTTATGTATGATTACAAGAGTTCTACTCAGTACAACCACTATCACTGATGGAGTCCCATTGATGGAATCCTTTTTTTTTTTTTTCCATCATAGAAAATAAAAGTCAGCAGGAAACAAATAATCTTTCACTTACACCCAACAAAATGTTTTTCCTGCTGCTGAGTATTATTACTATGTCAAGAACATTTACAAGTTTTAAGAGTAAAGGGGTGCAAAGACAATGAAAGTTTTCAATGGCAAAGTGACACCTAAGATTGTTAATGGCTACTTTTTAATTTTATTTGCTCTCCCAAGAACAAGGAGGGATAACTATAATTTAACTACAAAAAGTTATACGTGTTATGCAGGATTTAAAGCCTTGTTTGTGAAACTAAGCAAATTTAAAATATGCTTTCAAAAACAGCAAAGGCCTGACATTTAAAATTTTTTTTAGCAAATATAAACTTTTTTGATCATTTCCTTTCATGAAGAGTGACACTACTGATCTCTAAAAGCGTCAATTTTACTCAAGAGTATAACTCACAAAAGGAAATATCCTCAATGTACCATCTAATTCAGTTTCCCCCAAATTTTCCTTGCCAACTCCTTAAACTGTCAGAATGAGAGTTCAATTGCTATTCTAGGACTCTTCCTGAAGTTATCAAAGTACAGAATAAGTTTGCTTAGAAGTATAATTTTAGTGAGGACGTTTATATGCTCCCTAAAGGATGACAATTCATTCAAGTACAAATTCAAGTACTGATCATGAAGTATTTCTGGAGTATTGCTCTTGATGTAAAAACACAAGCCTCTAACTGCTTGGAAGACAACCTGACTATGTTACCTTTTAGCACTAGTGGATAACTTAGCAGTGGTTTTGCTAGAGAGTTTGGTGTTCTTCTTCTGCTGGGTGGCAGAAGGTTTTCTTTCTTCTTGTTCTTCAGGCTCTGGAGCGGCCGGGTCTCGCTGGTCCGCATCTGAACTGCCACTGCTGGTGCTGGGGCTCTCATCATCGGACCTTTGCCTATCACTGGACATCTTGATGAAGTTATCGCTTGGAAAACTTTTAAAGAGAAAAGGGAAGAGGAGAGAAATGTTAATGTAAGAAATCGGTCAACAGCATTTTCTTGTCTTAATATTAACCTAAAATTGTATCTTAACAAAAAGGCTTCAAAAGTGTTCACACTTATCATATGGCAAGGTTACTGGGGAGAGGATGAATCTTACAACGCCAGCGTTCAGGGATTTACCGAACTCAAGTTAGAAAACCCACTCACATTTTTTTCCCATTCCTTGGACAATCTATCAATTGTCTACTTTCTCAGAAGGCATGAAACAGATTTGCCAGGGAACTTAGGCAACCAGCATTAATAACATATGACACACTGTAAATAACAGATCTTGCTGAAAAATGTTAAAAAGTCACTAATAACGTCTCAATATTTACAGACTGACATTGGTCAGAGCTACCAAATTCCCTTTCCCAGAGGAAAACATACCCTGTTAATCGCCCATATGCTTATTTAAGGTGGAGATTCCTCCTCTATGCACGTAAAACCTTTAAACACAACACTCGGAAATTTAAAAATCAACTAACAAGCTGCCCTAGCCGTTTCCACGGCCAGCAGCGAAGATTCATCCGGCCAAGACCGAGCTGCCACCCTGGGAAAAGCAGAATCCAAACTGCACCTTCTGCAAAGCTCCCCATGCCACCAAGGTTCCTCGCTCAATTTTTACATCACGGACCGACATTTTGTCCAAAATAACGAAAAAGGGGGGAAAAGCCCGAGGAAAAACAAACAAACAAACAAAGCCCCAAGAAGTGCAACAAATTTCCGCGCCCGCGTAGGCGAGCCGCGGCCGGCGGCGGCGGCCACGCAGCTCCGCGGCCCTTTGTGGGGAGGGCCGCGCGGGGGCCGCGGGCAGCGCTCGCCGCGCCGGCCGCCAAGTGATGCGAGCAGCCGGCCGGCCCCGCCGCGGCTCGCGGACACCGGCGGCGCGGGCGCCCGGCGCGAACAAAGCTGCCGCCCCCGCCCCCTCCCCCACCGCCGCCGCCGCCCCGGCCGCCCCCCACGCGGCCCCCCGGCCCCGCCGCCTTACCTCGGCCGCCCGCCCGGCCCGCTCGCGCGCCGCTACGGTGTGGGGGAGGGAGAGAGAAAAAAACCCTTCCTTAAGGAAATGGAGGCAGCTGGGGGGGGGAAAGGGGGGGGAGGGAAAAAAAGAAGCCGAGGAGGCTCTGGCCGGGGAGTGTGGAACATTGAAAGTCGGAGGGGGTTGTGCAGTGCCGGGCTCCGGCCGGAGGGTGGCGCCGCCCAGCGCCTTCGAAAAAAAAGGGGGGGTGGGAGCTCGGCTGGGCGAGGGCGCGAGCTCCCGGCGAGGCGGAGGGGACGCGGGAGACCCCCGCGCGCTGTGGCCTCCCGCCGCCGCCGCCCGGCTCGGCTCCTCCCGGCCGCGCAGTCAGCAAGTTCCGAGGCGAGCGCGGGGGGAGGGGCGGGCGCGGCGGCGGCGCGCGTGCTCGCTGCTTGCCTGGCGGAGGGACGCGCGCCGCCGGCGCCCGGCGGGCGCGAGCTGCTCCCGCGCGCTCCCGCTCGCTCTCTCCGCGCCTCCTTTCACCCGGGGGGCGCACGCGTCCGCCCGCGCGCGGCCAGGACAAAGAGCGCGGCGGGGACCCGGCGGGCTGGCCCCTGCGCCCTTGGCCGCGGAGCCCGTGCAGAAGAAGGCGGGGGCGCGGGCGCCGTCTCGCGGGGCCGCTGTGCCGCGGGGTGGCTTCCGGCCTGGGCCCGCCTCCGGGGCGAGGCTGCCCATTGGACTACCCGCCCCCGAGGGCTGGCCGCATTCCCTCTGCCTGCGGTGGGGCGCCGTGCACCTCTGGGCCCGCACAGCTGGCAAGGGCCCTGGGCGTGTGGTTGGGAGTCCCTGGCTGTCCTGGGAGACTGAGGACTAATGGGTGTTGTTGACGAAGCCAGGCACGCAAGCTGAGGAAAGCTACCCTTGACCCTTCATGTGAGCTAGAGGAAGGGGCAGGATGGGTCGTGGGCTTGAAGGAAAGTAAAAAGGATTTTGAGACTTGGGAACTGGCCTCTGCTTATCTTTACCTCACAGACTGCAACTGTCACTGCAAAGGGGACTGCCCTTCGGATGCTTTGAAACTTAAAGAATCCAGAACAACACTTTTTAAAATGTCCCGCCCAAGATTTTAAGAAGTGGAGGAGGAGAGTTTGGGGGGCTATAACCTGACACTTTTCAACCAGACAGTTCTGCCCTGCACGCGCAACATCAGGGTAGGCGTGACGCTGGGTCACTACCTCCACAGAGAAAAGCTTTCATGCGGATGGGGAAGGTTAGTTTCGTTCTATCATCCTTTTTGCAGACTCTTCAGGTGGGCTCCAAAGTTTTGGCCCCAGGCACAAAGTAGGTGGAAGTACAAAAACTTCCTGTTTGCCTCCCTGATCTCCAGCTACTGGGAACTTGTTCTAGTGATAGAGCCTCAAAGGAATTTGTGGATTCCTCTCCCACAAGTATCCAGGGGCAGGGGTGCTGGGAAAATGAGAAGTACACATAGAGGAAGTGAGAATGGCAGTCATGATAGATGAACCAGAGTTAAGGGAAAGAAGAAAAGAATGAGTGAGCCCACATACTATTTTTCCTCCAAATAGAAAAGTTTTGGTAAAGGGTTGCTCACAACTCTAAATAATAAGTTATATTTCTGTAACTTTCCAGAGGGAAAGTCATTCAGTGAAAATTACTGAGGGTATAGGCTGCTAAGTGCTAGACACACCAACTTCTTCATTCAGTTATTATGATCTAAAGCCAGATCTCTCCACTTCTGATTAGAACAGATTATTAAAGTTCACCAGGTTGATAAGAAGGAAGGATATTCCACTCCAGAATGAATAGGAAGAAAGCCTCTCCTGTCTCAAGAAAGAATATGGTCTGTGTGTGGCCAAACATTTTGATTTGGATGGATTAAAGAGTACTTTGTGGGACGACTTCAGTGGTAAAAACTAAGTAGAGGATTCCCCCAACTTTACACTATGTGATACCACAGCAACAGCCAACTAATCTAGAGTTTGGGCATTGCTTTGTTTGGCATGGGAAACTGTTCTATATGGTAAAAGTGATGTTTTAGTCAGCTTTTTTTTCTCTGCTGTGACTAAAAGATCTGACCAGAACAATTTTAGGGGAGGAAAAGTTTATTTGGGCGCTCTTGGTTTCAGAAGTCTCAGTCCACAGAGAGCAGGCTCCATGCCTCAGAACTGGAGATGAGGCTCAACATCATGGTGCAGTGTGTGGTAGAGGGAAACGGCTTACAAGGTGATCAGAAAGCAGAGAGAGAGCTCCACTGCCAGATGCAAAATATATATCCCATAGCTATGCTCCCAGTAAGACAGTTCCTCCAGCCACATGCCTCCAGTTACCACTCAATCCCATAAGGGATTAATTCACTGATTAGGTTAAGGCTATAACCCAATCATTTCTCCTCCAAACCTCCTCACATTGTCTCACCAGTGAGCTTTTGGGGGACACCACATCTAAACCATAACAGGTGAGGAAATTTACTGTCACAGATTTAGCCTGAAGACCCAAAAGCCAATTGCTGGTAGAATTTGAGGGGAGGAAGGGCAGGAGACTGGGAAATAAAAATGTTTAGTTGTGTTTTAGTAGCATCTTTTATAGAAGAAACAGTATTGAAGAAAAGTAAGGGAACTGGATTCTAATCCTCATTCTGACAAATTTATGTGACCTCATAAAAGTTAGATGTCCTAGCTTAATTTTTCTTATATGCAAATGAAAGCATATCAAAGGTTGCAAGTCTTCTCTTGCTCAAAAATTCCATGAATGATTCTCTAGTGAGTTTGGAGTTACAAACTCCACTTCAACAGACATTTAGAAACTACTGAATGTTTAGGAAGTTGGAGTGAAATATGGCCCATGCTCTTACCAAGTTCAATCTGTAGTGGGGCAACCAGAAAACAGACTGCAGAATGAGGTGTACTGCATTAAAAGACTAAACAGAATGAGTAGAGCATTATTAACTATCATTTAATAACTAGTAATAGAAATATTAATATAGCTTGGAGCTTTTGTCATAGGGTTATGGATCAAAAGAAGTTAACACTGGACTGGACCTGGAGGGATCAAGAGGCCCAGTGATAATGTAGATAATGTTTTTGGCAAAATATGTGGAACTTGTTCAATAAGTAATATTTTCCATATTGCTAAAGTTACCATAAAGAGAAAGAATAGACCCAAAAGGTTAGGGAAAATAGTGTTGTACCCCACAATATTAGTTGCTCAGCTCCTTGCATTCAGCCGACTATAGGGATTGTTTAAAAAATTCTTTCTAGTGCACAGCTCTCCTTTAAAGTAATATACTACCTTGATCAGAAGCAACTTGTAAGTTATAAATTGTGTCTAATGTGAAGTTCTTCCTCACAGGACACCTTGCTTTGTACTTATTTTATCTCTTATTTTTGTTGTTTATCCTGGAAATCAAGGATTATGTCCTACAGTCACTCCTGGGGCCATATAAATTTAACCTAATGCAAATTATTCCATAAAAATATATAATAAAATATTGTTCCCAG
The DNA here is from genome assembly GCF_052094955.1 of Ictidomys tridecemlineatus. NCBI lineage: Eukaryota > Metazoa > Chordata > Mammalia > Rodentia > Sciuridae > Ictidomys > Ictidomys tridecemlineatus. The sequence continues at coordinate 148,203,852 of NC_135483.1, read as the reverse complement.
AAGGCTCCTCAAAATAGTACCACAAAGCAGACCCTACATACCACAAGAAAATTGTTTCTTCTCTATTTATTTTTTCCCCTTGTTGGTATGGGGTACTGTCTGCCGCTGATTTACAACCCTGAGAGGACCCTGCACCTAATTGCAACCAATAGTACCGTAAGTATCTCCTCTTTTTTTCCATCAAATGTTGTGATCAAAAGAGACCTTCCCTTAGTACAAGAATAGACAAGGTGGATCCCAGAACATTTTACACCTATCTAGTTTGGGAGATACTTCTTTCAGAGCATTTCTGTGGAAATGCTCATAGTTGCGGGGGGTGGTAGAGGGTGTGTATAAATATATACACATATATATACATATATAGTGGTGTGTGTGTGTAAATACATACATATATGAGTGTTTGTATATATATACACATACACATATGAATATATATTATCATATACACCATCATATATGATAAGCTGCTAAGGAATTTTCTCCATTGAGTGATTGTATAAGCTGGGATGAGGCTTACAGATCAAAACTCACCCACCATGGCCAGCAATATACTTTGCACATAATAGATGAACAATAAAAACATTATTTTATTAATTCTAGGGTTTTTGTTTGTTTCCTGCCATGCAATAACTTTAATCGGTGCCCCTTAATTTTACCCCTTACTTCTTTTTCTGGCTGTTGCTGATGCTCTCAAATTGCTTGTATCCTTCTATCCTCTGGCTATATAGTTTCTCTTTCTACCCCTAAAAACTGGGCTAGTTTAGTAGGAAAGCATTTCTTGTTCCAGCTTTAGTTTACAGAGCCAAATCTGTACCCCCTAAGTCCAATGCACTGCTTAACATCTCAGTGATCCTGCATGTGTCCTGGGTGAAAAACCCACTGGATGTCAAATCAGAGGCTATATTTTGGGAGTGGAAAAATTCAAAAGCCTTTCTCTGACTTCAACTAACTCAGTGATAATTTCTGGGGTTGTGGCTCAGAGGTAGAGTGCTCTCTTAACCTGCATGAGGCACTGGGTTCGATCTTCGACACCACACAAAAATAAAATAAAGGTACTGTATCCATCTATAACTAAAAATAAATATTTAAAAGAGCAGACTATGATAAAATGTTAATGAGGGCAGAATTTTGTCTATTTTCTTTTGCTGTGAAATTGGAACCTAATAAGGCTGAAGCACAAAGTGAGTATTCAACAAATCTTGCCCAATGAATATGCATTATATTTTTGCACCAACAAAGGAAAAGTATCTGAAAATACACCAAGCCAGGCACAGTGGCTCATGCCTATAATCCTAGTGACTCAGAAGGCTGAGGCAGGAGTCTCAAAAGAATATAATAAAAGGGGTTGGGGATGTGTCTCAGTGGTTAAGTACCTCTTGGTTCAATCCTTAATACAAACAAACAAACAAAAACCAAAAAGCAAAAAAAAAAAAAAAAAAAAAAAACTCCAAAAGATTGAATATACTTCAATTTTAAAGTGACTATGAATAACCTATTTTATTCTATCTCAATATTTTTCTAGTTTTCTTTAATGAACAAGTACTACTTTTACAAAGAGCGGGGGTGGGGGAATAGGAATAAATGCACAGGTATAGATTTAGTGAAAATAAATGCTGTTTTTTTCTAACAGGATTTTTAAAAATTAAGTTCTTTTATGAATTAAAAGAAAAGATGAAATTTCAAGCAAACTGTTTTGAAGTTGTCAAAATGTTAAAGTTGATGCAAGAAAAAAAAATAGGGAAGACCATTCTTTAAATCTTGAAAAAAAAATGTTGAGGAGATTCCACATTAACTAAAATAATAAGCTCTGGAAAATAAGTAACCAAGAATTAGATAATTTAATATATGACAAGTAATATTTACTCTAAAACACAGAAAAAATAAAGTTATACAATCAGTGATATTGAGGTAACTAGTTACCAGTGTGGGAAAAAGATCACTTAGAATTATACCTTTTATCATATATCAACATAAATTACAGATGAGTTAAGTTTTTAAAACATCAGTTCATAGGAAAATTGGAATAATTTGAGGGCTTAATGTAAATAGAGAAGAGTTATGGTATGTTATGCTATAAAGCAATAGAAAAATTAACAAAGAAACAAACATGTATCTGATCAGGTACAAAAACTGAATCCTCAGTATACCTTCCTATACACATAAATGCACTAAGTTGAAACGATAGACTTGAGAAAAGGTTTTATACTATGAAAAATAATTAGTACATATCACATGTAGTTCTAAATAGGCTTATGGTAATATCAAAACGTCATAGATACTTAAAGGACATGTTAGAATTTGAGGTTATTAAACTGTATATAAAATACTCACCTTGGCCTTAAATTTTAATTAGTATATATTAAAATGAGGTAGAATATTTTTGCTCATAAAATTTACAAATTGAAAAATTTACAAATGCCAAATACCTGTGAGACTATTATGAGAAGGGCACTTTCCTATATTGCTGGTGGCACTGTAAATTGATATAACCTTTTTGGAAAGCAATTTGGCACCGGGTTTCAAATGTCATAAAAATGTTTATACCCTTTAACCTAGTAATTCTACTTCTGGGAATCTATCCTAAGGAAATAATCCAAAATATTTTAAAATGCCATATGCCTGACAATATTTATCTAAGTATAATTTATACTGTATAAAAATGTAAGCCACTCAAACTGTCCAACATAAAGGCTGTGCTTTAGTAAATTATGATTCATTCACTTGATAGAATATGACACATGAATATAAAATTATGAGTACCATAACTATCATTTTTCATCAATTCCTCTTTGTTGGTAAATTCTTTTCTGTAAGATCAGCTCATGTCCTACTTGGTTAATGAGACTAACAAATGGTGTTATGCATCATTTTAAAATGATATTTTAACTTAATGTCACTTAAATTTTTCTGAGTTGCTTTAAGGACTCATTTATAAAATTGGGTTAACGTACACTTCTGCTTCTGAAAGCAAAATTGTAAATACAATGATTTTCTGGAAAAAAAACATAAAAGAGATTTGAAATAAATATGCTAATAATCATTTACTTGTTACCTTGACTATGTCTTCTATACTGCTCAAATGGTTATCTCATTGGAAAATATTCGATAAGGAGCAATGTGGTTTTATTTGGGGCTGCAAATAAAGTAGTTAAATTTGACAAAATAAACAAATTTATATTTCAGTGAATTTTTTTTTAACTAAGAACAACAACAACAAAAAAACCTAAATACTTTTAAAATGGTGATGTGTCTTTGTCAAGAGGATTACTTTTTTCAGGTTCATTCTAGAGATGCATCATAATTTATAAAAGCTCTCAAAGGGTTGTCTAGTAAAATGCCAACTTGAATATGATCTTAATTTGCCTGAATTGTAATATCCAAAAATAACTCAGAGAAAGTGAACATCACAAGGTTGGTTAAAACAAAAGTGATAAATAATTCTCAGTAAGAATATACTCAATGTGTGTGAGTTGCAGGTAAGGAAAAAAATCCAACTTGGGCTCACCATCTAATGATTATTTAGTTCTGAAACTTGTAAGCCAAAAAAGAATATTGAAGCACTAGACTATTTTAACCAGGGAAATTGAGAATCTGAGACACTGAAAGACTGCCCTGAAGTTCTAACAGTAGCTCCAGCAGAACTTTGGACAGAATTTTGGAAGCCATTCCACCATACTGTCAACTCCACTGTGGTATACAGTCCAGGCTCCCAAGTCATCAGTTTCTGGAAAGATTGTCAAATTTGTATGACGTCAGAAAGTTCTTGGAGTTCTTTACAGTCTTTTCTCTCTCTTGTCCAAAGTGTGGACAGATCATTTCTGATATGGTGGTAAAATCTGGTAATACATTTATAATTATTTATAATACCTTATTTATTTTTGATAATATTTATCACCATTTGTAAGTAAATACTTGAGTGATTATTTCTTTAATATTTTTCTCCTTTAACTAGAATGAAGAAATGGTCCATATCTTATTTTTGTACTCAGGACAGTACTTGGCATAAAATATTTAGTAAATAATTCCTGATGATGACCAAGTTACCTTCACATTGAAAGCTAACAGAAGGAAAGTTTTCAGGATAACAACAAGAAGAAAAAGTAGTCTTTTCTCACAGCCTAATATATTTATGGAACCAATTTTCATGAAAGGTACTAAAGGCTAAGCATACAGGAATGGACGTATCTAGCGAAATTAAAGAACAATAGGTTTGTACACTTGAATAAATTAAGGGTGTTTGGTATATTAACCTAATCTCTGAAATAAATGTCAGGAAAACAATGACCACATTTTCTCTTCACACTTCTAATACACCATGCTCAGAGAAGGAATATTGGACCACAAGCTTATGCTCTTTTCTAAAATTACAACGAGACAACAAAAGTTTCTTAACCTACTTAATAAAATGTCTGCACAGATGAGACTAAGTTATATGATCTATAAGCTAAATGCTGGCAGTTAAGATTAAAATCAATTAACTCCAATCTATCTCAGACTCATCAGAAGAAGAATTTAAAAGTATTGATGGAGAATAAAACCATTACTTATTTGAACCAACTTTCTCCACTGTCATCTTGGGTTGGGTTCTAGTTCTGGTTATGATGCTTCAGTCTTCTTTCATCAGAAAATGAAAGAGTAGGAGGGCCTTTCCAATTCTAAAATTGGGATTTTATGTTTATTTTATTGAACATAAGCAATTTATGTTCTTGTTTAAATGTACACTAATGAACAAACTGAATTTAGTAACATGGTTGGTAGGCTTTTTTTTTTTTCTTTCTTTTTTTTTTTTTTTACTTTTTTTTAAACACTAATAGTGCTTAAAGGCCAGACTTATGCCAGCAATGATAAGATCATATGTGTCCACTCGAGTCGCCTAACTATTAAAATTCAGCTTGGCTTTACATTTTTGAATGTCTTTCTTCTATAAATGATACCATAATCAGCCATCCCCTTTCCCTCTGTTATTTTGGTTATTGAACATATCTGTGTCCAAACTAGCTATTAATTTAAATGGGAAAATGTATACCAGTAATTCTAGTTCTTTAGAATTTTGTAAAGAAAATAATTGAGATCATTATTCATTTTTAATAAGGTTGTTTATATCAGGCAAGATTTCTACTTCCTAATCTGATTAATTCTAAACTTGACTTTTTTTCTTGTCCTTAAAAAATATTTTTAAAAAATCTGTGACTTACATTATGGCCATTGCTTGCTTACACACACATGCACATACACACAATTGATTCAAGAAATATAATTATTCACATATCTAACACTTTATTTGTTCATTTAAAAAACCTAACAAATGCCTTTTAAGGGGCAATGCATGCTGCTAAAGGGATATATGCCCAACAAGATATACATCATCTCTGCTCTGAACAGCTAAAGAGGGAGAATAGCTAAAGAGGGAGGCCCTCAAAGTCCCAAAACATAGACTTCCCACCTTAAAAAAAAAAAGAAAGGCAGAATTTCATTTACCCATTCTTTATATAATAAGCAGCCCCTTAGAATTGTTTTTTACTGATCTTAAATACATTAGGGGGAAGGCCAGAAGATGTAAAAGGTAGATTTACATGCTTATTCAATAAACAAATTGAGTATCTATCCAAAAGTGAAAAAACTATTTTTGAACATAGGTGAGATGTCCTCTCAAACACACACATACGTGCACACACGTGTATGCGTGCGTGTGCACACACACACACACACACACAGCAGGCTCTGAAGAAGTAAGCACTGGTTGAGTAGACGGAAAACAGTTCTATCTTAGGATAATTATATGGTTAAAAAGCAGCAGTTGAATTATTTTTCTCATTGTGGTAAGCTATCCTTTTTTTTTTTTTAAAGAGATTAGAATTCAGAAATCAACCTTCCAGTTGAGGTACGTCAGATGTTGGGCTCTCTCACCCACTCCCTGCCATCACAATCCCATCACCAGTGCCTCACACTCTGCTGGAATTCAATAAATATTTGTTGAATAAATTTACCAAACACTTCTGTAACACTTTTATTCTCTATTTTATATACATTGACTCACCACGTAATGCTCTCAAATTATAATGTTGTTACATATTCATGTTATAGAGGAGGAAACTGAGACAGAAAGCAACATGCCTAAGGTTGCTGGACTAGTAAATAATGGACTTTCTCCTTGGAACCCGTGCTCTTGGCTGTTATGCTGTGCCACCTCTGAAGAAAGAAGTGGCATTCCAAGTGAGGGGACAGGAAGGAGGAGAAGGAACTAATAGAAGCATTGGTTGCATAGTTGACAAGGAAAAGATTGGGACCTCTGGGAGAGGCTGGAGATGTTGACAGCCAGTGAAGAATGAATAAGTGCTGTGGTTTCTAGAGACCAGGATGTTGCTTTTGGATAGTCTTTGGATTTAGGGGTTAACAGAGACTGTCCTATAAGAAGAGAAAAGTAAGAACCTCCAGTAAAAATTACAAATGACTATGATCCTTCTGGGCATTTTTTCTTCTACCAATCTCTGACTAGTTCATTCTGTCTTTATGACATTTCTTTTCCCTTCTCTCTACTATCCCTTTTAGCCTGTTACAATGTTGACCTAAATTTTAAAGTATTGTATTTGTTAAATCAAATGTATATAACATCCTACTCTCTATCTTTCCACTTCCATTAAAAGAAAACAGCTGAAGTTATTTCAAAATTGTTTCTTATTGGTGTGGAACAAGTCAGTAGCTCTTAACAGAATAAAAAGTCTTCCAAAGGGGAATCACTCTTAAAAAGTGAAAGATGATGAAAAGTATATTGTGGTACCCTGGCATTTCAGGATTGAAAGAAATGGTTAAATATTAAATAACAAGTGTTTCTTATTGAAATTTAACATATTGGTTTATATTTTAAAAATTCCTAAATTAGAATTTAGGAACATTTTAACATTGATTAGATTCTTCACTTTATAATGGGAACAAAAAGTTTATGTGTGCCTAATGTAGGTTGAAGAATAGTTTATAGAATTATGAAATTTCTTAGTTTCTGTAAAGAATATAAAATACTAAAAATACTAATAAATTATATTTGTGCATTAACTATGTGAATATATAAAAATAATAGTCATTTAAGGTTATTGTCTGGGGAAAATTCCAAGCATCACCTGGAAATCTGTGCCTAGTCTGGTATAAATAATGTTTGAATTAATACCTCAATCTGAGTAAAGCAAGGTTTGTATAAATGTTTGCATATCCATACATGTATATGTGTGTGCACAGGTAGTGGATTTGCTACAAGAATATGCACCTGCTTACTAAAGACACTGCAAATGAAGATCACCATTGCAGCATTAACAACCACAAAACTTGATAAACTCACCTCAGTTGTGTGTTGCAAATATCAAATAACTAAAAACAGTCACCAGGGACTGATATCAGGAACAGATGTACAGGCTCTGTGTTGCCTGAGCTAAGTAACTACAGTGTATTTTAATGTAGTATGTGTTATATAAAATCTAAACAAAGGGATCCCATTATAAGAGATTGATTTGGGGTGAGGGAAGGTGATATGATATTCATCTCTGTACAGCTTCTTAAAACTGATTTACTGCAGTGGCTTGTGGAAGTAACAGATGTTTATTTGAATGAATATTCATTTGCTCACATCTAGTCCCAGTAGATGACTCTTTCCTCTTAAGAGGTCATATTTTCCTCTTATGCAGTGTTTACTATTGTGGTTGCCAATTGTCTATTTAGAGGACATAACATTAAGGAGATATGTAAAGTGGAGTATTGAAGGATAATGATGTAGAATCTGAAGCAGAGGTAAATATGCTAATTAGAAACAGCAATAATGCCAGATATAAACATCATAGTGACTTACCTTACGTTTCCTGACAGCATGATGATCACTTCTCATCAACCAATCATGAATTCTCTCTCAAATTGCCTTATTAGCACACTGCTTGAGCTATAAAAACATTTATTTAAGAAAAGAGTATTATCAGGCTGGTGATGTGGCTCTGTGGTAGAGCACTTATCTAGCATGCATGAGGCCCTGGGATTGCAAAAAAAAAAAAAAAAAGAAAAGAAAAGAAAAGAAAAATAAATAACACTACCAAAAAGTGAAGTGACTTCTTTAAATCACTGTAGAAACCAAATAAAGAATTTTATTGTGAAGAATTTAAAAGTTATAAAACCTATATGAATAGAAATGTTCATCATTTGGAAGCCTGTCTGCATTTCTACCACTTGCTATAAAAAATATTGCTTTCTCCCATGTATACTTTTCAAGCAAACAGCAACATCAGAACTACAGATAGCCTGTTTGTTTCATAAGTTCATGTATTGAGGCCATTTTATCATACCTAAAGTTATTTTGGCTCTGCAAAAGATTATTTTGGCAGAAGTTTTATTAGTGTGTCAAATTGTCTTTTAAGAAACTTGGCTAGGATTACTGCCTAAGATGGCAAGTTATAAATTTCAAACCCTATTACTGCACACTCCCAATCCCCTCCCCCAAGTCAGTAGTACTATGGGATTTTCTGGTGCAATGATCCAAACATAAATTTGTTACAGAATTCCATAAACAAATAAGATAATTTAGGAGCAGAGTTATAATGAGATAATGATTTGGCTTTATTTTTTGGTCCATGAAATGCCTAATATATTTGGCAGCATAACTAAGTCTCCATTATCTATGGTGTTAGAAGAACAGATATAACATATACATTAAAATCTGTAGCTAATTCAAAAGCTATTTGAGTCAGCCTTCTTTCTCAAACTCACAGATGTGTTTTCTATTATCTAACTCTTTATATTAGTGGTTGTCAACTTTAGCTGCACATGATCATCATCTTGGAATGGTTGGGGAACTTTTAAAAATCTTGATGCATAGGCCATACTCAAGATCAATTAAATCAAACTCTGAAGTGAGACCCAGCCATTAGTGTATTTTTTGAAAGCTTCTCAGTGATTCCAATAGATGGTCAACTTCTTCATCTCAGTGGTAGGGATGCTAAGAATCAATCATGGTAAGAAAATGTCTATTTGCTAAATTAAAAATTGAATGTTAGTGATTGTTCAAATCAAGGGTATGTGGAAAGAGATTATTAAGCTATTTTTTCTTGTTGATTTCAAAAAACATGACTTTAGTTGCATCTATGAGAGTAATGTTTTCAGATGATAGAGCTATGTATTTATTAAGACATATATACACTAGTGAGTAAGTTGCCCAATGTTTTAATCTACAATAACTATTTTACTTGTGGAGTTCTTTCAATAACTATTTTTAGTTCATGATGTTCTTTTTCAATGATATACATATATTTATATTCACACACGTGCAATATTTTTATCTATCTGTATATATACAATGCACATTGCTGTTTAGTCATGATATAAAATACTTAATTTTTAAATGGTAGTTGGAGATGGCAAGTGTCCTTGGGAAGTTGATTTTAAGCAATTAAGTTTGGGGAAAAATTAAATCTACATTTTGTATTATTACTCCTTAAATTATGTTCATTTCATAAAGTATGTTTTCCTGAGGTGTCTTATAAGAATTATCCAGTAAGAAAGATGAATTATAGAACAATGAGAAAAATTCCCTCTAACTTAATGTTAGTAAATTGAAATCAGTATTTATTTGCTTAGATATAATGTATGCAATTAATAATAAACAATGTAGTGTAGTAATTAGACTCAAACAAATGAGGGCTCGAAACCTAGCACAGCCCTTCGTATCCACGTTTCCTAAAGCACTTCACTTATGTAGTTCAGGGACTCACTTTTGTCACCTATAAAAGGAGCACCGATATAGTTATATCTTTTATGTAAAGTTATTAATTGTGGGAAATTAAATGAGGAAATGTTGATAAAGCCCTTATGATAACATCTGTCACCTAGTGAGCCTTGAGTAAATGTTTTCTATTTTAAATTGAGTAGTTTTACTTGTTTGTGTATAGCTATCCAATAATAGACTTTTGTCATTTAGAAGGGCTACAGGAAATCTTGCATATTCTTATATTTAGGCATAAAGTGGCAAGAAGAATGTGAGTTTCTGCATGGATACACTCATAGCTATGTGAATTGAGTGCTTAACCCATCAAGTTCATCCACTCACGGCAGAACCATGTCCTGTGCTCCAGTCAGACAACGTGTACAATAAGTATCTCAGTAAAGCTGAAATCATCTCCCATCACAGACTACCCCAGCTACTGTGGAAGTGTGGGAATCAGGAATCTTCATATTCTAAGTGTCTCCCTAAATTATATTCAATGTGTACATATATGTGTGATTTTATTAATTCTAACATGTACATTTTATCATCTCTAAAATCAAAATGTACCAACCAACAAATGATGTTTACAATCACTCTTAGCCAGGCAGCATTTGTGGTGCAGTTGTCATTGGCTGAAACTGCATGAACTTGTCCAGTGCTCTTTATATTGTGATGTGTGACTAAAATCCAAGCCCAAATAAGTTTAAGAAAATTATTTCAATAAATATAAAATAAAATTCTAAATAACAAAGAATATGATCATAGTTTAATTGGTAGTGATTTTTCTTTGATAGTGTCACATGAACTAATGTTGCATCTTTGAATTAACTCTTTAACTTGATATTATAATTTATGCCACTGTTTAGCTGACGACAATTTTTCTTAGAGGCAAAATAATAATGTATTTTAGAATCAAATTTTCAACTTCATGTCATATGGAAAAAGCACATACTAATTTTTAAGACTAGTAACTTTTCAAGTTATTGACTGTTAAGAACTCAGAATTATTAATATAGTTAAACACATTTATCTATTAAACTAGGTGTTAGACATTACAAATGTTTTAGACTATACTAGATTTGGAAAGATGATTATAGCTAGTAGTTCTTGAGTACTTACCATATATCAAGCACTATTCTCAGTTCTGTACATGTCCTAAGATTTAATCCTCATGCAGCCCTACAGGGTAAATATTATAACTATTCCCATTCGTTTTATAGATCAAGAAACTGCAACACAAGAGATAAAAAATTATCAAAAGATACATAATAAGTGTGGAGCCAGGATGTAAGTAAAGATTGTCTGATTACAGAAACTGTGATCCCACTTAGACACTATAGTCACAAATGTTTGTCCCTGACCTTAAGTAACTAACAAGAAGAAAAAATACAACAAGCAATTAAATTTAAGGGTATTGTCACAATGGAATTAGATATAAAGTTCAAGGGATGTGGAGAAGAAGGATCATGTAAGTTAGTTTGTCACAACATATTTGTGTATAGTTTTCTAATTAATGTCTGTCTTGTTAACAAGTCTATAAGTTCTTCAAAAGGTAGGAATTTTGTTGGCTCCTCATCGTATGATCAGCTCTTACCAGAGTGCATAGTACTTAAATGTTTTCATTTTGCCTCAGGGAATAAGGAAGGCTAAAGAGGAGTAATATTTGAATAGACACTTAATAAATATGCTATGTGGTTTTTGTAAATTTAACAATATATTTCAAAACCTTTATAGTAAGCAAACATGTTGGCTCCGCAATTCCAATGCCCATAATTCATCCTAAGGAAATATATGTAGTGCTGAGGATCGAACCCAGTGCCTCACACATGCTAGGCAAGTGCTCTACCACTGAGCTACAACCCCATGCCCCTCATACTAAGGACATAATAAAAACTAAGGCACATTAACTCTAATACTTTTGTCCCAGTTGCTATTAAAGCTAGGTTTGTTAATGTAGTAGTACATAGGATAATGTACCTTTTCCCATGAATAGCTAGATGTCTGTGTTCTAATTCCTGAAATTTATGAAAAAATGGTGAAAGGAAATCAAGGTTGCAGATGGAATTAAGGCAGCTAATCAATCAGCTGATCTTGAAACAGGGAGATTATCCTAGATAATCAAGGTGGACTCAGTTAATCATAGGGATCATTAAAAGTGAAAGAGTGAGGCCGAAGACTGGGGGCAGAGAAGGAGATGAGGAATCAGAAGGACTCAGTTTGCTGTGGCTGGCTTTGAAGATGGAGGAAGGGGCTACAAACCAAAGAATGCAGAGTCCTCCAGAAGCTAAAAAGAGCAAGGAAAAAATTTCTCCCTGATCGGAGACCCACCTTAGACTTCAATCTACTGAACAGGAAAATAATAAATTGTTGCCCTAAACTTATAGTAATTTGATACATCAATAGTAAGAACCTAACATAGTTAATAAGGTAGAACAATTTTTGTGATTGTTTGCTTTAAGTGAATGGTTACTAAGCATAAGAATTTAATAGAATAGTAGAATTTCCAAAAAAAAAAAAATTGGGGACCAATTGTTAGTTTTAAATGTTGCTGCCTTATTTCAAATGTACTGCTTGAAATTATTTTTTAAACTGCATAGTATAATATGATTTTATAAGGGAACAGTAATATATAACATATAAAAGGAAATAATTACATAAATTTAATTTTGAGAAGACTCATTACATTTATTTTTTCTCACTTCATCCAAGAACTGATTTTTTAAAAAATCCAATACCAGTACCATGCCCTGGATCAAGCATTTGGGAACCCCTACACTGGGCATACTTTGTTGCTTTCAGAGTATTGATTTTAGAGTCTCCAAAAAAAAAAAAAAAGAGGAAAATTGGTACAACAATAAAAAAAAATCTTCAGATTATAAACTGTGGGTCCAGAATTTTCAGGGTTTTGGAAATTTACATGCTGATAATTTATTTTATAATTGCTTTTCCTGTGATTTTTAAATTCCTCTTACTTCTTTTTTTTTTGTGTGTGTGTGTTCCTGAAACATGTTGTATTAGTTTCATGTGACTGCTATAACAAAAATCACCACAAAATTTGTATCTTAAAACAACAATCATTTATTTTCTCACAGTTGTGCTGGTCAAAGGTCTGAAATTGATTCTCAGAGATGAAATCAAGGTGTGGCAGAGCGATCCCCTCTCCAGAGCCCTGGGCAAGACCTGTTCCTTTGCCTTTTCTAGCTTCCAGAGCTGCAGTCCTGGTGCTCCTTGGCCTGTGGCTTCTGCTTTGCCTTCAAAGCCAACAAACACCACAGCATCTTCAAATCTCTCTCTCTCTGCTGACGTGGTCTCATGGGCTTCTCTCTACTGAGTCAAATCTTCCACTTATAAAGATATTTATAATAATAATTAGGGCCCACCAAAGATAATTTAGGACAATGCTCTCATTCCAAGATACATAATTCAATCACATCTTCCAAGATCTCTTTTGACACATAAGTAATATTTGTACATTCCATTATTTAGGACCTAGATATATTTAGGGGCCATTACCAAATATATTTACTTTATATACACATTATATAGCTGTTATATTTATTTTAAGTTTAAGTAGGAAGATTTCTTTGTAAGAAACCTGAGTTTCCCATTAAAGTGGTGATATGTTCTTTGATGTCTAGATTTTAGAAGGTCATGTTTAGAATATCAAGAAAGGAGGGTTATAACACAATTAAATGGTTTTGATGAATATAGTAACCTCTATGTTACTATATAACAGTGTCTTACAGGAAGCCTTCTCCTAGGCAGAAAAGTATAAACTATGCGTGAACATTCTACATTCATTTTGAAACATTCTCTGAAAATTCTGGTACAGAAGTGACACTCAGACTGCTGGTGCAGAACAGCCAACTGAGAATCTCTCAACAGATGCTCAGGCACCCCCCACCCCCAACTAGCAGCTTATTTCTGAGATCAGCTGTCGCTGAGGCATATAAAAATGTAATTTAAGAGAGCTTTGAGGGCCTCTTCTTCCCTTCCACTGAATTGCTATCAGACAACTGGAGGATCAGGTGTACTGTAGGGAAAAAAACAATACAAAACAAATAGGAAAACCCAACTGTGGGGTCCTGTCTAGGTGTCCTGTCTAGGCCACTGCCACTGAGGTGCAGTAAACAGGATCTGAGTGACTCTGACCTAATGCACAACAAAATGCTGAGGAAGAACTTGGGTAAAGGGAGTGTTTGTGTTAGTTTCTAGTAAATGAAACAAACACCTTCTTATGTGTCTAGAAAAGGAAAGAAAGGCAAAATTAATGGTTTATGATTCAGTTCCAGGTACTGTGGGATTCCTAGGTACCTCAAGGTGGTACCAGGACAGGTGAAAAGGATAGAAGAGACCCAGCCCTGGGTCACCCATCCCATATTCAACAAGAGCAATTACTTTTATCTGGTCTACTTATTGGGGTCTGTGTGAATTTTTAATTTTAGGAGTGAATCAACTACTTTTTTTGAAAGTATAAAAAGCAATTCTAAAGAAAATATGAATTATTTTAGTTTTTGGTTTTGTAGACAGACACACTTATGCCTGCAGCAAAGGCATGCTGGAAATAGAGTAGTTAGAATCAATAGACCTGGAGGAAAACTACAGCTTAAAACTTGAGTTGTGTGATATTGAGCCTGTTTATTTCGACTCTCAGGTACAGACTGCTTCCTGTATCTGTACAATGGTGAAAATAGTAATTGCCAGTAAAAACTTGATCCCTTTAAAATCAGGAACAGGACATGGTGACATAGTATTATAGTTGTATTCAGTATTGAGTTGGAAATTATAGCAGCATAAGAAAAATGAATACAAGGTGTAAGGATAAGAAAAGGACAAATAACATTGTCATTATTTATAGATAATTATCAACATAAAATGGCAAAACTACTCAATATATGATAACCTAATGATTGACAGCACAGACTGTGGAGCCAATTAGCACAGCTTCAAATATTGACTCTGCCACTTACTTTCTGTTGGACTTTGGGAAAATTTTTAAAACTCCATATGCCTCAGTTTTCACATGTGTAAATTAAGAATGATAATAGTACCCACATCATCATCATTGGATTGTTATGGAGATTGAATTTATATGTGCAAATGCATGAACATCATTTAAGTATTGGTTCACATTATTAGCATTTAACCAAATTATTAGAGTTAGTGAGAAAACTCAACAAAATGGGTTGGACTTCTATGGGTCAGTAGGAAATAATTTTAAAAAATTATTAAAAATCATTTACTTACAGTTGTAATACATTACATATAATTTTAACAAAATATGTGCAAGATTATGGAAGATATTAAAAGAAATAACAACCAAGATCTAAATAAATGGAATGGATTACCATATTTATGGATTATAGATTCAACAGTGTGAAATACCAGTTCACTTCAAATGATCCTATAAATTCTTTGCGATTCCAATTAAAATCCTGACTTTAATCCTGGTGTGAAACTTGAGAAACCGACTCTAAAATATGTCTGAAAAAGCAAAAGTCTGGAAGTAGCCAAGACAATTTTGAAGATGAACAAGGTACTCTATCAAATATCAAGACTAAGAACTATATTAAAGCCAGGTGAAGCATAGGGATAAACAAATACTATTTGATATAAACAAAGATGAATAAACTACCTGTTCAGATGGGGAAAGAGTAAGTAGATCCAGATTCCACTCAGTAAATAGGTATAGACCCTAAGGACAACAGCTAAACAGATGCCTGTGCTACAATGTAGCAGTTGGCAACTTTGATATTTCATATGGGGAAAAAAAAGTTTGATTGCCCTTCAACTAATGCACAAAATTAATCATTGAGTGGATTAAAGACATAGTGTGAAAAAAACCTTAAATATTTGTTGAAAATTTTTTGAAAATCAGTTAACATGAGAAGCTTCTTTGATTAAAAGATACTACCAAGCTGTGTGCAGTGGCTCATGTCAGAGGCAGGAGGATTCCAAGTTTGAGAACTGCCTCTGCAACTTATCATGACCCTCAGCAGCTTAGCAAGACCCTATTATCAAAATAAAATCAAAAGTACTGGGCATGTAGCTCAACCCCCAGCACTACCAAAAACAAACCAAATCAAACCAAACCAAAACAAAACAATCCCACAAAAATGGAATAGATAACCCACTTACAGATAGGAGATATTGGTAACACCTGTAAAATTGATTCATATCTATACTATTTAGATGGCACTGAAATCAATAAAATATTTTAATCTTACTAATAATCATGTCCCTGTTATGTAGCTGGAAAGTAGATTATTAACTCCGAAGCCTGGCCTTGTATAACTAACACAACATATTTTATAAAAAGACAGAACACACTGTTAGAAATTGGACTCAGAGATGCAATCTTACCTATCTTTGCCTATTGCACAAAGTGATTTAGAAGAATAAGATAATAGATTTTAAAATATTGTAAAACTTTAAAGTGCTATATAAATCATTAAATTAATGCTTGGCCCCAGTCTTAAGCGAGTGTATCTTATAGTAAATTCAGACATTCCTGTACTTATGGATGGCAAGAAGTTCCAGAAGTTCCAGACAAAAGAGCTATTCAAGTAAGACATTGAAAGACTGGTTCTGATCAGTCATCCAGCCCTAGTTACTGTTCATGACACCAGCCTACTTTTAAAAAAATCATTTATTTATTTATTTATTATTCTAATTAGGTATATATGATAGCAGAATGCATTTTGATTCATTGTACACAATTGCAGCAAACTTTTCATTTATCTGGTTGTACACAATGTAGTGTCACACCATATATGCCATCACACATGTACCTAGGGTAATGATGTCTATTTCATCCCACCATCTTTGCTGCCCCCATGCCCCCTCCCCTTCACCATCTCCCCTTTGCCCAATCACAGTTCCTCTATTTTCCCCATCTTCCCCACCCTCAATATGGATCAGCATCTACTTATCAGAGAGAACATTTGGCCTTTGATTGTTTTGGGATTGGCTTACTTTGCTTGGCATGATATTCTCCAACTTCATCCATATGAGAGCCTACATTTTGGGAGAAAATTTTTGCCACACATGTCAGACCACTAATCTCCAGGATATATAAAGAAATCAAAAAACTTAACACTCCTCCCCCCAAACAAACAAACACTAACCCAATCAATAAATGAGCTAAGAAGCTGAACAGACAATTCTTAGAAGAAGAAATACAATTGATAAACAAATCTTTGAAAAAATGTTCAACATCTCTAGTAACTAGTGAAATGCAAATTAAAACTACTCTAAGATTTTTATCTCACACCAGTCAGGATGGCAGTTATGAAGAAAACAAATAACAATAAGTGTTGGTGAGAATGTGAGGGAAGAGGACAACCTACTTTTAAATGAAATGGTCTACAGACTTAGCTGTGTTAGCACATCCAAATATTATTAACAATAGGCCAGATAAAAATGAGGGAGGAGCATGCTCCTGTATTTTTTATCAGAGAACATTTCCAGGATTCTACTAAAGTTATAAATTAGCTAGTGCAATCTAATTTTTTTTTTGCTTGACAACTTTCTGGTGTAGCTTAAAATATTTTTGTTTACTTTTTGTTAAAATTTTAATGAACTATTTTTAAATGATGAAAGTTCTACCCATTCAGGTTAAAAATGTTTAAACAGAATAAAGAGGTAAAGATAAATATAAATTAAAGTTGTCTGGTACCTCTTCAGCTTACCCACCCTGAGCTCAAATAATTAAGATAAATTTAATAAATACGTTTTATATTTAAAATAAAGTGATATTTCAATAAAAATAACTTTATTTATTTAAAGTAGAAAATGATATGTCTTAGTGATAACAAACATTGGAGGTCCCAGGAGAAAATGGGGATCTTGAAGAATCCTAAAATTTTAAGTTTTCATCCTGTATATATTCAATTGCTTGACATATTTGTTGGTTTTTCCACATTATTTTTTTTTCCCCACAGTGCTGGAGCCTGGACCCAGGAATTTTGCTCATGAAAGACATGTGCTCTAGCACTGTACTATATTCTAACCCCTTTTTATTTTATTTTGTGACAGGGTTTGGCTATGTTGCTGAGGCTGACCTCAAACTTGAGATCCTGACAGGTGTGTGCCACCCAGCTCTACATTTCCCTTTTCTTTTTCTTAAGTTCCCATCTTGAACACAGAAAAGAAACAAATCTCTCTTTTGTGGTCACTTGAAAAATAGCAATATTGTGCTGGAGACGTAGCTCAGTGGTAGAGCACTTGCCTAGTATGTATGAGGCTCTCGGTTTGATCCTTAGCACACACACAAACACAAAGCAACATTAATCATAAAATATCAGAATATTGATAATTTTATAACTCAAAATGTCTCACAGTGTGTTAGTCAGCTTTGCATCAGTGTGACCAAAATACCTGATAAGAACAATTTAGGAGAGGAAAAGTTCATTTGGGCTCATGGTTCCAGAGGTTCAGTCCTTGTTGGCAGAGTCCATTGCTCTGGGCCCAAGTAAAGCAGAACATCATGGCAGATGGGAATGGTGGAAGAGCGCTGCTCTTTTCTTGGCAGCAAGGCACAGAGAGCAGGAAGGGAAGAGGCTGCAAGGAAGATGAACCCTTCCAGGGCATGCACCCAGTGACCCACCTCCTCCAGCCATGCCCCACTTGCCTACAATTACCTCCCAGTTCATTCAACGAAAATGGACTGATTAGGTTCCAGTTCTCAGAATCCGATCATTTCACCTCTGAATATTCTTGTGTGTACACAGGAGCTTTTGAGGGATACCTCTTATCCTAACCAAAAAACATTGTTTCTCAGAAAGTTCTCACAGAGCAAGCATTAACTGCCACCACTACTGATTCTCATAGCAAGAAGAATAAGAATACCGTTCAGAAGAGCTGCCATTTTATTTTTCTTGAGCACTTACTGTGTCATGGGCTTTTCTTGCATTTTCTCATTTCCCCCCTCATTCCACATGTACAAGTTTGATCACAATTTCATAGAAAAACAAACTATTGAAGATTTGAAGTAACCAACCTGAGGTCCCATAGTAAGCACTACAGCCTACTTTGAAACCAGGCAGCCATGATAACACACGGTTCCCTTTAGGCATTAAGCCTCTCAGTCTCACACACTTACCAAATGGAACTTCTGAAAGCACATTGTACCCAATTAGTAACAATTTTTGTGCTTATTAATATTATGATTTAATGATAATTATTTGAAACTATTTTAAGATCCTATAGTGATATAAAAATTTAACAGATTCTCAGGATAAAATTAATCATTATAGATATTTTGAAAATCTACCTCAATAGGCACTCTGATTGAAACAAATGACAATTTGATGGCTGTTCACATTTTCTCTTGATACTGTAAAGGGGAGCATGAGTGTAACTAGCCCAAATATGCTGATGACTCCCAAATCTTAACTATGATGCCAACTTCTCCAAGTTCCATTGTTTGCGCACAATGTATTATGGCTTTTGAAAGGAAATATCTCATGATTACTAAAAAAAAGTCTAAAATTAAAATAATTTCCTCCAACAAACTGTTACATATAAATCTCCTTATAGTTTCTTACTTAGCACTCTGGCTTCTTTCTTATTCTTTTGAGAGTTGATAATCCAGTTTGCCACAATTTATAACCTAATATTTATTTGCTCATGCATTTTTCTCTATTACTAAAGTGTTAGAACCAGTAGGGCAGGGATCAGATTTATTTTGATTACACAATATTCTCAATATATGGAACAATATGTGACAGCTTAAACTAAAAAAAAAACAGAACAAAACAAAACATTTGGTAAGTTGGCAAATGAATGAATGAAAGAGCAAATGATGCCTGTAGCTCCTCCTATATTCAATGACTTGATAAGTAGCAAGGCCATCCATATCCACATGGTCTAAGTCTGAAAATATAAATATAGCAGATTCACTCTTCCACTGAAGGTACACTTTTGCAACCTAGCTTAGTTCCTAAATTTACTTCTTCCTTTACATATCTGCAATAACATCTTTATTGAACTCTACACTACTAGTTTCATCTTAAAACACAGTTTTATAGTCCTGTATGGTCTTTCTAAAGGATTGATTGTCAGACTCTTTAACCCATGTCTTTTAAAATGTTTTCTTCTTTACCTTCTGCTCAGTTCCACAAAGATCTTATCAAAGTTTACTTTCTCCTGTTTATTTTTCAAAAATAAGATTTATACTGTAGAACAAAAAAAGTGAAACTTCCAAGTAAACTCCTCTCACTTTGAGAATTAATATTATTCTTAACATAAACTTGGTTTAAAATTCTTTAATGGTTCTACATTACTAAGCATTGATTTTTAAATCTGGCTGTGTTTTAGACTCACTTTAGCACTTTTACTCATGCCAAGGTCCCTTGATTAAATAAAATTTTTTTCCCATTTTTATTTTCACTTTTCTGATTATCTAAGATAATTACAGCAGATGTATCCTAAATAATCTCACTCACCATCTTTTTCATAGTCCTTGTTTATTTTCATGTTTATGACGACATGCATGAAAAAGATTATTACAATTTATTCCATGTAAAAGAAAAGAATGAAATAATTTGTCAATAATATATTGCCCCCTTTTCCTAAGTAATAAACTGTAACTTGTCTCTAATGAAAGCTACATTATCCAGCATCCCTTGCAAATAGATGAGAACATGGGATATAACTAAAGGGAGCATGTGCAACTTTTGGGGTGTGTCTTTAAAAAGAGAAAGTATGCTTTCTCTCTTCCCTTTTCTCTATTGTAGAATATAGATAGCTTCCTTCCTGGTGCCGAAGTAGCCTTCCTACTGGGGCAATTTAGGTCCATTTAGGCAGAACAAACAGTAAATCTGAGGTACTCACACTGTATAGACTCTATACCAAACTAGTGTCACCTTCACAGACTTTTATGAGAGGGTAATAAATATATATCCTTTTAAAATAGTTGTTTGTATTTTTAGTCACGTGTAAATGAAATTAATCCCAGTGAGTACATGGACTTAATACCTAAAAAATCTTAAGTAAAGATCAAATGACATCAAAGTGGGCTGTATAAATAAGAATTCATAGCAGTTCAAGGAGAAAAACTAGTGGATGAGCTGAGTCACCACATGATACACAGTTGCATCAACCTGCTAAATTCTGAAGATCTAGCACTGCACCGGCTGGCAGTCATACTCAATATGGAAGCAGTAACTTAGTTCAGCAAGCATCATTCTTCATTTTAAAATAATGTTATTAGATTTAAATTTCAATGATTTCACAATTTTTGTTTTTTGTATTTTGTTTGGAAATACCTGTTACAATTGGTTTTTCCCATTTTTTAAAAATACAAAGTTTACAAACACTGACTAAGATAAAGCATTTTGGAATGCTTGCTTTCCAGTTCCCAGATTCAGATTTCATGGGTCCCTACTGGGACATGGCAATCTATAATTTTCATTTGCCAAGTGATTCTAATGTAACTAGTCTGCTGGGAAGAAACTGCTACATCTGAATTCTTAAGTTTGTTCACAAATCCTTTGAAGGTTCCCCCCTGCAGGTCCCCCTACTTTATTTCTTACTGCCACACCACCATACACCCACAATAAACAACTTGAAGTGCTCCAAAGTTCTAAACCCTCTTTCTACTCCGTGCCTTGATGTACACTTCTCTTCTTGAAATACTTTCTTCATGCTTTCTTTTATTTGACTAAATTCTATTTTTCCTCTGAAATCAGGCATGATTTCCTAAAAGAAACATTCTCTTATCCTCCTTTGCCCCTCCTGTGTTCTAACAATACTCAATGTCAATTGCTATTTCTGTAAATTAGCATTCTGTATTCTAATTGCAACTGGTTCATCTACCCTATTAAATCTTAAATTTTGGAAGACAGGATTAGCAATAGTCCACTTGGCACCCCCATTTCTTAGTATAATACCTGATCATAATAGAGGTTTAAAAGATAGTCTCTAAATGAATTAATAAAAAATTGAGTGAAGGAATGAATGAACCACATAATGTATTCCAAACATATGGAAGTTCTTGATATTTTAAGTTATATGCATCTAAGAAAAGTTGCCTGGCCATTATACCTAGTAAATACTAAAAACTTCACTTTTTCTTACATATTTTATTTACATTATTGGGAATTTCACTGAGACCTCTGAAATAAATTTACACACATCACACAGAAAACAATGGGGCTGTTGTAATCTATTGTGATTGATTATGAAAGTCTCTCTTGAAAATCAAGCCATCTATTTATCCTCAGGAGGCCAAATTTAACTTAATTAACAACACCACTCTTTATCCCCAAAATATGATTGAGCAAACTTTGAGACAGAAAGAAAAATAATGCATATAAATTTGTAATAGGTATTGATTGCATCTAACAAATTACCCCAAATCTTAGTATTGATTTTCATTGTATAGATCTTTTACCTCTTTCATTAAATTGATTCCCAAGTATTTTTTTGAGGCTATTGTAAATGGGGTAGTTTTCCTTATTTCTCTTCCAGAGGATTTGTCACTGATATACAGAAATGCATTTGATTTATGGGTGTTGATTTTATATTCTCTACTTTGTTGAATTAATTTATTATTTCTAGAAGTTTTTTGGTGGAGGTTTTATGGTCTCCTAGATATAGAATCATATCATCAGCAAATAGTGCCAATTTGAGTTCTTCTTTTCCTATGTGTATCCCTTTAATTTCTTTCATCTGTCTGATTGCTCTGGCCAGTGTTTCAAGAACTATGTTAAATAGAAGTGGTGAAAGAAGGCATCCTTGTCTTGTTCCAGTTTTTAGAGGGAATGCTTTCAATTTTTCTCCATTTAGAATGATGTTGGCCTAAAGAAAGAAATCAAAGAAGACCTTAGAAAATGGAAAGATCTACCTTGCTCTTGGATAGGCAGAATTAATATTACCAAAATGACCATACTAATAAAAGCACTATACAGATTTAATGCAATTCAGATCAGAATCCAATGACATTCCTCATAGAAATAGAAAAGCAGTCATGAAATTCATCTGGAAAATTAAGAGATCCAGAATAGCTAAAGCAATCCTTAGCAGGAAGAGTGAAGCAGGTGGCATCACTATAACAGACCTTAAACTATACTACAGAGCAATAGTAACAAAAACAGCATGGTAGTGGCACCAAAATAGACTGGTAGATCAATGGTACAGAATAGAGGAAACAGAGACTAACCCACAAAATTAAAATTATCTTATATATTAGATAAAGTTACCAAAAATAAGCAATGGATAAAATATAGCCTCTTCAACAAATAGTGCTGGGAAATCTGGAAATCCATATGCAAAAAAATGAAATTAAACCCCTATCTCTCACCATGCACAAAACTTAACTCAAAGTGGATCAAAGACCTAGGAATAAAACCAGAGACCAAGCATCTAATAGAAGAAAAGTAGGCCTTAATCTCCATCATGTGGGAGTAGGCCCCTACTTCCTTACTATGACTCCTGTGGCACAAGAAGTAAAATTAAGAATCAATAAATGGGATGGACTCAAAGTAAAAATTTTCTTCTCAGCAAAAGAAACAAACTGTGAAGTAAATAGAGAGCCTACATCTTGGGAGCAAATTTTTACCCATCACACATCAGATAGAGCACTAATCTATAGGATAGGATACATAAAGAACTCAAAAAGCTAAGCACAAATAAAATAAATAACTTAATCAATAAATGGGCCAAGAACCTGAACAGACACTTTTCAGATGATGATAATCAATCAACAAATATATGAAAAAATGTTCATTATCGCTAGGAATTAGAGAAATGCAAATCAAAACCACTCTAAGATTTCATCTCAGAATGCTGCTATTATGAAGATAAACAACAATAAATGTTGGTGAGGATGTGGGGAAAAAGGTACACTCATACACTGCTGGTGGGACTGTAAATTGGTGCAGCCAATATGGAAAGCAGTATGGAGATTCCTTGGAAATCTGGGAATGAAACCACCATTTGACCCAGCTATCCCTCTCCTTGGTCTATACCCAAAGGACTTAAAAACAGCATACTATAGGGACACAGCCATATTAATACTTATAGCAGCACAACACACAATAGCTAAACTGTAGAACCAATTAGCTGCCCTTCAGAGGATTAATGGATAAAAAATGTGCACATATACATAGTGGAATATTACTCAGTAATAAAAGAGAATAAAATCATGGCATTTGCAGGTAAATGGATGGAGTTAGAGAAGATAATGCCAAGTGAAGTTAGCCAGTCCCCAAAAGCCAAATGCCAAATGTTTTGTTTGATATAAGGAGGCTGATTCATAGTGGGGTGGGGAGAGCGAGCATGGGAGGAATAGACAAACTCTAGATAGGGCAGAGGGGTGGGAAAGGAAAGGAAGGGCCATGGGATTAGAAATGATGGTGGAATGTGATGGACATTATTATCCAAAGTACATGTATGAAGACTTGAATTGGTGTGAATATACTTTGCATACAACCAGATATATATAAAAAAATTGTGCCTTATATGTGTAATAAGAATTGTAATGCATTCTGCTGTCATATATAAATAAAAAACCAATTTAAAAAACTTAGTATTGAAAACAACAAATATTTATTTTATCACAGCTTCTTTGGATCAAGAATCTGGGGGTGACTTGGCTGGATAGTTCTGACTTAAGGTCATTCATTACATTTCAGTCTGGCTGTCATGTGGGGGGTGTAATCTCATCTGAAAAAGTCCCCTTTTGTGTGTGTGTGTGATGCTGGGGATTGAACACAGGGCCTTGTGCATGTGAGGCAAACACTCTACCAACTGAGCTATATCCCCAGTCCTGAAGTATTCATTTTTGAGCTTAGTAATGTGATTGTTGGCAAGTCTCTGGAAATCCACTTTCAAGATAGTTCACATGTGCATTTTTACAAGGCTGTCTCACAATATGGTAGCTGGCTTCCTTCAGAATAATTGGAGATTTGAGAAAGAACAAGAGAGTAAGCAAGAGTATCAAGACAAAAGTCTTTTTATAACCTAATATTGAAAATGAAAAAAACACTACTTCTGTCATATTACTTAGAAGTGAGTAACCAAGGTCTACATACACTCAAAGGGTGGTGGTGCACAAGGTTTGAATACAAGCGAAAGGACCTTTGGGGGATACCTTACAAGCTGCCTATCAAAAACATACTCTCTCAGCCAGACATGGTAGCATGTGTTTGCCATCTCAGTGGCTGGGGAGCCTAAGGCAGGAGGATCACAAAGCCAGCCTCAGCAAAAGTGAGGCACTAAGCAACTCAGTGAGACCGACCCTGTATCTAAATAAATGCAAAATAGAACTGGGGATGTGGCTCAGTGGTCAAGTGCCCCTGAGTTCAATCCCTGGTATCCCCCCACTCCAAAAAAATTGCCTCTATTTAACATAAAGATATAGAACAAAATAGTAGCATATTGTAGGTAAAATTGCACTGAAATGTAAAGGATGAAAGAAGATAACAAAGAAGAAAGTTCTAATCTAATGTTTAGACTTCATGTTTGAAATGAATCCATGTTATGTAGAAGTGGCATTTGAGACTGCATATTCAGGGCACAGTTCATCTAATAGTTGTTAAAATTGTTATGGTTTATGCTTATTTTGGATTTGGCATTGGGTTAATTCTCCAGTTCTAACATAATTCTGACAATTCTGCCTCATCAAATTATAATAAAAGCCAATCATTTGTTAAAAATATTGCCTACTCTCTTTAACTATTACTAAATATTACTATTAGTATTTTCAATTTTTCCTCTTAACTAAAGGAGAAAAATTTACTTTTAATTATTGGGTTAATCATATTTTACTTACGCACTAACATGGGTTCAGGTGAATCAGTGGGTTAAGTAATATCACCATGCAAATTTAACCTTCTAATTCTATTGTGCTGTAATGAATAAATATTAATCTAGTTAGAAAGACAAGATTTTGAATCTATCTTATAGCTTGAAAAGTCAGCAAAAAAATAGATTAATATTCACTTCTAAATGATGGAAGAAATTTCTCAACTTGTATAAAACAATTTTATGTTATTATCTCCAGCTTCTTCAGCATATCTTGTAGTAACCCTAGACCTGTATAGGCACATATCCATTATTTGTTGTAATCCCTCGTTCCTTCCCTCTGCACTCTATCCAAACTGGCTTTGCCCCAATGTCCTAAGTGCCCCCAAATCTTTTCATCCTCAGTTTCTTTGAACACATTGTTCTTTATGACTAGAGTCATCTTTCCCTGACTCACTTAAGTTAATGCCACTGCTTCAGATCTCAAGGTAAATGGCACTTCTTCAAAAAATCTTCACTTGAGCTCTCCAGACTAAATGTCTCTCAAGTTATTTGCTCTTATAACTCTTAGTCCTTCCTCTGTGAAACATCCCCATAGTCATAGTTACATGACTAATTGTACATTATTCTCTGTTTTGTTAGATTCTGAATTCCTGTTGGGGAGACAGCATGTCTAATTTCATTACCACAACATAATGCCTTGTGTAGAGTAGGTGCTCAATGAATATTTATTGTATAAAGGAGGTAAAAAAAACATCTGTGCTAAAGTGGGAGATATGAGAATGGGGGGCAAGACAAAAGAGAGGTTCAGAAAATGTTATGGATTCATTAATGCAATATGATGGGCAAAGAAGGAGAAATCAAAGATGGCACAAGTTTTCAAGTGTGGTTTTAAGTGTGGAGAAAGAGTATCCCTGATAGAAATGAGGAAACTAGAATAACTAGATTTGGTGTCCCATTTTTGGCACTTTTAATGTGAGATAGATGAATGATGAGATTCTTAATTAAGCAGGAACCTCTGCCACTCTGTCAAAGAAAGGAAGATAGATCTTTGGTTTATGAGTGTATCTCAGGCTTGTTCGCAGGAACTGCCAACATTTTCTATTGAGGAAGGGGACATTCTACTTTATGAGGTCTTTATTTCTGATACTGTATACTGCCATTTTTGATATGTGTATTTTTTAAATTGTTACAATATTCATATTTAATGATTTGAACAATAAAATTTTTTTTAAAATCTGACAAACCAGAAATTAGTTTGCCTACAATGAATTTATGTAACTTGGTATATACATATATATACATGTATATATATAAAAATATATATATACACACAAAATATATGTGTTATATGTGTTGGAAAAAAGTATGTGTTTGCCTACAATGGTATATTTATATTTGTTTATATATATATATATATAAAATACATATATTGAAAAAAAGTGTGTGTGTGTTTGTGTGTGTGCATGTATAAAAAAGCCAATAATTTGCTTAAAAATATTGCCTACTCTATTTAACTATTACTATTAGTATTTTCAATTTTTCCTGTTTGAGGGCTATACTCTAAGATACAATCCACAGAGGACTACCCGTCTATTTACCCTACTTACCAGCCTCAGGAAAGGGCACATATGTACACACACACACACACACACACACACACACACACACACACACACACACTTTTTTTTTTATATAGGGTCTTGCTATGATTCCCAGAATGGTCTTGAACTCATGGGCTGGAGCATTCCTTTTGCATCAGACTTCCAAGTAACTGGGACTATGGGTATGTGCCACCACACCCAGCTGGAAGGCCATTTGGAAAATGTGACATAAAACACTTTAAAAAACCCCCAAGTATCTCTCATTTTGGATCACTTTTGTGTTTGGAATGTATTCAAAGGAATTGATCATATATGTGTACAAAGTTTGCTTAGAGGAATGAAATTTTTATGTAGATATGACAACTATGTGGTTGAATTTCCTTTCAGTAATTTTTTTTCTATATTGAGTTTTATTTTATGAATAACTTAAGACTTCAGGTCATACTATATATATTATTTCAAACTCCTTCTTTTTATTTTAACTAATAATCAGGATATTTCCATCTTTTTCTCATATAAATACGCTGGGATAAAACATCTCTTTCCCTCTTCATAGTTAGTTTTTCTAGAGGAGGCAATCATATGTGAGCATGAAGTAAAATGGCTTTGCCTTTTTAAAATTCTTCATATGTTACTAAATGATCTTCCAAAAAGTTAAACCAATTTATATTCTCATTAGCAGGATATGACATTTTATAGTGTCACCAAATTCTGGCCAACTTTAAAGCTATCCCTAATTAGATGTATGTGACTTACTGGGTCCAATCAATGCCAAATAGTCATTTGTCTGGGCTTTGAGAAAAGAAGAAGAAAAAGAGGTCATGACCACACACCTGTCATTAGTGGCATAAATTGTAGGGTAATAGGACATAAACCTATGTAATAAGTGCTTCAGTCTATTTACACTGAGTTAATTTGAATTGCACATTTGAAGAGCTAACATCTACTCTAGAATTGTCTTGTTATCCTTCACTTTTTTTAAAAAAAGAATTGTTTAGTTTTTGATTGAGGCATTAGAGCACTCTGTGTGTTTTGTTGAGACTTCACCTCTATACATCTCTGTTTCTACTTGATTTTCTCTGCTGCTCCAGAAGGAGAGAATTCAGCAGCATCAACAGTGGTCTGAATGAAAGTATTCTAAGAACATTTCTGTTCCAAAACTGGAATTCAGATTAAATAAGCCAGTGCTCAAACACTGTGTGCAAAGGTTATTCTCCCATGAATGCTTACATGTTATTTCATCACAGATGTTTTTAAACTGGGAGCATTGCATTTGCTGCATGAGAACCTATGAATAGCCCCTCTGCAGAGAGAAGAAGATCTTGTTTTCTAGAATAGAGAAACAGAATGTTGGGGAATTTGAAGAAAATCACTCTACAGCTCTTGTAAAAATTATGTTTTCAATAGGAGGAAAAATTAAATGGGAGAAAAATAGAGACAGAAGGGAAACAAAGATTACTTTAGAAAAGACAAAAAGTCAGGAAGAGCAAAAAGTCACTACCTCAAAGTGGAAGCTATCTCTGAAATAAAAAAAAATAAGTTAAAAATTCCCTTATATTTGATTACATCATCTTAGATAGTTTTAAAAATTTCAAATTATGCCCTTTCTCTCTTCTCAAATGCCACTAAAATGAATCTTACAGTCATTCATAAAAGCTTTTATGTGATCACCAGTGAGGAATGTTTCATTTTTGTTTGTTTTTAACATGGATGAAGAAACATTGCTTAGAATTTTGATTATTTATACATCTTTGGTAATGGCTTCTAAGTTATACATTAGATTCCACTTAAACATGAGATTGTGTTATATACATCTTTGCAAATGTAAAATTTGAATATAAAATTTACTGAGTGACACAATATATTATGTTAAAACCCATTGCAGAGTAAACAGTATTTTGTTATTTTAAGACTTTTCCACAAAGATTAAGAATTCATTGGTAGAGCCAATTCTAATTTCTTTTTAAATGGGCACAATATTTTTATTTTTTTTTCTATTTTTATGTGGTGCTAAGGATTGAACCCGTGCCTCACATGTGCTAAGCTGATGCTAAATTTTGGAGGAGTTTTAGATGAGTATGGTATTGTCTTAGTCAATTAGGGCTGCTATAACAAAATGCCCTAGACTGAGTGGCTTGTAAGCAACACACATTTGTTTCTCACCTTTCTGGAAGGTGGAAATCCAAGGTCAGGGTGCCAGCATAGTTCTGAAAATGGCTCTCTTCTGAGGTACAGACTGCTCTGCTGTATCCTCACCTGGTGAAAACATAGCAAACTAGTTCTCTGGTCTCTTTTTAAAAGGTCATTAATTCCATTCATGAAAGACCCACCCTCATTATATGACAAGACCTAATTATTTCCCAAAGGTCCTATTTCCAATAATATCACATTGGGGTTAAGTTCCAACATAAGAATTTTAGGGGGACACAAACATTCCATCCTAATAGGTATCACTGCTTTTTATACATCAATATTTATTTTTTTCTTCATACTTACTAACAAATTCTCAATTTACTCAAGGTTACAAAGTATATTACTAAAAATACTGATCTTCTGATGCTACCTTCCTAGGTGATGTGAAATAGTGCTGTAAAAGGGGAAACTGGAAGTTTTCCGTGGATAAGTCAAAAGTTTTAGCTCTCCGAATGCGGATACCACTCCTTCACTCTTCAATCTTATCTTTGCTGAAACATAGGGATGCAGAAATTATAGTGTAAAACATGATTCAAGAAACATCATGAGTGACTGGGAATAAGCTCAGGGGGAAAGTGCTTGTCTAGCATGAGTGAGGCATTGAGTTCAATACTCAGTGTGACAAAACCAACCAACCAACCAACCAACCAGCCAGCCAACCAGCCAACCAGCCAACCAACCAACAAAACAGAGTAACACTTGATGGGGATGGCTAGGATGGTGGAAAGAAGACAGAGATGGAGGAGTCTGGGTCCCTGATGAAGTTCCTGACCCAGCTCTGAACTGCTCACATCTAGTGTCCTTTTTCCTAACATGAAAAGCAGTTCTATTTAAGCCACTATAAAATTTTCTAGTATTTACAGATATACACATTACTAACGCATACAGTGCATTCTCTTATCAACTCTTTATCCTTTTCTGTGTAGGTGAATAATGTTAAGTATTTACAAGAGAGAGTGCTTTATTTAAAATAGTGAAATATTTTCATAAGATTTGTAAATAACCACTGCTCTTAGCCTTCCAAATGCCAGACCCTTGTCCTTGTGGTCCCAATTACTCCCCTGAGGTGCGTTGGTCTCACACAATCTAACATGGAATGACTTTATTCCCGTTGGGCCCTGCATCCTTCCACATAGATCTTGCCCATGTCTTAAGGTGGTTGCACATTAGATAAAACACTTATTCTAAAGGACACCAATAATAATATTTTATATAACTTACACATTGTGATATATACTGTATATTTAATGCTTATTCATTCTTTTTTTTAATAGAAAATTTTTAGAACTTCCCTCTGAGATTTCACCAGATACTCATGAAGTTATTTTCCTTTATGTCATACAGTCTTAAAGAACCCAGAGTCTTTGTTTCAGTAGTGGGTCTATCAATGCTTTTCTGATTTTGTGTCCAAGGTTATTTAATACCGTTCTCTGATGACCTGCATCTTAATCAGGTGTCCTCCTCTTTCTGGTTTGTCTCCCCATTGTCTTAACTAAGGGAGAGAGAACTTGGATCCTTGAACTGGAAAAGCCTTGAGTCATCTGTATTTAATGCACTCATCATCATAAAGCAAGTATTTCTTTTTCTCTTTCCAAATGCTCTGTTTTATGAGGTCTCAGCTCTTTCCATGAAAATTTCAAGCCAAGGATCATGTATTTGGCTTCTTTCCTTTTTTTCCTTGCAGATGACACAAAAGCAGCTTTGAAGCCTGCATTTACTTTTCTTCATGTTCTTTTTAAATTTCACTAGCCTTATTGGAAAGCAACAAACGAACAAACAAATCCTGTTTTACTTCTCTACCTCTATATTATCTCTATTCTCTTTGCTCTCCCAAACCTTAATTTTCCTATTAAGGTGCAAAAAAGAAGGGCTCACCATTGCCTTATATTAGAACTAAAATTCTCACCATCACTGAATATACAAACATGGAAATTTCATTATTGGACAGGGTTAGAAAGAGTTTATTAAATTTAGTGAACTGCTTTGTTAGATAACATATACCAAAGTTATTTAACATATATGTATTAAAGGATATATTTTTTAAAAAAATAAAATGATGATTCTCATACGGACATCAAATAAAGACATGTAAACATTTTAACTCAATTAATGAGGAAACTAGTAGATGTTACACCCATTTTAAGAGACAACTTACAGTCAGATGAGGAATGTCAAAATGAATAGATACATGGGTGGAAAATTGACAAGTCATTGTTCACAGGGAAATAATCAATTTTGCATTCCACCAGACACAATGAGCATTTGTATACATAAGAATTACCTGGATTTTTATCAGTTTCTCACAAGTTAATTTCTATCTCTAAACAGTAAAATAGTCTTTT
Source organism: Ictidomys tridecemlineatus (assembly GCF_052094955.1). Taxonomy (NCBI): domain Eukaryota; kingdom Metazoa; phylum Chordata; class Mammalia; order Rodentia; family Sciuridae; genus Ictidomys; species Ictidomys tridecemlineatus. The sequence continues at coordinate 148,172,230 of NC_135483.1, read as the reverse complement.
CAAAGACAAAGGGATCACTAGATTTATAAACTAGCCAAGACACACCACAGGTATTATTCTTTCACAATTTTCTCTTGCACTTATAACTTGGTGAAGTATACAAAAAGGTGGTGCTTTCTAGATTCTAATTCTGGGAACTGAAACTATCATGAGAGAGAGAAACAAACAAACAAACAAACAAAAAAGGCTGGGCTATCTCTTGTGTGGGAAGGAGCTGTGGGTGAGAATTTTAGGCACTTTAGCCATCTCCACAGCCCAGAGGAGCACAGGCCTTGATTGACCTGGCAGGTGAATGTAGTTCAGGCACAACTAGCAGGAAAACCACCTAGCCAGCCCCCCAAAATCATAATAAATAAGTTGTTATGGTTTACATGTGAAGTATCTCCCAAAAGCTCATGTGTGAGACAATGTAAAAAAGTTTAGATGTGAAATGATTGGGTTATAAGAGCCTTAACCTAATCAGTGAGTTTATCCTTGATATGGATTAAGTAAGTATAGGCAGGTTGGGTGTGACTGGAGGAAGTAGTCCCTGGGAATATGCCTTTGGGGGTATATATTTTGTTCTTGTTGAATGAAGCTTGCTTGCTCTCTGCTTCCTGTGCTTTCCTCTGCCATACCCTGATAGTCTGCCTCACCTTGAACCCCAAGGAACGGTTTAAACCATCTGTAGACTGAGACCTCTGAAGCCATGAGCCTTAAAATAAGCTTTTCCTCTCCTCAATTTGTTCTTGTCTGGTCTTTTGATCAGAGAAGCAGAAAAGCTGACTAAAACCTAAGTTGCTCTTATTTTAAACTACATTTTGAAGGGTTTGTTAAGGAGCAACTAATTAATTGATACACTGACACAGTAAAAGAAGCCTGAGGAATATACCCCAAATACTGCAGAGAATAAAAGAGATTAAAATATGAAAGAGCAGTTCAAAACAATTAAAAAAACTAGGGGTAACAGAAACATGTCTCAACATCATAAAAGCTATCTATGCTAAGCCCCAGGTCAACATCATTCTAAATGAAGAAAAATTGAAAGCTTTCCCTCTAAAAACTGGAACAAGACAGGGATGCCCTCTTTCACCACTTCTATTTAACATAGTTCTTGAAACACTGACCAGAGCAATTAGACAGACAAAAGAAAGTAAAGGGATACAGATATGAAAAGAAGAACTCAAATTAGCACTATTTGCCAATGATATGATTGTATACTTAGAAGACCCAAAAAATTCCACCAGAAAATTTCTAGAACTAGTAAATGAATTCAGAAAAGTACCAGGATATGAAACCAACACCCATAAATCAAAAGCATTTCTGTATATCAGTGACAAATCCTTTGAAAGGGAAATGAGGAAAACTATCCCATTTACAATAGCCTCAAAACAAAACAAACAAACAAACAAACAAACAAAAACTTAGGAATCATCTAACAAAAGAGGTGAAAGTCCTCTACAATGAAAACTACAGAATGTTAAAGAAATAAATAAAAGAACACCTTAGAAGATGAAAAGATCTCCCTTGTTCTTGAATAGGCAAAATTAATACTATCAAAAAGACCATACTACCAAAAGCACCACAGATTTAATGTATTTCCAATCAAAATCCCAGTGACATTCCTCATAGAAATGAAAAAACAATCATGAAACTTATCTGAAAAAATAAGAGACCCAGAATAGCTAAAGCAATCTTTAGCAAGAAAAGTGAAGCAGGTGTCATCACTATACAAGAATTTAAATTATACTACAGAGCAATAGTAACAAAAACAGTATGGTATTGGCACCAAAATAGACTGGTAGACCAATGGTACAGAATAGAGGACACAGAAACTAATTCACATAATTATAGTTATCTTATATTAGACAAAGGAGCCAAAAACATGCATTGGAGAAAAGATAGCCTCTTCAACAAATGGTGCTGGGAAAACTGGAAATCCATATGCAACAAAATGAAATTAAACACCTATTTCTCACCATGCCGAAAACTCAACTCAAGGTGGATTAAGGACCTAGGAATTAAACCAGAGGTCCTTCATCTAATAGAAGAAAAAATAGGCCTAAATCTCCATCATGTTGGATTAGGTTCTGATTTCCTTAATAAGACTTCTATAGCATAAGAATTAAAATAAAGAATGAATACATGGGATGGTTTCAAACTAAAGCTTCTACTCTGCAAAAGACACAATCAATGAGGTGAAGAGAGAGCCTACATCTTGGGAGCAAAATTTTTACCACTTGCACATCAGATAGAGCACTAATCTCTTGGGTATATAAAGAACTCAAAAATTTAAACATCAAAACCCAAAAACCAAAAAACCAAAAAACTCCCAATCAATAAATGAGCCAGGGAACTGATCAGATGCTTTTCAGAAGATTATATATAATCAATCAACAAATATTTGAAAAAATGTTCAACATCTCTAGCAATTAGAGAAATGCAAATCAAAATTACTCTAAGATTTCATCTCATTCCAGTAAGAATGGCAGCTATCAAGAATATAAACAACAGACAGTGTTGGTGAAGATGTGAGGGAAAAAAGTCATCCTCATACATTACTGTTGGGACTACAAATTGGTGCATCCAATATGGAAAGCAGTACGGAGATTCCTTGGAAAATTGAGAATGGAACCACCCTTTTACCCAGCTATCCCACTCCTTAGTCTATACCCAAAGGACTTAAAAACAGCATTCTACAGGACTGGGATTGTGGCTAAGCGGTAGAGTGCTCCTCTAGCATGAGTGGGATCCAGGTTCGATTCTCAGCACCACATAAAAATAAAGGCATTGTGTTGTGTCCATCTACACCTAAAAAATAAATATATTTTTTTGAAAAAGCATTCTACAGGGACACAGCCACATCAATGTTTATAGCAGCACAATTCACAATAGCTAAACCGTGGAACCAAACTAGATGCCCTTCAGTAGATGAATGGATAAAAAAAAATGTGGTGTATACACACAATGGAATATTACTCAGCAATAAAAGAGAATAAAATCATGGCATTTACAGGTAAATGGATGGAGTTGGAGAATATAATGCTAAGAGAAGTTAGCCAATCCCCAAAAGCCAAATGCTGAATATTTTCTCTGATATAAGGAAGCTGATTCATAGTGGGGTTGGGAGGGGGAACATGGGAGGATTAAACAAACTCTAGATAGGGCAAAGGGGTAGGAGGGGAAAGAAGCGGGCATGAGGGTAGAATAGGGAGTGGAATGAGGTGGACATCATTACCCTAAGTACATGAATGAAGGCACAAATATTGTGAATATACTTTGTATACAACCAGAGATATGAAAAATTATGCTCTATATGCATAATATGAATTGTAATGCACTCTGCTGTTATATATAAAATTAGAATAATAAATAAGTAATATGGAAAAGCAATTAAGATACATAGAATATAAAAGTGGAGATTCTAATATGCATCAAGCAGGTGTTCTGAACGAGAATAGTAGAGGAAATGGTGGAGATGTAATATTTGAAGCAATAATAATTTGGAATTTTCTGGAACTGAAGAAAAGTCTTTAATAGCTTAGCTCCAAAACTAATAAAGGGTATATTACAGATTTAATAATATAATTTATATACAAATAAAACTTTACTACTCATATAAGCTCTTTACATTTATCTTGAAAATATGTACATTCTGCTCAAGTTAAATTCAAAGGGGGCAATTTCTTTTTTCTTTCTTTTTCTTTTTTTGATATTTTAGTTCCTTAAAATAATGACAATAATGGTGGTAGAGAAGATCTTCCTACCATAATTTCTAGCATACTGAACATGCTTTGTTGTTCTGTCAATCTTCCCTTTCTTTTAGGAGCTCACCCTCCCACAATCCACACGGTGTTGATGGTTTCAAAATCACAAATGCTTAGTGTCCACTCCAGTCTTGCAGGGTGGGAGAGGGCATTAGGAATGAAGATATTCCAGTTTTTTTCCTCTTCTAGATATTTTAAACTTCAGATGAATTCATTATAAAAATACCGTACATTCTTGCATTGCACTTAAATCAAGTGCATTTCTTTCGTTTTTAAGGATTTGGGGCAGAAAGAGGAGGCACAGGTGTGAACTCAGTCCACTCTTCTGATCTGTTTGTTATTATATAGTCTTATTCTGATTAAGATATGCACTTTAAAAAACAATGGTGACTACTCACTGTACTGTATCTTAGGTGTTCAGAACATATCCATCTTATACCTGAAAGCTTGTGTCTTTTGACACAAATTCCTCCAGATTTTCCGCCCACCCCCACCAATCCTGGGCAACAACCATTCTGCCCTCTGGTTCTATGAATTTAGTTTCTTTAGGCTCCACAGCTAAGTGACATCATCCAGTGCTTGCAAGTCTGTGTCTGGCTTATGTCACTTTAGCATAATGTTCAAATGGCAGGATTTTCTTCTGTATAGAGACTGAATAATAGAGTATACTTGAAATTTGCTGAGGGTAGATCATAAGTGTTTTTATTACAAACACAGATAACCATGGGAGGTGATGGACATGTTACTTAGTTTGATGTTAATCATTTCACAATGCAAATGCATATTAAAACATTACATTGGACACCTTAGAGACATGAGATTTTTGTTTGTCAATTACATCTCAATAAAGCTGGGAGGAAAACAGCAGCAGATAAAACCCAGCAAATTTAGTATCAGGAAAAAGCCTTCTGGAGATAGTGTTATGAACAGCATTGAAGAATGACAGGTTAGAATCTGATAGTAAGGAAGAAAACCAAAAAAAAAAAAAAAGATTTAAAAAGAAGACATACTAGTCAAAACATACATCAATGGCATGCTAATGTAGGATTGGATATATAGATAAATGCTTCAGCAGACTCTGAGGACATCGATATAAATTGAATATATAGTGGAAATTGTGTAAGTCCTCAAGGCTTTTAGTTGAGCATGCTATAATTATATGAGTAATCAAGGCATTTTAACATATTTTTTGTAGTCTCTAAAAAGGCAAGAAAGTGGCAAATGTGTCTATACATTTGGAAAAAGCTTTCTATCAAAACAAAACTTTTATTGTTTAACAGAATAAACACTTATGTATAAAATTTATCTCATAAGAACCTGAGATTTTACTCCATTAGTAGCTCAATTCTGATGGTTTAGAGATCCATCACCATTTTTTTGTTTTGTTTTTTTTTCTTTGTCATGCTCATGTTTGCTTAAAAATCCATCTAGAGTACCATGCTGATAAAAATATGATGTTTTTCTTTCCTTGCTATTGTATGTTTTAAATTTTATTCAAGGAAAATTTCCCTTCTCTGTGTAATTCAGAGTAGTTCTGTTTTTGAAAAGGGAACTGTTTGTCCTGGTAGGTTGTTTTCATTTAATGCATTGACTATAATTGTTCTGAGTCACCCAAAAGATCAGAATCTAATTATTTTTGCTACTTGAAAATTGCAAGTAAAGTTTTTCCCAAATATCCTCTTTTGGATTTGATTATTGAATTATGTTACAAAGTATGTTGTGTAAGAACTAATTTATCATTTTAGAAATAAAAAGGCAAAACAAAGATCAAGATTAACAAAGATCAAGATTCCCAAATTAGTTACCCATCTAGGCTGTCTGAATCATCACTTGGTCTGCCTTTCTTTCCTGTGCAAAACTCTGATGATTGCCATCCAATCTTTGCTTGAATTCTTTCAGTACCACAGGATTCATAACTTGACAAGACATCCCATTTTACTAACTAAAGTCATTAAAATGTTATGTTGCTTATACTGAAGCAAATGTACCTCTCTGTAATTTATACCATTGAATGCAAAATATTGGAACCAAATATTTCTTGTTCTGAAAAGTATACCTTTTTTTCTACTCCTTAACATTATATTAGTTTGTATATTTACCATTACTGGTATTCCCATCTTCATGTTCTGTGTCCCCATGTTGAATAGAGATTGAGCTGAAGGATCAATAGGATACAACAGAAAATGTATGCACATAATTTCTGGAGATTTAGCTAGAAAGCTAGACATTACAGTGTCTGTCTTGGTTTCTATCTTTATCTCTTTCACTTAGATCACTCATTGTGTTGGAAGCCAGCTGCCATGTTATAAGAATAGTTAGGTGACCTATGGGGAAGCCCACGTGTGGGGTAATTGAGGTATCTAGCCCAAACCAGCAAGGTACAGAGGCTTGTCAATCTTGTGAGAGTGAACTTGAAGTGTATTCCCATCGAATTGAGTGTTCAGATGACTGCAGCCTTAGCTTTCAGCTTGACAGAAATCTCATGAAACATTCGGGGCTAAATCTACCCAGTCACCTAGTTAAGCAACTGCAGAATTCTTGAGTCACAGAAGTCATGATCTCTTAAGTCGCTAAATTTTAGAGAAAAATTTCCACAAAGCAATAGAAAAGTAATATTCCTTATAATATCCTAGAGATTGAATTTTTAATAAAATTTCCCACACAGAAAACCTCTGGTCCTGATAGCTTTGTTGGTGAATTCTGTTAGATATTTAATTAAGAAATAATATCAAACTTATACAAACTCAGTCTAGAAAAGAAGATAAATCTCACTTCAGTTCATGAAGCTAGTATAAGGCTGATGTCAAATCTAGATAAACTATTACAAGAAAAAAAACTACAAACCAATATCTCTCATAACCATAGATGCAAGAAACCTTAATAAAATATTAGCACATCACATAAAGTAATATGTTAAAATCATGATATATTATGACCACATTTGATTTAGTATATAATCGCTAGATTATTTTAACATTCAGATTAAATTGTAAATGAGTAAATCCAAAAAAATCCATAATAATAGCAAGAAATGTAGAAACAACATTAAGCAAAATATAACATCTATTCACAGTAAAGGTTCACAGCAAACTAGGAATACTAGGAAACTTCATCCATCTGAAGAAATGCACTTATGAAAAACCCACTGTATAGAATTGAAATCTAATCCCCCCCAACTTCTGTTCAGCATTGTTCTCAATAAACGTTCTACTTAATGCAATAAGAGAAGAAAACCTATTTTCAGGTTATATGATTGTATACAAAAAATCCTAAATAATTTCCAAAAAAGCTACTAAGAAGAATACAAATATGAGAATCCAAAGTCATTGTACAGAAATACATTTTCTACAATAATAGTGAACAGTTGCAAAAAATAAAAATAAAAAAATTGTCATTTGAAACCTAGCACCCCAAACTATAAAATTCCTAGAAATAAATTTAGCAGAAGATGTGTAGAACAGGTACACTGAAAATTAACAAGTTTTACTGAGAGCAACTAAAGAAGATCTTAATAAATAAAAAAGATGTACTATGTTCTTGGTTGGGGAAAGACAAATTAGCGATAAATTACTGATAAATTACTGATATACTCTGCAATATGAATGTGTGTCAAAAGCCTGCTGAGTGAAAGAAGCCAGGGTCTAAAAAATATATATTGTATGATTCCACTTAAATAAAGTTCTATACTAGGCAAAATTATTTTGTGGTGATGGGAATCAAAACAATGCTGTTTTTTGGGTGCTAGGAACTAAACAAGAAATTTTAACTAACCAGATTATTTTAACATTCAGACTAAATTGTTTCAGGGTAAGTACAAAAAAATCCATAATAATTGCAAAAAATGCAGAATTTTCTGAAGAGATAGAAATATTCTGTAGTTTGATAATTGTGTGGGTTACATAGATGCATACAGTAAAACTGAATGGTACACTTAAAATCTATGCTTTTCACTCTTTCTTAATCATGCATCAATAAATCTTAAAATCTGCATATAGTTGAACTGTTCTTCATTAAAGTCCCCCTTCTCTTCATCAATCTACTAATTACCACATGTTGGACAGGGCAATTTAACTGCCAATAAATCAATCCATCTGAAACTTTATGCAGTCCATGTTTGTCCATTGTCTTCAATGATACTGTTTTAGCCAGCTTTGTGTTGCCTGACAAGAACAACAACACAGAGGAGGAAATTTTATTTGTGACTTATGGTTTCAGAGGTCTTGGTGTGTAGATTGTCAACTCCATAGCTCTGGGGTCTGAGGTGAGGAAAAACATGGTGGCAGAAGCATGTGGTGGAAGAAAACAGTTCAGGACAGTGTACCAGGAAGCAGAGGGAGCTCTGCTTACCAGAATTAAAATATAAACCCCAAAAGTATGTCCTCAGTGACCTACCTCCACTAGCCACACCCTATTGGCTACAGTTACCACCAAGTTAATCCATATTAGAGGATTAACCCACTGATTAGGTTATATGTCTCATAATTCAATATTTCACATCTAAATGTTCTTGCATTATCTTACAAATGAGCTTACTGGGGACACCTCATATAAACCATAACAGATACCATGAGTTACTTGGTCATAGTAAAGTAAACCTATATGTCTGTGACAATCCTCAGTATATTGGCCTAGTAATTCGACTGTAACCGATGAAATGAGAAACAGAAGTCAGATTTTTTTTGTTTGTCTTTGTTTTTTGTTTTTGATACCAGGGATTGAACCCAGGGACGCTTTACCATTGAGCTGCATCCCCAGCCCATTTTATGTTTTATTTAGAGACAGAGTCTTGCTGAGTTGCTTAAGGCTTCACTAAATTGCTGAGGCTGGCTTTGAACTGATGGTCCTCCTGCCTCAGCCTCCTGAGAAGATGGGATTGTGCGTATGTGCCATTGCACCCAGCCTCAGAAATCAGTTTTAAGTTTTATAATTTGTTAAATGTCTCATTTTTGCACTTACTTATGCTCTCTGTTTTAATATTTTGTGATACATTTTTTTAGCTTACTGTGATATTTAACTCCCTTAAACACATCATGTAGTTTCTTTTATTTCTTGGCAACTTGAATTTTGTTATAAAATGTGAAATATACAGCATATAAAAAAGGGAAGACAAGAAGGGAAGGAGTAAACCTAACATTCTTATACACTGAATGGTTTGAGAGTGAGGAGGAGCATTGGACCAGGGGAAGTGAACAAGAGGGAGGATGAGAGGACATAGGGAGTTGTTGGATGAAAGATTCAGGGTTTGTGTCAGGAGCTGTCTGAGGGTTGATTCAAAGAGATACTTTGTAGCCATTTATTCTAAAGTTGTTAAAAATAAAATGAAATAAAATAATAAAAGATATCATGGAGAAGAAGTCTTTATAATGCAAGTTCATTACCAATGTCTTCATCTAGAGAGGCAATTAAAATATCATCAAAACATTTTGGTAAGATATTGTCCAGTTATCTAAAAATTAGAGATATTTTGTAGGACGGCCTGGCTTGATGAAAACTATATCATTAAGAGTATTCCATTTTGTCATTGCTGTATAGATTTTGTTGTTATAATAGTTTATGGGTTAGTGAAAGGACTTTGGGCATTTGTGTATTACAGGCAATGCTATTCAGGACTAAATACGATATATAGTTTTAAAATCTTATTTTATGATGAAGATGATGACAGTTGATGTTATTTGGGTGCCTAGTAATATGTAAATATTTCCAGAGATTTATCCAAATAAATCTTCACAACAACACTAGGACCACAGTAGTGTTATTATTTCTATTTACACATAAGGAAAGAGAATTTCAAGAGCACATAGCACATGTTCAATCATACTGAGCTTCGAATGGCCAAACCTAAAGCATTGCTCTTACCAACATGCTTTGATCCAAATGCGATGACCAATTTGCCTGTAGTTGAATACTTACATAATTTTTTTTTCCTTTTAAAATATTCTACTCATAACATGTTGTTACTTTTACTGTCCTTTTTTTTCCTTCGAGTTGTTTATTGTTTACTTATAACAGCGTCTTCAGAGAACATGGGCTTGTGTGTGCTTCAATATTGAAATGAAACTTTTACCCAGCATGAAAGTATTAATACAATCTTTTTCCCAGAGAGATGGATTATCAGTGAAAATAAATGACAATATTCTCTGGCAATAAAAATAACAAGACAGACAGGACAAAAGTAATGACATCCTCTAGCATAATCTTGGCAGAAAATAACTAAATCACCTCGAAGGAGATAAATTGTTACAAAACACCATCCTTGTCTAAAATGGATTGACAGGGAATGACAGGATCCTTCCAGGGATGGCAGCCCACAGGCCCTTGTGCTTTCAAGGGACCAAAGGCAGTGACACTGCCTGCCAGCCCCATCTAAGCAGAAAGTAACCAGAGTCTCCAGGCAGATATTTACTCTGAGATATTATTTCTGGGAATAGATAGCTTATTTGGGAAGGATGACAACATCTTTTTTCCTGCACATCCTGTTTCTGTGGGAGCATTACTGGCATGAGGGCAGAATCTAGAAACCTGTTTCTGGGATCCAAATCATTGAGCATGCTGAGAATTTGTTTTATAGGTTATTTTAATTTTTATTGTTTCAATACAAAAGTTTTCAAACATTTTTATGCAGACTCAGTTTATCATCCACCAAAGTGGATTTTTAATATGGGTGTTTCTAGCAAAGTAGTTCAGGAATTAAAGGCTAAATTATAAAACAAGGTTCTAAGAAAAAAAATCTGTAAGAGAAAAATTTTATATTCTTGGTGATAGAAGACTTTCTTAAGAATGACATCAAATCCCCAATCCACATAGAAAAGCTTTAGTTGGTTTCATAAAATTCTGAAACACTACTAAATTGTTAAAGACAAAGGACAAAATAGTGAAAACATTTACAACCAGCATTACCTTGGTTACTATTTTTAGCGTAATAATTCTTGTAAATGATTAAGAAACTAACACTTGGAATGGCAAAGTATGAACACATACTTCAAAGAGAGTGAATAGATACCAAATGTATGAAATATTCAACCTCTCTACAAATCAAAGGAATGCAAACCCTAACAACAAGGAGATCTCATTTCTTACTTATGAGATTTGCATTCTAAAGAATGACAGTGTTCATTGATGTTGAGGTGTCAGAAAATACAGTATCTCCTATGTCATTTGTGGGTTGTCGAATGGTTCACTGGGATAAAAGAGAAGAAGTTCATTAGCTTCTTTCAAAATGTAAGATGTGTATCTTTGATTCATCAGTCTCATTTCTTGAGATTGATCCTGTGGTAACACTTCCAGAATGATACAGTAGTTACATACATTGTGGTTCACTGAAATACTTTAAATAAAATTTACTGTTTGCCTAATCGGAGATTTATAGAATTTCAAGAATAACTCAAGAAGATAACTGTCACCCAGAATCCTCAAATATTAACATTGCATCACATTAACTTTGTTCTTTTTGCATATACACACGTTTATAATTTTTTTTTCTTCCTGCATGGGCTATTCTTTTACCCTCTAGTACTTCATTGTGTAATTTATTAAAAATCCAGGACATTATAATATAATTTCTGCCCCTTTATCAAAAGTAAGAAGTTAATATTGATGAAATGTTATTATGTAGAGAACTTATTCGAATTTCTTCTCTTGTCCCATAATATCCTTTATGGCTACAAAGCCCATGGGTTGTATTCATTGTCTTGTTTCTTTAGATTCATTTAACCTGGGACAGCTTCTGTGTCTGTCTTTGTATGTCAGGACATTGACAATGTTGAAAGAGTCTAGGTTAGTTATTTTGGAGGATTCTTTCCCTTTGGGTTAATGATGTTTTCTCATCATTTAGCTCATGTCAGGTATTATTGGCAGAAATACCCAGAAGTCGTACTGTGTTCTCCCAGGTTCTTTGTATCAGAGGGCACCTACTGCAGTGCTGTCCTCTTGCTGGTGGTATCCTCTTCCATCACCCAGTTAGGAGATTGTTTGCCAGATTTTATAGTGTACAGATGCCATTTTTCTTTTTGTAATTTGTCAGTATCTTCTGAATATGTACTTTGACATTACAGAAATAATTGGTTATTTCTCAGTCTTCTATCCATTCATTTATTCATTATTTAGTATTCAATAATGACTCATATGTAAATCAATTATTAATATGATGGTTGCCAAATGATGATTTTCTAACTTCATCATTTCTTCAACATTTATTAGTTGGTTTTCTACTATCAGGAAAATTTTTCACTTCTTCCCTATTTATTTTTTCTTGACATCACTATGAGCTAATGGATTTTAATTTTACTTAATAAAACAATATTTATGAGTGTTTATTAACATATAATATTAACATAACCATTTTCTTTTCTTTTTTTTTTTTTTTTACTTTTTGGCACTCAAATTGTACTAGATTTTTCAAAAGGAGCCTTTTACAAGGTAGCACCATGTCCTTTGATATATCCCCATTATTTCTTAGAGTACTTTCCAAGTTTCTAGAACAATCAGAGGGCCTAGGTTCACTCTTCTTGTCCTAGCCCTAGAATTATCCATTTTCCTGAGAACACCCGTTTACATTTTGTGGAGAATTGTATTTAGAAACCATAATCTGGGCACTGTGTGTGTGTAAAACTCTTTTGGTTTGTTTATTTATTTATTAACATTGTTTTTAATAGTGAAGAAGTAGAAACAATTTAAACAGTTATCAGAGGAACCAATTAAGTCTATTTTCTGTTGCTATAACAGAACTCCTAAGACTCAGTAATTTGTAAAGAATGGAGGTTTATCTAGCTAATGATTCTGGAGTCTGGGATACCCAAGATCATGACAATGGCATCTTTCTGGAATCCCTTTTGCTGCATCACAACATAGTGGAGAGTGTCACATAATGAGGCAAGGAAAATGTTTGTCAGCTCAGACTGCTCCTCCTTTTCTTATAAAGCCACCAGTCCCATCATGGGGGCCAACCTTATAACTTATTTAGTACTAATTACCTCTGAAAGGCCCCATTTCCAAAAACCATCAACACATGAATTTGGGGATTAACCCATGAAATTTAAAGGACAAACTCAACTGTAGTATCATGCAATGGAATACGATAGAGTTGTTAAAAATAAAGAGGAACCTATTGTACTGATGTGGAAGAAAGTTATAATATATACTATATTGGGGAAAAGCAAATAATGACCAGTTGGTATTGTTTATTTTAATATATTTTAAATATATTTTATCGATACATATTCATTCAAACAGAAAATTTTAAAAATCTGAAAGGTTACACACCTAACAACACTGTGGTAGGGGGATAAGATATAAGATGAAAATTTCATTCTTTTCTATGTTCCTATGATGTTTGTTTTGCATGAAACATTGTTTGTTTTAATTTAAAATATGAATTCAAAATTGATAAACACAAAATAAAACAACCAAAACAGTCTGGATATCAATGGCTTGCAAGAGAATAAAAGTAATTCATGGGAAAGTTAGAGAAAGTAAGCCTCATTGTACATTAGTACAATTTCTAGGATTAGTGCTCACTAGTCAATTTGTAATAATTGCCTCAAAAAGTCAATTTCCTTTGTCTCCTTTACTATCTTCATCAGTTAAATGTTTCCATTTGTAAATAGGATTTCATTTAAATGAGAAAAATCTTGCTAACATATCCCCAAGTAAGGACCAGCAGATGCTTCTGGATGTACTTCACATCTGCTTCATGTGAAGCAGATGTGAACCCACTCCTTATTTCACCAAGCTGTAAGGGTGGCCTTGTGCTAGTTCAGACTCACCTTGCATTTACAGTGACCAACCTAGGTCACGTGCAGCAAGCTTTTAATTCATCCAGGGTCTTCTCCCTAGTGGGTTAAATGCTGTTTGTATAGCATGCTCAGCAAAAGGCTTTTGGTAAGGTGGTATTTGAACTGACACTTGAATTAATGCCTGAAGATTGCTGGGGAACAACCATTTCTGGTCAGGAAAGCAAATGCAAATACCCTGAGGTGGCAACATGTCTCTTATTGAGGACCACGAAGGAGGCCTGTGTGAAGGGTGGTGATTGGAAGAAAGAGAAGTGAGAGATGAGATCTGAGAAGAAGAAATAGGTGAGGGAGGACAGGAGATCCGAGAAAGGGGAAGATAAGAAACGTGGATTTCATTTTGAGAGATCAGATGAGTGAGATGACTTAACTTATATTTTTAGATGATCTCTTTGGCTTCTGGGTGTGGAGCACACACTCCAGGGAGGCCAGGTGGAAGAAGGAGCCTATTGAAATGATCCAGATGAGAGATGAGGATGATTTAGGTTACGGTAATAAAGATGCAGGTAAAGCAATTTCAGACTTGGCATAATTTGAGCAGAAGGGTTGACAGAATTTGCCTATGGGATATGTGCATGAGAAAAGGAAATGAGGCATGGATGATCTCAAAGTTTTGCCTGAATGTTGAATGAAGGGAACTGCCATTAACTGACAAAGAAGAAATGGCACGAAGGAAGGCTTGGAAGAAATTCAGATGGTGGGTTTTGTCCATTTAAGATGTGAATCAAATATATGATCCTGGAGTTGAGAGGAGAGGTGGAGACTAAAGAGAATCATTGAGGAGTTGATTATTTATAGATAGAATTTAAAGTCATGAGACAAAACGTGTTCACCTAATATGTGATTTTAGGTAGCATAAAGGAGAAAGGGGTTCCCAGAATTGAAACAGGGACACTGGACCCCCAAGTCTGGGAGAAGAACCAGTAATGGACATGGGCTTTATGTTTCAGGAGTGTATCGTGTGAGATGACCTCGCAGCTGGGTGTGTTCTGCTTTGGGCTTCTTCCCTCCTCCTTTCTGTCACTATCAAAACATTCCTTTGGAACACACCTTGTTGATGGGGTAAATGAATCATCCTGGCATTAATTGCATCAACTTCTGACAGAAGTATTAATGGTTACAAGGAGCCCTTCAATGCTTGGATTGGAGAAGTTTGGAATTATAAGGAGTACTCTGAAAAACCAGTGGAGAAAAATGTTTTGAGGTGTCATACGTTGGGTTGTATAATTTCAGTCTACAACATATGGGCCCCAAATCTCCCTATGTGTGCCGTTGAAAGTGATTCTAAAAGGAACACCGTTGATGTAAAATAATCCTATCTTTTTTTAGGTGAAGAAATGAATATATTCCATTTTGGTAATAAGATAAAAATACCAAAGCTACTTTTCAAACAAAATGCACATGTGTATGCACATGCACAAACATGTACCTGCAGTTCATGACCAATAGCAAAGGGACTGATTTAGAGATACAAAGTTTCTTTTCCTATTAAAAAATTTCAGATTAAGATAGAGAAATAACTAATTTCTTGTAACATACAGTTTTGAGGTATCAAATTTAAGTGAAATAAGTTCATTTGACTTTCAAGAAGCCTACAGCTTTATAATTGTTGTGCTACTCTAAAATGTAAACAATATTTGAAAAAAATCCTTGGAACTAGGGTCATTTGGGGGAAGATTTTTAACTTTATTTAAAAAAATGTATATACACATTTGCTTTGCTTAGTAAAATTCTTTGTTCTCAAAAACATCTCACTAATACTATCACCACAGCATCCGGCAATAATTATTAAGCATCAACTGTATGTAAAACTTCTGTGACTTTATACTTATCCTTACTTGTGTTATACATCTTTAAATATTTCTGATGCATTTAAACATGTATATTTTCTAGCTTCCATTGCATTGATAGAGTCTTCTTTTTAGAAATATTAAATACCTAGCCTTTCCCCCCCATTTTTATAAGAAATACAAAACTAGGAAAATGTGCAAGCCAAGTTTCATGAACTTTCAAGTGCAATAGTGTGTTGGTGTGTGTAGTCCTTCTACGGAGAGGGTCCTGTATGAGGAGTATTACAAGGAAAGAAAACAATATTTTGCAAACATAAATGTAGTTTACTCCAAGGGATAAAGAGATGAGATGAAATTGGAAGGTGTGTGTGTGTGTGTGTGTGTGTGTGTGTGTGTGTTTGTGTGTGGCAGGGAGCTTTTTCATTACCTGATACCTTTCTCCATTTACTCACAATGGCCAATCATATATTTCTCAGAAACCAAAGACCCTAACTAGCTGATTAAGTTTATCTGAGGGTTCACACTAGTTGAGAGTAAGTACAATTTTTAGAGCCTGAGCCTTTGACATTCTTGTCATCAAATAGTTCTTATCATCCAATCCTCTGTACAATAGTTCTTTAGACTTTTTCTAATTGAAGACCTTGCTGTGTAGGTCTGCCTAACATCACTTATTCCAGATCTATACTATCATTAACCTCTGCTTCTATCTCTTTGAATCCTTCTGATGGAAATATCAGAGAAACTGTCATTTTCTTCATAGTTATAATAGAGTGAAAAGAATATACTATTTGAAATTGAAGGAGATCTGCGTTCATTATGTCCTGGATTATTGAAGTTCCTATTGAGGCTTTTTACTTGAGGCAAGTAATTGACCTGCTTAAAATCCCAGTTTTCTTATCTGTACAATTGGAGTAGTTACACCTGTCTTATAGGGCTGCTGTGAGGGAGAACTGAGCAGATATCACATGGAAGGTGTTTTATAAACTCCAAAGAAAGGAAACATATTACTAGATGTTGTCGTTGTTGCTGTCACTCCAGGATGAGTTAGAAACACACAATTTCTGTATGGTATTTATTCTGGAATGAGGGAGACAGCAAAAAAAAAAAGTGTTATGAGGCCTCAATTTGTGTTGCTTTTCTTCACATTTTCTTGTGATTGAAGTATTTTAGCTTGAAGAGGGACTGCTGGCCTGGTATCACCAAAGATCTACCTCTAATACAGAGATTTCTCATCTTCAAGGTTCAAGTTCCTGTTATGGACCACTGAGCAGGGTGCCTTTGGTGGACGCAGCCTTTATGTTAGCACTTTTGTCTCCAGATAGTATCACTGAATTTCTTCCAAGCCTTCCTTCGCGCCATTTCTTCTTTATCAGTAAATGGCAGTTCCCTTCATTCAACATTCAGGCAAAACTTTGAGATCATCCATGCCTCATTTCCTTCTCTCATGCACATATCCCATAGGCAAATTCTGTCAACCCTTCTGCTCAAATTATGCCAAGTCTGAAATTGCTTTACCTTCATCTTTATTATCGTAACCTAAATCATCCTCATCTCTCATCTGGATCATTACAATAGGCTCCTTCTTCCACCTGGCCTCCCTGTAGTGTGTTCTCCACACCCAGGAGCCAAAGAGATCATTTAAAAATAAAATGTATGTACGTGACTGTATGACCAATGTGATTCTGCAACGTATACACTCAGAAAAATGAGAAATTATACCCCATTTGATTCAAATATATGATAAGTCAAGATCATTGTACTGTCATGTGTAACTAATACAAATAAATAAAAATAAATAAATAATACTATGTAGATATCACAGCTGTCTATAGAATTTTTATAGTAATTATTATATCTTTTTAAATATACATAGGGATACTTGCAAGAATAAGGGCTTGTTTCTATAGGTCAGGATTCAAATTTCTGATAAAATGAATCTTCTAGACCCTAGTTCACATAAAACACTGACTCCTAAAGATACCAAGTCTGCATACATTGGAAATTAGATAGTTTTCATACACATCTTCCAATATTCTACCATATGGAATAGTGATTCTAAGATATTGGCATGCCAGAAATAGTAGTAATCAAACTTGGCTGAGTAGTGTTTTACTTTTACAAAGACCATTCCCATCCCACTTTGCATTGCCAAAGTTCTATCCATAGAAAATCTGTATGGATTGGGAAGACTATTACCCCACTTTATTTATTTATTTATTTATATTTTGCATAAGCCAAAGAGGGAAACATCTGGTTAGCTTCATTTATCACATTTGTTTCTTTGTAGCATGAAGATATTCTTGGCTGTATTCTTGGCTAATTTGTTCTTGCCAGTAACTCAAAGACCATAAAAAAGTAATAAAGTAGGAAAGCAGATATCAAAAATTTCAGTGAAAAGACAGGCACACCTCTATCTTAGATATTCTAAACTGGAATATGGCATGTTAATGGTTAAGAGATATCTTTCTATTCTGTTTTGAGGGTTGGAGATTTGTAAAGACAACATTGAAAATGAAATATTTCAAAGGATGAGAAATCTAGGAGGCATTAATAAAAAATCAGTTTGATTGTAAAAGAAGCTTTTTGACTAATATCTTTTGTTTTAAATGACGTTTACCAAACCAGAGGTGGGGGACGTTGGAAAGGTAAAAGAACCAAAAAGATTGAAACCAGAATAACATTTGAAGACTTGAAGAAGTTACTAAAGGCAACCCAAGTGATTTTTTCATGCTATGTTTAGAACAAGAAGAAGAGTCAGAAGAATGGATTGGATTTAATATTAGAATCAAATGATTTTGGGTTTCCAGATGTCATAAACAATATCCAGAAACTGTTTTGTTTTCATGTTTGCTACAAAATTAAAAGATTTCTTAGTAAACATGGAAAATCTTGGAAATGAATTTGTATTTCTCTACTCTAATACAGTGTCATATTTGGTTGGCAAAGAAACTTTCATCAGTTATCTCAGATCTCGTATTAGGATATTTTTTTTTAAAAAAATCATAGAATCCTGTATACAGTATATATGTATACAGTATATACATACAGCAATACTAGTGTCTATTTTATTCTGCTGACCTTACTCTGCCCCCTTCTCTTCCCCTCCCCTCCCATCACTTCTCTCTACCCAATCTATTGTGACACACTTCTTTTTTTTCCCCCTCACATCATCATACATGTATTTTGTATAACGATGAGGGTCTCCTTCCATCTTCTATGTGATTCCCCTTCTCCCTCCTTTTCCCTCCCACCTCTCTTCCCTATTTAGTGCTAATCTTCTTCTCATGCTCTTCCTCCCTATCCCATTTTGAGTCACCCCCCTTATATCAGAGAAGACATTCGACATTTGTTTTTCAGGGATTGGCTAACTTCACTTAGCATAATCTGCTTCAATGTCATCCATTTAATATTGTAATTTTAAAAAAGGTTTATGAAAAGAATCTGGTCATAAAATTGCAAGATAAGGGTATCATTCATGTTTCTGTTTCAATCTGGAGGAAGAGCAAACAGAAGACCAGAGAGTTCCCTTCCTAAATCTATACCAATCAATTCTCACATCAGTGGAAATAGAAGACACAATTATTAGATTTTTAAAATGTTGGCAAAAGAAGACTCAACATTCAAAATTTGATATTTCATCCTTTCCTAATTATATTTCTTTTTTTCAATGTAATGTATTTTTTATTCTAATTAGTTATACATGATAGTAGAATGCATTTTGACACATCATATATAACTTATTATTCTTCTGGTTGTGCATGAGGTAGGATTACACCAGTTGTGTGATCATATATGCACATAGGGTAATAATGTCCAATTCATTCTAGCTCCTCCCTACCATACCCCTTCCCCTCCCTTCACTCCCCTCTGTCTAATCCAAAGTACCTCTATTCTTCCCTAGCCACTCACTTATTGTCCTAATTATATATCTAGGCAAAAATACAAACAAAAACAAGTTGAAATTTAGTAGGGATAAAAGTCTACAGCCTAAACTTGGAAATGCAAATATATTTAAGAACAAAATGGAAAGCAAAAGCAAGCAGGTTCACATGAAAGAATCTAGAATGTTCAGTTGAGCATAGGGTTAGCAAGAATATTATGGAAAGTGCAGATCCTTTGAGTCCAAGATGGACCAGATTGGTCCAATCCCTGGGAGGTAATATGAAAGTGAAGAAATTACTTTGCTCAGTTCAGCACTGCTTTCCCCTTTAATTCATAAGAGACATTTTCAATGTACAATGTGACCAGTTGATAGGTGCTGGCAGTATCAGGAAATTATGATCTACAGGAGATGTTGAAGGAACTGAGAAAAGTTTTTAGGAATTAGGCTGGTGGAAAACCTTAATAGCTGTCTTCAGATACCTCACAGACTGTCAAGTGCTGTCGTGGGGCTTATTTTCACTGTGTCATTCTGGACAACAGAGCAGGAATCAGTGGGTGAAAGCAAAAAGAGGGCATATCGTTGGCTCTGGGAAACAACTTTATAATAACACCTCAATCTGTACAACAAGAAGAAGGACTTCTTGGTGAGAAAATAAGATCTCTCTTGGAGGTTTAAGCCCAGGCTGGCTGCAATCTATTAGTGAATCCATACAACACTTTTCTGTTTTGGGTTGGTCTGTAAGGTCCTTAAAAACTGTCTCAGAGTTTATGATTTTATCAGAAATTTGTCTTTATTTTCAAGACTGTTATATGTCCAAATGTTTATTTTTACTTCTATTATTACATAGATATTAATAGACAGTTTGCAGTGAAACTGTATTATTTTTCTGCCCATAGGACATTTTGAAGAAGCTACTCAACCCTGAAAAATTGCTGATTTACCATCTTAGAGGTTTCTTTACTCCACAGAAGTAATTTATTGCACACAATTATGATATATAATATCTCTGGTTTATTAAGCATGAAAAAGCCATGTTTCTGCACTATTGTGGGTGAGTTTTCTACCTTAGTAAGCCTGAACAGTCACAGTTAAGGTTTCTATGGTAACCATAACTTAATTCTTTGTGACTGCAAATTACTTTTTATTTCTGTATGTTAACTTAGATATTTTTATGTCCGTATGATATCTAACTATTCAAAATAACAAAATATAGCCTTTTATAAAGATATAAATTAAATGGGTTAAGAAACTTTCCTCTAATAGTTATGAAAAGAACTGTTTTAAGTAGATAGTCATTATAAGCAAAAATGAAAAAATTAGTATCATGTGGGATAAGGGAGGGCAAACAAAAAGTCATGGAAGATAGTAGCATGAATTATAGTGAAAAATGAAGTGACTATAAATCAGCAAAAGTATATTTAAGGTACTCTATAGATTTGTAATAGAGAAATAGGTGAATTGGGTACAACAGCTTTTCCTTTGTATGTTCATGAAAATATCAAGACTTAATTATGACACTTTAAAAATAATATCAGGATTTAATTACGGCACTTTTTTTCTAGTGATCTCATATAAATCTTCAGAATACTTAACAACACAATGTTGTAGATAGTTCCTAGTAATTGGATTCAATTCTTAATTCTCCTGGAAATGCCTTGAATGTGAGTATAGTAAAAGCAATAGTGTGTGTGTTCTGTACTGATCAGTTTCTGTGGATGTTTCTAATAGGCTTTTTGGAGGATTTACTAGAGATCTAATGATTTTGTTATTACTGATACAATAGAGAAAAGTGACCATATTTTATTGAAAAGATGGGAGGGCCATAAAACTGGAAAGAGTCTAGTAGCAGTACTTGGGCAAATAACTTCTCTGAGTCCTACCTTCTTTACTTGGAAAATGCACATAATAATGCTTATCAATATTATTATGGAGAGGAAAGTGCTTAGTACATTCATGGTACATGCCCAATGCAGGACTAACTGGTAAAAGAAGTCAGGTACCCTTGCAAAACTGAATCAGTACTGATGATTAAGGGGATCTGGAATGCTTTAGACAGAGCATCTTCACATTCAAATGCTCTTTGTAGTTTGCATTGTACAACAAAGGGAGAGGACTTGGATTAAGTATAGTTAGTAGTCAAATTTGGAAGATTATAATTTCCATAATTTCCCTAGCCAGATTGAAATTTTCCTGACAGCTCAGCCAACATTTAGTCTGATTTTGTATCTTCAAAAATAAGCTTGCATTTATAAGATTTAAACATTTTTGTTAAGGTAAATTTACAAGTCAGCGATAAGACATATTAAAAATCACTTTATTCTAATATGCTTAAAACCTATAGATAAAAACAGAGATTGTTTCTACCATCTATGATTATGACACAGGTTTAAACTATAGCATGATAAATGTCACACAAAATAAGAAAATACTGCTGTAGAATTAAGGGAAGAGTGGTTAAAACATGGCTCTACAGATTAATAAGCCAGTACTATTTCTAGTATATGATCCTGTATTTTTCAAAATTATAAAATGCCTATAGAAATGGCATACTACTTCCCAGTTCACTAAAATTGCAAAGATTTTTCCTAGACAATTGATTAGTTATCCTCAATATTACATGTACTAATCCAATTACGTTTTGGCAGTCATTTCTATATTACATGTACATATGACTTTAAATATTGATTAATAATGTTTATAGCAATAACAAAATAAAAATGAAAATATATAGAAAGCTAATATTATTAGATTGATAAAAATGCTTATAATAGGAACAATAGAAATGCAAATAATCTCTAAAGTTTCAATCAGGTGAAATTCCCTTAGAATATATGAATGATTTAGAAGGGCTACTACTGACCAAAAAATTTATTCTAAAGAAGAGGAACAGAATTGTAATAAAAAGGCAATATTTGACTGAAAAGCCTAACAACTGCAAATGTTACAAGAAATTTCTGATTTCTGAAAAATAGGTCCTCGGACAAGAAGAACTCTAAGGAAACAAAAGTGCACCATACAAGACTGAACAGGGGTCAATAAACATGATGAGAACAAAATTGACCAAGAAGAAGGCAGTGTTCTGGAGCTTTCAGAATGAATTCATGTGGTATAATGGCCTCATCTGAGATGTTACTTTACTTTAGGATCTAATCTATCCTTAAGTAGAACTTTTACTATGTGGTATAGGACTACTGATGTTTGTACATAATAATTTAAAGTAAACTTTCTAGTATTTTATTATCACAGTGCTTATAAGAGTCTCCTAGGTTTCCAGATAGTATCCAAGCTTGCAAGCCTGCGATTCCACTTTTGATCCTGTGCTAAACAGCCCACAAGGATCTTGTAAAATAATCATCAATTTTTTTTCCCGTACAGATCCATTGTTTGTAAAAACAGATCTGAGCAGTTGTCTAGTTTTTGTTTAAAATCCTGAAGTCATTCAAGATCTAAGTATTCCTTCATGCATCATTATTTTTTAGAGTAGGACTATGTGATTCTTAAAAACAGTTGCATTTTTAAAAATAGCAACTTTCTTTATTTCAAAAGTATTACATATAGCATGTATTAGTCAGCTTTTCATTGCTGTGACCAAAATACCTTACACAAACAACTTGGAGGAGCAAAGGCTCATTGTTGGCTCATTGTTTAGTCTACGGTTTGCCTGCTCCACTGCCCTATTCCTGAGGTCACACAGAACATCTTAGTGGAAGAGAGGAGAGCTGCTCAGCTCATGGCAGTGGAGGAAAGCAAGATGGCTCAGCTCATGGAAGCTGGGAAGGAGTGGAGGAGAGAAAGTGAGTGAGAGAAAAAGAGAAAGAGAGAGGGGGGGCAGGGGAGAGAGAGAGAGAGAGAGAGAGAGAGAGAGAGAGAGAGAGAGAGAGAGAGAGAGAGAGAGAGAAGAGAGAGAAGAGGCTCTCAAGAGCTCAGCTCCAGTGACCTATTTCTTTAACCATGCCATACTTGCCTACAGTTTCCACCCAGGCATTCATTCAAATTATTAGTCCATCAAATGGATTAATCTGCTCAGGGGGATAGAGCACTCATGATCCAATCATTTCCCCCAATCCCCACCTGTGGACATTGCTGCATTTCCTTCCATACATGAGCATTTGGGGGATATTCCAGATCCAAACCATAACATAGCAACTCCAGAAAATGAGATTAAAAAGATGAAAAAAAAAATCACACCACAATTTTGCTTTCCTGTGATATGGGTACTAGTTTGTAAACCCTACAAGGGCAAGATTCAGGTTCTGTTCACTGCTATATCCATGATGAAGAGCACAGTACTCAGCACATGGTAGAAATTATATATATTTGTTAAATAAATGTGTTCGTAAATTTTTATTTATTTATGTAAGTGGTACTGAGGAGTGAACCCAGGGTCTCGCACATGTTAGGTAAGAGCTCTATTAACTGAGCTACACCCACAGCACCACATGTAAATGTTCTTTAAAAATGAAAGTATACTGGGTACATTTTGAATCTTCGGAACCGGTTGAATTTTAAACAATAATCTAAAGTTGAAAACACATTTCCTGAATATTACAAGATTTTATGAATTCATAAAGTGTAAGTATTGGAATAAAACTCAAATTATTTGGTCCAAATCTTTCATTTCATATGCAAGTGAAAGCTTAAGAATAGTGAAGGGATTTGGTCAACCTCATTACAAAAGGTGTTCTAAAGTCCAGGCCTTGTTCAGGTAGAATTCTTTTTGCCATGAACAGTAGTGCCCCTTATCTACGAGGGCTATATTCCAAAGCCCTCAGTAGATGCCTGAAAACATGGAGAGTCTGGACTCTACACATACTATGCTTTTCTTCCTCAAAGGCCTACGAGAAAGTTTAAATTGTAAATTGGACAAATAAGAGATTAATAATAACTAACACTAAATAGAATGATTGTAACAACACTTAATAAGTCATGTGAATATGGTCTCGATTATGGTTTGGCTGTTGGGTGTCCCCCCAAAGCTTATGTGAGACAATGCAAGAAAGTTCAGAGAAGAAATAATTGGGTTCCGAGAGCCTTAACCCAATCAATGAATCAATCACCTGGTGGGATTAATTGAGTGCTAACTAGAAGCAGGAGGGGTGTGTCTGGGGGAGGTGGGGCAATGGGGGTGTGGCTTTGGTTATATATTTGTATCTGGGAAAGTGGGGGTCTCTCTCTCTATTTTCTGATCATCATGTGAGCTGTTTCCCTCGGCCACACTCTTCCAGCAGGATGTTCTGCCTCACCTTGAGCCCCAAGGAATGAAGCCCGCTGTCTATGGACTGAGACCTCTGAAACCATGAGCCCCCAAACAAACTTTTCTTCCTTTTTTTTCTTCTGGTTGGGTCTTTTAGTCCCACCAAAAAAAAAAAAAAAAGCTGACTAAAGCAGTCTCTTTCTCTTGGAAGAGTCAATACAAACATAAATATTTCAGGCTTCAGTTGACTCACAGGTAATTGAAACCATGGAAAGCAAAACCCTGGAGAAGGGGGATGACTCTAATATGATTCATTAACCTACATTTTATCGTATGCTGACCCTCTTGAGATTGAAAATTCATGCTTCTTTGAGAACTGTGGATGTTTATTTTTGTGTATTTCTTTGAATAGTTCTCACTCTCTCTAATAATGCTTAAAAATATTTGGCTAAATTCTCTGTGAAGTGGTTTGATGCTAAGAAACACATCTAGGTAATCTCTAATGTCCACTTTAGTGCTTCTGTGATTAAGCAAATCGTATGTTTTTATATTTAGGATATATACATATTTAATATGTGCTTATTTTTCCACTTTATGATATGTATACATATATGCTTATTTTCTATAATTCGTTTGATACATATTTTGAAAATCCCAGTGGTTCTTCCATTCCCAACCAACCAACCAACCAACCAGGGAATATCTATAGTTCATGTAGTTATCCTTAGCAGTAAACATCTCCTTTCAACTAAATACCAGTTGATAATTAGAAAAATGTGTTTTCCCTCAAATATTTTCATTCTTCAGATATACTCTTTCCTGTATTATTCATCTTATCTGACACAACATGATTTCAATTAGGTCTTTAATGGTCAAGATACTTGTCTAAGAATTTTGAAGGTGAGTAGTTACAAGAATGTCCAGCAAATCCTGTCAATTCCTAACACTAGTGTGTTAGGTTATTTTAAATGGTTGTGTCAAAAAAGAAACATTTAGTCAAAACCACAAGCCTTGTGTTTTTTAATATCCCTGTGTAATATGATTAATATAATCAGAATATACCAAGTACTATTAAAAATGAAACAGTTCTGCATCTTTTCCAACTTGTTCCTCATGCTGGTTATTCCCAAGCTGGGGATTTCCAACCAGCTGTTCTTGAAAGTGTACCTGGCAAATCTATAAGTCATTTTAATCCTTTCCTGTTTTATTCTGTTTTTCTAAGTGTGCTGACCATGAAAAAATTAAATTTTAGGAGCCAATCCCTCTTTACCCAATCTTCTTTATCAGCAAGTCCTTTTCCTCTCTCCTTTAGCTACTTAACCCAAGTTGTGTTTATGAGAAAAGTTTGTGGCCCTTCCTGGTAAAAGGAAGAAAATGGCAAAGCTAGGGAAAAAAAAAATCCTGAGTTTTAGTTAAGAAGCAAATAGACCAAAGAAGAGCAGAAAAGGGAGGGGTAGGAGAAGCGGGGGAAAAAGAATGAATTATATGAATACCATGAGTCATACAGACCACTTTCATCTGATCACATTTCTTATGTTGCTATTTTTTCGGTCTTAACATTCTTTAATTTTTTAAACTTAGAAGTAAAGATTGAACAAGAGCTGGAACAAGTGATTTCTTCTTATCCTTTCTCAGCCCAGGCTCAGATCATCTGCTCTTCTCCAGCCGGGAACTATTTGCAGTGGTGCTTCATGCTTAGCATTCTCTCTAATTGCTATCCATCTGTTTCCATTAAGCCTCTAAGCCATTTGTCTCATTTAAATATCTTGTTCCTTTTTCTAAACACTTCAAACCAAATTCTGACCTCAAATATGCATATAGCATTTCCAAAGATTTCTGCAGCTGAGGAAAGTATTATTTGCTACTTTTTAAAGACTGTTATTCAGTATCTCTCACACTGTTAAATATGTAATTATTATTACTTGGGTAATATGGTAGCATGGAAAATTGAATGAAGTGTTAAGTTCACCCTCTTAGAATGTATTCCATAATTTATTTTAAGGATGATAGTTTTTTTTTTTTTGCTTTGATCCAACTTCAAAAAAATTATCTTACCACATTCTCTTGAGATTTTTAGGTTTTAGAAACTCAATGAAACAAAACCAGTGAGCAAATGGAGTTTTCACAGTAGTCCTAGAGTGTTCTGTAAGAATATTTTAACAGTATTTCTAGTCTCCAGATTTGCCCTGTCACATGTGAAATAAAGGTCTCAATAAAACGTCAGGAGTAAACATTCCATTCCACTTATAGTAGGAGGGAAGTGATAATTTGCTTTTTCAGAAGTAACTTAATATATGTAAAGCGG
Organism: Ictidomys tridecemlineatus; assembly: GCF_052094955.1. Lineage (NCBI taxonomy): Eukaryota > Metazoa > Chordata > Mammalia > Rodentia > Sciuridae > Ictidomys > Ictidomys tridecemlineatus. Next base: position 148,145,524 of record NC_135483.1, on the reverse strand, counting down.
TTCTTCGAAAGGCAATGACCATACAACACACACAAATGCCCTAATTTCAATATATGTGTATTATACTGGCTATGTCTTTAGCCTGAAATCAATCGTGTAAAAGGCTCTGAAAGATTTCCTGAATGTCGCTTCCCCACTTTTTAGTAGGTATCTTTCTCTAGTAATCCTGGCTGTCTGTTTAACTTGTGAAAAGCCACAAGAAAAGAAAAAAGTTAAATACTGTTTTCATCATATTACTTCCTTGGCTCCTGAAAATTTATATTTAAAGCCCTTTCCTTTATCCCTGAGGGAGGTCATTTTCCTATTTTTCCTGGCATTTCTTCTACTTGCCCTTGATAACTGCTCCTTATATGAATGGTTTACATCCTTCCCTTTGTACCTTTGCTCCTGGAGCTCTTTTCTCATGAAGTATCTGTCAGTTTCCTTCCAACAGACTAACAATCCAGACCCAGTTCAAATGATTCACCTGGCTCCTGCCAAAAGACCCTATTTCTTGAATATGTGCGGATTCTTTGCTGTTCACAGAAGCAGGTGTAAGTTTCTACTTATCTCTTTGGACTTTCTTATCCCTCGCCTCTGACACATCACACCCGTTTATGTGTGGCTGTTCTATAGTCCTCACTTCAACCAAATGTATAATCTACAAGGAAAATGAAATTTTTCTAGTTAGCTACCTCACATCATTATATATTCTCATGAACAGGAAGTATTTAGCAATGTTTTGGAATTTATCTACAGATGCTTATTTTATGAAAAGAGTCCTGCTAACTAGGACTTTGAATTTATACTTACCCTAGAACTTAATTAGGATGATATCTTTAGGATCCACTTATGGGATTGCCTTATAAATGAGAATGTTGCAGATGAGAATTTTCTGTGTTTCATTAAGTAAATACCCTGAGCTGGTGTCCAAGATGATTTTTCCCTGTAATAAAATTTATCCTAAAACTGATAGCATGATAGCAAGGCTACACAATCCACTCAATCCCCAATATTTAAGTTTGCCATGCAGATTTCTGTTCTATTCCTACTTAACTAAAGTCTGGCAAGAAAGGAACTTGGTATCTCAAATAGTCAGACTTTATAGTACCTGGCCTTATAGTTTGGATTTGGAATGTCTCCTAAAGACTCATGTGTTGAAGTGGGAGTCTCCAAAAGCCACAGTGTTTACAAGTGGGGACTTGGGAATTGATGGGATCATGAGGGCTCTGGCCTTGTGATTGGATTAATTCATTGATGGCTTCATAGCTTATTGAACTATCATGTGGTGATAGGAACTTTAGGACATAGGACCATTTTGGAAGAAATCTTTCATTGGGGACCTGCCTTTGAAGGGTGGATTATATAGGCAGCCTCCTCCTTTCTGTCTCTCTCTGCTTCAGGGCCACCTGGAGATGGGCACCTCTGCCCTACCACATGCTTCTTACCATGACATTTTTTTAAAATTTATTTTTGATACTTTTTTTATTATTAGTTGTTCAAAACATTACAAAGCTCTTGACATATCATATTTCATACATTTGATTCAAGCAGATTATGAACTCCCATTTTTACCCCGTATACATATTGCAGATTCACATCGGTTACACATCCTCCACTGTTTTACATATTGCCATACTAGTGTCTGTTGTATCCTCCTGTCTTTCCTATCCTCTACTATCCCCTCTCCTCTCCCTTCCCCTCCCCTCCCCTCTCCTCCCATCTTCTCTCTATCCCATCTACTGTAATTCATTTCTCTCTCGTTTTTTTTCCCCTTTCCCCTCACTTCCTCTTATATGTAATTTTGTATAACAATGAGGGTCTCCTTCCTTTACCATGCAATTACCCTTCTCTCTCTCTTTCCCTCCCCCCTCTTGAGCCTGTTTAATGGTGATCTTCTTCTCATGCTCTTCCTCCCTATTCTGTTCTTAGTTGCTCTCCTTATATCAAAGATGACATTTGGCATTTGTTTTTAGGGATTGGCTAGCTTCACTTAGCATAATCTGCTCTAGTGCCATCCATTTCCCTGCAAATTCCATGATTTTGTCATTTTTTAGTGCAGAGTAATACTCCATTGTGTATAAATGCCACATTTATTTTTATCCATTCATCTATTGAAGGGCATCTAGGTTGGTTCCACAGTCTAGCTATTGTGAATCTTACCACTATGTTTTGTCTCACCACAGACTCACAGTGATTGGGTCAAGTAACTATGGACTGAAACCTTCAACAAAAGCCTAAATAAATCTTTCCTCCTTTTAAGTTGTTTTTCTCAGACATTTTGTCACAGCCATGGAAAACTGACTAACACGGATTGTTTCCTTCCTCTGTTTCTTCTTTTCCTCCAAACCGACAGCTTTCTGAACCTCCTTCTCTTTTTCTGAAGCTCTGTCCCTTCCTGGTGTTCTCCGAGTTCCTCCTTGTTTGGAAGCTATCTCTTTACATCTGCTTTTATTCATTGTTTCAGAAATTTTTAAATTCAGAAGCTATTTGTTTTGTTTCTACACATTAAAAAGTATTTTTCAATCTTTATCCCTGGATGATCCTGAATATATTTCTTTGTACATTATTCTTTTCTTTGTCCCCAAACACCTGCACAGCCCAGGTGATGGCTGACAGGAAGCCATCTTTGGTCTTCACTTTGTCCTATTGACTTATCTTCTCTTGAATTCCCTTTACTTTCCATTTTCTGTCTTTTTCTTCATCTTTCTCCTATTGTCTCTCAGCCCCAAACAAAGATCATTTGCCTACCTTTAATCCTTAAATATTAAGTCATCTATTATATGCCACTGTGATTTTTCTCTGATACTATTGGTGTCTGATTTAATTGGTTTGACATGATTTAATCTTGGGATTTACCTGCAGCCTTCTTTGTAATTCTTTGTTTGGCTAGTGCTCAAGTCTTGATTTTCCTGGGAGTAAGTTTCTGAAAGGAAATACCTAGTTATCAGTGGAATGCATAAAGACCTCATAGTGTCTATTCACAATATTAGGCAAGTAGATTATGTAAATTGACTTAAGATCTCCACTTTCCAGTCAGCTCTGAGCTTCTCATAATAGAAGTTGGGTACTGAGGGGAACAGGTGCAAAGTGCCTATCATTGGTATTGTATGTATAGAAATTTTAGCATGTGTTTATAAATATCCACTTCTCCTTTTTAGATAATTTGGCTTTTCATCTTGAAAGTTCAGTTAAAGAAATGTGGGCCTTTTTTATTTATTTGTAGAACTCGACACCTTTCAGTGCTCTTGTAAAATTTAATTTGTATTCATTGGCTTTTATTCTTGGTACCAAATTTGACATGAAGCATCTCATACCCATATACCAATAATGAGTTGTTTCTTTTCACTATCCTAAACTTCCTATTTCTTTGATTTTTCATTAAAGACTCCTCATCAATAATTTCTTTTTCTTTCTCTTGATTCTTTGTAAGGTCTACAATTACAGTTTCCATCACATACTAAATGAATAAGGAAGAAATTATGCAACATACAAGGCTTAAGTAATTCTTTTGCCCTTAATTTATTTGAAAAGATAGTTTGACAATTAAATATATTGGTCATTTTTTCCTCTAGTTAACTTGAAATGTTTCTGTGAATTAAGATGGAGTCTTAATCCTTGCCATTATTTATTTGGCTAGCGAGATGGTTAATCTAAGCTGTCAATATGATTGAAAGACTCCTAGAAAATTGTGAAATACAATTCTGGGTGTGTATGTGTGAGGGTGCTTCTAGAAATGGTTGGTATGTGGGTCAGTGACCTGAGCGGGGAAAGGCACTAAATGTGGGTACCACCGTTCAATAAGACTGAGGTTCCAGAAAGAACAAAAAGTAGTAGAGTAGTGTGCACTCAGCTCTTCTTGAGCAGGGGCATTTTTTGCTGTTGCCATGGCCCATGGATGTCAGACTCCAGGATCATTCGCCTTTGTATGTAAACTTGCACCAGGGAGCTCTCTGGCCTTCTGCCTTGGATTAGGACTGCATCATTGGTCCCTCTTATTCTGAGGCTACCAGCTTTTTGGACTGAGAAACTACTGTTTTTTTTTTTTTTTTTTTTCCCAGTAAAACAGTCTGCAGACAACCATTGTGGGAACTATCTAGTCTCTGATCATGGGAACCAATCTAATAAATTCCCTCTAATAATTATATATATTAATTCTGTTCAGCTGACTAATACAGCTAAGGCCTAAGTCTTGATATTTCTTGTTTGTTAGGTACCTGGGACCCTGTTTAGTTTGGCTTTGGCTCAGGAATTAGTTTTCCTGAGCTTTGATGGTGTGAGGTCAGTTGGCTTAGGGAGATGTTATAAGAAAAGGTTTGTGACCCAGCACTACTGTAGAGGTGTTGTTGACAATGCTGAGCATCATTTCAGAAAGGTTCTGCTTTATAGTGACTCTTGGGAGAGATGTCTCATAGATCTCAGTACCAGAAAAGACTACACCTTCTGAGCATATGGACATTGTCTATGATAAACCAATCATGCGTTCCCTGTGGAGCTAAATTTGTAATCCTTCTCTGGCAAACACACTGAACCATGTATATTCTAACCTTACTTTAGGCTTTGTCTTATTTTTCTACACTGATTTTTTTTCTTTATCTCTATTTGCTTGATTAATTGTTTAAATTTTATTGTGTACCTATTACCTATTTATAGTAAGACACCATTAATTCTGTTTGGGAGACAGAGGGAATATGAACAAATAAAAACACAGAATCACCTTGCCTATTATTTGCACATTTAAGGACAATGATACAGGTATACTTCTAAGCAGATACTTCAATTTGAGCAAGAGAACTGCCCTGCCCTCCCCCACCCCACAACAACAACAACAACAACAACAAAACAAAACAAAATACAACTGCAGTGCAAAAATGATGGCTGAAATTTGAGGAATCACCCAGATTATTTGTATTTTAAATTTTGTTTATTTTAACCATAATTTTCTTAGAAAGAATTAGTATATTTGAAATAAAAATATGCAATTAGTTATATATCTTAATATTTAAAAAGAAGGCAAGCCTTTGTACTCAAACATATTAAAATGTTTTGTTAATTATAAAGTAATAATTTTATAGGTAATGTTGAAATTATTTCAATAAATCATTGTGGTGGTTCAATATTTAAGTTATAGATAGTTCTTAAATTACTATTATTAGTAGTTATTTTTATAAATCACTTACTCAGGCTTATTTGAAATTTATTGTTTCAGAGTCTTGCATAATTTTATTTTTGTGAAGTTTAAAAAAATTACATAACTCATTCATCCTTACATTATTTAATATCATACACATACTAATTACTACTGCGTTCTACAGACATTTTGAAATTCTTCCAGATATTTTTGTGGCCCTCTGTGTTGCTTTAAGGTATGAAATATTTATAGCTATACCCACACTGTTAGAATTTTCTTCTCCTAAATCTAAGGTTTAAAATATTAGCAACACCACAGCTAGGGTACCCTCTAATGAAAAGGCTAAAGAAACAAAATATATCTGCTAATTTCTAAAAGGAAAGCTACAAATGGTATATGACATTTGCATGTCACATGGCTTGACATGCCAAGGGAACTGGCTACTTCCAATGAATTGTCTAAATAGGGTTCATCAGTGTAAGCAAATAGGCTCAGTCATCTGCTGTTCAGAAACAATCACCCTTCAATTAACTACTGATTATCAACACATAGTAGTTTTGGTAATGGGAAGGGTGCTGTATTGACATGGACTAAAATTTTTTAAAAAGTTTCACAGACCTATAAGCGGGCAGTTAACAATTATAAATTGAATTTTTAAAATGGTTATGATTATGACAATGATAAAATATTTATCATGTTGTAATTTAAGTGCTTTCTAATATTTTTTAAATCAATTTTTCAGAATATTATTATTCCAAATTTACACGTGAGGTAACTGATGAAAACTCACCCAAGGTCAAATAACCAGTAAATTGGCTAACAGGGACATGAACAGATGCCCTCTGGTTCCAGGATGCTCCTCTGTATCCCCATTATATATTAATTGTAATATTCTATGTTATGGTTTAGATGTGAGGTGTCCCCCAAAACTTCATGTGTGAGACAATGCAAGAAGGTTTGGAGGAGAAATGATTGGGTTATAGCCTTAATCTAATCTGTAAAATCGATCCCTGATGGGATTAACCAAGTGGGAACTGGAGGCAGGTGGGGTATGGCTGGAGGAAGTGGCTCACTGGGGGCATCGTATTGGGGTATATGTTTTGTATCTGAAGAGTGGAGTCTCTCTCTCTGCTTTCTGATCACCATGTAAGCTGCTTCCCTCTGCCACACTCTTCCCTCATGACATCCTGCCTTACCTTGAGCCCCGAGGAGGAATGGAGCCAGCCTTTTATGGATTAAGACCTCTAAAACGGTGAGCCGCTAAATAAATCTTTCCTCCTCTACATTCGTTTTGGTCGGGTTTTACAGTCACAGCAGCGAAAAAGATGACTAAAACATGTGACAAGGAAGCATCATTAACTGTTGTTAAATAAAGTTTGATATATAATGGAAGCTATAAATATTAATGTGGAATTTTGGCAATCTTTCATAATTGTAGTAATTAATATAAAGCTTAATAATTTTAAGTTAAAAATCTGTATTAAGTTCTCTTTATAGGACACATTTGTCATTCTACTAGCCTGAAAAATATGAAAGAATCCCTACTGCTATTTACCTTGGTTCACTCAATATAGAGTTACCCTTTTAGAAACAGTTCATCATAAATTAGTGTCTGAGATTTAGGGCATTTTTTTTCTTGCCTTTTATTTATAACCACTGAAAAGTATATGGATCATTTGAAAGAATCACTGATATCCAAAGGACTGATTTCTTTTAAAAAAGTAATCAATCGAAAGTCATCTACTTTGTTTTTAATCTTCCTGGGTAATGAATACTGCTACATTAATTAAGATTTAGGAGATTCACAGGGCTCAGTAGCTGGCCTTAACATAACTATTAAAATAATGTAAGCCTTTAGTTTACTTTTCCTATACAAGGGCTCAACAAGAGTGTCAAAGTTCAGATGATGAACTGAGGTTACAATCCTTAGTGAAATATGGCATGGCTCAGTCCAGAGCACACTTTAAAATCCTGGAGGATAATTATAACCATCCTAGGCCAGGGAAGTCAGAATCAATGGAGGTGGGGTTGGACATTGAACAATTTTATAGTTCTCCACTTAGTACTAATCTGCAGTCAGAGGTTGAAAACCATTAAGCAACCATATTGGAAAAAATTGATTGTTTTCTTTACCACAAAAATCTCTATATATGGCATTTTTCTTCAACTGGAAGTCAAACATGTTTTGAGTTGCATTTTGATTTCTTCTGACTGGCAGTCACAATGCCCCCAGAGGGATTTTTTTTAAACATAAAATTTTAATTTCAAAGTAATTATAAATTCATGGGAAATTGCAAAAGTAGTACACAGAGGACCCAATTACCCTTTCTTTCAATTTCTTCCAATGGTCCATCTTACCTAATCACAATATAATATTAATTAGTTATATAGGAATTAGACAATGGTTGTGTATGACTTGATATAGTTTTATCATGTTTAGACTACTTAGCCATCAGAACAGTCAATAATAGAACTGTGTTTTCACCAAAAAATATCTTTAAACTCCCTGCCCCTTTATAGCTAAAATCAACTCTTTTCTCTACACTATTTCTAACACTTGGAAACCACTAATTTGTTTTCTATCTCTATAATTTGATTATTTTAAGAATACTATATAAAAGAACTCAAAGTATATGTCCTTTTGAGATTTTTTTGAACTTGTCATAATGTTCTTGAGATGCATCCAAGTTGAATGTATCAATATTTCATTCCTTTTTATTGCTGAGTAGTGTTCCAGTGTTTTGGCTATTATAAATAAAGCTGCTAATCATATTTCATTTCTCTCAGACAAATGCCCAGGAGTACAATTTCTGGGTTGTATGGTAAGTGTTTGCTCAATTATCTTAAGCAGACAAACTTTTTTTCCAGAATGGCTGTATATTCCTATCAGCAACATATAAGAGACAAAATTTCTACTTATCCTTGCTAACATTTAGTATTGTCACTTCAAAACAAAAATTCAGCATGATAAGAGGAAGTGTATAGTGATAGCTCATCATGGTCTTAATCTGCATTCTAATATTTAGTGACACTGAATTTTTTTCCACTTCCTTATCATCTATATATCTTACCTTCTTTAATGAAATGTCTTCTCATACTCCCCCCATTTTCTAATTGAATTTTTTTTTCTAATAGTTTTTTAAAAATCTAGATGAATACTTTGCAGATATTTCCTCCTACTCTGAATCTTTTCTATTCATTCTCTTAACAGAATATTTCACAGAACAAAAGTTTTAAATTCTGATCAGGTGCAATTCATTGACTCTTTTGTGGATTGTGCTTTTAGTATCATGTCTATGAACTCTTCATTAAATTCTAGATCCTAAAAATTTCCTCCCCCTGTACTACTTTCTAAAAGTTTTATAGTTTACCTTTTCATTAAATTTGTGATTTGAGTAAATTTTCATAAAAGGTTGGATGTTTAGGTTGAGGTTTTATTTTTTGCCTATTGGTATCCATTGATTTCAACACCATTTGTTGAAAAGACTGTCCTCCTCTACTGAATACCTTTGCACTTTGGCCCAAACTGCATTCCCCATTAGGCCTCTGTTGACCCTTACCTGGCTGGAAGTGAAGAGGTATTTTCTTACTGGTTCCCTTGTGGCCTCAATGGGCATCACTGGCAATGGCTCTGTGGCCACAAGCCACTAGTTTCAATTTGACCTTTCTGTGATGCTTCTCTGACATCAGGTTGAGAATGGTGGAATGCATGCCTTGTTTTGCTGGATGCAGTGGAAATTCAGGTCCCCATGTCCCCTCCAATTGTCTCTCCTCACACCTTTACCATCAGGAATGTATGAGTCTCAACTTTCTTCTCTGCCCTCTCTGATACCAGCTGGAGTGGGGAAAGATTAGTAGCACTCCTTACAGCCTGGCAAGTGTCCCAAGACTAGATTTTCTACCCTTCCTTGTAGGGTGAAGGTGCCATTTTTCATGTAATGTTTGGCTGAGGTAGAGAGGTAGGATTGAATGTTGTGTCTTGCTAGGCTGCCTCTCTCCTGACCCATCAGAAGGAGATGATAGGCTCTTTCTTTTTTTTTCTCAGTCCATTAACATTTTCAGATTGCTGACTTTTCAGTACCCAGTCTGGAATATATGAGGCAAAGAGAAAATCCAGAGAACCCACTACCACATGATCCCCTGAGTTTTGAGTACCATAGCCTGCCTTCTTCCCAGATTTTAGAGTCTTCTTAAGTTTGTATTATATAAAATGTCTAAGATTTTAGTTGTAATTAGTAGGAAAAATAGGGTACAGTACATCTACTGCATTCTTCTAAAAGCAGAGTTCAAAGTGAATCTTGAGTATAATACCTCATTATAATTTAAATAAGACTAACTTCCAAATCTCATGAAAATCTGCCTGCAGTTTTTGAAAGATATGGTGATATACAGAAAATAAATTTTACTTACACATGTAGTAATGATAATTATTTTAGCACTTTCCATATTCTATGTACTTAAACTCACAACAACGTATCATAAGGAGTATTATTACTTTTCTTTTACTAAAAAATATATTAAGCTTAAAGAGATTAAAAAATTTGCCTTTTGTTACTTTGGTTCTCCTAATGTCAGAGCTTGTATTTTTGAACCATAAAGTATTATTATTTTAGCTCTATTTTCAACATTTTTTATAATAATTTAGTGAAAAAATGAAATCAGTGTCCAAGAAATACTGTTGTTTTCATAAAAAGCTTAGACAACATTCTTTCTTTGAATTTGTGCAAGTATTTTTAACTCTGACTTTCAGTTTTCTTAATTTTGATTGGTAGAATCTTTCCTTGGCTAATACCTTTTTTTCCCCCCCGATACAGGGGATCAAACCCACAGTCTCATTGCATGCTGGGAAAGCTTTCTATCACTGAGCTACATCTCTACCCCTTTTCTCATTTTATTTTTGAGAGAGGGGCTCACTAAGTGCTCAGGTTGGCCTCCAGCTTGTGATCCTCTTACTTTAGCCTCCCCAAGAGCAGGGATTATGGATGTATACCAGTACACCCAACCTTTTGGCTAATAATTTTTATAAAATCTAAAAATCCCGAGGAAAATGGCATTTGGAATTTTAAGACAGGAGGAGAATTGTGAGGAATCTGTAGAGTTCAGTCTTCACTAGGTATTCACTAAGTGGGAATGAAAAGAGTAGGCTGTTTTAGAACTCTCATCTTGTATATTTAATATTTATCACCAGATGTACATTCAAAAATACCTGTTTCTGGATACATAGATTATGTGAGTCATGAAGTAGATGCCATGAGCCTTTGAGAAACAAGGCTGACATGACAAGGTGTGAAAAACATTGTCATTGGGTTTTAACGTAGGATGCGCATGTAGACACACATGGCAGGAATCTACTCTATTTAATGGAATTATGTATTTGAGGGCTTTGTTCAATGGTGAATGTCACTGGTTACTGCCCTGGTTTAAGCTCACCTAGGTAGGTAACATCTCTTGTGCTGTTCCATTATCTTGTGCCAATCATTTTTATTTTATCTGCTCTGCAATTCAGTCTGTTTGAATTATTTTATGTTCTCAACTTGTTCAAATTTTCTGAAAGGAAGAACATATTGCCATGTGAAGAGATAATGGATTTGTACATCTGCTGAGGGCTCTTATTCTCACACAGCAACTTCATATGTATATAAAAAAATTCATCTTAAGTTTTATGCTTTTTTCCCTGTTGTTTCCCTCAGCTGTTATCTTTCTTTAAAACTGCATTATATAAATGTCTATAAATGAATAAAGTGATTTTTAACATGTTTAAAACAACTTCATAATCTTTTGTCAAACATTTAAAGTATGACTGTATGGGTGGTTGGGGCTGATGGGGCTGCTACGGTAATAGCATAAATGGGTTTCTATAGGGAGATAACATCTTAACTAATAAGCAATATATGTATTAATTTTTTTTAGTTATAGATGGACATAATATCTTTATTTTATTTATTTATTTTTATGTGCTACTGAGGATTGAACCAAGTGCCTCACAAGTGCTAGGCAAGTACTCTACCACTGAGCCATAACCCTAGCCCATCATATGTGTATGTTAACATATGTATGAGTAATAATTTTTTTTCTGAAAGTTTTTTATGGACCCATGTATACATTTGTTTCACAAACTATTTTCCCGAGACTATTAATTCTATTAGGTAGATTAAACAAATTTAACACATTCCTTTATTGTAAGAATTCCCCAAACCTTTAACACATCCCTGTACATTGTTAATCTTCACGAAGAGAATTTAACAGCTGGAATGTAGTTCAGTGGTGGGGGCTTGTTTAGCATGCACAAGGCCATGGATTAAATCTTTGGTATTGCAGGAAAAAGAAAAAGGGAAAGAAGAGAACTTCCTTAATATATAGTATTTCTGAAATATGTTTGTCCTCTGAACACTTTTTCTTTCATAGTACACATTGGTGAACTTAGTCTATGAGGCAGATTTTGGATGATGGTGCCCTAAACAAATATAATTCAGTGACCACACTCACAGTGCAGATTAGTCAAAAAGATTCATAGGAAAGCGAAGATAGCCAGAACATGGTGAAAATTCAGGTTGTTTCAGATTTCCATATCCTCCATTTATATATATATATAAATATATATATAATATATATATATATATATTTATATAAGAAAAAATTGGTTGTTATGTGACATCCCATTTTTCCTCTTTTGCTCTTCCCTTTTCTGCTTACTGGTCCCAATGCTGATATTCAGAGGACTGTTACAGTCTAATGCTAAGAAGGCAACTTCAAAATAATTAATAAAAAAAAGCAAGAACACAATTTACACAAAAATATTTATAACAACACTATTTTTAGCTGTGGAAAAAAATAGAAAAAAAAAACGCTTAAGACCATAGATTTGGAGACAGGTAAGAAATCTACTGTGGAATACTGTAAGGGCATTATTGCAAAAGATAAACACTGTATGTGAATGAAGTTGTCACAAGGAATTGTGTTAAATAATATCAATGGAAAAATATGAATCCAAATGTTATAACTCTATGCATAATTTATAACTAAATTGGGAGAGCTCAAAAAAGACACATTGCAAATGGAGTTAGATTTTTCCTTTCTTTTTTTCAAACGTTGTTTTCAGTGTTGTTCTAAGTAATTATAAGAAGAAAAATGCTAGCAAGTTTATCTCCTTGTCTCAGGTTGATTCTTCTGGAAGGAGATATTAGATGAGGATTTTGGAGGACAAGATGTTAATGGAAGAGGGAAGAAGAAGGACTGGGTCAAGGGAGAAGCCGAATTTGTTGCCGATCAGCTAATATTTGGCTAGTTTAGCAGGAGCTATGAAGGGAAATAATACTCTTCAGGTTTATTCATTTTTAACCTTAATTTTATTTTTATTATAATTTTTTGTCTCAGACCAAAATGCTGGGGGTTTTAAATCCCTGCTTTGCTTATCATCAGATGTAGGCTGCCTTGAGAAGGGTGTCATCTCAGGAAAGGTGGCTCTTTACAGCTGAAATAGATTCCCAAGTGGCTTGTAGCTGGGCTGCTTGTTGAATCGCACCCCTATTTTTTACCACTTTTGGGGGGACTTCCCCCAGTGGTGTTCTAAGTAATTATTCCCTTTGCAGAAATTTTGGTTTCAGTTGGCAAATTGTTCTGTAATATTCCAGATGGGAGTTGCCCTAGAATAGACCAAGCAACAAATGCCAAGCAAACAGATGAAGATCCAAATGATGGTGAGCATTGATGGCTGGGAAGTGTTCAGCACTGCTGAAAGAGTAACAGTCACCATTCACATACACATTTTTAAAGTTGGCAGAATAACTGATTACTTTAAAAGGACAGATGATCATCACTTTTTTTTTTTTTTTTTTTTTTGCCTCACTTCTCTGTTACTCCCTGGGCAGCTACCTCTTTCTTTCACAGAGCCTATGAAATTGCCTTAATTTTAATTTGTCATTACAAAATTAATACAAACATCCACAAGGAGAAATATAACAACATTTTAAATAAAGATAGGTCAGTAACAGTGCTGTGCTGAGCCATATTAGCAGTAGAGGTAAAAAAAAAAAGAAAAAAAAGATCACTAATACTGATTCTATTCTTTATTAGAAATTTGGTATTACACTCATTGCAGATATTTTACATTAATTTTGCTTTTAAAAAATATGGAATTTGAATTCTATTTCTCTTGATTATTGAGGGTGTTAAAATTTTCTTATTCTTTTGCATCTTCTTAAATTTTTTGGGAGACAATTGCCTTTCTTACATACCATCGTCTTAGGCCTGGTCATTAAAAAGATCCATTTGTTCAAAGTTCATTGTTATTTTCTGTGGGAGGATTGGTCTGATGTGAAATTCTCCTGTTTCTGGAAGTGGAACCCACAGAACTCAGAGGTAATAATTTTTATAATAAAAGACAAAGGCTCCCAAAGGGCCTATGCAGTTTCTCTTACATATATAATGGAACTCTTTTAGTAATTTTGGAGGCTCATCAATTATACCTTGCCAATTTAGAGCACTCTCACCCATTAGACAGATGGCACAGTGTGTGTCATTATCTAGACCCCTAACTCCCTAATGCTGTAAGTGGGTATTAAATATTTGCTTCAGAATTTTTTTTAAGAAAATGAGGGAGTTACTATGAAACAAGAAATATATTAGCAATGTCTGTCTGCCATATTTTTTGAAGAGTAGAATCTTTCTTCTCCTCCTCCTCCTCCTCCTCCTCCTCCTCCTCTTCCTCCTTTTTTGGTACTAGAAATTGAACCCAGGGCACTTAAACATTGAGCTCTTTTATTTTTTTTTATTTTGAGGCAGGGTCTCACGAAGTTGTTTAAGGCCTTGCCAAGTTGCTGAGACTGGCCTTGAACTTGCAATTCTCCTGCCTCAGCCTCATAAGCATCTGGGAATTAGAGGTGTGAGCCACTGCACCTGGTTGAAGAGTAGAATCTTGATCATGTAAATAGTGTCAACAAATACAATAATGTGTATCTGTGGAATAATACTTAATACTATATAACCCCCCAAATACCTTAAGTAGGTCCAGCTATTAAGTATAGCTTTGTTTTCTCATCTTTACCTGAATAGTAAAGTTGATACAATTTTATTACAATATAAAATTTAGGTTAGACAGAAAGGGAACATTCATATAACTAGAAAGAGTAATAAGTATTCATTATTTTTTCAAGTTGCTCTTTCTTCTTTGCAGTGATGGTGATAAATCTAGGGCCTTGCACTTAACAAGCAAATCCTCTACCACTGAGATACATGGTCAGCCTTCATAGGTTCTTAGAGGGGAAACTGACATAATGCATGCCTATAACATAAAGGAATCTCCTCTTTGGATCTTGAATATAACTGGGACATCTGGAGGCTTGCCTCTCCTCTCCTTTTGTGTCTCAACCAAATCCATGTGCTATTCAAATTAATTAGAAAAGTCTTGAAAAGCCACGGAAAACTTTATTAATGTTTATTAAAGGAACTAAGTGAGGTTTTAAATGGGCATCTTACAGGAATACAATTTTCTTACATAAATTTCCTGCAACTCTTCACCTTTACTGTAGTCCCATATTTTGTTTTTCCTACTTCCTCTATGAACTCACTACTTCTGCTCTGTCTCATTCTCTCTGCTCTTCCACAACAATATTCACTTCCTCCTCCTCCCACTTTCTTGTTCCTCTGCTAACAACACAAGTGCCTTCTATTTTCTTCCTTCTTCACTCTGCATACGTCTTTCTGATGTAGAGCAAAACCCTGATAATCTAGCTTCTTTAATTCTGTTATCTAGACCAGTACCTTCCAGCACCCTGCACTAAATCACCATAATGATCTAGAATTCTTTCATAGGTAGGAAAAAGGAGAGATGGTGAACATTTAACTATGAGTTTTGATGTCTTCTATCCCATCATTTATTTATGGTGATATTTCATATTTGGGCAGATTCAAGGATGGAGAGTCTATGGAGACCTATTGGACATTTACCATTTATACACAATTATACTCTAAGATCAATATACAATATTTTTATGCCAAATTCACAATGCATTATTTGATATGTAGACTTAAAATAGAACCTAGGTTTTTACCATCCTTTTCATAATCACTGGATGTAGTTAAGTCTGACACGAAGGAAGAGAGTGTGACATGCTAATTTCTTTTTATCTTGAGATTTTACATGACTGATTATCATGTCAAACTTCTGCCTTCCACAAATAAGTGCTTCAAATATTTCTAAATAGTCCTTTGGGGCTCCGGTCAGGCAAATTACAGAAAGTCTATGAGTATATGTCATTCTTGTCAAGCACATCTGTCAGGTACAGGACTGGTGTCCAGTGGAACATATTTGAAAACCTATTTCCACCCAATCACCATCCTAGAAATAATCCAAAATCAGGAGATAGAGAGTAACATTCTAATTTTATGTCTGAGAATATTAGGAGAAACCAAAAATGAGACTTTGAAGGGGTTTCTGATATTTGTTCTCAGTTTTGTTGCCAAGCTTTGTATTGGTCATGGTATAGTCATTTATGGATGGCAACTACAACAGAAATTGAGCAAGAAAAAGTAAGTAGTAAAAATTGTAAACAAAACAAAACTTATAAGATATTCAGAAGTAGCAACAGTAAACAAAACTACCCCTAGGAAAAGAGAAAAAAGAGGGATCCAGAGACAGAAGACTAGATCTTTCACAAACCTGAGATTCAGGTCTCTGAGGAGGGGTGTTAGCTTGTGCAGGAACCTGCCACATGATACTGGATGGAGGAAGAAAGTAGACGGCACTTTCTGTTGAAGAGCTGTGGGACTGATGCCACAGCAGCTTGCCTGACCTGACATGGCACACTGATTTACTCACCCTTGCGTGAAAAACAGAACTGCAGAGAAAACACTTCATCTTTCCTGTTCTAGCCTTGCAGTTTCTCTCTAGCACCTGCTATTGTCAGAACCTAATACTGAGCCATCTAGAAAAAGAGAACAGGGGGAATAACTGTAACACAAAGCAGGGCAAAAATAATGTGTGGAGATGAGAGGTAGTAAATTAATAACTAGCATGAACCTATTAATTTTTGTCATTTAAACAGTTCTGTCACTAAGCAATATTATCTAATTTTTAATTTGGCACAACAGGATAGATTGAATGATAATATCAACAAAAGTGCAAATCAAATTTCCTAAATATATGGTAAGTGTTAGGTAATATAAATAACTCAGAAGACAAGGGATTTCTGACTAGCTGTTGTTTGTTTATATACGTTATAAAAAAATATGGGAAAATTCTTCTGAGGTCATCTTGTTTAGGCTTCCAGTGTTTATAGGAATTCTGACCACAATTTACCATCTGAATTCTCCTTGAATACGCCTGTGTTAATCAGCTTTATGTCACTGTGACAAAATACTAGAGAAAAACAACTTAAGAGAGGAAAGATTTATTTTGGCTCAGTTCCAGAGGTTTCAACCCATGCTTCACTGGCTCCATGGTTTGTGGCCCTGTGGAAAGGCAGTACAACATGGTGAAAGGTTGTGGCAGAGCAGGAGGCCAGGAGGCCATCAGGCAGAAAGCAGTTGGGGTCTTGGAACAAAATATACCCTTCAAAGTCCCACCCCCAGTGACTTACTTCCTCCAACTGCACCCACCTCCTACTAGCCCACTCAGGTATGAACTTGTCAAGGAATTAATCCATTGATGAGGTTACTGTCTTCATGATCCAAACACATCCCAAGAACTCTATCACTGAGCATTGCTGTTTGGGAGACCAAACCTTCAGCACATGTGACTGTGGGGCACATTCTAGATGTTAACTTTAACAACTTTTAACAACCAGGGGTTAGCTCTAATGATAGCCACTGGCTCATTTAGAAAGCGTAATTTTCAGTATATTTTTTCTAACCCTGTTTCAACATCTGCTTTAAAAATCCACCAACCAACCAACCAACCAACCAATCAAGAAAAAACAGATTTGATTGCCATTGATCCTCATTTTGTCCTATGGGAATGTAATGAAAACTTCTGTGATAACTGTTCTAAAAGCCCAACAAGTATTCGAAGGCTCTGTCTTATCTTGTTTCTGTTAACCATTTTTCATCTGGCCAAGTTTCAGTAACCCATGTCATTGAGGTCATTCATGCTCTTATAAGCTTCATTTTCTTTCTTAACATCTCTTTTAAAATACAGTGATCAGAAAGGAACTTCATTAGTTATTCATGCTAAGATTGAGGCAAAGGACAGTGGATATATCACTTTTAGTATCTGAATACTCTATTTCCATGAATACTGACTTAATATTGACTGTCTTTTTACATAACCATATTACATTTTTGCTTTGGTTATCTCCCACCTCACCCACATACACATTAAGAAAACCTGTTTTTATTTTTTTTAAGTCTCAATGTTCATTAAATTATTTTTCTCTAGAAAAAATATAACAGACCTTGTACCAAGAATAACAGTAAGGACTAAAATGTTTCCCACTTGCCTTCAGACCCTTCAACTGGGATGAGAGGAATAGTTGGTGACAAATTTTCCCCAACTCTTCCAAGTCCCTTCTCAAGCTTTTAGCATTGACCTAAGGTCCAGGAAGCAGAGTTTACCTCTGACTACAGAACCAAAAGTGGAAATTTGATATTAAGCTAAATTACTTTTTAATTATTCTGCAGGGAGAGTTCATGACATACTCATTGCTATATTACTAATACAGTGTGAGAGCCACACCAGGACAGGATTAATCCTTCACAGTGCAGCATTTTGCAATGAATGCTGCCTCCTTTGTTTGCCTGTGCTGAGATCCAGGATCTTGATTGCAGTTGGTAGATACGGTCCAAGAAGCCATGGTATCTATCTCTAGTGACATTTTGGAGGATTCTTTAACTCGGTGTTTTTGATGGCAAGAAAGTGATTTGCTTGAAAATATTCATATTCAAAATATATTTTAGTCTGTTTATTATGAGTGAATAAAATCATCATTCTACTATACTACTCAAATGTAAGTACATACAACAATTTATAAGTTAGGTAGTCATTCTTTCTCTAGATGTCTGCTTGATTACCTCATATCCTTCTTGTCTTAGATTTCATCTTTTCAACAAAGACTGACTTGAAAAACTATTTAATATTGCAAACTCTCTCCTTTGTCCCAGCCCCATAGTTCCTTTCCTATGATGTTTTTTTTTTCTTTCTTATTTTTCAGAGAACTTAACATTTTCTAACACATTGTATACTTTATTTATTATCTTTAATGCTGAATGCTAATCTTTTCCCCCCTTACTCTTCTATCCTCCAAACATGTGTTTTGAGGGCAGGTATTTTTGTCTCCTTGCTTTCTTGGTCATGATGTAATACATTTGTTGTATTTGTAGCATCAACTTTCAATTCCTTCTCACAAGCTACTGATCATACTTGCAGACATGAGTATATTCTATTCTTAGTTCTGGTTGGATCAAATTTTTTTTTTTATTTTGACAGCTTCTCTTCTGTGTGATCCATAGTACTTTTACTCTTAAAGGCTACTCTGGTTGGTATATGGTTATTTTAGCTCCCTTTCAAGCTCTGAACCCTTAAAGCACAACCTTGAGCTGATTGAATTGGAGGTTTTGCTTGCCTTTGAAATGCTCTGCAAAGTGTAAGTGACTAGGTCTGTTCATCGCCTTACTGCCCATTCCAACTGATTCAGCCTTCTCCACTTGACTCTGGGAAGGATTCTGCTTTGTAATTGCCTTCTTTGGTGAGAAAAGTTAGCTTTCTGGTTGGAATCTGCAATAAAACTCATTCCTTAGCATGCAGAACTGTGTTACTTCTTGTGTGGCACCTTAAGTCATGCCTTTTGTGTGAGCAATAACTCTGAAGAATTACTGTTTAACCATTTCCTGTCTGATTTCTGACCAGTGCCTAAGCATTTATGTAAAATCCTCTTTCCTCATTAGTCAGATGAATGAAGGAATATAGGTTGAAATACATGGTTGCTTAGTTAAATATGCGGCTCTATCTAATAAAGACTCTGACACTATATATTCCAGTATTTCTTCTATTTAATAACTTATTAACAGATGCTTTTTTGATTAGAAGACCAGTATAAGACTGGGACTACTTAGCTGTCAGGATTCATAACTTGAACTTCTTATGATCACATTTACTATTTTAATTAAAATGTGGCCACAGAAAGTTGATGGGATATATCATCCTCTATCAATGGGATATACATGTTAAGAAATTTGCCATATATGTAGTATATATTACATGTTATAGATATACATATGCCTATATATATTAAATTCTATAGATTTTACACCTTTTTTATATGAAGTGATTATCTGTGAGCATATTTAATGCCCAAACTTACTAACACATGTAAATATTGGAAGTTTATATAGGTTCAATAAAATCTCTAAAAATTAAATAATGTACAGACAACTTATACTAGAAGTTACGTATTTCATAGTTTATATTTTACAAAATAATAATGAACTATGATTAGTGTCCATATGCCTTATCTTTCTAAACCTCAATTCTACAAATTTAGGACTGTCATGTTTTTTCCCATTTTACAGATGAGAGAACTTAGGTTTAGTGGTGAAATAATTTATTCATGGTGATACAACCATAAAACAATAGAACTGTAAAAGAATCACTGATCTTAACCACTTTGCCCTGCTCCTATAGAGGACTATTCAAGTTATTACTTCTGAGTAGCATTGCTTATGAAAACACATATTTTAGTATATGCAAATGCAAAAAAAGTATTAAATGAATCTGGAAAGAGAATTGCTGGTTCACTTATTTTTGTAATTTCCTAAAAATGAAAGTTACACATCTCCAAGTCAAGTTGACAATAAGTTGGTTTCTTAATAATTTGAGAATAGTATCCACATTCCTTTCTTTGAATTGGAATTGGGATGGATGGAACAAGGCAGAACAATCTTTGTGGATATCTATCTATTAACTTCTTCAAACTGGGCATCTCCCACTTTGTGCTGTTCAGTCAAGGTTAAAGGAGGTCTCTTCTATAGCATGAAAACTATGCAGAAAACACCTATAAGTAGTCTGTTTTCATGGGACTAATTTATTTTTATAGCAGTTCCCCTGAGGTCCTAAACAGAGAACTAACATTGAAGATGGGATTTCCAAGGTAATTATATCTGACAGACAGCCAAAAATGTGAGACAGACATTGAAAAATTATAATAACTTGAAACCCAGAGGTAATACTCCATCAATTCCTACTATGATCAGTTTAGTTTGACACTTTCAAAGCACAAATCTAAGCTATTGAAGTGATTTGTGCTTCATTTCAGTTAAAAAATGCTTATTTTTCCTTGGAAAGTTTCTAAGTTTTGACTTGATTGACAGCCAGTTGATTTTTATATGAGAAAAAGAGGAGACAATGAGATAAATTACAGTTTTATGTCTCTCTGCTTTAAGGAACAAATACTGGTAACTGAACCAGATTCTGATCTAACAATAATGTTTGGTGAAATGATCAGAGTTTGGTCAGGTAGATTTTTAAATTTGTGACAGCCAATAGGACCATAGTATCTATAATTTATCAACAAAACAAAAACAACCACAGAAATTTAACTGCTTTGGTTGACATCATGGTCTAAATACGTTTTGAAGTGTTCTGCTTTTGTATGGGCAGCTTTTGGATAAAAAAATAAAATTACCAAATGGTTAAATAATAAAACCTTAGATACCTGTGCTGGATAGCAATGGGGAGGGGAATGTGTAAGTCTAAACAGGATGATCCCAAAGTCCAAGGCCTATATTAGATAAGGGACACTCATTATCCTTGTTATATCAAAGCTGGGAAACTGTTCTGTTCTTATCTTGCCAAAAGCTACAGGGAGATAAAAACTCCTCCAGCTGCTACATTAAATCTTAGAAAAAAACTGTACAAAACTACAAACATAAACGGGTCACCTCCAGGAAATTGGTAACTACAGTTGCCATTTTACTCAGTTATCATCCATGTAGGTCAAGGCTTAAAATGAAATAATGAGGAGAGTGTATTTTTTTTTTCAGGGAGGGTAGAGCTTTGTTTATGCAATCAATTTCAGACAATTTCTCACATTCCTGTTTTTCTCAGAAATACAATTGACAAAGAATCTGTACCGAAAGAGTGAACTTGGAATAAGTGCAGAAAGAACCAATTTCTTTATTTACTATCAGAAGTCCTAATACAAAGGAGCTGAACTTGAAGCAGACAGGCATGGGAGGCAGTGAGAATAATCTGCTGGTAAGGAAAGAAGATGTCAGTATGAGCTCATCCCAGACCTGGGCATTTCCCAGGGGCTAAGGGACTATATTCTAATAAGGAAGGATGGATTAATCAATCAATTCCAGAACAAAGCTATTTTGTTTAGAAGCTTATTACATTATATTTACCTCTTAAGCAATATATAGTTCTTAATGTATATTATATGGTTTATTCATTATTAATAAAGTTGGGGGTATTTTGATAGAGTTCAAAGTTTGAGTGTTCCAAGTTAATTGTGACAATACATAATAAAGTTTAAATGTCATGATATTAATAATGTTTAGAAAAGTTAAAGTATTTAACTAGGTAAAGATACATACTTATTATGTATCTTGTTAAAGTATGTATCTTGTTAAATGTCTGGATGGATTTCCAGACATTATTTAATGTAAACAAAATAGATAATCTGGGAATAAAGTCTCTTCCTATCTTCCTGTGTTACAAGTTACACAGGTGACTACTGTGTTTTGTGATAAATGCTAGTTAAAGTAGGAGGAGGCAGCTGCTTTGCAGAATGCAAACTAATCTGCCAGTTGTTCAAGGTGGTTGCTAGACCACTTGCCTCTAAATAGATAACAAAACACAATCCTCTTGATACAACTGAGGACAACAGTCACTAGGTGCCAACCTGGGTATGTATTTTCCTTTTTATTTTTATAAACAATTGCACACAATTACACAGACTTTTAAAAGCATTTTAAAAGAGGAATACATTGTGTTCTGGAGCATGGTATTTGCAGAAACATTTGAACAGTACATGATCAGATATGGGAAAGTACAAGATAAAACAATAGAAACCATTGTTACAGCTTAGTGTTAAAATATCGAAGTGTGAGACACATGTAACTTTTTTCATGGTAAGAGGAGTTTCTTACAATTTCAGCTTATGTAAAGGCATTGCTAACCACATTTGGACTGGATCAAAAGAAAATTCTTCCAATCAGGTCTTAGAAACTCCTCTATAGCAGATAGTGTTTTATTTACTAGAGCTGTCAGAATTCAAACACTAAACCATAGTAATAGTTGATGTGACACTTTATAAATAGCATAAATCAATTGAAAAATGAATTACTCATGGTTTCTGACCAAAATAAAATAACAATGATAAACTCATCACAAAAATGTCTAGAAATGGAGAATAATGTGACAAGGGCAAAATATTGGAATCAGATTATGCAAAAGGCAAAGCTATGACTTTGAAAGAAGGAAAGTTTACTTTTACATGAAATGTTAATTCTAGAGCTGCTCCAAAGTAAGGCATGTTAAATGTTTGGGACCACTCAAAATATGTTAAACATGTTTACATTTAGTATCTAATTGGTTGAAATTCCACACATACTCAGGACATGGTGGTATGGTTTATTGGGTTGATATTTAATTCTAATATGATCAGAAATCATATTTTTCTTTTTACTTAAAAAACTTTGAAAATAGTATTTTGCTAAAAAATCAATTTATAATGCTTGAAATGCTGAAATTTCAAGAATAAGTTTTCTATTTAAACATTATAGAAAGTCCTTCCTATTTTTCATGGTACACATATACATTTTTCTATTTGTTCAGTTATGCCTATAGTGCTGGGAGGAAAAAAAAAACAACTAGGGCCCAGCAGAACATGCAATTCATACATTTAGAATAAGCTGATTGTATTGCCAAGCAGAGGAAATACCTGAATACATGCAGGTAGCCAGAAAATGATTACAAGGTTATCCTTGGTTTTCACCATTGAGACTACAGTTGTTAAATATCACTCTACTTTTGGTAAATAGGCAGCAGATATTCCATTTGCATTGGTAGTTGCATTGAGCTTAAGATGTCAGAAAAACTCTGACATTTGGTTCTTTCATAGCTCTCTATCAGGCTTACACTGAGCTTTTTAATTTTTTCCCCTTAAGTAATTCTTTATTAATAGCTCCTAAGGATTCCCTGAAAGTGGATCCTGTGATCAGTCATGTCTTTCAACATTCTTCAGTGAGGTTAGGTTAAGTTAAATTTTCCCATGATGACGATGACCAATATTTCAACTTCTGCTCAAATATCTGAATCTTGTATATTTCTTTTTGCATGATTCCTTGCATCTTACACAACACGAGCCACCCACTGGGAACTCAGTAAGTACATGCTAAAATATAGCAAGGTCTCCCTCACAAACACTAGGCTCTGTTGGATAGAGACAGAAGTTCCCTCTCTGTTTAGGCAGAATTTAGAGACATCTCCATATTGTCCTCTCCTATTTCAGTGTTACAGATCACACAACATAAGCTACCTTGATGGCTTGTCTTCTCATCTTACTTCCTAGCTCACTCAAGTGATGGTAGTTAGTGGAAGGACTCAGAGTTGCTTCTTGAATATAGAAGGAAGGTTGGGAGTAGCCTTGGACTGCTGATGCCCTATACCCCTTTCATCTCCACTCTTCTATACACCCTATCTACCCACATTCTTCTTCCAGGACCTTGTAGCAATAGCTTCCACAGGATTACCAGGGGAAGTGGAGGCTCCCATACCTGATGCAAATGATTATTGTACAATAGACATGCCCACATATTCAAAGATGAAACTCCAAATGTGTTTTTCCAAAAGAAACATCATTCCACTTAATACTTTTCTCACAACAGTACTGGTTTTTAGTATGCTTTAGTAGCCCTATGAAGAAAATGAAGAACTGAGACCAAACTCTGAAAGTTACTACTGTCTCAAAAAGTACTTTTATTTTATATGTTTTAAAAAATATTTGAAACAGAATCTCTTCAACTCGGCAAATAAAACTCTGAATTTGATCTGTTAATTAGAGAAGGGTTTTGGTGGGTCCTCTCGTATGTCCCCCAAATCCTGCCATTGGGATTGAGGCACTCATTTCAGCTTCTGGCTGTATTGAACGATGGCTTAGAGAAGAGTCCTATTCTAGAAATTTCCTCCTTTCAAAGGAAACTGACTTACTTAATCTATGTCAATGTTTTTCTTCCTCTCTGGAGTCAGTCCTCATCCAGAGACTTGCCAAAGGAATCAAAGACCTGGGCCCCTTTTTAATTTGGGACTACTCTGAAGGGTTGTCCCACCTCCAGGGTTTCCTGAGAGGTTTTCCTTGCTACTGCTTCTCAGTTCACCTCCTATTGTGAATATTATTTCCACAAATTCTCCCCTCAAAGTCTCTTCTACACAATTTTTCATCTCATAAAAAGTCCAACTTAAATCAGTTAACATAATACTGTATTGCGGTCAGCTTAATGCTAGTTTAAATGATTTCTCCAAACACCCAATGCTTCTCCTTCATATTGCATATAATAATTATATTAGCACTCACACAATTTTTATTCAAACAATATGTATACATGATTTAAAAGTAAAAAATACCACAATATTTACAGCAAAAATAGCAGTTTCCTGTCCCATGATGCCCTTGGGCCTTAGATTGCAGTTTCACAAATTTTTGAAATTGTAGTGGTTATTTACTGACTTCCTACTATGAAGGATTAATGTGTGGACCTCTTATACACACTCCTCCATATTCCCTCCCTATCGTTCTCCTATTAGCCAGTTGGAAAAACAAATATTGTTTAGGGCATCATTAGTATACACCATTCTCCTGAAAAATCTTCATTGCTAAACCACAGACTATATTTTGGTTACATTTCCTTTCCCTTCTTAAAATGGTTTTTCTTTGAGGTTGATCATTTTGTTTTGTTTTTAAAATTTTGTTTAGTTTTCTTGGACCTATTGCTAATTCATCTCCAAACTTTATGTAAATTGCTTTCCACTATGGTGAAGCATATTTTCTCCATTTGTGAACATATGGCATCTGTCTTGATGACTCCCTGTTCTTCCATTTGTGCTTTGTTCCTGGGCACAGCTGTCATCTGGAGCCTCCTCTTCACACAGCCCTGGTATCTGCCATTCTCTGGAGTTGAATTCTACGTATCTTGCATTGTATGCAGTCCTTCTTCTTGGCTTATTCCCTTTGTCTTGCTGGAGCATGTTCTCCAGAACTCTCCTGAGAATGGGTGTACCTTTGGAATTAATTATTGAGGTTATGAGTACTTGAATTTGGGTCTATTCTAGTCTTATGCTTGTTTGATAGTTTTGTTGGGTATAGATTAGAAATAATCTTTTTTTTTTCTCAGAATTTAAAGGCATTTCCCCACCATTGAAAATTATAATGTTGTTCTGGTTCTTTGTTTTCATTTATTTGTTTTTGTTTTTGTTTTTGTTTTTGAGGTGGAAAATCACTATCTTACTCAGGCTGGCCTTGACCTTCAGGGTTCAAGGTATCCTTCAGCCTTGGTATTGTAAGTAGCTGGTATGCCACCAGGCTTGGCTTGATTCTTTATTATTTGGATGTTACCTTTTTTGTTTTCTTGCTTGTGTTTCCCTCTTGCATACTCCTTTCTGAAAATATCTTTTATTCCTCATGTTTTGAAATTTATTAATGTCTCATTGTAGGTCAGTTTCTATTCATTGGATGGGAAATTCTGAGTTCTTTCAATCTGAAAATTCTTAAGCTTCAATTCTGGGAAAAATTTTGGTATCATTTTATTGATAATTTCCTTTATCCTTACTTCACAATACTTTTGTTCTAGAATTATTAGACATATCTTCTGAAATGACTCTCATTAAAAATATTTCTTCTTAAGGACTTCTTTTGTCTTTGTGACCTTTGTTTTATTTTACTGGAAATTTAATTTATTCAATGTGATCTCCCAAACCTGGTAAATTCTGCTAAACGTATTTGTGATTGTCCAAGGATTCTATCCCTTCCTCACCTGATTTTATTATACTTAAAAATGCTTTTATTAGGGCCTTATGTTTATACATAACAGTGGTTCATTTTGATGTAATAACACATCCATGAAATTTAATTTGATCCATTTCAGTCCCTAGTGCTTCCTCTTTTCCTCCTTTCTCTTACTCTATTCTCCTTCCTCTGCTCTACTGGTTTTCTTTCTTTCTTTATTTTAAAATCGGTGCTTCATAGATATACATAAAGGTGGAATTCACTGGAGCATATTTATACATGTATATAGTGTAATTGTGTCAGATTCATTTTGCATTTCCACCCTCATCCTTCCTCTTAACCTTCAATATAGTTTCTCTACGTCACTGATGTATTTTTATTAGATACACCTACTTTTACCCTTACTTTTCTCTTGCTTCTACATAGGAAAGAAATGACTCAGCCCTTGACTTTCTGAGTGTGACTTTTTGCACTTAGCATATATTCTCTAATTTCATCCATATACTGGCAAATTTCATAATTTTATTCTTCCTTATGACTGAGTAAAACTTCATTGTATATACATATACCACATTTTCTTCATCCATTCATCTGGGTACCCAGATTGGTTCCATAACTTGGCTATTGTGAATTTCTGTCCTATAAACATTGATGTGCCTGTATCCCTACACTATGCTGATTTTAATTCTTTTGGGTAAATCCTGAGGAATGGGATAGCTGGGTCATATGATGGTTCTATTCCTAGTCTTTGGGGGAATCTCCATACTGCTTTCCAGAGTGGTTGTACTAACTTGAAATCCCACCAATAATGCCTGAGTGTACCTTTCCCCACACATTCTCACCAGTATCTATTATTTGTATTCTTGATTATTGCCATTCCAACTGGAGTAAAAAGAAATCTCAATGTAGTTTGATTTTCATTTTCCTTATTGCCAGGAATACTGAACATGGTTTCATGTATTTGTTGGTTATTTGTATTTCTTCTTTTGAAAAATGTCTGTTTAGTTCCTTTGACCATTTGTTGATTGGGTTATTTGTTGCTGTGGTGTTAACTTTTTTGAATTCTTTATATATCTTGGATATTAATCCCCTGTCATAGGAGTAGCTGGCAAAGATTCTTCTCCCATTCTGTAGTCTCTCTCTTCACACTTTTATCATTCTTTTGCTGTGCAGAAGCTTTATAATTTGATGCCACCCCTTTATGAACTCTTGGCACTATTTCCTGAGCTCTAGGGATATTGTGAAGGAAGTCAGTGCCTGTGCCAATAGGTTGGAAAGTTGACTCATTGTTTTCTTACAGCAATTGCAAAGTTTCTAGTCTAATTTTTAGATCTTAATTCATTTTGATTTAACATTTATGCAGGATAAAAGATAGGGATCTAATTTTATTCTTCTGCATATGAATAACCACTTTCTCAGAAGCATTTGTTAAAAAGTTAACATTTGTTAAAGCTATCTTCTTGTTAAAGAGACAAACCAGGGTGCTGGGTTATGTCTCAGTGGTAGAGTGCTTGCCTCACATGTGTGAGATAGTGGGTTTGATTCTTAGCACCATATATAAATAAATGAATAAAATAAAGGTCCATCAACAACTAAAACACACACAAAAAAAAAAAAAAAAGAAGAAGAAGAAGAAGAAGAAGCCTGGCTCAGTGGAGCACGCTTTTAATCCCAATGGCTCAAGAAGTGGAGACGTGAGGATCATGAGTTCAAAGCCAGGCTCAGCAAAAGTGAGGTACTAAGCAACTCGGTGAGACCCTGTCTTTAAATAAAATACAAAATAGGGCTGGGGATGTGGCTCAGTGGTCGAGTGCTCCTGAGTTCAATCTTTGGTTACCCTCTTCTCCCCCTAAAAAGACTATAATCTCTCCAGAATACATTTTGGCACCTCTGTCAAATCGGATGATTGTAATATGGTTCATTTCTATGTCTACTGTACCATTCCATTGGTCTTCATGTCTTTTTTTTAAAGAGAGAGAGAGAGAGAGAGAGAGAGAGAGAGAGAGAGAGAGAGAATATCTTATTTGTAGATGGACACAACACAATGTCTTTATTTTTATGTGGTGCTAAGAATTGAACCTGGGTCCTGCACGCCCTAGGGGAACGCTCTAACGCTGAGCCAAATTCCAGCCCCTTCATGTCTATTTAAATGCAAATACCATGCTGTATTTGTTACTGTAGCTCTGGAGTATAATTTAAAGCCAGGTATTATAATGCCTCCATTATTACTCTTTTTGTGCAGGATTGCTTTGGTTATTCTGAGTCTTTATTCTTCCAAATGAATTTTGGGAATGTTGTTTTCCAGTTCTGTAAAGAATGTCATTGGTATTTTGATGGCAATGACATTGAATCTGTATAAAACTTTTGATAATATGTCTGTTTTAATAATATTAATTCTGCCTATACAAGAACATGGGAGGTCTTTCTTTTCTTTTCTTTTCTTTTAAAGAGAGAATGAGAGAGGAGAGAGAATTTTTTAATATTTATTTTTTAGTTCTCGGCGGACACAACATCTTTGTTGGTATGTGGTGCTGAGGATCGAACCCGGGCCGCAAGCATGCCAGGCGAGCGCGCTACCGCTTGAGCCACATCCCCAGCCCCATGGGAGGTCTTTCTATATTCTAAAGTCTTCTTCACTGTCTTTCTTCAGTGTTGTATAGTTTTCATTCTAGAGGTCTTTTATTTTGATTTCCAAGTATTTATTTTATTTTTTTAGGTTTTGTGAAAGGGACAATTTTCCTGATTTCTTTCTTACAAATTGCTGTTGGAGTATAGAAAAGCTATTGATTTATGAGTATTGATCTTGTATCCTACTACCTTGCTAAATTCACTTATCAAGTATAGAAGTCTTCAGGTGAAGTTTTTGAGTCTTGCACATGTAGGATCATGGCATCAGAAAACAAAGATAATTGGCTTCTTTTCCTATTAACATCCCTTTAATTTCCTTTTCTTGCCTGATTGCTCTGGCAATTGAATAGGAGTGGTGAGAGTGGGCATCCTAGTGTTTTCCTGATTTTAGAGGGAAATACTTTGCTTTTCTATGTTTAGTATGATTTAGATTTAGGTTTGTTATATAGAGCCTTTTAAACATTGAGGTAAGTTCCTTCTATCTTTAGTTTCTCCAGTATTTTTTTTTAACATGAATTGATGCTGGATTTTGTCAAAGGCCTTTTATGCATCTATTGAGTATTGAGAGGATCATAGATTCTTGTCCTTAATTTTACTTATGTGGTGAATGACATTTCCTGATTTGTGTGTTTTGAATTAACTTTGCATCCTTGAGATAAAACCCACTTGATCATGGTATACTACTACTTTCTTAATGTGTTTTTTAATGTGGTTTGCTACTATTTTATTAAGGATTTTTGCAACTATTTCACCAGTAATATTGGTCTGTAATTTTCTTTTCTTCATAGGTCTCTGTCTGGTTTTGGTATTAGGGTTACATTGGCTTCATAGAAATTATTTGGGAATATTTCTCTCCTTTTCTATTTCATGAAATAATTCGAGGAAGGCATCAGTTTTTCTTTAAAAATCTGGTAGAACTTGGCTGAGAATCCATTTGGTCCTGGGATTTTCATTCTTGGAAGGCTTTTAACTGCTGTTTCAATTTCATTACTTTATATTGATTTATTTAGGTTTTCTATATCTTCCTGGTTCGATTTGGACAGGTCATATGTGTTTAGACATTTATCAGTCTTCTAGATTTTTTCAACTTATTGGAGTATAAATTTTCAAATGATCTAATTTGAAAAAGTTCCTAATGATTTCTGGATTTCAGAAGTGTTTGTGGTTATATCTCCTATTTCATCTTTAATTTGTTGATTTGGGTCTCTCTCTCTCTCTCTCTCTCTCTCGTTAGTTTAGCTAAGGGGTTATGAATCTTGTTTATCTTTTCAAATAATAACTCCATGTGGCATCAATCCTGTGTATTTTTTTGTGTTTGTGTTCTCAATATCATTAATTTCGTCTCTGATCTTAATTACAAGATCATTAACTCATTTTGGAGTTAGTTTGTTCTTCCTTTTCTAGGGACTTGAGATGTAGCGTTAGATTATTTAATTAGGATTTTTTTTTAAAGTAGGCACTCAATGCTGTAAACTTTCCACTTAGTACTGACTTTATACTATCCCAGAGAATTTGATGTTATATCTTTGTTCTCATTTGTTTCTAAGAATTTTTTGATTTGTTATTTCATTTCTTCTATGATTCACTCATCATTTAAGGGTATTGGCCAATCTCCATGTGTTTATATAATTTTCTTTGCTGTTTATTTCTCATTATGCTCTAATAAGATCTATAGGATTATATATATATATATATATATATATATATATATTACTGTATTTGCTAAGATTTATTTTTTGACCTAGAATATGATATATTTTGAACAAGATTCCATGAGTTGCTGAGAAAAAAATTAATTCAGATGTTTTGGGTTGTTAGGTCCATTTGATTTATAGTATTAATTTTATCAGAATTTTTTTTGATTCTGTATCTGGATGACCTATTGCAAAAAGGGTTTATCATAATCACCTAGTATTATTAATTGGGGTCTTTCTGACATTTAATGTCAAGAAGTTTTTTTAAACTTAATTAGATACGATTACATTTCTGGCATAAATATTTGCTATCATTATATCTTCTTGTTGTGTTGTTCCCTTTACCAGTATGCAGTGACCTTATTTATCTCTTATAATTAATTTTTGACTAAAATTTGCTTTGTCAGATATAGGAACAGCTATTTCTGCTTGATTTTGGACTGCATTTTCATAAAATATTTTTTCATCCTTTTACTTTCAGCCAGTATGTATCTTTGTCTATGGCATGAGTCTTTTGCAAACAATATAGAGTTGGATTGTGTTTTTAAATCCATTCTGCTATTCATGTTGCAGACCGTGTACTTTCATTGTTATTATGGATAGATGTTTATTATTTTCTGCTATTTGGGTTTGTTTTCTATATTAATTCAGTCCTAATCTTCGTTTCATTTGTTGCTCTTCTAGAGAACCTCTTGCCTTTGAAGGCTTTGGGGTTTGTTTTTCTGTTCTTCTGTTTGAAGTTTATCTTTGAGTGCTTGTTGTAGTGCTGGCTTCGTGGTCATGGTTTCTTTTAGTTTATCCTTATCTTGGAAAGATTTTAATACTTCATCAATTCTGAAAGATAGCTTTGATGAATATCGCAATCTTGTTTGGCAATTGTTTTTTTTTTTTTTTTTTAGAGGGTAGAATGTCTCATTTTAATCCCTCCTTGATTTTAGGGTCTAATATGAGAAGTCAGAATTGAGCCTTATTGGTTTACCTTTATGTTACCTGATGTTTTTCTCTTGCATTGTTACCATTTTTTCCATATTTTCTATGTCAGGAATTTTGATTATAATGTGTCGTAGATAGATTACTTTTTGATCTTTTCAATTTGAGATCCTATAAGCAACCCATATGTGGATGTACATCTCATTTCTAAGGTTAGGAAAATTTTCTGTTATTATTTAATCGAAGAGTTTCTTAATGCCATTATCTGATATCTCCATGCTCTCTTCTATCCCAATAACTCTCAACTTTGTTCTCTTTGTGTTGTTTCAGAGTTCTTGTATATTCTTATTAAGATATCCCCCTTTATTGCATGCTGAATATTCAAGTTTATATACTCTTTCTTTAAGGCTTGATGTTCTGTCTTCAAGGTCTGAAGTCTTATTTTATACATAATCTAATCTGTTGATGATACTTCAAAGTGAATTTTTTTTTTTTAGAGAGAGAGAGAATGAATCTTTTTTTTTATTTTTGTAGATGGACACAATACAATGCCTTTATTT
Organism: Ictidomys tridecemlineatus; assembly: GCF_052094955.1. NCBI lineage: Eukaryota > Metazoa > Chordata > Mammalia > Rodentia > Sciuridae > Ictidomys > Ictidomys tridecemlineatus. Next base: position 148,113,666 of record NC_135483.1, on the reverse strand, counting down.
TTATGTGGTGCTGAGAATTGAACCTGGGTCGCGCCCGTGCTAGGTGAGCACTCTACCGCTGAGCCACAATCCCAGCCCTTCAAAATGAATTTTTAAGTTAATTCATTGTGCGTTTCATTTTCAGGAGTTGTGATTGGTTTATTTTCAGTATTTCTGTTTTCTTATTGAAATGGTCTTTCAACATCTGTATTTGCTGTCTTAATTCATTCCTTAGATATTCTTTTAGTTCACTGAACATTTTAGTAATCAGCTTTTCGTACTCTTTCTCTGGAATTTTATGCACTTCCATATGTGTGGCTTTCTTATTGGGGGATTATAAATTTTGACGGGAGACTTGTTTACCTGTTACCTCATGTTTTCAGAGGTCTTGGACTAGTGTATCTGTTCAGATGACCTCCTCTTTCTCTTTTATATGTACATCCTTTGGTGTGTGGTTATCTTTTTTGATTCTGGGGTCTCTGTTTTTGTTGTATGAGTAGATAGATATCCAGGAGTGAAAACTGAGGATGCCCTCTAGTTGTACTTACTTGGAGCCTGATTATTTATTTGGGGGTTTTCTTTCCCTTATTCAATGTTTTAAAACATTGTTGAGGCTCAAGTGGGGATAAATCCTATGTGAAGTGAGGTTTGCTATCACTTGGCTGAATTGTGAGTGTTGCTCACATCAGAATCTCTATCATCTGATGTTGTCCCAATCACGTCCCAGCACTTCTTAGAGAAGGTGGGGTCCAGGAATGGCAATAGTGTTAGCAACCAATGCACAGCCTTAAAATAATGCCCTGTAGATCTATCAGATAGTGAAATTACAGTTCCTTCAGTGAAGGGAACATAGGGCAGGAAACAGAAGAAAGTTTGAAATATTTAAAAAGTAAACAGAGGAGAAGCAGGATAGAAGTAGCTGGTGATGGCTATATAGAAGGAGAGGTAAAATAACTAAAAGTAATAAAATAAAGAAAGAGATAAAGAGGGAACAGAAAAAAAATGGCTATTTGTGGGGGAATAAAGTGAAGAAAGGGAACAAAAAGAGAGGTACAAACAAATCAAAGATCAAACTAAATCAAATCTATATACAGGTCAGTGAAAACATGCATACACACACACACACCTACACAAACCACACACTCATACACACAATCACACAGAATGGAAAAAAGTATTTAAAAAAATCAGAACTAAAAGTTAAAATTAAAAATAAGTTAATAGGAAAAAAAATCCTAATGATAAATAAAAGCCTTGCTTCTGCTGAGTTGGTCAAAACTGTTGGCAAGGGTGCATGTTCATTGTTTATGTTCCTGTGCCATTCTTTGATTTCTTTTTGGGTTCTGTAACTCTTGGGTCAAGGGCTAGGGGTTGTTAAATCCTGGTGCTTTGTATTTCTTACCAGGCTGCCAGACGTTGTGGACTGTAGCCAAAGCTGGTTGTAGTAGCTCTCAGCGTCCCATCTCATAGTACACGATAGGATAGACTGGGGAGTACTGAAAAATGATGTACTCCCAGAGTGGGCTTGATGCCGAGTTCCTAGTGGGAAGTTCCTTCCAGTGGGTGGGGTTTAGTTCTGACTGTCCTTAGGAACTCTGTCAGAGGGTGTTCAAAATTAGACCATACCCGCTGTTGCTGGGCAGATTCAGATCTCTGCTGAATATCTGAGTCTCAGGGACCTTCTAAAAATTCGACTTTTAGGGTGAGGGTCTATCTCTCTGTAGGACTCACATCCCACCACCATGGATATGAATTACCCAGAATCAAACCTAGAGTGCAGACAGCCTGTCTGACCAGTTTCTGATGTGTTTCCAGTTGCTTATATGGGCTGCCAGCAACAAAGGGGCTTTCTCCCCTCCTATTCCTAAATAGGAATCTGGGCCCTAAAATAGGCAACTTCTGGGTTAGACTGGCAATACTCTTTTTGAGCTCCCAATCTCCTGCCTCTGCCCTCTGCTATATGGGCTCTTACAGATAATTACTGCCTGTGACTCTGGTTCCCCACGTGACTTTCCTCCCATCTACCAAGAAATTTTTCACTCAGCAACTTCCTCCACCATCTCTGGGTCAGTTAAGATCAGCCTCCTTCTCTATTTCATTCCTCTCTCTCTTCCTGCCTTCATCTTTCCCTCTAAAGTGGACTGGGAACATGGACAGTGCTACCACCAGCCAAACTGGTGTATTACTTATTTAATGTTCCAAGCTTCTGATTTTCTGCATCTCTGTGATTATTTCACTGTCCAATATCAAATTTCAGTGAATTCCCTCAGTTGCTCACCTGGATGAGAAGCAGCCCTGCTGCTGCCCAAATCTTGAGCTGAGGAGCAGTTGGAGAGTGCGTCCTTCTCTCATCTTCTCCTCTCCATTCTATTCTTGCTTTATGAATGCAACATCCCTTATTTCTTCAAAGAGATTTATTATAGTTGCTTAAATTGTCTTCTGGTCTCTTCATGGTTCTTGTTTTTGCTCATTTGCTTATTTTTATATTTTGGTCTGGTCTTAAAAATTAAATCTCATCAACTTATATCTGGTGCTCTTTGGCCATGGATTCATATATAAAAGCGAGACATAGAAAGATAAACTGTAGATTCTGTGTGCACAGGCGAGATTTGCCAACTGTGGGACTCACTGTGAAGGGCTTGGTATTGCAGGACATTCCTTTGATGACCCAAAATGTCAGTATGGATAGCTTCAACAGCTCCAGAGAGTAAACCACCTGGTCAGAATTGAGAGGTCTAATTATTATTTAAACAGACGTTTAATCAGCCTGATAGTCTTCAGCCTCACCTTACACACAATCGATCATAGATAGTTTGTGCTTTTTCCAAGGTTTTTGTGAAATGCCAGTCTCTTAACCAGCTTATCTTTTAATCACCACCATCCACTGTCCCCAGACTTTTCTTCTTCTCCCTACGCAGGTGCTCAGCCCATAGGACAAGGTTGATAACTAATCCAGGTTCCAATATACATCATTTTCCATTTTCTCAATTTTATACTACTTATTTATACTATTTATTTATACTACTTATTATATGTACTCTCCTATTCTTTCTATTTTTAATTTTTACTGTCATTTTTGTGGAAGGAGAAGACATATACTATTGCGTTCTATCAAGGCTAACTGAAGTTTATCATCATTTGTTTAATTCTGTCCTCTCTGTTCCATGTCTATCAGGTTGAACTTTGAATTTCTAGGACTAGAGTAATGACTAATACAAGGAAGGGGCTTTAAAAAACTTTGTTAAGTTGCAGTGATGCAAATTTATTTCGGTATATGTGTGGATGTCATCTAACTAAAACTGACCTCAAATTATAAATTATTTAGTAATAACGGGGACATGATTTTTAAAAATTTTGACAGGGTTGTGCTGTTGTGGAACAATGGAATGTGTGGGATAATGGTGTGATCAGCTAAGACTAGTGCTGATTAATCAATTCTAAAATGAACATTGAATTTGTACATACCAGAATGATATGAAAGTTCCATCTCTTTTTCTCAACTTTTTAAAAAAGGCAATTCACATCTTGAAGAGAAATCACAAAGATTGTTAATGCCTTGGTAGATGATTAAGCATTAATTTGAACTTATATGATATATTTAAGTAAATGATTGATTAAAGAAAGCATTATGTTTAGAAAGTTTATTTTTATAGTGGTATCTACCCTTAATGTTGACATTTTTCAGAAGAGCATTTAGATATCAGACTATTCCCATAATTAGAAAATTAAATTATAATATTTTTCTTCAGTAATTAGCAATTTAAAAATTGCACATAGAAATATGAATATGGTCTTGCATGGCAAGTAGGGAATGACACTTTAAAAGTTGTAAAGTGTACTACTTTATATACAGACTATTTTTAGGGATGGGGTTTGAAGTGACATACAGATAATTCATCAGGGTAAAAATTCAGTTACTTGATAGTTTTCATATGTTGTGCATATCTTCAAAAATCTAAAATTGTACTGCTACAAAGTTAGCCTACCACATGCCTTACTCTGCCATGCAACATATGGCCTGGCATACAGCAAAAATCACCAAAATCTGTGTCAGTGCCTTCTGAGAAAGTGAGAATTGTCTCTGTAGTAAAGCAATGTTGGTAAATAAAAATGAAGCCTTAACTTTCTTTCTATTTCTTAAGGTTTAAAATATGACCTGAATAAACTGTTTGGTTCATATACCTAGGTCTAAATCTCTACTATAGGTAATTAAAATGATTATAAAGTAGCTTTGCTTTGACAACTAATTTTGATAAGTTGTTCTCATAAGAATAATTCTATAGTGTGTATTAAGTTAAACTTGTTTATTTTTGTTTCTTTGGGACATTAATTTATCTATTACTGACTTTAAATAAATTCTGCTTATTCTCAGAGGTATTTAAATTGGCAATTTAAAAATATTTTTAGTTATTTTATTCTTATTGAAACTCTTTGAAGTTTCATACATTGGAATAGAGCCTCTTGAAAATGATCATATTTGGTGGACTCATAAGAGCATGTTGAAAATCAGAATGTGCAAAATTAATTTTGTTACATATCCATTATTTAATGTATATTTATGTGCATGTGATTTAATAATGACATCTTTGCAATTATATATTCTTTTCCTGTGATGACTTTTTTCTGAGAAATGGTATGAGAATCAATATTGTGGAAAACTACTTATCACACAAAGTTTCCACACTACTATTGATAATGTGAGAAGGGCTCCATTATTGGAATCAACTCTCTGCCACTGACTTGAACCCTAGAAGGACAACAGGATATATAAAAACACTTGACTTTTAATATCAATGAGTTTCTTCCTAAGATGAAAAGGAGTTATGTTCTTTGGCAAATGGCCTTCAGGGACATTCCACTATTGTGAAGGCCACTTTACTTTGCTCTATCTTTAAATGATTTTTGTTTAACTCTAGGCATTGTATCCTATTTTAAATTAGCTATATCTGTTAAAATAGATTTTTCATAAGCTCTATCTCAGAAAGTTTATTTATCCAACAAATATTTATTTGGCACACACTGTGTTGGATACTGCTTTAGGTGCTGGAAATGCACATAGTAACAAATAAAACAGCCAAAATTCCATGCCCTTGTATTCTTGTTACACTATCATTATATTCTTGTTATACACTATCATTCCACGGGGGAAGATATGTATTAAACAGGACAAATAAGAAACATATATAGAAATTTAACCTGAAATTAAAGTACTAACAAAGAAAAAGTTGGGAAGGGAGACAGATGGTTTAGTGATGGTGGTGAATTTAGGATGGGGTGACTGAGAAGAAAATCGTTTTGGGAGGAGGGCTATGTGACTGTTTGGAGAGCATTTTGGGTAGGAGCAAGAAGCGAAAAAAGTTCTAAGGCCAGAGGGGCCCTGTTGTTTTCAAGATGAGTCCACTGTGACTGGAGTAGAGGGAACACCCTGTACAGTGGTCAGAGAAATAAAGAAAATGAATGGGAGGGAGAAGATCATGTGAGTCCTTGTAAGTCCAAGGTTTGTACTGTGAGTGAAATGGGAAGCTGTTGCAGAGCTTTGAGCAAAGGGAGGATGTGTTCTGATGTGTTTTAACAGAATGGTATTGGTTTCTAGAATTAAAGGAACAAGGACAGAAACAGAAACTAGATAGGAGGCTAATGCACTACTCAAGAGGGAGATCAGTGACTCAATATTGGGAGAATCAATAGACTGTGGACAGAGGTTAGATTTTGAAGACAAGAGCCAAGAGGGGTTGCTAATAAATGGGAATGTGGGATGCAAAAAAAAAAGGAGAGGTGAAAAATGATTCTTAATTTTGGTTTGAGTAACTAGAAGCATTGTAGAAATTCTATTAACTTAGATGGGATAACCCCTGATTTTATTGGAGATATGAAAGAAGCTTATATCAAGAGTTTAGTTTTGTCTATTTTAGGTTTGAGATGCCCATTACACATTCATATGAAAAGACTGAGTGGGAAGTTGGAATACGTATGCCTGAAATTCATAAGAGAAACAGTAGCATGTAATTTGGGAGTTATCAATATATACATAGGATTTAAAACCATGAGGTTGATGATCCATTTCATGCAAATTGTGACAATTTTCTGCTATTACTGGGAAGGTTCATCATATCAGATTTTTAAAGCAATGCTATTTTTAAGGTAATGCTATTTTAGGGCAATGCTTAAGTTTTTGTACTTTCTAGGACTCAGTGAATTTCTCCAGACTCAGAAGTGCTGCAGTTACAAATGTTTGCTATACAGAACATAGAAAAATGCTTATGTTAAAATGTTAAATAAAAAATAACATAAAAATTATGTGGATTGTATAATGAGAATGATATAGCATATACCTAAGCGAGATGTGAAAGAAATATGAAATTTTGGGGGCTGGGGTTTTGGCTTAGTGGTAGAGCGCTTGCCTAGCATGTGTGAGGCCCTGGGTTTAATCCTTAGCACCACATAAAAAATAAATAAAGGTATTGTGTCCAAGTACAACTAAAAAAATTAGAAAAAAATATGAAATTTTTAATATTGATCATTTTGGGTATTGGGAGTATGGATGGAATCCTTCAACTTTAAAACTTTGTTCCTTCTTTATATTTTGCCATATCAATATACATTTCTTTTTAAATGAAAACAAAATGAAGTTTGTCTTCCAAAGCCATGTAAGTTTAGCATTTCTTCCTGCGTGCTGATTTTGGATATGTAACAAACCCCAGTAACTAATGGCACTGTATTTTCTCATTTCATCATTTATATTATATGTGGTATGGTCTAAAAACAACAAGAACAACAATAAAAGAAAATGAAGGGCACTCACTAACCCAATTTGGATATCATATAAAAATATTTGGCTTATTCACAATTTATCAATACTTGAGACTGGATTTTCTACAGGAAATCAAGAAGAAAATAGGCCTCACATTCAGCTTAATCCACGAACCACTATATTCAGGCTGCCCATTATTTCCAATTCATATCGATGCAATTTCTAGCTCCCTTTTTGGTCTCTGATCTCCTTCTCGAGCACACAAGCTCCCTTTGGGATTTCTTTTTTAACACAAACTTTCACCATGGGGTTTTTTCCACCTTGTTCTTCCAGACACTCTAAAGGGTTTTGATTCTTCAAGGTTTATTTCAAAGTACTTGAAAGAGGGACCTCCTGAGGTGGGGTAAAATAGATTTAACAATACCAACCTACCTCATAAGGCTGCTGTGAGGAACAATAATATAAAGGACTACAAAGCACTTTGTAAATATAAAGTTCTATACAAATGCTTAATAATAATTACTGGGTACAGTACAATGCAGCCTTTTGTACATTTATAGAAGTGCCAATGAGTAAGATAAGTTTCCCTCCTCCAGTCATTTTTCAATTTTTATAATAGAAGTATTTCATTTTAACTCATCTACAGAACATCCCTGTGCTCCAGGCCTTGGATGTGTTCCCAAGTAAGAACTGAAACAATGTCAGGCTGTGGGAAAAGAAGCAGGGTGTCCTGGGTGTAGGTCTCTTCATCTTTGAAGATGCTTTGTTGCAGTAGGAAAGCCAGAGATGTATAACCCCATGTTATTTTCTTTTCTTTGAATGGACAGATATATGTTCTGCCATCAGCAGTATATTTGTGGTATGCAGACCAGTGCTGTCTGCTTTCAGAGCAGTGTCAAGATTTGCTTAAATTGTGCAATCTCACCTCTGTTTTTGATGATGCAAGGGAATCAACCTCCCACTTTCTTTTTCCATCGATTGATTGAAGGAGATCAGAGACCAACACAGCTTCATATTTCTTGGGATTTTTAAAAGTTTCTTATATCCACCACTTTAATTTACCAAACATTTGCCACTTGGTTCTGCTGGTCTGTTTTCTTATTACTAGCTAAAGCTTTCTTATGTATCATTCGTTCAGTGCCTGAAGAGTATCTGAGACCACTTTGGAGACTGCCTACTTTTTGATATTAGGGAACTTGTGAAATTAATACTTTTGATTAAGCCAGGCATGATTGGCACATGCCTGTAATCCCAGAAGCTTGGGAGGAGGATCACAAGTTCAAAGCCAGCCTCAGTGATTGAGGGCTCCTGAGTTCAACTCCCGATTCAAAAAAAAGAAAAAGAATAAGTTTTGATTAAGTCTTCTCATAATTTTCTATAAATGCAGTCAAAGTTTAATTATCACCATCATAGTCCCCTGTTGTAGTAGCTGTGTGAATGAGCTTGGGTTGGTTTTCTGAAGCACCAGATCTCTGATAGGTCAAGATTCTGGAAATGGACAGAATTTCCCTGTGAGTATCCTTTCTTCTATCTATTCTCTTGTTCAGAAGAAAGAAAAATGGTGTATGGAGTGTGTTCAACCGAGGGGAGGTGGTCCATACTCTTTTGACCCCTGAAGGGGAGAGATTTATATTTGATTAGCAAATATTTATTGATATGTTACTGAGTTTCAAGTATTGTGGATGTGGTTGGGAAACAGCTAATGATAAATAAAGCATAGCACTTGGCCTTAAGCTGATCAAACCTGATAGTTGAGGCAGATATGTCCACAAGTAATCTGAATAAGTAGCATGAGTATTATAGTGGAGCACTTCACTAGGTGAGGTGGCAATGATATACTTTTCTTGGAGTAGTCAAAATTTCCACAAAGGATGTAACATTTGAACTGGGTCTGGGTGGATGATTAAATATTTTCCAAGTATTTGAGGTGTTTAGAGAGTAGTGAGTACCTATGAGCATATATGGCAAAACTTACAAATGGTCGGGGATTTAGAGTGGCTGGAGGATTGATTGGAAATGGTGTGGTGGGAGATGAAAATCGAAAGATTGGCTGGGGTCGTGATGAGAGGGGTCATGTGTGCTGTGCCACTGAGTTTGGGACTCTTGTGTGCAGTATGGAGTTAAAGTTACCATAATTGTATTTGTGTTTTTAAATGACTTCTGATAGTGAAGAACAGTCTTATTTAGGAAACCATAAAATGATTCTTTAGAAACAGACAGTCTGGACAGTAGCCATGACGTTGCCTAAAATGAACCTGTAAATCCTTTTGGGTCAACACCTCAAACACTCATATCTGGATGTAGCAGTTGCTTCCAATGCCTAGATCTTAGCAAAGTCCCCAGGAGCCTACTAATATCTGAACGGCTTATGGCCTATTTCTGTTAAGACTGATAAGCCACAGTATCTTCTGAGAGGTAAGTGAAACCTCCAATAATTTTAATAGCTTGGTGATGGGTCAAGTATCCCCATGATAGGCAGGATTCTCTCTCTCTCTCTCTCTCTCTCTCTCTCTCTCTCTCCAGTTTAAGCTCGCTAATCTCTCTTCCACATGGAGAACCATCCTTAAATAGAGTTTACACAACAGATTTTTTACACTTTTCAATTAGTTTAATCATACTACAATTTCACTTGACTACAAATATAGCAACAGCAATTATACTTTATGCCTAATTGCTAATTGCTTATAAACTAAGGATTACTTACTTTTGTAAAATGGAAGCTCACGTTTACATAGCATTACGTGTTTAGTCCATCATAGTGCATGCCACCGACATCTGGTACTGGTGATGGAACCCAGAGTTGCTCCACTACGGAGCTACATTCCCCAGCCTGTTTTACTTTTTAAGATAGGGTCTCACTAAAGTACTAAGGATGGCCTCTATTTGTGATTCTTCTGCTCAGTGTCCTGAGTTGCTGAGATAACAGGTGTACACCACCATGCCTGGCATCTATTCTTAATATATTAGCTGAATCGGTTGCATCCACGAGGGATTCCCTTTTCCCATTAAAGTTACAGCTCTTGGGAGGCAGAAATTTTCATCCGTCAGTTTCTCATTCAAAAACTTCACTTTACTTTAATAAATTGACTTTATTGAAAAGCAATTTATGTGAAGGTAAATGCGCAATTTTTAGTTATATAGTTCAGAGTTTGAAAAGCATATGTACTTTTAAACAACCACCACCAAGCCATTCAGGACATAGAAGGGTTCCATCACTCCAGAAAGTTTCCTTGTGCCCCTTTGCAGTCAAAGTCATTTACCTTACCTTCCCAGGCAACCACTGATCTGATTTCTATCCTCATGGGTTAGTTTTGCCTGTTTTAGAACTTCATACAAATAAACTCATGCCACTTGCATACTTTGTATTAGGCTTCCTTTTGAAATTCATCCATACTGGAGCATGAGCCAGTAGTTTGAGGCTTTCCCTGGGGCTCAAATTCTGAAAGTATGGATATTCCACAATTCCTTTACCTGTTGACAGACATTTGGATTGTTTTCTAGTTTTGCCTATTATGAAGAACATAAATTTCAGTATCTTTTGAGGACATGTGTTCCTGCTCTCTTAAAAAAAATAACAATAGTAGCACAGATGGCTTTAAGGGAAGTAATTTAACTTTATATGAAAGTGCCAAACTTCTCCAAAGTACTTGTGCCATTTGACCCTCTCATCAGTGATGTGAGAATCCTTGTTGCTTCATATCCTGCTGTTGTCTGTTTTTAAATTTTAGTTGTTCCAGTGGATGTATAGTGAGTTCCTTGATGGATATTCCAGTGGATGTATAGTGATTTCCTTGATGGAGATTCCAGTGGATGTATAGTGATTTCCATGATGGATGTTCCAGCGGATGTATAGAGATTTCCTTGATGACTAGTGACTTTAAACATCTTGGCATTTGCTTATTGTCTATTAATGTCTGTTCAAGCTTTTGGCACACTTTTTAAATGAGTCATTAAAGAGTTCTTTATTTCTTCTGGATATAAGCCTTTTATCCAACACATATATTGTGAATATTTTCTTTCAGTCTGAACCATTCTTTTTCATTTTTTAAAAATATTTTTATTTGTAGAGGGACACAATAACTTTATTTTATTTATTTATTTTTATTTTTATATATAATGCTAAGGATTGAACCCAGTGCATGCCAGGCAAGTGCTCTACCACTGAGCCATAAGCCCAGCCCCCTTTTTTATTTTCTTAATGATGTCTTTTAAAGAACAAAATACTTAAATTTTAATGAAGTTCAATTTATCAATTTCCCTTTAATGAGACTTTTAGTTTTTGTATCCTGCCTATGAAATAATTGCTTATCCCTGTTTATAGGAAGTAATCACATCATGTAATATAAACTCTTCAATATGGTTCTATTTCAGAATTGTTTGGGTAATTCTAGGTCTTTTGAATTTTCATAGAATCACTGTATCAACCACAAAAATGGGAAGTTATATTCCATGTATGTATGATGTTAAAATATATTCTGATGTCATGTGTAACTAAAAAGAACAAATTAAAAATTTTTAAAAATCAAGCTTATCAATTTCTTCAAAACACCAATTGGAATTTTTATTGGAATTATATTAACAGATGAATTTTGTGAGAACATACTTCTTAACACTATTGATCAATAAATACGGTATAAATTTTTTATATAGATTTTCTTTACCATGTCTCAACAATGTTTTGTAGTTTTCAGAACAGAGGCCTTGTGCATCTTTCATTAAATTACTGTTTATGCATTTTATATTTGGAAGTTATATGAAAAGTCATATATATAAAATCTCATTTTTAATTATTTTTTGCCATGATACAGAAATACAGTTGATTTTTGGATATTGATCTTTTGTCTTGCAACTTTGATAAATTATCTTATTGATTGCAGTCTTTTTTCTTTTAAATAGATTCCTTAGGATGACTTTATCTGAAAATGGAAAAAGTTTTACTTCTTCATTTTTGTTTCATGGACATTTTACTATTTCTTTTCATCATTTTACTGAATTGGCTAGGATATCCAGCACGATGTCAAATGTTAAAAGCAAATATCCTTGCCTCACTTTATCTTCAATGCAATGAAGGAAACATTCACATTTTTATTATGAAATAGTGTCTACATTTTTGTTGATATCATGTGAATGACTAAAGATGTTCCCATACATCTTTTATTTGCTTACTGAGTATTTTTGGTTTTTGTAGCATGAATGACTCTGAAATTTTTCAGATGACTTTTTAAAAATATCTATTGACATGATTAGATGACCTTTATTCTTTATTCTTTAATATGGTGAATTATGTTTATTGACTTTTCAACTTTGCAAAAACCTTATAATCCTAAGATAACTCTCACTTATCAACATTGATGTGGCTGTGTCCCTGTAATATGCTGTTTTTAAGTCCTTTGAGTATAAACTGAGGAGAGGAATAGCAGGGTCAAATGATGGTTCCATTCCCAGTTTTCCAAGGAATCTCCATACTGCTTTCCATATTGGCTGCACCAATTTGCAATTCCACCAGCAATGTATGAGTATACCTTTTTCCCCACATCCTCGCCAACACTTATTGTTGTTTGTCTTCATAATAGCTGCCATTCTGACTAGAGTGAGATGATGATATCTTAGAGTAATTTTGATTTGCATTTCTCTAATTGCTAGAGATGATGAACATTTTTTCATATATTTGTTGATTGATTGTATATCCTCTTCTGAGAAGTGTCTTTTCAGGTCCTTGGCCCATTTATTGATTGGGTTATTTGTGTATTTGGTGCTTAGTTTTTTGAGTTCTTTATATACCTTAAAGATTAATGCTCTATCTGATGTGTGAGGGATAAAAATTTGCTCCCAAGATGGAGGCTACCTATTCACCTCACTGATTGTTTCTTTTGCTGAGAAGAAACATTTTAGTTTGAATCCACCCCATTTATTGATTCTTGATGTTAATTCTTGCACTATAGAAGTCTTATTAAGGAGGTTGGGCACAATTTACAATAGCCAAACTATGGAACCAACCTAGATGGCCTTCAGTAGATGAATGGATTAAAAAAATGTGGCATATATACACAATGGAATATTACTCAGCAATAAAAGAGAATAAAATCATGGCATTTGCAGGTAAATGGATGGCACTGGAGAAGATAATGCTAAGTAAAGTTAGCCAATCCCTAAAAAACAAATGCTGAATGTTTTCTCTGATATAAGGAGGCTGATTCATAGTGGGGTAGGGAGCCGGGAGCATGGGAGGAATAGATGAACTCTAGATAGGGCAGAGGGGTGGGAGGGAAAAGGAGGGGGCAGGAGGTTAGCAAGGATGGTGAAATGTGATGGACATCATTAGCCAAACTACATGTATGAAGACACAAATTGTTGTGAACATACTTTACATACAACCATAGATATGAAAAATTGTGTTATATATGTGTAATAAGAATTGTAGTGCATTCTGCTGTCATTTACTTTTAAAAATCAATTAAAAATATAAAAAAAGAATGACCACCACTGCAGTTGCCATTTGTAATCAAGAAAAAAATCTCATTTATCAGTGAACTTTAAAAAAATAATATTAAGTACTTTGTGTTTATACTTATAAAAATATTGATATTTAATTTTGTTTAGTACATCCATTCAGTTTTCATAAGACAGCTTTGATTATCTTCACAAACTGAGTTGGAAAATGTTTTTTATCCTTGTATTTTTTGAAAGAAATCGTGTAAAGTTCTTTTATTATTTAAAAAAAAAAGTTTGATAAGTCTAAGAATTAAGCCGCCAGGACCCAATGTTTTTCTTTTGGGAAAAGTTTTGGTTATGGATTCAATTTTTTCAGTATATTCAACTTTTTTTTATTATTTGTGTCAATATTTGGCAAGTCATTTTTTCAAGAAACTTGAAAATTTATAAAAATTTTTGTATTTTTGTCCTAAAATTATGATATTCTCTTAATATTTCTCTAGCATCTATTTGGCCTGCAATATACACTTTGATGTAGGTAATTTGTGATTTTTTTAAAAATCTTTTTATTCTTGATTAGTGCTGTATAGGTCATATTTTATTAATATTTTCAAAGAAACAACATCAGGTTTTATTAGTTCCTATTTTGCTTTCTGAATTCTATTTTTATTGACACCCACTCTTAGATGTATTATTTCTCTCCTTTCACTAATCTTACAGTAACATTTTGTTGTTTTATAGCTTCTTGAATATAAATTTGTAATGTTGATTTTAAAAGTAATAGAGTCATTAAAAACTACTTCTCTAAGCAACTGCCATAATTTTGATTAATTTTAATATTTATTCTGCTTTTATTAACATTTAGTTAGAATTAAAAAATATTCTCTTTGTGATTTCTTTTGATTTCTGTGTTATTTAGAATTGAATTTAACTTCCAAGTACTTGGAAATTTAAAAATCTCTAATTTTGATTAATTTTCAATTTGATTTGTTGAAGTTGGAAAATATATTTTAAGATTTCAATTTTGAAATTTATTGAGATATTTTATGATCTTTCCCATGCTCTATCTTAGTGAATATTTCATGTCTACTCTTTGAATGGTGGCTTCTAGAATATGTATTCTTAAGTTTTTGGATATAGAATTATTTAAGTATCAATTATATTAATTTGTAGGTAATATATTTCAAGCTTTTGACTGATTTTTTTGTCTATATATTTTACTTTCAACTACTGATAAGAGATATTTTACTTTCCAAATTTATTTATAGACTTGTGAAAATTCTCTCTACTTTTGCCAGGTTTTATTTCATTAATAAAATGTGTTGTTGATGAATTATCTGTTTCCTCCTAATGTCCTGTAATACTGTCTTAATACTAATATCAACACATGAGTTTTTCTTGTGCTTAATATTTCATGGTATATCTTTTTCCATTCTTTAACTTCTTTGGTCATTGTATTTAAAGGAGATTTCTTATAGAAAACATATGGTTGATTACCCTGTTTATCAAGTTAATTGAACTGAATTGTTAATCCATTTACATTTAATATAATTATTGACATGTTTGGTTTTAGCTTCTATCTTCTTATTCTTTTTCCGTTTTCTTTGATTTTATTCCTTGTTACTTATTTTCTGTTACTTTTGATTAAGAGCATATTTTTAGTATCACATTTGCTATGGTCTGAATGTTCATGTTCTCCCAAAATGCAGATGCTGAAATCCTATCTCTTGAGGAAATAGTAGGTAGTTTTTTGGAAGGTTATTGGGTCCTGATGTCAGAGACCAAGGGATTAGTGCCCTTATAGAATAAGTTCCAGAGAGTTGTCTTCTCCCTTCCACCAAGAAACCGTTCAACCCGAAGGACCCATCCATGAACCAAGTCCTCACTAGAAAACAAATCTTATAGAGCCTTGATTTTGAACTTCCCAGCTTCAAGAATGTGAGAGATACATTTCTGTTGTTTATAAGGTGTTCAGTTTATGGTATTTTGTTATAAGCAGATTGAATGGACTAAGACATCATTTTATTTCTGTGTTACTTTCTTAGATAAACTCTTTTTACTATATTTATTGGTTGCCCTAATATTTTCAATATACATTCTTGACTCATCAAAATTTGTTTATACTCAGTAGAATACCATTACTGATCTCACCACTGTCACTTCATGCTTTCTATTTACAAGCTCACAAAAATAAGTCTTAAAATTGTATTTATCTTCCCTATCATGTGTGCTATTATAGTTTCATATTTTACTTTTTATTTGTTATCAATCCCACATTTCATTGTAATTTGCCTCAAACTATCAGTTGTCTTTTAAAAAAAATTATATGAAGGAAAAAACATAATCTTTTATATTTTTCATTTATTTATCAGTAATAGAGCCTACTCTTCCTGTCAATATAAATGTCTACTGGTATCATTTCTGTTCAGTCTGAAAAATACCTTTTATTATTTTGTTTCTAATGCAGGTCTGCTGGCAACAAATATGTTTAGCATTTATTTGTCTGAAATTGCCTTCATTTAATCTTCTTTTTTATTTTTTACTGCATTATAGTTATACATGATAGTGGGGTTCACTTTCACATATTCATAAATGCACATAATCATCCTCAGTTTTGAAGATGATTCTCTCTTGATGTGGATTTCTGAGTTAAGAACTTTTTCTTTTGCTGTGTTAAAGAACTATCTTTTGTCGTCAGACCTTTATTGTCTCTGAGAAGTCAGTTGTCATTCACATTGCTGTTTCCCTTTTAGCACACCTTTTATCTCTGGTGCTTTTAAGTTTTTCTTTTTATATCTGGTTCTCAGAATATTGACTATCATGCTTCAAGTGTGGTTTTCCTTGGATTTATTCAGCTTGTAGCTTAACTGAGCTTCTTTGATCTATAAGTAGATTTTTTGTTGAAAAAATGGGAAAATTTCTCCTGAAATCTACTACGATTCTTTGAATTAAGGCAGTGTTCCCCCCCCAAAAAAAAATCTACCTGAAACCTGAAAATACATCCACCAACCAACTATTATGTTGACACAGTTCAGTAGTTTTTACCTGTAAACAAGTGTCTTAGGAAATGGTACTAAGACAGGTAAATGTTCGTCATGGGAAACAGAAGACAACCTCTAAATGTCAAGTACTACTGAACGGTTGACTCAATAAAGGGTTCCAAGAACTAGGGAGGCTAGGTATTGGGATAACTTGATAGAACTGAGAGAAAGAAAGAGGCACTATTAAGTGACACTAGAAAAAAACAAACACCTAAATACTGTTTGTGTAAGCTCTGTTTTCTAGAATAAAATGAAGCATATATTTGTTGTGTTGTATGATTTTTAGGTAAGGGTATAAGTCATGGTCTGCATACAGTCTTTAGCTAAGTATGTTGAGTGTGATGAGATGGCATACTAATTGAGTAATTTTGTAATAGTTAAACGAAGGGGGTGTTTATTGTGGGCAGAGTGTGGGGAAACTATGAGATACTGCAGTACTGAAGTCCTAGTACCGACGGTTCCTAGCCAACCTGAAAATACATCCACCAACCAACTATTAGGTTGACACAGTTCCCAGCCAAGAACCGGTAAGGGAAGGACACAGTATCTGGAAAGAAGATGACATGCGAGGAGAATGAGTCCTGGAAATTGGAGACATGGAAGATTGGCTGGAGAGGGTGCCTTCTGGAGTTGCACCTTTAGGTGAAAGGATCAGAAATATCTGGGGTATAAATACCATGCCTTTACTCCTTCGCTTCCTTTTGGTCTCATGCCAGTGTTCTTCATTAACCAAACCCAACAGGAAGCCAGAGAGCAATGGAGCCCACTATAATGCACAATTGTTGGCATTTCAGAGCAAATAGCAAGGTAGAAGATAGTGGTAGAAGATATCTACAGGGTCAAATGAAAGATATTCTACACCAGAAGAAAGAAGTACATATATGCATATATGTCTATATGTATATGTTTTGAATTCCAAAAATTTTAGGGAGAAAGAAGACACAGTTACAGTGTGTGTGTGTGTGTGTGTGTGTGTGTGTGTGTGTGTGTGTGTAATAGGCCCTGTTTTAAGTACTTTATGTAAAATTATAATTATTTCATTCCATAACTACCTTATATTATTACAATTAAAAGGAAACTTTATAGAAGTAACCTTTTCAATGTCATGTAGTAAGTAAAATGAACCCAGGTATCCTGATCCGCCTGATTCAGGGGTTCAGGCTCCTAATTAGTATTTAATTCTATTTATTACTAAACTTGAACAAAGAATGTCCCAAAGGATAGGGCAGGGGGTTAGCAAGGATGGTGGAATGTGATGGACACCATTATCCAAAGTACATGTATAAAGACACAAATTGTGTCAACATACTTTATATACAACCAGAGATATGAAAAATTGTGCTGTACATGGGTAATAAGAATTGTAATGCATTCCTCTGTCATTTATGTTTTATAAATTCAATAAAAAATAAACTACATGTACTCTGAGATAAGAACATTAAAAAAAAGAGTCCCAATGCATCCTTTTTTCTCTGAATGACTACATGAGTGTTGTATACAATCTTTAGAATTGTATACAAGTATTGTATACAATCTTTAGAATTTTCATTAAATCAAGTCAATTTGTTAATCATCTCTTTTGCTGATACAGGATGACAAAGATAATTTCAAGTGGTTTTTTTTCATTAAAATGAGTTTGTTTTAGGGAATGGGATGTTTAGTTAACTTATTACTTTTGCATTATGTAGACATAGGCCATATAAGTAACATTAAATCTAAACACGCTAGCTTTAGCATTCTCTCCAAAGCAATTAGTGTGCTGTTAGGAAAAAAAAAAACAAAAAAACGCCAGGATATTTCTTGCATCATAATTGGTATTCTTGGCATAAAGTCATTAAAAAAAAAAACCTGCTGAAATTACAAGAAAAAGGAAAAGAGGAATAAAAGTACATTCATTTTCAACAAAAGATGGCTAAATTAGCCTGAGAAACATTGAACACATTTGGCCAACTGCTTAATGAAATTTGGAGATGTAGGCTCCTTAGGAAAGGATTTCTTGCAGTGGCTCTATAGGACTGCATAGCAAAAGCAGGAAGGCAAGCTCTATCGAGTTTCTGTTGGGCTTTGCAAAGGCATCCAGTTATAAATACATTCTTTCTCTGATCTGGGACTCTCCTGCGTGTGTTCCCCTCCTCTGAGTATTTTTATCTTTGCTCATATTAAGAGGTTCTATTGAAGGCATCTTTAGTGAGAGCTTTTTTGAGCTTATTTTATCGGCACCTTGAGATGCAGTAACATAACCCATGCCTACAACTCCAGCGTGATACACTGAATGTGACATTCTTTGGAATCCTTGGAATAATAATTTACACTCATAGGACCATGAAATACCAATGGTTCACAAAAACAGTCATAAAATAGTTATAGAAGATTTAGAAATGGGGCATTTAAAAGCATTTTTGTAAGAACAATGAGGTGAAAAATCAATATAAGAAAGAACCAGGATTTTTATTTTTCACCAGAGAACTAAGGGCACATTGCCACAGAAATGAATCTATACAATTGTACACACCCTATATTATCCAGAGTTATAAGCACAGCTTCTCAGGAATTGAAGAAAATTTTAGTTTCCCTGACAATATTTTAGCCAGTGCAGAAGACAATATTTCTTGTCATTAATATGTGAACAGGCTGGCTAACAGTTGACAAATGCTTCAAATAAATAACCAATCATGAACCCAGGAGAGAAGTCTTCATGGGCCCGGCACTGTGATGCACACCTGTAATCTCAGCAGCTCAGGAGGCTAAGGCAGAAGGATCGTGAATTCAAAGCCAGCTTCAGCAACTTAACAAGGCCGAAGCAACTCAGTGAGACCCTGTCTCAAAATAAATGCAAAAAAGCATTGGGGATGTGGATCAGTGGTTGAGTGCCTCTGAGTTCAATCCCTGGTACTCCTAAAATAAAGAAATAAAAAGAAATCCTCATGGACAAGAAATTAAGAAGAACCACACAGTCAAAGTGAGTGAGAGTTAAAGCTAAATGACGAGGTGGTTTCAAAACAAAACAAAGCATGGTTTGGGGAGGGTGTGAGGCTGTGGTGGACAGAGCATAATTGGTTTCACGCTTGAGAGAAAAGATGTCTACTTTGAAGGCTTCTTGTAGTCACTGAGCTAAAGTTGAAATATTAGCACAGAGTGATGATTCAGGAAAGTACTGCCTTGCTGAAAATTGTGCTTAGAAGCACTTTATGCCTCCATATGGGTGTGACTAAGCAGCTTGCCTCTGCTCACAAGAAGAGACACAAAGTCACTCCCAGAAACCAGATCTTGCATGGACACTGCAATGTCTGGATCAATCAATACCAGTCACACTGCAGGTGGTGAATACTTATCAAGTGGGGGAAATGAACAACAGTCAGGTACTTGACTTAATGTTGTCTCCAATATTATTGAGCACCTACTATGAATGGTCCAGGCATGTTCATGGCTCACGCATTGAAAACAACAACAACAACAACAAAACCCTCAAACTTCATAAAACCATTGCTGTTGTGGGATTCACATTTTAGTTGTCTGAGAATTAAACTCAAATAGAAAGAAGTATAAATCTAAAATAGGTCATGCGATGAAAAAAAGCCATGAAGAAAAATTATGTTAATAGGATTATAATAAAAGAGGCCATTTATTTTATGTAGAGTGGCTAGGGAGGGCTTCACTTATGAAGTGACATTTGAGCTGAACTCCGAAAAGTGAGTGAGCCATGCAGATATCTTGGAAAAAAGCATACCACACAGAGGGAACAGAAGAGCAGCACCTTCTGGGGTAAGGATATTGTAGGCCAGTTGAAGAAGCAGCAAGGAGACAGTGAGCAGGCAGCGGACAGGAGGTGGTTCACCTGCTGAGGTTGTGGAGGGCACCTTGCAAAGGGTCTCGTGGCTCCATTTTAAACTGTGGGTTTTAGATTTAGTAGCAGGATTTTATTTAGGAGAATCAACCTAGCAGCAGTGTGGTAAATATACTGCTGGAGGACTAGCCACAATATGGCTGTTGTTACATTATGAAAATCTTGAATAAAAGACTATACATTAAATCAGCCAGGATTAAAAACACAACATGATGATCAAAGGGTTTATATTTGGAGTGTCATTGACAGATAAATATTAGAAAAACCTTGAGAACAGGACACCATGCCAGCAAAGTTAAAGGGTTAAAAGCATTGCAGTAGTTTTAAAAGAAACAATTGTTTTAATTTAACAATCATATATAAACTCTCTGCGAGCTAGAAATAGCGGAGAACTATATTAACTTGACAAAAGACAACTGCTTTTTGTCACTAAATATTAGAATATTTAGTGACAAAACGTTTAGAAGCATTAATACATACTGTCAGCGCTGTTATTTAATATTTTACTGAAGAATCTGCCTCTTGCATTAAAACCAGAAAAAATTTAAATAACATAATGAATGGGAAGGAAGAGGCAAGTGATTCTGATTTGTAGGTGATGGTATATACATTAAGTTTAGGAAAATCTGGGGACAAATAAGAGCATATAAAAGGATTCCTGAACAAAAATGTCAACATGCAAAAATAAAATCTTATAGAAAACAGTACACACAAATATAAATACACATAAATAAACTTCAAAGAGCATGTATAAGAACTCTGAAAGAAATTACAAAATGTTTTTTTAAGGACATGAAAAATATGAGAATTTACCATGGTTATGGATGAAAAGATTAAGAGCTAGAAACATGTCACATTTTCCTAGATTAATTCATAAGGATAAAACAATTCAAATAAAATTCTTAATGGCATTTTACCTGCAACAAGAGACTGATTCTGAAATCTATACGAGAGGTTATGGTCCAAATATATGGTCAAAATGATTCTGAAAAAGTAGAACAAGAAAGAGTATGCTGTTCTGGGATATCTTATGTTAATATAAACCTGTAATAATTGAAAAAATGGGATATAGCTCTAATGACAACATCCATAAGAACTTAGAATATAATAGAGAGATCATTAGAATTCAGCTGGAAAAAGCAAGTGTTAATAAATGATTGGCATTAGAAAAACTGGTCTTCACAGAGAAAAATATTTGCATATAGCATTCATTTATTGGTTTGCATTTATATTTAGTAATATAGCTTCTAAAATATTTTTCTTTTCCCCCAAAGCATTATATTTTCCAAAGCAGAAATTTACCTAACCTGAAGTCTTCTAGATCTGTTTAACTAAAAATTTTATCAGAATTTTATCAGAATAGAGTCACATTTGACTACTGCTGTGGAACTGTCTCACTTAATAAAAAGGAATAAAAGGTAGTGATAGGTTTAGGAAGAATCAAGCTAAATAAACCATATTCCAAGTTTACACATTATTTTATTCAAATTCCAATGTTGACCTTTTTGGATATTTTATGTTTTCCTCGGGTCATAACAGATGTTACTAGCTGAAACAGAAGGGGAATATTAAGAACAGCATGGTAATTTATTTCAAAAGTTAATTCATAAGCAAATCCATTTCTGGAAAGTTATCTCTAGGAGATGGAAACATGCAAAGAGTAATTTTTCATATGATTTAGAATGACTTAAACACGGACCCATTCATTAGGATTTTGTAAACAAATTGTGTGACACTGAAAATGCTGTTAATGCTCTAGGATTTTAAACTAATGTTTAAGGTCCTTGCAGGGATGCAGACAGGGGTTCTAACACATTATTAGTGCAGACTAATCACTTGAGAGGGCCGTTCACCTTGAACATTCTCATACTTCATACCGAGGAGCCCTAGTGACAGGTTCTAAAGGGGTGACTAGGCCTCTTGCAGGGTGACTTAGTCTATTTTCTGTTGTTAGAACTGAATAAAATGAACAGTAATTTATAAGGAATAAAGATTTATACTGCTCATGGTTTTCATGGCTAGGAACTTCAAGATAGGGCAGCTGCATCTAGTGAGGGCCTTCTTCCTGGTGAGGCCTCTATTTGTAGAGTCCCAAGGCTGCACATGGCATCGAATGGTGAGATAGAAAGTCCTAGCTCAATTCTCTTCTTTTTTTTTTTTTAATTGGTTGTTCAAAACATTACAAAGCTCTTGACATATCATATTTCATACATTATTCAATTGGGTTATGAACTCTCATTTTTACCCCAAACACAGATTGCAGAATCACATCGGTTACACGTCCACATTTTTACATAATGCCATATTAGTCTCTTCTTATAAAGACAGAGTCCCATTGGATTTGGGCCTTACCCTTAAGGCTTTGTTCAACCTTAATTACTTCACGAAGTTCCCATTTCCCAATATAATAGTTGGGATTAAGTCATCAGCCTCTTAACCCCTCACAATGGGGATTCAATTTCAACGTGAGTTTTGGTGGGGAAATTCTAACCATAGCAGGGAATAAATTAGGTTGGAATACCTTTCCTTCCAGCAGCTTTCTCTATTGATAGGTAGCACATCCTGGGGGAAGCATAAGATAGAGCAAAACTGCTCCCCTCATGATCCAGAAAGCAAAGAATCAATACAATCCCCTACAAGGGTACACCCGATGACTTAAGGACTTCCAACTAGGCCCTACATCCCAAAGGTTCCATGATCACCTTCCAGTAGTGCCATCCTGAGAATCAAGCACTTGAGGGATTGCATTCAATATCAAGCTATAGACAAGGACTAGTGTAGAATTTTTATTTTTTTTGACTTATGCTTCAGAGGAATATGTATTCATTTTTTAAACTTGCCCATTATTCCCTGCTATCTTAGATTTATGCAGTCGAGTAACACCTAAATACCTACTCAGCCCCTGCAAGTATTTTACTTCACACTATTTCCTCCAAATTGACACAAATTCAACTTTTAAATTTTTTAAAAAATTTTTTTGCTTGATACACAAATATAGCCCTCCCTGGTTGATTCATATATCAAAAGATTTTTACAGTGTCAAATATTATCTAAGATTTCATTCCATACCTTATGTTTATTATTAAAAATAATCCAGAAATGGGAAACAAAGCCTTTATGAACACTGTTTCTAGGTTAAAAATATTTTCCTTCTGCAAACATTATTTGCCAGATTATAAAATAGTCATTGTGCCTTGCAAAAATGATAATGCATTGGATGATGGTAATCATAAGAATAATGCTAACATTGAAGGTCATTTTTATTTTAATTTATACCTTTTTTTCCTAGACTGTGGTTATTTCAGGTATGAAACTGTGAATATAAGCTAATTTGAAGTGAAAATATCAGTAAACTAGGAAACATGAACAATGAATCTATTTTCTATCTAAATGATGAGGCAAAGGCATGACCTCATTGGATTTCCATTTTCTCTTATGCAACAGGGGATATAATAGCTCATTCTGATTTTGTGAGCATGCTATGAGAAGAATACATCTTTATGATACATTGTTGAATAGTTGAACTTCTAAAAATTGTATGCAGGCTGATTTTTTTTCCAGGTTGAATTAGAAATGAATCAGAAAAAAATATTTGTTAAAAAATTTATGGTAAATTTATTATGGATGAAATCATTACTTCTTAGTAAGTCTTGTATCTTTAGGTTGGGTTTTAATATATTGTTTTTCTAATGGAAAAATATAGATTTAACCATACAAAAGCACCTAAAAATGTGAAATAAAGGTATTAATTATTTTAGGACACTTTTTTTAATATAGAAAAGGTAATCTTCTAAGAAAATATCTTATTATATTTTATAATTATTTTTTAAAAATCTGATTAATTAGCTAACACTATAATCTGCCTTTTCTCTCTCTTATATTTTTAATTACTTAGCTAAACAAATTTATCATTTAAAAGGATTAAATTTGGAAGATTCTGAAAAATTTATGTGGGGTTTTTGGTTTGTTGGTATTGGAAATTGAACCTAGAAGTGTTTTATTACTGAACTATATCCCCAGCCCTTTTAATTCTTTTTGTTTTGAGACAGGGTCTTGCTAAGTTGCTGAGGCTGGTCTTGAACTTGCGATCCTCTTGCCTCAACCTCCTGAGTTGTTCCATGTCCAGCTATTAGATTCTGAAGAATTTGGAATGTTGATACAGCAAAAAATAATTAGGGGACAATTTAAAATTTTAATGTGTACATTAGAATTCTAACTTGAAGGCAATGGTAAAATGTTCTTGTGAAGAAATTTGATATTAATAATTAATAAATAAAATAATAACACTTCTGGCTGTTAATCAAAGGCAATATGATTAACTTTTGCATTTAATAAAAGGTCAGTTTGAAGTAGTACACATTCTCATGAGTGCTCTGAAGTAATTTATTGCTTATTAATGTATTTCATTGTAATATACTCGCCAAGTTAAGATATCATTGGTCATTTCTATTTCAAAGACCTGAACTCTGCTTAGAAACCCTAGAGAGAAGCAAACACTGAATATATAATTACACAAATTTATACTTAACTGATCCTTGGTTCCTGATTTTTTTCTAACTTTATTATTTATATAGTTCATACTTATTTCACTCAAGTTCTGTGATTTTGAATTTTTATCTATAGCTGGGTAAAAATTCATCCAGCTATCTTGACTTACGAGAATTGCAAATCAATGGAAAATAAAGGACAATTGCTGTTATTACAGCTAACAGAAAAAATTACTTACTTATAAATTAATGCATAATCTATCTTTTCCAGGGTACATTGATTATGTGAGGCACATACTGTTTAATCTTTATACAAGGGCTCTTCTCAGAAAGAAAAATGATATGAAAGATACATTGAGAACATTTTTTTAATATCTGTAGTCTTAAAATTTTTTGGTTAGTTTGTAAAAATACTTTCTATTTTTTTCTCTTAAGAGTATTACATACCATAATTTTAACTTCATCCCTTAATAATTTACATACTTCTCCTTTTAATGACTTGTGCTATGTTCCCAGTAATAAAGATACCATTTGTCCAATTGCCTTTCTTTGTACTTGGTTTATAGTAGAAAGATTGCTCTGTTTTTTATAAACATACAAAATGACATTGTTTAGCTTTCTAGGTCTCTAAAGTGGTAATTTTGGGAGAAAATAGTTCTCCTTCTATAGCTGTTGTAACAAAATGACAAAGGTAGAAACAACTGCTTCTGTCCCAAAGGCAGAACTGTCCACACTCAATGTGAATGTCATTTCAAGAATCAATTATATGTTGAGAACGAAACCACTCAAGGCACTGGACTGTATTTTCAAAAATGAAAAAAGGCATCTCTAGTTTATCTATCTTTTACTGAAGGAGAAAAGCTTATACTCATTCATTCTTTTCATTCTTTTCTCCCTATCCTAGATAGCT
Source organism: Ictidomys tridecemlineatus (assembly GCF_052094955.1). Classification (NCBI taxonomy): domain Eukaryota; kingdom Metazoa; phylum Chordata; class Mammalia; order Rodentia; family Sciuridae; genus Ictidomys; species Ictidomys tridecemlineatus. The sequence goes on along the minus strand of NC_135483.1, from coordinate 148,088,222 downwards.
TTACTCACACAAATATATAAGCACATTGCCATGAATTTACCTTCCATTTTTTCACCCAATGAAAAACTGTCACAGGTCATAAAAGGTAGCACCATGACACACCGATATTTATCTGAAACATTACATTCTGACTCAAATGTAATTCTGTTAGCTTTAGAAAACAATATAAGTAATTTGTTTCAATAAAAAAATTTTTAACTACCCATCAAGGTATGTATTTTTACATGCTTGTATTAGTGATATTTGATACCATAAGCAATAAACACTTTTGTTCAATGTAAGAAATAATTTTGATTTACTTTAGTCTTTTGATGGAGAATTGATCACATCTATGAAGAATGTTTCTTTTTAAAATCATCAAGCCAAGTCATGTTGACAAGTAGCTCAGCAAACCTGGAGACAACAGCTAGCAGTACCTGGATTCAAGACTATTTGTTTATGTTAAAGCCCAATCCAACTTCCGCCTTGGCTATGGATGCAGAAGGATGCAACCTAAGAGAATGGGAAGACTTATACTTGCCAGGGCCCAGGCCAGATGTGTGGGTGCTATTTCCATTGCAGAAAGCAAACCAAAATTTGAGGCAGATATCAAATCACACAAATGAGACACATAAGGGCAAGACTGCTAGGCAAGTTTGTATATTGTAGTTTGTATGCTGAGCCAAGACCTTAGACATCTCAATCCTCTTCCCATACTTTGAAAGGCCATGCTTATTGCAAAGCTCAGGAGTGCTTTAAAGGCACTGCAGGACTTTAGAAGGACTGTTTCAGGGACAGGGGCTATTAACCTAATAGACTGAAGGATTTCAGCCCTCAAGTTTACAACACAGTATTCAAAATAATATAAATGATTCAGAATTACTCTTTTCAACAGAAAAAAATAAAGCTCACTAAAGAGATTTTTCTATTTTCTGTGTTGAATACGATATAATCTATCTTAAGATTTATTATTTTCTAAATCAGGATACTCTGAAAACCACAGATTTCTCCCCCAAAACAGTTTATAAGCATCTTCCATGGCTGACACAGATTTACATCTAGGAGAAAAATCAGAGCTTTTTTTTTTTTTTCCATTTCTTTTATTTATTTATTTATTTACTTCTTACATAGATGACAATAGTAGAGTGCATTACATTCATAATTATCCATTCACAACACAATTATTACAAAAATACATGTATGAAGATGTGAAGTTGGTGTTAACATACCTTAAAATCAGAGCTTTTTAACCAAAAGGATCCAGGAGAACATCTGTTGGCTAAATAATCAACAAGGCATTCCATACAGAGCAAGTTTAGTTTATCTAAAAATGTTCAATAGTGAGAAACATTTATTTTATAAACTGAAAATTATTATTTTTTTCAACTGGTAAAATGCACATAGTTTACAATTCTTAAGTTATAAAACTGTGTGTGGTGTAAATTAAACCTCCTCCTAACCTGTCTCCCAGCTGCCTACTTCTCCCCAGGTCAACACATCTTTCCATCTCCTATTTTTTTGATCAAGCTAGATAAGCAAGGTACTACCACTACCTTGTCATTCAATTACAAAACACTGACCTTTCATCTTCTAGATAGTCTGTTTTTCTTTTCTCTGCCTTAAGCTCATGAATTCCAAAATCACATGAGATGTTTAGCATTTGGAAACCATTATCTAGACCTTCAAAGTACTGATTCCATAGTTTACTATAACATTTAATAAGGCTCATCTTATTGTTGATTAGAAAGCCAGTCAAGTATTCTCTTGCTCCAATTTACTTGTGTCTTCTGATGGAACAGAGTGAACACTCCATGGTGGAGCACAGAAATTTCTGTCTTCCTCCCAAACCCAGCAGAATCTCTCCTGGTCATGGGGATAGGAGTAGAGCACCTGTTGTAATCTCCATGACTCTATCACCTCCCTAAGGTTTTTCTTTGGCCAATTTAGTTTCTCTGTACTTCTGACCCTCAGAGCCATCTGGAATACCAAAGACTTACGACTATATCAGTGTCCCCAGAGAAGCAAGTAGAGTTATTGCCATGGTAAGCCTCCTATTGACAGTAGGTTTTAAACCTTTTTGATTGTCATCTACACTATGAAATATATTTTATAGCTTTCTCACATATACACAGGGAAACAAAATTTGAGCAAGTTTTTCTACAAGTTTTTCTAGCAAGTTTTTCTGTGATGCCATTTCATATTCCATTATTTTCATTTTAAAAATATCATGTCCCATTCAAATGGATTTTATGACCTAGTAATCTCTACCTCCCCAAACAAAAAATACTGCCAAGTAACAATGAGCACATTTGTCAAAGACACTCCTCCTGGCCATAAAAGAAAGATCTACCGGTACATGTAATTATCTGTGAAATGCTGTGAAACTGATAAGTTTTCTTCTTATTTTTTTAATAGAGAAAATCTTCCTCTTATATTGTTTGATTCAGAGCTATACTTTCCTGGAAGAGTCTTGCTCTGGTTGATGAATGCAGTCTCTGCTGTTGCACAAATACAGTGCGTGCAACTTAAACCAGGTACAATCCAGACATGTGCTGTCCAGATCTGGATTCTACCCTATCATTGCCTTTCTATTTTCAGTTCAGTGAAACTTTTTCATCATTGTTCATACTCTTGGACTTCATTTTTACACACATTACAAGATTACACAACTTGTGCTTTGCTCCCAATTGGATTCCCTTTTGTGCATTTGCAGATAGTTCCTATAGTTTTTCTTCCCTCTCTTCCTCACCTCAGACATAACAGAGCTGGGCTGCAGTACTTGATGTTGCCAGTAGGCATATTTAATGCAGGATCAAATTCATCCAGAAAAAGTCCTGAAGGTTCAGACTTTGGTTTATTTTGTAAAATATTTTCCTTATGATTTCTGTGATTTAAATTTCTAAAAGTTTGTGTGAAAAAGAACTTCAACATCTATCTGTTTAAAAAATATTTAATTCCCAAGTATAAACTTTTAAAGTCAGGGCTTTCCAAAGTTATTAGCACTCACAGTATATCTCTGTCCAGTGGAACAGATGTTGCCTGTATCTACAAATATTTCGAAAACAGATTGAAGGCATGCAACATGCAATTCCTCTTGGCACGATTCAACTACATTTTGCCAGAAAACATTTGAACAGATTTTAAATCTTTCTGCTCATTATCTTTGAAAAAATATACAAACTCACACACATTTTTTGCAAGGTGCCTGTTATGAGTTACATGCTGTGAAGAGTACCTCTTAACCAATATGCCTTTAAACATCAAAAAAATTGACTATACCAAACACAGAGAGATGAAGAAAAGGTCATGTGTACAGTAATTATTAAAAGTGACATCAGACAAGTGTGTGCTAATAAAAAATATTTAGCTTGCTAGGTGCATAAATTTAAGCTCCTTCAAAAAAAATAACACCTAAATTATGACACATTTCAAAGGGGCAAAACTTTAATAAAAAAACATAGCTATGAGAAATCCTAGTTTTTTTCATGTCTTATCGTCTGGTTATGATTTATGGTCCAGTTAAACTACATCTCTTGACATTTCTGAAGCTCCATTGCTACATCTTTTTTTTCAAATTGTTCCACCTGCATCCCCTCTTCCCCTTATCTCCATTCTTAGTATGTGGAGTTTGGGGAAGTATCATATGGAGTTCAGTGCAGGAGGAGGAGTGGGGTGGGAAGGTGGACAGGAGCCAGATGATTGGAAAGACTTGTATACAATGCTAATTTTAGGAGTTAGCAATTAACACTGTAGATTTGGTGAAAACAGTGGAGGACTTTAATCAGGAGGATGAATGGCAGGATTGAATTATATTTTATATAATACAGTGTAGATACAACCTGGAAAATTAATTGAAAAGAACACAACTAGAAGCAGAGTGGCCGGTCAGGAGTTCATTATGATTGTTTAGACATAAAATGTTTACAAGTAGAGTTAGTGAATCCCACCATGTCTCACATTCCTGTAGTCTGAGCTCACTGCTCTCAATTAAAATACCTACCCCTGCCTGTGCATGTTTCCATTTCTGATCCTCACGTGCAACTGGATTCTTCTCTGCCCCACCATATTCCAAACCTTTACCAGCCTTTCCTGAGATGCCTGTTTTATTTGATACTTTTCCTGAATCTTTCCCCTCTACATAGACTATTGATCCCACTCCTAGTCTTCCCTGGAAACCAGACTTTCTAGAAGTTGTCTTAAGTGGGTGCTTACTCATTCATTTATCTCACTAAGCTTCAGTGCCACATCCAGACATGGAGCTTCTCATCCTCTCTTCCCCTTTAAGGTTCATTACACTTTCACAGTCGTTTTCTTGTTTTCCTAAACTTTACAGTATATACATTGTATATTTTGGCACCAGATTCATCTTTCTGTCTACGCCATGCCTGTCATTTTCTGGGGCAACTTCAGACATCATTGGTTCTCCCAGAGAACAACCTAGTTTCCACTAATTTGGCTTCTTCCATCACAGTGATCTTTGAATCTGCTCCTTTGCCAATAGCCACTTCCAATAGCCTCCAAGCCAACCACATTTTCCTCAGGATGTGTGCCACTTTTGAAATACTCTCAACCTACTCTTAAAGCACAAACGCTTATCCTTCTAGTTCTTACCATGACCAGTCTTCAGCCTCCTCAGGACTTACAGTTCCTTGCTCCCTTTATTTCTATCCATGGTCCTCTCCTTCCTTCACGTCCCTATCTCTACATGCTCCACTATTTGGACCTCTTTTTACCCGTTCTTTCCACTCTTACCATTTGCCCATCCTGGAATCCACCAGCAGAATCAAAGCTTAAGCCTATTTTACTTTCCACTTTCTTCATTCTCCTTCCTGGACTACAGAGTTCTGCTGCAGAAAATTAGTACACACTGACAATTATAACAATGATAGTAATAACAGTTAAGATTTATTGAATTCTTACTTTTATGAAGTGCTTTTAACAGGATATTTAAATTTTCATAAAATCCTGAAAGATAATCCAGGCACAGGGATGCATGCCTGTAATCCAAACAACTAGTCTTCCCTGGGGAGGCTGAAACAGGAGGATTGCAAGTTCAGGCTAGCCTCAACAACTTAGTGAGACCCTATCTTGAAATGAAGATAAAAAGGACAGGGTATGTACCTCAGTGGTAAAACACCCGTATATTTAATCCCCAGTACAACAAACAAACAAAAAAATCTCCCAAAAACCCAAGTCCTAAAGGTAGATAATATTATTATTCCCACCTTGCAGAAAGATGGAAAGCACGGACTCAGAGAAGAAGTGACAAGAGCCAGACCTATCCCCAAGTCTGATTGGAGAGTCTGTCCCTTAACCACTCAATCTGTGTTCCTACCTCTTGGATCTCATGTGCATGCAAGTGCTCACTGGCCAAAAGCTTATGTATCTAGTCTAGCACTCCTTCCCAGGTATGTCTCCTGAAAACAATTTTGTATATCTCGTTGCCGTTGCCTTCTACTGTCGCATACAAGCATCTCAAACCCCACACATTTCCAGTTAAACTCACATCACTTCTTTCTCTGCCCTTTCAAAATAGCCTTCTTATTTGCCTCATGTTAACAGAGACATGATTCATTGTTTCCCTGGTCTGAAACCTTGCTTTCATCCTTAACTCCTTACTTTTACTATCTTCTGTGGCTTGTCACTGGTCTCCACCCTCCCTAGGATTAAAGCGAGTTTGGTCTGTCTTCTATTTACGGTTTTAATCTGACTTTCTACAATTACCAACCTCAAATTCTAAGATCCAAACATATCCAATTATTGATGATTATTTAAATTTATTGAAATATGCTGTTCTTTCTCCTAATTCTGAGTTTTGTCAGATTATGGGATTTACCCACATCTAGAGTGTTCTTCCTTCTTATCCTGACCTCTTAAAAACTGTGTTTCAATTATAGCATCTGTTCTGGAGAGTGGCTTCTAATAATCCATGCCTGGATGGGCACCCCTGCTGTATGTCTGTAACACAAACCAACAGATGGGTGCTTTTCTCGACTTCAGCACATCGCATGGTGTGTTGTAAGCACCGTTTATCATTTGCTCCATTAAGGTATAAACGATTTGAGGGCAGGGCTTCTGTTCACCTTTGAACCAACAGGATGTGGCACTGTGTCTAGCATACATCAAGAGATCCACAAATATTTGTTGAATTAATGAATTAATAACTGTCTAAAAGTGTCATGCTGAAGAAAGGAAGCCATCTGTTGTGCTTGGCAACTGATCATCTCTGCCAGAACAGCTTCATTAGGGTTGAACAGGTTATAAATGAATGGGAAATAAGATGCAGAGAAATTTATCTTTTGAGAAACTTAAATATTAATCAATTCAATTCACAAGAGCAACAATAAATAAATAACACATAGTAATGCCCTCTCAAGATCCTTATAAGGAAGAAAGTTAAAACTCTTGCCTGGAAGGTAAAAAAGTTAAACAAATGGTGAGACATCCCTGTTTCTGGATAGGAAGGAATGTTGTAGCATAGACTTATTTTTTTTCTAAATTAATTTATGGTTTTAATGAAAGTTAACACAAATATTCCATTTGGTTTTTTAATTAATATTTTTATCATAAAAGTAGTTTGTGCATGTGGGGAAAAATTGAACCAAGTGTCTCTTTCTTTTACTCTCTTTCCTTGTATGTATGTGCATTCACACATGCATATATATTTATACACACACATATATGCCTTTTTTTACACATATGGACTCTTTCTTTACATACCCTTCGGCAACTATTTTACTTAACTTAGCAGCATAACTTGGATATCTTTCTGCATCAATACATATGGATCTACCTTAAACATTTTTAAGCTTCTAAAATAAAAATATACCATAAATATGGAAGAATGTAGAAATCATCCCCTACTTTCTAATTTTTTATTGGTTATTCAAAACATTACAAAGCTTGCAGAATCACATCGGTTACACATCCACATTTTTACATAATGCCATAATAGTAACTGTTGTATTCTGCTACATTTCCTAACCTCTCTAATCTTAATCCCCAAATCACCACTGTGACGTTTTACACGTCAATTAGTGTTCCCCATTTTTAAACTTTACCTAAATGGAATCATGCAGTATGTTATTCTTGTGTCTGCTGTCATATTCAACATTACATGTATAAATGTCATTTATTAGTTTGAGTTTCCCATTCATTGTGATATTACATTATTTTATAAATGCATACAGAATGTACATGTCTCTTTTTAGTAGATATTAGGGTTGTATCCAGATTGAGACTATTATAAATATGGTTTCTGAGAACATTCTTGGACTTGTCTTTTTGAGAACATACTTACATATTTCTGTTGGGTCTATACCTAGTTATGGAATTGCTGGGTAGTGGAGTATTCAAATATTTAATTTTACTAGATATTGCCAGAAAGTTTTTTGAAATAATTTCAGCAATTTATGCTGTCATAGTAGTGAATGTACTACATAGTTTTAAAGGCCTATAGGGTTCCTTTATATAAAGATATCATAATTTATTTCATGTTGATATTTGTCCACTTTTTATTAGAATAAATAAGTTTCCAGTAAAAATATTTTAGATGTGTATAGATTTTTGTTTACTCATGTAAATGTATCCATAAGTATATTGATGAGATAAAATGTAAGAGGATTAAAAAAATAATTTTAAAAGTCCACTTGGAGAAAGTTTTTTTTAAAAAAACAAAATTGGATAATGACATTTTTTAAAAGATAAATAAAATTACTTTGTAAAAACTATAATCCCTAAAAATTATAGCCTGGTATAGAAAAGAACATATGTCACTGAATAGGAAAGATTATGTTTCAAACAGGAAAATTGAAATTAAATTAAGTATTTAAAGCACAAGGAAGATGATTCTGTTGAGAAGGGCCTGAGAAGATCCTGAAGTTGAACAGAAGGCAGCTGCTGTGCCCCTAGGCTGGAGGAACAAAGGGAGCCGGTGGAGCTGCCAGAGCCCAAGGGTAGAGGAATCAGGTGGAAGGTAGAATGGAGGTGGGCCTGTCCAAGCAGGGACAGGAGCCAGAGAAAAATGTAACCTCTGCCCAAGACATCACCTGAGGCAGCAAGAGGGTGGCTGTTTTTCTCCCTCATACCAGTGCCTCCTCCTGGAAGTGCTGGAAACAGGTAAACAAGGCAGTGTGCAAAACAGTCTTTGTAGGTCAGCCTGCTTAAGATAGCAGCAGAGCAGCAGAAGGTCAAGAATGGGTCAATGGATGGACAACAGAACATGTGATACCATATAGAAAATCAGAGGAGATGGGAGTGACAGTAAAAATGGATGGAATCATTGTTAACTATAACTCATATAAGGTTCAACTGGTTTTCATGTTATCTTACAGGCCAGAATAAATTACATGAGTATAAAATAGTTAAATGTAAAAAATTGAAGCCTATATGAAAAAGAAAATCATGTACATTTTCTGAAAGATTATGTTTCAAACATAAATTTTCTGAAAGATTATGTTTCAAACATAAATTCTCTGAAAGATTATGTTTCAAAAAGAGAAGTGGGGATATTTTCTCAATTTAATTTCTGAAATTGAGTATTTAAAGCACAGGGAAGATGACTTACAGTGCATGAAAGCAACAGAATAAGTCTAAAAATTTGCCAGTCTAAATTGAAAAGCATTGCATGTATAAAATATTATAACAGAATTAAAGGACACATAGCAAAGTGGAAAAGTTACTGGTACACATATGAAAAAATGTGAATACTCTTGGTATGGGTAGATTCATAAATAAATGGAAAGTGGGCAAAAATATCAAAAGATACTTCATAAAAAGATATCATAACAGATAGAAGACATAGATAAAATGATGCCCAAACTTTCAATGATCAAACGAATCCAAATATAAATACATAAATTTATTTTTTAAACTGACAAATATTGTAAAATATTGTATTACCACCATATGTGAAAAATAGCATAAGCTATAGAGATCAATGGACTAATGTGCAGCCATTAAATATATATTTTTAGAAATATTTGGTGACAAAGAAAATTTTCTTGATACTGTAAAATGCGAACTTTAGGATTCAAATTATTTTGAGTTAAGATTTTGTTATGAAATACAGCAGACCATACATATAACTGAATAGAGTAGAATAGAATAGAAAATACTACAAGGAATATAGTAATATTTTTGAAAGTTAACCCAAAAGATCACTTCTGGATCATGGAATTAAAACAACTTTATTTAATTGTATGTTCTTTATTTTTCCAATAATCTATGATGAACCTTTACAATAAAAAAAAATAGTGACACAAATCAATGAAGTGATGTCATAAGATGGAGGAGCACACAGAATTCCAGAAGTGTTACTTGCAAAGAAGGAAAGATTTACACACATTGGCTGAATGGAAAAGAGGCAGTGGAGAAGAACAAATTGACGATTAAAGGGATTAAAAATTGTTGAAGGAAGGTCTTTGAGGAGACAAGTTATGCTTTCAAGCACTGGAGGTTTAGATAGGAGGGTCCAAGACAAATCCCCGTGGTAGTATGAGAGAACCAGACCTCGAAGGAGTTCACACTCTGAGCTTGATTTTCACTGTTTTCCAGTGGCATCTGATGACAGTGATCAGTGAATGATCGAGAGGAAGTGAATTGCAGAGGACAGGAAGGGATGACAGGTTTTCCTAAAGGCCTCTGTGAGATCGCACATCTTAGATTTTTTTTCCTACAGTTGTGTGAGATTTTCCATAAACAATACCTAATTTTAGGAATTGAGGCACTGAAAGTTTTGGAATAGCCTTTCCTTGAAATTTTGCAAAGTGGACACAATTTTAAAAATGAAAAGTTAGGAAGTTGAAGATTTAGAGAAACTGAAGACCACCGGAATCTAGGTTGGGCAAAAAAGAGGCGAGTCTTGAGATGCTTGGAAACAAGGGAATCAGATCAAGGGAAGTAGATCCTGGTAGTGAAGTGAAAGAGAAGTGGGAATATTTTCTCTGACTTCACTGAACACCCACAGCCTCTGAAACCAACTTTGGACAATCACCTTACTCTGCCTTACATTTCATTGTGTGTGTGTGTGCATGTGTGTGTGCGTGTGTGTGTGTGTGTGTGTGTGTGTGTGGTGTGTATGGGTGTGTGTGCGCTTGCACAGGCACGTGTTTTACCATACCCAACTCTTGTATGTGGCTGTCCATCACTAAGGCTCCTACGGAGTACTTTGTACTTGGCAGTGATTTAGTTACTGTTGTTGGAAGAGTGAAGGCAACCAAATGTCTTAATTTTTGGAACCAAAGCAAGTGCTATTGTTAAATTTAGAACTACTCTTTTGAAGATTGTGCAGTCAAAAGTATTAATTAAATTGGCAACAGTGCCTGCCAACAGCATTAATTTGGTGCTCCTTGGGGAGGAGCCAGTTGGAGGTGTTACTGGAACTATATAGCAAGCTCAGGGCATCAAATCTAATTGCGCTTAAAGAAACCTCATTTTTCTGAGCTTCATATGAATGGTGGAAAAACCCTACTTCATAAGCAGGCACAGTTTGTTTTGGATTGACTGATGCTTTCAGAAATGGTTAACCATTCTTTGCTCAGGCATTATCTACTCGAGATGGTGGCAGGGAAGTTTTTGATTCTCCCTAAAACTTGTTGTCAGACAGAGAAATTTGCTTGGTACTCTATTTCCAGGGTTTATTTTTTGTCATTCAAGGCCTTTCCTGTAATTTTCTAGAACTTAAATATCAATTCCTAAGATTCTAAGGTCTTTTTTTACAGGAGGAATGAAGATGGCGAATATATTCTGATGGTGATAAGGGGTAGAGGATAGGAGGGAAGAAAAATTACAATTTTTGCTTTTGGTAATCTTCATTGTAGTTTTACATTTGCACACATGTGAATACACATTCACATAGTCTCAGTCACTTACTCATGCATTGCTCACCTACTCTTATTCTGTGCAGTTGGCAGTTCAAATCCTAACTCTGGTATTTAACTTTTAATGTTTTCAAGGCTCCTTTTAAATATTCTTGAATCTAGTAGACCCATCCCAGTGAACATTCTTAATGGTCATCAATTGCCCCAAATTGGCTTTCTTGAATTTAAATGCATTTGCTATTTCATTTTTCAAGATGAATTTGATTGAATGACTCCTAGTGATTGATGCAAGCTCATTCAGAATATGTGAATAATAAATTTATTACTCTCTAAAAATAAGTAATAGATTAAAAAAATCTCTTTTGTTTGATATTTTACTGGTAAAACTTAAACAGTTCTAAATAAATTAGCAGCTCTTTCAAACTCAAATTGTTTAGCTCTATGTTTAAGGCAACTATTGGAATCATTTCTGTTCCCTTGGGTGCAGTTGTGAAATTTAGAGTGAGCTGGTCTGCAGATTGTAGTCATCTACGTTAATGTTTCTGTAATGAGAATAATCCAACTGTGTCATAACCTTTCAGGTCTTAACCTTCTTCATTTACATAACCTTTTGCTTCTCACTTTCACTACCCTTGCCATTTTGGAATTAATACATCAGACTCCTTCCAGTTTCTCCTGTGACCTGACTTTTGTTATTAAAAACATCAATGGTTTGTCTTACATATGAGTAAAATACATTATTCACAATAGATTTGTCGATATTTGAAAGATATGCCAAGTATGATAATAAAGAGAAGGTAACCAAAAAGATTTTAGCACCATTGCCATGATTTTAAGCAAAAAAATCAGTAATTTTTTTTCTTAAGAAGGTCTTAACTAAATTTGATAACATTTAAGATATAAACTGCTAAATAGATGATTTATATGTGTATTCAGTTTCTTGCTTCAAATAGAATGTATTATAATTTAAAATAGAATAACTGTAGCCTAAAAATATTTTAAAAGCATGTATGTAAATGGTCTAATATATTTAAAATTATGTCCATTTATAGCTATTTTTGTACATCTGCATAAAATTCCACATTTTTATAATAAACATGAACTTGATAAAATTAAAAATTTTACTGAATGAAGACTTGCTCTACTATAAATCAAGAGATAATTTTTTTTTCAAAAACCTAATGATAGAGTTTATTTAGATAGAAAATGCAATGCATGTGAAATGATTTTGTTTTAAAATGTCCTATTTACATGAAAGATACTGTTTATATTATTAGCTACTCTATTCTATTTGCAATACTTTGAAGAATAAATATAAGGTATGAGGTGGGGTATCATGAGAATGTGTCATTTAAACAGAGTTCCAAGGAGTGCATAGAAACTAAAAGATCAGGGGCTGAGGGCCTGGGGAGAAGTAATATTTTTAGAGTAATTTTTTAATGCAAACCTGCCCTGTCAGTCCCTCATATGCTCCTTAGTCCCCATCGCAGTTTTCCCATATCCTCACCAGGATCTGCAAATGTTACATGATCTGGCTTCTGCAGCTTCAAAAATAGTGCCATGCATGGCTGAACAATGTATGGTTAGGATTACATTCTTCATTGAGTAGTAGAAATTCTCAAATAACATGGATCCAACAAGATAGGAATCATCTCTCTTTACCATTAAAGAAATCCAGTTACTTTGGTACTAGCACTACCTCCAGAGGTAGGAAGCCAGGGCATCCCCCTTCTCTACCACCTGCATGCAGATCCAGATCAAGCTCTAAGAAGCCTTCAGAACTTTCACTCCTATCTGCATGTCAGCAGGAATCAATCAGGGAAGTCAAGAGAAGGAACTTTATTTATGGACACTAACTACATAATGGGTTACGGCCAATGGTTATTGTGATAGCAAAAATATCTGTCAAACCCTTTTTCACTTAGAAAGAATAAATAACTGATGAAAAATTATGGTAAACTTCATTGACTACAGTTTTATAGAATGTGAAACCATAATATATCCAACTGCATTACTATATGTATTAAAATTTATTGTTGTAATATATAATATAATAAGGTAATACATAAATAATAAAATGGTATATATGTGAACTAGAACTAGGAAAACTTTGCTTCTAAATATTTGGATGCTAGTTGTTTTGTAAAATAGGTTTTAAAAATATTTATTTTTAATGTTATTTTAACATAATAACATTGTATTATACTTATGTTACATTATTCTTCCAAATAAAATCCTAATTAATACCTAATTAACATAGATATCATCTGGTATAATATTTAGGATTAGAGTTTTACTTGACATTTTTATAATGTTATAATTATACATAAGAGCTTTGGTCAAACCTTCATAGGTTCTACATGTCCTGATGATAAGTTGCTATAAACTTTCTGGTCTAGTTTCATCACTAAAATATAGAAGAACAGTATTAATTTTATTCATATTGATATTACTATATTTTAAATCTCCCATCTTAATGTGTTTTCCTTTGATTAAGCCTGTCTGTGAATTATTCTCAAAAGCCTCACTATTAACTTTAACAAGTTATGTTGGTTTAAATCATTTATTCTTCTGAAATACTGTATTACACAACTAATTTCTGTGAATCTGCTAGTGATTTGAACCAATTTATTCTTCAGAAACTATGCTAGAATAATTATGCTTTGATCTTGTAAATCAGCCAAATGGAATACTGTTTACAGTATAATTTAAATGAAAACTGCCATTACATTTGATGGTGTTGCTTAGTTCATTGCTTAATGGACCTTAGTTAATGTATTGTTCCTGGGGAAATGGCACAACTGGATTCTCTGGAGTTAATAGGACCAGAGAAGTACAGTTGTCCTCATCAATGTTTTCATTGAACAGGAGAATAAAAATCAAATCAATCTATTTTCAACACAAATTTTAATGTTTTTGAAGAGTTTATAAGATAGAGTTAGTTTTGTCTACATGCTTACATCAGTGAGAAATGAAAAATGTCAAAACTGCCTTTCGGGATGTGTCCCTGCAGTCACATATCCTGGGATTTCACCAGTTACTGCAACCACCACACTCACACCTGTTGGCAACCTGTGAGACCTTGGGCCCCCACCTGGGCTTTTTTATTCCATTGGAATTTTAATCTCTAATATCCCATTCTCTGACAAATTTCAGATTATTTCAATCCTCTCTCTTTTTAAAAAAATCTCTGCTAATTGTATCTTGACTTCATCAAGGCTTTGATCTTCTTGACCCTTTATTTTTTTTCAACACTTCATTCAATAAAATTTTCAGTTTATGGTGATATATATCTTTAGTTATAGTTATGGATGGACACAATACCTTTATTTTTATGTGGTGCCGAGTATAGAACTCAGGGCTTCACACATGCTAGGAAAGTGCTCTACCACTGAGCCACAACCCCAGCCCTAGTGTACTTACTCTTAACTGCTGTATATACATTGCTGTGTTTGAACCAGTTGACAAGAGGTAGGAATTATTATTCCATTTTACCTTTGAAATAAATTGAAGCATAGAGAGGTTAAACAAATTGTGCAAGAAAAGTGGGAGGATAATTATTGAAGTTCTGGTTTAATTTTTCCATAGACTATATTATACAGATCTTTGTTTTAATTCCCTTACATTTTTAATTTTTTTAATTTGCTTCCCTTCCATTTTTTAACCTTTATCATTTGGTACATAGTAATTCAATCATTCTTTCTCTTTCTCTCTCTCTTTTTTTTTTGGCCGGTGCTCTCAATTCCTTTATTCCATTCTTATTAGCCAATTGCAAACACAAACAAACAAACAAAAAAAAACAAAATTAGCTAAACCATCTGCTTTTTCTCTTCTTATATTTGGGTTGCTGAGTACCACTGGGGAAAAATCTTACATCCATGAGAGCTGATGTCACTATCCATTCATTGTGTCTAATTCCAAATTTCTGACAATGCTGTCCAGTTGTGTGGACCCAGTTTTCCTTTGTACTACAAACTTCATACCCTTAAACCGTCTGCTCTACTATTTCCTGCTCATTGAGCTAATTCAAAGGATAGGATTAACATTTTACCTTACCCTATTATAATTATCAAGAATGTGAAAATAACTAAGAAAATATTAGTAACTAAATTATAGACCTTTATTTTTATCTTAGTTATTTAATTATTTTAATTAATTAATTTTTTACTTACTAGTTTTTCACTAATGTGCTTTTTTCTGATCCTTAAACTGCTTCGAAGTTGGGAGTGAAGTTTTTCTTTGGTTATCTCCAAGCTTTAGTATTTCCTTAGCCTCTCCTTATCCTTTGTGATTTTGGTGATTATTTTTTCTCATGCTCATGAAGAAAACTCTCACAAAATATGAAAAAGCTATGTGGTATCAGTGAAATTATATTTTTCTTTATAAACATACATTTCCTAATTATTAAATACATGTGATTGTCATAGAGTTGGCATATTTTCTGTGCACATGATAGCTTTTGGTTTTAAATATGAAATTATATGACTGTGTGATTTAGATGCAATGAGGGGTCCTCTACCATGACTGTTCTCTCTCTCTATCCCATTTTGAAACAGGGTCTCACTGTGTTCCTAAGGCTTGACCTCAAAATTCTGGTCTCAAATGAGTCCTCCAGCCTCAGCCTCCTGAGTAAGTGGGACTGCAGGTATGCACCACCATATCTGGTTTTGTCCTTCTCCTTATAATTCATGTTTTTAAATCTGCACTTTCCATTTTATTCTTGGGTGAAAACCAGTTCTAGTTTAGCTGTGAATTTTCTATGGGCACTTAATCTTCTGGTTTCCACAGGTTTTACTGAGAAACTGGCATTTGGTTGCAGGTGTTGCTACTTAGATATCCCTTTTCCCATCTGCCCTGCTGCAAGGTTCTGAGAACCTATGGATCTTTGGCAGATTTCTTCTAAAGATCCTAGTTATGACTTTCTTTTTCATTAGCCTGCATGGGGTTTTTAAGTGCTCCTTAAAAGGATGGCATGTCATTGTTAGTTTGGAATACTGTCTCTGAAACTGCTTCTTTTTACTCTTTAGGATACCAATTTCATGTGAGCCAGATTTAATTATTCTATACTTTGTGCTTCTGTTTGCTTTTCAATATTTTCTATTATTTTCTTCTCATATCTTAGGAGATGTCCTACATTTTTGACAAATGTATTACGTTTTAATTGGCTAGATTTCTCTTTAGTTGTCTCTAATCTGTTTTCAAATTCCATCAATTCAGTTCTTGGCTTTGGTTATTCTATTATTTTGTTAAAAAAAAAACAAAACAGTGAGGGGCTATGGCTGTGGCTTAGTGGTAGAGTGCCTACCTCGCACCTGTGAGCCACTTGGTTTGATCCTCAGAACCACATAAAAATAAATAAAGACATTGAGTCCATATAGAACTAAAAAAAAATATTTAAAAAAGACAGTGAAATTTGCCATCTTAATGATGAAACGCAGCTGAGTAATGTTAAGTGATTCACATTGCTGAGAAGCAGACTTGCCCAACTTTTTCATCTTGCAAAGCTGAAATGCTATACACATTAAATAATAACTCTTTTTCTCCTCCTATCCCCCGATACCATTATTTTACTTTCTGTTCCTGTCAAGTTGTCTACTTCTCATAAGTGGAATCACACAGTACTTATCTTTTTATGATTGGCTTATTTCACTTAACATAATGTCCTCAAATTTCATACATGTTATAGCATCTGACAGAATTTCCTTTACTTTTAAGGGTGAATAATACTTATTTTAGTCAAGTTTTACATTGCTATGACCAAAATACCCAATAAGAATCACTTAGAGGAGGAACAGTTTGTTTTGGCTCATGGTATCAGAGGTCTCAGTCCATAGACTGATGACCTCATTGCTCTTGCCTCAAGGTGAGGCAATACCTCATAGGGGAGGAATGAGGTGGAGGGAAGCTGCTGCCCTTGTGGCAGCAGGAAAGCAATCTAAGATGGACTGATTAGGTTACAGCTTTCACAATGCAGTCACTTCATCTCTGAACATGCCTGTGTTAACACAAGAGATTTTGAGAGAGGTATCACATCCAAACTTTATAACAATATTATAATTATGTACCAAATTTTAAAAATTTATTTATCTGCTGATGAATATTTGGTTACATCTGCTTCTTGACTGCTATAAATTTGGGTATGAAAATATCTCTTAAGACCCTGCTTTCTCTAATACCCACTTGATGTGACATTTCCCACATTTTTGTTGGTGCAGTGTGGTTATAAATAATGGTGAGAATCATTTTTACATTTCTGTACATCACAGAATATAACTATAATTTAGCCAATATCATTCCCCAGTATTTCCCCTTTCTCTCCCATACTCCTCCACTGTTCACTGTTCTCCATTCTACTGATCTCCCTTTGATCTTTCTTTTTTCTTTTCTTCTGTAGCTCACACATATGAGAGAAAACTTATGACCCTTGACTTGTGAGTTTGATTTATTTGGCTTAACACAATATTCTCCAGTTCTATTTTCCTGCAAATGACATAATTACTTTTTAATTTTTTTAATTTTAAAAAATCTGTTCTTCTAGATATACATGGCAGTAGAGTGTATTTGATATGTTATATATACATACAATAAGTATAACTTGTTTCATTTAGGATCCATTATTGTAGTTGTATATGTTGTGGTGTTACATTAGTAGTGTATTTGTGTATAAGGATAGGAAAGATATGTGATTCATTCTTTTGTCTTTTCTATTCCCATTGTCCCTCCCTTCCCTTCATTCCCCTTGGTCTAGTCCAGTGAAATTTTAATCTCCCCCCTCCTTGTTGTGGGTTAGCATCCAACTTCAGAGAGAGCATTCTGCCTTTGGTTTTGGGGACTGACTTGTTTCACTAAGAATGATACTCTTCAGTTCCATCCATAATTTTTTCCTTTTTTATGACTGAAAAAAATTCCATTGTGTACATATACCACTTTTTCTTTATCCATTCATCCATTGTTGGATATCTATGCTGGTTCCATAGTTTGGCTGTTGTGAATTGTGCTGCTATAATCATGGGTATGCATGTGTTGCTATAGTATGTTGACTTTAATTCTTTTGGATAAATACCAAGGAGTTATATAACTGGGTCCTAGGGTAGTTGCATTCCTAGTCTTTTGAGGAGCCTCCATACTGATTTCCATAGTGGTTATATTAATTTACAATCCCACCAGCAGTGTAAAATTGTTTCTTTTTCTTCACAGCCTCTCCAGGATTTTTTATTGCTTTTATTCTTGATGTCTGCCATTCTAATTCAAGTGAAGTGAAATCTCAGTGTGGTTTTGGTTTACATTTCCTTAAACACTAATGATGTTTTTCATTTTTTTCATATATTCTTTAGCCATTTGTATTTCTCTTGAGAAGTATCTGTTCAGGTAATTTGTCTACTTATTAAATGGGATTTTTTGGTGTTAAGTTTTTTGGAATACTTTATATATATTTTGGACATGAATCCTCTGTCAGAGGAGTAGATAGCAAAGATTTTCTCCCATTCCATAGGTTCTCTAGTATAATTTGAAGTCATGTATTGTGATGCCCTCAGCATTGCTTTTTTGGCTTTGAATTGCTTTGGCTGTTTTCGTTCTTTTGTTTTTTGTGATGAATTTTAGAACTGTTTTTACTATTCTGTGAAAAATGTCATTGGTATTTTGACAATGGTGTTTTGGGGATTGTACTGAATCTGTATGTTGCTTCTGATACTATAACTTCTTGAACAATATTAATTCTGCCTATTAATGAACTCAGAGTCATTCCTTTTCCTTGTGTCTTCTTCAATTTCTTTCTTCAGTGTTCTACAATTTTCATGGCAGAGGTCTTTAACTTTGGTTAGATTTACTCCTAATTCTTTTTTTTTTTTTAAGTTTTGGGAATGGGTTTGTTTTTCAGATTTTTTTTCTCAGCAGATTCATTATTGGTGTATAGAAAAGCTATTAATTTTTGTATGATAATTTTGTAATCTGCTACTTTGATGAATTTCTTTATTAGCTCTAGCAGTGTTCTGATGGAGATTTTTGGATCTTCTCAATATAAGGCCATATCATCTGCAAACACTCATAATTTAACTTTTCTTTTCCTTTTCATCTCTTTTATTTCCTTCTCTAGCCTAGTTTCTCTGGCTAGAGTTTCTAGTACTATACTGAATAAGAGTGGTGAGAGTGGATATCTTTGTCTTGTTCTAGATTTTAAAGAAATGCTATCAGCTTTCCCCATTCACTATGATGTTCACTTTGAGTTTGTCATACATAGTCTTTGTGTTGTTGAGGTAGGTTTCTTCTATCCCTAATTTCTTCAGTGTTTTTACCATAAGTGGGTGTTGAGTTCTGTCAAAGCATTTCTCTACATCTGTTAAAATGACTATGTGGTTTTTTGGGCCTCAATTCTATTTTTGTTTAATTACATTATTTATTTGTGTATGTTAAATCATCTTTACATTCTGAGGTAAAACCAACTTGGTCATGATGTATAATCTTCTTAATATTGGTTTGTTTTGTTTTTCAAAATCCTCAAGATGCATCACTCTGTTGAATATGATTTGCTCATTTAAATTTTTTTTAGTTGTATATGGACACAATACCTCTATTTTATTTCTTTATATGTGGTGGTTAGGATCAAACGTGGTGCCTCACACATGCTAGGTGAGTGCTCTACCACTGAGCCACAACCCTACCCATTGCTCATATTTTTTAATTTGCACCTAAGTTCAGTAGGCACCTAAGTGGTGCTTCACACATGCTAGGTGAGCGCTCTACCACCGAGCCACAACTCTATCCTATTGCTCATATGTTTAAAGGATTTTTGCCCCTAAGTTCAATAGGGATATTACTGGACACATTCTTTCTTGATGTGTCCTTATATGATTTTGGTATGAAGGTGATACTGGCTTCACAGAATGAATTTGGAAGTGTTCCACCCCTTTCTCTTTCACAATAATCTGTAAGGAGCATTGCAATCAGTTATTATTTAAAGTTCTGGTACAATTCAGCTGAGATTTTTTCTGATCCTGGGCTTTTGTTGTTGTTGTTGGAAGTCTTTATAACACTGTTTTAATTTTATTACTTGTTATTGGACTGTTTAGGTTTTCTATGTTCTCCTAATTCAATTTTGACAGGTCATATGTCTAGAAATGTCTCCATCTTTTCTAGGTTTTACGATTATTGTAGTACCATTTTCCAAATAATCCTAGTAGGGACTCACTATGCCATCAACTATACTCATAACTGCAACAATCTGAATATGGAGGGCAGGAGTTATATAAACCAAATAATTGTAAAAGATGGCAAAAATAAAGTTCATTAAGAGAAAAGAAAATGTACTAGGAAAGTAAAAGAAAGTTTAGAATATTCAAAATATGAATAGAAGGATGCAGAAGAGACTAGCAAGTGATGGCTACGAAGGAGGAGAAAAAGTAGAAAGCACAAAGTAAAGGGAGAAGAAAGATAAGTTAAGGTGTTAGTGGAAAAGTAAGGGGAAAAGAGAAATGAGAGAAAAAAACAATAAAAATAAAACCCAAACAAAAATATTCAGAAACAAAGAAACAAAATCCTAACCCTCGAAAGCCAAGGCAAGGAAATACAATTATCTCAAAGATGCTAAAAATGAGACAAAGAGAAACAAATGTGTATATGTATATATATTTACAAACAAATCAGCATAGCAAGAACACACATATGCAGGCAAAGCAAAAGAAAAAAGGAGAAAAGATTCTTAATGAAAATTTGATAATTTTCAACACTGAGGTGATCAAAACTGTTGATGAAGGTGGATGGTCACTACCTCTGCATAACTGCCCTTTTTACTATTTCTTCTTGAAAAATGTTCTGAGGGAGAGAGAGGAGGAGGAGGAGGAGAAGGAGGAGAAGGAAAGGGGAGGGTGGGAGAGAGAATATTCACACACTCAAGAGCCTGAGGGATGGGGGTGTGAACCCCTTCCTCCTTTTGTGTTGCTCAGGGAGCTGCCAGCTAAAGTGGCCTACAATTGAACATGGTTGAAGTAGTTCTCAGCTTCCCTCTCACCAACAGAAGGTAGGATGGAATGGGAAGTACTGTTGATTGAAGTGTTGTCCAGACAGACCAGATTGATGCACTCATAGGGTGGGGCTTGTGCAGTGTGCTCAGGGGGAAGTTCTGACAGCTGTGGTTGATGTCTAATCAGGCCTTAAAGACTTTTTTGGGTGGTATTTCCTCTGAAGAGATTAAATTAACATACACCTTAGAACCAGGGAGATGTTGATCTCTTCTAGGTGTCGAGATCTCAGGCACCTCACAAGAATTCTATCTATGGGGCAGGGGACCACACTTCCGGAGGTCTCACATACTCCACTGCCCAAGAATACAGCTTTCCCAGTCTTGGTCCCTGAGTGTATTCATACCTGTTTGTTCAGTTTCTGGACCCTCTTTGCTTGGCACTTGAGCCACCAGACTCAAAGGGAAAGTGAGCTGCACTTTCCTCCATATTTCTGACTTGAATCCCCTGGGCACAATCTTTTCTGTGCCTGTGTCACTTATGTTCTGCTAGGGACCTCCTCGACCACATGATAGGTGCTTTCTGGGACGGTGTGATGGTGTGATAATGTTTGCTACGAGGTTCCCAGATCCCACAGTAGCAGCTGTAGCATGGCCACCTCAAGATGGTTCCTGCCTCTGTTCCACTTTCCAGTTGTGAAACAGAGCACTTTTTAAACACCAGCTCACTCTGTAGACTCTGGATCAGCTAAACTCTGGCAGTTTTCTGATCTACAGATTTTTTTTTTTTTTATTGGTGCCAAATTTGTCTGTTGTGTTTTACTCTCTGTTTGTATTATCCCTCCCCTCTGTGGTGAACATGTACTGCTGCCGCTGCCACAATGGCTTGGCTCCCCTAAACTATTTCTTGCTCTTTGTTGAATGACTTTTAGAGTCTTTTACAGACTCTGGCTATCTGATTTTGAATTTCAATGAATTCCCTCTTTCACCCACCTTGCTGAGAAGCAGTACCTCTGCTGCTTGAATCCCAAGCTACAGAACACTGGAAACACAGCCTTCCTCTAATTTGCAATGTTGATCTATGACATACATCATCCCTTCCAAACCTCATGTTTGCTCCATGTCAGAAAACTGAAGTCAATTTTGTGCAAATTAAATAATTTCAATGTTTTTAGTTCTTGCATCTCAAGTTTATTCAAGGAAATTCCTTGAGAATAGAAATCACGACACAATGTTTTTCTGTTTCATATGACAATGAGCATAATTCTGAACTCAGTGCAAACTGGAAGGGTAGCTAATTTCAGTAGCTGTTGTGGGTTGAATTTTGCATCACATCAAATTCATGCCTTGAGATCTTAACTCCCAGTACTTTAAAAACATGACCTTATTTGGACAGAGGGCCATTGTAGATGTAGTTAGTTAAGATGTCTTACTGCAGGAGGGTAGTTTCTAATCCATTATGATTGGTATCCTTATGAAAAAAGAAATATGGAAACAGTCACTTAAATAAGGAGAATGTCATGTGAAAATTAAGGCAGAGGGCAATAGAGATGTTTCTACTTGCCAAGGAATGCCAAAAGTTGCCAGCACAAATCAGAAGCTAGGGAAGGGACTTGGAGCAGATTCTTTCTCAGAGTGTTTGAAGAAACCATGCCAGCTGATACCTTAATTTATGACTTCTAGCCTTCATAACAGGAGACAATAAATTTCTATTGTTTTTGCCACTCCGTTTCAGATAATTTGCTATGGTAGCACTAGCAAATTAATACAGGGTTATCTTTCAGTGGTCAATAACCAATCCATAAAATTGTATATAAAAATCATGTGTGTGTGTGTGTGTGTGTGTGTATGTGCACACACATGTTGTAGGTATGCAATTTTTTTCTCTTTTGTATAGT
Source organism: Ictidomys tridecemlineatus (assembly GCF_052094955.1). Taxonomy (NCBI): domain Eukaryota; kingdom Metazoa; phylum Chordata; class Mammalia; order Rodentia; family Sciuridae; genus Ictidomys; species Ictidomys tridecemlineatus. The sequence continues at coordinate 148,065,570 of NC_135483.1, read as the reverse complement.
TTCATAATCTCCTGAAGGAGCATAATCAAGAAAGCTGGAAGAAGTGAGCTCCAATATGATGTTTATCTATGTTTAACTTCATAATTCTGAAGGCATATTCATCATTTCAGTGTTGTACATCTTATGACCTAAACACCTTATATCTCTAATTTTCCAGATCCATCAAGTTTTAAAACTCATGAATACAGCAATACTATTATGTTAAATGTCCACTGAAGGTTCTTACATGTTGAAGGCTTGGTTACAATCTGGGGTATGGAAGAAGGTGGTGAGTCCTTTGAGAGGTGGGGCTTATTCAGTGGAATTTAGGTCTTCTGGGCCCTTCCTTGAAAGGAAACTTGGGGATCTGCTGCTCCCCTCCTCTTGCTTCCTAGCTGCCAAAAAAAGTATACAGACCTCCTCCATCATGCTGGACTGTGCCATCATAGGTCCAAAGCCAAAGGGTTAAGTGATCACAGAATAAGACATCTGAAACCTGGAGCCAAAATAAATCTTTCCTCCTTTTAAGTTAAGTATTTTGTTATAGTGATAGAAACACAAATCCTAAGTGAAAACCAGGGAAAGGAGAAGATAAAGTTCTTTGAAACAAGGTTTGGGAATATAGCACAAGGGTACGGTGCTTTCCCAGCATGCTGAGGCTCTGGGTTTGATCCCCAGCACTGAAAAAACTTAAAAAAAGGAAAAAGAAAAAAAAATATTCTGAGACAAAGAGAGAACAAGTTATCACCCAGCAGTTGCTCTGTTTAATAGAATTGGGAATGCAGAGTGATAGTGAGCTCTGCGTCAGTTTCCTAGGGTTGCCATAATAAATGGCCACCAACTCAGTGGCTTATAAAAATAAAAATGTATTCTCTCACAGTTTGGAAGCTGAGATATCTGAAATCAAACTGTATATTCTTGGAAGACTCTACAGAAAAATCTTTCCTTAATTCTTCTAAGCTTTGGTGTCTTCAGGCATTCCTTGGTTTGTGGCTGTATAACCAACTCTGCTTGTCTTTAAAAAAAAATTTTTAATTGTAGGTGGACACAATACCTTTATTTTATTTGCTTATTTCTATGTGGTGCTGAGGATCGAACCCAGTGCCTCACGTGTGTTAGGCAAGTGCTGTACCACTGAGCCACATCCCCAGCACTTCTGCTTCTGTCTTTTATGGTTTCTCTGTGCCCTCTCCTGTCCTAGTGACTCTCCTCAATGTGTCTCTTATGAGGATACTCATCATTGGATTTAGAGCTCACCTTAAATCCTGTGATTTCAACTTGCGATTTTTCTTTACATTTGCAAAGATTCCTTTTTCCTCCCAAAGTTCACTTCCACGGGTTTCAGAACCTAGGATATAGACATCTTTTTGGAGGTCCTCAGTTAACCCAATATAGGCACCAGCATTGCTAAATCCTGAAAATAAAAGAGAAATTAATTAGGCCAAATAGATCCAATTTCCATACTGCTATTTTTTAAGTGAGAAGCCAAAAACAACCCCTTAGTTCTGGATAAACTGTCCACTAATAAAAGGAGCTGAAAATGTTTAGGCCATAGACATGGAAAGTTAGAGGTACAGATTAAAACTGAATCTGTTTTCTTTTTAAAAATAATAAATTCAGTATTTTACAAACTAACCAAAATTTTGACAGGAGAGGTGATAGAAACACTCTCTTCACATTTTTCTATGTAGGAAAAAGGCTAGTTGTATTCTGTGAAGCAATATAGGGAAGATCAGGAGTTTCAGGAAGGCATATTGAATTAAATCTATAAATTAGATCTATACAATTTCAATGGAGATATTTGGAAAATGGTGTGTTCTGTTGTGAGTTGTGAGTGCTCTGAACAGATTTCCAGCTCTGGGTAGGGTGTTTAGCCAACATGTTTTCAAGGTCTCATTCAAATCTACATTCCAAGATTCTGCAATTATCTTTTCCTACACACAGGTAAAAATTACTTAGAGATATTTTTCATGTCTAGAAGCACTGATTAATAATGTTTTGATAAAATATTACTCTTAAGATCCTCATAGAGATAGCTGAAATATTTGTAGGTTGAACATAAAGAATAAGATTAAGCATAAGCTGGAGGTGGCCTCCAGAGTGTTTTGAGAGGGAAGTGCAATAATTATAGAACTTAGGCTGGCAAAGATCACAAGAAGCTGTTAATGTTCATATATTTGTTCTGTATTTGCCTTTAATAACCCAGATCATCCGCCATGAGTTCAGGTAATGAGGCAGTTCATTTTTCATAAAAAAATGCATCTTTAAATCTGTTTTTTTTCACTTTGTTTTATTATTATAAAAGCATTTTCTTTCTTTCATGAGAACTATTTGAAAACAATGAGTAGGCAATCATCAGACTGATATAGTGCCCCACATAACTTTGATGTGATGCCATGGGGCATAGGTATAAGAGCTCAGGAAAGGAAAAAGTACATTATTATAACAAGTAATCGTTTCGTATATTTTTTTCTCTCTTGCCAGCACTTTTTACAGGGGAGGTTTTGAAATTGGATTAGATTCAAATAATTTGGAATAATAAATAATGCCAGGTGCATATCAGGTCCAATTTCTTCTTTAAAATGTTGAATTCAACCTTTCAAATAACCAAAATATGTTAAACTTGGAAACAGATCAGAATAGCTGGCTATGGCAGATACTTTGAAGTAACTAATGAAGCTCTATAAACCAGAGCTTTCTGGCATGGGGTTAGAAAGATAATGTAGCAAAATGCTAAAATGACTTTCATCACTAAGGCATTTTGACAAGAATTTAAGAAGGCTCAAATTCTAAAAATTATAAATCTTTGCAATTTTCAGGATACTTTAAGTCCACTGAACTTGGGCGCTTTACCTGGGTAATATAATTGCATTTATCAGACACTTAAAATATGTCAGATCTTATTTTAAATGCTGTTTTAAAAGTGGCGTCTTATGTAAGCCTCACCTCAACCTAATTAGGAGATCATTTCCCCCATTTTCTAGATGAGAAAATTGAGATCTGGGATGGGATTTTTGAGTGCAGCCACCTGAAGCAGTCTGAGGAGGAGCCTCAATAGGAAAAGGACAGAAAAATAGTTGAAATGATTTATTTGGGTTGATTTCTTTTACATTTAGCTCCAAAGGACTCTAGCTGAACTACATTTTTGTCTTATTTTCTCTGTAATAAAGCGATTTTGACTGGTATCCTATTTGTAACAATGAATTTGTCCAGGGCTTTCCACCTTTTCATGTTTCCATCTCTTTGTTCTTTGTCTACAAATAAGAGATTTATTTGAGTGATAACAATTTTCCCTAAAATAAGGTATCATTCTCAAAGTCATTCTCTTACCTTTTCACACACAGAGATTTCATGTTAATGGAATATCTGGTTAGTATTGCTTCTTTCACATTTTATTCAGCAATTGAATGTCATATCACTTGTAAAATATGTATAAATACGTTGTGTTTAAGATTTTATTGAAAGTCCTAGTTGACTGGAATGATGTTTCAAAAACTGGTTTTCATCAGAGACATTCAAATGCATTGCAATCATTCCAATTAGGTCCCAACATGCCTACAGGGTTGTTGGAGGACTTTCAGAGATAATAGGGAAAGCCTAAAGGAGAAGGCTTTTATGTCTTTCTTGTCTTCATATCTTATATCTTTTAGAAAAGAAGAGGGAACAATAATGTGACACACATTTTTTTTTCTTTTACTTTCTTCTTCATTCTTTTCTATTTAATAGATAATATATGCTATTTATGTGGAAAGGTCACATTGGGCACAATTTTGATGGGTGTCCTGCTTTTGTCACAAAAGCTGGTTGGGAAAAATTCCCTCTCACCCCATTCCTTGGCAGATGGAGCTTGCCTTGGTGGGGTTTGGAACCAAGTGGTGATTTGCTATGGCAATGAACAGTGGTATCACTGTCACAAGCCATGTTAGTGTCTTGGCCAGAATATTCATACCACCTATGATATCCAGAGTCCCTTTGAGTCTCACACATTTTGCAGCATTACCTCCCTCTAATTTGTAGGCTTCATATTCTTCCAATAATTTCCCTTTTGCTTGTGACAGCCAGTTGGGTCTACTGCTTGCACCAAGAGCCCTACAATCATTCACCTACACCTGTGGGAAGTCTGCTAATGTGGCATTGCAGAAGTTTGGAACCTGCTTTGGGTAGATCATATAGCTTATCCTTGACAGGAAAAAGAATAAAAATCCTACTTCTTCCTTCATTAAACTTTGAGCACAGTGATTGAACAAAATAACATAAAGAGCTGTTTTAGTCAGGTTTTTTTTTTCCCATTGTGACTGTGAGAGTTGACAAGAACAACACAGACAAGAAAAAAATGTATTTTGACTCACAGTTTCAGAGATCTCAGTCCATAGATGACATCTGGGCCTTAGATGAGGCAGAACATCAGGGTGTAAGAGCATGGCAAAGGAAAGCAGCTCAGGTCATGGCACCAGAAAGCAAAGAGAGCTCTGCTCACCATGAACACATATAAACCCAAAGGTGTACCCCCAGTGGCCCACTTCCTCCAGCCATATCATACCTTCCTACAGTTACTACCCAGTTAATCCATATTGGTAGATTAATCTACTGATTAGGTTACACCTCTCATAATCCAAGCATTTTACCTCTGAACATTCTCGCATTGACTCACACTTGAACTTTTGGGGATATTTCATATCTAAACCATAACAGTACCTATTACAAACATATATTTTTAAATATCAAAATATTGAGAGAGTTTTGAAATACCTGATAATAAGTTTCTGTTACTACCATTCGGAGGGAAACACGGTCCCTGCCACCAAATGTGTGTATATTATGTTCTATTTCTGTCTTTGAAGAAACTATCTTTCGTGGGGGAAGGACTACATCTCCTGGCAGACGACCTTCAGTCTTCAGTGTCCTTCCTGCAGGAGTCACTTGTGTTCTCTGTGATGGGGCCTTTCATTTCCAACAACAGCAAAATAGAACTATTCAAATTGTTGTGGTTTCTGGAAAATGGTTTTTGTCCCTTTTTTTGCTATGTCTTCTGGGAAACTGAAATACAATTTGGAAACAAATGACAGCTCAGGACTCAATTTTCTAGCTCTAAAAGGAACTCAGAACACATATTTTTTTTTAGTTCGGGTTGAAGCATTTAGGTTTCCATTTCAAAGGGAGTTCTGAATTGGCCATAATGTCTTCTTCTGTAATGAAAACAGGCTTTGAAAAATACGAAGGGAGAGGCTGGCATCTTCGCCATTCACATAAATTATAATTTCTGTTCTGTGTTAGCTTTATGTTCACAAGGACACCTGCATGCTTCTTCTTTTTCCTTTTTGCCCTCTTTGTGGGGAAAATCCAGCACATTACCCACTACTGTTACTTATATAATTAAGTTGGCTGACACAAATTCAATAGTTTTTAAATGAGTAAAATACTGATGAGAATTTAGTAAAATAGTTTGACTGATCTCATTTTAAGTTAATTTAAGTGATCAGAATGTTCACGTTGGTATATTATGATTTATTTATTTAATCAGGAAATATTTATGGCCTGACAAATACCGAGCAAGTCATTAACCTATATGATATCTTTTTTATCTTTTATCTCTTGCCCCATTATCTTCAAAGCCAAACTGAACGAACACCTCGAGTGTTATGTATTTTATATTAAAGTTGTGTTAAGTAAAATTCAGCTGTATTGATCAGAATAATGATCCTGGAATTGTTAAATTTAAATGAAACCAATATTACTTTTTAAAAGAATGAATTTTCTAGTGAGAAATTATTCTTTAGACAATTTAGGGAAGATTCTCAGTACGAGAATGTAGAAAAAGTCATCTTTCAAATTTTTGTTTTCAGCAAAAAATTAGACAAAATGAGGTTAACTCACAATGACCTCAAAAATCATCTTAAATATTCATATCAGTATGTATTAGTGTATAATACTTTCAACATTCTTAATATAATAAAAGGCATTTAATAACTATTGTTTCAGGGTTATGATTTGATAATGAAGACTTTAGATTGCAGTCTAAAGTAAAATTGCAGTTTAAAGGCAGTCTCATACAGGAATAGGGAATGCAGATTTTGAGCAAAACTAGAAGCATATTTTGGAAAACTACTGTCTTGTTTATTAATAACATGAAGTCTGGTAATCCCCTCAAAGATCATAACTATAGTATACTAATAAATTGTAGGAATGTATCATTTTTCCTAATGATTATCCTCAAATATCCTTGTTCTTTTTTTCTTTTTTAATTGGGGGTCAAGTGACATTCTGTGAATCCTTTTATACCCCTTGTAGTGAGATTAATCTCTCCATTGTCTTCCCACAGAATTTTTATTCCTTTATTACTACATTTAACACATCGAATCTTCATTATTTTTTAACCTGTCTTCTACACAAGACTGTTGGTTCTGAGGTCATGTTTTATTCACAGTTGTGTTCCCATGGAACCAGTCATAGAGCAGGCAATCGATGAATGTTGTTGAATGAAATGAGTACAACATTTACCTGAGCAAATATTTTATTAATTTTTCATTTCTTTATTCTATTTTTTGTTATCATTTCTTAATGCTTATCTTTTTCTGTCTTCTCACTGCATTTATCACCTTTGTAAATGTTTACAGTACTGCCTTTGCTTGTTCATTGTCACTTTCAGAAAGCTCGACTGCTTTCTGGAATTCCTCTGCCTCTATTTCTTGTTCTAAACACCCCACCCTACCTCTTTTCTGAGACTGGAAATCCTTTCATGAAGGCATTTTGCAATCTAAAGTCTCCATTATCAAATCATAACTCTGAAACAATAATATTGAGTGCATTTCATTACATTAAGAATGTTGAAAACATTATACACTAGTACAAGAAGACAGTCTCATACAGGAATAGAGAATTCAGATTTTGAGCAAAACTAGAAGCATATTTTGGAAAACTACTGTCTTGTTTATTAATAAGATGAAGTCTGGTAATCCACTCAAAGATCAGAGATTTTACCACTTAGATTAGTACAGAAGCTAATTGCTTTGGGGATCTGACTAATTAATATATATGATTCAAGGTGTCCAGGCTTTTTACATATAGCAAATCTGAGACCTGGAGCTGGCAAAGAGAATGACTTCAGACTATTTTTAAATTGTTAACCCCCAGTTTGGGTCAACAAATTGGGATCTATAGTGACCATAGTGTGGCAGGAAATTGAACACTCTGGGAACTCAATAGCTTTAAGAAAATAAGAAAGTTAATATATATGCACATAGGTCATAATTTGAAAATAACCAGACTAATAATTAGAAAAGGATAGGTTTTCATAGGTCTATGTTCAAATTTATACTTTTTCTCTCCCACTCTTTTCTTTTCTTTACCCTTTTACTCTTTCCTTTCTCTTCCTCTCCTTCCCCTTCCTTCCTTCTCAGCTAAAGTGTGGAGTTTTTTTTTTTTTTTTAATTCATGACACACTATCAGCATTAATCCCCTCAAGAAACTCCTCTTGGTTTCTTAGTGGTATAGTCAGTTTTTTATTGCTGTTGACCAGAAGGCCTGACCAGAACAACTTTAGAAGAGGAAAAATTTATTTGGGGGCTCATAGTTTCAGAGGTCTCAGTCCACAGACAGTTGGCTTCATTCCTCAGGGCTCCGGTGAGGCAGAACATTATGGCAAAAGAGTGTGGTGGAGGGAAACTTCTCACATGATCATTGGGAAGCAGAAGAGAGACTTTACTTTCTGGATACAAAATATATACCCCAAAGGAATGCCCCCCAGTTAGCCACCTCCTCTAGCCACACCCTACCCACCTTCAGTTCCCACTCAGTTAATCCCATCAGAGTATTAATTCACCGAGTTGGTTACGACTCTCATAACTTAATCATTTCACCTCTAATATTTCTTGCATTGTCTCACATCTGAGCTTTTGGGGATAGCTAATATCTAAATCATAACAGCATATTTCCTTTTAAACTATAGTTCTTCAATTGCTCTTTCCTGTATGGATAATGGTTTAATATGTAAATTATATAATAATAATTTTGTGTGTTCGTTTAAGTTACCTGAAGGTTAGTTATTACACCATGCATCCATTTTTGTTTTTTACTTTTCTGCATTATGCTTTTAAGATACATACTTGTGGGCTGGGGTTGTGGCTCAGTGGTAGAGCACTTGCCTAGCATGTGCATGGCACTGGGTTCCATCTTCGGCACCATAAAAAATGAATATATAAAATAAAAGTATAAAAAAAGTTGCATATGTTAAAAAATCAAATGTTTAAAAAAAAGATACATATTTGTTCTTGGGACACATCTTAAGAAGCTTATTTCTTCTACTTTTGCTTAATGTTTTGTGGTAGGCATTGTCTATTTATATCCTATTTGGTTCCCCCACTGTGGAGTGGGTGACTAGGTAGTCTCCAACTCACCTGCCATATGCCCACTCTCGAATGTCCACTAATTGTGTTATTCCAGCAGAGGGGCTGATGGGTTTCAGGTATACTGTTCCTTAATATTGGGTATACTTTTTCTTAATATTACTAAGAATTGCCCCATAGCTCTCCAGAATAGCTACAGCACTCTGCAGATGATTCTCTGAACCATAGTGATTTCCTTGGTCTCACAGTTCTTGTCTTTGTGCTTTCCCAGTGAAACTTCCTGCACCCCATGCTGTTCCCCCATCATCAAGGTCCTCTTTTTGGTTCTTCAAAGGCCCCCTCATCTGATCCCTTCTCCCTGACACAGTTCTCCTCTTATAAACCAAAAGTTGTCACCATTTTCTTTAAATACCCTCTCACTGATTCTGGGCCTCCAAAACAGCACTAAGAGAAATGACACACTCATGTGTGTATATACATGTGTGCCTGTGCATGTGTATGTGCAGCTCTATCTTGCCTATTTTAATCTCTGAGAAGATTTCATGGTACACAGTGAGTGTGCAATTGATATTTATTAAATTAATTTGCAATTTAAAACTTGTTTAATGCATGAATTTTTTTCTGGAACATAGTTTTTATTCTACACAGGAATAACAATTTCCTGGACTTCTTAAATGGACTTAAAATACTGCATTGCAAATGCTGTGGAAATGCTGCAGGGTAAAAATAGTAGCCATTCAATGTGACTGTAATGAACAGAACAAAAAAGGAGGGTGCACGGCTTTATCACTTTGTTATCTGATATTTTTCATAACATTTTAAAAAATTTAAAAAAAATATTTGTTTGGAATAGTTATCCTAGACAATGTTAAATATGTTTCATGTGTATGTGAAGGAAAATACAAATAAAATTGTTTGTTGTGACTACAACGAGGATTGATTTTATGCATTATGTAAAAAGGAGCAAAATCAGCACGTCTGCTATCTGCATTATCTCTGAACAACTGCCATCATTCATGCTTCTTTGCTCTGTTTATTTTATTCCACTCTGTAAAGCAGATCGGTCAATTCTTTGTCATTTTGTTTTAACAATGCATTGTGCTGTGCTCTTCATATGGCACAGACTAATTCAAACTCAAAATTAAAAGATTTACTTTTTTATAGGTAATCCAATTACCAGTGACTCATAATATGCTGTAATAATATTTAGATACAAATCAAGCATATGTGTTATTGCCAATAAGATAGTTATCTAGGATTTTCAGTAATAAAATATTTCCATCTCCTAGAAAGCTTACAGTTTTATTATTTTCTTTATTATTTTAGTTTTATAAGTTATTATACTGGTATAAATATTATACTAGTATAGATACCACTGGTCAGGAATATTATAATATTCTATTTTGGGAACAGAGTTCTTCAGGCTATGGAGAAGGATCTAGAAGTGTTAGCATCTCAATTGTTACTGAAAATGCATCCTTATTGCCAAAAGTAAAATGCTTAGCAAACACAAAATGCCCCTAGTTGCCAGGATAATTGGCTTTACTTTAGTGTGCTTTAGATGGCTCAGTTGCTTTTGATGGTCTGTCTAAGCTAATGCTTGGTGTTTTTCTAAAACTGACACCTAGTAGAGCCAACATAACATTAAGTTCTTCTGCCTTGTTGACTTCAGCAGTGTAAGTGGTTTTCAGAGCAGCGCTGAGACCAAGAAGTGTAACTTATTAGACTTGAATCCTTCTCTTGTTCAAATGTGTGCATTCTTTCATTTATGTAAAAATATTTATCTGCACCTGCTGCTTTCAAATCACCACGCTAAAAAGGACAGAAAGGTCATAATACTCAATAAATTAAGTCTAATAGGAGAAATATATAAACAGAAAATTATAATGCAGTGAGGTATTGTGTGCGATTCATTAAACCATCCAACAAAAATTATACTGAGCACCATTAGGTATGTCCCATATTATGGTACAAGTTAGGAATAAGAGTGTAAACAAATAGACATTTATGGAGATTTAAGTTTAGAGAATGATTTAAGAAATAAGTAGCAGATATTGACAGTTATTGGTAGTTTTCAATAGTAGACGATATGATGGCTAGGTGGGGGCTTGAACAGACCACTGCTTTTGAAGTTCTAGTATGGACTTATTTGATTATTTATCTATCTATATTTAATCCTCAGAATTTATGGCATGTTAGTCTCTGATCTAAGCAGTTTTTAATGCATATAATCCCCTATAACAACCCTACCCTTATTTATCCTTATCTTGCAAATGAGAGGTCAAGTAACTTTCCCAAGGCCACAGACTTATTAAATGGTAGCCTTGAAACGCCAACTCAGGCACTCTGACTCAAGAACCATATTTCTAAATATTAATCAGTTTCATGTCACATGTGACTATGAGGGCCTTTTGCCAGGAAAAAGATATTTTTTTTAAAGAAGAAATATCTTTAAAGAAGAAATATCTCTGATAAGGGAGATGTCAATCTGAGATACTTAGAATATATCTTTTTGGTAACCAGCTTATTAGATACAAGTCTTAAATTTAAGAAAGAAGACTAGACTAAAGATAGAGATTTGGGAGTTGACAAACTACAGGTATTAATGAAAGCCTTACCTGCAGCCTTACTAATACCCCAACAGTAATCCACAGGCCATTTTGGATCCATATTGAAGTTTACAGCAGGTCCTTGAAAAATAGAACAGTATGGATCATTGGGTGCCACATTCAACCTTTTCCCCCTTACATGATTGTAGTGAGTAGACAGAGTACACAGAGCTAGGACCTAAAGTCAAACTAGCCCTATTACTCATTCTACATATCTAAAACTTAGACTCAACTGCAGGAAATAATGAGGGATACTGTCTTTACTTACCCAGCCAGAAGCCAAGAACTGAGGCAAAAATGGATACCCAAATTGCTCACCACTCGAACAACAGAATGCAGTAGATCTGGAGTAAGGCCAGTTCAGGAAAGACTTAAGATGATAATATTGATATCTTACCTAATATGTTACCATACTGAGTGATATATACATGCCCATAAAGAGCTTGGGGCTAAATTAATGACAGCACATAGAAAATTAAGCAAGTAGGGCCTTAGATGTAGCTTAGTGACAGAGTCCTTATCTAGCATTCATGAGGTCATAGGTTGGATCCCTCATTACACACACACACACACACACACACACACACACTGAGCCACATCTTCAATCCCTTTTAAGATTTTTATTTAGAGATAGGATCTTGCTGAGTTGCTTAGGGCCTCAATAAGATCCGAGACTGGCTTTGAACTTACGATCCTCCTGCCTTAGCTTCCCCAACTCCTGGGATTACAGGCATGTGCCACCACATGCATCTTCATGTTTATTTTTACCTATTAAATTTACTGTTTTTCTCTTGTTAACTATAACAGCATTTAGGTTTATTTTCCAGGACATTTTGGCTGGTTAATATCTAAAAATATTGATATTCTCTTTCCTCTTGTTTCATTTCATTGATTGACTTGAACTTCTAGAATATTCAATTATAGTGGTGATAAGAATTACATTTTTTTTCTAACTTTAATATTGAGCCACCAGGGTTTCAATATTAAGTGTTATGCTTTTGTTGATTTCAGATTGTTGTTCTTTGTTACCTTAAGAAAGTATTGTTCTCATCCCAGATTCTCATGCTTATTTTAAATCAGAAATTTGTCACATATTTTATAATCTAAGTTAATTTTTTAAAAATATGGTTATGATGACAATGTGTTAGATATGGAAAATTCAAGTTCAAGATAATAGATTCAAAAATATATTTAACTTTCTCATTCCTAATTACCATTAACTGTCATAAAATGTCTACTCTATTAAAATAATAAAATTATGTTAGCAAAAGAAGCCAAAGAATAAATGCTATCAGCTTCAAAGAAATACTGGAAAATATAAGTTCAAGATTAATCCAACCAAAAATTCAGAGCAGAAAAGAAACTGTAGTTGCATACCATGCCCAATTATTCTCAAGTGAGCTTTGAAAGAAGTTCCCCAAACAGAATCAACCAAAGAGTAGAAACTGTGAGGGAAAATAGTGATGGCAATTTATTAAAATTTTTGTGGTAAAGCTTAAGAATGATTCTTTCAATCAGCCTGGATATATTTCTTAATTCTAGAGTAAAATTGCATTCACTCGCCATCATAATTAATTATTGTTCATTGTTTTTTTCATTTTTGAATCCAAGCTATAGACCAGTGACCCTCAATCTTTAATGTGAATGAAAAAGATTTGAGGAGATTGTTTTTAATATTCCTTTATTGTTTGTAGAGTTTGGATATATTGTAACCACAGCTAGAAATTATTTTCTAGTGAATAGAGTGGGGTCCTTGAAGGAAAACATGCATTACTCATTGATCAGGGACACTATGACACTCACATGAGACAACACTTGGTGCAACGCTGCCTTAAATAAACATGGTGGCTTCATTCAGCTAAGGATATGTACATATACATTAACATGTTTTTTTAAAATTCTATCCATGTAAAAATAATATAATAGTAAAATTGGGACTTGGAGTTGAGGAAGAGGCAATTGTAACTGAGCCAATTTATTTTTTAAAAAGAAAGAAATTTAAAACAATATAGAATATTAAAGAAAATAATGTAAAATTGTTATTCCATCACTTAGAAATAAAGTTTAGATGTCCACCAATACTCATTCCTGCCTCAAACACACACACACACACACACACACACACACAATTTTACAGAAATGTGATCATATTATTCATGTTAATTTTTATCTTCCTTTCTTTATTGTGTTTGTGAGTTTAAGCCAGCACAATTTGTCATTCAGTAAGCTACTTAAAAAAAAAACAATGTATGGAACTTTAGATAAAATATTGTGGACTTTGTCAATTTTTATCTCCAATAGGTGTGTGAGAAAATTTCTCTTTTGCAATCTGACTATTGAGAAATGGTCTATGACTCATCTCCTTTAACCTTCTCATATGCATTTACGTGTAATAGATTTTTATATTGAGTGACTCTGATATTACTAGCATAAATCATTCTTGATCATGACTCATTATTCTTAAATTTCCAGCCCTTATTCATTTAGTAGTATTTTATTTATAATTTTTTAAATTTATTCTCCCATTTCCCCTTCTCTTGCCCTATTTCAGTGTAAAACTGTTGTTAATATTGTAAAAATGAGGTAGAGTAAAAGGATGGAGAAGATTTGTGTCCCCTCCCCACAATCATCTCTCTCCCTGTATACTACAACAGTGTATCTAACCTAAGAATGTCAGCTACTTGAAAGTTTGAAAGAAAAATAGTAATAACTACCATTCATCCAATGCTTCCTGTGTGCTGGACATTGTACTCACCCTTTTGAATGCATTATCTTACATCCTCGCTCCAATGTATTAGTTATTTTAATCCTTATTTTACAGATGAATAAACCCAAGTTTGCAGAATTTGACTAATGTGTCAAAACTCTTATAAAATTAAGAGTGGCAGAGTCAAAAATATGATCACAAGCACTCTATCTCTGCAGCTACCTCTCTTCCCATCCATGCTGTTAACTACCCTCAGCTGCAGGGGAGATGCTCTCTGGAACACCTCTGGCTATGGCCTATGTTCATTTTTGATTTCTGGGTTTCCATATCATACTGCTTGTTAAATCTTTTGAATATCAATCATGTTCAAACTGTAACTATCTGGGGAGAGATTTTATTTATTTGTTTCTTTGTTCATTTGTTTTAGACAAGTCTCTTCATTTCTTCCATGATTGTGGGCTCACTAGGTTTTAGAACATGATCTCTCAGAGGACAATGACTAAGTTTATCTTGTTGGTTGCTGTTACTCTGGTCCCCAGAATGGTACCTGGCCTACAGAGAATGGGAATTTATCTGACAAATACTTAATGATTGTTTTGTTTTATTTGTTCATTTTAGATGTATATGACTGTAGAGTGTATTTTGACATACATACATGGAATATAACTTATTCTAATTAGGAGCCCATTCTCATGGTTTTATATGTGAAGTTTCACTGGTTGTGTATTCATATATTAACCCAGGAACATTATTAATGATTATTTTATGTTTAATGTTTTTTTTGTGTGTGTGTTCATTTAATTTTTTGTTCACGAGTAAGGTAGCAATACATCTCTATTTGCCTAGAAAATCTGGTATCCTTATTTATATCTGTTCTTCAGTTATAATTATTGATACCATTCATTTTCAAAAGCATCTTGAAATAAACTACAGGATCACTCTTATTCATAAGCCACATAAAATGGAGGTTTTTTCCCTATCCTTATATTCTGCTTTTTAATGGGATTTGGCCATCTGCATTTTTCCCCATAATTGATATATTTGGTTTTGCTTCTGGCTACTGATATTTTTTGTTTTTTGTTTTTATTTTCTGCTTTTAAAAAATGTTTCTTGCTATATCTTGGAATTCTGTTCTGTGGAGATTATATTTTTCTTTCTTTTTCCCCCCTGCTAATGATTTCCAAGATTTTACCTTTCCTACTATAATTACCATTATTATTTTAAAACATATTCAAATATATATATATATTTAAACTTTAATAACTTCAAAGCATTACTTATAACCCAACCACAAAGAGGACAAATTTAACGTGGTTTTATTCTACTCCTCTCTACTACCAGTGTTCTAGTTTTCTTGATAGTATATTACATACTTAAACACATAATTAGTTCCTAGTTTGATGCAGGAAAATAAAAATAACTGGGAGAAAAGAGATAAGATGGTAATAAAGACAGCTTTCAGGTTCCTGGCCAACCAAGTCCCCACGTGTGCAGTAAAATAGACGGGAATTTTATTCTTACAATTTCCTTTTCTTGCCATGGTCTTGTACTCAAGTGCATTTTAGTAATATAATATTGTTCCTGGGTTCTTGTAGATAACTTTTTAAAAATCATACTAGGAATTCCATGAAATTATTTAATAAGAATTTACTGAGTGCCTCAACAAGATGTTTTGATTCAATATTGATCAATGAAACATGGCAGGAATTTGGCCAGGAATAGTTCTCAAATGGTTTTTCTAAATTGTATGAAGCCTATGCCAAAAGAGACACTCTGTGTCTAAATGAATCTGTCTGGGTGTACTTTTATACGTTCTGCAACATCCTGTAACTAAATGGGAGCCAGCTTGGACACAAAGCATGCACAACAAGGACACCAGTGAGGAAAAATGGCAAGAATCTGGTTCCTTGACAATGTTGAATTATCCAAACAAAGAGCTACCCTAGCTCTGGACCTCTTTCCCTCTAAGTAACCAATGTTTCTATTCCTTAAGTTAGCTTGAGGAAGACTTTCTATTACTTATAACTTAATGTATCCTTATTGATAGATATTCCAATTCCTTCCCCATTTTTGAATTCCTTGAATTTGAATGTGACTTGATGTCATTTTTGCTTAATTTATTATTATATGAATCACAAGGCACATTTATAGACACTCAAGAAATCGATAAAAAGAGAAAAGGGCTAAATGGAGGAAAGGAAAAAGGAAAGATGGAAGAAGGAGATATGTGTGATAAATAAATAGAAGAAGAAAAAGAATGAGAAAAAGAAGGTGTACAGAAATAAGATAAATGACACTCTCTTCACATTATTGATTGTTTCCTTTGCTGAGAAGAAGCCTTTTAGTTTGACTCCATCCCATTTATTAAATTAATGGTTTTATTTCTTGTGCTATAGGAGTCTGGTTAAGGAAATCAGGACCTAATCTGACATGGTGAAGATTTGGGCCTACTTTTTCATCTATTAGGTACAGGGTTTCTGGTCTAATTCCTAGGTCCTTGATTCACTTTGAGTTGAGCTTTGTGCATGGTGAGAGATAGTGGTTTAATTTTATTTTGCTGCATAAGGATTTCCGGATTTTCCTGTACCATTTGTTGAAGAGGCTATTTTTTTTCCAATGTATGTTTTTGGCACCTTTTTCTAGTATGAAATAACTGTATTTATGTGGGTCTGTCTCTGTGTCTTCTATTCTGTACCATTGGTCTACACAGAGTGGGAGAACATATTTACTACATGAACATTAGATAGAGCACTAATCTCCAGGATATATAAAGAACAACAACAACAAAAAAAAAAAAAACTTAACACCAAAAATAATCTAATCAATAAATAGGCTAAGGAACTGAAGAGATACTTCTCAGTAGAAGATACACAATTAATCAACAAATTTATGAAAAAATGTTCAACTTTTTTAGTAATTAGATAAATACAAATCAAAACTACTCTAAGATATAATCTCACTCCAGTCAGAATGGCAATTATCAAGAATAAAAGCAATAATAAGTGTTGCTGAGGATGTAGTACACTCATACATTGCTGGTGGGACTGCAAAACTCTGGAAAGCAGTATGGAGATTCCTTAGAAAACTTGGAATGGAACTACCATTTGACCCAGCTATCTAATTTCTTGGACTATACCCAGAGGAATTAAAATCAGCATACTGTAGTGACACAGCCACATCTATGTTCATAGCAGCTCAATTCACAGTAGCTAAACTGTGGAACCAACCCAGATGCCCTTCAACAGATTAGTGGATAAAGAAACTGTGGTACATATATACACAACAGAATATTACAGCATCTAAAAGAGAATAAAATTACGGCATTTGCAGGTAAGTGGATGGAGTTGGAGAATATTATGCTAAGCAAAGTAAGCCAATCCCCAAAACCCAAAGTCTGAATGTTCTCTCTGATAAGTGGATGCTGATCCATAACTGGGTGCGAGGGGGTTGGAAAAATAGAGAAATTTTCATTGGGCAAAGGGGAGGAAGGGAAGAGGAAGGGGCCTGGATGTAGGAAAGATGGTAGAATGAGATGAACATCATTACTCTAGGTTCATGTATGATTGCACATGTGGTGCAACTGTAAATCTTGTACAACCAGAGAAATGAAAAGTTGTGCTCCATTTGTTTACAATAAATCAAAATACATTCTGCTATCATGTATAACTAATTAGAACAAATTAAAAAATTAAAAAAAGAAATACGACAAAAGGATAAGAAAGATAATGGAAATGAATAAAAGCATTCCAGTACATTCCTCTACAAATTGCAATATTCTATAGTCATGCCTGGTAGATTATCATCCTTCTTTCTGTTTTCAAAAATGAACAAAACAGCAAAGACCACAATTATTTTCAGTAATGTATTCTAGAGTTTATTAAGATTTACTTTAATACTAAAGCCAAAATCTCCTTTTCCATAGAATTTACTATTTATTGTCCTTGTGTGAGTATCATTGAGGGCTGGTTGCCTGCTTGATAAACCATCACTGATCTAATGCCTGAGAGCACCAGGGGATGGTGTGCAAGAGGCACCACATTGGCCTGAGGAAAGTGGCCACCAAGTGTTGTGGGTGATTTGGAATTGGCTTTTGACATATAGATTAAAGGAATCAGCACTGAGCTTACTACAGTGGCCAATATAGAAAAATTAAAGGTCTTATGAAAAAACACGAAGCAATGTAGTCTGGTAACTCCCTACATTCTGGAATAGGAGTACACTTGGTATTTTCGAGAAAGAGTGCAGACAGACACTTATATCACTGGAGCCTGAGCAAATGAGAACAAGGAGTAGGAAAAGAGGTAGAGAGGATAGAGTATGTGCAACATCAAAGACGTTTGAAGAACACAGATAAGTCTGGAGCATTAGTGTCAAGAATTGGAGCTAGAGAGTTACATCAGAATGGATTCATGGTGTGCTCTACTAAGGACTTGCCTGAAGGAACCGTGAAACCATTAAATTACTTGTAGTTTAGGATTCACATGATCTGACTGGCACTTTAGAAAGATCATTCTGGCAGCAGCATGAAGAACCCAGAAGCAAATGGGGCCAAAAAGAAGAGAAATATGGGTTAGACACCATGGTATAAAGATGAGGCTGAGATAATTTTTAAAGTTTTTGCCCTGGAAAACTGAATGATTGGTTGTCATTTTCAGACACTGCAAACAGAGGAGAAACAGAAGATAATGAATTTAGGTTTAGACATGATAAGCTAGAAATGTTCCTGGAGTTGGCTCTGTGCACCTAAAGCTCAGCAGAGAACTCCAAAGTTGAGAATCAAGTTTTAGAGTTACCGGATGTTGGGCAAAACCAGAGATTGGAGTGATTAGATAGTGCAGAATTTATTTTAAATCCAAAGCTAAGTAAAGACAGAACCTAAAAAGATAATGAAATCTAAGAAACCCTTAGTGATAGAGGTGACTGGAAAGGCGAGAGAAAGAGCTGTCGGAGAGCTAGGAGATCATAATGCCACAGAATGGAAGAAGAAAGGCAGAGATTCAGAAAGAGGTTCTTAGGCAGGTCTAGACCCCATGAGGACACTTGCACAATGAGAACAGAAACTCACTGGATTCAGCAAGAGATAAGAGTAATCTCATGTAATTTCCCTTGCTCACCAATTTCTTGAATTATTGCCATTTGGCAATGTCCTCTTCCTCATCCAGTCTTTCTGGGAATATTTGAGATGAAAGGTAAACTTAGTGTAAGTATGGAGAAGTTTAGTCAATATTTTTAAAAATTTCAGTAGATAGAAAATGAAGCTCCACCATTTCTACATTGACCATAGGGTATCCAGTTTACTTACATGTTAAATAAGATACTTGGATGATTTCTTAGTTTTCATCTTTGAAGTTCTGTGACACCATAATTTACCCAGGGCTGCAGGAAATGTGCTTCAAGTTTCTGATTAATCAGGTCCAAGCTTTACACTCTTTCTGGGGGGAGTTGAGGGGAAGCAAATACCATGTGAAACATACAGGGAAACGGTCTTGGTCACTCTTACTGTTGTCTTATTCGTTGCCTCACTCAATAAAAAGATTATAAGAGGACAATAAATCTTAACTTGGTTATGATAGCAGGCTCTTGACTTCTTGATGGTTAGTTAAAGTCTTCTAATAGTTTCCATATAATTGGGGTGAAAATAACTTATTAGAACCATGGATATAAGACTAAAGACGTTTATTTGGAAGTAGATCATAATTTCAGATACAGACCTTTACCCAAATCTTAACAAGCATGTGCATTATTTTGCTTCCATCACAACTCAACATTGGCAAAGTCTCCCCGAAGGTCAGTGTAAATGTGTCTTCTAAGCACCCTATGGAAAATGAGGTCTAACGTACTAGAGGACACAAAAATCTTACTATAACCCAATTGATATGTTCTTAGTCACTCTCTTTATAAACATTATTTTAACTTTTCCTGTGGATAAAGATTTTTTGTCTGACTGATTTTTAATTGAACTCATTGTGAGATAATTGTAGCATCATGTGCAGTTTCAATAAATAACAAAGAGAAATTCCTGTAGTGTAATCTTTACCTAGTTTTCTTCAATGGAATCATCTTGAAAACATACAGTACAGCACCACAGCCAAGATGCTGACACAGACAGGGACACAGAACATTCCCATCACCATGAGATCTTTCAGGTTGCTCTTGTATATCTGTATCCCTGACAGCCACTAATCTGATCTCCATTACTAGAGTTTGGTCACTTCAAAAATGTTATATAATTTGATTTATAAAATCTGTGAGCTTTTGGGATCGTCCTTTTCACTTAGTCTGATTCTCTAGCAGTTCCTCCAGTTTTTGCACATATCAAGTTTGTTCCTTTTTATCTGAGTATTATTCCATGGTATAGAAGCATCACTATGTGCTTTACAATTGACCCAGTTAAGGACATCTGGGTTTTTTCCAGTTTGGAGCTATTGTGAATAAGGGGCTATAAACATTTGTGTACAGGTTTTTGTGTGAACATAAGTCTTTATTTCTCTGAGATAAACACCCAGGGGTACAATTGCTGGATTATACGATAATTGCATGTGTAGATTTTAAAGAGATTACCCAACAGCCTCTTCCTGAGTGGAAGTATCATTTTACATTCCCACCAGTATTTATAAGTGATTATGTTTCTCTGCATTCTCATCAACATTTGGTGTTGTCAATATTTTATATTTTAGCCATTCAGATATGTTTGCAGGGATAGATCATTGACTGTAGTTTTAATTGCATTGCCCTTGATGTCCAGAATCTTTCATGTGTTTGTTTGCCATCTGTATATGTTCATTTGTGAAACATTTATCCATGTCTTTGCCCATGTTCTATTTCGTTTTTTAAAAAATTGTTCAGTTTAGAGATTTCTTTATAATATTTTAGATACTTGTCCTTTCTTGGATATGTGATTTGCAACTCTTTTATCCCAGTATGCAGCTTGTCTTTTCATCATTTTAACAACATCTTTTGCAGAAAAAAAGCTTTTAATTTTGATGGAAGTCTAGTTCATCCTTTTTTTTTTTTTTCTCCTTTTATGGATTGTGCTCTTGGTGTTAATGGCAAAAACTTTTTGCCTGGTCCTAGATCCTGAGGATTCACTTCTATTTTTTTTTTTCCTAAAAGTTTTAAAGTTTTCCGTTTTACATGTAAGCCTGTGATCCATTTTGAATCTATTTTTGTATTGTGGAAAGTGTAAGACTTAGGTGGTTGAGGTTTTTTGCTTTTTTTCCCTTATGAAGTTCAAATTCTTCAGCACCATTTGTTGAAAAGACTTTCTTCTATTAAATGGCTTTTGCAGCTTTGTCAAACTCAGTTGGGCATATTTGTGTGGATCTATTTCTGGATCCTCTGCTCTATTCCACTGATCTATGTGTCTATCCTTCTATCAATACCATACAGTATCGATTTCTGTAGCTCCACAGAATGTGTTAAAAGCAGGTAAACTGATTCCTCTCGTTTTTGTCCTTTATTCAAACTCCTTTTCATTTCCTTTGTCTTTTCATACAAATTTTATAATAATCTTGTCTATGTCTAAGCAACAAAACATCAATAATAACAACAACAATAACAACTGGGATTTTGATAAGAATTGTTTACTACTCACATAACACTTGTGAATAATTGACACCTTTACTATCTTGAGTCTTTCAATTATTGAACATCATATACCTCACTAGTTATTTAGTTCTTTTGGAATTCCTTCTTCAGTTGTACCATTTTCAGCACACATACCTTCTAAAAGTTTATCCAATTTCAGTTTATCAGCTTATATTTTTGAGTGATTATAAAAGTTATTGTGTTCATTGCTAGTTTATAAAAGTACAGTTGTTTTGTTGTATGTTTATCTTGTATTCTGCAACACTGATAAACTTGTTAGTGCCGGGAGTTTTTGTTGACCTTTTAGAATTTTCTACATGACAACCAGTGCATCTACCAATAGAGACAATTTCATTTTTTTAAGTTCTGATCTGTATGCTTTAAATTTTTTCTTTTTTGCCCTTTTGAGAGAGCTAGAACTTCTAATAGTATATTGATTGAGATTCGTGAAAATAGACTACTTACATTATTTTTTATATTAGTGGGGGAAGCACTCAGTCTTTTATCATGAAACATAATCTTAGATTTAGATTTTAGATGCTATTTATCTATTGTTATTATTTTTATTATTAGTAGTAGCATTTTAAAATCATGGCAGTTTTGGGTTTTGTCCAGTGCTTTTATACTGATGTGATCAATTTATGTGATCATGTGATTATTTTTCTTTAGCCTGTTGAAATATAGGCTATTTTTGACTATTGAAGAAACCTTGTATTCCTGAAATAAATCCAATTAGGTTATAGTGTGTAATATAAGATAATATAAAATATTTATAAATTTTATTTGATAATATCTATTTATAAATTTTATTTGATAATATCTTGTTAAGGATTTTTGCATCTATACTCACAAAGAATACTTGTGTATGGTTGTTCATTTTCTTTTTTTATTGTTGGTTGTTCAAAACATTACATAGTTCTTGACATATCATATTTATTCAAGTGGGTTATGAACTCCCATTTTTACCCCATATACAGATTGCAGAATCACATCAGTTACACTTCCATTGATTTACATATTGCCATACTAGTGTCTGTTGTATTCTGCTGCCTTTCCTATCCTCTACTATCCCCCTTCCCCTCCCCTCCCCTCCCCTCTTCTCTCTCTACCTCCTCTACTGTAATTCATTTCTCCCCCTTGTATTACTTTTCCCTTTCCCCTCACTGCCTCTTGTATGTAATTTTGTATAACCCTGAAGGTCTCCTTCCATTTCCATGCAATTTCCCTTCTCTCTTGCTTTCCCTCCCACCTCTCATCCCTGTTTAATGTTAATCTTCTTCTCATGCTCTTCGTCCCACTCTGTTCTTAGTTACTCTCCTTATATCAAAGAAGACATTTGGCATTTGTTTTTTAGGGATTGGCTGGCTTCACTTAACATAATGTGCTCTAATGCCATCCATTTCCCTCCAAATTCTATGATTTTGTCATTTTTTAATGCAGAGTAATACTCCATTGTGTATAAATGCCACATTTTTTTTTATCCATTCATGTATTAAAGGGCATCTAGGTTGGTTCCACAGTCTTGCTATTGTGAATTGTGCTGCTATGAACATCGATGTAGCAGTGTCCCTGTAGCATGCTCTTTTTAGGTCTTTAGGGAATAGACCCAGAAGGGGAATAGCTGGGTCAAATGGTGGTTCCATTCCCAGCTTTCCAAGAAATCTCCATACTGCTTTCCAAATTGGCTGCACCAATTTGCAGTCCCACCAACAGTGAACAAGTGTACCCTTTTCCCCACATCCTCGCCAGCACTTGTTGTTGTTTGACTTCCTAATGGCTGCCAATCTTACTGGAGTGAGATGGTATCTTAGGGTGGTTTTGATTTGCATTTCTCTGACTGCTAGCAAAGTTGAGCATTTTTTCATGTACTTTTTGATTGATTGTATGTCCTCCTCTGAGAAGTGTCTGTTCAGGTCCTTGGCCCATTTGTTGATTGGGTTATTTGTTATCTTATTGTCTAATTTTTTGAGTTCTTTGTATACTCTGGATATTAGGGCTCTATCTGAAGTGTGAAGAGTAAAGATTTGTTCCCAGGATGTAGGCTCCCCATTTGTTTTTATATTCTTGTCTGGTTTGGTTTTGGTATATAACAAGTTTCACAAAGTGAATTAGGAAATGTTTCCTCTTCTTCTGTTTTATGAAATTGATTATACAGAATTGGTTTTACTTCTTTAAATGTTTGATAGAATAACCAAGTAAAATCATCTGTTCTGGAGGACCTATATTTTAGGAAACTTTTAAATGATAAATTCAATTTCATTAATGGCTATATAACTATTCAGATAATCTATTTCATATGGGGTGAGCTGTGATTGTGTTTTTCAAGGAATTGGTCCACTTATTCTAAGTTGCTAAATGTATGAGTGTAGAGTTGTTTGTAGTATTCCTGGTTGTTGTTTTTTTTTTTTTGTAGTGATTTCTTATTTCATTCTGAATATTATTAATTTCAATTATCTCTCTCTTCATCTCTCTCTATTAAGGCACAGGTTTATTCATTTTTTGATTTTTTAAAAAATCATCTTATTTCATTGATTTTTCTCTATTCTTTCTGTTTGCCTATGATGCTTTTTCAATATTTTTTAACAAATAATTTCACAATAATTCAAAATGCACAAACAAGAATAATATAATGAACATTGTAAATCTATCACCTAGATTTAACTAATGTCAATGATTGACACATTTGCTAGCTTTTTACCTTTATCAAATGTTCAGATAAAGTTTGAATGCACGTTAATCAAATTCACTCCCTCCTTTGGAAATAAGCAATATCCATAAGGTTTGCATTGTTCCTATAATGTTTTCACACATTTACAACTTGTGCAATATTACACTTTCTGTAAATACTTATAAATAATATGTTGTATTATTTTTGTTTTGAAAGTTTTATATTGAAAACCTTTTCCATATGTCTTTGGATTGAGGCACAGATAAATAAAAACTTTTGTACACTCTAAGACAAGCTACCAATATGATGTAAGATATTCCTTGACATTTGATCTTCATTTGGGAGACATAGAAAGCTAGGATGAGAACCAATATGAATGAGAGGGTACATATTTTCTCTCATGGGAGGAATGCACACATTTTTTCTTTATTTTTCTAAAATGTCTGAAAATTCTTTGCTTGAAATTAAAAAATACTTTTCTTAAATATAGTATTTCTGATACTTATTCATGTCCAAGAACTTTTTTATTATGATTCATTAACTTCATTGCTAAATAGAAGCCTTTTGTATAAATATGTAATGATTTGTTTATTTACTTTCCTGTTAAGGGATATTGAAGCTGTTTCTAACTTTTCCATATTACAAATAATACCTTAACAAACATGTGAATATATTTCTCCTTGTGTGTATGAATGAGAGTTTCTATATACTAAAAAGTTCTGTATTTTTAGAAGCAGAATTATTGGATTTTAGCATAGGTATATCTTCACTTCTGTTAGATATCATTAAATTGCCAACCAAAGTTACTTAACTAATTTATATTTCCAATAGCAGTATATGAGAGTTCACTCTTTTCCTTAATTTTTGAAAAAAAACATGGTATATAAGGCTTTTGACAAGTTGCCAACCTCATGGTTCAAAATGATATCTCATTGCATTAAGGTGCATTTTTGTGATTACTAGTGATGTCAGGAATCTTTTGTGTATTTATAGGCCCTTTAATAACTTACTACTTACTGATTTGTAACAATTTTAAGGATTCTAGGCACACATTCTTTATTGAATATATGCATTATAATATCTTCTTTCTTTTAATATGTCCCAGTATTGTGGTTTACATTTATTAAAATTTGACAATAGGTAAAGGTATTAATATTTTTGTTATAATTATGATCTCTGAGGTTTGTTTAAGATTCTTCTAAAAATTTTCATGTTTTAGATTCTTAACGCACTGGAATATTAATTTTGTTATGAGGTAGGTGCTTACTTTTTTATCGTCTGTGTGACAGTTATTAATTTGGTCAGGTGCCAAGTTTTTACTTTGTATGGGTTTTTCTGGACTTTATATTTTGCTCTTTAGATTCTTTGTCTGTCTTTAAACCAATAAATAATACATGCTGTCTGGTTGCATATAAAATCCTATGGGATTTTCATTTGAATTGCATTAAGTTTCTAGAACAGTTAGTGTAGAATTAATTATAATACTGAGTCCCCCCCATTAGTGAACTTAGGGCATCTTGACATTTAATCAGGTTTTCCTATATGTCCTTCAACAATGTTTGCAATCTTTGCAGCAAAAGTCTTTCTTACCTTTTTTTTTTTTGTAGGTTCCTGTTGTTACAATAATATTTTCTAATTAGTTTCCACTTGTGTACTGGGAAGCTATTAATTTTTGAGTGCTGGTCTTATGTCTCAGAATTTTGCTCTCCTTTCTTGTTAATAAAAGCTTTTTTTTCATTTTAGAAACTTCTTTTATCTTTTTTCTATATTCAACTGTATTCCCTGAAAACAAAAATTTTCTTTTTTGTTCTTATTCTTGTGCCCTTATCTCTTATCTTGTCTTATTGCAAGGATCTCCAGTACAATGTTGTATAGGACTGGACCTAACAGTCACAGTTATCTTGCTCTTGCTTTGATAATAGTACAACTAAAATGCCACCACTCATGTGATATTTACCATATTTTTTTCTAAACATATTTCATAATATTAGAGTGATATCCTTTCATTTCTTGTTTACTAAGATTTTATTTTTTAAATCAAGTTTCTTGTCTATTATATCAAATCCTTTTTCTAAATATCTTATGAAATGATAACACATTTTATTTTCTCCCTCAGTTGTGTAATGTAGTTCATTATATTGATAAATCTTCTGATAGTTAACCAGTCTTTTATACAAGCACTCATCTTTCCAGGTCATGTATTTTTGTTTTGTTTCAAACATATGGTTAAAAAACAGAGTGCATTTAACATAAGATGATGGGAATTGATGTGTTTTACAAGAGATATAATCATTTTCTCAGACCTACAACTTCACTTTTTGATTACTGCAATTAGAAAAGATTATGAACTTTCACTATTTCATCTGTGATTTGGATGTGAAGCACTTTTTAAATTGGTATAATTTAATGAAAAAGATATATTGTAATTTTGGTTTATATTTTCCCCTGTTGATAATACTTGGCTTTATTATTATTCAGTTAAGCTCTCTTTATATGAGAGATCACATACATATGAGATACATATGAGACATTTAAATATGATTTATTGTCATTTCATCAATGTCTTGTGTCCTAAAATAGCATTTATGTAATCAGAATCTCAAGCTTAGAGCCCAAATTAACTTTGCCTTCACATGTAACGTTGGCTTACCTCTCTTATAGAGGGAAAAGCATATCAGAAACTTCCCTGTCTGCCCATGGTTTTTCAATTAAGTGGCACAGAAGTTTGTCTTGACTTCTTGAAAACTTAAAACAGTTTTTCAGAAAGTTGAATTACTCTTAATGCAAATCTCCATTATTAAACGTCAAGCAATAAGTCCATAAATTTATACAAAAGATGTTTTCTTCATGTGTTCTCTGTGGTTTCTACATTCTTTCCATTAAAATGAATGAAACATAACTTGATTTACAAAAGAATTAAAACATGATTAAGTTTCAGGAGTGATGTCATGTGAAATGCCTAGATGGAAAATGATAGATAATTTATTTTTCGTTTTTTTTTAAATATCAGAAATGTTTTAAATTAAATTACTTTATGATAATTATTATCAGTATCAGTTTAATTCACTTGACTATGATTAGAATGGATAGGTAAAAAGATGCCAGGAGCAACAGCTGATTTCAACTTTCATTCTTGCAGTTAAGATTCCTGGTGCTGGTGTGTTTAGTCATAATTTAATGTAAGGACAACCAACTCTTGTCCAGAAATGGAAATTATTATTGATGTATTAAAGAAAATTATAAAAAATGTTTGCAGTCTGAAAAAAAAACATATCATAAGTTATCCATATTCTAATTTGGGGGGGCTTTAATGATAAGTGGATTCTGAACTAATCTAAAATGTATTTTCTGTGGGTGTCTCTGATTTTTATTGACTATTTATTAATTTTAACTAATATTAAAAATGGTTATCATTCAAAATTGAAACAATTTTAAGAAATCTTAATAATTAATGAGTTATATTCTATACATTTTAATCTAGGAGTAAGTAGACAATTTTTGTGTACTTAAAACATAGATAAATGTATATAATTCAGACTGTAATTCCCTGCTCAATAAAATAAGAAGTTGTAGTTTGCTGTCTTATATTTGTCCAATCTCATACTATTTAAGTTAGATCAGATCAAATATATCTTAAACATTTGAAAAGAGAGAAAAGCATGATCCACATGTCAGAAGTCTAGACCTGAATTGTCCAATGGAAGTTTCCGTAGTGAATAAACTCTTCTATAATTGCATTGACTAATATCATACCCAGCAACAATATAAGGATATTGAGCATTAGAAATGTAGCTAGTACCATGGAGAACTATATTTTAAATTTTATTTGATTTTAATCAATGTGATCTTGCATACATATATTCACATGTGGCCAATGGCTACCATATTAAATAGGTCTAGAATCAGGTTCTCCAACCTAGTCATCATAGCCATAATCCACTACTAAAACATCAATATAACTCTTGTTTTTATAAAATAGGCATAATAAATTTGAAGTTCAAATATCTATTATTAAAACCTGTTTGGCTAATATTTCACACATATGAATCAACTTACCTTTTAAATAGCATATTGCCATAAATTAGAAAGATTCTGGACAAAGCAAATGCTGAAGAATTTTGTTGTATGTAGGGAAAACTGATGAAAAGCTAGTGTATTTTTCTACCAGTTTCCATGCCAACAGAACTTTGATTATTAAGATACTTGAGGGTAATTGACACAATGAAATAAATAGGAAATACACATCCTAAGACTGTTTTTATTCTCTATTAATGTTAAAAAATCCCCAACTAACATTACTTGTTAGTAACTTTCTTTAAATTTTTTTTCATAAGATCCTGTTATGAAACTAAGAGGGCCAGAAAAATAAATTTATATTTGAAACATTAATTTCTTCTCAATTGGACCTTTTACTGAGGTCCATATTTTCAAAGGAAATTAAACTATCCCTTAAGATTACACAATGATGTTACATTAACATTTTAAAAGCCTGAAATAATCAGAAACCACATTTTTACATGGTGAGTGACTACTATTATAAAATATTTTATGTTAATTTCTTTATTTCTAAGTATTTAATTAGGAATTAAAAATTGATTTAAAAATTGTTGCATATACTCTGGGAGGAAAACATCTTAAAATAATTTTCTAGGCCTTAAACTCAAAAGCTAGATTCTACATTTAGTTTTTCAGAAAAATGTTTCTATACATTATTTATTCCAGAATGAGATACAGTATATAGCTCTGTTTTATTGTGTTTAATAGTTTTTCAGCAAATACATTTCAGACATTAATTGTTGTGTAGGCTTTTTCTAAAAGGTATTAATATTCTTAATTTATAAATATACATGAACACATATGCATACACACATGTACACTCTTATAGATTAAAACCAACATAGAATCATTTTATTAATATTGCTTGAATAACCTTATTTAGTCATTTTGTGCATGAAGATACACATAAAGGCTAAAGTATTTTAAATATAAAATATAATTTTCAAAAATTCAAAACATAAATCTCATACAAATAAAAGAATGAAAATATGTCAAAGACTTTTAGCCATTAAAAAGTAAGCTAGCTAAATGGTACAACTCTTTGAGAATTTTAGAAACAGTAGTTTTTATCATCCATCTGGAAAGGATGCTGAATTAAGTTGCTAAGTTAGAGACAAAATTGGTTTAATATAGAGAAATAAAACATAATATTTAGGGTTATGTTTTTTTAGAGAGAAAAATATCCATCTTTAGTGAATAAAAATATATAACTTAATATGTTTCCAGAGTTAGGTCCTAATCAAATAGTAAATAGTAAATGTGACAAAGAGTAAAATTATAGCATTTGCCAGCAAATGGTTGGAGTTGGAGAATATCATGCCAGTCACACAAAACCAAAAGCCAAATGTTTTCTCTAATGTGCAGATGCGAATTCACAATAAGATGTGAGGGGGCACTAGGGAAGAATAGTGTTACCTTAGATCAGGTAGAGGGAAGTGATGGCAGGGAAGGGGAGGGAATGTGAGGATGGGAAAGATAGTGGAATGAAACAGACATTATTACTGTGTGTATATATGTGACTACATGACCAATATGTTTCTGCAACATGTACACTCAGAAAAATGAGACATTATATTCTATCTATATATGACATATCAAAGTGCATAAATGCATTCTACTGTCATATATAACTAAATAAAACAAATTAAAAAATACATCCCTGAAGAACTGAGTTTTTTAATGTGTCCGTCAAACAATGCTCAGTAAGACATTTAAAGATGTATATGCATATACGGATTTGTAACAACAAATCCCATCAATATGTACAACTATAATGCACCAATAAAAAAATGAGGAAGAAATACAATAACAGACGTGGCTGTTCTTTATCTTATTGTAAAGCTTTTGATAAAACTATTTTTTTAACAGAAAGGAACTATTAGATCTTAGAATTTTTTCATCAGGATAATAATTTTTTTTTAAAAACTAGAACTCTATTGTAACAAAATTTTGGATTATTTCTTCAGAAGCTCTTGAGAGATAAATAATTCGATTTTGCAATTTATGCATCAAATTTTACCAACACCGATAACCTTAGAAAACAGAATTTTGTGCATTTAATGTGGTAACAAAGACTTTAAGGATCGTTGTAATTATTGCTCAAACTAGCAGTCGAGTCTGTATGCAGACAATGCAGAGTGCAAGACTATTTTCTCTCAGTATTACAACTACCATTTTAGAGACCACTCCGCTGCCATCTGTCAGACTAAGGCTCTTTCCAGACTACAACGATTTTTTGCTCAAGTTATATGTGCGGGTGGTGGGGTGGGATGGGGTGCAAATCCTGAAATTGGAAAGGCGATGATATTAGAAGAAATCCCTCTTTCTTTCTGCTTCCCTTCCTCCCACCCTCTTTCCTTTCCTTCCTCCCTTCCTGTCTTTCTCAATTCCTTCCCTTTTTTTGTCCTTTCTTTCTGGGTTAAGGAGGCTTATATCTTCTTTCTGTGCAGGTGCCAGATGCCTGCACTAGAAGGCGAGGAGACCCTAACATCTCCTATATTGGTGGGGTAGGGGAGTGTCATTGAACAAGATGCATAGATTACAACAAGCAAGTCAGCAAACAGATAAAAAACAGATTATACAGAAGAAGGTCTGTATAATCTGATTCTTTTTTTTTTTTTTGAATGGGAAGAGGAAGCAACAGAAAATTCACAGGCAGGAATTTTTCCTGTGTTGGATGATAGCACAATGTTTTTTCCAAGAGTCTTTTAGAGATATGATGTAATTCAATTCAAAGAATGGGCAGTGGGGAGAGGAAGCAAGTGGAGAAGCATAGATGTCTAAATATTAGGTTTTAAGACACATTGTAAACTTGCAATAACAAAAATACTGAGGCAAGAATAAACAGAATATTGTGGAAAAGAATATAGTGTAAAAAAAGTGGTGTTTTTGAAAAAAATGTACTAATACTTTAAGATTTGGGATTGTATTTTTGTTTTCTTTTATGAATGTTTCTCTTTTCTATACTTTAAAGAATAAATCTGAATTATTTCCACATAGCATATATAGCATATTGTGTCAAAGTTCAAAGTCATGTGGTAACCATAATATACATACACACACAAGCACCACACCTCACATTTTTATTAAATTGGATAATTGAAATGGGGGTTTCTTTGCTCTCACTTGTCAAAATTAAATATTAATGAGGTGTATATAACAAAAAAGAGGCAAGGAATATAGTCTCACTTTGCTAAGAAGATTGGATTGTAGAAGATTACCTAACCATATACTGCCCAACATTTTACGTTTCTCTGTTTTTTTTTTTTTTTTGTCAAAGCAGTTCTGGCAGAGAAACACATGTTTTCAGTTTTGCTCCAAGAAAAGATAATCTTCACTTTAGCATTCATTATGCACAATGTATGCAAAATGCAATGAGCCAACTGACTCACACTTTGGTGTCATGCAAATAAAACCTAAACATAAGAAAGTGTAATATCTAGTAAAATGTGCATAAAGCCACAAAGGCCAAGATAAGAAAATGGATAGCTCAAGTATGCAATTAGCATATTCACTGAAGGCAACCAGGAGGATTTGGAGATGAGCCATATAAATATAATTCTATGCTTTTGGCTAAGAATAACGTTACATTTATAGGAAAATATAGGCTCACATTTGGAGAGAAGTTCTGCATTTGATAAAAAAGTATGAAAGAGAAAGCATCTATGAAGATAGGTGAAAGGCAGTTATATAAAAGTGTCAAATGTGAGGTTTTTTTTTAAAGGATGGGTGCATATGCTTCATGATTTTTTCATTTTCAAATAGTGCTCATATTTTTTTCCAATATTTGAGAAAATATTATTCAGTCTTTCAACACTTAATAATTTGTAGAAGCAGACTTTCTTCATAAAGACATAAAGATTGTTCAACTTTTTCTCCCACTATAGTGGAATGTGTATATGTGTGTTTATTTATGGATTGATCTTTTTCTCTTTATTTAGCTTGGATGCTAAGCTTCTTTCAATCAGCACACGCAAAACCAATTTGACTGCTTTGTCTAAGTGGCAAATTAGAATTGATTAAGAAACCCATAGAGCTCAGATAGTTAGGTTACTAATGCTAAGAGATCACTACCAGTAGTCAATTATTTCAAGAAGTTAATGGTTCTGGTTGTTGAGATATAATCAGAAACTAGCATTACAATAAAGGATTACTACTCAAGAGGTCAGACTCAAGTGCAGCAAGATAGTAAGAACATGGACATAGTGGCAGCAGCTTTGGAGAACTGTTTTGTTTTTTTTTTTTTTCAAATATTAAAGTCACCTGAAGGAAAAGGATAGAAGGTAATTTTTTCTAGAGTCAGCTCTATATACAAAATAAAAATTAGTCAGCCTATTTCAGTGGGCTTTTGGGATTAGAGTCACCACCTGTGATGATGATTGCCACATGGTAACATTAGCAATATAACCACATCTCAGAGCCTATGAAGCACCAGAGTCATCACTAAATTCAAGCAGTGTCTCTCTAGTTCTGGGTCTCTACTTATGAATCACTGATTATTGCAGATAAATACCTTCTTAAATACTCAGTTGGCAAAGATCATAATTTACCAAGAACCCCTTTATGTTATTTTGATGTTGACTTGGAAACATCAGCCAGCTTTTACTTCCTCCTTTCATCAAGTCCTAACTTGCTCCAGTGCAAACTGCAGAACCCCTTTTGCTCCATTTCCCATCTGACAGACATTGCAATGACCATATGTATCTTTAGTTAAAACCAAAATACATTTTACACATTGCTCAAAATTTGGCAGCACACCCAGGAAACATTTGTGGTACATCCCCATATGCCCCGGCATGCCAGTGAAGGGCAACTGATTCATTTGATCA
Source organism: Ictidomys tridecemlineatus (assembly GCF_052094955.1). Lineage (NCBI taxonomy): Eukaryota > Metazoa > Chordata > Mammalia > Rodentia > Sciuridae > Ictidomys > Ictidomys tridecemlineatus. Next base: position 148,032,793 of record NC_135483.1, on the reverse strand, counting down.
TTTCAGTCACATAAGAGGCAAACAAAAATGTTTGACAAACATGACCTGCAACATAGTGAGAAAAAAAAAAAAAGAAAAAGGAAACAGTCAACAAGCACCCTAGTTGACATCAGTTTGGAGAAAGAAAAGGCATTTGTGAGGGCAAGAATGAAATCTGATTTCAAATTTGAAATGCTCATGTTGGATTCTTCATTCTGTATTTTCTTTTAATTGACACTGGAGCATATCCAAATGTTTGTTGTTGATATGTATTTATATGGTAGAAGGGTGCAATCTGTGAGCTTTGAGAGGATCATGACAGCTGGTAATTTATTTCTAGTTTATTAATATTTTCCAAGTATATTCCATGAAATTATTTGCTCAGGAGGAATTGAGAAATTGGATAAAATTGCTTTTTTAGATCTTTGTATTTGATAAGAATTTGAGTTCTATAGGGATTAGCTATACAGCCTTGGTGAAGGGTGCTTAATTGAGGTCTTAATTTTCAGATATATAAAATGTGGTTAATTAATACAGACTTCTTAGGTACAATAATTAGGTAAGATAAAATGTGAAAAACAGTACAATATCTGAAAAATAGTAAGTGCTCAGTAAGTGCAATTTGTTTTTATCAGGCATCTCTTTTTTACTATATCTAGGCATTTAAACCCTGAAAAGGTAAAGCGAATGTACCATTTAGATTCTTGTCATTACATTCAGTTGTTTGGAAAATGGCAGAATCATCTTTATATAAACTTTCCAGGATGTAATCTCAACAAGTGAAACATCAGTGTATATATACATATATTTTATAGTGCATAATTGACATAATTTTTAATTGCCAAAATTTTCAGTGTTCTTTCAATTTCATTTGATTTTTGAAAGCACCAACATTGACATTTGTGATTCTTTCTATGGTATTTTCTTTTTCAATATTTGCTAAATTTGCTCCTTTGCTTAGAATTTTCTTTACTTTAGTATATATTTTTATAAATATACTCTTTTTCCAAACTATTAAGATGAATGATTTGCTAATAAATTTTTAGTCGTTCTATGACTTACTAAAAAAAAATCAAACAAACAAAAACACATCTCTGAAGATCACCTGGTGACAAAATTCAAAATGTGACAGATACTGAGAAGCTTAAATTAGCAAGATAATGATGAGTAACTTCTAGGAAACAGTCTGAAAAAGAACATACATTTAATAATTATTCTGTATAAAGGGATCGGTTATTTAACCTGGGATTTAGGAATGCCAAGCATACAAATTTATTCCTTCAGTCCTTCTTTGAAATATTTAACAGTGAGGGAGATGGCTATGGGAGCCTCATGATTGTGTGAAACAAAATTAAGAAAATCTGTTAGAATACTGATTTCTTTTCATTGCTGAGTATGTTTTCAGAATCTTTTATTTTCTGTGTCCAGAACTATCCAGAAAATAGTTCTATCATTGGCATTTTATATGCCAAAAGGACTTGGAATGCAGGCAGATGTTCCCAAAGAAGAATAAGGGTAATTTTACTGAGAGATAGTGAAATAAAGATCAAATTTTTGAATATCTGAGGAAATAAAATAGGATGAACTGGTATGTGCTGAGAGAAGTGGGGGTAAGCATGACATAATCATATCCAGAAAGCCTTCCTGGACTGCAGCACTAGGGAGATGAGTCCACACCAAGGCCACTGGACATTCCAGCAGGTGTCAGACTGGCCCAAGGGTGAGCTTCATTTAGAATTTAGTTGCAAGAATTTTTTGTCAGGTCATTGAGTTTTAGCTGAGTGCATCTTTTACTTACCCATCTTCTACTTACAGACCACGGGGAAAACATCAGCTTCAAAGTTGATCTTTCATTTTTCTGAGGGAAGATTGAAGCTTGCAAAATAAAATGACACCATCTCTCTTGGTCAATGACAGCACTTTTTAAAGTTTATCCTCCAATAAAAAATAGTGATTGACAAAAGTAACAATTATTTATATCAGAATGTAACTTTACTATATTCTCTCATGTCAGTATTAGGAATCATTGCAATAAAATTCACTATTCAGATGTTTAAAGCAAAAAATAAAATAGAAATACACTCTAAAGTTCCGTACTGACCTAAATCTGGTTATTTTCAAAACATTGTAAGCCTAAGATTAGCACATGTGTAATTTCCAAATGCAAAAATGTGCAAATAACCTTGTGTATCTTAGCTTCTAGGATTGAGACACAAATCTGTCCCTGTGGTTTTATTAATTTCAATCAATTTAACAATATAACCATGGACAATTTTTGAGAGAGTCACAGAAATTAAAATTTTAGAGTTACACAGTTTTTTAGAAAGTACAAATGTGACCTTCTTATGAGTAAACATAACTGTGGTCACCCAAGGTGGGTGCCTGAGTCATCCCATGCTGTGGTTATTTAATTACCTTCGCCCAGATTCACAAAAATGCAATTAATTCACCATGAAAATTTTGCTCTATTGAATACTGCACTATAATCTGAAAAAAAAATTATGGATAACTTGATCCAAGTTAAGGCAGAGGGCCAAAAGGAATGGATTTTTGCAAAGTTCAATCTGAAAGCTGTTAGGAATTCTTTCATTTGGCTTTCCTTCTTTTCTTTATGCTACAAGCAGTGAGCTCTGTATGTGGAGCAAACCACAATTATTATTTTAACTCATTTGAGAGAAAGATGAGTTTTTTTCCAAGAAAGATTGAGTAGCTCCTGTACATAATGGGTTGATCAATAATACATGAGCAAGTTGAGTTTCTACAGAGTTACACAAGTCCAGGCATTAGTAATTAAAATGATTTAAAACAAATTGAGCTATTAGGAAAAAGCAAACATTTCTGAATCTAGGCCAGATTTGTAACTCAACGTTTTTAGTTACATGTTGGCTGAGGTTGGGTTCCCCTGCAACTCTTTTTTTTTTTTTTAAACCTTATTTATTTATTTATTTATTTATTTATTTTTGCATTACAATTCTTAATACACCTTTATACCACAATTTATCATATCTCTGATTATATATAAGGTGTGTTGACACCAAATTCACATCTTCATACATGTATTTTGTATAATGATGAGGGTCTCCTTTCACCACTCATGCTATTCCCCTTCTCCCTCCTTTTCCCTCCCACCTCTATTCCCTATCTAGAGGTAATCTTCCTCCCTTGCTCACCCTACTTATATCAGAGAAGACATTTGGCATTTGTTTTTTGGGGATTGGCTAACTTCACTTAGCATAATGTTCTCTAATGCCATCCATTTTCCTGCAAATGTCACCCTGCAACTCTTGAGACTCAAATAGTATTAGACGTGCTAGTGTCTTGTTTAGGGATCAACCTAGTTGCACCAGTGTGGAAGTATAAGAAGATGACAATATATGACACGATTAATGAGTAAGTTACCATTGTGGACAGTTGTATCTCCAGCCCACTGAAGACCTTGGGATACATAAAATAAACTTCAGAGTTGTCACACTGTGAATGGGGAATGCCGCAGTCTGGCTGGGCACAAAATCACGAGCCACTCACAGCCTTGTAGATTCAAACAGCAATTCTTTATTCCTCTAACTCTCACCGGCACTCTACATGCATGTTCTGGGAAAAATACACTACCTCCACCGGGCTCTGCATCCCAAAACCCCTCTGAATCCCGAGAGAACTCAACGGGAACTCAAGGAGTGGGCGCCTGAGGCAGCAGAATACGCCCTATTCCCAGCAGGATCCACACCCTAAACCTGGAAACACCCTAAACCCGGATCCGCCCTGGTCCTTGAGCAGGGTCACCTTTCTCAAACATTCTTGCAATGTCACTGCAAATGACCTGGGTCCAAGGCAAGCCCATTTCCACAATGGAGAGTCCTCCCTCTAAGCAACATTGGGTAGGCTGACAAAGAAATTGCCATGCCATGCGTCATTCCTACTTGGCTATGGCTCTCATCAGGGAACCTGGAGTTTTTGTTTTTGTTTTCATTAATCTTGGAGTAGTCCCAAAGGTTTAATCTTATCAGCACTTGTCATCCTGTCCCCTCTTGACAGTGGCTAGAGAAAATCCTAACAAATATAGATAGTTCCTACACAACTGGATATCTCTCTCTCTCTCTCTCTCTCTCTCTCTCTCTCTCTCTTCTCTCACACACACACACACACACACACACACACACACAGGTCTCATAGGTTAATTAGCATTTTTAAACAAGTTTGAATTTACTAGGTTCTACAGTAGCAAGTAAGAAGATATGATAGTAATGTATTCTCAGAATGTGGGGATAAAATGAAATATTATAGGGGGCAGTAATAGGTTCCTCCAAACTATCTACAAGGGTATAGCTCAGGTGAAATCTACATACCACATCCTGTCTCACCCTGCTATTGCAGAGTAAACTGCATTATCATAACTACAGCATAGGTGTAGCCCAAATGAGGTTTTTAGCAAAAATACAGAAGAAATCCTGGGAATAGGGTCCCCTTTGCAGTAGGATGTATCAGGCTCTAAAAGTCTGATATGATGCCATTCATAATGTAGGTCATATTGCTAGCTCTTTGTGCTCTGATCCATGCCCATCAAATAATCTCTTGATTTTAAATCTATCCCAGATAGATTGATCTATAAAGAGAAGAGTTAGTACTACATGTAGGACCAGTCACTTTGTCAACTTTATTTGGCATTATAAATTAGTAAATTTAAAAATTGATATCATGATATTTGTCATGACAAAGTCAAGTTCCTTGGTTTGGATCACGGCAACTTCACTAGTATATCATGAGACCACCTAGTAATGCCTCTTCAAAGAACTATCTAGGCAGCATTAAATCTGGCAAGAAGCCTGCAATCCTCAGAAATGGAGATCTAGTTTTTAGGGACTGAAATACAGAACAGTGGTGTATTTGTAAGGTTTCTGTCAGCATACAGAAACATCAGAGTCAGGCTACTTGTGAAATAAAATGAGGTTTATTTTGACCGATGGTCCTGGAAGTTTAAGTCCATTAATAGGGACCTGTGTTTATGGCATCATGTAATGGTGGGAGCATGTGCCAGCCAGTCTAACAGATACTGAGAAATGGGATCCACATAGATCAATGACCTAATGACCTTTCTTGGCCAATAGCTCTTAAATGCATATGGTACCTCCCAATAGTGCCATCCCAAGGACCCAGATTTACCTATGGACCTTTGGAGAATACTCATCCAATCACAGCAAAAGGCTTCTCTATTCCCATCTCTATAATCCTTTATTCATCTGATTTAAAAAAAAAAATCAGGGTTCAATACTGGCCATCCCAGCAATGTGTAGATTGAAATGTACAATTCAGTTTAACTCTACGTCTAAATTAATTGGGAAAAACTTTCAGATATATACGTATTCCTCAGAACTCTTACTTCCTCAATTCTCTAGGTTTAAAAATTTGGGAGACATCTTATACTCTAGTTCTATTTAGATATTCAAAATATATATTAGCTTTCAAAGATTTAGGATGTTTTGAAGGTATCGGTTTAACTTTAACTCAACATTTTTTTCCTCTCTTCTCTATCCTCTCTCTACTTTGTTTAACCACACATTTATTAATATCCCTTAGAACATATTCATGGATTATCATTACCATCAATTCCTTATCCTATTTCGTGTGTTAAAAGTCATTTAATATTATTAAGGTTTGTAATTGGGAAAATTAATCTACTTTTGCACATTTATAAAGGTTGAACGCATCATGATTATTTACTTTGCCTTGCAATAATATTCAAATCAATTTCTGCTTATCTCCTTTTTACATGAGGTTTGTCCTCTTAATAACAATTCAGTTTACCAAATATGGAAAAAATGTATTTTCATTTCTCACATAGCTAGGAAATCTTTGCCATATCTGTGCAAATAATTTTCTTCCTGCATTTCCTAGTGTACATCTATTTGCATTGCTCTGTCAATATGCTTGAGTTGCAAATGTAAACATTGAAATGATCTGAAATTCCCTCTGACAGAGAGGTTTCCCCCACTGATATTCATTTCTCCTTGTATGTTTTGCTGTGTGAACAATTCCTTTCTTTGTTCAGACATTAAGGCTTTGCCAGAGGCGGACTTTTATGGCATTAAAACAGAATGTTGTGGGTATCTCTTTCATTATCTGGAAGGAGTGCAGATAAAAACAACACTGACTCTAAAGGCATAAGCAAATAAAAAAAAGATTTCAAGAATGACTGCTAGCTGAGGTTTTCTTTAAGCTCAATATATAGGCATCTAACACTAGGGGTGGGGTGTGAGTGAGCATGTTTATGTGTGTACATCACTAAGTATGTGTGTAAACTGATGTATGTGAGCATGCATGTATGCGTGCCCATCAGTTTGTCTGACAACCTTGTCTCAACTGACACCTTCTTTTGCCTCTAAAAAAAGACTAGAATTTTGATTTTATAATATATTTTATCATAGGAACTCTAATTTTGAGATATCACAGTGAGTTACTCCATCATTTATATGAAACATTTAAACTAAGAAGAGACTTTATATTTGAGGGAAAATATATTGAAAAGAGAAAGACATCAAACCACACATTATTTTTGTGAGAATCCTAAATGAAATTTGAGGGTATCTAGGGGAAGCAAAAGGAACCAAGAGACCTAGTACTGTCAGAGTCTCCCAGAGCTTATGTGATTGAGTGGATTAGGCACTTTCACTAATGAGACTCAGGTTTAATCTAAGCTTTAAAAGGGACTTGTGGAATTTGTAATAACTCTCCCTAATGTCCACAGCACTCTCTTTCCCTATTTAGCTTTCTTTTCATTAGCATGTCTATGATGGACACTAACATGTACCACATATTTTTATTTATTCACATCTCTAAGGATCTCGGAACCGTGTGGACATTTTCAGCCTCCATTACTAATCACATTTATCAGTGATTTATGAAGGAGTGAGCAACCACGAAATACCATCCCATTTTATAGGCAAGAGAACGGACCAATTTGCTCAAGTTCACAGAGGGAAGCTGTAGCAGACACAGGCGAATAAAGTAACTTTTGTGATTTGATTGTCTGAAAGCTTCCTACTGCACCTTTCCAACTGCAGGACTGGACAATAAGTGAGTGATATGGCTTTGGGTACAGGAGGCAATAAAAAGTGCAGGAAGTCAATTCCATTCACAGGAGTAGCACTGCCATGCAATGGGATGGTCCCTGTGCATCTCTTGAAACATGTAATTGTAGAAATGAAGTATCTCCCAGAATAACTGATGGTAAATGAGTGAGGAAGTTGTGTTAATTTGGAAGTTTCTTTGTCCACTGCATATTCCTTCTGAAATAAGGACAGCTTTTCCCTTCTGGTCATTATAGTTTATGACAATGGGAAGCCAGGAGGAGGCACATGGATGCTTTTCTACTTTTCTCTACCAAATGAAAGCTATAAAGGAAAAGAGAGAATTAGCTGCAGCTACATTAAGAAAATTAGGAGCCAAGTAAAAAACCCAGATCTTATTTCTACAATTGCCAAGAAGTTGCAGTTCAGGATTCTTGCTGGGAAGCAAGCTGTGCACCATGTGGAATTCATGGCCCATATCACCGGACAGCGCCATCAATATTTCAGAGTCCATTGCTGTATGTGGCACAGTGAGAGACATTTGGGAATCAGAAGACTCCACATTTCTCAAGTTCCTGTCTAGAGAATTCTCTGTTATCTCTATAGCACATGTCTGTGAGTCATGCAATGACCAAAAGAAACTAGAAAACTGAGGGATGGTAAGGAAAAGGCTTTGTCTAGTTGTATTTAGTGTGTGACATTCCTGCCAGTTACTGAGAATCATTGAGACACATGTCAGAGAATGGCACATTGCTCACCTGCCAGTCAGCTCTTGTATTAGTTTTCTATTGCTGCTGTAACAAAATACCTTGACCTTGGTGGCTTGAACCACATACATTTATTATCTTATAGTAGTAGAGGTCAAAATTTCAAAAATGAGTGGCACTGGGCTAAAATAAAGGCATCAGTAGGATTATATTCCTGTCTTCAGGCTCCAGGGCAGAATCCTCCTCTAGCTGTTAGAGGCAGCAATGCCAGCAGCGGCAGGTTGAGTCCTCAGGTCCCATTATTTCACCCTCCATTTCTGTCCTCACATTTCCTTCTCCAACTGGCTCAGGGTCTCTCTCACTCCTGTATGTTCAAAGACTCTGTGATTACCAGGGCCCACCAGAAAATCAAGAATATTTTCCTTATTTGAAGGTCAGCTGATTAGCAAATTTAATTCCCCAAATTCATGGGGCACCATTTTTTTTTCTTAACATACACAAACATTCATACTCACTATTTAAGGAATGGTGCATCCGATTATGATTTTTTTTCTTAAGGCAAATCAGGAACCAGTTAGTAGAAAGAAATAGAAAGTGCACCCTGGGTTTTAGACACAGCATCAAACTACTCTCACTTTTTCTTTCTAATTTTATCCTCTGCTAACTAAAATTCAAGGTAATGCTCCACTGCTGCTAAATGATCCTCCAGAATTGTAGGTCAGACTTCTTTGGCAGAGGTAATTCCCTTCACCTTATCATCTCTGCTGATGAGGTCAAGGTCAGACATGGAGAAAGCTCTGACACAGTATTAGGACAGGGGACTCTGGTGCTTAGAATAAAAGCTAATTAATTATTTCTTCCTGTACATTCCTTTTATAATGTAAATTATTCTAGAAGCAACCAAGGGAGAAACATATAATTTGAAAAAGCATAAATGACACTATTTGCAGTAATCTTCATATAATTCTTTTACAAATAACATATCCACTCTAGTATTAAAATGAAAAGAAGCTTCCCAATAAGACTTGAAATTGATGTACACAACATTTTCACCTAGAGTTCAAAGCTATTTGTGAAAGCAGCAATTAATTTGTGATTTTTTAAAAAAAGTTGTGTGTGAAACTTATCCATAGGAAGTGAGTACTCTACTAAAGAAAATCAGCAGAAAAATAGATGCTGAGTATCTCTGTATAAAGAAATTTTCTTCTGGCTTTTCTACTTTATCTCTTCTGAAGATAGTTTATTTTAGTTTGGGCTATTGTTCTTCATAGAGTCTTTTTTGTTCATGTGTTTTGTATTTTTGATTCAAAACAGAAGAACACATTTTAGAAATAATAATAAACCATAGTTTTAAAATTATAGAGAAGTGGACTATGTTTTTTTTTTGTTTTAAAAATACATTCTCAAATTGTTTAGAAAAGAGAACTGTTTTAAACAATAAAATTCTCTTTTCCAGGCAACTTAAGATAAAAACTAATGAATGATCTCAGAAAGCATTTGAAATTAGGAACAATATTTAGGAAGATAGATTGATTACACTAAAACGTCATTGCTAGTTCTGTCTCAAAATAATGCCTGTCCTAAAAGTTTAGACATATCTTCTCCAGATTTCTCTCTATAAGGAGATGTAAATTCTCAATAATACTAAAAACCAATGCAGTCTGATATGGTGTTGATGGAATCTGGAGAGAATATTCATTAAGCATGAAGTTAATGATAAGCCTATATTTTGCCTTTTCTGACCCATCAGAGACCTGCTTGGAAAAAAAAAATGAGGAGAAAGTGTTTTATTTATTCTGTGTTTTCTGCCTTACAGACAAGAAACGGAGAGCTTGGTGTCTACTCAAAACTGAGCCCCCTCACTCAACTTCAAGTGTCATGAGGATAGAAAATGACCTGTTTTTGATGATACCTTTTAACCAGGATCTATCACAGTACCAGAACTAGTTAAGCTGAATATCTTTAAATTAATGAAGTGGTTAGTTAAAGCAAAATTCTAATAATTAGGAAAATAGTAACAAAAATTAAAGCCAGCAGAAGATCTTGAGCTAAAAAGAGGTTGAAAGCTATCTGCTTATTTGAAGCAAAGTCAAGAGCCTTCTGCCTAGAGATATTCTGGGATTTTTTTTTTTTTAGTTCCTAAGATTAAAGAAAGAAAATTACAAGAACTCAGGAAAAGCATTTTTCTCCCTTTCTTTTTTCTTTGTTTTCTTTTCTTTTTTGTTATTATTATTACTTTTTTTTTTTTTTTTTTAACAACTCGCCAGTCCAGAGGGAGCAGATACTGTTGAAAGACATGCTGGGACTGGGCTGCTTTGGAAAGGAAGCTAAACATAACTTGTCAGGAATAGAAGTGGGACATTTACTCTGAGAACTGGCCCACACTAACATAATGGTACTTTGATTACAGGGTGAATTCTGATTTAAGAATCAGAGGACCATGTTCCAGGCTCAGCTAATTACAAATCAAGTAGTTTTATTTACAAAAATCAATTACATATTTACATTCTAGCAATAACCAATTGAAAAAAAAGCATTAAAAATCCCATCAAACTTTTAGGAACAAATTAATTTTTGTATTTATGTTTTTTACTATGGGGCTAGGGATTGAACCAGGGGCCTTGAGCATGTTAAGCACATGCTTTACCACTGAGCTGTACTCACAGCCCCAGAAACAAATTTATTGAAAGATTTATAAGACTTGTTCACAGACAACTACCAATCATACTTGAAAAAAAATTAGAAAGATCTAGATAAGTAAAAAGATACATTTGTTCATAAATGGGAAAACTTGGTATTTTGGGATGTTAATTAAGTCCAGATTTATCAATGATTCAATCAAAATCCCAGCAGATTTCTTTCTTTTTTTGTAGAAGTTGACAGCCTGATTCTAAAATTCATAGGGAAATGCAAAGGATTTAGTTTAGCCAGAGAATCTTAAAGAAGAAAAATAATTGGAAGCCAATTTAATGTTGAGACTTACATAGGAGGGAAACCCCAGAATTATGAAGCTGGTCATCTTATAGGAACTATGATACATCCTTTTTGCTGATGTAAATAAGGTTTTACTGGGAATAAGAGAAGAAGGTCTCTAACTTATAGTCCTTGCCTATTTTCACCCTCCTTTGAAATGTAAATATATACCCTTAAGATGTGCAAAGAAGAAGATTCTGGGGGACAAAAGGAGGCATTCCTGGTCTTTAGAGCATGTGAACATACTCTGTCCAGGAGTCTAGGCCTCTGTAAACAGTGAAAACTGAAGAGACTGCCTCTTCCAGAGCAGGACAAGGTCTCTATCTTACTCAACTTTAGTTCTCTCTCCTGCCATGAATGCGGCAATACATAAGACATTCACGACTATGACTTTGTGTGATAGTCAGCTTTTCATCACTGTGACCAAAATACCTGACAAAAGCAACTTAGAGGAGGAAAAGTTCATTTGCACTCATGGTTCAGAGGTTCAGTCCATGTGGGGCCAACTCCATTGCTGTGGGCCTGAGATGAGGGAAAACGTCTGGTGCAAAGGCATCGCTGAGGAAAGCTGGTGGCTTACGATAGCTTTGAAGCAGAGGGAGAGATTGGGGCACCACGGACAGAATAAACCCCAAGCACACCCCTAGTGACCTATTTCTTCCATCCCCACCTGCCAACTGTTACCATGGCGTATAGTAGCCCTTTCAAATTATTAACCCATCAAATGGATTAATCCAGGATTAGGTTACAGCTCTCATAATCTAATCATTTCACTGGTGAAAGTTGTTCCATTGCCTAACATGAGCTTTTTGGGTGGGCACCTCCTATCCAAACCATAACATCTAGTTTCAATTAGTCTTATTTACAATAAAACATGGCAGGTCAGATTTTATTCCAGCTATAGTTGGCCAACCTGTTGTCACTGTTATTTTAGGTGTCAATTTGAGTTAAGAAACACCTTATAGTAAATACCAATTTATTTCTGGGTATGTCTATAAGGGGAGTGAAATGGTTTGGTATTTGAATCAGTAGACTATGTAATAAAGATATACCCTCATCAATGTGGCAAGCATCATCTAATCCACTGACAGCCCAGATAGAAGCAGAGACCAAATAAATGCAAATTAGTTTTTTTCTCTGGAGCTGGGATACACATTTTCTGTCCTTAGTTCTCTGGTCTTGTGAGACTCTGGAATTTGTGGCACCAATCTTATTTAGTTTTTGTATTCCTGGACTTAATACAAACAACCTACAAAGTTCTTAGGTCTCTCACCTTAGACTGAGAGTTCCCCTATTACTCTGGCCTGTGGACTCAAATTGAATTATACCACTGGCTTCTCTGACTTTCTAGTTGGGAGATGGCATACTGTAGGACTTTTTGGCTTCCACAATCATAAAATCCCTTTACCATAATACTTCTGTACCTCTGATTGGTTCTTTGGTTCTTTTTCTCTTGAGAATCTAATACCTGGTTCTAGAGTGAGAAAAATAATAGTAATGATTATTTTACAAGTCCAGCTAATAGACTGACAAGAAGGTAAAGAAAATTTCAAGAGAGATAAAAATACTTTTCATTTTGATTTGGCTGATGTTTGAGTGTATATATTTGTCAAAACTGATCAAGCCATATTATAGAGACCAGTTGTGTTTACTTCTTACAGAATTTACTTCATTTAAAAGTCACTACATATTCTTGCAGCTATTAATAAGATAATAAGGAAATACTATGAGCAATTTTATGCTCATTAATTTAAAAACCTATAAGAAATAGATGAATTCCTTAAAAACCACAAACTGACAAAATTGAATCAAGATGAAAGAGATGCTTATAAAGGCCATATAACAAGTGAATAAATTAAATTTGTAATTGAAAACCTCCTGGAAAAGGTATCTCAGGGACAACATGCTCTAGTTGATTTATAGTAAACATTTAAGAATTAACATAAATTCTATATGTCCTCTTTCAGGATAGAGAATAGGAGAGAACACTTTCCAACTTGTGTTATATGGTCAGTATCAACCTGATAGTGAATCAAAGACAATGAAAAAGAAGGAAAAAAAAACCAAACCATAAATCAATATTCTTTATAAATATAGATATGAAAATTTTTATCAAAATATTAAAAAACAAATTGGGAATATCTACAAAAAATTATGCAATAGGACAAAGGGGTTTACTCTTAGGGTTTAAGCTTCACTTAAATATGAAATTCTTTTAATTAGACTCTATATCAACAAAGTATAGATTTATAAAACTTTTTTAGTGTATCTAGAAAGCAGTAAAAATTCATCTGTTCTCAGATTTTACTTTTTTAACACTAAATGCTGATCGAATCTCCTATATTTAAATGGCAATTAAAAGCATGTTCCTAATCTGATCTCGTAACAGAAAATATATCCTCACCTGTGTGCGTGGAAATGTGAAAATCTACCCCTGCACTATGATACATGAAACAAAAATAATAAGATATGTTTTTTAAAATGGTGATGCTTCTGGGTAGTAGAATTATATGTGGCTTGAAATTTTCTATTTTAAAAATGTATTTTCTACAATGGATCTGAATAAATATTTAGATTCAGGAAAACTGTAAAGAGATACATATGCATTGTTATTTATTGTAATAATTTTACTCATCTTTTTTCTTCCTGAAAATTATATCATATAGCAGCATAAACTGTCATAAAATGTCAATAAATATTAAACTGTTCTTACAGATGGTTTCCCTGAAATTTATGGCTTAGGAAATATTCTAAAGGACAATGTATGAGACATTTGACTGTAACATTTTTAACGACTGACCAACAAACCAATCTTAAACAGATTACAAAATATATTAACATTGACATATTGGAACAAAATGATACAATTTCACAACAGTGAACTATTATGGTCAAGTCATAAGGAATTACCCTTTTAAAGTATACCTTAAAAACAGCAACTTTCCATTATCACAAATAAGGTGACTTCCATAGATAGATGCTATTATGAGAACACAAATGAAAAGTACATCTGTGGCCATTATTATACTAATAGTCCAGCATTAATATAATGTCCTGGAATCAGATGTAATTACAGTGAAAGCCCATGGCTTATATCTGCCACCTATTTCTTAAAAAATCAATCTGAGAAGCTGAAATAGTGAGTCTGGGGGCATCTTTACAAAAAGAAAATTACATTTTCATTAACAGTAACACATCAATTTCTATTTTAAGTAGGCACTGAGGAATACAGCATTTATTTAATATAATAGCACAGGATCCCAGATAACTCTCTTTCCTGGTTAATGTGTCATGTGTTTTAAACTATTCCAACTCCCTCAGTTTAAAAATTGTAGATATAAATTTTATTCTTTGAATGAAGGAAGGTGTGGAGACTAAGAAAAATTAACTCTGAAGGTCTGTCTTTTGTGGATCCTCCAGGGAGCACGCTCACGTTCTCTCTCTCTCTCTCTCTCTCTCTCTCTCTCTCTCTCTCTCTCTCTCTCTCTCTCTCTCACACACACACACACACACACACACACACACATACACACATAGGTGGTATGGGTGTTATTAGCATCTTCATTGATCCATGATAGACAATGAGAAGTGTCAATTGAGAATAGGAATTGGAGTGGATATGTACTTCCTTTACCTTCTCTGTATGCTTTTGACTCTTGTGCCTCTTCTCCAAGAACCCAATATGTAACCTCATTAATACAAATGACATGAACATAGGGTATTGCTCTGTCTCAGGGGTATGACGCCTGGACACTATATTCCATAGGCTCCCTGCAGCAGGATTCTAGTTAGGAACTACTGACATGGCTCCTGGGCCCCTCAGCCAGCAGCCCAGAGAAGCGGCAGCAGAGCAGAGAAGCAGCAGTAAAGCAGTGGCCTGGGCAGGCTAGAGCACACTGAGGCTCAATTGCACTGTGGACTACCTGCTGCTGCTCTGAGCTGAGGACAAGTGTGTGTCCTGGGTGCTGCACAACCACAGGGGCTGCAGTGCTTCCGCCAGCCATGCCAGTGTGGACCTGAGGCACACAGCAAGCTAAGGAAGTATAACCTGTCATCGTATAGAAGCCCAGCCCTTCCCTGTGCAGACACCTGCTCTGCCCTGCAGCAACTGATTTTAATCTCCTGGGAGGCTGAGATAGCAGGCAAGCAGCCAGAAAACTGAAGTAAGGCAGATCTGAATAGAAGTGTAGTTTCTAGGGTTAATAAATTGTATTAGTGCTTTTCCAAACCCCTGTTAGCATTAAGTTTGGACCAATGGCTTCAAGACTAGCACACTCAGATGGTTTGAGTCCACTTATCTATGGACTTCATTCTTTGAATTTGTGAGACAAGAACCCAGAAAGAAGAAATTGGTGGTGAGTTGCTGGGATCTGCTGAAACACTGGAGGACATAGCCCACCATTAAGAGCTCAAACACCAGCCACATCAATGGTTATAACAGCATAATTCTTCTCATTAGCCAAGCTAAAACCACGTAGGTACCTATTCACAGATGAATGAATAAAGAAAATGTGGTATATATACACAGTGGAGTATTACTCAGACATAAAGAAGAAATGAAATAGAGTCTTCCATGGAGAAGATATTGATAGCCTCAGAAAATTTCTGGTTTGAGGAGTAAATGAGCTTGTTCATTTTGCCTCTTTCAAAACATTATTTTCACCAAGAAAGTTAAAGAAATAAACAAATGAAACAGCAGCTCACTATGAATAAAATTATACATCTGTCACTTTCTGGTATCACAGAATATCAAAGCCCCTATTGTCACATTGCAGATATGTAGATCATTATACCAATCATTGTAAAAACAAATACAGTATGGTGAAGTAGCAGATGTTCAAGTGAACCATATTAAAAATATTAAAAATTGATAGCTGGGGTTGTGGCTCAGTGGTAGAGCGCTTGCCTACCACGTGTGAGTCAGTGAGTTTGATCCTCAGCACCACATAAAAATAAATAAATAAAATTAAGGTATTGTGTTCATCTACAACTAAATAAAAATTTTTAAAAAATTGATAGTAACTGACCACTTTGATCCCCCAAACAGCAAGTTTATATGATTCATCCTAAAAACAAATAAACATAAAATTTGTAATTATTTCAGTAGAAGTATAGTAATAACATTGTCAATCCCCAACACAGGCCACATTCTCATTTTAACCCTGGGTTGGGAGAGTATAAGCCTTTTTCACATGGAACAGTAAGTCTATAAGATGGTGTGATTCCAGCATCACACAGGTATCCTGTGTTGCTGTGGAGCGTTTCTCCATTGGCTTCCCCTCTTAAGGAGCTTGGATTCCTCCTCTCTCACTTTCATGCTCAGTCTAGCCCTGAGTCCTGTAACAGTGTTAACTTTGATTTAAGTTGTGCTTATGCTACTTTAATGAACTCATGCCTGCCCCTCTGCAGAACAAACTCCAGGCTTTGCCTACTGAGTCAGCGACTAATGTGACTTTTGCTTCTTACTGTCCCCTTCCAGGAAATCTGGAGCCTGTCACTTCAAGTATTGATACTTGTGCTCACTCACAATCTATGTAACATGGTTCCTAGGTGTTGACCTCTGGGTATGCTTTGTTCTGGGTCACTTTGTTCTGCCTGAATATTGGGATCCTGTGGTGTTGACGGATGTATGGAATGTTCTCTGAGTATTGCTGCAATATTGTGCAGTACCTACTGTGTTTATAAATGCTAAATGAAGGAATAAATGAGGAAATTAAAGGTTGTTTAGAGCAAGCCTAGATTAATGGAATCCTTAGCATAGGAATGTAAAAATGTGAAGAAAATTTACCTCAGGGATTCAGGTTATACAGACATTTGGTTGAGGTTAATTCTGACTCCTTACCTTGTTGGTCAAAACTAAAGACAGAGGTTTATTTTTTCCATGAAAATATGTAAACCTAGGCAGACAACTTGGAACAGACAGGTGTGGTCCTCATTCACACTAAAAAGACAAATCAGCACCCTAGCCCCTCTTGTAGCTTAAAGGCAAAAGGAAAAATGTGGAAGGCAATCAGCTTTTTTTATTAGACAATTCAACTTGGAAGTTGTCCAGATATCACTCCTGCCTCCTGTCTAGTGTCCATTGTCTCATGACCACCCTCATGTCCAAGGGAGTATTTTGTAGTTATAATGCCAAGTGCTCACTTAAAATCTGATTTTTATTACAAAAAAAAATGAAGAAAGAGAAATGGTTAATGGGGGACAATGGGCTTTAACACGTCCTAGGAAAAGCAAAGTCCTGTTGGTTGATTCCACTCTACTATGCTGTACCTCCATCTTACAAGCTATGGGAGATACAAATATTTTAAGCAGAGATGCAATATAATCAGATTAACATTTTGAATGATATGTTTGGAGGAATTAGAATGTCTGAGATACATTAGGTAACAATTTTAAAAGGGAAGAAATTAATGATGGCTTATAGTGATAGTTCTCAATATGATCTTTTGGTTTTAGAACTCTTTAAACTTCTAAAAATTATTGGAGACCCTAAAGAGCTTTTATTTAGGTTATGTCTATTACTCTTTACTATGGTAGAAACAAAAAGCAAGAAGATTTTAAAACACAAGAAAACACAAACATACTCTATTAATCATCAGAGTCATTGTAGCTTTACATATCATGTAGCTTCTATAAAGTTCTGCAACATACTTGGGAAAGAAAGAGTAAAATAAACAAATTTTACCTTATTATTATTATGTAAATGATTCTGACTTCATGAACTCTCTGAAAATATCTCAAGGACCCCCAGGGTCTCTGGATCATACTTTGAGAACCACAGGCTTGAAGAGAGTTCATTTCAATGGAGTTGCAAGAAAGAATAAGTTTAGAGGCCTTAAGGAAGTAGAAACAACAAGATTTTGTGATTTTCTTCAATAAAATAAAATTAACAAACACAAGCTCCTTTCAACATTAGTTGTTATTGTTTTGAGGCTAACCTTTAAGGACCTCTATGCTAAATGCTTCATTTAATTCTATCTTTACCTAAACTCCATGATATGGTGCTGTTAAGATTGTCCACAGCCGTGTGGGAAAAAAGGCACACTCATACATTGCTGGTGGGACTGCAAATTGGTGCAGTCCATATGGAAAGCAGTATGGAGATTACTTGGAAAACTTGGAATGGAATCACCATTTGATCCAGCTATCCCTCTCCTCAGTCTATACCACCATACTACAGGGACACAGCCACATCAATGTTTATAGCAGCACAATTCACAATAGCTAAACTGTGGAACCAACCTAGATGCCCTTCAATAGATGAATGGATTAAAAATGTGGCATACATACACAATAGAATATTACTCAGCAATAAAAGAGAATAAAATCATGGTATTTGCAGATAGAGGATGCAGTTGGAGAAGATAATGCTAAATGAAGTTAGCCAATCCCCCCAAAACAAATACTGAATGTCTTCTCTGATAAAAGGTGACTGACTCATCATAGCGGAGTAGGGAAAGGGAGCATGGGAGGAATAGATGAACTCTAGATAGGGCAGAGGGGTGGGAAGGGAAGAGAGTAGGCGGGGGGTTAGCAATGATGGTGGAATGTGATGGGCATCATTATCCAAAGTACATGTATGAAGACATGAATTGATGTGAGCATATTTTATATACAAATAGAGATATGAAAAATTTGTTCTATATGTGTAATAAGAATTGTGATGCATTTCACTGTCATGTATTTAAAAATAAAAGCAATTAAAAAAATAAAAGTTTGTCCACAGCCAATGTGTACAAAAAACAATGTATGTGGTGGACAAGGTAAAATTTCCTGGCTATTCAGAATCAGTGGTTTTCCAAGTCAAGTAAGGTTCTGAACAAAAGCTTGCAGCTGATGCCTGGAGACAGACTGTGCCTCCAGGGAAGTCTCTGTCACCACACGCCCATGAGATTTTGATCTCTGTCGCTTTTTGAGAGACTTGGCTTCTATATTTCTCTTGGTTCTTGTTCTGATGCTGTTCCTGCTCTAGTTATTCAACATTGCTTACTGCTCAACTCTTGTCCCATCTGTTTCTCCTGACTCTATCTTTAACCTGAATTCCATTCTTATTACTCAGCTAAACTTAGTTTCTCAACACCTTCTCCAACTTCCCTCCTGTTGTTACCACCCCATTCTGGTATGTAAACTGATTTTCCTATATTCTAATTGGAAATCTGGTCCAACTGCTGTCAGATATTCTGAAATTTTCTCTAGTCATTATTTGCAAGGTGACACCACAGCCAAACACTGTTCACAGTCCCTATCCACCCACCACCCCTCTGGTCCCAGTTAAACTTGGTTTTTGGCATTAGCCCTTCTGTGTCTTACAGTGCAAGTGGGAGACTGCAGAAAGATAATATGGGGCAAAGGCAAGGGCCTGAGTGTGCTCTATTGAACACACAAAAAATTACTTCTTTTGACTTACACAAACTACCGATAGAGTATTTGAGGGTTTGTTTGTTGTTTGTTTGTTTTGGTTCCCTGTACGCAATGTACTGTACCTGCAGTAATATATTATAAGATGCATTGTGAAGATTGGATTGTGCTGAGTGTTTGAAGTGATGAAGTTAAGTACCTTCTGGAAGCAGTGTCCTTATGAAGGTATTTTAAAAAAATACCATTTCATGTAGATAGCCTCATGAAAGGGATTATTTAGAATATTGCATTTGTTTGGACAACGGAAAACATGTAGGATGCTCTTAACAAATAACCAAAATATCATCATACTTAAAAAAATGAATATTAATTCAATAATCAAATATTAAGTTAGAGTCTACATTTCTGATTATTATTTTATAAAGGATATCTTTTATTCTTTACATTTTGTTTGTTTCAACTGAGAACCAAATAAGTACATGAAGTGCAAATTATTTGATCTCTTAGATCTCTTTAAAAGTCTGTAGATTTCATGTCTTTTTTTCTTTCCTTACCTTTGTTTATTGAATAAACCAGGTAGTTTTCTTACAGAACTTCCAGTGGTCTGGACATTGCTGATTGCATCCCTATGCTTTCCTTTCTAAGTATTTGTATTTTTTTGTATTTATCTTTTGTATGTACTGTATTCCCCTTGTATGTATCTGCTTTCCTTTTCTATGCATTTTTCAGTGATTGCTGAGTTAAATGCATTACAAAACCCCTTCAAAGGTATTGCTGGGTACTTCCCCAGGAGTTATATAATGTCTCATTTTTGTAATCTTAGCTACTGGTGATCATATCCCCCAATGCATCAATTTATTCAGAATTGCAAAATGGCAATATTCTAACACCCCTGCCCCCCTTATTAGCTAGAATTCTTCTATAAAGAGAAGTTTCCCATCATGATATAATTGCCTACCTTGAGATGTAGGTAAAGAAAGAAAGAAAGGATAAAAGCTAAGTTCTCTTTCTACCTTTGTCCAGAGAAAGCCTATTCACATATATATTTAGTTAAATATTCACATATATATTTATTTTTTTATAAATTAAAAAAATAAAATCAATTAAATACACCAATATAAATTATTCATTGATTTGTTCAATACCACACATGAAGCTACCTCAGAATAATGGTAACAGTAGCAACAGTAATATAACTCATGACAACAATTTGAGATGTTTGTAGACTTTTTTAATTGTCCACAGCCAATGTGTACAAAGAATACATTGAGTCTCTTTACAAGGCCCTTGCAGTCTTTGATAATTCTTTGCTTTGATAACTCCTTTGCTTTTCTAGTTCCAATCTTGGACATTGAAGCTTCTATTTCTCCAAGGATCTCTGGCACTTTTGGGGAAGAATTCATATTGGTGAGTACAAAATGTGGATGTTATAGATACTCATAGTCATGGATTTCATCATCACATGTAGACCTGTTAAATGAACAGATAGGAAGTTCATTTATCTTGTGTTTATTTTTAAGATGTAGCACATTCTGAATCCATGATGATGTTTATAATTTAAATTCAGGGATTTTGAATATTTAACTATTGATCCTATGTCTTTATCTTTTCTCCCATGCTGAAAATCCTGATACTTAATGACACCAATATAATTATTCATTGATTTGTTCAATACCACACATGAAGCTATCTCAGAATAATGGTAACAATAGCAACAGTAATATAACTCATGACAACAATTTGAGATGTTTGTACTTTTTTTTTTTCTCCACTGTGGAACTAGAGTTGAATCATTACAGTTTTATGTTATTCTATGTAGTTTCTCTATGGTTATGCCACTAACTGATGCACATTTATATTTAGTTATTTCATTTCACTTTTGACTTTTAGAAATTGTTTTTTAAATTAATTTTTATAGTTATTTAAAATGTTTTCAAATTAAATTGACAAAACAAATATGGTCAAAAAATCAAATTCCCATCTCTTCTCTTTACATTTTTATTTCTTAATTTTTACTCATTATCTCTATCTTTTTTCCCACTCCATCTCTTTACATGACCATCTAATTTTGTTCTACACTGGGACAATTTCAAGAATGAAAAGGGATTCTGTTAATAACTGCACCTCGACAACAAGAGTTAATTGAAACTCTCTGGGGAAAATCTGGCAAATATATCTATCTTGAAGCTATCATTTAAAAATTTGTGCCTTTCACATTTAAAAATGTAAGCTAATACATACAGATGAGATAGAGGCACATTCAATTGCCAATATTTGACTGCTTTTTAATTTAAAAATGACAATTTTGTATGAATGATCTAAATATTGGTGTCTCTTCTAAGTAAATAGCAACATACTAAGTCCACTGTCCCCCACTTTGCTTTCTTCACTCAAATCTATGCTGGAGCTATTACACTGTAGGTAAATATAGTCTCCATAGCTGTAAAGTCTGCATTGCATGTTTGGACCATAGTTTATTCAGCTGGTTTCTATTAATTTAAAGGTAATTTTATTTCTATATTTTTGGATTTGAAAATAGTCCTACAATCAATAGCCTTCTACATAATGTCTTTTCATGTTTTAACCAGTGACACTTTGGAGATAGATTCCTAAAAAGGAGTTGCTGAATTAAATGCAAAGTATATGCAATTTTGCTAAGAGTTGCCAAATTCTTCTCTTTGGGAATTATACTTTTTCCCCCTTTTTACTTGTAAAGCGTGAAAGGCCTTTGTAACCACAGCTTCTTTGCATTATCAGTTTGATATACATAAAGCTCTTTTATTTCCCTGTAACTTTGTGCATGCTGTATTCTCATATAGAATACCTCCAAGTTTTTCTCCATTTTATGAACTTCCCCTCACTGGGCAGGAAGTATTACTATTGCTCCCTAGAAAGGGTGGCCTAACTAAAGAAGTCTATATAGGATTTACATTGATAAAGTCCTCTGAACTTGGAAACAAATTTTCTGCTCCTGGTCTATTGATTTGTACTGGATTCCCTACTTCCTGCTTCCTCCCTGCTAAACCAGTCTCTAAGTTTCTGATCAAAATTGATGCTTCCCTTCACTTCCCTCTACCTAACTTAAAAGTAAGTATTCTTCCCTGAAACAGACATTAATACCTTATGTACATATATGACTGCATGAACAATGTGATTCTACAACATGTACAATCAGAAAAATGAGAAGTTATACCTCATTTATGTATGATATAAAAAGTACATAAATGCATCCTATTGTAATGTATAACTAATTAAAACAGATAAAAATTTAAAAAGTAAAAAAAAATTGCTGCTTCTATGTAGCCTTACCTCTTTTTTCTATTTGTCAATATTTTTTATTCCAAGCCTTATCACACTGTAGTTAATCATTTAAAAGTCAGCCATCCCCCAGGTGCAGTGGCTCACACCTATAATCCCAGGGGCTTGGGAGGCTGAAGCAGAAGGATCGTGAGTTCAAAGCCAGCCTCAGCAAAGGCAAGGCACTCAGAAACTAACCCATCTCTAACTAAATACAAAATAGGACTCAGTAGTTGTGTGCCCCTGGGTTCAGGCCCCAGTACTAAGAAAGAAAGAAAGAAAGGAAGGAAGGAAGGAAGGAAGGAAGGAAGAAAGAGTCGGTCTTCTCTCATTATGTGAATTTCCTGAAGTCAGAGACCAAATAGTTTTCATTATTCCAGTGCTCAGCCAAGTCTTTAGGACAAATGCAGATTTGTTATTGAAATAGTAAAGCATACAAGGTATTTATAATTAACTGATGGGAGATTTTGATAGTTACTTTAAAGTTTTTGATGTAAAGAGCAATAGGAATCCATTGGAATATTTTATATGTTTATACACATGTTTTTGTCACATTAAAAGAAAAAAAATTACACTTGAGGTAATATTTATTTATATGACTAAATAAAGGATTCTAAAATTTTTCTCATTTCTATTTTTTTCCACCTACTACTACACTATTTCTTTTCTTATATTAATTTATACAATATGTTGTAAAACATATGATCTTTCAAGATTTTGTTCCAAATGTGTTATGCATACTAACTCTTGATGTCTATAAAAACCTTCTAAATTGAATTACATTAAAAACTGGAACCTGAGGTTTAAGTTGAATGATATACACACATATACAAACATTTCCAATAGAAGACAGAAAAACAATTCTGAGAAACTGAGATTATTATAATATTTGGAGAGTACAGCAGGAGTGACAGAGATAGGATTGTTCCCTAAGTTCTTTACTTACTGGCCCCTTACAGTTAGGCCATGCCATGCCACTATTTCTAGCCAAAGAAATTTAAGAGATAGGTTGTGATATTTCTGTTCTAAGGAAACTGCACGTGCAGTTTCTAATCTCGATTTTCCCTCCTCCATTAAAGCTGAGTAGGCACCATGATCCATTATGCATTTGTGAGGTAGTAAGACCTCTTCACCATTGGCCTCCCTTGGTGACTGCATGAAACAGTCTTCTGTTGATGCGCCTGGGATATGGAGTAAAAAATGTAGAAATGCTGTATCGAGCCACTAACATTTTAGGATCATAACTGAATATGTCTTGGTTTTTGAAGAAACAACTTACAGAAGCATTAAAATACTTAGAAAATTTGTGAAATAATAGCATCTTTGTTTCTAACCCAAGACAACATCAATAAAGCAAAATAAATTCAATACCTTGGAGATGCTTATTTTGAATAGATGATGGGATAGAAGTGAATAAGCCCTGATAGACAAGACTACAGGAAATGATTATCCAGGTAACAGCAGCCCTCTGCCCATTTATCATTTCCCATGGGATGGACTGCTTAGGCTCTGGGTCTGTAAAGATAAACAATATCCCTGACTCCATGGAGCTTTTAGCCCAGAGGGGAAAGATGGGCAATAAAAAAGTGAATGAATTAATTAATCAATTACACATTTTTGAAAAGTGTTTTAAAGGAGAGAGAGGATGTTTCTGTGAAACAAAATGTTGGTAGTGATGTAGACAGCTGAGATTTGTGCTCAAATAAGGGGGGTCAGAAATAGAACCTTTCTAGCCAGATAATATTCAAACTGAGACCTGATGGGTGGAGGAAGAAGCTAGGAATTCAAGGTGTATCTAAAGGAAGGGAAGAGCACAGTCCTGAGGTGGGATTTGAAGTATGTCTTATTCAGATTTGTCAGAGGGGAGGCAATAGAAAAAAAAAACATTGCTGAGGTAAGTAGGGGCTTTGTAAAGCAGGATAAATGTTTAGATTTGATTTTTAAATATGATATCAAAGGTTTTCCATTTTATTCTAAATGAAATTGGGTTGTGAACTGATCTAATTTATTTTTGTAATTGCTTGCTTTATTTCTTCAAAAATGTAAAAACTTTTTTCTTACATTTCTAATCGACATGTAATGATTGTACATATATATGGGGTCCAGTGTGATATTTCAGTATGTGTACACAAAATGCTATGATCAGACCAGGGTAACTGGTGATTAGAGCTCTTAATTTATTCATGCCTGGTTTCTTATTGAAAATATTGTGTTCAGTTTATGGCTTTCCATTTTCTTAACTCCCCATGCTTTCTTATCTCTTTACTTCTTATAACCAAAACTCTACTGACATTATGCTCTGAGAGAACATTACATTACTTCTGCTAAATTAATTACTCTTGTCACAATCTTCCTTTCCTTTGGAATGCCTTGGAAAATTCATCCCTGCTGACCACATTTTTTTTTTTTTAGTTGTGAAAGAACACTTTATTCTACATGAGGAAAGAAGGAGATACCATAAGGTGGTCCCTGGCAGAAAGAATAGGAGGTTGACTGGGGACAGTTAGTAGGTTTGAAGCAGAGTGAACCGATTTGGAATGTATTTTGGGAATATATTGGTTAAGTCAGAACTTATCCATGGGTTTGATTTGGGGAATGAGGAAAATATAAAAATCAAAGATAATTCCCAACTGGTGGATAGTGATGACAGTTATTGGGATGGGGAAGGAGAAGAGGAGAAGGTTTTGAAGGGAAATCAAAACTTCACTTGGGATTTGTGAAGTTCAAGACTGCTTGAGATACCTAATGCCAACTGGACAACTGATGATAGGAGTTTAATTCAGAGAAGAAGAGTCTTAAGCTGGAGATATAAACTTGGAAATTATCCCCATGTAGGTACCATTTATAACTATGAAAATAGATAATGTGGTCTAAGGGAGAGAGTGAAGGTAGAGGAGAGTGGGCAATCATAGTTGTGTTATGACAGCTCTTCTTACAAAAAATGTAGACACTTCAGAAAACACTTGAGTCCACATAGTAAGTGATCATTTATAATAAAGTTTGACTGTTTTAGTGAAACAGTAGTACTGAAAAAGGAAAAAACAAAAATGTGTCTCTTTTAAATGGCAAGAGATGATGGGAATGTAGAAAGCTCTAAGATATCAAAACCTATTTTGTTTCATTTTAATGTGACTAACTGAAATATGTTTATACTTTAGAATGAGTTAGTGTGAGGAAGATTGGCATCATTGCTTTTTGGATGTTTAAGTTTTAAATATGTAATATTGCAGAATCCATTTCATCCCACTCATTAAATTGACTCAGATTTTAAAAAAAGAACACTTATTGTGCCTTTATATACCTTAAATATTAAACTATGTTTAAGACAGGAGCCCAATGTTGGAAAATTTATACTACTATTGATATACATTCTATTGTCATGAGAGTTTATGTCCCCCCATATAGCCAGCTGAAACGGAACTTTAGAACAATAGATAGGCTTTCCAATTGCGGAACCAAGGTTACAATTTTATAGACATATATAGGCTCTCAAATCTCTAGGGATAAATGTAGAATAAAAACTTACTGAAGTAAAGCAATGTGCATTCTACATTATTATAGCAACAAATCAATAATGGTATTACAATAAAATCTGGTGTAATCACATTTTCCTTCTTGGTATTGCAACATTAATCTCTGTCTCATGGGGGATGGGATGGATTACAAGACATATAATGGGATGCAGAATATTTTGCTTGTTACAGCTAAGGCAGTGGGACCAGTAATTACTGAAAGTTTCTATTATTTAACAATTGCCTGGTGATCTTTCAGCTTTTTTAACAGCTTAAGTAGTCACAGCATGCAGCTTTCCAAACCCATACTACTGCTATTGATATTGTGCATTTTATAACTTTTATTTTATTCTTGTCCGACAGTTAACTACTAGCAAAAAGGCCTAGAGCATCCAGGCATGACTTTGACTCTGAAACAATTGAGTAAACAAAAACTGGTACTACCTAAGTATCAAATCGAGGGGTCAAACATGGGCTGGAGGTTAACCTCTTGTTACCTAAGTAAAAGTATGGGAGAAAAGCTTAAACATCTGGTTTTTCTTGTGTTAATACTTCCATAAACAAAAAGTATCTATTAATTTAGAAAGTAATAAAAGGCATATAGATTTTTAAAATATCAAATCTAGCCAAGGTTTTATTTTATTACCTTTCACCTACCTTGGATAAATTCAGTAATTCTTGTTATGATGAAAACTTTATTATCCTCTATATAGTTTATAGCATGGATTGCCTTTTTTCTTTTAAAAAAATGTTGATTTTAATTTGTAGAAATCATGGCTGTAAATATTCAAAGATCTCTATGAATACTCCACTGGAAACAAATATATCTAAAATGTACACATAATTTATTGTCACTGTAAACATTTATTTTTATTATAATTATGTTATGGCCCCATGTTCAAAAACACATATTACTAAAATGGGTTTGCATAACCTTAGAAGTAAACTCTCACATTGTAATCAGTGCAAACATTCATTAAAGGGAAATATGCAAAGTGTCTTTCAAATGAATTTTCGAGCTTGAGAACTAGCGATAACACTACTGAGCATTCTAAAAATCGTCTACTAGCTGTTTTGTGATTCTAGGAAAGAGTGGAGAGTATCTGGAATATCTACAATATTTGGAGAGAATCCAAATCACCAAATAATTCTAAATAATCACATGAACAACAATATCTTATTTCTGTAAGCAATCAAATGAGACCCATGTGAGCAGTTAGTATAACATTCACTTTAAGCCTTCTGTAAACAATTTCTGTAATCTTTCCTGAACCTGCTTCTACAGCTTTCATTAGCATTCTTTTGCTGTCAGGCATTTGGTGCCTCTGTGATAGATATTAAATATCTTAAGAGAGGCAGGCCCCACTAGTATGCAGCAAGTTGATGTGGCAGCCCACATAAGCCAAATCTCTGTTGGGAAGCCTGCGGCAAAATCTCAGAGTGATAGGTCACAGCTACTAGTCTGAGCATAGACTCATGGTGAATCAAAGCCTAGTGTAAGTCTTTTTGTCCCCACCCAAACATATGGGCCACACAATTCTTAAGATAGCAAGGTTGGATTCTCAATGTGCTTCTTCTTATTCTAAGTGAGAATGTGAAGTCATCAATGTCTTGCATGTTTTAGATGCCTATGCTGTATGCTATGGATGTAAGCATACTGGGAAACTGCAGATAAGGCTTGTCTGAGGTCTTTGTCTCTCTACTCAACATATTTATTCATTACTTAGTTATTGATCATCTTACTAAGAAGCACACTGTCTCATCCCCAAATTGTCATATAATCTCTCTTCTGAATCTTCTGATTTCCAAACTTTGGGGAGGGAGACTGCAACTCCATTAGTCTTCAAGCTTGTCATCAAATGTGAAGTAAAATAAACTATATTAAGTAACAAAAAGCTTTAGAAATTTTTAGCGTATAGGAAGCATATCTAATAGTTACCTAAAGATGTAAAATTAAGGTTTTTTATTTTCAATTTACTTTTAATCTATTGCAGGATGAGCTCAATGAGATGTTCTATATTGTGTGTGTGTCTGATATCTAGATTTTCTACTCTATATAAACCATTTACATGTTAAAAGTCAATGTTCAGGATGTTTTAATAGAGTGGTAAAATATCAAAGCAAATGTCTTATTTGATATGTAACTTGGCACTCAGAATATGCAACTCATTTTAAGTATGTTAACAAAGCAATAGACTTGTGTACATTAATAAGCATAAAGTGAATATTAATATTTAATATTATATAGTGCATAATAAATTGCACATTATTTACAGTAATTTTTTAAAGATGGTAAGGCAAACTTTATCCAAGGGTGGCATGGCAATAGGTATAGGGTGACGGCAGAGGGGTCTAATAATAGTGGAGAGAGATTGGACTCAACTCCCTATTCATAGCAGCTATGAATCTTCAGCTTACATATGGGGATGCTTCCTTAGTGAATGGGTTAGAATAACCGTTTTTTTTCCAACACGTATGTTTCAGTCAGCTGTGCATTCTCCTAAGTAAATACTGACAGCAGACAAAGTACAAAAATGTGACGCACGTTTACCTTTATAATAAATTAGAGTTGACTCAATGCTATCTTTATATTAGCATCTTTTTCACTTATACCGGTGTGTTTCCCAAAATGTGAAAGGCCATGCAACAGGATAATGTTATACAATAAGAAATATATATTTGGCTTTTAGTCTCAGTTTCTGGTCCAGAGTTCCTAAAGCCCTTATAATTTCTTCAGTGATAGAAATGACAGAAGTATTTTGGGTTATCATATTTGGTCTTACTTCCTGGTTGCTAATTTCTGACATGAGAGTTTATAAGACTCTTGGAATCTCTAGAGTGATGAAAGTCTTTTTATATGCTAATGAGATGAACAGTGACTAGTGCCTTATGGTATGGGGGTTCCTAGTAGCTTCAAAATAGGGGTAGACACCAAAAAAACCAAGGATGATTGGGGCATTAGAAGTTTCAGCTGAACCCCTCAACCTTCAGAGATTAAGTTGATCACCAATATCCAATTTTGTGCTCATTAATGCCTATGTCAATAAAACCTCTATAAAGTGCCCTAAACTATGGGTTTCAGGGAGTTTCTGGGTTGGTGAACACATAGAAGTGCTGGATGGAAACAAGTCCAGAGAAAGCATAAAATCTCTCTGCCTCATTTGCCCCATATCTTGCCTTATGCATCTTTTCTTTATGTCTGTTCCAAAATTTTCTTTTTATAATAAACCAATAACAGTATTATAATCTTTTCCCAAGTTCTGAAATCTGTTCTAATAAATTATTGAAACCAAGGAGGGGTATATGGGTACACTCATCATTATAGCAAGTTGAACAGAAGCGTGGGTACCAAGACTTCTGATTGGCTTCTAAAGATGGAGCAGTCTTGTGGAATTCTGTCTTTAATTTGTGGAACCTGATGCTAACTCTATTTAGCTAGTGAAGAATTGAATTCAATTGAACTCAATTGAATTCAATTGAACTCAATCATAGGACACCCATCTGGTGTCCAGAGAATTGGAAAACTGGCTGTTGCCATAAGAAGCAAACAAACAAGCAAACAAACAATCCTCCCAAACTCCACACATTTGGGCTCTAAAGTATGGATAGTAAAATCATATCATAGTAATATAAGCCAAAAAGCTACTAGAATTGCTGGTTTACACAAATGAGATACAGTGTGATATAATTATTATTCACAATTATTACTAGATATAATTACTACTAATTAATAATTATTATTAATTACTAATTATTGCTAATTATTAATTCTTTGGACACCAGGATGGGTGTCCTATGATTGAATTCATAGAGAGAATTCTGAGACTAAAGGGAAAGTAATTTTTAATTATACCTGATCACTTTTCCCATAATTTTGGTGCATTATAATTATATAATGGTGGGATTCATCATTATATATCTGTACATGCGCATGATAACAATATAGTTGGTCCAGTATCATTCTCCAGTATATCCTGTTTTCCTCCCCTCCTCTCTTCCCCTGATCCCTTTTCTCTATTCTACTGATTTTCCTTTGATTTTTCATTAGCTCTTCCCCTTTCTTTTCCTTTTTCTTCTCTAGTTTCCATATAAATAAGCCAAACTCATAAGTTCAAGAGTCATATGTTTTCTCTCGTATGTGGAATCTAGTGAGGAAAAAATGTCAATAAATCAAAATGCTAGAAATTAATTTGGTCTTATTTCTCATTTTCATAGTTACTTTTCAAATGAGATTTGTCTATTTGTGAGCTCTTCTGTTTGCTTTTCATTTCTTCTGTATATTGTATTTACTGAACTATTGTGATAGTAGTCATGAATTCTTCTAGTTTCCACTTATCTTGGAAAGTTTATTTCTTTTTTTGATTCTAAACAATGGCTTTAGAAGATTGCTGGATGTAGTAATCTTGCTTGACAGTTATTTTCTTTCAGAGCTTAGAACATAACATTCCATGTCCCCCTGAATTTTAGAGTTTGTTCTGGGAAATCAGAAGTGATTCTGATTGACTTATCTCTAAATGTGATCTGATGTTTTTATCTTGAGGTTTTTAAGATTCAATTCTTGTTATGTATATTAGGCATTTTAATTATAATGTGTGGTGGAGATGGTGAAAAGTTGTTATTTTTGTTCTTTTATTTTTATTTTTTATTTTTTGGTACCCAGGATTGAACTCAGAAGCACTCAACCACTGAGCCACATCCCCAGCCCTATTTTTGTATTTTATTTAGAGACAGGGTCTCACTGAGTTGGTTATTGCCTCGCTAAGTTGCTGAAACTGACTTTGAACTCCTCCCATCTCAGCCTCCTAAACCACTGGGATTACAGTCATGCACCCAGTGGCACCCAGTGAGAAGTTGTTTTATCTTATCTATTTGGGGTTCTGAATGCCTTCTGTATCTGGATGGCAATCTCATTCTCAAGGTGTGAAAATTTTTCTGTTATTATTTACCTATAGAGATTATCCATGCCATGAGCTTGCAATTCACATCCCTCTTTGATTCCAATGATTCTTAAATTTGGTCTCTTGAGTTTTGTCTCAGAGTTCTTGTATATTCTGTTAATTGTTGTTTATTTTTCTTTAATACTGTCTGAATGTATAAGGCTGGCCATTTTGTCTTTTAGCTCTGAAATTCTGTCTTCAGCATGGTCTACTTTATTAGAGAGACTTTCAACTGAACATTTTGATTTATTTCATTTTCAAGATTTTTGGTACTTTTTCAATATCTGCTTCCTTATGGAATCTCTCACTTTTATGCTGAACTGACTTCCTTCACTCATTTAGTTGTCTTTCTTTGTTCTCTTGGAATTCATTGATCATGTTTTAGAATCGCTCTTGAATTTTTTCTTTTCTTTTCTTTTTTTTTTAATATTGCATCCATTTCAGTATCTTTGGAGTCTACGAAGTAAGTAGAGATTGAAAGAGATAAGAGAGTTTGGCCCATTAGAGAAAGAAGAATGCAGAGAAATAGAAATAAAAGAAAGGAACAAAATATTTTAGCTTCTCTAGTAGAAGGTTGGACAGAATGGAAAGTCTTGTCAATTGGGGTTTTGTCCTTTCAAAACAGATCCATGTACTCCCAGGGTGGGACTACTCCACAGTTCTAAGTGAAGAGTTTCAGCAGCTGGGGCTTAGTTCAATTCAGACATTTGGGACTTTGTTGGGCAGTATCTGCTCTAACAAGATTAGACAGACATACTACAAGGGCCAGGCAGATGCCAATCTCTGCTGGAAGTCTGGATCTCAGCAGCCTCTTGAGAATTCTACTCCGAGGGAAGGGGGTTAACTCTCAATGTATCTCACTCACTCTGCCACCCTGAATATAGTCTTACCAGGCTTAGTCCCCAGGTGTAATCAGGACTGCCTGTTCAGTGTCCTGACCCTCTTTAGCTTTGTCACATGAGCCATTAGACTCAGAAGAAAAGCAAGTTGCACTCCCCTCCATATTTGTGACTTTAATCTCCCTGGGTACCATATTTCCTGTACCAATTTCAGTCACATTTTGCACTTTTCAAACACCAGCTCCTGGTGCAGCCTCTGACTCAGCTAAGTTCAAATTGCTTTTCTGTGCTACAGTTTTTCCCATGCCAAATTTGTTTGTTGTGTTTTTCTGTTTGTGTTATTCATCCACTCTGTAGTGAACCAGTGCCTCTGTCATACCAGCTTGGCTCAGATGTACTCTTTATTGTTTGTGTTCAATGCACCTGAATTTTCAGTTTCTGACTGTCCACTATTGGGTTTCAGTGAATTTCATTTTTTATCCACCTTGTTGAGAAGCAGTACTCCCATGGCTTGAATCCCTAGCCACAGGGCAACTGGAAATGCACTAATCTGCCACCTTTAATCTGCTATACCTGTTTTTTTTGTTTTTTGTTTTTTTTTTCACATATGTGATTTTATTTCCTGTGTTGGAACTAAAACAATCAGAATGAAGTTTTTAATAGCTGAAGGATACAACTCCAAAGGATATTTGATCTTATCAGGATCTTCTTGAAAGAAACAATCACTAGAACAAGAAATGCATATTCACATTCCATGTAGCTATACCTGGTTTTAAGAGTTAAACGCTTCAACTGTGAAGCTTAATAGGAAAGAACCGCCCCCCCATGCTAATTCTTCCATCAATTAGTCATTTGCCAAACAGTATAAAATATCAATAGAAAATAGGCTTACAGAAAGTTATCCCTCAGCCTGTTTTCTGTTGATAAAATGGGTTTACTAGTTGCTTCCTCATAAAAGTACTGTGTCAGGCTTCAAGCCAGAGTCAAACCTCATGATTATTTGGCCAGAGTATGTTTAATAAAAAAATGATTAACTTTAGGAGGGGACTGGGGAGAAACAGAGGAAAAGTACTCTGTAGACTGTAGTAATGGCAGTTCAAAAAGAGCAGCCATTACCATGGCATTGAGATAGAGGGCCTAGGGAAAAGTCAGTAGAAATATCTGATGCAAAGTGATTCAAGAGTTAGAGAGACAGGTACCACCAGTACAGAGATGATTTACCAGTGGCACTTGGCTATAAAGATATCTGATGGGATGCTGGAGAAGGTTTTTGGCCACAAGAGCCACTTCTCTCTGCTGCATGTAGAGACAGGTGTTGGAGACAGATATTGTAGGAAAATGCCCTTGTTGCAGATGGCTGGCCAGAGGAGCCCATCAGACCCAGGAAAAGAAACATCCTTTCCTGCATCAGTATCCCTGCAACACCATCTAATGACAAAGCTTAACCTTGTGTCATTTTATAAAAGAAAATTATTTAAAGGTTTCAGCTCTAAAATTGCAGAACTGGGAATAATAGATTTGGAGCTGAGAAACAATAGATTGATTAATAGTGCAAGCACACTAATACTACATGTTTATTGAATGTATTTAATAGGCTAACATCTACTATGTTTAGTACAGTGAGTGGGATATAGTAAATGGTGTATACATAAATATGTATTTTTAAAAATAATTAATTTATTCTAATTTGTTATACATGACAGAAAAATGCATTTAAATTCATAGTACACATATAGAGCACAACTTTTCATATTTCTGGTTGTATACAAAGTAGAGTCACATTAATTTGTGTCTTCATACATGTACTTAGGGTAATGATGTCCATCTCATTCTACCATCTTTCCTACCCCCACACCTCCTCCCTTCTGATCCCTCCCCTTTGCCCTATCTAAAGTACCTCCATTGCTCCCATGCTCCCCACAAACCTCTATTATGGATCAGCACTCACATATCAGAGAAAACATTCAGCCAGTATTACAATTCCTTGGAAAACTTGGAATGGAACAACCATTTGACCCAGCTATCCCACTCCTCCGTTTATACCAAAAGTACTTAAAAACTGCACACTACAGTGATGCAGCCACATCAATGTTTATAGCAGCACAATTCACAATAGCTAAATTGTGGAACCCTACCTAGATGCCCTGCAATAGATGAATGGATAAAGCAACTGTGGTATATATACACAATGGAATATTTCTCAGCATTAAGAGAGAATAAAATCATGGCATTTGCAGGTAAGTGAATGGAGTTGGAGAATATCGTCCTAAGTAAGCTAATCCCCCCAAACCAAGGGCTGGATGTTTTCCCTGATATGTGAATGCTGATCCATAAATTTGTATTATATGGTTATTATATGTTCTATATACCCCACTCTAGTTTTACTATTAAATGAGGCTAGGGTTTTAATAAATTTCTCTGGGCAATAAAAGACAATGTATAAAGTTCAGAAAGATGAGACAGTATTTATTCTCTAGAGAATTAAAAAGAAAATTAGGACAATTACTTAACTGTCACATATAGTTTAGGAAACATCCTGATCTGCAATGATGATGATTTGGGGTACTAGGGGTCAAACTCAGGGGTGCTCAACCACTGAGCTGCACCCCCAGCCCCTTTTATTTTTTTGTTTTGTGACAGAGTCTCACTAGATTGCACACTAGCCTTGAACTTGGCATTCTCCTGCTTTAGCTCCTGGGTAACTGTGATTATAGGCATATGATGTTAAGAGCAAGACATACTCTCTCTCTCTCTTTTCTTTCCAGCCAGGATCTTGTACTGAAAATTCTAAGCTTAGAATTTTTGTGTTCAAACAGAATGTATTTCCTTATTTAATAAAGACCCTTTTCCACTGAAGCTTTATCTCCTTCTTTTTGTATCAAATGGGTCTGTATTGTCATCTCATTAATCCTCAATGCCTTGGGAAGCAGAGTATAGAATTACCCATACTATTTTATATTGCCTTTACTTCTAATAATTGGATTAATATCATGTTATTAAAGCAAAGTTCCCTACTTTATATTTTTTCTGTCACTAATAATTGACTAGCTTCTTTGAACCTGAATCACATTTTACTAATGTGGTGCATGGCTTTTTAATGCTCTTTTATTTATGCTTTTATATCTGTCATAGTGTGTTTCAGCCTCCCAAATCACTGATTTAAAGGTTAAACGTTAGGGTTTTTGTATTTATTCCATATGTGATGTTTCCACCTATGTTCCTTACTGTTCTCTAAATCAAATCTGCATTTACTACAATAGTTGACTCCTACATAATGTTTATTTAATGTCTCTCCTCAGAATTTGTCTTTTATGTGAAGTTATATATCTTGACCTCTCATTAAATCAGATTTACAGCCTCCTACACATTTTCCTTTTAATGATTTTCTTTAACCTTTACCTGATTTCTAAAACTTCTTTGTGGGTATATGTAATGATTACTTTAGATCCCATATGTTAATTTTGTTCATTCATTTTGTTCTAGAAAATTTATTTTCTTGTATGTCATAGTCATATATTATATATAGTTATATATAATCTAAGAGTTTCCCTCTGTTATTCTTCTTGAATCATGAGGATGATCTTTAAATCTTGTTTATTATTATTAACTCAATTCACTTTTGTATAAAGTTACTTTTGTGTATGTGTTTTAGGTATTTCTGTCATATCAATGGAAAGATTAAAATTGAGAATAAAAACCTTGAGACAGTATTTTAAAGCAGAGATGACAATTAGATTCACCTTTTCCTATAATATACTGTTTTCATTACATTTCTATATTGTATGAGAAAAATCTACTAAATACATGCTTATTGTGGAATAGAGGATTTGAAAAGGAATTTGGGATTTCATACCTTAATGTTTCATGATTTTTTATTGTTAAAAAACATTCTGAGTAGTAAACAGTAGTTAATGGTAAATATAAGAGCCATTTCTAGGTCTGGGCACTGGAACTCTATAGTGTATTATTTGCAACATTTCTATGTAATGTCTGGTCATTTCTTTTAAGGTACTTGGTCCAACCAATTCTTCTGAGATGAAAGGAAACTCCACTCCTTCAGATAACTTTAAAGCTGGACACATTTGTGTATTTACTATTCCAGAATTTATCCTGCCTCCACTTCTTTTGCTTTTCTCTTCTCTGAAAAACTTTCCCATATCCTCTGGCTGCTTCCCTAATTCCCAACTATACTTAGGCATCAGTGAAAATCTTCCCCTTTCCTTAAAGCCTTCTGTTTCCCCAGCTGACTACCTCTTGAACTCTTAAATGGCTTATTGTTCTTATTGTTGCTTTTAGTTATTTTACAGATGACATTTATTGTTCTATACTCTTAGACTCTTAGGTGCCATTTCAGGTGGTAATACATATGTATGCTTGAATGCCCCCAAATGAAAATGGTGTGTCTGTAACACTTACTATGGTTTATGGTTGTTCGTCCATAGTCTTTTTTAAAGCAACTAGTCTTAACCATCCTAGGAAAATTATTTGGGTAGAATTTTAAGAGGCAGGAAGTGAATTTTAAGCAGAAGTACAAGAATGCATATTTGCTGCCTCAAAGCAATAACTCAATTGTAGTAGATTGAATCTTTTCTAGAGCCACAAATTAAAGATTTTTGCCTTTATGAGTGTAAGACCTGAACATCAGGACACATTGAGCCTGCTTTCCAATAACTGGGAAACCCCAGGTTTCCTCTTCTGAAACCAGTTCTATCCTAAACATCTGTGCACACTGGCAAGAATCTTACAGGTACACAGCATCCTTATAGGGAAATAAGCTCATGAAGACTAAGCTGAAGTATGTTTCTTCAGGCAAACACCCTAAATAGCTCTTTTCTAACATTTGGAGGGATTAACACTAGAAAAGTAAAGTGTATTTTAATGTCAAAATATTTTCAGTTCTCCATTAAGATCAAATTGATTTTCCAAGCTTATAATCTTGAGTACAATTGGAAGAAGTCTTCATTTTTTTCCTTAATAAACATTATAATAACCCTTGGAACCAGAACATAGGCTCTTCATAAATGCCACGAATGTGAGTGGGAATTTGAGACACGCTGTCCCTAAACAACTTTCACACAAGCACTCCTGCTGTAGTGTTTGCAAATGCAGCTCTACATGTAAACGCTAGATCAGACTGAATGATGAATTTAAAACAAGTGGGTGCACTCAGTGTGGCCCAAATTAAGCCTTGTTCTAAAGTTGCTATAGCAACGTTATCCGTACCAAATGTCCTGCTCTGAAAAATAATTGGAAACATTTCCTGTTATTTGGTGAGAAAACTAAATCACTATTAATTTTTGTATCCTACTACACAAAATGAATTATTCTCATGTGCTTTTTAAAAAAAATCAGCAAACATGATGAATAAGTATAGGTATTATATAATTATAACAGCAAAATCAAGAAAGATAGAAACAAAAATGAGTCATTCAGATATAATAGGAAGTATTTAAGAGTTAAAATATTTGAAGATACTTTTCTTCTTTCTTTGTTAACACTTAAGAGCAGAGAGCCATTAATAGTTCTTTTAGGCTTTGTACACAGGAATTGTTTCCCTATTAAATCACAAAGAAATTTCTTCAATATTCGGAGAAAGTTGAGAAACAGCTAAAATTGTCAGTTATTCATAAGATAGTAAATAAATTCAAACAACATGAAAACACATGACATATTAAGCCCAGAGAGCTAAAATGTTTTGAGACAGTAGCTCAAGCCAAAGGAACAAACTTTCATAATTTGACCAAAATAGTTACATGATATACTGAAACTCCAGGCCTACATGGATTTCTTTCTGAAGATGATTTAAACTCAAATCTATCAAAATTGTTCTTAAAAGAAATTATTAGGGAATATTGTAACATTTGGAAAAAATGAGGGCTTCTATAAATTGGAAGGAAGAAAACCTCTATAAACAATGTAATATTTATTGGCTAGTTACTCTGTGTGGTTTTATTTAATATTTCAGTGCTTGTTTCTGTTGTTTGGGAGAGACACTTTCAGTGTAATTTTAATTCTAAAGTGCCATTTCATTATCTCTGAGTGGGTGTTTTAGTTTATAGTTGGCCCTCAGCTTCATTTGTGAGTCATGTGTAGTGTAGCTAAGTATATTTTCCTAGGCAGTTGGGTGAGGTGGATAATACTTTTTTGATATATTAATTAGGCTTTCCTATTTATTAACACTAGATTTCAAAATAAAACTGACATATTCTGGGAAACAAAATGAAAAAATATGTAAGTTGCGACATTTTGGAGAATACTTAAGTCAATTTATTTGCAAAGTGGAAACATTTTATTTCTCCAATCTTTCCTCGGCTAATCCCCTCCCCCACCTAGTTCCTGTTGCTCTTTCCATCACATATCAGCAAAGCTGAATATTATGGCATAGCTCAATGCAAACATAAATAAAGAAGATTCCCAGTTAAATGGGGCTTTTGTTTTCAACAACTTTAGATATGGATGTTGTTCATGAGTTTGAAGATTGTAACTATACCATAAAAGTGTGTGTGTGTGTGTGTGTGTGTGTGTGTGTGTATGTGTGTGTGTGTGAAAAAATATAAGTGCATCCACCAGCTCTAAAAGGAACTGAAATTTGGCATGAAAGCTGGGAGAAAATAGGATTGAATTAAACTTTTTCACCAAAGGCTATGTTGTGACTGTTCAGTATCAATTCCATTGTAATTATAATTAAGCTTACAATTAAGCTTCCCTAGTCATCTGCCTCATAAATCCAGTACCGTGTGTTCACCTGGTTTGGAATGCTCTTTCTTATGTTTCTTTCTATATTCAAATTCTTCACATCTTTTCCAAGAAATCTTCCCAAATGTTGTCATCCTTCATAATCTACTGTCACTTTAAATGAAATGTTAGTCGTGCAGAGTGTCTAAGAGCTTGAGTTCTGGAGTCAAGTTCAACTCAAGTTCAAATTCTGGCATATGTGCTTAGTAAAACAAATTAATTGAACAAATTAATTATTGAGGGACAGCTGTGGGCCAGAGGCTATTGTAGGTACAACGGTGACAATACAGACCAGGACTTTATATTTCTTGAGCTTATTGAGGCATGGCAGACAATTAAAAATAGAGATTGTGGTAAATGCTGTTAAGGAAGTAAGCACAATCATGTGATATAGGGTAACTAAGGGATCCTATTTGAATTGGGGCAGGGGTCAGGAAATACCTGATGAAGGGATGACATTTGAGTTGAGAACTGAAGATTAAAAAGGAGTCAGTCATGCTACATCAGGAAGAAAAGGGAATCCCATTCAGAGGGAAAGCAAGAACAAATGTTCTGAGTAAGAAATGACATTCAGGAAGAAGAAAAGAGAGTGTGGTCAGAAAATGGTGTTGGGGATGGGGGGTCTGGCAGTGGTAGAACAAGAACTACTCTTGATAACAATGAAGACTATTAAAAGGGATTTGGATTTTTTGCTACGATTGAGATAAAAGCTGGTGACCCATATAAAAAAATCATATATTGTACACATATGTGTTCTACATCATGATTTCCCTAACTATTAAAAGGCAACCATGTTGACTCACAATTTTCACCTCTCTTTAACACAGATGTGCTGGATGATGGCCAGAGCAGGAAGAGTGGAGAGTCCCTTGATGCCATACCATCGCACAGCAGCAGGAGGAGAGCAGAGCAAGCATTACCTGAACAGTCTTCTCCACGTGGTGTTGTTGAAAGGGGGGGAGGGTCAACTGAAGAAAGATTTTTGAGTCTGGAGCACAGGGGTGAATAGGGGTGGTACTGGATATATGTTCATCATCAGCATCTAGATGTTTGTAACTCAGGAGAAAGAGCTCTCCTAAGGAAAGTGTATAGACAGGGGAGCGTGGACCTCAGAAGAAGCCCTTTAAGTTGACATTTAAAGGTCAGATAAAAGGACAGTTATTATCAAGGGAGACTAAGTAGGATCAGCAAGAAACAGAAAAACCAGAAGCCATGAGAAAAACCTTGCTAGTGAGGGAGAACTGAGCATGAATGTCATGAAGGCTGAGGCAGGTTGGCAAGCAGTGTGAATGCTTGTGAACCTTGACAAAACCCACTTAAATAGAAAGGTGGGGGTATGTAGGTTGCAATGGTGAGAAACATGCAAGAAATGAGGACATGGGGATGGGTGATAGTCAACTTGGAGGAATTTTGCTGCAAAACTGGCATATGGAGAAAGAAGGTGGTAGCTAGAAAAAGATAAGGGGTTCAAGATTTTTTAAGTTAGTATTAGTACTTTAGTTATACATTTTTGAATTTCCCATATCTGTTTTCTTGTCTGTAAAGAAGTCAAAATTAACAACACCAAAGTTAAAGGGATACAGAGAGGTAAAGAAGAACTCAAATTAGCACTATTTGCTGATGTTATGATTCTATACCTAGAAGACCCAAAAAGTTCCACCAGAAATCTTTAGAAATAGTAAATGAATTCAGCAAAGTAGCAGGATACAAAATCAGCACCCATAAATCAAAGGCATTTCTATATATCAGTGACAAATCCTCTGAAAGGAAACAAGGAACACTACCTCATTTACAATAGCATAAAAAAATACTTGGGAATCAACTTAATGAAAGAGGTGAAAGACCTCTACAATGAAAACTACAACACACTAAAGAAAGAAATTAGAGAAGACCTTAGAAGATGGAAAGATTTACCTTGTTCTTGGATAGGTAGAATTAATATTGTCAAAATGGCCATACTACTAAAAACACTATGCAGATTTAATGCAATTCCAATCAAACTCCTAATGACATTCCTCATAGAAATAGAAAAAGCAGTCATGAAATTCATCTGGAAAAATAAGAGACCCAGAATAACTAAAGCAATCCTTTATACTATACTATAGAGTAATAGTAATAAAAAACAGCATGGTATTGGCACCAAAATTGACTGGTAGACCAATGGTACAGAATAGAGGACACAGAGAATAACCCACATAATTACCTTTATCTTATATTTGACAAAGGTGCCAAAAACATACATTGGAGAAAAGAAAGCCTCTTCAATGGTGCTGGGAAAACTGGAAATCCATATGCAACAAAATGAAATTAAACCCCTGTCTCTCTCCATGCACAAAATTCAACTCAAAGTGGATCAAGGACCTAGGAATTAAACCAGAGACACTGGGTCTATTAGAAGAAAAAGTAGGCCCAAATCTTCATCATGTGGGATGAGGTCCCACTTCCTCAATAAGATTCCTATAGCGTAAGAATTAATATCAAGAATCAATAAATGGGATGGATTCAAACTACAAAGCTTCTTCTCAGCAAAAGAAATAATCAGTGAGGTGAATACAGAGCCTACTTATTGGGAACAAATTCTTACCACATGCATGTCAGACAGAACACTAATCTCTAGAATATATAAAGAACTCAAAATCTTAACACAAAAAAACCCCAAATAACCCAATCAATAAATGGGCCAAGGAATTGAATAGACAATTCTCAGAAGATATACAATAAGTCAACAAATATATGAAAAATATGTTCACCGTCTCTAGCAATTAGAAAAATGTAAATCAAAACTACTCTAAGATTTCATATCACCTCAGTCAGAATGGCAGCTATTAAGAATACTAACAACAATAAGTGTTGGCAAGGACATGGAGAAAAAGGCACACTCATACACTGCTGGTGGGACTGCAAATTGGTGCAGCCAACATGGAAAGCAGTATGGAGATTACTTGGAAAACTTGGAATGGAACTACCATTTAACCCAGCTATCCCTCTCAGTCTATACCCAAAGAACTTAAAAATATCATACTACTGAGACACAGCCACATCAATGTTTATAGCAGCACAATTCACAATAGCTAAACTGTGGAACCAACCTAGATTCCCTACAGTAGATGAATGGATAAAGAAAATGTGGTATATATACACAATGGAATATTATTCAGCATTAGAAGAGAATAAAATCATGGCATTTGCAGGTAAATGAATGAAACTGGAGAATATAATGCTAAGTGAAATTAGCCAATCCCCCAAAGCCAAATGCCGAATGATTTCTTTGATTTAAGGATGCTGATCCATAATATGCTAGGGGTGGAGGTGGATGGGAGGATTAAATGAACTCTATATAGGGCAAAGCAGAAAAGGGGAGGGAGGGCAAGGGGGTGGCAATAGGGGTAGGAAACATGGTGGAATGAGATGGACATCATTACACTAAGTACATACAAGAAGACATATAGTATATGACTCTACTTTGTGTACAACCAGAGATATGAAAAATTGTATTTTATATGTGTAATATGAATTGTAATGCATTCTGCTGTCATATATAACAAATCAAAATTTTAAAAAATCAACAACAGTATTTCAAAAGGTTGCTATAAGAATTAAGTGGTATTACAAGTAAAGGACTAGAACCCTACTTGGTGCTTCACACATTCTCAGTAAATGGTCATTGATATCATTGTTATTGCCATGTAGAATTCTTAAACACTCAGCACATTTACTCTGTTTTTCTTTTTAATTCTTCACTACTCTAGATTTAAGTAGTTATTATAGGTAATTTACTATGAATTGGGGGTAGATTTGAAACAGCAATTTACTAAAAGAATTAAATAATTATTTAACAATGTATACTAAACTCTGTTTTATATATGATGAAGACATATCTGTATCTATGTCTATATCTATGTTTACCCATGATTTAGTGCATTTCTTTACCCTATATTAGTGTGCAAAGTTCAGAAGTCTCCAAGACCACCTTACTTCTTATCCTCCTACAAGTTTAGGATCCTGAAGACCACTCTTAGGTTAGAAACTTCTTTAGAAGAACTCACAGAACTCATACAGCTGATATATTCATGGTTTTAGTTTATTACAGTAAAAGGACAGAGATTAAAACCAGCAGAGAGAATACGGCTTAGACCCGGGTCTAGGAGACATCAAGGTGTGGAGCTTCCAGTTGTCCTCTCCAGTGTCCCAGTACCTATTTCTCCCAGAAACAATGTGTGAAAATACACATAAAATATTTCCCACCAGGGAAGCTCACCTGGGTTTTGGTGTCTGGAGTTTTTATTGTGTCCTAGTCTCTACCCAGGTAGCTAACCTTAATTTCTAGCCTCTCCAGATATTAAACTGACACAGTGTGGACCAATGCCTCCCACCACACATCAGTGTAAGCCCAGGCTATCAGGCATAGACCTAGGCTCCAGGTCAAAAAACACTCTAACCAGGGAGGACAATCCAAGGGCTTAGAGATTACCCCTAGGAGTCAAGGGCAAAGGCCAAACTTCTCTTTTGCAGTTAATCCTTTACTGTATAACCTACAATCTAATTGAGAAGATAATAGGTGAAGACACAAAACTGAAATAATGCGTGATTTAATTAAGTTTAAGTCATCAAACAGTGTCACCATGTTAGGGACATGTCAACATAAAATAGCTTGC
The DNA here is from genome assembly GCF_052094955.1 of Ictidomys tridecemlineatus. Classification (NCBI taxonomy): domain Eukaryota; kingdom Metazoa; phylum Chordata; class Mammalia; order Rodentia; family Sciuridae; genus Ictidomys; species Ictidomys tridecemlineatus. The sequence goes on along the minus strand of NC_135483.1, from coordinate 147,989,740 downwards.
TTATCTTACTATAGATGTTCAGGGAAAGACTGGGTGACAAGACAAAGCTTTATAGAAAAGTCCCGTTATGAACTGCATCTTGGAGAAGGACCTGGATTTTCCCTGGCTGAAAGAAAGTCCAACGTGCTTCCAGCAGGGTGAATGGAGGAAGGCAGGATGGGGAAGCAGTGTCTGGAAATGATAATGGTAAGGGAATAGAGTGCCACGGCCAGAAAGGAAATATATCAGTTTCCTAGGGCTACCTTAAAAAATGATCTCAAATTGAATGGCATTAAGCAACATAAAGTTAATCTCCTTCTAGAGGCGACAAGTCCAAAACCAAAGTGCCAGGATGCCAGCTTCCAGGATGCCAGGTTCTTTTTGGAGACTGAAGAAGAAACCACACTAAGTCTCTCCTGGCTTCTGGTGGTTTCTGGTGGTTCTTTGTGGGCTTTTTTTTTGGTCACATGGGTGTATCTGCCTCCATCACCTCATGAACTTCTCCCTTTGGATCTGTGACTTTGTGGTTCTAATTTCTCCTCTTATAAGAACTCCAGTCATTGGATTAGAAAGCATGCTAAAACAATGAGACCTATGACTTCATCTTAACTAATTATGTCTGTGAAGGCCTTTCTTCCAAATAGAGTCACAGTTTGAAGTTCTGGGTAGATAAGTATTCTGGCAGGGAGACCATTCCAACCAGTACAGGTAGTTTGTGGGGAAAAAAAAATGTGGTCTGATGCAGGCAAAGACACAAACAATGCTTGGCTTCAGTATCTTACAAATGCAGCTCACTAAACAGGGTCTTTCACAGGTTTTCAATGGCTTTTCCCAAACGTCAGAATACCTTCTTTCACTGCCAAGTACAACACCCCTCCAGGGTGAATTGATGTGGGCTGTGGGTGGGAGAAGTGGGTAAAGGCTAGGGGTGAGTGGGTGGCTAGGGATTTCACATTGGCAGTCTCCAAATTATAACTGTCCAGCTAGCTATGCACTTTACCCTCCACCCACACCTGGACCTACTCAACTGTCAGGGAACTGCGGTGAAAAAAGTTAAATTAAATTAAAATATGCATTAAAAAAGACATATTTGTTTCTAAAGAGGATAAGGGTAAAACAAGGGCAGCTTAGCAATTCTGGGAGCAGAGTCCTTGATGAGGACTCTGACTTAGTGATTTCTTTTCCAAAGAAGGAGGGCGGGAATGAGGTGGAGAGAGTTGGGTGGGAGGTGGGGCAGATAGAATATTCTATTTGAATGTTCTCTTTTATTTTCCCATTATTTCTAGCCATAAAAATAGTTTTACTCAAAGTTTAGTTTACTGAACTACTACATCGACAGCACTTGTGGTCTTTGTTGTAAAGGCAGAATGACTAGACCTACCCTGGATCTACTGAATCCCTGTCCAGGGAAGGAGCTTGGGGATCTGTGTTCCTCATAATCTCACTGAGGGATTCTTGAGTGAAATCGTGTTGACAGAGTTTGGTTTTATGTTTGATTTGGTTTTAAGTCTGATTTTAAGGTGAATATGTTTTTAGGAAGTTTAGTGTTTTTATTCCACAGATTCGTTTCCATACAAGAATGGAGGTATGATTCTGAAGGGTGTGGGCTCCTGAGGTGAGAGTTATGGGGGTTTAGGTCAATTCCAGTCAAGATTCCATTCTGCAGCCAAATGTGGACACAGAGACACTAGTGTTAGAGAAGTAGAATATAGTTGAAGAGATGAGGGGGAGAAAAAGAGAGAATAGTAATATCCAAGACGATCTGTGCCTAAACAACAACTTTATGTAGAGCTAGCTTTGTGCCTAAGAAGGGATCATTTCCTGTTCTCCTCTCCTTCCTTCCAGCTGCTGGCATTCACATGCTGAGTATTAATGGTAGGCTTCTGTGAGCTAATCTGGTAATGTGACTGTCATTTACAATTCCATTTCCAAAGAAAAAAGTCTTTTTGCTTATGGAATGCCTTTCAGAGGAATTTGGGAGACACATTTTTTTGGCAGAGTATTTACTCCTTAAAACCTGAGACTGGGAGGTGAGGAAAGAGCACAGCATTTCACTAAAATTGTGAAACTAACTCTGTTCATTTTGGAATGTGTAAGCTACTTTGAGGTATTTAATCTTTCAGAATAATGGTGATATTTTTTGAATTGACCTTTGAAAGCCATCATCTGAAAAGGATGTTGGTGTTGCTTGCAGGTGCATGGCTTTGTAAGTTGAGAAAATTATTAATGCCATTTTCAGAATATTGATGATCACTGGAGAGAAAGGAGGGGGTGTTTGGATTCTGAGTAGTTTTAGAAAAACCCAAAACATTCCCTTCTTAAGTCTCCCAAATAACTATAATAACTGACTTGGGAAGATGCAATGGGTTGCATAAGAAAAATACATTTGGTTTCTTAATATTGTTAGATAATTGATTAAATTCTGGAATGGCAGTGACTTTTTTTCTGTGCAAATGAATTCCCCTTTCCACTATTCTACAGGAATTGAATGCAAAGTAAATGAGAAAGGCGACTTTGTAAAATCTGTATCTCTATCATAAATTTATTACATTTCCCTAATAAGAACTGGCTCTCTCACCTGGCTGAGGATTTCAGAAGATTTCTGCTTCTCCCAGAAAAGAAAAGAGAAAAACTTGCTATGGATCCCAAATCTGTGCTGTTCTAATGATTAAAAAACGTATTACGCTAGCATTTGCTTAGTTTGAAATCCTAAATTTAAGCTTAGACTAAAAAAAAGCATCAGTTAGGCATGTATTTAAAAGGAGATGTATTTATCATTGTTTTAGTTGATATTTCTCTAATATTGTCAGGCTTATCTGGAACATTTCCATTGCTTATTCTTCATACTGACAATTTCTTCTGTTCTGGTTTTGAGCATTACAATGTGAAGTAAATGGAGGTTTTCAGGACCAGACGAATAGTTTAGATCTGTGACAAGGGCCTCACCTTCACAAGGTAGCAACATTTGCAGAAAAGCCCACAGGTTGTGGGGTCACTGGCATGAGGCAGGCATTCAGATTCTGGATTCCCTACCTTGCTGGTAGGGTGATATGAGCAAATAACTTCTCTATGCATTAGTGCCCTCACAATGTAGCATGGCTGTTAAAGCAGCATAGCGTTTCCTAAAATATGCCTGCCATGGAATAATTATTTAATAAATGTTTATTCTTTTGCTTTCTTTCCAATCCCTAAATATCTCTCTCAAATGGAAAGATCTGCTGCCATGGCCATCCCAAATGCTCTGAAGATGATAAATTGGCCAGAATTGGGTAGAGCCTAGGTTGAGAGCAAGGAGGGGTCCACAGTGAAATTTCTCAATGGGTTAGCAACAGCAACATAGTCATAGCAATGGAAACCACTACTGAATTTAGAATACAGATGAGACAAACCAACCAACCAGTATTTACTGAGGGCAGATACCACCTTGGCACTTTGACTTACTCATTTAATTCCAATGTCAACCTTGTGAAAATCACCAATCCTTCTTTATAGAAGGGTAAACTGAGGTTCAGAAAACGGACATAACTTGTCTATATGCCTGAGCATATAGCAGATCAGGAACAAGGTATAGGTGTTTGTTAAAACTTTGCCTAACCAAGCGACCTATACAAGGGAATGTCTGTAAGTTGTCTATTCTTCATACCAAAGAATGACAACTCTCGGATTCATGTATTATCTTTCAATCTATGGCACACATAGAAATCTGTAGGGATATGGAAATGTTAAGTGGAGTGGGAACAACATCAACTTTGGGGTCAGATGTTGGATTGAAGTCCTGGATTGAAGCCTGGCCATTGACAATCCATATGTCATTCTCGGAGGCAAGTTGCCTCCGACAAATTAAACTTCTTAAGCTTCACTTTCTTACTCAAAAAGGAGGATAATAGTAATCACTTCATGGAGTCATTTAATGATCATCTGAAATAATGCCTGTAATACACAATACAGTTCCTGGCATATAAATTTATTGTTAATTGTAACAAGACACTGCAGTCTCAAAGTTTTTCCAAAGTTTGAGTTAAAGGCCTGAATTACTTCTTGCATCAGAATCCCTGGGGATATTGTTAAAAATAAGAAGATCCCATGCCCCGCTCAATACCTAATGAATCAAAATATCTGGGCAGTGGGATGGGAATTTGCTTTTTAACCTGTTGCCTAAGTATAGTTCAAATCAACTATAAACTCCTTCCATCATCCATTTACTGCTCTCCTGGTAACCATACCCTTTTTTGCTTTTGGCAGAGAACCTAGACTATCATTTGTACCTGACTGGCATTTCCCTTGCCACAGAGATAAGGACCACATTATCCCAAGTAAAGCTGATATGATTCAATTAGGCTTATATAGATTGCTAAGACAAAGTCAAGCACTTTCCTGCTGGATGTGAAAAGACTTAGTCGTGAGAAGGCTGAGAGTCACCCCAGGACCCTGAAGTAGAAAGCTATCTGAGTGAACCCATAGGAAGCACAGTCCAAGGATAGAAGAAGTCTCATGCTAACACTTATAGTGTCCTTGATCTAGTTTTACACCTAAAACCAGACTGACTCCTGCAATTTTCATTGTATCAACACATTTCCATTTTGGTTAGATGAGTTTGAATCACTATTTTTTTTTACATTTACATGCCACCAAAGGCCTTAACAAATATGATAATATTTGTAATTTCTTTGTCAAATGCACACCAGCCAGATTCTTAATTCTACACCCCTGTCTGCCTTGACATATTGGGCTGGAGCCTGAGTGTACCTTCAGGATTTCTTCTGCTTAGGCTATAGACAGAAAAAGTAGCCTTCTAGATTTCCCTCCTTTAAGAAGGTACCTGAACTTAGCCTTCTAAGACAGGCAAAATAAGTCTAATCATATCCTATCTAACTTTATGCTTTGGCTAAATCTTGGTTCTGCTAGGCATAGGCAGAGGTTGCAAAGTCAAATCTTTAAAGGTGCCCAGCAAAAAAAAAAAAAAAAAAAAAGTAAATAAAACAGGCTAGGTGTTAGAAATGCCACTTGTGTCTTATATCCTCTGAAAACAGCAAGTTAAATATGGAAGTAAACACCCAGTTTCAATGAGAAAGAAACAATGGGGAATAGAAGGAAGAGAATGTCAGAGAGCATTTGCCTCTTTTAAAAGGAGGAGGGACCACACAACTGTAGCTCCAAGTCAATGTGTGGGGATTCAGTCTTGGTGTTACCAGAGCAGCCAAGCATCCTGAAGTTTATATGAAGTCTTCTGAATATTAACAAGTAACTCAAGTTTTAAAACATGCTGTGCAGGCTGGATCAGTGAGGGACAAATTATACCCATAAAGAAGCTTGTGATCTGCTTTGCAGACCTTCAAGGAGGAGCGGGTCCAGGGGAGAGTTCTAGGTGTGTGCGGAGAGCAACTGACAAACAGGAGGTTATCCCACATGGAGTGCAAGAAAGGCAAATGATCCTAACTCAACATGCAAAGCCAAGGAGAAATGCCCTCACTCCATCCTGCTGGGTAGCCCGGTAGCCAGGGTGTCTCAGCAGCTCATTGCCTTAACTCCTGTAAGATCTCAGGAGGCAGGACACTTTTATCTCCTTCCACAAATTATAAATTTGTCAGACTCACCTGTTTTCTTTGTAAAGCTGTGGGGACTCTGGTTTCTTACTCTCCAGGAGATGTGATTGGCCAGACACCTGGCTCCAGGCAAGTACTTAATTAACAAAACTCTCCTAATGAGAGTGATCACTCAGTAGTCCATTTGGTAAGTAAATATTTTTAAACACTTTCATTATAGATTCATCTAAACTGGCAATCTTTTCCTACTCAGCACATATGTATTCCATTTTTAGATATCCAGATACCTGGGTGAGGCACAGAGGTCCACTGACAAGACTTCTAAGAGTTTTCTTTCCAATTTTTCTTCTTACATAATTGGTAACCCTTGAGGACACCACATGGCTGTCTCCTTCTCAACATTTGTAGGTAGGTGCTCAAATGAAGATCCATGGTGGATAAGAAAACAAAAAGCAGATCCCAAGAAGGTTAACATGAAACCTTTGGGAAGTGAGGTGGTGGTCTCTGTTTTGCTATCTTACTAATCACGAAACACAGAAACACATTGCGTAGTTGATCAGCTCCTCATAGTTCATTCCCACCCTGTCACTCATCTCAGTCTTTGAGGATATTGCTCTAATTTCTAGGCTATTGTTCTGTTTTCTTCTATTCCAAGGAGGCAGTACCTGTCCCAAGGGTACTATTTTTTTTGACAAGCTACTGGAGTCATTAGGTAAAAACAATGTTAAAAAACTGAAGGTGTAAGAAAGATGAGACTAGAACCAAGACAGGAGTTTATTTTATTGGCCAACTGGTATGAAATCAATAATCTTTGATCACCAATTTCTGGTTTTTCTCTCATTCCTAGTACATGGAGTTTCAATTTTTTTTTTCAGCACAGTATTATCTACCCTGAATACTAAAAGGGGAGGCTGAGAAGCAAAGAGATTGCCTTGCTTTTGGAGCTAAGCAAAAGAAATTAAAAGCAGGAAAGTAGATAGTGGTACTCTCTCCTTTCTTCCTTCTGTTCTCTTGCCTTCTCTTAATCCTCGTTCTACACACACAAAATGCACCCATTCTGTCAATTTTCAGTTCTATATTTGCACATATGCCAACTTTATAACATGAAAATAACTGGCAAAATATGTAAAGTACACAGCTTAGTCTTGTGCATAATTTACATTTAAAATTATGCATTCAAATGCATTCATGAAGGGAGACATTAGCATGAAAAGCAGATGAGAAGTCCGTTTGCAATGCGAGAAAGTTTCCAGTTCTCTTTGTCTTACTGGATTTTGCCAAACATCCTGTTAGCAGCATACCTACCTTTTTATTTTCAAAGATAGCCAGTTTCCTAGGGACTTTTTCTACCCCATTAAAATCTATACTAAGAAAATACTATATTAAAGTAACTCACTCATTTATTCTTTGACCCACATTTGCTCTTTGGCAGGCCCTTTGGCTTTCTCAACCCTTGTGTCAGTCAGCTTTTCATCACTGTGACCAAAATACCTGACAAGACCAACTTTAAGAAGAAAAGTTATTTTGGGATCACATTTTCAGAGGTTCAGTCCATAGTCAGCTGACTCTAGGCCTGAGGTGAGGGAGAACATCATGGCAGAAGGGCATGGTGGATAAAAGCTACTCATCTCATGGAAGCCAGGAAACAGAGAATGGGAGCACGGGGGAAAGGGAAAGAGAACAGGCACACAAGGAGACAGGGACAAGATATTGTCCCTAAGGTCATGTCTCCAGTGACCTACTTCCTCCAGCTGTGCCTACCTGCATACAGTTACCACCTATTAGTCCATCCAAATTATTTATCCATTAAATGATTAATTCACAGATGGGGGTTACAGCTCTCATAATGTAATCATTTTGCCTTTGAACATCCCTGTATTGCCTAACATGACATAAAAGATCCAAACCATAACAATCCTCAATGGTGCTCTAAGGTTAGTGGGAAGACAAACATTCAGATAATCCTTTTGGTGAAGAGTTGTAGCAGTAGACATTGGCACCAGAGCAGGGACTAGAAGAAGTAAGCACAAAGGTAGCATTAGTTCTGGGATGCCAAGCAAAGTTTTTCTGAGAAATGTATTCTGGTGGTGGTTAGGGTTGTCTATAGGGAAAGAGGTAAGATCAGAGGCAGAGAACCATATTAGGCAAGAGGCAGTGGAATCATATACTAGGACAATTAACCAGGAGGATAGAGGACTTGTGGCAGAGATTTGGGGAGTTAGACATTAATTTACATTTGAGGAGTGAAGAAGAGGGAGGAGTCTAGGAATATTCTAGACTGATTTTTTTTTTCTATAGTAGGCTGCTAGTAAATATTTTAGACTTTTGGGGTCACCAAGAACCTCTTTTGTGTATAGTCTTTTTTGTTTCTTACAACTCTTTAAGAAGGCAAAAGTCAGTCTTCGAAGGATGAATATGGCCAAAATTTGCCAACTTAGGTTCTAGGCTAAGATAAGCCATGGGGGATGTATTACTAAGTTTTACATTAATGCAACAAAATACCTGAGACAGACTACTTATAAAGAGAGGTTTAATTAGCTCATCTTTGGGGAGGTTTAAAGTCATGATGTTAGTGTCAGCTCAGTCCTTGGCTGTGTTGTAGCATGGAGGAGGCACATCCATGTGGGAGAGTTTACACTGCTATTCAGCAAGTCAGAGAGAGAGAGAGACACTAGGGTTTCATAATCCTCTCTGAATGACCCAAGGACCTCCCATGAGGACCCACCTCTTGAAGACTCCAGAGCCTTTCCTCATCCACCACCCTGCAGTCCCAGCCTTCAAACACAATGACCTCTTGGGGATGCACTACCCACACCTAAACTACAGTGGGGGATATCTTGATAACTCAAGATAAAAGAAGGAGGGAAAGCCCAGACTGAAAGAGAAAACTGAAAAGTACTGGACGTTATTAACTTGTTTATTGGTTTTTAACCCAAATAGAAAAGCTCCCTTTCAATAAAATTTAAATTTTGGCATATTGATCAAATTGTCTTATATAATACAATCTGGGTTTTTAAAAATTTGGGTTTTTTTACATGTTCTCTGTTTTAGAAAACAAACCTTTGACTCATGGTTCCTGTAGTGTTTTTATTTTAAAATATACTCCACCCAGTACATGCTTTTGTGTTGCACTTGTCAGTTTTGGGTTATAATATTCTAAATTCTTGGTATTAAGAATACAAGTTTCCTATTACAAAGTCATAACCCATTATATTTTTAATGGTAAATGTTTTTTGGCTTGGTGTATAATAGGTACTCAATGTTTGTTATTTGAATCAAATAATGATAATGATAAAATTTTCATTGAAAAGTAAATCCGGGTTCATTTAAAAATAATAATCAGTTTCAGAAAACTTGAAAGTACCCAACTTTCACTGTATATAAAGCACTTGGTAGGGATGTTCTTCAGTACTATTTATATTTAGTACCATTTGTGTTTTTACATTTGCATTAAAGAATGAGGGCTAAGAAACAGTTTTATTATATCTAAAACAGAATTTCTAGGCTTTCAAGTATGGAAAATTGATCATTGTGTTTCTAATGTGTGCATACTGTTAGTTAATTCCTCATTATCTGAGGGTGGATTATCCTGTTTGCAGATGGAGGTGGCTAAGGGGCAGCAGGGATTTGGGATTAAGTCACTTCTTCTGCAGGGGTTTGTAATGAAGCTGGGGATCATTAACCCTGATTCTCAGCTGTGTGGTGGTTGGAAGACAGACTTCCAGGTCTGGAGTCATGCAATCTGGTCCCTTTTATCTATGCCATCAACAGCCCTGCCTGAAGTTTGGCTCCTCAGCTCCTGCACCTTGGAGAGCTGTCTTTCAACTCCAATCTCAAAATTACCAAAAGGCTCAGCTCTCTGGGAAATGAGATAATTTCAGATCCCAACTGTGGTTTGTACAATGTTTGAGCAAAGTGGCTCATCTACTTCAAGTTAATGAATGGTTAACTGTGGTTTTATATGACCTGTGTGTGGTCTTGGGTTGTCTATAACCTGCTTTATTTCCACAGCCATCCCAAATGATCTCTGATAATCAAATAGTGTCTGTAATTATATATCTTTCATCCCAGTTTCCTCATAATTGTAATTTTACAGCATTATGACCCAACCTGTTTATTTTCTGAAGACTTATTCCATTTCAGGGATCTCATGGTATAGTCCTATTTATTACACATGCAACAGTATAAATTTGCCCAGTACCCAGGTGTGGTTTTGATATTCAACCTAAAAAAATAAAAAAAAAAAAAAGACTGGGATAAAATTGACATCTAAATTAGGGAATGGTTTACAGATGCTCCAAGCTATCTGAGCATTAGTGCGACAGTGAGTATACCAATTCTTCACTCCAAGATGTGTTTACTTGATGACACTGATTATATCTTATGCCTTTTACTGCATTCTTTAATCCTAAGTTTTAATAAGGTGATACACATAAAAATTTTTAAGAAAGAGGTATAAAACAAATAAATATATTATTATAAATTGAAACCCACAGAGTACTTGTCTATCTTTTGAATTCCAGAAGAGGAGGAATTAACAGAAAGGGTTAGTGAGAAGGAGATATCTGAAAGACACAGGAAGAAGAAACAATTTACAAATCCAAGTGTGGAAGAAAAATGAGTGAAGAGAGGAAGAAGAAGAAAAGTTAAAGAAAACCCAGAGCTTTTGCTGACTTCCTTCCAAGCTGTATATCTCTCCTCACGAAACTTTGTATAATGGAGGTAGGAAGAATGTTGACACTTGTAGGAAGGCTATGGTGAGCACATTTGTTCTCCTAGGTATTTCTATGGATTGCATTTTGTGTCTTCTTCTCAGATCTCTGGTAGAAGATTCCAATCAGCCTTGAAGAGCATATTCTCCTAGCTAGAGTTCTACTAAGTTGCTAAATCGGATTACTGGGTAAGACTAGTTTTCCTTTCAGATAACTCTTGCTCCCTTGTTTGCACATTTCCCTCTTCAATCCCTCAAATTTTAATATTTTAACAATACAATGAAATTAAAATGACCTGACCGAGGCAAGGTAGATAATCAAAAAAGTCATCCTCTCTTCTCCAAGCATTGCAGGCTTCTCCTTGGATACCCAGAATTCCACAGGAACTGTTCCATGGCTAGGGGAGCTCACCACACTGGAGACCTCTACCTGTTTCCTCCTCACTCTCAGAACTTGCATGTCTCTGCTAGTCATTAAGGCTGCTCCGAGAGTCCACTTCTCTGCCTCTCAAGCATACCTATTTTTTTGTGTATGTGTAAATTCACACGACTAGTCCTGTTTTGGGGGTGGGAATAGGTGTAAGGATGATTTATCCCAAACCAAGGCATTTATGAGACTCCCTGGGGTGGTTTCTCCCCCTGTGTAGCAATGTTTGCCACAGGGGCTGCTCTGTTAGCCTGATTCCTACAGTGAAGACATGTGAAGCAGAGCCCAGCTCACCTGCAAAGGGTGTAAAGGAAAAATGAGATAAACCATTGTTTTCAGAAGCCAGAACATTTCAGGGATGTAGTTTTCTTTAGCAATCCTAGTCTATACCCTGACTAATGCTCTGACATGTCTGTCCCCTCAATGGTATACATTAAAACACAGACTCATTGAGGGACAGAGGCTTTATGTTGTTCTTTTATTTTTAGGCACTAGGGAACAAATGCAGGGCCTCATGCAGGCTAGGCGAACACACTAACATGGATCTATATCACCAATCATTTTAGTTTGTTTTTAAATTTTGAGACAGTTCTCTCTAAATTGTCCAGGCTGAACTTGAACTTGCCATCTTCCAGCTTCAGCCATCCTCTTCAGTTGCGGGGATTACAGGTGTGCACGCCAGGCCGACTATTGTACTATTCTTTTATGAGTACACAAGGCTGCATAGTGCCTGGAGCATGGGAAAAAAAATCACTCAATAAATATTTGTTTACTCTAAAAATAAATGAAACACTATACTCTTGTTATAGTAACAAGAGAGGGTAAGTAAATGTGGTTGTTCATGCAAATGAATCATAGCTCTACTAAGGAAGAGTCATAGATTTTTGTTCCCAATACTATTTAATGGTGATAGCAGACACGTTGCAGCGCTGACATATAAGATGATTTTAGTCAGATCAGTTATCTGGGCAGCTGCATATATGGAAAGGCTTTGGGTTATTAAGGGGGCTGATTGACACTATTGAGAGGCTGAGAGAAAGAGCCAGAGAGGGCCTTGACCTTAGTGTAAGGAAGCCTAGCTGATTAGCACTCTATTCATAATTATTGGACTGGTTACAGTTAGAATTTAGTTGAATTTTTGCAGAGATTCTGGGACATTTCTTTCTTTAAGGAAAATTTTACTTTAGTAATTTTAAGCAAACAGAATAGGTCCGCTTAGTTTATCGCCTGGAATTTACTTATTCAAAATATATCATAAGGGGCTGGGGATGTGGCTCAAGCAGTAGCGCGCTTGCCTGGCATGCGTGTGGCCCGGGTTCGATCCTCAGCACCACATACCAACAAAGATGTTGTGTCCACCGATAACTAAAAAATAAATAATAAAAAACAAAAAAAAAGTGTTTAAAAAAAACAAAATATACCATAAATATCTACAAACAAGAAGATTTTATATAATAGACACCCTATGTGTTTTGAGTTCCTGCATAATAAAGGCAGTTCTAGCACCAGGATAAGCATCTTTCCATCAAGAACAGTGTGTTGAGAGCAACAGGAGCAGTGTTGGCAGGCTGCTGCCCAAAGAGGAAGCTAGAAATATATGACAGTACTTCTCAGAGTCTTAATCAGAGTTTAGATACTGGAGCCTGAAAGCCATTCAGTTATGACATAGAAATGCATCCAGTGAGCTCTAGTCATGTATGATAGGTAAGGTAGCATTAATATACAGGGGGCTAATCAATGTTTAAGCAGGTGGGTGGCAGAGTTGAGATGCCAAGTGGTGTCTTGCTTTACATCTGGACATTTACCATCTGATCATATCTAAACAGAACTGTGGCAGAGAATAGAAATAGAGGCCATGAAGGGAGAGTAGGGACCTTGGACCCTTTAAGGCAGGTTGGGTTTCAGAGTAGAAACAAAGTTCAAGTAGGGTGCCAACCAAAAACCCTGATAGTGACAGAAAATAAAAATAAATCAGCATAGACAATCATTCCATAGGAAAATTGCAGAAAAATTATTTTTAAATTATTTTTAATTAATTTATTTATTTTCTTATTACTGAAAAGATAAATGTGGCAAGGTATAAAGGAGATTCCTTTCTTGACATTGATAGTTTTCTGTGACCATTTAATAGAGCAGAATAAAGTCATCAAGCCTTAAAACCATCTTGTTTTGCTTTTTTACATGAATCTTATTACTTTATTTTCAAAGTTTGGCTAAATTTTTCAAAAATTTACAAAAATGAAAAGATTCTGGATATTATAAGCATTCAATAATAAAATTATATTATAAAAAGTTACAAAATATTTTAAATTAAATTATCACAATTAAGTATACCTTACTTCCTACTTCAAAACTAAGAATTATGAGAGGGAAATGTATTTAACTGATAAAATTGCTATTTACCAACAATGTACTTTTTCACTTTTTAAAAAAATAACCACAGTAAATTATAAGTAAATAAGTTATTCATCACATATTTAAATGTTTGTGAAGAACAATGTGTTTTGATTTACCATAGTTGATAGGAGGTTTAGTTTTTGATCCACTGATCACTTTTCATCCTCATCTTGGGTAGTATCATCTCCACTTATAAAAGGATAAAATTTTGAGGAAGACTGGAGGCTCAAGCTTCTAATTGTGTGAGTCAATTAACTGGCCACCTTGACACTCAGCCTGAATTTCCACATCTATAACATCAATCGCAATAATTCTTGCCTCATAAGGTCATTCTGACCATTAAATGTGGTTAAAAATATAGAATCCTCTGACTTCACTAAATGGTCTGTAAATAATAGGTGTTATTTACTATCTACGTGTGTGTGAGACCTGTGTACGTGACTGCTTTTTGTCAAAGTCCATGTGCATGTGGTATAGGAACAAAATAGTCACACAAGTAAAACAGAGCTACCCCTCCTCACTTCTGAATTGACTTTCTCTCTGAAGTATCTGCCTAATTGTTTTGACTCTCATCTTCTGGATCTAACCAATAGGAATATAATATCCTATTTACCCAGGGACATTGAAGATCCAACTTCTAGACTCAGGAGTTCCAGGGCTAGCTGTGAACAAAAACAGGTCCCCAAAAGTCAGGTGTCAATCTAACTAGGTGTTCTTAGATAGATTTAACCTCTACTCCTGGGGACAACTGGGATACAGATGAACAAGTCACATATTCCCTCTGGTTGAGTCACTTTCAATGGGGCATGAACAATGGTTGGGCACCTACTGAATGTCTGCTGAGCCAGCATGTGGCTAATTGGCCATATGCCCAGATTGTTACAACCCCCTTTGGGTCAGTAACCATTTTGGTTCTTGGGTGAGTAACTGCTCACCTCTTTGAGGTAAATTAACTCTTTCAGAGCACTAGGGCACCATTTAGCACACTAGGAAAAAAGTAATTTATTCAATGGTCCCTTAAGGACACCCTGGAGTGCAGAGAGGAAGCTTAGCAATTCCAAGCTTGGATAGCATTGCTGCAAAGCCAATTAGAGGAGCAAGACAAATTAGATGGAAGTATGCTCTGTCCAATTGAGATATAAAGACAGTTTATATGAGCAGGATGTAATCTCCTAAGTGGGAATTTGGCTAAGAAAATGAGGCTTTTCTGAGAAGAACTTTGGAAGGAAAGAAGCAAATGTGGCTAAGATCTCACTTCTATGTAAAAGCAGTTTGTCTGCTGGTGCACTTTAAAAATTAAAGGGTTCCAAGTGTTGGAGTTTTCTGGACTTTATTTTAACCATTTTATCAGTTTTTAATACTAAATTGAGAATCGGGAAACTGGACTTCAAGCCATAATGCAACCACTAATTAACCATGTGGCCTTGGGCAATTTACTTTCTCTTGCCTTTGTTGCCCATTCATTAGATAATGTTAGGGATCCTGTTGGAATGGAGATGCTTTTAGGTAGATTTGGTGAAAGGACCAAGGAATGCCCAATTCTACCTCAGACCAAAGTCACTGGGAGAGAGACAAGTAAGGAGTCACGGCCCAGGAAAACAGATGATCACTTTGCTGTTAGATGAGCTACTGTCCTAAAGTCCAAGGAAGACTCTGGTCAACTGGGACAGATCATAGAACCTAGGTTTTCCTGTGCTCGAAACCCTAAAATATAATTTACCACACTCCCCTTGATTGCAGGAAAAACAGGGAAAAGGAGTGCAAATGATTGGTTTTGTTTCATTAAAATAGGCTCTGTGTCAGCTTCAACAGGAATTCAATTGAAGAGGCCCCATTTCCACATTCCTCACTCATGAATATGGCTTCCTGAGATTCCTCACCCTAACCTGTTAGATCCCCTTCTTCAACAGTGAGGAGGGACTTACTCTGGGAGGAGACAGATGGAGAGATTTCCTCTTCTGCAGACTCCTGCCTCCTCTCCTCATACTCTTTGTTTCATTATGCCTTCTTCATGGAAGTCTGAGACCTTTAGCATTGACCTGATTTAATTGACTTGGCAGGTTTCTACTTTATATTTCTAAGAGAGAGCAAAAAATTTCCTGTTGATTGCTTGCATTGCCTATCTAGATGTTCTTTGAGCTCTTTTGAGAAAGCTTATTAGAGACCCCTATCTTGATAATTTAGATTAATAGCTCCTTTGGCAATTGAGCAATAATAACGATATTAATCACCATCACTCAGTGCTTATTATGAGCCAGGTGCCATTCTAAATGCTGCAATACATTGATTCATTTAATCCTGAAAGGAAAACCTTTCTGGTTATTTCAGAGAGGGTTTTCATCACAATTGCTATTCCTATTTTACTGATATGAAGACTGAGGCACAGAGAGGTGAAGCAACTTAATATACACCGTCATGACTAATGAGTAGCAGAGCCAGGATTTGAATCCAAGTTCAGGGCATTCAGCCACCATTGTTCAATGTCTGTGTTATCACTTTGACTATGCATTTCAACTATCTGATAGTTTCCATTTACATACAAAACTGACTTAAAAGTTTGAAAACCCACATTCATATCAATTTAATTCATATAAAGTGTTTCTAGTTGTAGGTAAACTATTTGTACACAACTGAATGGTGATTATTAAAGTGCTCTAATTAAGAACATGAATATATTTACATTTGTTGTAGCTAATGTTTTAATTGCATAATAAAATGTTGCTAATCCATTATAGTAATTATAAAACATCTGAGTTTCATTCTGTTTTATGCAAAAATGTAATATAATCATGGAGGTTTAATAGCGTTTAGTGTCTCTCTTCTCATTGCTGTTTTATTCAAACAGGTAGAGGTGTAACATGCAAATCAAATATTTAATCAAAATTAAGCATATTTTGCATCACTGACCTATGCCATTAGCTTGTTGTCCACTAAGTCACAGAATTTAGCAACTTAGACTGAACATAACTGTTATTGAACTATTGAGTTAATATGATTTGTGAAGAGTCATCCCTTCTATGCCTGGTGGGGGAAGACCCACTTGGGGGACTAGTCCTAGTAAAGGATATTCATTGATTATATCTCCTAAGGGAGAAATTCTGAGGCCCTCACATCAGTCAGTGGCAGCTTGGCACACAAAAGGGCAGCAGGTTGAGTCCCAAGTGTTCTCAATAATGCAGCAGGTAACTACCTCATCAGGGTTTTTAAATCCCTTAATGCATATTTGAATTTCTCTTTGCAAACACGTACCTAATAAAAAAAAACAACCCTTCTTTTTTTTTTATCACATTAAATGCAAAGAGCTTGTGCTTTGGATTCTGAAATCAGAACGTCCACCTCTTAGGTCCTTTTACTCCCATGGTTTTATAGACACTACACATCGTTTCTCTCTTTTCTAACAAAAGATTATCAGAACTGAAGTAGAAATACAATGCTTCTGTTGGGCACACTTTCCTTGGTGGCTTTGGAAAAAAAATATCTGCAGTTTCCTTTTCCCTGTGGGATTGATTACATGCCATTCTGTCATGTAGGTCAAATGTGCATTTTAGATATAGAAACAAGAGTCTTGACATAAGCAAGAGGCTTATTCTTCACATGCCATCTTTTTCTTATTTTCTGTGTGTCTTTGTCCCACCTGGATCTTGCTTTTATTTTACCATTCCTTTCTTATCACACTTTTGTTCTCTTTTTAAAATCTTATTTCGGCTGTTCTCCTTCTGTCTTCCCTTGTTTCTGCTATTCATCACTTCAGAGGAACAGCACATGGGTCGGGAGGTAGAGAGGAGTGGGAGGTTGCTGCATTTGGACATAGAGAGGCAGATCTGAATTGCCACTACCTTGCTGAAGAAATAGGACTTCACCTTCTCTTCCTGAATGCTGAAATGCTGCTCAAGAAAAAGCAATGCTGGTTGCACAACTGTAGCATCTAAGCTGTGTTTCCTATCTGAAGGCATTTCCTAAATGCAACAATGTTAGTTAAGTTCCCAGTGCATAGTATGTACAGAATAAATGCTAGCTGAATTATCGTTTCACTGCATGTCTCTGAGGCAGAAAATAGGGCTTATTTCACAGGCGTGGATTTATATTCTACTGATAGGGACTAAATTCTCCTCTCTATACCCATTTCTGTGTCCAAATTCCTCTAATGGTGTATTTAAGGAATCACTGAACATAATTGGTTTTGCAATAGTAGGAACTCAGTCCATATTCACTTGCAATTATAGACTATTACTCTCAAGGCATGGGATGTTACATAAGCTTAGATATGTTTATTATGCACAATAGGCACAAGAGGAGAGAGACTAATGAAGATGTTGTTCGTCTGTCCTTATGTTATTGTGTTTGTCCTAGTTTGATCTTCAGGCACTCATCTGCCAATGTATATTACTGTCTGATCTGTGACTCTGCTTCTAGACTCCAGCTCCTCTGTCAACCCGGGCTCATTGGGGTTTCTATCTCAGCCGTGGATAGAGTGAAACTACTCCCTTCAGCCACTGTCATGGGGTCAGCACATTCTGCTCTGCTTCACATTTCAGTCACCTATGGTCACCCACCTGAAATGAAAACCTTTCTGTTTATCTCTGTATTTTCTCCTCTTCACGTGACTTTGTTCTTACCCTGCTGGCCTCACTAACATGCCCACAGCCCCCTAAGGAAGGTGTCTTTCATAAGAAACTATCCCACATTCACCAACCCACTCAAAGAATGATGCCTCTCTCTCTGTCTGGTTATTTTGGAGGCCCTGATTCTATTGCTTTGCCCCAGTGTAGAAACTTTTCATTCTCCTAAATTCTGTGTGACACATATTTTTAGATCCTAGAGAACTTCGCCCTTCTTCAAACAATAAACAGGCTATTGATGGAGCACATCATCTGTGCCATGCACTAAACTAATCGACTCACCTTATCTAGAAAATCATCATTTTGTCTTCTTTTTCCCTGTGACTTACATACACAAACGTTTACTGGTTGCTTACTATAACACTGTTCTGAGTACTTCACTTGTTTTAGTTTGAGTTTCCCCAGAAGTTAATCCTAAAAAAAGTGATTCTAGTATTGATAATGTACTTGGGAGGTGGATTCCAGGAAGCATTAGTGGTGAGTGGGAAAGTGAGACAGGACAGTGAATACAGTCAATAAAGCACACACTATAACCAAGTGAACACTGTAGGCAAAATCTGAGTAACACGGAAAAATCTGGAAGCCAACGTAGGATACCATCTTCAGAGTTATCCCATGTAGGAGTTAAGGGTCTGTGATGTTTTATAACAAATCCTATTAGTCTTGAGTTAGGGGAATGAGGGAGGACTCACTAGAAGTACATATATGGATTCAGACAATGCTGCCATCATACTGGAACCCAAACCTTCATTTATAGTAATGATCTCTTTACTCCTATGTCCGTGACCCCACCTGATGCCTGGAACTTCTTGTTCAGCTCCCAACTTGTCTGTATTCAAATCCCTTCTGCTGCCTTGGCTGCTCTCAGTGGTAGCTGTGTCTTTTCCCTCCATGGTCCCATCACCACCTGCCTGCTCAGAACCTTAGAGCCATCGCCATAGTCTCTTTTGTTCCCATCTTCAATCTCTCTCACATTTTCATTACATTTCATTGTCATTCTCAAATCATGAACTTGGGTAAAGTTCTCTTTCCTTGAAAATGGAAGCACTCCTTGGTCCTACTTCTTCCCTCCCATCTCCTCTTCCTGTTCCCTGCTTACACACCGCTGTGTCACCTCTAGTCTTTCTTTCCCCAGCCTACTGCCATCAGGTCTCTCATCACATCCTCCCGTGAAATCTTTCTTCCTTATTCCAGTGGACTCTCTTCAGTCTTTAAATTAACTTATTTCTCTGTAGTCCCCAAATATCTTAAAAGTCTTTGACTTTTTTCAAAATTCTCCTTGGCTTCATTAAAGTAATTCTCTTTTCCTGGGCTTTTGTGGATGTTGTTTTAAAGTTGGCTTTGTAGATTTGTATTCCTTCAACAATACTTGAATGTATTTTCTCCTAATACTCTTTCCTTGAGCCCTTTCTCTGCTCTACGTATTTTCCCTGTATGTATTCTGCATCAATAAATCCAATAATCTTTATTCCAGTGACTTCAAAATCCATATCCCAGTTCCAGTCTCTATGATAAACTCCAGAACAGCATTAATCACAAGATACCGACTTTTCTTTAAGCGCACCGTTCCTCTTTTGCCTTTTATATTTTGTTTAGGATCAATGTTATTCTCTTGGTTATCTTTAAAAAGCAATCAAATCCAAATCTGGGTCTCACACATGAGTCTGTCTCTTATTTAAATCCCACATGAATTTCATTTTGGTTGTGTGATTCTGTTTTAATGTTGGTAATGTCTTCTTTTCTCCTAGTGTGACGGATTGAGTTTACTGTATTCTACACCTTTACTTTGACAGCCTTCTAACTATCTTCCTGCTTCCACTTCTTGTGTCTAATTCTTCTTTTCATTTCCTTTTGAGGACGATTATATGATTATGTCACTGTCTTGCTCCTCAGAGGCCCTGTCCTCTCCATCACTCTGGGTCTACACAATTGAGAACACACTCCTCTACCATTTTCTGCCTGGATTAACCCCCAGGATCATTGCCCCTTGTTCCCAAATTGATTCACAATACTCTTAACCTGAAAAACAACTTAACATTGTCCAGATTACTTCAGGCTTTGGGAAGTTGGGCCTGAATGCCCTCTGGGGTGGTTCTGTAATACCAAGCTGTTTCTATCAATAAATTTGAGTTTTCTAAATAAAAGGGCTATGCTGTATACAACCTTCCATTTCAAGCACCTAGAACCATATCTGGCACATAGCCAGCACTCAGGACCTTTATGTGGAATGTAAAGCTTATAAATTTCTATCTTCATACAAATACCCAAGCTACCTTTTAAGAAAAAAATTTTAGTGATATCATTTCTTATATAATATTTTCTCTCCCTTAAGAACTCATGTTTGGTTAAACTTTCCTTTCCTACTCTCTACATCTCATATATATTTAAAATATTTTTGATATAAAGTGAAATAAAATTAGAAGTTTTTATTTCTTATAGTGAACTTACAAGATGAATGATTAAAAAGATGTATCTTTAGAGACAACTAAATGTCATCAATTTAATGTAAGTGTGAAATGTCCGCTAGCTCCCATCAAGATGACTAAACATTTCAAATAGCTATTTTCTTAAGTAATTTTTTAAAATGTATACTTCATTTATGTGTCACGAAAATGCACCATTTCATTTGATTAGTGTAAATCAAATTGCTGCAAACTGCTCTCTGAACCAAACACCATGCTGTTTCAGATGCACATTAAGTAGTAAATCAACTTTATTGGAAATGCTGGGTCTCATCTTTTCAGAGAGAATGTTGTGTACTTTTCGCAGAGGTGCAATAATTCTTTTACATTTCTGGAGTCTTTTTAGTAAATTGCCCCTATTTAGTAAATTATCACTGTACTAAGTAGTCCACAGTAATGAAAGTATTAAGAAGTATCCAAAAGTTACAACCCTGGGCTTTTAGCTGAATGCACTTAGCCCTCCTTGCTCTTCCAGATATTTCTCATACACCTTTGGCCAACTTCTGACAAAGCTTTGCCAGCATCTATTAGCTGGGCATTTTGTCATATTACCTGCTTCTGGAGAGTTTTTGGACTAAAAGACATTCAATAATTAGAGTGAGGTTCTTAACAAAAAAGCAGTGCCGTCCTGGAGGGATGAGAGCTATTGTTTGTGGCAAACATCATACCTATTTGCATCCATTAAGTTAATTCATCTTCTATGGCTTTTCTCATTTGATAGAAAATTTATCAGGTGCCTACAAAATAAAGACTGGCTCAGTATCACATTTAAATGTGTAACATCCATGTGCTGTGAAGTGTGATACTCTCTCAGTAGAGAGTATTACAATATTTTTTTTAAAAAAAGCATTCAGGTAGAAGAGGGTATATTTTGGATATGAAAAAAATCTCTTGTTGGCCAGCAAAAAATATGGGATAAGGAAGCCTTTTTCTTAAATAAAAAAAAATTTAATCGAACCCTTTAATATAAGATGATTACTTCTATTTTACTGAAAACAAATGTGCACTGAATCTGCTCAAAGGCAGTCAGTATTTTCTAATCTTTGGTCATACACATATTAACTTAACACATTTTAACTGCCTTGTAAGGTGACATTTTAGCCCATGTAGCTTTAGAAGCAGTTCTTGCTACATGCTTCATCAGTTGCAACTGTGGATTGAATGGTCTTTTGAAAGCACTTCCATAAATATTTCTGCAAATGAGTGATCTGTTCCCATTATGTCTGCTAATGCTATCTTATGGCAGAGCAAACAAATAGTTCAGACATCACATCACTGCACACAGGAACAGTAAGGGGCACTCTGGAGGGTGTAGCACACCACAGAGAATTGAATCAGTGATTGTCTCTGAAGAGCAAACCTGTCTTTTCAGAGATGTATTTCTTGACAATCTGTCACAAGGAGATCTGTGGATGTTCAGTGAACAAAGAATAATGCCAAGATTGTATATGTTAAAAAGCCACAAACTTTAATCTCCACAGCTTCTGATAAAGTGTAAACATCTTTGAGCCAATGAAATCTTGAAAAAAAAAAATAGAAGCAAGTACATAGAAAACTGAAAAAAATATTATTTCATCTAACTGAAAGTATTATTTATAATAAATTCAGAACACACTTTAGAATTGTGATTTGTGAACTTATTTCCAAAGACCAAGCAGGTGTTGTTAGTTTTACCCTGACAATTTAAGTCATTTTGTTTCTGAAAAAAAAAAGTACAAAAAATTTTCAGCCCAATGATTATTGCTTTTATTTGTAAAACAATAGAGGATTAAAATAGTTCCCATGTTGATGCCAATTAGAGATATATTTGTGCATGAATGTTTAAAAATGGCTGACCTTTTAGACCTGTTTTTACATAAAAGATTACTTGTAATTTTCAAAGGAAAGAAATTTAAGCAAATGGAAAAACATCCACAATTGTATACAGCTCAACAAACTATGAAAGAGAGACCAGATAATATTTTTTTATGATCCGGCATCTCATGTCCCGTTATCTTCAGAATGAGGCAATGACAGCTACAGATAGAAATATCTGCAGAGTCAGGCTTCTGATTTGTATATCATAGCTAGTAATCTGACAATGAAAAGACCATTTAGTGTGCTTTTATTTGGCTAGGATTCAAATGCTTCTGCTTGGCAGCTTGAAATAAAAAGTTTCATTTTTAAAATCAAATAAAGAGCTTTAACACTCACATGAACCAACAAATTCAAGAAATCATGTTACATGTGCAAGCCACGGCTGCCCGCATTCTCTACTGGTGAGACGAGAGAACCTAGTCTCTCCATTATATTTTTCTGCCTTTGAGGTTTCCGAAATATGTAAACTTACAGAAAAATGCAGCAAAAAATTGAAAACATTTCACAAACAGAACTTTCTTGTTCTGAGACTTGTTGCACTTTTAGCTTAACCGGTAACTTTAGTACTTTAGGGGGAAAAATGTACTCAGAAAGATGGCTGTGTTATGACTAAGAAAGATTTTCTTTTTTAGTTTTAAGTTTTAAAAATAGAAAATGACACATAGAGAAGTTTTACAATTTCTTCTACTTTCACTGCTCAGAAACTAGGAAGAGATTTTGTGATTCCTACTCCCACTTTTCCTACTCCTGCTTCTTCCATAGTAGTTATGTTTTAGACTACAGCAAAACTAGAATCACTGTAGTGAACTTTTTTTTTTTAACTGGGTCTCACTATGTTATCCAGGCTGTCTAGAAATGGAGGGCTCAAGTAATCCTCCCACCTCAGCCTTCTGAGTAGCTGGAATTATAGGCATGAGCCACCTCACACAGCTTGTGAACTGATCATCTTAAGTAGCTCCTTGAAATTTTAGCCACCTCTTTCTTATCTTTTACTTGTTTTGTTTTTGTTTATTTTTGAGTCCTCAAGTCCTTTTCTCCTCAAACTCGTACAAATATATTTCAGAATATTTAATAGTCTTAGAGCTTTAATTGGCATTATTCAGAAAACCATTATTCTGCTTGAAGAATTTGCTGTGGTTTGAAATAAAATGATCTGGGTGAGAAATGTCTGTAGGTACTTACAATATATAAGAGAATCAATACCAATATTGCCAAATAGACTTAGGCGGAGACACCAAGGAAAATCCTGCAAGTCACAAACCAAATGACAACAATCACAACAACAGCTACCTTCTCTCCCAAGCCTCTAAAGAGCAGCAAACAAGATTCCCACCAGCAGTTCTACAGGCTGCCCTCTTTGCTTCTTTTCAAACTTTCACTGAGTGGCTTCATTAATAAATAGTGTTTGGGGAAGAGAAAAATACAAAAAGGCACAGATCACATAGTCCTGACAACCATCATTTGAAAAGCCAACAGCGATCCTTATAGGCACATGGATAGGCCCTTTGTGTGTGCACAGTACTGTCCTAGGAATGAAAAAATTATAGGATTCCAGAAAAACATAGTCTTCTTTCTTCTCCAGGGAACATTCAGACTACCTAATCAGGAGCTTGTGCCACACGCCAGCATGGGGTTCAGATAGCTGATACTAGTCCAACCAACAGTGATCTGAGGCACTCCTGGGATTAAATTATATTCTTACTCTGTTGAGAGAAAAACCTACCCTGAGGACTTGAAATGACTCACTGAGGAGCATTATCTTTGCTCTCTACTTCCCTCCCTTAAAGTCAATGAGCAACATGGGGTTGAAATCCAATATAACTTCATCCACAGGTATTCCCCATAGCTCAGGTGTGCGGCTTCATGCCTGTACTTCCTGGCAACAAGGGAGACCTTGGTACTTTAGTGATAAGCAGTAATACCATAATGGGGAACACTTTCCTCAGCTATTAGTTTGTGTTTTGAAATACCTACAGAATGACTTAAAACACAGAAGCCATCAGGTCTTCTAATAAATACCCCCCCACCCCCAACACACACACACACACACAGAACATTGGAGGAGAGAAGAATCTTTCTTTCACATCAACATCTTATGTTGTATCATTCCAGAGAGGTCTCATGGCTAAGGCTTACTGAGAAGCTACATGACAATGGCAAACAGTCAATGATTTAGGAATAATAGACTTCCTAAAAACACTAGTGCTAAAATGATCTTTTATACATAGTTAAACTTAGGAAGAAAGGGAGGGAAAAGGAGAGGGGTAGAAGAATAGAAAAAGAAAAGAAGGAACATTTTATAGATATTATAATTAAACTGTCTGGAAATTTTTCAAAGCAAGAATGTTCAACAGCCTGAGAGAACCCAAAGGTCTCCCCAAAGCCTCTCCATTTAGAGTGTAATTAGGATGTAATATGTTTCTGATAAGTCCTTTGCTTTATTTTAAGGTTTTAAAGGTGAGTTTCATTTTGAACAACTAGCAGCTGTGCGGATTAGATGGAGGTAGTCGACACAGTGTGAGACCTTATTGGTGCAGAACACAAAAGTTGGTGGTCTCTTCCCACAAGTTCCTTAAGAGTCTCATGGCAAGACACCAAGGTGTGACTCCAGTTCAGTGATAAAATATAAATTGTGTGATACAAAGAGCAAGGCAGTCATCATCATGTCCATGAACAACTTTGGGCCATTTTCATGATCAGAAATGGGATTTTGCAGAGTTCTTAGAAGCTTTATGATGCTTCAGAGGATTTCTGATGCCTGTCTCTAGGTAGATGGCCATCATTTTTGGTCCACAGATCATTCTGGAATCATCTCTGAGGTAGACTTGACATCATCCAGTGACTAGTGACAGAAGAAAAAGAAAGTGGTAGAATGAGAAAAGGTATCTATAACAAGGACTTACCCACATCAAATGTCAGAGCAATAGGCTTTAACAGAAAATCCATAAAGTAGCCTTTGTGAGGAGCTTGACAAAAACATGAAACACTGCATTAGAGGGATTAAAAGCATTGTTTCTCATAAAATCAAACTTACATGTATCCACTTAATTCCTTCATCAATTATAATAGTTTTTGTGCAAATAAAAAATACTGGCTGACAATTTAAAAAATATTTAATATGCTGCAACAATGTGGATGGGTGTTCTTTTCACTACTCCAAGAAACAAAATTATAATGTTAGAAGGCTCTGTGTGTGTGTGTGTGTGTGTCCGTGTATATGTTAAGGGCTTGTTGTGTATAAGTTGCTTCATATTAATGCTTATCATTAGTTGATATAGTTGAATTTTAACCCTAAGTATCCAAATTCCCATATTGTTTTTGATCATAGGTCTAGTGTTTTAATTATAAATATTTTGTAAAAGAAATTGTAATTATATAGACTATATATATATATATATATATATATATATATATATGAGAAAAGTAGACAGAAGCATAGATATCCTTAGAAAGCACTGATCCCATGGAATTTCATGCTACTTTCTCAGCCTCTTCTAATATAGTCAATTCAATGGTCTTAGGCCCTTAAGCCCAACTCTTCCCCATACACCATTACTACACTACTCACGCTATTCTTGACCAAATGAGAACACATGGGAGGCCCAGAGAATGAATGTTAGGGAACATATCCCACAAGGTGAAGACAGAGCAAGGTCATGGCTGGGATAAGATCTATCTAAGGAAATTCTGCTCTAAGTGGGAGAACTACTGGAAGAGTCTCTGAAGGAGGGAACCAGCAAGAGCAGTGGTTTAGACGGAGAAGCTGTACGATAGAGTGCAAGAAGGACTCCAATCCCAGGAGCCAAATGTTATTTCCTAAAGAAACAGAGGCGCAAAGATAGAAAATGCAAAAGTTTCCACATCTCCCAGAAAATGTAAAAGTTTCCACATCTCCAATGTTACAAACAACCAACAGGCAGGGCTTGGTGAATATTTAAAAAGATGGGAAGGACTTACAGACAGCTGGATAATACAATGATGGAAAAGGGATAGCATTAAAAAAATAAGAGAAAGAAATCACTTCTGGGCTGGACAGTAAGCTAGTTAAATCCAGACACCGTATTTGAGGTAAAACCGAACAACCATATTTAAAAAATAATGAGTGTACATTTGCATAAAGTTTATATTTTTGAGGCATTTTCTCATGTCATTTGTTAGACTCATAACTTGAGGCACTGTTATTATGTCTATTTTACAAATCAGAAACTGAAGTTCAAATATATGTATTCTTAAAGGCATGCAACTTCCATGTTGCAGAGTTAGAATTCCAACATAGATGTCCTGATTCCTAAATCTCAGATAAATAAATCAGTGCTTGTTATCTGGGGACAGAGGATTAGAATTTGTCCCCAAGACTTTGGAAGTTACGAAGTAAGAGAAATAAGGAAGACCCAAACCAGCTAGTACTGAAGGAAACTGGGAGGACAAGTGATTCATAACTTCCTCTAATTCATTTGTCCACTTTTCTTGGGTTCAACTCTTATGTACTTTGATTTCTTTTCTATTAAGGACAACCTTTAAAATGACATGAAATCTGTTCTTTTCCTTAATCGGTTCCCATATCATTCTTACTCCTCTATGTAGCCTTTGTCTTTGTAATTTTCTTGCAGTTCCTTTCATTTTAAAAGTCACACGAGGACATATATTGCTTATCTTGGTGTCCTTACTGCCACTGACATGGCCTACCTCTTAATTTTCTCTTTAACTCTTAGGCATCATGCCTAAGTGAAAATCTTTAAGTTGCAATCTGGTCTCATGTCTTGTGAGCCCTGTGGATCCCTGCAACTTTGTTTTAAGAGGAGTAAAATCATGAACTCAGCCAAACAATTGTAAGGCAAAGACAACCTTGAATCTAGCAAAGGAGGGGAATATGTTAAATAAACCAGCATCTTGTCTAATTCAGAAATCTCCCTGATCATTGCTATCATCTATTTTCAGCTACCTTTCTTACTTGGGAATTCCTAGAAATAAAAATCCAAATTATCTGGAAATTCTATTTATTTTAAATGTATTATTTCATAAATCTAGGGGAAAAAGTATGTTGTTTGAAGAAATATTTTAATAAACTATCAACTCAATAAAAGACAGTTCTTGTTTTAAAAGAAATATTCTATATGATTGGGAGAATTGTATGGGTATATGTGGCATCTGGTGTGTGTATTCATTATAAGATAGCACAGGTTAAATAATATGAATTAAGTAACTATTGAAAAAATGAGAAATTTTAGCATGATATTTAGCTCCACAGGATCTCTGGACATTTGGAGGTGAGGGTTAAGCACTAAAGGAAGAGATAGACCTGCATGGTAAACTTGGATGTGATTCCACCTGAGGGATTAAAAAACAAAAGGAGCACAGACATAGGCATTGGAATATCCACTAACTTGCAAAAGACACCAATTAGAGAAAAATAAGTAGGGGTAAATATGAACTTGAAATCAGTGTTCCCCACTCAAGACTTGACTAGTTTAAGTACTAGTATTCTATTCATTTGATCCATCTTTTCCCTCTTAGCTGCATTCTCTTTATAATATCTAGAAAACACTCAGAGACAAATTTAGCCACTTACGTTTCTCTTTAAAGTGGTTTTTCTTTTTTCACTTAATTTAAACAATTTATTTAACTCCTCCCCACTCAATTAGAGGTTCTCTGGTGTCTAGTTCTGCTACCACAGAAAGTGGACTAACAGAAAATACTGAGTAATTTATAAAATCAGAAGTTTATATCATGGCTATTGAAGCTGGAAGTCTTAAGATTGGGTGAGTGTGTTTGGTAAGGGCCTTGTTGCTTCATAATTTGGAAGAAAAGTGGCAGGGAAAAAAATGAGAGGTGGTCCTGCTTTTTATTTTTAAAAAATTTTCCATACTTTTTATTGGTGCATTATAGTTGTATATAATGGTGGAATTCATTGTTATATGTTCACACTTGCTCAAAATATAACAGTATAATTTGACATTTCCCAGTATTTCTCCTTTCCCTCCTGGTACCTTTCCTCTACTCTATCGATAGATCTCCATTCAATTTTCATGAGATCCTCACCCCCCCAACCTTTCTTTCTCTTTTTCCTCTCTAGCTTTCACATATGAGAGAAAACATATCACTATTGACCTCATGAGTTTAGCTTATTTCACTTAAAAAAAATGTTCTCAAGTTTCATCTATTTTCCTGTGAATCACGTAATTTCATTTTTCTTTATGGCTTAATAAAACTTCATTGTGTATATATGGCACATTTTTTTTCATCCATTCATCTGTTGATGCACACCTAGGCTGGTTTGATAGTTTGGCTATTGTGAATTCTGCTGCTACAAACATGGGTATGCATGTATCACTATGGTATGGAGATTTTAATTCTTTAAGTTCTAGGAGTGGTATAGTTGGGTCATATGGTAGTTCCATTTCTAATCTTTTGAAGAACATCCATACTGATTTCCACAGTAGTTGCATTAATTACAACCCCACTAACAGTGTAAACGTGTTTCTTTTTCTCCAAGCCTCTCAGCATTTATTATTGTTTGCATTCTTCATGGTTGCTGCTCTGACTAAAGGGAGATGAAATCTCAGGGTAGTTTGGATTTGCATTTCTCTAATTGCTAATGTTGTTGAACATTTTTTTCATGTATCTGTTGGCCATTTGTATTTCTTCTTTTGAGCAGTTTCTATTTAATTCATTTGCCGATTTGTTAATTGGATTATTTGGGGTGTTTTTTTATATGTAGTATAATTTGAAACTTATGCTATCTCATCCAATTTGTTCCTTACAAATTCTGGGTATAATCCTGTGTCAGAAGAGCAGCTAACCAATATTTTCTCCCATTCTGTATGTTCTCTTCACATTCCTAATTATTTCCTTTGCTGTGCAGAAGTTTTTATTTTTTTTATCTGATACCATCCCATTTATTAACTCTTGGCATTATTTCTGAGCTTTAGGGATCCTATTGAGAAAGTTGTTTCTTGTGTCTATATATTGGAATGTTAGCCTTATATTTACTTCTAGGGGTTACAAAGTTTCTGGTCTAGTTCCTAGGTGTTTGATCAATTTTCAGGTAATCTTTGGTCAGGGCAAAAGATGAAGGTCTAGTCTCATTCTACACATAAATACCCAGTTTTCCTGGCACCATTTGTTAAAAGGGCTATCTTTTCTCCAATTTTTGTTTTGGCACATCTGTCAAAAATTAGATAACTGTAGATGTGTGGGTTAATCTCTGTGTCTTCTATTCTTTTCCACTGGTCTACGTGTCTGTTTTTATGCCACTATCATGCATTTTTTTCTTACTTTAGCTCTGTAGTATAATTTGAAATCAAATATTGTGATGCCTCCAGTATTGCTTTTTTGGCTTAGAATTGTTTTGCTATACTGGGTTTTTAATTCTTCTTAATAAATTTTAGGATTGGTTTTTCTAGTCCTGTGAAGGATGTCAGTGGTATTTGGATGGGAACTGCATTGAATCTTTATATTGCTTTTGGTAGTATTGGGCCTGCTTTTTAATAACCCATTCACATAGTAACTCATGGAATCCCTTGAGATATAACCACTTCCAAGAGAAAGACATTAATTCCTCTTAATGACCTAATCATTTCTTACAGGTTCCACAACCTCTCAATACAATTACATTAGAAATTAAGTTTTGAACATGAGTTTCAGAGAAGACAAGTCATTTTCAAACTATAGCAGCTATCAAAATTAATTAATTAATTAATTAATTATTAATTCACTGGTACTGGGAATAAAGATTACTGTAAGTACAATGTACAATTTTCTGGACTTGCATAAACATATTTAACAGGCAATACTATTAAATAACCACACTGGTCAATTTACAAGCTAAATAATGACATTTGCCTTTTAGCCCTTAGTATACCCTTTCTCAAATTCTCTGAAAAAATTCTTAGAAAGACTGAGAAAACACAAATCACAATGGCACTCAAAACTAGGTTTGATAGTTACCCTCCATCTGAGGTAGGCATACAGTCTTTGAAATGGTAAGGTAGTTTGGCTAGTAATTGCAACAAGAGAAATGAAGTCCTGATATTGTTACTCCTGAAGAATTAGGAAGGATCTTCAAGCCCCACTTCTGAGACCCACCCATCATAGAGCAATTCCAGGCAGAATACTGGGCATTGACCCTTATATTCTATGGCTGTTATTTTTGGAGGGGGTTAGAACTTATGCTATTTCATCCTATATACATTCAGAGTTTGCAACTCTAATATCAAGTGCACAGAGAAGGTAGAGCAAGAAGGTAATTAGTATGGATGCTGCATTGTAGAAAATGCTTTGAGCCCCCAAAGAATCTGGGAAGTTTCCTTTTCCATGTTTACTCGGAGCTCTTTGGATCCAGCCTTGAAAATTGGACCAGAAGTCTCTCTGTAGACACTTCATATTCTGCGTTCTATTCTTCAGCCATTGAAGGGGACAATGGTCAGAGAGCTGTGTTTTCACATGTTTCCTTCATGGGCAAAAAATGGAGACCAGCTCAACTGTAGTGAAGGACTGTCCTTAAACTTGAGCTAGGTGCATTTCAGATTTTAAGTTGTTTCCCTAATTTTGGAATCGATTGGTGAGTTTGTGAGATTTGGGGTTGCAGAGATTTCCCATGATTTAAATTTTGGAGTTTGTTATTCTCATATAGATGCCTTCTTTGGTCTTCAGTAATGACAATGGCTCCTAGGAGATTACCATAGCCCCCCCCCCTTGTTCTCAGAGGATGCACCCCAAAACCGCTAGTGGATGCCAGAAGTCAAGAATAGTATGTACATAGGATATAAGTTTAATTTTTAAATTAGACACAGTAAGAGATTAAAAACAATAAGTGAGAATAATTATAACAATATATTATAATATAAGTTATGTGATGTGGGCTCTCTCAAAAAGGGCTACTTGAGGGCAGGAACTGGGTGCAATACTGAGACAGTTCATCTGATAACTGAGAGGGCTACTAAGTGCATGTTGGGTGAGGAGCCTATTCAGTGTGGCTATACTGGAAAAAGGGATGATTTGTATTCCAGACTGGATGGAGCAGGATGGACTGAGATTTCTTCATGCTATTCAGAATGGCATGCAATTTAAAATGAGTTGTTTATTTCTGGAATTGTCCATTTAATATATTTGGAGTTTGACCATGGCTAACTGAAACTGCAGAAAGAGAAACCATGGAGAAGGGGGGATTACTGATTGTTTTCTCCTACTGCTGATATTACATTAGAAAATAGGGGAAAAATGCATTGTGTAGCAACAACACTTAGTATCCTTAGTGTTATTTTTCTGTGGTTATAATAGAGAATCTCTCTTAAGCTTTTTCCCCTTTACTCTTAAGAACAAAAAAGAAAAAAAAAAGTCAACCTCATTAGTTTAGCTTGGGTCAGTTTCTCCTACTAAATTCAGGATAGTAACTAAATCACAAGTGGTTATTATAAAGTAGGTAATTACAGGTGCATTGTAGAAATAACAATGTACCAAGTGTGAGAAAATGGTCATGGACACCTTGTGGGTAAAGACAGTTTGATGGCACGCTTGATGGCTCTGCACTGGTAAATAAACTGGGACTACAATGGCACTTCTTAGAGACCTTGATATTCTGAGCAGAAACATTTTAAAAAATAACCAAAAATAAAAGATTTTGTTTAGTTGGTGTAAAGCAAATTAAGGTAAACTTAATTTAATATCATTTTAAATTTATTATAGGTTTGAAGGCACTAACAATGATAAATTTTTTTTTTAAATTGAATCTCATTGTTAAGAAAGGTTGTCTTGGAATAGGTCAGGAGGATGCAGTACATCCTCTGAAAATCTGTGGCATTATTAACAGTATCCAATACCACGGGTTACCTGACTTGCATGGTTTTAGCTATGAAAGTCCAATGTCTGAGAAACTCTTCAGTTCTTGGAAAACGAGGTGTCTATCCTGCATACTCATGGATTACATAAGAACCTTTTGTTTGGCTTTGTTATTTAGTTATTATTTAAAGACTCAGACTTGGTGAAGTTACATGTTGCTCTGCACACCTTGTCTGTTAAAGATGCAAATAAACTTTCTGATAGAAAAGGTAACCCCAAAGGTGATTGCCCTTTAGGATATTATCTAGTTTTGTATCTACCTAGAAGGCTTGTTTAGCATTCCTTTAAAAATGTTTATTAGTATACATGTTTTTTCAAAATGCTTTAATATTATATCGATTCTCTCATTAACAGATTAAATAAATCTTTTCATGTGTTCATTTCATATTTGTTGTCATATTCTAACCTTTAAAAAGGAATATTTGGGATCACTAAAGAAAAATTATTATGAATTCCCTGCAGTTCTTTTAGACAATAATTTTTTAGCTAAAGTATACATGTATTTCTCTAATATTTAGTTTAATTATCTCCAATTATAGGGATAAAATGGGTTTCCTATGATGATCAAATGAGATAATACATATTAATTATGAAGAAAAATGTCTTGTATCTTGTTAGGCTATATCTATGCTTTACAGTTATATATATAAACTCATTTTCAAATTTCCTTCTGTAGAATTTTTAACACCTAAGAACAGGGAAATATTTCTGCTTTTATCAATTATATTCTCATTGGAAGATTCTACATGATTAAATTCAATACATTATGATTCAATACATGGTTTGCTGTCACTCTTAAGTCTTTTTTCCAATATAGTTATTCACAATACATCCTCATTTTATATTTGTGGGAAGAATTAATCAGTCCTAAGTGTACCACCTTGCATTTGCTCTTATTGAATTTTATCACATTTAATTCAGTCTATTTCTCAATTTTAAGTATCAGTCTGAATTCTTTTCCAAACAACTTGGTCTCTGAACATTTTTGTTATCTTTATTAATGATAATATATAAAAAATAAAGTAGAAATACTGCATGAAAACATTCAGTTTTCCAGATTTAAAGGATCTAAGATAAATTATTAATGGTGTAATAAAGGACATTTTAATCCAACAGTAATAGTAATATGTTTCCATATTACATATTTTGAGCATTTCTCTAATTTTAAAAAATAACATTAATCAATTCACATCAAAAGATTTCCAGTAATGTAGCAGAAGGAAGATAAAACATAAGTTTATATTTATGAGGCTACCAAAGTACTATGGAAATATTTCATATCCTTCCTTTTATCTTTTTATTTAACTGAACTTTGATCCACAAAAAAACAAGTGCCCTCAACTGGTTCAAGGAGAAGGAAATAGATAAAAATCAGGGTAGGAATCTTAACTGTGCCTGATACCCCCAGGAAATTAAAGAATGGGACATGAGTCAAGAGCCAGGCAGACTCTGATTACTACCTAAAGATGTAGAATTGCATCCCACTTTGAGACTCCAAATCCATAAGGCTGAAGACAATCTAAGGTCTCAAAGATAAAACAGGGAATGACTTTTAAATAGACACAAACTGTGGAGCACTGATAAAGTCTCCATTCTTATCAATATTTATTCAAATCAGCATAGGACACAGTGAAATTAACCCACTTAATAGGAAAGCCATTTAAAAAATATGTGACCAGTAAAATATGAGCAATATTTGATCTATATGTAAAGGCAATTTTTTTCCCCACATAGTTTAGTCTTTAGTTCTAACACAAAACTAGAAATGTTAGCTGAATTTAACTTCTCTTTGGTTATAGGTGAACATCTGTTTCATGCCTACATTTAATATGAGATGAAAATAGATGAAGATGAAGATATGTATATATGTTATATATATATGTGTGTATGTATATATATGCATATATATATGCATATATATATATATATATATATATACAAATCTGTGTCTAAATTTATCTCAGGAATCAGCAAATGATGCTTCATGGGACAAATCCAGGCTCATACTATTTTATGCTGAGCTAAGAAAGGTTTAACATTTTTAAATTGTTGGAAACAACAACAACAAAAAAATTTCAAAGACTACGCCGCAGAGACCATCTGTGGCCCCAAAGCCTAAAATGTTTACTGTCTGGCCTTTTACAGAAAATGTTTAGTCAACCTTGGCTTTAGATCTGTGATCACAAGTCCAATTATAAATGCTCGTAGAACAAGTGTCAGCAAACTGTGTAAATGGTCAGAGCATAAATTATTTTAGGCTTTGTGGGCCAAATGGTTCTGTTGCAACCACTCAGTTCTATCACTGTGGTATGCAAGTAGCCATTGAGATAGGTAAATGAGTTGGTGTGGCTGTGTTCCAGTAAAATGGTATTTGCCCAGTGGGCCACTCTTGATGGCTATTCTAGAAGGCTGTTCCCAAGTTCAACTCCATCTATCAATGTTTTTCCACTATATCCACCACCTGGTCCCAGTCTCATATTATGGCACTCATCTGTTCTTCTTTCCGAGTCCCATGATTTAATTTCTTATGTGAACTTCCAGATTTTGAGATTTCCAGACTTTCTGGCAGTGAACTCTTGTTTACCTTTACTTATATTATCCATTCTATCATACCTTACCTTTCTTTACCTATATGTTCTGAGGTCCAAGTCTCAGAGTGATGATCCCCTTTTAACCTAGACAGAGTCACTGAAAATAAATGACTCACCCCAGAGAGAGTACAGGCTTAGGAGTCAGATCAGGTTCAACTCCTCCCTTACTGACCTTAAACTCAAAAGAACTTGGACAAAGTTTCTCTCCGAGCCATTTCCCTCCTCCTTAGTACCCATACTTCAGGCTTTTTGAGGATTAAACATGTAAATATATGTAAAATGTCTGGCATGTTGTAGGCATCAACCACTATCTGTTTGATGATGATTATCCAAAACCATGATTGCTGTAATTGTCTCTGAGAATGATTCTGCATTTACTCTTCTCCCTTTCCATCTATTATGCACACAAATGTTGAATTAATCTTTTTATGATGCCTTTTCAAAATCTGTCTCTTCAATTAAAATACTTAAAAAGATTTACAGTTATTCAGATGGGATCTAATAGTCTTATGACCTGAACCCAGAGTTGGTGTTGGGACTAAATTCATTTCATCAGAGTTATTCAGAGTCGAAATCTTTGAGAAACAGAAGCAAAAGCTAGCTTGGACCACAATGATGAATTGAACTTATTCACACAAAATGTTTTACTAGTTTCTACACAGACTCACTCACATACTTGCATATACACAATTCAGTAACAAAAATGATTCAAATGTGGCAATCCCTTCAGTATCAGTACCTATACCTACGCTTATTCTTTTTAAAAAAATTGTTTTATATGTTGATGGACCTTTTATTTTATCCATTTATTTATATGTGGTGCTGAGAATCAAACCCAGTGCCTCACACATGCCAGGCAAGCTATCTACCACTGAGCCACAAGCCCAGCCCTACACTTCCTCATTAATCTTAATTATACTGAAAATTTACCTGATTATTGAGTGCTTACTACTTAACCTCAGCCTGAGACATTTGGAATGCAATGATAAAGACATGATCCTACCTTTAAAATCCCTTGAAGTTCCATGGGAAAGTAGGGTCCTTTTGAAAGCAGAAATTGAGACAGAGATAGGGGTATAAAGGGTTTATTGGAGATAATGCCTTGAAGGATAAAAGGAGAAGGAGGAAGCAGAGCTGGGTAGGGAAAATATTTAGATCATGATTCTGAATAGACAAAATGTTGCTCGACTCAATGGAGGCAAAGAGCAAAGACATGTGAGAGTTTCTGATTTGGGCAGAAGTGGTCAGGCTAGATCAGTAGGCACTGTTCAGAAAAAGCACAGCATGGCTTGAAAGCCCAGGTAGATTCTGAAGGAGAAACAGCTGCAGGAGGTCAGCTCATTGTACTGCATATAGCTGAGCAAGTGCACTCCTGGAGGGACAACTGAGTAACACGTTTCCATAGCTGCCACTGTGAGACAGAGGCAAAATAAAACAAAAAGTTCCCATGATATACAAAATGATAGACACATATATAAGATAAAGGAATTAAACTAAGGTATCTTTGCAAAGAAAAGTAGCTTCAAATATAAACATTTCCAGAGGTATGTTTCAATGATCTGTAAGTCTCTTTTTGCTTAAGTTTATTGTTTTTACTTGCAACTTCTGATTTCATAATTGTATTCTTATGAAAGAATATGGGTGTTTGTTTTGTATATTTATGTCTTTTAAAATAAAGGTCCTTAGATTATAGATTAGTTAAGGATTTCTCAAATAGTAATTCTATGGATTTCTATAGAATAGAGAATTAACCTGTATGTTTTAAAAACGTTTCATATATAGACAATTAGGGAAAGATAGAGTGATAAACAAGATAGACATATGTCTTGTTTACTGCAAAATTTCTTGGGCTCTTTAATGTGCTAATGTATATTAGAATCTCAAATACCGTAAGGAACAGGATAAAGAGAACAGAATTTCTGACATTTAATGGAACATAGAACCAAAACTAGTTTTGGAATTGCTGAACTAATGAACTTTGAACTTGTACATATGAAGTAATTTAGTCAATTGTTACTGTGTTTTGAAATATGAAAAAGAGAGACTAATTTCTGTTTCAGTTTTTATGTGCATATGTGACATTAGATAGACAAAGCCCAATTTCCCATTTCATTGTTAAAGGAAATGTTCTTTCTAAAATAAATCTCATATTTTGAAACCATTA
Organism: Ictidomys tridecemlineatus; assembly: GCF_052094955.1. Lineage (NCBI taxonomy): Eukaryota > Metazoa > Chordata > Mammalia > Rodentia > Sciuridae > Ictidomys > Ictidomys tridecemlineatus. Next base: position 147,953,153 of record NC_135483.1, on the reverse strand, counting down.
GTTACTAACACTAACTAGAGGCTAAAGGCAGCTATAATTATTTGCATCATCATCTGGAATTGGCTTTCCTTTTAATAGAGCCCATTTGCACTATAATAAAAAGCATGATCGGAACTGATTAAAGCTGGCTGGAGCAGTTTTCATTTAAGAATTTCTCTTCCTGTGTCAGCCGATGTTTCTCTCTTAATGTTATTTTAATGCAATCGTTTTATGTTTGAAAATGAAGGCAATCATGTCAGTCCACGAGCTGGCAAAAGACAGTTATTGATTTTTACAAATCAGTTACCTTTAAAAATCCATATGAGATGAATATTTATTATTTTGCAAGTACAAATCAGTTTCTGTAGAAACAAGAATGGATGCATGAAAAGGGAATGAATTTTGAAAGAATGGAAATGTGAGAAATAGTTTGCCTTAATGTGTTCCTTACATTGTGTCATTGTAATAAACATCCCTCATTGATTATTTCTCCCAAAGTAGCAGCAATTTTCATTAGCTTGCAATGTGCCAAGTGTAAAAACTGACACTTTAAAAATGACATACTCTAGAACCACCTTTTGCTCACTGAGTTATTGCAGTTCATACATAACAATAAAAATTCATCTAACATCACCAACAGAAGTGTTCCTGCAACTCTATGCAGAAATAATTTGGGTAAACTGAATCATACTGTATATGTATAGGGCAATGGTTTTGAACTGCTCCACAGAATTTATGGGAGAGGAAACAAGTGAGTTGCTTAGAGATTGTCACAGGGGTGGGGAGGTACAGGAGGGGCCATGTTGGTACCACTGAACATATCCTTTGCCCCACCCCTTCTACCAGGAAAGGTATACATTGGAGCTATATGTCATGATCCATTGACTGCTTAAATAAACAAACAAATAAATTCTTTTTTAAAAAATATTTTGTTATAGCAGCTGTAATGAATTGACACACTCTTTTTTTAAGAGAGAGAGAGAGAGAGAGAGAGAGAGAGAGAATTTTAATATTTATTTTTTTTTAGTTTTCAGCAGACACAACATCTTTGTTTGTATTGGTACTGAGGATCGAACCCAGGTCACACACATGCCAGGCGAGCGAGCTACTGCTTGAGCCACATCCCCAGCCCCAAACAAATTCTTAATGAACAAAATTTACTGGGCACATTTTTAAAAATAAATGTTTTCTCTGTGAACTCTTCAGACATAAATATTAACAAACTATGTAAGAATATGTGCTTTTTACATAAAAGCAAATACTTATATATCAGAATTCCTTGAACAAAGTAAACCTGCATACATCATAAAGATGTTAAAATATCCTTGAATAACACCTTGAATAACAAAAGGTTCTTAATGAGATTTGGAGGCTTTCACCTTCCTATTACTTTCTTTCATACTTTTAATGTCATAAGAGAGTGAGGGAAATAAAACAGTTCCAGAAAGTTTATGGTGACGTTTAAAGTATGGTAAAATGGATTTTAAAAAGAAAAATCAAGTTGAGGATAGCTAATAAGACAGCAGGGCAAATTATTGTTCAGTCAGTGGTGTTGATTTCCATGTTAGAAATATGTATCAAGTTTCCTCCAGTTTCAGTCCTCCAGCTTCATTCTGTCCCCAGAGGAAAGCAATTCTTTTACTTCTAGATGGCTCCAGGTCATGTTCTACTAGAAAGGCTGCCAATCTTGGCATTTAGCTCCCCAGAAATAATTAACTTGACAGAACAAATAAAGGTTAAAAGATCCTCACAATGTGACCGGACGTCCAAGCAGGTAGCATGCACTTTGACAGCAGGTTATGGACATGTTCAAGCAAATCACATCCAATTTAGCAGGAACCTGAATCCCAACTAGAGGAAACATATTCCTGTTACAAGAGCCGAGGTATATGGAGTGTGTTCTCCTGGGACTGAAAGAGAACGGTGTGTCCCATTCACCCTTTTCTAAGTCAAAATATTTTCTTCTTAGGGTTTTGCCAAAGTAAATAAATAAATAAATCATCTGTCACTTTGGACAAGAAAAAAATGATTTTTTTTTTTTTTACAACACAGATTCCTTTCAGGAATATTAAAAAGGTTCACTCATCCAGCACATTGAATTTTTAAAAAGTATTTTATTCTTTTTTAATTTTTTTAATTTATTGGTTCTTTTTAGTTGTACATGACAACAGAATCCATTTTGATATAATTATACAAGCATGGAATATATTATCTTTACCTTAATGTTCCAAATTCTAGTTGAACAACTTGTCCTAAAACTTCAAATGGCTTCAGCTATCTACCAAGTTAGAGATTGACAACCATTCTCTGGAAGCAGGATGTCTACGGGCATCCAGTGGTGAGTCTTGTGCAGTGGAGCTGAGCTTACTAGTAAATCAGTGGGAGAATAATAACTACAGCTCATTCTTAGGGAAAGTAGCATTGGACTATGGCCCAGAAGCTTGAGGGTCAAAGGCAATATCACTTCCACTGGGTATAAGAACAGTTATGTTGGAGCAGGTTCTTCAGATCAGGGCAAGGGTCAGGGAGGTTTCTATAAAGTTTGGAATTGACATCCTGGCCTCAGACCTGTAAGTCTATTAAATCATCCTAGAACAATTTTAGTAAATTTTGTTTGTCTTTTGAAGAGGGAAATTCCAGCTTCTGTTGAACCCTTATATACCTGGATTTCCCCCACTCTGAAGCAACAGAACAAAGTAACATTTTTTTAAAGGATTGAAGTCAATGGGTGGAGAGGTTATAATTCTCATGTTCACAAAGAAGATGCTAGAAAATGACAGAAAAAGTCAGAAAATCCATAGCTGAGTCCATTAAAGGAAATCTTAAACTGGCATTCTGGTGAGTTCTTTTAAAAAAAAAACTAATTTTTTTTAATTTTTTAGACAGAGTAATTGAACATATGCATGGGATACAGAATAGGATTTTTTATTTTTTTAAAAAAAATTGTTCTTTTTAGTTATACATGACAGTGGAATGTATTTTGACATATCATACATACTTGGAGTTTTACTTCCCATTCTTGTGGTTGCACATGATGTGGAGTTACACTGGTCGTGTATTCACATATGAACATAGGAAGGTTATGTTCAATTCATTCTACTGTCTTTCCAATTCCCATCTTCCCTCCCTTTCCCCCATCCCCTTTGTCCAATCTGGTGAACCTACACTCCTCCCTCCCCTGGCCTATTTCGAGTCAGCATCTGCATATTAGAAAAAAAAATTAGACCTTTGGATTTTGGGTATTGGCTTATTTCACTTAGCATGATAGCCTCCAGTTCCATCCATTTACTGAAAAATGCCAGAATTTCATTCTTCTTATGACTGAGTAATATTCCATTGTGAATATGTACCATATTTATAGAACGGCATTTTAAACATGTGAACAATATGTAATGATAGTTCAAAATCGATGGCATATTTATCACTTCAGAAATTTATCATTTTGTTGTATCTGTTAATTCTTAAGAAGACATTTGGGGGGCTGGGGATGTGGCTCAAGCAGTAGCGCGTTCGCCTGGCATGCGTGTGGCCCGAGTTCGATACTCAGCACCACATACCAACAAAGATGTTGTGTCTGCCGAGAACTAAAAAATAAATATTAAAAAAATTCTCTCTCTCTCTATCTCTCTCTCTCCTCTCCCACTCTATCTTAAAAAAAAAAAAGAAGACATTTGGGAGACTTCTATAGTTTGAATCATAAGTGTATCCCAAAGGCTGATGTGTTAAGGGCTTTGACACTACTGGGAAGTAGTGGAAACTTTTCAGAGGCGGGGCCGGTGGGAGGGCTTTGGATCACTGCCCTTGAAGGGTTAAAGGGAACCCCAGCCTCTTCTTTTGCTCTTTCATTCCCTGGCCATGACAGGAATGGCTCTGCTCCATTACGTGCTTCTGTCATGGTACCTTGCCTTGCCTCAAACAATGGGACCCACTGAAATCTCTAAAATTATGGGTCAAAATGAAATCTTTCTTTTTATTAATCGATTATCTCAGGTCTCTGTTATAGTAATGGAAAGCTGACTAATAAAGAGACTGAATGAAGAGTGAGTGGCAAGAGAACTTTATTTTGGGACATTTATAATATTGAAGTATGTTACTACATTAAATATTTCAACAAACAAAAGTTAAATTAAGACACAAATAGGAGAAACATTCTAGAGAAGGATTCAGTTTTAACCACAAAGAAACTTCATACAAACAGTGTTTCCTTCTTAAGTTGCTTTACATTGGTTAACTAATTTAATCTTTATATCACTTCTATATTATATAATACTATCATTACCCCATTTTTCAGAAAATGTACTTAAGGCATACAGAGTTTAGTCCTTTGTCCAAGGGCACTGATCTAATAAATGGCAGAGCTGGAATTTCTATCCAGCTTCAATGGTCTCTAAATCTTAACTCTAAATCCTCCAGCATTGGCTTCACCAGGCAGCATTTTCAAAATGCAGATACCAGAGGGTGCAATGGTGGATGCCTGTAATCCCAGCAACTCAGGAGGCTGAGGCAAGAGGATTGCAAGTTTAAGATCAGCCTCAGAAACTTAGCAAGACCCTGTCTCAAAATAAAAAATAAAGAGGGCTGGGAGTGTACCTCAGTGATAAAACACCCCTGGGCTCAATTCCTACTACTAAAAAATAAATTTAAAAATGCAGATTATCAGGTACACTGAATCAGAATTTCCAAGGTAACAAGATGCTCCATATGATTCTTGCACATATTAAAGGCTGCGCAGACTGAAGCCTAACCACTGTGTAACATAGCCTGATGGCACCAGTAAGAATGGCACATCTATTTTACCAGGAGAGAACACTGGTTAAATGATGTATTTCCGAGTCAAAGTCTAGTTTCTGACTAGATGGCGACTCTACTCTCACCTCTACACACTAATGATCAAAATTCAATTACTGGGAAGAATATTTAGGGAAACTTACTGAAAGATTATCAGTTCATTCATTAAAAAGATATGGGATTTTGTTAAAACGTCCAAGGGTCACTTTATAAAATGTTTATAAATCCAGCTTTAAACACCAGATACTCCAAATTTTGCTTTTGATGAAAGCTCTATGAACCATTTCTATTCCTGCTAATTTCTTTGTTTTATGATAAGTTCCTGATTTGGGGATTTAAAATATCTAATCCATAAAAATCATCAAAACTCCAAACTTCATTCAAATTAAAGCTTCTCCTCTCACCCCGACTCCTAGAGATGTAAGATTTGAGGCCTGGAAGTTGGCTGGGAACAGGATGGTCTTAGCTGCATTTGCTGTTCTTCTGGTCACTTCTCTAGTGTCCCACTAATGTACCACCCTTGGGGAAAAGAGTAAGTGAAAAATGGACAGTATGGCACAATTATCATTTATTTGACTTTTGTGGCAGATGTTTAGTTGCTATGTGTTGGGGCTTTCTCTTATGGATGCCCCTGTGAGGATTTCTAGATGACACCCTGTTGGGAACCCCCAACATAATTGCCTGCCTTGACAGGGTCTCAGTCCTTTCCACCTGCAGGCACAGACATCTCTCTACAGAGCATTCTGCCTCTGATGGCCTCTTAGATGGCTTTAGTGAGCGTCCTCATAGGATGAGTCCTTCAGACTCTTAGAAAAAGTGATATTCCTGTCCCTCAAGCTCTTGAGCACATTAAACTGACAAGAATGGGAGATGTAAGATAGCATGCAAATTATCTCCAAAGAAATCCTCCCTCTTAACATTTGAACACCACTCTCCCCTCCTGGTACATTTATCTCTCCTTGTCTTTCCTCTTCTCTCTCCCCTCCTGTCTCTCTCTCTCTCTTCTCTCTCTTCTCTCCTTTCTGTACATCATTGGTCATTAATTTTGGTAAACCTAATTTTATAATCCTTTTCATTTTCTGTATAGTACCTAATATTAAATAATGTCCTTGGTCTTGGCCTTTGAACTATAGAGGAAACTGACCTTAAAAGAGTCCCATTTTAATATCTTAATACACACCAGACCATCTAAATATGTTTCCAGTACACTTAATGAGCAATACACCTAAATATCTTCTATTAAGATAAGACTGTGTCTTTAATCCTCTTAATATCTCTAGTGCCCCAATGTCGCTTAAATGTGCAAGACCCGATCCTTTTCTTTGCCATTTTCTATCCTGTCACATTGTTCAGTTCTCAACACAAATATCACTTCCACTTTCTTTGCAATGTTTGCTTAATCCTGTTGAGCAGAATCAAGTGTTTCTTTCTTTCTTTTTGTTTCCTCTTATGAAAGTTTAATGGTACCATCATTATATCACTTATCCTTAAACAGATAACCAATATATCTTCTGTCTTTAAAGGCTATAATGCTAAATGCAGGCAGAGAAGTATCCATCATCCCTGATGTCCTTCTCCGTTTCCTGAATCTAACATGGTGTTTTGTACATACCTGGTGATCCAAAATTAGCTCCTCTCTTCTTTTCTTCCTTCCCTCCTTCCATCCTCTCTCTTTCTTATTTCACTTTGGCTAGCAAAGGCTCATGCACAGGTATCATGTTGAATATTATAGAGTGAGATTTTCTATGTCATTAGTAGGAGTGCAGAGTTATCCTGCAAAGTCATATTTAAGGGTTTAGAACTCTTGCATTAGAGAAAAAAGAATACTATGTTATTTGCATATCAAAGAGAAATTTCTGCCATAATGTAAGCAAGACCACCACTGGAATCATAAAACAACTGGCTTAGATTTAATTGGTTGTTATTTAATTTCTCTAAGTTTTATTTATTCATCTAAAAACAGAGATATAATATGTGTATTGGGGATTTTATACAAATCGTATTTGTATGCATTGCTTAGGTTATAGTAGCTATTATTCTTGAAGTTAATATTGCTGACTTACTTGGTGCTATCTCTGTGCCAGAAACTGCTCATAGGGACTTACATCATCACTTGTTTTCCATGACTAGGAGTCACTGCCCTTTCTCAAAATTTCTCAGAATCAGACATCTGGAATTTAAATAATGACCTTCAAGATGTTTACAGTTTATGTGACCTGAGTCATGCATATGTTAAATTTGACTCAAAAACCAGTTTTGTGAAACCATATCTTTAACATTTAGTAAGTGATAGAACCCAGTCTTTTTGAATTATTTTTTTTAAAGAAAAACAAAAACAGATGCTTTGAGAAATCCATGCATGTGAGAAATATTATTCATTCTGAAACAAAAATTAGCACCCTCATTGAGATCTCTATCCCTTATTAGCCCAGCTGCTCTGTGGACCAAAGAACCCTTCCTGGGTGATTTGTACCTTCTCCTGGAGTAATGGAGTCTCGTATCAACACCTGGTACCACCTGCTCTTGTAATGCCAAATGGCTTTGCAAGCTCCTTGACTTTCAATGAGAAGATAAAATGATAGTGTGCAGCCGGGAGAACATATTAGGGGGATGTGGTGGCAGGAAGAGGAATAAATTAAAGCTGTCTCCGCTCTATGCCCTTAGGTAACAACAGGCTTAAGCGATTTAAAATGTTGAACTTTGGGTCAGCTGGGCAATCAAATAAGCAGCCAAAGGATGGGGAGGGAATTTGATGACAGATATTTGAGGCTCAATTGTCAAGAGAGTTCAGGAACTTTACCACGGGGCCAGGGTCAGGTTGGTTTAATGTGAACATTCCTGATAACCCAAAAAGATTCTTCTAGCACATCAGTAAGTAGTAAATATGATTTAAAAATAAGGCCTATTTCCCTCTTCACTGGGCTTTTATTTAAATATATACCTTAGAAGATGGAAAACAGTTGCTAATGCTGAAATGTTTTCTTACGGAATACTTCTTACCACTTTGAATAAAATATTAATTTCACAGTGAGCAAGTCACAGAAGTCAAGAGAAAATCATATGGTCTATGTAAAAAGAAAACACATGAACTTCGTGCTTTCTAGGCTTCTGAACAGTTTCTTTAAGGCAGAAGAAACTTTCAGGCAATAGCTTCTCTAACTTCAGCTCGCTATACTTTCATGCCCCCTGTTGTGGTTTGGAACTTTAATGTTCCCCCAAAGTTCAAGTTTTGAAAGCTTGGTCCCCAATAGAGCAAGGTTCAGAGGTGAGGGTTTCAGCTGTAACCTCATCAGCAGATTAATCCACTTGATGGATTCATAATCTGAATGGATTACTGGGTGGAAACTGTGGGCAGATGGGATGTGGCTGGGGGATGTAAGCCACTGAGTATGTGACCTGGGACTGTCTTGCCCCTGGCTCTGCTCTCACTCACTCTGCTTTCTGGTTGTCAAGAGCTGAGCAGCTTTCCTCCACTCTTCCTTCCATCATGATGTTCTGCCTGACCCAGAGCAAGGAGGTTAGCTGACCATGGACTGAACCTCTGAAACTGTGATCCCAAAAGAAACCTTTCGTTTGCTAAGTTGTTCTTGTCAGGCGTTTTGGTCACAGCAAGGAAAAGCTGACTAACACATCCCCAAAGAGAGAGAGAGATGGTTGGGGGACCTCAGCTAGTGTTAAAAATATGGTCTGGAGGGGCTACCTGAGACTCCAGACTTGTTCTATAACTTTGTAGCTATTTGACTTCTGTGCTTCAGTTTCTTTATAGGTAAAAAGGAAATAATAATAGTATCCTCCTTATAAGGCTCTTGAGAAGATTAAAATAGCTAATTCATGCAAAGTACTTACCACATGGCACTTTGTTGGAAATTTATGTTGATCTTGTTACTCCCATTCATTTTGACTTCCTTTAAAAATCTCCATTTTCCATAAATGCCGAGTATTAACCATCACAACTACTTCAGTGATAATTATAGCTCTATTTATTGGGTTTTCATATCTCATAATCTCATTTATCTTCTCTTGTTTGACTAAAAAAGAGTCTACAATTTTTTTGTGTGTGCGCGTGTGTGTGTGGTACCTGGAATTGAACCCAGATATACTCTACCACTGAGCAATATCCCCAACCCTTTAAATTTTGTTTTGTTTTGTTTTGTTTTGAGACAGGGCTTCAAATATGCAATCCTCATGCTTCAGTCTCTCAAATAGCCAGGATTACAGGGGTGCCACCACCATGCCTAGTCAGAGTTCAGAATTCTTAACATACCATTGAAGCATCTTTATGATTTTCTTTCATTTTTTGGTCTCTCATTTATGTCTGACCTGTGTTACCCCTACAACCCAGGTGGTTTCCACGGGCATACACTTTGCACTGACTGGAAGATAGACATGGCCTCTGTCCACCAACAAACACATATTTGTACTTTAAGATTCAGGTCAGTCATCTACTATTTCAAAACCCATACTCTTTCCACCTGCAGGGTATTTTCTGTAGTAGCTATTATAGTGCTGTGCAAACACCAGGCACCAGCATCTTAAGAGTTTTATTGCACCTTCAGAGTTCCTTTCCTCTTTTATGATTCTCTGGTTCTTTTTCTATGAGCCTGTCAGAATTATGGTGCAAATTAGTCTATATTTTCTGCGACATTATTCTCATTAAATAAGCCTTGTCTTGCAGCACTATCTCCTGGAGGTAAAGACCCTGGTCTCTGCAATCAGGATGTCTGATTACAATCCCAGCTCTAGCTTTATGACACTTTGGCTGACTTGACTTATCTCTTTGACCCTCACAGTCTTCTCCTCTTAAAAAGGTAATAAATAATGCAAACTATATTACAGCATTGTTTGGAGGGTTACATAAGACAATGTTTTTAGAACACCTTATTCTGGTGTGTGGCTTTCTTTGAATGTTCCACAAATGTTAGTTATGATTAATTGTGAAATAAAATAGGTCAAATCCCCCTCCCTACACATGCGTGTGCACACACACACACACACACACACAACATGTAGTAATTCAAAGGTTTACTATACACACAATCTAAATGTATACATTGAAAGCACTAAATATTTGGTGAAGGAATAAGTCTTGTCATGCAAAATATACTTTAAAAACACAAAAGCATGTCTCTCAAAAATGCCCATGTTTAAAATAAAGGGATTATTTCTGCAAATCCCCCATTAATGAAACAGATATACAAGAATACAAAGAAAATTGAAATTCCTTGAATCCCTAACATCTTTTTGCTCTGTTCCTTCATTCATTAAACAACTATTGAATATCCATTGCACAACTGGCAACAAATCCTTTCCTAGATAAACCATACAATAGCCTTTGGCTAAAAAAACAAAAAAACAACATTCTAAACAATCAATTCAATTCTCTGTGTATAGCTGAATTTTACCCCATTCTTTAATTATAATCCTTATCTGCAGTGTAGGTGCCATGGTCAGTATACTAAGTTCAGTAATGCAGAAGTAAATGGTTTGACAGATTATTTCTTAAAACATGCATAATAAGATCTCAGAGAATGGGGAAGTCTGAATATTTTCTGTGCCACTCCTACTAATTCATGGCTTTATATAAGCAAGTGTATACACGCTTAGCAAGAAATCTATGGCTTACGCTGACAGTCTTTTCTCCAAAACATTTAAAAAGGAAAAATTTATTTTTTTTAGTGTTAGGGTAAGCAAAATACTGATTTATTCTATTTGTATGTGTCCTAATAACTAAATTGCTAGTTCATTTTCCTTTCATTAGCTTGTTTTCAAGTTTTTTTTTTTCCCTTGATAGATAGATCCGTGTACTATTATAGCCAGAGGGCCATTTAAGATACTGCTTTGCACCTGGGAAACCCGTTTAATTACTGGAGCTGTCAAAATGTTTTATTGTAAACAGCTTTTCTGATAGATCCTGTTTCCTCCTATGAACTATCTTCCTCTGATGACAGTTCTTTTTACAGAGGTGCTTAAACTGCAGATGTCAAAATTTAGAAGAAAGAAGTTTTTATGTTTAAGAATACCCATCCTTCTTTTCACAATTGATGAAGACAAATTATATGTTCATATTTTCCAAGCTTATGTATATCATAAAAGACTATTATATTAAAATATTCTTAAAAAATAAATAGAATATTCTATATAAATTATAGTAAAAGTAAATTTTTATCTGAAAATTTTAAGATATTTGAAGATGTACTGTATGTCTACTCAGTGTATTTAGAATGCACTCACACAAAAAGGTCTATATGTTATCAAATTTTATAATTCATTTATGTAAGTGGAATATCACACATAAATAAATCCAGGAACCAAAACAAGTGTCTGTGACACATAAAGGTTTTTTCATGTAACCTCAATCAAATTAAAGGATGTTTTCTTGTCTGCCCTGATTGGACCTTACATTCCAAATCTGTTAAATCCCTTTTATCATTTTAAGAAATTTTATTCTAATTCCGGGGCATGCCATATATTTAGAGTGCTAAGAGCATAAAGAGTTAAGGAAAGTTTTTCTTCTTTATGCAAAGAGGCAGCATTCCAATTCATGAGCTGTCAATTTTCAATTCTGGAATTTTCTCATAGAAATGCAGAGGTGGTTGGTTAGGTGGAGAAATACACTGAAGGCAATATTATGGCTTTTAAAGATCATCAACAGCTAATGGCCATAATTAGAAAAGAATAATTAGCACATTCATTTAAATTAAGCTTTTATCTAAAGTCCTATTGTGAAAGATAATCTTCTTAAATCCTGTGTATTGATAATTGTCATGTGAAAATATGGACAAAACTAACAGTTCCTATGAAATATGTGTAAAATTCAAACAGATGATCTCGTTGCTAGATAGGATAATTGATAAACTAGGGAAACATAATTGTAGTTAAGTCGTTCTTATCATTTCAAATAGAGCTCTAAACCCAGTCTTAAAGAATGAAGTCATTAATAGCCCTTCTCAGCTAAATATTTGAAGAGTCACACATACTTTCTCATATGAATACAGGCATTGAAGTCTATGCTGTTAATGCAGTTCAAAGTTTGCCGTTGTATTGCTCAAAGATGCTGTACTCAAGGTCTGTTGATCAAATGACACAGAACTTGGTCCCTGCTCTAGGTTTTATTCAGTTCACACATAACATACAAACATAACATACAAGTGCACACATGTGCATACACATATATATACATGTGCACACTTTCTTGATGCTTTAAGAATAAGAATTATGTTTTTTTATCTTAACCAATTATTTGGGTCCTGGTATTCAAGGAGTCAAAAATAATCAAGGGTACAGGAAGGTAGGAAGACTGGCAAACTTATAGACAACCACAGGAAAATAGAACAAAGACAGTGACTTGGGGGCAAATATTAGAAAATGGCAGGTGAAAGTATAACAGGTGTTATATTACATACTGTATATGTAGATCAGTAGGTCGAAGTGGTGGTTGCACAACAGAATTACCTAGGAACCTTGAAAAAAACAATGTCCTTGCCTGCACTCTATTCTTATTTAATTTGTTTGATGTGATGTCTGGGCATGAATTTTATCTGAAAGTGCCTCAGGTGAATTGAACATGTAGCCAGAGTTTTAGAGTCATTGATGTAGATTGTGAAAACCTAATACTGGGGAGCCAGATTATAGGATACCCTTTCATATTTGAATTTTCCATAAATAATAAATAATATTGTAACATAAAGAGATCCAAAATATTGTATGAGACATTTACATAAAAATATTCATTTTTTAAAATTCCCATTTAACTGGGCATCCTGTATTTGTATGTGCTGAGGTGTAGGGAGAGATTTACCTTTGAGTTCTGGTAGGTGGAAGGAAGAGGCCTGGCATTTCTTCTTGATGGTGAAAGAGCAGCACTGGGTTTAGCAGGTAAGAAATGGAGTGATCAGATCACACCAAGGATGAAACTTTGTTAGTGGAGCAAATGGCAACTTTAATTTAAGTTTATTTTTTTCTGCACCAGAGTCTCAGTAAATCAAGACTGCAGGGTTTCTAGACCCTATAGAATTCAAGAAAAGTGTATTAAGGAATGCAAAAATGCAATGCCAATAAATATTCCAACACTCAGACTTTGTTCTTGATCATCCACTCACCTCAGTAGAGCCTCTGAATAAAACACATAGTTAGAAAATAGGACAAAACAGAGGAACCGATATTAATTGAGAAATACCTCACACTCTGCGGTACAATGTGGAGTACTAGTGTGCTGTTCTGAACATGTGTGTGTGTGTGTGTGTGTGTGTGTGTGCGTGTGTACACCTGTGTGTCCATGGTGAACAGATGAGGATTTTTGCCCAAAAGTGGTAACTGCAAATAAGTAAAACCCAAACAGGACTGTGGTTACACATTCCCAATCTGAAGAGCCTTATCTAAGATATGGGCATTTTGCTGTAAAGAGCAGGACTAGATATACTTAACTATTCATCAGGAAGAGCAGAAGGAAGAGTCTGGGCACTGTGCCTGAGGAAGAGGTAGGCTGAGTGTCCCTCTGCCATTTCTGGGGCAGGAGAAATCACCTTGGAGTTATACTAAAGAGTTCTGTAAAAAAAGATATGCTGTCCTCTGTGGTTCCCTTCTACTTTCCCTCACATCTCTCCACTTTCATCCAGTTGAGTAGTTGAGTGGATTAACCTTGGCCTGCTTCTGTGGTTGGTTTCTTTTCTACCATGTGAAGGGTTAAAATTCTACTTGCTCTAATTTCTGCCTTTTCTTAATTTTTCCAGAGTTCCTGCTCTAAGTACATAAAACAAAACAACAACAACAACAACAAAAAAAAAAAAAAAAACCTGGGTCTTAAACTGATTGTATTCCTTACTGAATTTCTGAGATTTTTCTTTGAAAGCCCCAACAATAGCTGTCAGTTTAGATGACAAGTTCAGGAGGTTTTTCACCATCACTGAGGTACTCCTCTGCTTCTGAGCAAACCTGGTTCTTGGAGCCAAAGTGTTCCAGACATGGATCTTTTAATTTCCTACTAAATTCCATTGAGTTCTACTTCTACTTCCACCCAACTTTATGACTCACACTTGGTATAATAAGATCCCCCCATCTATCTTTATTTGTTCAGCATTTAACTCTGTCACACTCACTGTTTCTAAAACCACAATTACAATAGAAGATTTAGTGAATGCTCTCTTAGGACTTTGATGAGGAAAGAGAGAGACAAGAGGACCCTGAATATTTTATCCATGTGTGTGTGTGTGTGTGTGTCCTTTTGTTTTGGTTTTATTTTAACTCTCCTACATACAAAATTCTGAAAACCATGATTTATATAATGAATAAATTAAGAGCACATGGTTGGAGTGATTCAGATTGGCTGAGAAAATACACTGGAGTCCCCTGAGGTGAATTTGGCAGGCTGCCTCTGACCAAATATGGTAAAAACAGCCTAAAGCAAGGTAAATAAAGAGAGAATTTAGGGCAACCAACCAGGTAATAGTGCTAGACACTAGAATCCCAAAAACAAAAGAGAAGGAAATGAAACGATAGACTTGCATGACACTGCCATGATTATTTCCTGACGAGCTTCCTTCCCTCTGTTAGTGGGGCTTAATATTTCTTGCGTTTTGCCTGTAATACTGGTCTCAGCTGTGCTGGCAGCTAGAGGCTTACAGTAAACCAGTAGTTCTAATTGTATAATCCGTGGACTGGCAGCATCACCTGGATGTTTGTTAAAAAAAATACAAATTGTTGGTCCCATTCCAGACCTAGTGAATCAGAACCTTTTTCTTTGAAAGCCCCAAGAATAGCTGTCAGTTCAGATGACAAGTTCAGGAGGCTTTTCACCATCACCGAGGTACTCCTCTGCTTCTGAGCAAACCTAGTTCTTGGAGCTACAGGTTTAAATTTTAATGAGCCTTTGGGCTGATTCTGATCTATGCTAAGTTTGATCTAGACATGTATGATTCCTTCCAATCCAAGATCTGTGACCCAGGTTTTGAGGGCATTGGGTACCAATCCTGCTATTCTCTTCCATCTTATCTCTAATGATTCCAGAGAAAGAAACACGGGCACGGAGGACAGAGCTGTACACAGTATTAAGAGCTGGGGCTTTGGCTACAACTCCAAGGTCTCTTTCCACTGTCCCCACGTGGTAGGAATTACAAGAGAGTTGATGGGATGGCCACTCTCTCTTCAGAAGCAGCGGCCTGAATTTTGTTGCCACTTCCATCAAAGAATACAAACATTTACCCCAATGGTTTATAACTCTGCAGGCAATTCCATCATCACACCCAGAAAAAGTCCTGGTTTGACTAATACTAGAGCTGCCTTTCTAGTCCTTGAATGACTGTGAAGGGAGAAACCGGGCATGACTCCCCCAAAGCAGCAGTGCTCTGGCTTCCGTTAGCACAGGAATCCTTGGGGTCACTTCTACACACAGGCAGGCCTGAGAGGCTCTGATGCAAGTGGTGTAAGGTGTGGATCACAGGAATCGACACTTCATTAAGAGCTCTTAGAGATGCTTATTTAGTTGCTTCTATGATAAATTTAGAGAACTACTGCTTTACCATGGTAGGTGGCCTTAACACTTTTAGTGTTGTTGATATGTATTATCCATTTCCCAGCTTTCTTAGGTGGACATGTACTTCTCTGAGTAAAAAAACACAGGCAGTTAGTTTTGTAATAATATCCCCACATGTTTTTACAGCAATCGTACACTTCTAAAAGTTCTTTCACATGTTTTTCACTTTCAAATTTTCAAAGTTTTTCACTTTCACTTCTAAAAGTTCTTTTCACATTGCCCCATCTCAAGATAGGGCAAAAACGTGGCATTCCTTTGAGGGTGCCACTTCTTTGATTGAAGTAGTTCCTTAAAAGAATTTTAAGAACATGTATTTGTGGTCATCTACATTGTGTAGGGATTCATGCCATAGATGAAACCAGGCACGATGGGATATGTGTCCAAGGAAAATCCAAAGAATTCTATTTTTCTTAGAATTGAAGTGATTTCTTTTTTCAATAGCACTGGAATCTCAGCTGCTTTCAAAGTGGTGGTCTAAACTGTTGGATTATGTACTTTTTCCATACTTGGAAAAACATGCAGTACAACTTTCACAGCACACTGCCAAATAAATACTAAGAATGTCTATTTGGAAGACAAACTTTTGGCATTTAGAACAGGGTCATAAAAATCAACCAAGAATCCTCTTTGTTTAGGAGTAGAGGAAGACCTCTGAAGGACATAGTTTGATTTTGTAACAATAAAGGATAAAGACATCCTCTAAGGAATTTCCCACTGGGCTGTAGCTAAGCTGCTTTTGCTACAGAAGAGTGTGAACGCAGCCACGGTCGCAGGCCTGATTTCCATAGGAGAAAAGCTCCTCTCTGGTCATAGACCTTGAATCCAAGCCAGCTGTTTTGCAAACATTTCTTATTGATCAGGAAAGAGTTTTAGAAAAAATGAGTAGCTGCTAACACTCCCATACAAGAAATCAAAGCTTCTTTCATGTTGGTACACGAACCTGGGGCTTCATCTCTATGTTACGTGTTATTTAATTAGATTTCAAAGTGCCTACCATGTCGGGAGCAGCAACTTTCTGTACAGTTTTAAACATGCAACACATTAGGAGAATCCAAGACAGAATCTCTCAAATACTAAGTAGCTGATACTATGTAGAACTATAATTGTGGTTAATTCTCCTATTTTTATCTGGTTATCTCAATTTTACTTGGTATATGACATTGCTGAAACTTCATTTTGGTTCTGTTTAAGTCTTGTCACCAGGTGATTTAAGTAATAGATAAGAATGCGCTAACTTGGAAAGTTCATTCTAACTGAAATGACTGCTGGGGGTAACACTTTTGCCCTTTTGTAAGGAATGGATGCAAGTGTGTCTTACAGAGAACACCTAAGGTACACAGTCATCCTCACACCTGTAACATTTCACTAAAGAGAAAGACAATCACAAAGACCCAAGGAAGGAGCTAGTTGACTATGCTTTTCTTCATTCTCATTTATTTTCTTTTCTGACTTTTCTTCTTTCCAATAATAATAATAAGGGTAAAGAAGGTCAAATTCCTTGTTCCAAGAGGAACTGTGTTCAAGTAAGCCTTAAGGGTTGGAGCTGAAGGCCTTTTTCCAAGGGCTTCTAGAGCAAAACAAAAATTGAAACAAAAGTCCAAAAATACCAAGCTGTGACAGTCCTTGAGTGAGCTCTTTAGACTGCGGCTGTTAGGTTCCACCACTACAAGTGACAGTTAATGCCTGGCCTCAGCTCATGGAACAGCTGGAGGGGCTAAGGGGGCTGTGCTGCACACGCTGTCTGCTCTGTGGGCATCACTGAAAGGATTTGAAGCATAAGAGTTGTGTGTATACTTGCATTAAACTCTCAGTGTTAGCTATAACTATGTCATTTTATGGGTAGATAAGACCTTATGAATTCTCTGCTGTGACCAAGATCCCCCATGGTCCAGATAGAGGAATGACCAATTAAGGTCAAAAGACATGTCCACGGACACACAGCGAATAGACACGGTATTCTCAGGTGCTAAAGAAAATCATCATGTTTTGACACCAGAGAGATTCTGACTGCTTTAAAAATATTAACAGAGGTGAAGTGAGTAAAGCCTGCCATGGTGCACCAAGCTTCCTCCCAGTCCCTGTCCTCCTACTCTCTGTGGATATCACACCTTCCTCTTCCCCATGAGCTTCCCCCCTCCTTCAGTTCTAATTGTTTAAAAAAAATAAAAATAAAAAAAAAACTCTGGCTAATCCCCATCCTCCCACTGTATCTCTCAGCCTCTCCCCAACTCAGAGGCCTATGATAGCACCAGCTCAGGAATAGAGAGGAATCAAGAGTATCGACGCTTACATCATTTGGCAAGAGTTGTTAGAGCTTTGACATTTTGATAGATTATTTCAAGTGTACCCACTAGCAGTGTCTGCATCATAAATGTCCTGCCTTACAATGAAGATGAACCATAAAAGAAAAAAAATCCAAGAATTCTGGAAGAGAGATTTTACACATTAACTTCTGACCATACCATTACCGGTCGATGTGTCTGTTGGCTCTTACACACCCTTCCAACTATGTCAGCCACAACTGTCTCTTGCTCTGTCTCACAACTGCAGGTATAGCTTTGAGTGGCTTCCAGTCAACATCACACAGGTGAAAGCTACTGGCAAAGTCTCTCTGCAGTCCCTCAAGTCCTATCTCTCTCTTTACTGTCCCAGGGTTTTCCTGTGACTACTGATAGAGAAGGTCCATACCACCCATGCTTGGTATCCAAACACACACACCTCAACAGTGGGACAAGCTTTCACCAGTGGGAAATGGGAGCTAGTAAAAGCTTCTTCATCCTCCTCTTTCCTCTCTACCCTACAGAGATGGTGATGAAATACAGTTTTTTTTCTGGCTCTTTGGGGGTCAGGCTGCTGAGTCAGGTGATCTGGCTAGCTTGTTTAGACTACTGCTTTCCCTCCTTCCTGTTCCACCACTCTTGGATCTCACTTCTGTTCTCTGAATTTGCACTCCCTAATAAAATATCAGCACTTACACCAGCTTTCTAGGTATTCGGTCTGAACACACATTGGATGTAAACTTTGTTTTATTTGAATCTCAAAATGACATGAGGAAATATTGTGTGCATTGTAAGCGATAGCAACTAATCTAAAGGACATTAAAAAATTTCAATCCTAAATTAACCAAGATTTGGGGTGTTAATGACTTCCACAGGCTCATTCTCAAAAGGGGTTCTACCCTATCTGTAAACTCCATTTCTTTTATATAACGAAGACACATACAAATAAGAATGAAAGGAAAAATAACATTTGAAAAACACTTTAAATTTATGTCCCTTATGTTTTCCATCTAATTTAAGGAGTTGAGTTTATTTGCGATAAGAGCAACACATCAGGTGTTCAATTTTAAAGTAGATGGGGTTCTACTCAATAGCTCTAAGAAATTTTGAGTTAAAGTTAAAATGATTTTTTATTTTTTGTATGACTTACCAAAGAATCTTCGATAAACACCACAACTACAGATTTTTTTTTGTATGTGCCAATATATCAATGTGGATCCAATGTTAGACAACAGTGAGAACAGTCCTTGCTCTCAAGTTGTTTTTATCCCATTGAAGGAAGATCAGCATCTTTCTTCACTAACTGAATCCAATCATTAATCCAGTCACTAACCCTGTGATTGTGTACATGACTGAAAACTTTCGACTCTCAACAATGCTATACAAAGGAACTATAAGGTGCATGAGAGTCTAATGAGGATTGTGAATATCTAAGGATGAAAATATATGTGATATTTACAAACATAAATTGATTACCAATCATTTCTCAAGGAAGCATTTGTTTTTGGAGTTGCTGGATTATAAACGCATTCATATTTGGAGATGACATCAAAGCAATTTCAAAGTTTTGATCATGATGATTTTTAACTGCTGTGTCATCTGAAAGGAGAAGTTTGAGCTCACTGATCTTCAGTGACTTTTCTGACTATATACATATTATATACTAGAATAATTCTAACTAAATTATTTAGAAATCTGAATATATTGTTTGAAATTTCTTCAGGACCCAACTGCTGTTTCTTCTTTCTTTACTGCTAATCTAATTGCTAATTACTCCTTCCATATGAATAACATGGGGAATGGAAACCACAAATTCTACATTGGGAAATTCTGCTACTTATTGATAACTCTTGCCAGAAGAGAGATTAAAGCTATTTTACTCCTCAGCCTAAAAATATGGCATAATTCAACAGAAGAATCTTGTGTTCAAAGAATAAGGTTTAATGTCAAAAAAATGTTTGAGATGGAGAATTAGTCAATGTTTTCTTTGGTTACCACCAGGGGCAATAATTGAGTTGATGAAGAAAAAGTTCTCTATATAATGTACTTAGATTTCAAATAACACCAAAAGATTAAAAAGATTTCAAAAAAATCAATTTAAATTAATATAGATATCTATTTTAAATGACATTTTCCAGCTAACCTTTATATGAATAATAATTGATATATTGACACATACCAAAAAAAAAAAAAGATCTTGTAGTTGTGGTGTTTATCAAAGACTCTTTGGTAAGTTGTACAAAAAATAGAAAACAGAAGAATCCAGCCTTCTGTTTCTTGTTTGTCTCTTCCTCAAAAAAATCTTTACTGCATGCTGTGTATGTATAATCTACCTTGGGTAATATGGATTTAATAAGACATACTTCCTTAAGGGCAGTACTTGGAAAGCTCTTACCACAATTTGCCATTTAGATCACATACATCTGGTGCTATTTTGACCAAGCAATTACATATAGTTTCTTTCATAATTTCTAGGGAAAAATAATAATCAGACAAATTGAAGCTCTGTTCAAATTAGCTTTTAAATTTCTCCCAATTGAGTGAGTTGAGCAAATACGTCTGTAAGCATTTCTTTCTTAGATCTACATAAAACTTTCTCATCCATTTTTCATTATCAAGAAATGTCTTTTTCTATGTCCAAGAGTCAAGTTTAATGTTAACATTCTAACATTAGTCCAATATGCCACTCTACAAATTGTATAAACATATTTCTCCCTCAATATTACACATCAGAAGATCCATTAAACCCGGCACTACCATAGGTGAATTTCAGAACTTTTGTCAATTCATCCAATCACCATTAACTTTTGTGTACGTTTTTACATAAAAATCACATAATCTGTATATATCATAACATTAAGAATCAAATGAATAATCTATGTGAAAATGTTCTGAAGTATAAAATAACTTTATATATATGAGATACTGTTCTTGTTGACCTCTAAAGCTTCATTTTATTACGCTAAATGTATAGAAATTAACATGATTTTTATTAGACACTAGAGAAATATATAAAACTTATCTACATCGGTGTTTTTCAATTTATAAAAACTGACTATAAAACATACAAATTAATTATGAATCTAAGACAAATTAAATACTATGTCCTATAAGCAAGAAGTATAATAGCTGTTTAAAAAAGAAATAATCATTGTAAGTTGGAATAACCAGAGAGATCTTCATGGACTTACCTAGGCAATGAGAAATCAATATATTTGAGTAAATGAAGAGGATTTGAATAAATGGAGAGCAAAAGAGCAAGATTCAGAAAGCACTCCGCAGGGGCAACAGCAAGAGCAAAAGGCTGAAATGTCACAATGAATGGACAGCTTCTCAGGTGACCGGACAGATCCTATTAAAAAAAAAAAATTTAAAGTGCTATCATTATTTTATACGAATTTCAATTCCTACATTCTTTTACTTCAATGAATATGTGGAAGAATTCAGGACCAACTGATCATTAAGGAATACATTATTCTCAAATATTTACTACTTCCCCCTCTCTCTTGTTCTTCTTCCATCAAAAGCAGTGTAGACCACTATTGGCAGCCTGTCAACGTGCATGAGCCTGTCATTCCACTAATTAATATGTCTACAGCTTGAAAGGCAATGATAGAAATGACAATCTGATGTTTCAGATTTAATCTCTGATAGCCACTTCCCCCAAAACAACTTGCAGAATTTATAAATCAACAGTAAAATCTGTTCATTATATTCAAATCAAACACAATATGGTGGTGACTCTGATTTATTTGATTTATAGTACACTTGTTTGTTTGACCAGAGCAATTCTAAGAGTAAGGCAAACAAATATTCAGGAAAAGAGGAAATATAAAGAGAGTGTTTTGTCATGGTGATGTTTGGAATTTTCACATTACTGAAGGCAATTATGGAATCATGTTTTGTCTATAAAATTAGTCATGATTATCTCAGAAACTTAGGGAAAAATATGCACATGGCATGCTGGGGAACCTTCGAAATGTGTTCCTGCAAACATTCTTCCCTAGTGGAAGATAGCTCACCCATGTGCTCCTCTCCTTTAAAGAGTTCAGTTATCCCTGATGAGGAAGTCTCATCACTGAAGGATGAATCTCCAAGTATTCACGATGATATTGAATCACTCTTTCACTGCCTTTCTCTGTATCCCTACTGGTTTTAAACCACCACTGAGATAATTTTCATTAAGCAAAGACTTCATCTTGAGCTAATTTTACCTTTGTAATCTCTGTATCCCAGTACCCATTGATATGTTCGCTCAGTAAATTTTTTTGTAGTATCTGTGATGTTCCAAGTGCTTTCCAGGGACCAATAATATTGCACCTGGTTTTGGAAAACCAGAAGTCACTGTGATAGTTTGGACATGAAGTGTCCCCCAAAAGCTAGGTATGATGCAATGTGAGAATGTTCAGAGGACTGATCCACTGATATGAAGGTAAGCAGGTAAGGTATGGCTGGAGGAGGTAGATCCCTGGGGGCATGCCTTTGGGCTTTATATTTTGTACTTAGTGAGATGAGCTCACTCTGCTTTATGGCTGTCATGAACTGAGTAGCTCTCATCTACCACACACTTCAGCCATGATGTTCTGCTTCCCCTCAGGCCCAGAGCTATAGAGTCCACCATCTATGCACTGAGTCTCTGAAACCATGAGCCAAATTATTTTTTTTTCTCCTTTAAATTGTTTTTGTTGTGTCTTTTGATCACAACAATCCAAAGCTAACTAAAACACTGCACTTGCAAGTTATTCCATTTCTCTCTTTGTTAAGGCATCTTGTTTTATTATATGCCATCTTCTTAACTTTGTTCAAGCACTAGATTTTCTTTAAAGCCTCTATTTCATTGAAATCCTAGCCAGGATATACCAAGTCCCTCTCCACGGAACTCATGCTATTTCAAGTTTAGCATGGAGTAGTTGGGGATGGGTGTGGAGAGGGAGGATGCAGAATCTAGTAGCTGTTCTCTACCATGCTGCCTTCCTCAGTCACACCTCACTCTTGGAACAGGAGAGGATGGGTAGGTGGGACTGGTGTCCTACTTTCCACTGACTCATAATAACTACATCTTACTCACGGATTAAACATCAGTGCTAGCTTCTTTATCACAGGCAAACAAAAGACTTCAATGAATGGACAAAATACTTTCTCACCACAAGGAGATTTGCCTTTGAATGCAGTAGAGGATTTCCAAGCCACAGTATTAACATATTAAGGCTATGCCAAACCCAACTTGCCCTCATAATAAACTGTAGCTCTAAGGAAGAGTGCTGCTATAAGAAGGAAATGATTATTCCAGTGTCACAAAGCCTTTTACCTGAGCTGCAAATAAAAGGTCGAATCTCAGTGAAGTCATGAGCATTATAGCAATTTTACTCTTCAGGGTGTGTGTGTGTGCACATGCTGTTTTCATTGCCTGGAAGTTCTACTGCTCAATACTTGGAGAACCTAAATTAAATGTTACATGATGTTAGATGAAGGTTTTTATGCTCTAGCTAAGGTAGAACAATGTTTCCTGTTCTGTTCGTCCATTACATAGATTCATCAGACACACTTTCATTGGAACACTGATGATTTGTTTTAATGTTCACTTCAACTCAGTATTAAGCTCCTTTAGAACAAAGGCATCTTTGTTTCTTCAGTGCCAGGCTAACATCAGGACCCAGTACTTGTTTGTGAAATGAGCATGGTCACATGAAGTATGGAACATTAAACCGACAAGGGATAGGAAGTCAAAACCATTTGTCCCTGTCCCCCTTGACTATACCAGCTCTGAAGAGGTGAGAGTAACTATCACTATGTATCCCATTCATGTTGATAGTATCAATTCTGGATAAAATGGATGTCAAGGGCAGCCTTAAAATGAAAAGGTATCCCTTCACTAAGGTAGACATTCGGTAAACATACACTGATTAATCACTCTGTGCCATAAGAGGCAAGATAAATGACACAGTCCCTGCTCTCAAGCAGACAAGAAAATAAATCACTGGGACTGCTGGTACTAAGTATTGAGCATTGGGATAAGAGAGGCACCTCATCCACCCTGGGTGAGTCACAGTGGCTTCTTGAAGGTTATGTCCAATGCCCTTGAAAGATAAGGAGGACCGAAGTGAGAAGAAAGTGGAAAGAGCATTTTAAGTCAATGGAAAAGTCATGTGAATGATCAGTGTTGGGAAAAAAGCCAGCACCTCTGTGGACCTGGAAGTAGTTTGGTACAGTGAGATCTGTGGCCCAAGGAGTAAGACAGAATAGGGAAAAGAGAAGTTCTAACTGCTTACAAGCTAGCAATGGGAAGCAGAAATGCTTGTGAATGAGTCTTTAAAAGTACAAGCCTATTGGGCTCCAGCAGCATATTCTAGCCATGTGGCTATATGACAGTGTTGCCCAAAATGGAATAATCCATCAAATTTGGGAATTTTTTTTTAATTTAGAATAGGTAAACTAATCCTATTTATTAACATTTTAAAAAATTGATTGCATTAAAATCCACAAAGCAGATAAACCAAACATTTTTTGTATAGACGTTAAAAAATAATATTTTAAAAATTTCTTGATAAATGTAGAAGAAACATAATCAAATAGTTTGGAGGGAAACACACTTTGATAAAACAAATTATATATTGTAATTCATGAGTACTTTATACTGACCAGATGTGGCTACAGTCTAACAGAGTTTACTTGTCATGGGTGAGTGATTTGATTTACAACAAAATTAGAGTGTCCATAAGAAACTTTGATAGTAATTTCCTGGGCTGAATTTAATTCAAATTCAGCTTTGTATACTAAATGTTACATTTCTGCTAACTCTAATTCCAATCTTTGTCTTTGGATTCCTAAATCAGCATTGCCTCTTTCTGCAGTACAGCTGTCATTTTCTTAAATCCATGAAAAGAAGACCTCCTTGTTTCTCCGAGAAAAAAATCACAGAACTCGGGAATAGTCTTGTTTCTAAAACAACGCCCCCAAAGCAGAGTACAGAATTTCCAAGAGATATTGTAGTTGTTTCAAAGACAGACAGAACTATAAATCAGGTGTAATCATCAAGCAAACCTCTACATGATCTGTATAAATAAAATCATTCACTATCTGTGTTACAATTTTCAAAAGTCTCAAAACTGTATTTAAAAATTTTAATAGAAAATAAAATAAAGCAAGGAAAATTGTTCGTACCTATTTACATCAAGTGAATTCAGACATTTAAGAAGCTCCTAGAGCAAAACTCTGTGCTAGGTTTCAAATGATTTACAAAGAAAAGCCAAGCACAGCTCCAGTCCCCAAGGAAACTTCAAAGTGTGAGAGCTTATGGATATTCCTCGAGCCAATGTCTCTTGGGTTATCGATGTAAAATGCTTATCCACTGAATAAGCACTTCCTCTCAACTCAGGTCAACTCATAAACATATGGAGGCCTTTTGGAAAATACAAGCAGTAGCTATCATGACCTAGAATTAAAATAGGCTGATTTAATGATTTCCAGAGATCATTAGAATGATGTTCAGAAGTTTCCTTTACAGGCAAAAAAATCAAATCACAACAACAACAATACCCTAAGACAAACAAACAAACAAAAAACACCAGAGTTAACAGGCCTATCAGTACATAAAGGGGGTTGGAAATACAGTGAAAAACCAGTGAATTTGTAAATCATTAACATGAGAAAGCAATGCAGAAGAGGGAAGAACAAAATAGAATTATTTTAAATTTAAATATTTCTAACTGGAAGTCCTAGGGTAGTAAATCTATGAGAAATAGTTTACAGGAAAAAAAAATGCTATACATGTTTAGGTCTCAAGATATTTCCAAAATATTAATTCTTGCCACACGCCTGAGATCAGTGGGCATCATTTCTGCTATCGGTGAAGAAAGGTGCCAAGCTGCCTAGGGCTATGCAGCTTGTCACAGTGTGAACTAGGACTAAAATAGGATTTCTGGCTCTCCGGATTTCTGATTTCCAATTCAGCAGACTCGAGCCTTCCACTAGATACTCTGCAAGTTAAGCAGTTCACATATCAGTTTGTGCCAACTGCTTAAATATCCTGTCAACTCTTCAAGTGTTCTAAGTATTTAGTGCCTTGGGATCTAGTATGTCCTCAAGGGCTGGTACCTACTATTGTTTGAAGTTACATGATAGCAAGAGTCCAAGAAGCCATCATTTCTTTAAATATTTCATATTCAAACACTAATGTTAATGTCTTATTGAAAGAAGACTTAATTGGATGTTGGCTGTGGAGGCTTCAGTATATCTTCAGATAGAAAACTAATTTCCAATGTGGATAAGGTAAATCAATATTTACACAGTATCAATACAGTCTGTTTAAAAAAATATATATATAAAGCAGTGGAAGGGGGAAGCCATGGGTACATACATGGGCTCCTGCTGGTGTCGAATTTGTTCTACCTCTTGACACATAACCCCCGTGTACTCCCCATGAAATTGACTGACTGTTTGATTTTGAATACACACAGTCTCTGGTATTTTCTAGTTACTTTTTTTGGTTTTTGGTAAACAATCTTATGCTTCAAAACATGTTTCTTATTGGCATGACTAAAAAACTCTGGAAGATATTAAGAATTTGAAAATTGAACACAGCAAAAGAATGTAAAGAATGTAGAGGGATGGAAGGAAGAAAGAGAAATAATGAGAAAGATGAGGTGGCAAGAAATGTGTATTAAGAAAAGAACCATTCACTTAACAAGTATTTATTGATAAACTACTATTCCTAAGTACCGTTCTAGATACTGAACAAAATATCCTAGAGCTTATATTCTAGCGAATGTGAAAATAGAATAGACAAAAATTGTATCATGTGTTAGGAGGGGTAAATGTTTTGGCTAGGTGGATATTTTAAACAGAATTGGCTTAAAATTTTAAATGACATTAGATTAAACTTAAAACTCGAGGACAGTTTAAAATAGGAATTGTTTAGCCATGACCAGTTACCTACGCAGTAGTACCCAGTTTATAATGAAAGGATTTCCACTGGGTGTTCTTTCAGGCACCATGCCTTTATGTCCAAAGACATAACCTAAAGCAGTCCCTCCTTTATAACAAAACTGCTACCAAGATAACTGAGTTTATAGATATTTCATTGTATAATCTTTGAAGTAGTGACTGTTGCCTTCTCCTCTCATCTCCAAATCCCCATTTTCAAAGACTTGGTACTTTGTTTTTCAATAGCAGTATAAAGAAGAGATCTCCTTGGATAGAGTTAGACTCCAGAATTAGATTGATAACTTTGTATTCACTCCCAGAGCCCTGGAGCTCTATGACAAGTGATTGAGGATTGAAAAGGTGAAGATATGAAATGACAACACAAAGGAGACTCACCAGGGAGAGATGACATACAGATCAGCAGACCATTGAAGTATCTCTCCTAATTTGTTCCAATAATATCCATACAGTCTTAAAGCCACATGTTTCTTATTATTAGTGTGCATCTGAAGATAATTCAGGATTACTTGATTTTTTTTAATATCCAGCTTTACTTAAAACTCTCTCCAAGCAAAATAATGTGCATCACAGAGTCTTTGGCATGACCTCATCCTTTCGTACTTTAGCCCAAAACTTTCCCCAAATTTATACAGTGTCTTGAATCTCTAATATTTGGATTATCAGATGGAACTTCTGGACATTCACTCATATGTTCATTCAATCATTCATTGAATCATTATTCAATCATTCTTCATAATATCAAGAAACTTGTGCTGAGATCTGAAGATCTAGAGAGAAAAGATCCATTTTCTCTAAATTCAGAAAGAAGACAGACAAATACAGTCACATTTAGTAGACTAAATGCTATTATAAAAATAAGCACAGAGTGAAGACAGGAGTTTCTAACTCACTCTTGGTATGGAATGTTTTGCAGGAATTCCTAGAGGAGATGACGCTGTCTTGAGTCTTGAAGTCTAAGTGGTATGTAAGCAGCAAGGAGGTGGGGAGAGGATAGAATATCCCAAGGAGACTTCATGTCTCCCAAAGGAACTTAAGATGCTCAGACTCCAATCATATAGTTATTTTTCAATATTAAATTGTTTTCCTGCTTCCCATTTGTAGAAATCTCTCCCTTTCTCTTTCTCTCTCCTTGACTCTCCCTCTCTTTCTACCTTACTCCTTCTTCTTTTTTTGCAGAACTGGGAATTTAATATAGGGTCACTCTACCACTGAGTCATATGACCAACTATTTCTAGTTTTTTTTTTTTTGTTGTTAGGTTTGGTTTGGTTTAATTTAGAGACAAGGTCTCCCTAAGTTGCCCAGGCTGACTCAAACTTAAGATCCTTTTACTTCAGCTCCTGAGCAGCTGGGATTATAGGCATCTGCAGCTATGCCCAGCTCTTGGATAGGTTCTTGAGCAAGGATATTACTGGTATGGAGAAGAACCACATATCACAAAGTTTTAGGGTTTATTATCTATAAACAAGAAGCGTTTTCTTCAGGGTATGTATAAATAATTACCTTTCATAGCAAGAAAGGTAGGCAGGAGAGGGCATGCCTAGGAAGAAGGTTCAGAAGCTCAGCTGGAGCATACAAAGCACTAGCCTGATCTCAAAAAAAGAGAACAGCTTGATAGAGCACATACTTCCAGGTAGAAAATGGTGTGCCTCCTTGAGCATAAGTAAGGGAATTATTCAAAATATATGAAGGAAACAACTACACGTATTAGACCACACTAAGTTAGCTGAATAATTTTCACTACTTCATGATCTAGAGTTTCTTTCAAATACTCACTAGTTTCATTCTATATTTCGAACGGTCTGGGACTATCTGATTTTGATTAGGAATTGAGAAGTCAAATGCACAATATTCTAGGTCAGGTGAATGATGGAACATTAGGAGGTCATGGGAAAAATGAGGTGTAGTGAAAAAAGAAAAAAAAACATACTTAGCCCCTCATATCTGCAGATTCCACATCTGTGGAGTCCACCAACTCTGGGTTAAAATATTTTGGGAAAAAAAAATTACATCTGTACTGAGACTGTACAGGCTTTTTACTTCTCATTGTTCCATAAACAATGCAGTGTAACAACTACTTACATAGCATTTATGATTTACAAGTTATTGTAAGTAATCTAGAGATGATTTAAGGTATATGGGAGGATATGCACAGATTATATGCAAATACTATGCTCTTTTATAGAAATGACTGAGCATCTGCAGATTTTGGTATTCATGAGGGTCCTAGAACCAATCGCCCAGGATACTGGGGACAACTGAACTGTTGGGAACATTTAAATGCAACAGCTTTGCCCCTTGGTGAGTGCAAAGCAGACAAGCATGATCAGGAGGAGAGAGAAGATTGAAAAAAGTTATATTAGTTGCAGCAAGTGAGGAAAACACTGGGAATAATTCAGAAATCAGACTCTCCCCAAAGAAAGTAAGGGGCTTTGATTGGGAAAACCTAAACGTGTGGGTAGGAAGGGCTAGCCATCTCACCTGGAGGCAAGCATGTTGATGAGCATGCTCAGTAAAGGTTAGGCTTCTTCATACATTGCATGTTCAAAACAAGCCAGACAGGAAGGCCCTGGGCAGGGAATTTATATTATAATGATCAAAGTTTTTTGTAGTTTGCGTAAAAAAGAGTGAGTCAGAGTGACTAGGTGATATTGATATTCTTTTTTTGAAAGGCCTTTAATCTGAAATAAACTAACAGACAAACAACAATAACAAAAGAACGTTGAAGATTCTGTAATGGTCATTTAAAGGGGCAGCTGCCCCCTCACTCAAAGCATACACGATTGTCTCTAAAAATATCTGTCTAGTGGTAAACACTCTTATTCTCAAAATTAAAAATCTTGGCTATAAGAGTGAGGACTTTTGAAATCCAAGGTACTGAATTCATTCTGACACTTCACAACTGGAGGAGCTCAAAGGTTTATTGACAGTGTTCACCATGATCTTACTTCATGTTATAGAGTAACAATGAAAGAAAAAACAAATATTTTGATGGAGCTATTTTTGACCCAAATTTTGCGTACACACTTAGAAAAGAAGAGTAATAGGTGAAGTAAAAGGCACAGGAGATCTCTCACAAATACTACTATTGCTACTTATAGTATTACAAGTTTTATTTTATAAAATGTTCACATGTATTTACTTGCAATAAACCTGGAGGGGTTCTGTCCTTACCTTCAAATTTCTTCACGTTGCACATTGAAGGAAGTGTGCCCTTTTATCCTTCTGCCTTAAGTATGTTTTGTTTTGCTTAAAGGAAGGAGGCTCCACTTATTCCTGCTTCTTAAGAAGGTATTCTTCCTAACCCTTAAGCCCTCTTCCTCTGGGTTTAGCCTGGAGAAGGTCCTGGATTCAGATTCCTGCCGAACACTCCCCTTCCTGCAGGCAACCTGACTGAGGTCAGCTAACTGCTTAAACTGAGGGAAGGGAAACTGGAAGATTGGGGGAGTAGAGAACCAAACACAGGTAGTAATATTTCAGCACAGCACTCAGCCAGGTTACAGAACATGCAGTGTCTACAGGGAGAAAAAAAAACCCTATAGAAAAGTACCTCATAAGAGCCAGGAGTGAAATGATTCCACAGACAATGATAACTACAAATTGTCAAGCATTTCCCTCATCTCTCCCTTTTTGTTATGTGTCTTCCTGGGAGGTTGTATAATTGGGACTGGCGTCAATCAGCCTTTGCACCAACACACCTATTAGGTTGACACAAACATTGCCAGAGAGAGAGAGCGGGAAAGAGAGATACTTTAGAAAACACACTGACATATGTGTTTTGGTGTTTTCTTTTTTTTTTTTTTTAATGAATGGAATTATTTGGATCTGCCCACACTTTGGCATGTAACCTCATTTTTGGTGCCACACATCTTTCAAAAAGAGGACAGTAATTTGCTAGAGGAGATATGGTAATGCAGTGCATGGAAAGCGAGGTGCCTATCTATGTATTAGATCACTTCATGATGGCAGAAGGACATGGAAATTTATGGACTATGGAAGGAATGTCTATGTTTGGATTAATGAAGTCAGATGAAAGCTGTTATAGGTTTCCAAGCACTACCTGGGTTGGAGACAGGAGAAGGGCTGAACCAGAGTAAAGGCAAAGAGCATCCCAACAGCTCTGTTATGGAGAGAGTGCAGAGATGGAGAGCATGTGAAATGAGCTAAGGCCGAGAGCTGACCAGCATCAGCACCTGGAGTGGGAATGTGCCGGAGGCTCCCTGTGGGCTATCCAACCATGAAGGTCCTGTGAGCAGCCAGAGCCAGCAGTGTGAGGTGGGGTAGAAGATCCAGAAAGCCTGCAAGACAAGCAGGAAGATGTAGAGGCCTGAGATCTTCAAAAGACAGAGGCACTGATAATCTTAAAATTACTGAGGAAAGATCATCAATCCAAATAGAAAAACCCCAGGAAAGGACCAGGACCCACACTAAGGAGGCAATCCACCTCATCATAAAACTTAAAAGAAGGTGAAAGGGCAGAGATTTCTGTAATTTAACAAGAAAACAATGATTTAAAAAGAAAAAGAAAAAAAAAAAGAATTTTTACCTCTAGAAAGCAGGGTGACAGGTTTTATTTTTTAAAGTTTTCCCCCTCTCGCGTGTGTACATTTTTCTGTGTCAGTATCTGGCCTTGCATGGCACAGTTGCTCAAAAACTTTAAGGTTGTAAATCTTTTTACTGAGGACTCTGCAGTTTGCTGATCACTACTAGGTAACATGGATACTAAGTGGGTGCTAGAGATCACAAAAACAAAGTCAGAATGGCAATTATCAAGAATACAAGTAACAATAAATGTTTGCAAAGATGTAAGGGAAAAGGTACACTCATATGTTGCTAGTGGGACTGAAAATTGATGCAAACACTCTAGAAAGCAGTATGCAGGTTCCTCAGAAAACTTGGAATAGAACCACCATTTGACCCAGTCATTGCATTCCTCAGCATAGACCCAAAGTACTTAAATTAGCATATTACAGTTACACGCAGCATGTTAATGTTTATAGCAGCTCAGTTCACAGTAGCTAAGCTCTGGAACCAACCTAGGTGCCCTTCAACAGATTAATGTATAAGGAAATTGTGGTACATATACCCAATGGAAGAAGAGTGAAATTATGGCATTTACTGGTAAGTGGAAGGAACTGGAAACTATCATGCTAAGTGAAATAGGCTAGTTCCCAAAAAAAACCAAAGGCTGAAGTGTTCTCTCTAATATGTGGATGCTGAATCACAATAGGTGTAAAGGAGGGAAGAGTGGAGGTTCCCCAGATTGTACAGGAGGGAGTTGGGGGAATGGGAATAGAAAAGACAGGAGAACATATTGTACATAGCTTTCCTATGTTTATATATGAATACACAAACAGTGTCATCATGTACAATCACAAAAATGGGAAGTTATATTCTGTGTATGTATATTATGTCAAAATACATTCTACTGCCATGTATAACTAAGAAAATAATTAAAAAATTGAAAATAATCATGAAGTTCTCTTCCTTTAGATGTAATTGAAGAGGGCTATTATTAGATCCTAAATGTTTCAGGGATTTTGAAGAGGGCAGAGGGAAATAGAGAGATGTTTGTCAAAAGATGCAATTGCATTAAGAAAGGTAGGAATAAGCTCTGAGTAATTCTTGTACAATAAAAATGGTTATAGTTAATAGCCATGTAAGGTATACTAAAAAATTGCTAAAAGTAGATCTTTAAAGTTCTTAACACACACACACACACACACCCACACACACACGCAAACACACATGCATGATAAGAATGAGAGGTGATGAACACGTTTATTAGCTTGATTTAATCATTGCACGATACATACAAATACAAAAACATAATTTGGTACATCAAAAATACATACCATCTTTAATTGGTCAATTAAATTTTAATATAGCTAGAAAATTTTGTCCTACGTTGATTCCAAAGAAGAAAAGAAGAATAAGAGTTCCAGGTTCATAGATGGAGTGTACAAAGTTTCCTACTAGTGTTCCTGAAGCCAGTTAGTGCATGAAGGGAAAGTGCATGGGAACCACAGGAAATGCAAGCTAATGTGCCTTTTGTAATAAAATGCGAAAAGTGCTACACCATTCAGACCACAGCAGCCTCCAAATATTTTTTAACTCCTCCAATTCTATTTCCTTTTCCCCACATATTTGTCCTTCCCACATTTTCCCTATATATGCAGGTCTCCATAAATATATATGGTATTATTTTTAGCAGTGGATGAGTGGATTAAAAAATGTGGCATATATACACAATGGAATTTTACTCAGCAATAAAAGAGAATAAAATCATGTAACTTGCAGGTAAATGGATGGCATTGGAGAAGATAAAGCTAAGTGAAGTTAGTCAATCCCCCAAAAAAAATGCTGAATGTTTTCTCTGATATAAGGAGGCTGACTCAGAGTGGGGTAGGGAGGGAGAGCATGGAAGGATTAGATGAATTCTAGACAGGGAAAAGGGGTGGGAGGGAAAGGGAGGGGGCAGGGAATTAGCAAGGATGGTGGAATGTGATGGACATCAGTATCTAAAGTACATGTATGAAGACACGAATTGGTGTCAACACACTTTATATACAAACAGAGCTATAAAAAATTATGGTATGTATGTGTAATAAGAATTGTAATGCATTCCACTGTCATTTCTTTAAAATCAATTTAAAAATACAAGCATTTTCCTGGAACCCCCAAACAAGATTTTCTGTTTTTGCTCTTCCTTGTTTTCAAGGTTCTCTCCTATTTATATATATTTCTCTTAAATTTAAACATTCTATTTTTAACATAGAGTCACTTTTGATGTCGCACTACCACTAGTTTTAAAGTCCCATGTGCTGATGGGAAAGCCTGGTGCTCACTTTGGCGTGTAAATCCCAGCCTTGGTTTGTGTGTGGGAATACTTACTCCTTGTGTGGGTTAGAAGCTAACCACCATAAGAAACTCCAATCTCCTTTCCCCACACTCTCAAACCAATTTAAATCAGCTTGGAAGCCTTTCCTGTTCTCTACAGAAAGTCTCACTATGGGAGTAACAAACCTTTCATTCGCTCTTGGTGTGTGTAGCAACATAGGTCTAGATAACTGATCCAAATTTTAGGTGGAGGAGTCTGTCCTGCTCCTGGGGGATGACTACAGTATTATCACAGAATATATCACAGTGTTTTTATCCATTTTGTATGTAGTGGGAAATTAATTTCCCCAGAGTTTACTTTTATAAGCTAGAATGCAACAATGAATATTCATGTGCATGTTACCTTATTGCAAAGTGCTGGATTTCCTCCAGGGTTGATCTCTAGAAGTGGGATAACATCAAAAGTTACATTTAGTAGACACTAACTTTCCTCCATAGGGCCAGTTGCCTTCCAAAGTGGTTGTGCTCCTTCAAACTCCTCGACTCCCAGTAGTTACCAGCACCTGTTGCTTCCTATCTTTTTCATACTTTAAAAATTTGTGTTAAATCTAACGGGTATGAAAGATATTTTATTGTGATTTTAATTCGCATCTCCCAGATTACTTAGAATGTTGAACACCTTTTCCTTATTGCTAGGTTTCAAGCTTCTCCTTTTATTAAATGTCTGTTTATTTCCTTCCTCCCTTTTTCTGTTGATTAGATCCTGATTCAAACTAAAATCTGTAAGGCAGTTTTTATGAAGCAATAAAGAATATTTAAAATCTGCTGCAATTCAATAATATTAAGAGATTATTATTGAATATTATGTTTTTAATAAGATTCCTTAGCTTTTAAACATACATAACTCAAATATTTGCAGATGAAATAGTGTGATTTCCAGTTTGGTGGCAGAAGGTTATGTGGGATCTGAATAAGCATGATCAAAATGAATAGTTTAAGATAACTGGTGAATGCCTTGGGGTCCTTATACATTTTTTTCTACTTTTAAAAATACATAATTAAAATAAGATTGAACAATAAAAAGAATAAAGGCACAAATGAAATTTGGTATGATAAAGAGGACATAAGAACAAATACACTGGAGAGTAAAAGTGAATATTATGGCTGTTACTATCATTTAATAAATCTGAAAGTGTAGATGAAAAATAATAATCTTATCCAAACATACATATTTCTTAAACTGATTAGGGAAGAAATAAATAAACTTATAAAACAACTACTGAAGAATATTTAAGAAATCAAAAGATTTCCTGTCCCCTACCAAATAGACCCAGATAGAGATGTTATATGCTAATTTTACTCAAAATTCAAGACATTTTTATTTTTTATAAACTATTTATTTCAGACTCATTTTATAATGCTTGTATAATCTCAATACCACACCAGACCAGGTCTAATTTAAGTGAAGAAAAATTTAAGTAAAGTCACATCTATACTAAATTCAGTATTTTAAAAAATATTTGTCACAAGTGAGTAGGACTCATCTAGGGAATTCTAGGAAGTTTTACCATTTGAAAGTCTATTCATGTAGTACAGCCATTAAAAGAGAAATCACTGATTTAATTTTTTTCAATTGATTTAGAAAAGTTATTTCATAAAATTAAGTTCTTATTTGTGATTTAAAAAATAGGGAATTTAATAACAGAAAGGTCATCTCACACTTAAAAGGGAAAGCTATTTATCAAAAACCCCCAGCAAATATATTCTTTAGAAGTTTTCTAACTAAATTGATACAAGGAAGTTCACCATCTTTGAGTCTATTACATCATACTGAAATGTTGATCAGGCTAATGCAAGTGAGCTCAGAAAATCTGGTACAAAATTAAGCTAAAAAAAATGATAGCATTACCCTATATCAGTAAGAATTAGAGAATGTAATAAAACAAAGATGATATTTACAATAGGGGGAAGCATTTTTCCACACAGACATCTCTCTGTCTAGGCAAATGAGTGTACACACATATAATTTAATATGATTGGGCAGAGCCTGCCTGCCCACCCTGCACCACGACAGCCTGGCATTCTGGAGGAGAGTCACCCTGTGCCCATGTGGAAAGCCACCCCATCCATGCTGGGGTTCCTTATTCACCAAAGCGTGGCTCCATGGCTCAACATTAGGAAACAGGCTTGAGGCTGCCTTGGCCATGAAACTGAAATATTGCCACTTCTATCAAGGGACAACAATAAGAACCTGGTAAGACATCATCAAGGTCCCTGTGGGCCTGGCTGTACCAGAGGTTTCTCTACTAGGGGTTCTAACAGTTACCCTGTTGCTGAGGTGACAGGGAGTCTTGCATGGGGTTGTCTATCTCTTGTTCCTCTTACTAACAGCCAACTTCTCATGATTACTCTCTCACTAGTCATATAATCTAATATCTCCATATTCTCATATCCTACCTCATAAACATCTCAGCCAACCCTCCCAGCCCCCTCCCACCATCAGAAACTGTAAACCATTATGTGAACCTATTGACTATATGATTGAAGATAACCGAACTCATCATTTCTGTTTATAGTGACAAAACTGTAAATGTAAAAATAGAAGCTAACTGACATATGGCTGCACGTTGGGTACATCAAGTGCTATAATATTGCTCTCTCCTTTAAAAGTGAGATATTGGTAACATGTAGGCACTCTATAAGATAATAGGGCAGAAGTTATAAGACCTCAGATCTACACTACAAGAGAGGAAGACACATAGCATGAAAAAACAAGGGAAGAAAGTGCCCCAAACAAACCAAGATACGACAACAATAGAATCCATAGATAGTGCAGTAGGTGAAAGGTCAGAGAAGGAGTTCAGAATATGCATAACTAAAATGATTTGGGAATTAAAGGACAACCTAAGTGAGTAGATAGAGGCAAAAATTGATCACTCCAACAAAGGGATCAGAGGACAAATTCATGCGACCATTGATCATACCAACAAAGAAATAAGAGAGCAAATATAGGTTGCAAGAGATTACTTTAAGAAAGAGATAGAGATACTGAAAACAAATAAATAAACAAAACCCAAATAGAAATCCTCAAAATGAAAAAAAAATAAGCCAATTAAAAAACTAAATAAATAACATCACCAACAGACTAGACTACTTGGAAACAGAACCACAAACAATGAAGGCAAAATATACAATCTTGAAAATAAAGTTGGCCTCACAGTGAAGATGGTAAGAAACCATGAACAGAATATCCAAGAATTATGGGATAACATCAAAAGAACAAATTTAAGATTTGTTGGTATAGAGGAAGGTTCAGAGATTCAAACCAAAGAAATGCACATTCTCTTCAATAAAATAATATCAGAAAATTTCCCAAGCATGAAGAACGAATTGGAAAATCAAATACAAGAGTCCTAGAGGACACCAAATGTACAAAATTACAACAGATCTACACCAAGACACATTTTAATGAAAATGCCTAGCATATGGAATAAGAATAAAATTTTAAAGGCTGCAAGAGAGAAAATTTAGACTACCTATAAGGAAAGACCAATTTAAATCTCAGCAGATTTTTCAACCCAGACTCTCAAAGGTAGGAGATCCTGGAACAACATATTCCAAGCTCTAAAAAATAATGAACACCAACCAAGACACTTATATCCAGCAAAATTAAGCTTCATATTTGATGAAGAAATAAAAACCTTTCATGATAAACAAAAGCTAAAGGAATTTACAGCAAGAAAACCTGCACTACAGAACATTTTTTTGCAAAATATTCCACAAGGAGGAAATGAAAAACAACAATTAAAATCTGCAAAGGGAAGAACTACAATAAAAAAAAGCCAACCAAAGGATAAACAAAGTCAAGCTAAACACCAAAAATAAACAAAAATGAAAAATTGTACTCTATATATGTAATAAGAATTATAATGCATCCCACTGCTGCTGTGTATTTAAAAATTCGATAAAAGATTTTGAAATTATTTTGAAAACTTGTACTCTAATAAAATAGAAAATATTGAAGGCATTGACAAATTTCTAGAGGCATATTATAGGCCTAAACTAAATCAGGATCATATACACATTTAAACAGATCAATTTTAAGCAAGGAAATAGAGGACACTATCAGAAGCTTACCAACCTAGAAAACCCCAGGACTGGATGGATACACAACTGAGTTCTACAAGACCTTTAAAGAAGACCTAAGAGCAATACTTCTCGAACTATTTCATGAAATAGAGAGGGAACACTTTCAAACACATTCTAAGGGGCCAATATCACCCTGATTCCAAAACCAGACAAAGACACATCAAAGAAAGAAAACTTCAGACCAATATTTCTAATGAATATAGGTGCAAAAATTCTCAATAAGATTCTGGAAAATCAAATACAAAACATATCAAAAAGATAGTGCATCATGATCAAGTAGGGTTCATCCCAGGGATGCAAGGATAGTTCAACATACAGAAATCAATAAAAGTAATTCATCAATCAATAGACTCAAAGATAAAAATCGTATGATCACCTCAATAGATGCTTAGAAAGCATTTGATAAAATATAGCATCCCTTTATGTTCAATAATGCTATAAAAACTAGAGATAACAGGAACATACCTCAACATTGTAAAGGCTATCTATGCAAAGCCCCAGGCCCTATCATTCTAAATGAGAAAAATTGAAAGCATTCCCTCTAAAAACTGGAACAAGACAAGGATGATTTCTGTCACCACATAGTTCTTGAAACTCTAGCCAGAGCAATCAGACAGATGAAAGAAATTTAAGGGATACCCATAGAAAAAGAAAAACTCAAATTATCACTATTTGCAGATGATATGATTCTATACCTAGAAGATTCAAAACATTCCACCATAAATCTCCTAGAACTAATAATTGAATTCAGCAAATTAGCTGGATATAAAATCAACACCCATAAATCAAAGGCATTTCTGTTCATCAGTGACAAATCTGCTAAAAGTGACACTAGGAAAACCACCCCATTTACAATAGCCTCAAAAAATAAAATACTTGGGAATAAATTTAAGGAAAGAGATGAAAGATCTCTACAATGAAAACTACAACATGCTAAAGAAAGAAAATTAGAAGATGGAAAGCTCTATCTTGTTCTTTGATAGGCAGAATTAATATTGTCATGACCATACTACCAAAAGACTATACAGATTCAATGCAATCCCAATCAAAATCCCAATGGCATTCCTTATAGAAATATAAAAAGCAATCATGAAATTCATCTTGAAAAATAAGAGACCCTGAATAGCCAAAGAAATCCTTAGCAAGAACAATGAAGCTGGTGGCATTACTATTCCAGATCTAAAACTATACTACAGA
This sequence comes from Ictidomys tridecemlineatus, assembly GCF_052094955.1. NCBI lineage: Eukaryota > Metazoa > Chordata > Mammalia > Rodentia > Sciuridae > Ictidomys > Ictidomys tridecemlineatus. Next base: position 147,914,452 of record NC_135483.1, on the reverse strand, counting down.
GCAATTGTAACAAAAACATCATGGTATTGGCACCAAAATAGACTGGTAGACCAATGGTACAGGATAGAGGACACAGAGTCTATCCCACATAACTTCAGTTATCTTATATTAGACAAGGCACCAAAAACATACATTGGAAAAAAGCTTCTTCAACAAATGGTGCTATGAAAACTGGAAATCCACAAGTAACAAAATGAAATTAAACCTCTATCTCTCACCATGCAAAAACTCAATGCAAAGTGGATCAAGGACCTAGGAATTAAACCAGAGATCTTGCACCTAATGGAAGAAAGTGTAGGCCCAAATCTCCATCATGTTAGATTAGGCCCCAACTTTCTTAATAAAATTTCTATAGCACAAGAATTAAAACCAGCAAAAGAGACAATCTTCTCAGCAAAAGAAACAATCTACGAGGCAAATAGCCTACACAATGGGATCAAATATTTACCACAAGTACGTCAGATAGAGCACTAATCTCTCGGATATATAAAGCTCTCAAAAACCTTAACACCAAAAAACCAAATAACCCAATCAATAAATGGGCCAAGGAACTGAACAGATACTTCTTAGAAGAGAATATACAATCAATCAACAAACATACGAAACAATGTTTATCTCTAGCAATTTCAGAAATGCAAATCAAAACTACTCTAAGATTTCATCTCACTCCAGTCATAATGGCAGCTATCAAGAATACAAACAACCTTAAGTGTTGGCAAGAATGTCGGGGAAAAAGGCACACTCATACATTGCTGGTGGGACTGCAAATTGTTATAGTCAATCTGGAAAGCAGAATGGAGATTCCTTGGAAAACTTGGAATGGAACCACCATTTGACCCAACAATCCCACTCCACAGTTTATACCCAAAAGACTTAAAAACAGCATATGACAGGGACTACAGCCACATCAATGTTTATAGCAGCACAATTCACAGTAGCTAAATTATGGAACCAACCTAGATGCCTTTCAGTAGGTGAATGTATAGGGATACATATACACAATAGAATATTACTCAGCATTAAAAGAAAATAAAATCATGGCATTTGCAGGTAAATGGATGAAGCTGGTGAATAAAATGCTAAGTGAAGTAAGCCAATCCTAAAAATCCAAAGGCCAAATATTTTCTTTGATATGAGGATCTAGACTTATAATGGTGATTGGGGGGCAGAACATGGGAGGAATGGAAGAACTTTACATATGGCAAAGGGGAGGGAGGAAAAGGGAGGGAGCCAGGGGGTAAGAATGTTGGTGGAATGAGTTAGACATCATTATCCTAAGTAAGTGTATAAGACATGAATGGTGTGAAAATACTCTGTACAATCAGTGTCTTGAAAAATTGTGCTCTATATGTGTAATATTAAATGAATTGCATTCTGCCATCATGTAAAACAAATTAGAATAAATAAAAAATTAATATAATTGGGACCTATTGAATATGATCTTGTTTAATTTTTTTTTTACTAATCAACACGTTGTAGAAATATTTACATGTCAGTAAACATAAATATAATCATTCATTTTAAAGAACACATACAGAATTATTTTGTAAAGTTATCCAACAATGCATGTCCCATTAGTTGATATTTAAGTTATTTCAAGATTTATCGACATTATAAATAGCCCTGTGTTGGACATCCATGTTTTATAACCTTTATGGATTTGTCAGAAATATCTTTAGGATAAATATCTACACTCATCATGAACTGTTTCACTAGCTCAAGATATACTTATAACCACGTGTTTACATTTTTCAAATTAATCAATCTAAGCACTGACCACTTCATTAAGAAGATAGCTGGTGTAGCTATTTTGAGAACTTCCCTGCCCATTTTTTCTTTTTAAACATGGTTGAGAAACTAGAGATGTGTTCAGTTCTGCTTGGTAAGTGTTAGACTGAAAGATAACTGGAAAATCTGACATGGCACTATCACTTTGTGTCATTAGCTGCCCCTGTTTTAGGTGTCTCTGCCATCCAAATGTCTCCTCTCTTGGCTCCTCTTTCTCCACTCACCATCACAGTTCTCCTTCTAGTTCTTAGAACAAACCGTGAGCTCTCCTGCTACAGAAAATATACTGCTCCTTCCTGTGTCTGAGTCATTCTCCACTCTCTAAACCCAGCTCTTTACTTGATTAACTTCTAACTACTCTTCCCTCCTTGGACTCAAGTATACCTTTACCAGGAAAGAGTCCCTGCTTACTCATGGGACACCCTGAGACCCATAAAAGAAGGGGCCTTGCCCTGGTTGGCTTCTTTTCTTACAGGAGAAGGCTTTTTATATCAAATACAAACAAACACACAGACACACACACCACACACACATAAAACAACCAGCCCCTCTGTCACTCGCAATCTTATTAATTCGTCAAATCTTTTCTCTGTTCTATGAATGCAATAGAATTTTACACAATGAAGTCTCTTTTCCCAGTAGTGCACAGCATACGCTTATTTTTGTTTCTCTTTGTGTTCCAATTTATGATTTGGAAAATCTCATAAATTAGCACTATATTTGTAAAGCTTACAAACAGTGTGGAGGAACATTTTGCCTTGTTAGAAAGCTCATATATTTTTTCTTTTGCATATATGTAGACCTACATAAACAGAAATAATGATATATACTTTTAATCCTGGTAATTAGATGAATATTAAATATTACATTTTTAACTTTTTATAAATTATTTATTATAATTAGATTTAAAATATAAAAAATTAACTTTACTTATATTTTTAAATATTTGATAATATTTAATCATTTGTTAACACAATTTAATAATAGTATTTGCCTTTTAACATTAATGATGATTCTGAACATTTTATAAGAAAAATACTATTTGGAAAGCACACAAGAATAATAATCCTAACTACTCAATATTTAAAATTTTACTATATTTTATATTTAGTGAAGATATATTCATTTAAATCATGATTATTAACAGAACAAAAATTGCATGAACATTTTGATTTGACAATTCAGTGAGTTTGATAAAAAGAAAATTAAATAAATTTTATAGAATTAATTATATAATAATTTGTGGTATACACAGTATTATTTTTCAGTCATCTAAACACTGCTGGCCTGTCAACAGAACTTCTGGACACATGAAATAATAATCGTCTGATATTTTTCCCTTTCAGTGACCCAAAAAACAAAAACTTTGCACATAATTTTTAGTTTTGTCTTACTGAAAATGTATTTGTCAGTGTATGAAAATGAAAATATCCTAGTTAATAGTTTGCTTGATTGAATTCCTACTTAGATCTGTAGTACCTGGACCTGGGTCCAGTAATTTTGTCCTGAATTTGTAAAGTTTAGGGACAGGCCAATACTCGGGAGTCAGGTTCTTTGTAAAATGCAATCATGGAGTTGATCCTACAGAGTATTTGTTACTTTTAAATTACTCATCTGTTAGTGCAATTTTGTCTGAAACCTCTGTTAGAGTCTAAGCTCCATAATTGGCGGGACCATGGCTATGCACAAATTCTCCCTAACCTAGCTGGCTAGAAGTAGGCACTTACAGGATATTTGGTGAGTGTATAACTAATGACTGTCTGTGTCTTCTTGTGATGAGGTGTCTGCTAACCCAGATTCCTGCTGAAACCACAGTAGAGCTCCATGCTTGTGCTCCATGAGCATGATTCTTGACTATGCAGTCATATGCTCGTGCATTCTTCCCAGCCTCAGATTCCGAGGCTTCCTTGGATGGAAAGGGAGTCTAGTCTCAGAAATATATAGTATTAGAACTATTGATTCTTCCAGAACCCTCAGCTCTTCTGCAGAGCACAAGCTACCAATTTAGAATCTCCTTCTTGGCAGAAATTTATTGTGTCACAGTCTGGAGACTAGAAGTTGAAAAAAAAAAGAGGGTTTTTCTTTGTTGTTATTTTTTAAAGAATTGCATTTTTGGGGGATTTTGAATTTTCAAGACTTTAGATTTTAGTAATTTTGATTTCAGGGTTTCAGCATTCAGGATTATAGAGTTTGAGATTGTGTTTCTTAGGATTATGGTCCAAACCCCCTCAACTTCATATTCTTTCATACATTCTAATTACATTTGGTCTTTTGTATTGTATATATTCTGAAACATCACAAAACATTTATACTTACTGATTATTTAATCTGGAAAATACTTATTCTTTCAGAGCTATCTTTTAGATCTCCATTAGATCTACTTTCTCAAGAAAACTTCCCCTGGATTTTCTGATTATATAAAATTTCCTGACTTTTAGTATCTTCCTGACACAGTATTTTTACTAAAATATTACATTTGTTCATGTCATTTTTTTAAATAATTTCTCTCTCTATAGAACATACTGTATGATGTCAAAAATCACATGAGTATATTTTTACCATTGGATTCCCATCACCTAACTTGGTACCTATTATATAGCAGACTCTCAATAAATTGCTGATTCAAAGACGAATAATACAAAAAGCTACTGTGATTGGTGGACTTGTGTTGTCTCCCCTACCCTGGCCATATACACATATATTATATTATTATTATATATAGTTATTATAATATTATATTATATATTTATATATACCTTAGCACATTATCTTGTACCTTAGCACATTATCTTATTTGAACACAGAACCTTACAAAGGTAAGAACATTAAAATGAGCTCATTAGGGCAAGGAAAATTTGACACAGAGGTAGAGGTAGAGGGAAGAATATATGAAGAAGCATATGTAGAAGATGGCCAGCCACACAAGAACCAATGACAGGTCTAGAACAGGTCCTTCCCTCAGTAGGAACCAATCATACCAGAATTTTAGACTTTAGGAATTTTTATATTTGGGGATTTCAATATTTGGGATTATAACATTCAGGAGTGTGTCTTTCTGGATTGGGATTGGCACTGAGGTTGAGTGATGATGGTATGGGATGGAGACAGGAGTGCTAGCTCACAAAAATCCCCGTATGTACCTTAATTTGTAATAAAGGATCATAAATATGATTATTTGTCATTTTAAAAATATTTCTCTGGCTTTAATAGGGATAGGTGCAAGAGAGGTATAAGATTTGAGGCAAGGCTCTGGCATTAACTCAAGTGAAAGTCATTATGGCTAAGACTAGTTTGATGGGAATAGAAATGGACAAAAAGAACAATTTAGGAAATGATGGAATTTGACATTGGATTGGAAAGGAAAATAAGATAAAGCACAATAGCATAGACTCGATCAATGGTGGTGCCATTGTCTGAACTAGAAAACACTATTTGGGAGAAAATATAAATCAATTCAACTTTAGATTTATTGATTATGTTTTAACTCTGATAAATCTGAGAGGTTAAGTAGACAGTTTGCTATATGGTTCCAGATATCAGAGAAAAGTATCATGAGAGTGAGAAGAGAAGATAACTTTTAGGATTAAAATTTGGGCAACTTTGAATTTTAATGATTTATTAAAATAGAATTGGTGTTGATACAGGTAGATTTCATATTTAAAGTAAGGCATGTTTGAAAGTGAGGCATTGCTCAGCAAATGACTCAATATTTTTCGTTAAAAAGGTGGTGAGATAATTTGCTAAAATAAAGAGAATGAGTCAGTGAGGGGGATTGGATTTTAAGGAAAGTGCAATTCATTTAAATAGTTATTATTGAAAGGGAAAAAGTTTATTAGAGGCAAGTAATTGAAAAGTATTGAAGGTCAATTTGAGATTGATCATTATTAAATTATAGAAAATGTATCTGCTCTGTTTTGTAGGAGTAAAGATGAGACCATCCAAAGGATGTTTATTTCACAGTTACAGAGACAAACTGAATCAGAAAATACCAGCTCTACTATTTATTCTGGCATAAACAAAATAGCCTTCTTTGCTTACATTTTCCTAGACACTTAATATGTTTCTCTAGGCAAAATGTTAACTCATTCAACTTGAAAGTGAATTTTCATACATAAAATTTACGTATATTTATACATTTATTTATACAAATATATGCATGTTATCCTTATGATATTTGATAAATTATGTTTTTATTTGACCATATGTCTTTGTGGGTTTAAATTCACTCTTGCTAATAACATGAATTTGAAGCAACAATATGCTTTTGTTCTTATCAATGTGACTACTCTTTAAATAAACATTCTCCAATATGTTGGAGTTGATTTGGTTTAGAAAACTGACTTGTTGAAAATCAAATTATTTCAAAATCCACATCTAGACATTTTAACAAATTTATAGCTTTGGTGAACATAAAAATCACACTATAGAGCAAACTAAGAGAAACTAGCACTTTATCTTGAAAATGAATTAAGGTGCTTTAAAATTGATATGTTATTCATTTTTGATAGGTAATAATCAGTTAAATTGATGTGTCACCTTTTACTTTTGAGCATGTTCATTTAACAACATTCATCTCCATCTACAAAATAAAAACAAGATAATGCAAAGTTTGATAAATTCTTACTGTTATTTGTGCATTGGATTCTTTGCAGAAAGCAGATGCTTAAGCACATATAATGTTTTGGTTATTCATCAAAATGGAATATTGAAAATATAGCCATATTATAATCATTTTCTTTTATATATCTGATTCTTACATTTTAAAATGAGCCAAGCTGAATTCTTTGAGATATAATGTTGAGAAATTGTGTTTTTAGAAAAAAGAATTTGCATTTAGACTATATTTATTATTTGTGGAGGAAATGTCCCTTATGGCAAATTTATTTTCCAATAAAAATTGGATTGAAGGTAATTAACAAGTGTTTGTTGACTAAATCTATTTTACAGCATTATATTTTCACTGATAAATTTAGTTATTATTTTTATGATGATCTGATTACTATTTCTGTATGTGGTATAATTTTAGTGGCTTACAAATACTATAGAATGTAGAATATAAAATTAAGGAAATATCCTAGATGATTAAATTGTATAAAAATTTAGAAACAGCCCTAATATAGCTATGCTTATAGAGGCCTTACATAGTTGTGAATCTGTTATTTAGTGCTTATTATTAGATCTCACCAGATAATTAGAAGTCAGTCATGAAATTTAACTTTAGAAAACAGTGTGCCAAAAGAGATTGAATAGTCACCCGTGGTTCAATCTGCTTCTCTCAGGTCATACATTTTAGGTAGGATTAATCACTCATTTTGAAATGAAATACAAAAGATTCTGTAATTGCCATTCCCCATTCTTCTCAGGCAGCGTGTTGTGTTTGTATGGACAGATTTTATGTAAACACTCTAGTAATTGCTGTGATCCAAAGAATAGCCTATGCTGACAGGAATGTGGAGTCCATGAGGCTAGATTTATGGAAACAGGGCAGAAGCTAAAGGTTTAAGGAGAAGGAAATGATTGGTACTTGAGGAGAAGGAAATGTAACCTTAAAGTAATATCTTCATGAACCAGGAGTCATATCAGAATCTTCTTCCACCAAGGGCCTGTGTGATTCCACTCAGGAAAAAAATATTCTGAATAAACACCCAGGCCCTACTCCTCACCACCAATCCTGGTGTAGACTGTGAATGTCCAAACTCCTGTACCCAGGATGTAGAAATTTGCATTGTCTCTAAATAGAGGGTAATTTTGAACTCTTAGTTTAATAGATTAATTTATAATTTCCTTCAGAAACATCCCCAAACACTCAATATACTACAAGTTATTTCCTCTGTTGAAATGTCTTTCTTTAACTACCTCATATGTCATTACTTTGCCCTAAACTCCTTCCAATTTCTTGTCTACCTAGTTCTTCTTCCTCTGCTTTTGAGAAGTTACTGCTATGTTTTCTTTCATTGGTAGTGTCACTTGTCATCTTTTGTCTTCTTTTCCATATTACCTCTCAGTGACCCTAATTCAGTTTAGGCCCTCTCACTTCTCTGTACCCATAACAATCTGTGCAGAACTTCATTATTCCAGTTCTCTTTGTTGGTAGCTGTTCACTCAAACATTCCACCTTGGGATTAGGACTTCTAGATGACAGTAATTCTACCTCATTTTCTTTGTATTCTCAATGCTTTTCATGTCACTTCTCTGAATATTAATAATTTTTCTATCTAAGGTGTATCTGAGATAGAGTGTTGAATGTCTCCAGTCATTCATTGGCACTCCTTATGTGTATTGCATATATTTTCTCCCAATCTTTCATTTGTCTTTTGACTTTGTTTATGATCTCTTTTTTGCTCTACAGAAAATATTATTTGTGAAGTTAAATATGTCAATATTTTCCATACTGGCTTTCATTTAATGTCTCATTTAGGAATATGGTCCCTACATGGGAATGATAAAAGTATTAAAAGAAAATACAGAAAAACATTTTTATTATTCCCATGTAGGGAATATATGCAGGCAGTGTCCATTTTAATTATAGTACCATTTGAGAATTTAAATCTATCTATTTGGCAAGTACTTGGAGAAAAGAAGCTGGGAACTCTTATTATCACAGGGAAAGCATCAATTTTTCTGGGACTCAGAACTTCCGAAGGAATGAAAGCCTAATGAATTGATGGAACTTTGAAATACTCTAAAAATGCAGGATTCTATGGGATATTTTTCACCTTTGGGGAGAAAGTTCATACCTGGGAAAATTCTTTGTTATTTTTATTCCTGAGTTTTTGTGACTTTTGGTGTTATCAAAATATTGCTTTAACATTTATAATTTCTAATAATTGCTGATTTATAGTTATGTTTGATAGGGCTATAATAACACACTACCATAGATAAATATTTATTTTCTTGCAATTCTGGAGTCTACAAATCTGAGAGCAAAACATTGGAATGTTTGATTTCTTCTGAGGCCTCTCTACTCAGATGATAAATGGACATTTTCTTCCTCCAGCTTTCCATAGTCTTCTGTGTGTCCGTGTCTTAATGTTCTAATGTTGTATAAGGACACCAGTCATTTAGCATTAGGACCCAGGTTTATAACCTCATTTTAACTTAATTATTTCTTTAAAGACACTGTCTTCATATACAGTCACATTCTGAGAGACTGGGGGTTATGACTTCAACATATGAATTTTGGGGGACACAAGTCAACTCAAAGTACAGGAATACTATGATAAATCTTTTGTCCAGTGAGCTCGCTAATCTTAACTAATTTTAAAACTTTTCTGCTTTTTTATTTCTTGGGCCTTGTATGTACAAAAGGGCTCTACAACTGAGTTGTGCCTTTTTGAATGCTAATAGGGCAGATGACTACAGGGGGAATCACAGAGAATTGGACTCATTACTGTGTGCTTCTTATCTCACCTGGTTCTCAGCCCCTGTCATCACAGCTCCTGGATCTCCTGATTTGGTCTCTAATTTTGTAAAGTTGTGTTCTGCTGGTATTTGTACCATTTGTGTATGTGTGTGTGTGTGATTCTTAGAGATTAAACCCAGTGTACTCTACCACTAAGCTATACTCTCTCCCTGTTTTAGTCTTTAGGTCTCACTAAGTTGCTGAGGTTGGCCTTGAACTCATGATCTTCTGCTCCAGCCTTTTGAGTAGCTGGGGAAACAGGTGAGCAGAACTTCTCATTTCCTCCCTTTCACTGGGGCCTTGTGTTTGGATTGTCTCTGAATCAGAGTCCAGGTATACAAATGCTTACAGGAGAAAAGCGATTCAAAAATATTAGTTTACCCTCCTATGCTTTTCTTTGGAATCTTGGTTGTTCAGTCTGGGTTACTTTGGTAGCTCTGGAATGCCTCATATATATGTGCATATATTTAAAATTTAAATATACTTGATATTTTGGTATAGGCATCATTTACCTTACCTAGTTAATTCTACTTTGAAGTAAAAGTCTTCAATGAGTGATTCCATTTGACCCTGAAAATTTTTAAATATTTCAAGTAGCAACTTGGTTAATCTAAAAACATGAACTTTTTACTGTAAATAGAACATGAAACTAAGATAATTTCCTTAATTGACAAGTTAAATGTCAATTCTTAAGAGATTTAATTGTTAGCACCATAATAAAACGCATAAGCAATTTATTCTATTTAAAAGGAAACAAAAATTCCCATTTTTAACCCATTAAGTAATTGAATTTTTAGTACATCTATTAAGAAAGAATAAGGAAGTAAAAAAATAGGATTTTCTGGTCCAAATAGGAAAGGGTCTAGAATGCAATTAAACAATTTCTCTTTAATAATGTCCAATAGTTGTATTATAAAGTTTTTAAAGCAGGATATTTACTATATCTAGCACATATTTAGTTATAAATATATCCTTTTATCATTATATATTGGTGCCAATCAGATGAAAAACTATGCATATTATGGCTGAAATACTCTTTGCAATTTAATATGTAGCATTATCCTTGCTAGCAGAAGAAACCAATGTTGCTTCCTTATTAAAATAAATCACCCATTTTATTTTTGTCATTGTTGACACTGATTAATGACCATTATTAAAATTAAATTTATATGTGAAACTAGTTTTTCATTTAGAATTTTGACCATATATATTGTATAACTTTGAAATTAACCAGACATATTTATTGGTAAATCAATGCATATAGATAGCATCATTTTTATTTTAGAAATGGTCTATGGTAGACTAATAATATATATATTTTTTCTTTTTTTAAAAAAATGGTTCTCATTCTACTCATGAAGTTGCTTCAGTTTGCTTTTATTTAAAAGATGTGTTGAAAGTCACAAAATAGGATATTATTATCGAGCTTGGCAATGAAAATCCATAAGGAATCAGCAGTGACTGCTTGTACCAGGGTTTATTAAGCATGCGGGTGTCAGAATTAGAATGCTTATTCTTCTGTTCTGCTTCTACAGTTTATTAGATGTCTGAGTTGTGCAGGTTACTCAACTATCTATACTTCAGTTATCTGTCTATGAAATAAAGATCTAGATACCACCAATATACTCAAGGAGTTGCTGATATAACACATCTGTGGCATTTAGAGTAGTGGCTGGTACACAGTAGCAACAAATAAACGGTAGTTTCTATCATTTTTTATACAGATGAAATGAAATCACAGCAGACTAGGGCCATTTAGAAAGGGCATCAATTCTCTAGAGAGAAGATTGGAACTTTGATGTCGGATATGGAACAAAGTCCCACCTATTTTTATTTGGTGACAGTTATTTGTGTACCACTGAGCTACTATGTTTTCAGCAAGCTTTTCTGTGTTTTCTTCTGCTTCTCCTCTTCCTTCCTTTAAATTGCTCCATCAAACATTTCTTCTTTCCATAATCATCTATCCCTGCTCCTCCACTTACCTTTATTCACCTGCTAACACTCCTATGGATGCCTTCTTTATCTTAAAATTAAACCAAACAAGATTGCATTCACAGTGTCATCTTAGATTCTTTTTTTATTCTCTCCCTCCCTCTTCCCTCTCTTTCTCCCTTCCTTTTTTCCTTCCCTCCTTCCTTCCCTCTCTTTCCCTTTCTCTCTTTTCTCACCATCAGATTTCTCAAAAATGTTGCCTGATGGTTAAACTCTGTCTCTCTGTATCTCTGTCAGTTTCTCTCTCTCTCTCTCTCTCTCTCTCTCTCTCTCTCTCTCTCTCTCTCTCTCTCTCTCTCTCACACACACACACACACACACACACACACACACACACACACACACAAAGAGGTTTTGGTGAAAAAGTTTAAAGCTTAGAAATGCAGAAAATACATGCAATTACGGAAGAGATAAGGTGTATATTTCTGAGCATTGATTTTTCTCAGTGGCATATAATTAAAACATTGATAATGCTCTGGTGAAATAAGTGCATATATTATGGGGTACAATGTGCTACTTCTGTGAATATATAAAGACTATAAACTCAGTTTAAAAAAACTGAATTTAAGATGGTGTCTTAAATTTTCCTTCCAGACCTTCAGAGGCAACTCTCAGCTGAATGAGGCCTGATCCTCCTAATCTTAGTGGATGTTACGACTAAATCTGAGATTCAAAGGATGCCAACCTAATATATTTTTTTTAATTTACTTTTTAGTTTCAGGTGGACACAACATCTTTATTTTACATTTATGTGGTGCAGAGGATTGAATCCAGTGCCTTGTGCATGATAGGCAAGCACTCTACCACTGAGCCAGAACCCCAAATTCAATATTAAACCTTCTTCCAATGGTTTCATGAAATAATGATTTCAGCCTGAATTTTTTTCTTTTGGGGTAATAATTCCATAATTTGCTGTGTATTTATTAGTAATGATTGTTCTGTGAAAAATAATTCTTCTGAGTGTTGATTTTTGACATTTAACAATATGTCTTTGTGATCACTCAATATATAAAGATATTTCTTTCTTTTTCTAGTAACTATGTAATATTTTATTGTGAGAACATACCATGGTTTTTAAAATCAATTCCTTGTTGATAAAGAATATAATCATATAAATTTTTCTTCTATAAACAATAGCAGTGTAGAGCTGGGGATGTTGATCAGTGGTAGAGTATTTGACATGGGTTTGATCCTCAGCACTATGAAAATAAGTAAGAAAATAATAACATCAGTAAATAATGTTGGAAAGTTTTAAAAATTTTTTGCCATATATTTTTGGGAACTGATTCCTAGAAATGATACTGCAAGGTGAAAATATTAATGCATATTATAGAAGATAATAATTTGACCCTCATACATATTATATCTTCTCATTCATTACCCTAATAATGTTTATAGTATTATGGCACTACGGATAATACATTTACTGCTTAACAAAATAACATAATGCAAATGTATCTCTTTTACTAGGCTTTCTTTTACTAAAATTAAAAATTCCATTTTCATATTTTAACTTCTGTTGTCTTCTACAAGGGCAAGTTAATCAATGAGTTCTGTTTTATTCTTGGATCCTTCTGCTTTTGTACTAAAATCTATACATAGCTATTGTCCTGAGATTTTTCTTTACCTCTATTTCTAGAAAATCCCTTTGGCTCTCTGCTCTGTAGGATCTTCCATTCTTAAGACCCAAAACTTCTCTTTGTTAGTGGGACACATCCTCCAGCTTTCTGTGAAAAGGGTCATAGAAATTAAAAATTTTGATAATTTATACGCCTAAGAATGTCTTTATTTTACCCTTTCGCTTGATTGTCTGTCAGGCTGATTATAGTCTATAACAGAAATCAATCTCCCTTATAAATATTAATGGTTTGCTTCAATTCCTCTTGCTTCCAGTATTATTTTTGACTGGTGTGATGCCATTCTGATTCCTGAACCTTCATTTGTTTGGAAGGCCACGATCAGTTCACATGCTAGCCTGGTGAGAAATGAGAGAAAGAACCCACAAGAGTAAGATCTGGCAGAGCTGGCCTTCTCTCCTATGGTGTGTGAGATTAATTATGGAGCCTTGAGCGCTGATGAGGTCCTCTCCTACCCAATGATGTCACATTGATGAGGCTGGACTTCTGAGCTCTGCTTACCTGGTCACTCCTCACTCTGTGTGGGCTGTCTTAATCACAGAACCTCTTCTATGCCTCTGTGAGAGCCAGGGCAGTAAGACAGAGCCACTTGTCTTGTATATATCTTTGCATTGCTTTTTTTGTTGGTTTATTAGAGAATTAAAGTCAAAGAACCTTAAATAGTCATCATGCTTTCCAGTCTTTGAAGCTGAACAACACTCTATGATCTGGCTTTCATACGTTTCTCTTATCTCCAGCATTCTGCATTACAAAATATTTTATCTTAAAGCCCCCGCCACTACCTTCAGCAAGTGAAAGATCATTTCAGTTTTGATTCCTATTTTTTTTTAAGTTATGAAATACAACTTTTTAGTCTGCCCTTTGAAATTCTGTTTTCTCTTTCTGGAACTCTTGCTATTTATTTACTGGTGCAGGAGCTCTACAAGATAGTCTGGATGTTGTATGAATAAAACAGATGCCATCCTTAATCTTTATAGGAATAATAGTCTTGCCATTAAGTTAAAAAGGTCACAATGGTAATGCACTAGTGGTAATGAACAGCTTTCTTAATGAAGTGATATTTGAACTAAGATCTGAAAAATGAGTAGAGGTAAATCAATCAAAAGCAAGGCAGTGGAGGTGAGAGAAAGGACTCCGGGCCAGGAGAACCCACATGCAGAAGGGAAAACGGCACTGAGAACCTGACCAAAAGCTTCACCCAAGGCAGTGAGGAATAGTGAGGATAGTGAGGGAGAGTTCACCTTAAGATCAAGTGGGAGAATTGGATGTGAAAGATCTCAGATGCCTATTAAGAAATGTGTTCTTAATTATGATAGACCTTGGAAGACCTTAAGCAAGAGAGTTACAGAATCAGAGATTACTTAATAAGATTGGATTTACAAAAATAACTCCATTTTTATACTGTGGAGAAATGAACAAGGAAGCAAAGATGATACAGGAAAATAATACATTGCAACAGTCCATGTGAAAGAAAATGGTAATTAGGGGCTGATTATTGTAAAGAGATAAGAGGAAAAGTAGATACATTTAAGAAATTTAAAAGTTAAATCACTGGAATAGAATATTGAATTGACTATGACACGTAGAGAAAGGTAGGGTTCAGTGGATTCTTAGGTTTTGTATTTGGCAAAACTAGATGGATCTTGGTGCCATCTTTTGAGATAAGAATATAAGAAGAAGTCCAGGCTTGGGGGAAAAATTGCAAATTCATTTTAGGTAATTATACTTTGGTGTATGAGATATAAAGGAAGCAACTGAAATATGGTCTGGAACTCCGAAGAGAGTGATAGATTGAACGTTCAAATTTGCCAGATATGTGGATGATAATAAAAGTAAGAGGGGCTGCCAAAGAAAAGTCAGAGTGAGGACAGAATATGCCTGTACTCTTCTTCAAGAAGAAAGAATTCAATGAAAAGTTTAGCCCTGTATAAGGCTAAGATTGCCTTTAAACTTCCAGGCCCTAATATAGAGCCTGACCCCTGGTAAAAATACATGTGATTGAATTCAACAATAACAAGTAGAGAAATGAGCAAGAAAGAGGCAATAACAACAAAGGATAAAAAATTATAGTAAATATCTTTACAATTGTTTTTCTCATGTGCAAACCATTATTGTTGTTACCCTTAAAAAAATCCAAACCCTATCCACTATTCATGATCATACAATAGCATAATTTTATAAAATCTCCTGATATTTCTAAGAAATATCTTCTTTCTTGAAGCATAATGCTTTATTAGTCTCTCTGTTGCAATACTCCTTCCTTCTTTTTACCTTAGCAATTTTTGTTCAGGTCTTATTTCTTCTTCTATACTATAAGGTTTTTTTTGAGGTTAGGAGTTAAGGTTTTTTTAATTTATTTTAATACTTTATATTCTATACAATATTTGCCTAGCACAATGACTGACATAAAGCATATGGCTAATATATGTTTTAATTCATAAATGCATCATCATGCTCAAATATCAGTCTCTGTAACAATCCATTTGCAAAATTCCAGGTCCTAGGATAATATCATATTATCCTAAGAGCAGAGATGCACAAACTTTTGAGAAATCTCACTCTTTTTTGGATATCTGTGATCATGTTCTATATAACCTACCATATTGTTATCTAGAAGAAAGTTGGCTCATGCAATTGTGTTTCAAAATAGATTTGTCCTTAAATAAATACACTATAAGCCAAAATTAAATTTTATTTTCTTTATGTGATCAAGCAACATTAGAAAGGAGTGAGACATTTAGCACTAGTATTCATATTTGTAGTCTCCTGATATTCTAGGTTGATGGTTTTTTGAGGTGTGGGGTATCAGGGATTGAACTCAGGGGCACTTGACCAGTGAGCCACATCCCCAGCCCTATTTTGTATTTTATTTAGAGACAGGGTCTCACTGAGTTGCTTAGTGCCTCACTTTTACTGAGGCTGGCTTTGAACTTGCCATCCTCCTGTCTCAGCATGGAGGGATTACAGATGCTGTAAAATTACAGTGATGGAATTACAGGCTGCTGGGATTACAGGTGTGTGCCATTATGCTTGGAGGTTGATGATTTTTATGAATAATGTTTTGAAGATACCCAAAGGTGAAAGTTTCATAGTTTCCTGCAGGAGATTATGTAACATTAGCCATCTTTATGATTTGTAAATTCCTTATATTGAGGCTAATGTTTTAAATGTTATTATTGCCTAATCCATAGTGAATATTCAAAACCACTAGACAGCACTTTCTTTATACTGTTGAATTATATGAATACAGTCATTAAGTTGTCCCTGCTTAATTTACCTGGAGATTACATACTTTCAAATTTTCTACTATGTGCACCTTATTTTCCATCTTATTATTTAATAAGTCCATAGTTGGCTGTTGCCAGTTTTTACATATCCTTCTTAATTGGTTTTAAAAATATTTTATTCTGGTGCAAGTATCTAGCACCAATATTATAACTTCCTTTCATGTTTTCTAGTAGTATTCAATAATTAACACAATTAATTTGTAAATTTTAAAAGACAGAATTCCTTTGCTAAAATATTTTTATTTATGTCACTTCTGTATTCCTAAACTAAAATATTAAATAGAAGAGTATAAAATTTGCCTTATAAAAATATTTTGAATGAAAAAACATCTTCAAGCAGCATTCCATAATGGAGGTTAATTAAAACTGTATTATTTTTCCCTTAGCTATCAACAAATAGTTTTGGCATAGATTATTGGATTTATAATTAGATGTAATTTGACTTAATTAGTTGTCTATAGCTCTTAATTATGGTATACCTTTTCCCATTATGGCCACTGTAACAGTAGCTTAGGATAAACACTGATGATCCCACTTGCCAGTGGGACTAACTATCCCTTGGGTTATTTGTGTGATAATGAGAATGAGATTTTCAGAAGCGTGACAGACGGTCTAGGCATGAAATACTGTTTTGGCACAGTTCCCTCCATGGTTTTTCAAAAAAAGGTAGCTAATTCTACCAAAAAGAAAAAAAAAGAACAAGAAGTTTTATGCAGATAGTTATTGTTTTAGTCTTTTCTATTGGGAGGAGTCAAATGGAGACTTAGACAGATATTTTTTTAAAAATCCAGAAAGTTAATTTTTATTAGAAATTTCCTGAGATCTCAAATATTAACATGAGTTTTATAAATTTCCTTCACTGAATAAATTAAATCATGCATGTACTTTGAATCCCCTTGGAAATTCCACAGTGCTGTTTTAGACTTACCCTCAAAATGTATTCTTAAAAGGAATACATTATGAAATAATGTGGTATGTCTTGAAGCTAAAAAGAAAGCAATTTGGTATAGTGTTTCCTATGAATAAAGTTGAAGCAATGCCAATTTTCAAGGAAAAAAAATTTTCAAAATGTCAGATAAGAATGGTCCATTGAAGTTAAATATCTCACATGTTAGGTATAGGGACACAGATTCCATATGCTAGAAAAATATTTGGGTATTGAAAATAAAAATGTACACAAAGATTATATTATGGTAATTTGGTACTGCTTCTTAGTCTAAATCATTTTAGTCCATTTCATAATAGCCAATTACAGGTTACTCAAGGGACATGGATCATGCAAATCAGCTCATATTTCACCGAGTGACTGTTTCTCATGTGTTTTGAGCTATTATCTTCATTACAGTGCAGCACATGAATCCAACTCATCTGTACTGTAATTGCTATAAATCAAGCATTCGTTTGCCATTATTTATTACCTACAATAAAGAGTTTTAATAATATTTAGAGGGCACTGCAATAAAAGCAATCATTTACTGTGTCTGCTTACAGGGTCACTCAAGGTTTTCAACAAAAGCCAATGTCATTTCCTAATCTTTTAATATTCATAGGGTAACATCACTCACAAATGGTACATTATGATTTATAAACATTTCCTGGCCAGGAACATAAAAGCATCATTATAATTCTTTCTAGAAACAGCAGTCATCTTCTGTGGGGTAAATGGCAACCTGGGGTACAGAACCCTGTGTTCCAAACCTAATCTTGTTTCTCATTGTTCATGTGCTCTTGATCATACCACTTAAACTCAGTTCTCAACTATAAAATAAGGGCTTGTCCGAGTCCTCTGCAAGGGAAGACATGCATTAGTGTTTGAAAAGATGGTTGCATTTTTTCTTTTCTCACTTCTAGTACCATGACATGATGTTTTAGAATAAGTAGCTTTGGAGAAAAAGACACAGAAAATCTGGCTTCAAATTCTATTTCCATCAGTAGCTACAAGTGTGACTCCTGATAAATGAGTTAATTTCTATGAGCATCTGTCTTTTCTCACACATGATGGAGATAATAAAACTTAGTCTACCTAGTTAAAGGATCTCTGCAAGGATTCCATGAAAACCACTCGTAAATTATAAAACTGAAAAGGACCTACTTGTGAGAAAGGTAGAGGTATTTTTCTTCTGGGACATAATTATAAAATTACATTTTTTCAAAAAAGTTATTTTGCACTTATTTAAGAGGTATAAAAACTAAGATCTAAGACACTTCCAATCAACCACACAATTAATTTTCTATAACAGATCCCTAGTCTTGGACACTTCCAGTGATGGGCAACTCAGTTCTCCTAGTAGTAAAATATTAAATCTGATAGTTCTCTATAATTGAGTGGTAGAATATCTTTTATGAGTCCCAATGGTATTTGAAGACAAGTACCATGTCCTTTCCAAGTCGTATCTTGTTCATATAAAATATTTCTAATAACTTTAGCAATTCTTTATGGAATATGTCTTTAAGGTACTAATATATTTGGGTCAATATATTCTAAAGAGAAACTCAGTTTGCATAAAGTTAATTGAACTCTATTAAATATTGAATATATGCTACATGCCAGAGATGTGATAGGTGCCATGGATACAAAACTGAATAAAGTATTCGTGCCCACAAGGAGTCCTAACTCCAGCCATTCCAACTTTCTTACTTAGAACTAACCATAGAATAATGCAGTCAAATGAAGTGTGCTCATACATATTCTGTGCCAAGCTCTTTGACAGGATCAAGGATTTCAGCAGTGAGCCAGGCAGGAATGGTTTCTGTCCTCACCAGGCTTTTAAATTGGGGGAAATTAAAGACAAGTGTTATTTGTAAATAAGTTTATTAGGTAGGTGCTATGGTATGAGTGTTTTTGTTCGCTCAAAACTCATATACTGAAACCTAATCACAATTCTGGTGATATTAGGAAGTCAAGCCTTTGAGAGGTGATTAGGTCTTAAGAGTAGAGTCCTCATGAATGAGACTAGTGGCTGTTACAGTTTAGATCAGCATGTTCCCCAAAGGCCCATGCATTAAAGTCTTGCTCCTTCACTTAGTTTTTTTAGGGAAGTGGTAGGATCTTTAAGAGTTGGGACATAGTGGGAGATTTTAGGTCACTGGAGTATGACTCTCTGAGGAGGAATTCTGAATGCTGGTCTCTTCCTCTTTCCTCTATTTCACTTCTTGGCTATGAGGTGAATGGTTTTGCTGTGCCTTGTGCTCCCCATCATGTTGTGCTTCCTCACTTTGCCTAAAAGCGATGGGTTCACCCATTCAGACACAGGAAACTCCAAAACGATGAGCCAAAATAAAACTGTTCTCTAAGTTGATTATTTCAGGTATTTTACAGAAAAGAAAGCTGACTAACACAGTGCTGTTATGAAGAGACCCCCAGAGAACTGCTCTTGATGGCTTCTCCCATGGGAGGTACACAAGATGGCTGTCTAGGAAGTGGATCCTTACCAAATCGGACAGGTTTGAACTTCCTAGTCATCATGGACTTCCTAGGATCCAGATGGTAAGAAATAAATTTCTTCTGTAATAAGTCACCCAGTTTATATTTTGTTATAACAACCTGAATGGTCTAAGGCAGAGGAAGAGGAAAGAATGTTTCAGAAAGAAGATGCGTTGCATCCATGAAGGCTGGCACTATTTCTTTCCCTCACCTGCCCCATACTTGGTAAAGTACTTAGAATGTAGAATGCATTCATGTATAACCTGAATAACGAAAGAAACCAAGCAGGTAAGAATTTCTAGAGCATGTGGCATAAGGAGTGAGTCCAGGGAGGTAAACAGGGATCTGTAGCAGATGCTGTCGGAGTCCTGCTCATATCCCTTCATACCTATAGTCCAACTTCCAACTGCCACCATTTCTGTTTCTTGGCCTCAGGGCTTTCTCAGGAAAATTGTGCTGGGGTCCCTTTGACTGCTTCTAAAGTAGACCAGAAGTGCTGAGAAATGAACTCTCCCTTCACCCCAGAGGGATCTTCAACCAAGAGCCTGGTGAGTCTTAGTATCCAAAAACCACAGTTCTCTTGTTCCAACGTGGCTCCCAGACTTTTCCTCAGTGGCCTAATCTGTTATGTTTAGTGGTAATTGCCTGGACAAAACACCCCTATCGGCTTACCTCTCTTCTGCATCTCATTTCCCTAATCCTGTACCAATGTTTCCTTCACCCACCAAATAAACGGCTCAACTCTTTATTTCAGTGTCTATTTCTGAGAAATCCACTTTAAGACCAGGACACATAATGAGAGTCCTTAAAAGCCATATTATGGCCTCAGCTCTTAAAACACAAAGTGCTGTATTAGCAGTATGATTAATTTATCGAGAGCTTTTTTTTTTTTTTCATAATGTTTTCAGCAGTTTTATTTTGCCGAGGTTGAGCTCCAAGTGGAACCCCACTCTCTGCTCCCATCTGTATAACATACTAGAAATAGGAAAGAGAATTACAGCCCCAATTTTGGTATCTCCCCTTGGAACGCAGTTATATTCCCAATTAGAGGAATCTGTCTTCACAAAGACCTCTGGAGTGATTTGGGAGTAAAACAGATATGGGTGATGCTGTGACTTCTAGGAGCGTTTTAACCTGGACACACTCAGCACTCTAAAGGCACCCGGAGATTTTTGTGTCCCATGTGCATGAACTGGGAGTGACACACCAGTTATGAGATATGCAGGCTACTCTGGAGACTAATGGCTCCCAAGAAAGCCTGATCTGAATATACATAGCAACCCCTCTATACACGCTGACAGACGGAGCCTGAGTGCTCTGTACATTTTAATAGTCTGATTATAATTATTGTTCACAACATACTAAGTCAGAGAGGTACATCCTTCTATATCTTCCATCTTGGATGGCAAACTGATCATGGTGGACTGTGGACCACCCAGTGTATCAATCAGTCCCAATATTTCAGACATCCTAAGAGAGGTCAGAATGAGATCATTTACAGGGCCCCAAAGTGCTGTCCTTTATCTATCTGTATTATATGCTAGTATCTTATAAAGCACTGGCTCTACAAAGATCAATGGAATAGTATTTCCAATTGATAACTCCAGCTAATAAATACATAAACATCTAAAGATCATGTAACCATCACCTACTCTTAATTTATAATGAATGGCAATGACCTGAGACAATTTGATTCAACTACAAATGAGAATTTTATGTGTTTCTTAGTATTTCTTTACTTTTCCTTTCTAACATTAATCTCAGCATGAATAAAAGGTGTTATATTAAACAAACTCTTCTATTTTTAACTAATCACAAATAAAGGTGTAAAAGAATTCTAATTACTTCTGAGGTTGTCACAAATTTAGACTTTTAATAAAATCAGCTTTTATTTTTGATATCTATGTTTTGTTGTTATCCACTCTTTATCCTTTCAAGAGCATGACAATCAGATATTTAAGACATTTATAATTGGATTCACTGAAAATCTTCAAATATATATGAATAAAACACTAATATTCTAGGTACTAAGTGTTCTATAACTTTTGAACATAGCCATGAAATATAATTTCCACCAAAAAGTTGACAAACATTTACAACTTGATAACATACCCAGGTTTTCAGTGAAAAATAATTTCTACAGTTATATAATGATCCACTAAGTCCACATTGTAAAAATATGCTAAAGATTAGGAAGAAACACAATAATTTGGCTATACAAGGAAACTTATTAAATTCTTGCTTATATAGGAGATGGGGCTGTAGCTCAGTGGTAGAATGCTTGCCTAGCACATATTAGGTCCTGGGTTAAGTCCTCAGCAGCATATAAAGATAAATAAATAAAATAAAGATATTATATCCATCTACAACTACAAAAATATTTTAAATAATAATTTAAAAAATTCTTAATTATGGTGTCAATTGGGAAAAGTATAAAAAGTTACGTAGAATTGATATTAAAGTTGGTAGTCTAATTGGCATTCTCTTCAACCATTAAGAATGATATTTAAGGACTGGGGATGTGGCTCATGCGGTAGCTCGCTGGCCTGGCATGTGTGCGGCCAGGGTTCATCCTCAGCACCACATACAAACAAAGATGTTATGTCTGCCGAAAACTAAAAAATAAATATTAAAAAATTCTCCCTCTCTCTCTCTCTCTCTCTCTCTTTCTCTTAAAAAAATGATATTTAAACTGGGCACAGTGGTACATATCTGTAATCCCAGAGGCTCAGGAAGTTGAAGTAATATTAGAGAACAATTTCTTTTTATAGGTTACAAGAAAGTATAGGTTTCAATTTTTATAAAATATAACATCTATAGATATATACATATGAAATTTTAAGACAGATATCAAAAGAATAATATGACAAATTTTTATAGGATAGACATTATTAAAGTTAAAAAATTTTCTTCTTCATTTTTTTTACTATAATGAAGACCACACTGTAAAAATAACTAAGCTACTGATTAAAAGTGTCTTTAATGCCATATGATGGAGTTTAAGTTTTTTTTTACCTTGAGGGAATGGGAAAGTACTCCAGGCTTCTTAAGTAGAGATAGAAAATAGTAAAATAAACAGCTGGGAATATATTATCTTAACAGTTGGTACGACATTTTCTCTTTTGTTAAAAATTGTCTTTTTATTTTATTTTTGTGTGAGTGAAGACTTTGATAGACTATTTGAAAGTGGCAGATGAGGTCCTGAAGTTACAGCCTGAAAAAAATATAATTAAACAAAAGAGAAGCAAAATGCAGGGAGATGAGAGAAGAGAGAAGAAAGAGTTGCAATGGGAGAAATAGAAATTGGAGGATATGGCAGAAGGCTAGCATTACAAAAAAATATTTGCTTAGTAAGAGTTTCCAGTGGTGGGGTGACTGAAGTAATTTTAAGTACAAGAATATTGAGTTTTGCATTCTTATTTATTTGTAATGTTGTGAGCTAAATCTGATCTGTCATACCTTCAGCAGACGAGATGTCTAAAGAATTAAATGCTGGAACCATAAATGGAGGTGGGTCTTAATCACACAGACCTGAATCATTACTCCATTTTTCAATTTCTGTGGGACCTTGGGCAAATTACTTAATGAGCTACAATTTTCTGAGTGAACATTTAATAATTGCTTTTTAAAAACTGTTAGCAATTATTATTTATTAACTGCTAACTACATGCCAGACAATTTTCTGATTTTTTTATGGATATTTACTAACTTAACTCTCTTGATAACACTATGGAACTCTAAACTATTTTGTTTATTATCTCAATGTGCCTCAGGTTAGAGAAGTGTGATACATTAAGGTGAAGTAAGTTGTCTGATGTCACATGGCATGGAAGTGAGGGACCTGGGACTTAACCAGCATTCCAATTCCAGAGCATAGGCTTAGCCCAGTCTGCTATACTGCTCCATTGGTTACAAGTTGGGGAAAACTAAATAACATCCAGCACAGATAGAGAGAAGCTCAAAAAATTTTAATTATGTCTCTCCTGCCCCCCCCTCAAATTTTCTTTACATTTATAAAACTTGTTTAGAAAGTCATCAAAAGAAAGTCTGTCAAAGGTATTATGGCTTGCACACAATATTCCTTTTTTGTTTCCCTGACAAAGCAATAAAAGACTGCCATGACCAGGCATGCTGATGTATACCTGTAATTCCAGCATGTCAGGAGGCTGAGTCAGGAGGATTGAAAGTTTGTGGCTGGCCTCAGCAACTTACTAAGACCCTGTCTCTGAAAATAGAAAATCAAAAGAAGTGGGAATGTAGTACAGTGGTAGAACACCCCTGGATTCAATGCCCATTACCAAATAAATAAATAAGTAAATAAAAATAAAACAAAGAAATGGAATTTGACATATCTATTGTTTCCTAGAAAATTCTACCCTTTTTCTCTATTTTAGCATTTTACTTAATATATAGAGCAAGCTCATTTGTGGCCTCTTGAGTTTTAATTCATACATTTATTAAAATAGAGTAAGATCCTTCATTTCATTTGTTCTCCATAGCAAGACTGGCAAGAAAAACATTCTTAACATAATTTCTGGAAACAAGGAAACTGAGTCTCAAAGAAATTACGCCTTGAGCAAGACCATGTGTCTAATGAATCAAGAAATTGTATTAAAAGTTGGGATACCTAGTTCTAGGCCAGGTCTTAACTCTCAACATTTTTTGAAACAATTTTTCAAAATCAGCTAATTATATACACATAGAGAGACAGAGGAAAAATATAATGAACAACCAAATATTTTTGCTACAGATATATAGTACATGGTACATGTATACAAAAATAATCAGTTTGGCAAATGTTCTAAATATTCAGTGTAATGTATTTCAAAGTTAAATATTATTGGGTTGTTTTTATTTAGATAAATCATTCCTATTCACTAGGGTAATTTATTGTAATTATATTTATAATTTCCTGCATATAATTTCTACATATAAAAGAACTGAATCTTTAAAGGCAAACCAACAATGTGGAAGTGAAAAATCAAAGGCCTAGCCATTCATTAAATATACATTTTAATGGCAGTAATCTTTTCCCCCTAACCTCTAACATGTCTGTTCAGCTGAAATCTGAAAGCATTTAAAATTCTTACTTAAGCATAGTTAAAGCCATGAACAAATCTGAAAAGTAAACACACTTTCCACATCTTCAGAATCACTTAATAGCTGACAAATAGGTTCTAGTAGGTCCTATCTTAATTGGTACTTGAACTTTTTGCCTTAAGCTGCTTTGGCTTCTATAATCCTTTCTGTCTTATCAACTGAAATGTCTGACTCCCTTAAAATTTACTACAATATACTGTGGATATGTTTTACATGTTTATAGTTCAGCTTTTTGGACATTTCTACAAATGGATTCAGGCATTGACGCCTGTCATTTGTCACAAACAAATTAGCTTTGAAATTTCCATGTCCCAAGATGCTTAGTTTCTTCAATCTTAAAGTTCACTTACTTTTTAAAAACTCAATCCTTAGATTATACATACCACCTGACAACCAAGTAACCAACCAACCAGAGTGTGATCCTTACATATAAAAATTTACTCATAGCAGCTGCTGGTAGAGAATAGTCTTCATCAGCTCTCAAAAGTTAAACATTTATCTTGTCCAGGTTGCAAGATAACTGGTGTAAGATAAAGAAAAAAAAAACAAGACTTATTCTTTTGCTTTCTCAAGCATTTTCAACTGGTATATTGTTTATATTTATGTGAAGGATGCCATAGAGCAACAGGTCATTAACTATCTCCAGGATCATTCCTCCACACCTTCTGCTTGAGGCCCCATGCCTTTCCGGCTCAGGGCAGTCAGTCCTACTTTCTATTACACCTGGCTCAAGTCCATTCCTGAGGTTTGTCAGGGTGAATGACAGGCTCTCTGATATTCTCAGATGTGGAAGCATCCAATGGGGACCTCTATCATCTATTTCAACCTGTTTATACACAGTGTGTGCTCAGCTGGTTGGAAGTTTGCCTACAGTTTACTCTTGGCCTTAGCCCAGACTTGGGTATTGTGGTGAAATATCAGGCTAAGTGAGAAGCCCACGCGGCACGGGTGATAAGGACCATGTATATCTATACACACAACATTAAGCTGGATGTTGGGGAAACTTGAGACTCCTAGGGCTGACTTATTGAGCCATCATGACCTCAGAAATAATCAGTTAGCCAATTCACCCCAGCCTGGAAGAAAAAAACAAAAACAAAAACTGGCTATTGAAGTTTTAAAAAGTCCATGTGAAAAGAAAATGCTTAGCTGATTGGGTGAAGCTATTCAATGAAATACCTACTAATTATGTTTTAAGTCATTAAAAATCATCAGTGGAAAACAATTTATATAGACCCATTATATATATGCATATATATAATAGATGCTTGCATATAACATACGAGAATCCTTCAGTTTTTAAAAGAGTTCATTTTTTTTTGGTGGTTATGGTAACCCTAATATTTAAAAAAACTCATTTAAGTTATGAAAACATGAACGATTCTTTTCTCTAATTTCAGGTTTAATGATAAAAATTAAACTTTAACATATATTTTTTTTAGATGTTCAAGACAATATGCATCATTTTAATGTAAAGTTAAGTCAGTTGATATGTTTTCCAAAATAGACCCTTAAATACTTTATTTTATGTATTTTTAATTACTTTTCAGTTAATAGGCTTAATATAATGAAAAAGAAATATAATGGCTTTCCTAGCAATTCTAGTCTTTCTAGCAGAAAAATATTTCAATGTTAAGTCATACAATAAAATGTATAGTGAGTCTCTGGTGTGAAGTAATTATTTTTCTAGTCTTTTAAAATTTATTTATTTATTTTAATTTTGAGACAATATCTCCATAGATATCTGAGGTCAGTCTTGAACTTGTGATCCTTCTGCCTCAACCTCCGAGTTAGTGGGATTAAAAGATTGTATTACACCTGGCTCAACTCCATTTTATATTCTGTACTGACATTGGTAATACGTGACTTCCCCATACAACAATAATTTAATGAAACCTTGTACTTTGCTTGAAAAGCAAAAGAAATATTCTCAGACAGTGTTATATAATAAGCTAAGCCATTTACTTTCTAAAATGATTTTAATGCAGGCAAAATATAAGAGTCATCATTTTAGACGAGTGAGATTTATTAAGAGCACAATTCAAAACACTGCACTAGGCTTCTTATATGCTACATTGCTTCCTATCGAGTTTCAATTAATATTTTGAAAGATTTTACTTCATTCTGTAAAAATTTGAAATGTCAGATCCTAGCAGATTTTTTTGTAAAGAAACTATAATATCTTATAAGCCATTTGGTTACAGTTGTCATACATACACATTCAAATTCACAGCATGCACTGAAAATGCTTTTGCTTAAAGTAACACACCACCGAATAGTTTTAAAAATGACTCCTATGTCCATAATTCAGAACAGGTGAAGAAAAAGTTAAACTAACATGAATCTGGACCTATTGATAAATCCTGAATCTCCAATGATTAATATGCTATGCTGCGGCTCAGGAACGTTAGGGGACACTAGTCATTCTTGTAAGTATGTAAGTGAATATTATAAATCAGATAACTACTCCCCCAGGCCCCAAAGAGTAGGTCCTATCTTTAAATTCTGCACACAAGGAGCCACTGCAACAACATGATTATTTTCTTGCCATGGGCTCTGTGCTAACATTAGGTGTGTTATTTTATCTGGGAAATAAGAGAGAGTTAAAGCAGGCATTTATTTCTTTCACCACTCTTATCTTTCCTTCAGTGGAGTTAGCATCTTTTGTTCCTTTCTGTAATTTAGAGTATTTTCAGGAAAAGTTTAAAGAACTGGAGAAAAGAAATTGTAAAGCAAACAAACCAATCTCTCTATAAAAACGCCTTTGTTTCCTACCCATGTTTGTTTAACCAGGCACTCTGAGTGCTATAGATAATTTACAGTGTAGAAGATAGGATAAAAAAATGTATTAATGCACCATCATCCAGGTTACATTACAGTATTATTGGCTTAATACTCATGCCCTAATAAGACAACAAAAATGTCTGCCATTTAACATGTGTGAGAGATTCATTTTTGGTTAAAAAAATATTACAAGACCTTTAAATTTTTGGTGGTCGTTGTACATTTTTATTTATGTGCATGAGGGCTAGTTTCTATGTTTTACCACTGTTATTTGATAGTTTAAAACTGCCTCAAAATTATTATTATCAGGAAAATAACATAGCGACAAACACAAAAGTGTAGATACCAAGATATCAGTCCCAGATGGAATGTGACATTGCTATCCTAAAAGAGATGTGACTTTTAGGAATATCTTCATCACCATTGAAAAGTTTCCTGTTTGTTAAGGCCATTTTATGTGTATACTATCACATAAATGATTCCATGACATAAAATATTACAATTAATCCATTTTGTTCTGAGGAACTGGAGACATTCATTTGGGACTTATGTGAAGTCACATAATTCCAAAATCATCTCCAAACTTTATTTTTTTCCTTTCCTTCTCCCTATTGCATATGGTAAGCAAACCAGAACATGTACAATAGGCACCTGCAAGATGCAATATATATAGTAATTAAGATCATAAGTTGGAGAGCCACACTACCTGGATTCATATCCTAGCTCTGCTACTTGTATAACCAGTAAGTACCTACGTCACCTCACTGCACACAAAGAATCAAGTATCTAGTTCATAAAATTAATGAGGTATTATGTGTGAAGTGCTTAGAACACTCATGGCATATAGGAAGTCCTCGATAAACTAGCTTATTGCATATACAGTCATTCCCTAATCATTGGCCAACTTCTCAGAATGTCTAAAGCACTTGCAGGTTGAGAAAAATGGGTGGCAATCTGTGTTCTCAAAGATATTACACTCTGGTAGAGAGACATGTACATCGCTAAATGTTGACAATAATGGCTATAAAGCAACTGCTGAAGGAGTTTAAAGATGATATTTCACGGAGGAGGTATGTGTATACTAACTTAGAATAGGTGGATTTTGGAATGTGAAGGGAAAGGTGGCTGAATTAATTTTTTACATGAGTTGATAAAACAATAGGACCATCTTAAAATCCCTTCACAAAATTTTCATCTTTCCCTTTTCTAGAGTGGGTTCACTTTTTTGGACAAATACACAGAACATTTTTCTAGATACTAAAGACGAGTCCAAAAGAAAACTCTCTTTTGTAAAGATGAACATTGAGGTCAGGCATTTCAGTGTTCTTATCTCCCACAAATAACAGTTTGTGCGTTTAAATTTATATAAAGCTGTGTAACTATGATTTGATTTTTAAATATTGGAAGGAATAAAACCAATGGCTACAATCTGATTAGGGCCTGGGTGGGATTTTTTTTTTTTAGTAGAATCCTGGTCTTCCCTGGAGAGGAAGAGTTAAATGGCCTGGGTCTCTGTGTCTTCTCTTGAATGCCATGTCTCTATCCTCCTGGTGGCTCCTCTTTACACTTAAACTTGTCTTCTGTCCAGTTGTCTGGAGAGGACAGCAGATACACTCCCAGATATTGTTTGTCTGAAACACATTGTCCTCCCTTCAATCCAGCTGCTCGCTCATCCTCCTGTTTCTTACTCTGTCCAGATCTGTGTCACCATCAACATTATACATGGCTTGTTTCACAGAGCTGGACCTTTTGATGAAAATTTCAAAGTGCCACAAAGGTTGGTGGACTTCCCCCATACCTTTACCCCTGGACTTAACAGTGATTTTGCAACAAATCTCTACGTTTCCCATCTACTTCCTTTACAATTTGCCCTAAATGCTTTGCAGGCAAAACAAATCTAAAGAGTAGCGTTTTTGTTTTTTTTTTTTAACTTCTTTTTAAAAAATTTGTTCTAATTAGTTATACATGACAGTAGAATGCATTTGGACGTATCATACATAAATGGAGTACTTCTCACTTTTCTGGTTGTACATGATGTAGAATCACGCTGGTCATGTAATCATATATGCACACAGGGTCTTAATGTAAGATTCATTATACTATCCTTCCTACCCATATATCCTCTTCCCTTCCTTCACTTCCCTTTGTCTAACTCCAAGTATATTTATTCTTCCCTAACCCCAACCTCCTTATTGTGAATTAGCATCTTCATATCAGAGAAAACCTTTGGTTTTGGGGGACTAGCTTCTTTCACTTAGTATGATATTCTCCAGCTCCATCCATTTACCTGCACATACTGTAATTTTATTCTTGAAAGAGTGGCATTTTCTAGACTGGAGTAGTTTCAGTTTGCCTATTCTCCACAAGACAAGATATTCATTTTGGCTTTCAAGGCTTCCTTAAACCAGATCCCAGCCTGTCTCTAATTCTTACCCTCTCACTGCTCTTATTTTCTAAATGAAATTTCAACATATAATAAAGCAATCACTCTTTTGAATGGCTTCCTTCTCTTTAATGCCTATGTCTCAAAGATCTTCCTATTGGAATTCTCTGATTTTTGAGAACCAACCTCAATAGACACATCTCTGAATCTCTCTAGGAATTCCTTCTTACTGTAAATTGCCATGTCGCTCTGTGTGCATTCTTTTGAGGGGGTATGTTCAGCACATTCTAAATTGTGTTATAATCATGTACATAACATTCTCAATTAGAAGCCACTTGTGTTTTTAAAAATTCACACTTTTTTTTTCCTGTTCCTCCACAACATCTAGCTTAGTGTCTTAGGTAAAAATCTCAACTGATATGTATCATATGAGTGAACACACAAGTAAATAAAACATGGAGAGTGAAAGGATAAGAACAGAAATGTTTCCACAGGCCAAAACTGTATTTCCAAATAGTTTATCTTAATGCAGAGCTGAATTCTCTGTCCTCAGATAATTACATGCAAAGATAAGTGACCTGAATAACAGAAATGGAACAAGTAAGCAGGCTTTTGAAAAAAGAGGGGCATCCAGGATTTTCAGATGAAAGAATAGGTCTTTGAGTGTCATTGAAATGTAATTCAACATGATTCAATTTGTGTATCAAGATAAAAATAATATTTTCATAATAAGTATTTCTGAATTTATAAGATACATTGGTCATAGTCTAGTGTACAATCCTTAAACAGGAGGATAGTAAGACACCATGCCCTGAAATGTCCCCTGTGGTTCCCAGGAACCTGGCCATGTGAGGAGGGCCTAAAGACATGACTGGACCCAAATGTCAAGAATGTCATGAAGAAGGATGTAGATTTTCTCTCCCCTGTGCTGGGAATTAGGATACGTTGATTTTACCCATAGAAAGCTACTTTTCACACATAAGCCAGGACACCTGCTACTTGAGATGTTGGTCGTACAAGTAGCAAATGAAGCTAAGCAATCTAATGCTGATGATATTGATACTTTTGAAACCTCACTTATCAAACCCCTCTCCCTGGTGTGACTGATTTAGAACTGAAAGTACTATGGAAAGGGTATGTGCCACTTGTCCATCCAGCTGCCACTGGATAGAACACCATGAGGACTACCAGACATTCTTTTCTGCGGTGGCATTGTGAGCCACAGGAGGCACTACTTAGAGAAGCCCTGTGAGGGACAGAGGTGCTTCTGTCCAGTTGACCATCTCTGGACCTTTCCTGTAAGCATTTCTCAATAAGCCAATGTGTCACCCACAATCTCCAGGTGTCTTTCTTGGTCTCAACTGGCTGTGAACATTACAGCTTTGAATAACAAAAAAAAAATTTTTAACAATACATAAAAACCATTTTAATTTTTATAGCTTGCTATGAATGCTTGTTGGCTACCTATGAAGAGGTACTTGTAATTGTGGGTAGCAGTCAGTTAAGGTGTATTGTTAAAGTCAAAAGATCCTGTGAACCCAAGTGCTTCCAGGTTCTTCAGCATATAAAATTTCAGAATCACACTTTATCTTGAATTTGCTGTATAAATTTGAAAGAAAAATCGTACAGGAATCACGCCTTTCTTGTACTGACAAACACCCACTCTTTGTACAACCCTATGCCACACACATATTGGATTCTAAGGTTACTGAGGAGGCGGGATGGAAGAGTTGGAATCAGATAATTTCATTCCATTCTAACTGTTTTGAGAGCTAAAATAATCACTTGGAATTTAAATGAAAGCCAACTTTAATGAACTAAACCAATTCTGAATGAAAGTGCTTTCTTTCACATCAAATCTCAAAGCTGAGTATTCATGGATGTTACTGCAAAGATGAAATTTGATTGGCTGAGACACTGAACACTGTTGGAAGTTAGCATTACAGTCACTTGCATCTCAGGTAAGTTGAGGAATTATCAGGCAGAGGTATACTTTGATAAAGCAAAGCAAGACATGATGAACAAATCACTAACACAAGGTTTTGCTAACAAGATTTGAGAGTCATTTAGCTATGCAGTGCACATTCATTGGATTTGAGACTCAGACTCTGAAAGGTAAAGGGAGCTGCACTTTAATGTAACAGGCATCAAATAAAAAATAAGTAACAGGGAAAAGACCTCCCTGCCTTTCCCCAGGTGACCCACCTACATCATGACCTACAAGGCTCTGAATGACCTGGCCCCTGTCTCCCTGTCGAACCTATCCTCCTTGCTCTCCCTCTATACACGGATGCATCCACACCACTTCTGCACATAGAAAGCATGAAATAAATGTTGGTGGAATGAATGAATGAATGCATTGTCCAAGCAATGATTGAAGTTTGATCTCTGGAATCAAGCTGCCTGGATTTCAATTCCAGTTCTATTTATTAACGGTAAGAACTGGAACAAGGCGTTTATTCTCTCACAGAGTGGAGGTGAGGATTAAATGAATTCTTATTTTAAAAAGCTTAAATGAGTTCCTGATACTTGGTAAGTGCTCAATAAATATTAACTATGGATAAGTAGTAGTATTCCATTCTGTAGATAGTAATGTAAGACACAATAAGGCCAATAATTTTGTTTCTGAGATGGTAAAATTTAGACAGAGCTATGATTTAATTCCTGAACTATGTCTCTGTGATTCATTTTCTGGCTATTACACAATGATAAATCAATACTTTATATAAATGAAAACCTGAAGTCAATTTTAAGTTACTTTAATAATATTAAAAGTAGATATATGAATTGCATTCTCCTTCCTGAATGACATCAGACTTTGGACTCTAAACTGAATACTATCTGTTAAAACGTGACATGTTGTAACTCATAATATGCACTCTCATATTAACATCTATTGTCTATTAATAACAAATGCTATTCTTACATGTATTAATGTAATTAATTCTCACACCAGTTTTGAAAGTAGGCATAATTATTATCCCTACTTCTCAGATGAAAAAATTGAGGCCCACAGAGGCCAAGGTCACATAGCTGAGAAGAAGGGACATTTGTATGTGGCTGGTATGGCCCCAGAGTCTGCACCAACTCCTTTCTCTGGACTGCCTTCGGCTCTCTTGCTTCATGCCTCTGGAACAGTAAAAGATGGGTAAGCACTCAGCCTGGTAGTCACCATGATTAGCTCAAAGATAGAAACTGACTTCTGGTATTTATCAGTATGAGTACAGTTTCCAAGAAAAATTATTTTTGTGACTCCAACAGTGGAATGAACCATCTCAAAGTAAATTTTCCTTCCTAGAGACATCTTTGTAATCCATATAAACCCTGCTTAGGCCATCAAAACCTTGGCTGTCTTGGGGATTGTTTCCTCTTAATTGGACTTAAAGTAAGAATAAATTACCCTGCTTGTCATATCACATCAGGCCCAATAAAGCTCAGTAAGTGACTGTGTGCTTCTCTTTTCAGAAGCTCAGCACAATAGATCCTATGCTGATGACACTTTCAATATTTAAATAAAACCAGACCAAGTTTGTGATTGAAGAAGCCGTCATCTTTCATTAGAATGAGAAAATAAATTTTCAGTACTAGGCTACTAACATGTTTGAATGGCTCGATTCATTTTCTAGCAGGTCACGGCCAATATCCACTACAGAGCAGCCTTGTTGAAAACATCCTCTTAAAGAACCTACTTTGTCTTGATGACAAAGAGATGTGTTTTTCCTGTGACAAGAAATGAAAGGGTGGGAGGAAAAAAGAAGAAAAAAACCCTAAACCCTCCACATGTTTAGTTTAGTGACTTGGACCTGTAACAATCTATCCTGTGTGAGCAGAGAAAAGGAAGCCAGGGAAAAAGAAAAGCACAGACCACGATCCGTGAGCACTCTGCTGCATATGGCAGAAGCAACTGCAACTTGGAGAAACCAGTGGCCAGAAGCTATCTGGAACAGAGGGAGACGTCAAATTAGAGTTCGAAGGGGCACGTTCCTCTTTGACCTTGTCGCTTGCTCTGTGTATTTGAATGTCTCACAGATCTTTTCCAAGTATTATGTATAGAAGGGTTTCATTAGATAGTGAAATCACTTTGAACCTGTATAAGATCATTTTTAATCTGAACATAAGATAGAGAATTGGGGAGATTCCTATGTCTGGCATCTTCTTAGAATATGGGATAACGAACAAGGAGCTGCTCCCTGCCACAGAAATTGGAGGTGAGGAACATGATACTGTTTGGTCAATAAAGTAGCAAAACATACATGCTACAATTGCAGCCAGTCATCAGGGAGAGTTAACGGGGAAAATGTGCATGACTTTGTGACCAAACAGCTCGGGAACACATGAAACTCAGGAATACAGAAATGGAATGTGAAGAAGCCCAAGTATCTTGAGATTTAGATGTGTGTTCCCTCATTTATTTTGGAAGAGAATGGTCTATACAAAGGGTGCATAATCACCTAGAGAAGATAAGAGAGGGAAGTCTAAATAGATTTGCATCGTTTCTGAGTCTTGGGAGGGGGTGCACAGACAGATTTTCGTAGATTTTGGCACATTAGCCCCAGAGTTTGATGCATCTGAGGGTTCCAATCAAATAGCATTCACTTGCCTTGTTCTGACACACTTAACTGGCATTCTTTGGCCCACAGGGAGTGAATGCCCTAGGAAGACTGGCATCATACCCAATATACCTATAATTGTATTTTTAAAAATTGGAAATAAATAAACCTGCATTCTGGTAGGACTTCAGAGGGTAAATGTATCAATTGGCTAGCTCAAGTATTCCAGACCACCTCATAATTGTATCTCTCATTCTAAATTAACGAGTTGATATTGGGTTGAAATATACCCATCTCTGTGTGTTCTGTTACTGTGAGTCTATCCCTAGGAAATAAATCTCTTTTAAGGCTGCTGCAAAGTTAGGCTTACAACTACATATCCTCGTATCTGAAGTATTTCAGACTTCAGTTTTACTTTTCCTTTCAAAATGGAAATAACATAGCTCTAGTCTCCATATCCTGCTTTAACAGTAGCAGTTTTTCCCCCTCCCAGTATTTCTTGGCTTACCAGGTACTATGATTTTAATATGTGAGTCACTTCCCAAATTCATGGTGGAACTTAAGTCCGAGGACAGTATTCAGGTGAGGCCTTTTAGAGGTGATTAAATCATGAAAGTAGAGTTCTAATGAATGGGATTAGTGGTTTTATTAAAGGACTAGAGAGACCCAGCTATGCCCTTTTCTCTTTCCATCCTTTCCACCATGTGATGACACAGTAGTCCTTCCCTCTGGAGTATACAGCAAGGAAGGTACCATCTTGGAAGCAAAGACCTGCCCCCACCAGACGTCAAATGTGCTGGTACTTTGATCTTGAACTTTCCAACCTCTGGCACTCCGAGAAAATAAATTTATTTTATTATAAGTTGTACATTCTCAGGTATTTTATTATAGCAGTGGATCAGCCTCTTTGGTCAGTGTTATGAGTTATATTGCATGCTCCTAAAAAATATACTGAAGATATCCTAACCCCTGGTACATGTGAATGTGAATTTGTTGGAAATCATCTTAATGAATTAAGGATGAGCTTTGATCTAACATGACTGGTACTTTTAGAAGAAGAGGAAGATTTGGAAAGAGGTATACATGTAAGAAGACAGTCATGTAAAGTCAGAGACAAGGTTATAGTTCTGCTGCCATATGCCAAGGAACACCTGGGTCCCCTGGAAGCTGGAAGAGGCAAGGAAGGATCTTCCTTTGGAGGCTCTAAAGGGAGGTGTGGCCCTGCCAACACTTTGATTCCACTCTCTGGTCTCCATGACTGTGAGAGAATGCCTTTCTCTTATTTTAAGCTATCGAATTTATAATACTTTATTACAATATCCCTGGGAAACTAACAGATCTATGTGTTAGCTTGGTTAGGATACAGTACCAGTTACTTCATCAAACACTAACGAGGTGTTGCTGTGAAGGTATTTTGTAGACATGTTAATTTTAAGTGATGAAGACTACCTTTGATGACATGATGAGCCTCATCTAATCATTTCTAATTCTTAAGATAAAAAGATGAAGTTTCCCAGAGAAGGGGGAATTCTGGCTTACAGTGCAGCCTCATCTCTTGCCTGAGTTTCTAGCTTGCCAGCTTGCCTTACCCTTCACACTTCAGACTTGCCAGCCTCAGCGGAATGAGCCAATTTTTTTTAACATCTCCCTGCCTCGTGTGTATGTGTGTGTATGTAGAATTTATTTATATATTTGTGTTTTATATATGGATATACACACTTTTTTTCTGTGTTTCTAGACATTCCCTAGTGGCACAATACTCTTTCTTGCCCTCTGAATGTGACAATTCTGAGGTGTGTTTCCTGCCCAGAGTAGATCAGGCTTCCTGTTTTGCTCTTTTCCTTTGTGGTAGGCACACTCTAAGGTGACTACCATGATCCCTGTCTCCTGTTGTTCTCACTCTCATGTGAACCTCTCCTCTTGAGTGTGGGTAAGACCTGAGACCTTCTGTAACCAAAAGAGTTGCTGGGATGTATGTTACTACATGGTGTAACTATGTTGTATGAGATTATGGCACTAGTCTTACTGAAGGAATCTCTTTCTTGCTGGTTTTGAGGAGGCTGATGGCCATGTTGGGAAGGCTCACCTAGCAAGAAATAGAGGGGAACCTTTGGCTGCCAAACAGAAACTGATAGATCAAAAGGAACTAAATACTGCCAACAATTATGTTAGTGTGAATATTGATACCCCTAAAGCCAAGGCTCAAATGAGACCGCAGCCCCAAAGTACTTTGATTTTGAACTTTGAGACTTGAAATCCCATTGTTTAGTGTTTTTCACAAGTTTTGAAAAATTCTGCACATTTCATTAACAATCTGATGAACATTGTTTCCACTTTCTGATATTTCCTATGGTGACATGCTAAATGGAAAAAAAAATGAAACCACATCTTGTGTCATAGAATCCTCCTAATTTAAGGATCTTTTTGTTTTATCTCAATGTCTATCTCTGGTGCTCATAAGAACTCAAATGTTGCCAACAAACTTTTTGGTAGAAATGGTCTTGCTAGCCTTTGTGTGGGTGTGGGTATGTGCACGTCTGTCTTTGGTACTCTGCAAAATTTTATTTATAGATTGGCACTTCCATCCATCAGCACACATCCCTATTTTCAATTCAGAACAATGTGGCAATAAGAAACATCAAAGGTAGTCATTTCATATGAAGAAATAGAGGATTATTAAGCTATCAGCACTCAAGAAAATTTACCCTTGGTCTCTGGCTTCCTGACTGACATTAATTCAATTGGAAAATTGGAGTGATATCGTTGTTTTGATTCCATTTAAAATAATTAGAATTAGTGAGGGAGTGTTTTATTGCCATACCTATTGTTAGTTTTCTAACTTATCATACTACTTCCGGAAAGGGACAAAGGGGACCCCATATTGACCTCTGGCAGTCCAGAAGATATTGCAATCAACCATACAAGCTTGCAGAATATCCCTTTCAATATATTTTTCTCATTCATTTTTCCATAAAATTATGATCTGACTTATTATCTTGACATTGATCTATAACTGAAATGTTGAGGAAAGTGTGTAAAATCTAAAGTCAGAAAACCACTCAGAAGTATTTATAGTAGCATGCACCCAGCAACTTGCTTCAAGGAGAAGCTTCAATATCTCCACATATAGTAAACCACAGCAGTCAATTTTAACAAATTCCAAAGGAATGCTCAAAACTATACTCTCCAACTGCCTGTAGGCCCATCTGGAAATGATTCTCAAATTGGATAAATGTAACACTCAACTAGTTGTTACAGATAAAATTTGAATAATTTTGAAATTCATATATGAACATTTACCTGACAAATACTAATCAAAACCAAAGCAAACATAACACTGAGGACTCATGTCGATATTAGAAGAGGTTGAAATTAGAGCCAAAAAAGTTAAATGGTACAAAGAAGTGTATTTTATAACATAAAGTTATAAAGGGTGCATTTACAACACAGTCAGTGTGTATTATCATCAATTAAAATTATTAGAAAATCTAGCTTCACCAATTTATAAAGCAAAACTTCAGAAAATAAAAAAATAGAAATGCTACAAAATAGAATTTTTTCACTCATGCTGTTTTGTTTAGAACAAAGCAAGAATACACAAATCATTTAGAGAAGTTATCTGGAATAGGAAAATCAAGAATCACCAAAACCTCCTACTCCACTATTTCTGAGCTACAGAATATCCTTCCAAATGCTATATAACCCATGGAAAAGTAGAAGCACACTTAAAAAATAACACATAGCTCAAAGAGAAAGTAAAAACTCTGTCAGAACTAGAAAATTACAAAACCCTGGTCATTAAAACCCCTGAGATTATTAGCTAGAGTTGAAATGATAAAAAGTGATGGCTCTAAAAACTTTAAATTGGTAAACATTTTAAATTTTACATTATAAGAAACATTACCCATTATAATCAAGGGTGTGGAGATATGGGAATTCTTAAATATTGTAAGGAGGTATAAATCAATACAACCTTTTTGCAGAGCATTATCTATCAAAATGAAAATGAATTCACCCTCTGAACTAGCAATTTTACTTGTAGAAGTGTAAAAACAACTTAAATGTTTTTTAGTGAACTAGTGGAAAATTATGATTAACTACTGAAACTCATGGAATCGCATGCTGCTACAAGCCCATTAAAATGAATCAGGTAAATAAAATCATAAATCAAGGTATAGGAAAGTATGATTTTTCTTGCAAAAAAATTCCTCCCACCAAAACAAAACAAAATCCTTACCTCTACTACATGTATTCAGGTTTACTATATAGAGAAACACTTGTAAATGTATGTAAAAATGTTAATAATAGCTATATCTTAGTAGTGGTTTCAGATGGAGGTTTTCAAATGACTTTTTAATAATAAATTATATTACATATAAAATAACACCATTTAAAGGCTTCTGCATATTATTAAAACTACCATGCGAAGACTTAAATACATTGAGTATTACTTATAAAGTTAGAAAATTATAAATGTTCTAAGAGTTCAGACGCAGGAAAATAGTCAAGTGAGTTTGGGTGTAGAATATGTAGACTGTTTTACATGAAAAATTATGTTAGTTAATAAAATGTTGGATTTTTGAAAGGGAGAATACCAAATATATGGCTCTGACACAGAATCATTTAGCAAAGTTAGTATTATTGACTCCCAATGCCTGCAGAGGTCCCCATTCTTCAATATCCACTATGGCTATATATCCACGGGACCCTTCAAGGGTCCATGGAAAGTCCTTCTCATCCCCATTATTCACAATCTCACTAAGATTTTTATAGCATTTAAAAAGCTTTACCTAACTGAATCTGTGTTTTTCTGTCAATCTTATCATGATTTTCGTACACACACGCAGTAGCCATGGAATTGGAGTTGAAAGAATGACAGGAAGAATACATTGGCATATTAATATTGTCAGTGTTTTGTGTTAAGTGAGGAGGTATTATGTATTTTTCTCCTTTTTCTAATTCTTACTTTATGGATTTTTCTAAAAATAAATATCTATTTCTAGAGTAATTATAATCATTGAGGAGGCAACTTTAAAACAATGTATATATACTAAGTATATGTCAACTTCGTTATGCTTAAGGCCTTTAGTGATAAGACTGTGATTTTAAGCTTTTATTTATTTATTTAGTACTGGAAATTGAATATAGAGGTGCTTTACCACTAGCCCTTTTTATTTTTATTTTTATTTTTATTGTTTTTACTTTGAGATAGGGCCTCACTTAATTGCTGAAGCACTTGTGGGAATATAGAGAGATTTTTTTTTTTCATCCATGTGTTTGAGGTTCTTTAGCTCCTCTGTTAAATATTCTGTCACTTAATGCTACTACAATTAAAAATGATTGATGTGTGATGAAAAGAAATATAACATATGGTCCATAACCAATAAGAAGCTCATAGTCTCCTGAAGATAGATTTTCCTTCCTATATTTTATAATTGTTGAATTCAACATATCACACACTCCTGTCATTCCCCTAATAAATGTGAACCACCCCCGACTGGGTGAGTGTTCATTCTTGGAATCACTTTTCCTTAAACTTTAACTCAAAAAAACTGATTTGGTCACAGGCAATGGTCTTACCCTATATATAAACCAGCATGTTTTTATTTTTTTAAAAAAGTAGGTCCATTTTCACCAGAACACTTTTCCCCTTTTCATTGTGATATCAACATTTATCCACAGAAAGTAGAAATAGTCTTTTCTGGGCTAACAATGTCAGAGTGTTTCCAATGGAAGTCCCTCCTGATTATGTGACTTGTCTCTCTTCTAAAGAGCTGCACCCCAGAGAGCAGAACCTGGCATTAGTCTTCCAGTGCTGCTGTTCCCAGTTAAAAATGACTGCTGAGCATTGCCACCAAGGTAGTGTGTTTTACAGCTCTGCCTGCTTGGCTGCTGGACTCATTAAATCACTGAAAGATTTAGATTAGAAAAAAGTACCTTCAAGGGGCTGGGGTTGTAGCTCAGTGGTAGAGAGCTCGCCTAGCACATGCAAGGCCCTGGGTTCGATCCTCAGCACCACATATAAAAAATAAAGGTATTGTTTCCAACTACAACTAAAAATAAATAAATATTTTAAAAAGAAAGAAAAAACTTAATGAAAATACAGCTTCAGTTTTCATAAATGCCAACTAGAAAACATTATTAAAATTTTGCTTTAGAGCTGAGTACTATAGGGACATAGAAAATTTTCCCACTTCTTGAATGCATTTACTCACCCTGGTAGGTGGACCAGGCAACAAAGCAGCACCATGGGCCATGGAGTCTGGAACTGTATTCCCTGAGTTCCAACTGAGATTTTTGCCAGGTATTAGTTGTGTATACTCACCTAACTATGATTCAGCTTACTTACCTGTAAAATGGGAATAATAATAATAGGATCTCATCCCATTCATAATAAGGGATGATATGAAATCATATGTCTGTGGTTCTTAGAACAGTACCTGGCATATGCTTAGTACCACATATGCCTAGCTCTTGTTCAGTTAGCACCATATATGCCTCCCATTTTTGGATTTGAAGTCCAACTGTCTTCTCTCAGCAGGAATTAAAGATTTCCACAACATTGAACTTGATAGTGCCAGTCTTCACTCCCAGGTAAAGGATGACATGGTAGAGACAGCACTGAACAAGAAATGAAGAGATATGATGGTAATTCTCATTCTCATCTATATCAGCTTGAGTATTTAGGTTAAATTTCTTAACTGTTTTGAGATACAGTTTCTCATTTGTTGAAGAGGAAGTTCGAGTATCTAGAATCAAAATTCTTTCAGTCCTAAGATGCAATGACTGCAAGTTTCTGTTCAGGGTTCCACTTAGTATGGGAGAAGGAGGGTTGACATGAATGATAACAGCTAATAATTGCATAGATAATATAATAATTCATATTTCAATCTGAAAGAAAAAGCATTTTAAACTTCCTTAGCTAAC
This sequence comes from Ictidomys tridecemlineatus, assembly GCF_052094955.1. Taxonomy (NCBI): domain Eukaryota; kingdom Metazoa; phylum Chordata; class Mammalia; order Rodentia; family Sciuridae; genus Ictidomys; species Ictidomys tridecemlineatus. The sequence goes on along the minus strand of NC_135483.1, from coordinate 147,873,178 downwards.
AGCTAAGAGCTATTCTTTACCAAAGTCTATGCCAATTATCTGGTGCTTCTGTCTCTGGACACAGAATCTACTGCATTAGAGCTAATTGGATCCCTTATAAACCTCACTCCAGGGAGTGCATATCCAGGTACTGAGCCACGCTTCTAGGAAAGTGTCTAAAATGACCCCAGGAAGCCGATTTGGAAATGGCAGTGCCACTGCTATCACAATTTCATGGCCCTGGGGTCCAATGCAAGGCCAGAGCAAGCCAGCCTTGGGAGGTTGAATCTTGGCCAACAGCTCATTAGCCTGCCAGAGGAAGGAGGTGTGAACTGAGATAACTTGCTGCTCAGGAGTCTTTGAATACCCAGTGAGCTACTAACTACATGGCATATTTGGCAGAAGCTTTCGTTTTTGTAGTAACAAGTTGTATATGAGAATCTAATAAAAACACTCCAGACTTATGTTAGGATGGGATATCTTAAAAATTTTCCATCCACTGCACTCAGTAATAATGAAAAGTAAAGAGTCATAACCTAACTAAATAGGAAATGTAAGAGACTCTGTTTATGATATTAACGTGTTTCCTGTCCTTCTTGGTGCATGTATCTTGGGACACCTGTCTATCTGGACTTTCCTTGGCCTGTGATGTTTGCATGGGAGATAGTTCAGTTACATTTGAGAAAAGAATACCATGGTTTATAACCCTCTCACTGCCTACCTCCATATAACCCTGCACACAAATAGAAAATACCAAAGTCCTATTGAGATGTGATGTTAAGTGACCAGCACCGCAAAATGACAAATTAGACTTTAGAGTGTTCTTGAGATAGGCAAAACTTGAATACTGAATGTCCTTCATTTCCCTTCTTTAACTGAGAGGATTTTGCTAATTGTAGGGAGCTTTCTTTTGGAGAATAGTTGGGGGAAGGCCTATATTGGCACTGTCCTAAAGAATATTCTGCAAAGATGGCAAAGTTCTGGATCTGTGTACTGTCCAGTGTGGTAACCATTAGCTCCATGTCACAATTGCAAACCTGAAATGTGGCAAGGATAACTGATACACTGAATTTTAAGTTTTCATTTTATTTTATTTAATTTTGAACAATATGACTAGTGGCTATCAATTTGGGGCAGTGCAGCTATCTATCCTACAAGTTGGGAAATTCAAGTTAACATGAAATGAATAATTCTAACCCTAGCCCTCTGCTATTATTTCCACTGATTTTCCTCAAAATCCCTTAAGAATAAAATTGCATTCTTATTTCCAAACTGGGTATTAAATGGTCCTGTGCAAATCCAGCCCCAAGGAAAATAATGTATCTCTGTTTTTCTACTGAGGCTGTACATCTGAGAGTCTTCTCTTGTGATGCTACTAACTTTTCACCTTTTCTAACCATCAAGCACCGTCCTGAATTACATTTCCCTATGTTTTGTTCTACCACTTATAAACTATGATTTTCGTTTCTAATGTCCTTCTAAAAGCATTTTTACTGTAATATGTAACTACTGAAAACTGAAGAAAGTCTTTGAGCCACAAAGTCAATGTTTTTCAAAGTTTGATCTGAGAACTCTGGCATTAGAACTACCCAGGATCTGGGAGAAGAGCATGTTGAAAATTTGGATTCTGGGTGCCTACCCTAGATACTCTAATTTAAAATTAAAAAAAAAAAATCTTTGGAAGAGGAAACAAAGGATCCTACGAGCCAGCTGAGGGGGTAAGAGCATAGACACTGGCAGGAGAGAATTTTACCAGTGAACTATGAATACCCAAGAGCATAGACTCTAAAATCCAGCTGTCTTGGCTTGAATTCTACTTCCACCCTTTATTAAGTGTTAAATCTTAAGTGATTGACAAAACCTTTTTGTACTTCCACTTTCTTTCATGTGAAATGAGATAATCATATTTTTTTAAATTCAGGCTATTGTGAGGAAAAAGTCAGCTGATATGTATGAGGTGCTTGAAAGAGTGCTTGGTGCATATCAACTGTCATTTCCATTACGTTTAGCAAGCAGTTTGAATGATTTTTATACCCACTTACGTTTGAGATTGCTGTTCCAAGGAGAATAGTGAAAACACAGAAAATAGAGAACCCAGATTGTGTAGTGATAGATCCTATCTTGTGTCTCTGTGTCCTCAACTGTAAAATAAAATGGTGATATTTGCTCAGAGATAAATGGATATAGAAAACCAATGTGAAAGCCTTTACATTTCGTGTAAAGCTGTACTGTGGTTTACACATGAGAATATCAGATTGGGATTTTGAATGGAATGAGATGCTTAGGGGTTATCAAATAGAGTGTGGCATTAGGAAATTGCAAGAAGGAGAAATCAAACCCATGTGTGTAGGAGTGAGCAGTGTGTTCCTCTGTGAGTGTAATTTACAAATAGTTGTGCTTATAACATATAAAGACGTTCTGTGGAACCGTTGTGCACGCCAGGTTAGAAAGCCTTCCATTTCTTAAATCATACACACCTGCCAATTGGGACAGGAGCATTTTCCTTGTCAGCAAGCTGGAGTGAAAGCTTTGCTGATCATCATCCTGCCAGCTAGAAAATGGATCTCACCATCAATTTATTCTAGAAGTGAGAAGCTCTTTGCCTCTGGGAGAGATTATAAAATGGAGTCATTTTATTCCTGACACATTCAGAGTCAGTTTCTCCTTGTGGGACAACTCAAGATCCACGTTCCGTGCCTTTGGCAAGAAAACATTTTCTACAGGCTACTGGCTAACACCTCACAGTGGAGTTTTATTTAAGGTCCGGATGGGACCAGAAACCAAAAACCAATAAATTGACACTTTCTAGAGAACAAAAAATTTCTCAAGGCTGAAACTGGCAGATTTTTTTTTTTCTTTTCTTTCAGTATTATAAACCACTGTTGTTTTAAATGGATGAGTGAATTCTGAAAGTAATATAGGTTGAGTTTTGACATTTTCTACCTTTTCATGTCTGAAATAAATATGTAAACTAATTGTTCATGCTGCCTAGATAGCATACTGTCCTCTATTCTAATAAAGGAACCATACATGCTGCCCTCCTTTGATTATTTTTAAGTTTCCTCCATGTCTACCATCTAAATGCTTTTGTATGAAACAAGACTCTGGTGTGGAGCTTATTCCAGAAGAGCGAAAGTCAGTCTAATTGCCCAGAATAATTATATGTTTCCAAAGTCAGCTCACCTCCTGACTTTCCCAGGGTATGTGTCATCCAGCTGCCTCTGAAAAGGGAGGTAGAAAAATGAAACTGAGGGGACCCGTGGTATAAAGGAGCCCTCAGAACACTGGTCAGCTCTGAAATGGGGCCACACTGAGCCTCTGACACCTTGGGGATATCTTGATCTAAGCCTTATAGCCCAATTTTCCATTAGTAGGAGAGAGCTGTCAGACATTTTCCAACAAGTTTCATCTTCCTGAGGCTTGAGAACCTGTGAGAGGAAAATCTACCAAATTCTGTCTGAAGTGAATATGGTCAGTTGAGCACTCAAGAAGGCCAAACGGACAATTACTGGGGTTGGTAAATAATTGGATAGGCTTTAGGGCATACAAAACCAACCACTGGCTGTACTGCTATTTAAGTATTCTTCACGTGCGTGCCTGTAATCCCAGCAACTCGGGAGACTGAGGCAGGAGAATCACAAGTTCAAGGACAGCCTCAGAAACTTAGCAAGACTCTAAGCAACTTGGTGATATTCTGTCTCAAAATAAAAAAAAAAAAAAATTGAAAGAACTGGGGATGTAGCTCAGTGGTGAAGTATCCCTGGATTCAATGCCAATACCCAAACAAACAAAAGGTGAGTTTTAAAAGGCTTTATTTCTCCCAATTTGCATTTAATTTCCATCATATGATATCATGTGAACATAGAAGTAAATGAGCATAATTGAACAAGAAGTTTATTGAGAATCCTTTGCTTAATCTCTCTTTTCTCTACCCCCATTATATGTTCAAACGTGTATTCTACTACTTCATGGGGGAAAAAAAATACCAACACTAAAAAGCAAAAAGTAATTTAAAATAAAATTCTTGACTCCCGAGCTTCCAATGGCCCACCTAGGCAGCATAGAGGCCATTTAAGAAGTTTTCAGAGGTAAATTACTGCGGCCATTTTTGCATTACTGTGTCTCACTCTCATGCTAAAGTCCTTGAATAAGTTTGATTCACCTAAAGTGACTCTTCACCTATGGACATCATTTAAAAAAAAAAAAAAACTAATGAAAGCAATGAATTCAATCCCTGGTTGAAAAAAAATTGTGTATACAAGCTCAATTTTGTACACAATTTTATTAAGTTCTTGAACATTATGATGTCTATCCATAGATCAAAAGAACTGAATTGAAATTAAAACACTAAATTACAACACAGCCTGGACAGAATAGACTTTAGAATGTGATCTGACAACTTAAATTTGCACCTTGGCTCTGTGACTAACCATGTGAAGTATGTTATCTGGACTTCATTTCTCTCATCTATGAAATGAGGAGAATAAAATCACCAATTTCCTAGAGATTTTGTGAGGCTTCAATGAGAAAATGCATGTAAAACACTTAGCCCAGGACTAATACAGAGATAGCATTCAGCTGAAGTTAGCACTACTTTGATATCAATCATTTGAAAACAAATATGAATGGGATTCAACCAAATTGATAATTATCCTTGAAGTTGGCCTCCTCTACTGTTTTATCCCAGATGTCCTAGAGGTAAAATAAGGGGATTGGAAGGGGAAAAAATAGACAAAGTTTGAGAGGAATCCTTGAAATGGAGCAGATGTGGCTGGAAGCGAGTACTGCAGTGGAGGAAATAGATAGGGTGGGCTTTCAAGCTGTATCTTTTAAATTTTTCCTGGCCACATGAAAGCTCAAGGGACAGAAGAACTGCACTGTCTATGCAGTGTCACTGGGCCAGCAGATAGCCCTCAGGCTGCACAGGAGTCTGACAAGGGTTAGGAGAGATAACAAGAGCCCCTGGTAATTATGCCAAACCCTGTCATCTCCAAATCCTAGCTTCATCCAAATGCGACCAAGGGCTCACCTTGATTGAGAAGAAGTCACCTGGTGAGAAGATAGTGAGAAAGGATGGTCAAGCCCAAATATGGCCTGATAGCTCTCTGCCACCCTCCTTCAACCATCATCCCTCAAGCAGGGCAAACTAGAACCTCAGCCCTCTGTTCACAAAACAGTAAGAGAAAAACAAGTTCAAAGGCAAAAACATTGAAAGAGCATTGCACACTGCCAATGCTGGGTCATCAGGTCTAAAACAGCTCCTCATGCCTCTAACCAAGAGCTCTAATGATACTGGTAAAAATTCTCAAGGAATTGGGAGGTAGGAACAAACTTTTGTAAATAAGAACCAAATAGGCATGTGTGGGGTGAAAATTGTGTCAGCTTAAATAAATTAGGAATACGCTGGACAGATAAGTAAAGGATACAGCTAAAGAATGAAACAGTACTGTACTGGAAAAGATGTCAGAAAATTCTCCCAAAATGTACTTGAAAAGAAGAAATAGAAGAGATTAAAAAGTGAGATATTTAGAGTCAACAATTAAATGTAAGAAAATATTTTTAAAAGAAATACTATTCTCTCTTTGAGGAGGTATAATGGGAGCCTGTGTGCCTTTGGCCTTAAATAACCAAACTTCTGGATTTTCTCAACTTCTGCACTGCTGTTCAGACCTACAATAAGCATCTATGTCCCCATAGTAAGCTAATTATTTTTTCTTTGGTACCTGGGATTGAACCCAGGGGTATTAACCACTGAGCTACATCCCCAATCCTGTAGAGGCGGGTCTGGGTAAGTTGTCCTGGCTGGAATTGCTGCAATCCTCCCTCAGACTCTCCTGAATCTCTGGGGTTTATAGGCTGAAGCCACTATGCCCAGCCTGGTATAAGCTAATAAGGTCAAAGCACAACTAGCATGTTGAATGAGAGGGTCAAAGTTGGGGTGAGAGACTCCTGGTCTCATGGTACCAACTCTGCTATTCCATGAAACAGGACACGCTAGGTGAAAAGGGAAACGAGTTTCTCCCTAGAGGTATTATTACTGGGTACCCTGCTATGACACCTAGCTCTTGCCTATTTTCTATATGCCTAATATCCAGGGGCTAATGTTTTTTACTTTAATGTTCCAATTGTTCTAATTTGGGAAATTTCCAATCCTAACCCTTTAACTATAAAGGGAATTCTTTTTTTTTTTTACGAATTCCAGATGTTGTCTGGGTTCCCTACCTTAGATCGCTTTTAGCACTGGATTCCCAAAGGGGACTGGGAATGTGGGGACCTGCAGGTGGCTTAGTCACTGCTGAGATCTGCATGAGAAGATGGCTAAGTGCTGGAGGAGGAGGCGAGGATGTCCACAGAGAGAGAAGTGCTGTTATATCTCCAGCTATTTCTTTTCTTTGAGGGTGCTGGAGATTGAATCCTGCCCTTCAAATACTAGGCAAGTGCTTTTGCTGTGAGCTACACCCGCAGTCTTATTTATTTTTTGAGATATAATTCTGATATGTTGTCCAGGCTCTCTGCACATGACATCCTCCAACCTTGGAGAAATAGTGGCATTACAGGCATACGCTACAACCCAGCTGAACATTATCTTTAATACTGTTTTCTTTAAAAAGTACTATTAAGGAAGCAGACACAGAAAAGGAAAATTTCAGGAAATGACTTCCAAGATTTTCCCAATAGAAAAAGTTGATTTTGCCTTTTAAAAATTACTCACTATGGGGCTGGGATTGTGGCTCAGTGGTAGAGCGCTTGCCTACCAGGTCACGTTTGAAGACCTGGGTTCTATCCTCAGCACCATATAAAACTAAACAAAATAAAACTATTTAAAAAAGTAAAATAAAAATTACTTGCTAAAACATTCTTTATACAAAAATGTTTAAATATATCCAAATTTAGATTTTTTTGTATTATTCAAATTTAGATTATTTTATACCTCTGGTTTCCTTAGTATTTTCTATTTAGTCTTTGTATTCTTGTTTATTTGTTTTCTGACTTAAAGATCTATGTCTTTGTTTTTATGTTTAAATTGATCTTAAGTGCAGAATTGAATATGCTTCTTAGCTTCTTGCACATCATCTAATGGACAGCAGAGTCATGATCAACAGACAGATGGCATCCTAAGAAAAACATTTGTAAATCAATTAGAAAACAAGAATCTCAACAGAAAATAAAAAAGGGTAACATAGATGTACAAGCAATTTACAGAATAAAAAGATACCAAGACTAACAAAAATGCATATGAGAAGATAACTCAACCCTCTTATTAACCAGATAAGGAAAAAAATGAAGAACAATAAGATGTCACCCTATACAGATCATAAAGGAGAAAAATGAAAAGATAAAAACTTGTTGCTGGTAGAAATAAGCCAGAAATAACCTGTGTTGTTATTAACCATGGATATGTAAGAAACAGACCATATAGACAACGGAAAGATCATTTAAAAGGAAAGAGGGAGAGAGGAAGGAAAGACAAAGGAATAAAGGGGGAGAGAGGGTGGGAGGGAGGAAAATGTAAATGCTACAGAGCGAAGAGATTTCAAATGTGTTAAATAGAAAATGTAGGAAACAGATAAGCTTAGAAGCCAAATACCCAATCCATAAATTTAAAAACATCCTCCCACAAATTGGTTACAGGGATATATGTGCATATTGAAGGACTGTGTCACAAATAGGGTGTCACTCATGAGGGGCACAAGTTAGGAGAAAGGAGGAAAATAGCAATGGAAAGATTTGAAGCCTTGTATCAACTAAGGATGACCATGTACAGGAGTTGAGAAGTATATTAACTCAATTCTGCCCTTAAAACCAACTTAAACATAAAAACAAAGAGAGATTTTTGAGGTGTAAAATAAATTACACAAATAAGAACATGAAAACTAAATAAAAGATATTTTTAAAACCTGAGGAAAAAAATAGTATGTGAATACCTTTAAATATCTTTGTATAGAAAAAAATGTGAGCAAGTAATTTTTAAAAAATTTCCCATAATACAATTAGTGTTTATTTTAGAGATATTTTCATTTTACATATCTTGCTTATTCTTCCTTGTTTTTAATATATATCCAGGATGATTTTAGAATTGTGAGTCAAAGATAATAGAACTGGTCAACCATAAGAAGATAAAACTGCAGGAAGAGTGGAAAAGTCACCTAATATTTAGTAATAATGATATAAATAATAATATCACTGATCTCTTTAATTATTAATACCTTCTTACTTCCTGGGTTCTCAAAGAACTGTGACTGTAGCTCAGAAAATGTTTGATATGAATGTTATACTGTCATCATTTTTCACAGGCTATAACACTGATTCAATGCAAGGAGGCCTGAGGGTCCTTCCGTCTTCTCTGTCAACATCAGAAGGATCTGGGATCACATTCTCATCATGAATAGAAAGGATTGGCTGTTAGAACTAGCCCAAGATGGGAATTCCTGTAATGGAGATGAGTCGCGAGTCAACAGAGGGAGTTGTGAAATGCCTTAAGAATCAGATTGGAAGTAGTTGCAGGAATTGGTGAAAATACTACATAAATCACTATTTTCGTGTCTCAGTGCTAGATTTTTTGTTACTTTCATATATTTCCTATATTCTAGTTAGCTACCTTAAATGTTTCCATGTCTGTCTCCATCACAGCACCTATTTCCATAATACAAAATCCCTGTTCTAGGCTGAACCTAATCATTTGGTCACCTTAATTTTATTTTCTATCTGACCATTACTAGTCTGAACTAACATTATTCAATATTGATATTTTATTTATTATTTTTTAATTGGTGCATTTTAATTATACAACATAGTGTGATCCATTATGCCATATTCATACATGCATATAATAAAATTTGATCAATCCCATTTCCAACCATCTTTCTCCTTCTGATCAATGTTGGTATTTTACTGGTCCTCGCCAAAGACTCTCTATCCCACAAATCCTCCATTCTATAAACTTTAGACATTTGTCAGCTTATACATTTTTCTATATTCTTTTCTCTGTAACTGGAAATAGAGTTCACAAAAACTGCTCTGTCATGACACTTTTAAAAACGAACACTCTCTTCATTGCCAAAGAAGACTGCCCACGTACCTGAATGGTAGAACGTTGAACTTTTTAGTGTTGTTCTGAATAGATCTTTCTATTGCTTAAAATGAGTTCAATATTGTGATTTCAGTGCTTTGGGCATGTCAATCACATTACAATTTCTCAGAGAACCATCCAAACAAAATTATGATACCTAAATCCTGTTAAATAACTTGCTGGGTCATGTTGACCATCTTGAGATTTTGTGGATGCAATGATTCACAGTTTAGATTTTTCTTCTAAAAGAAAATTTCTCCAAACTTGAAATAAAGAAGGTTAAACATTGTAAACAAGCATATTATGTATATAATTATAACAAAGCATTCCATGGAATAAGCAGAATTCCAATATAATAATTACCCAAAATGCTCTATGTCTATTCATGTCAAATGAGGATTAAGAGAAAATCCCATCAGTTTGATGAAATTATTTCAAAATATACATGGTCAGATGCTAAGGATCAGAGGAAAAAGCCTCAGAATTTATGCAGTAGTTTATACTGCTGAATGAGTGCTATTTTTCACTAGATAAGAACATTCAAGGTCCTTGAAACAGTGAATGAAAAGAAAGTATTCTTTATATTCAGTAGAATATTGAAAAATTCTTCCCTGAGGGGAAAATAATAAAATACTCTTATTGTTATTATCAACAAATGTAACCTTTCTATTCTCAGGCAATTTATCTAGTTCTGGAAATATATGCCATTATTAGTGAATCATCTGCTGCCTCATGATTTTTGCTTAATAATAAAATATATGATATTCTCATAAAACTCAGATGTTTATGTAGAGTTTTATTACTTGCCTTTACATAAAGTTTAAATATATTTGCTAAATTTCTTCTCATTCCCTCTGTCATTTTCATAATTAACAATTTTCAGCATCCCCAGGCTGGGTTGCATTTGCTTTGTAGTTAAAAGATCAAATGCTTAATTTGAACTGAATAAATCAATAAGAAAATAGACCACCATAGAAAGTGTGCAGGGCCCAGATTCAACTTCTTGGTGGAGATATTTATTTTCCATTTATTTTCAGAAATATTGCTCAGGATTGTATTCAGGGAGCAGAGGCAGGGGGAGATGAAGCAGGAGACATTGATGTAATTAGGTCCTCACTCTTCTCAGATATTTAATCTAAGAAATTAATAGTGATTTGTTGATATGACCAGTTCTCAAAATTATAGACCCTGTTCTTTATTTTATAACTTTGCTTTAATAGAGTCCTTCTTTATTTGGAAGCCTCTGTGCTCATTTATAAACATTCAAAACACAAACAAAATCAAGAATTATGACTCATTTCAAGAGCTAATGCACAAAATGCCCAATTTATAAATAAGATGACTTTTTATTGAGATATTATTAATGTACCATAATCTTCACTCTTTAAGTGTAAAATTAAGTGATTTTTAAAAGTCTGTGCATAAAGTTATATGACGATCATCTCTAAGTCCAGAGCATTTTCAATACACCAGAAAAAAAAAAAACTTTATACCTATAAGCAACTATTTCCCATTCCCATTTTGTACTTGTTCTTGGACATCTCTAGTGTATGTTCTGTCTATATGGGTTTGCATATTCTGAATAATCTACATACATGGGGTCACAAAATATTTGACCTTTTATAGCTTCTTTCACTTAGCATAATGTTTTCAAGGCTTATCCCTATTGTAGAATTAATCAGTCCTCTGTTCCTTTTGCAGATGAATAGTACTCTATTGTACAGATACAACACATTTTGTTTATGCACCACCCATCAATTCCTGGATTTTGAGATATTTCCACATTCCACTCTTTAGCTAATATGAACATTTTTTGGATCCTAGGAACAATCAAGTACAAGTTCTTTTGTGAACATAGATTTTCAATTCTCTCAAGCAATATTTAGGAGAATTCTTGAGTCATGCATAATTATTATGATTAAGTTTTTGAAGAAACTGACAAACTGTTTCCTAAAGGAGGGCCATTTTGCATTCCCCTGAATAAAGTGTGCGTGTTCAAATTGCTCTACATCCTAACACGTGTCCCTCATCTGTCTTGCAGCCATCTGAGTGCATGTGAAGTGCCAAAGAAGATGAGTTTCAAATAAATTCACATAAAAGAAAACTTTCACCACAGGATTTCTTTAAATTATGACATCCTTTGTTCATTTAAATTATGATAATCTATTACAAAACTCAATTTTGGGGGGGATGATAACACTGTAAAGGTTTCTTAACTACAAGAACATGATCCCTTGAACACACTTGTTAATTAATTGAAATGATATGGTAACTAAGAAGCCGTCAAGCATGTGAGGGAAGAGTTAAGCTTACTTGCTAGAAGATTGACATTGTCACAGTTGCAACTTAATCTGACATTGCTGGAGTACCAGGTGGTCTCTTCAGTGGAGTTACTTTCTAACACTTTTAAGTCATGCTCGGTGGAGTCCTTCCTAAAGTGCCTTTTAGACAGAAACTGCAAAGATGATTTAGTTGTTCTTGATAACTCAGGGAATATGCTTTCAACATTTATCATAATACTCTGTTTGAATTCAATTAAACAATCATGGACTTTTCTCATGAGATATATAGAGCTGTTTGCTACTGCAATAAATTCTCAGAATTTTGAAATATTGTGATTGTTTTATAGATTTTTTTTCTCCTTCCTTCAATCTTCTTTTGCTAATCAGCTACATTTCTTGATCCTGTCAGTGAGGATGCTTTTAATGCTCCCCACTTAGTGCTCTTCTTGATCATGATTTTTTAAAGCTCGAATGTAATAATTTTTAAAAATAAAAAATAATAATAGCTTTTTATATAACATAGTATCACTGCTTGTTAGAACTTACAGAAACTTAAATTCTGGATAACTAGGTTACTAATGAAGTTATGTATTCATTGTCAATATTATTGAACCATACACTTTTATATTTTGAGGTAGGTAGGATAAAAGATTGTGGAATCCTTCCCTCTACATCATCCCAGTTTTGACATGACTCAAGTAGAATGTAATGGCAGGATCTGCAGTTTTATCAATAATACTGGCTAAAGACCATTGGGTCTTACACTAGTTATGCCTCTAAAATGTATCCATCTGGCTTTCCCTTTTCAATTTATTTGTTTTAGTCACCCTTTTCATTTCTGTGATCAAGAGTCTGACAAGAATAACAGAGAGGAAGAAAAGTTTACTTTGGTTCATGGTTTAAGAGGTTCAGTCCATAGATGGCCAATTCCATAGCTCTGGGCCCAAGTTGAGGCAGAACATCATGGTGGAATCGTATAGTGGAGAAAAGCAGCTCAGGACGTGGCAACCAGGAAGCAGAGAGAGAACTCTGCTCACCAAGGACAAAATATATACCAAAGGCACACCTCTAGTGATCTACCTCCTCCAGCCACATCCTACTTGCCTGGAGTTATTTCCCAGTTCATCTACATCATTGGATTCATCCACTATTAGGTTACAGCTTTCATCATCTAATCATTATATTCCTAGAAATTCTTGCATTGTCATACACGAGCTTTGAGGAACACCTCATAACAAAACCATAACATTCTCTTTAAAATTCAACTGTTCCAAAACTAATTTTCAAATCCATTATTTTGAAGGCCAGGAAAATTCAACTCTACATATACACTTATACCACACATAAAATAGACAACTATTTTATTTACAAGCAGTTGGGAATGAATTATCAAGGTATGACGCATTCTTGAACCAAATATTCCTTCTCTACACCTACTAGAAGAAAATGTAGGCCCAACACTCTATCAACTTCCTCCAAAAACCAAGAAGTAAAATCAAGAATCAATAAATGGAATGGTATCAAACTAAAAAGCTTCCTCATAGCAAAGAAAGCAATAAACAGCATGAAGAGAGAGACTACAGAATAAGAGAAAAATCTTTGCCACTTGTGCTTCAGATAGATGATTAATTTTCCAGGATATATTAAGAATTCAAAACACTTAATACCAAAAAAAAAAAGAAAAGAAAAATTAACAATCAATAAATGGGCAAAGGAACTGAACAAACACTTCACAGAAGAAGAAATATAAATTGTCAACACATATATGAAAAAATGTTTGACATCTCTAACAATTAGAGAAATTCAAATTAAAACTACCCAGATTTCATCTCACTCCAGTCAGAGTGGCAAAACCAAAAATACAAGTAACAATAAATGTTACTGAGTATGTGGGGGAAAGGGTATGTTCATACATTGCTGGGACTGCAAATTAATGCTACTAACTGGAAAAGAGTATGGACATTTCTTAGAAAACTTGGAATGGAACCACCATTTGACTCAGTTATCCCACTCCTTGGTATATACCCCCCAAAAGTTAAAATTAGCTACAGTGATGCAGCCACATTAATGTTTATAGTAGCTCAATTCACAATAGCTAAGCTCTGGAACCAACCTAGGTGCCCTTCAATGGACAATTGTATAAAGAAAATGTGGTACATATACACAATGGAATGTTACTCTGTCGTAGAAAACAATGACTTTATGAATTTTTCTCTTAAATGGATTAATCTAGAGACTGTTAAGTGAAATAAGCCAATTTCAAAAAACTAAAGGTCAAAAAACTAAATATTCTTTAACACGTGGATGCTAATACACAACAAGGGGAGAGGGGAAGAATAAAAGTTCAGTGGATTCAAAGGAGGATGAAGGGAAGGAAGTGGGGCACAGGAATAGAAAACTCAGTGAAACTAATCTGACATAATTTTCTATGTACATATGTGAATATACCATAGTGAATCTCCATGTACAACCACAAGACTGGGAAGATGTACTCCATGCTTGTATAAATATGTCAAAATATACTCTACTGCCATGTATAACTAAAAAGAACAAAAAAGTAGGAAGTAAATTTATATCTATAAATGATATATTTTATTCACAAAAATATCAAAAATATTAAAAGAAAATATAATGTTTCTTTTATAATAATGTATAAAAATGTTTGCTCCTGGATTTTGTAATTATGTATGATGCATGGTATGAAATTTGAAATTTATTCTATTAACAAAAAAGTTAATTTTTAAAATTGGTGATTTTAAAAACACTGTAATTAACATATAAATAAGTAGTAAGGGAAAGAAACTTATTAGATGTTTACTGATAGAATTTACATGAAAGCTTTTAGAAACACCAACCTGTGTGATCATAGGGTGATGAGAAATTACAGTATTTATGATATGATTTAAAGCTAAGTATGAGAGGACCTAGATTTCTGGATTGAGCAGTAGGGTGATTAATACATGTAGTGCTGTTCACTAGAGGAGAAACATTTTGGGGTGAATAATTGGAGGCAGGGTAGGAGTAGTGCACATTAATTATTTTGCCATATTAAATTTGAGATAGCTGTTAATTAGATAAGTCAAAGCTCAAGATAAATTAAACCTAAATATTTGGAGGCTAAAGCTGGACTTATACATTTGAGAATTATCAAGGCAAATATTAAATAAAGCCAGACTATTGTATAAGATTCCCTAGAACAAATGTATTGCTAGAAAGAAGAAAATTACTTAGGGTTAAACAAAAGATATTCTAACGTAGTAGAAGGGTGATTGTTTAAATGCAAAAACTGTGAAGGATCTTAAGAAAATTACCTTACTGAAGTTGCATGAATCCTAGCAGGAGACATGAGACTCCTGGGTCAGAGACAGAGAACTCTATTTCTCACAACATTGCAGGAAGCTTGAGCTTCAGCATAGTTTGATATCAGTTTTCCTTGTTCCCAAATCCCGTGGTAAGTGACACAGAGGAGTAGATAACTGTACAGCAGTGACTTTGTGTCATTACCCAAAGAATGGAAAACTGAAGAAACTCAAATCTGCTAATAGATAATAAATCTTTTTGACCTTTCCCAAGAAGGGGACACTATTTTGTCACACTGAACAGAAGACATACCTACCCCCTTCACTGGAAGTAGACATAATCTCTGTCGTCCAAAGCTATTTGTTATATAATCACCCTTTTAAAAAAAAGTAGGTAGAATCAATTTTCTTTCTAAACATGATATAAAATCATTGGTTGATATTGGGATTGGGACAAGCATTAGAGACACTAAGAGAAAACAAGCAGGTCCAAAGTAGTCATTACAGAGACCAGGAAGGCAATTTATTAAAGAGGTGCAGAATACATTATCTGGCAGCAAAAGAAAATTTGATTGACCAATGTGCTTCTACATAGGAACACATCTAATGCAAAACTGGCAAAATAGCAGGAAATGAAAGGAGGGCATTCAATTTTATGTAACTAATATTTATTCAAAGCTTTTTGTTGTGGCATCTATATTTACACTAGAAATAAATATAATGAACAGCCACATAGGTTGAGAAGCATTTAAATAGTAAATCATCTAATTAACTAGTCACTTCAAAGCAAAAAGGAAAATTTGGATCTGTTGTTTAATTGTCACATTTCAAGAACATTTGAGCTGGCTGCATCTAAAAAGAAATAATAATATGAGATCATGAAAGCATTTCATAGTAATGAGCAGTCTCTGTTTCTGTTTATTGCACATACAAAAGATACTAACAATAGTTTTGGAAAAAAATGAATAAAGCTTTCAGGATAACTGGCAGAGATATGAAACACTGGTGTGAGGCAGATCAATTCTAACACTATCTCCTGGGAAGAGGACAGATTTTTTAAACCTCTAATGGAAGAAATATGCATCTCAGAATTAGACAATTGTAAATAGTCCCCTTTACACCAAATTCCAGTTCTTTAGACACATAATATTCACAGGATGGTACACCTGGCTTACTAAGGATTCATTTGTCATATCAACCATCACTGTGTTCGTATTCTAGTAGCCAGGGTCTTCCTTAGGAGTGGTGGGAGAGGTTTCCAATTTCTGGAATTATTTCTTTGTAATTTCCCTTTGTTTTAAACATTGCCTCTTCCATACCCAAAAGAACAGGGAAAAAATAATAAAATATCAAGTCCCAAGTACTTTGAATATTAGAAGAATTTTGAAATAATGGGAAAGGATAAATGGAGATAAATTGTGAAAAAGGAAGGGATTCCAAAAATAGAATCTATATGATTTGTCCCTTCCCATGTTCCTTTTTTTTTTTTCATAGAAATTTAGTTACGCTCCATTGGTCAGGCTAACAACACTTGGAGAATTATCATTCTGTCATGCCATCTATCTGATGCAAAAGAGGAGTATGATATGAAAAAGGCTTCTGATATGATGGCAAGTTAAAAATAAATAAGCAACAAGCAAACGATTATACACCCCAAGAGCTGAAGGCCTTATAGTGTCTGATAAAGCTCCATCCAACCCGTTTTCCCCCTCCATTCATATCCTCACTGCTCCCTGCTTTCCTGCCACACTGGCCTTGCAGGTACATCCCTGCCTGGAACCCCACACTGACTCTGGTCCTTTTCTGGGGCCCTCTTTCATTAGGCAACCACTTGGCTAATTGCTTCATCTCTTTTAAGTTTTTTTCCTTCTCCAGTTAACCCGTTCTGCTTATTCTATTTAAAATAGGATCCTCTCCAAACTCCAGGCACTCCCGATTTTCTCTAATTTTAAGTGTAGTATTGTTTAAAAAAATTCTAACAGAAATATAATTTACCTATTTTATTTATTGTTTGTCCTCGATATTGCCCCCCTCCACCACTACCCCCCACCCCCGCCCCCTGAGACTGATCTTCTTAAAGCAGATTTTTTTTTGGTCTGATATATCCTAATGTCACAAAATAATGTTGGCACTCAATAAATATTTGTTGAGTAAATGAATACACGAAACATGGAAGTGTCACTATGTTTACTGTGATTTAAAATTTTTGTACACATGCTGCTGAGGCTTCAAAGGGAATATGAAAAACTCAAAATATTTGTTGAGATGAAAGGATTGTGAAGAGATGGTGCCTTTTAATTTGGTGTTTGCAATTATAATTTCTTTTTAAAAGTATAATAAATAATAAAAATAAGTGAACATTTGTATAGTTTTTCTTTCCTTTCACACAAAGCAGAGATATTATACACAGATATACTAGCCAAATAAGTACTATATATATATACCATGCAATAGAGAGATGACCTAACTCTCTAGTCAATATTAAATGTATTTACCTGCATTTGAGAAGATTCCAGTTTGTGTCATCCCAAACATAGAGAGCCCAAGGCATGAGAACACATACTTTCTCTTAGAAAAATATTCTAACTCTAAATCCATATAACGATTTGTTACACCAAATATATGTTTTCTTTAGAAAGAAATTCTATGCAATCTTTTGCTTGATTTTCAAAATGTTTTCTTTTAAAAATTTCAACATGCAGTATTACCAAAGATGTCTTTATTTCAATAGAAACTGGATGATGAGAAAGTCAGAAAGCAACTCATTAAAATTATGCTAAATATTATAGCATTAGCACTTAAAGGATAAACTAATACTTCTCCCTTCTTTCCAATTTATGGTAATGAGCTTTGTAGTTTATCTAGTATGGGTTATTGTGTGAGATAATTGATTTGTCAATGTAAAGCAGAAAAAAAAAATTCAAAGTCCCCACATCATTTCTGATACTATTTTACTGCTACTTTGCTTTCCATATGGTACCATGCTAATTGTCAAACGTATTTTATAGAAAACACTTTTACCCATCTTAATCTTAAATTAATGAATTTTTCTGATGAAGAATAAAAACAAGAATACCATTCACCTCATTATAAATGTTTGAAGTAATTTTTTGAAACAAAATAGAATCATTTATGTTTATCATTTTACATACAGGCTTGGTATGACAAAGGCAATTCAGAACAAATAAAAAAGCAGAAAACTACTTCTTAGATAAAATGAAGCTTTAGTTGAACCTTAAAGGTAGTTCTTATGTCAATTAAAAAGCTCAATGGAAAAAGTTCTTGTCACATACAATACGTAAATACAATGGAATTTAAAGAGCATGTATTTTTTTTAAAGTGAAAGATCAAGTTAGTAGACCTGAACATTTGTATATTTTTTCTTTACATAGTTACTTACATAGCAAACACTGAATGGATTTGGGGAAAATAACTTGGTTCTTCATTTCATCTATGTATGTGAAGATAATATCCTTAAAGTCATAATTGGTGAGATGCAATTTACATGAAGAATCATTCACCTTTTACAGTGTGTAGAACTATAAGTTTTGACAATTATGTGTAGTTGTGCAACTGCCCCAGAAGTCAGGAGGTGTAGCAGTCTCCTTCCTACCAGGAATTTCTTCATATCCCTTAACAATCAGTTCCTCCCCAATTCAGCCCTTGGCAACCATTGATCTGTTTTGAACATTTGAATCAACCTTGCTAGGTCTAATGTATCCTGCTACTTATTTATTTATTTCCCATTTTAAAAATTTGTTCTTTTTAGATATACATGAGAGTAGAGTATATTTTGACATATTCATACAAACATTGAGTATATATTATTCTAATTAGGATCCCAGTCTTGTGGTTGTACATCATGTAGAGATTCACTGTGGTGTATTTATATATATATATAATATATATAAATATACATATATATACATATATATACATATATATACATATATATATATATGAAAGTTATGTCAGATTCATTCCATTGCCTTTCCTATTTCTGTCTCCTCTCCCTCCCTTCATTCCCCATTCTAATCTACTGAACTTCTTTTATATATATATATATATATATATATTTATTTATTTCAAGTTTTGATATTGCCAGTACTTTCTTGTGTGTGTGTGTGTGTGTGTGTGTGTGTGCTTTGTTCTGCATTTTTTTTCCTTGCACTCCCTCCATCTAGTGTTGAAATGTTCTTTTAACTTCTATTTCCTGGAAAAGTTTTATAGTATTGTGAAAACATCCTACTTAAATGTATGATGAAATTTGCAAGTGAGGGCAACTTGATATTGTGTCTTTTTTGGAAAGTCTTTAACCTCAAATATAATTTCTAAATAGACCATAGATGATTAAGATTATTTGTTTCTTCTTTAGTATACATTGGTAGTTTGTGTCTTTCAATGAATTTGTCAAATTCAAGAACACAGAATTGATAGCCACTTATTTTCCTTTTAATATTTCAGGGATCACTCCTAATCTTCGTTTCCACAGAGTGGGCATTTGTGTCTTTCCTGTGTTTTCTTCATAAGCCTTGCTAGAATTTTATCATTTTAATTGATCTATTGAAAAAGAGTTTTCATATTATTTTTCAGGGAGTTGTTTTTGTTTTAAATTAAGTCGATTTCTGCTTTTTGCTTTATGGTTTTCTCCCTTGTTTCTGTTGGTCTCCTTTTTGTAGTTTGCTCTTCTTTTTGTCGTTTCTTAAGGTACAAACCTCCCTAAGACTAAAGACCTTTATTCTCTCCTAATACAAGTACTTGAC
Organism: Ictidomys tridecemlineatus; assembly: GCF_052094955.1. Taxonomy (NCBI): domain Eukaryota; kingdom Metazoa; phylum Chordata; class Mammalia; order Rodentia; family Sciuridae; genus Ictidomys; species Ictidomys tridecemlineatus. Next base: position 147,853,785 of record NC_135483.1, on the reverse strand, counting down.
ATGAACATTTCTCTTTAAACTCTAATGTTAATAAATTAAGTAACATTTCATGAAGTTATATGATTTATTTTTATTTCATTGAATTCAAAGTATTTTGTAATTTCCCTTGTGACTTCCTCTTTGTTTCATGCATTGTTTAGGAGAAGTTTGCCTAATTTCCAGATATAAATATACTTCTCAAATGTTTTTGCATGATTAGTTTCTAGTTTGCCTCTGCTGTAGTCTATTGGCAGAATATATCTTTTTGCATATTTTAAGTTTTCATCTACATTCATCTTTATATTTAAAGTGGTTTCATCTGGACAGAATAAACTTGCTTTTCATCCAATCTGACAATTTTTTGTCTTTTAATTAGTGCATTTAAACATTTTCATAAAGTATAAATATTTATATAGTTGAATTAAAATCTACCATCTTGCTATTTGTTTTCTATTTATTTCACCAGTTCTTCGTTCCTTTCTTCCTCCCCCCTCCTTTTTGTGCCTAATTATGACTGAGTAATTTACACAATTATATTTTATCTCCATGATTAGCTTATTACATATATCTCTTTTTTAAATGTAGTAGTTGCCACAGGGTTTTCAGCACACATCATTAATTAATAACCTTGTACTTTCAAATAATTTATAGTGCTTCATTTGGAATGCAGTTCTTAAAAGATACTGACAATTCTTCCCTACTGTCTTTGGCGCTATTAATGTCATCCATTTTATATTTACATTTGACATAAGCCCCAATGCATGGCTGGCAGTTTTTATTTATATATTCTGTTATTTTCCAAGGAAATTAAAAATAAGGAAACCATTTAATATTTGTCCTCTTTTTAACTATTCCTAGTTCTTCACTTGCATATATGCCTTTGTGTGTGTGTGTGTGTGTGTGTGTGTGTGTATGTCCAAGATTTTGTCTACTATATTGTTTCACATAAAGACTTTTTTTGTTTGGTTGGTTTTTTAAAATATCTTGAGTGGTTCAGTCTACTGATACCAAACTACTTTATGTATGCATATTCTTTGTCTCACATATTCTCCTTCATCTTATTTTGAAAGATATGTCTAGTACTTCTACTTGCTATTTCTATTGTTCATCTTTTCGCTGAATTCCACACCTATTCATACTAGATAACCATATTTTCTGCAGACACTGTGTTATGGGTTTGGATATGAGGTGTCCCCCAAAAGCTCATGTGTGAGAAAATGCGAGAGGGTTGGGAGAGAAATGATTGAGTTATAGCATTAACCTAATCAGTGCATTGATCTCCTTATAGGGATTAACCTGAGTGGTAACTGAAGTGGTAGGGTGTGGCTGAAGGAGGTGGGAATTGGAGTGGCTTTGGGGTATACATTTGTATCTGGTGAGTGGAGTCTCTCTTTCTGCCTCCTGATTGCCATGAGAGCTGCTTCCCTCTGTCACACTTTTCTACCATGATGTCCTGCCTCACCTTGAGCTCCAAGGAATGGAGCCAGCCTTCTGTGGACTAATACCTCTAAAACCGTGAGCCCCTAAATAAACCTTTCCTCCTTTACAGTTGTTCTGGTCAGATCTTTTAGTCACAGCAGAGAAAAAAGCTGACTAAAATACATTGTAATTTATTACTATGGGTATTTAAAGTTCCCTGACATTTCCAATGTTTGGATCACTTCTGAGTCTGGTTCTGCTAATTACTTTGCTGTTTGAAAGTGGGTTCTTTTTTTCTTATTTGTATTTCTCATAATTTTTTTATTACATTCCACTAACTCAAGAAAGGATGGGGGCAAATAATCCATGTGCCTGGAAACCGACATGCTTCCTTTGTTACACCAATAGTGTGCAGGAGGTTGACTCAAGTCTTCCCAGTCTCTGAACTGGTTTGAATTTTATTGCTTCTAATATTTCCTTTAGTGTATCACAAACTTTAAATCCCTAGAGGGTTGTCTTTTGTGCTTACCTTGGGGTTGGAGTTGCCAGAGAATTTCTCTGGGTGTTTTTGCTGTACCTTTAGCTTTCAATCTTCCCTTTGTGCCTGTGCCTCTAGAGGAGGTCTCAAATCTTACCTCTCTCACAGTGACATGTGTTGCTTGTCATTTGGCACTTACTAACCATATCACAGAAGCGTCAGAGGTTTCTCTGCTGTGCTTTTGCAGCCTCATTCTCAAGCCTGTGTTCCTCAGCTATGGTGGTAGAACCGAGATCCTGCTTCTCCTCTCCCTACCAAACACACACTTCTTGTATTTTGGACAGTCCTTGTGTGTGGAGTGTTTCTTGCTTCTCCTCCAGGGATAAGATTGAGTATAGCTGCGAATTCCCAGTAGCTAAACTCTGGAACCAACCTAGGTGCCCTTCAGGAGATGAATGGATAAAGAAGATGTGTTATACATACACAAAGGAGTCTTACTCAGCCATAAAGAAGAAAGACTTTTTGACGTTGGCCAATGAATGGATCTGGAGATTATCATGCTTAGTGAAATAAGCAGCCCCCCAAAGTTAAAGGTTCAAATGTTTTCTCTGATATGTGGAAGCTAACCCACAATAAGAGAAAGAGGAGAAAATACAAGTTCAGTAGATAAGACAATGGGGAATGGAGGGAAGGGAGGAGAGATAAGAAAAGGAAAGACAGTGGAATGAATCTGACACAATATTCATATATATATATATATATATATATATATATATATATACCTTACAGTGAATCCCACCATCATGTCCATCCACAACAATGGGGTCCTAATTAGACAAAGATATATTCTATGCTTGTATAATTATATAAAAATGGATTCTACTGTCATATATAAATTAAGAGAACCAATAAATAAAAAAATATTGAGTATAGCTTCCTGTGTGTGTGTGTCCTTAAAAGAGGAAAGATTAATCTCTTTTATACTTTCTGCAGCTGAAGTGGGACTTTCACTATGCTCCAGGCCTGACAGGGTTTGCCACCCCATTTTCAAGGACTCAGAACTCAAAAGTAAGGATGATTCTGACAGGGCTTTTTGTTGATTTTGCAGCGTTAACCTTTCCCATTCTCCATGCCACAACACTAAGATTTTTACTGTTTTCTTTCCTTGGCATCAGAAGTTACTGTGAGCACCTAGTAGAGTTTGTGTAAAAGAGGTTAAGTGGGTACAAACTTACCTTGTGTGTGTGTGTATAAATATATATTTCTACTCGTAATGAGCCTTGAACAATTTACTACAAAGTTTATTTCATTTTTTGTTTGTACTACCAATTCTTATTTTCCATGCTCTGTGCTTGTGAAGGATTTGTATTTCATCTTTCCTTGGAGTGACCATGACTTTTTGATTCAAATAAAATTGTGATTGTGTATTTATTCAGATTACTGTGTTGTAGTTGTTTGAGTAGAAATAATGCTATCTCCAGCTTTTAATACCCAAACTGACAGGGAAACCCTGGGACACTTTTGAGAACAGCAAAGGATGCCCTTAATAATTATACTGAAGAGCATGTGTTAGCAGACACTATGCCACACAAACTGGGAAGCATAAACAACCTATCTTGATGGGTCTTTTTGGTATGTACCTTGCATTCTGCTTAGTTTTTTAAATTTGAAATGCCCTGGCTCTGCTGGTAAAAATTTTACTCTTTAGTCTTTTCTTTTTAAGATTGTATTTTTAATTGAATTATAACACAGTACATATTTATGGAGTATGGTATGAGATTTCTGTGCATGTATGCAAAGCATAACAATCAAATCTGGATGGTACATTCATTCCCTCAAAAGTTTACTGTTTTGGGCTGGGGCTGTAGCTCAGTGGCAGAGTGCTTGCCTAGCATATGCAAGGCACTGGGTTCAATACTTAGCACCACATGCAAATAAAATAAAGGCATTCTACAACTACAAAAAAATTTTGTTTCTTTGCTATATTTTAATTGATATGTTTGTCTTTATTGCATTACCTTAGGCAAGTTCTAATTGTGTAAATCTCTCAAAAATGACACATTTACTCATGATTATGATTTTCCATCATGCTGTATACAATATTCAATTATAAGTTGATTTTTTTGCATTGTATATATTCATGACTACTTCAGCATTTTTATTCCAAATGTTTAGTACACATATTTTTATTTTTTTAATCCAGGAAAAAGCCACCTCTGGTAAGAAAATATTCATCAATTATACTATGTTTGTCTTCTGTTTTATTGTTGGCTGCTTTAATCCCTAATAATATCTTCATCCTGCTGTGCTCAGGTATGTCCATTACTTTTTAAATATGTTATTGAGCTATTAGTTTAATTAATTTATCATCATTTTAATGGTTAATAAAAATATTTACATTGTTTTCTTCTAAAAATAGTTTTGACTATAAATTTCAATATGTAGTATTGTTTGTAGATACATAATTAGAGTTTTGGTTTTCTCTTTTAATTAAAAAAATATACAGCAGTTAGTTTTGATATTCATGTATTTGCTGTTCCAGTGTTTTCTGTTGGTATTAATTCTGGTGTTATTGCATGTTCTGTCAAACTGATTTGCCCAAGAAGTAGATGCCAAGGCAGGATTCATGTGTAAGGATCTAATTAGAGGAAATGCTTGTCTGAAAGAATGCAGGGAGGAACCTGCGCAGAGCTGGGGGAGCTATCATATGGCAATGCCAGGCTGTTCACAGTGAGAGGCAAGGGAGCTTGGGTGGAAGAGGCAGTTCAAGAAAATTTTGACAATTTTAGCCAGTTAGCTAAAAACATAGTCCTCAATCTCCTGAGCATGAGGCTGCCTAACTATAACCTCTGTGCTCAGTTTTAGCTGGAGAAAGGCTTATGGAATGTATTGCCTTGGTGCATATAAGGTGACAGATTTCAAAATTTAGCATCAATTATAATGGCAACTTGGTCTTTTGTTAGCTCAGGAATCTTTGGGCATTGCAATCCTCATTATTCTGCCTCTATGTATGTGTTTGCATACTACATTGTAACCCTCTCTGCTTTTCTCCATTGGCTTATACTTTTCTTTATTTATTCCCTTTTTTGTGTGAGTCTGGAAAAAAATTTAACTTTTAAAAGTATAATAATATATGATATTCAAAATTTTGGTCATTATTTTCACTGAGTCTTACAAATGTAGGGATTGTGTGTTTTTATCAGGATAGGTAATACTGCCTCGATGGCTTTAACACAATTAAAGTTTGCTACCTATTTGCATAAAGTCTCTGATCATATTTTAGTAAGTGAGAAGCTTTGTGTGGTCAGGGACTGCGTCATTCATTATTCGCTGCTCCCAACCCCTCATATTGAGCTTCCTGCCTGGCTGGGGCCTCAGTGTCTTTTCCATTCAGTCAGGAAGCAAAGAGAGAGTAAAAATGGGGTGGGGTTTCTTAATGGGCCAGGTCTGAAGTGGACACACATTACTTTTATACATATTCCTAAGGTAAGCACTTGGACACGTGGCAAAGAAAGGCAGGAGAATGTGGTCTAACCATGTGCCTAAGAAGATTAAGTACCCAACTTTTTAAGCATATAATTCTCAGTAGAAATAAAATTTCCCTAAGCAAAGATTGATTCTCTTGTGAGAACAAAAACTTTTTAAGAATGTTTTATTTTCTTCTTTCATAAATATGCTTACAGGATTTTAAAAATCATCAGTATGATTCCTGATTTTATTTTTATTGCAAGTCTTTTTATAGCTCTAATTTTCTTTGTAATTCAAAAGGGACCTCTATCTTTGTACCATTGTGATGATATTTTTTTCTGGTACTCAAATAATCTTTTTTTTTTTTTTTTTTAAAGAGAGAGTGAGAGAGGAGGGAGAGAGAGAGAGAATTTTTAATATTTATTTTTTAGTTCTCGGCGGACACAACATCTTTGTTGGTATGTGGTGCTGAGGATCGAACCCGGGACGCACGCATGCCAGGCAAGCACGCTACCACTGAGCCACATCCCCAGCCTCAAATAATCTTATTCTCAACTTCTTATATCACAATGCCAGACTCATGGCTTACAAGGAATTATAAGCTGGAATCTAGATCAGGCCTACAGCCTCTTATAGATAAAGCTGGTCTAAAACTGATTTTCTTCTACAATGACTGGGTCGAATATTTGCTAGGGATTTTATATCCTATAAAGCCAAAATATTTATTGTCCTTCCTTTTGTGGAAAGTTTACTGGCCCCTGTTTGAGAAATCAAGAATTGTAAAAATTGCAAGAGTTGAGAAATTAGGAATTGTAGAAATTGCAAAAAGTTGTAGATCCTCAGATCTGAAAAGGTAGAGTGGATCCAAAGGATGACAAGGAGATATTTAGCCTAAGGGGCAGCACAGAATAAGTCTCCCTCACATTACTGTTAGACTTAATTTCTTCAAATAAACTGCCCATTCATGTAGTCATTTTCTTATGGTATATTTCCCATCATGTCAATCACCATTATCTGGGAGTTATTTATGTCATTCTCTAAATGTGATTCAAATTTAAGAGTTCCAGTCATGTGCTTTGTTAAAATAGTAACAGTTTAAAAGCCTTGCCAGTATTTTCCTTACATATCTACTTTAAAATGCAAAATGTGTATAGTCTGATCGAATTTTCCTATTTGGAAATAATGTCACATATTTTCCCCTATACTTATTAGGTAGAAGCAAGCATGAATTGAGGCTTCAATTCTGCCTAACATTTCTCATGCCAATTTATTTTGCTTTTCATACAGCTGGGAGCAATGGCTGGCCTGTGAATTTTCTTTTAATGAATCAATGAGTCAATGTCCAACAAAAACATCAACATATTTAGGCTTCAAATAATTTCCTTTAACATGCATAAGTTAACACTACTTTTTCAAACTGGATTGGAAATATCTACAGTAATTCCATTTTTCTTTCATCAGTTAAAAAGAATTCAGAGTTTTAGCCAAAGCAGTTTTTCAAGCCTAACTTATATTTTCATTCCTTTTAATTCCTCCTTTGAGCAATAGCATGTGAAGGAGAGCTGCTTCAAGTAACCGTTTCCCTGAGCTGAAGTTTTATTTCTTCTTTGACAACTTACATATACACATATATAAGTATAAATATGTATACATGAGGATATGTTTTATGTGCATGCATACTTTTTCTAAGACTTTAAATTATAAATGGTATTTTAAAATCATGGTTTAAACTTTAAATGTATTAAAGTATTAAATTAACCAATTAAAAATTAGAATCTAATTTATGCTGGTTTGTATTTTACATGTTAGTTTGTATTTAGCCCCTCCACAATCCAAACTTGGGCTTTCCTATTTCCTTCACTCTTTAAGGACACAGATCCCAACTCCTTTCTTTCACATAACCACCTAAATGTGGAACAATGGATGTAATAGTATGCATTTTATCTTGTCTCTAGATTACACAGAGAAGTGGGATAGCATATGATGCCCTTCTATATAGCTGTCCTATTCTCTCCGATCTCAGAAGATCCTAAAACCAGTGTTAGGATTCAAAGCCAAACACAGGAACTTAGAAAGTTCCTGTTAACCAAAAATTATGTAGCATTTTTCCATTACGATGACCAAGAACGAGGTCGTTGAAGACTAAAATCAAAGGAAATATTTGAAGAAAATCATCATGAAATCTTAGAACAATAGTTAGATTGTCAATACGTGTAATTACCTCATATTAGAATAGCTTTGATACTTACATTTTGTTGTTAATTTTGTGATAAGCGAAAAATGCTGCCCCAACCAAAGGTATCCATGTTTTAATTCCTGGAACCTGTAATTATGTTACCTTGGGTATCAAAAGGAGCTTTTTAGATAGGACTCCTTAAGGACTATAAGGTGAGGTATTGTCCTGCTTTGTCCAGTGGATAATGGGCTCAAGGTAATCACAAGGAAGTCAGAGGGAAATGTGACTATGGAAAAAAGAGTCCAAGAATCGCAGCAGTGCTGGTTTAAAGATGGCAGACAGGAGCCCCGAGCTAAGGAATGTTGGCGGCCTTTAGAAGCTGGGAAAAGGGAGGAGATGAATTCTTCCCCAGAGCCTCTTGAAAACAACCCAGCCCTGTCAACACCTGGATGGGAGCCCAGTGACACCATGCCAGACTCCTGACCTATAAAACTTCAATACAATAAAATTGTATCATTTTAAAATGCTAACATTTCAGTAATGTGTTACTTAATAAAAATTAATGCCTCATAGTTTCCAAAATTATTTGTGTTCTATTGGTTTTATTGTTCACTAACAGTTTTCTTTATTTTTTTTTAAGAGAGAGTGAGAGAGGAGAGAGAGAGAGAGAGAGAGAGAGAGAGAGAGAGAGAGAGAGAGAACAAGAATTTTTAATCTTGCCCACCGACAGTTTTCTTAATACCATTGTTTCTTTCTTCTTATATTTTCCAATTTAATTAAAATCTTGGTCTAACAGATTAATTACTTAAGAAATTTTTGTTGTTGCTTGTTTCCAGAAGTGCATAATAGTTGGAGGATTTTCTACACACCTCTATGTTTGAAGATATGTTACCCTTGTTCATAAAGAACAAATATGACAACAGAATTTTTGAGTCACAATTATTTTTATTCTGATTTGTTATATATGACAGCAGAATGCATTACAATTCATATTACAAATATAGAGCACACTTTTTCAAATCTTTGGTTGTATACAAGGTATATTCAACCATTCATGTCTTCATAAATGTACTTAGGGTAATGATATCCATTTCATTCCATCATCTTTTTTACCCCCATGCCCCCTCCCTTCTGCTCCCACCCCTTTGCCCTATATGGAGTCTGTCTAATCTCCCATGCTCCCCTCCAAACCCCACTATGAATCAGCCTCCTTATAACAGGGAAAACATTCAGTATTTGTTGTTTGGGGATTGAAAGCATATAGAGATTCCTTGTAAAGCTGGGAATGGACACCATTTGACCCAGTTATCCCTCTCCTCAGTCTATACCCAAAGGACTTTAAAACAGCATACTATAGGGACACAACCACATCAATGTTTATAGCAGCCAATTCACAATAGCTAAACTGTAGAACCAACCTATATGCCCTTCAGTAGATGAATGGATAAAGAAAATGTGGTATATATATGAATATTGCTCAGCAATAAAAAAGAATAAAATCATAGCATTTGCAGGTAAATGGATGGAGTTGGAGAATATAATAGGTCACAATTTTCTATTCCTTTAGTACTTTCAATTTTGATCCATGGCCTTTTCTTTCATTTCTTCAGTTCAGCTCTTTCTCTCTCTCTCTCTCCTCTCTGTTTTTTTTTTTTTTTTGTAGCAAATCTTCTCCATGTATAACATTTCTTGTATATGTATGGAGTATATGCAGACCTATGTTGTTCTCTTTCCTATTTGTAGTTCTTTTCCCTCAAAGACACAAACATTTCTTCAGGAAAATTTTCTAACTATTTATTTTTGTCTCTTCTATCTATTCAGTTCTTTATTCCTTAAAATTCTATAGTCTACACATTACAATTCTCAGATCAGTTCTTTGTATCTTTTATCTTTTATCTCATTATTGTACTTCTTTATCTTAATTTTGAAGAATTCGAAAGCTTACTTTCTCTATTACTAATCTAACTTTCCTCAATATAATGTGTATTGCTGTTTATTTAGTATTCTTAATTTAAAATAATATAAATTTAGGCTGCTATTTTAAGTTGTTAAGTTTATAAACACGGTATTTGCTAAAGGACACAGAAATATTCTAAACTTCAGTTTTCTTCATTCTTTTTCTCTGATCCCTCAAAGTAGATACTACTCTCAAACTGAATTAAAATCCTATCTCTGCTTTTCTCCAGGTTAAGTGAGGTTCAGCAAATTAGTAATTCTCTGTAAGCTCATTTACAAAAACATTCCCAATGATGGCACTTACTCTATAAAAATTATGTTATGGTTAACTGAAATTACATAAGAAAGGGCTTATCATCATCATTGTAGCCTCCATCATCACTAGTAATCATTACTACACTGAAAGGTCTATTATTGTCCAGGTAGGAGCTAAGCGTGGTTTTGTGACAGTACTTGGATTTCTGCTCTAATAGCAGATGTAAATAAATTGAGGGGGAGAAACAAACATTTGGAGTTACTAAAATGTTTCATCAGAATCTCACTCTCCTGGAACAAGTCTAGGTGGCATGTAAGTCTGAGGAAAATGTAGAAGAAAGCTTTATTTCTAGTTGAGGAAATGTCTTACCTTTCTTTAATATAACAGTCAGGAATATGCTGAGGATCTTTTACTCTGTCTTACCAGATGAAAACCATACAATGGCTCTTTGCCTAACTTGGTGGTTTCCATCAAGGGTGTCTGAAAGGGATATGAGGAACTGAACTATGTGATCAGAGACACACAGGTCTATACAGTCTTTACCCATAAAACTCAGGGATAGGTGGGTGCTGAAGAAGTTGAATGGGTATTAGGCAGATGCTGAAGTTTCTCATACTTATTTCCCCTATAAATCATGACTTCATAGTTGGGATTCACAAGTTGATTTTCTCTTCAGATACATGTGTTACTTGGTAGAAATTTATTATGTGTTACTTATTAGAAATTTCTCAAGGTTTTTGGATGTGAATATTTCATTTTCCTAGTATCCATTGGATTTCCCCCTTTTTATATTCCATTTTCCCTTTTACTAGTCAACTGGGAAGAAGGAAATTAGACGTGAATGGTTACATTAATGTTATAGAAAATCAACTATTACCTTTGGAACAAGTTTCTTTTTTATCAAATTCTTATACTTAAAAGGGATTTATTGTTTAAAAATCATTACAAGTCTAAGTTTATTCTAATGCTTTCACATTATGGTAAAGCTATAAATGTGAATCTTTTTCTATTGTTTTTAAATACTCAAATATAATTCCTATTGCTTCCAATTGTATTTAAGGTCCAGTAATTTCTAAAAAATACTTTACTCTATTAACCTAAAATCATGTAGCATTGCTCCATTACAACAGCAATGAAAACCAATCCAGGTTTTTATATCTATTGAATTTTTTTTTTTATCTTCAACTACAGCCCAATTCCCCTAAAATGCTGCTTAGTATTTTAAATACGTAGTTATATATAGTGGAAATGGAGCCACTCAATAATGTGAAGCAATCTTACAGGCATAATATGTATTTCCAAGGAGATCGCCTTCCAATTGAGGTTAAACAGATGTTGCATATGTTTTCTATTTTTTAAACACTGCCAGCATGGTGTGCTCAATTTTTAACAATTGAGCGAAGAATGAAATAATCAGATGTTTAAATTTTCCCTTTTTAAATCACTGGAAGCAATTGTCTTGTGATGTGGAATTTTTATTTTAGATTATACTCTGGTTTATAAGATTCAATTAATTTTTCACATCTCTTAGTTATCTTTTTATGGATTTCTACTTAAAGCTAAAAGACTTTCAAAAGAGCTTTATTGCCAATTCCTTGTTAAAATCAATTATGTTTGGAATATCCAGAACAATAACACAAAACCATTTACAGTTGTAAATACCAAGGCAATGGAAGTATATGAAAGGGCTGTGCGCATTCTACTGTGACTTAACAATGGTTGGGAAAACCTGTAGGATTCACTTTTAAAAATTAGTAGAATTTATATTTTGAGTTCTGGAAAGATAAGGTTTATATATAGAGATAAAGTAGGCATTCACCCAAGGGATTTAAGCCTTCCTGAAAAGGATTCTCCTACTCAATACTACAGAAATATCTTTTCTCTTGGCCGGCTGATGAATATCTAAATTTTAGCATTATCAATTTACTTATGTATATACACATCTTTCCTTTTTTCCCTCCCTCCCTATTGTGAATATGGATGTAATCTGAAAGAGCTCACGGCATTGAGCAGGGCATTAAGTATATTAAATAAACACTCATTGAATTGAATCCTTTTGTTTTGGGTTCACCTCTTCATACTCCTGGGAGAGAATGTCTCTGTCATGGTGCCTACCAAGATATACTGAGTTTAATCATTATCTTGGATTCCTGTTAAAAATGCAGATGTCTAGTTCCCAACCCTTTGTATCTTGATGCTGGTAATCCTTGGTCCACATTGTCTGAAAACACCATGTTGCATCTTTCTTGAAATGTGTCTAATTACTATCTAATGAGAAAAATCAACGATTCTTTCATAAACCAAGAAAGAACAGGTCAGGTGAGAAAGGGAGTTTAACCACTGCCTTCTTCTCTGAGCCTTGTTATTCAGTGATTAGGCTAAGGAGTGAATTATACAGCGGTGTTAAAGCAGTTTCCTTTTGCTTCTGCAATAAAGGACGTCATAGCCAACACAGTTTTGGTAAGTTGGCCTTCTTCACTCTACACCCTCACATCTAGCTAATCAGCAGGGTTCTTTTCATTTTCTTTACTCAATACTCCGTAGTCTTCTCTCTGTCTTTAGCCCTCTGCCAATGCTTTTGTTCACAGTCTGTGATGGTTAATATTGGTTGTCAATTTGACTGGAGTGAGAGACACCTAGAAAATGGGTAAAGCATACTTCTGGATGTGTCTGTGATGGTGTTTCCAGAGATGAATGGCAGACGGGTCAGCAAGATGAGTAAGAGAAGACCTGCCCTGAATGTGGGCAGCACTCCCATAGGCTGCGGGCCTAGACGGAGCAAAAAGTGGAAGAAGTGTGAAGCACGCTCATGTGCACAAGCTCTGTTCTTCTTGAGTGAATGTTTTGGTGTTTTCGTTTTGCTCTTGCCATTGTCCACAGACATTCGACTCCAGATTCTTCATCTTTAGCCTTTGAATGCAACTCCCACAAAAGATTCTCCAGGGACTTGCAGGCCTTCTTCAGCCTCACCCAAAAGACTCATTTGTCTCTTTTATTCTGAGGTTTCCAGGTTTTTAAACTGAGCAACTACTGGTTCTCCCAGTTCTCCAGCATGCAGACAGTAATTGTGGTACTATGCAGCCTCTGGCCATGGAAGCCAATTGAATAAACAACCTCTTATTATTATACATTTGTTCTATTGGTTCTATTCCTCTAGAGAATCCTGATAACCATAGACTTGGCCTTGCTATAAGACTGTTGCAATCAAGTAATTGACTTGTGGTCTTTGCTCTATCCTTTAACCTTTAAATCCTTTCCCATGCTGCTGATGAATGAGATTTCAGGAAGGAATTTATGACTAGCTCATTCTGTTGCTTTGATTCTTTCTGGGGATCTTCACTACTTTGGGACAACATTTAAATATCTGAATCTTATTGCCCGTTATTCTACCTCTGCCCTGACCTCCAGCCGAGTTGAACTATATCCACATCCCTGGAAAAAACTCACTCCACACCAAAGAGTTGGCTTCCTGATGTTTTCTTTGCCTGGAGCACCACATGCTCACCAAAGAAGGCTGACTAATGTATTCTCATCCCCAATAGATGTAATTGACCATTAGATTAAACATACTGTAATATACTGCACCCATTAGTAGACTACTTTTGAAGTATGCTAAAGTTTAAGATACTTTTTCAATCTTACAGCCCTCAGTTTTTTAAGAAAATAAACTCTCTCTCTCTCTCTCTCTCTCTCTCTCTCTCTCTCTCTCTCTCTCTCTCTCTCTCACACACACACACACACACACACACAATAACTAAAAAGTCAATGAAAGAGGTAAAATAGATGTTTTTATTTAAATGCTCAGCTTACCTACAGCATACAAACCGCAAATAATTGAGACAAATATAATCAAAGACCAAGATGGTAGATTAAAACCAAAATAAATAAAAAATTACAAAAAGTCCTAGTGCACCATATACCACAATTTTAAGTCAAAGTCTGTCAGTCTGAATATAAAAATAAAAACCTACTATATAATGTTTACAGTATAAATTTAAGTAACTCTTAAACCTTCATATGATTCTATAATCGGAACAACAAAGAAATATTTCTGCCTTTAGAAAATTTTTAGTAATGATACAAAATAGTAAATCTGAATTCTGGAATAATAGATTGTTATTTCTATTTTATACTGTTCTGCATATTCTAAGATTTATGGCCTAGACCTTTACTGATTTTATAATAGAAAGGATAGTTCTTACCATTTTTGATGAGTGACTAAAAGCAGCAGAAACTGCCATTTCTGTATCATTTCTTTCAAGGAGTTGCAAATGCTTATGCTTATTCACTCATTTGTAATTCGACATGCTTCTCAGCTATATTAAGGATGACTTTTTCTCACTTCACAGGCACAAAGAATAACTTGCATATAATTTCTCAGGGAGTCAGTGGTAGAGTAGTCTTAGAAATGTTTTCCCATCATCCTCTTAGCAGAAATCACTGAAAACATTTCTAGAATCTAAATTGATTATCAAGTTATCACCATTTATTATGTGGTGCAAGTCTCTGTCAGCCTATCTGGGGTTCTTGATGTCAAACAACAGAAACAACACTGACTAAGTTGAGCAGAAAGAGAATACACTGGAAAGATCTTGCATAGCTCACAGAATTCACAGAAAGTTTGGAGAATCAAGCTCTATAAAGAGAACATGGCCAGAACCAAAATACAGGTATGATCTGTCCAGGACCTGAGGATCCTATCATTGTATCTTCCTATCATGCCTGATTCCTATCAAGGACGAAAAACAAAACCCTCTCAGTGTGCACGCACATTCAGGAGTCTGCATTCCCTGAAGCTACAGCCAGTTGATGAGGCAAGTTAATAGGCTCAATGACAAGGGAGAAGAAGATTCTCCTGAAACAGGAATTGTGTTTCAGGGCTCCGTAGAACAAAAAACAAAGCAGCGTTTCCTGCACAAAGTACCATGCGAAACCAGCAGATGCTGATGTACAAGTTGCGGCCTTGAGTACTGGGGAAAATGGTGGCATGTGAGGATTATAGTTTTTCCCCTGAGGCTGAACTTGTGCTTAGAGAACTGGATGATGGAATGCTTGTGAAACCATCCTACAAGGTGAGTCAAAGACCAGGAGGAGGGGGAAGGGAGATGGGAGGAGAAGAGGGAAGAGAAGAGGGAAAGGAAGAAGAGGATAATGACGGGGAGAAAGCAGGAGAGAGGAAATTTGAAATTAAACAGAGGAGGGAAAGATGGGAATGGAGTGTTATAATCTAGTCACTCTATTTCATCCCAAATACCATGGAATAGGTGGTTTATACACAACATACCTTTATTTTGCATGGTTGTGACTAGGAAGTCCAATCAAGGCACTGGCGGATCTGCTATCTGTGTTCATAAATGGCCACACTTTGATTGTGTATCCCCATGGTGGAAGGGTTAAGGCAACTCTCTGGAGTCTCTTTTCTGAAGGCACTAATCCCATCACCAGGGCTCAGCCTTCATGACCGAGTCAACTCCCAAAGACCCTACCTTCTAGTAACATCATATTCATGACTGGGTTCAACATATCCATTTCAGAGGGAGATAAATACAGTCTATAGTAGTGAGAGAGAAAGAAATGACTAAGGATGGCACAGAAAGAGAAAAGAGTGAAGAAAAAGAGAGACCATCAGGGGAGGGTATGTGAATATAAATAGCAAAGCAAACAAACCATCCCAAATCAGAAGATCCATGCATCTCATTATTAGTACTAAGATTTCAAGATTAGAGAACTAGTATTTCCAAGTTATATTAGGCAGGCTCTCAATAATGCTTGCTAATAATGTGTACTTCACAAATATTAGTTGTGTAAACATCATCTCATTAAATAATAACTTTCCTGCCAATGCTATACAGCACAAGCATAAGGTAAAGATTTTTGAGAAAACTAAAACTAAAACATTGTACAGTTGGCTTTTTTCCCTACTTTAAACTTTTCAGAGTACCTGGTTGTATAAATTACCTACAGTTTTTATAGCAATAAATACAGACTACTTCATGAAATGTTCAGTAGCTCTCTTTTATCCATGGCACCCTATGTATACTGTTTTTCCTATACATACATAACTATTATAAAGTTTAATTTATAAATTAGGCTCAGTAAGATTAACAATAATAATAAAATAGAGCAATTATAACAATATGCTGTAAGAAATTTTACAAATGTGATCTTACTCAAAATATCATATTGTTCTGTAGATCTCAGCAATCCAATTTTTCTCTTACTGAGAACTTTTATCTTTTCACTTACAGGAAGCAATTTATGTTTTCTCTTTGGCATATCTGAGTTGACAGCATCACTACTCTCATGTGTTAGGGCTACTATCAAATCAAACAAGACTTACTTCAACACAAGCCCTGTAATACTGCAATAGTCAGGGCAGCTACCACGTGCTTAAAGGAGGGTAGCAAATACATCATGGTTACACCAGACCAAGGGATCACTCATGTCTTGGGAAGGATGCTGTGAGTTTTCATCATGGTACCCAGAATGCACAAAATTTTAAACTTTGAATTATTTACTTCTAGATTTTCCACTTAATATTTTTGAACCTCAATGAATAAAACAAAACTGCAGAAAAAGTGGGGGGGACTACCATATTCAATACTGAAATTTTATTCTGATCTATATGTCTTTATTTATCTTCATCTTTTTCTTTCTCACCTGCCACCTGGTTTGTTTCTTTGTGAATACTTGATTTTATTGATTATATTTGCTTACCTTAGTACACATATTCTCTTAAACATCTAATAGCTAACTCCTGAATTTAAACTAATCTATTGTTTTTGTTAGCTTGAAATAGGAATAGTGGAGATAGAGGACAGAAAGGAGGATGGGTGTCGTGACACACGACTAAACCAGTCAGTAGTGACTGCTCCTCAGTCGCAGATTCCACAAGGTGGGCAAGACAGGCAAGAAAGAAAGAGCATATGGAACTCAAATAAGACAAGGGGTCAGATATCAGGAGGTTTAGTCTAGCTTCGTGATGTCCTGCTGTCAGCAGATTGACTGACATCTTGGAAGGCCACGCCCATCTCATGTGTTGTGTGATGATCAAAGACAGAGCTAGCGAAGGGGACACATACGTGCACAGCCCAGACAGAGCAGCATCGTCAGTCCAGTCCGCTTTGTGCACTCAAAATGCTCACAGCTGACACACACAGCCCATGGCTGGCTTGCCACAGATGGGACCAGTGCATATAAAGTTTAATGAAACGAGCCTTGTTTATTGATGAGAAATGAACCACACTATTTTTTTTTTTGTCCTCATTGTCATTAGTTTTGACATACATGTCATTCAAAGATAATCTCCAAAGTCAAAACAAACTATTTTGGGGTAGACTCTCCTCAATTTACAACGAATTTATATTCCAATAAACCCATCATAAATTGAAGGTATTACAACTTGAAATATATTTGATCTACCGAATTTACTGAAAATCATAGATTAGCAAATATGCACTGTAGAATACCAATCAGTTTCATTCACAATTACATGGCAAAAATTCAAATTCAAAGAATGGTTTCTGCTACGTATTGCTTTCTCATCATCATAAAGTTGAAAAATCCTAAATCAAACCTTTGTAAATTGAGGACCATCTGTGTTCCTCTACATTTGAATTACTGAGATAGAAGGCACATATATGAATACAGGCATTAGGATGCTGTGCCAGTGCTCTGCAAAAGCTCATGGGTAAAAGCAGGACTTCATTAAGAGACTTATTGCAAGAAATCAGTTTACATGATTCTGAGGGCTGGTTGGGTAAATCTGAACCCTGAAGCCTTATGTCTGTAAACTGCTAGGCAAGAGCTGGGGGGCTATTGTTCTCAGGTGGAATTTGTTCTTTCCCAGGGAAGCTTCAGCTTTGCTCCTAGCCTTGCAATTGATTAGATGAGTCCTACCCAGATTATTGAGAATAATACTAAAATGAACTGATTGTAGGCTGGGCTTGGCGGTGCATGCCTGTAATCCCAGCGGCTTGGGAGGCTGAGGCAGGAGGATCGTGAGTTCAAAGCCAGCCTCAGCAAAAGCGAGGTGCTGAGCAACTCAGTAAGACCCAGTCTCTAAATAAAATATAAAATACACCTAGGGATGTGGCTCAGTGGTCCAGTGCCCCTGAGTTCAATCTCTGGTACCAAAAAAAAAAAAATCAACTTATTATAGATGTTAATCACCTCTACAAAAATATCTTCACAGCAATAACTACATTAGTGTTTGACTGAATAGCTAAGCAAGCTGACACATAAATCTCACCACCACAGATGTTCAGTGAATAAGAAAAACCTTAACAGAACTGATAATAGTAATCAGCAAGGCACATACTAAAGATCTCAGCAGAGTAGCAAGGGTGACTGCAGGGTCAGGGCCAGGGAGGATTTTCTAGACATCCAATGTAATTTTGGGAATGGCAGATCTCCCTGGGGATTATTTTTACAAACGACAAAGTTGTCCTTGAGACACTCAGAAGTCATCTCTCTGGTGAGGGATTAACAACAATGGAGGCAGCTAAGTAACTTCTCCCTATTAAAGGACCTGTGTTAAGCACAGCTTCATTTTACAACATCCTCCGGGGTAGCACAATCAATGCCTCCTTTACAGCTGAGAAGCCTGAAGCTAGAAAGGTTGAATCTTACCCAGGGAAGTAACCTTTGCTGAGCACCTCTGATGTGGTAGACACCCTGCTGGGCTTTACATTACCCAGTCTTCACCAGGTAATTTTACATGCTGGACTGTCTCATTTCTTCTCTACATCAAGGCCTGAGCATTTAAATAGGGTACCTGCATTTAAAATCCAACAAGGAGTGAATTAAAAGATGATTTTCCATTCAATGCCAATATTTTTTTTTCACTTTTTGGTAGAATACCAACATTTCTCTCAGGTTACTGACAAAAAAGAAAAAGGAAAAATTAATACAAAGTATTGATGAAGGAAGAGGGAGAAATAAGAAAAGAAATCAGATGTTTTGTTATTGTTTGCTTTTTAAAATAGGTTAGATGAGACAGAAGATGTGTTGCTACAAAGGGTCTCAGGATCATGGCAATTTACCATTAAGAGGCAGGGACTGGGGAGTGTGTTTGTCCCAAAGGAAGGTAAAT
This sequence comes from Ictidomys tridecemlineatus, assembly GCF_052094955.1. Lineage (NCBI taxonomy): Eukaryota > Metazoa > Chordata > Mammalia > Rodentia > Sciuridae > Ictidomys > Ictidomys tridecemlineatus. Next base: position 147,834,959 of record NC_135483.1, on the reverse strand, counting down.
CATTACCTGTATATGTGTGTGTGAGTAATTATTACTAAAATGAACAATAAGGCATCCATTCAGACTATTGGTCTGTGGAAGGAATTTAAATATCCAAACATGACAAAGTTGTGAATAATTTTTTTATTAACTTTTTTTTAAAAAAAAATTAAGAGCAGACATAAGGTAGTGTCCATAATATCAGCATCTTTGAATTTGGCCAATTTTGTTTAGTCAGGAAAACAGGATTCTGGAAACTATTCTAGGAATAAAGGATTTGATACAGAAATTAAGAGTTTTCCCATACAAGGTAGGAGCTGGATCTCCAGCAGGCCCTGGGTTGAAGAAAACATCACTATGATTTCAATTCAAAGCTCTGGAATGGCTGGGGAAATTGAGCCTGTGGTGAAATCTAAGATCATTGACTGCAAGGGGGGAAGGAGCTGGTGGAGGGATCTCTGGTACTGCTACATCTGACCGCCTCCCAGGAATCAGTAAAGCTTTCTCTTTACTTTGCCTTCCAAATCTTCCATGAGTGAGTCTCTATGGCAAACTAGCTGGCAACCAGGCAGGAACAGGTGTTCTTTGAATCCAGTCCCCAGCCTCAGGAAGGACCTGCAGTGCTGTTGAGTTGATAGTCCACTTGGGCTCTGATACACATTCTTAACAGGGAGAGAAAGTGTGAGCTTAAAACTAAGACAGTAAGGGATGTGGCTCAGTGGTTGAGCAATCCTGGGTTCAATCCCCCAGTACTAAAACAAACAAACAAACAGAACTAAGACACTAGTAGTCTTAGAAACTAGCCTTTGGGGAAATGTGCCTCCCTTACAAATGTGTCCTTTCAATAAAAGAGAGAAGAGGTCAAGACATCAGTGATAACATGCCTGCATGGGTGGCTATGACTGCCAAAGCCTGATGTGAAGCCATTTGAAATATAGCAGGATGATCTCTCTCAGGAAAGTGAGATCACCTTTTTTTAGTTTCCGTTTTTTCATGTTGGATATCATGAAAGAAAGGAGGTTAAATCCACCTATATCTCCTTCAACAATAGATGTCAACCTCAGGAGAGAAGTCAGAAGCAGTCATATCATCCTCCGGAGCAGGTCACAGGCTGCTGTTCTGGGAGCTCACCTGAACCATTTTCCTTGCGCACAGACTGCCACATAGGCAAATCTGCTTTTCCACCACGGCTCTGACGTGAACTGAAAATTAGGGCAATTAACTCATCTGTGAAACCAGTGCCATAAAATAAATCATTTAAAAATAGCCCTATAAATTCAGAATATGGTCCCTTACACACATGAAAAATTATAAGACCTTTTAAAATGAGGCAGTATTTACTTTTAAAGTGAGGCAGCATGTGCATTATTATTATTATTTAATATTTAATGAAGGCCAATGGTGTACTAGGTATTGTATATCATCCTGAACAAACAGTTGTGTATATATAGAGGAGTCTGGAATTCTATAAGTTAGGGTCACACAGCATATGGAAGAATGGACCATATCCCAGAAAGGGCAGAGGAACACCATTAATCATAACTGGTTTATATACTTCATTTCCACCAACTAAGGTTTCATCTCTCTTGATACATTAACATTTATATTATATTCTATGGCTTATGTGGGACTTATTGAAAATTATGACTACTTGGAAAAGAATTAAGTTTTTATTATTCAATTGTAATTTGTTCTCAAATGGGACTACTTCTTCTTCCTCCTTCTCCTCCTTCTTTCTTGATAATTTAAATACTCTTTTTCTACTGGGTTTCTGAGTTGTTGATGTTGAACAATTTATTTTAAAGACAAACAGTAACTACATTAAACATAATATTTCTCAAAAAGGAAAGGAAATATTCTAAGTTGAAAAAAATTTCTAAAAATAAAAGAAACTAGTAAACTATGTGCCAAGAAATGTGCTCTCAGTACCTCCTGAGAGGATTTTCCACAAAAGGTAGTTTATTGTAAGAAATACCATAGTTAAGATAACAATCATAGTATTGAATATTGAAAATAAACTATTACAAAGGGAGAAATACTATTAGAGGAAATGGATTAAAATGATTTCATAAAGGCACCAGAAAAACCCTTTGCAAATGAAAAAAGAGTTCCTTCAACAGCTGTTCCGTGCCATTCCACAAGACGATGAGTTTTGTGAGGGAAAAATAGATGTACAGTCTCAGTTCATTAGTTCTGATGCCTGACTTTTAAAGTTCTTAGAAATGAAGCTATTCTGCAATAAGGATGGTTGAATTTCTATAATTTAAGGTACAGATGAGATAAACATTCTCCAGCTCAGGTGCTTGTAAATTTTTTATAGTACAGCAGTTTCCCATGTACTAATTGATTCACAAGACATTTCTATTACTTCCACAGCTGGGGCTAGATATAATCAAGAAGAACTACTGTGGCACCCAGAAATAAACAAAAGTTAATGTAACTTTTGCTGAACCACAGAGAGAGTATTTCCAGTGTTTGGCTAAGGGTTCAATTTCACACTTGAGAACTTTCTAGTCTGTCCTCTTTTTAGCTGGTCTGTACCACTTACACTTCAAGAAGGGATAGAAAAAAACGGAGTCAAGCTGACAGGAGCAATGTCTTTCAGGCAAGAAATACAGCTGCCAGAGAAGGCAAATGAGGACTTTATACAAGCGTAAAGCCAGCAGGGTACCTGGGGACATCACATTTCATTGCTCTTTTCTGTTTACTACGAGATATAAAAACAGTCATTTGCCACTGGGGGATGTTTCATGAATTGAATGTTATAATTCTATAATCGGATACTATGGCTTTAGGGGACTAAATGAACTTTTCAAGAAGATTAACTTTTCTCATACCATGCTTCTAGAACAGGTTCCACAGCCCTCCTTCCACAGGTAAATGCTTGCTGCTCAAACAGCTCTTTTTTTTGTGAGTTTCTTCCTTTCCTTTACTAAAGTCCGTTTAAAATATACTGATTGCAAATGATTTTTTTGAAATGATAATTCAATTGCTTTTCTTTTTGTGTTTCTCACTTTCAAAAGAGGTACTTCCACCCTTATCCTTCCATAACTTCCCAAAATAATTTCTTCATTTTGGTTCAATTTCCCATTGTCTGAACTATAAAACAGAGCCATTTTTAGAAAGCATTCTTGAGTATTTCATGAATTATTGTATATTTAATGTCTTTTTGTTGTCATGAATCATAAACCTAATCTCATGAATAACAACTTGGCTGAGTATAGAAGTTATTCTTTCTTCTTCCAAATAATATTCTCAGATTATGATAACTTTTCCCCTTTATAGATGACATATTTCTCTGTCTTAAAAAAAAAACAGTTGCATTCTCATTCCACTCAGAATTGAAACAATAAAAATAAATGCCAATGAGGATGTGGGGGAAAATGACTCTCTATATACTGTTGGTATAAATGTGAATTCATACAGCTACTATGAAAATTGGTATGGAAGTTCCTCAAAAAGTTAACAATAGAACTTCTATATGAGCCAGTTATAGTACCTCTTAGTATTTGTTCACAAGTATTGAAGACAGTATACTTTGGAGACACATTCATTCCTATGTTTATAGCCACTTGATTCCCAATAGCCAAGTTATGAAACCAGCTTAAATGTCTGTCAACAACTGGATGAATAATAAAAATGTCACACACACACACACACACACACACACACACACAATGGAATTTTGTTCAGCCATTAAAAAAGAACAAAATTAATGCCATTTGCAGAAAAAAATGGATAGAACTGGACAGAATCATCTTAAGTGAAAAGAGCAGACTCATAAAAACAAGTGTCATATGTTTTCTCCTGTATTGGAAACTGGAAAAACAAAAAGCAAAAAGAGCGTTATCATAAAAATAGAAGAGAGACCTCTAGGCTAGAGGAAGAGGATGAGGGGAAGGAGAAAGTGTGTTGGGGGACACAGCAAAGGGAGATACCAGGGAGTGAAATTGATTGAATTATGTTATGTGCATGTATCACTATGTCACAACCTAGTATTTAAATAATAGTATGTAATTAATATGTGCTAATAAAAACAATAAAATGTGGGAACAAATATGTTTTCATAAAAATAAAAAAAATTAAAAACAGATGATTGTAAATCCCCACCTCCCCCACCCCCCAATGTTGGAGGTCAAACCCAGGGCCTCACACATACTAGGTAAGTGATCTACCATTAAGCTATATTCCCAGCTCTTGTAAGTTTTATTCTGCAGAAAAATAGTTCAGTACAAAAAGATCACCAGGTTACAGTTTACTGTTAAGGTTTCCTTTATGAAGGATATAAGGTGGAAAACACCATGACCTTTAAAAGATGAAATAAGCCAAAGATTGACATGTAGCACATGCTAAGCTTTAATTGTTTTATGATCAGAATCAGAGGCTACATAAGAATACCTCAAACTGAGCTTAGAACAGTAATGAACAATACTTGTGTATTCTGAAGTTTCAACATTCCAGCATCTTGTCCAATTGAAAAATTTTGACCATTCTTTGCCCAGATCTTGCTTGCTATCTTCTGACTCCAGTTTATCTTATGTGTAAAACCATACAAGTAGCTTTTCCTAATCTTTTTCATTTGAGTCTCTGTTGAGGTGGTGATCCCTTGCTCAAGACCCCAACACTTAGCTCTTTGTGACCATTGGATCTTCCTCTATGGGGTTTCCACAATATTTATCCATGGTATTTCCCCCTTCATTCCCAAAGACTGATGGTTTCCTTGACTTCACAAAATTTGAGTTTCCTGCTTGTGCCAGTAGATTGTGAGTGGAAAATCTTTGACTCTGTCACACCTTTATTTGATCTTTGATAAAAATGTTCCTTTAGAATTGAATCTAAAATTTGAATATTAAATTATTCTACATGAGGATTTTGAATCCTTGGGAAAAATCAGGCAGAAGCTGGGGATGTGAATGCCATTCATCTTAAAACTTTACCCTGTCTTCTTTCTTCTGATGTCTTTCAACCCTAGTTCTAAATTAGCAATATGTTCTATCGTGTTCCATTCTGTGACAGGTATGAGAATCCTCTGGGAGTTTGGGCCTGTTTGGGTTTTTCTTTTCTCTCTTTCTCTCTCTCTCTCTCTCTCTCTCTCTCCTCCATAAAGGAAAATTGTAAAAAAGCCAAGTGAAAATATTTAAACATTAAAAGTTTTAAATTTAAGTAGAATGTTTCAGTGTTCAATCATTACATTTGGCTTGTTTATGTTTTGTTTTGTTGTCAGATGACACTGGTCTTTTGTAATCGCAAAGCTTGTAAGGTATATTTCGTTTCCCTTTGTTCTCACAAACTTTACTTCTGATCTGTGTTTAGGTGTTGGGAAGCACAGGTGAAGGTCAATGAGAACAATACTGTCTGGTTTCTGCTCCTGTCCCAGCAGTTGTTTCTGTTGGGACATAGAAGAAGACAAAACAGGCTTGCTGTTTCTTATTCCTGGCTCCATTTGCTTCAAGTTAAGATTCTTAAAAGATCATTCAGAAATATCTCTTTTTTCCTTTTATGTGCTACACTATTGCTGGCTAGGAGAAAATGTGACCCAATTAAAAACATCCTTCTAAACTTCTTTGAAGTTGTCTTGAGTCCATCACATTTTGGGGGTCTGTGGTCTATGTTGGAACTATCCATTTAAATGGAAATAAAGTTTTATTTATTTATTTTTTTTCAATTTTGTTGGATTTGAAAAAGTTTTTATAGGCCTTTCCCAAAGGTCTTATTGACCCCTTTTGTGTGTATTTATAATGTTGATAATCCAATAAATTCCAATTCTATGTTGTTTTCTATAATCTGCATTTAATAGTCAGAATTACATAAGAAATATGATCTCATTTCTAAAGGCTAGACATTGGTCCAATATGTGGCATTCATGTCTGCATATTAATGCAATTGATTGTAATAATAACTAGTATTTATTTAGTGCTAATTAAGTATCCAGAAATATACAAATCTCATTGATTCAGTGATCGATCATTTTATAATTTTTGTAAGTGAGGAAACTGAGAAAACTATTAGTTGCCAACTCAGTGGGGATCAGTTAACAGTTGCAGAGCACTGGCCCTGTAAGAGAGGTGTATATGGTGGGTATATGGGGAAGGCTGAGAATCAGGGAAGTGGAAGCCATTAAATGGTCAAATTGAGACTTGAACCCAAATCACTTTTATCTCAGTATTAACTACTTTGCAACAATGTAACTTCTTCATAGTGCAACTTCTCTTGAGAATAATCTTTATTAGTGTGCTAAGCATAATTTAATAACTTTGAAAAATGTATTTGTGAGTGATCTCAAAAAGCATTGAGAAGAAAGTCAATTGTAACTACTTTTCCAATAATGCATTTTACAATTTTAGCATCAATATTAAGATGCTCTACCCAATGCAAACTTGTGAAATTAACAACTCAGCATCTTTAGTTTTAATAAAAATAAAAGCAGATAATGTATTTTGGCAATATTTATCGAATGCCTTCCATATGCCAGTCACTGTTCTCAATAATGAGGTGCACACTGAAAAAAAAAAATAACCAAGACTTATGCCTCAAGAACTCTCTGCTAACTATACTACTGAACACAGAAAGCGAGTTCTGATTTCTTGGTAGCTTTTAGGAAAGTCAAAAACTCTCAGAGAAAAATAAAAGTATTATTGTGATGAGGTTAGCCTCTAAAAATTTAATTCCCCATCACCTTTGGTTTCAAAATTATTTTAAAAGTGACAGGCTTCCTAGCAGGAAACCTGGGAATTGAGATGAAATGACGTCACTTGGGCCAGGTTGAGTGAAATACTTGAGTAGTTTCTTGGGAAGATTATGCCCCTGTGAAGTCACGAGCTATGAAGAGGGGCACAAACATTCTTGAGTCTTCTGGTTTGCCCTCCTCTTTGAGTCTGTGCTTCAGTTTCTCTTTGATTTCTTTATCTGCCAGGGAAGAATCACACAAAAAAGATTTGTTCCTCTTATAAGACAATCTAGACCAGCAAATATAATTAGTGATACCACACAGAGAACATTGTCCAAATATTTAATATTTAGATATAAAAAAAATTTCTGCATCTACAAAATGTGGAGGATTTTAAATGTTTAACTAGCTTTCAGGGTTACTGTGAAGATGCATTAATGAAGAGCCTTGAGGAAAAGTGTTTATAATGCTCTTGAAAAGTATAATTACAATGAAAGGCACATTTAGCAAGCATGTAGAATGTGTTTCAATTTTTTTTAGTTATAAAACTCATCACTATACATAAAAAAACAGATTTTTTTATGAATGGATAAGCCAGTTATAAGAACTCTTGGTAGTCAGTTCTGCAAGATATTATATTCAGTAATTAATTTTATAATAACTGGTTCACACATATAAAGTAGTCCATTTGCATAAAAAATTACTGCTTAAATGACAAATCAATTATTGCACACAAAGTCAATTATTATACACTTGTTTAAAACTGAATATCATAATTAAAATTTGAGTAATTTGCTGTTTTTCCTATTGCAACACAGTACAGTAATTAGTATTCTAGCTCTGTGAGATTAAGCATCTCTATAAACCATTGAAATAAAATCCCTAAATGTAATGCATAGTAAATGCATGATAATTGTAAGTTTTTAAGAAAAAAAATTTTGATGTTTGGTGGTGATGGTTATTGTTGTTTCTTCTTCTCCTCCTTCTCCTCCTCCTTTTCCTCCTCCTCCTTTTCCTTCTTCTTCAGTAGATCTGATTGTTGAGGCTCCATCTCTATCCTAAACCATATGACACAGTTCACATAACTATGAGTCAGCACTCATTTTTTTCTGAAACAGAGGTAGAGAGGTAAAGAACTGAGAATATAAACCTGGGTCGCAAGCATCTTTTTGATCAAATGAAATTTCTCTATTCTTCATAAAAACAATTGTAATTCTTAAAATAAACATCAAAGGGGACTTATTGGTGAGTTTTCTAACTAGACATGTAACTCCCAGTGAAGATAAGCATTTACCTAGTTAGTGGTTTTAATCCCACAAGTAAAAACATTCACAATGATAGCAGAGTCATCATGTGTGGACACAGGAGTTTCCAAGGAACTGTCACACAAGCCCTCACTCAGACGAAGCCACATGGATTGCTACATGGATTAGACAAATCGCAGGTGTTCAATTTCACCCAGAATTTGACCTCTCTGGATTACTCTAATCATTTCCTAACTCCCTCATGATAATATTCTACCTCCCACTAGTAGTACAACAAAACTTCCATCGTGGTGGAAGTCATTCTCCACCCAACACCCTTCCCTCAGTGGCTCTCATTTCACTCAGTACATGTTAATACCTTTGCCCTGACCTACCATGCCCTAACTGGCCCAGCCAGCCTACCACTCCTGTGAAGAAGAGTGAAGCAGGGTAAGGGGTGCATAATCTCCCCAATGCTATTCCAGAAGAGTTGGCATAGAAGTCTTTTCTGAAGAGAGGGCTTTTGAGTGGGTGCCTGAATGGAGTATGGGAGTGATCCAAGAGGGGACTAGGGAAGAGCTGACTGAAGAAAACTATAAGGTGTTCCCAGTGGGGGATGAAGATGGTACAGTGGAGGAAAAAAGGCCAGGGTGGTAGGAGCAGAGGCCCAAAGGGTGGGGGCAGAGTGGTGGCTGATGAAACTGGGACAATAGCCAGGGACAGATTTTCTAAGGTCATGTGTTAATATTCTCATTGTGCTGGAAAGCCATTGGAGAGTTTTCAGCAAAGGAGTGACTGTATCTGACTTACATTTCATTTAAAGGATTACTGATTGTTATGTAGAAAACAGAATGAAAGGGGATAAGTGGAGAAGCTGGGAGAACACAGAGCCTTAATCTTTGCATACTGGGATAATGCTAAGAGTTCCTTGGAAATATCTGAGGCCCAGGAGCCATTCATCCAGGTAAGTATATGGTAGCAGAATAACGTAGTGATTGAATCCTCCAAGTTTCACTATTAGAATCATTTAGGAAGTTCAAAAGAGAAACCCAGCATTCAATACACCCAGGACATAGCCTTCCTAATATTGAAAAAGAAAAATTCTACAGCAAGAAATATAGTATTTTCCAATCCTTCAACTGCAAAGAGCAAAAGAGAATCAGCAGAAATAACCCATGAAATTAACCACCCAGGTCCACCCATTTCCCTGAGAAATATGTGGCCAGATTGGCCCCATTAGTCATTTATGATCACATAAATAAGACATTCATGGAGGAAGTCCCCCTTAACCCCAAAGGAACAGTTCCATGAATATCAGCATATGTTGCTGCTGAAATACATTTTTTTTCTTTCACTGTCTTCTTTGTGTATAGTTTTTCTTCCTCCCTACTATTTCATCTGTTAAACTTAAATGTCTCGGTTTGTCATTCAATAAAAAAAAGTTCACTGTGATACCCTGGCTCCAACCATATAAATTGCTTGAATTGCACTTAAATATCTGCTAATTTAAGTCTGTCATTTACTTACTTGTGACATGACTCTATGAATTGCAACCTAGATATGAGTTGGTGAGTAAAGGAAATTCAAAAAGTCCCATGGAATTTTTCAGTCCTTGACTTCCAAAAAGGGTGTTGTTTATGTTTTTGACCAAACTGTGGCTTGAAGACTCTAATAAGCTGAAATTCTATGTCATGAGCCCTCTCCACATTTTTTCTATTTCAAGAGGGCTGGTTACTCTCGTGTGACTGGAAAGTTTATTTTTGTAGCAGGCTTCTCTTAGTTCCACTCCTTGTGAATTGCAATTGCAATTTACGCTCTGAATTCAGACTGTTGGATTTAAATTCCACTTAAAAAGTACATGACATTGGGCAAGTTACTTAATCTCTCTGTATGCCTCAGTTTCCTGATTTGTCAAATAGGGACAAAACTACCTCCCGACCTCATAGTAAGTACCATCTCAAGGTACTGTTGTGAGGAATAAATGAGATTTCTGTAAAATTTAGAATAGTGTCTGACACCTAGAGAATGATTAGTAACTGTTATTAGTCTTTATTACCATATCTCAGGGAAGCTCCTGCTGATGGTATCCATTTTGAGAATGACAAATATAATTCCCAGAGGATCCCAAAGCTATCTGGTGTAGTGCTGAACTCTGGACAGAGACAGGAAGATTGATTCTTTTTTTTTTTTTTAATTTTTATTTATTTTTATTAATTGCTCAAAACACTATAATGATCTTGACATATCATATATCATACATTTGATTCAAATGAGATTGATTCTTTTTTAAACTCTTAGTTAGGCCTCATCTCTTGACCTGAAAGAGACCTGGGTCCCATCATTTTGTAAATTTGCTGACATATAGGGAACTACTCTGTAATTTCTGATCCTCTTGCACCCCTTTACATACCTGGTAGGATAAGATTTAGATAGCCCATAATATCTAGTTTAAAAACTCAATATATTAATTATAGAAGGCTGGATATGGATTCAAAAACATAGTAACAAAAAAGTGGGGCTAAAATTCACTGAAATTTTAATTCTTATTCACATAGGAGTTCAAGGTGGGTGTTATTGTTGGGCAGCTCTCCTCCCCTTGGTTATTCAGACAGTGGCCTGGACTAACTCCCCTCTGAATCTCTGGACCTTGTTATCATTTAGCTTCCCAAAGGAAAAGGAGAGCCAGGAAGAGGCACACCTGATTCTCTTAGCACATGGATACAACATGCCATCTACCATAGCCCACTGTGAGCTCATCACGTGGTCTCAGCTGCCTGCCACATTTGCTGGAGGATTTCCTGGGCCAAAGTGCCATCTCCCAGCTACATCTGTATCCTGAGAAAGGAAAACCAAAACAAAACACAGTCAAAAACATCTTTTGGTAGGCAGTTAGCCATCTCTACACATAGAGAAAACAATTTCACATTTTATCAGAGCTGATAAAAATACAAAAAGTTTTAAATTCAATTTCAGAACTCATTTGCTGCACATCAAAATTAAAACCCATTCATGAATTATTGTTGGACAAAAGTAAATATTTTTTAAAAGGTGTACCTTTAATCAGCATACTTATTCCTCCTCCCACGTTCTTTACAAGGAATTATGGTTTATATAAGAAAAAATATTTTCTGCCAAAGAATATTAAATTAATTTCTTATGCTAGTAAATGTAACTTTGACTGAGAAACTAAATTTAACTTTGGTTGAACAAGAATAGCACAGAAGTAAAAAGTGGAATCTAAACATCCTTCTGCTAATATATATATGTATATTCCCTCCCCCCTTTTTCTACCATCAAACAAGGACCCACATTAAGTCTCTGGTAAATCCAGAGAAAGTGGTAAATATCCTGACTTCATGGTACTTATTAGCAATATTTTTAAAGACTATTTTTAGCTTTAATAAGCTAATTCAATTCATGCTCAGGGACTTGCTGAAATTACTGGATTTCAATGTGCTAAACAAATACCCCTGACTCAGGCAGCATCTTTTTCTACATTACTAATGCATTACACATAAGCTTTCCTAATATTGGTGCCACTGTGCAAACAGTACTGTCACATAGAGCCACGTTCACCTTTTGTAAACAAATGATTCAATTAATAAACCTCACCAGGGAATAGTTCTTTTGACTTAAAGGTTGCCTTTCTAAGATTGCTTTATAAAACAGTCTTCACATTCCTGGAGCTTATGACCTACGTGCATTTCAGGATTTGCTAATGAACTGCTCAGCTGCTGAGTTGAGTAAATATAAAAGGCCATTTCTCTTTGCTCTTTTCACACCTTTTAATTGGGAGAAGTATGTTTTGGTCTGATTCATACCACTTTTATGTGCTAGCAACTTGTGTGCATAAAAATTCGGTTGAAATTCTACAGGCAGTCGGGGTCATATTTTTTAATGTGGGCAGCAGGGTTGCTTTAATTCTACAGGACAAGGATTAATAGATCATGAGTGACATGATGGATTGGCTTGAGAATTACATTCCAACCTAAGTGAGTTTTAACTCCCATAATGTGTCTGTCCATGTCTATAGAGCAATTATTTTCCAAGTAGAATGTACAAGGTGGCCCAAGGGGGTTAAGAAAGATTGTATTAGTCAAGACTCTTTCTGGTTGCAAGTGATAGAAACACTTCTCAAAACGGATTAGGCAAAAGTGGAATCTTCGTGCTCATGTCTGTGAAATGCCTAGGATTGAGCTGATTTCAGGCAAGGTTAGTATGTCATTAGGAATCTTAACGGAAAATAATTGACACCGTTGCATTAGAATAACCAGATCAGTTTATTTCCACAAGGATTATTAGGAAGGTATGAAAGGTGTAGGTGAAAATGAGCAGGGTTAGCAGAAGAGCCATTACTACACATAAACCTGATGATGTCAAAAGAGGAAGAAGTGATGACAACCTAGAAGGACCCTTGACAGAGTCACCTGGAGGCAACCCTGCAGAGGATCAAACCCTCACCTCATCCTCCGTCTGGAAGCCAGAGAGGCACTGTACATGTCTGACATCTGGGTGGAGGGCCTGTGGAGGGAGGTAGAGACGGCTTCTGAAAAGGCAAACCGTGGCTGTCCAACACATCCAGCTATGATGTCTTTAAACTGGGTCTCCATCTTCTAGATCTTCTTTACTACTTAATGTGCTATGCACTAGATACACTTTCTCCTGGTGGTGGCTAAAAGACCATCAGCAGCTCCATGACTAATTCCCATCAGAGTAGCCACTCCAGAGAGGGGATATTTTTCTAAGAATTGAACTTAAGTCCCCAAGTTGACTCACAGGCTGACAAGCTAGCTCTCTATTACAGGCTATATCCTGGAGCTGGGATGGAACCAGCTATTCCTGAACTAAATGATTGAGTTAGAGAAGAGTGGATCCTTAAAAGGAAAAGCAGAGTGCTTTTATCAGAAAAGAAAGAGAGAGAGAAAGAGAAGCTGACACTAGACAAGTGGATTCACTGAATAGATAGCATTTTCAGAAATATAAGTTAGAAGCACCATGGGAGCAAACCCACTCACCACACATCAAGCCCGTTTGTGTCTTTTGTCCATATCTACTCTGAGAAATGTGACTCTCTTCTCTTGGGATACATTGTTTCTGAAATTCTGATTCCATCAGTTTAATTCTCTGGTAATTATTCTTTCCATGGATGGAAAACATACTTATACTTTCCTGAGAAGCATATGCATGGAGGAGGGGTGATGTTCTTTTTAGAATTCAGTTTTTAAAATGGGGTCTTTTGTATTTTAGATAATTTAGCTACAGACTTTATGGTTCCTGGGAACACTTGTAATTTTGCAGAAAAGGAATTATTTTCATTTTTCTAAGTGGGAGAATCCATACCTTTTCTTACATTCTCAAAGGATGATTCCCCAGAGATCTAGTAGTCTCTAAGGCCCATTATCTTCACCAACAAACACTCTCCCTGATGACTCAACTTCTAGAGCAGCTCTAAGAATGATTCATCCAGGTTTGAGGTTGAGAGAATCCAGAAAACAGTTCCTCCTCCTCCTTCTTCTTTTTTCTTAATTGTAAGCACACTGATCTACTCTGTGAGTAGATAATCATGGTCTATAAAATGTAAGAAAAATAATTAATTAAAAATATTCACAGTGTTCACAATAGACAAGTTATGAAACCAGCCTACATGCCTGTCTATAGATGAATGGATTGAAAAAGGTGGCATATATGCACAATGGAGTTTTATGCAGCCATAGAAAGGAACAAAATTATGTCATTTGCAGGAAAAATGGATATAACTGGAGAGTATCATGTTAAATGAAATAAGTCAGACTCAAAAGTCAAAGCTCATATATTTTCTTCTCTCATATATGGAAGCTGAAAGAAAAAAAAATTGGATAAAAGGGACCCCATAAAAATAAAAGGGAAACCATTAAGGTAGAAGAGGGGACTCAGGGGGAGGTAGGAGAGAAAGGCAAGGGCATGTACTGGGGAATTAAATTGATCATATTTGGCTATGTGTACATATGAATAGTTCACAATGAATTCCACTATTATGTGTAATTATTCTGCACCAAAAAATTTAAATACTTATATATGTGAATCAGATAATAGTTATACCCCTGAAAATTCTGGTGCATATAGCAACAAATTATATTGTATGAAAATAAGTACATTTTAAGTGTCCAGATTTAGTGTTATTTTAAAAATAATTATTTTCATTTCCATATTTCAGTATCTGTAAATAATAGTTGCTACATATTGCTGCCTACAACCACACTAACATTTACTTCTTATTGTAGCCTTATAATCCTGTGTGCTTGTAATATATTAAGCTAGATAATTCAGTCAACTAACATCCAGAGGCAAAAGGAAGTGGTTCTATGCAGGTGCCCACCTCCGTGTTCACAAGCCAAGTTTCATAGAACCAGAACAAGGATTGGAAACCAAAAGCAGATATAGAGACACAGAGAGAATCGGTTTTGATTCCATGATACCACTGGACTTTCAGCGCTGGGAGCCCCAGGGCAGGCAGCTAACCAGGTAGGTACTGGAGCTTGAAACTGGGGTTGGATAGATATGTAAAAACAGGAAAGTGATGATGTTTCTTCCCAGAAAAGTTAGGAAGTATATTTTGTTTGCCAGGGCTGCCCTAACAGAGTACCACAAACTCAATGGCTTAAACAAGAGACATTTATTTTCTAGAAGAGTAAGGTCAAGATGTCAGATTTGTACAACTTCCTCCTAGCTTCGGGTAGTTTGCTGATGGTTTTGATGCTTCCTGGTGTGTAGAAGCATCCCTCTGCTATCTGCCTTCACCTTCATGTGTGTTTTCCCTGTATGCATGCCTGCTTCTCTGTCTAAACCTCACTCATGTTGGATTTAGAGCCCACCCTGTTCCAGCAAGAATTCATCTTAACTGTTTCTGCAACAGCTCTATTTTCAAGTAAGTTCACAAGGTGGTGGGAATCAGAACTTAGGCCTGTGCGCTCCTACAGATCCCTGTTCAACCCCTGATAGGGCATCACCTTTCAATAGCCCAGGTTCAGATATATAACACCAACTAATAAAATCAGTAATATCAGATAAGATTAAATGTGTTTGGGAGGGCAGAGGTAGCTAGATAACTACAGAAACTAGGAAGGATTCTACATTAACTATCTTTACATGCCACCAGACTGTTGGGCTTTTCTCTTGTCTTTTTGCTCTGTGGGATTATGCATATGAAGGCTGGTGAAAAGCAATTGGCTTTCTGAGCCTCATTTCTTCTTTGTCTACTAAGTAAGTGTTTAGATTATATCCAAATTTGTCAAAATTCCAAAGATACTAACCATCTGAGAGATAATCACCTCTCAGATTTGACTGCAAAAAAAAAGAAAAGAAAAAATAAGACTCTCCTACTTTTAAGGAAGTTAGCATATTAGAAGTGCTGACAAGCTTTACAACCAAAAGTATGTTTAATCTTTCCAAACTTATTTGATCATGTAAGCCATTTGTTTCACTGACTTTCATTTATCATCCTGTGGAGCTAATGCTGTGTGATACACGTTCTGTTCTGGGAAACAACAAGGAAAAATTATTCTAGATCTGAATTATTTTTGCATTCCAGGAAGAGAGGAATAGGCATACTGAGGGATGCGGGGAATGCAGCTAAATGATTTTCTTCACTAATATGTTTTTAGTTTTACTACGTGGAAGACTCATGGCTTAGGCAAGGCCCTCACTTTTAGATGGGAGAACTTACTAAAAATATTGTATTATTCATAGCTAGGTACAAAAGGGTGAAAGAGACAGAGTGCCTGCCACTTGATGTAGGCACATATATATAGACTCTGATGGAGCATGAGATATGGTCTCAGAAAAGTACAACATGAATTGTTTTAAGAGTGCAAACATGGACAGAATACACCTAGACCTCAACTTTATGTTTTGATCCTTGACATCATGATCTGAAGTCAATGTTATTATCCCAGTTTTACATTTGATGTTCAAAGTTGCTGCAGTCCCTAACAATAGAACTGCGATGGGATTCCAGATCATTGTGCCCTTAATACCCACGTCCTCACCATCACACCCTGTTCTGAAAAGGTCTCTAGGAGAGAAAGAGAGAGAGACATGTCTTGTAGCATAAGAAGTCTTTAAAAAGGGTGATGGAAGAGTAGCTTGGTCAAAAAGTCTTGCTCTAGTTTATATCATGTTCCATGACACTCAGTGGCAATTGATTGTCACATTGTTATCGGTGTTGTTATTTCTAAACCTCAGCAACATAGAAATGACAGGAATAAATTTCTCAGACTCAAGATTATTTTGAATAATACCAAGTCAGAAACCAGCACTGAATTCTGTGGTTTGCAAGCACATTTGTGGAGCTGTACTAATTGACAAGAAAAATAAAAGATAAATTAACCTAAAAAATCATGTCCCTTGGGACAAACCTTAATGTGGATCTGGGCAATGGTTGTTGCCTGATCTTCAAGGTGCCTGCTAGGTTTCTGACATACTCTGGATGTTCTATCAGGCTCTCTGAAAGCTCGTTAATGTCACCAACTAACTATAATTACCGTAAAATGAGACAGTCTGGGATAACCAAGGCGGAGCAGTCAGACTAAAACAGCAGCCAATGTGGCTATATACCTCTGTTCCATGGGAAATACAATGATAAACATACAACAGCAGGTGAACTAAGAAACTTTCTAGAGACACTGCAGCCCATTTTAAGTGGTATGGCAGAGCTGGAACAAATTGGAAGCTTCACTGGTAGACAGAACAATATGGCAGAAAGTATCACAGATGGGCTGACTTTTTGACTAAAGGTGTCAAACAGACTGTGAGGAAATGAACCAGATTCTTAGATGGCGGCTGCAGATGAAAATGAAAGGGCAATCTTTGTGTGTCTGCAGTGTGGAGAACACTGCTTTGCATTTCTCAGCATCAGCAACACCCGTGCATCCAGATTGTGAGCACTAACAGAGGAGACTTTTTCAGTTTTTTAAAAAAATTTGACTCACAAGAAAAATCCTTAAAGAACATCAAGCGTTCTATCATTTTGATTTACTATGCCATTTTTGTGCTCAGTGCAGTTCAACCTCCAATACGTAGCTAGGCTATAGTACACTATTGTATTAATCATTTTTATCTCCAAACCACATGGGCTTTTTCTCCCACCCAGGATAAGAAAAATGGTGTGGGGGAAGGGGCAGGAGTATCTCAAAATGTCATTATGTAATATTTTTAAAAATAGAAAATGGAAGGGTTTTGCTAGAAGAGAAGATAAAGACATTTGTTGAAGTAAATTGACCAAAATAGTGACTGAAGTGTCTTCAGATATTTAAAAGATTATTCTGCAAAAGACAGAGCAGATTGTTCTTGATTCAAAAGACCAGAACAAAAATCAATGAAAAGAAGCCACAAAGAACACAGATTTTAGTTCAGTGCAATGAAGAACTTTCCAATTATATTTCAGTCTTACATAAGAATAGATTTCACTGAAGTAGCCATTTAGAGGGCAGTGGTCACTGACCAGAGAGCCATTTGTTTGAGATGATACAGAATAATGTCATTGGAAAGTCAGAGGTTAAACTAAATGTACTTTAATTCATTTGTCGCTTATTCCTCCTACTGTTTGTAAACTCCTTGAAGACAGGCAGAGGGTGTTCTAGATATTCTTTCATATCCACAGAGCCTAAAAGAGAATGTTGAATATTGCAGGCTCTCAAAACCAATGATAAATGAATTTCAGCACTTGTTTTATCCTCAGAACTGTTATGACATAAAGAATTAAAAAGTATTCGCTAAATTTAATTCAGACAATTCAATCAAAAAAATCAATTTGACAAATTTACTCGAACAACTGAATTTTGAAACATTCATATAAACAGCAGTGATATGACAACATGTTTCTTTGCCAGCAATCAACTTACCGTTAGTTTACAGTGTGTATGTTAAGAGGGTCAATGTCAGTTGACTGACTATATTTTCTCCTTTTTTTTTTTTGTGGTGCTGGGAATTAGAACCCAGGACCTTGTACGTGAGAGGCAATCACTCTACCAACTCAGCTATATCCCCATCCCTATTTTCTGCTTTCTAACCATAAGTATTCTACCAATAAGATACACCTATTTTTTATGAGTAGATTTTATGGGTTTTGGTGATTCACAACCTTCAGATAAATTCAGATCACTGCCTATACTTTCCAAATTTTAGCTATTTTTGTGTATCCTGCTGAAGAAATGTTAATGTATCAAACTATCAAGAAATTTTAGTTCCATTCTTTCAAAAATTAATATATGTTTCAATGACCCACTTCAAAGTATCATGTTGACCTTAGGAACTTCTGCACTTGAGACTGTCTTTAAAAATATGGCACTGACATTTTTGTTCTAATAGACATTTCATTAAGGTCAGTGCTACATTTGCTGTAATAAATAGAGGAGAATTAAGAGCTCATCAGTACTTCCATATTGTAACATGGCACAGATTGAATTATGTGCTTCAGGGGATGAATTGGTGACAATTGGCAAACCCCTAAAAAAGCTACTGCCTTGAAAAATGTCTTAGAGAAAAAAGTGTTTCCATGAATATGTTCTCCCTTTGGCATATTTTATTTTGATAAAATACACTCATAAATTGGGGTTATCTTTTAAAGATTCATACTTGGACTCTATCATTTAATTATCCTCTAATGAGCTCACGGGGATCCCTGTCATAGCTGTAGATCTTGAAGTGAGCTCTGTGAAAATCTGTAGTTGAGTGCTCATTGAAAATCAGAGTTGTTCTCCCAACTCAAGGGAGTAATCAAGTTGCTGTCTAGTTTAAACAAAAAGAAAATAAGAGAAAAAAAACTGAAGGAGTATTCAAATAATGAGGAAGTATGAGGAAACACACTCTACAAGTATATGGAAGTACACTTAGAGCTACTGAAAACATCCTTTGTTTAAAATGAAACATCAATCTCATTCCAAGGGTGGAGAGTGAGCATGGCAAATCAAATGTGGCTGCAAGGCAGTTTACATCGTATCTGACCAATGTTCAATTTAAGAAAAGATTGAAGAACATCAGGCTGCTATAAAAACAATTTGCACAGAATAAATTTGGTACTTGCCTGCCGTTTCACAGAGAAAGCAGTTCTCCCGTGGAGCCAGTATGTCATGCAACATAGGTTACTGGTACTCAAGCAGGATGATGAGACATAAAATTAGTCCAAAAACAGATATATGAAAGTATTAAATATTTGAAATAAGAGCAATATCTGCCATGTAAATGGCTATTTACATTTTGTTAACTGAGAATAGGTAGGAAGGTTTTTTTTCTGTTGGATTTTTTTTATAAACAACCTGCAAAATAATGAGTAAAAGCAAACCAGTCACTATATGTGAATTAAGCTTGCCCACGTTTGTTACATTGTGATTCATGCTATTTACCAGTAGGTAGAGGGTCAGGAAGGACAGGGTAGCTTGGGTTGGGAGAGGAGTCCAAAAAAAGTCAACGGCATCATCCTGAATGCTAGGATGTATTATGCAAGTTTAAAGGGTGTGGAAATTCAGAGAGAAATTGGTGACAGACAATTAAAAGAGTGACTGGTTTTGTGGAGGATGTGAGATAAAAGGTAGGTTTTTGGAGAGGTAGAGTGTTCAATAAATGTGCTGAATATAAAGTTCAATTCATTGGCAGCAAAACTTAGTACTTTAGAGCAGGAGCTGTGGGATCGGAACACCTGGCTTCAGTTCTGCCACTTCTGTGTTGGCACAAGGTACTCAATCTCTTTGTGCCTCAGTGTTCTCCTCTGTAAAATGAGACTTATGGCAGTACCTGACTCTCTGTTTCTTTGATTTGGTTCAAGTATTAAATAAGATAATTCAGGTAAAGTTTTTACAGTAGTGCTTGTCAAGTAATAAATATTCACTACAGTGAGCATCTTCTTCATCAGCATCATCAATGAAATTTCTTTCACTGTTTTTTTTTGAACTTCAGTTTTACCATAGAAGTCTGACTTTATGTAGCTTCCTTTCCACAAAGAGCAAACCAAAAGATCTTAATTTGTTGGAGAATAA
Organism: Ictidomys tridecemlineatus; assembly: GCF_052094955.1. NCBI lineage: Eukaryota > Metazoa > Chordata > Mammalia > Rodentia > Sciuridae > Ictidomys > Ictidomys tridecemlineatus. The sequence continues at coordinate 147,815,061 of NC_135483.1, read as the reverse complement.
ACATGACTTTATAAATGCAGATACTTAAAAAAATGATTATGCCAAATTCCCCCTTTTTTTTCCCCCTCTGGGCATAAAACAGAAATTAAAAGCTTCCTTTAAAAAAAGTGCAGCCAGTTTAAAAATCAAATCTCATGTATAACTCAAAGTTCACACTTCCCCCATCATGGCTTTGACTTTTGACATGAAGGGTCTGCACTGAAGACTTATGTGGTTGCTCTTAGTGCATCTCTCCTCCTTTCCTTTCTAGTATCCCTACTTTGGGGAGCACGTTGAGTGAGGGAATGGAGAGGAGCACAAACATCTCTTTCTCAACATAAGGAGATTGCAACATTTTGCTTTTAGGTTGCTGCTTCTGTGGCTAACGCCCAGTGGTCATCAATGCCTTCTGCGTGGCTGACACCACAATACTGATTCTCCTATGAGACACATGTTGGGTAATTTGCAGGAGTCTTGATATTTCATGGTTCTCTCTCAAGAGAAAGCCTTCTCTGGCTGAGCCTTTTCCATCCCCAACCTGCCTTAATTGTTATCATCCATGGCCAACATCACAGCTCTTACTGTCTGTGTTCCCATGCCTGATGAAAGCCTTCTGGTGTAAGCTTTCTGTTTGCTCTGGAAGTTCTTCATAAAGGGGAAATTCATAGCAACAGGTGAAGCCAGAATCAGACAGACAGTCAGGAGAGATAGGTAAATCGAGTCAGGTTGGATCAAGGAGGCCAATTTTGAGTGAGTCTGGGAAGTTGGAGACCATCCTCTGAGGGACTGAAACGTTAACTCCTTCAGAGCCCTTTCTCCACCCTTATTAAGAACTTTCCCCTGCTCCAACTTGTTGCCAAGATAACCTGCCCCAGGAATTTCCCCTCCCTACAGGGAGCTATAAGGTTGTTACTGTGTCCTTATCTACTCCATCCTGCCCTTTCCCCTTCAGCCCCTTGTTTCCCACCTTTGGACCATCCCACCAAGCATTCCTGGGCCTAGTGGAGTATGTAGGAAGGAGAAAGATAAGGGGGAAAAGACAGGAGAACAAAGGAAGCCTAGGACATATAAAAAGGACAGAACATGTGGCTTCTTGGGATACCAGGACACCAGCTATGGCCCCCTTCTCCCTCCCAAGAGATGTCCGCATTACCCCTTTTTAAATAAACCTTGCTTCATATGCTTGCCTCGGTGTGCTTCTCTGATATTCAAACTTCAACATGTGGGGAAGCAGGACTCCTCTAGTATAACCGGAGGTATCACAGTTAAGTAGGCTGTTTCTCATCTCTTTTCTGAACCCTGCCATCTCTTTCCAATTCTCTTCAAGATTACGTAGACAGAAGAAGACATCTAGAAGTCTTCTGGTAAACCATACATCTGACATTGAGATGAGAACTGTTCCTTCCTTCACATACCTTCAACTCAGCGATTCTCTTGGGAGCCATTTTCTCACATACCTTGGAGGGAGCATACCCCTCACTTCCCAGGCACCAGCTCCCCTTTACCCTTCAGTCCTCCAACTGTATGTGGCCAGATAAGTAGTAAGGAAGTATAAGATGGGGAGCTCCTTTAGAATGTGAGGCTCTGATCTGGTCTAAGTCCTTATCTTCAGTTCCAGGATGATATGAAAAGACTTTCTGTAACACAAAAGTGGTGATCACTGAATTTAGTAGATACTTCACATTTGTGTTGCTGAATTCTAGTTACTTTTCAAATTTCAATCCAAGTGGCACCTATAAAAAAGGCAACCCTCACCTCTTGTCATTGTAAATACAATCTCTTGTGTATTAATTCTCATGGTCCCTTATTCACACCACAAGGATTCTCGTTGCTTATTCCCATGTTTTACAATTATTATTTGTCTTCATGCTTTTATCATTTTAGGTTATGAGGCTTGAAAATATACTTTAGGTAGAAATCATCTTCATATTTCCCTCAGTACCACTAAAGGTCTTAGAATGAAGTTATTCTTCATCTATCTATCTATCTATCTATCTATCTCTCTATATATACATATATGTGTGTGCGTGTGTGTATTCCTCTATCTATATATATTTGAAGAAACTTTTTGCAAAGTGGACTAAACTTTATATTTAACATAATACAACAAATAGTCATTAACTTTCAATATGAGGAAATACTTTTACCAGACTGAATGGTAAGATTTTTCAGAAACATATGTGCTCCTCTTATAGAAATATATAATAAGGGAATAATTCAATCAGAACAGAAGTACATGAAGACAAATTCTCCAACATTGTGTTAGTGAGAATATAGAAACAATCCAATACCAATAGGAGGAAGAAGCCTGCAATTTCCACACATTAATCACCAAAAACTGTGTAGCCATTAAAAATGATCACTCTGAAAGATATAAGATTTGGAAAATATTTGTGAAATCATAAGTGTAGAAAGAATATAAATGTAAAAGAATATAAACACAATTGAAAATTTTCAACGCATAACACGGGGCTAGGGATTGAGTTGCTCAGCAGTAGAGTATTTGCCTAGTATTCATGAGGCCCTGGGTTCAATCCCCAGTATTGAAAAACCAAACTAGTTAAAAGTGTATTTTATACATATATTTGCATATATATATGTACATACACATTAAACCACATATTTCTGAATTTTTTAAAAAGGAGGCATAACACTACAGAATAAATGTGTCTTTCTGTGTATCAATAATGAAAATATTTTCAGTAGCTAAAAGGTCTCCAGATCTTTACCATGTGGATTATTGTACTTTCCAGCTCATGGCTTCCTGTCACTTTTCTTCAGATCTTATTGTCATTTTTCCTTACATCTCTATTTACCTGTCCATCTAAAGCAAACTGTCAAGTAACCTTGAAAAGTCATCAATGGGAACTTAGCTAACAGAGTATTCTGTCAATCCATATTAGACACTAATGGCTGCCATGGTATCAATTTGAATCTTTTTTCATCCTAGTGTTTTGCCTTCAATATTTTTCTCACTGATCTGAAGCTATGAGTTTCCCCATAGGACCAGAATTAATGAATTTGAGAGTTGGATTGTTTGATACCTAGTCAGCTGTTGAATAAATTAAAACTGCAAAACAGGTTTACAAACAAATTGCTACCTGTCTAGTCCCCCTCCACCGAGTCCAGTTTAGTATTTTCTTAAAGATACACTTTTGTTATGTTTTTGTGTAGAATACTAGAGTCACATTAATGGAAGTGGGGATACATATGGAAACTCTCCCCATTTTACTGAGTTTAGTTCAGTGAGTTTAATATTCTGATACATGGGAAAACACATTGCTGTATTTCCAAACTCTCAAACCATCATGCTTTTAATGGTTCATATTGATAATTTCAAAGTCAAACCTTCTTTAGACCACTTTGGGCCTCTGTTACTGAGAATAATGATTTGGAGCATGAAAATGTCTTGTCATAAACCAATAATCAATTAAGATGACTGCCTGGGAAACAAAATTGTCCTTGTCCTTAACTTAAAGTCACTAGCCACAACTATGAAATTTCAGGACTTTCCCTTTAAGATATCTTCAAGTATATTACTATTGTGGGAAATTACTTTTGTTATTATAGAAAAATCATCTCAATTATATATCCCAACCGAAAAGCTTCACAAGGCACTAAGCCCTTAAGTTCTCATGTCATTGTTTGGGGGCAGTTCATTATGATAGTGAATTTACTTTTATAAAATAAACCTCACACTGGGATATTATGTAATTACAACTCTACCTTCAATTAACCTTCTCCCTTATGGCTAAATTAACACAAATTAGATAGGATGATATTCCAAGCTGTATAACCTTACTGTTAAAACTAGTGGTTATCTCATAAAAGCAGTGCCTCTGTTATAAAAAAAGAAAATCATTTTGAATGCATAACTGCACATAGATTTCATTTATCTTTTGGTCTTATTATACAGTGATATTCCTGGAAATCAGTAGCTACGTAATGTCAGTTTATTCTTCTCCTTTTCCCCTCATAAACTGAAATGTTCTAACACAGCCAAAACAGCATTAGATCTTTCACTTTACATGCATTAGTCATGCAGGAAGTTAATCATCTGACTATAAATGAAAGCTTGCACCAGTTTCAGTAAAGCAATATTTACTTTCTTTTTATCCTTAGAGATAGAAAACCTAATTGGTGGAGGAAATTAAGATTGGCAAGTCCTGAGATGGTCTGATCTTTAAACAAAATATTTTCCATTGTAATTTCTCAGAGCAGAGATGTTCCACCTTTTTATAAGTGAATGTGCACCTCACTTCAGTCCTGGTGAGTGAGACGAGGCCATGGTTCACAGGGGAAGAGTAGAGAATAAGAACTTCTCATCTCACTTCCATGCTGACAGCAGCACAGTCTTCTCCCCACAGTCACTGCAGTTTGGAGAGGCGTGCAGGATGGGTCTGACCATTGTCAGTTTTGATTACATTTTTCTCTATAACCAAAATTTGAAATCCTGAAAATCCCAGCAATCCTGGGTAAAGAAGATTGGCAACCACCGTTAAACTGAAAATGACTATTTGGTTTCCTTATCAACATGTACATAGAACTGCTAGGAGGATACCTATATGTGATAATTACAAGCAATTATTTGTAATTTGCTAAATAGTAGTAGGCTGATCAAGAGACTCAGAAAGTTAGAAAGCTGCTGGGTAATTCCATTTGTAAAATTACCTTATAGATGTAAGAAATCACTAGGAATGAAGATTATACCTTTCCAGTATAGAAATGATACTATCATGTGATATGTGACAATGGTAGTGAATAGCCTGTCAGGAAAGGTTTCTATTCTAAAATAGCCAAGCATCAACCTTTGCTTCTTAGATAAATTTGACAGAAAAAAATAGACAGATAAGAATAAATCTGTGGTATCACAGAAATGGTGCTGTCAACAGACTTGAAATGGAAGAATATTTGGAGAATAGAAACCTGTTGGCAACCGATTAACAATGAAGGCCAACGTGGTTGAAAAGACGATGTACACTAACGTAAATCTTTCCCACATAACCATAGAATGACCCCAAGATCAGGAATAATGAATCTCAGAGCAGGTCATCCAACATTAGGCATGATACTTCATTTAAAGGCTGTGGAATGTTTTCCCCAGTTTTACCAATCTGAATTTTTCTTTTTTTTTTTTTGGTACTAGAGATTAAACCCAGGGCCTTGCGCTTACAAGGCAAGCACTCTACTAAATGAGCTATATCCCCAGCCCTACCAATCTGGGTTTCTAGCCACAAGGTTTAACCCCAAAAGGAAATCATGACTACAGCTCTCTAAATAAAGTGAGAGTAGTTGAAAGAAACTCAAAATTAAGAAGGAGAATGAGAAGAAAAGCAGACAATTCCTATGCTGGACAAGGGACCACTAAGATGGCAAACTCTCTGGACACCTAAGGACCAGCAGCAACATTTTCTGGACTCACTAGCTGGAGCCAGCACTTTGTGAGACATCTTTTCCAGGGGGATTAGAGGCTTTCATGTGCATGAGAAAATCTTCACCTAGTTAACAGCATTGTGACATTGTCAATATGAATATATCAAAGAACCCCAAACATTTGAGCAAAACAAAATCATCAAAAAAAACTACTTTCCAATAAAAATGTTGATGTAAAAAGGAGAAGAAAACTTTAAATTGAGTAATGTTACTATACTCAGAGAAATTTAGAGAGCTATCATATCCATAAAATAAAAATGTGCTGCTAGGAAAAAGGAAGTAATTAAGTCCTCAAAATCAAAATCATAATGGTTAAAACTAAAAACAATAAGAGCAAACAAAACAGCTCAGTAGCAGAGATGAATGGCAGGATGTTTCTCCCTGTTTTTCTACATAGTCTTTCCTGTTGACTGATGTTTCATCTTCAGTCTCCCTGTGGTGACTGACCTCTGTGGCAGCTCCAGTCTGTTCCCTTATGGCCAAAACAGCAGCAGCAACAAAAACCAACTACAGCTGCTTTAGGTCTTAGATTCTTTCAACAACTATTCAGAAATGGAGAGAAATCTCTTCTGGTAGTTGCTGCATGACCCCCAGGGTTCCTGTCTCTCAGGCCAGAGCTATCAGGATCTGTGAGATATAAATATCTTTATCTATCTATATATCTATATCTATATCTATATCTGGTGACATGGGAAGGATCAATCTCACCCAAACCATTTGAAAGAGAATGGGAGCGAACTGAATTTCTCACTGAAAAATGGTTGGTTAAAAAAAAAAAAAAAAGTAGAAATGGTCATGGCAACCCAATCAATCATATAAATTGAACAATTCAAAAACTAAGAATACAAAGGACCCAAGTAATTAATTTAGAATGGTTAATTTTAAGTTGTATTTTTTTTCCATAAAATTATGTTGAAGACCATGATTCTTGAGATGTTTATCAAGTTGAAAGTGAAAATACAATTTTGTTGCTAATTGACAGTATCCATGTTATATTTATTTAAATATTTGAAGTATATATGAAGACTAACATTGGTATCACCAGATCATAGACTTGTTTTTTTTCAAAATCTCAAATCTATTTGCTAAATATGACCACTGTATTTATTTCTTTTTTGAAGATTTAAAAATTTGTGTTATTGCTGTTGCACCAAACCTGAAAAAAATTATGTTATTGCATGAATCTGGCCAAATATAATTTCTTTTAGAAGAAACAATCCTTATTCTGCACCAACAGGGTTTCATGGGCAGCAATCAGACCCTTACAAAGGAAAGAAAATGATCTGATATTTAACAGACAATTTTTGCATTATGGAATTTCTTGATGAGGAGGTTAAGGCCATTTCATACATGGATGAACACAGTTTTAAAGGTCAATGATTGGAGAGGAACAATTCAATGCATCCCTCAAATCATAAAGCAGAACATTGCTGGGCCAATATTATATTGCATCTTCTAATCTTTTCCTCCTCCAGCCACTGCTACAGCCACATTTCAGCACTCTCAGTGAGGAATGTTGATACCGTTTGTTTCAATTATGGTAAAGAGCTTCAAGTGTTCAGAAAACAGTATTTTGTTTTTGGACAAGACAGTTCCAGGCCAAGTTTGGCACAAGAAAAGACCAAGCATATATTTCCTTCATGATGACCCATATGAAGTGAGAAAGAACAATAATTTGATCTTTGGGAAACTGGAGTTTTATCTTCTCAGTTCAGACTTCTGTTCAGTTTTGTTCATGTATTGGGATAAGAAAATATTCTAAAATATCATTTCAATTTCCTTTCTAAATAACGTTTTGGCAAGGTACTCAGAAGATAAAGATTCATAAAAATTTGTTAAGTGATGTGATTTTCCTCCCAATGATAAGGACAACTATATTAAACAAACTTTCATGGCTTTTAGATATTGCCAGTAGGCTTTAATACCATCTACTCTCATGTGCTACAATGGATTTTACTTTCTAGAAGAAAACATCCACCAGTAAGACACTTCAAAATCACTTTCAGTGATTTTTTTTATTCAAATAATAAGGCCACATGGCATTGCTGCTCAGTGTTTATAAACATAAGACATGTTGAGGAATTTTGACTTTCTTTTGTAATACACATGAATCTGGATTTAAATTCATCATATTCTGGCAAAGATATCTAAGCATTTGTCACTTTCTCATTTGGAGATCAATACATACATGTGTTATGTCCTGGTTGTAGAATGTTCTAGACACCCAGTTGTGTCTGAAACTCAATAATTGTACTCTAATTTCTGTGTAAATCTGTATTTGTAGCCTGATATCTTAAGTCATTTTATGACACCCTAGTGATCTAACTTTGAAAGTGCCCTGATTTCCATCATGCAGAGGCATGAGGTATATTAAATCAAGTCACAGGTTTTAAATGTGGTATGAAATAATGGATATTTTGAAACTGAATGTTGTTAGAAAATTGAAGTTTATATTTTACATTAAAATATAATTTAGATTCAGTGAAAAGAAACAGATTTAATTATACAGCTGGATCAGTTTTGACAGATGTATATACCACTGCAACCCACTCACACATAAAACATTTCAAACAAAACATTTCCATCATACTACAAGTCTTGACCCAATCTCTCTCACTACTCTCTATTCTGTCCCAATTATCTCTTTATCTACCCTTTGACAATGCCATACAGTTAATTATTTAGTTGTATATTACATCTTAAAGTTAGGTAGTATACATTTTCTGTGTGTGTTCTTATTTTTCATTATTATGAGGAAAGTTTTGACCTTTGTATTTTCAAGGAAATATCATACTCTTCTTGCCAAATGCCATGATTGACATTGTGTCTAGTCTACAGATCAGTTTGGGGAGAATCAATTTTTTAGCAATATTTATCATTCCAAGGGAAATATAGTATATCTTTCCCATTTATTTGGGCCTTTTAAAATTTCATGTAGTTTTCAAAACAGAGGACTTACATATCTTCTCTTAAATTCATCTTCACATAATTTATTCACTAAGAGAAATATAAATGATTATTGCATATCACCTTTGAGTTCTATGATATTGTTTATCTAACTTATCTGTTTTGCGATTAGTTTTATCATAATTTCCTTAGGATTTATCTAATCCACGTTGTTGTGGTTGCTCTTGTGGCTGTTGTTACCTTTCAATGCATCGCTGTGGAGATGACATCTACATTCTGTCATCTGCCAAAACTCTTTGTTTCATCCTTTACTTTCTTTGTACTTTTTGGCTCTTTTTCTTGCCTTACTGTACATCTAGTATGCTATTTAAAGTGTTAATAGCAATATTCTTGCTTTACAACTATCTCAAGAGGAATATATTAATACTTTACTTTCCAAAGTATTACTAATTATAGATAATTTTTCCTAAACATTGTTTATCAGATTGAGGAAGCTCTATTTATTTATTTATTTATTTATTTATTTATTTATTTATTTATTTATTTTAGGAAGCTTTATTTTATTCCTGGTTTACTGAGTGTTTACATTATTCCTGGAATGAATCCCACTTTTCTTATCTTGCTGGATTCTCCTTGTTAATAACTTCTGTTTTAACAGAAGTTAAAGTGGGCTATTATTATGGGCTATTATTCTATAATTTTCTTTTCTTCTAATATCTCTATCTGGTTATGGAATTTGATTATACCAGCCTAATGAAATAAGTTAGGAAGCATTCTCTTCTCCTCTGAATAATATGTATAGGATTGATGTCTTTCTTAAAATTGATAGAATTCCATAAATAAATAAATTCCATAAATAAAATTATTGGAGTGTAGAGAAACTTTTGGAAGAAATTTTAAAATTAAGAATTTAATTTCTTTAAAGACTATTAGAACTTTTATTAGCATATCAGTTTTAAATTGTGTTTTTGAAGGAATTTCTTCATTTCTATTTCTATTTTTGATGTTCAGTTTCTCTATGTCAGCATATTCATACCTCCTTTCTCATGCGTTCTTATCTTTGTGTTTGCTTATCTTTCATTTATCCTTTACTTTCTTTTTTTTGATTCTTTTTTATTATTAGTTGTTCAAAACATTACAAAGCTCTTGACATATCATATTTCATACATTTGATTCAAACAGATTATGAACTCCCATTTTTATCCCGTATACATATTGCAGATTCACATCGGTTCCACATCCACTTTTTTACATACTGCCATACTAATGTCTGTTGTATTCTGCTGCCTTTCCTATCCTCTAGTATCCTCCTTCCCCTCCCCTCCCCTCTCCTCCCATCTTCTCTGTCTACCCCATCTACTGTAATTTATTTCTCTCTCTTGTTTTTTTCCCCTTTTCTCTCACATCCTCTTATATCTAATTTTGTATAACAATGAGGGTCTCCTTCCTTTACCATGCAATTTCCCTTCTCTCTCTCTTTCCCTCCCCTCTCTCGACCCTGTTTAATGGTGATCTTCATCTCATGCTCTTCCTCCCTATTCTGTTCTTAGTTGCTCTCCTTATATCAAAGATGACATTTGGCATTTGTTTTTTAAGGATTGGCTAGCTTCACTTAGCATAATCTGCTCTAGTGCCATCCATTTCCCTGAAAATTCCATGATTTTGTCATTTTTTAGTGCAGAGTAATACTCCATTGTGTACAAATGCCACATTTTTTTTTTTTATCCATTCATCTATTGAAGGGCATCTAGGTTGGTTCCACAGTCTAGCTATTGTGAATGGTGCTGCTATGAACATTGATGTAGCAGTATCCCTATAGTACGCTCTTTTAAGGTCTTCAGGGAATAGTCCCAGAAGGGCAATAGCTGGGTCAAATGGTGGTTCCATTCCCAGCTTTCCCAGGAATCTCCATACTGCTTTCCAAATTGGCCACACCAATTTGCAGTCCCACCAGCAATGTACAAGTGTACCCTTTTATGTTTAGAATGTATTCCTTATAAGCATTATATAATAAGTTCTTATTTTTATATTTAGACTGAGACTCTGACTTACAATTGCAGTAAATGGCACACTAAAATTTATTGTATTTTGGGGGGGTCTATTTTAGTTACTGTGTACCGTCTTGGCTTTTTATGTTATTTGTCTCAATTGACTTTTGTGTGTATGTTGCAAGCAAGTTGAGCATTAAAAAAATCCATGTTATTTCTTCCATTTTTAGTTATTTCCTTTCATTTATGAGTTCTCTTAGAAAGTGAGAGCTATCAGATTAGAAATGCATCTTGAACTTCTAGCACACCTCAAAAGTAGTCTACTACTTTAAAGATAACATGAGCAGTATATTACAGTGTATTTATAGTTACTATCCTCTGTACTCTACATATGCCATACATGTCTTTATATTTATGTTATATTTACTATTCTATCATCTCATCACTTTATTCAGACCTGTGTTTCTATCAGCACCTGTCCTGTTCAGTCTAAAAAACAAGTATTTTTATCTTCTTTGTACTGCTAAATCTCTTCAGCATTTGTCTACTTGAAAAAACAATTTTATTTTCATTTTAAGTAAATTTTTGTTACATATAGAACTCTAATCCATGTTGTTGTGGTTACTCTTGTGGCTGTTGTTACTGTTCAGTGTCATCGCTGTAGAGATGACATTTCACAGTCCTCTGTCACCAGTGTATCTAATAAAAAGTCAGCCATCACTCTTATCATCTTCTATGTAATCTGTTTTCTTCTCTGACATCCTTATTTTGAAGACTTTATTTTCAGAAACATGACTGATCTATCAAGGTGTGATGTTTTATATGTTTGCTGCTTAATAGCTGCTTAGTTTTAAGATTTTGGGACTTAATTCCCTCATAATTTCTAATGTCTTTAAAAATTCTTGGCAATTATCTCTTTAAATATCTCTTCTCATTGTGATGCTCAGTTCTTTGGGGATCTCCAATTTGATTTTTGTTAGATGTTTCAATATCTCACAGATCTTATTATCTATTTTGTTTTATATTTTGGTACTGGGGATTGAACTCAGGGACACTCAACCACTAAGCCCCAGCTCCAGTCCCATTTTATATTTTATTTAGAGACAGAGTCTCACTGAGTTCTAAGTGCTTCGCCAACTCCTGTCTCAGCCTCCCACTGGGATTACAAGTGTGCACAACCACCGTGCCCAGCTTCTATTTTCTTTTTACTATTTACTACTTTTAAAATCTCTATTCTTTTGAGTTTGTAAAATTTCTGTTGTATTGTATTCACATTCACTGATTTCTCCCTCTGCTGGGCCTAGTGTACTAATAAATAAATCAAAACAATTCTTCATCTATGATATTATATTTTCATTTTTAGTATATTCTTTTAGACTTTTTATAAATATGACTCCCATTTTTCTGTCAAATTTACCTACATATTCATGAATGTTATTTAACATTTTTTTCTAAAATTTTTTATATAATTATCATGGTTATTTTAAAAATTCTGTATAATAATTTCAACATCAGTGTGGTCTCTCATTCTGATTCTATTGTCTGTGTCATCACTTGAATATGGGCCACATGTTCTTGCTCCTCCACATCTTATAAGTTTTATTTGAATACCAGACATAGGTGGAAATGGAAGTAAATTTTATTAACTCTCAGAAAAGTGTGCATGTCTCCTGTCAGGCCACTAGTGTCAGTCTATTGTGTTAAATGCCTTATATAGAGATTTTTGTTGTTGACTTACTTAAATTCAGTTCGCCACAGGCTTTAAACTTCTTAGTAGATCACCTGAATATTTGTACTTGGCAAGAAAAATTAACAAAATTCACTAACTGAATTCCATTATGGGAATAATGGAGATGCTTTATATCCCAAATAAAAACTACATTACAATATTGACTGTGATTGTGAATTAAATCACCTCCTCCTACCTACCTGAATATTTGCATATGACCAACTGATTGTTAAACCACCAGATGAAAATTCATGAGACACATATTATTTATTGCCAGACTTTTTATCCTTAATTATAATTGAAATATTTAGCTTCTTTATCCCCCAATATCACAACCTTTGGCCTTAAATGATGTTCAGAAGTTTCTTTTCTCTTTTATTATGGGAGGAGGGGTACTGCAATTGAACCCAGGGGTGCTTGGTCACTGAGCCACATCCCCAGCCTTTTTAATATTTTTTTTGTTTTGTTTTGTTTTAATTTTGATACAGGGCCTGGCTAACTTGCTGAGTCTGGCTTTGAAATCATAATTCTCCTGCCTCCTGAGCCGCTGGGATTACAGGTATGCACCACCACACCTGGTTTTTCAGTGTTTCTAAAAACCAAAACAGTTCTCAGCACATTGGAAAGAAAGATAATTCAAGATGTGGAATAGTAGGATTAGTTCTATGAATGTTCCTCATCAGTACCTTGCCCTAATGCAGCATTAGAGGGTTTTTGTCCTTCTGCACCTTATTAGAATGCTAACTTTCTTTCCATCCATCCTTCCTTCCCTCACTCTTTGCCTCTCCATCACCTTCCTTCCTTTCTTTCTTCCTTCCTATTTTTTTTGTTCATTTGCAATGCTGGCGATTGACCCTAGGAACTCGCACATGCAAAGGAAAGTGCTCTACCACTGAGCTACATCCTCAGTCCTTTTGATTTTTGGAGACAGGGTCTTGCTTAGTTACCCAGGCTGACCTCAAACCTGGGATCCACCTGTGTCAGACTCCTGAATAGCTGGGACTCTAGGCATGTACTGCTGTGCTAACTTTTAAACAGAGTTAACAATCTATTAAAAGGACAGGTGTTCCTGCTTATAGAATAGTTGTAGGTTTTTTTTTTCTTAAGAAAGAAAGAAAATACACTACCAGAAAGTAAACACCTTTGAATACAATTTCAAATTTAATTTTCAAAATTGAACAATGAAAAACATTCTAGTTTAGTATTATGACATATGAGAATCCTTCATTATTAGGTCAAGTGGTTTAATAAAATATAAAATCAGGCTTTTCTTTTTTTCCCCTTAGAGTGGGAGGTTGAACCCACGGGCACTTTACCACTGAATTGCATCCTTAGCCCTTTATTTTATTTTATTTTTAATTTTAAGACAGAGTCTCACTAAATTGCCCAGGCTTGTCTGGAATTTATGATCCTCCTGCCCCCACTCTTTCCCAGTAGCTGGGATGCCCCACTTTCTGACTGCAGTCCCATTTCTTTATGGCCACAACTCAGCTACTTCAGCAGTCTCTGTCAGTGAAAAGAGCTTAATGTTTTTCAAATAATGTGATTCCATCGGGTATTCTATTTACTTTATTTGCATTTGATCAATGTCATTATAGATGAAATAAGATATAAAAGAAGAACATGAAATGGTAAGTTATCCATGAGATCTAGTTATGTGCAGCTTGTTACTCTCTGTTCACCTTATTAACAGAAATTCATTCATCCAAATTAGAAACTTCCTTCTGTAATCTACAAAGTAATAAGAATCCATGTCAACACACCTATGCAAGATACGATTTAAATCAAAACAACTGAGAGGATAATTTTGAGAAATTGAAATCCTTAATTTTTCAGAATTTTCCCTTTAATAGATTTCACTGTGTTATGCTATCTTATCTAAAAGCAAAATGCTAACTTGTCATATTTTTCTTTTTTCATCTAATTTTGAGAATAATCTGTATAGTATAAAAATGAGGAAAAGAACATTTAGAGATAGTGATATTTAGGATGAAACTTTGGCCATCCCAATCCTGAGAACTTTGAAATATTGCAAACACATGTGTTAATCAGTTTATACTGTTTTCATTTCTGCATAACCAGCATGATGAGCACCACTGGCCAACAGTAGCAATTTACAATTTCATTTCTACTCTGCAAGTCATGAACCTTGTCATGTTAAACATTCTATAAATATATCAAGCAATCAAAATTAATAACTGCTCCCATTACTGTTCTCAAGAGGTATTTTCAGGCATTATTTTGACCAAAAAAAAATTCTATTCATAATTTTTATGCCCAAATAATGCTGAAATAGATGAGGTACACACACATACTTTATTACATATATTTCATGTTAAATATATAATTATTGATAGATCCATAAAGAAATGTACCTTGCTGTGCTCAGTGGCACACGCCTGAATCCCAGCAGTTTTGGAGGCTGAGGCAGGAGTATGGCGAGTTCAAAGCCAGCCTCTGCAAAAGTGAGTCACTAAGCAAAACCTGTTTCTAAATAAAATACAAAATAAGGCTGGGGATGTGACCCAGTGGTCAAGTGCCTCTGAGTTCAATTCCTGTTACCCACCCACCCCCAAAAAAGAGAAATATTTCTCTACTCCAAAGCTTATAGAATCATTTTTTTTTCCCTGTCAAAAGTATTTTAGGAAACAAGAAAACTTAAGCTCAGTGAGTTACGATTACTCAGTTTTGGGAGAGTAGAGGCTGTACTAGAAGCGTTCTGATTGCCATGTTGTAACCAGTGAGCTTTACCATGTTATGGTGAATGCTTAATTTAAAATTGAGCTCCTTTTCCAATAATGAGATCTTTAAAACATAAACTATTTTCAGGAGTTTTCTAAATAACAGCTCATAACTCTAGTTATCACTATTGTACCCACAGTAGTAGTACTATATCTGCTATGTAATCAGTAATCAGTATCTTTTGTTGAATTTTTAGTCATTCATAAAGCAAATAGTTACCCAACACCTTCTACAGCGCTGTGATGGGCAATAAAGATTCTGGCATGAGCCTGACCAAGAAGGTCATACCCTGATAGGAAAAATAAATAAAATACAGTGTGACGAGAACAACAATAGAAAAGTGCTTTATTTATAAGGGTAATGAAAGAGGAAGACTTCATTCTCTCCCGTAAAATCTGTAAAAGACTCCTAAAAGAAATGACACCTGTGTCCGATTTTTAATGACAAATGGGCCATTGCCAGGCAGATCAAGTGGGAAGATGTGACAAAATTCTAAATAAATGGTGCAGTATTTGAAAAGGCACATTGGACATGATGATAAAAGTTGACACAATCCATATCCCTAAAGCATAAAATAAGTCAGTTCTTAGAGCAGATGGCAGTTCTTACTCCACAAAGAGTGAATTATCACTCCAAAAGTTCCATAAGCATCTCCTGATACTCCTATTGCTTGATCAGGGACTAGATTCCCACGGACTTTTACATTATCACCATTAGAGTTTCATTTTCACTGAATGAGTATGTCCTACTTTCAGCATAAGGTACAGAATAAAGTCACTTTTCTTCAAACTATGATTCTGAGGCTCTATTCTGTCTCTTCAAAATCCTTTAATTATTTACTGTTCCGAACACCCAAGAGACAGAGAATTTCTTGCCAAAGTATCCATCTTGGTGATTGTCACCTCAGGGAGAAAATCAAGGAAGAGGAGAGGCCTCACTTTTGCCTGCTGGGCAGTTGCTGCTTCCACAGTACTGGACTGCGGCTGTAACCTGGGCAGTCTGCCCAAGCAAATATTTCCCGGAAGGCAAAGTGTTTCCTGAAAGAGTTTGACACGTGGCTTAGGCACACACTGAGCCTGCTGCTTAGTGATCCAGCTTTCAGGTGCAACCCTGTCCTACTACAGAGTGCTTTCTGACTCCATGCTTGGTCCTGGGTGAAGGAATAAACAGGTATCCTCTGACCTGTGTCTTATAGTTGCCTGTCACCTTCTACTTGAGTTCCTGACATTAAAAGTATTTAATGACACAAATCTTTTTATTTATATACACATAATAACCACACCACTTTTTCTTTAACCCAAACCAGCATTGATCTAGAAGGGTTTACTGTTTCAGCCACACGCTATGCTAAGAACTGTATTTTTTTGTTAGTTTTCAAGAGTGCTAGAGGTTCTAACTCTTTTAACACACTGTTCATCACCAGTTCTTATCCTTGGATGAATGATATTTCTCTTTGTGAAAAACTTAAATCCAATTCATTCTACATAATGTTTCCCAACTGAACTTCCCTCTTAAAGCAAAATTTTTATTATGCCAATTAAAACTCTAGAAGTAGATAGTCTAGTGCCTGTGCTGTTAAGGCATACATTAAGGGTCCAGGATTTTTAGTTTCCTACTTTTCCATCTTAACTGGCATTTACATTCATGGTCCTGTTACTGTATTCTAGGCAGGAAGAAGGAAGTGAAGGTAGAAAGTAGAGCCACTCCTAGAAAAAGCATGTGTGGGAAATCAAGTTTTCCTCCAAGTATTATAATCCCAAATAAAATGAATGTTTTAACTTTATCAAGGAAAGGCAAATTACTATCATATAGACAATTTGCATGTGATGTGGTTTAAATGTGTCCCCTCCGAAATTTGGGTGTTAAAATTAATGACAATGTGACAATATTAAGAGATGGCCCTTTAAAATGTAATTATGTCATGAAGGTGTGTCCCTCATGAATGGAATTAGCCAGCCCTTTTATCCTTCATCTCTCTGCCAGGTGAGGACATGGCTTCCTCCCCTCCAAAGATTGCAGCATCAAGGTGCCATATTGGAAGCAGAGAGCAGCTCTCCAGACAACCAAACCTGTTGGCACCTTGTTCTTATACTTCCCAGCCTCCAGAACTGTGGGGAAAACAGATTTCTGTTCTCTATAAATTACCCAGTCTGTGGTATTTTGTTATAGCAACACAAACAGACTAAGCATGTCTGTCAGTGTCACTGGGTTTTAGAAATCTAATGGAATTTAAAACTCCATAAACTCCATAATTTTCCAGATGGAAAGATTAAGGTGAATTTCTAGTGATTATGTCTCAAGTAGGTAGTATTAGCAGAAAATAAAATTGATAAAAACAGACCCTAGTTCTCCTGGCTAGTGACACATCCATCATAACATACTGCAATAACAATTGCCTAAAAATTTATTATACTAGTACAACTACCTTACCTCAGAGCTTTCTATGCCACCTTATGCTCAGCCCTCATGGCTCTCTATGCAAATGAACATTACCATACTTATCACACTCTTCTATAATTTGTTAGTGTCGTCTTGACCTCTAAATTGGAAACAGCCCCTAGAGCCAGCACCATGACTTATTCATCTTTATATCCCTTTCCTACGCCCCACCTCTGTTCTCAGAGAATACTTAGCACATTGTAGATAGTCAATAAATTCTCATTAAATCAATTAACCTCACAGAGAAGAATATAACCTCAGGATGATATTTTAATGGTCTCTGATGGAAGGATATAAAACATTCTTAAAATGTTGATTTTTACCCCAGGAGCCCCTGAGCCACTGGTTAAAATCATTATTGTAATATGATAATCATAGATCTTAGGGTTGGTAAAAATCATTTGATTCACTTCCTACATTCATATGGTCTTTTATCATCAGTGTCAACTAAGGATGGAGAAGTTGCAGAGCCCAAAGTCACAGGATCAGTAGGCAAAAGGGAGGCAACAGGGTCCAGGTATCCTCAGGGCTCTCTAATGTCATTGTTGCTATTTCATAACACACAATTCGCCACATTGCCAAAGTGTTAATGAAATATTTCATTTTTATGTTATATATTCAAAGTCTAAAATGTTCTATATTATTTTAATTATTGACCCTCTGATAAATCTTCAGATGAAAATGTAAAGTTTTCCCTAAGTACATATTGTATGCAGACAGCACAACAGAGCTCAGATTTAATGTCAAGACTGAACTTGAGTGTTTCTACTTCTAGGGATTGATACTCATCGCACATCTTTAGCACCCCTCTAGGGCAGCTTAGATAGTTTACTTTCTGTTTGTAACTGGGAAAATAGAGGTTAAAATAAAGGCCAGAGCAGCTGTCAGGAAGCATTAGTTTTGCTGCTATACAAACATAACCATTTGCTTAAATTATGCTGGCTTTTAGTGTCAACACTTCTGCTATATGCAACGTGGTCATATAGCTATTTTCTCGACACTTTACTCATTTGAAAATGAGAACATACATTTTATATGATTAAATAAATTAGACCAGGCTAGGCTATGACACACAGTCCTTGTCTCTAAGACTAAATAAAATTAGGGAAGCCTATTAAAAGATAGAAAGTAGGCATAAAGACAATCAGGTGTACCACTAAGCTAAGCTCATCTATTTTTCATATGCATCACATATCTTATATATCCAGACTCATAGATTTATAGCAGTCTTCTTATTTTTGTTACAAGTAGTTTTGTGAGACTTATGTCCTTTGGATATAAATTTTACTCAATATGAATTTATTGAATCAGAGTGATTTATGTTTCTTCTTCAATTCAGTGCAACCTGTAAAAGGAAGAAAATATTTTAAAGTTATTTGAATAATGAGAGATAGTTGGGTAAGTTAGTGTCCAGTGGAATTTGCTTCTCAGAGTTATGTCCCTAATGTATCCAGAGTCAGAGCCTTGGCTTCTGTTGATAAAATATAGCCTCATTCTCACCCTTGAGTCACTTCGATCCTCTCCAAAACCTCCTAAGGTAAATAAGAGCAGGTTTTCTGATTTTTTTTTTTTTCTAGTGAGGAGAACAAGGCTTGGAAAATTTCTGCTGTCAGCCCTGATTCTTCTGATTCTTATAGCTACTGGGGCAAGAGTTTGAAATCTGAAGAATACTGCTTCTGAATTCTGGGCTCCTTTTACTTTTACCATCTCCCTCTGTCAGCAGGAGTAGAATAGCCTGGGTGGACAGAAAGAACCAATGCATGCTGTGAGACGTAAGCTGGTGCTTTACAGATGTGCTTTAAAAATCATTTTTAATCTAGTTTGATTATTAAACAACTATACTCAAGACAGGTTATCATTTGAAACTTCAATCATTTCATAAAAGTATGAAATACCTGAACAGTGATTAGTTCTGCTACATAATTGCCTCAATGTGCTACATTTAATGATTATTGTGTTTTAAAATCTGTAATTGTCTAATATCAACCTACCTATTGCTATGGGACAAAGAGACTGTTTTCTGTGATATGCATGCCCTGTAATCTTGTCTTTCTATTGCTCTGTGAAAAGCTGATTAGGAGCAAAACCCATTAAGGTCTGTATTAAAAGAACTGTGGGAAAATAATGAATCAGAAAACTGACATATGGAGTTAAATGGAAAATAAATCCTTTAACACCTGTTTATTCTTTTAATGTATGCACTTCCTTTGTAGTAAAGTTTGAGAAGTCAGTTTAAAAAAAAGACTTACAGTGAATAATGCAGAACTTTCTTCCACACACTCATCTGCTATAACCAACCTGCTCTGCAAATGACAATATTACATATACTACAACTACCTTTATGCATGTTTAATAACTAAAGAACAGAATTCTCACACCCTTTCTCTCTTTGATCTTTATTTTAGTCTGTGCATCCTTTTATATATACATATTTACTACTTTTACCTGATCTCTTAAATATAAGCCAAGAAGTTATTCTTGAATGCCAATACCAAGACACTTGTGACTGTTGAATTTTGAGAACATAAAGAGATGTTAGCTAAGTAAAAAGATAAATGTCCTCAACATAATGCAATCAATTTTATGACAAACTCTGTCATAATAAATTTAAGTTTCTTCTTTTTCTTAGATTATAGATACTTAAGAATTCCAGAAATGTAGTGATGTTGCCATCATCCTGTGATAGACAGAGGTGACTCTTGTTACCAATATCTTCACTTCTGAGATTGCACCTGAAAAATGATTTAAATTTGTGGCCCTTTCCAAACAGACCAAGTCCCATCAATGCTTGTCACTAAAAGGGACTGCTTTCTATGCACCTCTATTTTTCATGCTGAATTTTATTTAACTCTTTGAACTCTACAAGCCAGGTTAGCTGACCTGCTGCTATATTTTTTGGCATCCTCTACAACTTAATTCCCATACTTGAAATTGTGTCCCTATGATGCTTCGTTCACTATCCACATTGTGTAGTACTTCTCATGTTTCTATATAAATTTATAATTCCCCGCTATGTCTGATCCAGGACCACATATGTAATGGACATGACCAAGGGAGGGGATGAGATGAACTTGGACATTAGATGTTTTCTCCTACTCAGTCTGCCCTTTCCCTTCTATCCAAGTGTATATGACTCTCCCTAACCCTCCCTGGAACCCACATCTGCTTTGAAGAAAGAATTTTATCAGTATTACTTCAATTCTTTTGTAAACTCAAGTCATCTTAACCCAAGGATTTTAACATTTAGCACAGTCACTCTAATTCTGGGAAGGACAACTTAAAACTATTGTAAACAGCCCACGAGGAAGGAGAGTTCATAGAATTACTGTGGTGAGTAAACTAAAGGGCTAAGAACTCATCTCTGGAGTACAAATTTGACTGACTCTTTATCTGAACCAGAATCTGACTCTGTGACCCTGAAAGTAGATTTCTCTACTCTGGTCCTCTCACGTACATTCCAGAAAGATCAAGGATAAGATCTTTGACACTTAAATTTAAGACCAAAAAGGCAATATTTGAGTTAAGAAGAATGATGCCAAACCTAGGCCAAAAAGCAAGACTTTTATGCTCTCTTGTTTCATTTTATAATAAAAAATATGCTGAAGAAGGAATTAGGTTTTTTGAAAAGTAAATGTTAAAAATAAAGACATCCTAGGGAAAAGAGGCAATATAACTTTTGAAGTGCCTAATTCTTTTCTTTCTTCTTCCCTTTCCCCTTCTCCTCTCCTGCTCCTTCTTCTTTGGGTGGTGTTGAGATCTTGGGCATACTAACAAGAACTCTGCCGAGTACATCCCCAGCCTATTGAAGTGCCTACTTCATGATTCAAAAGGCATAGGAATCTTTTCCCCTTCTCTATCATTTGACAATGAATTCTTGCCATTTTTATGGTATGTAGAACAACTATTAAATATGTTATTAAAATGTCAGACTTAAGATAAAAATTGATCAAAGGCACCCATCTTGTATCTTATCATTTTATGCCTCAAAAATCATGACTTAAAGCACACACTTAATCGTCTTAGTAATAGGCTAAAGAAAGGCCAGGTGTACATATGTCCCTTCTGTGGCAGAGTGCATTTTCCAGAGACATCTGCACCAACATACATGGCATCCTACATGTTCTTCTTACACTATGATATCAACACTTTGACCACGAGGTGAGGTCAGGTCTGGGCTTCATCACTTCATCTCTCATGTCTTTCCTCTCCCACTATACCTCTCTCTCTCTCTCTCTCTCTCTCTCTCTCTCTCTCTCTCTCTCTCTCTCTCTCTCTCTCTCTCTCTTCTTTCTCTTGAGCCAGCTTTGGAAGCCAACCAGACATTATGCTTTAAGCAATCCCATACCAGCCCAGGTACAGAAACCATACAGTGAGTTCTACATGGAGAAAAATTGAGTCCCTCATCCAATAGCTAGTCACAACTGCCAGATAGGAGGTGACATTCAACTTTTTCCAGGACCCGGAGTCAAGTCTTCCAACGGAAGGTCCACACATTGTGAAAAAGAAGTCAATGGTCCCCTTTGTGTCCTATCTAAACTCCTAACATAATTTTTGAGCATAAACAATGGTTATTTTCCTCAAATAACTTTTTGCATGATTTTTATACACCCATAGTAACTGAAATATCATCAAATTAGATATGGTGCCTAATGTTCTTGTTTTTTACTCTTCTCTTCTATCATCAATGAAATTTTTTATTGTTTGTAGAAATGGTGAGGCTGAGTGTTGCATATCTACACTATTCCTTTCATGATTCTGAATTTCCAAGGTGGGTTCAATTTACTTCCAGGGGTATCACTGCCATATTTCAAGACCAAGTCAGTAATTTTAAAACCACCTGAGAATAATATTTTTCATAATCCTATTTGTGGTGATGACCATTTATAGAGATTATTTCAACAGATATTTTTTTGAATATCTGTAGATACAAGGAAAGGAAAAAGAGATAGTTAATGTTTAGTAAATTGTGCATGGCAAGCACTTATAGTTTCTTAAAAATGTACAACAACCTTATACGATAGGGCATCACCACAGATGAGACTCAAAGAAGTAAAATAATTTTCATGTTCTAACTGTCAATTGGTGGTAGAGTCAAGATTCCAATTCACATCTGCATTGTATACTGCCTTGTTTCTATGGTGGGATGGTAATGGTAATATTTTAAATGGTCATCATGCAAATTAAATATGATAATTAGTGAAAATTGTCTAGAAAAGAGAATACTATAAATATTACATAGTATTGTTATGATATCTTTTTGTCTTATTTTTCCACTTAGTGCTAAATACTATAGAAATACAAGGATTGAATAGCCTAATTATGGACCCAACCTAGGTGTCCATCAAAGGAATGGATAAGGAAAGTGTGGTATATATACACAATGGAGTTTTATTCAGCCATAAAGAAAAATGCAATCATACCATTTGCAAGAAAATGGATGTAACTAGAGAACATCATGGTAAGTGGGATAAGCCAGACTGAGAGTCTCAAGGATTTTTTTTTTCTCTCATATGTGGAAGCTAGAGAGAGAAAAGGGGAAAAAAGGGAGAGAGATCCTCAGTAAAATAGAAGAGAGACCAGTAGAGAAAAGGGATGGAGAAAAGGAAGGGGGAATAGAGGGAGAGATAAAGAGAATGAAATAGATTAATTTATGCTATATGCAAGTACAAATATATCACAATGAATCTCACTATTACAATGTATAATTGTAATGCGCCAATAAAAATTTCAATATGAAAATTACTAAAACATAATCTTTTCCTTCAATTTTATATTATTGTATTTGGGAGTATTGAGTTAGAGTTATAGTGTTGTTATAAATAAACAATTAACTACAATTGAAAACAATTTTAATAAATGACCCAAGAAATTTGTTACTGTCAGTTGAGATATGAGATATTTCATGAATATAATAAGGCAGAGGATGGATTATAATTTTAAGATTTTATTTTAATAGATAATAAAAGTGGAAAATTCCATATATATAAAGAGCTATAAAATTTTCAAAAATTCTACATGGGTCAAAGAATTCACTAAAATTTTAAGATGGACACATTGGGTATGTTTATAAGCTTTGGGAAAACAGTCATCAAAGACTTTAAAGGTAGAGGTAGAATATGGCTATCCTGAAAGAGATGAGAACAAAATGGAGGGAGGAAGGTGGGAGTGGGATCAGTCTGAACAGCAAGTGAAGCATCTCATTCTCAGAGTAGAGGGAATTGTGGTCATAGTTTACGAGATTGAGAATGAAACGGCAGGAGGGAGAGGAAGATGTATAGAACAACTTTGGGTCCTGTGTTGATGAGATTTGAAAATGAGAAGTGTGCGTGAAGAAATGGAGAAGGCCTAGAATGTTTTTGAAAAGGAACGGAAGAAGCAATTGAATAAGGACAAATACAAGGATTGTTGGTAAAATTGCTCCTACTATGAATCCTTATTCTTCACCTCTTATGCTAGATTTTAACAACACAATTCACAAGGTGTACACTGACTCTTCCTTCAAGACAGGGGATAGCTAAGTAAATGGGAAATTTCCATTCAATGTGATTAGCATTCAGGAAATTTGAATGGGAAATTGCCATTCAACTGTCATGGAGTGTTAACCAAGCAAAGGAAAACAGAGAGGAATAGGGAGAGTGGAGAGTATTTGAATTCATGGCCTTGTGTGTGCAAATGCCCATCATTATAGAAAGTCTGGTATATTCAGCTTCGCTGAAAATCGTACCTTCCGGAAGTTTGTAAAGTTACAGTTAGATGAGGAGGAAAGAGGCTGAACACTAAGAGGACCTGATTATACAGGTCTTTATGTATTAGATTGAAGAGTTTGGAATAAACCTTCAAGATATTAAAGAAACACTGTTCAGTTTTACATACAAGAAAAACCAGCTTGAATCCACATTTGGAAAGATATCTCAGCCAAAGCACTCAGTGGCAAATAACAAGATCCCACTTGAGCTGACTTAAGCAAAAAGGAGGAATTTCTTCACTATATATTATAGTGTTTTTCAACCTTTTTCATATCCTGGCACAGATGGAAAATGATAATATTTGTACAGCACCCTGGGGAAAACAGACTAGGCTTATGGCAGGAGGCAATCAGCCTGGGGACTCCAGCTGCCCTAGGGCTGTAGGGGTCAATATTGTAGCACACATCTGCAGCTCACCAACCGGGGAGCTGTGATCTATTACATAAAATTATAGACTCAGGGATAAATCAAGTAAACTGAAAGACTGGCTGAGCCTCAGGAGGAGCTGAGGCTAGAAACTCTAAAGCTATCAGCAGTCAAATCTCCTTTCTTGGCCTTTCTTTTTCTCTCTCCACTCTCCTTCGACTCGGCAGTGAGGTCTGATCTCTGCTCCATTCAGGATATACTATATGTACATGCATCTTCCTTCTGTCTGTTCTTGAGCTGTATTCTTTGCTTCCTTGTACACATGGTACAAGATATTACCTCACTACGAGGTTGGAGGTAGATGTTTCTAAGAGGGGGCTACAGGGGCTGGCAGACCTTGGGGGATCTCAAAAGATCACTCAGACTGCAATATGAAGCATGTCTAGAAAAGAAGGCAATATTGGAGTCATGGAGATGAGAAAGAAACTGCTGTAGTAAGCAAAATGAGGGTCCAGAACAGTCAGGGCTAGAGTGCAAGCATCAGTTCTAGAGGCACAGAGGTCAGAAGAGCACTTTAAAGACAGAATTTATAGGCTTGTGATTTGATTACATGAGGGCTTAAGAAAAACAACTAGATGAAAGAACCGGTATCTTTCATTGGTTAAGGATAAAGTAGAAGAAGTAAGTTTGAAAGATGGAAGTGTTTTACTATTTGGACATGACGTTTCCATGGAAAATGTGAATGTGTCCAATAGGCAGCTGGCTACTAGACAGAAGCTCAGAATAGCCATCTAGAAGGAAGATAGGCTTGGAAGCATTTTAAATAATGACTGAAGTTTTGGAATGAAAATGTTAAGTTAGAGAGTTTAGGATAAGAAGACAAGCTGGATAACAGTGAAAGGACCCTGAGAAAGCCCAAATTTTGAGGAATGGTAAGAGTAAAGGAGACAACTTAAAGAGATGAGGAAAGATCATTAAGGAGGAAGAAGGGAACTCAGGAGAGAGAGACAAGAGATAAAAGGAAGTTTTGTTTTATTTTGTTTTGTTTTTTTCCACAAAAGCATCCAATAGTGCTAAATGTTGCCAAGAAGAAAAATAGTTTTACAAAAAAAAAAAAAAAAAGTTAAGTGAATTTTGCAATAAGGACCTTGGCAAAGAGGAGGAGTAAGTAGAGGATTAGGTACAAAAGCCAAATTAGGAAGCATTTAAAAATAAGTGGAAGATGAAAAAGTAAAGTTTGAACTAGACTCACAAGAAATTCGATCACAAAAGAGCAGAGAGATATGCCAATAACTGGAGAGGGCTATGGTTTGTTGAGAGCCACAGCCAAAGGGGCCCCAGCAAACTTCCAGCTGCCAGCAAGCTTCAGACTGCCCCAGCAACATCTAGCTGATTGGCTCCTCTGCGGTGATGTTCATTGGGCTGTTTCCCTGCCCTTCAGACTGCCAGCTGATGATTGGCTCACAGCTGCCCCAGCAACATCTAGCTGATTGGCTCCTCCACGGAGCTGCTCATTGGGTGACTTCTTTGGCTCTGCCCACGCAACCCAGCCAATCGGCCTCAAGAGGAGGAGGATTGTGGGAGGAAAAGGCTGGTGTGGGAGAGAGAGGCTTGTGGAAGCCGGTGGTGGCAGTTGGGCTCTGAGGGTTTTTCCCTGGAGCTGTTTTGTTTGGCGTTTGTAGTTCTAAAAATAAAGTTAGTTTCTTTTTGACAAGTGGCTCCTGATTTGTGCCAAGCCAGACTTCGGCAATGGTTGAAGGAGTTTTGCTTTGTTGTTAAATATTTCATATTTATTCCAAACAATGGTATGGTTGGCAGGCATCTTCAAGCTAAAGATTGGAGCTTGAGAGGGTGGCAGAGGCTCCAAAAGAGGATTGAGTCTAAGCTACATGTGATTAATATTCAGAGGACAAGGCTGAACTTCAGGGTTTAGAAGTTGATTCTCCAATCATTGATCATATCAGGCGAGCAAAGCCTTCAGGACACCAGTAGAGACTATGATCACATCAGTACAGACAGGATGCCCCCAGCCCACTGAGAGAAACTTTACTGGACAGGAACAGACTGGTTATAAGCTCACAAAAGAAAGATCCCCAAAAGAAATGGAAGATGTGAAACTTAGAGCTATGAGATATGAAGAATACAGTGAATGCAAATAAAAATAATAAGAGATCAATTGGAAGCTAAAGGAACGTATAAGATCAAAGAAAGGGGTGTGGGGTGTTTATGTGTATGTGGGTGTGTTGCATTTTTTGTAAAATGGGAGAGACATAAGCACTTAGCATCATGCTCAGCAATAATAGATAATATCAATAGTCATGAAGAAAAGGAGGAAGGAAGGTAGAAAGGAATAAAGGAAAGCAAAATGGATAGAAGGAGGGAGGGAGGAGAGCAAGAAGGAAAGAAAGAAGGATGATAGAATAGGGGGAAGGATAAAGAGTGAAAAGAAATCCCTTCTCAGTAGGAGAAATCCCTAAAAGTTAGTGCTGTCAAGGGTATAGATGAAAGAATAAATAAATGATGGACCAAAATCCCAATGAAGATCAAAAAGAATGGGGCCCAGAACTCATGGGTTTATTTTTAAATTGAAATGTGAGCTTAAAAAACAAAAAGCGTTCAAAAGATGAAATATAGGTAGATATATTCATATAATGGATGAAAAAACCTGAAAAGCTCAGACAAGTCTCAGAAAACAGAGGCTGGCTGATAACACCAAAGATGGCTGTAGCATCTTTAAAAGCGCACTGATGGGTGAGCTGAGGACCATTCCTGGGCTTTCCTGAAGAGCAGTAAAAAGTTAAACATGCCCAGAACATGTTGGTTATTTGCACAAGACACTAAACTGTAGTCTATAATGACTAAGTATATTAGGACATCAAAATGGACTGTTTCATTCCATTTGGGGGCCAATGACCCAAAATAATAAATATCACATTCTAATTGAGGCATAACAAACATGCATGACCTCAAAAGAGGTGATCAAAGAAGCAGTTTGTGGTTGTTCATTCTTACCCACATTTTGCACATGGGAGTCTGAGAGGAAGATTGGAGAGAAAAAGGATTTTGTGAAAAGCTGGTGGTGTTCTCTGAGTTTCCCTCCACAGGTAGAACAAGCCAACCTAAGTCTTAATGGCTGGGAAGCTGTGCTGCTTGGGCATCACTAGGGTTTGGTATGGGATATGGATTTGATATGGATCTTGGGGAATCACTGGAGGTTGGCTAAGAAGCCAAAGTTCATAGCACTGGACAGCTTAAGTGCCAAGAATGAAACAAGGCACATATGGCTGCACTGCAGGATGGCTATGGCAGTGGAGATGAGCGCTTCCTGTGGACTGAATGTGGGACTCTTTTAAATAGAGAAAATGTGACCTGCCTTGTGGGACAAAAAAAAAAAAAAAAAAAAAAAACACATGAACAGAAAGAAGCTGCTGACATTCTGGTAGAGCAGAGAGCTAAAGAGATATTAGAGGGAACAGCTGAAGGAAGGAAGCTCTTACTTCTGTGAAGGGTACTGCTGATAAGAGAGCCCCAAAATGACATTTCTTTTTTTTTTTTTCAAATTTATAACTTTTCAGGTTTTATTTTTTTATTAGTTGCACATGACAATACAATGTCACATATTGACATATCATACATTTGAATATCATACATTTGAATCAAATGGGGTATAATTTCTCATTTTTCTGAGTGTACAGGTTGCAGAATCACATTGGTTATACAGACACGTATATACCTACAGCAATACTAGTGTCTATTGTATTCTGCTGCCCTTCCTATCCCTCCCTCCCCTTCCGTCCCCTCCCATCACTTCTCTCTACCCAATCTAATGTGACACATTTTTTTTTTGCCCCCTCACATCATCATACATGTATTCTGTATAACTATGAGAGTCTCCTTCCATTGACTGTGCAATTCCCTTTCTCCCTCCCATTCCCTCCCACCTCTCTTCCCTATTTAGTGGTAATCTTCTTCTCAAGCTCTTCCTTCCTTCCCCACTTTGAGTCACCCCCCTTATATCAGAGAAGTCATTTGGCATTTGTTTTTTGGGGATTGGCTGACTTCACTTAGCATAATTTGCATTTCTAAAGGGAGCCCACAAAAGGCACAAGTGATAAAAACAAAACGACAACAACAACAACAAAAACACTGCTATCTTCAAAGAGTGATGATGTGAAACTTGTTGAATGTTCAGACATCTTGAATTCAAGCATCCATCTGAATTATTTCTTACAATTTTTTTCTGTGTCTTAATTTTATCCACTCCATCCTAATCTGTATGTCAACCATGGCCTCAGCAGGTGGTTGGAATTTCTAGATTGAGAGAAAGAATTCTGTCAAGGCTTTTCTTCTCGTTTCCTACTGTAGGAGGTCCATCTAGGTAGGCCCAGAGGAAGGAAATTAACTAAAAAATTAAATTTGGACTATTAGTTTTTATACTTGATTGAATATATTAGTTATGGACATGAGACTGTGATATGTGCCTTGCAAGTGGTGGTAGTACTTTTCGTTTTCTGTGCATTACCAGAACAGTCATGGGTTGGCCCAAGATTTCATCAAAAGGCAGAATAAGTACTAACCCCAGACAATAGGTCTACACAAGGGAAGGCCATTGAGTGGTTTCTCATTGCTCAATACGACCTTCTTGTTCATCACATTGCTTTCACAACTACTCACAATCCTCCCAATAGTTGTTCTTTCTCCCCAGGCAAAAGAAAAACAGATATTTATAGTATTTAAATTTTTTTTCTGGAACTTGAAACTTTAAAAAGCAATACAGGAATGGAAAAATCAGATGGAAACTAAAGATATTTCATTTTATAAAACATTGAAACATGGTTTTATTTTTTTGAGAGAGGTAAGTTAGAAATGTTTTCAGGAGAATTCCTTCCACCTACAGAAAATGCAATCTTCTATGCTGAATGTGTGCAGGCATTCCTGGATTAATTACTCTGCTATTGCTCTTTTAATGCTTATTCTTAAAACAAATGCCATTAATTAAATGATCCCAGTGAAACGTATTTGTTAGGAGAATAATGACTCTGTAAAATGTTAATGTTAATGTTAAGGGCTATCTCTGCTCCGACTGACTCCAGTTTCCCAAACTAAATTATTTGTTCTAGGTAGAGAGTTCCATATCATTTGCCCCCTGAGAATACATGACTAAATTGTGAAATGCTGATTTCCATGTGCAATACTTGAAGACATCAAAGCAATAGCTTGAAGGTGAACCAAATTCTCTGCCCATGCCAAGCAACCAACAATATTTTCAAGTTGAAAACTAGAATTTGGGGGAACTCCTTTATTAAAATCACCCACTGAATTTGTACACAGTCCCTGGTCAAGGCATTCGGAAGTGAAGCATTGAATGAAAGTTAGTAGAAAGTTTCTACAGCATATTTTCTATCAAAATCAACTTCTGTTTATTTATTTTTTTGTTAAGATATGAACATTACATTTTTGGAGAAGTCATTTAAGGCTTTAAATTTTGGAGAAGTAAAAAGTAAGTTTATTTATTTTCCTATCACAGATATACTACTTCAGTTTTACATTTGAGACATAATGCTTTATTTGTCTCTTTATTTTCTTTTTGTGATAAGAACATTTAACACAATACCTAACATCTTAATGAATTTTGAACTGCACAACATGATATTGTTAATTATAGGCATGATGGATATCAGATCACTGAAACTTATTTATCTTGTGTAACTGAAACTTGATGCTGGTTGTGAGCTTTTCTCGTTAGAATGTGCGTATTTGTTGTTGTTGTTGTTTGCTGCTGGGAATTGAATCCAAGAATGATTTACCACTGCGCTACATCCCTAATCTCTTTAATTTTTCATTTTGTAGCAGGGTCTTGCCAAGTCACTGAGGATCTTATTTGGTTTCGGAGGCTGACCTTGCACTTGTTATCCTCCCACTTTAACCTAGTGAGTTTGTGGGATTACACGTATGTGCCACAGCCTCTGGCAAGCTATACCCTTTAAATAGAAACTCCCCATTTACCCCTGCCTCCAGCCCATGGCCACTTCCATTTTGCTCTCCCCTTCTATGAGTTTGACTATAGTAGATACCTCATGTAAGTGAAATCATGTGGTATTTTTCTTTCTGCACCTGGCCTATTTCACTTGATTTAATGTTGTCAAGTTTCAACCATGTTGTCTCATACGGAAGGTTTTCTTTATATTTTAAGGCTGAATAATATACTATCTGAAAATAAACCATATTTTCTTTTTCTATTCATCTTTCAGTGGGCCTTCAGATTATTTTTACATTGGGATATTATGAATAATGCCAAAACAAACAGGAAATGCTGATATCTCTTCAAGATACTGATTTAAATGCTGATTTTTGGACATATGCTGGATTGTATGGTGGTTCTGTTTTTTAATTTTTTGAGGGGGGCACCTCCATACTATTTTCCATAATGGCTGCATCAATCTGAATTACTTCCAACTGTGCACAAGGGTTCCAGTTCTCCACATTTTCACTAATACTTGCTGTCTTCTGACTTTTTCATCACACACAACCTCACAACTGTGAGGTAAAATCTCATGGTGGTTCTGATTTGTATTTTCATGATTATTAGTGACATTGAGCATTTTTCATTTACCCCATTGGCCATTTGTAGGTGCTCTTTGTAGAAATGTCTGTTTGAATCCTTAGTCCCTTCCAAAACGTTGGTTAGTAGCTATTTTGCTAGTGAGTTATATGAGCTCCTTATATATTCTGGGTATTAAACTTTTGTCACATATATGGTTTGCAAATATTTACTCCCTTTCTTTAAGGTAATTTTTCACTCTGCTGATTGTTTCCTTTGCTGTGCAGAATTTGTTTGATGAGCTACCATTTATCCAATTTTGCTTTTGCTGCCTGTGCTTTTGGTTCCATACACAATAAATCACTGCTAAGACCAATATCATGAAGACTTTTCACTATGTTTTCTTATAGAAGAGTTATAGCTTCAGATCTTTCAGGTCTTCATTAATATATTTTAGTTGAGTTTTGTGAATGGTATTAGACAAAAGTTCAACCTCATATTTTGCATGTGGATAGCCAGTCTCCCTGACACCAGTTTTTGAAGACTCATCTGTTTTCATTGCCTATTCTTAGCGTTGTTATCAAAGATTATCTGGTGGGTTTATTTCTAGATTATATATTAATTAGTGTATACAACTGTCATTTTGCTAATCTGATACTGTTTGAATTACTGTAGCTTCATTATGTATTTTGAAGTCAGGAAATATAATGACTCTGACTTTGCTCTTTCTTAAAATTGTTTTAGCTTTTCAGAATTCTTCGTGGTTCCAGATGAATTTTAGGAGAGATCTTTCTGTTTCTATGATACATTCATTACAGGGATTTCTGCCGCAGTCTGGCTGGGCAGAATAACCAGGAGGTGACAAGCAACTTGAAGATTAAAGCGGGGAACTGCTTTATCGCGGGGAAACTCAGCAGGAACTGAGCAGGAATTCAAGGTAGCGGGCACCCAAGATAGCAGGAGCTGCTTTATTGCGGGACAGCAGAGGTATATATACCTAACTGATTACACACAGCTTGACTCAATTAACATCATCTAGATACAGCAGTCAGCCAATAAGGAATCCTCACCATCTTAATGGCTCAATAGCGTTGCTTCACAAACCACTCCTCCTGGCAAACTGCCAGGCGCCATATTGACTTGATTTGCCATATTGACTTGATTTGCGGTCCCCAACAGATTTCATTGGTTCTGTATATCAACTTGGGTAGTATTAAGACTTTCAATCCATGAACAAAGAATTTCTTTCCGTTTATTTGTATCTTCTTTAATTTCTTGAAAGAACTTCTTACACTTTTTAGTATGCAATTCTTTTACCACCTTAACTAAATTTATTCCTAAGTATTTTAGAGTTTATTTTATATAAAATCATTTTATCTGCAAATAGATACTCTTCTTTTTTTCTTCTTTTCATGTCTTTTATTTCTTTCTCTGTGTAATTGCTCAAGTTAGCCCTTCTGGGACTATGTTGAACAGTAGCAGGAAAGGTAGGCATCCTTGTCTTGCTCCTAATCTTGGAAGAAAAGCTTCCAGATTTTCATCATTGAGTATGATGTTATCTGCAGGATCTTTATATATTTGGCCTTTATTATGTCGAGATAATTTCCTTCCATTCCTAGTTTTTAAGAGTATTTATCATGAAAGAGTGTTGAATTTTTTCAAGTGTATTTCTGCATCTATTGAAATGATCATGTAGTGTTCATTTTTCATTCTGCTGTGATGGTGTATGACGTTAATTAGTTTGCATATGTTGAAACATCCTTGCATCCTAGGGACAGATTCCACTTGGTCATGATGTCTGATATTTTTAGCATGCTCTTAAGCTCAGTTTGTTAGTATTTTGTTGGTAAATTTTCATCTGTATCTATCAGGAATTATGGTCTGTAATTTTCTTGTAGTGTGTCTATTTGGCTTTGGTAGCAAGGTAATGCTGGCCTCATAAATTAAATTTGAAAGTATTCCCCTCTTATTGATTTTTTTGGGAGATTCTGAAAATAATTAGTGTGCATTCTTCATAAAAAGCTTGGTAGAATTCACTAAGAAGGTATCCGGCCCTGGGTTTTTCATGATTTGAAAGTTTCTAATTATTGATCAACCTCCTTAGTACTTGTAGATCTGTTTAATTTTGTTGTTGTTGTTGTTTCTTCATGATTCAGTCTCACATGGTCTATATTTCTAGGAATTTATCCATTTTTCTAGCTTATTTAATTCATCAGCCTATAACTACTCATAGTAATCTCATATTACCTTTTGTATTTCTGTGGCATCAATTGCAATGTTGCATTTTTCATTTCTGATTTTCAATCTTTTTTTTCTTAGTATTCTAGTAAATGTTTGTCTATCTGTATATCTTTTCTAAAAACCAACTCTCTGTTTCATTTATTTGCCAGTTGTCTTTCTAGTCACAATTTTGTTTCTTTCTTTTCTAACTTTGGCTGTTCTTCTCTTCTTTCTAATAATTTGGGCTTAGTTCTATTTGACATTCACTACAGGATAAAATTTGATTTTTTTATTTGAGATCTTTTTTTTATGTGTTTTCTGTATTATCATTATAAACACTCCTCTTAGAACCGCTTTTGCTATATTCCAGTTGGTTTTGGTATCTTGCATTTCATTTTTGTCTCAACATATTCTCTAATTCTCCTTTTGATTTATTCTTTGACACATGTTTTGTTCAGAAATGTCTTGTTTAATTTCCATATACCTGTGAGCTATCCAGTTTTCCTTCTGCTATTGATTTCCAGTTTAATTTCATTGTGGTTAGGAAAGAAACCCCCATCCTTTCAGAGTTCTTAAACTGAAGACTTGCTTTGTGGCCTAACCTGTGATCTACCCTAAAGAGTATTCTCTGTGTTCTTGAGAAGAATGTGTATTCTGTTGCTGTTGGTTGGGACAGTTTATATGTCCATTACGTCCATTTGATCTATTGCATTTTTCAAATCTTCTGTTTCCTTATTGATTTTCTGTCTGGATGTTCTACTCATTATTGAAAATGGGATATTGGGGACTTGTATTCTTATTGCATTGCTATTTCTCTTTTTAGTTCTGCTAAAATTGGCTTTATATATTTAGGTAGCCAGATGTTGGGTCCTTATATAATTATAATTGTTAAATCTTCCAGGAAAATTGGGGGGTTTTATCACTACATAATGTCCTTTTCTGTTTTTGGTGATCATTTTTTTCACCTAAAGTCTATTTTCTCCGATGAAGCTTAGCCACCTGTTCTCTCTTTCTATTACTTTTTGCTTAGACTATCTCTTTCCATCCTTCTCTTTCAGCCAACATGCATCCTTCAGTCTAAAGTGGGTTTTTGTAAACGGCATATAGTTGGACCTATTTTTATCTTTATTCAGCACTCTATATCTTTTGATTGTAGAGTCATACCCAATTATACTTTTATATTATTAAATAGAAAAGGACTTCCTATGAACATTTTGTTATTTTTTATCTGCCTTATTGTTCTTTTGCCTCTTTTTCTTTCAGTCTTCCTTTATATTGCACTGATTTTTTTGTAGTGTTATGCTTTGCTCTCTCTCCCTTTCTCTCTCTCTCATAAGAAAAAATCCTCTTCTATAAGCTTTTGTCTTATGATTACCATGGTGCTTACATAAAACATTTTATAATCAGCTATTTTTTCCTGATAATAACTTAAATTTAACCATATACAAAACCTCTACACTTTTACTCTCCAACATTTTATGTTATTAATATTATGATTGGCATATTTCTATATTCTGTATTTATTAATAACCTCATATTTATAACTATTTAATACTTTTCCATTTAATTTTTATACTAGAAGTAAAAGTAATTTACCTGCCACCATTAGAGTATTATAGACTCTTTATTCATTTTATAAAATTTTCCTTCGCCAGTGAAATATATGATTTCATTTCACTGTTTAGTATCTTTTTTATGTTATCTCAAGAGATTCTTGTAGCATTTCTTATTAGAGAGTCTAGTAAAGATAAACTCATCAGCTTTTGTTTTTCTGATAAGTCTTTATCTTGCTTCCATTTTCGAAGGACACTTTTGCTAAGTATATTATTCTCGGGTGGCAGCTTTTCTTTTTTCTTTTTCCCTTTGGGCTCTTTGAATATATCATCTCACACTGTTTTAGACTAGAAAACATCTGATGAAGGAGCCACTGGGAATCTTATGAGGATTCCCTTGTATGTGACAAGCTGTTTTCTCTTGATGTCTGGCTCTAGATAACCACCACATCCTTTTCCAGATTTGGGAATTTTCAACAATTATTTCTTTGAACTTTCTTTCTTTTATGTCCTCTCTTTTTGACTTTTGGGGATTCACTTCAAAACACTTTGAGAACTATAATACCTGATATTGTTCCATAAGTCCCTTAAGCTTACATAAGCCTTTTTCATTTCTTTTCTCTTCTGGCTAGATAATTTCCAATGACTTATATTCAAGTTTACTGAAGTTATACTTTGTTTTTTTTTTCCCTTAGTCTGCTACTGAACCCCTTTAGTGCATTGTGTAGTTCAGTTATTGTATTTTTCAGCTTCAAATTTTACATTTGGTAATTTTTTTTCTCTTTGTTGAAATTTTTCACATTGCGTATGCATTGTTCTTCTGCCATTACTGAGAAATGTTAGGACCATTATTTTAAATTCTCTCAGGAAAATCATATATCTTTATTTTATTAGAGTTTGTTCCTAGAGATTGAATTTTCCCCTTTGTTTGGGGAATAGTTTTCTGTTTATTTACCTGCCTTGACTCTTTGTGTTGGTATCTACCCAAGAGGTAAAACAGCTATTTCTCTATTCTTCAGGTCTAACCTTGTACAGAAGACCTTCAGTCAGCCTGGCCAGAAGTTCTGGGAACCACTCAAACCCACATGTCAGTCTGACCTGTTTGTTATCAGCATCCCTTAGATTTCTAGAGTATGTAGTATTTTTCTAGCACTCTGAGAAAAGTGAGAATGAATCCAGGTTCTTTGGCAGCCATGGAAAGTATAATTAATGCAGATTCTGTCCAACTCTTTCCCTCCACAGGAAGAGACTGGGATCTGGGGATTTTGACCCATTCATTCATATGCATGGTAGAAAAAATCACCACCTTTATTCTCACTGGTCCCCAGGCATGTAGATTATTAGGGAGCCCATCAGTTCTCTGACACAGGCAAAACAAAAGTCATTTTGTAGGGGAGCCCCTAGAGAAATTGAGGCATTGGATGTGGAGTTCAACTCTTTCTCCAGAAAGAAGTTGAGAGGAGTATTTTTTTTTTTTAACTTTGCACTGGGTCAGGCAGCGGGGCTATAATAACTGTAAATACAACATGCCAACTTTCTTCTCTTTCTTTTCTTTCTCTGGCAGATGGAATATGATGGGTTCTGCTAGCACATGGAGAAAGGAAAAACAGAAGCCAGTCCCATGGACTGCCCTGTAAAAATTGAAGAATTAGATGCATGGTCCAAGTTACTCTCTTCCCAGGGAAGAAATGGAGTCAGGGAGTTTTGCCAGCTTTTTCTACACTGAACTGGAGTGACCATAAATTTAAACATTATAATTGCTCCCACTGGCCCTAAGGTATTTAGAATATGCTAGCTCCCATCAATGCTCTGAGACAGGTGAGATAGAATCTGGTGCCTTGGGTGGCCTCTTAAAAATTTACATTGTTAGATGTGTAGTTCACTGCTCTCCCTACCCAGGGAAAAACTGAGAGCTAGGGGTTTCCTTTTGATGATATGTTGCTGTGCCCAGAGTACATGATGAGATAGTATTTTGAATTTTTTCTGGCTTCACCGTGGTTGAGTTTGCCTTCATCCATGAGCTTCTCAATTAGTTTGTGGATTGCTCATTTGTCTGGGTATATTGTTGAATCAGTATATTCATTGAAGAAAGAGGAATCCTGGACTTCACATTCTGCCATCTAACTAATGTCACTTCTTCCATTATGTCTTTCCAACTTTTTTTCCTATACAGCTGAAAGTTTTGATGAATTTGAATGATAAGTTAAAACAAAAACTTGCCATAAAGATATTTCTTAGGGTAACTTTGTCACTTGAAAAGGTCAAAATGTATAGAAAATATTATGCTTACTAAAGCAAAGTTTCATAGGTCTTATTAGGAATTTCTTTTAATATGTTTTCTTTCAATAGTACAATATATTTATTTAATGCTATGAAGTAGAAAGTACAATATTATACCTTTACAATGTCAAGAGAGAAAACTGGAAACAGAATTTGAACTGACTTGAATTAAAAAACTTGCTGTAAATTCCAAACAGGTATCCTTTTCTTATAGTCTACTGAATGCAAACATTTCTTTTTCATCACAAATCTAGAATTATCATATTTAGACTTAACTTGACACAAGTTGGAGAAAATATAGAGGCAATGTTTCCTAATACCATTTATCAGTGTTTCTGGGAAGAGATTAATAACCACTTAGCTTAGAGTTTTTCCATTCTGCCAGAGTGTGCCTTTACATCAAAGCAATAAAAAGATTCCCCTCTATAATCATTAGAAATGAAATACACAACAATGGAACTTGGAGCTCATTTGTTCTTCCTTCTTGTTTCCTCAACTAGTATTCCCTAAGAAAGGGGCGTGTGATATCTGGAGGCACAGAACACACCTTATGATAACAATGGAACTCAAGTTCCTTTTAAAAAACCAACATTCTCACAAAGAGGATTGCTTATTTATTCAGTAAAACATTTCCTGTTTAGAATTCTGAGAGAAATTTCACCTGAAGAGCTCAGCTCTACACAAAGGGATTTCATGTTAGAAAATTAAGAGTACCTTATTTCATATGAAGTTACAATTCTGTTTCCAAGTTTTATTATAATGTGTGCCCTGAAAAACTCTGTTTTTAAAGCAAAAATTTGATATGGTTATAAAGACATTCCTTTGGGTTTCTTCCTTTTTCTTCATTCTGCACTACATAAATTCATATTCGAGTGTTTATTTAAAAAAAGGCCAGTCATGAATCTACTGAGTTGTCTTAGTCCTCATGTCTACCACCTGTTAGCCATCTGTGACTTCAGAGTGTTCATTAATCCCAAGCAACAAAAGTTGAAGTGTACATTATTCAAAGAAAGCACGGAGTGGAAGGTTAGCAGTTAACATGAGAGACATGACTTTGCCATTGATGTCCATGAAGAAGAGAAAAATACTGAGACATCAATCACATTATTAATTTTTCAAGTACAGTTGTAGTGAGGCTTGAATGGCAGTATCAGGAACTACGAAAAATTATAATGGAGAGAACTGAACTAATTTGGAGTATTGAGTGTCATGGAGTCAATGAGACAAGGGCATTCCAAGCTGAAGAGATTATAATGTGAGAAGCATTTAATAATGTATGCTAATAAATGAAACAAATCACTTAAAATAAATTCAGGTTTCTCATTGGAATGTTCATAGAACTCAAGGAGTCTGCAAGGGGTTACTGGAGCTTTCACTAGATTAGGAAAATAAACCAGTAGGGGCATCTTTTTATAACTTCACAAACCATAAAATATTAGTATTGTCAGTAATGGGTTGTTACTGGGTGGCCTAACAGCAATGCAGTTAACATCTTGCAGGTCTGTGTGTAAGTGTGTAGGCAGTGTCCATTGACACATGTCTGATGTGCCAGTAGCTTGACATAGTATCTTTATGATTCCTAAATGGTCATGAAATTTAAGAAAACTTTTTGCTCCATTTAGCTTATCTATACAAAGGCCAAGATCTATTTAATGCAGTGTCATCAAATCTGGAAACAAAAGACCTGACATGGATGGTGTTGGCATCTCTGCTATTAATGATGATCAACGTGAATGGATCTACATTTAATGCTTAAAAAAAAAAAAAAACTAAAGTTCTGATATTATAATACCCATGGCTTGTTTTACTGAGAGATGCTGGCATTAAAACTTGAAGATGAAATTAAAAAATTTATAGGTTATTAAATAAACACCAGTTTTTTTTAAAAAAAAAAACTCTAAACAAAGACAACACAAATGTGTGACCATCAGAAATCCATATACTGAAGTTAATAGAGAAATTCTCTGTAGGGTATTTGAACTGAGAGTGGAATTGCAGGAATACTGGCAGAAAAATACAGAAGGTCATATTTTTACTATGTGATTGAATGGTGAAGACTAGCTACAGAGACCAACCTGCTTAGCAAACATTTTTTTTCATCACATAAACCAGTTGGACGAGTATCTGTAAGGCCCTGAAGAAAATGTTTTGATTCCAAGTGACAAACTGCTTGGCTTTGGAAGAAATTGTGGGGAAAATCAGGTTGCAATGGAAAACCTTGAAATGTTTGCTGTGCTGTTTGTATTTGAGTGAGAAATGTCATCAGACCATCTCCAATCTTACCAGCATCTACCTTGAAGACAATGGAACAGAATGGCCAGTTTAACCTCCTACATGGTACCATAGTACATGTCCCCTGCCAGGTGAAGAGCTCCTCACTGACTCTCTTCCTTAATCGCACAGTTTCAATTTTTAGTATCTGTGAAGTGGAAAGCAAACACATGTTTCACATTATGGAGGTAAATTCCATTATTTACTTTTAATTAATGCATGCAGAACCCTATAAAAGAGATTAAGAAATTAATATATGCATATAAAACTTTATTATCTGTCTGAACATATATTTGAACCTGACATGAGACTCAGTAAGAAAAGGTTTATTAATAGCATATACAGAATTGTCTTATGTTATATTTTTTCTTTAAATTTTATTTACTTTTATTATATATGACAACAGAATGCATTACAATTCATATTGCACATATAGAGCACAATTTTTTATATCTCTGGTGGTACATAAATAGAGTCACATCTTTCATGTTTTCATAGATATGCTTAGGGTAATGATGACCATCTCATTCCACTATCTTTCAAACCTCTGTGACCCCTTCTTTCCCCTCCCTCCCCTTTTCCCCTTTGCCCTATCTAGAGATCATTTAATCCTCCCCCAATCCCATACATATAATGAATCAGTATCCTTAAATCAGAGAAATCATTCGGCATTTGTTTTTTTGGAATTGGCTAATTTCAGTTAGCATTATATTCTCCAGCTCCAGCCATTTTCCTGAAAATGCCATGATTTTATTCTCTTTTAATGCTGAATAATATTCCATTGTGTAAACATACCACATTTTCTTTATACATTCATATACTAAAGAGCATCTAGGTTGGTTCCGCAGTTTAGCTATTGTGAATTGTGCCGCTATAAATATTGATGTGGCTGTGTCCCTGTAGTATGCTGTTTTTGAGTCCTTTGGGTATAGACCAAGGAGTGAGATAGCTGGGTCAAATGGTGGTTCCATTCTCAGCTTTCTAAGAAATCTCCATACTGCTTTCCAAATTGGCTGCACCAATTTGCAGTCCCACCAGCAGTGTATGAGTGTACCATTTTCCCCACATCCTCATCAACACTTACTGTTTTTTGTATTCTTAAGAGCTGCCATTCTGACTGGAGTGAGATGAAATCTTAGTTTTGTTTGAATTTCTCTAATTGTTAGAGAAATTGAACATTTTTTCACATATTTGTCGATTGATTGTATATATTCTTCTGAGAAGTGTCTGTTCAGTTCCTTGGCCCATTTATTGATTGGGTTATTTGTTTTTTGGGTATTAAGATTTTTGAATTTTTTATATATCCTAGAGATTTGTGCTCTATCTAACATTTGTGTGGTAAGAATTTGTTCCTAATTAGTAGGCTCTCTATTCACCTCACTGATTGTTTCTTTTGCTGAGAAGAAGCTTTTTAGAATCCACCCCACTTATTGATTCTTGATGCTAATTTTTGCACTATAGGAGTCTTATTAAGGAAGTTGGGGCCTAATCCAACATGATGAAGATCTGGGCCTACTTTTTCTTCTAATAGATAGAGTGTCTCTGGTTTAATTCCTAGGTCCTTGATCCACTTTGAGTTGAATTTTGAGCATGGAGAGAGATAGGAGTTTAATTTCATTTTGTTGCATATGGATTTCCAGTTTTCCCAGCACCATTTGTTGAAGAGGCTATCTTTTCACCAATGTATGTTTTTGGCACCTTTGTCAAATATAAGATAAAAGTAATTATGTGGGTTAGTCTCTGTGTCCTCTGTTCTGTACCATTGGTCTACGAGTCTATTTTGGTGCCAATACCATGCTGTTTTTTGTTACTATTGCTCTATAGTGTAGTTTAAAGGATTGCTTTAACTATTCTGGGTCTCTTATTTTTCCAGATGAATTTCATGACTGCTTTTTCTATTTCTATGAGGAATGTCACTGGGATTTTGATTGGAATTGCATTAAATCTGTATAGTGCTTTGGGTAGTATGGTCATTTTGACAATATTAATTCTGCCTATCCAAGAACAAGGAAGATCTTTCCATCTTTTAAGGTCTTCTTTGGTTTCTCCCTTTAGCATTCTGTAGTTTTCATTGTAAAGGTCTTTCACCTCCTTCATTAAGTTGATTCTCAAGGTTTTTTTTAATGCTATTGTAAATGGGCTAGTTTTCCTCCTTTCCCTTTCAGAGGATTTGTCATGGATATAGAAATGGCTTTGATTTATGGATGTTGATTTTGTATCCTGCTACTTTGCTGAATTCATCTACTAGTTCTAGAAGTTTTCTAGTGGCATTTTTGGGGTCTGCTAGGTATAGAATCATATTATTGGCAAATAGTGCTAATTTGAGTTCTTTTTTTCCTATCCATATCCCTTAAATTTCTTTCATCTGTCTAATTGCTCTGGCCAGCGTTTCAAGAACTATGCTAAATAGAAGTGGTAAAAGAGGGCATCCTTGTCTTTTTGCAGTTTTTAGAGGGAATGCCTTCGATTTTTGCCATTTAGAATGATGTTGGCCTGGGGCTTAGCATAGATAGCTTTTATGATGTTGAGATATGTCCTGTTATCCCTAGTTTTCCCAATATTTTGAACATGAGGGGTGCTATTTTTTCAAATGTTTTTTTCTGCATCTATTGAGATGTTAATATGGTTCTTATCTTTTGATAAGTCTATTGATATGATGAATTACATTTATTGATTTCCATATGTTGAACCAACCTTGCATCCCTGGAATGAAACCCCACTTGATCATGGTATACTATCTTTTTGATATGTTTTGTATCCAATTTGCCAGAATTTTATTGAGAATTTTTGCAACTATGTTCATTAGAGATATTGGTGTGAAATGTTCTTTTTTTTTATGTGTCTTTGTCTGGTTTTGGAATCAGGGTGATACTGGCCTCTTAGAATGAGTTTGGAAGTGCTCCTTCTTTTTTATTTCCTGAAATAAATTGAAGACTATTGGTATTAGCTTTTCTTTAAAAGTCTTATAAAACTTGGCTGTGTATCTTTCCTGTTCTGGGCGTTTTTTGGTTGGTAGACTTCTGATGGTATCTTCTATTTCATCACTTGAAATTGATCTGTTTAAATTGTTTATATAATTCTGATTAAATTTAGGCAAACCATATGACTCTAGAAATTTGTCAATGCCTTCAATATTTTCTATTTTATTGGAGTACAAGTTTTCAAAATAATTTCTAATTATCTTCTATATTTCTGTAGTGTCTGTTGTGATATTTCTTTTTTCATCAATTCTGTCAGTAATCTGAGTCTTCTCTCTCCTTCTCTTCATTAGCATGGCTAAGGGTCATATTTATTTTTTCAAAGAACCAACTTTTTGTTTTGTCAACTTTTTCAATGTTTATTTTCTTTCAGTTTTATTGATTTCAGTTCTGATTTTAATTATTTCCTGTCTTCTACTGCTTTTGGTGTAGATTTGTTCTTCTTTTTCTAGGGCTTTGAGATGTAGTGTTTTATTTGTTGTTATTATTGTTGTTGTTGTTTATTTAATTGAATTTATTTTTTTAAATACATGACAGCGGAATGCATTACACTTCTTATTACACATATTTTTCATATCTGTGTATATAAAGTATGTTCATGCCAATTAATGTCTTTATACATGTACTTTTTTGCATTACAATTCTTATTATACATATATACCACAAATCCTTCTCTAAAATAGACCATATACTATGCCACAAAGCAACTCTTAGCAAATACAAAAAAGTAGAGATACGACTATGCATTTTATCAGATCATAATGGAATGAAATTGAAAATCAATGACAAAATACAAAATAAAAATTTCTCCATTACCTGGAGACTAAACAATATGCTACTAAATGAACAATGGGTCACAAAAGACATCAAGGAGGGGATTAAAAAATTCTTAAAGGTAAATGAGAACATAGACACAACATATAGAGATCTCTGTGACACTATAAAGGCAATACTAAGAGGAAAATTCATTGCATGGAGTTCATTCCTTAAAAGAAGAAAAAGTCAACACTACATCTCAAAGCCCCAGAAAAAGAAAAACAAATCAGCAACAAAAGCAGTAGAAGGCAAGCAATAATTAAAATTAGAGCTGAAATCAATGAAATCAAAACAAAAGAAACAATTGAAAAAATTGACAAAACAAAAAGTTGGTTCTTTCAAAAAATAAATAAAATTGATCGACCCTTAGCCACGCTAACAAAAAGAAAGAGAGGGAGAACTCAAATTCCTAGCATACGTTATGAAAAAGGTAATATCACAACAGACACTACAGAAATACAGAAGATAATTAGAAATTATTTTGAAATCCTATACACCAATAAAATAGAAGACATTGAAGTAATTGACACATTTCTTAAGTCATATGATTTGCCAAGATTGAGTCAAGAATATGTACACAATTTAAACAGACCAATATCAAGTGAGGAAATAGAAGAAGCCATCAAAAGCTTACCAACCAAGAAAAGCCCAAGACTAGATGGATACACAGATGAATTCTATCATTGATTTCTAATTTCATTCCATTATGATCTGATAGAATGCATGGTAGTATCTCTAATTCTTTATATTTGTTAAGAGTTGTTCTGTGGTGTAATATATGGTCTATTTTAGAGAAGGATCCATCTGCTGCTGAGAAGAAAGTGTATTCACTCATTGAAGGATGAAATTTTCTATATAAGTTAGTTAAGCCTAAGCTATTGATTGTATTATTGAGTTCTATAGTTTCTTTGTTCAGCTTTTGTTTGGAAGATCTATCTAGTAATGAAAGAGTTGTGTTAAAGTCACCCAAAATTATTGTGTGACTATTTGACTCTTGAACTTGAGAAGAGTTTATTTGATGAATGTAGATACTCCATTATTTGGGGTATATGTATATTTATAATTGTTAAGTCTTTTTTTGTATATGTTTCCCTTGAGAAGTATGTAGTGTCTTTCTTTATCCCTTTTTTAACTTTAGCTTGAAGTCTACTTTATTTGATATGATGGAAACCCCTGTGTGATTCCACAGTCTATGTGAATGGTATGATTTTCCCCAACCTTTCACCTTCAGTCTGTGGATGTCTTTTCCTGTGAGATGAGTCTCTTGAGGGCAACATGTTGGTTCTTTTTTTTTTTTTCTTAAATCCAATCTGCTAGTCAATGTCTTTTGATTGGTGAGTTTAATCCATTAATATTCTGGGTTATTATTGAGACATGATTTGTATTCCCAGCCATTTTTGTTTATTTCTGGTATTTAACTTGACTTCATTTCTCCTTTGATTAGTTTTTCCTTTAGTGTAATACCTCCCTCTGCTGATTTTCATCATTGGTTTTCATTTCCTCTTAGTGAAATATTTTGCTGAGGATGTTCTGTAGTGCATAATTTCTAATTGTAAATTATTTTGTTTATCATGGAAAGTTTTTATTTCATCATCAAATCTAAAGCTTAATTTTGCTGGATACAAGATTCTTGGTTGGCATCCATTTTCTTTCAGAGCTTCGTATATGTTGTTCCATGGTCTCCTGGCTTTGAGGGTCTGGCTTGAAAAATATGCTGAGATATGAATTGGTCTCCCCCTATATATGATCTGATTCCTTTCTCTTGCAGCTTTTAAAATTCTATCCTTTATTCTTTATGCTAGGCATTTTCATTATGACGTGCTTTGGTGTAGATATGTTGTAATTTTGTATATTTAGTGTCC
The DNA here is from genome assembly GCF_052094955.1 of Ictidomys tridecemlineatus. Classification (NCBI taxonomy): domain Eukaryota; kingdom Metazoa; phylum Chordata; class Mammalia; order Rodentia; family Sciuridae; genus Ictidomys; species Ictidomys tridecemlineatus. Next base: position 147,770,211 of record NC_135483.1, on the reverse strand, counting down.
TGTAAGCCTCTTGTATTTAGTTTTCCAGTTTATTCTTTGGAAATTTTCTGATATTATCTCATTGAAGAGATTATGCATTCCTTTCGTTTGATACTCTCTGCCTTCCTCTATCCCAAAAGCTCTTAGATTTGGTCTTTTGATGCTGTCCCATAATTCTTGGATGTTCTGTTCATGGTTTCTTACTATCTTCATGTGTGGTCAACTTTATTTTCCAGATTTTATACTTTGTCTTCATTATCTGACATTCTTTCTCCCATGTGATCTAGTCTGTTGGTTATGCTTTGTATTGAGTCGTTGTTTTTTTAAAAATTTGGTTTATTGTTTCCTTCATTTCAAGGATTTCTGACTGTTGTTTTTTTCAGAGTCTCTATCTCTTTCTTGAAATAGTATTTTGCTACCTGTATTTGCTCTCTCATCTCTTTGTTGGAGTGATCAACTTTTGCCTGTATTTGCTCATTTAGATCACTCTTTAATTCACAGATCATTTTAATTATGAACCTTCTGAACTCGTCTTCCCTGACATTTCATCAACTTCACTGTTCATGGGTTCTCTTAGTACCCTGGTTAGTATCCTGATTTATTTGGGGCACTTTCCTCCCTTGTTTTCTCATATTGTCTATGTGTTTTCCTTTCTTGCTGTGTGGATCTGAGACATTACAGTTTCTTCCCTATATTCTTTGTAGTACTTGTGCAAATTGTCTGTACCTGACCTTGATGTTGGGGTTCCAGACCCTGCTGGTGTCCCTCAATGTATGCTACTGCAACTAAAGGTGGTGGCGGCAATAGCCGAGTGAAATCGAGATAATAGTGGAAGTTCCCCAGGATAGATGCAATGATTTACAGAGATGAGGCTAAAAGAATAGGTCTTATACTGTCTTTGGGATGTCTGCTCTGAGATGCAGCTGCTTCTAGGCCCTGTCTGTTGTCAAAAGGCAGGGGCTACTGCATGAGGAAGGCTGTGGCGATGTCTGCAGTATCCCAAGATGGATGTGGGTTAGGCTTGGGCACCCAGGTTGGGAAGTGGTGCAAACTCGGACCTAACCTGGGCCTGGGTCCCACATAGTCAGTGTGAGAGGTTCTGGGCTGGGTCTGAGCTCTGGCGGGTGTCAGCTACAGGATGGACCTGGGCCTACTGTGAGCCTGGGTCCCACAAAGGTTGATGTTTGCCGATCTGGACCAGGTCTGAGCTCCCATGGTGGTCTGATGGTCAGAAGAGGGGGTCCTGTGCTGGAGCCTGAGCTCCTGGGGGTGTCTGCCAGCTGGATGGACCCAGATCTACTGTGAGCCTGGGTCCCATGCAGGTTAGTGGTCTTATGTTATATTTTTATTTATAGAGTTTTTCTTATGATTTTGTTAGCTTTATTAATCACCATTGTTATGAAATTTTTATGTTTAAGGAATATTATTAAAATCAGATTATTGCATTTATTCAAAAAAATCTACATAGCCTGTTGGAAAAACTAAATGTCATTTGACTCAAGTCCATTATTCTTTTTTAAAAAATTATATTCATCTTACAATAAAGAAGGAATGATAACAATTTTAAATATAGGGATAAACTTGATTTTTTAAAGAAAAATTTGGATAAAGGGTCATTTTTAGTTTTCAATAGAGAAAAATGCAATTCTTGTGCATGCCATATACTACATAGCAAACCTCATTAGTCTTTTATGTAATAGAAGTTTATAATAAGACTTTTTAAGTCTAATTTGGCTTATTTTAAAAATAAATCAAGCATGAAATGTTTAAATAAAGGAAAAGCCAGAGTTTTCTTATCTACATGCTCTACTTGCACTATTGTGGGCATCATTTGTGGAGAGATGGGACAGCATGAGAATTAGCTAAAATAAACAGATGCACCAAAAAATATACTTTTTTCAAAAAAAGCACTGCCAATTCTTATCAGGTTGTCTTACCTGCAATTTCCTATTCATGCTACCACACTACAAGTTATAGATACAATATTTTAACTATGTGCTGTAATTATAATATTAAATGACTCTCTGAAATCTGAAAATTATATCAAATTTTCCAAGGATAAAAAGATTGAGATAGGCTGTGTTAGAGCAGAGAATATAAAGATCTGATTTCTACTGAGTGAAGCTGGAGATGTAGGTAAGGACCATATCTGGAGAAAAGATCAAGAGAAAAAACTATATATTATAACCTCATAAAGCCAAGAGAGCTTGGTGAGATTTTTAGAGCCAAGCGAGGATGAAATGGTGTAGAAGAAGAGTATTTTGTGGTTTGCAAAGTTGAATTGTTAATGGCAACATTGTAAAGTTCTAATGAATATTTTAAGACCAGGTTTTGGGGATAAGATAAATTGTTCAATTTGGACATCTTAATTTTGAGGCATGTATAAAACAGCAGAGGGGGAAATGTGAGGAAAATGGTTGGAAATATGGGTTTAGAGCTTAGCAGAGAGGTTTGGGCTAAAGAGATCACTTTGTGATTCCTCCTGATAGTGATGGCAGTTACAGCCCTGATGAAATGAGCCAGACAGAAAATAATGAAAAGAAGAGAAAAGAGCATAAGAATGACCACTAAAGGACTTCAAATAAGGTAAAGAGAGAAGGAGGAACCAGAGAGAGGTATCAGGGAAAACAAGACGATCATGGAGACATAGCAACCAAGAACAAAGAGTGTTGCAAAATGTTAAGAGAACAAGGTTAGGCTACATATAAGACCCACTGGAATTTTCTATCAAAGAAATGAGGGACAGCATAAATAAAAGTAGATTTGTTCAAGTTGCAGGGACTCAAGCCAAGTTAGGTGAGGAGAGAAGTAAGCAGAGAATGAGCAAATGAGATGAAGCAAGATAAGAAAACTAGAGAAGTTCCATTGTAAAGGAGAATAGATAGATAGGTTGGTAGCTGGTAAGCCAAGACATGAAAGGACCTGGGGCAAAGTACAAATGGAGGCACATATGTCACGTATATCTCAATATTTATAAGTTGTAAGTCAGCTGCCACAATGTTAAATCAAAAGTGCATCAACTTCCTATCTTAGTATCTTCACTAGAATCTGGAAGGCCAGGTTCAGATGAGGAATTTTTGTATTCCTTAGAACTGGGCATAGAAATGTGCCATAAAGGAGTGTGCTGGACCCAGTTCCCTAAGACTGGCTACTAGTTTTCTCCTCTCGTTCTTCTGGTCCCATGAAGGACCTTGAACTCATGTATGAGGACATTCATTGCATCCTGGATGTCCAAGCTCTCCTCAAACCCAGGTGCAGGGTGGCCTGCTCCTAGCAGGGAGGGGTCAGGAAGGACCCTGTCCAGGTGTTAGAGATGGACTTGGGGAGCCTAGGTGCTGGATGCATGGCCTGGAAGAAGGAAACATTAGTCTGGGTGGACACAGCTGCCTGTCGTTACACTACTCCATAAAGAGTGGTTTGGTAAAGTCAGACCTTGGTCCTCCAAAGTGCAAGCTGCACGGCAGAGGTTTCTCTCCTTTGGTCTTGAGAGTGGTAGTGCTGGCTAGAAAGAGGGGTGTTTTAAAAATCTAGGCACATTTTCCTCTCTTTTGGAAATAAGCTGTTCTTTTTGCCAGGTAAGTAGACTGGCCTGCTTCTACTCCAACATTTCCCGTTCAACATAATCCAGAGAAGGAAATCGATAGGTTGTCTGGTTTCGGATGAAATGAGCTGGTTGCCACATTCTTGTAAGACATTGATTTGAGAGTTATTTATTCACATTCACTGAATAAGCAATTTACAAATCACTTTTCATTGAGCTTGATTCAGCACTCAAAGTAAATAAATACGAAATCTCTCTCTCAGGCTTTTAGTACAATGTCAGTCTTGCCTAAATAGAGGATGCTGAATCTGGGTTATAAATCTAACTCTATTTTGTTCCATTTGGACTCTTTTTTTTTTACTATTGTTGTTACTTAGGTTCATATAAAGGCCAGATATACATTAATAAAATAACACAAAAAGAAGAAACTACAACAATGATTAGAGATAACAATATATTTCAAGCAGGATGATATAGGGTTTTTTTGCTCTTATTCTTTTTAGATATTTATGGCTGTAGAGTGTATTTTGACATATTTTACATATATGGAGTATAAATTATTCTAATTAGGATCCCATTCTTGTGATTGTACATGATGTGGAGGTTCACTATTTGAGCATTCATATAAGAACATAGGAAAGTTATGTCCAGTTCATTCAACTGCCTTTTCTATGCTCATCTCCTCTCCCTTCCCTTCATTCAGAATAATTTAGTTTTAATTGACCATATAACCAGCTTCTTTTTCTTTTTCATTTTAGTTGAATAAAACACTCCAAACATGCAGTTTTTCCTACTCTTATTCTTTTTAAAATTTGACAATAATAGATTAAAACACAATCTCTTATACTGCCTCTTAACTTGAATTTGACAGGTTTTACAACAAAATTGTCAACATGATTTATATTTTTTATTACATCCTTATAATTATTCTACTCCCTACAATATTAGATGTAGTGTTATATTTCATATAGATTTTATAAATATCTCACTTATCATATGAAAAAGACAATATTATACTTCATTCCTCTCTTTTTTATATAAAAATGCAAAGAAGGAGATAGATCTTCTAGAGAAACTGTGTTCAAGTGCTGTTCTTTTGTTAAAGAAATCATTAGTCAGCAAAAAAAAACAGAATAAATTATTTGGTACTTATCAAATAATTAGCTATTTTGAAAATTAATCTACTGAAAGAATCCAGAGGTTAAAGATATGAAACAAAGTCACAGTTGGTTATTTAAAAATAAAAAATTGACCTAAAGGTTAATCAATGAAAATTATTCCCAGAAAGCCTTCTGTTGCTTGTATAACTAGATTTTACAGTGTCTTATGAATCGTTTCCACATGTTCCCATTTCCCCCATGCTTGAAGTAGAGTATAATAAGAGACCCCAAAGTATTAGTTAGAACTCTTTCAAGTTGTTTGAAAATCAGAATGATTTTAATAGTTCTAATCACATTAATAATTGTTTTTTCCTAAATTGGGATAAATCCAGTTTTTGAAAAATATTGGTAATAAGGCAGTAGGCATATGCAGACTCATACACTAACACAATTATAAGCAAAAAGAGCAGAGAACTTCAGCCAAGGGTAAAGTTTTACTGATTTTTCTCCTGCAAGTTCCTGGGAGTGAATGTGTTCATCTACTATTGGATATAAACTCAAAAATCAAAAAGTAAATAAATAGACAGGTGGCAGAGAGGTTAAATTGTGTTAATTCCCCTAATTCCTTGATGCTGAATAAGGGAGAAAATCTGTTTTCATCTTGGACCTTATACATAAAGTGACTGCTGCCCACAAAAGATGGTTAAAATATCCTTGCCACCCTCCCGGCTTCAGAGCATGGATGGTGCATTCAGAACGCTGATCAGGCGGAAGGAACATGCTGGTCAAGGAGAACACAAAGACTCAAAGGGGTCATAGAAGCAGCAACAGGAAGTCATTCACACCAAAAGCATGCAAAGCATCCGGGGGACAAGAAAAGTCTACTCTGAAAATTGGCTAGGAATGGTTCTGTGCTAATGTTCTCCTTTGGGTGATTTGGTCAGCAAAGATTGGGGTTGGGGAGAGTTCAAGCACATGAATCTTGAAACCAAAGTATGATGGCATGGCACAAGAGAAACATGCCAACTCATTAAAGGACCTTCTTAGCCAGATTTTTTGTGAGCAGATTTAAGGCTATTAATGACTTTTTAGCAAAGAGGTAGTAGAAGGTAGACATTGATAACAAACTCCCTCAAATTGGATTTTGTATATTCTTGTATGTAAATATATATACTAGATTGGAGAGAGATCTTATTGTACTTTGTTGGATTTGGTTATTATCAAAAAGAAATCAATTTGTTGTTTTTGCAAAATAGCTAAAATGTCCTGTAATACTGTGATAGAGAGCTTGAATGGAAGACACCAGGTTGTTGAGTTAGGCTTCTGGTGAACAGAATGAGAAATCTAGGTAATCAGTAACCCATGTGAATGAAGCACAAACATAGACATGTCTTTAACAAAATAGAAAAGGAAGTTTTGCAGTAGTCGTTAACTCTTTTTCTAGAAGCCACTATATAAATAGTATAGTTTACATAAATCATATTACACATTCTTGAATGAGCTATACATATAACTTTATGATTCTTTAACAACTAAAATCAATTACAAGCCAAGAGAGGCGGGGGGGGAGGGGAAGTGGTGGGGGGAAGCAAGGAAGGAAATGCACTTTGTGAATTTTGGTTTTCTACTCTTCTTTCCTCTTCTGTATCCAAGTATCAGCAGAATGCTTTCATGTGCTCCAGCCATAATGGTTTTTTTTTTTTTTGGTTTTTTTTTTTTTGGCCCATTGGTAGTCTTTGAATAACCTGGGTATAGGGTAAGGGCTAAACTTGGAATAACTCTTAGTTTAGTACCTGAAGATGAAGGTTATCTCTACAAAGCATTTTGTGGTTGCCAGTTATCTGTAGGAAGCACACAATCATTTCTTCTTTGAGTTCTTACAAAACCACTGGGCTTTGTCCAAGAGATGGACACAGGAGGCTTTCTCAAAGGTCCACTAACATATCTCTATTTCTTTTCTCCTTCATCATCTCTCCCTTACCCAGCTTAAGGGAATTGTTTTCTAGACTGGATAATGAGCAGAGGAGACCCTATATTTATTCTCTTGTTTTTCCCCAAATTTTTAACCTTTGAAAGCTATTTCTTCTCCTAAAGGCAGGATGACCCAGAGTTTCTCTTCTCCCTATACTGTCACATCTGTCTGCTGAGGGATTAAACAAAGTTAACTAGCTACTCCAATTTTCCCTCCAGGAGAAATCACCATAGGGGAGAAAAATAATACTGGTGAGTGATTTTTTTTAAAAACTTCACTTTCTACAATAACCATTATAATGAGATAATCAAAATATGGCCATATATGAAGTCCTCACACATACATACACATACATCTTATAAAATATGTCACATCTACATTATGACAGCATGGTGTTTTGGCTTTTTATCAACAACTTTTGCGAAATATGAAATTCAGTTTAGTGTGTAACTAGTACCTGGAAGGATAATTTTAAGCTTGGAAACTTGGTATTTAACATCTTCCAATAAAAATTTTTTTTAAAAAGTTCTAAGCCAGACCTCAAGAATCAAAATATTATGTTTTCCACTTTTAAATGTCACCTTGTTTTGAGGCTCTTGCTTTTAATGATGAGCAGAAATTGCTGAAGACATACAGCAGCCGTCATGGTATCAGACAGAAAGAGACAGTCCTCTGTATAACATGCACCCAGGAGAGGTGTCCTGGAGAGGAAATGTCGCGAACAATGTTTTGTAGGGGATTTCTCTAAACCCATCATTGCCAGGCACCTGTGCTCCAGGGCATCCATCCAATCAACCAGAGAGCAGGCACCTTGCCATTTCAGCAGATGGGTATTAATGTTGAAGGCAAAGGAACCATGTACAGTATATATTTCAATTATGAGTGTGGAGACTGGGAGTCCCAGCTGGAATCGTGTCCGTTCCTTTCTGAGCTTGTATCAAACAAGAGACTGTAGTATCCAGAAAGCAGCTTTACAGAGAATTGGCTTTCAGGAAAAATACGCTTTTATAAAGGGAAGAACATATTTTGTATGACAAGTCAAGAGTCAAAGGAAAGAAGCTGAACAATGCTTCAAGAAATTCCCTAAGCTTTTTTATTTCTACTCAAACAGCATTGAAAACGCAAAGGGGAAAGAATACTTCCACTAGCTAGATAGACCATGTCAGAATGGATGAAATTTTGAAAGCCTCTGTATTCCCAAATGTCAGTGCATATTTCAGGTTTGCCAAGTGTTCTGGTCAAACAAACCTCAGAGGCAAAGTGGCTTCTGGGATAATATTCTTCATTTTAAGTCCACATATTCTAAGACAAAGCTGTCCTTCCAGGTCCTACCACTGACCCCACTCTGCTATATTTTAAAAAGGTTTTATGCAAAAATATCTAGGTTTTTGTATTGATTGATACTATTCACTGGCCAATTATTTCAGTATGTGAAAACCTAGCATGCTACATCACTCTGCATTTAACTATTTACCTAATGTCATTATTATTATCATCATTAAAATTCTTTAAATGCTCACTTCATGTTTTACACATTATTCTGGCCAATAAACATTACAAGCCAGGGGCAGTATTTGGGTGAGTGGTTCTAATTATCTACATAAAAATCATCTAGGCTATTTCATGGCTTTCACATAAAAACTCATAGAAATCTTCATAAATACGGAATTTAATCTCTTCTTTCTAATTAGCTTAGGTGTAGACAGAGGGTTTTCTTTTTATATACTTACTAAAAATATATCTGTTATTATACATGGCACATCATTAGTTGTTATAAAATTATTTTATAATACCTGGGGTTAGCATTTGGGAAAAATTCCAGCATATCCTGGGATATCATCTAGTCCATGAAATGACTATAAAATATTATTCAGGATTTTAGTTATTTATTTTATTGTCCACAAGCATGCTGATATCCTTGTCCTGAGAATATGCCACAACTCATGAGCCAAATGGAACTAAAAATAGTGGTAGAGTTCCCATTGAACCACTCCAACTGTTATGCTTATGTATCAGTTACAGTGTTACAGCTCCAGGCCACAGTAGTCATTCCAAAACCTGATAGCTCTGGTTTTGGAACTGTATTCTAAATTGTATTCTAAAATGCTACTCCAGGTGCCCGCCTTTAATAATGTGCTCTGGTAACATAGGGGTTGTAGAAATAATATCTGTAACACTGGAGGGAGTTATACAGGCAACAGATGCACAAAGCAATGACCAGAGAATAAGAATAATAGTAGCAAGCAAAACATTCCCTGCACCGTGTATGTTTAGCATTAAAAATCAATGTGCTGAATCAAATTCCTAATCTTTCTACCATTTCCAGTTCAGATTGTCTCCCCTTTGTCTTAGAGACTTAGGGTTAAATTCGGAACTCCCAGGCTGCATTCACCATCATCCTGAAGTACAGGTTGCCATGGGTACATACCCAGCATCAGGCTGGCCTGGATTTGCATTTCAAAACAAGAAACAGTCATCCTGGCCTGAAAGTAGCCACCTGGTTCTATTTATACTGGTACCCAATCCCACCAGGGCCACTACCTCCTAGTTATGAAAATAACAGCAACTACATATGAACACTTCTTATGTATCAGGTATTACGTTAACTATCCCAATAACATTGCCTCATTTCATCCTCTCTAAAGCAAACCCCAGCCTTTGGATCTGACATCTCCCTTCAGAACAGATTGCCATTCTACATTTACTATCCTGAATTTAAATTTATAGCTCATATAAGCTACCTTCACTCATAAATTTTAAAAATAATATAATTTCTTAACTAATATAAAGGAGAAATAAAATGAATTTATGTTAAAATAATATGCATCTCATTAACATATTTCAATTAGTTTTTTTAGTAAGAATATGCCCAGGAATTATTACTACGAGACACAATGAGGCAGTCAGTGATTTACCCCTTACTTAATACCACTGGGAATGCAACCTCCTCAAAAGCAGGCTGATGCACATTTTTTTTCTGATGATCAAATTACCTGCGTATATCACTGTTGGTTATATGATTTGCCCCCTAAAGGATGAACAACTTTTGATAAGGAAGTGCAAACAAAACAAAGTATAATCTTTCCTGAATTTACATATTAGTAATTTATATTACCGAAGAATTTAGTGTATATTAAAATCACGAAAAATTACTTTATGTTTCTATAAAACACAGTTTAATTCTAGGCTTAGATAATTATGAAGAGAATTTTAACCCACAAGAATATCTTAGAGGCATCAAAAAGAAGTGCAGAAAATGATAGTGCAGAGCATGGTCCTTTGTGATGGGGTGCCCTGCAGCCCTGAACTGCCCATCAAGTGCAATATCCTCTCTGAACCTGTCACCATCCACAACTCCCACCAAGGATGTTTTGCCCCATGTCCACATTTGGGAACCACTATCCAAAAGGGTAGGTATCATTTGCCTTATTTTACAGATTAAACATCTGACACATGAATAATGTGCTAATGTCAAAGAGTAAGTGAGATCTGCTTTATTTCTAAAGCACAGGTTCTTCTCGCTACACTACATATACTCCTTGGGACAGTTAATGCTTCATTTCTGAAAAGCACAGGTAATTCAATTAGGTAAGGTTGAAATGAGAACTAAACAGCACCTAGACTCCAGGTTCATATTAAGGATTCTATTCATGTCCAGTTTTGAGTTAGTGGAAAAAACCTATGGCTTCTTTAGCATTCCCACCTCCACTCCTTCTCTCTTCTAGTTTTTATCACTCATATGGTAATTTGATTCTGATTTCAAAACACTGTAAAATGACCATAATCCCTTGAATGTGCAATCATAGGAAATGCAGAATAGATGCTATGAAACAACTATTTTATTCCATTTTATGTTATGGGGGTTGCCTTTTACCACTCTAACATAATTCCAGCAGCAGACTACAATAGCAAGGATTCTTCAAACACCAAAACCTTATTTCCAGTATTATTTCTTTCTTCTAAATCCACCCACACTCAGGTTTTTCACTTTGGTCCATTCTATCACCAAGTACTCTCTTGCCAGACTTATCCTCTGAACAGAAGACTCTAAATTTGAAACTATACCCATCAATTAAAAGCTTCTTTGCTCCTATAATTTCTATGTAAAGTTTATTAGTATGTATAGCCTCCTGTAGATAGAAACCCTAAAGCAATAGCTCCCAAACTTTAACATGTATCAGAGACATCAGCAAGATTTATTTAAATACAGTTTGCTGTGTCTCACCCAATAGTTTCTGATTTAGGAGATCTGGCTGGGGACAAGTTCCTAGACTCTGCTGATCTGGGAAACACACTCTGAAAACCACTGAAAAGATGTCCCTGCTCTTATTATGACTGAAGAAACATTACTTGAGTTTATGTAATGACTAAGTATATTCTTGTGAATTTTCCAACTAAATATTAAACAAGGTGATGCTGAAAGCTTCATTGTACTCACTTTAAGAAGAATCCTTGAACTTTTGCTGGAAAGTGATAGTAAGGAGATGGAACTGTCTATGCCAAGTTTCCATACTTGGAACCAAGATATTGTGACAAATGGCTGAGTTACCTGGGGGAATTATGTTATAATAAATGGAATAGCACCTGAAATTATAACTGTACACTAAAATAATAACAATACAAATAATATTTATTTATTGAATATATATTATAGACAAGATACTACTAAGCACTTTTCTTAAATTACCTTCTAAAATGCACTTATCATTACACTCGTATTTCACAATGGAGTAAACCAATATGCATAATATGCCCAAGGTCTGAGAGCCAGAGAACTTGTTCCATCTGGCTCCAAAGCATGAATGCCTTACCCACCCTGGAAAAAGGTCTACCTCAGTATTTCCTCCTGTCTTCTTCTCTTTGGGTATTGACATTAACTTGATCCCTTCAGTCATGAGGAAATGTTCATGAGCCTAACAAACATGTATCATATATAGAAAAGTCTCTAGTGCCCCAACGGTCCCATTGCTAAGTGATTAGTTGCCATATGAATATGATTCTAGGATTCATAAGATTGAAAGTTCATGAATTCTTTAATCAGTCATATGCTCTTTTATCATATGCAAATATGACCTTTTAGGCATAAAACTGTAGTAACAAAGAAGTTAATGCGTGGTTATCGCATCACATTTCTGCAAACTGACATAAACTCAGAACCATGTTAGCAGACTTATGTTAATTTTGCCATAATTACACAAGCTTGGCTATAACTTAAATCGGGACTTTGGGTAACCATGATGCAAAGGATGATTTAAACATTTTAATGAAAGGAAGCTGATGTGGATGGAACTTTAAAAGAACCCCCAAATTACATTGAGAACCCAATTTTATCTTGCCTCTTCAGTCATGCTATGACCTCAAACAAGGGACTCCAAATTAAAAAAAAATGTATATTAAAGAGGGTCAAAATAAACCTTTGATTCACTTTTGGAAATAAAAACGGTAAAATAAAACCTGTTATTTTAATGAATGATTATAAATGTTAATAAAATGTCAGTAGGGTAAGTGATCAACTGTTGTGACATTAAGAATAAGAATTAAGTAATATATATTCTAAAAGGTTAGTCTACAATTGAGTGTCATTTTACTTCATACACATTACAGTCTATAAATATACTATCTATAAACACAGTCTTGAAACACACCATAATAAATATTCCTTGTCATCCAGCAATCCTTGTAGCAAAATATTCTTTAAACCAAAACCTTCAGGATTTTACAGAAAAACATCTATAGTTTAAAATCTTAAAATTTTTATGACATTGATTTTTTTTTGTTTTAACTGTAGATTCTTTGATTCATGATATTACTTACAGTTTATAAGTGCTGGGTTTCTAAATAACCAGGTAATGAAATCTTCTGAAACTGGTCTCTATAATCATCTTTTGAGAAATTTACTTTTAAATAACATAGAAAAATATCTTTATTTGCCTCCAAGTCTTAGTAAAACATAAAGTTTTTACCTGTGTTATAATTTAAAACTAATTTATCTCTTCTGTTTTGTAGTAGAATAGTACAGCAACATATCACAAGATATCAAGGAATTGTTTGAAGTTCATACTCTCCACCAGGCATGACAATCAGAAAATCCTCCCATCTGAAAAATAGGAGAGTTAAGATTATTTTATCATTTCAATAAAAAGCTGACTAACTTGTATTACTAAATTTAAACAGCAGAGTTGGTTTTTTACTGTATTTAAACAGGTGAATCTGAAGTATGGGTAAAAATGGCATGCACCTTGGCAAAAGCAAATGGTTTCCTCTCTTTTTCTAGGTTTTACTGGTTTGATTTTAAAGAAATCCCACTGCCCTAGAGTGTTTTGATGTACACTTAATTCGGAAAGGGTTTGAACTGTGGTTCAGGCCAGAAAGAGTGGAAGAGATAGAAAAGTGTGGAATGGAGTAGGGATAAGGGCAGTGCCCAAAGAGAAAGGAAAACAGGAGGATGGTAAAAGGAGAAATGAAAACAAATTGGGGCTGAAGCCAGATAAATAAAACTGTCTAATGAAACAGGATGAAGATTGGTTAGAAGTGGAAACAGGAAGTCATTTCATGACAATTGTCTTCCAGAATATCCAACACCTGAGTGCTCTTCATCCAAAATAATCCAGAGAGGAGAGCTTCCATCATGTCATTTAGAAGCTAGCATTTTAAAGTTCTAACCAGATATATGCACATGATCAAAAAAAGTTCATGACATTTTCTAACATTTAATTAGAACAGAAAAATATTGGAAAACATTTGATAGGTCTCACTAATTATTTCTAGTAAACCAAAATTTCATGTCAAGTGTATTTATCTAACAATCTCATGTATTTATTTAATAAATTCTTAGGAGAAATGATCAGATATTTTCTTAGGAGAAAAGCTATGAAAGTGTGGATTCTCATCCTTCAACTTTTTGAAAGTTATTGTCCTTGGAATAATATTTGCAATATTGTAGTTTTTAAGTAAGTCATTTATCACATCTAAAAGTATTACATCTTCCCCAAATGGAGATTCTCTACAAAAACATCAAGGTGCCATCACATGGAGAAAGTGGCACTTTCTTCCCCAGTCAGGTCAAGTAATTATCGAGTAATCAGATAAAGGGGAGAAAAGTCACACTTAGGAACTGTGATTGATGAATTGTGTTGGTTCATATTCAGCATAAATTTTGAGTTCTTAAGGTAAAACTCAAAAATTTATTGTATAAAGTCTCTTCTCAGTGTGTTCTGATTCTAATTTAAATTGTATGTTCTCCAATATCTACTATTAACTTTATCTTATAATAATTACTGCAAATAGCAAAACATTTTCATATGCCATTGCATGAACACATTTATTGTCTTGGAATTTTTGTGAATTTCGAGAAGGGCCAAATGTGGATCCAGTCCTGCTCACAACCTTAGATAATAAACCCAACTGTTTCCAAAAGCTTGAAGCAGAACGTAATATCCTTCTTTTATAAAACTTTAATAACTATGAAATTAATATTAATTTCTGAAGTGGTGTAGGTGGTTGTTAACTAATGTTCTCTCTAATCTATTTAATGTCCATTAAATTTTCATAATAAATAATGACTTTTGGCCATGGGTCCTAGTTTTGACCTGCCAGTTTGCCCAAGGAAACCTTGGCATCTTGTTCTCAGTATGCTGAACCACTGAGTAGAAATAGCCTGCAGCTGGTGTCAGACTGGTTTTGCAGCCGCCTGTATGCACCAGCAACCTGATCACAGTGCTTTACTGAGGTGCATTATTTATGGTTCTTGGCAGCTGCAAGCCACATTACACTGCATTACATGAGTACTGCATCTGTGGTTCAGGGCTGGAGAAGAAATAGATTTTATTAAATATAGGTGATATTTGATAATAAAAAAGAAATAAATCATATGTGCAACCCAATAAGAAGAGTACTTTCACATCTTTCTAAAAAGCTATTAATAATTATTCCTTTAGTGTTGAAGCAGTTGATCCTATTTTTATGCAAAGTTTTAGATCACCAATCACATTAGACTGGGAATTAGATATTTCTGATTCTGGCCAGGTCTGAGTTCTTTTGTAAAATCCCCAATAAGAATTTCTTCCACTGTTGGCCATTGTAGTCTGCAGATGTGCTGATCTAGATAACAGCAGCTCTCTGCATGGATAGGAAGGGTCAGTGGGGTGCACATGGAATAGAACCTTTACAGTTCCTGAACCATGTACATGGCTTACATCCTGTGTTCTTGCAACAAGTCCTAGAATGCCTCTATCTCCATTAAGAATACATGACTACTGAAACTCCACATCATTTACAACTACAAGAATGATATCCTCATTAGAATAAGTTATACTCCATGGATGTATAAAATGTCAAAATACACTTTATTGTTATGTATATCTAAAAATAACAAATAAAAAAATTAATCAATTAATTAAAAAAGAAGCAGGGATTAGTAGCAATACTGGTGCCAATTTTCTTCTAATAATACATGTTATCTCTTCAATAATATTATCTCCTCAATAATATTCAAGTGATTATAAAGTCAAGATTGGTTGTCTATGTATTGACTACTTTGAAAATTAAAAAAATATTCCAAAAATCAGAAAAATTTTAAACATAAAAAGGAGAGGTGTGGCTTACATCCATATTATGATAGGTTTTTAAGTTTTCTTCCTATTCTGAAACTGTGACTCTCAATGTTTCAATACACATTGCTCAGACACAAAATCACGTTTCCCACCCAGAACCCTTATGACTATTTCGACTAACTATATTGAGATCTCATTAGGTGCCAGTGTCTTGCTACAGTGTTTGGCATGCATATTCTCCTAAATAGCATAATAAGCCAAGTGAGTTAACCAGAAGTAGTTGACAATAAGATCCCAGCTTCTTCTCTTGAATACTTGGTTTGATGTTTTCACCATTATATTACCTCTCTAGTATATTTTCCCAGAAGTAGTATGACTTTGTTTCGTATGTAGAACTAAGAGAATACAAAAGAAGACTGGAAGGGAATAGGAAGAGAAAATAAAAGGACAGATGAATATGGCTACAAAACAATTTAAGTTTTGTCAGCCAAATACCATTTTTGCAGGCACAATTTTTGTACAAGTGATTTATACTTGTAAAAAGCTACCACCCTTGTGTAGCATAATAACTGGAATGCTTACTTGGTGTCAAAGACTGGTGAGGTGATTATCTGAGGCTGTAACAAGTACCCTACAAGGCCATATTGAAGGTGTTTGCCTTCTTTGTCTATTAAGAAATCAAAACCACCCTAAAATATCATCTCACTCCAGTAAGATTGGCAGCCATTATGAAGTCAAACAACAATAAGTGTTGGCGAGGATGTGGGGAAAAGGGTACACTTGTACACTGCTGGTGGGACTGCAAATTGGTGAGGCCAATTTGGAAAGCAGTATGGAGATTACTGGGAAAGCTGGGAATGGATCCACCATTTGACCCAGCTATCGCCCTTCTCGGACTATTCCCTGAAGACCTTAAAAGAGCACACTATAGGGATACAGCCACATCAATGATTATAGCGGCACAATTCACAATAGCTAGACTGTGGAACCAACCTAGATGCCCTTCAATGGATGAATGGATAAAAAAAATGTGGCATCTATACACAATGGAGTATTATGCAGCACTAAGAAATGACAAAATCATAGAATTTGCGGGGAAATGGATGGCATTAGAGCAGATTATGCTAAGTGAAGCTAGCCAAGCCCTAAAAAACAAATGCCAAATGTCTTCTTTGATATAAAGAGAGCAACTAAGAACAGAACAGGAAGGAAGAGCATGAAAAAAAGACTAACAGTAAACAAAGATGAATGGGGGGAGAGAAAGGGAGAGAGAAGGGAAAGCATATGGAAATGGTAGGAGACCTTCAATGATACACAAAATTATAAGAGGTTGTGAGGGGCAAGGGGGAGGGAAAAAAGGGGGAGAGAATTGAACAACAGCAGAGGAGGTAGAGAGGGAAGATGGGAGGGGAGGGGAGGGGAAGGGGGATAGTAGGGGATAGGAAAGGTAGCAGAATACAACAGTCACTAATATGCCATTACGTAAAAATGTGAGTATGTAACAGATGTGATTCTGCAGTCTGTATTTGGGGTAAAAATGGGAGTTCAAAACCCAATTGAGTCAAATGTATGAAAGATGATATATTGTTATACAAATAATCTTAGAAATATAATACAAAAGAATATTTTCAATGTTTCAGTACAAGATAATGAAAAACACAGTAGGTACAGGCACAGCTCTCTTCACAAAATAAGCAGGCAAGACAAAACTATTGTAGAATTATAGATTCTTTGATTTTCTCAGGATTATTGAATTGGTCTGCATGTATTTTCGTATAGTTACTTAAAATATAGCCTATTATGTTAAAAGAGTTTTTATAATGTTGTTGTACACCAAAAAGAGAATAATGTTATCTTTTACATGTTTTAAAAATGCTTCTATCTCACTTACATTTTTTGTATACTGCACTGCATATATATGATCATTTTTCTAAAGCTACTGTTTAGTCTCTTAGTTCTCTGCAACAGAGTTTATATCACTTTCTGTTTTATGTTCATACATCTATGAATAAATAATATTAATAATAAAAAAAAGAAATGATGAATTGAAAACTTGTTCTACAAAAACTTTTTTTTTACCCCCATAGCCTCTCTGCATGCATCTATTACAGAATAAAGTAAAGTATAATTCTGAGGGGTTTTTTAATCTTTTCTTCTATGACAGCAAGAATCATCCCAGTCAATTCTGTGTTTATGGTGGCCAGCTTAATGATTGGCATTTAGTAGGCACCTTTATGATGCATTCCGAAGAGATGATGACTGACTAGTCTCAAAGCACCAATGGTTTCACTATCCTCAAGGAGTTCCAAATAGATCCTTGGAAGCCATTCTTTTCTGGACAAGAGCCGCTTTTCAAAGAAGCTCCTTTAAAAAGACAAACACATAAGCAAACATATTTGGTTGACCCTCTTTGCCAGTCCAAAATATAAATTGTCACATCTTTTTTAATACTTTAAATAAGTGCTGGAAAACCCTCTGCCCCAAATAACAGGATCTCTAGGATCTACTTCTTCTCTACCTCCACCTCCACCCTTATGTAGCATAATATATCTGGAATGCTTACTTGGTGGGAAAGACTGGTGAGGTGATTATCTGAGGCTGTAACAAGTACCCTACAAGGCCATATCAAAGATGTTTGCCTTCTTTGGCTATTAAGAAATGATGAGTTGGGGCTGGGGATGTGGCTCAAGCGGTAGCGCGCTCACCTGGCGTGCGTGCGTCCCGGGTTCCATCCTCAGCACCACATACAAACGAAGATGTTGTGTCCGCCGAGAACTAAGAAAAAATAAATAAATATTAAAAAAATTCTCTCTCTCTCTATCCCCCTCTCTCTCTCACTCTCTCTTTAAAAAAAAATGATGAGTTGAAAACTTGTTCTACAAAGACTTTTTAAAAAACTTTATAGAGATATAATTCATACATACTATGATTCACTTTTTAAAGAGTACAATTGAAAGGTTTATAGTATTTTCACTAAGCGTCATTCTGTACATTTTCATGCTCTCCTGTCTACTGACTTCAGTGGTAACACCTTTTTGGTCCACGTATCAGCTCAGATCACAGTGGTTCCTTTATGAATAAAAATGAAACTTCTTTCACTGGTACCCAAGGCTAAGGGTATTTTATGCTTCAGCAATGTAGTTTACAATTCCATGCTTTAACCATTCTTTTAAGTTAAAACTCTATTCTATAACCACAACCATTAAGCTTAACCAATGTTTCCAAAATACAACTCTTGCCCCAATGCCAAATTACCTAAGTGGAAAGTAAATACAGGACTTAAAAACAACCATCCACCAAGATCTGGCTACTGAACTCTGGTTAACAGTCCAGAATATCTGTGGTATGCATGGAAATATGCCACCCAAATTTAACTTCAAAGAAAGAGTTTCCAGGGCTGGAAGTATGCTCAACAGACAGCCTCCCTCTCTTATCTTCTCTAGAGCATTATAAGGAGCATTATCTGGTTCAAGGTTCCAGTCCTTCTTGGGGAAGTCTATATCTAGTCACCATGTGAGGCAGAATTATAAAAACCTGCACTAATATAGAAAATTCTGATGGATGAAACTCACTCATGAACTTCCTGCGGGGTGGGCTGATACTTTTCAGAGCTGCTGTGCAGTTTGCCTTCTTCTTCTTCCCAATAATGCTCCTTCCCCTTCCTCTTGCAAATGTTGGTCCCTAATAAACATCTGGCATCACAGACTGCATTTCATGTCTCAGGTTGTGTCCCATACTCTCAGGTCTGAGAAAACAGAAAATAAGATTTTTTTTGAAGCTGGATCACTCACACCCAACTAGCAATAAGTGTCCCATCATTATTGGCCATGAAGTGCCAATAATCCTCCCTACTCCCCTGCACAAAGTGACAATCCAGTTGTTAAAACATTCACACCTAGGAGGCTATACTAGTGAAAGGGGCCACTCATCAGGTACTGGAGATGTATGGAAGAAATTGTAGCTGTGAAGATAATAGAATTGGATCATTATTTCTAAATGTCCTGGAAGAGCTATAAAAAATGATTGTACGATGAAGGGTGAATGACAGCAAATCAAAATCCAGTTAGCGGGCACTTTCTGACCTATATTTAAGATATTTTCCTTTGTGGAGAGGGTAGGGAAAATGGGAAAAAGTTCTCAGAGACTTTTCCTAAATTAAGAGACCCTCTCAACTCTTACTAAATTAAACTAAATAGAGACACAGCTAATTTAAAAAAGTCATTTTCTTAAAATTTTATTGAACCTAACTAGTGAACCAAAAAATAGCACTATTATATAAGTTCTTTCATAGAGGTGCATGGAAAATGTTCAGACACATCGATGAGGCAAATTACTTGTTTTTTTTATTTTTGTTTTATTAATAACAGTGATTAAAAATTTAAATTTGGAATATAGATATTATTTACATTCCACCTGAAGGTATGTATTTTTCAAGGAAATAAGAACTCACAAAGTTTTTTGAGTATACATACACAAATAATCAAATATAGTGTTGTAAATTAGAAATAGAATTATAGGCTGGATACAAGCCCAGGTCTAGGACCACCTCCACTGACATGAACAGAAGCCCAGGCCCGGGTTAGGTCCAGCACCTCCCACCCTCATGGGCCCACCTGGGGACCAAGGCCTAGCTCACCTCCATCTTGGAACACTGAAGCCATCGCTATAGTCTTCCTCACGCAGAAGCTTCCACTTTTCAATAGCAGACAGGACCTAGAAGCAGCTGCATCTCAGAACAGTATCCCAAAACCATTATAAGGCCCACATCTCTGAAAGTAGTTGCACCACTGCTATCTTGAGTTGCCACCGCTATTGCCACCACTACTTTTAGTTGCAGTAGCATCCATGTGGGACACCAGCCAGGGACAAGAAGCTCAACAACAAGTTCAGGTACATGTAATCTTCATGGGAACTACAAGATTATAGGGTAGAAACTGTAATACCTCAGATCCTCACTGCAAGAAAGGAGGACACATAGACAACATGAAAAAAACAAGGGAAGAAAGTGCCCCAAACAAACCAGGATACCACAATAATAGAATCCATGGACAGTGTAGTTGATGAAATGTGAGAGAAAGATTTCAGAATGTATATAATTAAAATGAAATATGAATTAAAGAATGACCTAAGTGAATAAATATAGGCATAAATTGATCACTCCAACAAAGAGACAAGAGAGCAAATAACAGGCAATGATTGATCACAGCAACAGAGAGATAAGGGAGCAAATTACCAGTAACAAAACAGATTATTTCAAGACAGAGAAATTTCAAAAGAAGAAGGAGGAGGAGGAGGAGGGGGGGAGGAGAAGAAGAAAAGAAAAGAAACAAAGAAAGAAATCATTGAAATGAAGGATACAATAAACCCAATAAAAAAACTCAATAGAAAGCATGACCCACAGACTAGATCACTTGGAAGACAGAATGTCAGATAATGAAGACAAGTATATAATCTGGAAAATAAA
Source organism: Ictidomys tridecemlineatus (assembly GCF_052094955.1). Taxonomy (NCBI): domain Eukaryota; kingdom Metazoa; phylum Chordata; class Mammalia; order Rodentia; family Sciuridae; genus Ictidomys; species Ictidomys tridecemlineatus. The sequence continues at coordinate 147,749,603 of NC_135483.1, read as the reverse complement.
ATTGATCACACAGTGAAGATGATGAGAAACCATGAATAGAACATCCAAGAACAATGGGATAGCATCAAAAGATTAAATATAAGAATTATTGGGATACAGGAAAGCATAGAGATTCAAACCAAAGTAATTCACATTCTCTTCAATGAGATAATATCAGAAAATTTCCCAAATATGAAGAATGAATTGGAAAATCAAGTATAAGAGGCTTCAGGACACCAAATGTACAAAATGACAATAGATCTACACCAAGTCACATTATAATGAAAATGCCTAGCATACAGAATAAGGATAGAATCTTAAAGGCTGCAAGAGAGAGGAATCAGATCACATGTAAGGGGAGACCAACTTTTATTTTAGCAGAGTTTTAAATCCAGACCTTCAAAGCCAGGAGGTCCTGGAAAAACATATACCACGCTCTGAAAGGAAGAAAGGATTCTGTGTATGTGTGTGTGTGTGTGTGTGTGTGTGTGTGTGTGTGTAACTTGTAAGAATTTAATTTACCAATAAATTCCCACTCATATATTTGTGAAATTACTATAACAGATGTATATATATATATATATATATATTTAATAAAGATGTGTGACTTAAAGATCATTAAAATTATTAATCAGTAGTACTCTCATCTACACAAATTTATATTCAATACTTAGTTTGTCAAGCAAATAATTAAAGGAATGTGAGAATTATGTATTGAAACATATTCTGATAATATTAAAAATTCTCTTTTAGCCAAAGAAATTTTATATTAGAGAATATAATCCACTGCTTTTTGAAGAAAGAGAAAAGGATATAAAAAAAAGAAAAAGAAATAGAAGTATAATGAAAAATGCAAATTAATTCAAAGGTCTATAATGAGATCATTTGACCATATGGCTACTGATGAAGTTTCTAATTGCTTAAATATCAACACCCTAGTCAGAAGATAATGTGAAAGAATTCTGCTGTATTTTGATTACCTAAACTATTTTAGAATTTAGATTGGATTTTAGAAAATAGTTTTCGTCTCTATACTTTTTTTTTCAATGCCAAGAAACATTGAAAACTTGTAACTACAAAACTTTAAAGAAAAAATTTGAATAAAATTTCCCATGTTGTCACATGAAAAAAAAAATCAAAATGCTATATTCATAATTTAGCATACAAAATATATGCCAGCAGGGATTCTGTAATGAATAAAATTAATTTATTCATCCATCCAACACATATTAATTAACATCTCTAATGTGCCAGGAACTGTTCTAGACGTTGGAGAGAGACAGCAGTTGCCAAACCGTAAGAATCCCTGTCTTCATGGAGTCTGCAATCTATTCAGGGAGACATAAAATGAAACAATAAATTTTAAAAAGAGATATAGTAGGGCTGGGGATGTGGCTCAAGCGGTAGCGCGCTCGCCTGGCATGCGTGCGGCCCAGGTTCGATCCTCAGCACCACATACCAACAAAGATGTTGTGTCCGCCGAGAACTAAAAAATAAAACATTAAAAATTCTCTCTCTCTCTCTCCTCTCTCACTCTCTCTTTAAAAAAAAAAGAGATATAGTATGTTAATAGTAAAAAGTAAAGCAATACAGTATTAAAATATAGAATATGTTAATTAGTAAAACAAGAAGGTGACTTGAGCTGCGGAAGGAGGTTTCTTTCCTATGGGGAAAGAACACCCAAAGTGTAGTGGCAGCAACTCCAGAGTCCCTGAAGAGGGACACAAACTGGCCTTCATAAAGAGTAGCAAGGTGTCTAGTGTGGCTATTGAGAAAAAGAGAATAAAACACCAATGGGTCTAAAAGGCAAAGTAGGAGAGGCAAGTCATTTACTTCTTGACAGCCATGGGGATGATTTTGGCCTTACTGTCCAGGAGAGGAGAATCCTTGGAAGGTTTTCAACACAGGTCACTTAGTAGGATCTCATTTAGATTTCCACAGAATAATGAAGCTGTTCTGATAAATAGTAAAACTAGAAGCAGGGAAACAATTTCAAAGCTATCTCAATATTCAAAGTGTGAATATTCAAAGTGGAACTTGTCTAAGACAGCAGCAAGATTGGGGAAAAGTTACCAGATTTTAGAGTACATGGCATTTCACACAGGTCTGGGTTGAAGACCCTGTTTTCCAGTGGTGAAAACCATGACTCTAAAATGTCTTTACTCCCATTTTATAAATCATGTTGTTTTTTTAAATCATGATGCTAAGTCTGTCTATAACCTGTATTTCTGTTGAATTATTTTGCTCATGTTTAACAGAGACATATTTCTAAAGTTTAGCAACTCACACTGGTGAGTAGATGATATTTTATTGATGAAGATTTTGATGATGTTCTACTTTGGTATTGAATAATAATAAAAAATCTTCAAAGATCTATAAACTTTTAAGCTATTATTATGTCAAAGGGAGTCCTTGGAGGAAAATGCTATTGAATAAATTCTTTGCTTTAGTCAATTGTAGATAAGTAGAAATTAACTGCCAGCTTCCTGGCAAGGGGAGCAGAAAGTGAGTAGAACAGAGGCCTGACTGTTGACAGGGGATTTGCCAACTCTGATTAACACAACTACTCCTGCCTCCCAAACGTGTTTTTTTTCCCCCACAATGATTATTCAAATACCTAGAGCAGTTTTATTTTACACCACAAATCTTATCATGTTTAGAGAGCCACCAAATTTCTTTTTTTTTTTAAATCAAAAGAACCAACACATATGACAATCCATTATGACTTTTAATCCTTTAGTAGTCAGTCATTCCTCCTAGGCTGATTCTGCTGTCTCATACTCCTGCATGATTTATCAGTCCCCTTCCTCTTAATCTAACCCATCTTTGAAGTCTGTTCAACCCCATGCCTCAAGACTCAGAGTTCAAGTTCATGCTTCCTTCACTTTTAAAGCTTCATTGTCTTTCCCACTAGAAAGGAAACTTTCCCTCTCCTTCACAGTATCTTCTATTTCTCTGTTTCTTCCTTTGACCTTGTACCCATGGTTAACCCTCCCCTTTCTAATCTAGATCAAAGTCATTAGAATGAAAAACTTTCTTCCCCCAGCTTCCAGAACAATGCCTTGTAAATGTTTCTTCAATACATTTCATCTCCAATGAGCGTGTTTATAATCAGACCTGGCCAAAAATGAGTGGCAGTCCTTCAAACAGAGGATTGTGATGGTTGTTAGGTGCCCAGGTGCAATTGTAATACATTAGATTGGTGATGTTTCTGGAGAAGAGCCTTGATAAAGACAGCCAAATTATTAGCATTCCAAAATGGCAGGAAAAGAGAAGGATACAATGAGGTCCCCTTTGGACACCAACCAGGAAAAGAAGTAAGGTCTCCAGAGGAGAACAGAAAGCAAGATCTGAACCATTCTTAATGCATGGAAGAAAAAAAGAAAAGAGAAGGAAGAGGAGCAAAAGGGCCTGGTATATAGGAGTTTTAATTAATACCAAATATATATATATAACAAATTTTAAAAATCACAGAGACTGAATTTAAACCTTGAAATGAAAATGAATTTAAAGATTTAAGAATATGTGAAAAGTATAGGTGAATTATCCAGAGTCCAGTAGGAACTAAAGGCAGTTTATTCATTGTCCAAATAATCTCTGTGGGTATGAAAAATAATTATGTGTTGGAAACATTTTTAATCAGCTAATTGTGAAATGGCACCTATTAATGCCTTTCCCAACAAAGAAATGTAATTTCAGTCCAAATGTGTTGAAGGCAAGGTCAAAATTGTATCAGTATGATGTATTTTGGAAGTAAACATAAAGTTCCTGAAAGTTATTACTACAGAATAATAATCTAAGATGAAGCTTTCAAATGAGAGCTGAAGATCAGATCATTAAGTCAGATTCATGTGACAGGAATCTTAATACCACACTTCATTAAATTAATACAAAAATAAAAGGCATTCAAGAAGTGAGAATGCAGCAGAGGGAGGTATAGGACATCAAGAGAAGTGGCATGCACCTCTAGCCCAGGACAAGAGATACAATCCATAGGGGAGGTTCTTGGGTTTCTTACACAGGAAGGTGTGTTTTAATTATAAAGCATCTCCATTTCACTGCAGTAGGGTTTATAGTCTGTGTGACATTCTGCAAGGAGTCATGCCTCACAGAACCTGAGTTCCACATATTACGGGTAGTCCTTCATCAGGGATATCCTGACAAAGGCACTTAAGAGCTCAGGTCTCTTCCTCCTAGCAGATAGTACTAGTCTATTAATCCAGAGATTCATTTGGCAAAGAGATTGGACAGGCTTACTCACCTTCTTCTCTTTCCATACAGGATATCCTTCTAGTAAAAGAAGCAAATGAATGCCATGTTTCCCAGCCAGATGCTTGAACATTATGCTATTGTGTTAAATTGTGCTCAGAGTAGTGCTTTTAGAAAGCAAATGTAGGGTGATTTTAGAAAAGCAGAGGAAAAAGAATTTTAAAAGAATTAATTGCTGGGGCTGGGGTTGTGGCTCAGTGGTAGAGCATTTGCCTAGCACACATGAGACAATGGGTTTGATCCTCAGGACCACATAAAAATAATAAAATAAAGACATTGTGTCCATCTACAACAAACAAACAAACAAACAAATAAATAAAACAAAAAGAATTAAATGTTTATAAAAATCCCAGGATTCTACGATTTGGAGACAAGGAAGTTAAAACCATATTTGAAGAAAGAATAAAATAAGTGATGTTGCTCAAAGATAGTTTTAGTAGCCTGTAGGGAAACACAAATTAGTGTGTTTAAAAATGCAAGAAATCTGGGATGTAGCAACCATAATTCCCAAGTCAAAAACCAGTGCTCTGCCATTACCTGTGAGCTAGATCCACTTACATATGCTTAGAAAATGTAAACTATCTTTAATAGAATATGAAATTCTAGGTGCCTCCTGCTCTCTGCAGCTGAACAGAAAGACGATAGATGTTCCATCCCTGAGTGAGTTCTGAGATGGATCATTATGGCCTAGAAAGCATTAGGACATGTAAGCTGTTAGGACCTGTTCAATAGCAAAGATTTTGAGGAGTAGATACCTGAAAAATCAAGGGCAGAAGGAGAAGCTCTAACCTGGGGGAAATGCACCACCTGTAGCACAGAAGTTGCAGGGAGGTGTTATGTGATAAGAGCATCCCAGGAACTGAGGTGCTCCCCCAGTGAGCTAGCATTAAACATCTGTACCACTCACAGAGACCAAAGCCTTAGGAGGATCTAGTAAGTAATAACTCACTGTCCCCTGCCCCTTTCCTTCTCTGCTCCTTTCATCTCTAAATTTCTCCCAATAGCAGAGTGAAGGAAAAGCAGAAACATGGCAACTATGAGCAAAATAAGAGAGAAGAAAGGCCAGATTACCTGCATTTAAGTTCTGCATCCAGCCAGTCTCAGCTAGGCGAGAAGAGGCTTCATTTTAAATCAAATACAAAAATGAGATTAGTGTTTGGAACTGGACATTTTTAGTTACTGAATTGAGAATGTGAGTTATGTGTAATTATATCATAAAAGCAATGAGAACCATATTTGTCCATTATCAAGGTAAGAACAGCACCTCTAATTAGATATGAAGAGACTATGAGGGACAAAATAAAATTGCTTTTCCAATTAGATCTTGTGAAAAGTGTTTAATGTATTGGGTACATTTATTTACTAGTTTTAACCTTAATATCTCCATAAAAAAACATAATTAGTGTAGCTAAAAGTATCTTAATTGAAAAAAAAGAAAGAAAAAAGAAAATTGACTCTAAAGGAAAAAGCCTATAATTTAAATTATTGTTTCCATTCATTAAAATAAGTAATCAAAAATTGGCATGTAATCAAAAATTACATATTTATCATTCTACAAACTGAGGAAATGCATATATGTGAAAAAAGAATGAAAAATAATTATGTTCTATTTTGCGGACAATAGCCACTATGAGCATTTTGGATTATATCTTTTCAACTATTTCATAGATTATATCTTTTCAACTATTTCCGTGAATTTTTTTCCACTGAAGAATGAATTCAATTTCCATTTCAATAATTTTTTTTAAATATTAAGGGTGGTATTGTAGCCTATTTTATTAAACTACTTGCTAGAATGGGGTATTTAGAATATCTAAATATTCCTTGAAATTTTACATTATTATTGTAAACAAACTATTTTTATACCCTTCCATTATCTATTTTTCCTACATTTTCACTTATTTTTAGGATTGAATTCCAAGAAATAGGACTAGAATTTCAACATATATGAACTTGAGGTCAAATTGTTCTAATAAATATTTAGATCAATTTTTTCTTCATTCTTAACATGTATATGAAAATCATTTTAATCAGTGCCTGTCTGAGAGTGGAAAAGTAGTACTTCATTACTGTTGTGTTAGTTTCCCAGGGCTGTCTTGACAAAGTATCATAAACTGAGTGGCTTAATACAACAAAAATTTATGGTCTGCCAGTTGTGGAGGCTGGAAGTCCCAGATGGAGACAGAAGCAAGGTCCTGATCGTCTAAAATCTTGAGGAAGTGCCCTGCCTGGTCTCTCTCTAGCTTCCTGTGGTGCTCAGCGACCCTTAGCATCCCTTGGCTTGAAGCTGCATTACCCATTTCTGCCTCTGTTGTCACGTGGCATTCTCCCTGTATTTATTTGTGTCCATGTCCAAATGTCCTCCCCTGAAAAGTTCACCAATCACAATGGATTAGGATATACCCTTGTGACCTCAAGTTTATAAAATATGAAAAAAAAAAACGAGTTCCAAATAAGATCACATTCACAGGTACTGAGTGTTAAGATTTCAAGATATATTTTACAATAACAAAATTCTACACATTACACTGTTTTCATCTACAACACCTCTTTGATGACAAGTATAGTTGAAAATTTTCCATATTTTAGTCAAGCCTTACGTGTGTGTTAATTACTTAATTACTGGGGATTAAACCCAGGCAGAGATTGAACCCAGAGCCTCTCACACCACTGAGTTACATCCCTAGCCCACAAGATTTACTTTCATGTTTGATCTTTTGTCTATTTTTCTAATGAAGACAAGGATTTTTGAAACATTTAATGACAAAGTCTTCTAATATATTAAGCATATTAGTGATTTTATAGCATAAATTTTGTAAATATTTTGCAATTTGTCATTTGCCTTTTAATTTCCCTTATCCCATTTTTCCCCACTATATAAATGTTATAAATGTTTCTTTAATCAAAGTGAGCAACAGTTTCCTTTGTTGGTTCTGACATTAGTGTCCTGATTTTTTAAAATTTGGTCTCAACAAAATATTACTTTTATAGCCATGCATGTTTTTCTAGTGCACTTATGGTTTAATTTTATTGACTATTTCATTTTTAATCTATCTGAAATTTATTTTAAGAAAAGACATAAAATAGTTTAGACATAATTCCAACTTTTAAAACTATAAGACAAAGAATAAGTCTGTAGTGTGGCAATTTAAGAGCTATTGACTCAGTGAGATAAGGGCCCCCAGAGGAAATCATGGTATAAAGCTCCCCATAAAAGAGGAGAGAAAGACTTTTTGTAAGCTTTGGGCTCCCACAGAAGTGATCCAGGGAGTGTACAAGGCAATTGAGGATCTGTTCTAGGGTGATGTATTTATCGGGGTTCTTTTGAGGAACAGAATCAACAAGAAGTATGATTACAAAATGGCAATTTATTAGATTGGCTTACATGATCAGAAACTGGCTACTCCACAGCAGCTGTCTGCAGGCTGGGGAGCTGGAGGAACCAATAGCTGTGCAATTCAAGAGGTGGAAACCTCAGAACAAGAGGGACCAAAGATATGACCCTAGCCAAAGACCTAAGGCTTCTGAAAACTCCTTGGAGAATCACTGGTAGAGTTTGCTTTGGAAAAATGAAGAAGTGAGAGTTGGGATATACTTAGGTGATTGCAGTAGCAATCAAGAACCTATTCAGGAAGAATTGAGCTTGCATATGCTGCTGCTTCCTTGCTCTTCCAACTTTTATTCCATCTAAGCCATCATCCTATGGATGGTGCTGCCCACACATAGGAGGATCTCCACCTCAGTTCTCTGTCCCACATGCCAGTCATTCCTAGACATACTCTCATTGACACACCCAGAAGCCTCTTAATCTTCAGCATCTCTTAATTCAATCAAGTTCACAATTCAAATTAACCATTACAGGTGGTTCCTGCTTCAAAGGTGGAAACGGAGAAACTGGCTTAACTAGGGTTTCAGTGCTGTCATGAGACAAGATGGCTTAGCTATTGGTAATTCCTAGTTAAAGGTAAGTATGGCAAAGGGCCTGGCATATCATGAGCAAGTAGCATTAGTTACTCAAAGAGGGTTTTATTTTAGAATTTTAGAGCTGTTGTAAAATGAAGAAACAGAGGTTCCTCAACTTTGAAGCAGAGTTGATCTATCTACACCCACAGCCTTATGAATGGCAGGACTGCTATTTCCTTTCTTGTCCAAGCTAATTTTCACTCTTAGAATCCCAGAATAGTTTTTACTCATTCAATTTATTGTGTACTTAATAAACATATTACTCTATATTTAATGAGTATATTTTATATAAATATGTATTTTTATATATTACCCATGATTTTATCATAGCCTATTATGTCTACTTTATTCTAATAATCTGAAATGCAATTATAATCACATTTTCATGTCTACTTTGACCTTTGCTATGTTTTTTTTATCCTGTTATATTGGTTCTGTCTTACTCTCTTTCTTATTATAATGTCTTGATTTAGTCTTCTATTCATGTCTTTTTCATTTTTGTTGGCAGCAAATTTAATAATATTATTAATAGTGAAAAATGTGTCTGTTAGGTTCATCTTCAATTATGAGTTTCAGTAAACCCAAAATAAATGTTGCATAAGTATTTCAGAAGGTAAGTAGTCTAGGGAAGATCAAATGTGCCTTTGTGTTAAGAGGTAGGTTTTTTCTTTTTATAACTCAATTGTGCATGGCCTTAACCTTGGTACATGATCGTGGCCACCAAGTTCTTACTCCAAGACAAAGAGAAGAATGAAGAAAGGAAGAAGGAAGGAACGAAGAAGGAAAAAAGTATAGAGACCTGACACACTGTTTCCTTGGGAAGGCTTTGAGAAGCAGCTATCAGATGCAGGCTTACCTCTCACTGGCCAGAGGTATCTCGAGGCTATGCCCATATGCTTGCATGTTAGGAGGTAATAAGTACAGTCTTCATCCTGGGCTTCCATTAAGACACACACATGGGAGAAACTGGCAGAGGCTCCTATAATGTGCCCAGGCTTCTTCATCAATTCTCTTATCGTTCTTACTTTTTCCTTTTGCAGTTATTGGAGCTATTCTTTCTTACATATGTTATGTAACAATGTATTAACAATGATTTTGTTTTATTATGAAAAAACAACTGTCCAAAGACTGCCCTTACAATTCTCAGTCTTGCTCCATATAGGTAACTACCATCAAAACTATGAGTATTTTATTTTTAAAAAAATTTTTCAAAACGGTTATGTTGCCATTTTTAAAATACCATGATTGCTAGGGATATAGCTTTTTCACAATGACTCTTTCCCACCCATATATTTCCCCTTAATCCAAGGTCCAAATTATTATAACTCTTGGTTAGATCAGCATTCCATTTTTCTTAAGAGAGAGAAAGAGAGAATTTTTTTAAATATTATTTTTTTTAGTTTTTGGTGGACACAACATCTTAATTTTATTTTTATGTGGTGCTGAGGATCGAACCCAGCGCTGCGCACATGCCAGGCAAGCGCGTTACCACTTGAGCCACATCCCCAGCCCAAGCATTTCATTATTAATGTAAATATGACTAAATAAATGTTAAAACATGAGCCATGCAGTATGAAATGGTTTTTTCTTTTATAATTGCCACCAATTAATAATTGTCTTTTTTCACTTAATGTTTTTATATACTTACACACAGTGAATGATTACCACAGGTAAGAAAATTAACATATCCATCACCTTCCAAAGTTACATTTTGTATGCATGTGTGGTAAGAGCACACAAAAATCTACTCTGGGCAACTTTTTACTAAACAATGCAACATTACTAAATATAGTCCTTCTGCTCTACATTAGATTTCTGGATTAATTCATCCTACATAACTGCAAGTTTAAACTTTTTACCAACATCTCTTTTCCTCTCTGCTCCTCATTCCTGACTATCACCATTCTACCCTCTGTTTCAATCAATATGTTTGATGATTTTTTTTTCTTTTTTACATCCACATGGAAAGAAGATCATGTAACATTTTTCTTTCTGTCTCTGGCTTATTTAACTTAGCATAATATCTTCCAGGTTCATCCATATTGTCTCCAATGGCAATATCTCCTTTGTTAAGGTTGAAGAGCTTCCCCTAGTGTATATGTACCACATTTTAAATCCATTTTTCCATTGATGGACAATAGTTTCCATATGTTGGCTATTGTGAAAAAGGCAGCAATGAATATGGGGATGCAGCTGTCTCTATAAGGTGCTCATATCATCTTTTTTGGATATAGACCTAGCACAGGGGTTGCTGGGTCATTTTTGCTTGAATTCTGAATTCTTCCCCATAATATCTACCATCAGCCATTCTCTCACATCTGTCTCCTTGGCACTCTGTGGCCCTCAGCTCCAATGTGCACTGATTTCTGCAGAACAAATCTACCACCCTTCCGTTCACTCTCAGCCTGAGGTTTCTTGTTGTTTTCTTCTATGTAAGCCCTTCTGATCCCTGACCTCTGCTTCCTTTTCCCTTGCTTAATCTCACTCAGATTATTACTTGAAATGGAAGGTTTTTAGAACTTTTCATTTTGAAAGTATGATAGTAGCTTGTCCTTATCTTAATTTCATGTTTAAAAATATGTGTTTAATGGAGCTGGGGTTGTGGCTCAGTGGTAGAGTGCTCGCCTAGAATGCACAAGGCACTGGGTTCGATCCTCAGCACCATATAAATGTAAAATAAAGATATTGTATCTAACTACAGCTTACGAATAAATATTAATATATATACACACATATATGTATATATGTGTGTGTGTGTATATATATATATATATATTTAAGATCTTGTTACATAGAGGATAGAAATAGTTCCTGGATTTGTTACATGTTGTGAGTTCTAATAAATAATATGATGCAAATATCTTTAAGAATAAATAAAAGTTTTGTCACCTTTAAAATCCTGAAACATACTTTAAATATTTTGACTTGAATCTACTTTCCCAACTTCCAGCCTTCCTGTGTTTGAATTTACTTCTTGCTTGATATCTTTACGTCTAAGGCAAAGAGGGCTCATTCTTCTAGAGAGGTATCCTTTAAGTTCAGGAAAGCATTTCTCTGCACCTAGATGAGATCACCAAAGGAAAATTATACCAGAGAAGAGCCTACATACCACTGATAGACTATCTATTTGGAGTAGCCATGAACTTGACTTTTTGCTGTTACACAATTGAGTGTGGACCCGGGCTAGTTGTGGGCTACACTGGAGGTCTTGGGTCTCTCCCTTGGACTGCAAGTGCCTTTCTTTCTCCTCCTCATAATAATTCAGTGAGTTTGCCTAGATTTCCGTCTCCTCCATCTCATAATAGCACACTGCTTTATCTGCTTAGCTGGTGCTAAGTGGGTCTCACCTATATGGTACCTAGAAGTAATTAAACTTTGTGGCACTATTTAGTAATTTTTTGCTGCTTTAGTAGCTTGCTTTTTTACCCTCCACTCACCCTTGACATTTACAATGATTTATTGCAGGACATTTTTAGAAATTTGGTGCTCTTTGACTTCCTTGTATCTCCTAATATTTCCTTATTTTCAAAACAGAAAAGGTAGAATGACATTTTTGTAAGAAATTAAGTTTTAATCATTTTGATGGAAAATTTTAAGGGGGGAAGTAAGCACTATTTTGAAAAATTAACAGAATGATGATAATTCTTCTTTCCTTTATCACCAGAATTAGGACAAAGTAGTTGTCAAATACTGAACAATATGAACAGAGTAAAATTTAGGAGGGAAAGAAAAAAAATTCAGAATTTATTAGAAGACAGAGAAACTGACTCTGCTACCTTCTTCTTCTCTCTTTGAGCTCGCTAAACATGTACATACAAAATCTAAATGGAAAGTAAGGAGAGGAAGGGAATCACAAGACTTTGGAGACACTGGTTGTGTTCAGAAGTCTGCAGAGATTCAAGGTAGATGACTTTCAAGAAAGTCATTTATAGACTTTAGAGGTGTTGGTTCTAAGCGGTTTTCATTCCTTAACAGAATATTTCTACAGCCACGGACTTAAGAGGGGAAGTAAGTACTCCCTGTATCTATTTCAGGTGTAGAGACAAGAACTGGAAAGAGATAGTAGGGACAGAAGGAGCTGTACCATGCAGCAGTCTGAGCTTTGGTCATTTGGCATGGTAAGTTTCTTGTAGCTCAAGTAGATGCAGCAAATGTTAGCCTTGGACTTCTATTCAGGATGACAACCTGCTGGAAGAATAGCTTTAGAAGCAAGTATCTATGGGATACACTGCTGGAGTTCACATAAAAAAATCCTTAGCAGTAATGAGGCAATGGAAAAATCTTAGCAGTATGAGGATGTCCCCTTAGGGCACCTGAAGAACTCAGATGCGCCTTCAATAGGAAATAATCAGTCCTATTCCCTTCCCCTGGGATCCAACCTCAAGAGAGCTATTGACCCAGAAGTGGGGGTGGCAGGATGGGGACAATAATGGGATAGTGGGCTGCACTTTCTCCATGCTCCAAGATAAAGTCCAGCTATTCATAAATAGCAAGGAAATGGTAAGTAAACAAAATGAAATAGATGTTTCAAATTGGGCTGAACTAAAAATAACTTCTTAATAATTAAGATTATCCAATAGTTATGGATCTATCTGAAACATCCTTAGGGACAACAAAGGGAAATTTTGCATAGCCCAGTTAGCAATTAAGGAGAGAATAAACAGCATCATGTTTATATACTATTGGGTGTATACTATTAATAGGAACATATAAAAATATTAAAAAATGGGAAAAACTTATAATTAAGTTTTTAAAAAGCATACAGATAAATTTGGATTTTATTAGGGATAATAACAGGAGGGAAGTAAGGCTATAAGAAAGATGTTGAAGAATTTTAGGAATTAAATGTTGCCAGTGAAAAAATTTTATGTCTTATGGCTTTTAGAAATCACTATTGTTCAGCAGAAAACAGAAAGATAGAAGTAAAAATCTCAGAAACCTTTTCATTTTTCTTTCCTTCAACTGATTGGGCATCTTTATGTATCAAATACTGATTAGCTCACTTGGGCATAATAGGTCTGTTCTTGTCCTCCTGGAACTTCTGTTCTTTTTTTCAAGATGCTCAGAAGAAAAAAAAAATCACTTTGTGCTAATTAGCAAAAACACAAAAATTCCAGTGATCCATGATCTTTTGCATAAGAGGAGAAGATATGATGGGTGAAGCATGTACTATGGGTTAGATGCTTTCAGAACCACTATATAATTCAGCCTTTAGCATAAATGTAAAACCCCTATGTGGGGAATGAGCAAATCATTAAAAAATGTCCCTAATCTCACCCAAGGAAAAGATTCATGGAATGCCAGAGCAGTGACAAGACACCAGTTGTTTCCGTAACCAAATCTTGTTTGTTTTCTAATCCATGGTGCTGTCTCTCTGTGGAATAGTCACACAGAGGCAAACGAAACACAGGGAAGAAGTATCTATAATTTTCAACTTAGAGATCAAAACAACATAGGACCATCTTGTGCATTACTGAGCAAATTCTTTGTAACATGGGGTTGCTTTAGATTTATCCAAAATGATATAATTCCTTAATAAAGACCTAAAATAACATGTATCTATGTATAAGATATCCCAAACAACAGTCATATGAGAAAACTTAGATCAAAGTGTTTGGGGTTATTTAGAGGAAAATTATTATATTATTTTCATAGGAATCTCCACTTATTATAGAATTCTGTAATATGTTATGATTTCATGAGTAATTTACAGAAATTAATTTATTTTGTTGCATTACCACATTGCCTACAATGTTTACAACAGTTCTCTAAATATGACAAGAAAAAGGAAAAGAAAAATAAGCAATAATAATCTTTCCAGGAGAAATATTAATGTAACCCCACCAGGGAATAAAACATGTATTTCGTTGTAATGTCAGAGAAACACATCACCACAAAAAAGTAGTTAGAAAGGCTACATTCTGGCCTGTGGCACATATGATGCACCCAGTTATTAAATGATGCCAAAGAAAGAGGTTTAAACAAGCAATTGTTATTCTTATCTATACACATCATTTTAAATAGGATGTGCTCACTTCCAAATATTTTTTTTACTCAGCAAGCATTTATAAGGAAGCTAGTCTGTCCTGGATGTTATGAGAGATGAAAAATAAACACAAGATTTAGAGATTAAAAGTAGGTAAAGCAACCAGGATACAAAAACAAATGTAAATATAACCCAAGATAGAGTGTGAGCAGTGTCAAAAGGAAGAAATAAATACAATGATATAAAAGTACAAAAGATAGCTAGCTTTCAACGAAAGGAATCGAAAGAGGCTTCTTGAAAGAGTGATGTTTGAACTGCACTTGAAAATGAACTTTGAAATCCAACAAATGCTTTCAGAGTTTTGTCTGAGGTTAAAGTAATTTTTTTTTCGCTTTTGATCAATCTGTGTAACTTATTCTGTGAATTATTTCTTAGTAGCTAGCCATCCTTATACCCACTCAAAAAAAAAAAAAGACGCACTGTAAAAAAAAATATGATGCTGGATTTAGTTTGCTTGTACTTCATTTTCCACCAGAATATTTGCTGCACATGCATTCATGTATATTTTGGGAAACCAGGGTGTTGTTTTCTTTCTGGTACCATCTCACCTAAATTTAACATAAAATAGATCATTTAGCATTCTATCCTTTTCAATGTGCTGGAAGAACTTTGGGGGATCTTCAGTCCCTTGGAAAATATGAAAGGATTTTTCTGCTGAAACTGTCATGCTTTGGATCCATTTTTTTTTAAAGGTAATTCTCTGATGGAAGTTTTAGCTCTGTTTAAGTTTATTAAATATTAACTTCAGTAGTTAATATTCATTAATGAACAAAAATGTTCATTTTATTTCATTGAGATTTTAAAATCCATTTGTATAGAGCTTTACACAGATTTCTCCCCACATCCTTTTAAGAGATTTCTGTCAGTATGACATTTTCTTTCTAATTTTGTTTACTTATTAGGTTTTTTTCCTTAATTGGGTCTTTTTATTTCTTGGCTTATTTATTTTCACCAGGAATGCTAGTCTTTAAAATTAATAAGTCCAGAGACATAAAAACAGGAAGGAAAAGATTCATTAATTGTCTAGAATAAAGAAATAGAAGTGGAAAAGCAAGAGGTGATAAGAACTTCATTAAATAATACATTTTTTTGACAGCAGGGAGTAGAGGAATAAAGATAAGATAGGACTCTCTATAAGATAAAAAATATTGTGTATCTTGATACACAAAAACATAATAATTATTTGATAACATAATTATTTTTAAAGTACAACTTTATTATCTCTAATTAAATGAGCATTGTGGCTTAATAGATAAGCACATTTATCAAAATGAATGTTTCCAAATATAGGTGCTGTTGGCTAAGGCCTATACTTAACCAGAAAAAAAATAAGTTCAGTGAAAAAGGAGAAATTCAGGGAAGCTGATTTCAAGCATCTTGCTTGAGTTCCTCTTGCTCACCCTGTATCAACAGGGAGGGATGCTTGTCCCATCTTTTTTCTTCCAAGACTATTTCAAAAGTAAATAAGAAAATAAAAATAGTTATTTTTAATCTTTTCAAAATGAATGTTCAATAAGGCTTCAGAATTTTTCTTGTAAAATATATTTAAAGATATAAAAATTATATATATATTCTGAGTGATATTAATGAAACTG
This sequence comes from Ictidomys tridecemlineatus, assembly GCF_052094955.1. Lineage (NCBI taxonomy): Eukaryota > Metazoa > Chordata > Mammalia > Rodentia > Sciuridae > Ictidomys > Ictidomys tridecemlineatus. The sequence goes on along the minus strand of NC_135483.1, from coordinate 147,733,751 downwards.
CCTCTCCACCAGAATATTTAGTATGGGCTTTCATTTCAGCGTTTCCAGCTAAACTGATTGAAATTGAGGTCATTAAGGAACTGGAGCTTCACAGGCACAAAACACCTGAGAGCAGCATCACCGTTCCTCTCGTGTGTACAGTAACCGGCCTAGTGTTAAACATCAGCACTGTCTCCATATTGAAATAAGTACGGCCGTTTCATGAGGAAGCCTCCATTATTTATATTGTTGGCCCTCTCCTCTTCTATCAGCAAGCCCAAGTACAATGAGATCCTGGAACAAATGAGCTTATTAAGATCATGGTTAGACATATCGTTTTTCAAATCACCCTCTACAAGACAGATATGCTGGCAAAGCTGTAATAAATGTCAAGGCTCAAGGCATCCACCATTCTTTTCAGCAGCCCGATGGCTTGGCTGGAAAAGCTTTTCATAAATTTTAGTGCACACCTGTCAAGTGGCAGGTGTGATAGTCTGCTATCCTGGAGGAGCCTGAGCTGTGATTTCTGGGCTGGCAGCACTGTCATCGTTTTCAGCACAATCATGTGCTTTTCTCTGTTTGTGACCAATGAAATCTATGTGATCACACTGAGAATCTGTGTGTCTTGGCAGATCTGCTGGTGGTACTCATCACATAGAGATTATTTTAGATTGGATGCCATGAGGTGTTATTTCCCATTTGTTAACACAATGGGGCTTCATGACTATGACAACTGAAACACATTCATTTGTTCGTGGGTTTCGTCCTTCTTGTGGATACAAAAAGCCATTCCATCTTTCCTACAACCCCTTCAACCTTCCACCATCAATCCACCTCAAACAACTGGAGCGGTAATTATGTCACATTTTTCTTAGGCAAAACACGGCGGGGAGGCGGGGGGAAGCCCTTATTTTTGTTTTAGCAAACTAAATTTTAAGAGTTGAAGATGAACTTTGTGATTCCAATTACCTGAAATAAAATTATATTTCAGATATGTGCAAATATATATTCCGAGAATATATTAGGAAAACTCACACAGCTATTTATAATACACCACTAAAGAGAGAGCAAGATTGGAGATGGGCCAGTTAAGGGCCTTCCATTTTCTCCTCTATATTTTATGGTAACACGTGGATTTCTATGATGATAATATATTCACATATTCCTTGCGTGATGAAAGAGGAAATTTTAATACAGAGTATCCTAAATACTGACGTCAAGAAGAGAAGAGAGCAACATGAGACCATACATCGATAAACAGTGTCACACATTTATACAGCTTTCATAAACACTATATTATTAGATCCTCACAGAAACTGGACAGGAAGATTAAATCAGATTTTAGCATCCATTTACATAGGTGAAATATGAGATTTAATACGGTTCAGCAATGTGCTAAAGTTCGCAGTTACATTTCTAAATTGAAACTGAGACCTGGGTATTCTGATATCTAGGCAAAGCTTCCACCCACTCCTGCTTCCATCCCTACTACTGCATTATTTTCAGTTCTGAAACCAACAACAACACACTATATTTTCCATTTTTTAAATTTTCTGACATGTATACACCATGTGTATATTTCAAGCTCCCAATATAGTCACATTTTATGTTAATAAAATAGACCAATTACTTTGTTGAATTGTTCAGACATAAACAGAAATTTAGATTCTGGAACATAAACAGAAATTTCAGTACTAAGCTTCCCATTGAAGAAAAAATAACTGTAATTACGTTTAGCACGACATTTTTTTAACAAAATTATGGCAAATGCCAGGCATCTGGTTTGTCAAGTAATGGATGTCTGCCATTTAAATACTATTAAAAAAGAACTGCTATGGGAAAATATTAGTTTCTATTAATGGCATAATCTAGTTTATGGAATTAGTAGCAATTCAGCAGTTAAGCAAAGGCACATTTTTAAAAAAAAATCTTTAATCTACAAATCAATAATTACTCAGGGAAAAAGATTAATATAAGAACTTTTGGAAATTGCTTACCTTCCCACTCCTTCATTATCCCCATCTCTCTGCCCTTTCATGGTAATGAAATAATTTATAATTACTTTCCTTCTTTCAACCTCTTTTGTAAAAATGTTTCAGAGATCAGAATAAATATTGGAAAAATGTTCTTACTTCATAATTATACTGACCATTTTAGAACTAAAACAATAACATATTCAAATATTCATGAAGAAATAATTACATATATACACTAAAAACTTCTCCATCACCTTGAAACCTCACCTGAGATCACTGGTATTATTCTAGTGATCCTCAACTCTGTTCCTGAAACTCTTTGGAACTAGGTGAAGATTGGAGAGAAATGGTTGAGGTAATTAAAAATCTCAAAATAAGTTTAAGCAATGACAACCAAACAATCCAAAGTACTAGACAGCAAGGTTTCATAGGTTGTGCAAAAGAAATATGATGCCCTTCAACTCTATTACCGTGTCAGCTCCTTCTGAGCTCACCTAGGCAAGTGTGAGCAAATCCTCAATTTCCCCTTGGGCTGCTAACTTTTTTCTGAACTGGAAACATCAATGTTCCTTTAGCCAACTCCTATTCTGACTGGCATTGACCAAACCCATGATTGATTGAAGAAAAAAAAAGTAATGCTATTCTTAGTAACTTTGAAAGCACACTTGTGATGGGTACCACTCACTGTGTCTAACACAAAGCACAGGCTGAGAACTTGACTTCATTCTTTCCCAGGTAATCCCACAGGTACTGCTAGCCCAGTGACTCTTGGCAGTGGCCAAGTGCCTATTAATTAGAATATCCATCCCTTCAAGATGGCTGTGATCTATGAATTCTGTGAATTTGAGGTTCCTGAATTTGTATTACAGTTGCCCATCTAGAGCCTATTTGACTCACTTGACAGAAGAGTTGCAGAGTCCCATCTTCTATTTCTGGGAGCTTAGAGGCAAGAGATACAATTATCATATTGCCATTTTTATATTTGTCTTTATTTCTAACACATTTCCCTGTCTTCTGATAATTGACAAATTTTATATAATATGTGCCAAATGTATTTTGAAGAGATTTACATGAATTATATCTCTTAATCCTCAAAACAAATTTCAAAGAATTAAACTACAATTATCCACTTTGTGAATGTGAAAATCTAGACACAGAGAATTTAAAGAATTTGTCCAAGAATAAAATACAGTAAGTAGCATCTTGCTTTAGACTCCTACCATACAATGCTATTATTATATTTATTGATGTCTCTGCCTACTTTTGGTCCTTTGCTTGTTTTTACATCTGGAACATAGTATCTAAAATTTCTAGGTTCCTCTTGGCTACATATACAGGCTCATGTATGGAAAAATAAACTGTTTCTTCTGAAATTTAAGACTTCAAGATTTTATTTTAGAGTATTCAAAACCCTAAAAGTGTAAATAAAAGCTAACATCAATTATTACTGTTTAACATTTTTCCCTAGAAGGCTTATGCTTAGGTGGTCTCCTTCCATGCTAAACATTTCATGGGGGAAATAAAATGCAGTTAGTAAATCGTCTTTCACATCAGAGTCCTAAGAAAATAGAAGACAAATCTATCCTGGAAATCCCTGCTGACCTTCTGGGCCCCTTGTAAGAAGTGCCCTACCTCTCTGTGCACGTATGCCTTTCCTTTCAATATCTATTGAAGATGTCACTTGACAAGGGATCCAGAGGGATTGTGAGTAAGACAGAAATGGCATTCACCATGATTTTATCCCCAGAAACTGACATTCTGTCTCAGATGAAATAAAGCTTCGTGTGTATGTGGATTTTAGAAGAGGTTTGATGGACGCTCTGGCACTTAAGTGAACCCATAGCTTGTTTGCTGCGTGAAATGAAAATTCTAACGACTGTCTTACATTGCTGTATCATCCTCTTCCCCTTTTCTTCAACCTTGGGGCTGGTACCTGGCCCTGCTCTGAGTCCTGGAAGCAGAGACAGTGCTTTTGGCATAGTGCCTGTTCCGTGGGATTTCAAAAGGTTTCTACAATGATCTCAGCCCCCTAAGACACATGGCTTCTAGGGAGCATCTTTATGTTCATATTCAAGCTTGCCAACTTGCCAGGTTCTAATTTTAACTTACATTAGTCATTCCATTGTCCTCTCTAGCTGTCACCCCAATGGCATTGGAAACAAATACTCACATCTTGCCTAAACTGTTGATCAAAAATTGTAAGTATGTGCACGAAGCAATAGAGACTATCAATCCAAAGGAAATGCTCATTAAATGCTGACAGGGAAATCATTAATACTTGGAGAATTCCAGCGAAAGTAATCAGGCTCCTGATTAATTCAAAACCATGATCTGCTGGCAGTCTATGCAATCCTGAACAAAATGGGGTTTTCCTAATCCAGCTCTATCCCTACAAGGTAAAGATTCAAAGGAGAAATAGGACCTATAAATGGCTCATTCACTGCAGCACTCCAGAGTTGAGAATTTTAAGCAGACGATAAGTAGCTCAGCTGGTTCATTTCTCTGATGTTCTAGCAATAAAGACTTGGATGATTGCCTTTTTAAATTTTTTAGGGGTTTGTTGCATTCAATTTGACAAGAAACTGTAGCTTTTACTTAAGGAAGGTTTGGGATGATTATTTTTCGTCTGTAAAATGTAACCACTATTTTAGTTGGCAAATTGTAAACATGCTAATGTTCCCCCAGCTGCATTCTCAGAGGCATTCCTCATACCCACTAAGCCATCTACTGGCTGCAGCGCTAGCACCCTTCCCTGAGCAGCACTCACCACACTTGCAGGGAGGATGCTGCTTGCTTCATGGGAACCTCAAGGCCTTGTTTCAATTGCTACTTGACTGACCTTGTACAGAAAAATGATGTGAAAACTTGAGGTTCTGAATTCCTTGTCAGGCTGCTAGGTGAACAATCTACAATTTTAAAAGGATGAGAAGAAAAAAGAAAAATAGTTACCATATTTTGAATCAGATCATAGAATGAATGCCCGGTAGGTATTAAATTTCATCAACATCATCATTGACTCTATGACTGAAAGAAATGTGCTAATGGATCATATACCATCTGTAAATTATTTTTCACAACTGTGTGAGTTGGGTACAACTGTCATTTCAATTTTTCCAGATTAAGAAAATAGAGGCTCAGACCAAATGGCTAGGTCTTCAGTCAGTTTGTTCAGCCAGTGAGCTGTCCAATCAGGATGGGAGCTCAAGTCTATCTGATTGCAAAATTTAGGGATTACCTGGATGGGCTGCTATTGAGATTGAAATGCTAATTCAGCATAAGCCATTAGGCTCTCTCACAATACACAAGGAAAGTTGATTTGCAGTCATTTTTGGATTAAATAATGTATTCAGTCCTTACTTACTGTGACAGGTTACCAAAAGGTTGCACATACACACACATACACACACACACACTCACAGTTTATTCTTTTTTAAAATAAAAAAGAAATCACCTGTATGTTACATCTGTGATTTTTTAAATTTAATATCTCATGGGCACTGTTCATGTTAACACATACTGATTCAACATATTCGATGTCATGATTGCATCCCACTTCATGTCATGGATGAACTACTCATATATAAACGTTATTCTATTACAGGGCAGCCAGGTTATTTCCAGGTTGGGGGCTGACAAACAATGCTAGTAGACACAGTAGCTTCTCTCTAGATATGTACACATAAACAAATTTACATAGATACACATACACATATACATAGATACACAAATACATCTATGTAAGTGTGTATGGCGGTATGTGTGTATGTGTGTGTACAGAAAGAAAGAGAAAGAGTAAGTCACTGGAGACTTCATTACCTTTGATAAAGTCCAAAAGTAGAATTACTGGCCAAATAGGTATAAATAAACCCTAACTTTTCTAAATTGTTTTATTACTTTTCACATCTGTCTTGCAATGCAATGCATGAGATTATCTGTTTCTTCATCTCATCTCTAGATCTGGCTATTATTGTTATTTTTATTTTTTGTAAATCCAACTGATAAAAAATATTATCCCAATATTATTATTATCCCAATATTTGGTTTCATGTGTCCTGACCTAGTAAAGATATAAAGATATTAAAGCATAACTATTTATATTTCATTTACTAAAAAATATTTGCTTTACTGATTTTCTATTGCCTTTGTTTTTATATATTGCATTATGTAAGCTCATTGTGTCAATGATTAGGACTGAGAGGATCTGAGATTTTACTCTATTTGCAAATTAACAATGAGTCTGTTATCATTTTTATGGATACTGGACAAAGACACAGGAATCCTAGGTCAGAGACAAAGGGCATCATTTCTCACACCACAGGGAGTATCATGGGTATCATGATATTGTGTCAGTTTTTCTGGCCTCCAAGTCTCACAGAATGTCACAAGTAGGTCCAGATGATGTCTGCATTTGCAGTGAATTGTACTAAAGGAAAGAAACCTGAAGTTTTTATACTAGGCAATAAGTATTCCTGCCCTTTGCTCTAGATACAATCTGCACCTGTCAAAGCTGTTTGCTATCCTTTCCTCCTTGAAGAGACAGTCCAGAATAATAGGAATTTAATACCTCACTCATAAGATATGCAGAAACACAAAAGATGCACAGGGAATTATCTCCCAGCTGTTAGGGATATCCGTCTTTTAATCTAGCCTTTTGCATATGGTTTCTCCCAATCATTACTTACAATAATGTTTATATTTTGTCCTTGCCTATCTTTCCTCCTATGGTCCTCAGTCTGTTATGTATATTATTCTCATATTAAATTCAATTTAATATGGAAATCATTTCCCTAATTATGGAAAGCCAAGTTATTGCTTGGCTCCTAGTCAAAATAAAAACAGGTATTGTCTAACCACTATTTTGTGAAAATACATGCCCTTCATTATTTCTCTTGTGTTTTTGCATTTTAAAAAATGAGAAAAAATAAGTCATAGAAAGGGAAGCCCACAGGGACTTTTGCCCAATTAGAAACTGAAAGTTCATAGCTTTTATTCTCTAAATAATTACTGTTATTTCAGAGAATTAGCAATGACAGGACCTGTGTGGAGGAAGGCATAAGGGGTAGGGCCAAACCTATATTTTGTGGGACTTGAAGCTTATACAATTTGGCAGGGGAGAGAAAAATGAATGCTTGAAGTAAAAGGATACAAAATTCTAAAGACAACTTCACTCTGGCCTGTCCCAGGGTCCTTACAGTTGGGAGGCCCTGACACACCAGCTAGACTTCTTTAGTTTCACAGAAAATCTGATAAAGGTTATAAAATAAAAGGTGGAAGTCAATCACAATATGAATTTTTGCCTTCCTAAGTCATTGTGTTTCTAGACTCTGCTAAATATATAGTCTTGGTCCCTCATGGAAAATATTCCATAGTTTCTGACCTTTGTGATATAGTCCAAGATGATGATGTTCTGTTGAGAATGTCACTTTGTAAAATCGATCACACCAAATCCAGCAGATTACCTCAGTATTGGGATGGAGCATAGATACCACTAAGGTTTACCCTGTCGGGTGTCCTCCTGATACCCCTCAAGTGTAAAAAGGATGAAATCTGTGCTAAATGAATTTGGAAGGTAAAAGAAGGCAGATACAGTATTGTAGATGCAGCAGAATATAGGGAGGGACAATTAGAAATGTGCATGAAATAAACTGTGAGAAAGTGCTTTGGGGTAGATCATTTCCTTCTATTTTGTCTTTCTGATTGTTTACATATTGTTATGGTTTAGATATGAGGTATCCCTCAAAAGCTCCTGTTAATGCAGGAGTATTCAGAGCTAAAATTATTAGGTTATGAGAGCTGTAACCTAGTTTGAACAGACTAACTGGATGGTAACTAGAGATGGGTGGGGCATGGCTGAAGGGGATGGGTCACTGGTGGCATGTCCAGGAAGGGTGCATCTTCCCTGCCCCTTCTTCTCTGCTTCCTGACTCTGCTATGATCTGAACAGCTTTCCTCCACTGAGCCTTTCCCCATGATGTGCTTGCTGCCTCACCTTGAACCCAAAGCAAGGGATTGAGACCTTTGAAACCACAAGCCCCAAATAAACTTTCTCCCCTCTCAGTTGTTCTTGCCAGGTATTTTGGTCACAGCTATGCAAAAGCTGACTAAAACACATATATATCGAATTCTTTATACATACATATGTATACAGTGTCCCTCTATGTCTGCAACACATTTGTCCTAGGACTTTCAAGGATACCAAAATCTGCAGATGTCCAAATCTCTTGTATAAAATGGTTTGGATTTGCACACAACCTACACACGACCTCCTGCATTCTTTATATATTTAGGCAGTACTGGGAGTTGAACCCAGGGCCTTGTTCTTGCTAGGCAAGAGCTCTATCACTGCATCCCCAGTCTCCTCCTATATATTTTAAGTCATCTCTAGATTGCTTGCAATACCTAATAAAATATAAATGCTATGTAAATAATTATTTAGGAAATGCTATGCTGGTTAGGGAATAATGACAGGGGAAAAAGTCTGGACTCACTCAGTACAGAGAAAACATCACAGGATTTTCTGCATGGCACACAAATGAGACAGGGAGCAAACAATGCTCCACCAAGTGCTGGAGAGAGGGAGAACTTGTGGAGTGGCAGGAGGCTACTGTAGGCTGCACCTGACATTGCACAGTTTGGGTGGATGCAGCACAGTGCTCACTCATAGAACATTCAAATTCTGCTTTTCTGAACTTCCTGAAAAATTTTTCCAATGTTCTTGTTCCACAGTTGGGCAAATCTGCACATGCAGATTCTGTGGATGATGGGGGGGAGGGCAGCTGTCTGTAAATATTTTAACAACATTTGGTAGAATCTGCCTCCTTTTTTGTCTCAATTTTCTGAGTCACTTGGTTCATATTTCACAGTTAACTAGGAAAGAAAATGATGATATTGAGTACCTAATGTTTACATGGTATCATGTGAACCCATATATGAAGATTGTTATCATATTTTCTACCCTTATAGAATATACAGTCTTTTACAGAAATAAAAGACTCAGATATCTCCAATGCCGGATAAAATAATAAGCTTAGGGGCATGAGAGAATCAACTGAAGGCAATTTAAAGTAGAAATACTTCATAGAGGGAGTAGCAGTTACGATGATTGCTGAGAGGTAAGGTCTGTCTATAGAGCAGACATGAGAAAGTCTTCCAGGTAGGTGAAGGGGCAAAGCCCTAGGGACAAGAACATTACAAGAAACAGGCTAGAAGTCAGCGTTAGTTGGAAGACACATCGGAATTAAAGCACTTCTGCTAGAAAAGCAGAGGGACTACTACACCACTGAGATCTGTGCACTCACCTCCCAGTACAGACACTGACGTGGTGGTGGTCAGTGGGGAGCCATCATCAGCAGGGGAACTGACTGAACAGGGAAGTCATTTTGGAAAGTTAGTCTGAAATAAGCATGTAGAGTACATTAGAGAAAAGAGAACAAATACTACCGAGAGGACCATTTAGAAGTTTACAGAGGAAACAAGGCATTGTAGTAGGTGTGGAAGCAGAAAGGCTTTTTATAGGTATCACTGCAGAGATCAAATCACAGGATGAGAATGAGGAGGTGCAGAGAGGAAGAGGATGGCAGAGGTCTCTGAGGGATCTATTGATGTTAGGATACAGAAGGGCAGCTTATTTTGTTTGTATTACATTATTATGTTGACTTATACATTCTTTCTCTCTCCCTTTTTTATGATTTTATATAGATTGTTGTTCTCTTGTCCTCTTCCTCTCTTCTTCTGTGCCTTTGCCCATTGGAAGCATCTGCCATCTTATTCTGTTTGTCTAGGGGCATCATGGTTCAAAGCCCTACTAACAAACAGAACAGACACTGTGCAAGTACCAGAGGACAGGAAAGTTCGGTTGTTCTTCTACAAGGGGAAGATGACTCCCTGGAGACTTCTAGCCATGTAAATACAGGTGACCAAAACATGAAACCATAATTACCACCAACTACTTCCAAATGTAGAGAAAAAGACACCAAGAGACAGCTCCTGGGCCTGAGAGAAAGAAAACGGAAAACTGGAGAGAACAATGTGGTGTCACCATGGAAAATCTTCTTCACCAAGGGAATTCAAAATGGTTTGAAAAGATAGGAGTGTATTAAAGGAGGAGGTGTTGGTAGGGAGAAGGACTTACGAGGGGTTCCACACCAATCATGAGTTTCCTGTTCTTACATTTTACTTCTTCACTCTTGTTCCTATCATATCCCAGTCATATCCAATATACCTGTGATGGATTTATCAGGAAAGATGGCCTAATGGTATAAAATAATGTAAAGCGTCATCTTATTCCTATAATATGCCTCTTTCTCTAGGTATTTTTGCATGTCTCAATTCTGTAAGACAAAAGTGTACAATTGTGATTTTTTTTTTTGCCTAGAAAGTGTCAATAGGTTCCTGACAGTTACAGAGATAGAATGTGAGTCAAATATTCCCAACAGTTGATTTCTGTGCCAGAAAAGTGGATTCTACCTGAGAAGTAGGTTGATGTGGCATCATTTATAAAGTATATAAAAATTTGCCACTAAAAATTGCATATTTGTTTTAAATTTTAAGGTGTCCCATGTTATGCTATTGTGAGAGTAATTCTTCCAATCTAGAGACCAAGATTTTTAGTGCATTCCTTACTTACTGATTTTGAGATATTTGCAGGTCATTTTGAATACCCTATGAAGCAAAATGTATAAAAATAACCATGAACTATAAAATTTATATAAATGAAAGCATTTATACAACGAATACTACAAATTCCTTAATTTCCTGTGGCACTAAATCCCAGAGGAGGCAACATTTTGGAGAAGGCTGTTAGAAATGGTTGTTCCAGAGAATTCCCAAGGCAGCCATATCTTCTCATGACCTGGCCACTATTTATCAGCAGGACAAACTCTATTCAGAGGCAGGCAAAGCAATTTTCACTTATCAAGAAACTAAGACAGAAAATTGATAGAAAATATAAACAAAGGTCATAGCCAGGTTCCATCAGACATGAAGCTATTATTGTTTGGAGACCTCTTTTACAAAAAAGAATACAAAATCACAAATGTATAATTTGATACTAAATGAACATTTATTTAGAATGAGGAAAAGAATTACAAAAATTATAATTTTAAAAGGCTAAGAGAAAGCACAAATATACACATTATAGAAATAAACAACATAATAAATATTTAATAAATTCCTGATACAATCTAGAGATTTTTTTCCCTGTTTGGCTATGAACTCTTCTCACATGACCATAATTTTGTAATAATATTTTCTGTAGAGAAAGCATAATGATAACTCAGCCTCTTCTCTAACAGAGTTGATTGAAATGTGTTTTTATTATTGATAATTGAGATGTATAAAACATGGCTCATCACATTTGATACATTCACTTTTTGTAATGTTGCTCTGGGTTGGCACCCTCATACCAAGAATTCTAATAAATTCCATTATCTCTTAAAATATGATGTGCATAATACATTTGTAATTGTGTGTATTCATTATTAAGTGTACTGCTGACAGGAGAGAACTTCTGTTTAGATTTGATGTCAAGGAGAAAAGAATCCTCTGCTTAAAATTCTACACATGTGCTCCTTGAAAAAGTTTACTCCAGGCTACTTCTGGCTTTATAGACTTCAAACTCAATGTCTCCCTGCCTGTCCACATACATCCTGTGAAAGGACCTGCTCACGTTAGATATGACCTCTAGTCCTGCACCTTCCTGAAATGACACCAGGTTGATAGAGGGCAGACAGATGTGAAGAGTAGGAACCCAAGGTTAAGGGAATAATTCTATGAACTGGGCCCATGGCACTGATCCCAACATAATTTCTTTTCTTTTTTTATTTTTATTTTTTTTATTTTTATGTGGTGCTGAGAATCAAACCCAGTGCCTCACACATGCTAGGTGAGCAGCCACATCCCCAGCCCCATAATTTATTTTCTAAAAAACAATTTACCTGCACCCTTGCCTGACTTAAGTCAACAGGGTAAGTCACATTTCTGTTTAAACAATCTTTTACCTGTAAGAGAAATACAGCCCAAAATGCTGGTAAGAAGAATGCAATTTACCCTGATGGGGGATGTTTTGTGACCCAGAAACAGACCAGTTCCCAAAATTCAGGGGAAAAGAATAATAACCCCTACCTATAAAATCTGTAATAACAGTTTCCAATTAGAATCTATCAACATAGGCCAAAGTGACCCAGAGTTGTCATGTACAGTGGGGACTTAAAAAATTAATGTCATCCTGCTGTCAGTCAAAAGCAAAGAAGTGTACCTGGACAGGACTCCCTTGAAACTTTCCTCAATAAAACTGGAGGATAGGAGGAGCACACCGTCTTCTCCTTTCTGAGAGGACTTACTCTCTCCCTTGAAAGTGTCCCCTTCAAGCTTGATCAAGGATCCTGGTGTGAGGTCAAGCAGAGATAAGGAAAAGGAAGTTTAGCCAGGAAAACGGAATGACAGAATTGGAATCCTAAAGGAAATGTAAGGAGCATCAGAGATAAGAGATAGGAATAGGATCCCTGGGTGACACCACAAAAATGGTCATTGTTTCTCTGTTGGACTCTGGTTTTCTAACACCTGGATATTTTACAAACTTGCTTAAAAGGAGATAGTCAACATAAGTACTATCCACTCCAGGGGCATGAAAGGGAAGTCAGGCAGGTGTGTTAGTCCAAGTTGTTAAACAATGACATAAGCCTCTGATTACTCTGGTTTGACGGGCACTCTAGTATTTTAAATATTTTAACTAGAATTCCAAATTATTTTCAAAGAAAATACTGTCAATAATAACCCACTGAAGAGAGGTAAAAAGCTTGGCTGTGCCATTAGGGTTTGAATATTGCCAGAGGGGGTGGAAACAATAATATGATAAAGAAAGAAAGAAAGAAAGAAAGAAAGAAAGAAAGAAAGAAAGAAAGAAAGAAAGAAAGAAAGAAAGAAAGAAAGAAAGAAAGAAAGAAACTCTCACAGTTGTAGAAAAACTATTAATGAACCTTTATTTTTGTTTCCTCACATCTCTTGGAAAGAGTAGTAATGGAGATTAAATTAGAGGTATGACACTTTGAGGGGTAATCTGCTATTCTCCTTGAATCCTCTCTTTTTTGATGAGGTATATATACACAAAAAAAGTTTTACTCAGCCGTAAAAAAAGAATGAAATACTGGTATTTGCTGCTAAATGGATGGAAATGGAGAAAATCACGCTAAGTAAAACAAGCCAGACTCAGAAAATCAAGGGTTGAATGTCTCCTCTCATATGTGGAAACTAGAACAAAAAAAGGGAAAGAATGCTATCAGGGAGGGCAACAGAGATCATAAAAATACAGGGAAGATCGGTAGAATAGAAGAAGAAGAATGAGAGTAAGAGAGAAAAAAAGAAAAGGGGGAAGAAAACTGGAATGAATTGAACAAAATCACATTATATTCATATATAAAGGTACCAAAGGGATATCATCTTTATGTATATGTAGAAGAAGTTTAGTAGAGGAGGGAGAAGGGGATGAAAAGGAAGGGGATGGGAATTGAAATCAAATTCCCTGCATGTATGATTTTGTAAGTAAAGTTGTTTTGTTTTGTTTTGTTTTAACTCACCAAAACAAGCTACAAAATGCACAGAGCTCGGGCAGGAGACTGAACTATACATTCCAAAATTGTTGCTTAGAGGGTGAGCCTAAGTCCCCTGCATTAGAATTCCCCCATGTGTCTGTTTACAATGCAGAATCACCAGCTCACAAAGAGGAATAAGAAACTGGACTTTGCGTGTGGGTCCCACAATTCTGTTTGATTGGCAAGCATCTATGGGATTCTTATGTTCATTGTGCCAACTCCTGAAAATGACAGAAGTATCCATAAAAGTACAGAAGTGTCTTAAAGCCAAGGTCCATAGGTACCCCCCAAACAACTTGAGAAATCACTGCAAGGCTCAAGTCCATTGATGCTGAGAATGTCAACAGAGAAAGCCCACACCTTTGAATCATTCTTTCCTTCCCACTAAGCCTTACTTCCTAAACATTCATTCCTTACTCTAATACTAGTTCAGTTTTGCAGCTTCCCACCACTGCTCCTTTGCCTTTTCTTACCTCTTTTTTATCTGATGCCACCTAATTCTTGGTGTTTCCGTGGCCCTCTTGTCCATTCTGGACTCTCAGGACTGAATGAGATCTTAAATCCAGCCAATGTTTTAAATTCCTCTGCAATATTCCTGAAATGTTAACATATGACTTTGGCTTGATGGCCTCTATTGAAAGGGAACTTTGAGGCTTCTTGTGCCATTTTTAGACACTACCAATACCAATCATTAGAACCATTTTCTCCATCACAAATCAAAATGTCTCTATAAAATTAGTACCATAGGTCATGGTTCTGCCTTCTGGAAATATATTTGTGGCAACTGTGTTCCCTTTCCATGTGACAGGTTTAGCTATGTTCTAACTGATGAATGTTTAGATTATTTAGCTTTAAATTGTTTGTGAGGTATCTGAAATGAAGGTATTCTATAATGTGAATTAGGAATTAACAGTCTCAATTACAATTCTGGTGCAATACCTTCATAGCCACACAGTCAATTGATATAATCTGCAAAGTTTTACTCAGAAAAAATAATGTGGTTCTAAAATTAATTTACCAATTTCCTTTGAAAACTTTTGTTTTATTTATTTATATTTATTTTTTCTATAGAGGTTCTCAAGCCAAGGTGGTTCTCCCTCACCCTACCTGCAAGGAATTTTTGGCAGTGTCTAGAGACATTAATGGTTGTCATGCTCAGAAGAAGAGTGCTACTGCCATTTAGTGGAGGGATGCCAAAGATATTGCTCAATGTCCTACTGTCATCAGAGCATCTCCCTCCCACCCTTAACCCCCTCAGCAAAGGATTATCCAAACTAAATATCAAGTGTTGAGATTAAAAATGATCTTTAAGAAGTTTTCAATAAATCAACACAGAAAAAAAAACTGTATACAATGATTACTTACCACTCAATATCTTTTGGAACTGCGTTCTAAACAGCTAAAATTTTTATGCCACCTTTCACCTTGAATATTGCTTTTATATTTTAAAAAGTTAGGGCTGATGTTTAAAATGATATTAGTCACTTAGAAACTTATCTTGGATGTAAAAGAAAAATGTTGCCTATTTGAACATCCTCTAAAAATACTTTTTTTTCTATATAAGTCTCCATATAAAATCTATATAAAAATCTGTATAAAAATATAAAATATATAGAGATATATAAAATCTGGCCTCCACTTGTAAGATATCATAAGTGTCAGCAGATAAAAGCCTTCCTTTGAGGTAATGTATTAAAAATCAGCCTTTTAGGGATAAAATAAAATGGAGACCAATAAATAGAGCAGAGGAAGGGGATCAGTAGGGAGGGAGGAGGGAATGGCATAAGGAAGTACTGGGAAACAAAATCCACCAATTATACTATGTACATCCTGCATATATACATATATATGTATATATGTATTATATGTAATTATAATATAATAATAACAGTAGAAGGAAATCAGTGGAGTAGAGCAAGGAGATGAGAGAAAAAAGAGAATAATTACTAATTTCTAACATGTACTAATCCCTGAGGAAGCCCAGCTATTGGCCTAAATAGACAAAAATAGTAAGTCAGCTCTTATAAATACATGCTTAAAGAGCTAAAAGAAACAATATCTAAAGAGGTAAAGGAAACATTAGATAAATGTTATAACAATTATAAGATAAAAAGAAAGAAATATAATTCACTGACTTTTAAGGAATCAAATAGAAATCCCAGAATGAAAAAGTAAAATAACTGAAATAAAAATGTACTAGTGAAGACTATTAGCATATTTGAAGTGTAAGAAGAAAAAATCAAACTTGAAGACAGGTCAATTGAGAATCTTAGTCAAAGGTGTAGAAAAAAATTAAGAAAAAGGAACAGATACTCAGAGACTTGTGGGGATATATATACAAATGAGAGTCCCGAAAAACAAGAGAAAGAGAGAACAAGCAGAAAGAATATTCAAAGAAATAATGGCATAAGGGCTATGGTTATAGCTCATTGGTAGAGCACTTGCCTAGCATGTGTGAGATACTAGGTTTGAGCCTCAGAACTACACAACTTTCTTCACTTGATGAACAAAAATAATATTTAAGTCTAAGAAGTTCAACAAACTCAAGTAGAATAAATTTAAATATATTCATTCCTAGATACATCAATTCAATTTTTGAAAGCCAAGGACAGTGAGAAAAATCTTAAATTCATATGCAAGGAAATATGCAAGGAAACTTCAATGACATAAATACCTGATTTCCTATCTTAACCATGGAGTAAAGAAGACAGTGAAATTACATAGTCAAAGTGCTGTAACCCAAAACTCTGTCAAGCAAAACTATCCTTCAAAAATGAAGGAATTAAGACATTTTTGAGTAATTCAAAACAGAGATAATTTGTTGCTATCAGTCCTGGTCTGCAACAACTAATGTAGCAAATACTATAAGCTTAAAAAAAAGGATACTGGAGAGAAACTCATACATAAATGAATAAAAAATAACATATAAAAAGGTAATTGTGTAACTACAAATAAAGAGAAAATAAATGAAGTTTTTTACTATTTTATTCTCTGACCTTTGAGACAGAATAAAAGACAATTGCATGAAGCAATAATTACAAGACTCTATTGATGTTTATAATGTATAAAGATGTAATGTATAAAAAGTGTAATGAATAAAAATTACAATAATAGCACAAAAGAAGGAAATTTAGATATATGGGAAGAAAGTTTCTATGTACAATTAAAATTAAGTCTGTATTAATTTGAACCAAATCATTAGAAGTTAACATTAGGGCCACCACAAAGACAATAACTCCAGAAGTATAATTAAAGAAACAACATGGGAATTAAAATGATATACTAGGAAATAATAAACCCAGGGAATAAAAAGGATAAAGAAAAAAAAACCAGCATATAGAAAGCGAAGAGAAAATTGGTATGCATAAATCTTATCAGTAGATGCTTTAAATACAAATGGGTAAGC
Organism: Ictidomys tridecemlineatus; assembly: GCF_052094955.1. Taxonomy (NCBI): domain Eukaryota; kingdom Metazoa; phylum Chordata; class Mammalia; order Rodentia; family Sciuridae; genus Ictidomys; species Ictidomys tridecemlineatus. The sequence continues at coordinate 147,716,802 of NC_135483.1, read as the reverse complement.
ACTCTAATAAAAAGTAAACATTACAAAATGAATTAAAATCTTATTCAATTGTATGTTGTCTATAAGATAAGTATTTTAAGACATACACATAGATAAAAAGAAAAAAGATAGAAGATATAATAACCATGCAAAGTAACATTGCTCTCACACAAAATAGACTTTAAGACAAAATTGTCAACTGTGGACAAAAATTAAGTTTTATTATAATAAAAAAGTCAACTTGTTAGGAAGATATAATTATAACCAAATAGGCACCTAACAACAAAGCTTCAAAACAAATCAATCAAAACCTGTTAGAATTGAAAAGAGAAAATAGATAATTCAACAGTAATATGAGATTTCAATAGTAAGTCTAACATTACATTCTTATAATAGAAGGAACAAGGAAATAGAGGACACTATAAAACAAGTAAACCTAACAGACAACTATGGAACACTCCACCCCACATCAGCAGAATACATTCTTCTCAAGCACACATGGTCCATTCTCCAAGACAGACCATTGTAAGACCATAAAACAAGTCTTAATCAATTTAAGATGTCTGAAATCTTTCAAAGGATGTTCTCTAATCACTGTGGAATAAATTAATAGAAATCAGTAACCAAATCAGTAACTCACAAATATTTAGAAATTAAATAACCATTCCTAAATAATTCTCAGTTAGAATAAATCATGAGGAAAATTAGAAAATACTTAGTGATAAACAATAAGAAAAACACAACATGCCAAAACTTACGTGATGAAGCTAAAGCAGTGCTTCGTTGAAAATTTATAGCTATAAATGCCTGTATTAAAAAAGAAACAGTATGTAAACCACAAGTATGTATGTACATTAAGTGGTGATCTTGTATTTGTAGTTGTACAAGGATTTACACATCATATTTAGCTCTGTGGATAAAACTCCCTTCCTCTTATTTTATTAACCCTTTTTCATTTGAGAGAGCACCAGCAGTCATGTTTAGCCTTATTAAGTCTTGTTCTGGTTAAGTATACTTTCATCAGGTCAGTTTCTCTGTAATGAATGTAGGTGATCTTGCAGCTTATTCAGTATATGCTAGCTTGGCTGACCAAACGTAAAGGAAGAAAATGCAATTATTAGGGTTCTCCATCTCTTCATTGCCAAAACTGACGCATATATAATGTTGCATTTAGCTGTTGTATATTTAAGATTACTCCTATGTGAAAGATCACTTTTTGTTTACTGATAGGCTCCTACTAACTTTCTGTTAGTTTTATTTAGAATTGAAATAAAAACAATTTATTTAAAATATGTACAGCTGTATATATTGTATAATTATTTCATTTGCAAATAATGAGACTCCACTCCTCTACCAGTTGTAGATAATTGACATTTTATTCCAAGTTCTCATGCTCTTTAATGGGGACTGTATCGTATCTATGAAATATATTTTATCCTTTTATTTTTATAGTCTAAGTTTTATAGCTCTCCTAATTTAATTTAAAATTAGAATACTTTCACCTGCTTAATACTAAATATTTCTTGAGCACTTATGTTGAAGTCATTTAAGGTTATGGCTGATTCAAAATCCATTTTATTCCTATATTGTTCACACTCACTCTGTACATTGCAGTAGAAAAATGTGTAATAAAAATATTCACATACAATTTTTTTTGTACTAGGGATCAAACCTAGGGCCACCTCCTTACCAGTGAGCCACATCCTTAGCCTGTTTTTCTTTCTTCTCTCTCTCTCTCTCTCTCTCTCTCTCTCTCTCTCTCTCTCTCTCTCTCTCTCTCTCTCTCTCTTTATTTTCCTCTGAGTCAGGGTATCACCAAGTTGCTTAAGCCCTTACTAAGTTGCTGAGGCTGGCTTTGAAATTGTGATCCTCCTAAATTGTGATCCTCCTGCCTCAGCCTCCTGAGTCACTAGGATTGCAGGTATGTGCCACTGCACCCAGTTATAAAGAACTATTTTTATGTTCTTATTCTGAGGCATTTTTGACTTGTTTATTTTTGTTTTACCGGGAAAAGAAATGATAAAGTTACAGTAAGACCAACAGGTTTATTGTCAGTGCTTAGGGTCATATAAGCTTTGATGGCCAACATATTTATATGACCAAATGAATTTACTTGAGTATTAAGTTTGGAGACGCTATTCTTTTTTTCTTATTTACATGAAACTGCCAATAACATGAATACCAACAACAATCATAAAGAGACACAGCAGATTTTCAATTGTGCTTGTGTTACCTACAGAAGAAATGTGAACCAAATGTTTGTCTATAATCCCTGTGATTTGCGAGGCTCAGGCAGGAAGATCATGAGTTCAAAGCCAGCCTCAGCAACTTAGTGAGATCCTGTCTCAAAATAAAATACAATAAAGGGCTGGAGATGTGGCTTAGTGATTAAGTGCCTCTGAGTTCAGTTCCAGTAAAAACAAAAGCAAAAACAATAAAAGGCAATGTGGAATCAGACACATTCAGTCACTTTATGACTTGAGTATACAGATTTAGAATCCATTCTTGCATGTCACATTATTCATATTTAATCATTTTGCCAAAGGCTGAGTACTTCACTTTTTGTTGTAAATAATACTCTCTCCAGACCTACAGGGAGTTTCTGTGATGCCTTCACTTTTAGTCACAATAAACATTATGGAACTGCATCAATAGAAGAAAATAATAAGAAAAAAATCTCAAGTCAATAACCTAAATTTGTTTTTTTTAAATTTGTTTTAATTAGTTATACATGACACTAGAATGCACTTATATACTTTGATATATCATACATAGATGGGATATAATTTCTCATTTTTCTGAGTATACATATTGTAGAATCACATTGGTCATACAGTCACATACATACATAAAGTAATAATGTTTGTTAAGAATTGTAATACAAAAAATAGATAAATAAATAAATTACCTTAGATTAGGTAGAGGGAAGTGAAAGGAGGGGAAGGCAGGGGATGTGTGGATAAGAAAGCATAGTAGAATAACCTAAATTTGTATCTTAAGAAACTAGTGAAGCAGAGAAAATTAAACAAGCAGAGGAAAATACATAATAAAATCACAGTAAAAAAATAGATAATGGAAAAACAAGGAGAAAATCAACAAAATTGAAAGTTGTTTCTTTGAAAAGATCGACAAAATTGACAAATATTTAGACTTAATAAAACAGAGAAAATTCAAATTACTAACATCAGAAATGAAAGAAGCACCATTCCTATTGACTTTATATATAGAAAGGACAAAAATGGAAGATAATAAACAATTATATGCCAACATATTAGAAAATCCAGATGAAATGAATGAATTCCTAGAAATGCATAAACCATAGAAACAGACTCCAGAAAAAATGCTGATATACCTTTAACAAGTAAAGAAACTACATAAGTGTTTTGTTTTTTAATTCCCACAAAGAAGAGCCCTGGCCCAAATGGTTTTATTGCTGAATTCTACACAACATTTAAAGAAAAATTAAAATGAACCCTTTATGGCAAAGAAACTTGTGATCGGGTTCCTGATTAGAATCATGGAGTCCCACAGTGAAGTGGAGGAGTTGAAAATTAGGTCTGAATTCAAGAGGAAGTACAGTAAGTCCCCTTACTGCTACATCAGCAAGCCACCAAGGGCGACTGCTCTACCCACATGGTGGAGATGACTGAAGCACATCAGGATGGGAATACCCCAAAACCGTGCCCCCTATGCTCCCATCTAATAGAGGATTGGCTGTGACTAACAGACTCCTGTCTCCTCTCTGTGAAGACAATATTAGCCTCTGCCCCCAACTTACTCCAGTTACCTAAGTGTGGCTTGGCTTTCCCATTCACTCTCTCCCTTAAGCCAAAGAATACGACATTCCAAGGAGCTGGAAGTGGAGTCTATGATGATGTGAAACACTTTGCCTCTTGTGCACTGTGTCGTGAATAAATCGAGTTTTTACTTTAAAAAAAAAACACTTTATAACTCTTCCAAAAAAAGTGGAGGGAAGAGGAAATATTTTCTGACTGACTTAATTAGATGAATATAAAACTGACACCAAAACCAGCTAAAGAAAACTATATGGAATTGCTGCTCATGAATACAGATATAAAATTTCTAAACAAAATACAAGAAAGGTGAATCCAGCAACATCTAAAGAGGATTATACATTATGACCTGGTAAAATTCATCTCAAGAAGGTAAGTCTGGTGTAACATCCAATGTAACCTAATGTAATAAACCGCACTCATGGACAAAGGGACAAAATCCAGATGATCATTTCCATAGCAGCAGAAAAGTATTTGATAAGAATTAAAGGCCCAAATAAGTGGGAATACATTCTCATAGATAAGAAAAATTAATACTAAGATGTCACCACTTTATAAATATATCTACAGATTTAACACAATCCTCACCATCATTCCATTTGACAAGATGATCCTAACGTTTATATGGAAACTTAAAGGACCAAGGATAGCCCACATAGTCTTGAAAAAAAGAACAAAGATGGTCTGAGCCCGGTGAGGTGGCACATGCCTGTAATCCCAGGAGCTCGGGAGGCAGAAGAATCACGAGTTCAAAATCAGCCTCATCAAAAGGGAGGTGCTAAGCAAATCAGTGAGATCTTGTCTCTAAATAAAATACAAAAATGGGATGGGGATGTGGCTCAGAGGTCGAATGCCCCTTAGTTCAATCCACAGTCCACCCCCCACCCCCTCCCAGAAAAAATGGCCTAATTTCACTGCCGGATTTAAAAACTTACTACAAAGCCACAGTCATCAAACAATGTGGTACTGGAATAAGAATAGACCTATAGATCCATGAAACAAAATTGATCCAGAAACACACCCTTTCATTTTGGATAAAAAGTGCTAAGATAATTCAATGGAAAAAAACGGTTTTTAAACAAGTAGTGCTGGGACAAATAGATGTCCACGTGTAAGAAAAGTAAACACCTACCTTAGACTAGATACAAAAATTAACACAGAATAAATCAATCTAAATAGAAAAAAGTAAAATTATAAAATACTAGCTGGGCATGGTGGCACACGGCTGTAATCCCAGTGGCTGGGGAAGTTAAGGCAGGAGGATCTTGAGTTCAAAGGCAGCTGCAGCAAAAGAAAGGCACTAAGCAACTCAGTGAGACCCTGTCTCTAAATAAAATACAAAATAAGTTGGGGATTTGGCTCAGTTATCAAGTGCTCCTGAGTTCAATCCCCAGTCTCCCCCCAAAAAAAATAAAAGTTTATGTATGTGTATATATATATATATATATATGTGTGTGTGTGTGTGTGTGTGTGTGTGTGTGTGTGTGTGTAAATGCTTAGAGGAAAGTAGAAAAGTAAATCTTTGTGATCTTGAATTGGGTAATAAGGTTTTTAGATAAAATACCAAATGCTAAAGTAACAAAACAAAATAAATTAAACTTCATTAAAAGTAAAAAAAAAAAAAGTTTCAAAAAACAATATCAAGAAAGTAAAAAAGTAAAAAAAAAAAAAAGAACAACCCACCCATAGTCATAGTATGGGAAAAAAATTTATGAATAAATAAGTCTGACAAGAGACTTATAGCCACAAAATATAAAGAACTCTATAACTCAACAATAAAAGGACAAATACTACCAAATTATTTAAATAGATATTTCTCCAAAGATACAGAAATGACACTGATCACATGAAAAAGATGCTCAACATCATTAGTCCACCAGAGAAATGTGAAGAGAAACACAATGAGAAACACTACACACTCTATAGGATGGTGAAAATACAAAACAAAGAGAATACCAAGTATTAGTAAGGATGTGGAGAAATCAGAACCCTCACACATTACTATACACATTATACATGGTGCAGCTACTGTGCAGAAGAGTTTGGCAGTACTTCAAATAATAAATATCTAGCCATTCCATTCATTGGTATATTGAAAAAGTGTATACAAGGAATCATGTATTGGAATGTTCATAGCAGCATTATTAAAAATAGTCAAAAGATGGAAACAACCTAAATACTAACTGAAGAATGGCTAAACAAGCTGATGAATAAAGAAATTAAATGATCTGTATCTATAAGTAGGATATTAAGACACATGCTGTAATATAGATGAAACTTGAAATATCATGTTAAAAGAGAGAAACCAGGTGAAAATAATCACATATGACTTAATATATGATATTTCCCAAATATCCCTAGAAGCTAAGTGAATCCCTAGAAACAGGAAGTAAATTAGTGGTTACCAGGCCTTGAGGAAGGGATGTGGATAATGTATGTGGGAGTTCTTTAGGGGGATGATGAAGAATTCTGAAATTGGGTAATAATAATGATGGTTCCATACTTTGTGACTATCATGAATTTTGCACTTTAAAAGCACTAATTTTATGGCATGTGACATATTTCTCAATAAAATTGCTATTATAAAAATTGTTGTTTTTAGCTTCCAATCCATTCTTAGAACACAGGCATTTTCTCTCATACCTATACACAGGCACAACATTTCTGGGTATTTCAAACATATATTTCTGACTTTTCACTCAGTGATAGAAAACCAACTTCCTAGTACTATAAATCAGTACATCACTCCTATATAGATGTATAGATTCCTGAATTGTCATAAAATTTGAATATTTCCATTATTAAAATAGTATCATGCATATGGCTCAATCTTAGAAAGGTTCACTGTATCTTCCTAACTAGGAAGACAGTGACAAGTTGCATTGATTTTTATCAGGCCAAGGTAATTATTTTGAAATTTTAAGTATTTAGAATTTGTCAGCCAAAGACATTTCTTTATATCATTTAGCATGTGCTGCCATGCTATAAAAAGCTATAATATCTAAAAAAAAGGTGCAATTAAAATATTTACACTGCTATTCTTTTCCCCAACATAGCTCAGTCTGGAAGAGGTATTATCACTTCTGCAGAGCAGTAAATCCATCAATCTATGTAGGTCATGCTTATTTTGCTCTCCCACAAATTCCTTATCTATTTCACACAGGCCTCTTTTGGAAACCACTGGCATGAGAGAGCAATAGAAGTGTGAATTTTCTAACACCTTTTCCTGTCAATATTTTCCTTTAAATTCTCTCTTGTTCCATTTCAAGTTTGGAGCTCAAGCTATTTTCTAGTCAATAACTCTTTGTATCTTTTGACTGAACCAAGAAATAAGGAGACTCTAAGGAATATCAGAATTGTGATTGGTCGTTGCAATAAAATCAATTTTAGTCAGAAATATACCAGCTTGTTTCACATGACAAATGCACAAGTGTCAGAAGATTTGATTATCAATACTATGGTTAACATAGTACACAATGAACAAGACCAATTAGATTGTCAACTTCACATGAACAAATATTTAGTTTTTTTTTTCCATATGTATCATACAATCAGCATTGCACAACAGGACACGATTATTTAAGAGCTATTTTAATATTAACTCTAAGGAAATATTGTGAACTTTATCCCAATTATTTATTTATATGCCATAATGAATTTTAAGACTCATAGTTTGTAATATGAGTAGCAAAACCATATATTTATATAAGGCAAAACCTTATATTTTAGATTACTTTTCAGTAGTTTTTATATAAAAAGAATTTACATGATAATTATAAAAGTCATGTATTTAGGAAAACATCACTTACTGAAACTTTAAAAAGAAAATTAAAATAGTAAAATTATGATAAATTGAATATAAAATCAAGTACTTTATATACAAACATCAAAATATCTCTTTGGAAATGAAGAATATATTCATTGAAAATCCTGACCACCTCCATATTTTAAATTGAAAACCTACACTCCTCTTATTCATAAAGTAAGACTGAGTGTTTTCATCTGCAGAGAAAAATTTTCTATTCATTCTTTCCAGATACTTAAAAAACAAACAAACAAAAAAAGTCAGTTGACTGCCAAAAGAGAGATTTAAGCTGACATTACAGTTTTAATGTTGAACAACTATGTGCTAATGCATCAGGAAGGTATACCAGGACATTTGTAATATCTTGGGTTTTGTTTTTTTTTTAGCCCATGCTAAGTGCCCTTGGGTCAGTTAAGGGTAAGGAATGTCAACTGGAACTCTGCCTAATAAAAAAACAAAACAAATACAATAGTGAACTCAACAGAAAGAGAAATACTACAATAAATGAAAGTCAAAATTAAAACTGAAATTCACAGCCTAATGTTATAAAAGCAAATATCTCCCCCACATGTGTTATTTTTGGCTCGCAAAGTGTTGTTTATTATTTTGTTTATAATTTTTATTTTTTCTAATGTTAAAAAATAAAATATTTCACACAAAATATTTGATATTGATATTTTCATACACACACACACACACACACACACACACACATACACACACAAGCAAACCCCGGCCCATTTTTTATACCTGGTTAAAATTAGTAGAAATGAGGAAAGTATATTTTTTTTTCAAATGGTCATGCCAAAAAATCCCATTTCATCTGTCATTTCTAATATTCTTTGTGCTTTTTATTTTTCTGCTTTGCTGATATATATTAACCTCCCTCTAAAAATTGAAGTTTAAGATTCTGGCCCTTTGGTGAGGCAGGTCATCAGCTGGAAGCGTAATGTGAAACATAGCTGCTCACTTTATGGCAACCAGGTAACAGAGGAAGGATGGTGAGAAAGGGGTTAGGGACAAGGAACAGATCCCAAGGATATACACCCAAGTCAACTCTTTCAAGTAGATGCCATCTCCAACAGTTTCCACCATCTCCAACAGTTTCCACCATTCCCATTAGTCCATTTAGCCATGAATCTATCAATGGATATTCCACTGATGAAGTTAAAGCCTTCATGATCCAATCAATTCCAAAATTTCCCAACTCTGAACATTTCTATACTGGGGATCAAGCCCTCAACACATGAGTCCCTTTATTATTTATTCTTCTGGTTACATTTCTCGGCACAAATCGCAATTTACCCCTCTCTATCTACAGCCTGGTTTCTGAAACTCAGTACATTACAGAATACTTTTCCTGGTTTGAGTCCATTTATACAACATTCATTCATTATCTCAGAATTAAGGAGGTTGGGAATTCCAAGATCCGGTAGCCAAGAGATTCAGGTAGAATGAGGGTTCTCCTCCCAGTTTGTAGATTGTTGCTTTCAGGTTCATATGAGGAGGAGGATTATCTCCTCACATGGTGGAGAGAGCAAACAAGTTATGGTAAAGAGAACACCGACAGAAACTTGAATATATACAGGAAAGCTCATATGAAGACAGATACACATCGAAGTGACACAGTTACAAGCCAAGTGAGGCTAACAATAAGAGGAGCTACAAGAAATGAGGAAGAAGCAAAGAATGGCTCTTCTCCAGAGCTTTCAGAGAAGCCATGGCCCTGATGACACTGTTGTGGACCTCTCAACTTCATAACTATGAGAAAATAACATTTTGTTTTTAAAAATCACAGTTTGGGCTGGGGATGTGGCTCAAGCGGTAGCGCACTCGCCTAGCATACGTGCGGCCCGGGTTCGATCCTTAGCACCACATACAAAGATGTTGTGTCCGCTGAAAACTAAAAACTAAATATTAAAAAATTTCTCTCTCTCTCTCTCTCTCTCTCTCTCTCTCTCTCTCTCTCTCTCTCTCTCTTTCTTAAAAAAAGTCATAGTTTGAGGAAATTTGTTACAAAATTCCTAGGAAACCACTATAAGAAGTGATTTTAACTTTTTCTCCTTATTTGTGTGGTTTTTGTTCTATTCTATAAATTAGACTTGTTATATTTGTAATGGGAAAAATGTTATAAAAACATATTCTGACCTAATAATCAAATACCCAATGACTAACAATTATACCATTTAGAACTGAAAAGTTAAATCCATACACTTGAAAGAGGAAGGAAAAAACAAAACTATGCTCAGACTCTAAAATGCTAATGAGTATCTGAAGCCTCAATACTTTTGGTATTTATTTTCCACATTTATGAGATTTGGGAATAAACAAAGAAATTTCTCTCTTCTAAGGATGATCAAATATCACTAGGATATATTAATAAAAAGATCAAAGTAAACCAAGCAGCTTGGTAAAAGCAATAAACCACTTCTGGAAGAGTAATCATGTTTGCTTCATATAATATTGATTTGGTTTTAGTAAATAGAGATATTTCACAGGTAGGCATTGAGAGAATTCAATATGGAACAAATAAGACAAAATGTACTTGGGTACAAGATAGAAACAATCAAAATAATAAAACCTTGGAGTTGCAAGATTTAGACTTCATCTAGTCTATCTTCAAATAATTCAGGAATCCTTTGAACAACATTCCTGACAGGTGATAATTCACTTAAGGGAATGAAATTTTCCAAGCACCCATTATTTGCCAAGGATGCATGATTATATCATACAGCAACCATCTCCAAAAATAGCTTATTTCTTCAGAAAGCCTCCTATTCTTCTCTGTTTTTCTGTAATTTTATTCTTAGAAAATTCTTAGGCTGAGAAAAAAAAAATCTTCTCTTTGAAGCAATAAACTTACGCTTACTCACCTTCCCTAACTTTTTCTTTCTTCCTTCCATTTACATTTCATCACTAACATGGTTCATAACTTGAAATTTTAGATTTTAAGAATTTTGGAGGGGAAAAATCAAGCACTTACCAACTTCTGCCTAATGACAAACTTCTCCGTGGAGCATTCTTGTCCCTAATGCTATCCCCTCTGCTCTTGAATGCCTTCACTGAAAAAGAACAACTCTGGAACTCAGCTCTTTCTGAGTTGTTCTAGTATTTTCTGCAGATCACAGTGAATGCTTCCATATCAGAGTTATTTAGGCCTGAAAATCTCCATCACCTCTCCCCTTTAATCCTTACTAGGAAAAATATTCCTGGATACCTTTCCTGGTTTGAGTCCCTTTATTATTTATTCTTCTGGTTACATTTCTCTGCACAAATCACAATTTATCCTTCTCTCTCTATCTACAGCCTGGTTTCTGAAACTCAGTACATTACAGATGTGCTAGGGCCACTCAGATCAGCACTAATCTGACCATTATGGTGAAAATCACATAAGCTTACTCAGAGGCAATATCATGCTTCCTGTTGACGGGTCAATTAAAATTCCTGGCATAGGTTTCAGTAGAATCTCTTTACATTCTTGAGGTATTTTTTTTTTCCTTCTTACAAACAGATAGTTGCTTTTGTTTTTAACTAAAAAGAAGAACTTTATATTTAATCCTCTATGACTTTTTGCCATTCAGTTAGGTCTTGCTTATTTTACTAGGTTTTCAAGACCTCTCTGAATCTTATCCCATTCAAATAATATCCCTTAGAGACTAGTACCATTCACAGACTTAGTAAGATCTTTCTGTCTTCTCTCAGCAGAAGACTTCAATACTCTATTAAGCTCTGGAGTCCCTCAGATATCGGCCACGATGATGGTGTCCATGGCAGTGAGGATGACAACATCTAATGTTTCACATCTCACTCCACCAAATGCTATTCTGGGGCTTTGCCTGTACTATCACATCTAACCCTCTTAAAACACCTATGAGATAGCCATTGTTGCCAGACTCAGATACAGATACAGCTACTAAGTGGTGGAGAAAGGGCTGATTATGAGCTGGTGTGGTAGAGCTGTGTTTCAGGTATGGCCATTCTGACTGCTTAATGCCCAGCATTACCAGTTGTGAAGCATTTTTAAAATATCCCCTGGTTGGGATCAGGATAACAACCCCAACTGAGTGCCCCTAGAGTCTATCTTCTTCATATTTCATTCTGGCCCATGGTGGAGGAAGCAAAGGCCATTTTAGATTTCAGTAGGCATTTTAGATATACATATTTGATGTGAAATTAAATTATTATAAAATATTTGCTGCCAAAATGTTTAAGAACACTAAAATATAAACAAAAATATAGCAAACAGCAGAATTTAACATGGATATCTCCTTCAATGTCACAAATATACCTATTTATTGGCACTGAATGTATTATTTAAAGGGATCAACCATAAGTATGTACAATATTGTGTATATGTAAGGCAAAGCTTTTTTTCCTCTGAGAGATGAGTCATTGCTTTTATTACATTCTTTTTTTGGCGGGGAGATACTGGAGATTGAACTCAAGGACACTCAACCACTGAGCCACGTCCCCAGTTCATTTTGTATTTTATTTAGAGACAGGATCTCACTGAGTTGCTTAGTACCTTGCTAAGTTGATGAGGCTGGCTTTGAACTTGAGATCCTCTTACCTTGACCTCTTGAGCCACTGGGATAACAGGTGTGTACCACCACACCAATTAGATTCTTAAGTGAACTACAAACATAAAGATTTAGCATCACATAGGTTCACCTCTCAAATATGTTCTATACCTAATTTTGTCCATCTTTTTCAAGAATATGGGGGAACAGAAAAAATTTCCTTTTGAAATCGGATGAACTGTGATTATGATTCTCAAACTCAGAAATTTGATATTGAGCAAATTGCTTGTTATTTCAGAGCTTCATTTTCACATTGATGAAACAGGGATGAAAATAATATCTACCTCAGATTATTGCAAGATGAAAGTGGACTAATAAATGTAAATTATTGGGATAATTTCTGGCACATAGTTGGTGCCTAATATACCATAACATATGCCACAAAATTAAGCATGGTGTATCAAAATTTTCAAATCTAAAGGATGAGAAAGGCATAGCTTCCTGGATGAATGGTACTTACTTTGGGAAAATTAATATTATTTATACTTTAAAACAAATATTTTATTGAATAGAAAAAAAATCATTTGTCTGAATATTTAAGACAAAATGTAGGACTTCAAAATTTATTCATGAGGAAGCCTTTTTCTATTGAGATACTTAAGAGGAAATATTTAAAAAGTACCAAACTGGGCAGTTTAATAATACTCTCAAAAAGGGAATTATGGGTGGGTATGTGGCTCAGTGGTGGAGTGAACCCATGCACAAAGCCTTGGGTTCCATCCCCAGCAGTCAAAAATAAATAAATAAATAAATAAAAGACAGGGCAGGGGCTAATAACTCCCTGTCTAACAAAAACAACAACTAAGAAGAAAAAGTTATAAATCTTGCTAATTTTAAACTTTATATGGCAGAAGTCGCTATGAGTCCCTCATATTTCTGTATATCTTGGGAGCAAAACATTGACAGGCTTTGTTCTGAATAATCTTTTTAAGGGTATTAATTTATCAATAGCCAATAGATATAAAGAAAAGAGAAATTTGTTTGCTACCCAGCATAATAAAGATAATGTCTCCATTAGGACAAATATTAAGTTGACTTTCTCACTATTGTAAAATATTTGAATTTCCTGAGCTTGAGGTTTCTCTTCTCTAATGAAGCCAGTGCATATGGAAGCTTCCTTGGCCCTTGTCATGGAGCCTTTTGGGGAACAGAGATTTGGAAACTCAATTTAAAAATCTTTCTGGCTGCTGTTATTGCTATGAGTAGTAAACTATCCATTTTCTCTGATCCAAAAACATCATGACTTCCACTAAAATTCATAAAACTATGGCAGGCTAAAATGTTAGCTAGGATAGAATCCCAGACCCTTCACAGTTGTTGACACATACACAATAAATCAGTTTGAAATGTAAATACCAAACCAGGAAAAATATTTGCACAATATGAAAGTCAATAGGCTAAACCTAATTACAAAAGAGCTTTCATGAATCAATAGGAAAAGATAAACATGTACTAAAAAAAGTCAATGAGCTAAACATATGAACATATAATTAACCCCTAAAATAAATAAACATGTAAAATATATGTGAAAAACATATGCAACTTTTAAGAATGAAAGCAAAATATATTTAACCACAGAAAATTTTAAGCTGGGAAAAATTGTTAAATACATTGAATTTAATATAGATATTGGGAAAGTTTCTCTGTCTTTACCAGCTGGTGAGAGTGTGAATTGTGAAACATTTTTGAAGCAAAATTTGTAATATATATCACGGTTCAAAAAAAATGCATATTCTTTAATACTATCATCCCATTTTAGAAATATATCCTACAAAAACAATTAAGCAAGATAATAGATAATGTCTCCATTAGGACAAATATTGGGTTCATTTTTCATACTAGAGGAAATAATATAAGTTTTCAATGACCAATAAATATTGAATTATTATATTAAAATTAAATATCACAGTATACTATTAAAATAATTTAAATATAAAACATTTTTATGCATCTTGAAGTAGAAAGAGGTGAAACATTACAGAAAAACTGATACAGCAGGGTCTTGATTAAAATAAAACAACTATTTGGTAGTAAAACTTCTCAAAAGGAATTTGAAGACTATAATAAAAAATCTTGTTCTTTTCACTAAAATACGAATTCACAGTAATTTTAGTTTTTCCCCCCATGTGTGATGTTTTTGTGACTATTTATAAACTTAAAGTTCTTCTTTATAATTTTTCAAGGCCTTTAGGCATCTATCTCTTTACTAAGTATTGAAAATTCATCTGTTAATAAATATTTCCATATATAGTGTCAGTCTCTTGCCTTAACAATCTACAATTTACCTTCTTTCACAGTTTCAAAATAAACAAGTCTTTACTGTTTTTCTGCTCCTTGGAGTTAAGAGTACAAGTGTGTACCCTACTGTGAGTAACAGCCCTTCCAATTTCTAAAGACCTTGCCAATTTCCTTTCCCTTTTCTTTCCATTTTATCTTCTCTTCTCTGACTGAAGCATATGGCATTCTCAACGTCCTTTACATGGCTTAATTGCTAGGCCCCGCTCCATCCAAGTCACCTGTTCTCGTATTTCCTAGAGCTTTGTGGTCAGTGCCTTTTTAACACTTCAGAGAGAACATTGCTCAAATTGACAAACACAAAGTAGAAAAGGCTGTAATTCCTACCATCTGTACATTTGATTTCTATGTATGCATCTGGGTTTTTGTTTTTCTTTTTAAAAGTAGTCATATCACTCTAATAATGTATACACACTTCTCACTTACTAAAACTTTGTTTTCATAAAAATACTGCAAAATTAGGTCTCCATCATTTTGTATTTTCTTAACTGATTTTTTTTTCTTTTTTTTTTTCAGTGCTAGAGACTGAACCCAGGGCGTTTTGCGTGCTAGGCAAGCACTCTACCACTGAGCTACACTCCCAACCCTACTGATTTTTTAAAAAATGTATTTGTATTTGTGAAATAAAATTTGTGTATTTGTATTTAAATTTATGGCTTCATGTTTTCATGCTTTATTTCATTTTATTAACTTTAGTCCCTCCAATCAGAACACAGTAATTTCTCTTCTAAGTTTGAGAAATCAGGATAAATTTTGTGCCCCTGTGACTGTGCACTTTGATATAGTTCTTATGCACTTAAATCTTCACAAAATGAAGTCAGGCGGTCCCTTAGAAAGTACATTATAATCTTAGGAGAATGCTAAATGAAAGGCACTGCAGATTTAGAACATATCATTTTAATAAGGAAAAGTTCCAAGTCTTTAGGACACACAAGCTCAGAGGCAGGAACTGTAGATGAATGAAATAGATTCATGTTGGTAAGGACTTGGACATCCAAAGGGGAAGACACTTCCCATTGCTACTCTAGGAAAATGTGCTAATAATCTGAGTTTTTATAGAACCCAGAAATCTGAATTTTTTATATGAAATCATTCACTCTCCAAATAAATTAATTAAAAACTGAACATATTATTTCTACAAATTAAATATATTCATAAATGTACCCCTTGAATGGCTAATTTATTTCCCACAAATGGAGAGACCCCTGTAGGAGAGGAAGTGAGAATCTTGCCATTCAATTCACTAATACTCATGTATGTCAGGACTTGCAGGTTCATGGTTTTGCATTTATTGGAAGCTCACATAATTCTAGATTCTTTATTGAAAATTAATTCAAAACGTACTTATTTATTTTGTATATTTTATAATGTTATCAACAAAAAATCAGCCTTATCGATTCACTAGTGTCTAACTAGAATCCAGAGTAATTTCAAAGAAAATCATATTCAGTGTTTCAAGTGTGAATAACTCTAAAAGTCTTAACAACAACAAAAAAATGTGTTAAATTTAATACTGAAAATGTTTGCTCGGTATCTCATTATCACCATGAGGGAAATTAAACTCATAAAATAAATTTTTCATAATTTGGAAATATTTTAGTGCTTTAGGATTTTTAATGAAATCTCACCTTTGTTAAATATAAGTAGCTAAACCACCACTGACACAATGTCAAAATTCCATGAACAGAATACACTCTTTCCTTTGACCTGTAGCAACAGTAAATTCTGTTCCATGCTGACAGCTGATTCTCACAAGATCCTGGCATGCCAAACATAATCCATGACAGCTGATTCTAACAAACAGCAATCATTGCAGATGAACAATTCTTTCTTTTTGGAAGAAGCAAGGGTGAATTATATATTTGATTTGACCACATATAGAGAGAAAATTTTATTAGATGCAAATCTGGAGTGACTAGAAAATGTTCACCTTGAAAATGGATGTATTACTTTGAAAATGCAGAAGAGCAATTTGATGACTTACATTTTCAATACCAGTGTTCAGGTTTTCCTCAAACTCTTTCTAGCAGACTTCCTTCAAACTAAAAGAAATCTGGCTAACATACTGGATCCCAGGTCAAAAGCCTGAGAGTCTTATCATAAACCTAGAGGAGACCCAGGAGCATGTTATGGAGCATTCTAGGTGATCAGGAAGCAAGGCATCTTCAAACTATACATTTTAGAGATATTTCCTAATCCCTAACAGTTATCTAGAGTTTGCCCATATCAAAACTGCATCTACTCTGCATTCTCCAACTCCTTGATTTGTATATTATGTATTGTTCATATCACTTTCATAAAACATATTTAAAGAAGACTGAACAAGACATAGTTTCAAATTTTTTTAGTAAGTGGGAGAGACTCTATAAGCCATATCTCAAATTCTCTTTATTCTTACCCCAGAAAGTAACTCCAAAGCAAGCTGCCCAAACTTCAATTTTTTGATATGAAATCATTCACATCAGTATTGAGAGATATGCAATGAAGGTTGTTGCTAATTTCCTGTGTAAGAACAACATGGTAGACAACCCATAATTCAGCTATGGCCAGTTCTGGAGTATAAAATGAGCCCAAGTTTTAGTCAGCCTCCATTGCCAGGTGGCATGTTGGCCAAGCACCCCCCAAAACAGCTCTAAAAATCCATGAACCAGTTTTGGCTGTTTCTGTAAGAGTTTGGCCCTATCCCACCAAACTACTTAAGTAAGTTCAGACTTCATGCACCTGTTTCTTCAGCTTAGGTTACTCTGGTGGATTAGTTGTGGTCAGTGTGGGCAGTGATTCTACTGTGGATTGAGGCCCCTTTGAAATCTTTCAAAGAAAATCTCAAGTACTGGGAATAAGCACATTTAAGTTATAAATGTTGGTTTACTTGATAGTAGGTAAAAAATAGGAATCAATTATGAGGATAAGGGTGAATGTAAGCACTGAGCACTGAAAATTTCTTTGACACGCATGTGACCCAGCCGTGACACTAACTAGCCATATTACCTTAGCAAGTACTTTAGCTTTGAGTACAATTCTTTACAGAAAGAAGGAAACAGATTCAGTAATAGCAAAATATTTTTCCTTTAATCTTTTGATTTTATTCAAATTAAATTGTGTTGCATTATATAATTAAAAAATCACAGTTATATATTTCACCTACAGAATTGTACATTTCATGATAATGTCATGACTTATGCTTTTTTTCCTTTACCCATCATACCTTGAAAGCACCCTTTTCATTCACAGGAATTTGGCAGAGACTGGTTAATGATTTCTCTCCTCCTGTGGGGCACCAACTAAACTGTATATTCCATCTTCCCTTGGAGTCATATGTGACCATGTGACTGAATTCTAAACCACAGAATGTGGGCAGCATGAACCATTTCTAAGCTAGGCCCTTAAAATCCTCCAACATGCCATCCTATCACTGTGTCTGTCCCTCACATGCCACCTAAACAGGGAAAACCCAAAGGTCTGGAAAAGAACTCAGCCACAAGATGTAGAAAACTAGGTCCCTGAATTTCTGCTTATAAAGAGATGCCAAGATTGCTTCCCAACATGGAACAATGAGGTTGAGCTACAGAATAAGAAATAAACTGTCATGAAAACCCCCTGGAATTCTGAGATGAATTGTAAAAGAACACTGAGCTAATATTTTACATAACACCTATATCAATTGTAACTATATATTATTTATTTATGATTGATTGATTGATATCTTTAAATAGTCTCGAAGCTCCTTAAAGGCTGGAACTATGTCAATTTTTGCTATAGAGCAAGTATCTACTCCTAGAAGAATGCCTGATAAGTAGCAGGTACTCAATAAATCCTCTTGAATGTATGAATAAAAAAAGCATGAACAGACAGGGATAAGTTAACAAATGCTTATTGAGTTGAAGCGTGGAAGGAAGGGAAGTAATTCCAGAGTAAATTTGCCAAAACTGCCTTTCATTCCTTATTTTGTCTTTCTTCCTCTGATTCAAAACATTTCATAATACCTGAAAGGAAATCTTGGGGAGTTTTATAAGTGCTTAAATAAATCCAAGTATGTCACGGCTACATAAGAAATGACCTATGGTGTTTTCTATTTGCGCATCATATCTATAACTTTTTCTTCCTTTACTGAGTGTGATTGTGTTGCTATGTGACATATTCCAGGAATCAACCAACATTACACCTGTATTGGCACCATTTGAATATATGCTAATTTTGCCTAATTTTTTTCTGATATCTCATATCTTTCTCCAAGCCAGACAGCTCCAGATGCCTGCCTAATACAACTTGCCTCTTTATATGTGCCCCTGTGTAGAGCAGATTAGATCAACAACCCCAACCCCTGCACAAAATGCTGAAAAGTAATCTCCCTTTGTCTTCTTTGACTGCAAAGCCAAATCAATGCCAGCAGGCGCCTTTACATGTTATTGCACTTGCTGTCAGTCAGTGCCAAAATAGACGGTCTTAACAGGATTAGGAGAAGCAGTGTGATGCTTAAAGTATGTGTGCTGCCAAGAAAAAAAGGGTGTATTGCAGCTATTGCCTGAGATACACATCCATAAAATGCAACAAGCAAGCTATATAGGTTAGTGTTTGATAAAATCCCAGGACATATATATCAAGTAAAATGTTAACAAGGAACAACCGTAGAACATAAGCACAACCCAAGCAGTCACAAAAAAGATGGAGGCGAATGCCTGTAATTCCAGCAGCTCAGGAGGCTGAGGCAGAAGGATGGCAAGTTCAAAGCCAGCCTCAGCAAAAGGGAGGCACAAAGCAACTCAGTGAGACTCTGTCTCTAAATAAAATACAAAATAGGGCTGGGGATGTGGTCCAATGGTCGAGTGACTCTAAGTTCAATCTGTAGTCCCCACCCCCTGAAAAAGAACGATGGAGGCTAAGACCAAGCTAAATCTCAGATCTGTACACCACATATTCATAGACATCCATAGAGGTCTCCACTTTAGTTAGAGTTTTCTTCACATAATTGTAAACTGCTCTAGGTTGCATCTGCTCCATGAACCATGTAAAGAAAAGTTGCATCATAAACAATTTTTTTTAACTTTTATCTGAACATATTAATATTTTTTATTTCTCCCAAGATATTTCTCCAGGAGACCCTGTTTTTTGTATGGTATGGTAGATTAAACAAGGTCACAGTTCCTTAGATAGCCTTCTTATTAAGAGGTGAAAGCTATTTATCCTCCTCTTAAGTCTAAGCTGGCCTGTGACTATTGGACTAATGATGCTATTTCAGTTCCAATCTATCCTTTAAAAAGATTGGCAGTTTCCACTTTGGTTTCTTGGAGACCGGGATCTCCAAGGGAGGAGTTTGACAGCCATGTTGGAGAGACACTCTGAAGAGGAGCTATGAGGGGACAGCCCCAGGCCAAGGTGAACCCAACCTTCCAGCTGTCAGCATGGAAATACCTCTTTTGAGTTAATCTATAGCGTTCCCTTCTGAATGGCCAAGATATCAAATGAATATCACCAAGGGACCCCTCTATTACACCTTATGGAGGAGAAAAATCACTGATCTAAGCCCTGATGGAATTCCTGCCATAAAAAAAAAATGTTATATACAATAAAAATGGTTTTTGTCTAAAGGTGCTAAGTTTGGGAGATATTCTTACATTCAGCAATATAATACATAACTGAAACACATGGACATCAAACACAAGAATTTGGTGGTGTGACCAAACAATAAAATAATTCCATCTGAAGAAGAGAGGGACAAATCCACACAAATACACACAGCAGGGAGGGGCCCCCTCGGTGCTGGCCCAGCGGAATCCTAACCCTCCAGCTCCCACTCCACCACCATTCCTTAGCGTCTGCTGACTGGCCTAGGGGATATTTTTTTCCAAAGGCCATAAAATTAAATTAGAATTCACTGCTTAACTGTAATGATTTCCCACTGTTTATGTGGGTTATCATTTACAACCAACTGGCATTTAATCAAACCACTATTTTTATTTCAGGACCAGAGGCCACAACATTGTGTATTTTCTCTACCTCCCTGTTGAGCAAAGCAGCTTCATCCAAGCTGTGAAGGGATATCAAATTGTTTATGAAAAATCAGCATGCAGTATTGTTTTCAAACATATTTATGATTTCACACCAACTTAGGAAGGATTTAGTTCATTGTGTTGATTGACACATAATTTTTTACATTTACATGTATAATAATGAAATCTCCTGAAGAAAAAGTAGGCATCAAAGGAACATAATCACATTCTAATATAAATTTACTTGTAAAATTAGTCCTGTCCCTAATTCTGATTCTACACTGAATAAGAAGTAAATAAATATGTACACTATTGTCTCACCCAAGCGAATATGTCTACTTGGCACAATTTGAATCTTCTCACATGCACGCTTTCATTCCTATCCTTCCCTTGGCCTACACTTTCCTCTCTCTCTTCTTTATTCTTCTTAAATCAAGACTCATTCTGTGTCCATAATGCCTGCCATAGGTTTGTCTTCCCTGAACATCTTCTTCTAATTCTGAGAAATATGGTTCTTCTTCTCCATGCAAACCCTTGTTTTAAACTATTCTATTCATTTATAATCACATTAGCCCTAATTTCTTCCTTTTGAAGCCTTTCCTGTTGTATCAAACTGCAGTCACCTCTTAATGCATACAGCTATGTATTTATTTCAGCCTTAAAGCTCTTATTTCAAATTAAATTAATGCTCTTATTTTGAATTAAATGCAATAAAATTATATGTCTTTCTTTCATAATAAATTGGAAGTTCTTTTAAGCAAGCACCTGGTTCTTTTACTTTCTCTAATACTAAGCATAGTGCCTTCTTTGCATGGAGTAGGTATTTATTTAGCAAATGGTGTCAAATCATGTAACAACTGTCAAAATATTAAAATAAACAGAGAGCTAAAGAGGATTTTCTCTCCTCTTTGATAAACAGTAATGACAGTACAAATGCAAATTTCATAATACAGTAGTTGGTTACTATGAAAATCACACATGCAATCCTTCACCTACCATACAGTCTTAACGGTGCCAATGCCAAGGAAAATGTCAAATCCTTACCATTGAATAACTGTTTTGTCAATGTTAGGTTTGCAGTATCTATTTGATTTGAATCATGGAATAAACAATTTCATCTAATAATTTATATCCTGATGAGGCCTATTAATATATTTAAAATAATTCATTGGCCTTAAACTCTCTGAAGTGTTCATAAAACCAGACTTTTGAAAATACATAAATCTTTATGGTGTTTTGGATAAACTACTAATTAAAAACAAATATATTAAGTTAGTAGGATATTTACATATATGAGTGATCTCAATTCAGGGAAATGTACATTTTATTTTATATGTGCTAGTAGTTGTCATGGTTGTGCCACAGCTGTTAGAAATTACAGGTTTTCAGTGGCAAGCATCAGCCATCACTGTAATTATTATTATTTTATCAAAAACAATCGCAGGGAGTATTTTAAGCTGACAAAAGCCTTCTAGGTCTTTGTTTATGCACTGCACCATACATTCTGCCCTCCATGCCAACTGAGTTAAAGTTCTCTGCCTCCTGATTTAAAACCTATTATTAGAGAAAGCAAAGGTTCTCATCTTTAACACAAAGTGAGATTGGTGTTCAGATACAGAGAACACCAGTCTCAGAACGTAAATAAAAAGAAAACACAACCTGAGTAGCTGTATTTAGTAGGCATTTGGCAACATTACCAGATAGGGGTTACAGTTTACCTAGCAATATCAAGTCCAAGGAGCTAGGCAGTGGGTAGATGCCAGGCTGGAATTGACAACCTCAGATACAAGACTGACAGCTCAAAGAGGTCAGCAGTCACGGCAGAAACTGCTCCCTCTGTGGCCCAGACACTTTACTTATGATTGCATAAGATTCTTATTGTGAAAAGTCCGTCATGGCTCAGAGGGACTTTTTTCTTCTTTAAATTCTCTGATGATCCTGTAGAAGTGTATTGGCAAAGACAGAAGGCTCGGTCATACAGCATCTAGGAGAAATGAGATAGGGCACAATTCCTGGCTAAAGAATAGTCACCAGGCTGTGGACCCATCAGCTGGGGATGGATTATTGGAGTTTATTTGAATCATGGAGTGGGGCACCTCCAGCAGGCCAGGCTGCAGCCCTGACCACCAGCAAGCATGTTAAACTGTGTATTACACAGTGATATTACACGTAGTGTTGGTTTCTAATTATGCCAAAGCACAGTCTGGTAGGAAGATGATAGGGTGTCATGTCTCAGGGAATTATTCAGGGATACAGAAGCCCCACAACTCCACAACTGCCCATTGAGTAAAAGGGTCAGGGAGAGTTTCTAAAGCTGTTAGTCTATTTTTGCAAAACAGAAAATTTCAAAGTTTCCTCTTAGTGGTATAAAGTCTCTCAAGAGCTAGTGCTCCTGGATAAGAGTGGCAGAATCCCTAAAAGATTGAGGTATTATATGTTTAATCTTATAATATGAAGTTGGATGCCATTATTTTGCCCAAAACTAATGAATAACAGAAAAAGCTACAGTCCTGGGTGGTCTCTTACAATGTGAAGCACATTATCCAAATCCATTTCCTTATAAGTTGGGTATTTTTTTTAGTAGTACTTAAAGTTTTAGTATTAAAATTTACAAATGTTCTTTAAACATGAGATTTTATTTGTGTATCTAACAGCACTACAGAATGAATCCATTCATTCAATATACTGAAATGCAACCATTTGCCAAAACTTAAACACTATTCGTTTCATTAGATTACATTAAAATACTACGTGCATCATTACATTTAAAACTTAAATTTGCTATTATTATTTTCTCCTTTTAACAGCTTCCCACTTAATGCCATTACCATACTCAAAATAGAAAATTCTATTTTAGGCTCAGTTGCTACATGAGCCAACCCTGGACCTACTTACAAATCACATACTTACCCTGAGGATGGAGAAGGATGGTTCTCAGGAACAACACATTTGAACTCCATTAATCTTAAAAAAATAGGGGGGAAATCCAGTTTGGGTCCCTGGTCTTTTCAATGCCCAAATTGAAAGGCTGTTCTAGAACATCATACTTGCATATTTAATTCAGTCAATTTTTCCTTTATATTTCCACAGTCCAGCAGTCATACCATTAATTTTCCCTTCAAATTAACCTGTAGACATTTCTCCAAATGATTCTGTTCTAAAAATAACAATTATTCTCCTTTTTTGTTTTTTAATTTAAAAAAAATTGTGAAAAGTTTTTGAAAATTAAAATTCACACATCATAAAAGTAGACAGGTATAGCATTCTCTGGGTTTCAGGAAAATATCTAACAAATAGGAAATACATTAAATTTTCTGAAAAGCACCTAAAAAGAGGAATGCAGGGGGCATCCGGCGGGGTTGGAGGGACAGGACACTGATAACTTTCACAAACTAAAATAGAAAAACATTTCCAGAAAAAAATAACATAACCTTTAAAGACACTGCAGTCAGCAATGAGGACTTAAACTGTGTATTACTCAATTTATATAAAGAAAGATGCAGCAAATATCCAAAGCGCCCGAAGATACAAAATGGTTATTGTTGGCAGTTTGATGAGATTCAAACTCTGTGGAGAGGAATTGCAAAACCAATTTGTTATATCAAGGTAAATCTGAAATAAGTGCTCAAATTTGCCCCAAGCACAAGGAACAAAAATCAGATCCTTTCTCCCTGTTGCACAGTCAGAGGACAGGCATGATGCTTCATTTCCTAGAGCCTCCCCACGCGTGGACAGATCCCACACGCACACTTCCTGCACAAAAGGCAACACACTCACATCATGGCTGCTTACTCAACTACATCAGAACCCTGTACACAAAGGAGTTGACAACACCACCATCCAACAGAGGAGGACAGGGGTGTGCCATTCAATCAACTAGGGAAGTTGTCATTGAGATGATGTTTTCTCTTTTCTCCACTAATTAATTCTATTTCTCTGCTGAAACTTTTTGAGAGTGCAAAAAAATATTTTGGGAGCAACTGAGATAATTTGGATTGCCTTGGCTGTTAAATGACTTTATGGAAACATTGCTAATTTCTTAGTTGTGACAAAATATTGTAAACATGTGCCTCTCTGTGTGTGTTTAGACTTCAGAATTATATGATGAAGTAATCAAAGATAAAATCTAGGAAAAAAAATAGGGAGCAAGAAATAATAAAAGGATAAAGCCAATGTAACAAATGTCATTTTTTTCTGAGGCTTTGTCAATTTTCAAAATAAGAATGCCAAGAAATAACAATATTTTATAAATAGAAAACTACGATAGATGTTTTGGACCTGAATTCTTATGAAAATAATTCATAGTCATAAATTAGCTCCTGATTATGTATTTTTAAAGAGTATATAAGTGAACTTAGCATGATTTCTGGCCTATACCTTTCTATTAACCTACTTTAGCTTTCAATTCAATGTATAAGTTTACTAGTATATTCATTTCAATCTCCACCACTTTAGCCATTCACACTACTCATAACCACAGAAAACTACTCTAAACCACACTTGAAGGTGGTATTTGCTGGAAGTCTGCAGAAAAAAAAAACTCAATATAGAAAGGTCAGTTGACAAAGCCACAGTCCCTGCTGCAAGTATATGAAAACTTGGTTGATTTTCATCACTTCTATTTTAGATTGACCTCTCTGTTGGCCATACTATAAGAGGATTAGGTTATATGGTGTGGTAATTCAGGCTTCAGTTTCAGAGGGACTAGAGTCCCTGGTGTATACCTTTATTAGCCATGGTGGCTCCAATCATTCATGTATGTTATCACCCACAACATCAGCATTAGTAGACATCCTGGTGACTCTTGGGGGCTTCAGTTGTGCTGTGTCTTCTCCCATTGTGATGCAACAGGTCTAGCTCTTCATGGTGATCATGATCAAGTAACCCTGCCAGAGCCAAATTGGTAACTCTTCTAATTTTTGCTAGCTTACCCAAGGGCAAAAATGACCATGTGATAATTAAGGCTTCCAGTTCATTAAAATATTTTCTGTAACTCCTGGTGGCAATACCCTTCCCC
The DNA here is from genome assembly GCF_052094955.1 of Ictidomys tridecemlineatus. Taxonomy (NCBI): domain Eukaryota; kingdom Metazoa; phylum Chordata; class Mammalia; order Rodentia; family Sciuridae; genus Ictidomys; species Ictidomys tridecemlineatus. The sequence continues at coordinate 147,691,345 of NC_135483.1, read as the reverse complement.
ATCACTAGGGCAAGAAACTTGAATTCTGCAAGTGGTTTACTGAGGGAGATAGTGATAGAGGTTAAGGATACCATCTATCCTTTGGTTCCTGCACCACATTCACCTGTTTTCAGGATATGGTTGCCTTGGTAAATGGCCACATGTCCTTTGGAGGAAGGATTGGGTGGGGTATGTATCATTGACACTGTTGTTGGCATTGTGATACTCTTCTTCCAGGGGCCCTTCCTTTGCTCCAATTAATGAACTGTGCCTTTAAGAACTTAGAAGCTGGTAGTGAATGACAGATTTTCATGACAGGGGCTGACATCAGCCTTCTGTTTGCCAGCTCTTGGTTTTTTAAATACAGCTCAAGCAAAATCCTAGTCGATAGCCCCTCTATTTTTTTCCACAGTAACCCAGTGCTCTATGAGTCCCTGACACAGGCCCCTGCAAGTCAGGGCATCCTCGTTGCCATTCTGGCCTCTTAGATTACCTTGCTGCTGCCAGGTAAGTTCTGTTACTTGATCCTCTGCTATTTTAGAATCTGTCCAGCCTACTGATACTAAGGAGCAGAGTCAAATGACAGTATTCTCTCTCAACACTGGCTTGATGTGAGGAGAGGACAACCTCAGTGAGTTTTTTAAAAATTCAAGGACTCACCAGTGCATTTCTCCATGCCTTAATGAAGGAAGTTGGGTGGCCCTCCTAAGGAGCACAGTGGACTTTAGAGTTCTCTGTTCTCACATGGTAAACCTAACCTAACATTTCTGCCCTGAGGCCTTCAGATCCCTTTCTTAACACTCTGCCACAGAAGTTTTAGCCTATCTGCCTCATTAACTGCAGGCCATTGTTGTGTGCAAGCTTCAAGGAGCCATTCTAGCAGCATATTAGGGACAACCCCAGATGTCCTTGCCAGGACATTAAGGTATTTCACAGGAGTGCTGCTGTCACACCAATGCACTCTTCCCTGCTCAGCCTTACATTCACCTCTCTTTAGTGCAATTCCCTCAAGATCCTCTCTCACACAGCAGTAAATATTCGCCATCCCCTACAGTTCTTTAGAGGAGTGTATTATCTCCTCTTGGGCTGGGCTATTATCTGACCTCAGTTAATGATCTTGAATCCAAGAAGCTGCTGGGAGGCCAGTGTTGAGAGGATAGTAGGCATCAGGTAGGACAGCCACCACAGCCAAGGTCATTCTAGGTCTCCAGATAAAAGGAGGCAACTCACTTCAAAGAGAAAGGAAGCTGCTTTTCCTAATCCAGAGGACTCAGGAGAATCTGGACATTCAAAACTCATAGTTTAATGCATCCAAATGTCCCTATCTTGGTTTCCAGAATTTCGATCTTTTTCTAACTGAACCTGAGTTTGGGCATTGAAACCTACAGAGGTGCTTCAATGAGCCTCTTTTGGCTCTGTTACCCTGGGCCTTGGCCCAAGGGAAGAGATCGCTGACATTCACAGTGTGCCCTGAGCTCATTGTTGGATGACCTGAGTCTACCAGTTTCTCTTTCAAAGCTTCTGCATTTATTAATAAAAGTCAGCCAATTTCACAGTCTTTAACTACCATGGTCCCCATACTGTTTAAGTGTCATTGAAACCTAAGCTGCTGCTTTACCTTCCTTATGTGCCCCATCTCAATATACCTCAGTTCCCTGTTGAGTCAGTCCTTGTCGTGCTGTTGCTTGCCAGCCTGTCACCAGCCCTGTTCTTGCCAATAGTGTGTTCCCTTTACTCTCAGGCTATCAGATGGTCGTCTAGGACCATTTCTGGCACCAGTCATCTTGTCTGAATTATCTGCAAAAGCAGATCCTGAGACCAGCATCTCTATGCAGTTTATTATAGGATCCCAGGGAACTAGAGAGTCTTGAAGAGAAAATAAGGAAGAAGGAGACATCAACTCAAAGATAAAAAAAAATTAGATACATAATTGGAGTACCTCACAGGTGTATGACTAAGTGTGGAAATAAGGGTTATTCATCAACTGGATCCCAACTCCCATGGTTCAAGGATTGCCCTCAAGGTAGTGTTTGCCATACATGCTGCACATTTGAATCGCCTGGAGAACTTTTAAAAATTGTGGTGCCCAGGTGAAACCCTGTACCGATTAAATAAGAATGCCAGAGCCAGAAGTCATTATCTTTTAAAGATCCCCAAGTGATTTCTATGGATGGTAAAATATGGGAACAAACTTCCTATGGAGCTTTAGGAAATAGTAACTCCTTTCCAGTTGAAAGTATGAGTACACACACAAGCAGAGCTAAGCAGGCTTCCACAGGAAGTCTCAGTCAACAGGGGCAGAAAAGCCCTAGCAAAGAAAGCAGAAGACACAGGGCACAGCTGCAGTGAGAGGTTATTAGGTTATGTTTCTGTGCAGCCGGCTGCTGCAGTAACAGCCATAGCAAAAAGGAAGATCAAGAAGTTGTGAGGCAGAGTGTAAGTATCCAACAAACTGATGAGGCATTTACGGTAGATTTGGGTTGTGCGATAATAGTCCGTCCATTACTGAGGGTTTAATGAAAGAGAGCGGCCCACAGTAAGAGGCAATAAACACAATGGAGTGTGAGAGGTAAAGGCAGGCCCTCCTGGTGAATCAGCTGCTTGCCAAAAGGAAAGGGCAGAGCAAACAGCAGATAGCACCAGAAGGCGATTCTTACTCAAATCTGTGTAGGCGCCATTAAATCATCAGAAAGCAAATCTGAACTAATAAAGAAATAGCAAAAGCATCACCACAGAGCAGTTCTTCTGATAACCCTGACATTAAAAGATTAGGAAATTACATGAAGAATGCTCACTTAGAGGTCTTTAAATAGCTCTGACTCACCAACAATTTCAAGTCCAAGTTAAATCAGAGAAAGGAAAAAAAAAAAAGGCCAGTTTGTAAAAGTAAATAGATTTATAACCTGCACATCTAGATTTTTACTGATATATATCTAATTAAAATGTCCCAGTTGCATAAATTTTACCTCACTTATTTTTAAAAACAGCTACTAAAAGAAGAGAGAGGAGTTTGGTTCCAATAGAGCAACATAGTACCCCATTGCCCATGCCTCCCTCTAATTAAGACGTAAAACAGAAAAAACACAACCAACTATCTGGATGAAAATTCTGGAAATAAACAGTAGCAGAGAGATAGGGCTAGGGAGTCAAAAAATTACAGAAGTAATTGTTGTTACATTTTTTTCTCAAACTTTGCAGTTTGCAGACTAATATGTTATTGCAGGAGTTAAGCACTGTGGTAGAAAACCCATCTCTTTGGCCAGAAGAAACCAAAAAGAACCTGTGCTGGACAGGTTAAAGACAGGTTCTACAGAACACAAAGCTCCAGAAAGAGACTGCTAATTCTACATATAAATCCATGCAATTCTCTGCCTAACCCCTCAATAATGCACTCATAAGGCAGACCCAAACAACATAACAAAGACTTAGAGAACTTAACTGAGATTTGAATGACCCCCACAGAAGACATAAATAGACCTTATGGAGTGAGCCTAGCCAGGTTGATTGCTAAAAAGAAAATAGTATTATTTTCCAGAGGACCATAACAAGACTCAGAATCTGCACAAGATAACATTCACATTGTCCAGGATGCAATCCAAAATCACTTGACATAAAAATAAGCAGAAAATGTGTCTAAATCTCAAGGGGAAAAGATAATCAAGAGATAACAACCCTGAGACAGCCCAGATTTTAGAACTATCAGTCAAAGTCTTTCGAGCAGCTGTTGTAACAGCTCCATGAATTCAAGGAAACACACTTGAAATGAATGAAAAGGTAGGTATTCTCAGCAGAGAAATAGAGATTTTGAAAAAGAACACAATAGAAAGTTTAAAACTGAAGAATACAATTCCTGAAGTGTTTCTAAAACTTCTATAGAAAACAAAGCAGTTTTAGAGTTAAGACTTGTTTCAGAGGTACTATAATCGTGAGAGTTTGAAATACTGGAAAAATCTGTTCCATAGATAAATGCAACAGTACAGACAGACAAAAATGGGCCCACTCAGATCAGCAGATTTGTGACAAATATTTCAAGGCGAGTCAGTGAATAAAGGGGAGACTTGGAATAAATTATTCTGGATAAACTCAATATCCAAACAGGGAGGGAGCCTCACTTACTTTACAGAGTAAGTAAAACTTCATAAAAGATCTAGATGTAAAATCTGAAAATATAAAACTTGTAGAAGTAAGCATGAGTAAAAGTTGTTGCTTTCTTGAAGTACATAGATTTAAAAAGTACAGGAAAAATGAAATAGTGAAGAAAAATGAAAAATTAGACTTCATCAAAATTAAAATGCTTTACTCTACTGCTGAATAGTACCATAGAACACCCTTGGCTGGATCTCAGCATTGTCATATGGTGTGACAAAATTGTTCCAGAGGCTCCATGATATGAGACTCCATCTACAGGGTGTTCTTTAAAGAGAAATCTATGGTAAGGGAAACACAGTTTGGTTATCTGGGGTTGAGTGAAGGAAGGAGTGACCGAAATGTCATAGTATAAAGGAGTACTTTTGTATGACTGAAATAATAGAACTGTTTTTTTTTCTGAATTTGTAGTATTTCAGACATATATACATATATTTCAGAAATATATGCACACATATATTTTTTTCACAGAAACCAGTCACATTGACTGTAGAATAACAAGAAAAAAATTAAAAAGCTATCCCTCAGGGTGCTTATTCAAATAAATACCCCACCCCTTTCCCATTAACTGTGAAGGAGAACACCCCCTTTTTGCATTCATATTCTTGTCAATACTGGGAGTTAGGAAATTTGAATTATTTTCCAAACAGAAAAATGAAAAATGTACTGTTAATATTTTCATTTGTATCTCTTTAGGTGTCACAGTGTTAACCTTTTATCTGCTCTTTGTTGATTTATTTTGCTGCGCCATCTTGTTTTTAGAGAAAGGCAGTGAGAGAAGTTGGGTGAGGTGTTACTCTATATTGCCTGTTCATTTTCCTACCTTTTAAAAATAAACTTATAAAATACATTTTATAAGTTTGCATAAAGGAAATGAAAAATATTGAGTAACTATTTGGCAAAATTGTAAGAAACATTAATGAAAGTCATCAAAGCTGAAATTATCAGCATTTTTTTTTTACAAAGAAAAAGAAATCACGACTGGTGCTGGATGTCATGCTAAACAATTCAGGTGTTCAGGTGTCAGGACTCCAGTAGGCCCTGCCCTGTGTTTGGAAGGGCAAACATCAGAACTGCTGGCGTGACTATTGAACCAGATCTGGTGACTGAAGGAAACATGACACAAACTCACTCTATGAAGTCCAAGAGAAACCATGTTCAGGGCTTGCCATTACCTTTAAAGCATATGATAGGGACCACAAGAAGAAAAAATGGACTTCAATTAATAGCATACTCTTGAATAAGTCTGTGTCCTTGACCACCAAGGACTGTCTCCCTATATGGTAGTCACGAGACCATAAATTCCAGGAGAAAAGAGAACCATTGCTAGTAATTCTTATTGCCAATAGAAGTATGAGTTAAGCCTCTAACCAGATAAGTGCTTCCTTCTTATATTGTTCTTTCAAATGTTTAGCAGAATGTCTGGAATATTGTATCCAAAGCTTTTCTTGGGATGAGGGTGGGTGGAGGAACAATACTATCCTGCTCTTGGATCAGTTAGTGTTTCAACTACCTATTCTTTGTTGGTCTCCTCTAGGTGAATGGTCCTGCTCTTTAGACTATTCTTTTTACTTTTATTTTTTTTATTCTGATGGATTTTAGTATGCCCACCAACTATGGAACAGGCTTCTTTATTGAAGTGGCTTTCTTTCTCTTTCTAAGTGTTTTGACCTTTGTATGAGAGCAGAAATACATCAGGTAGAAGATGGTAGAGGGAATTGTCGCCACAGATGCCCACTTCAGAATAAATACCATCCACACTGCCAACTGTGGTTACTAAGGTAGATTGGACATAAAATCAATCTCTAAATCAAAATAAATTTAATTAATTTCTGAAAACCAATATAGTCATATTTAATCCCAGAACTAGCAAAATGAAATAAACTATACTTTTCCATTAAAATAATATAGCACTAACAAAGCATGTTTTCATATTTAAAAAATCTGTATAATAATATGGTTAAATAACATTCTCCATATATTCATGTAAATTAGAATAACTGAATGTTTGGAGAATCCTTTTAACCAAAATATTTACTCAGGAAAGTGAGTTCCTTGTAGTCTGTATAAACAACTTATTTAGACATAATGTTTATTTCTAAGTAGTAAAGTAATGATATAAAACTCTTTGAGCTGAATTCTGCAATCCTCTATAATGCTTCCCATTTTGGAGTATATTACTTTTCCCCTCCTGTAAACATTTTTTTTAATGAAGAATTTAAATGCATGCAACCATATGTCTCTTTTCCAAGCAACAACTAATCAGAGGAAGCAAAGTCCCCAGTGATCAGTTGGTTTATGTGTTAAGTAAAATAATATCTTAAGGAAGACACACACTAGAACACTTGACGTATAATGCAGCCTTTACCATATTTCATGTAAATATGAGCCCTAGTCTATTTACACAACCATGTTATTAAAAAATGAATAACTACATATTTTTAGTAGCAAACTGCCTTCAAAGGATCAGATTCACATCCAGGCACTGAACTCATGGGATGATCCACAAAAGAAAATGTATAAAAGAAAAGCACCTAAGAGAGCACTTCATCCAACTTCCCCTTCTTACAGACAGCACCCCAAGAGCCCAGCACCCTGCTAAAGGTGCATATTTCCTCCAGTGAGAGCAACTCCTAGCAGCTCACCTCTGTGGAGTGGTTCCTTTCTTTCCTTGCAGTTTTTTTTTTCTTCCCACAAAGCAGCACTGCTCTTGGAAATTATTACAGATATTTTCTGCTATACAAATTTTGGCAGACATAGAACAACCATAGTTTGAATCATTTTATTTTACATATGACCCACATATCACTAGCAAGTGCTGGAAAATCTTCCACTAGTGTCAAGAACATTTGAATAGCATGTTGGTTTGTGTTGACAATGTTCAGCTTGGTTGTTACAGCTACTTTCTAAAAGCAGTGGACCATCTTTATATGTTAATGTCTCCCTAAGTAGAATAGATATAATTTGATAATATGTACTAAAGTCAAATTTTGTCTTAATTATTTGAGTTCATATCTGTGTTGCAGAAGCATATCTATTTAAAAAAATTCAAAATTCTACCTGTTTTCTATTTGCTGTGTGCAACACATCATAACACTCATTTATTACCAGAGATTTAATTCTTGTGCCATTGACATTATACATTTAGTACTCTAATGATTGCAATTTGCAATTACTTTGATTTTATAATGTTTCTCAAATATGTTTATATTATTATTGCAATTTATTCTTTGTGCAGTATTATCGATCTGCCCTGAACTTGTCTTTATACTCCTCCAGTTACTCTATGATTATAGAATTGGACAATGTTCTGATTTTCAAGCCAGATTCTTATTGTCATATTCATATTCATTGTATTCCAAGTAATCTCTTTTTAAACACAATAATATTGAAGTGCCTCCACCCAACCCTGAAGTCAAATTTGTCTTGGGTATAATGCACATAGGCATGGAATAGCACAAATCCTTTTAAGCTAAGATTGGTAACAATTTTTCTGACTGCTGAGTATCTGGAAGATTGATTAAAATGAGGTTTGCAAATAGAACAAGAAAAGATCAGTAGAGTTTGCCAGTAATTCAAATAGACCATTAGGCTATTTGGAGAAATCAATATTGTAACTTACATCAATAGAAGGGTTAAAAGAAAGATCTCTGTTAATGAATAAATTGTAAATTGAATACTAGTGACTATATTACAAAAAATGTGATAAATAATAGAAATTTTCACCTGTGAACATGAGTAATTTTTTTTACATAGTACCATTGTTACTACTTCTTTTCTTTCAGAACAAATGTTGTGATTTATATGGTACACTATAGCAATGACAGAATAATGAAACTTTTTGTTTGCTTGTTTCATAGCAACATCCCCACCTCTCTATTTATCTTCAATTTCAACAAAAGTTAAATGCTGTTTTTATTATCTAATTTATAACCAATCATCCAATAAGAATTTACATACACATTATTTTTTTAGATTGAAAAGTAAGGGTGGCAAACTAAGTAAAATTTCTAGATGTACAAGAGAGAAGTAAAACAGAAATATCTATCCAGAAAGTAAAAAAACAAAACACCATAAGCCAGTATGGAGTTGCATAGTTCAGACTATAGGAATGTAGGATCAGTAGGTGACAGATCTAGGGGAGTGGAAGATGGTACTATGGACTTGATGTAGAAGGAAAGTGTGTTGGTCAGCTTTTCATTGCTGTGACAAAAATGCCTGACGAGAATAACTTAGAGGAAGAAAAGTTCATCTGGACTTATTGTTTCACAGGTTTTAGTCTATGGTCTGCCTACTCCTTTACTCTGGGCCTGAGGTGAGGCAGATCATCATGGTGGAAAGGCATGGTGGACAAATGGTGAGAGAGAGAGAGAGAGAGAGAGAGAGAGAGAACGAATGAACGAATGAATGGATCCAGGCATATATATAACCCCTAAGGACATGCCCCCAGTGACCTGCTCCCTTCAGCCAAGTCCTATCAGCCTATAGTTACCACCCAGTAATCCATTCAAATTATTAATCCATCAAGTAAGTGGATTAATCCAATGCTTATATTACAACTCTCACAATCTAATCACTTCATCATGGAACATTCCTGTGTTGCCTAACATGAGCTTTTTGGAAGATACTTCATAACCAAATCATAACAGAAAGCATTGAATTTAAGGTCTGGGGTCATGGCTCAGTGGTAGAGCATTTGCCTAGCACATGTGAGGCACTAGATTCAATCTTCAGCACCACATATAAAATAAATAAACAAATGAAATAAAATTATATAAAAAAGAATTGAATTAAGCCTGAATGTGGGAATATTTTGAAACAATGAAAATAATCCAAGTGATACAAAGAGAGTTGGAAGACTGCTGAACAGAGAGACCTTAAATAAAAATTGATAAGTATATTCATTCATTTTTATTACTATAACAAAATACCTGATATGGGCTAAATTTTAATGAAAAGAGGTTTATATTTTGCACAGTTCTGGAAATTTCAAGCGCATGATACTGGCCTCAGTTTCTGTTGAGGGCCCTCTTATCTATGTCACATCATGGCAGTAACATATTTGTGGGGAAAACAGATGACATTTCAAAACAGGAGACCTGAGAGAAAGACCGGGTCTCAAATCCCTTCCAAGTACAATCTCCCAATTGACCCAAGGACCTCCCACTTGGCTCCAGCTCTTAGAGGTCCCACTACTTCCTAGTTTCACCAACCTGAGGACCACAGCATGAAATATTGAATGGGCAAACAACATCCAAACCATAGCAACAGGGTAAAACAGTCCAGAATTCAACTTTTGCTAAAGATGATAGACCAGGTAGGTGGGTAATAGATAACTGTACACAAAAAAACATGCATAACTACTGACAGAAATACATAGGAAACCTAATGAAATTTAGTTACTATAAATGCAACTTTAACTACACAGAATAAAATCTTTGTTGAAAGATAATGTGGGAGAAGAAAGTCTTTTAGGAAATAAAGATTAATTTCATGGTTTCAGTTCTGTTACTCCAAATAGTGAGTCCACTGAGATTTACTGGTGTAATTTAATCTTCTTTAGTCAATCCCATAAACATTTAGAATAAAAAAGTGTACCAATCTATTGGTTTGGGTGCCTACAGCTAAGATTATGCATATGGATACCAGGTTTTCTCTCTCATATTTACCATAGGTCTTTGCTTAATCGTAAGATATCAGTATTTTCCTACACTTTTCTTCACCAATTAAAAAAGAAGAAGAAAAAAACTAGATAGATATTATATGGATTATTCAACCACGAGTTATTGAATTTATTAAGTATGTTTTATGTTTTTTAATGCCAGCTATGTGAGAGATGCAAATAGTACTAAGGTGTTTCTCCTCCCTGGGGTAATTGATTAAAGATATATGATATTCAATGTCGTGAGAGGATGTGGAACTTGATCTGTAAATAAATAAAAGACTTGAGTAATCAGGGAAGACAACTCTAGATGACCGAAAAAGCAGAAACAAAACAGTATAGGTGGAATAAATTTGACTGTGTTAAAAGAAAAATGAGGGGTAAGCTCAGTGGGGGTGTGGGCTTTTGTGGTTGCAATAGCTAGAGATCACTTCTAATAAGCAAAGTGGAAGCAGATTTTGGATGATTTGGAAAAAATCAAATCAGAAGAAATAATATATAAGGTAAAAAAACAGTTCAAGATTTGAACTCATATTGATGTTGAAGTTGGAAAGACTTGAAAATACAATTATATAAAAGGGTTTGTAAAATACTGGTTTTTAAAAAGTACTAGAAAAGTATGCTAAGGATTCTAAGTCTTCTGCATATGAAGGATTCTAGTTTTAATGAAAATTAAGAAACAATTTTAAAGATGATTCTGAAATCTCAAATCCAAGTTTCTATGTTATCCTTTCCTCCAGTATCCAAATCAGCCATAATTCCAATTTGAACCCTGAGTGATTATAAGAGGTCTATCTTGTCCTCAAAGTTTTTGTCATCCAAGGTATTATATAACAAATCCAGATCCATGCTCCAGGGAATGCCCAAATCTCATCAGCTCGAGCTGTTTTTTTTTTTTTTTTTTTTTTTTTTTTTTAATCTGCTCCTAAGTGGAACAGCTGCTCTCTTTGGTTCATCTTGACCCATTTGCCAGTATGACCACTTGCCTTAGTCTCCCAACTATATATAGGTTTTTAAATAACATATGGAAATGTCAAAAACATGGGAGGAAAATTTAAAACTAAATTATCAGGTATCACTGAAACAAAGTTCACTGTACTAAGTATATCTCGATTATGCTGTTACACAGAAAATTCCAAAAGAACCATCTTTCTTTTCACTCAATCTGCAGAGCTAGTTTCTGGTTCTACACTCTTCACATACCAACTGACTCTTCCTTGTTTCAGCATCCCAGCTGGTCTCTAAATGTTGGTTCTGAAAGAAAAAATTACTATTGTAATATTTTCCACTATGAAATAAATAAAATTTTAGGGAACTGAATAAAATTATTTGACACTCCAGAGTAAAGCACATTACTTTTGGAATCACTGATTTTGGATTTCCAAAGCCACAGATGGCTACATGCTTAAAATTCCCATTAAAAATCCTTCCCCAAAGCTATCCGTGTAAAATTTAGAAACTATTGTAGTTCTAGAAATGTAATTTTTCTTTAGTTCAAGAACAGAAATGGTAAGGGTAGTACCATAAGGAATTTTGCTTTGAAACTTTAGTTCAATTCTCAGGATTCCTTATCCATTATTTTCCAAGTTTTGGTCAGCTTTGTCTCCATTTTTTCCCCCTCAGTTTTTCAAAGTTACTTTCTTTTCCCTCACTTACTCATATATACATTACTATCTTGTCTCTATGCTGCCACATAACTTTTCATAGTTTCTATTTTAATAACAATGATTTTCTGTGCTCTGCCCCACCCCCCTCTCTGTCTGTGTTTCTTTTGCCATTGTTATTATTTACTCTATCCATTCCCCCCATTCATTCCACGAACGTTACCAAGCTTCTCCAACCTTGAATTTATTTTCCATCTCTGTGTCCACTTCTTATCTCTACCATTTTTTCTCTCCTCTTTTACACTGTTAAGCCTTTTGAAAGCTTGATTTCTGTTTATTTGATAATAAAAGCATTTTACTCTCTCTCCTGAATGATAGTTTAGTTTAGTATAGAATCATAGATTGTTTTATCCCAACCTGTCAAATATATTATTATGATGTCTCCACTTATTGTTAAGGAAAACTGCTGTCAGCCTAATTCACTTCCTATTGTGGATTAAGATCTTTGTCTCCAAATGCTTTTAAGACATTACTTTTCCATTGCTGTACATTTTATTGTTATATATTTAAGTAAAGATTTGATTTTATTTGTCATGTTTGGGATTTTTTTTAGTTGGAGCATTTGTTGTTCAGTAACTCTAGCAAATGCTTGGTTGTTCAAATGATGTCTTGGTTACCCAACTTTACTTCTTTTCTCATCTTTTACAACTTCAATTAAAATATGTTTGTCCTTCCCTTTACGTTCTACTTGGTTTATAAGCTTCTTTTCATATTTGTATTCTTTTTTAACTCTATTTACTACCTTTTGTGAAATTTTCACAGATCCATCTTCTAGTTTTCTAGTTTCTTCTTTAATTGTGTCTAATCTACTATTTATTGAGTAATTTTTAAGACAATGATTTTATTTTTCATTTCTATAAATTCTAAATATATTTTTACTCCTTTTATATAATATCATTTTTTTCTTATATTTTAGATGTAGATAACACGTTTACTTTGTGGTTTCAATTCACTTGTTCCATGATGGGAAGGTTTTAGTGGTTTATCCTGTTGTTTGTCATATCTTCTGACTCCTGCTCATGATATATTGTTTGCAAGAGTGTTTTGATTATTTGAATTTGGGGAACATGTTAAATAAAACTTTATTTATGGTGGTCTACAAGTCTTGGGTTAAAGTTACATCACCTAGAAGTATTTCATGTTTGATTTTGCTCAACATCAAGAGGTTTTTTTATCAACTTATGATCACTTTTATGTTAATGTCAGGGCTTGAGGTTCTTCAATTGTGTGTGTAGTACAAATCAGAGTTCCCAATTTGGAATGAATACAGGCTTATAGTTACAAAGTCTTAAAGAAGAGTGTTGTTTAATAAAGTCCAGGTAAATGCAAATATCTTCCTGTGCTGGGTATTCTAACATGCCATATTTACTGAAAATGGACATCTAATTTACATTTTCTTAATTTCATTTCATTAAACTTCCACTTTTGCTTTGCTAAACTATCTAATCCAATTGCCAACTACAGTGGACACTTTACTATATGTTACTTCTACTCATCCAAAAAATTCCTTACTTTAAAAATGATCTTTCCTATCATATTTCACTACTCTTTCTTTGGTGTTCCACAAAAAAGCGGTTGGATTTCTGTGTTGGATTTCCTCCTGCTCTTGTCCTCCACTAGTGTATTAACTACAATTTATGTATCAATGACCTCTACACCCTTGAATCTCAGAGTCATATATTCATCTGCCTATAATGTATTTCTACCTGGATGGCCACAAACACTTCAACTTTAAAATATTAAAAAATAAATGACTTCTTTTGTTCATCTCTTCTTCCATTTGATTGATGGTATCACCCATTTGTTTGGACTCACAAGAAAAACATTATGGCATTCATCCTAGATTCTGACTTGTCTCTTACCCATCATATCTAGTTAAACATAAAATCTTGTCTCTTTAGTTTTCTATTTCTAAACATTCTTCCATGTATTATTGCAACAGTCTCTTCACGTAGTCTGTCTCTATCCATTTATCAATCCCTCCAACCATTCTTCATGCTATTATTAGAACATTTTTTCTAAAATATAAGTAAAATTATTTCACTTTCTAATTCATAGTTTTCCAAAGACCCCTAGTCCACAATATTAACTCTAAACAATTTCAGATGTTCTAAAACATTCATCTTATTTCCCTAGCATAATTCTCTGTTCTTAACTTTTCCTTGCTTCAAACATAATACTCCATTAACAATTTCCAGTTAGTGATGGGAGAGGTAGGCAACTAAAGAGGACATGCCCTTCTAAAGGGGCCATGGCTAATAGCCCCATAAAGCAATTGCTATGAAGAAATCTGAGCTCAATGTTGTCAAATCTTTCAATTTTCTAAAAGAAGCCTCAATGCATATTATTGTGTGAAGTATCTCAATATTTAAAATTTGCATGGAGTCCAAAAGCTTATAAAATACACTATAAATCAAATACTAATATTACGGATCTGACTCAGCTGATAGAGTGAAATCTTGTAAATTCTGAATTAATATTTATTCTGATTTTAATGCCCAAAACCAATGTATAATAAAGTTTCAGACAAATGTTAGCACTCAATGAAAGATTTTTGCATGTATAGTCAATAAAACACAATCTTATCAATACCTAGGTTGAAAAAGTTGTTGAAAAAATCACTTGAATATTTGGAGATTCTAAAAATAAAAAAGCCATTACATTGATTCATTATATGGATTCAGAGACCATTTTTAAAAATCACTTGCTAAAACTTGGAATGGGACCACCATTTGACCTAGCTCTCCCACTCCTGGTTTATACCCAAAGGACTTAAAATCAGCATACTACTGGGACACATCCATATCAATGTTTATAGCAGCACAATTCACAATAGATAAATTGTAGAACCAACCTAGATGGCCTCCAGTAGATGAATGAATGGATAGGAAAACTTTGGTATATAAACACAATAAAACATTACTCAGTGTTAAAAGAATAAAATCATGGCATTTGCAAGTAAATGGATGGAGTTGGAGAATATAATGCTAAGTGAAGTAAGCCAATCCCTAAAAACCAAAGGCCAAATATTTTCTTTGATATGAGGATGCTAACTCATAATGGTGATGAGTGGTGGGTACCATGGGTGGAAAGAAGGAACTTTAGATAGGGCAAAGGAGAGAGAGGGGAGGGAGGGGGCAAAGGGGTAGGAATTATGATGCAATAAGTTAGACATTACCCTAATATGTGTAATATGAAATGAATTGCATTCTGCCATCATGTATAACAAATTTAAATAATAAATGATTTAATTTTTTAAAAAAAATCACTTCCTAATTTTTTTCTTTTGCTCCTCTCCCTGGCAGATACATTATTGATAGAAAATTTAGGTTGGGATGGTACATTTTCTACTATTTAACTTGTTTTGCCTCTGCTCCCCAATTCCACAGCTTGAATAAACAGAAAATAAAATCAATAAAATCCATTTCATTATAACTGACCCCCTATAAACTATTTGTGACTCCATGAGTGTGAACACATGGCAAGCTTCAATGTTGTTAAATAGGCATGCAAAATATTTACATAAATGGGCTTGTGATTTGGTTATAAATTATGTGAATTACTCAAAGGAAAGGTGCTGTGCAAATGTAAAATAATAATGATGATGGAATATCCATTATTAACCATATAAAAAGAAAATGAAATATTTTGTGTGTACTTAGCACATAAGCAAATTCCTTTACAAAAAACAATTAAACAGCAAATAAAACATGCTTATGTAGTGGAAATGGACAGCTGGATTTATGCCACTCTTGCAATATCTTCATTGCAAGCCATATGGTACTTGCTCATTAATGTAATTTTTAAAGAAAGTCTCACTTGAGAGTAAGTCTGAAGTATGATAAATAAACAAAGATGTATTATGTCATTGTCCCTCTTTCACATCCTAATGTTTTCATTCAATTTACACCATCAGTGGATTTATCCCTAGCAACACCTCCACATCTACTTTGGCAAATACTTTTTCTCTATGGATTCAACCATGTGTGTGGTATAAACAGATCTAGGGATCAGGGTTTTTTTTTTTTCTGTTTTTGTTTTGACACATTGTGATTTATAACAAGGCTAACTATTGTTGATGAAGGTAACAATAGTACAGCCATAGAGTTTTTAGACATTTCAGGAAATATGGTTAGTTTGGGCATAATGTATTGTTAGTATAGCAGTTAAATAAGAAAAAAATCCTATCATTTAAGAAATCACTTGAATTTAAGACGTATAGATTTGGGGTTTCAATTCTGGAGCAATAAATTTTAAAATAAAGACTACTCTGTAGGGTTTGTTCAGAGATAACCACTCTTCTCTTAAAAGGGATTTAGTCAGAGGAGAATGTTCTTAAGAAGCTATTCACAAGTCACATGTAAGGAGAAAAATATCTGTGAAAAGTGCTGCACCAGATTCTACAATAGCTGGGGCATGTTCTGACTTCTGATAGCTATGTATTTGATGAAACTGATATCTTTTCTTCCTAATCGACTGTAACAAGTACATTTTTAAAAATGGAAGGCAATGTAATGGTAATAATAAAAATGATAAGCTAAAATATGAAAAAATATATTTGATTATATTCAATATTTCAGAAGTGAAATGTCTACATTAAGTTCACCCGAAAATTTATGAATTGCATAATTTCAAATTATAGATTAATGGCAAAAGATATACAGATTTTAAGGGCTAGCAATCATCATTCTCCTTATTTGCCAATCAAATGCCCATGAATATTTCAGAAAGAAAATATCTTCAGCAACATAGGAAATAAATATAGTATATTCCATATTCTGGAAGGTATTTTAACACTATTTAAGAAAGGATATTGAGACTTGAATTTTCTAAACATTTCCTTGGGCAAGAAATTTAGCCAAAACTGTAGCAGTGGAAATCAGCCAGAGTCAGCCTTAACTTCCTGATTAATGGTCACAACATAGCCAGAGATCAACTTGGGTGGGCTGCCTTGTAAAAAATGTAATATAAAAATCAAAAAGTAAAATGTTAATTTTATAATCTTTCACCCCAATTCCTGAGAAGCATTACAAGTTAGAATGAACATTATTTTTTAATCTCCAAAAGGCTATCACATCAACCAAGGGTAGGGTAATAGAAGGAAGCAAATTAAAGCCATAATTCAGAGTGTGCTTACCAACTCCTCCAATTTAAAAGTGACTTTTCTGGATAATCATCCCCTGGTTGAGCATCTGGAGGAAGCTTGCAAGCCACCCACCTACTTCAGCCTTCTTCCCTGACCCTGGAAGGGTCTTTGCCAAAATGGCTGCCAGCAATTTCCCACTGGAGCAAGGACTCTGTGTGATGACAGAGCACTTCAGGGTAGCCTCACATGAAGTCCATCTTCTAAGAGTCATTGAAATAATTTCAATTAAAAAAATAACAACTATTAGTGTGTGTGTGTGTGTGTGAGAGAGAGAGAGAGAGAGAGAGAGAGAGAGAGAGAGAGAGAGAGAGAGAGAGAAGGGCTACTGGAAATCATTTCTACAATACTTCCATGATAAAATTGTACATTAAAAAGAAAACAAATGGAAGGATCTTTAAGTATTTCTGTATTATAATATTTTGCTTCTTTCAAAGTGCATGCTTTATCTACATTTGCTTTCTTGTCTACTCTTTTATGTATTTATACAGAGTCTCTTAAAATATATCCCAAATAGCATAAAGCCTTGAGCAAGTACCAGTCTTTCTTAAGATGCAGACTGTAACCAGATCCTGATGGCTCTATGTTGTGTGCTCGGATAATTTTAGTTTGGGATGGGAGAAGCAAGATGAGACTTGAGTTGATAAATAGTACACTGTGGTATAAGATTCAGGACTGTGATACACTCAGTATTTCATTCACATTTTAGTCAAAAATGTCAGGTCAGCAAAGCAACATAATTTATTTGTAGTTTTTAATATATTAAGTGAGTTTTCTTAGATTTTCTGCTTATCTAAGGACTATTAGCAAATGAGATTTTATGTATTCTGTTACAGTATGTTTGACTAACATTATGCTAAAATCAACTTAAGTCAATATAGAGAATCTTACAAGAATTTCAAAGGGGCTTCAAAAGATGTACAAACAATAAGCAAGTTTCAACATATAGTGGTTCCAAATAATAGAATTACCTTTTCTGACTCTAAAACTCAGACTCAAGGCACTAAACTAGAAAGATCCATTAAACATGTGCTCCTGCATATTCATGGGCCTCCATTAAGAAAAATATGACAAACTCTTTAAGGATTACCCACTGTACAACATTCAGTTATTTAATCTATTGAAATTCTTGCAGCTGCAATCCCTCAAACAACATTATGTTGGCTCTATAGATAAGAAAAGCAGCCTATGAGCTTTGCCTTCTTAAATACAGTTCATAACAAATGAGGTAAGAATTTCACCTCCTATCTAAGCACTGGAATTGTGATTCCACTAAACACAGCTTTCAATCTTGCGCCTCTACCCAAAGCCAGAAATTATTTAGTCTCCCAGAAGACAGCACAAGATATTGTATTTCTACTGACCATAGAATTGACCCAGCTTGTCTATTTCTAAACTTCTCTACACTTCATTTTTACTTGTTATTGGTTTTTGTGTGTGTAAGTGCACGTGGTTGCTTTTCCTCCTATACATAAAAATGTGTGCTATCTCCCACATCAATATGCAAGTCATACTCTCCATTCTTTCAACTACAAGTTAAACAGTATTACCTACTAGATAAAGCATGCCTTCTTGGGCCAATGTTTTATGAAGAACAAAAGAGAAAAAAGCCTTATCTTGATGTCACTCATTTTTCCTCTCAACCCTCTGACAGCCTTGCGGAAGGGCACCTGCTGCCTCGTTCACAGTGAGCAAGAGCCAGATAAGCCTCCTTCTGATTTGAGAGGTTCTACACGAGCAGAGTTTTGATAATTTATTAAGTTCAGGAGAGATTTGGGGGCATCATAGTACTCTGAACTGTGAAAGATGTCCAGGGAGATCTTAGGATTTAGACTCAATCTCTACCTGGTGAGTAAATATGTCAGGTAAGTTGACTGTACGACGTAGTCAGACATACAGATTCAAGTCATGAAACTGAACATTTTAGTTATGTGACAATAAAATGTCATTGTTGAAAGTATGGTAGGGAGGGAGGACCCAAGAGCCTTCAGATATGTTTAATTTAGCTGAAATAAATTTTTAAAACAGCTTAAATTTGAAAATCTTTACAGAGGGCACTCAAAACTTTCTATTTGTGTTACAGCAAGCCAGCTTTACTCATTTATGTTACCTACCCAATACTTACAGGCATTTGCTTTGTAATCCCTGGGTAGCCTTTAAAAATTCTCTCTGTCACAGTTTATGGGTCTTTCCAGTATCTGAAATAGTTCCTATGCCTAACAATCCTCTTTACTATTTCAGATTGGTATAATATTCAACGTGCATTAAGTCCTTAGGGGATTTTATGGGAAAGGTCAGCTGTAAGAGCCGATTATTGCTCATTATTATTAAGACTCCTTTGTTCCATACAATCACTTCACTCAGTTGGGAAACACTCCTCAAGGGATGAGTTTATCTCTGTGTACTTTTGCAATAAAAGCAATATTCATTTGCAGCCTTTGCCATCTTTTAATTCCTCCCCAGTCAAAGAAAGCCTCTTTCTCTGGTTAATTCTTTTAAATTATTACTTTAAAATCTATCCCTTGTGACGTGTGGCAGATTTATCTATACCTGTTACCTCTGAACCTACTGGGACTGACTGATAACCTACCTCCAGGATTAAATTATTTCCTAAGTTCACTCTCATTATTGGGCACCAATTCTTTATTTAAAGACAAAAATTTTAAATTACATGTTTTCTAAAATCATATAAACATGACCATCTTTTTAAAAATATTCTTAAAATATTATACTCTATAATGAAGCAATCATTACCCCTACTGAGAATCATATTTGTCATCATTAAATGTATACAGTTTTCTTTTTAACAGAATAGCTTGTGCTATTAACCCTGTCATATGTTTATGAGAAATTGCTGACCTTGCTAATTTTGAAAACCTGAATGATGAATCAGGCAAAGGGAGTCTGAAGAAGAAAGAAGCATGTCACAAGAGTCTGAACGTCTAGTTGTGTCTGTCCTGCCAAATCCAGGCTCAATGCATCCTTCAAATGGCAAACTGCAACCTGAGTGCTAATCCATGGATTCCTTGATTAGGAGCACGTTTGCGGTGTGAAAGTAACTGACATGGTAAGAATAAGGTTTACAAAACTATGACCTTTACTATTAGATTACAGACCTCCTAAGGAAAGAAATCCAGAGCCACGAATGAAGAGAATTGGCTTTTCATGAAGTAGAATCAGTCTGAAAACTGGCTGGGTTTCTGCTCTTTCTCTGAGAATGCAGAAAACGGTGAACAACATTGCTCAAACATTAGTAATGAGAAAAAGGGGGAAACTATAAAATCTTAACTCTAGCCAGTTGAAGAGTTAAATAGGCCCAGCAAACAAATCAGCCCACTTCCAAAGTGGGACTAGTTTCTCCAGAGACAAAGCTTGCCAACTGGCTCACTTGTGACAGACCATGGGAGGAAGAAGTGTTCACCATGTTAGGGGCCTGAAAGAAATTGCTACAATTGTCACACATTGTTACATCGCATGTCCCAGTATGTCTCTACGGAAGAGCTGAGGGCTACAAGCATAGCTGATTTTATTTTTCTATCAGCTCCCTGACTCCAACATCATGAATCTCCACAGGATATTCATGAGAAAGAAAGTATCAGAGCCTGAGCTCAAAAATGGAACCGCTGGTTGTGATTAGTGGATGGTGGGGAGAAAATATCATGAAACCCTACATCTCTGCATGGTCTCATTTGAAGCACAGCCTTGGAGTCTATAAGAAAAGGGGAACAAAAGCCATAATCTCTAAGGACTAGGAATACACCCACTGTGACTGAAGCTACTATAGAAAAGGTAAATTCTTATGCTTGGTCAGGTCGGGGGTTGGGGAGAGGGCAGAGGAAGACCCTGTCCCAAAGATCCTATTCCAGGGCAAGCAGAGGTGATCTTCTAACACTTAGGAAAGGTCAGGAAAGTTTTGCTCAAAATTCACCACAGAAAAAAGACAAGAGTTTGACCACCATGTGAAGGAAACACAGCAATATTAAAAGGCCCAAACCCAAAGCTAAGGACCAAAGACTGAGGCTAGGCCAGCACAACACAGAGCCATTGCCAGCCTTATCATGAGCCTATCAATGAGTGACAACAGTAGTCTACACTGGGTGAGAGGCTGTAACAGGGAGAAAAAGTCCATGTGCGTGTGAAGAAATGGCTGACAGCTGAGAATGGAGTATAGATCTCAGAACATCCTGTCATCACCACAAGGAAGGTAGCCCACCACTAGAGGAATATAAAGCCTATGGTGCACTAAAAAACAAAAATCCCAAGTCCCATACAACTCCTAGCTAGATTAACTCAATCCCCTGCACCAGTGATCTGACAGGGGAACCATTTTTTAATGTAATATTCACCTTAGTTTCAACTATTGTATCCTTTATGCTTTTTATTCAAGTAAAAATTACAAGAAATATAAAAAAGAAAAAGAACTGTAATCAGGAGATAATCAGTGTCAGAGACAACCCAGATATTATAACTGTCACACTGGGACCCTAAAATTACTGATAAGTGTATTAAAAGCTAAAGTGTGAAAGGTGGGCATGATGCATAAGCAGATTCTAGAAGAGATGAGAAATGAGGAGTTGTAAAACAGAGATAGAAACTATAAGCAAGAATCAAGTGGAAATGTTAGATGTGGAATGTGCTATATCAGAATACACACATACACATATATATGTACGTTCTGTTATAGCCATAGTTCTGTTATTGTTTTGTCAGAATATAGATATTCTGGCAAGTTCACCAATGGACTTAACATGGCTTAAGAAAGAATCGCTGAAACTAAAGATTGATCAATATAAACCATCCTCACTCAAGGAAGTGGGGTGGGAGATGGGAATACACAACAGAGCATCAAACTATGGACAACACCAAGCATTGTCACCTGTGTGAAGTAGAGTCACAAAGGAGATGAGAAGGATCAAAGGACAGAAGAAATATTTGAATAGACAGGAACTAACAATTTTTCCAAAAGTAAATTATGAAATGCATTCAACCGAAAATCCAAAGCACTTAGAGAACTGCAAGAAGGATAAATACCTATTTAAAAATAAAATGAAGTAAAAATAAAACAAAACACAGAAACATCACACCTGATAGCAGAACTTCAATGAAGAGGAAAACGTTAAGGCAGGCTAGGTTGGAGGGGGGAGGCTTATTACAAATAAAATATTAAAGATAATAATTAAAGCAGACTTCTTGTCAGAAACTATGTAGACTAAAAAGATAATAAAGTGGCATCTTAAAATTCCTGAAAGAAAAATTTCTGTCAACCCAGAAAATTCCCAGGAAAAAAAAATATCTTTCAAAAAATATTAAAGCTAAAATGAATGTTTCATAAACAAAATCTTGCCAGGAGATTTGCATGACAAGAAACATGAGAAGATGTTTTTCAGAAGAAAGCGCACAATACAAAACAGAAACTTGGATCCACATACAGAGATTGAAAATCCATGGATAAGCACAAAAAAGTAAGAGATTTTTTAAATTTTTAATTGCTATAAATAACTTATTCTCTAAGGCAATCACAACAATACTGTATTGAGAGGTTAATAAAATAACTAAAAGTAATGGAGGACAAAAATATTTTAAAAAAACAGGTTTGGAAGTATTTTTAAGAAATTCCTATGCTGTGTGTGAAATGGTATAGTAATACCTGCATATAGGTGGAAGCTACAGAAAAACTGAAACAGTAAAATTGGTTTAAGTTAGTTGAAGTGGACAGACAATTGAGCTGTGAGTAGTCAACAAGAATCTTAGAGGTAGATATACTGTAAGCTGGAGTAGTAGCTGGAATTTTAGCCCATAAGTCTTAGGGCTAATAAATTGAACTATAAACCAGAGTAAAGAACCAGGATTTGGAAATCACACAGAGTCATATTAGGATGTTCAATTGAGGCTGAGAAATCTCAACCATTAGCAAGCAGAAGAGCTGCTCTCAAGCCATATGCAAAGAGGTAACTATCAGGACATTTGATATTCAAGAGTTGAACTACCACAAATGGGAGTCACTATCCATACAAGATTCATGTTTGGATGCTCTAAGAGTCTAGCAATTACATTGAACATACAGTAGAGAACAAGATAGATAAATTACTGCATTGGTGGAGCTTTAAAGAAGTGTAGATGGATAGCAAAATGTGAATACATGCAAATATATTGTAATTTAACATAAAGATAAGTACCATGAAGCCAAAGAAGTAAGAATATGAGGGAAAGTGCCTAGTTGGTGGAAAATAGAAGCTGGTGCTATCAAATAAGACCTCTCTGAGGATGTGATATTGGAATGATAAGGAGTCAGTCCTATACTCTAGGAAGAAATAGTAAATGAAAATCCCTGATGGAGGGATGTGCAGAGTGATTGCAGCACAGAAGACTGACATAAGGCAAGTTCTGAAGGGCCTAATGAACCGTACTACATGTTCAAATATTATTTTAATTGAGAAACTATTTTAATCGGAAGCGTTAAGCAGACATAAGATATATAATAGTTTTAAACAGTGAAGCCAGAAATCAGCATAAATCTAAATAGTCTTAAACAATGAACAATATTGGTCTCAAAATTTTAGTGATATGTGTTATAAGTGGGTTTAATTACTAATAAGAGTAATAAATATTTTTACTACTTCCTTTGTCACTCTATTATCATTTATTATTTTTTTATGTTCTAGGTACTTGTAAAAGGTTTCTCCATGTCTTATATCTCCAATAGGAATTTAGCCCTAAAATAATTAGATTAACTGACACATGGTGGGGCTTTGTATTAGATTCTTACTCATGCTGTAAGATAATTTCTACCCAGAGTGAATTAAAGCAACACACTTTATTATCCCATAACTCTGTAGGTCAGGAGTGTCCACAGGGCTCCACATCCTTGTCTTTTCCATCTCCTCGAAGCTGCCTGTATTCTTTGTGGCCCTCTCTCCTCTCCGATGTGCTTCACCCTAAGTTTTGACTCTGATTCCTTTCTTACCTGTTCTCTTGGGCTATGACTTCTCATCCTAAGGACCTATGTAATTACATGGGACCTGCTCAGATAATCCAGAATGATCTTTCCGTTTTGAGATCCTAAATTTAATCACATGAAGAGTGATAATTTATCATGTAAGGTGACATCTTCACAGGTTCTGAGGATTCAGGTGTAGACATTGACTTTAGTTTGGGTATGGTATTGTCTTTCAGGGTTTATATGATGAGGTCTTGGTCCTCAGAGTGGTGATATTGAGAAATGATTGGATTTTTAAAGATTTCTTAGGAGGAAGTGCTTAGTAGAAAAATAATTAGATTTCTGGGGGTCATCATCTCCAAAGGGGTTAATAGTTCCTCATGCAATCCCAGTCATTTCTTGCAAGAAGTTTATTCTAAAACACCAAGACTGGTCCCTCCTCACTCTCTGGTTTCCAGTCTCATCACTTGACCTCTCCTTCTCACAAGCGTTCCTGTCATGATCACGCACAACTGGATGGTGCTATCAGAGCCAGTGTCACATTGTTTGAAATTTCAGCCTCTAAAACTGTGAGCTAAATAAGTTGTCCATAATCAGGCATTTTATTATAGTAGCCAAAAGCAGACTGATACATCTTGTGGTGCTATTTTTCAGCCTACACACAGCCAGGATTTGGATCCTCCTCCATTTTTAAGGGAAAAGATCCAAAAAAAGTCATTATAAAGTAAAGGAATCTCTGGAAATCAGATGAAGAAATGTATTCATCTTCCAGAAAAGACACTGGAATGGAAAGAATGATGTCTGGATGAAAAGTTGAAGTGCAGTTAGTCCAGGAACTCACAAGTATGGACCAGATCAGTATCATCCAAGGAAATGAGGAAATAATCAGCATTTTTATGCTGCTTATGTTGTGCCAGGTCCAATAAAGATGCTCTAAATATATACAATCTTATTTAATCCTCACAGCCAATGTATAGAATACTTATTATTGTCCCTTTTGTTACAAGTGAGGAAATCTGTATCAATACAATCTATGAAGTCAGAGTCCAGTATCTGTATCTAGCTTTGATTTTAAAGTTTACCTTATATTATTTTTTTAATTCAAAAATATCACAAAGAGAATTTAAAGAAAAAAATGTGTCAAACTAGAATACTAACCTAGGGAGTAGAATGGGGGGAAATGTCATATTGAAGAAGGGATGAAGGAATTAGGGATGAATAATTTGAAGGAGAGAAGTCTTAGAGAAGATATGATAATCTTTTCATGTGGAAAGGTGCCTATATCTGATTAATAATAAAACTCTGAAAAGTCATATGATCTATGAATTTGAAGTATGTCTTATTTTTGGGGGGGTGAAATGAACATAAGTCTCTAAACTAGAGTATTTTCCAGTGTAGGGATAAAATCTTGGACCTAGAAGTCATGGTGCCTCTAATTGCTGGCTGCACCATTTACTAGCTCTGTGTCCTCAATCAAGATGTTTAACTGCAAGTCCGTAATTCCAGCAGCTCAGGAGGCTGAGACAGGAAGATCACAAATTCAAAGCCAGCCTTAGCAATTTAGTGAGAACTTAACAACTTAGTGAGACCGTGTCTCAAAACAAACAAACAAACAAACGGTCTGGGGATGATGAACATTTTTTCATATGCTTGTTAATCAATTGTATTTCTTCTTCTATGAAGTGTCTATTCAGTTCCTTAGTCCATTTATTGATTGGGTTATTTGGGGTTTTTTTAGTATTTTTTGAGTTCTTTATATATCCTGGAGATCAGTGCTCTATCTGAGGTGTGGGTAGTAAAGATTTTCTCCCATTCTGTAGGCTCTCTCTTCATGTTATTTATTGTTTCTTTTGCTGAGATGAAGCTTTTTAGTTTGAACCCATCTTATTTATTGCTTCTGCATTTTACTTCTTGTGCCTTAGAAGTCTTGTTAAAGAAGTCATGTCCTAAGTCAACATGATGAATATTTTGGTCTACTCTTTCTTCTACTAGGCACAGTGTCTTTGTTCTAAATCCTTGATCCACTTTAAGTTGATTCATGTGCAGGGTGAGAGATAGAGGTTTTATTTTGTTTCAACAAACATATGAAAAATGTTCATCATCTCTAGAAATTAGAGAAAGGCAAATCAAAACTACTCTGAGATTTCATCTCATTCCAGTCAGAATGGCAGTTATCAAGAATATAAATAATAATAAATGTTTGTGATAATGTGGAGAAGAGGTACACTCATACATTGCTGGTGGGACTGCAGATTGGTACAACCACTATGGAAAGAAATATGGAGATTCCTCAGAAAACTTGGAATGGAGCCACCATTTGACCCAGCTATCTCACTCCTCATCAAAGGACTTAAAATCAGCATACTATAGTGACGCTGCCACATTTATAGTAGCTCAATTCCCAATAGCTATACTATGGAACCAATGTAGGTGCCCTTCAACAGATGAATGGATAAAGAAAATGTGGTACATATTCATAATGGAATATTACTCAGCCTTAAAGAATTAAAAATCATGGCATTTGCAAGTAAATGAATGGAACTACAAAATATCATGCTAATGAAATAAGCCAACCTCTAAAAATCAAAGGCCAAATATTTTCTCTGATAAGCAGATGCTGATCCACAATAGGGGTTGGGGGGAGTAGGGAAGAATGAGGATCTTTGGATTGTACAGAGGGGAGTGAGGAGAGGGGAAGCTGTAGGGATGGGAAGGACAGTAGAATGAGACAGACATTATTACCCTATATACATGTATGGTTATACTTATAGGGGTGACCATGTAGAGCCAGAGGAATGAGAAGTTGTGTTCCATCTGTATACAATGTATTAAAGTACATTCTACTGTCGTGTATAAATAACTAGAGCAAATTTTTAAAATTAAAACAAACAAAAAAAACTGGTCTGGGGATATGCTCAGTGGTTAAGAACCCCTGGGTTCAAGTTCTGGTAACAAACAAACAAACAAAAAGATGTTTAAATTTCCTATGCTCAGGTTACTTAACAGTAATGAAGGGCAAAATAGCACCTTATCTGACTTCATAAACTTGTCCTAAGCCTTCAATAACCTAATAGATACAAAAATGTTTAAAACAATTTCTGTCAATAAGTACTCAATAAGCATTAGCTTTTTTCCTTATAGTTATTAATTAAACGAATTAAAGTAACAGCTTCTAATTACAAAAAAAATACAGACATTTGGGATAAGAAGGTCTCCATCACTAGAATGATTCAAACCAAAGTTAAACAGTCATTTAGCCAGGCACAGTGGCTCATACCTATAATCCCAGAGGCTCAGAAGGCTGAGGCAGGTGGATCAGAGTTCAAAGCCAGCCTCAGCAACTTGGCAAGGCCCTAAGTAACTCAGTGAGATCCTGTCTCTACATACAAAATAGGGCTGGGGATGTGGCTCAGTGGTTGAGTGCCCCTGAGTTCAATCTCTGTAACCCCACCACCACCAACAACAGAAAAAAAAAACAGTCACATAAAATGAATGCTTAAGAAAGAAGTTTCCTGATTTATGTGAAAAGTTACCTGTAGGCTACTGCAATGTTTTGGGTATGGTTTGAGCACTTATCCCAAAAGTTCCTTGAGTTACAGTTTAAGGAGGTAATGGAATCTTTTAAGAGGTGGGACCTAGCACAAGATAACTAGCTCTCTGGAAGAGCTATATGTAGTTTTCATGGCCTGTTAGTTCCCACTAAAATGAGTTTTGATAAAATGATCAAGCCTAGTCCCTGAATTGCTCTGGTTTCCTGTATCACTTTGTGATCTCTTCTGTACATGTTCCTGCCATTGTGGTATCATCTGCCATAGGCCCTCACCAGAGGTCAAACAGATGGAACCACCTGCTTTTGCACTTTCATCTTCCAGAACTATGAGTTCTTTTCTTTATAAGCCACTCGGCTTCAATCATTTTCTTATAGTAACAGAAAAATAGACTGTCAGTCGCATTATTTTTATGAATTGTGTTTTATAAAATGCTAGTAAAATCAGAATTGTAAACTTGGATTGGGGTGAGAATAGGACAATTGGTAAAATAAGTTTAATAAATGCTATTAAAATTTTAAATATATATATTATCATGCTAAAGCTTTGAGAAGTCCTACAAAAAAAGTGGTCACAAAATTTATTTTAGAATCCTGATTTTTCAACTGTGTGTGTGTGTGTGTGTGTGTGTGTGTGTGTGAGAGAGAGAGAGAGAGAGAGAGAGAGAGAGAGAGAGAGAGAGAGAGAGAGAGAGAAATGCTTGTTAATATTTAGTAAAATCTACTTTGGAGTACAGCTTGTAAAATGTGAAATTAAAAGACTAAATAATCTCTAAAGTACCTTCTGCCTCTAAGCTATTATGATTGTAGGTTTATATAAGAGTGAGTCCAAATGTATTAAAATAGCATGCTCTACAATGATGTTAATGTTTAGGCTATAACTATTTCACTGTAGATTTAGAAAACATTTCAATTCTTCAAATACTTTTGTCTGTATTTGTAAATATTCCTGGAAGAATATTGCTAAATAGCAATTTCCTTTGATAAAGCATCTGTGCAGATGCCTTTGGGTTTTACAAACCAGTAGTCTCAACAATAATTGTCCTTTTTTTTTAACAAAGAAAATGTCTACCTTTATTTGCAAAACATCTTTCCCTGCAGCACAAAATGATGGGGAAATTAGAAAAATAAGGATGAGCATCTTTTTTAAATTTTCTTTTTAATTAATTAATTTATTTTAATTAGGTATATATGACAGAAGGATACAAGAGTCATTGTACACAACTTCAACACAATTTTACATTTTTCTGGTTGTACATGATGTAGCGTCATACCATATGTGCAGGTATACTTGTACCTAGGGTAATGATGTCCATATCATTCCACCATCTTTCCTGCTTTCATGCACCCTCCCTATACTCCCTCCCCTTTGCCCAAAGTTCCTCCATTTTTCCCATGCCTACCCCCTCCCCATTAGATTAGTATCCACTTATCAGAGAGAACATTCGGCCTTTGCTTTTGGGGGATTGACTTACTTCTCTTAGCATGATATTCTCCAACTCCATCCTTTTACCTGCAAATGCCATAATTTTATTCTCTTTTAATGCTGAGTAATTATATATATTCCATTTGTATATATACCACGGTTTCTTTATCCATTCATCTATTGAGGGGCTTCTAGGTTGCTTACACAGTTTAGCTATTGTGAATTGAGTAACTATGAACATTGATGTGGCTGCGGTACTATAGTATGCTGATTTTAAGTCCTGTGGATATAGACCGAGTAGTGGGATAGCTGGGTCAAATGATGGATCCATTCCAAGTTTTCTAAGGAATCTCCATACTGCTTTCCAGATTGGTTGCACCAATTTGCAGTCCCACTAGCAATGTATGAGTGTGCCTTTTGCCCCACATCCCCACCAAACACTTATTGTTGTTTATATTCTTGATACCTGCCATTCTGACTGGCATGAGATGAAGTCTTATAGGAGTTTTGATTTGCATTTCTCTAATTGCTAGAGATAATGAACATTTTTTCATATATTTGTTGATCAATGTATAGCTGCTTCTGAGAAGGGTTTGTTCAGCTCCTTAGCCCATTTATTGGGGTGTGTTTTTTTTTTTGGTGTTAAGTTTTTTGAGTTCTTTATATATTCTAGAGATTAGTGCTCTGTTTGATGAGTGTGAACTTACAGTATTGCTCCCAAATTGTCAGCTCTCTCTTCACCTCACTGATCGTTTCTTTTGCTAAGAAGAAGCTTTTTACTCTGAGTCCATCCCATTTATTAATTCTTGATTTTATGTCTTGTGCTTTAGGAGTCTTATTAAGGAAGTAAGGGTCTACTCTGACATAATGAAGATATGGGCCTACCTACTTTTTCCTGTATTAGGCACCAGGTCTCTGGACTAATTCCTAGATCCTTGATCCACTTTGATTTGAGTTTTGTGCCCGGTGAGAGATAGGGGTTTATTTTCATTTTGCTACATATGGATTTTCAGTTTTCCCAGCACCATTTGTTGAAGAGGCTATGTTTTCTCCAATGTATGTTTTTGGCACCTTTGTCTAGAATGAGATAACTGTATTTATCTCATACAGTTGATCCCTGTGTCCTTATCCTGCACAGGGTTGGTCCCTGTGTCTTCTATTCTGCACCATTGATCTATGTGTCTGATTTGGTGCCAATACCCTGCTGTTTTTGTTACTATAGCTTTGTAGGAATCTCCAGACCTTGTTTAAGGTCAGGTATTGTGATAAATCCTATTTAACTCTTCTTGCTAAGGATTGCCTTGGCTAGTCTCAGTGTCTTATTTTTCCAAATTAATTTCATAATTGCCTTTTTTATTTCTATAAGAAATGGCATTGGGATTTTAATAGGAATCACATTGAATCTGTATAACACTTTGGATAGTATGGCCATTTTGACAATATTAATTCTATTCAACATAGTCCTTGAAAATCTAGCCAGAGCAATTATACAGACAAAAGAAAGAAAGAAATTAAAGGGATACAGATAGAAATAGAAGAACTAAAACTGTCATTATTTGCTGATGACATAATTGTATACTTAGTGGATCCAAAAAAACCCCACCAGAAAACTTCTAGAATTAATTAATGAATTCAGCAAAGTAGCAGGATATAAAATCAATACCTATAAATCAAATGCATTTCTATACATCAGTGATGAATCCTCTGAAAGAAGAATTAGGAAAACTCTCCCATTCACAATAGCCTCAAAAAAAAAAAAATTACTTGGGAATCAACTTAACAAAAGAGGTGAAAGACCTACACAATGAAAACTACAGAACACTAAGAAAGAAACTGAAGAACACCTTAGAAGATGGAAAGGATGAGTATCTTTTAATTAAAAGTCATCCTGGGTCTTTTGAAAAAAATTCTCCCCACTTCCATTTAAGTAGAAAAGTAGGAATCTTGCCTACAGTTGCTTTTTAAAAAAATTTTTGTTTTTATTTTTTTATTTGTTCCAATTAATTACACATGGCAGCAGAATGCATTATGACACACCATACATAAATGGAGTATAACTTCTCATTCTTCTGGTTGTACATTATGTGGAATTACACCAGTTGTGTAGTCAGATATGCACATAGGGTAATAATGTACGATTCATTCTATTCTCCTTCCTACCTCCGGACCTCTCCCCTCCCTTTACTCCCTCCTGCCTAATCCAAAGTGTCTCTATTCTTTGACATCAACCCCCTTATTCAGAATTACCATCTGCATAAAATAGAAAACATTCAGCCTTTTAAGTTAGGATAATACAGAAAAGGACCACAGCACATTCATGGCAAGTGAGCAGGCATGCAGTACTCTACTTCAAAAACCTAAGAAATATATAAGATACATGAAAATAGCCTATAAACTGTAACTGTTAACTGTTCATCTCTGCATGAATAAAATAGCATAATTATTTTTAAAAATCCCATCCTGAATATGTCAGGTCTTGCTCACACAATGAACAAAGGCATGCATCTGTGGTTCATAACATAAGCACTGGCACACAGTAGGCACACGCCAGTTCTCTTAACAACTTGCAAGGGAGATATTAAAATATCTGTTGTATAGCATACTCCATTTTAGAGAGCTCTTTCCCCACTTTCTTGCTACCCTCCAGCCATCCTGATTTTTTCTCACACTTCAAAAAGCAAGCTTACACCTTCTTCAAGGCCTTTGTGCTTGTGCGCCCTCTGCTTGGAAGTTTTCACTCAACCTTGGCCCTGATTCACTTCTTTTCACTCAATCTTACTTCACAGTAGCTCCCTCAGAGGACATTTCTCTGATTGCTCTTACCAGAAAGTGTCAACACCTCTATTGAGTGACGAGCTGTTCTTTGTACTTATCACTGAGACTATTAATTGATTTTCTTATTTTTACACATTACATATTATGCTTACTTTACTAGGCTAAATCCTAGACTGAAATGGTACCCTGCTGTGCCCTCTATTCCAAGAACAATGTTTGGCCCATAGTTTATTCTCAATAAATATTATATTATTGTAATAAATGAACCAACTGCCATTTTCACCAAAAGAAACAAAAAACAAAAAAGAAAACTCTTTTCATTGAAAGCTTACTTTCATCAAGTGGATATACTTTTTTCTCAGCAGCACATGGATCCTTCTCAAAAATAGACCATATATTATGCCATAGGGCAACCCTCAGTTAATATAAAGAGGTGGAGATAATACCATGCATTTTATCTGATCATAATGGAATGAAACTGGAAATCAATGATAAAAGAAGGAAGGAAAAATCCTACATCACATGGAAAATGAACAATATGTTACTAAATGATCAATGAGTTACAGAAGACATAAAGGAGGAAATCAAAAAATTTTTAGAGATAAATGAAAATACAGACACAACATATCGGAATCTATGGGACACAATGAAAGCAGTTTTAAGAGAGAAATTCATCGCCTGGAGGTCATTCCTCAAAAAAAGAAAAAACCAACAAATAAATGAGCTCACACTTCATCTCAAAGCCCTAGAAAAGGAAAAGCAAAACAACAGCAAATGTAGCAGAAGGCAAGAAATAATTAAAGTCAGAGCGGAAATCAATGAAATTGAAACAAAAGAAACTATTGAAAAAATTAACAAAACTAAAAGTTGGTTCTTCGAAAAAATAAATAAGATCGACAGACCCGTAGCCATGCTAACGAAGAGAAGAAGAGAGAGAACTCAAATTACTAACATACGGGATGAAAAAGGCAATATCACAACAGATGCTACAGAAATACAGAAGACAATTAGAAATTATTTTGAAAACCTATATTCCAATAAAATAGAAGATAGTGAAGACATCGATATATTTCTTAAGTCATATGATTTACCCAGACTGAGTCAGGAGGATACACACAATTTAAACAGACCAATATCAATGGATGAAATAGAAGAAGCAATCAAAAGAATACCAACCAAGAAAAGCCCAGGACCGGATGGGAATACAGTGGAGTTTTACAAAACCTTTAAAGAAGAATTAATACCAATACTTTTCAAGTTATTTCAGGAAATAGAAAAAGAGGGAGCTCTTCCAAATTCATTCTATGAGGCCAACATCACTCTGATTCTGAAACCGGACAAAGACACCTCAAAGAAAAAAAACTACAGACCAATATCTCTGATAAACCTAGATGCAAAAATCCTCAATAAAATTCTGGCAAATCGGATACAAAGGCACATCAAAAAAAATGTGCACCGTGATCAAGTAGGATTCATCCCTAGGATGCAAGGCTGGTTCAATATACGGAAATCAATAAATGTTATTCACCACATCAATAGACTTAAAGATAAGAACCATATGATCATCTCGATAGATGCAGAAAAAGCATTCAACAAAGTACAGCATCCCTTAATGTTCAAAACATTAGAAAAACTAGGGATAACAGGAACTTTCCTCAACATTGTAAAAGCTATCTATGCTAAGCCTCAGGCTAGCATCATTCTGAATGGAGAAAAATTGAAGGCATTCCCTCTAAAATCTGGAACAAGACAGGGATGCCCTCTATCACCACTTCTATTCAATATAGTTCTCGAAACACTGGCCAGAGCAATTAGACAGATTAAAGAAATTAAAGACATAAAAATAGGAAAAGAAGAACTTAAATTATCACTATTTGCAGGTGACATGATTCTATACCTAGCAGACCCAAAAGGGTCTACAAAAAATCTACTAGAACTAATAAATGAATTCAGCAAAGTGGCAGGATATAAAATCAACACGCATAAATCAAAGGCATTCCTGTATATCAGCAACAAAACTTCTGAAACGGAAATGAGGAAATACACTCCATTCACAATATCCTCAAAGAAAATAAGATACTTGGAAATCAACCTAACAAAAGAGGTGAAAGATTTATACAACGAAAACTACAGAACCCTAAAGAGAGAGATAGAAGAAGATCTTAGAAGATGGAAAAATATACCCTGTTCATGGATAGGCAGAACTAACATCATCAAAATGGCGATATTATCCAAAGTTATCTACAGGTTTAATGTGATGCCAATCAAAATTCCAACTGTATTTCTTGTAGAAATAGATAAAGCAATCATGAAATTCATATGGAAAAATAAAAGACCCAGCATAGCAAAAGCAATTCTAAGCAGGAAGTGTGAATCAGGCGGTATAGCGATACCAGATTTCAAACTATATTACAGAGCAATAGTAACAAAAACAGCATGGTACTGGTACCAAAACAGGCGGGTAGACCAATGGCACAGAATAGAGGACACAGAGACTAATCCACAAAGCTACAACTATCTTATATTTGATAAAGGAGCTAAAAGCATGCAATGGAGGAAGGATAGCATCTTCAACAAATGGTGTTGGGAAAACTGGAAATCCATATGCAACAAAATGAAACTGAATCCCCTCCTCTCGCCATGCACAAAAGTTAACTCAAAGTGGATCAAGGAGCTAGATATCAAATCAGAGACTCTGCGTCTGATAGAAGAAAAAGTTGGCTCCGATCTACATATTGTGGGGTCGGGCTCCAAATTCCTTAATAGGACACCCATAGCACAAGAGTTAATAACAAGAATCAACAAATGGGACTTACTTAAACTGAAAAGTTTTTTGCTCAGCAAGAGAAACAATAAGAGAGGTAAATAGGGAGCCTACATCATGGGAACAAATTTTTACTCCTCACACTTCAGATAGAGCCCTAATATCCAGAGTATACAAATAACTCAAAAAATTAGACAATACGACAACAAATAACCCAATCAACAAATGGGCCAAGGACCTGAACAGACACTTCTCAGAGGAGGACATACAATCAATCAACAAGTACATGAAAAAATGCTCACCATCTCTAGCAGTCAGAGAAATGCAAATCAAAACTACCCTAAGATACCATCTCACTCCAGTAAGATTGGCAGCCATTATGAAGTCAAACAACAACAAATACTGGCAAGGATGTGGGGGAAAAGATACTCTTGTACATTGCTGGTGGGACTGCAAATTGGTGAGGCCAATTTGGAAAGCAATATGGAGATTCCTGGGAAAGCTGGGAATGGAACCACCATTTGACTCAGCTATTGCCCTTCTTGGACTATTCCCTGAAGACCTTAAAAGAGCATACTACAGGGATACTGCCACATCGATGTTCATTGCAGCACAATTCACAATAGCTAGACTGTGGAACCAACCCAGATGCCCTTCAATAGATGAATGGATAAAAAAAAAATGTGGCATTTATACACCATGGAGTATTACGCAGCACTAAAAAATGACAAAATCATGGAATTTGCAGGGAAATGGATGGCACTAGAGCAGATTATGCTTAGTGAAGCTAGCCAATCCCTAAAAAACAAATACCAAATGCCTTCTTTGATATACTGAGAGCAACTAAGAACAGAGCAGGGAGGAAGAGCAGGAAGAAAAGATTAACATTAAACAGAGACATGAGGTGGGAGAGAA
This sequence comes from Ictidomys tridecemlineatus, assembly GCF_052094955.1. Classification (NCBI taxonomy): domain Eukaryota; kingdom Metazoa; phylum Chordata; class Mammalia; order Rodentia; family Sciuridae; genus Ictidomys; species Ictidomys tridecemlineatus. The sequence continues at coordinate 147,656,387 of NC_135483.1, read as the reverse complement.
AGGGAAAGAAAAGGGAAATTGCATGGAAATGCAGGGAGACCCTCATTGTTATACAAAATTACATATAAGAGGTTGTGAGGGGAATGGGAAAATAAACAAGGAGAGAAATGAATTAAAGTAAATGGGGTAGAGAGAGAAGAGGGGAGGGGAGGGGATGGAGGATAGTAGAGGATAGGAAAGGTAGCAGAATACAACAGTTACTAATATGGCAGTATGTAAAAACATGGATGTGTAACCAATGTGATTCTGCAATCTGTATTTGGGGTAAAAATGGGAGTTCATAACCCACTTGAATCTAATGTATGAAATATGATATGTCAAGAGCTTTGTAATGTTTTGAACAACCAATAAAAAAGAAAAAAAAAGAAAGCTTACTTTCATTTAGCATAACTCAGATTTACTAATACAGGAAAACTGATTTTAAAGCGTTCTTTATACATACATATAAACTTTAATTAAATATGGAATATAGACTAATGCTTAGTAATAGCTTACTCACATATGTAGAGTAAAATTTGGCTAGTAAAGCCTTATGCTACCCTGCTCACTTGGAAATTCCACTTGCAAAATTTCTTAGAGCCATTTTGCTATTGATGTTGTGGATACAACCCAGATCTTTAATAGTCTCTGAGTAAGCTATTCTGGGATTATTCAGGTTATGTCCAACTTTTCCATTTTCTCTCTTTTATACTTCCTCTATTGTGGTAGAAGGAAATGTCCTTATAAACATCTGAAAAATAACTTTTAGTTTTAGATTTATATTCATTTGCTAAATTAACCTTGTGACTCACATCCAACTATGTAAAATTCTAGTTCTTGATCACTGCCAGAATCTAATGGTTATGTTAAATTATTCCCTTACTAATCCACAGAACTATTGATAATATCCTTTTGGCCTAAAATTCAACCAACTTAAATTGCATTTATTTCTGTGAGTCTATTTTTCAAAGTCAGCTTAGGTCCTTGTAATTTAAGCCTCCCCCTAGTAAACACTTAGGTGGCCTAGCCATAACCTTGGAAAACATATGCTTAAATGCTGAGATAGAATTTTGACTAACAGGTGCAGTTGAAATAAATGCCTCTGTGAACTACATCCTAATATGCCCTAGTAATGGACTTCACGAATAATAAGAGTTTCATTTTCCATTGCCATCATCACCATGTGCCTGTGTCAGAGGAAATTAGTGTGTGCTCTCTGTCATCTTGCTCTCTGTCCTTTATGACTATTTTATTATTGTTATAATAAACTAATGATTGAATGGACAGAACAAGACCATAACTAACTGATTTTCATAAAGAAACTTTTAATAATTTTGTGAACTGAAATTAGTCACTTTTATAAAACTAAAGAGACTTCTAGAAATAAAATTGATTTATGGCATTTTCCTCACACAAAATGATTTGGTTAAGAGGAGATTTATTATGGGTGTGAAGATGTCATAACCAGGATTGATTTAGACTGACAGAGCCAGACTGAGGATGTGTAAAGGCTATCATAAGATTGACATCAATATCTCACAGTCTCTGAACCACTAAAAATTCCTTCTAAGTGAACAAGTGTATAACTTTCTATTGACATAGCCACACTGCCGATACATGAATTTTGAATTACAATGTGTTGTATTGTGTACTTGAGAGAACTAACTTGGTAGCCAAAAATCATAGTAAGAGGATCGGTTAGCCATCATGAAATTTCAACTAATACATATAAATTAGCTGTTCTCCTACCATCAGCACTTATCAATAATTCTGCTTTGACAAAGGAATCTTAGTCTCAGAGGCCAGACTAACTTGGACCCAGAGTCTAGCTTCACTATGTATAGGTGTGACCAAGTACAATCCACTTAACATATGTCAGCCTCAATATTTTCACAAGTTACAAGTGAATAATCACTACTACTTTTTAAGACTGTTGTGAAGGTAAAATATCTTTAAGATTAATGGTAACTCATAAGTGATTAGTGACAATATTATTAAAATAAAATTTTAATGATTAATTAGTTCATATTGTACTAGAATTACCATGATTTTATGCACAAATTATTTTAAAAACTTTTTTAGAGACTAGTCAGTTCAAAATATGTAGTAATTTTGGATCAACAAAAAAATGGCGATTTAGTGTAGATTCACAAAAGTGTCCTACAAATAGATAATTTAAGATTAAATAATTCTAAATCACACAATGTAGTTCCAACAACAAATTACAATAAGTGGTTTTCTTGCTTTTTTAAATTCCCCTCAGAAAAACATAATGATAATGGAATACTATAAGAATATTTATGGCAAACTTATTCACAAAATACCAAACTTAAATCAATCAAAATAGTCATCAACAGAATAATGAATAGACAAATTGTGAGGACTTCATGCACAGCAATAAAAATGAATGAACTGCCGATACAACAACATAGATAAAACAACATAGACGAATCTCAAAAACATTATGAATGAAAGAATCCAGGCACAAGAGTACATACAATTCAACTCATGAAACTTAAATACAGTAAAAGTAGTGTATGGTACTAGAAATTACAAAAGTAGATACCAGATGGGATGGTAGATACCAGAGAAGGATGAGGAGGGAACTGTCTATTGTAATAGAAATGTTCTATATTTTCCTCTCAGTAGTTTGTTATCATATGCATATAGATATATAAAATTTGTCAAAGTGTGCATTTAGGGTTTGTGCACTTCACAGTAATATGTTATATCTCAAAAAGTAAATATATGCAAAAGTGTCATGACTGAGATGACAACTGAATCGTCCATGCATAGTATTTATGAATTAAATTCTCATTGTCTAGGGCTTCCTTTTCTGATCAAGACAGAATAACAAAGACTGGATTTACCTCAACCTGAAACAATTAAAAATCAGAACAAAATACGAACATAACTTAGTACAGAAATTTGATTCCCAAAAGATTGAAAAGAAAGAAGTAAGCTCCACAAGTGTCAGATTATAGCCTGAAATGAGATTTTTGGATGCAGCACAGGGAAGGAGAACCCAGGGACAGCTTGGTAGACTCTGAGTTGAGGAGATAGAAATGAAAGTTTGGGGAGACCAAGATGCCTAAATGTACAGAACCTAGTATCAAAGAGAATAGCATTGCATAGAACAAGAATTCCAGAGATCTTGAGGGAATTCTCCTTGTAATTTTAGCTAAGTAGTACCCTGTGCATGCATTTGAAAAAAAAAACTACCAGAGGCTTTGAAATAATTGCCTGAGGGACAATAATTACATGTAAACACTCTGAAAATATCATTAAAAATCAGAAATTCTCAGGTCAGTTTAAAGACAAAGCAAGACCCAACTCTATGCCACCTGCTACAACCCCAATTTAAATAGAAGACCCAGGTAGATTTAAAGTAGAAGGTTGCAAAGAGATAAACCATGCTAATACTAATCAAAGAAAGCTGGAATGCCTATGCTAATACAAGACAAAGTAGATATCAGAGCAAAGAATATTACAAAGAACAAAGATCATTTCACAATGATAAAAGTTCTAATTCATTCTTTTATGAACACAGGACCAAATTATACCAATTTTTTATGCATGTAAATAAGTGAGCTTCAAAACACAACAAGCAAAAACTGCTTTTTAGAAACTCTGAGACCCAGAAGAAGTGAGAAATACATATTCAAAATGCTAAATGAAAAGATCAAAAGTCAACAGAGAATAGAATACCAAGAAAAAAGTGGGAAAGATTTTTATGGATTTAACAAAAGAATGAGAAAATTACCAGCAGACAGGAACAACAGGAAATGCTAAAATAAGTTCTTTAGTCTGAAAGAAAAGATACTAGAGACTTACTCAGAACTACAGAAAGAAATGAAGAGTACCATAAATTGTAAGTATGTGATTAAAATTAAGACACTATGCATTTTTCTTTATTAATTATCTTAAGAGATGTATATGTAAACCAAATGGAAAACACTGCATTAATGAAATCATAATACTTGTATATGAGCACACCAATGTTAAAGAGGAGGGATTAAGGTGTACTGTATCAGAGTTCTTATAATTTCTCTGAAATAATTATTGTGATCTGAATGTTAGTGTCCCCTTAATATTCACATATTGAAATTCAACCTCCCACACTGATGGTAGTAGGAGATGGAGGTCTTTGATCATGATGATGAAGCTCTCTTAAATGGGATTAAGACATCTGTTTCAGTAATTGACACAAATAGAAAAACAAAATTAGTAAAGGTAGGGAAAATCTGAATAGCACTATCTGCTACTTTAATCTGTTAGAAATTACATCTAATAACTGTAGAAAACCCAATCTTTCCAAGTACATGTGGGAAAAGTACCAAGAAGGACTACATATAGCAGGTCTATTAAGCAAGTATCAATAGACTTCAAGAAACTAAAACCTTACAGACTGTGTTCTCTGACCACCATAAATCAAATTAAGACTTGTGTGACTTTCTTTGGACAAGTTACTTAAACTCACTTCTAGTTCTTTTCTCACATATAAAATAAGAATGATATCCACATACGTCACAGAGGTGTGAAGATTAAATGACAATGAACCCCTTTGAATAGTAAGTTCTGAATAAATATTAGCTATCAGTATTACTAATATCCTAAACTGAGGGACAAACATACCTCTGAGGATTTTGTGACATCACAGGAAAGGCTATGGGTACTGCAGCTCAAATCTTTTTTTTTTTTTTTTTGGTTTTTTGGAGCCAATTATTGGCTAGTTGACAAAATGGCCTTTATGCCTCTAGTGCTTTTTAATTTTCAAAGACATTTTGCATAGATGTTCTATTAAATACCATTGCAAAAATAGTCCTGCTCTTTTTTTCAGCAGCTAGAAAGAAGTTTCTAAAATACCAGGGAGCAATGTCTTAGCCAAAGGCTGACAGTGTTCTTAGCTGAGGAGTGTATTTTATGGCCCCTTTATGATGTTCTCTGAAAATTAACAAGGTGACTACATTAAAACATTTATTAGTCTGTTTATGCTTTGGCACTCCTGTTAGACTTTTATTTAATTTCCAAGAGGAATAATGATTGGAAGACAGGTTCCCCCATAAAAAGGAAATGTAAGTGGCAAAGGAGACTGATACCTATCCTAATAGAATGCAGATGTCCTGAGCACTGTGGAAACACTGCCTCTGACAGCATCATAAAATGTAAGAGTCCTGAGACTTCTCGGATTACACGATTTTGAAGCTGGATCATGCCTATGAGATTATTTCGACTAATTCCTCATTTTATAGATACGGGAAGAAACAGACAAAGAGAGATTCACTAATTGATAAAAAGTAGGATCTCAAAAAACTTGGTTCAGCCCAATTTTCTTTCTGCTATGCCAGATTTCCTCTCTTATTGATATCCTTTTCCTGAATGAGAGTCCCTAAACCCAAAGATGAATTTAATTTTCCATGGTTCAGAAAGACTTTCATTCACAAACGTTTCCATTGGTCACTCACTAAACCAATGGAAATGCCTACTAAGTCTTTCTTCCTCCTGAAAGTAATAATTCTGAGTTGTCTATATGATATATTAGACTGTCTCCAAAATTGATTAGTTATTAGTATTAAGGCATCAGTAAGTAACCAAGGAAGTATGTGGAATTTCTACCAACAGGGATCTATTTAAGGAGAACCCCAAATTTTATTTCTCAGTGTATGTGTTCAACGGCTCTGATTTCAACTGAGAGAGTGGCCAGCATGGGCCCTTTGCACCATTTAATCAATTTAACTTGTATTTTATAGAGAGATAAAACTGAGTTAAGTCCTTCAGGCTGGAACAACTTTGCTAGAGACTTTAGCTAACTAAACCTCTTAATGGAGTCAAATTACTAGAAATTGAAGATTTCTCAATATGTGTAGTATGTATTCATATAGAAAAAAATCTGGAAAATCTAATTATGTAACAATAAAAAAATAAACAGACCAATATTAGATTCAGTGTTCTAACCTAAAAAATATTTATTTATTTATTTATTTATGGAACACATCATTACTTAAGAACTTAAATTAAGGTTCAACACTATGTGTGTCCTCGACATTTGGTGAAATTGGGAGGAACTCATATGGCTTAAGTGCAAGTCCTCCTCCACATTCTGCTCCTGTGAATAAGTTTCCCTAGCCAAATGCCATCCCTATCAAACAGACCAGGTGAAGTTCCTATTTATGTCTGAGTAGGGGATTTCAGTTCCCTGCCAGTTTGTAGAATTATTCCCACATGTCAATCTCAATCTCTCCTGGGAACCAAGAGGCCCTCCACCATGTTATCATTATGAAGTCCTTCCTACCGTAGCTCCTGGTTATTCATTCTGGTCCCACAGGCCCACAACGCCCTGCATAGGAGGCACTGTCCTCCTTCCCCAGGATTTGAGTACATGTGACTAATAGACTGCTTTTAATCTCTTCAGTCTTATGTTAATGTCTGATGTTCAGCCAACCCCATAAGTGTAGGATGGGAATCATTCCACTAACAAAGTGTTGGAGACAATGAAACACACAAGATAACCATTCATGTCCGCTGACAGAGGAGATGCCATTGGGCCTGTACTCCTCCACACGTCTGCATGACATGTTCAAATATCTTCACCCCAGGATTCCCCTTTAAAGTATATAAAGGGTTGAGGGCTTGGCTTGTCAGTAAAAGTGTATTTTATTTAATTTTCAAGAGGGATAATGATTGACGGCTGGTACCTTCTATACTCGTCATCCTTTTTCAGGTGGCTGGCCAGCAGCTTTCCATTTCAGACCAAGGAAATGAGTGAAAATGCTGAATGATATTACATAAAAGAAAGTGCAAGGGTTAAATATTCTCCGGGATGTACTTCCTTATCACTTTAAAAAAGGGGGGGGGGACACATTATCAGTTTGAATTTAATGTAAGGAAAAGAATAATAAATGATTCACAAGTTTTTTTTTAATATTATAACTATACTAGCATTACAAAAAATAATTTTTATAAAACACTTTGAGGAGATTTACAGGTCCTGATGGGAGACTTGAAACATATTCATATCCCTTCCTTCCTGAGGACTCATTGAAATGAGAGTAAAAGGCTAAATGTATATCAACCAACAATAGCAAAAGGATTGAGAAATGGTACCATGAAGACAAAGCTGATTTTAATTTATTTCCAAAAAGAATACTGACCAATGAGGCACAGCAGGAGTGACAGCCTGGAAAATGTGCCAAGGACTCTGTCATAGAAAGGCAGCAGACCCAGAAAAAATGAGGAAGAGAGGGTGGGAGAGAGAAGAAGAAGTGGAAGAGAAAAAGAGGAGCAAAACTTGGGGGGCAGTGACTTTTGTGTCTGAAAAACAGAATAATATTGACCCCCCCCAACACACACACACACTCATACACCCAATCCAGAGAACATATAAAATACTTGGGAATCCATCTCACAAAACAGGTGAAAAATCTCTACAATGGAAACTACAGAACACTCAACAGGGAATTGAAGAAGACCTTAGAAGATGGAAAAATCTCCCTTGTTCTTGGATAGGCAGAATTAGTAGTGTCAAAATGACCATACTACCAAAACTGTTATACAGACTTAATGCAATTCCTATTACAATCCCAATAACATTATTCATAGAACTAGAAAAAAAAACAATCATGAAATTCATTTGGAAAAATAAAAGACCCAGAATAGCCAAAGCAATCCTTAGCAAGAAAAGTGAAGCAGGAGGCATCACAATACCAGATCTTAAACTATACTACAGAGCAATAGTAACAAAAACAACATGGTATTGGCACCAAAACACGTAGACCAATGGTACAGGATAGAAGACACAGAAACCAACCCACATAAATACAGTTATCTCATACTAGACAAAGGCACCAAAAACATACGTTGGAGAAAGGATAGCCTTTTCAACAAATGGTGCTGGGAAGACTGGAAGTCTATATGTAACAAAATGAAATTAAAACTCTCTCACCATTCACAAAACTCAACTTAAAGTGGATCAAGGACCTAGGAATTAGACCAGAGACCCTGCACATAATAGAAGAAAAAGTAGGCCCAAATATTCATCATGTCAGATTAGGCCACGATTTCCTTAACAAGACTCCTAAAGCACAATAAATAAAATCAAGAATCAATAAATGGGATGGATTCAAACTAAAAAGCTTCTTCTCAGCAAAAGAAACAATTAATGATGTGAAGAGAAAGTCTATAATATGGGGGCAAATTTTTACCACACACACATCAAATATAGCATTAATCTCCAGAATATATAAAGAACTCAAAAACCTTAAAACCAATGAAAACAAACAACCCAATCAATAAATGGGCTAAGGAACTAAATAGACACTTCTCAGAAGATGATATACATGCAGTCAACAAATATATGAAAAAGTGTTCAACATTTTTAGTAATTAGAGAAAATGCAAATTGAAACTACTCTAAGATTTCATCTCACCCCAGTAGGAATGGCATTTATCAAGAATACAAGCAATAGTAAGTGCTGGTGAGGATGTGGGGGAAAAGACACACACATACATTGCTGGTGGGACTGCAAATTGGTGCAACCACTATGGGAAGCAGTGTGGATATTACTCAGAGAGCATGATAATAACTGATAGTTCATCAAGAGAATTCTATCCCTTATATGACTGTGTTTCTGGCTTTTAAAACTAATCCTTTCTGTGATGTAACCAACACTTTTCATCTAAAAACTCAAATTTCTTTTTATATCCAAGACCCTGTATCAATATTTGGAATATTATATCATCCATTGGATATTGGTCATCTTAACATCTTGAAATGTCACCCGTAAATATTAATTTTCCACAATGTTACTTCTACCCTCCACGTTATCAGACATTTATCTTCAAGTGAGAGAACTGGTCTTCAGATAAGACTAAAAGTGGAGAGGCCACACTCGCTGGAAATAGTAGGGAACAGAAATTTGGCCTCTGTTCCTAAAGTAGGCGGGCCAGTGCCATTTGTGCTGTAGAAGCACTCTGTGCTTGAGCACTTTTCCTGGTTTACTTCAAAATCTGACCCTCAGTTCTAGTGGCAAAGGTATCCAGGGGTGAGGACCATTATGTTTTTGCTAAAAATCCCCCACATTTTTCTGGGGCATTATGTTTATTATCCCCATAATCAAGCTAGCTCTCCAGCCAATTGCAGGGATTCTGCCAAATACATTTTAATCAATTCATTTACTTAGTCAAGTAGCCAGAGTGTATTTTGTTGTTTGCAGGAAGGATTTTGACCAGCATATGTCTCCATCTGTTCCATTTTCTCCTTATGGAATTATTATTAGCTTATGTGGTCTTTTAGAGCTTTTATCAATGTAGTCATAATTTTCTTTCTTTGTATTATATTAAGAGTTTATATTTTATCAAATTATCTACACAAGTAGCTTGATTATTATGTTCCCTTTTTGATTTCTGTCAAGTATTTAAAATCGTAAAATTATGGGTTTTTTTTTTTCCTCCAAACATCACTTATGGACTCTAATCATATCCCTTGGAAGTATATAAATTATAATGCATATGAATTAAAATGTGTTATTCTGTTTCTCCCTTTAGGTCTGTGTCCTTTAAAGCCATGTGTCCTTGTTATTTGGTTTGCTTTCTCTGCTGCAGGTTCATGTGTCCCTTCTATAGAGTATAATTGCTCTTGGTCTCATCATGCCAGTGGGTGTGAGTTCTTTCACCATTAGGCCTATCATCTGTTACACTCTCCCTGAGAGACAGGAGATAGTAAAAGGGGTCAGTAGGAGAAACACTGGCAAGCCAAGCCCTCAGCACTGAAGTATGTTGTAGAGAGAAAGACACACTTTCAGGAATGGGTGGCAAAGAGGCTAAATACCATCATTACCCTTGAGAGTTCAAATGTCCTGAGGGTCAGGAAGAATCTTAAAGCATTTACATGCAACCAAAATATAGAAGCATCCTCACAACTGAGTGAAATATTTGAAGATCATCAACCTCTCCCTAACTTTTTACCTAAAACTTTAGGTTTCAGATAATTCCAGTGAGAAATAAAGATAATTTAATTCCCTTTGTTATTTGGTTTGCTTTCTCTGCTGCAGGTTCATGTGTCCTTTCTATAGAGTATAATTGCTCTTGGTCTTTACATGTGTTTTATTATATTGGGACCAAGCACATTTTTTTATCTGTGGAAATTTTACAGCATACCATTTTCAGTAAAATTATTATTTTTTTTTAAAGAGAGAGGAGAGAGAGAAAGAATTTTTAATATTTATTTTTTAGTTCTCGGCAGACACAACATCTTTGTTGGTATGTGGTGCTGAGGGATCAAACCCGGGCCGCACCCATGCCAGGCGAGCGTGCTACCACTTGAGCCACATCCCCAGCCCTTCAGTAAAATTATTATACTTTTTAAGTAATGGAGAAATCCATTTACATGTTATACAAATTCTTCTGAACTATAAAAGTCAATTGAATATAGATGTCATTTTTATCAGATACATTACTTGAGTGCTTGAATAAAATTTTGACTAGGATTTTATCCTCAAAAAAAGAATGAAAGCATTCGCCTACTGTTAAATATAATTTGAAACATCCATTTGTCCAAAACTGAAGTTATTAATTCATAAAATTTTAGAAAATATTAACTGTGCACATGGTTAACCATGGGGTTGATAAGAGATGGGTCAATTTCATTGAATTTTAATTTTATTATGTTAACACATTTGAAATTCACTTTCTGATAAGAGACTTAAATATGAAAGTTACAGTTAAATATTTTTATGACTTAAATGAAAATTGTATCTGGATATCAACTGATTATATGAATATTAAGTGATTATATTATGAAATTAGAGAAACTAACCTGTGAAGGACTCCCTTTCTTTTAGATGTAAGATCTAAGCAACTTCTAAATAGCTCATGGGTCAAAGAAGAATCTCAAGAAAATATTTTGAACTAAATAAAATAGAACTCATCAAAATTTGTGGACTGCGGGGCTTAGAGAAAAAATGTGCAACATTAAATGAGAATATTAGAAAAGAAGAATGATCTGAAGTTAACCATCCTAGCTTCTACCTTAGTAAACTAGAGATAGAAAAGCAATTTAAGCCTAAAAAGCAGAAGAAATTAAATAAAAAAATTATAAAAGAAATCAATAAAGTTGTTAACAAGAAAACAATAGAGAAAGATAAATGAAAACAAAGCTTTTTTGGATTGTTCCTTTGTTTGTTTGTTTTGGTACCTGGGATTGAACCTAGGTATGCTTAACCATTGAGCCACAACCCCAGTCCTTTCATGTATTTTACTTAGAGACAGGGTCTTGCCAAGTTGCTTAGGACCTCAAGAAATTGCTGAGACTTTAAACTCATGATCCTCTTGCCTCAGCCTGGCTTGTGAGCCACCACACCTAGCAAAAGCTTATTTTTCTTGAAAGATCAATAAATTTGATAAATCTATAACATGCTAACCAAGAATAAAATAGAGAAGAAGCAAATTTCTAATATAAACACTGAAGTAGGAGGTGTCATTACCAAGGCCATTAATATTAATAGGACAATAAAGTATGATGAGAATAATTATTTGCCTGTAAACTGATAATTAAGATGAAAAGAATCAATTCCTTGAAAGACACATGATGCCAAAACTCCACAAAGAGAAATAGATAATTCGAGTAGGCTGAAATGTATTAAATAAATTGAGCTAAGAACAAATATATTCAGAAAGGAAAAGAAAAAAAAAAGCATCAGGTCCAGATGGTTTTACTAGTAAACTCTATTAAATATTTAAGGGAAAACAATGCTAATTCTTCAGTCTCTTCCAGAAATCAGAAGCAGAGGAAATACATCTTGACTCATTCTATGAGGCTCTAATACAAAAGCCAAATAAAGCTATTACAAGAAGGAAAACTGTAAATCAAAATCCCTCATGAACACAGATGCAGAAATTCTCAGAAAAGTACTAGCGAATAAAATCCAACAACAGGTACAAGTAATTATACACATAACCAAATAGGATTTATGCCAGGCATGCAAAGCTGAGTTGACATTTGAAAGTTCATTAATGCAATCCATCACATCAATAGGCTAAAGAAAAAAAATTACGTGAACATATGAATTAATAAAGTAAAAATGTTTGATTAAAAAATCTAATGCCCATTCTTTTGGTTTTTAATTTTTAATTTCTTCTTTTTAGTTAAACATGTCAGTAGAGTATATTTTGACATATTATACATAATGGAATATAACTTCCCATTCTTGTGGTTGAACATGATGTGGAGTTACACTGGTTGTATTCACATATGAACATAGAAAAGTTATGTTTGATTCATTCTACTGTCTTTTCTATTCTCATGACCCTGCCTTTCCTTCATTACCTATGGTCTAATCCAATGAACTTCTATTCTTCCTTCCCCACCCCACTTGTTGTGTGTAAGCATCCATCTATCAGAACATTCAGCCTTTGGTTTTTTGGGGATTGACTTATTTCACTTAGCCTGATAGTCTCTAGTTCCATCCATTTACTGGCAAATACCATAATTTCATTTCACAGCAAAGGAAACAATCAATGTGAAGAGAGAGCCTACAGAACAGAGAAAATCTTTGCCATCTGCACCTCAGATAGAGCATTAATCTCTAGGATATATAAAGAAACTCAAAAACCTTAACACTCATAACAAATAACCCAATAAATAAATGGACAAAGGAACTGAAAAGGCACTTCACAGAAGAAAAACTATAATCAGTCAACAAATATATGAAAAAAATGTTCAACATCTCTAGCAATTAGAGAAATGCAAATTAAAACTACACTGAGATTTCATCTCACTCCAATAAGAATGGTAATTATTCAAGAATACAAGTGACAATAGATGTTGGTGAGATGAGGGGGAAAAGGTACACTCATGCATTGCTGAATGGGACTGCACATTGTTGCAACCACTGTGGAGAGCAGTATGGAGAGTCCTCAGAAATCTTGGAATGGAATTGTATTTGACCTGGTTATCTCACTCCTCAGTATATACCCAAAGGACTTAAAATCAGAATTCTATAGTGACGTGGCCACCTCAATGTTTATAGCAGCTCAATTCACAATAACTAAGTTGTGGAACCAACCTAGGTGCCCTTGATGAATGGATAATGAAAAATGTGGTATATACACACAATGAAATATTACTCAGCCATAAATAAGAATGAAATAATGTCCATTCTTGATGAAAACTCTCAGAAAGCTAGGAATAGAGAATAATTTCCTCAACTTCATAAAGAATATCTATAGATAAGTATAGCTAACATCATACTTAATAGTGAGAATGGATGCTCTCTTCTAAGACTGGGAACAAGAAAAAAAAGTCTCCTTGAGCACTTCTACTTAGCATCATACTGGAAGTCCTAACCAGTAAAATAAGGCAAGAAAGGGAAACAATAGGCATATCAGTGGGGAGGAAGAAAACAGCCTTGTTTGCAGATATCATGATTGTCTACATAGAACATTCCATAGAACTGACTAAAAGCAAAGAGGCACAAAACCAAAGTCTCCTGGGACTTACATGTGATTAGAGCAAGACCACAGGACACAAAATTAAAAACAAAAGATAATCCCTGCCCTATGCATCAGCAGTGAACTATCAGAATGTTAAACTAAAGACATAATGTTGTTTATAGCTGCCAAAATATTGCATGGGTATAAATAAAACAAAATACATAAAGGACTTGCATGTAGAAACCTATAAAATTTTGGTAAGAAAAATGAAAGAACTAAATAAATGGGAAGATAGTCTAGATTCAATGGAATACTCAGAACTGTTAAGATGTCAGTTCTTCCCATCTTGATCTGTAAATTCAATGCAATTCTAATCAAAATCATAACAAGATATTGTATAAATATTGAAAGCCTGATTCTTAAGTTTCTATGGAAGGCAGCACCCCAGCACAGCCAGGTCAGCATAATACTGACAAAGAACAAAGCTGCAGAACTGACATGACCTGACTTTAAGGCTTGCTCTAAAGCTCTAATAATCAAGGCAGTATGATATTGGTAAGAATAAGCACATAACTCAATGCAACAGAGTAAAAATCCAGAAATAGACCCAAATAAATATAGTCCATCGAACTCTGACAAAAGAACACAGGCAAATCAATAGAGAAAAGGTAGTCTTTTCAATCAGTGGTACTGGAACAAATGGACATTCGTTTGCAAGAAGATGAATCTAAACACAGACCTTTTAACCTTTAGAAAAATTAAAATGGAATCAAAATGGAACATAGACTTAAATACAAATCACAGTAAACTAGAAATCCAATAATAGAAAAAAAAAAACCTCAATTAAAAGTTGGGCAAAAGATCCACACTAACTCTTCCCCTCCCCAGAGAGAATATACAGGTAGAAATAAGCATATGAAAAGATGCTCATCATTATGTCATTAGGGTATTTCATATTGAAACAATGATGAAGTATATATCTACTTTATGCTTTAAAGTAGTGTGTGTGTAGTATAATATATATTTATATATTTTTATATATAAATTAATATATATTTCTAGTATATATTTCAAAATTCAAATCCTCACAATACCAAATGCCAATGAGTATATAGAACAAAACTCTCATTTACTGCTGTGTTGTGAATGAAAAATTCTACAGTCATTTTGGAAAATAGTTCAATAGTCTAACACATAGCTGAACATAGGCTTAGCATATAACCAGCTATCACTCTTCTAGGTATTTGCTCATTTGAAAACCTATGTTCACACCAAATCTGCACTCGAATGTTTTTAGCAGCTTTATTCAAGATCATCAAAAATTGGAAACAACCAAGATGTCTTTTCAATAGGTTAGAGGACCGGTAAATTGTGACAAATCTATACAATGGAATGCTACTCATCAATATAATAAAATGTCCTGTTCAAGACATAAGAAGACATGAACAAAACTTAAATACAAATTTCTTCATCTGAAAAAGGCTAGATGCTATTTAATTCCAATTATATCACATTCAAAAAAGGCAAAATTATATTGATAATTGATAATTGATAAAGATCAGTGGTTGACAAGCATCCAGGAGAGTGGGGAGAATTAAATAGGTAGAAGCACGGAGGAATTTTATGGTGATGAAACTGTTCTGCATGATACTCTAATTTGGAGTATGTGACATTATACATTTGTGAAAACTGAAGGACTTCTTAGCACAAAAGAAAAATATATATGTTATTTTTCAAAATCATTTAGAAAAGTTTGGGGATCCCTGTATGGAATGTAGGATGTGACAAAACATTCAAATCATATAATAAAGGTGTGAAGAAATCACTGGAAACAGTAACACTAAAGTAAAAGTGTGAAGTAATCATTAGAAACAGTAACACTAAAGTAAAAACAAAACCAAACAACAATAAATTGTATTTGCTATTGTTTGGATAAGTTTCCTCCAAAGACCTGTGTCTTAAAGCTTCATAATAAGATTTTGACACTATGGGAAGTGGCATAAAGAGATCTTTCTTCTTTTATAAAATTTTATTTACCTCATATTTTTATTACAGTAGTTGAAATTTGACCAACATAGTACTTGAGTTGAGAAAGTTGTTTTACCGGGGGTACAGGTTATTCTGATATTATTATATATGCACACTAGAATTGAACAACTAGATAAATGGGTGACTGATGGGAGCCAGGCTTTCCACTTTTGGAGTGGGTGGATACAGAAAAGTTAAAGGAGGCTACAATGATCCATGTGGTAATGGATTATAATGTTTGGAAACATAAATACGAACTCATATTTATCTTAATATAGATACAGATGAATTTCATATACAAATATTTACAGATACATGTATATACACAGGTAAGTATAAATTTATATATTTTGTTGCTCTGTCAGGTAAGAGGACCTAGAAGTAAAGACTCTTTAGTAGAAATAAACACATCTAGTGCACAAATTTTCATTTCTAATACCATTCTTAACCTGAATGAACCAAGGTTCCTAGAAGAAAAGGCTGATACTAGAAGTGAGGCAAGAAGTACACAAGATGTGGCTAGAGCATCTGTTGTTTCAGAAAGCAAGGAAGTGCTAAAAAATGAACAAAACACACAAATGTCGCATGTCAGAGGGACATAGGAGCCAAATGAAAGATCTCTGAGCTCTCAGTGGTCAAAATTGAGATGACATAAAGAATTAAATAAAGCAACCTTGGTTATGACCCAATGATAAAATAAATATGCAAGAGCATATGCTGAAATAAACAGATAAATGGAGGAGTAATAAATGAATCTTCCATGCAGAAGAATTCCAGAAAATTAATACAGATACTCCACTCTCAAGCAGATGGAACATAATTTCCTCAGTCCTTAGTGTGGACCATGCATAGTGACTTCCTTTTAAAAGGACAAAAAAAAGCATACTTTACAGTGAATAATGCTAACAACCCTACCTCAGTCAGGAAATCACTATTAAGATTGACAGTAGTAAGTCATGTCTATCATATATATTCTTGTGATATAATATGATGAATGGTGCATTTCATCTTTGTTGTCTTCCTCTCCAAAGCCCATAACCCTAGTCTTATTATGAGAAAAATATCAGGCAATATTCAATTAAAGGAAAATCTACACAATACTTGAGTATGACCCTTCCAAACGGTCAAGGTCATCAAAACCAACAGGGACCTGAGGAAAGAGAAGAGCTAAATGTAATGTGTCCTGAATGAATCCTGGGGCAGAAAAAAAGAAAATTAGAGGAAACTGAATAAACTATGGACTGATGTTTATAATACGTAATAATATTGATTTACTAATTATAATTAATGAGTATAAATGCTAATGATAAGGAAGAATGTGTGAGAGGATGTCTGGAAACTCCTCTGTGTACTATTTCCACAAATTTTTTATAAATATAAAAATATTCTTAAAAAAATTTATTCAAAGTGAAAAGAATAAAAATAAACCCATCTCTACATCGCCAAGTCTGTATGGAATGACTTCAAAGAACACATAAAAATTAGAAAAACATACCAGCAAAAAGAAACCCAAACTTTTCCCTTTTGCTAAAATACCATTCTCTTGTTCCTTATGACAGGATTTTATTTTTAAAAATCAGGAAATATGTCAAGTCTTCATAAAATACTCGTGCCTATAAAATTTAAGTTCCATCCCTATATAAATGGTTATTAACTGAGCTGCAAAATTCTAGATGACTACCGTGAGTCTGTAGCTGGCTTTTCATTGTTCTTGGAATAGATTACTACTGACACTGTAGATAGATGGTATTAACTCTGAAAGAGTCCCCAGATTAAAATTGTCCTTATACCAACTTTACCTCTGAACCTCTTGGATAAATTTTACACAAATTATGTTTCTGTGGTGAATATAGATAAAATTATTTGTTAACATTGCCCTAAAGTAGATATTGTTTAATGTCTTTACTAATTAAAAGGGGACAAATCACAGGAAAAGAAAAATAATCAAGTGTCTGTGTGTCAGTTTGTGTTCAACACCTAGTAACAGAAGACAAGGTAGCTATCATGATCCAGAGGGATTTCACATCAGGAATGAGGTGCTTTTAAATGGATGGATGGTCAGGAGAAAGCTCTCTTGGGCTGAGCTTCCAGAATGATGCTCAGATCATCACTGCAAAACTGGTTAAGCAAGGAAATTGCTACCTGGCCTTCAGTCAGAAACTGGAGATTGAAGGAAGTGCCTCATCTTAGCTCCAAGAATCAGGAAGCTACTGCTGAATAGCAGGCTCCTGAGTCAGGCCCTGCATCAAGAGAATGCATGACCCCACCAGGCGCTCAATTTATTCCCCCACCTCTTCCTGCTCTGCATTCAAGCTTCACCAGAGTGTATCTGACTTAAATATATCTGGGGCATCTGCTCTAAAAGGAGCCTGAGAAAGCTGTCTCATCTCTGCCATACAGAACACATATGAAGGAGGATAGAATACATGTTGAGCAGTCCATCAGGTTTATCTACCACATATGACATTAGGTGACATCAGATGATTGTGAGGTGAGGGATGCATTTGATGGGTTATTACCAACAAATAACAAGCTCTTACTGGTGACATATTTTTACTCCAGAGTTCAAAAAGGACCTATTTATATGGACCTGTAGCCATCATATCACCCAGATGAACCAAAAGCATATTCCCTTTCAAGCTGTTACAACTGTGTAGATTATTTGCTCTTCTACAACATCATCATACTCTAGGATCTGCATCCAAAATTACTTTAGAAAAATTTCCCTAAATTTCACCTAATTTCTCTTTGCATACCTTGGAAAACGCATGCTTTCACAGGTACATGGATATACACACACTACAAAGTGACTCCAATCAGATTTAATCAATCTGAAAAAGGCCCCTTCTGGTACATACATACTTACTCATTAATTATCAAATCATCTTGAGGAGCTTTGCCTAAACTCACAATTTTAGTATTTGGCCCTCTAAATTAAAATCAAATATTCCTGTAGGCTGACCTCCTATGTGAGCTCTTACTTCCTAGCATGGACCTCTTAATCACTAGATTGTTCTCCCTCTATGTACCTATGGAAAAAACTGTCTATTTTAATCAGTGACAAACTGGAGTTCATACTTAAGAAATACAAAGGAGATGTAAAAATCAGGTCTCACTGTGCTCTGTTCAGAGAGGCATCTTGTCCCAGTGAATTGGGAAAAGAAAATTCTACAAAAATGTACAAACAAAGATGAGTAGAGGACTGTCAATAGGACTTGTTACTGAGACAGAGTGGGAAAAATGATTGTTGTAGTCAGAGGAATTATTGTTGAATGAGGCATGAATAATCTCTCAAACAGCAACAGCAACAACAAAAGTCCTCAGGGATCTCAGTTTGCCATGTGCCACTCTGCTCCTGTCACAGCAGTGTGTAAAGACAGATGAAATATAAGAAGCTGCCAGAGGTTGCTCAGCTTCTTAAAGCATTTCAAAGTGCTTCTCCATTGCAGATGGCATCAATGAACATGGACGAGTTTGAAATAAAATCCCCTTTATTATATTCTTTAAATTATTTCCAAATAACACATTCTGAAATAAAAACTGTTTTATAAAAAGCTCTTTAAACTGACTGAAAGTAACAATAAAGAAGAGATCTGCACACAATATGAAAAAACTAAAATAACCTTCTCTTCCCAGTCTATAAAATTCCCCAGATAAATTTTTGAAATGACGTAGTCATCATTCAGAAGGACTGCCAAGAAATAGTGCAGAAATAGTGTTTAAGAGGACCCTAAATTTAACCTGCTTACACTTGAATTGCTATTATATCAAGAAAGGAATATTCCACATTGAATTTACTAGCACACATCAATTTATTCATGAAAATATCTATTCTCCTATAAAATACACTTCATTTTATCTTCACTTTTGTACAACATCCTTAAGAGGAGTTCTTCATGGATACCTCCAGGGAAAAAAGAAATAAAAATTTGCACCATCAGATTTTCAGGAAAACTTGAAATTTATACTAAATTTTTATGAGCCCACATCAGCATAGGATGCGATAAAAGATTTTTTTTTTTGTCAAAGAAAATTATTTCCAAATCAGGAATATGCTGTATGTTTTCCCTTATTTTAAAATAACTATTTTATTTTAAAATTTAATCATTTTAAAATGTTTAAAAGCAATAGTTTTTTCAGCTTTCCCTTTACATTGTGAAGACAGAGTTGTACCTAACATGTATGCTTTCCTGTCATAGCAAGGATGCAAATGGCGTCACATCACATATATAGGGATACATCCCTTCATTTTTTTTATCAGACACCTCCATGACTTATGTACTAGCAAACTGCAATTTATGTTCTTATTATCGATTAAATGGATATAGCTTTAAAATATGGAAATATCAGAGGTTTACCAAATAACAATTTTTTTTTATTACACATAGAGCAAAGAAACTAGCACCTATGAAATGCCTACTACAGAGCTGGCAAAATGGTTAAAGAACTTTCATTCTTTTCACCTCAACAACTCTCTGGAGTAGGTATCAGTAACCACCTATATAAACATAAAAAAAATAAACAGAGAATTTAAACATTGTATGAGAAGTTACATTACTGACATGTGATAAAATTGTTATCCCAGCTCAGTAATGTTATTCTCCAAAGACATGTTCCTTCCACAGCCTTACGTATTTGCTGCTATGAGATTTACTCTTATAAAAAAATGGAACAGAGTGAGCATTCTTTTCTTTTCCTTGAGTTCAAAGCTGCTCTGCAAAATGTCTCTGAATAGCTCTTCACATAGACCATACTGTTATCTCATTTATTCTGTGGTCCAAGATATACAATAATAATGTGTTCTTCATCCAAGAAAGCGATCTACCTTAGTACAAAAAGAATTTCCTCAAAATAGAAAATTCTGTTTAGAAAGAACCTGTTTTTCAGAAGTTGACCATGATCTAATTTAAATTATTAAATCAGATCACTCAAATATAGTACAAAAAGATACCCATAAGCATACATTCTCCCAAAGTTCCTCCAAATTAATTCCATATCCACAGTTTCAGTGAGCTCACATTTTGATAAAATGTTTTCATAACTACTAAACAAGCACCTTGGGAAATTCTGTTTAAGCTAGTTAGGCCAGAATTTTGTGAGGAAATGAATCTTGAATTGTGTTCATATCTGTCCTCTGTGGCCTTTGTAAAGCAAACAGAAGAATAGAGGGTAAGGCTGAAAAACCCTGTGGATGAATGGAAACAGAACTATTTCTCCCTCCCTTTCTCCAGGAGAGAATTATTCAGTTCATGCCACAATAAATTATTTGAACTAATTTTGAGGTATCACCTTAGCCTGGGTGATCCCTTTGAACATCACAGAGAAGAGGGCAGCTAGCTATCTCCAATAATGTTCTTAATTATCCTTAAAGGTTTACTCTGCTGAGATTTTTCAAAAACTGGACATAATGCTATAATGAAATAGTCACCAGCTAGGTGCACCACCGGCATTCCACAATTATCATCTCTGTCCCAGTAGAATCACATTATGTCACATCTCTTCATGACACAAACTGTGATAAACTAAGCCAAATAGGTTTCTGAAAAATACTAGTTATGTTGTCAAGGGTGGGAGATAATTCTGAACGTTTATTGATGTCAATCACATGCTCCACAACAAGGGCATTATAGGAGTATTCCACAGGAATATTCTTATTTCTCCAACCAAGAATATTCTAAATTGAAGTGAAGAAGGGTTGAGGGGAATTGAATTGAATGAGTTGGCATGTGAAAGGACCAATCAGTACTTCACATTTAATTGGGGCAAATACAACAGTGATTTCTAATCTTAGGAAGATCATGGCCAAAAGTAGATTCCAAACTTGAAATAAATTTCCCTTAGAACAGGACTATTTTTTTCTCTTTGTAGGCCTGCTTTATCCAACTACGTGTTCTTTGTCTGAAAGACAAGGATATGCTATTTAAAAACCTAGGCGGCCTGAGGACTCTAACAGATCACACAATGTCAGATGGGAGCATCCTTTATCACCTGCCTCTCAGTCCTGCACCACCACCTCTGGTAACTGTGGGAGCAGGGGACACACTCACCAGAAGCAGATGAAGCTGATGTTCTGGGAGAAGAAAACAGTTTAGTTTATTGGTCAGCTCTTAGCACATAGATATAGAACTAGTTACATTTTGAGGGAACAAAACATCTAGTTTCAGAGACTTCTGAGAACTGTTGGGTGTGATGGTGTGCATCAGTAATCCCAGAAGCTCTGGAGGCTAAAGCCAGAGAACCACAAGTGTGAGGTCAGCCTCAGGAACTTAGTGAGGCCATAAGCAATTTAGCAAGATCCAGTCTCAAAATAAAAAATGCTGGGAATATAGCTCAGAGGTAAAGCACCCCTGAGTTCCATCCAGAGTACCAAAAAGAGAACAAATGTTATGTAAGCCAACTTAAATCAGCCAAGTATGTGGATTTTAAACATCTTTTTTTCCCCAACAAAAGCAAATAAGTAGTTCTTGTCATTTTGTTTTCTTTTTCATTGCAAAAAAAAGGCAAATAATTGAAGGGTTGTGCTGTCATTAGATAATACTTTATATTTAATACTCAAAGCAATAAATTTTAAGTGTCAGGATCCTACAGGAGGATTACCAGGAGGTAATAATCAATACTTAGCTGTGTTGAATTTACAACAGTCAAATAAATGACTTCACAGAAATTTGTATAAGAATATTAAAAGAGATACAAAGTCATAATATAATAGAAGACAGTTACATATGAAAATTTTACTACACTTTTGGGGAAAATTTTTATAAAATTGCATAACTGATCTGATTGAGAAATGATCAATGCCCTGAGCTAATGATATGATAGCAATGTACGGTTGCTGAGCAATTGAAAGTAGCTATTTGAAGGAGTAGGTCAGAACTGAAAATTGAACCCAGAAGTGCTCTACCACTGAGCTATATCCCCAGCCTATTTATGTGTTTGTTTGTTTGTTCATTTATTTATGTTGAGAGAGAATCTCACTAAGTTGCCAAGGCTGGCCTTGAATTTTTGATCTCCCTGCCTCATCCTCCTGAGTCAATGAGACTATAGGCATGCACCACAGAACCCAGTTGAAATGTGGCTATTTCAAATGGAAATGTTTGTAAGTGTAAATGTAAAATATACATCAGATTTCAAAGGCTTTGAGCGAATCTAAGAACAAAATATCTCATGAAAAAAAATTTGTGCTGATTGCACGTTTAGACAATAATTTTTACATACTATGTTAAATATATTATTAAATTAACTTCAATTGGTTTCACTTACATTTTTAAATGTAGCTACAACAAAATTTTCAAACTACATTGTGTGGCTGACATATCTATAAAAGATATTGTGGATCCAGACCTAGAAAACAACATGACTACAGAGTAATTATGGAAGAGAAAGTTTCCACTCACTTCCTGGGAATCCCAGAACTATCAGCACCAACCCCTTACATGTAAGATGTATTTTCTGAGAGAGCTAGAATTTGTCTCATCATTCACGCCTCCATTATCTATCAATAGCTTCTTTCCAACACCCATTAATGAAACCACATCATCTAGGAATAGAAGTTGGCCAAGAGTAAAGAGCACAGGTTGCAAAGAAGTGCAGGTAAGATGTCTTTTGTGACAGGTAAGGGCAGACACAAGGAGTTCCTGAGAACACTCAGCATCCACAGGAGCTGAAGTTTTTCTCTAGCATATTATTGAGGAATCAAGTCACCTATTCATATCTAAAAGAGTAATCAGAGAAAAAGAACCCATTTCCCTCTGTTAAAACAGTAGTAAATAAAAGAATTTATAAAATAGATATTTTGTACTAGAGAACCTGCTGATTAACCTTTGTTCAGTACCCACTCTGAGAAAGTCTGGTAGCACAGCAGTATACAGTGAGGACCATCAAAGCAAGCAGATATGCCTTGCCAAGTGGCATATTAGACTTGGCTGCATCCTTCCAATTCAATAAGCCAATGGAAGTATTTCATAGCATAAATGGAGGACATTAATCTCTTTAAGATTTAGAGGAAAAGTATGCCGGTGAGCATTGAAGAAACAGGGACTCCATCTTGATTCACTGACTTTGTGAAATAAGGGGTGGACTGAATTGACATAGACACTAGATAAGGCAAAAATAGAGTGGGATATATAAGAAAATAGGAAAAATGAAATTAGCAAATTTTTAAATGAAGTACAGAATCAACACTAACATAGAAAGAAACACAATGTAGAATATTGGTTCTCAACTGCTGCTGTCAACTGCATTCAACTCCCATGAAAAGCTTTTCAAATACACACACACATGACAAAACCCTTGCAGAGTCTGATTCAGTTGGTAGAGTAGTGCCTGAGGATGTGTGTAACAAAAATTCTCCAAGTGATTCTAACACTCAAACTTGGGAATGATTAGTGAGGTGAACCGGAGGATTTATACTGGAATGGAGAGGGACGGATAAAGAGGAGAAGAAAAATCACAAATACGATAAGCAGAGAATTCAGATAAAATTAGCAACAATAAGATTCCATGGGAGAGAAAGAACCTGGGAGCAAAAATATTTTCAGAATACTCAAAAAATACTGATAAGTACTTCTATTTTTTTAAAGATTTACATCTCTGAAGCTTTTTTGTTGTTATTGTTCTTTTTAGATATACATGACAGTACAGTGTATTTTGACATATTACACATACATGATAAGTACTTCTTTGCAGACTGAAATACATTTATAGAACTCTCTGGAAAATATGTGCAAAGAGACACATTCTTGGACATATTTTACTGAAAATCTTGATTATCAAGGGTAAAGAGAAAAATATCATGCAAATATCCACAAAGCAAAAAGTTACTTATGATCAATTTTTTAAAAATAAAACATCAAGTGTTTTTCAACTTTTTATCTGGAAATGCTTTCTAGCAAGTTATGAGGAATTGTTTCCCAGATTTTAATTAAAATGGTCTTTAATTTAAGAATCATGAATTAGTTAGCATTTGATTTATTTGCAAAGGAGACAAAAATATTGCAGGTATGCAAAGGCATAAGAAATGAATCAACTAGAACTTTTTTCATGAATAAATAATCCAGTAATTTAGTAAAACACCTTAAAATTAAGAAAACTTCAAAAATTATTAAGTCAGAAAAATAATGAAATGAAATTAGCAGTGCCAGATTAAGCCCCAGGATAAATCTATGATGATTAATATGTAAGAAGAAAAGAGAAATATGTCCTAAGAAAAAAACAGAAAGCAGAAGCAAAGTGAAGTACATATTTTTAAAAAAATATATGTTTCATTAATTGTTCAAGGGCTATTTAATGAAAGGGCAATAGATTCTAGATACACCTAGGTGTAGAGAAAAAAAAAATGGACAAACAAAAAAGTGGTTTCCTTTGAGTGGCAGGAAACTTTTATTCTATATTATTTCAAAATTTGCTAATGAAAAGTTTGTATCAGGTGTAGTCTGATTAAAAGAATAATACCAAAACAAAATTAAAGCCCTTAAAATTATTTTCTTGATACTTCATCTAAAGACCTTGTGAAATATCATTTGTTTTGAAACATAAAGGTCACAGTGTGCCCTCCTCATACTCAGAAAGTCAATCAGGAAGCTGTGGACTTGAATAACACTATAAATGAGCCTGACACATACACAGCATTCCACCCAACAGCAATAGAATATACATTCTTCTCAAGTATATACAGAGCACTCTTCAGGATCCATCATGTTAAGTCATAAAACAAGTCCTAAGTTTAAGAACTGTGAAATCATACTAAGTATCCTTTCCAACCAAAATAGAATGAAATTAGAAATCAACATCATATTAGTAACAGTATATTGGAAAATTCTCAACTATTTGGAAATTAAGCACCTCACTCTTAGAAAAGCAATGGGTCAAAGAATAAATCCAAAAGATAAATTAGACTCATCCACCAGAGCCCATACATGGGAGAAAAGATAGCCTCTTCAACAAATAGTGCTGCGAAAACTGGAAATCCTTATGCAACAAAATGAAATTAAACTCCCATCTCTCACAATGCACAAATCTCAAATAAAAGTGGATCAAGGACTCAGCAATAAAACAAGAGACCTGTGTATAATAGAAGAAAAAGTAGACCCTAATCTCCATCATATGGAATTAGGCTCCAACTTCTTTAATAAGACTCCTATAGCACAAGAATTAAAATCAAAAATCAGTAAATGGGATGGATTCAAACCAAAAAGTTTCTTCTCAGCAAAAGAAACAATCTGTGAGGTAAACTGAGAGCCTACTTCTTGGAAGCCCATTTTTACCCCTCACACACCAGATAGAGCACTAATCTCTAGGATATATAAAGAACTCAAAAAGCTAAGCACCAAAAAACCCCACAAATAACCCAATCAATAAATTAGCCAAGGACCTGAACAGACACCTCTCTGAAGATGGCATACAAACAATCAACAAATATATGAAAAAGTGCTCATCATCTCTAGCAATTAGAGAAATGCAAATCAAAACTACTCTGAGATTTCCTGTCAGAATGGCAGCTATTAAGAAGACTAACAACAATAAAGTGTTGGCAAGCATGTGGGGAAAAAGGTGCACTCATACACTGCTGGTGGGACTGCAAATGGGTGCAGCCAATATGGAAAGCAGTTTGGAGATTCCTTGGAAATCTGGGAATGGAATCACCATTTGACCCAGCTATCTGTCTCCTTGGTCTATACCCAAAGGACTTAAAAACAGCATACTAAAGGACACAGCCACATCAATGTTTATAGCAGCACAATTCATAATAGCTAAACCTAGATACCTTTCAGTTGATAAAATGGATAAAAACATGTGGCATATTTACACAATGGAATATTACTCAGAAATAAAAGAGACAAAATCATGGCATCTGCAGGTAAGTGGATGGAGTTCGAGAATATAATGCTAAATGAAGTTAGCCAATCCCCAAAAAAACTCTATGCTGAATGTTCTCTCTGATATAAAGAGGCTGTTTCATAGTTGGGTAGCGAGGAGGAACACGGGAGGAATAGACAAACTCTATATAGGGCAGAGGGGTGGGAGGGAAAGAGTGGTTCATGGGGTTATGAGTGGAATGAGATAGACATCATTATCCAAAGTACATGTATGAAGACACAAATTGTTGTGAATAGACTTTGTATACTACCAGAGATATGAACAATTGTTCTCTATATGTGTAATATGAGTTGTAATGCATTCTGCTGTCATATGTAAATTTTTTAAAAAGGGAAATTACAAATATCTTGAGATAAATGAAAGTAAACAAACAAAAACTTCTGGGATACAACAAAACCAATACCTAGAGAGAAGTTAACAGTGATAAATGTCTGCACTACAATTAGGGAAAGATCTTAAATAAGCACCCTAGCTTTGTACCTTAAAGAGCAAGAAAAGGAAGACTCAGCTAAACTTAGCAGAAGGAAAGAAATATTAATGATTGGAGCAGAAATAAACGAAATGGATAATAGGGAAACAATAGAAAAAATAAACAATACTAAAAGTTTGTTTTATAAAAAGATAAAATTGGCAAAATGTTAGCTACACTTAAAAAAACAGAGAAAATTCAAATAAATAAAATAAGTGAAAGAGGAAACATTACAATTGGTATCACAGAAGTAACACAGATCAAAAGAGACCACTGTAAAAAAGAAGTACCTGACAGATGGTACAATGGGCTTTCCAGGACTCATCTTTTGCAGAAACATTAATTAGAAAAACATCATATAAGAAAAATACCTCCCAAGAAGTAAGAAATCCAAATGAGAGATTAATGCAAATGGATACAGAGAGAAATAAGAAAGAAGCCTCCCTTAATTGAAAGTTCTTCCTGTTAAACCACCAAAGGATTCTTGGAGAGCTGAGCTCAGCCTGCAGAGGCTGAATGATTTGCCTAAGGTTACTGTTATAAGTGCTTCACAGAAATGCTTTGCATCTCATAGGTACTTAGTAAATGTTGCCTAGATAAACGAATAGATGACAGCATATAAAATTGATAGAAGGTTAAAGAAAGGAGAAGAGGCCATGTGCATTGGCACATGCCTGTAATCCCAGTGACTCAGGAGGCTGAGGCAAGAGGTCAGCCTCAGCAATTTACCAAGGCCCTCAGTAACACAGTGAGATCCTGTCTCAAAAATAAAAATGGCGGAAAATGTGGCTCAGAGGTTAAGCTCCCCATTGGAATCAATTTCTGGTACAAAACAAAAAAAAAAAAGTGACAAAAATGATACCTAATTCATCTGTATACACAGAGCACTCTAAAGGCAGCTGAATATAAGAGAGCAAACAGGCCTGTATCTGTGCTGGTCACAGGGCTTTTCTGGGCTCATCCACTATAGTGAAGGTGTCAGGGGTGAATTGAAAATCAATAGACAAATAGGACACTAAAACCTTGTGCAGTGCCAAGCCACCTACCAAGAGGAACAATAGTGATAGATAGCCTCTCTATCATATTCCAACTGATGAACACAGAAACACACTGGTTTTTGAGGAAAATTAGGGTGATAATGAGACCAAGCAGGAAGCTGAGTACCTCAGGGAAGATTGTAAATCACCATCACATTCTCAAATATAGCTGCAGAGCAGAGCCCTGCACATGAATTGTCCCCACAAAGCCAGTCGGCAGCCAGGTTGTTCAAGCTGGTGCCACTGAAGAAGGCGAGATTTTTCCTCTTTAGGATTTGGCAGTGAGGATCAATACCATCAGGCCTTTGATGTAATGACACTGTGACCCCTGGAAGGTTGGACATCATGATCAGAACTGACCACACAACTCCTGGAGGTGGAGCCCTGGCCCCTGTACTGAGTCACATGTGCAGCCCAGATCCTGAATATCAGGGAAGCCCAGAAGCCCATGACAGAGGGAAATGAGTAGATTTAGGTTTGGTTCCAGGCCTGAATAGGTGTGAAGGGACTAGCTCAGTGTGTGGACTGAATACTCCAAAGTGGGACAGACAGACCCCGAAATGCAGCAAGTTCACAACCTACCAAACTAGATCCTATTTATTTTTATTTACTTTTTACATAAAATGCACAGATAATAGGTAATTCTGTAAGTTTTGAGAATTATAGACAGACATATAATCACCAATCAATATATAGAATTTTCCGTCACTCTGGAAAGTTCCTTCGTACCCTTTTCCAGTCAATCCCCATATTCCTCCCTGCCTACTACAAAGGCAATCACTCATCTGATTTCTATCACCAAAGATTAGTTTTGCCTGTTCTTCAATTTCATAAAAATGTGATCTTACAACACCTATTATTCTGGCTTCCTTGGCGCAGCATAATTCTTTTGAAATTTATGTTGTATCAGTTCATTCCCTTTTATTTAAATGTATGAATACCACATTTTGTGTATCCATTTGCCCATTATTTTTTCCAGTTTTTAGCTGTTATAAATAAAGTTGATATAAACAAAAAAAAAAAGAAAGAAAGAAAGAAAAGACACATCATGAAGAAGGCAGGAAGGATAGTTTCAGTTCACTCATATCATCCTTCCACCCATCCCAGGCAGCAGAGTATGGAGAGAGACACCCTCTGTGTGGGGGAGGACAGTGAAGGGAGAGCCTTCTTTTGCCACAGACACCAGCATCAGCCCTCTCCCAGTGAAACTTGGTGCCAGACCACCCCCCATGGACCCAGGCTCAGGTCTGCCCCAGTGCCAGGAAAGACATAGCTTCCATAGCCATACAACAGCAAGACATAGCTTCCAGAGCCATACAACAGCAAGTAGTCCCTTGACCCCACAGCCTATGTCTGCCTCCATGGACTCAGACCTCACAGCTTCTGGCCTGCTCTGATGCTAAGCCAGTCCCAGGCTCTAGGCCAGTCCCTGCAGCTGCAGTCACCAGTGGTCCCAGGCTCCAGGCCCATTCCAACTGGCCCAGCTCCAGAAACTACTAGGACTCATAAATAATTTCAATAGACTTACAAGATACAAAATTGACATACAGATATCAGTAGCATTTCTAAACACTAATAAACTATCTCAGCAAGAAATCAAAACACAAATCCCATTTATTCATCTCCAAAAAAAAATAAAATGAACTACTTAGTAATAAATTTGATCAAGGAGATAATAGAGTTGAACACTATGACTACAAAACACTGCTAAAAGAAATTAAAGACACAAATAAATAGTAAATCAATTCTGTGTTCATGAATGGGAAGAATTAAGATTGTTTAAATGTCCATTTACTCAAACTACAGATTTGATGCAAAATCCATCAAAATCTCACCAGCATCTTTTAGTATTCATTGTGACTCATTTTTATAAATGTTTTTATTGGGGAATTATAATTATACAAAATAGTAGGTTACATTGTGATATATTTGTACCTGCACATAGCATAATTTGGTTTATTTTATACCCCTCCACAGTACTTCCTATTTACCTCTCTTCTTCCCTCCCTCTAATCCCCATCCCCTACCCTACTGGTCTCCTTTCTATTTTTGTGAACTCCCTTTCTTTTCCTTTTTCCTCTCTAACTTCCATGCATGAGAGAAAATAAACAATCTTTGACTTTCTGAGTCTGGTTTATTTCACTTAGCATGATTTACAGTTCCAACCATTTTCTTGCAAATGACATAATTTCGCACTTCTTTATGGCTGAGTAGAATTCCATTGTGTATATACCACATTTTCTTGGTACAATCATCTGTTGACAGATACCTAGGCTGGTTCTATAACTTAACTTATTATGAACTGTGCTGCTATAAACATGGTTATGTATGTAGCACTATAGTAATTTGACTTTAATTCTTTAGGATAAACACCAAGAAGTGATAGTTGGGTTATATAATGGTTCCACACCTAGTCTTTTGAGGAATCTTCATATTGATTTCCATAGTGGTTATACTAATTTACAATCCCACCAACAGTACATAAGTGTTCATTTTTCTCCACATCCTCATCAGCATTTGTTATTATTTGTATTCTTGATGATTGCTTAATGGCATTTTCTTCAGAAGAAAAAAAATTCATCTTCAAATTCACATTGACTATCAAGGAACCCTAAATACCCAAAACAATCTCTTTTTTTAATCATTGTTGCTTTGTTTATTATTTATTACTGGAATATTTTAACAATTTAAGTTTTTCAGTGCATCTTTTTTTTATTGGTTCTCAAAACATTACAATGATCTTGACATATCATATATCATACATTTGATTCAAATGGGATATGAATTCTTATTTTTACCACGTATACAGATTGCAGAATCAAATTGGTTATACATCCACGTTTATAATACTGCCAAACAATCTTGAGAAAATCTGAGTTAGAGAATTCACAATGCTTGATTTCAAAACATAAAGTCACAGTAACTAAAATGGTGTGGTACTGACATAAAAGCAATGAAACAGACCATGGAACTGAATAGAATCCCCATAAAGAAACTCTGTAATATGTGGGGACAGCCTCTACACAACGAGAAAGGACTATCTTCCACAAATGCTGTGGGAGAAATTAGACATCTACATGCAAAAGAATTAAATTAGACCTTTATTTATACATTACTGTAAAAACCTACTCAAAACAAAGATTTAAATGTAAGACCTGAAACTCCTAAAAGAAAACATAAGGACAAATCTTCATGACATTGGTCTTATCCAATGATTTCTTGGAAACATATGAAACAAAAGTAAAAATAGACAAATGGGGTGGAATCAAACTAAAACCTTCTGCACAACAAGAAAACAATCTATACAATGAAGAGACAGCTACAGAATGGGAGAAAATATTTGCTAAGCACACATCTGATATTGGGTTAACATTCAAGATATATAAGTAATTTCCATACTTAAGTAGAAAACAAAAAAAGAAAAAACAACCCTGATTTAAAATGATCATGGGCAAGGATGTGGAGAAAGGGAACACTGTACACTATTGATGGGAATATAAAATAATGAAGTTTCTAGAAAATATGTATGTTTTCAAAAATTAAAAATGGAACTACCATATAATTTAGAAATCCCACATCTGAACATTTACCCAAAAGAATTAAAATAAAATCAGGAGTTTAAAGAGATATTCCATGTCATCACAGCATAATTCACAATAGTTAAGATATGGAAACAACTGTTCATCAACAGATGAATGAATGGATAAAATATGATGTGCACATACAATATAATACTAGTTAGCACTATTTTCATCAGATTGGTTAAAAATAAAAAGAATGACACAAGATTGTCTAGGGTGTCGGAAGAAACTATGACCCCACTTTGCTGGTGGAAATGAACATTATTGTAACCTTTTTGGAAGGCAATAAAACTCCTTCAGATTCCTTCAGGAATGTGCTGTTGTTTATGGATAAAATAGGGGTTCAACTTTTTTCTGGTCAGGTAAATGGTTTGTGTGCAGCAGATAAATAAATTCTTTGTTCTTTTCAATCCCACTGTCATATAGTAAATAAACTTATTATTGGAATTTAATTCTATTACCTTTGTTTTGCTCTCATTTGTTTATTCCTATATTGACACATATTCTGCCATTCCTCTTTATTGATGAGTATAAACTTTGTTTCTAGTTTTGGGCCATTAAAGATAAAAGTAGCAAGAAGATCCTTATTCCTTGTACTTTTTTGAAGTGGTTGTTATGGAATATGTTTTAAGGACAAGGAAGGCTAAGAGCATCAAAACAAAACAACACCTATCGTGAAATAGTATACAATGATTAAAAAGGAATGAGTTGTTTCTGTATCAGTGGATGTGTTCACACTTCCACAAGTTCTATTCAGTGAAGAAAAAAAGATGCATGAAAGTGCTTAATATGACAGACAGATGGGCAGACAGATAAAATCCTTTTTATGTAATTATATGAGTCCAGAAAAAAACACAAGAAGATGAAGAGAAGTATCCAGTAAGTTTGGCAGAAGGTAGAAAAGTAGGGCAGATGACAGGAAAATGGAAGGGGAGACGACTCAAAGAGAAAAGTCAAAACAATGACTTTCCTCATTTTTTTAAATGGACACATTAAAGATTTACAATTAAACATGTAAACATGGGTTATTGTTGTGGATGTATAATTGATAAAGAGATTTGAAAAAATAAAATTAATTCTGTGTGAAGGCTTAAGGAAATGTCAAAAAGATGTTTTTTATGTGAAAATAGAACATTCTTCTGTGTATTTATGATTGTATGAATTTGAACGAGCAACGAGAAAGGTACAGAACAATAATATCAGGCTGTTGATCTTAGCTCCCAAAACTTGGAAATGGGTGACATGGGATGTGCAGAATAAATAGAATGCATCTCTGTTCTATAGCAGTTAAATTTTCCTCTATGTGTCTTTGTTATAAGAAGTGGGTATTGCTGTTGCAATTTCACCATCAAATAAAGGGGAAAATGTAACATGCTGAAGAAAGAAAATAAAATTACTATTTGAGGTTAAATATTAAATACCTTCAAAGTGGGTAGAGGAGTAAGATAGATTCAAGGGAAAGGTCTCCAGGAAAATTTTTATTTATAAAGATAACTTTAAGTTCAAAGCAAGGATATTAAGCAGTTCCTTTGGTATAGCCCATGGACTAGCAGTGCTGAACTAAATTGCAAACCACCCCCCTTTGGAACTGTCAGGGGAATTTATATAAGGGAATATTTCCTAATTCCCATCCCACATTTTCTGAGTTAGGGTTCTAGGGATGACACTTGGGATACTACTCATTTTTAAACATTCCTCTCCTCTTGCCTAGATCATTCTTGTGCAAAAATAAACTGGGAGTCAAAGCTTTAACCAGTGTTTCCATGAGTTGACAGTTGAGGGATCATAAGGATCACCCATTTAAAAAACTGCAATCCAGCAAATTTGGGAAATACAGCCTCTGGCAGTTTCATAAGAGCCTCTTGTAAAACAATTGACATAGCCAAGAAACAGGACCACTGCTGATGGCAACATGCTTATAATTTTACAGCAATATTAATAGTGTTTATGCAACAGGAAAGGGAAAGTGAGATCGCAGGTTGTTTTGGTGAGATATTTATGCTAATATTTTCTCACACTTACGGTCTCTTTCTCTTTCCACAAAAGCCACCTTATTATAACTATTATTTTCCTCCTAGCACATAGCTGGCTTTCTAGCCTATATTTTTGCTATTGTTTTCGTTGTTGTTTCGCAGAAAGAAACAAATGGCAAAGCCAGAAATTCAGATCCTGTAATAGAAATCCTAAAGGGGAGCCCTTTAGTCTTTCTATCTTTCCTAATAATCAAATTAATAGACTCCAGCTATTATAAAATCTGTGAGAGAAGAATTGGTAACAATGATGATTGGTATAATTTTCCTTGTTCTGCTCAGAGCTCTATAAGTGACAAACCCCAACAGGTCAGTTACCAATTTCCAACAGGTAGACAATAGACAGAAAAAACAGTCTGAGTCCCATGTCAAATTAGCTGTGTGGCTCTTGGGAAGTCACTTCACTGTGCCTCCGTGTCTTTGCCATTACAGGAAGAGAATAGACTGGAGGTTCTTTTAGGATGAATTCAACATCCTGCTATGAGTTTTAAGATATCCAGCTTCACAGGGAATACAGTGCTCTGTGGAAATTTAGAGAACTCTAGTAACGCAGAGGCTGATGGGTGTTAAGTTAGTCAATTTGCTGGCTGTTCTATGGCCTCCATCCTGTTTTGTGAGGTTTGCCTTTTTACATTGCTTTCAGCCCGATTCCCTAAAATTCCATAGATTGGCAAGCTCTGCTTTTTAGACATAATAAATGTGACCAGCTTAGAGATGCATGTATAACAAGAAGAGTAACTGTTTTAAGTGCTACAAGAATTCTTCCTAGAAAGAAAAAAAAAACCCTTTGTTAGGAAAATGAAATAATAATCTTGCTTGGAATAGGTGAGAGATAATAGGACCCAGTGTAAGATGAGAGGATAAACTATTTGCTTAAAGAAGTCAAGAAAGGAAAAGCAGATATAAAAGTGGAGCTGAAGCCAGAGGAAAGGCTATTTTGTAAGGTACAATGGGATTTCTGTGAAGGGCCTCCATGTCTTCATTAAAGTTTATGAAATTCACAAAATTCTTGCTGTTAGTGGATTAAAAATAAGAAACAGAGAAGGCTTAGAGCTCTGCACATGAGTGACAAGGCAACAGTCTGAAATGTAGGAGCAGACACAGAGAGGGTCCTCATGAGGTTGACTGCCAAGAATTTGCAGCAATTATGGGCAGCATTCTGGCCACGAATTGGGAGCTTACACAAGTTTACAGCAATTCTCAAGAGGTGAGAAAGCTCATAATGACATCCGACCACTTCACTTCTGTGCATTTCAAAGATCAAGCATGAGTTTATTATTGGGAATCTGAGAATTTATATGTGGATGCAGAAGAAATAACAGCATGCCTGGGTGAAAGGAAGGCTTCCCTTATCAATGGCAAAATGTGAAGGTCTGAAACACAACACTCCAGTATCCTGAAAATACAAACAAAACTGGTTCTCTGATAATCCATACACAAAGCAGTTCAAATAGATAGCAATATTCTAAGTGTCTGACTAAAGGGTCTTCATCAAATTTATCATCAGAGGACATCAACTGACAAAACTATTTTCATAATCTTGACAGACACCATTAAAGTGGCAATGATATAAAAGTTATTTCATAATTGACTTTTTAACATTTATGAATTTATCTATCTGTTCATCAGGAACATATTGTATACCTCCTATATGCATTCCGCTTCAGACTCTCTAAAGGAATTTAAGGATATATAAGATTCCCTTCTTGCAAAGTTTAGTAACCCAGGAGACAGACATGTAAACACAGCAAAAAAAGAGAAAAGAGAAACGAGCTAGTAAAAACAGATATATTTTTTTTTAATTGACTGATGAGCATTTCAGAAGCTGAAGTGTCATTGGTTATATTTTAGCCACTGCATTGATACCTGATAAGTCAAACACATAACAAAAGCTATAACATTTCAGGTAATGGGGAGGCCACTTTGAATTTTATCAATTAGTGAAGCCATTCTCATGATGGACAAGTCAGAACTTGGTTGGGATTCCAGCATGGGTCAGAGTGGAGGCTAAAGTGCTAGGACATGTTCAGACTATTGAACTGCAACAGGGTCTGTGTGCAGAACCCTGTGAGACAATGTGGATAGGTAAAGGAGAAGGCACCAGAAGGTCTAGGATCTATCCCTCTCCTAACTGTGAGACAGGACAGGTTGCTCAACATCTTTCCATGTCTGTTTTTAGATTTTGAACTGGAAATTAATAATATCTACCCTGTCTTCACAGGTGTGTTTCAAAACTTTTTAAATTTCATGTATGTGGAGAAATAGAACCACTTTAAATTTTCATACAAATATAGATTGGTTTTCCTTTTATTACTGTTGGGGACTGACCTACATTTTTAGAATGGATAATCTCTTGGGTTATTAAAAAAAAAAAAAAAGAGTTTTGTTGGAGTTCATCTTAGCAATCCTGAAACTAAACTCAGTGGTTTCTCTAACACCTACCTATCTATTTTCTATGTTTTACAGATTACCTTTGCCTCTGGAATTTGGATTTTTGACACCTTGGTAAAAACATTTTCAATGGTTTCTGTCACTTGCTGCTGAACATAATACTGCCTCCAGAATCAAGAAAACAAACCGTTGTTCATTGAGCTCAGTTGATGCTGACTTGACCTGTTCTTAGACACAAAACCTACAGAACTCATCCACACTCAATTCAAACATCAACATAAAGGGACCTCAAGGATTGTACATCCTCAGCACCAGATTGGGTATTTCCTTTGCAGATGAAATTAGCCAAAAGGGTTTTAAGAACTTGTTGGAGTAGTTGTGGGACAGAGATAAAATAAAATAGATACACAATTTTTAAAGAATTTTGATCTTGCAACTGGATTCACAGTGAATTTAATAGACAGGCATTTGTTGGTTCTGATAGTGTGCCAGTATATTCTACTACCCAATTTAGATATATTACCTCATAAAAACACAAAACAATCTTAATAGGTATTAATTAATTTGGGATACCTTATTCTAGGAAGGAATTAAGGCCATCTTATATATATAATTTTTAAAAATAAATTTAAACTTTTTAAAAGGGTAAGATAAAATCAGATGAAATTAAAAATGAAGGTAGGAAAGTAGGAAAGCTAGGGTAAACCAAGACTAAGTGAAGTTCATATATAAAACTGCGCTTTAAAGTTTTATATCTTTGTTAAAGAGGAGCCAAAAATTCATCTGTGCATATTTTATAGCATCCTACAGAAAGAAGGAAATGCAATCTGTTTCACAAGTTAGTTATAATTTTAAAAATAACACTTCCTCATTTATTCAACAAATATTTATTGGGTAGCATGTGAAAGGTGAGAGTATTCTTCTAAAAGTTACCAGTACAGTGATAAACAAGATATGCAATAACTAAATAGAACTAATAATAAGAAAGAAAGTAGCAGGGAGACAATTAGAGATGAGGAAGGGAATGGAGGAGGGGGAGAAGAAGGGAGATTAAGAGAGGGAAATGGGAAATATGATCAAAGTACGTTATTTGCATGTATATATATGCCACAATAAAATCCCTTTTTCTGTACAATTAAAATGCACTAATGAGGACTAGGATTATGGCTCAGTGGTAGAGTGCTTGCCTTGCACATGTAAGGCATTGGGTTCAATCCTCAGCACCACATATAAATAAACAAATAAAATAAAGGTATTGTGTCCATCTAAAACTTAAAAAACTATTTTTTAAAAAAGCACTAATGTATGAATGTGGCATAACAAATCCCACTATTATGTATAATTATAATGCACCAATAAAAATAAATTTTAAAAAATTTTAAAAACTGCCTCTTAAAGTGTATATAGCTGTAAAGGAGACAGATAATGCACAAACATGTACTATACTATCAGACAGTAATAAATGATAGAGGGAAAGTGTCATGAAAAAGAGAGTGATTGATTAGGAGGGATGGTTATTTTAGATCAGGTAGTTAAGTCAGGCATATTCTTGAAGTTGATATTTAAGCACAGACGGGAGTGACGTGAATTTCATTCTGAGTTTAATGGGAAGCCACTGAAGATTTTAAGCAATATATAATCTAAGTTATACTCAAAAGTTCCCTCTAGCTTTTGTACGGAGAACTGACTCTGGGCAGGCAACAGAAAAAGCAAGGAGATGAGTAGAAAATTATCTAAGAGAACATGGTGGCTTGGATAAAGCTGACACTGCTGAGAGAAGTAGTTGGATGTGATATGTATTGTGAAGAGTTATTTTCAGGGGTTGGACACAGGGTCTGAAGAAAAGGTATGCATCTAGCAGGACTCCTGAGTTTGTATCTTGAGCAAATAAGTGGTGGGTCCATTTATCAAGTGGAAAATGTCTGAGAAAACAGCAGATTTAGGAAGCAAATTGGAGACATTGATTTTTGAGATGTTTATCAGATACCTAAGTGAAGATGGAGCTACAAATTTGGGGAGAAAAGAAATCAAGACTAAAAATGTAAATTTAGTGTCATGAATGTTTATCTAATATTTAAATATTATTTTAAATTTAAAATATAGCTGGATCTTTAGGGAGAGAGAATGCTGAGGGCCATTGCCAAGTAGGAATGACGCATGGAAATTTCCTTGCCAGCGTACCCCATGTTAAATGGACTTGCCTTGGAAATTGCATGTGTCTTTGAGAAAGGTGACCCTGCTCAAGGACCAGGGTGGATCCAGGATTAGGGTGTATCCTGCAGGTTTTAGGAAGTATCCGGGTTTGAGACAATTTGGGTTTAGGGCGTTCCCAGTTTAAGATAATCCGGGTTTAGGGAAGTTGCAGGTTGAAGGTTATTCCTGCTGGGAGTAGGGCGTTCCTGCTGCCTGAGTTCCCGTTGAGTTCTCGTGGAATTCAGAAAGTATTTGGGATGTGAATTGTGTGGCAGAACTTAGATTTCCCCAGAACGTGTGTGGAGGCCGGTGTGAGTTCGGGAATAAAGAATTGCTGTTTGAACCTAAAAAGCTGTGTGATGGCTCGTGATTCTGTGCCCAGCCAAGACACTGGCAAGAGAATAAATAGGAAACGTTGAGAAAGGGCTGAGTGCTGCAAGCATCTCAACGTTCAGAGGTCTGTGAGCTATTTTCCCTTCACCCACCACCTCTTTTAGGTAAGCAGTCATTCTAATTTTCCCAGGACTGAGAGGATTTCCATGATAAAGAATCAAGAACAAATTCAGAAAGTGCTAGGTAAAACTGAACAAACCAGTCATCCTAAACCCTCAGTTTGTTCTTTATTCTTCCTCCTAAATTTATACCCCAAGAGGCTGAACTCTCCAGACCTCCATCACCAAGACTCCCTTCCCTCTTTCTTTCCAAGATTCAGAAAATAGGAGGCACTGGGAGATTAGAATATGAGAAGAAAGAAAGGCATGAATACTTACAGACAAGCTTTCCTGCTTGTCTCTACAAAAATGACTGTCACCCTTTTGTCATGCTTTGGATATGTGGTATCCCCCAACAGCTCATGTGTGAGAGACATTGCAAGAATGTTTAGGGTGAACTGATTATGTTATGAGAGCCTTAACCTAATCAGTAGATCAATCCACTTGTAAGGATAAACTGGGTGGTTACTGTAGAGTAGATAGGGAGTGACAGGTCATTGGGAGTATATATTGGGGGGGTTAATTTTGTCCTTGGTAAGCAGAGCTCTCTCTCTACTTCCTGGTTGCCATATGCTGAGCTGCTTCCTTCTGCCACACCCTTCTGCCATGATCTTCTGCCTCACCTTAGACCCAGAGCTATGGAGTTGGCCAACCATGGACTGAACCTCTAAAACCAAACAAACCTTTCCTCCTCTAAGTTGTTCTTAACAGGTATTTTTGTTGTTGTTGTTGTTGTTGTTATGGTAACAGCAACACAAACATTAACTAAAATATTCTCCCTATGCAGTGGCTTATTTTTCTTGGTTCCAAGGTGTTTCTCCAAGTACCAACTACAGGATTCCCTCTGTTTGCACCTTCAAGGATACTAACCAAGGATACAAGTATCAACACCTCCTGCTGATATTAACCCTCATCTGTTTTACTGGGTGCTTCACTTTCCTTTATAGTTTTCACTAACCTGCATACTCTTATCTAAAAGACCCAGAAAAGGAGAGTGGTAAGGGGAAAGATACAGGGAGATTCAAGAACTGAGCGGCAAAGGAGCTATGATTCATTGATTCCCATGATTCTGCATTTGATAATACCTCCCGTTTGATGTACTTTAAAAATTTATGGGGATATTTTTGGCTCTTATCATAATCTAGAGTATGCTATGGCATATAGAGAGTAGGAACCAGGGACGCCAGAAGTCTGCCTATATTCTGAATGGTCCCAATTATCAAGAACTGCCCTTCGCAAGTATTTGCAATGTCTGATTGAACATTAGCATAAGTGAAAAATAAATTTACCAGTGTTCATATGTGCTTAGAACTTATTTTATACTAAAATATGTTTGCACTTTTTAAATATATATTACATTTTCCATAAATGCTAACGCCATGTAAATCAAAACAAGGTTGTACCGATTCATTTGGAAATTTACCAAAGTAGTTCATCATTTCAGAAAATTATACTACTGACAACATGGTACTTAATTCTCCATTATAATAGAGCAATATCAGTCTGTAATTCTATATTTATTGCAAGCAGATTACTATTTGTTTATGTCTTCCAGTATAGTTGTGCTTGAGCAGCCACATATTAAAGTACACATTATTATACATTTTTCTCGTATTACAGTTAGGCAATTATATTGACTTTAATATTGTGTATGTTGATAGATGATATTATCTAGAAAATTCATTTCAAGATAGTAAAGGAAAAGTTACAATATATTTGTTTTGACAGGCATTGGGTGTGATACAGTTGAGAATAACCGATAAACATGTCTAACAAAGTCAGTGAGAATGATGACAATTTGCCGGTAGGCAAAGCCAAAACTCTTCCTTGAATGCAATGGAATGATTCAGACAGTGCCTCTGAACCTTCGCTGCACATTAGAACCACCTGAGGAGCTTCTACAAGTCCTAATGCCCAGGCTGGATACATCAGAATCTCTGGTGGTGGAACCCAGATAACAGTCGTTTTTTAAAAACTCCTTCATGTAGCCAGGTTCAATAACCACTAAAATAAAGATCAGAAGAAAATTACAAGAAGGAATTGAAGGTGGTCAAGACCAGTGGAATGTTACTTAAAGATTCTGTGCTTTTTCAGAAGTGAGAGAAGGGAAAAAAATGACCCAAAATTGACAGTAAAGAACAAGGAGAAATCACACTCTCCTTCCACACCTGAGAAAAATGAGAGTTGGTATTGAAAAGACTTCAGGGAAATTGATCTCTCAAGGGTGACAAGTTTGATTTATGAGAGTAACATAACTAGAGGAATGCAGCAAAGGGGACATTTAAGGACAAGCCTGGAGATCTAGGGACCAAGAGGTACAATGGAGAGTATTAGAATGGCTGGGTACAAGTCTTTGTCCAGTCAGAAGATGGACAGAGAACATGCTGATAAGGAGAGTTCCAAGCTTCTTTGTGCTTTTGCTTCTAAGAGTTAGAACCTACAACTAACTCTCTAGAGGCTTGTACTTGAGCTAGTGGAGCCACTTGGCAGAGCTGGGAGTGCCAGAGACTTTATACTCCCACCTGACATTCTTCGTCACCTGTTGACTGGTGTGGGAGCACCTAGGTCTATTGCATCGAGTCAGGAAAAGCTTCAGGGTGTAGTTCATACCCCAGTGTTCTCCTGCAGGATCAAGTTGAAGGGATCCTTCCTAAGATTGCTCCTTGGCTCAGCTTCTTCCCCTTCCCTGTCTCCTCCTCCCACTACTTTATCTCTTTTTCCTTGAAGAAACTTCTTTAACAAGTCATTTGCTCTCAAATCCCTATCTCCAGGTCAACTTTGAGGATCCACAACCTAAGAGAGCCTCCTAGGAAAAAAGTGAAGACTATGTTAGCAGGAGCCAGGGAATTCCTGTGGGACTCCCTAAGCACAGGTTGAGAAGATCATGGGTGCATTCAGGGAAGACAGTTTTACCACATGCAATAGGAATTATGAAGATGACTAATTTTGAGAGATTGCAGAGCAAGTTTTTCCATGGGTCCTTGCAAGACAACAAAATTCTCAATAATATCTGCCAGGAGCTCTAGCACCAGTATTCAAAAGGATGGTTTTTCACACATTTTGTCCCTCAATAAAATCAAATGGTGTCATTTAGAAGCAAGCAATTATTCAGAGTTCCAAAACAATGTGGTTATAAGCCCCCCTGGAATCTAGCTTCATCCAGAGGTAAGATATTAAAATATCTACAAAAAGAGACATTTTATATCCAGCAGGCAGTCATCTTAAAATATTGCTTAGTTAAGCTTCTAATAAAGGTTGAGCTTTAGTTAACTCATTTTTTAAAATTAGCATTCTGAACTAAATCTAAGCTGAAGGTTAAATGTAGAGCAATATATTTCAGGTGTCAATCAAGGTAGCACTAAGGACTATAATTTTTCAAACATTATAAAAACAGGCAGCTGGGTGTGGTGGCATACACCTGTAATACCAGTGGCTCAGGAGGCTGAGATAGGAGAGTTGTCAGTTCAAAGCCAGCCTCAGCAACTTGGCGAGGCCCTAAGAAATTTAGCAAGTCCCTCTCACTATATATATATGACTGGGGATATGGCTCAGTGATTAAGCATCCTAGGTTCAATCCTTGGTACAGAAAGAAAAAAGAAAAACAGGCAAAAATAGTGAACATAAATAGTAAAAATAAGTGTATCTATTTGACTTCTGGTTGTTTCCTATTCTCTCCAAAATCCAACTTTTGGGGGATAGAGTTTATATGATTATATAAAAAGAGAGGGCTTTTCTACTTATACCCCCAGGTCCTATCTCGATAAGAATAGAGTTTTACAACTACTGCTTTATACTAGGAAATTTATAAGCTTTGCTTCCTCTCTCCAAAAGTACCTTTTAAATCCCAAAGGTAAAGGGAAAATATATCCAAACAAAGATTAATAAGCAGAAGAATTATAGTGATAATTAGTACAACTAATTGTAAAAAGCACCCTCTTTTTAGGAACACCTGGAGAAACCAAGTGGGGCTATATGTAGAACTTTTCATCAACAGATTCCCTCAAGCTTATTACCAACTCTTCATACTAAGATGGTAATATGAAAATGTTGGTTATTACAGTAACTGAAGTCATCAATTTATTTACCCTCCCTGTTGTAGTGGGAAGGCATTTCCAACCCTCCTAGTTGCAATACCCTGTAAGCGTAGAAGTATACCAAGCAAGATTACCAAGGCTTAAACCCTCTTAAGGCCTTTCTTCACAGAACTAAAGAAACCCCAACAGCAAGGAAAAGGGAGGTGGATTGCTTCCTGTGAAGTTAGGATGCAGAGAGAATAAAACATCAGTGTGGATTGGGAAGGGATGTTTCAATAGGGCCATCCACCCAAGGAACTGCACAGAGGCAGGTCCTCTTTGGGACACCTGAAGGACAAAAAGTTGCTGTAGAAAAAAATCAGCCTTTGGAAGCCACCTGCAGACCCACAGACAGATGAAGGAGGAACAATTTTCAGGTCAGGAGGACCACAGATTCACCACCATTTTGCAACATGTACTCCAGTTTCTCCTCACACCCCTCAACACATACATGCAAAACACAAGTGCACTTTCGGTGCACAGGTGCATGGAATATAGAGGAAAGAAGAGGAAGAAGAGGAATCAGGCTATATTCCATTCAAATGCAACTAGTTTTTAGCAACTTTCATAGCCAAATATGAGCTGAATGCCTGCAATTTTGGAGAACATAAAATCACAATTAAAATAAATACTGAATTTGTTCCCTTAAGTGATTATACATAATTAAACTGCTGTTTACTATTAATACATTGTCTTCTCAATCCACTGGAATATGATAACCAGTATCTGTTATTAGTAACAATTGAAAAATGACTTTTTTTCATTGTTGAGTCGTAAGCTTTCATTTCTACCAGTGTCTAACCTCTGTTGGTAAACTGGACTTCAGCAGATTGATTTATAATCCATTCTAGCATTTATTACAGAAGAGAGTTGTATAGCAGAAAAAACTATTTGCCCAAGTGTCAGCGTGTCTCCATCATGGACCAACTTTGTGATTCCAAGAAAGTTTCTCTTTCTTCCTTCCTTTCACTCTTTCTTTCTGACATCTCTTAAGTCTTTGTTTTCTAAAATTTAAAGTATAATTGAGAATATTTCCCTAAATAATGAGCACTTGATCTTAAGAAATATTTGTTTCCATTTTACTCATCTCCTTCACCTCTAGATCAATCTTAAAGTCCACTTTTTTTAAACAAAGAACATGCACTGCATTAATCCCTGTAGTGGTATCAATTTAATCACTGAGTTATTTCCTTTTTAATCGTGCCAAAGAAGTGAACAGAGAATTCCTGTCTAGAATTTTTTTTGTTTTGCATCTTTAAGTGATACTTAACATTTAGACAGCTATTGTACTATAATTCGAGACTGTGTGTGAATTGGAGCCCCAGTTCAGCTGAGCTTGTTAAATTTGTGACTTAGCAGCTTTTGCAGAACAGGGACACCATCCTGACTGAGTCGTGTGTCTTCCCTGTCTACATATTTGTCTTCCTTCACTGTTATTTGAGTTAGTCCTTTTAATTTTTTTAAAGACAACAGTATGTTTGCATTTGGCCTAGTTCAGCTATAATAAATTCTTGTTCTATCCCACGACAGGTTTTCTTAGGCAGCCATGTAAGTGTCCTGTATCCTGTCAATTTGCTATTTAAATATTTGGATTTTTCTTCTTACTTATGTCTTATCTTCCCTCTAGTTCTTAGTGGTGATTGTACCCTGACCCTAAAAGGCTTTAATTTGTACACCCCTAGTAACCAATTTATAGTCAGCTGCTGTAATAGTCCCTGACAGGGCCTAGAGTCTTTAAAATAGTTCCCTGTAGCAAATCATATCTATAAACATTTTACAAGAAGGGTAAGTCAACATGTTTAAACAGGCTGCCTCAGAAAGGACCTGTGTAATTTATGGAGTAGAATAGAAATTCTGCTACCAGAAGCATTTTCTCATCCCACTAAAACTGTAGCGTGGCTTCAATGCTCGGTGAATGGCTTTGTTCAAGAAAGAGATCCAGAAGGAGGAAATAAATTTTCAGATACTCTCCTGAAATACATAATCTATTTCTCTTTTCATCTTTACAAAGTATAAATAGCTCTGGAACACCACTCTTGAAAGTCTCCTTCAATTTCCCTTGCCTTTGGGAAAGCTACAGTAGTCAGTAACCTCCGTGCCTCAGTTTCTTCATCTGTAAAATAAACATGAAAATAGCCACCTCTTTCCTAAGGTGATTGCAGAGGGACAGAATAACCTCTGTCCCCTCATTGACACTCAACATTGTCAGCTACTATTTCTATTCCTGCACCTTGGCCTTCATCTCCTCCATATCAAGTTAGTGGGATAAAGGAAAGTG
Source organism: Ictidomys tridecemlineatus (assembly GCF_052094955.1). Classification (NCBI taxonomy): domain Eukaryota; kingdom Metazoa; phylum Chordata; class Mammalia; order Rodentia; family Sciuridae; genus Ictidomys; species Ictidomys tridecemlineatus. Next base: position 147,611,535 of record NC_135483.1, on the reverse strand, counting down.
GAGGATCAAACCAAGGAGGGAAAATCAATCCTGTCCTTGGATTTTCTCACTTGTCTTCTGTCCTTTTATGTTGATTATCACACCAGTGAAGACCTTGGTTCCAGTCCAATGTTTGCCAATGTGAGCTTTTCATTTCCCTCCTGTCCCCTGCTACTCCGTAATCTACCAAACTTTATTTCAGTGAATAAGACAAAAATAAAACCTGTCAATGTTACTTTCAATTCATAATAACTGACTAAGGGAATAATCAGACAAATTAGGAGGAATCAAAGCTAAAACACAGCAAGCTGTGGGTACTACTACTACTCCATTGCTCAAGGCCCAAGGTGTGGCAGAACATCATGGTGGAAGGGTTTGGTACAGGGTAGAAGCTCAGGACACAAAGAAGCAGCAGTATTACTACTAATAACAATAGTACTTATTACAGTAGTTGTAGTAGTAACACTAATAATAATAATAATTGAAAAATGCAACCTGCATTACCCAACCCTCCTCAAATTTCCAGTGCTCACCACACAATATTCCTCTTTCAGTAATAACTACCATTTCAGTATTAACTATGAAAATAGCTGAGAAGTCTATTATGCAGCCAAATAGATATTTTGGCTCCATGGTTGTGAGTATTCTTTGGTCATTTAGAAAGCAGCACCCTATTCCCAGCTACAACTCACATACAGTGAAAAAGTATTTATCTAGCCCTAAACTATTCAGTAAACATCTATTGAGTACCCACTGTGTGCACTGAGGCATGAAATGATAAGTGAAATAAACAAAATATAGTAATTTGTCTTCAAGTGGCTCATGATCTAGTAGGGGATGTAAGCCAAGTACATAAATAGCTATAATATAAGGCAGAAAATTAAGTGCTGTAGGCAACATATACATAAAGTTCTCTCAGGTAAAAATTGAGACATGTAGCCAGTTCCTGTGAATTTACCGTGAAATTAATTTTTTTGCCACAGAATCTCTATTAAAATAACTACTTCACATTTAAATAAAATTTGACTAAGTGCCTGGTCTGAGAAAAGCACCGTACTGTTAGGTGCAAAAGTCAATGGGGGAAATTATGACATAAGGTGATATAAGACATACAGAATACAATAGTAGTAAAAGGCTGAACAGGAAAGGAGCATGGGAACACAGAGTACAAAGTGTCTCTAATCAGATCCAGGCATGCGCCATGGACAGAGGTGGCGGTCCCCCTAGTCCAGGCCCACTATCAGGACTCAACTTTTTATTGCAATCACCTTGCAGTAGTCTTTTGCTTTTGTTCTTTTCCCAACTCTTTCTCAAACTGTGGCCAGAATAATTTAAAAATGTAAATCAGATCATGGTTCTCCTTTGCCCATGTCCCTTCAGAGATTTCTGTTGCCCATGGAGGCAACCCCAGCCACATTGCAAAGCCTACAGTGCCTGGGGTTGGCTGGGGTTGGGGGAGTAGAGGATGGGTGGACTGAGCCTTGCCCATCTCTATATCCTCAGCTCACATTACTTTCACTCTGATGATCCACACTGCTCCTTGCCTTTGTCAAGTACCTCCCCTTTCCAACATATTTTTATTCTCTTCTCTACATTGTGATTTTAGTACCTATATTTTGGTCTCATCTCTTGAGAACTCAGACTCTTCTTTCTCAATGTTGATATCTAGCTGTTAATGTTCCTTTTTTATTAATTTGTTCTTTTAGATATACATAGCAGCAGAGTGTATTTTGACATCATGTTAATTCTTATACTGAGTCTTGTACTTGAAATTCTGCCTTCTTTTCTTGTTCTGTAGACTGAAATCTCCCTTTGCTCTTCATAGGACAGGTCTCTAGGAAAGTTTCTTAAGCCTCTTATTGAGGACAAAGTAGCCCCATGTACCTTGCTGAGTAGTAAATGAGTTAACAGCTTGGTCAACATGTATGTTTTGAGTCAGCTTTTAGCTGCTATGATCAAAAAGACTGGATAAAAAGAGTTTCGGAGGAGGAAAATTTATTTGGGTCTCATAGTTTCAGAGGTTTCAGTTTATAGATGGGCAATTTCATTGATCTGGGCTCAAGAACATCATGGCAGAACATCATGGCAGAAGACTGTGGCAGAAGAAAGCATCTCAAAACATGGCCACCAAGAAGCAGAGATTGAGACTTCTCCTCTCACCATAGATGAAATATACATCACAAAGGCATTCCCCAATGACTTCCCTCCTCTAGCCACACCTTCTCCCTGTTACTGCCCACTTAATCCCCATCTGAGGATTAATGCATTGATTAGCTTAAAACTCTCCTAACACAATCATTTCATCACTAAACTTTCTCGTTTTGTCTCATGAGCTTTTGGGAGACACGTCACATCTAAATCACGTGTGGTAACATGAGTGCTGGATATACAACCTGCCTCTGCTCACTCCCCATGTGATCTCAGTTGAGTAACTTAATCTCTTTATCTTTGTAACCACATCTGGAAGGATCTCTAATGTCTCTCCTAGGTACAAGCTTTCCTTTCTTCTTTCATTTCTCATCCCATATATATCTACTGAGGGAATGATTTATGTGTGGTACGGTGCTACCCCAGGGGTTAAACTATGAATAAAACACATGCCATTTTTCCTTTAGGGAAGTTAAATTTTAGCACAGGTGGGGTTAGGGGCATAGATCAGGGGTAAAATACCTGCTTTGCTTGCACAACGCCCTGGGTTCCAACTCCAGCACCGAAGGAAAAAAAAAATAAAGGAAAGCAGCATAGGAGACACTTATCAAAGAATTCTGTCCTATATGTGAATGAAACAGTAATCTCCTTCCCACACTGCCAATTGGGGGTGTCCCAGACAAATCTTTAGATTTTCCCTATTCCTATTACAGAGACCAGAGGAAATGTGTGCTCTTCATAGTATTTTAAATTGGCACAAGGTACTGTCATTTCAAATCTTCCCAGAGTTGTTTGTTTGCTTTTCCTAAAGAGACAATGGCTTTGTTTGAAAAGTTCAAGAATGGGCCCTGCTTTGTATAAAGTTTGAGATAAGTTTCTGAACATGATCCAAAAGCAGGAGAGTAAACAGGGGAAGTGTCATTGGCACGTGATCATCCATCTCTATTGAGGAAATGGAAGACTATACAAGTTAAGTTAGACTTAAATATATATATATATATATATATATATATATATATATATTCCTTACTTTGCACCAGCAGTACAGTCTATGAGAATTCTTTTTCTCTGGAAGGCATGTGTGTAGAATAGAGTCCAGTGTGGCTGTGTGACAGCAAGGAGCATTGATTTCCAAGTGAAAATGAATGATATCAAGCACAATCAATATTATTCAGTTCATTATCACTATATTGCAAATAAAAATCATACACATGTATTTTCAAAGGAGAAAATTTACCTTTAATTAACATAAAATTTACTCTCTTCCCTTTCCTCTTCCTTTTAAAGTGTACCAAAAACAATGATTATTTCCTTTTGTTGGTAATAAACTTAAAACCTCATCAGTTAACAGGTTAGCAGCCTTTGGAAGTGGTTATGCTCACAAGCACGGGCTAAGAATGGTGAATCTAGCACGTACTGCACAAGTTGGACAGAAAATATCTATGGAATAGAGTCATGAAAGAACAAGCCACTTGGGGAGAAGTTAAAATTGTTCTAGAAAGTTTACAGTTCTGAAATAGTTTCCAAAGCTTTGTTTCCAATCTAATAATTACAACCTATCTGCCTGAATTTTATTCTAAATTTGTTTACAAAATCCTTCAGTATTGTTTAAACTAGTTCAGATTTCTACACCATCCAATTCCTGCAGCATTAAGAGAAAGAAAACAAAAATATACATAGAAACCAAAGAAAAACCAAGACAAACTCAAAGGTGCTACCCTCAGATTTTTTTTAGCCCTTTGCTTTAATCTATATTCACTATATTGCTCCGTCTTTTGCTGCTCTGATAATGGAAAAATAAACAAATGGCATGTCACTGCCTTCTGAGGTCTATCATCCACCGTACTTGGCTTTCAAACACCTTCATTTTATCTTGCTCCTGGCTGAATCACTATAGTGCATTTCAATGTTCTCTTAATACTAAGGTGCATGTACCACGCGTAATCAATTGACTCCGAATTTTAAAACAAGATGGTTTCAGGTGAAAGATACAGAGAATGAATGAAATAGTTATGTAAGTCCCATTATATGGTACTAATTGATTTTTTAGTACCTCTTCTAAGCCAAAGAAATTTAAATGGGTTAATTTGAGATAGCTGTTAGCAACACTTAATCTTTTCATGCCTGAAATTCATACTTTATCTATGGCTAAAATTAAAAAATCTCTTTGAAATACTTGATATCAAATAGAATAAAAAAGATAAGCTGGACTTTGTTTTAAATAGCTAATTCTGTAATGGAGATTTGAATCTTTTTGCTAATAGAAAGGCAAGATAATTAGTTCACAAGTGTAAGATCTATGAGAGCTGGCATTAGTATCTGATGAGTTCACTACTGTTTTCTCACTGAGTAGAAGAGTATCTGGCCAGTCATAGAAGCACAATTAATATATATTGAATAATAAATGCTATGTAAAGCCTCAAAATAAGACAATCAAACAAGTTAAATATAAAAAATGTCAACTTACTTAAAGTGATAAATGCTAAAATATCAAAATAATGATTAATTATTATAGTTTTAATAATACCCTTTCCCATCCAAAGTTGGGTGTTTTATTCATAGTACATCACTGACTACTTACAAAGCACTCAATCCTACTAAAAAACATATATAGTAAGTACTTCACTCTTTAGTTAAAAAATAGGAGGCTTTTGGGGCCTTCAAATTGGTGAACCTAGGATTCACATACATATCTGTTTCCTAAGTCCAACTTCAAGCACAAAACTATACCTACAACTTGTAAAATCTCACCTGGAATCCAAAATTTAGTTCTTGGATCAAAAAACCTCTCATGATGTGCAAAGTCATTTAACATATCTGAGCTTCAGGTTTCTTTATCTGCAGGAAGTGTTTAATTAATGATTTCAATAGAATTAGATGGGACATTTTTATGAAGTTTGCTTCATATATAACCAATGGTTATTTGGGGGATTCTGAGACCCTATTCACAAAATAACAATGAAGTAGGGAATTAAATTAATACATTGTGAACACAAATGTGTAGAAGTGTGACCTAAGTAATTTCAACAAAGAAATCATTTATTGTTGCTCCATATTTTTTTTCTCTTGTTAGTTGAGGTAGAAAAAGCACTTCATTCCAAGAATTCTAATATAAGCTCTCTGTGTTATTTTAAAAAATATGGAAAACTGTCTATTATACCCCTCAGGGATAATTCTCAGGGAATATTAGCCACTGTTGGTGATTTATCAAAGAGATTTGAGAAGGCAGACTGACATTAAAATAAAATCATTCTTATTTCATTTATTTATAGCTTTATTTTCAGGGTCCAAGGAGAGCACAGAAAAAATAAAGAAGAGAACAATGCCTGCTAATTACTTTTTACTAACTCCTAAATACTAACTGTATTTGTTTATTAAGCTTCCCATTTTCTTCATAAGATCACAGACATTTTCAATAATTGTTTAATTTATCCAAATTACAGGTGAGTATGAGGCATCCTCTGGGATCATCCTCCCTGCACTGTTTGTACTGAAGGGGTTTTTTAAATTACTTAAGCCTTTTTATCTTTCTGAGAATTATTACACATAAAACTAGAACATCATCTCAGAATGAATATGGTATGTAAGCCAATGTTTGTCTGAGTTACTCATCTCATTGAGATCTTCCTCTAAAGGAGGGCAAGCCACAATGGGCAGGAAAAACAAGATCAAGAAGAAGATCAAAAGGAACAAAGACTAGGTGCAGGAACAAGAAGGTAAACATGTAAAACATTTCAGTGATCATCCATTCAGAGAGACACCAATTTGAGCAGCCTCTCACAAACCAAGCCCCCTTCACAAGAACCGAGGAAGCTGGATGAGAGGTCCCCGTGCCTGGATATAGTGTAAGAGAAAAGAAGCATTGACAATGGCAGGAAGGAAAGAGTTGCCGGTATACTATTCCTCACCCAACTCAAAGCAGCCCAGCACTGAAAAGATAACTCCACTTTGGAGAGGGAGAAGGAATTTATTCAAGACCTTAGCCTTCATACCCAGTACTAGTCTCGTTCATGGAAAAAAAACAGTGATGGCCAGAGTCCCATGATCCCTGCCCTCATCCAATACCTACAAACTGAGCCTCCAGGCCCTTCTAGGGAAGACAGCCAAGGGAATGCCCCCACCATCCTTTCACCAAAGTAGACAGCATAGTGACGAGAAAAACTCCATTAAACAGGGAATAGGAAGACAGATCGACAGAGAACTTTGCCTTGGAGCTCAAACCGAGCTTACCATGGTAAGACCCAGTATCAGGTAGAGCCCACAGGGTCCTAACTCCAGGACAGAGCTCCCATATGGAGCTTGTACACCTGCCCTAGTGCTAAGCAGAGCCCTGTATCTTAGTGGGACAAATTCATGTTTTAGCCTACATCACTATTAGCAACAATGCATCCTAGCGAGCAACCCCAAGACTGTGAAAGTCCTTTTGGCTGTAAGACTCAAGTGGAACCCAGCTTAGGGTCATCTTAGACAGCCCAGGGGTTGCCTTAATCACCACTGCCCAATTTCAGGCAGCACAGTGAGGAGCAAGATTCCTCCAACTGGGGAAATGGGGCAGGAAAGTGAACACAGGATTGTCTTGGAGTTTACTGCCAAGCTAAAAAAGCAACACTGAACAGACCTTAGGAGTTCCTGTTTCCAAGCCAGTATCAACAGTTCAAACCTATGAATCTGAGAGTTTATACAGATCAGTTCCTATTTGGTCAGTTTCCGGTGCCTTATTTTTTCCATTAAGTGAGGTCCTGGATATATATTGGCATGTGATATAACTTTCCCATTGAAGGATTTATCTCAGCCATTGCAATCTAGCTATGTTTATGCCTGTCTTTCCAAAAATTGGAAGTCGACTATTAACTGTTTGACCCTGTGGATGCTTCCACTATTTCAAGTGTATGTTACATACAAGAAACTCACTTCATCTCTAAGGATACATAAAGGAATGGAATAAAATATTTCATGCAAATGGTATCTGAAAGAAAGCAGGAGTTGCTATACTTAGATACTACAAAGAAGACATTAAATCAAAAGCAATAAAAATATACAAGGAAGGTCATTATATAATGATAAAGTGGTCAATTCAGTAAGAGGAAATTATTCTAAATATTTATGCATCTGATATTGAGCATCTAAATAAAGAAAGTATTAACAGATGAAAGGGAGAGATAAACTCCAATATAATAAGAGTAGATAACTTTAACACTCCACGTTCAGCATGGGACAGATTATCTCGGCCCTCAACCCCCACAAATAGTAGATTTAAACTGCACCTTAAATTAAATGGGCCTCAACAACATATGGAATATCTCCCAGGATAAATAATATCGTAGGCCACAAAATAAGTTTCAACAAGTTTTTCAGTTTGGTATTACATCACATATGTTTTATGACCACAATGCAATAAAATCAGAAATCAATAACCATAATCCACACCTACATCAAAAAAAGCATGAAGATCTCAAATAAAAACTTATTACTGTTTCTCAAGAAACTAGAAAACCAAGAACAAACTCAACACAAAATTAGTAAAAGTAAAAAAATAAATAAATAAATAAAGACAAGACCAAAAATAAATGAAATAGAAAACTAAAAATACAATACAAAATATCAATAAAATAAGCTAGTTCTTTGAAAAAAATAAAATTGACAAATCTTTACTAGACGAAGAAAATAAAGAGAAGATTCAAATAAAACCAGACATAAAAATAGAGATATTACAATTGACACCACAGAAATATAAAAGATCAATAGAGATTAATATGAACAAAATTTGATAAATCTAGAAGAAATGGATGAATTTCTACATACATTCACTTTAGCAAGATTGAATCATGAAGAAATAGAAAACCTGAAGAGAACAACTGAGAAACCAGATTCAATCAGTAATGGGGAAAAAAAAAAAAAAAGCATCCCAGGACTAAATTACTTTTACTTTGCTGATAAATTCTACCAAACATTTAAAGAACTAGCACCAATTCTTAATAAATAATTCCAAAAACTTGAAAATGGAGGAATTTTTCAAAACTCTTTTTATGAGGCTAGCATAAAATGAGACCACAAAACAGAATCCCTGTTAATGGATTGGAAGAATCACAATTGTTAAAATGTCCAAACTACCCAAAACAATCCACAGGTTTAATGCAATCTCTATCAAAATACCAATGACATTCTTCTCAAAATTAGATAATCACAAAAATTGTCTTGGAACCACAAAAATCCCCAAATTGCAAAAACAATCTTGTACACAAAGAGCAAAGCAGGAGGAATCCTACCTCATCTCAAAATACACTACAAAGCTAGTAGTTAAAACAGCATGGTATTGTCATAAAAGCCCACACAAAGAACAGTATAAACCCACACATCTATAGCCAACTGAGCCTCAACAAAGTGGCTGAGAACACGTGTTGGAAAAAGGAGAGTGTTTTCGGTAATCAATGCTAGGAAAATTGGGCATCTGCATGCAGAAGAATGAAACTAGACCATGTACACCAAACCAACTCAAAAAGGTTTAAAGATTTACATATAAGAACTGACATGATGAAACTACTAGAAGAAACATAGGAGAAATGCTTTAGGACATTGGAATGGACAAGGAGTTTTTGGATATAACACTCAAAGCACAGCAAGCAAAAGCAAAATTAGACAAACAAGATTTCATCAAACAAAAGGCTATGTACAGCAGGTTGAAGAGACATCTGAAGAATGAGAGAAGATGTTTGCAAACTATGCATCTGGTAGGGGTTAAGAACCAGACTATATATGAAATTTAAACAACTCAGTAACAACAAAACAATCCAATTTTAAAATGAGCAATAGATTTCAATGTACATTTTTCAAAGAAGACAGAAATAGCCAACAGGTATATGAAAAAAGGCTCAACATCACTAATCATCAGAGGAATGAAAATCAAAATCACCATGAGACATCACCTACAGTTAAAATGGCTATTATCAAAAACCACAAGACAACAAATGCTGGCAAGAATATGGGGAGAAGAGAACCCTTGTACAGTTAGTGGGAGTGTAAATTAGTACAGCTAAACTCCTGTGGAAAACAGGAGTTTCCTCAAAAAAATTGAAAATAGAACTACTATATAATCTAACAATACTACTACTGGGTTTATGTCAAAATGAAATGAAATCAGTCTTTCAAAGGGACATTTGCACTCCATGTTTATTGCAGCATTATTCTCAATAGCCAAGAAATGGAAACACTTGTGTCCATTAACTGATATCAGGATAAATAAAGTATGGTACATGTACACAATGGAATAATATTCAACCATTAAAAATAAAACCCTGTTATTTGCAACAATGAATGGAACTATAGATGATTATGTAATGTGAAATAAGACAAAAAATTGACAAATACTACCTGGTCTAACTCATATGTGGAATCTAATCTAGTTGATATCATTAAAGTAACTAAGAGTAGAATAGTGTTTAGCAAAGGTGAGGAGAAAGGAAAATGGGTTAAGCTTAATTAATGAGGACTAAGTTATATGTTGACAGGAGCAAGAAGTTCTAGTGTGTTTTTGCACAGTAGGGTGACTATAGACGACCACTATGTAATATATATATACATACAGAGAGAGAGAGAGAGAGAGAAAGCTAAGAGAAAGAATTTTGGCATAAAGAAATGATAAATGTTTGAGGAGATAGGTTTAGTCTGGTTTGAACATTATACAATGCACATATGTGTCAAAACATCACATAGTACCCCATACATATGTACAAATTTTATGTCTCAGTTAAGAATGTATAAAACAAACAAATAGGAAAGAAGATGAAAATTTAGCATAATCCATTCTTTTGTTGATTTTTGAAATCATTAGCTTCTTAAAAATCTCTGGCAGAGGTGTATCCATTAAAACGTGGGGGAAGTGATGGCTTCAGAGAGTGATTAGAAAATGCAGTTCTAATGAGGAAGAGATGGCATAACATAAGCTCTATAAGCTGCAAGGTGACAATTTTAGAATAGTCTTTGGTGATGAACCAAACAAGTGTGAAGCAGGGACTCAGGTGAGACACAGAAAGGAGGTTTATATTTAAAAAGACAAGAGAATAGTTCTTGGGACATTTTCAGAAAGCAAGTGGAATAATGCAGTGATTCTCCTCTTTGATTGGCCATGAGAATCCACTGGGAAGTTTTTTTAACATCCTGTTGTCTGTGCTGCCCCTGCCCCACCAGACCATCAAAATCAGAATCTCAGAGTGGTATTTGGGCATTTTATATTTTTTTCAGCTTTCAGTGATTCCAGTGAGTAGCCGAGGCAGAGGACCCTTAGACTAAACAGGTAGATTTAGTTGTTGATTCCCCCCTCACCACTTTGAGCTATACAGAAATCTTTGTAAGCAAAGTCATTATTTTTCAAAGGGATAGTAATAATCAAGCATATTTTCTGTATGAATTCACTGACTGAATTTTCTGACAAGCCCTGTATATCATCAGCCTAGTAGATGACAGAATTGGGGAAGAATTGAACTGTGGCTCTGATTGAGTCTCCTGGATGGCAAACATTAAAATAAGGAGCTGTTGGATCTCTGCCCTCCTGTACAGCTGCTGAGAATCCAGAAGACCTCTGCAACAGCTGTAGGTAGAGCCTGTCCTCTTTGCAGCAGTGAAAGAAACACTTGCCACCCCAAGCAGCTGCCCAAGGCATGAATGAATTCGCCTCTGTCCAAGATCATGAGCAGCTGCTCAAATCAGCTGTTGGTGCAAGGTGAAGGAAGGGATAGGAAAATCACTTCTGCACGCACTGTCAGCTCTATGGGGAACCCCAGGATCACCCCCCGTATGATGTGGGTGGCATGAAAAAGGGTGGAAGCCTGCAAAACACAAACATATACCTGCAAAATGAAATGACTAAGGCACACACACTTTGACAAGAAACTATTAATAACTTTCCACTTCATTAAAAACTTAAATATACAACATGTTAAAAATATGTCTTGAAATGTTAAAATATACTTAAAATTTGGAGGATTGTCATATTTGTTCCCTCATCTCTTGCCTCTGCCCCCCTTTTCTTTATGATGGCATTAACAGATTTTTTTTCTTTGTATTTGTTAGGTTTTATAACATGACCTAAAGTTATTGTTTTGTTTTTGAAGCCATTTTAAATGAAAGAATTCTTCCTTTATCCCAAACAGCAGTAGTTTACATATTTTCAAAAAATGTATTTTTAGTGAATTGGAAAGTACATTTAAAGGTGTGAACAAATTCTGGAGCGTACAACATATATTTTGATTTCTCTGGCATCTAGGGAATGTTGCTAAGCAGTGGGAGTAAGCTGCACTCCAGAAGGCTAGGTCCTGTGCCTATTTTAACACTTAATTTTCTGTTACTCCCTTGTTCTTAAAGAGCTATATCTCAAATGACTTTTAGCCTGATGTAGCTTATCTTTTTATTGATTAATTGATTGATTGATAGCTTGAGATATGGTAGGTTACGCAACAGTGCTGTGGGGAAAAAAACGTATAAACAAAGAATAGTTTTGAAGCAGTCATATAATAATTTCATGTAATTTTAGAGTTCAGCATCTATTGATTTAGCCTGACACTAATTGAGTCTTTCCATCTTAAAGCCCCAGATGTATCCGTATGTTTGCAAATGTAGCATTTTAATACTATCATCAAAGTCTTTTTGAAATCAACAATTTTCCTCAGGGTAGAACATACGTTTTAAACAGTTTTTATAAGTATGTTCAAGAGGGAATATAGTCATTTAAATATACCTTTGGAGTTGAGACAGACAGATTTAGGAAGGTGGAGAGTTGGAGAAATTTCAAAAAAGCACTGTGTAGTAAAAGGTGAACTCTGAAACATACTGTGTTAGTCAGTTTTTCATTGCTGTCACCAAAATAATTGACAAGAACAACTTAGAAGAGAAAAAATATATATTTTGAATCATGGTTTCAAAGGCTCAGTCCATGAATGGCAAACTATTACTCTTGATGAAGATGAGGCAGAACATCACGGCAGAAGGGTACAATGGAGGAAAGTTACTCAGCTCAGGCAGAGAGAGCTCAAGGATCCAGGGACAAAATATATGATCCCTGGGGTACATCCACAATCACCCATTTCCTCTTGCCATGCCCCACTTCTCTATAGTTACCATTTAGTAAAGCATTGATTATTAATGCATCAAACTGATCAATCTACTGATTAGATTATGGCTCTCGTACTCTAATAACTTTACCTCTTTAATTAACACAGGAGCTTTGGGGGGACATCTCATATCCAAACCAAAACACACAGACAAAAAGGGAGAAAAAAATGAATATATTAGATAATATAACAGTTTCTGTTACAAATCATAGAATTCAGCTCCAAATAGTTTAAGCAAAATAAATATTAATGTTTAGGAGTAGCCATTGTTAGTTGAATCCATGGTTTTGAGAGACTTCTTTAGGAATCTTTTTCACATTTTTTATGTCTGTTTTCCTTTTCAGACTGTCATTCCTCAGCAGGGTCACTTAAGCAATGATAAAGGTCACAGCAAGATCCATGCTTACAAAGTACCAATTTTGTACTTACAGGGGAAAGAGAGCCCCTCTTTCAAATGGATCCAGTCTATGGTCTAAGTTTCACTGAATCAAATAAGACCAAAAGGACTTCTCTGAACTGAACTGGGTTCAGGGAAAATGTATCAATATACTTGAGTCCTTTGCCCACTCCTGGGTCTGGAGAATGATAGAGTCATTCCTACCTTCAACACCCAGACTGAAAGCAGAAGAACTATAGCTCAACAGAAAATCTGTGAGGTGTGAACAGGAACACAAACACAGATACCTGTAAACAAACACACACACACACACACACACACACACACACACACACACACATGTGCACACCTTATATCACTCAGCCTCTCAATTAAGGTGTGGTCAGGAATGGAAAAGACTCAGAAGAATAGGAGCAAGAGGAGACAGCTGTTTTCAGAATCTGAAAGCACAGGATCTTTTAGAAATGGTCACTTTGAGTGGTGCATTGGCCTTTTGTCAGGGGAGAAAATCAGGGGAAAAAAATACTTCCTCATCCTCTTCTTTCTCTCTGAATTCTGCCAGGGATCCCCACTGACCAAATCCAACAGGAAGCCAAGGCAAGGGATCTGTCGGGGCATGTTAAAAATGAGGAGAGTAGATTTACTAGACAAAATAGAAGGCATTCAGGACACACCCATTACACAAAGGTAGCTTATATAGTACTCAATTATAAATCAAGGATGAAACCAATTCTATTATAATAAATGCTTATTTTTTTTTGTCATAACAGTTTAACAAACCCTCTATTTTTTCCTCGTCCATTCAGTCCACAATTGCAAGTGAGAACATGGTTAGTTGGAACTTTATGCAGGATTTTGACTGGTATGCCTAAGCTCAGAACTAAGAAGGTTTAACCAAAGAAGCAGTTCATTTTGGCAGTCATGATTAGCATTTTGGAGCCATAAAACAGAGTAAGCAGGAATCTGTTCAAATGTACAAAAATAAGTGAGGTATGGTGGTGTACACCTATGATCCTACCTACTTGGGAGGCCGAGGCAGGGGGACTGCAAGTTTAAGGGCAGCCTGAACAATTTGGTGAGACCCTGTCTCAAATGAAATTTAAGAATGTCTGAGGTACAGCTCAGTGGCAGAGTACTCCTGGATTCAACCTCCAGTAGAGCCAAAATAAATAGATAGATAGATAGACAGATAAACAAATACAAATATGAAACTCTTTTCTGAGGTCAGAATAATTTAAACTGAAGAAGCATTATCACACCTTCTGGGTTAGTCCCAGATGAAGTAAGACCTTTGCTATAACTAGCAAAGTCTCCCACCAAATTGAACAGATTTTTAACAAAAAGTTATGAGTCTTTTAGGAGTCTTGAATGTTCATAGAAGAAATCTAACAGAGCTTTGCTTGTTCCCACCATCATCCTATGTCCTTAGCTGCTGCTAAATGACCCATAAAAGGGGTAAAACAACGTCCTGCTAAATGAAGGGGGGGGGAGTGGTAGAGAATAGTACAATTGCTACCATAAAGGTTAACTAGCACAAAGGAAATTTTTTAAAAAAAATTTTAGTAACTTTAATTTTTATGAAGCACACTATACACATTCTTATTTTTCAACAGACTTTTGTTCTTACAGCTATGAAAACCTTAGACGTGCAGAAATGAAAACTATTGCTAGACAATTGAATACTCTCATGGAGAAGCTAAAATGAAAGATATCTCTCTCTCTCTCTCTCTCTCTCTCTCTCTCTCTCTCTCTCTCTCTCTCTCTCTCTCTTTCATCTCTATCTTTCTGTCTCTGTCTACCCCCACCCCATCTTGTTATGGTTTGGATATAATGTGTTCCCAAAAGCTCATGTGTGATACACTGCAAAAAGGTTCAGAGGAGAAATGATTAAGTTACAAAAACCTTAACCCAATTGGTGAGTTAATCCTCTGATTGGTAACTAAAGGTGAGTAGGGTGTGCATGGAGGAGGTGGGCATTGGGAACATGCCTTTGGGGTTTATATTTTTATCTGCTGTGTGAAGTCTCTCTCTATTTCCCAAGCATCATGTGAGCTGCTTCCCTTCACCAAACTCTTCCACCATTGTGTTCTGTATCAACCGGAGCCACAAAGAATAGAGCCAGCTGTCTATAGACTGAGACCTCTGAAACTGTGAACCACCAAATACTACTTTTCCTCCTCTTAAATTGTTCTCATCAGGTTTTTTAGTCACAGCAACTAAAAAGCTGACTAAATCAATCTATCTCTTTCTCTCTCTCTCTCTCTCTCTCTCTCTCTCTCTCTCTCTCTCTCTCTCTCTCTCTCTCTCTCTGACATATCCTCCAGATACCACTTAATACATGGTTCTTGGCTGATATTCACAGTAAGGGTCTAGATAGTGTTATGTTTTACCTGATTGTATTGTTTTACTATGATTACTACTGAGGATCTTGTAGTGTTCTAAATTGTATGAATGAGCAAGTAGTATTTTGATGATTCAAGATGCCCTATTGGGTCTCAGGTCCCTTTAAAGAAACCTGTGGAAAACACTGCAATTTTCAGTTGCTGAAGAAACACTCGCTAACTTAAATCCTCAACCCAACTCAAGATAAAGAATAATGGAGCATTAAATTTTGAGTTTTAATTCTTTGAGGCTTTAATTTAGAAGTAAATTTATTCTAGGTATTAATTTCTCCTTAGCTATCTAATAATTAGAATATGTTCTAAGGATATAAGTTTTGGGTTCATGCTTCCTTGCTGGCATTGTGTCATCTGGAGCATTTTTACACTGTAATTTCACTGAATGCATGAATCCTTATGAATTATATGGTTGGATACAATTTGTAATGTAGAATAGAGTAGGGACAAAATTTATAATTCAAAACAGTAGATAGATAATTGAATATAGTCTTCTTTTGACTCACTTTGGATCACTCTGGGGCAAATTCTGGGATTCACCATGGTTCAGAGGAAGATAACAGGGAGTGGTAGATGGTGACAGCAGTGACTTCAAAGATAAGAACCAGACTGACCTCAAAAACTGAAGTTCGTTCCTGCTCCCTAAATTGACCATGGTCTTGGATGCCCAGCCAAAGTATCGAGAGAGAATAAGCTGGGAACCATCCAAAAAGCATTCCCTGATACTCCCCCATATTCTATCTTCAACCTGGAACATGGAAACTCATGTCTTCTCCAATCTCCTGTCTCACCATTCCCAAAGGAAGAAAGTGACAAGACTGGTGACAGCCTGTCCTCTCTTGAGGACAATTAATGTGATGAAAGTCTTTTTGTGAACTCCCTTCTTTAAAATACTCCATGTTTCTGTGTCCACTGTGGCTCCATTGACTCTATCCCAATCCTCCTCCATAACTTCTGTCAGCCCCACTGCTTTCATTCGTCCCTTCAGTAGGTTGTTCTCCAGAGCAACATCTGTGGTCCTTGGAAAGTACGAAGATATAAATGGAGACGTGTTACTTTTCAGCTTAGGATCTTGCAAGAGATTCAATTTTCAACATAAAAATTGAACTCTTTAGTTTATGAAGCCCTTCATGATATCCTGTGGTCTCTTCTAAATGAGAGAGGAAGAAGATGATCAAAAGTACATATCTGAAATATCACATTTGATGGCAATATTGATAACATAATATTTGTTGGTAAATATTTGTTGAATGAAGGAAGAACACAAAGAATGAGAATGTGAGACTCTGTCTAAAAACCAGTGGGAGAAAGTAAAAAAGGAAGAGAGACTCAAGAGATAAAAAGAAAGTAAAATCAAAAGAAAGGGTGACTAATTAAATGATATTGGAGACTGGAGAAGGGGAAATTACATGCAAATTTTCAGTGGGGCTGCTGCCATCAGTTTTCAAGAGGGAGAATCACAGGGAAGAACAATTTCAAAGGAGAATATATGAGGTCAGTTTTTTAAATACTAATTTTGAGTTTTCAACCACAGCCAAATATGAATTCTTCATCCATTTGAGATCGTTTACCTGAACACACAATAGTATTTGATGATTTTTCTGTATCTGTCATACCTAGTTTGACTGTCTTGAATGTCTTTCTCTCTTCTGTTCCTCAAAATTTTTCATCCTCTGAAAGTCATTTTAGCATCCTTTCCTTTCGGAAGCTCGCCATGCTGTTTCTCTCAATGCATAATCAAATTAGATCATCCAATTATGCATTCACTCATCATTTGAACTACTCAGTCCATATTTAGTAAGTACCCAGTATGTGCCATGCACTTTCCCTAATCTTTGCTGCCTACCTCTAAAATAATATTTAGCACATGATATCAAAGTAATTGATATATAATATATCGCCTCCATATACTGTAATCACTTTGAGTATAAGTACACTGTCTTATTTAATTTTCCCAAAATTTAACCCATTAACTTTGTGTTAAGTACACAAATGTTGAAAAAGTTTACTTAGAAAATGATTGTGAAGGAATGAATGCAAGAAACCTACTAATAGAGGTGTTAAACTCTGGGAGATAGTTCCTTTGAGAAGCTCATCCTTTTAGATTGTATTCTCAAGCAAGACAAGAAAATAGTCATAATATAATGCCAAATGTTAGGAACAAAAAATCTGTGCATCAAACTGAAAAAAGTAGACATTAATGGAACTGATAAGCTAACAAACTTTGCAAAAAAAAAAAGAGAAGTAATTGCAATAGGGTACCTCATATGTCAGCTTCATAAATGCTAAGCAATTATCTGTAGTACATTTTATGTATCAATAAGAGTGAAATTCTCGGAGCTAGGATTGGATTCAAAAAGAAGTAGAAAAACTCAATAAAATATTCCTAATATTATCATTAGTAGGTCTTTAATGAATTGTGAATGAATCATCTATTATCTTAAGTATGTCACAACTTTACTATAATTGCAATTCTATTACTTTCTTTGGCAATTAAATTTTACTGTCTTAAAAATTCTTTATAGCATTAATATTTCAAAAATAAAGTTATACTTCTCCCCATTTTCCATATATAAAAAGTCAAACAAAATTTGTCATTTGACTTTATTTTCACATAAGTTGTCCAAGTTTGTCTAACAAGATGAAGGATTTTTTCTTATTAATGACTTTTAAGTTTATTTAAACCAATTTTAAATGTTCTCTTTTAATGGAGACACATGTACTCATTAACATTTCTTTATAACAAGTGTTCTTAAAATTTCATTTGTTCATGCATGTAGCAACTAAAGAAAATTTTAAAATACTATGTGCATTTGAAGAAAAAATGACAAACACATAGATAGCATCATAATATAAAAATAGCAAAATTTAACTTTAAATGTAAGTTCGTCCTACATGTATAAGTCAATAAAAAAGCATACATGTGTTAAGAGGCTGTAAGATTTTCCACGGACCTCCTGAATCACAAAGACTTGAAAGACTAATGATAAATAAGAGAAAAATTCTAGAATATGACTGACTGGTTATCAAAGAAGAAAGGTTTCTGGTCTGGTTGATTGGACAAAAGAATAACTTGATAAACAGGAAAGTAAGAATAAGAAAGAAACAAATTTACCAAAAAAGAGAATTGAGCTTGGTAATACAGGTTTTGAATTGAATGCTTCAGTGAGATATCAAAATGACAGGAGATATTTATGCAGTACTTAGAAATGTGAGAGGAAGTCAAGAAGGACACAATGACTGAAACTCCATTCTCTGTTTCTGCTGACAGGTGGGGTTTGCACATGGCCGCAGGTCTCTGCAGTCAGAAAGTGTTGCAGCTCTTAATAGTGGGCCATACCCTCCAGTGTTGCAGCAGATCCCAGCAGCTCACCATCAATTTCTTCCAATTTCAGGGTTCTTGTCTTATGAATTGGAAGGATGAGATCCACAGACCAGTATAAGACTAGGATTTATTCACATGTACATAGAAACAGAACACCCCCAAGGTCAGAGAGGACCCAAAAGGGGTTGCCATCTGAGTGTGCTAGTCTAGGGGTTTAATATAGCACTTGGGTAAATGCTATTGATTCAAATTTATGCTAATCAAGGTTTGGAAAAAGTATCAACACTATTGGCTCAAAATTACATTAATTATGGTTTGTAAAATTATTAACCATATTGGTTAGCCCTGTAGCCTATTCAGGTTCACCTTGCTTCTACTTTCTCCCCATTTTGGAAGCAGGAGGTCAGTGAATCTGGTATGCTGGGTGGCAGGGGGTCTGGACCTGTGGCACTGTGTGGCTTGGGTATCTGCACTGGACTGGGTTGGGCTGACAAGTCATTTTGCCTTGGCTTGCCCGCCATGCTGGCCTGCTACACATCAGACCAGCAATTGCTGCCTGTGCTTGGACCAGCACTTGCTGCCATTCCACCACCACTTCTCTGTTCTGCTGCTTCTCAGCAGTGACCAGTGAGCTGGGTGTGGGGCTTGGTGGACATGGA
Organism: Ictidomys tridecemlineatus; assembly: GCF_052094955.1. Taxonomy (NCBI): domain Eukaryota; kingdom Metazoa; phylum Chordata; class Mammalia; order Rodentia; family Sciuridae; genus Ictidomys; species Ictidomys tridecemlineatus. Next base: position 147,592,528 of record NC_135483.1, on the reverse strand, counting down.
GCCATGTCCATATGAGAGTTCTTTTTTGTATAGGATAAGGATGTACGGTATGATTCAGATCAGTAAAGCAAATAAACCAGAATCAATCAAAAAACTAGAAATGTGGCTAAAATTCTAACAGACAATATGGGCTTCAGAGTCCGAAGGCACTGAATACCAGGGTGACAGGGCAGTTGCTCAGCTCAGTCTGGGGTGTGGCTGCTACAGAAAACACCATTTTCCTTCCTAGAGTCAAAAGCACAATAAGCAGGTGACCCCTCAGTCTAAATTTTGCTTTTCCCATGACACCTCTACTTGATGGCAAAAGACAAAAGGATGCAAGGCAAGAATCATCTCCCGAGAGGACTTCCAGTAGATGTCCTTATCAAAAAGCCTGAGCTCTTCTCATGGCCAAAAGACCCCCTGCATCAACCTCCAAAAAGCTGCCTAATCATCTGCTTCCCTGGCTTTAAGGGTATGTTAATCAGAATAGGTTAGGAGGCTATGGCAAAACCTAAGCGAATTCAGAATACAAAAGTGTATTCATCTTTTCCTCACAGTCTTTTGTGGTTTGGGTAAGTCTACAAGAAAAGTGCCCTCTCTGCAGTCACTCAGCAATTCAAAAAACATTGATCTTGTGACAACACTGTTTTCAACATGTGGTCTGTGTGCTCATCGCCAGAGGAATAAAAAGCACAAGGGGTGTGGTGGTTTTATTCTGTGTCAACTTGGCAAATCTGAAACTATTTCTTAGAATCCCTTCCCTGTGTAAGTTTCCTAATGAGAGGTGATAATAAAAGTTCCCACAAGATCTAGAAAGCAAAAGTGGAAGAGAAGTGATTATACTCTGAAAGTCACCAGGGCTAGAAACAGAAACAGAGGCAGAGCTACTACGAATTCTGCCTTGTGTTTGCTCTCCCTCACTGAGAGATTAATGCATAGGTGCAGAAGATTCCAGCTTCTTTTTGCTTACCCTCATTCCATGTTCAGCTTTTTTTTTCCTGACCACCAGCCATTCTAATCAACAGTACTACCCATTCCCCGCAGGGGGTGCAGAGGCAGAGCCTCCCATGGATTTCTCCCGCAGTTTCCCTTTACAGTCATACACTTGCAAGTGGACATGTCTGGCTTCATATAGTCCCTGACCACCCTTAATCTGTCCACCTGTGCCAGTGCTTCAGAAATGCTCATCAGTGACTTTCCATTGATCCTTAAATACCCTTTTATCTTCTTATTTCTCAAACATTCCCTAAAATTGTATAAATTCTTGTTTGATAATAAGTCCCTGGTTTGTTTTGAACTAGGGGTGCTTAACATTGAGCCACATCCCCATACTTTTTTTATTTCTTATTTTGAAATGGAGTCTCACTAAGTTGCTGAGGCTAGCTTTGAACTTGCAATCCTCTGGCCTCAGCCTCCCAAACTGCTGGAATTACAGGTTATGTGCCACCTCTCCTGGCAGGGAACCAAACGTTCAAGGATGAGAACAAAGAATTTTCTAACTAAATAGATATGAAGGCATGGATGAATCTTGCCAGTGGTAAAGGGAATTCTGGCATTCTGTTACATGAAGTGTGTGTGCACGCGTACACACACACGCACACGCACATACAATCATTTATTTATTTATTTGTTAAGGTTGTAGGTAAGCTTTGAGATGACTCAATAAATGTTTTATTTTCATTTGTCATTACAATCCACAATGGTTGAATCAGGATGGAAATATTTCTGATACTTTATTTTTTTAATTGATTTTTTAAAATAAATGACAGCAGAATGCATTACAATTCATATTACACATATAGAGCATGATTTTTCATACCTCTGGTTGTATATAAAGTATGTTCATTCCAATTCATGTCTTCATACATGTACTTTGGGTAATGATGTCCATCACATTCTACCACCATTGCTAACTCCCTGCCCCCTCTGTTCCCCTCCCACCCCTCTACCCTATCTAGAGTTAATCTATTCTTCCCACACTCCCCCTCCCTACCCCACTATGAATCAGTCACCTTATATCAGAGAAAATATTCGCCATTTTTTTTAATCGACTAACTTCACTTAGCATTATCTTCTCCAACTCCAACCATTTACCTGCAGATGCCATGATTTTATTCTCTTTTATTGCTGAGTAATGTTCTATTGTGTATATATGCCACTTTTTTAATCCATTCATCTTCTGAAGGTCATTTAGGTTGGTTCCACAGTTTAGTTAATGTGAATTATGCTGCTATAAACATTGATGTGGCTGTGTCCCTGTAGTATGCTGTTTTTAAGTCTTTTGAGTATAGATTGAGGAGTGGGATAGCTGGGTCAAATGGTGGTTCCATTCCCAGTTTTCCAAGGAATCTCCCAACTGCTTTCCATATGGGCTGCACCAATTTGCAGTCCCACCAGTAATATATGAGTGTACCTTTTTCCCCACATCCTCGCCAACACTCATTGTTGTTTGTCTTCATGATAGCTGCCATTCTGACAGGAGTGAGATGAAATCTTAGAGTCGTTTTGATTTGCATTTCTCTGATTGCTAAAGATGACAAACATTTTTTTATATATTTGTTGATTGATTATACATCCTCTTCTGAGAAGTATTTGTTCAGGTCCTTGGTCCATTTATTGATTGGGTTATTTGTTTCTTAGGTGTTTAGCTTTTTGAGTTCTTTATATACCGAGAGTTTAGTGCTCTATCTGATGACACACAATCATTTAAATTATAGCCTGTATTCAAAGGCTTATAGAAGGCTTTGGGTAGTCATATATTTGCTGTCATAGAAAATAATAGCGGGCTGGGATGTGGCTCAAGCGGTAGTGCGCTCGCCTGGCATGCGTGCGGCCCGGGTTTGATCCTCAGCACCACATACAAACAAAGATGTTGTGTCCGCTGAGAACTAAAAAATAAATATTAAAATTCTCTTCTCTCTCTCTCTCTCTCTCTCTCTCTCTCTCTCTCTCTCTCTCTCTTAAAAAAATAATAGCAAGTCATAAATTAAAAAAAAACTTTCAAGACAAGCAAAAGTATAACAATTTTAATTTTTTTTTCCTCTAAGTGCACTAGAAAACTTGGAGGAAAAAAAAAACAATTGGCTCAGGAGGTTAATTAAATTCAGTGACTTGAAAAGAAACAGAAAGTTTCTCTGTCTGCCCCAAAAGGTAGCCTTATTTTCTGAGCTTCAGGTCAAGATTTCTGCAAACAAAAACCAAACTCTAATCCCATGGGTAGCTGAACTATTGAATTCAGCTGAAATTTGAACATCATGGTTAGTGCATTAATTGTGAAAAATATGATGAACAAATTTCAATGGAGGCCAGGTACAGTAGCACATGCCTGTATTCCCAGTGGCTCAGGAGCCTGAGGCAGGAGGATCCTTGAGTTCAAAGCCAGCCTCATCAAAAGTGAGGCACTCAGCAACTCAATGAGACCCTACCTCTAAATAAAATACAAAATAGGGATGGGGATGTGGCTTAGTGGTTGATGGCTGGAAGTTCAATGCCCAGTCCCCATCCAAAAAAAATTCAAAAAAGTATAGGATAATGGTTCCTAGATTGTACTGTTCATCCTTTGCCAGTGAAAGCAGCACTTTGCCCCTTAGTGAAGTATAGAAATGGCCTCCTTTGAGGACCTTCCCACCAATTGATCTTGCTTCCAGACAAATAACCGGGTCTTAGTTCTGGCAAACCCCAGATATTCAGGTTCAAAATGAATACCACATCCACCCAAAGATATGAAATATTGTTTACCATTTCATATCATCAGAAACCTGAGAAAATATGTGTGGCAATAGATGATGAAAATGTTGAGTTATGGTAAAAGGATCATTGTGTTTTATTGGGCTGATATGGCAAGGGTCATTAGGAGCTTCTGCCAAAGAGGTGAAAAGGGCTGCTATAAAATGTAGCAAAGTCAAATCAGTAATTAAAGTTTGCCCAACAGAGATGCTTGGCATTTGATAACTTACTATTTTGTATGTAGGATGGGAAAACTACTGAGATCTTAACTGATTTGCACAAGGAGAAAATATCTAAGAACACAGAAATCTAACTTGAATCATTATGACAGAGACACACCATCTTAACCTATTTGGACATGCAACTTAAAAGAGAAAAATGTTTATTTTGGCTCACTGTTTCAAAGATTTCAGACCATGGTTGGCTGCTTCCACTACAAACCCCAGAATGCCTAAATCATTTGAGAAAGGAACCCAAACATAGCCAAATATTATATTATAAACCTTTTTCTTAGTCCTTCCTAAGGGACATATGGCCTGTTATCGGGGTGACTGTGCACTGGAGAAGAGAAACCAACCAGACTTTGGGGGTATTTTTAGACACTGGCTGTGAAATAATACAATTTCTAGAGACTCAAAAAACCAACAACCAAAAAGTAAGCTCACAGGTATCAGGTAACTAATGAAGTTATGATCAGGTTTTATCTTATCAGTGTGTCTCTAAAAATATCCTTTGGTCTTTTGGAATATATTATTAGAGGAGATAGAATAAACATCTGACAGAATCTCCATGTTGTTTCCTGGATTCATGGAGTAAGGGCAATTATGATAAGGAAGGCCAACTCGAAACCTCTAGAACCATCTCCACCAACCAAAATAATAAAATAAAGGTAGTTTTTCATCCCTGAAGAGATTTCAGGTATGCATGCCAACATTGAAGACTCAAAGGATTCAGAGGTAGTGATTCTTATCACATGTGTATTTATTTGCCTATTTGGTCTTTGCAAAGGACAAGTGAATCCCAAAGAATGACAGTGGATTGCTGTAAACTTAAACTGGTGATGACACCTATAGAAACTTTATTTCTATGTTATTTCTTTACAAAGGCAAATCAACACATTCCCTAGTACCTGTATGCAACTCTTGATCTTGTACATGCTTTCTTTTGATACATCATCACAAAACTATTTCAGGATCATATCAATTTTGCTGTCCTGTGTCATTATCTATTCTATAGGGACCATCCTCGATCATCTCTCCATTGCACAGTGGACATTGTATGATATTCAGTGTTAGACATCATGATGGTCCATGTTGGATCATATCATGCTAACTACATCTTGTGATCAGGAAGTGGCAACTGCCTTAACCACACTGAAAAGTTATACATATGCCAAAAAAAATTCAGAAAAATTTCTAGGGCACCAACGGTATGTCATTATACACCTTCTAAGGTGAAGAGTAAGCTGCTGAATTTAGCTCTTCCAAACACTGAGAAGAGGATTATGCCTAGTAATCCTCTTTGAATGTTGAAAGCAACATAAACTACATCTATGCAAGCTACAATTACTCAATTTCTGAGCAATCCAACAGGCTGCCAGCTTTGAGTACAACCCAAACAAGAGAAGGATGTGCAAAAGATCCAGACTTTCACATATTTTGTTTTTTACTGCCTAGACCACATTATTCAGCAGATCTGATGGTGCTTGAAGTGTCTGTAGAAGTTTATTAGCTCTACATTGAAAATATTATGTTAGTCAGCTTTCTGTCACTGAGACAAAAAACCTGAGAAAAACAACTTAAAAGAGAAAAATGTTTATTTTGGCTCACTGTTTCAAAGATTTCAGACCATGGTTGGCTGCTTCCACTACATTAGAATTGTGGTGAGGCAGAACATTATGGCAGAAGGGCATGGCAGAGAAAAAATTTTTGTGAAGCAAAGAGAGAGGGGAAGAAAGGAGCTGAAGACAAGAAACAGACCTCAAGAGCATGTCTCCAAGAACTCACTTGCTTTGACTAGTTCCCACCTTCTATACCACCTTCCAATAGTCCATTCAGCTATGAATCGTCAGTGGACTAATCCATTGATGAAATTATAGGCTTCATAATCCCGTTCCAAAAGCTCCACCTCTAAACATTAGTGCATTGAGAACCAAGCCTTCAACACATGAGCCTTTGCGGGGTCATTCTAAATCCAAACCATACACATTATAAAACCAACATAGGGGGAAAACAGTATAAAGCATTAAGATTAAGGATTTAAACTATACTGGCCTTTGCAGACACCTACTCTTTTTGAGAAATAGTTTTTAGATTATCTTGGGTCTTAGTAAAAAATAGTTGCTTACCAATAGGGCACCAAATTGTCTTGAAAATTATATTGACTGTCAAGATTGAATTACAATCAAGTCATAAAATTGGAAGTAGACAGGAGTCCTCCACCATTAGGCATAACAAATATATACAAACAAGATTAGCAATTCCTAAAAGCAAAATAAAATAAACAAGTGGTTCAGCTTCCTCTATCTCCTACTCTTGCTATGTTTTTTTCCACTTTATCAGCCCACATTAATGAGAGTTCTTTTAATCAGCTTACAGAAGAGAAAGAAAAATTTGGCAACTGGATTATAAGTGTTTTTGCACAGTACACTGGTGCTTCCTGGCAGTGGAAAGCTATTCCATTATAGCTCCAATCAAGGCTGGCCCTGAGGATGGTGAAGGAAAATTCCCCTGACAGGCACAACTCTAAGCAGTACACCTGATTTATTATTTTGCCTAGAATGAGGGATGACCAGAAGACAGATCTATGCTGATTCTTAGGCAACAGCTGACAGTTTGGGTGTTAAATAGTCAGGGACTTAGAAGCAACATGATTAGATTTGTTGAAAAGGAGTTTGAGGAAGAAGCATATGAGTGGAATTCTGAAAATTGGCAGAGAATGTGAAGATATTTAAATCCTATATCAATGCCCATCAAAGAAAAGCTCTAGCAGAGGAGATTTCAAGAAACAGAGGACACGATTACTCCTTCTACAGATGTCAGTTACCTTCTTTCCCCATGCTTTCCTGACTCTGTTCCACCAGCTCATAAACAAAGTGGATATGGTGGCAGAGATAAAATTATTCCTAAGCTCAGCAACATGGACTTCCATTCACAGTATATACTGTCACAACCTTAGATGGCTATCAACCTGAGAATAACAAAGTCTAACGCTGACTTCCAACATGGTATACCATTCTCTGGGGAAACTAATTTGATTACATTGAACAATCTCATTTATGGAAGAGGCAGCAATCTTTTCTGGAGAAGATATCTTTTCTGGATACAGATTTGCCATTCCAAGTCCATAAAGCTTTTGTCAAAATTACCATCTGTGAATTTACAGAATTCCTTACCCCTAAACATAGTATATCATATAGCATATAGTATATCATATAGCATTCTGACCAAGAAACTTATTTTACGGTAAATAAAGACCATCTTCATTGTTTTTGGTCATTGAATTTGCTGATATGACCAGATATCCAGGAAACAATGGAATGACATTTTATACATAATGTTGGGTATCCTATAATGTTGGGTTTTCTATCTAGAGTCAAGATTTTTTTCTTCAGAGAAATAAGAATGAAAAATAAAACAGCTCCTTTCCCTATTATTCCTAATGATCCACTAGTAAATTTTTACTTCCTGCTAGTTCATAAAGAACTTCATTCCCAAGAAAGGAAGGTTTCTACAACAATAGATACAACTAGCTGAAATGGAAACTGCCATCTGGCTATTTCTCATGACAGTGAATCAGCAGATAAGGAAGAACTTTATTGTAATGGGCAGGAGATTAATTCTGATTACCAAGAGAAAATTATGGTAGACGGAATCCTAAGCCCAATCCTGCCTTCTGGGTGTGTATATATATAAATGTATGATTCCCTCTACCCACTTAAATGTAGGCAATACCCATGATTTTTATAGGATAGTCAGGCTCTTGATCAAGTTGCATTACATAAGACTCAGTTGTAGCAGACTCTGGCTGGACTTGGAAAAGTAAGCTGATTTGTTGCAAGATAAAAGAGCCACATGTCTAGGACCTGAGTGGTGGTAGAAGCTAAAAGTGACCTCCCTTCCCTAGCCAGCAAGTAACATGGACATTAGCCCTACCCACAAGAAACTAAATTATACCAACAAACTGAATGAACTTGGAGGATTCTGAGCAACAGGTGAGACCACAGCCCAAGCAGACACCTGAATTTCAATCTAGTGCAATCCCAGCTGAAGACCCAGCCAACCCACATCTAAACTCCATACCCAAATGACACACAGAAACTGTGAAATAATAAGTGTGTGCTGTTTTAAAATGGTAAGTTTATGGAAACTCAGTAAGTGATGAACTAATACAATTGTGTTGTTTCTGCAGGACAAGGTACATAGGCATGTCTGTAACACAGGAGATCCTCCAAGCCTCCTCTTAGGACTCACATATTCTTACAATAAAATTGAATGGAACACCAAAAGAATTAAAATTATCAGAGTTACTAATGGCCTAGATCCTCTAGGAACTCAGGTTTGGGACACACTACCAGTCAAGATATCATGATTGACTATGAAATGGGGCTATGGAATGGGTATTAGAAGAAGTAAGTTATAAATACTAGCTACAACCAAGAGACTATTTACAAAAATTGAAACCATAGTAATTATCGGTGCTTCTTCCTTATTTTTATATTAAAATATGTGTGTATACTTCCATATAGACATATGTTCAGAAGTGGGGAAAATAATAAATAAAATGATTGGTTAATATGTTAAGGTATAGATATATGGATTATATATTAACCATTCCTTTTCTTTACTACTTAACATAATAAGTTTTAATAGTTATTAACCTCATATATGAATATTTAAGATGGAGAATATAAAAGAAGGAAACTAATTCTACTAGAGAGGGAATAAACACTACTCAAAGCCAGATTAAATGACCATGGGACTTGTATTAACTTTTGGTATTGGGGGTGGGAGGTATTAGCATGCTTGCAGATGCATGGGAGATACATGCCTTAGACTAGGTACGATGATGCTTAGTTATTAGAACAAACATGGTTAAAAGAGGTATGGCCAAACTGACAAGAGGTGGCATGAAGCTGTTTTGTTCTTGATCTATTTTACGGTTCTGGAAATACATGTGGTCCCTCTGTGCAGTTCTCAGATAGGAGTGATCCAAAGAGAAACCAGTTTGATTTGGAAAGTGAAAATCAAATCACTTTGATTTGAATCAGCAGCCATTAACTTTTTGATGATCATCCTAGTTGAAAGTGGTAAGAAATACAAAGATATTCTGTAAAATTTCAGCTTGCTTTTTATCTTCCTGATGTTGAGAGACAGACATACCTGTGAATTCAACTTGTTCTCACCCTCCTCCACTCTGCATGCACCTGACTTCCAAATTGCTGACTCCATTGGTGAACAAGAAAACCATAACCATGAGCATATACAGAATCCATAACCACAGAGACAATAAGCTTCCACCACTTCTCCTCCTGCTCTCCTTTATGGCCCTGTTCTGGCAGTTGCACATGTATGGCTTCACTGATTCCCTGGCAAGCTCCAATTTGTCCACCCACATCAGTGCATCAGAGGGGTTAGTTAGCACTTAGTTCTGCAGCTTCCTCCACACTCGTACAAGATCTTGTTTCTTTAATAAATGCCTACTCCATAGTACTCAGAGTGGCTCTTCTCCCTGGCTGATTCCTGACTAATTGAAGAGCTTCCTACATCTTTAGCCACAAAGAGCATGTCCATGGGCCAGAGTGGTCCAAGTGTGCATACCTACAAGAAAACTGGGAAATACTGGAGACAAGACAAAGGAGCAATAGTAATGTCAACCATTTATTTCTCCTCCTCCTTTACTCTTCTTCTTCTTTCTCTTTTCTTTTTTAAACATTATTTTTAAAAAAAGAAATAATAATAACTTGGTGCCTGCTATTTTTAAAGTGCCAGAAATATAAAATTTATAAAAGTCAAGACAATCCCTCCATCCTCTCCCAAGAATCACACTTAAGAAGAGCATTTTATCTCATAAACATGGTAAAGGACAAAGGCTAGGCTTGACAACACATCACATTCCTCTAGAGCTTTCCTTAAATTTCTACTTCTATGACTGTTCAGGGGAAAATACAACTGGAGAGGTGAGTAAGAGGACACCTTTTAAAAGAGCAGGTTCAGCATCCTTGGGTCAGGGGAACAACAGCAAACATGGAAACTAAATGGTGAAGAAACAGCAAAAGACAGGCTGTTAAGCTAAATAGTGCAACAAGGAGAAGAAAGGACAGCAAACAGAGTGATATAGTCCTTAGACGATTTTTTTTTTTTTTTGAGATAGGGAGAGAGCTCCATAATCTCAGGGATTTGCATAGACAAGAAAATGACTTGTATAGAAGAATTTGGAGGATGCAACCATTACTTCAATTGGATTTAATTAATTAAAGCTATCAAACTGTGCTTTCCAAGGGGGGCATAATTAAGAAAAAAAAATCAAAATGAAATCTAATCTTGATGGTCACCCTAGAAGCTTATAGCTAAGAAGTCTATTGGCAAGCTTCTGAGAAAATGATAAAATTTAGTTTATATCTAAAGCTGTGTGTATAAAATTTTTAAAAAGAGTTATTGTGAGAAATATATAATACAGTGCATTAATTTCACTTTTAGTCCTCCGTAAGGCCAATCAGTTATATACTATTTCTTAATAATAATAATAATAATAATAATAACTGACATTAATAAGAATGTATTATGTGTAAGACATGTTACACTGTGTGTTGGTAAGCATAGATAAATGCTATACTTATTTAATCCTCATAATCCTGGAAGGGAAACTTTACTATTATCTCCATTTCACAGATAAGAAAATTGAAGTTGACATAGTACACAAGGTCAAATACCAAGAAAAGGAATTTAGGATTTAAACTCACAGCTATCTGATATACAATTCCATGCTTTCAAACTCAAGTTTATTCCACCTCCTTACATTCACAGACTTACAAAAATATTTCATCCAACTTTAAACATTAATGTTTAAACAAATATGCATTTCCAAGAAAAAGGTTTTTTCTAGAGATTTTGCATAAGTTTTTTAATGCAAATCTTCTGTGAATCTCTATATAAAAATAATAATTTGGGTTGTTTTCTTTGCCTATTCAAAAAAAACAGTCTCTAAAAAGTCTAAGTTTAATTTAAATTCAACCCTAGTTGGAAAAGGTTTGCCATTCTCCTGAGTACCACTATTTCTGGTGTGGAATTGCTGACCTAGTTCTAAAGTGAGGGATAAATTCACATGGCTCACATGTAGTCTTCAGGGAAAGAGTGGAGTTATTGTTCATGTACCATTTATATGGAATGCTGACCTTTTGAAATAATCCATTGCTTATTGTAAATGTTTAATGAATAAAAATAATTGAGCTTATGTTTTAACAACAATGATTCATACTACTTTGGGCTTTTTTTTAATACCCCACTGAATACCCAACTTGCATTTACCTGTGTAAGGTAAAATATCACACACTTAACTTCATATACCTATAATCTGGAAGATAAAGTTAGTAGGTAGAAAACAATTATCTCTACTTACAGTGAATCTGATAGAGAAGGAGGGGAAAGTTCATTAATTATCTAAGCATATGATGTTAAACCGGCACACATTATTAACTGTTGTATTGATGGTGCATAGACATTGACTTTTTGTTCACATAATGAAGTGTCAGCAACACTGAAAAAAAATCCTGATTACAGATATAGAAATTATAGCCTGTGTCACTATAATGGTTAATCTCAGTTGTGAATTTGACTGGATTAAGAGATGCCTAGAAAATAGATAGATCTCACTGTTGAGTGTGTCTGTAAGGATGTTTTCAAAGATGATTGCCAAATAGGTCAGTAAACTAACTGAGGAAGACCCACCCTGAAAGTGGGTGGCATTATCCAATAGACTAGGGGCTTAGACAGACAAACCTGGAAAAATGGGGAAAGAATCTAATGGAATCCCTCATGGTCAACCCTTCTTGATTCATTCATTTTTGTTGCAGCTGTCCCATAGACATTGGACTCCAGATTCTTAAGCCTTTGAATTTGTACCTGTACCTGGAGCTTTCCAGGGAGGGCTTCTAAGCCTTCTGCCCCAGATTGGGGCTGGATCTTTGGTCCCTCTTGTTCTGAAGCACCAGCTTATTGGACTGAACAGGTACTGGTACCCTTGACTCTCCAACCTACAAGCATGCAGGAGACCACTGGTACTATTCAGCCTCTAACTTTGTAAGTCCGTCTAATAAATCCATTCTTATAATTACACACACACACACACACACACACACACACACACACACACACACACTTCGTTCTATTCCTCTGGAGAACTCTAGTATAAATACTTAAAAGCTTCAGAATCATAAAATGCTTCTCTGCTTATTATTGTTTCATAGTATTTACAAGTAAAATGATTCAAAGTAACATTATAGAATTTAGAAACTACTGCAAAATATGATATAAAACTTTAAAAAATAAACACTAAATGGTAAAGAAAATAGTCAAAATTGGAGTTACAATAATATTAATTTAGTGAGAATTAATTTAAAACAAAGATAGCCAATGTGATTAAATAAGCTATAAGTTAAACTAAAGAAATAAATATACCCAGGAAAAATATTCAAGAAAAATGTGAACACCTAGGTCCTAGAAAGGGTCTATTCATTTGCAAGGAAGAGAAATCTTTAATCTAGCTTAATAAAGACAGAATGAAAGATGAAGGTAAACATGCAAACTCCACTGGCATTCAAAGACAGGAAGTGAAGGATAGCCAGACCACAGGGATCTCAAAAAGAGCTGGAATTTCAGAAACTGAGCATCTCTCCCATCTCTAAGGTCACTCATGTCTATTCTCCTTACATGGCCACATTGGCCTCAGCTCTCACTTCAGGCTGTGAATCTAAGTATCCACTGTCACCTGAGGTCCACATTCCCCAGCTCCTCAGCTGTGTGTTGTTTGCTCCTGAGTTGGGTGTCCATGCCAAGGCACATCAGCTATGACATGGGATCCAACTTTAAAAGGATATGTCAATAAAGAAAACTTCTATCAACATGTACATCTATCTCTACCTTCAAACAGGGAAGCAAAAACAAGTCCAAATGCAGGCATTTTCCTATATATTTAAAGTTCAAATGAGAAAAATAGAAAAGTTCATGGTGCCATATCAGGCCTCCCCAAATACAAAAATATTAGGATTTCTACACAATTTACTATGTCAAAATTTCTCCCATTTTTAACTCAGACAAAACATTTAATTTCATTTTTAGATTACTATAAACTAAAAACAAATGTTTAATAATGCTTTTGATTTTGACTTTTGAACCCAACAAAGGTTATTTGAATAACACAACTAAGTTTAACAGCTTTGACTCGAACATTTTCAAATAGAAAATTTTCTGAACAATAGGTAGAAATGAATACAGAATTCAGCCTGTTATTTACAAAATAACTTACAAGATATCCTGGCAGCAGGATTTCAATTGCAGTTGAGAAAAAAAAACTTAGCATTTAATGCAATTTATATTAAATTGAATTTTGTTAGATGAGCTCATAAAATATTAATTATTAATTAAAAAGCAAAATTTTCTAACATCTTGTAAGTATGCCTTCCAGGTATATTTCTAATATGCAACTATCCAACCATGTATGTATAATATATGAGCTACCTCATAAAGCTATATGAAAATATTATACTGTTGTTTTTCATCTACATAAAATCATCTATTTCTTTCTTTATATTTTTTGCTTAGAATCTGCAAATTATTTTATCCTTTCTTTGGAATTCTTACTACTATGCTTCCAATAAAGTAGTAATTTTACATTCACTAACTTACATTTAATCTTTTGTGGTCTATCTTTCCTTTATCTACAATTCCATAAGTTTTATTAAGTGCCCACTTTGTAAAAAGTACCATACTTAGTAATGCAATTAAGTTTAGATCGGCTTTAATCAGTGATTAAACTCCCATTTTGCTCTCTTTTTCTACAATTCCCTAGCAAATGAAGAAATACATATACGAACTGGTAAGTCCTTAGATAATTGAGGATTGATTACCTTTCCTAATAATTTACCAGCTTTAATTGGTTCTCCTTTGCTTCTACATTCACTTTACTGCAGGATTCCTCCCATAGCAGTCTTTCTCTATCACCTTGGAATGACAAGTTAATGCCAAGGAAGAAAAAAACTAACATTTTGGTACATAATTAATCACTACACTGATCTTGAATTGATCTCCGCTCTTTAAATGGAATTAATTATAGAAATTTAGATTTTTTTTATTTTCCAATCTTGTAAAGCTGAATTTACTGCTATTTCAGTTAAGAAATGTTTCTGTGGATAGAAACACTACCAACTAATATGTAATCGACAGTGCAGAGTATTTGGAGGTTTTAAAATTATGTTCATTGCTGTTCTTAGTATGAAGAGCTCTCCAGAATTTATTATGTAAAATTTATGTTCTAGTTTTCTTCAGTCAGTACTATCTAAGCCCTACTTCCATTTTTTCCTGTTGCAATATTAAAAAGTATTGTTTTCTTAGCATTAACCACATTTTGAAATTTTTTTCACAATCATAAATCTATAAATCAAGCCCAGGTATAAATCAAGTACACTAATAAAACATTACTGCCTACAATTTCAGATTGTAAGGAGCAAGGACAACACTATCAGGACTGGTGAGTTAAGGACAGAGTATATGTGTCTGGAACAGGAAAGCTACAGAGTAAAATTCTAGGGTAACCTGATTTGGAGAGCTGGGAGGAGAGGACAAGCCAGGTGCTAAGGCCACATGGGGCACTAAAGATCCCAGCTCAGGTAGGAGACGATTGAGACCATTATGAACTAAGAAATCCAATACCAAAAAGTAAGGCCAGAGGTCAGTTCTGCAGCAGGAATTGACAACAATTCTTCAAAACTAAGGTTGGTAGCAGAAGAGAGATAGAGATAATGGAGGAACAGGAGAGGTCTTCAGGGTCAAATAGGAAAATAATACAATAAGAAATACTACATCCAAGAAAGTCAAAAGCAAAGGCCTCGGAGGTAACAAAAGAGTAGGAAGTGACAAGATTCTCTGAAGTGCCATCAAAGAGACCTTTCTGTGATAAAGAACAGTTCAGCATCCAGTAGAGTAGCTTTGTCATATATAACTTTTGAGCACTTGGCATATAATGAGTAAAATTAAAGAACTGAATTTTAAATTTTCATTTCACCTAATTAATTTTAATCTAAATAACTTTGCAGCCACTATATTGGACAGTGCACCTTTATGGAAGTACAAATATGACTGGCTTTGGTGAAATCATTTGAACTGTGCTTCATTGACATTTGACTTCCTGCAAGGGCCAAATAACAGTATTGCACATTCCCCAAGTTAAAAAATGCAGCTCCTTTCACTGATCACCTGATACTACCCAGTCTTCCTTATTTCCCTTGACTGCTATATCCACCTAGGATAAGATTTTGGTATCTTGGGAAAGAAAGTGAGATCAGAATATTGGGTTGGTGAACATAAAGCTCCTGGGCTCCCAGGAATGTCTTGTGCCTCTCCCAATTTACATATCCAAACTAACCCACTGCCAGAAAATTCCACGTTCACTGATGACACACCTGGGAACAGGCATAGATGTGGTGTTGAAAAGGAGAAATAAGTAGAGAAATGGGAGTATTCTAAGGGATGGTGGGAACAGGAAATGGAAAGAAACAGGAGACAGCATTTATGAGGAACCATCTTTGGAACATGCTGCACAGTCTTGCAAAAATTAAAAGATAATTCCTGATGGTTGGCAGCATTCTTACATTTCAAATGCACTTGATGGAAGGTGCCCTAGAGAAGAACCTAAACTCTGCAGAGTGGGTAAACTGAATATTAATGATAACCCATTTTTTTTTTGCTCTAAATAGTGTGATAAGATTATAGATCTGATGGTCCTGCTCTTTGCAGGTCTCAGAGGGCTTGAACTTCAAGCTCAGAGTAGAGATGTCTGGAGTCTGAATAAAAGAGAGAGTGCACTTGCAAATTCTAGATCAGGTATGTGGAGAGGCGTAGATAGTTGTTACATTACATGTGATACTAACTCTAAATAATTTAGGAAGCATAGGAGGATATCATCTGTGATGAGTAGTCCTGTGGTATTAGCAGTCTCTAAAATAATGCTTGACCCATAGCCGACACTCAGTAAGCATGAGGTAAATGCCAAACCGTGGCTTCCCCAACTTGAATTGAACATTTATTCTGAAAATGGTATTGTCAGGTAGGATGAAAATGTCACCATCCCTGTGGTCCATCTGTTTTGAGTTTCTGTGTCTTCCCTAAGGCAAGGAGGAGGATTAGGTGATGCAGCACATTTTTGCTGTCAAAATAGAGCACAGACTTCTGCCAAGAACATAAGATGAGCAGACCTTTACTTTCTTCCCCTAAGTACAACTAAATGTTCTAGAAATATATACAGACAAACAAACAAACAAAAAAGACTCCGAAAATTGAAAAGAAGGCCATCTAAGTTGGGGTCAAGTTCAAGACCCAAAGAATGTCATAGTAGTGAGTTTCTTGGATTTTCTTTTTGCCTCGTTTATCCCCAATTTGGAGTTAAAGAAGCTAACCACCTGAAAATGCCCATAGTCTCAGGCAAGGAAAGCCCAAACAAATGTTTTCTCTCTCTCTAGACAAATAATGAAGAATAGGCCAACCTAGCAAAGCAGAAAATTTTTAGATAATAACCCCTCTACTCTAAACAAATACCATAAGGAAAACTGTGCCTTCACCCTCCTCATTGCCACCCATAGCAGCATGGGCCAAACGCAGAGTTTACATTCTGCCATCATGACACTACAATGGCATGTCCCCAGACTCTAACAACTCCTATCAGAGTTTGGGGGTGGTACCAGAGAAGGCCAAATACAGAACTAGGACTTTCATCTCCCCCTGCTTTTTTAATGAGGTAGCCTCTCCTGCAGTATGATTGGAGACCACCTGGAAAGCCAGAACTTTTTCCCAGACAAGAGTAATGAGGTGCCTCTTCATATCTTGTCTGAGGTGGTGTCTATAGAGGCTGGACAGGGAATAAAGATGTCCATCATTGCCCAAAGGTTCCAAGGTCACCAACATTGCAGTGTCAGTGGAAACCACGTGGCAAACCAGAATTCTCACCCCCACCTTGTAGTGACAAGGAACTCTCACTTGGGGTGTAAATGGAGAAAACAAACACAGAAAAGCACACTTCTACCTCCATAGGCAGCCATCTTTTCCTCCCTTTCCAGGCCTAAGCAGTGCCAGTTTAGAATACTAGCTAAAATGATTTAAATAATTGATCCAGAGTCTCAAACATAATACGAAAACATCCAATTTTTTAGCAAGACTAAACTAAAAAGAGAGAAAGACAGAAGAAAACACAAATTTCCAATATCAGGAATGGAAAATGAGATGTTCCGCAGACATCAAAATGACAGTAAGGGTATACCATGAACAGCTCTACATGTCTACAGCTTAGGGGAAATGGGCTAATTTCTTGAAAACACAGTGTTCTGAAACTCACTCAATATAAAGAAGATAATTTAAATTTTTCTGTATTTTTAAGAAAAGTGAATTTGTAATTTTAAAACTCCTCAAAATGAAATTTTCAGGCACACATATTTCCACAAAAGATTTTAGCCAAACATTTAAAGTTAACATCTATTCTATGACATCTCTTCCTAGAGGAGGAGGAGAAGAAGAAGAAGAAGAAGAAGAAGAAGAAGAAGAAGAAGAAGAAGAAGAAGAAGAAGAAGAAGAAGAAGAAGAAGAAGAAGAAGAAGAAGAAGAAGAAGAAGAAGAAGAAGAAGAAGAAGAAGAAGAAGAAGAAGAAGAAGAAGAAGAAGAAGAAGAAGAAGAAGAAGAAGAAGAAGAAGAAGAAGAAGAAGAAGAAGAAGAAGAAGAAGAAGAAGAAGAAGAAGAAGAAGAAGAAGAAGAAGAAGAAGAAGAAGAAGAAGAAGAAGAAGAAGAAGAAAGTAATATAATCCGGACCCCAGGGCCATACAAAAACAGTACAAAAAACTACAGACCAATACATCTCAAAGATATGGACATGAAAATACTCAACATTTTAGCAAATAAAATTTAGTTATGTATAAAGATTCATATACCATGACCAAGTTGAATTTATTCCAGGGCTGTAAGAGTAGCCCAATCTTCAAATATCAGTTAATGTAATCCACTATGTTAACAAGCTAAAATAAAAAAAAAATCACAGGATTATATCAAGTGATGTAGAAAAATAATTTGATAAAACTCAACACTCATTCATGACAGAAACTCTCATAAAAATAGAAATAAATGGAAACTTCTTCAACTTGATGCATATTCACCAAAGAGCTAGCATTAATTAGACTTTCCTGGGAAAGGGTGAAGGCTTTTCCCATACAGTAGGGAATAAGATAAGGAAGCCTGATTTCATAGCTCTTATCCAAAATAGCACTATAGGTTTTAGCTAGTTCAGTGGGCTAGTTAAAAAGAAATAAAAGACATGCAGATCAGAAAGAATAAAATAAAACTGTCCCTATTTATAGATGAGTTGATTAAATACATAAAAGAAATCCCTAAGTGATCTACACAAAAACTCCTACAACTTATAAGAGAGTTCAGCAAGTTTATGGACAACAAGATGAACATACAAAAATTAGCACTATTTTTATATATATTGTGTGTGTGAATCCAACAAGACTTGTGTAAAATGTCCATACACTACAATACAATATATTCTGGGTGAAAGAAATCAAAGACGATCTAAATCAATGGATCAAGTGTTGGATCATAAACCATGGATATACATCGGAAGATTCAAATAATAGTCAATTCTCCCAAAATTGATAAGCAAGTTTAACAATATCTTTCAAAATCTCAGGAATTTTATTGACAGTAACATAATTATTCTAACTTTATATGGAAAGTTAGAATAATTATGTTAAAATTACCTAAAAGGTAATTCTATTAAAAAAAAGAATAAAGTGGGAGAAATAATTCAATCCAATTTTAAGACTTGGTATATAACTATAGTAATCAACATTGTGTGCTCTTGGTGGAAGGACAAACACCACATCAACAGAACAGAATAGATAAACTAGAAATAGACCTGCACAAATATGCCAACAGATTTTTGGGAAAGATGTCAAAGGAACTGGATAAAGATAGCCTTTTCAAACAAATGGTGCTAGAACAATTGGATGTCCATGGATAAAAAAGAAGAACTTTGTAAATCTCACACTCAATACAAAAATTAACTCAAAATAGATCACACACTTAAATATAAAATGTAAAACTATCACACTTCAGAAAAAAATAGGAGAGCATCTTTGGGATATAGGACTAAGTAAAAAGATTTATGCTGAAAGCACAATATTTAAAAGGAAAACCAATAAATAAGACTTTAATAAATTATAAAACTTTTGCTTTGCAAAAAACCCTGGAAAGAAGATGAAAAGACAAGAAATAGACTGAGGAAGACTATTTGCAAATCACATATCTGACAAAGGACTAGTATTTAGAATATATAAAAATTATCAAAACTTAACCATTAAAAAAAGCAAAGGATCAAGTTAGGTAATATAAAAGAGACATTATTCGAAAGAAAATACTTAGTTGTCAATAAACACATAAGAAGATATTCATCACCATTAGTTGTTAGGGGAATGGAAATTAAAACCATAGTGAGGTACCACTACACCCATACCAAAATGCCTAAGATGAAAAATAAAGGAAGGAAAGAAAGAAGGAAGGAATAAAGAAACTTGGCAATACCAAGTGCTGGTGAGACTATGAAAATCTGAATCCCCCACACATTGCTGAAAGGAATGTAAAACTTCCTTAACCACTCTGGTAGAGATAGTCTTTTCTTCAAAAACTAAATATTATACTACCACAGGACTCAATAATGGAATTCTGGGAATTGATCCTGATAAACTAAGAGGTGTATTTACTGGAAAACCTATACACAAATGTTTATATAAACTTTATTCAAAATAGTTAAAAAGTAGACACAACCCAGATGTCTCTCTGTGGGTGAATACTTAAATACACCAGTCCATCCAGACCATGAAAGACTACTCAGCAACAAAAAGGAAGGAACTATTGACACACCACAGCTAGATGAATCTCCAGAGAATTATGCTGAATATAAAATAACACTCTTGAAATCACAAAGCTGTAGAAATAGGAAACGTTAGCAATTGTTAGAGAGCAGGTAGAAGTGGATGTGGGATTGAATATAAAAGACATCCTTGTGGTGATAGAAACGTTCTGCATCTTAACAGTGTCAATGTCATTATCCTGACTTTGATATTCTACTGCACTTTTACATGATATTACCATTAGAGAAAATTGAGTAAAGGATACAATGTAGTTTAAAAAATATTGTCATTAGGTGAAGCAGGAGAAAGGATCACCGGTCTCTCTGTGTCATTTCTTATAACAGCAAGTGAATTTATAAGTAACTCAAATAAAAAGTTTAATAAATCTACAACCCAAAAAATAAAAAATGTATAACACAAGGAATGTTTAGGGTAAGAGCAGAGTATAAAGAGTTTTCTTGAAATGGGGCTTTTTAGTATTTTTTGATAGCTGTGTGTTGAAAGGTATATCACAAGAAGGGGGAAGATAAAATAAGAGGAAATCATATAGTTAGAAGAAATAGATGAAGGCCAGTGTAGGAAAAGAGCTTTTCATAACAAACTAGGTGGTGTCCAACACTAAAACTGGCTACCTAAAGGAGTGAGCTTCCATGTATGTGTGTATTGAAATAGAAGAAACATATGCACAGAATGTTCTCTCTGTTATGTGGATGCTAACACACAATAGAAAGGGAGGTAGAATTCCATTGGGTTAGACGAAGGGGAATGAAGAGAAGGGAGGCAGGATGGGAATAAGAAAGACAGTGGAATGAATCAAACATAACTTTCCTATGTTCATATACGAATATGAATCTCTGAATCATGTACAGCCACAAGAATGGGATTCTAATTAGAATAAGTTATATTCCATGTATATATAATGTCAAAATACACTCTACTCTCATGAGTATCTAAAAAGAACAAATTTAAGAGAAGAATATTTTAAAAATGTACAAAACTCAGGACTGTACTTGGAAGAGGTTGGATCTCACCAGGAATCACAAATTCAAATGTCATGGAAGCTAGATAATGAACTACTAAAGCACACTGGGAGAAAACATAAAGAGGTGATAAGGTGCAATGGGGTTATGGAGAACTGGAAAGGCCATCTGCCACTCAGTGCTGGGTGACTATTGCCTAATAAAACCACTAAACTGGTGCAGCTAAATTTTCACATATTTAAGACAAGTTGGAAACCCAGATTTTTATATGAAATTTGCCAACAATGAAAATGTCTTCAACAGATTGTCTCTTATGCACAAATACTATGAGATTTAAAACTTTGTAGTCCAAATAAAACTCATCTAGAATTTATTCTACTGTTTCAATTTTAGTATTTTAAATGAATAATGAACAATGGTTTTTAATCATTGCATCCCTGTATTGTTGATTTCCAGAAAACTTATATTGTGACATGCCTTCACAGGTTGCTGTTTCCATGAAAACATCTTAAGATTGACATCTCATTTGCTGTAATTTGTGTTTGATATCAAGGTTGCAGTTAGAGCAATCTCTGTTAAGCCCTGTATGTGTTTCTCTTCCACACCTCCATACCCCTATACCCTTGTTAATGGAGGTCATTTATATCAGCTTAACCTTCTTGAAAAATAAAACATATTTACCACATATTCAGATAAATAATGATGTATTACATTCTTTGTTACATCTCCTTCATGAGAACATGTCTTTTTTTTTTACTCTCATGATCTAAACCCTCTTGAGGGAAAGCATCAAGTCTTATATTGTTTTTGTTTTGTCATCCTTCTCTTGCTCACCACAGTTTGCATCACAAAATAAGTGCTCAACAATTGCTATATCACAAAGACTTATTGAGTAGATGAACCTGTGACAAATAATATAATGGAACATATTCCTAGCCTAAACAGGGGAACCTAGGACAAGTGGGCTGGAAGATTGGTTCAGTGCTTCCCTCGCTAGACTCCACATCAGCAGCACGACGGCTTCCTAGCTTGTCAGCAAGTCTCTCCCTTTTGAATTTTCAGCATGATTACTGTTTCCCCAGGAGTCTCCAACAGGCTTGGTTAAGGATATCTATTCACTGCTTTGAATTTCAAAAAGATATAAAGAAAACAATCAAACTCTCTCTGTATTCCATGCATTTTATGTAACTGTGGCCTTGGGAGGAATTTGCGCTGTAGGACAACTTAGATGGGATTGATCAACCAAGCAGGGGAGGGCAAAGGCACATATTCATTACTTTTCTTTCAATTTCAAGTAGTTGTATTGATGTCTACAATGTTTGTGGTAATTTGAGTGTCCTGTAGCAGATAGGGTTTCTAAGGATCAGGTAGAGTAATTGAAAATATAACAGGTGGCATCTGACAACAGAGAAAAGTAACAATCTCTAAAGGAGATTTTCAACTTTCCACTTCACCATCAGAAACTGAGATTTTTGAGTTGTGAAAATACTTTAATGTTTAAAGCACACAAAATTACCAGAATTCAGATAATTTTATACTAGGAAGGGAAACACACACATCAACGTGTGCACATACACACACACACACACACACACACACACATACACAACACACACACACACACACACACCTCCTTGGCCCATCAAATAAAATGAAAAAAATGTTAAAGGGTCATCCAGCGGTCTTTGATGATCAAACATAGTACTTTCTAAAACAGGTAGCTAAAGGTAAAGTTTAGGGTAAATGATGGCTAGAGAAGTTTAATCAATATATCTCAAGATAGTTTGAAGAGAGGAATGTGGATGTACTCACCATAAAGAAACAGAAAGTCAAGGTGATAGATATGTTATTACCCTGAGTCAATTCCCCACGTATACCTGAATAGAAATATCACATTGCACCTCATAGATATGTACAAATATTATGTCAATTTAAATTACTTTTTAAATTCTTAAATCTATCCTTAAGAATGTTTGATTCTACAAGAAGGAGTCTCAGAAGCAAAACTCACTCTCAAAATTCTCTGTAAGCCAAGGGTAAAGAGGTGATAAAGTGCTGTGCTGTGGGCACTGGGCAGCACAGGGCTCCTGGCTTTGCTGGCAGCAAGCTTAACAGCCTTCACTGCAAGCAGCCTTCACTTCCAAGTGTGGAAAAACACAAGTGTGTGTTTCCACACTTGGTTGGGTTGTGTTCTGCCTCTCCCCACCTCCGCCTCCCTGGGAGTTTCCTTTCCTTTAACTTTTTCTTTGCTTCCATCCAACTTCACACTTAGGACATTCACACTTAGTTCCTTCTCCCAAACTGTTGTTTCTTTTTTTCTTTTCCACTGATGTGGTAACTGTTATTGGCCTTATTGAATGTGTTATTTTGTTGAAAGAAAAAAAATAAAAGACCAAAAAAGGCCTGTATCCTACCGAGTATTTCAGCTTTCAAACTCAGTTCTGAGAACACAAGTGGTACTGGGGATGGTTGACCAGAATTCCCGGTGTGACAGTGTGTAAACCTCAGCACTAGAAGAGTCTTCTCAGATCCGGAAATGCCACAGAGTACTACAAAGGAGAGAGATGTGCTCCCTAGTATTTCATGTCACCTTTTAGTCCTGATATAACAGAGGTTACCAAACGATAGACAATCTTTCAAAGTGCAGTTTCTGTGTTAACTTTCAGTGTTAGATCTAACTTCAATGAGAGCAGTTGCAACGGGTGTTACTTAGGCTTTTTATTTTTTTAATCTATAGCAAAAAGGCAGGCGGTTTCTTGTTTACCTGAATTATTAGATCAACTTCTTAACTGGTCACCTCCTCTGGCCTTGCTTCTCCACCCTGATCCAGTGTATACTTCAAGAGCAACCAGGGCACATCAGATGAGGAAACACCTCTACTCAAAACTGTAAGGGTTCTGCCTTTCAATCAGGAGCAGAGTCTACATGATGTACTATATTTTAACACACTCACCCCTTACCATGTGGACCTCATTTGCCACTCCCCTACCCCTCCCTCTACTCCAGCCACAGCAGTCTTTTCATTGTGTCTAGTATACTAGAGAGACTCTTAAAGGTATTATCCTGAAAAGGAAGAACCACACACAATTTTAATAAACTAATTGCAATTCACAATCACTGGAGAATGAAAAACTATATGTTTTCCGAACTTAAATCCATGAAGTTTCCCATACCAAGATTCGTGGAAGACCCTCAACATCCATAGAATAAAGGTGGGCTGTAAAGTTCCAGATGAATTTCAGCTAGCAAGTGAATTGAACATTCGGAAAATATTTTTTTTAATATTTTTTAATTGCCTGCATCTAGGAAATCAGACCTACCTGCCCTCTCAGACAAACTGTCTAGAGATTTTTTTTTTTTTTTTTTTTTTTTTTTTTGCAAGATGTTCTGGTTTGGAGCCTGGACCTATGTCCTTGACTCATGTTTTCTGGTCCCTTGAGATGCTCTTGTTTTCTAATCTACTTGCTCTGTGGGTTTGACTATGCAGAATTGGGCCCCAGCTTGTTTCTTGAACCTTGGCTGATTTTCTAAATCCTGGATGAAGTGTGGATCCAGAGATGCATAACTTAGATCTCAGAAATGCTTGTCAAGCAGTCAATGGCAGTGCAGTCAGCAGACAGCCTCGATCAGACTCTTCTAGAACTACCTCAGCCAAAGTGCTACCTGGTCAATCCTTCCTTGGAGCAGCATGCATCCAGTGATGGCTAAATGATGGACACTCAAAGGAGCAGGACTTGCTCCAGAACTCCCTGTCAGTTGGCCAAGGCATTGCCAGCCATGTACCACAATCTAGCTTTTCCACTCTGGCTTCCACCTCCTCTTTTTTGTTTGTTTGTTTACAGATGCTGATTCCTAATAAACATCTTGTATCCCCCCAAAACAATGTCATTATCTGCTCTAGAGAACCCATCTGACAACCACCTCCAACATGCCTAACAGAAACGTCAAATTTGAGAAACACAAAAAATTAGAAAACAAGTAGAATATATGTGAGCAACACTGATACTTAAGAGACAGACCTACCACCAAGGAAATGCTCAGAACAGTAAGGTGTCCTGATTATACTATGCTTTCTTGATATCAGATCATAATATGAAGAAAGCTACTTTGCTTTCTTAAAACATTAAACCAAAAATCTCTTTTAGTTCACTCTCTAGAAAATCGTTCTTCATTTTAAATTGATAATTAACCTACAAAAAAAATAAAAACATCAATTCTGGAGAAATGATCAGAACCTAGATTAGGCTCTGAAAGAGCACTTAGGAGATCTGAATTACTACATCATACAATTTGTTAAGAATTTCACCCTAAAATTTGCATATTAACAACTTCCCTTTGTCAGAAATTCATTTTCAATTCTATATCCCTCAGTTTTAAAATAATTTTAGGATAGAGTGGGTTCTTTTTATTGCAAGATACAATGAGCTTACTGTTAATATCTCTGCCGCTGGTTGGTATCACCGTGTGTGGGCTGAAATCATTCACCCTTAGTTTATTGTGATATTTCCTTATTTTTTCAAGGTAAGACTACCTTTAATTCAATGCATCTAATCCTAGGAAATGCCTTAGCTGTATCCAAAATCAAAGGCAAAGGCCCTGTCTCCCTCTGCCTGAAGGTGCACAGAGTCAGCACCTTCCAAATCCCCTCCAGTCACCATGTGATGCTCTGAGTGGCTGATTGCTGTGCCAAGTCCATTTGGTTTGGCCCCTTGTGAGTGGTTCTGAATTCCAAAGGCTGGTTGTTTGAAAATTCATGAGCTTCTCAATGATGCAGTTCCATTTCTGGCTGCCCCACTGCTCAGTTAGTTCAGACAACAAGCTGCTTAGGGAAGGATAATTTTTCCCTTTAGCTGCCAAAATCTACAGGGGGGTTGGTATTTTACTGTTATTGTGGAATTTTCAGAAGTTTGGAAAACAGAGGATTTTATTTTTTGTTTTGTTTTGATATAGGACAATTTGACAATGGCTTTGGCAGTGATACAAAAATCTCCATGCTTGTAAACCAGAATAACATTTGCAGCCATCTGGCTTCCATGTAGCACCCTCTGAGTGGGATAGATATAAAAACTGTTAGCAATTAAGAGGTTTAAAACGGCTTTTCCATTAGTTTCTGAAATGAACTATCTCATAATAAAGATATGAGGCAGTGAAGGAGTTGCTGAGGCTTCGTTAGCACACTTCTCACCGTGATAAGAATTGTCTGACACCTCCCTGACTTCTTAATTTCTCAGCTTCTCTCCACTATCATCACCACCATTCACCCAGATTTCTGGACTCCAATTTTTCCTAAATATAACATCCTCAATCATGAAAAACTGACTCAGGCTCCATTCCAAGGAATGTAGGGAAACTATAAAACCACATTAAAGGAATCACTGCCTTCTACCTCTGCATTCCAAGGCTTGATCTTTATATGAGTGACACTAGATATTTTATTTTAGGGAGATTTTTAAACAACAAATCACAGATGATGTTTTTTATTCTTGAAACCCTGGAAAGACATAGTTTCTTTAGAGCAGGACCTATGCCTTTTGACCCCTTTTAAAATTATCCAAAGTTATTTGTTATAATAATCTGCACATACCAAAATAAAGGCCTAGCACTTCCAACTTGGTCTCTTATCCATTTCCAGTACAATAATCAGAAGCCAAGGTTGCTCACTCACTGTTCTAGAAATAAATTTGAAGAAATGATGCTATTGAGATAAAAGAGTACAAGTGAGAGAGTTTGGAAAGAGATTTCTATTTTCCCCTCTTTAGCTTTCCCCCAGAATCCTTTCCCACCTACCTAAAAACACGATCTACTAGTAATCTGCAAAAGAAGCTTTGTACTGTCACTTATTTTGCACTTTTTACAGAGTAACATATTTTCATCCAAGACTCTCAGAGATTTCTCACTTAAGCTGTCAAGTTTAGAAAATCCAGGGCTAGAAGAAATCAGACAGGAATTTTCCCAAACAGATTAGCATGTTGAAGGAAGATGATGTAAATAGTAAAGTCATTGGCAACATGAATTTCCCCTATGCTTGAGCACGCTTTGCAGCACAGCTAAGCCATTAACGAGTGATGGTTTCATGCACTTGGACCAGTGATTTACGAAGTTGTTTCCTGATTTAATAGAGTGCTAGAAAGGATTGTTGTTATACCAACTAAAAAGAATCATAAAATGGTAATGAATGTTATGAAACTTCATGAATATTTCATCTGAAGACAGGCTATCAGATTTATTTTAAGGTTAAAGAGCACATAGACCATAAATCAGGTCCAAAATGTAGTTGCTTGAAGTTCATAGTTGGTGAGAACTATTTACATGTTAGGCAAGGCTAACTGTGGGTGTTTATTACTTTGATCACATGTTATAACCCAGTTAACTTAAGATAAAGTATGGAGGGGGTCAGTTTTAAAGTAAATCACTTTTAAAAGGATCTGCAAAGTTTTCTAGGGAGGAATAGAAATGTTTTTTAGAGACAAAATTGGATTTATTAACACTTTCTCATTGACATTACTAAGAATTCAAAATCATAATCAATACTCAGTAAAAAGATATCACAAGGCAATTATGGTACCATAAAATGGAATAATGAGCATAAGCATATTATTTAGCTGTGAATACTGCATGTAAACATCATTTACATTAAATGTTTAATATATCACCATTTCAAGGCAATTTCTCATTTGAAAGTTATCATCGGCTTGAAATTTACTACTTGTTTTGTTCAATTAGTATATTTTATTTCTTCAGTAGGACCTCAGAAAATTATTCTTACCCAATCTTCATGATATAAAAGTGAAAATTATGAAAATTTTCTCCTGGCGTTAAGGCTTAGATGTGAGTTGTCCCCCAAAAGCTCAGGTGTGAGACAATGCAAGAATGTTCGTAGATGAAATGATTAGATTCTGAGAGGTGTAAACTAATTAGTGGATTACTCCACTGATATAGATTAACTGGGTGGTAACTCTAGGCACATAGTGTAGGGCTGGAGGAAGAAGGTCACTGGGGGGTGCCTTGGGTTTACATTTTGTTCCTGATGACCCGGGCTCTCTTCTGCCTCCTGGTTGCCGTGTCCTGAGCTGCCCTCCTTCCCCTCTCCTTTCTGCCATGAGGTTCTGTCTCACCTCAGGTCCACAGCTATGAAGCCGGCTGACCGTGAACTGAATCTCTGAAATCATGAACCAAAATAAACTTTTCCTCCTCTAAGTTTTTCTTGTTTGTCCTTTTGATCACAACAACAAAAAGCTGACTAAAACACTTAGCTTGGCAGCTAGCTAAGAGCAAGCCCATTAATTCCTCCAGATTAAGTTTTTCCCCTTTCTTATGTTTGCTTGGCAAAGTATAAGAAATGTTTATTTAAATGTGGAGAAATGCTTTTTCATTTTTTTTAAATCTGCCAATGGGAATTGAAATCTAAGTGCCCATTTATTTATTTGATTATTCATTATGTTGAGTGCTTACTATGTGTCATGTCTTTGGGAGGTTATGGGGAATAAATAAGTAAATGAGCAATTGTATGAATCGTGGTGGCTGACATATTAAGAGCCATATGAGTACAGGGGATGGAAACTTGCTCTGGAATGTAGGTCAAGGATGGCACCTTGGAGAAAACCATGTCTGAGGTCAAAACTACCTGAATGATGAGCAGAGTCATGGGGAATTAGTGTTCAGACCAAGAGGGGAAAACCAGAGGAATTTAGAGAAGCTTGTACTGGTTGAACTGTGTTGAATATGTGGTGTTGAATGTAAATATGAGGAGGAAAGCCAGGAAGGTACAGAATGCCTAGGAGCCAGCCCTCAAGGAACTTGGATCATATCTCAGGGCAATGGATTTCACTGAAGGGCCATCAGCAATGGAACAACATAACTAGATTCTCATTTTTTCCTGTTTACTATTATATTCCTTACTTGGCAATCATTGCACACTTCTATACTTTGTATTAAAATGAAAAATTAAGAATTTTATCAAATGTAAGTCAATGAATGATGAGTTTTAAAGTAATTTTACAAAAAGAGTGAGGGTAAAATCAGATCATTTATGTAGAAAAAGTTATGTTGAACATCATCAATGCTCAGGATGGGGGGAAAGAGACTGATCAAATAGATACACTTCCCTGGAAATAAAGTCAGATTAAAATTCATTACCCTAAAGAATTTCCTGATACAAATGGAGATGCCCCAAAGTTACGTTATGAGATCTCTTTATGAAAATCTTAAAAATAAAAATTATTTTTCATTTTAAAGGAAAAAAATGTAGTTTACATTCTAAACAAATCAGTCCCCCCAAAAGGTATACTTCTGCATTTCAGCATTCTCATTTAGTTCACTGCTTAGAAAATGTAGTATTAAGATAATAACTAATGTTAATTAAGGAAGTACAATGTTCCAGTGCCTGTCTTAAGTCATTTAAATGTATTAGCTTATTTAATCCTCACTTTAAAATATACTCAGTAAATAATATAAGTATCCCTATTTTAGAGATGAGGGAATGAGATACAGAAAGTCAAGCAATTTGTCCAAGTCAGACAACCAGAGAATTGCAGATTGATGATGGTGTGCCCACTGTTCTCTGTCATGACATACTACAGAGCAACACAGTTTTACACAGTTTTTATAGTTACTGTCATTGGAAGTATAAGTGAAAAATTACAATTAAAAAGGACAAATTGTTTTCACTTATCCTTGAATACTGTTTTATCTATTGATGAAGCTAACATTTAGAAGAGGGAGAAAATTCTGATTTTATTTTCTGCAAGGCAAACACACGTTTGCAGAGTTGACACACGGAGTAAGGCATTTGCTCACTGATTACTGTTGAATAGACTTGACATTCTTTTTGTGGTCTTACTGTGGTACTCACATAGAGTAAGTGCACCAAACAAATGAGATCACCTCTTATGGGATAATCTTAAAAACTTTGCTTCACAGAAAATATACTGAACTCTTCACTAACATTCTCCTAATGTCACAGCCTTCATTCAAAATGAAAATTGTGTTTTTAATCTCTCCAATGTAAAGCTCCAGATGAAAACACCCTACACATTGAAGCCAAGGTATAGGGAATAATAGGAAAGCGTTTCTGGTACAGAGGGTCATTTGTTCAATTTTCTGACCTGCTTCATCTTCAAGAACAAGGAGAGCACTGGATGACAAAAGGTTTCCAGCAGAAACAGATTTATAGTCAGAATCAGTTTTCTCTGTTTTCATTCATTTTGAATGAATACAAAGAATAATCTTGCTGCTATTACAAATGCAGCAAACTGAGCCATTAAATCGACAGTGTGATCTATCCCACTTCACACTGCTTTATAAGCAAAATGTATCATTCCTGGGAGCTTTCTCCTGGTTAAATAATTGTGAGAAATATATCTCTTGCCATTACTTTTATTGATAAAACACAGCATGTCATCTTAATTTATCCTTGCACTGCTCCATTTTATCATCTACCGAGCGATTGGGATTCTGATCACCCTGCGCTCTGCTGTCAGATTGAAAGCCTCTGTCTACTCATCTGTTATTCTTCACAAAGCCAAGCTCCAGTGTAACATCTGTTTTCTCACTGACTCTTCACCAGAGACTCAGATTCCAGAAAGCAATAACCTCGGGGTTCCCTCAGGCCCTGGAGGGTTCCTGCTATGCTAATGCTTGAAGCTACCTAACAGAATTAATGGCCAAGGTCCTGCTATTCTATTCCTATTTTTTTAACCTAATTTTGGGCATATAAGCTGGTGGAGTAATAATAACATTTTACTGATTTTTTCAAGCTAGTCGTCACTTGTTTTAGAAGGCTGAAAACTTTAACTCCATTACTTAAAACTATAAGAAAACAAAGTTACATTTGTTTTTTTTCTATTGATATCCAGCTATGCTTGTATTTTATTTTAATCTCAGAACACAAAGAATATTTGTTTTTAATCTCACTCAGGAATTTTTATGGAATTCCCTGCTTTTAATAACAACAAATAATTATTGACAATTTCTATTCCAAAATTGGTACCTATTTGAATATTTTGCATTTTTGATGGAATTTACTGAAAATTAATTTATCCACTTAGATAAAATTACTGAGAAAAGATAATGAATGAATGCTAATCAGAAGCTGATTTTGATCATAATACAAGAGGAAGAAATATACAACCCAAAAAGTTTGTATATATTAACAATTTTTATAATTAGTCATAACTTATACTAAAAGCCAGCCACATTAACTTGCACATATGCAGGTTGAGTATCTCTTTCAAGATGCTTATGGCCAAAAGCATTTTGGATTTTAGATTTGGGAATATTTGCAGATATATAATGAGATATCTTGGGGATAGGTCCCAAGTGTGAACACAAAATTCACTTATGTTTCATACATGCATTATACACAGTCTGAAGGCAATTCAATATAACATGTTCAATGCATCTGTGTTGTGACTGCAACCTGTCACATAAAGTCAATTGCAAAATTTTCCACTTATGGCATCATATTGACACTCAAAACATTTCAGATTTCAGATTTTAAGATTAGAGATGTTCAACTTTTAAGCATATTTTTAAGCAACTTTTAAGCATATTCATATATATATACACCATGTTAATAGAACTTTAGATCGATATCAGAAGCAATGAGTAACCTACTGTTTGGTTATTCTTTGCTGCAAAATCATCCACCCAAAATACAGTGACTTAAAAGAATGGTTTATTATTTTTCATGATCTTTCAATTTATTAGGACTCCACTGGGAAGTTCTTCCTTTACACAGCTACATTCGACTGTTGGCTAAGCTTGACTGGAAAATCCAAAAAGGTTTAACACATTTGCCTTGCACTTGGTAGTCTTCCAACTGGCTGATCCACATGCCTAACCTGAACTCCCTCACATGGCGGTGGTTCAGATAGTCTATTACATAGCAGCCAGCTTCAAGAGAAAGATCATGGAAATTACCAATGCCCTTGAGGGCTGGGTCTGGAATTGGCATAGCATCACTTGAGCTGCCTTTGACTGGGCAAATGCAAAAAGCAAATGCGAAAGCAAGCCAAAAGATCCACTCAAGTTTAAAAGGAAGGAAAATAGACTTTCTGATTTATAAAGCAAAATGAATGCCAAGGATAAGAAGACACTGATGTCCATCTTTGTAGACTATCTAGCATGCCTAAATTTAAATTTCAAATCAGAGGTACTCTTGATGTTCATTATACTAGAAAATACTACCTTATTTTTTCAAAAGCATAGACATGTCTAAGTGGCAGGTAACTTTGCACATTTAAGAATGCAGATTAATCTGCATGTGGTGTTCTCCCAGACATTTACTAACTGAACAATGAAATCAATGCTCAGATTTCAGTCCAATCGTCTTTCCCTCACTGAGCTTCCAATTTTCACTGTTCTTCATTAGTTTATATTTTCCCCTTGGATACCACTTGAAACCAAGTGGAAAATGAAAACCGAAGTAAGCTTATAATGTGTTTACACATATGACCTATTGAATCTCATCAAACATGTTCATCCATCCAAAAGGGCATCAGGGACAAAAAAAAAAAAAAGATGAGAAGTTGTCATGCATTTTTCCCTCCATCCATTTCTATCCATCTCTGTCAGACAAAGTATCTTCATTTAACATTGACCTAAACCCATGGTGTCCCCTATTGACAAGAGTAACTACGAGATGACTTCACATTTTTAGCAAGAGTTTAATAAGTGATAGTCACAAAATATCATTCCAGATATATCAAAGATAGTTATCTCAATTCTTTTGTTTGAAATATTCATTATGATCCCAATATGATAGACATTGTAACATAAAAGTAAATTTTTTTTCTCCTTTTCAAAGTTTCAGAAAGCTAAGAAGACACAAAATACAAGATTTCTAGTGTTTTTAATCATTAATGTAGTGATGTAAAACTAAATGAATTCTATAGAATGTGACAACAAAACCAAATGCCCACTAATCAAAATTTCTATTCATAGTTCTTTCAGTATCTTCAAGTGAGATAAACTAAATAAAGCTGCTGTGTTGGACACATAAGGACATTTAACAATAAAAGGCTTCTAATGCAAAGAAGAATGTAATGTTTTGTGTTTCTTTTAAATTTGCAGATCAGAGATTTAAGAGATGTCACACTGAAAATCATTTCCTATAAGACAGGAATAATATTTGTAGGGTTTGGCTTATTGAGTCTTGAAATACCTATTTTTTTGAGCACCTACTGTGTACCAGCTTGGTGCTGAGTGTACAATGAAAAGCAGGGAAGATGCAATCTTTGCTTGCACAAAGCCTCCTGTAAGGTAGCAAATGCAGACAAACAGGCAGCTACAACCTGGTGAGGTATGTTTTAGAGTGACAGGTGTCAAGTCCCGTAAGAGCACACAAGAGGATCCCTAACTCAGAGACAGGTCAGGAACAACCTCAATAGAAAAGGGTTAGCAGAAGTAGGTGAAATGAGTGTTTAAGGGTGGGAGAGGAGAATGTCCCAGGCAGAAGGAATAGAATGTGCATAGACCCAAAGTTAGAGAGGATGTTCTCTTCTGGGGATGGAATACCCTTTAGTTTGGTGAGAGCCCTACTGAGAAGAAATTGTGGAATGAGGATTCAACCTTAGCTGGAGTGGCACTGCATCCCAGGGAATGGGAAAGGATAATTTGGGTTATATATAAGCCCATTAACATTCCTACTCTTATCAGGTGTATTTTTGGCTTTTAACACAAGCATATATGTGTTTGAGCATACCATACATATTTTTAAGTGGGAAAAAATACATCAACATGTTAACCAGATGATTTTTTTCTAAATTTGCTACTTTGTACTTTTTTTAACTTTCAAAATGTTATACAATACTATGCACAAATATATTTAACAGAAAAAAAAAGTATTGTTAAAATGTAACAGCTTCTAGATATAACTACAGATGATATGTTTCCAAATCTTTTTATACTCTCTCTATTTCTAAGGGGGCATTTTCTATGCAAGTGTGATTTCTGTTTTTTAATAATAAGTGCTTTGTATTTGGAAGATAAGTAAGCTGAATTGAATAACTTGAGAAATTAATCCTTTATAAGAATAAAAGCAATATTAAGAAATATAAGAAAGGTCAGCTATAGAGGCATATGACAGCAATCCCAGCTACCTGGAAGGCTACAAGAGGATGATCCCAAGTTCAAGGACAACCTGGGCAACTTAGTCAGACACTGTCCCATAATAAAAACTTTTAAAGGCCAGGAATGTAGCTCAGTGGCAGAGTGCTTGCCTAACATGCATAAGACCCTGGGTTTTGTCTCTAGTACCATTACTAAAAAAAGAAAAGAACTACAAAAAAATATATAGTCATCCTCAATATTCAGGACATTAGTTCCAGGACCCCTGAGGATATCAAAATCTGTACAGGCTCAAGCCTCTTTTGTAAAGTGGAACAGTATATGCATGTGACCCATGTACACCCTGCCAGAGACTTTAATCATGGTTACTGATAGGCATATAATATCTAATGATGCAAAGAACTGTCACCTCATTTGTTTAGAAAATAATGAAAAAAGTCTATATATGTTCTGTACAGATACTTTTTTCTGCTTTCAACCCATGGTTGGTTGAATTTGTGAATAGGGAATCCAAGTAGATAGAGGACCAAGGGTATATATTTTAAACTGCTCCCAATTCACATAATATAATCCTGTAAATGTGTTGTATATGTTATAAATAGGATGTACATTATATATATATATATATATACATATATATGATTTGAATCCAATATAGTCCAAATACTATTGAACATGCTATGAATATCTTGAAATTTGCTTTTCTATAAGAAATGCCTCTAAATTTCAATAAGACATGAAATAGAAGTTAACATCTTCCTGATTCTAACTGGCCTTGCTCAGTTTTCTCTTCATTAATCACACCACACATGATTTTCCCCACTCTTTGTAAACTCTGCTTATTAAGCCCAAATCCACAGGCCCATCACGTGGTTCAGAATATAAGTACTGAGGAGATTGAAAAGACAAATCCTTCTTTAACCTTGCATTTACGGGTGAGGTCACAGAAGATGCACACAGAATAAATGCATATAGTGACGACAGCAATAAAGATGGCAAGAGTGATGGCACATCCCCGAAAAGCAATAAAAATAAAAGGTGCTTTGTCCTCCCCATTCCATTTCTCAGAGCTGAGTTTAGGCTTTTTTCCATATTTCCAGACCTGGCTGTCGGCATGGGAAATGAATGATCAGGTTCTCAGCTCGCTCACAGACCTTCAGAGGCCCCCTGGCATATTCAGAACATCAAAATTCATAACTTAATTTGTTTACTTTATAGAAACTCTCACTTGGTTATCAAACATGAAGTGTCTTAGAGCTAGGATTTAAAAAAATAAGAACGTAACATGTCTAAATTATTAATTATCAGTTTACAGTTTAAGTCTTCACTTGGCAAAACAATTCGCTTTTCAAAGATTGTTGTAATGAGTCTTGGGCACAGCCAGAGCAAACATTTGTGTTTGTAGCAAATCTGGCTATTTCCACATATGCTCACTGTGACTTTAGGAACAGAGCCATTGGGGAGAAAGGAAGGCCGGCAGTCATTCACATTGTGCTGATAAAAGCAATTCAGTTTGGTGAACTAGCTGTGTCAAAAGGAACTAATATTAATATTTATAACTTGCCCTTCTCCTGCCCTAAATCTACTCAAGATGTCATCATATTTATCTTCAAGCTAGTCTTAAAAGGAACATAGTTACCAATTTAAGAAAAAGAAAGGAAAGGTTTCTGTAACTCTAACTTTTAGGTATAATCTGGTTCTAAGTCAGAAAAAAAAATAGGTATTTGAAGTTCCCCAACCTACATACCCTGATTGGAAAAGGAAAGATGTTCCCACTATGTATTTCTGTACAGCTGCCCAAAAAAATCAAAAGTGCAACCTTTTGGCTGGCCAAATCTAAATGAGACTAATTAGATCTGCAATCTGCATCATAGTCATCTTCTCCTGGAATTGGATACCTTGATCCTATCCTTTAATGTCTAGAGGGAGACAATGGAACCACAGCTCAGGCTGAAAGAGCCAGAGGATGGGCTTTACATAATTCCTGCCTAAGCAGATCATCACCCAAACCTTTCCGGGAGCAGTACAATCCACAAGTGGTGGGACCCATCTGCTTTATGAAGAGTTCAAATGTATCCTAACCCTTTGTAATCAAGGAATGCCTCTTAGTACTTAAACTTCCAAATACATATGTATACTGACTTGCATGTCATTCCTAGAAATTGAAAAATGAATGGCCCCTAAGACATCCTCCTTCCTTCCTTTCTAATTTTCTGAACTAAATATACTTCATGAAAATCTTTGCAATCATTTCCAAAACAGTCATATTTTATGTTCATTAACCCACTCATCCTCAAGAAACAGAATAGGAACAGGGTCCACAGGAAGTGAACTCAAACATTTTTTTCTAATTGAGAGTGGCAATCTCCATCTGGTCATGAGAACCATTGGTAGTTACAGAGAGACAGCCTGGAAATCATAAAATAACAGATTGACTATTCCAAGTAACAGACTGAAGAAAAACATAAAATGTACACAAGAGGCATGAGTTATAAAAGGCTCTCAAATTTGTGTGTGCCTCAGAATCTCCTGATGCAATTGTAAAAATACCCATTTTTCAGAACCCCTGGCTCAAGAAATAGATCCTAGGAATCTGCATTTTTAGGTAGCATCAATGTAGTTCTGAAACAATTGATTAGTGGACTACATTTTGAGAAGCATGGAGCGAAGGTATGTATTCTCTACTCCCAAGAAAATCATTTAAAGTGCTCATTCAATAATACCTTACCACCAGTAGGTAGCAGAAGGGGGTCAGGGGAAACACAACCTGCCCTGATGGAGTTATTTTCCTTTCTGTTGAATACAAACAAGGAGGAGAAGAAAAAAAAAAAGAAGGCTATATATGAGAAACCTACTTCATTCTTATTAAATCCTTTATTCCTGATTTTGGCTTTAATTAGCCTGTGCCTAGTTTAAGCTTTAATAATGAGAATTCATTTACAAACAAAGCTTACTTCACATATTTTTAATTCATATGCACTGATGTCTACTAGTGATAGAAATGCACTGATGATAAAATAAGGTCAAATACTTCATTAATGTCTTGCTAGCTATTGTTTGGGGGGGTTGAGTTTTACTTACATACAGAAGGCTAGAAAATCCCAGTTTCCCAAAGCAGACTGCACTGGACTGGTTTCCTGGGATTTCATGTTGGGCAAATTTCCAGAGGTGGAATTATGTGGTTTGGGTGGGGTCTCTAAGAAAGCCTAATCTGAACTAGAACAAAAAAATATATATACAAAATGATTATATTTGCATAATATTCATATATTACAAATAATATACATACAAAATTATATAGTGTATGTCTTAGTCAGCTTTTTTGCTGCTGTGACTAAAAGGACATAACAACTGTAAGGAGGAAAAGTTTATTTGAGGGTTCATAGTTTCAGAGATCTTAGTCCATAGATGGCCGGCTCCATTCCTCAGGGCTCCGGGTGAGACTGATTATCATGGTGGGGGGGGGGGAGGGAGGGGGGAGTGTGGCAGAGGGAAGGAGCTCACATCACATCACATTTAGATACAAATATATATGCCAAAGCCACGCCCTAATTCTCACCTCTCCAGCCACACCCTACCACTTTAGTTACCCACTCAGTTAATCCCTATCATGGGATTAAATCACTGATTGAGTTAAGACTCTCATAACCCAATCATTTTTCCTCTGAACTATCTTGCATTGTCTCACACATGAGCTTTAGGGGTCACCACATCCAAGCCATAACAGTATATAATATTGTGTGTGAGATATCTTTTTTAAACTTAATGACATTTTCCCCCAAAAGAAAATGAAATAATAAATGTGACAACTCCTCAGTAAGTTTTATTTTTTTAAATGCAAATTTATTTCTATAACCATTATAGGCCATTTAATTAGAGAATTATCCATTATATCAATTGGCCAGATATTGACCATCATGTTTATATTCCTGTGTGACCTTGAGAAAGAGCTAACCTTTCATGTCTCATCTGAAAAGAGGACAGCATCAGGATTTATCCTAAATAATTGCTGTGAGCATTAAAAATTTAAGCGAGCAAGAGCTTTAGAGTCATAAGACCTGTATTTATGTAACATCCATTGGATTTAGGGCAGTATCTGGCTAAATATATGCTAGTTGTACAAGTAGTAGTAGAACAGAAATGATAGTAATAACTTCTGACTGCTCTCAAAACTCTCATCAAACTATTTCTTTCTTTTTGTTGGGTCTTGCTATGTTGCCCACGCTAGCCTGGAACACCTGGGCCCAAGTAATCCCCCTGCCTCAGCCTCCCAAGCAGCTGGAATTAATAGGTGAGCATCGTCACACCTGACTAAAAAACTCTTATCAAATCAGGTGCTTAATTTATTTTGACCTCCTTGGCAGTCTCCTATTAATTTTTAATTCCTCTATCAGCACAAGACAGAATGCTGCCCACTTCTTTGCGAACACTCACATACTCATTTTCCTGATTTACCATGGCTCCTTAACTTCTGCTTGACACTATAAACTATTTCTTGTGTCCACACCATGATGTTAAGACAGTGATTTGTCTTCACATGAGCAGCCATAAAAACCTGCATTGGCGCAGTGTTTCACCATCTACAAAATCTTTACGTGCTCATTCTCACTCAGTCCTCACAATTCTTCAGATAAAATGACTGAGACCTAAAGAAGTTGGGTTTTGCCTCAGATCATGGTCAACAAGCAAAGAGCCAAAAGTCAAACCCTAATTTTATGACTCTAAAGCTTTGCTCTTTTCAATTTTAATAGCTATTATCAGGTTGATTTTTTCAGGTTCAAAAAGCATGGTGAAGATCTGGTGTCTTTTTTTCAAGGCAATCCTTTGAGATACGATATCGTTAATGTAATTCTAGCACTGGATTTGCAAGTCCCATCATTCTTTTGACTTCATGTACGTCCTGGGAATACAAGCTTAGGATCATGAGAAAAAAAGAAAAAAATAAAGAGTGATATGATAGACAAATTCATTACAAGTTGTCCTGTTCTTTGGCTAATGCAACATTCATTCTCTTATAAATGTTCCAGAGCTGAGAGAGACATTTTTCTGTTACAGTGAGCTAATAAAGTTTTCCATATATTAGAAAGTGCATTTGTCCTTACAAGTACATCTGCTTATACATGAGGAAATCTGAAAAGCCAGTGAGCACATCCAACCATCTCTGACAGAAAAATTATATAACTCTGACATCTTGCATACAAATTCAAATGTTTAATGCCAAGGCAATTGTATTTGAATTTCATATGTTTGAAGAGATGAATACCTTGTGTTCACAGATTCTTTTTATGTTTTCAGAGAATAAAATGGCTTGCAAATCCATCCACACAGCTTAATTCTTACAAAAGGGATTTCTGGTGAAGATAAAAGCCTCAATTTTGCCTCAGATGTTACAAAGCAAAAGACTTTCATCCGATTATAAACTATTACCAAATGTTTCAAGCTATTTTCCTAATATAGGGCCCTAGGTTAGATAAAGAGGGAATGTAAATAGTTATACATGGACTCTATCTTAAAAGAACTTATTGCTCACAAAAGAATTAATAGACACTCACATACACACAAATAAGGTAAGAGACAATGATTATAAGTAGATAAAGCAGGATAATGCACTAAAAATGTACAGAACATTAAAATCAATCAACATTGGATCTGATTTTCAGCTATGCCAGTGTGACTTTAGACAAGTTACTTAATCTTTGAAGTTCATTTTCTTGTTTGCTATAGAAGGACTATAATAGTGCATATTTACATAATTACTATGGTGGCTAGAATGATATGTGTAAATCACAAAGCTCACTGAGCCAAAAAATTCTGTTCTGAAATGGTCACTATAGAAAAAAGAACTGCTGAGGTACCCTCTCATTTCAAAGAATGGCTGGGCATGGTGGCACATGCCTGTAATTCCAGCTCTCGAGAGGCTTAGGTGGGAGGCTTACAAATTCAAGCCACTGATATTGTGAAACCCCATCTGGAAATAAAAAACTAAAAAGAGCTCAGGATGTAACGATGTAGCTCAGTGGGGGAGCACTTGCCTAGTAAGCACAAGGCCCTGGATTCAATCTTCCTACCACAGAAAAAGAAAAATTCAAAGGAGGAGGAAATCATTTTAAGATATATCACAGAGGAACAATTTGTAAAACACGTATTTGTTACAAGCGAGGGGAAGGAGGCCAAGGTTGATGCAAGTTTTCTAGCGTTGTGTTGAAACGTGGGAGTGCCATTAGTAAAACTAAAGATAAGGATGCAGGAGGACAGGAGAATTAAACAATGATAAGAACTGCTGCTTTCAGAAAAAGAACTTGAATAGATTTTAGCCATCCTGCATTATCCAAGTATTTTCCAGATGTTTAGAAATATGAAGAACATGAAAGTCCTTTTCTCATGGGTCTATTTTAAGCAACTTAAGTTATATGTTCAGCAAAAGTGCTTGACGTTTTAAGAGATATACTTTTCTACCACTTCACATACTCAGGCCTCCTCAGACCACACAACAGGCTCAGAACTACCTGACTTGTGTAAGAAATCTATTTTGACAGATTTGAAAAATCTGGGAGTTGAGGAATAAACTTGACTCTACCTACCTTAGCAATGGATCACATCCTAACCAAAA
This sequence comes from Ictidomys tridecemlineatus, assembly GCF_052094955.1. Taxonomy (NCBI): domain Eukaryota; kingdom Metazoa; phylum Chordata; class Mammalia; order Rodentia; family Sciuridae; genus Ictidomys; species Ictidomys tridecemlineatus. The sequence goes on along the minus strand of NC_135483.1, from coordinate 147,551,997 downwards.
ACGAGTCCAAAATTTCAAAATCCTCTATGTTAAAAGAAAAAAAAAAAAGTCTTCAAAAGCCAGATGATGTAATAAGCTTAGCTTGGGAGATGCTTTGAAGGATGAAATCCTATATTGCATTAAGAAACCTACAGTGGCTGAAAAGAAACCCCAAGTGGTTTCACAGAGCAAAAGTGACTTTCAACTCAGTATCCTATGGGAACACACATAAAAGTAAATTAACTGGGTAGAAAGATTTCTCTACTCCCTGTGAGTAGACTCTTGCTATTCATCAAAACACTTCATATATTTTTCATTCTTAAGGTAATTTGTCTTCAGAAATTATTAGCGTAGTATCTTGAAACTATTTAAAATATAAAGCTACTTTGAAATACTCCTTCCACAGAGTTAATAGAGAAAATGTTCACTGTGTCTTTACCGACCTTAACACATCCAGGAAACAAGTGAGCTGACCATGAGCAAGTGGATACTATTTTTCCCACGGGAAGTGGGTTAACTCCACTGACCTTGACTGGTTACAGTAAATAAGGGCAGATCCTACATCAGACCATTTTACCCTGGGAAAGAGAGCACCCTTTTAATAAAATACTGCATTTGCTTAGTCTTTGTATTTCATCCCAAAATAAATAACCGTGTCTTTTCAGCTTTCATAAAAATAACATACATAGCTCTTTCTACTTGTTCTATTTTTTTTCCCCCTGTCTAAACTTCTGGAGCTGTTTAGAACTCAACTTCTCACTCTTTACACAATTAAAAATGAAGTAACATCATGGTCATGGAGCACACACACATAAAACTATGGGATGGTGTTAAATGTTCCTGAGAATATGACTCTACAGGAAAAGTTCTCACTGACAAGAAATCTCCTATCTCCTGCTATATTCTAGAAGAACTTTCTTTGCATCTTTATTTAATAATAACTGGTCCCTTTTTAAATACAGAAAGTATAAAAACAAAAATAAAACAGTTCATTATCCCACAATACATGTAAAATCCTATGACATTAAAACCAGGGGAAAAAAATGAATTATATGTGCAAATGGTAAGAAACTTTAAATACTACTAAAAGATACAACATTAAAAGTCTCCCTTTCCAGACTGAGCTCCAAGTCCATAATTTTGAACATTCTTCAAGATAACTGGCATACTAATAGAATAATCTTTCAAAATTTTTACACCAAAAGAATCATACAAAGCCACGCGCAGTGGGACATGCCTGTAATTCCAGCAACTAGGCAGGCTGATGCAGGAGGATCGCGAGTTCAAACCCAGTCTCAGCCAGCAACTCAGACAGACCCTGTCTGTAATTAAAAATATAAAAAAAGAGCTGGGGATGTGGCTTAGTGGTGAAGTGCTCCTGGGTTCAATTCCTAATACAAAAGAGAGAACAAAAGAGAGAGAGAGAGAGAGAGAGAGAGAGAGAGAGAGAGAGAGAGAGAGAGAGAGAGAGAGAGAGAATATGAGAGATTCATACAAAATTGTTCTGTGCCTTGCATTTTTACTACTACATATTGGAGATCATTTCTAATGAGTGAACATAAACCTATTTCATTTCTTAAAAAGAATCAGGCAGTTTTCCATGTGTGGAAATAGCTGGGGGACATTTAGGCTGTCTGGTTTTGTTTTGTTTTATTTTTCTCCTACAAATAATGCTGCAATAAAGTCATTCTCTTGTGTGCATATCTATAGGGACAATTTCTGGAGTAGGAGTGCCTGGACAATTCTATGAGCATTTGAATTTTTCATAAATATTTCACAGGACCAAAAATGTCTTCCAAAAGATAAGACCAATTTATGTTCCTAACATCTATATGAGAATGTGTGTTTCCTCTCACCTCACAAATTTTTGAGTGTTACAAATTGTCATTGATTAAATCATGCACCCCCCAAAATGTTGATGTCCTCAACTCACTATATGTGAATGTGATCTTAGTTGCAAAAAGGATCTTTGCAGATGACCAAGTTAAGATGAGGTCATTAGGGTTCACCCTAATCTGTTCTGTGTTCTTATAAGAAAGGGGACTCTTAGACACAGATACAGACATGCACAGGGAGAACATTGTGTGAAGATGTTCAGGGTGATGGATTTTTAAGTCAAGGATGCCAAGGATTGCCAGCAAACCATCAAAAGTATGGAACAGATTCTCCCTCACAGTCCATCCCACTGACCTCTTGATCTCCAACTTAGAGATTCCAGAATTATAAAGCCACAAATTTCTGTTGTTTTAAGGCCCCTAGTTTGTGGTAGGTAAAAATATCTGATTGTTTGGTTTATATTTTTTTTTCATCCTTTTGGTCTTAACCTATCCTCAAACTTTCTCCTTCTTATATGTGTAAACATCTTGCATTCAATAAATGTTGATGATAAATACTTGCCAAGTGAAGACCTACATACTATAGTAGTAGGCTAGTTAAAATTTATAGAATAAAAAATTTATAGGTGAAAATGATACATTATTGTTGTTTTGACTGGTATTTATGAATGAAGTTGAACATACATATGACTCTACAACAATTGGTGTTTTTATTTTGCTTATTTTTCTGTTGACTTGTGCATTTATTATTATTGATTTGTACAAGTCCCTTGTAAGCCAAATAATCAATTTGTCTTATGTATTTCAAATACATTCCCAGCTTCAGATTTGTTTTTAGTTTAATGAGTGTATTTTATAGCAATTATTTTATATTTTAAAAACTATTTTTGTTATTACATAGACAAATGAGTCCATCTTTCCCATATTTGGGAGTTTATATTTTATTAAAAAAAATCTTTCTACCTTATTCAAAAACATCTTTACACCTTTAAATTGTGAATAAATATTAACCTATTTTTTATTTTTCACATTTAGATTTTAATAGCACATTCAGTCAAACCACACATTAGGTCAAAAGGGTCTCGTATCAGCATTTTCATAAAAAGTACAACATAATCACTTATTTCTTAGTGCAAATGAGGTAGTGCCCCTAGATTAATCTTTTTCCTAAATGGCTAATCGAATGTCAGAATACTATCTGATACACAAATTAATTTTTCCCTAATGACTTTTAAATTATCTAAACTGAAAAATAATCAGGTATATTTCTGGTTTTTCTTATATGTCTGTTCTGATTTCTAATATATTCATAATTTATAGGGATTTTTAAAACATGGTTAAAATTTTACATATTCTTATGTAATTAAAAATAAACTTAGGAATCAATTGGACAGTTTTCCTTTCCTCTTTTTTTAAAAATGTTGTATTTTGATCAAGTGTGCAATAAATTTATATATATATAAATTTATATATATATAGGAACTGATATCTTTTTATAATTAATTGAATTTTTTTACACAAATGGAGCACAACTTTTCTTCTCTCTGGTTGTACATAATGTAGAGTCATACCATTTGTGCAATCATACCTTCACATAGGGTAATAATGTCCTTCTCATTCACCATCTTCCCCCCTACACACACCTGCTCCACTCTCTTCCCTCCCCTATATTCAATCCAAAGTTCCTCCATTCTGGCTTGCTCCCCTCACATTATGGATCAGCATCCATTTATCAGGGAAAACATTTAATCTTTGGTTTTTGTTTTTAATTTTTTAAATTATTGATATTTATTTATTTATTTATGGTGCTGAGAATTGAACCCAGTGTCTCACACATGCCAGGAAAGTGTGCTACCACTGAGCCCCAGCCCCAGCTCCTGGCCTTTGGTTTGGGGGGATTGGCTCATTTCACTGAGCATGATATTCTCCAACTTTGTCCAATTACCTGAAAATGCCATAATTTCATTCTTCTTTAAGGCTAAGTAATATTCCATTGTGTATATATACCACATGTTTTTTAACCCATTCATCTATTGAAGGGCATATAGGCTGTTTCCATGGTTTAGCTATTATGAATTGAGTTGCTATAAGCATTGATGTGGTTACATCACTGTAGCATGCTGATTTTAGTCCTTTGAGTATAGACTGAGTAGTGGGATACCTGGGTCAAATGGTGGTTTCATTGCTAGTTTTCAAAGGAATCTCCATAATGCTTTCCAAAGTGGTTGCACCATTTTGCAATCCCACCAACAATGAATCAGTGTACATTTTTCTCCACATCCTCACAAGTACTTGTTGATGTTTGAATTCTTGGTAATTGCCATTCTGACTGGAGTGAGATGAAATCTTAGTTTTGATTTGCATTTCTCTAATTTCTAGAAATGTTGAACATTTTTTCATATATTTGTTGATTAATTGTATATCATCCTCTATAAAGTGTTCATTTCTTTAGCCCACTTATTAAGTTGTTTGTTGTTGTTTGTTGTTGTTGTTGTTGTTGTTGTTAAGTTTTTTGTGTTCTTTATATATCCTGGAGATTAGTGCCCTATTTTATGTGTGTGTGGTAAAAAATTTGCTCCCATCCAAGTACTAACCAGGCCCGAGATGGGAGGGAAAGGTAGAGAAAAGGGAAATTGCATGAAAATGAAGGGAGACCCTCATTGCTATACAAAATTACATATAAGAGGTTGTGAGGGGAATGGGAAAATAAACAAGGAGAGTAATGAATTACAGTAGATGGGGTAGAGAGAGAAGAAGGGAGGGGAAGGGAGGGGGGATAGTAGGGGATAGGAAAGGTAGCAGAATACAACAATTACTAATTGGGCATTATGTAAAATTATGGATGTGTAACTGACGTGATTCTGCAATCTGCATTTGGGGTAAAATTGGGAGTTCAAAATTAAATTATTGAAACAGAAAAAAAAAAATTTGCTCCCATTCTGTAGGTTCTCTCTTCACCTCATTGATTGTTTCTTTTGCTGAGAAGAAGCTGTATCATTGTTCTACATGTCTATTTTGGTGCCAATACCGTGCCATTTTTGTTACTATTTCTCTGTAGTATAGTTTAAGATCTGGTATTGTGATGCCTCCTGCTTCACTCTTCTTGCTATGGATTGCTCTGGCTATTTTGAGGAATGCCATTGGGATTTTGATGGGAATTGCATTGAAAACCTGATCCTTATTTCCTCTAGGTTATTTAATCATTTTCTCCATCTTGGATTTATTACTTGGTATTTTATGATTGCTTTTTAAATGGCATTACAAGTGGTATCTTTTGTCCATAGAGAAATACATCATTTTCTTGTACTTCTCTTAATTGAATTTCACAGATATTACATTTTTTACAAATTGAAAGTTTGTTGCAACCCTGTTTTAAGTGAGTCTATTTCTTTCTCTAATAGCTCAGATATCTTTATCCTTTTTTAGGGGGAAAAAAAAAAGCAAAACCTGTTTGTTCTGTTTGTTTTCATGCTGGGGACTGAACCTCGGGCTTCAGCATGCTAAGCACACACTCTAACACTGAGTTATACACCCACTCCTCAAAATGTATTTTCAAATTAAGGTTTGTACATTGCTTTTTAGACAAAATGCTATTTCATACTTAATACACTGTAGTATAGTATAAACATAACTTTATAAACACGGTGAAACCAAAAAGTGCATGTAATTTAGCTTTATTGCCATATCCGCTTTATTGTGGTGGCCTAAAACCAAACAGGCAATATCTTTAGATATGCCTATATTTTCTTAATGTTGGTTGGTTGAAAATTCTATTGATTCATATTGATCGATTTTGTGACTGCTTTGTAGAATTTTCAGATTTATAATAGATTTTGTGTCAACTCTCCCATGTGGTTCAGGTGGCAGTCCTATCATCTGCCAACAATTAAGTTTGCCTCCTTTTCATTGTTGGGGTTCATTTTCTTCTTTAATTCACTATTTTCACTGTGGCAGAATGCTAACTAATAGGGCTGATAGGTATTCTTTTTGTTTTATTTCCAATATCTAAAAATATTCTTTTATCATTTTTCTAATTTCAGGCAAGGAAAGAAGGATTGATGAATTTATGATATTTGAGGCTCCACCCTGCAACCATAAAAGCAATCTTCTATAGCCTGTCTCCTATGGTTGAGAATAAATTTATGAAACATCAATATACCTAGCCTAGGATGAACATTTAATAAATATTACAGAACCTCTTTTTATTGAAAAATTTAGGCTGTTTTTGTAAAATTATCTCTTGAGGATGAAATATTATTTTTACTTAAGAAAAAAATATTTGTACCAAGAATGTTTAGGAGTAATTAAGCCATAACATATTTATGATGGGGCTACTATGAACAAGAGTACAGAGTCAAGCTGGCACTGCCACTACCTTGCTTCCTTACCTGTTCTCTCAACACACTGCACTGTCCCAGAGAGGCTCTCAGTACACAAGCTACCAGGTAGTCACCTATTTGATTGCACAAAATCATAATAGCAAATGCATTTCTACAGATAACTACATGCCACAAATTATTCTGTGAATCTGAGGGAAGGATAATAGTATGAAACTCCAAAATATGGCATCCCATCAAACTATTTTTAGCTGAAGGAAATTGAGAAAAACCCACAAAAATGGGAAGGTCACACTGAAATTCTCCAGCCTTTGTTCTATGATCTTCTTCACCTGAAAGTAGGTCACAAGACCCTCATGTCAGAGGGGTCGTTCCCTATACCTTGAAGCCAAGAAGAATCTGAACAGGCCCGGGTAAATTCTCCCAGTTCAGTACCACTGGATCATACCTGTGCCCTCTAATCACACTTCTGTATGACTGTCCATAAAAATAAAGTTTTCCTTGGGTGTTTGGGTCCTTTGAAGGCTATTGTGTCACATAAAACTTATATTAAATAAATCTGTATATTTTCTCTTACTAATCTGTCTTTCATTATAGTGATATCAGTCATGAAGATTGTAGTGGGTAAGGGAAATATAATACTTTTTCTTACTATGTATTTAATTCCCACAGTTTTATCCCCATTTTATAGATGAGAAAATTAAGGCAAAGAGTTGGAGGAATTTGCTAAGGTCTTTCAGCCTGATAGAGGTCAAGGTGCCCATCCTGGCAATCTGACTCAAGATGCATATTCATAACTTTAAATACCCTCTCTAACTGTGAAGTTCTTATTTCTATTCATCCTTTCATTCATTAATTGATGTGGATTCTTTATCTTTCATATCTTTTTCTTCATCTCACATTGGTGCTTTTCTTTATATTCTTCTATCAAGCACCCTAAAATAAGTCCTCACTAGATTCTCCAAATGACTGCAATTGTCTCATAATGAAGTCATCCCAGCTCTGCTCAGCTCTGCAACATACCCTTCATTTTATCTGTCACTCTTCTGCCAGATTAATGTTTTTGAAATAGAGGTGAAGTACAAATATCTTATCTTGACATTTATAATGTCCATACAATCAGGATCCAATCTGCCAAACACCTTAAAATATTTCTTCCAAGGTATTTTACTCTTTGTCCCAGATGAAGTTTTCATCATTCCTTGAAAAGACCTTATATTTTCCAAGGTTTCATTTGCTTCATATGCAATTTCCTCTATCAAGACCAGCCCCTCCTTATCTCTTCAGAAATGTTAAGCTATTTTTCAAAGACCCTTCCCTGTGTTCACTACTATAGGAATCTTTTCTCAAACTCTATCTACCTTAGTATTTGAACTATGCTTGTGGCATGAATCATATTCTATTTTAAATTTATTTATTTGTGTGTACACGGCCACAGCTTGGTGTACTGATACAATACTTCTAGAGAAGACTGTGTTAAAATCGAATAGGGAGGGATTTAAATTATGTTGAGTTTGGATAGGCAAAGATAAGAAAAGCATTATAGCATGAGCTCAAAAATAAAAGTGGTGGGAAAACAAGGACATGAGACAATGAGAAGGGAAAATTTGTTTAAGGGAGCAGTTGAGAAATGGGGCCAGACTGTTGAAGATGTTTAATTACTTGTTAAATAATTTAGCTTTGATCTCACATGCAACAGAAGACATCTAAAGGTTTTACATTCGGGGAATGGAGCACATGTAAGTGGTGCCCTGGGAAGGTTAAGCTGGTGCAGAGTCCAGGATGAATTTTCAGATGGGAAGACTGGACGCAAGGGGATCACCAATGATGGAGCCTGGATGAAAATTCAATTATCCTTCTGGTTAAACTTGAATCAATTCTTAGATGCGATTGGCCAGAGTATATTACTGTCTCAAAGAAATTGTCCCAAAGCAGCTACTTCACAGCAAGATCTTTTAGGTCAAAAGGACAATATCCCTCTTGGCAAACTATTTAATAATCAAGTTTGCTCTAACTGCAAGGAGAGTTTCTAGACGGTTATCTATTGTTCATAAAGGTTTGCACTTCTAGAGTTCTCTAATTCTTCTCATCCTAATCCCTGGGAAGACATTTCTGCATCTCTTTAATAGGGAAATGGAACTAATATTTGTAGAGGGATTATTAGGTTTCACATTTAATCTTTATAAGACGATAATTTAGATATTATTTTCTCCATTTTACAGTAGTAGCAAAGGAATTTCAAAGAGATCGGGTATTAATCCAAGGTCATATAGCTGATATATAGCAAAAACAAGAACTTGATTTCCAGTCTGGCTGCTCAAAATCTCATCCCTTTTCAAATCCACTATGAAGTCTCTTCTAAAATAAGGACTCCCCTTACACATACTGGTTAGTGTGTTTAACAGAACTTTCATAAGTTCTATACTATCCATAAAAATGTAAATTAGTACCACCATTGTGGATAATGACATGGAGGATCTTAAACTGAAAATTGAAATTACCATATGATCTAGAAATCCCATTTTGAGGTATAGATTAAAAGGAATGAAATCAATATGTCAAAGGGGCAAATGCATGCCGATGTTTACTGTAGTGCTATTCACAATAGCCAGGAAATTGAAACAAGCTAAATGTACATCAATAGATGAATAGATAAAGACAATGTGGTACATATATGTAATGGGATACTCTCCAGGGACAAAAAAAGGATAAAATCCTGCCATTTCTGATAACATGGATGTAAATACAGATCATAATTTAATTAAAATAAGCCAGGATGCAGAAAGACAAGTAAGTACACATGACCTCACTCATGTGCGGAATCTAAAAGAGGTTTTTCCTCATAGAAATTGAAAGTAGAATGTGTTTATCAGAGGCTGTGAAGAATGTAGGGAAGGGAGAGGGGGGAAAGTTGATTGATAGGCACTGTTATTGTAAGCTAGGAGTGGGAAGTTCTGATGTTCTGTGTACAAAGGAGAATAATTGATGATAATAATGTACTGCATTTTTTTAAACTAGAAGAAAATATTTTAAATATTTTTACCACAAAGTCATAATTAAGCAAATAGATACGGCTGCCTTAATTGTAATATTACACAATGAACACATGCATGAAAACATCATATGGTACTCTGTACATTTAAAAAAATTTTTTTTAAAGTTTCATATGATACTGATTCTAGAGCATCAGCCCCAGTATCTACAATTTACCAATAGCCCTTCCTTATGCATTATTTGTGGAATTAAAGACTAAGTAAACTCATTGGATGTATAGTGGTTTGCTTCCTTATGAATAAAGAAAAGAAAAAATTGTCAATTTAATTTTAAAAATATCTCTGAGTAATTCACCTTCAAAAACCTGGACAATTTATTTTCAGCAAATTTTTAAATCACACCCCAACTTTTAAAGATGAAGGCTTCCTTAGTGGTTATCACAGTGTTTCATAAAGCCTAAGAGACCTCCAAAATGACAGAAAATATTCTTTTGCAGTCTGACTTGTATGGTAGCCACCCTCTAAGACAGCCCCCTGGTATCCTCACTTTCCAGCATTCCTGCCTCATGGAGCTCGTTCTCACATCAAAAGAGGATTGGTCTCTGAAACCAACAGAATATGGCAGGTATGTACTTCCAAAACTAGGGTACAGAGACATTAGGGATTGTTCCTTTCTTTCTAGGATAACTCTTACTTGGAGAAAGTCAGCTGCCATGTTCTAAAACCTCCATAAAAAGAAATTGAAATTTCCTGCTAACTATCATATGCTCGAGCTGAAAAAAAAAAAAAAAAATCCTTCAACCCAGTCAATCCTTTAGATGACTGATATCCCTGTTAATATTCGAACTGTAACTTTGCAAGAGATGTTGACTTTATCTACCCTGTTAAGCCATTTCAGAATTCCTGATCCAAGAAAATGAAACAATTTCTCAGTTGGTGGCCTTGATTTTCTTTAATGACTGGAAACACAGAATTGCTAGATGTTAGCAATATTGCAAGGTTTAAACATACTGTTTAACGCCTCATCATTATAAGTGTGTATAATGTGTGCATACACACACATGCATGTGGGATTAACAGTGTAACCTGCAGGGCCTCCTGTGAAATGAAAGCACAAGGCCCCATGTTAAAAAATCATTGTAGAATTTCAAAAAGCAACAAAAGAGTGTTAAACCATGCATGGGGTATGGTTGTTGACCACAGAGCCCTGTGCACAGATTGCATGCCTATGAAGCCTATCTTGTATATGTGTTTCATAGTCAGAACTATTATTTGTAGATGCTTACAATGTATCAGGCACTCCAAAGCATAATCTAGTTTAATTTTCATATAACCCTAGGAGGTAGGTCCTATTACTATTCCTATTCCAAAATGAAGAAAATGATATTTACAGGTGCTGACTAATTTGCTGAACTTCATACAGGTATTACATGACAAGACTGATATTCAAACTAAGAGTAGAAATCCAGTAGTACTGACTTAAAATGGCTTCATTGCTACTTTAAATATATTGTTTCATTTACTATACAGCATCATAAAAAATTACTCCCAAATTTACCAGCTAAAACAACCATTTCATTTTGCTTACTATTGTGTGGGCTAGTAATTCAGGAATGACTCAGTAGACAATTCTCATTTGGAACTCTGATATGGTTGTAGTCAGAATTTGGCTGGAGCTGCAGTTGTCTGAGGGCTCAATTGGATTAGGCATCCAAGATAAGCCAACTCATATGGCTGTCAGTTAGGACTGGCTGTTGGCTAGAAATTCAGCTGTCAGTCAGGGCACCCACATTTAAATACTCCACTATGGCAAAAAAATTGACCTTCTTAGATGATAGTCCTTTCCCCCAGAATGAGTGTCACCAAAGAATTAAACTCAAGTTGTATGATTTTTTCTGACATACTGATACCCTTGGAAATTATACTGCAACACTACTTTGTATTGGTTACAAGTGACTAAACTAAGTAAGTTCTTCGTTCAGTAGAAAAGGACAAACATATCATATGGAAATATACCATTCTCACATCTAGAAAGGTACCAAAAGATTTATGAAGATATTATTATTTTACTTATTGTGTAGAACTAGAAATCAAACCCAGGGCCCTGAACATGCTAGGCAAGCACTCTACCACTGAGCAACACCCCCTAGCCTAATTTGTGGATATGCTTCAAACCACCACAGAAATTTGTTGGCTAATTCTTTGGAGTCTATTTGAAATTTGCCTCCATGAAGTATCTGCTTAATTAGATGAAATTTAAAGTAATCCAGATCATTCTTTATGAGAGTACAGATAATATTTTTTAATTAACCAATTGTAGGTTACATCTAATAGAAGAAAAATTAAATTCACAATGCTTGCTGATTTTATTAGTTTGGGCAGTCTAATTTATAAGTAAACATGTAGCAAAACCTTATTGGGGGCACATGATTTAACCTTGATTCTGACCTTCATAATTAATATTTAAATATGAAAGCAATAACAGTATAACTCAGCTTAAAGACATTAGTGACAACTGCTATATTTATCCATCATTTCTTTAATATCACAAGATTATATTTGTATTTTTAGGAAAAATGAATAATTTAATAGGTTGCCACTGTTTTTTAAAATTGCACAAAATAAACTCACTAGTGCTTTAACTTTGTACAAGAGTGTAAGAGAAAAGGAGGAGAGAGAGAGAGAGAGAGAAAAGAGCGGGAATTGCACAGAGAAATGGATAAGGATTAACAATAAATGATTTGGACCAGAGGTTAGAAAATTCTACTAGTCAAACTATATAAGCTAAATCTGACCTACTCCATTTTTGTACAGTCTGAGAACTTAGAATTTTTTTTTACATTTCAATTTTTTTAAAAGAATCAAAAGAAAGATAACATTTAATGACATAAAAATCAAAGAAATTAAAATTTAAAAATTTTTAAAATGTCTACAAATAAAGTTTTATTGGTACACAGACATGCTCATTCATTTATATATTATCCATATCTACTTTAGCACTGCAATAGAAAAGTTCAACAACTGCAACAGAGACCAGAAGACCCACACTAGCTAAAATATTGCCTGTGTGCCTGTTGACACACACAAAAAATTACCAACCCTGTTTTAGACAAAATGAGAATTAGAGTAAAGGGGAACTGAAATGATGAACAAAGTTACTCTTGTTAGCCTAAAACATAAGAGGTCACACAAAGTCAATAATGCCAATAGAAATAATTTTATGAACATTTTTAGTAAATACAAAAAGTTTTCTTTCCAAATTTATACCTACAATGATTGGGATGTTTGCTCTCCAACAACTCTGCCAATCTGCCAATGTAAAGCTGCAAGTACAAACACACATCTTCAATAACAAAATTTAATTTTATGTAGTTACAAATCAGTGGCTTTAACAAGCAGATTTTTTTTCACAAATGTGTATGCCACCAATGTGAAAGTTCAGAGAGAATAAAGCTGGGAATATTTTTCCATTTCACTCTTTTATTTATTTAGTACCTTATTGTAAATTATTAAAGAGACAGGTGCTCCTTGCAACATAGTTTCTATTGTTTAGCTATTACTGGCAGAGGATCAATGTGCTGACATGTATCTCTACTACAAATTACAATTTTACCCAGAGACTCATGAAGCTGAAACATGAGAAAGAGCTGGATTGTGTACATCTTTCTTTAGTCTAGCTATGGAAATAGATACCTCAAAAAGAACAGCATGAATGCCGATGGTCTGAATTCCTCCTCTAATAGGCATATCCAATTACAAGTTAAATGACATAAGTACGACAGTTTAGATACAATAAATGCAGTCTTTCACCTCTAGATTGAATTTAATCTACTCTGAATGACATTCTGACTTCATATCCTATGGAAAATCAATTATTCAATGTCTTAAAAGGGTTGGTTGTTGACTGCATGAGAATGGTTGGATTAACCAAGCTAGAGACAGAGTTGGAATATCTTAGGGATCACACCTGAGGCATGACAGGGATGAGAAGTGACCTGCAAGCCATAGAGCATGGAGTTAAAAGAATTCCAAAACACAATGCCTAGGTGGGAAAACCAAATATCAAGCACTTACTGATGCAATGTGCCTATGAAGCCTAGCAGCCAAAAATGTTTAAACTAATGCTAATCCACCCTTATGTGAAACTTAGTAATGAGGGAATACAGAGAATAGAAGCTAATTGATATCATGAGGCAATGTTTGACAAAATCAGAATGTGAGGTTTTGTATTAAAAAGAAAATTAGGCTGCTGCCTTGTAAAAGGGCAGGATGGAGGGAGAAAGGGGGTAAAACTATTTAGATTAAAACAAATTTAATAACTTAAGATATGTAAGTATGATATATACTCCTTGATTAAATCTTAATATTAAAATATATTGAGATATTCTGAGATAAAATGGTAATATGAATGTGGACAGATTATTAAGCAATATTAGGGATTTATTTCTGAATTTGTTTGATAAGATTATAATGGTGTGGGTATGTGACTTTATCAATGGATTAATCCATTGATGAATTCTTAGCTGAATGGACTATTGAGAGGTGGTAGAGACTATAGGAAGTGGAACCAAATGGAAGGTATTGGATCCCTGGAGGTGTGACTTTGGGGACTATATTCCCTCTCTTGTTTCCTGACTGCCATGATGTGTGCAACTTTCTTCCATCATGACCTTTAGCCATGATGTTCTGCCTCCCCACAGGCCTAAAACCAAAGGTGACAGCTGACCAAGGGCTGAAATCTCTGAAACCATGAGCCAAAATAAATCATTCCTTCTTAAGTTGATTTTCTCAGGTATTTTTTCCACAGTGATAGATAATTGACTAATACACACACATATAAAGTAATATCAAGACATGCATACTTGGTACTTATGGGTTAATTCTATTTTTATATGATTGAAATTTTTATTTAAAAAAATAAATAAATTTTACTAGGCAAAGAGGTCTTGACATTCCTTGGATCGCTCCTGTCATGACATTCTACATACATTCACACAGAAACTCAGGACTCTGTGGGCTCTCTCTCCTGAACCTTTTCCCCTGTTTGCAGATTTCAGCTAATTCTACCCTTGGCCATTTTGATATGTTTTTACAGGATCATATTAATTTTTTTTACATAAGTCTTCAGTCATGCATCTCCTTTACCTTTTGAAAATACTCAAAATCTTATCAGAAGGCTCTGCAAAAAGTCGTATTACTTTCTCCATTTGTCTTCATCCCTTTTAACTCACATAGATGTTTTATATTTGGAATTTTCCCCCTGATAGCTCTCAAACTTTGGAGACTTTTCTTTCTACACTTTAAGGCTGAAAGATGCTACTTAAAAACCAAGGCAGCCACCTCTGCCCACTGCTCCCCTTTAGGACTGCATGACAAGGTGGAGGATAGCAGTCAATCAATCCCAAGTTCCAGAAGTTCCACACTTCATGAACCAATTCTTCCTTATAGCCCAGGATTAGATTCAGAGTAACCATTTCCAAATTTCAGCTCTAATTTCTGAAAAATTAAATAATCAACAGAAGAAGTGATAAATTTAGCTCTGGGTACTTTTTAGCAGATATGTAAATACCTAAATTCTCCAGAATTCTGTAATCTGTGGAAAGAAAAAGATATCCTTCCCCTCCATTTGGCCATTTGCACTTACTCCTTGACTCTAACTGAAATGCTCTACATGCGGTTTTTAATTTTCTCAGCTAGTCCTTAGGAACGTTCGTTATTACTCCATCTTATCTCTTGTTCACTTTTGACAAAAATGTTCAAGCAAATGAGTAACAGGGTCACAATTATAGAACAAAAATCTCCTAACTTCCTGGGAGAGCTGACTCCACTATATTATACTCCTTCTTCTAACCAACATGGAAAAACAGTTTGTTGAGAGGAAGACTGTCATTAGAAAGAGATGACCAGCTCCTATCAGTGAGGAAAGGGAAGGTCAGACTTAAACATCTCCCCTAAGAGATCAGGTTAAGGAATGGTGGATTCAGCTCCAGCTTGTAGTAGAGCAATCATAGTGGAAATAAACCACTGAAGAGAACTGAAAGAGAAAGAAAGAAAACTTTAAGTGAACTAAGCCCTAAGTAGAGATATGACCACTACAGGGTGGTGGAAACCAAAGCCAATGGGTCTCTTTGGCTTTTTCTTGAGATTGGATGGTCAAATCAGTGTCCAAATGGAGACATTACTTTCATATTGAACACCAGGCAAACATAGTCAAAGAAGGATGTGGAGCACAAAACAGTATTCTGACCTGAGACTAGGGCAGTTTCCACTATTTCCTTTTTTCAGTTGCATTTGTAATAAACAAAAATCTATTTTTGAAAGCCTGTGTGTTCAATGGATTTCTATTCAGCCACGAAGAAAAATGAAAGTATGTGATTTGCAGGATAATGGATAGAACTTGAGAACATTATGTTAACGAAATTAGCCAAACTTGGAAAGTCAAGGGCCCTATGCTCTCTCTCAAATGTGAAAGTTAGAGAGGAAAAAGGGGAAAAGGGGGAAGAAAAATCTCATGAAAATTAAAGTGGACCAAAGGAAGGGAGGAGAGAAGGGAAAAGGGAGGTACTAGGAAATGAAATTGACCAAATTATGTTGTGTGCATATTTGAACATAAAACAACAAATCCCACTAATATTCAAAACTATAATGCACTAATAAAAAAAATTTAAGTCTGTGTTAATACCATTCATCAGATTAATCCCTTGGGTTAAATAATAAAGAGTCCCCACAGGAGCCCTTTTTCATCTAAAGATAATCTCTATGTGTCAAACTGTAGAACAGAGGGTGGTACAAGCATATTAGGAAGAGTACTAAAACATGTCATAGGTGAATACAGGGAGATAGAACACAAAGCTACTCTAAATGAATATAAAATACTAGGTTCATATTTGTTCTGACTTGAGATATTAAGGGATTTATAAACATGATCTTGAAGCCAGCGTGGTTAGTTGGCAAAATATCGAAAAAGGGGGGACCCAGTTGCTTAGAAATATTTCAGTTAAAGAAAAAGGAAAGAATTATGAAAGCTACAGGTGTGAATATTAGCCAAGTCTAAATATTAGCCAAGTCTAAATATGCAATAGCTGGTTATTACACAGTTAGCTCATAAACATTTATTTTTAAAAAATGTAGTGACTGCTAAAGTAATTGTTTCTCTGGAGCCAATATCTAAATCATACTTACCAATGAAACAAGATAAAAGAGATCATTTAGAAACATTCAATCTGGAAAATTGCACACAAAATATTTATAGTTTCTAAAAGATAACTAAATTATCAGAAAATTACAGAGAATCAATTGAAAACTCGGTTGAATTAATAAGATAATTCAGTAAATAGGCTAAATAAAAAGATAAATCAGAAAAATCAATAGCATTTCTGTTAGAATCTTTAACAGAGGCAAATCCAAAAAATGGGATCTAGCTGGTAATGCATGGATAGGTCTCATTCAAGTTTCCAAGGAAAATTGCTATGAAATGTAAAAAAGATGAACAATGCTGAAAATTAAGTCAACCAATCTCAGAAATAAGGAAAGTTGGCAATAATAGTAATACCTTGCATACCAAAGGGACATTATAGACATATATTTTGTATTATTTATCTTTTATGACTGAGCAGTCAAGAAGGACCAATTTATTTTTAACTTAGAAAAATAAAAAACTGAAGGATCAAGCATCTATTAAAAGTAAAGTTTACAATTATTAAAATTTAAAGCAATATAAAATTTAAAAATAATTATAAAATAAACATAACAAAAATGTTATCCATATAGCATAAAATAAATGAAAAATGATGAAGAATAGGGGATGATAATAAGGAGGAGGAAAAAGGGGAGAGAAGTGTTCTAAGAAAGAAAAATGAGTCAAAAATAGAAAGTAAAAAAAATATGGAAGTATTAAGCAAAATACACAGTTATGGCAACAAATGAAAATGTATTAAGGACAAAGGGATCGTTATTGATCATTAAAAAAATAGAACCAGGCATTGTTTACAAAGATCATACTAAAAAAAGTGAAAAAAATGTTTAAAATTTTAAACATGGAAAAATGTTTATTGAATGAATGCAAAAGTTAAATAATATCAAACTTGTGCAATTGCAAAGATAATTAACCAGATGAAAGAATAATGTACAAAGACTAATAAGAAAAAAAAGTATAATTCACATGAACCATGTGTATTAAATAACAGAAACAGGGCTGGGGTTTTGGCTCAGTGGTAGAGTGCTTGCTGAGCATGTGCAAGACCCTGGGTTCAATCCTTAGCACCACACAAAAATAAAATAAATAAAATAGAGGTATTGTATCCAACTACAACTAAAAACTAAAATATTTTCAAAAAATAACAGTAACAGCATAATATTTATGTTTTCTAGAAAATATAACATGAAATTAAGAGAAACATAAGCTAATAGAATACAATTTTGAAACATAAGCTAATAGAATACAATTTCACCTCTGTCTTTAATCAATTAGGAAAAAATAGAAATTCTAAAATGGACAATAATATAGTTCCAATTTTACACCTACATAGATCTTTTTGGAAGTATATGGTTAACATTTATTTACCAGAAGAAAAACAATTCTTACAATCAATAAATATTAATTATCAATATGAACACCAGACAATCTCAGTACCCTAACTCAAAGACGATGCCATCAAGTGTTAGGAAATAAAGTGAATCCCAAGAGTCTCCCCACAGAAATTATTCTGACTGTACTATCTGAATATGACTAAAGTAACTAGAATTCAACTAGCGCGCGCACACACACACACACACACACCACCACCACCACCACCACCACCACCTCCACCTCTTCCTTAGTCTTCCTGGCAAGATTAGAAATCTAAACTGCCATTTAAAATATGTAAAAAGTTAATGTCAATAAAAACTTTTCATAAAAGTTTTTCAGGTATTCAGATGACAATCCACAGTTTTAAATGATTTTATTATTAGACAGGAAATATTGGAAATTAATGACCAAGCTAGAAGGGAAAACAGCATACATACATTGTCTTTGACTCTAGAAGGGAAAACAGCATACATACATTGTCTAGCACAAGTCCAGTTAGGGTACAGAAAATCAAAATAGACCATAGCTCTCATTCTAACAACCAAAACAGATCAAATGAGCAGCAGAATCATAATTTTAAGCCAATTAGAAATCTGAAGATACAAAGAAATCTAAGCAAATTGACTGAAGAAATCAACAAGCTCTTCAAAAGGCCAAAGAGAGCACAGCTGCTTAGGTCCCAGGCATAGTGACAAAAATGAGGACAACTGGACCACAGATGGATTTAAGGAGGAATAAATAGAACTTATAGCAAACTGTTAACCACCACTATGCATTAGACACTAGAATTCAAAGGAGACAGCAAGAGAGTATGCCTGTACTCACATGCTGACCCTAACCCACAGTTTTTCTCTAAGACAAAACAATTCCCCAGCCACCCAAAGACTGACAGTCAATATATAGAGAGATTACCCAGAGATAAGAAAGCTAGTAGTTTTTCTCTAAAGCAGTAAGAAGTTATCTTTTCAGTGCTGAATCTCCAAACACCACTGATTTGGAAGCCAATGATGAAATTAATAAAATGAAAGGTAAATAAACGAATGCCAAGATCAAGAATAACAGATTGCTACATTAACCTAGGTGCATTTCTAGCTACCCGGCAAAAGACAAGTCCTTTTTAAGAGGTAAATATGAACTTTATGTCTAATATCCTTTTATGAAAAATGTTCTCTGCTCAATTTAGCATTATAAGACATACAAAACAACATGAGAATGTGGCCTGTGGTTAAGATAGAAAAGTATTGACAAGAGAAGACCCAGCTATGGCTCAGATAATAGAATTTTTAAATGTCAACTACAAAATATAAATGATATCATATCCAGGAGAAAATATGGACAAAATACATGAAGAGATAATTTCAGCATAGAACTGGTTCATGTATATGTGAAACAAAGGAATGCTAACAATGAAAAATATGACATCAAAGCAAACATTTCTACCTTATAATTGACCTTAGAGGACAGCATT
Source organism: Ictidomys tridecemlineatus (assembly GCF_052094955.1). Lineage (NCBI taxonomy): Eukaryota > Metazoa > Chordata > Mammalia > Rodentia > Sciuridae > Ictidomys > Ictidomys tridecemlineatus. The sequence continues at coordinate 147,532,816 of NC_135483.1, read as the reverse complement.
CAGTTTTTGACCATCAACTATGAGGTTAATTAGAGAGTAGGGGTGGTTTTTATTGTTGTTATTTTAAGATGTTGTTATTTTAAATTGAAGAAATTATTTTCCTAGTTTTCTGGGAGTTTATTTTATTATGAATTAAAATTGAATTTTGTCATTTTTCTGAAGTAATTAAAATAATGCAGTTGACATAAAAAGTAAGATTCTTTAGAATGACTGACTCACATAAGCATGGTGAAGTATCATTTGGGGAAAGGATGAGGGGACATGAAATGATGACCTTGAGTGCCTGGGTAGCTACCAAGTCACCCTGGATGTGAGGCAGCAGCTGCATGGGAATCAGTTGCTACAGGTGAAATTTCCAATGGAATTTAGAAATGATAAACTCAACTCCTCAGGAGTTGGGTCACTGGATACCAATGCAAAATAATGATAAAAAAAAAGCTAAATATACAGTCCTTGGTTATTTTTCTCAGTAATAGCTAAAAATCAAGTCAATCAAAGTTTGGGGGTAGATACAAGCACTGCATCATATTCTGATTTGGGTCAATCTGAGCTACAACCTCTAATCTTAAGGTCATTACCAAAGGAAAAAAATATTCTGAAAAAGCAAATTCTTTCTACTCCTATTTTTTCTATCCCTCTGCTCATCAAGAAAGTGTTCGGGAGAGTGGAGGAGACAAAAACTACTGAAAGTATAATAGGAAGGAGTTGTCTCATGTTGTGGATTGATATATCATCAACTTCCTGAAGACCCTTTATTAAATGAATTGGGAGATTGACAACATTAGAAAAAGTCTCTTGGTTTGAAATGTTACAGAATGGAAGATCATGCTTGAGTTGATGCAGGACACTCAGTCACTACAGAACAATGACAAATGACTACAGATTCTTTGGGCAGAAGTCCCTGCTCATAGCTGGCAAGAAGATGGCTCCTAGTAGCCCAGAGAGGTTGTGACAAGAGCAGAAGCTGTGAAGAGGGCTTGGCTTAACGATGGTAGATACAAATGCTCAAAACACTCTAAAAGAACTGGAACAGAATATACTACATGAATTTGTACCACCAAATTACCTTCTTTTAGACTAAGGACCACAGTTCATAGTCAATAGTATTAGGACAATTTAATGATCATTCTTGAAATGTTAACAATGGCTCCTGTATCAGCATTTTCTTTGGTGCTTGCAATTACTTACAATTTTGATAAAGAGCTAATATACTATATTATTAATCTAAGCACATGCTTCACATTTACAAGATCATTTATGTGCTCTCTGTGTTCTTTTGTAAATTCTCAGAGATTGGCATCGCCTCCATAAATGACTAAGTGTCTAGAAAAGTAGCACACAGCAAATGCACAAAAACCTGCAATGATAATGAGCCTGATAATGTTGATAATAGTAACTGATATGTAGATGAGAAGTATACATAGCTAGTTAAAAACTTAATTTCATTTCACTATAAAAGAATGCCTAGGAAAAATGAGAACAAAAGAAGAAAAGTTACTGGATAGAAATTAATTATAGGGATTTTTTTTTTTTAAAGCAAGATTCAAAAGGTAGGCGGGAGGGGGAGCAGAGAAAGAAATCACTTAACAAAACCATTCTGTGAAACATGTAATAGGAAACAGGAAATGCTTAAGGCACAGATACAGCAGCAATTATATCCATATCTCCCATTAACTTTGCATTTGCTGCCTCAGGGAGTCTCAACCAACATTCCTGGGAGACACAGGTCTTGAAGGTTGATTACTTACTGTTTTTTTTTTCCTTTTTCTTCTAGAATTATTAAACTCTCCATCAATGGTATTAAGACATAATGTCTAACATGGACAAGAAATTGCTGATAGTAGAAATTTGATTGTTCTGTGGGTGAATTGAGTATTTTGATTTTTATTGAGTGTAAAGGAAGATGTATGAACCTTGCCATTTTATATTAATTCATTTATGATAAACATTCTTTTGTATTTGACAAATGCTCTCCTTTGGTACACATTTCTCATAACTCTTAATACAATGATAGCAATGGAAGATGTACCAGAGAAACTACTCTCCCAGGCTAAGATCATCTACTCATGTAACCACCTGTGTTGAGGCTGGAAAGGATACTGGGATTTATCTGCTTGAATATCCTTATTTTGATCATGGAGAAGCTTTAAGTCTGCTGAGTCTCACCCAAAACCAAACAGGTAGTTAACTGCAGATTTACAGTGAAGCCACAACCTTGTTACCACATTCTCTTTGCAACTCCCTAGTCTACATTGATCCACCATATCCCATCAAACCAGGAATCAATTATATATTAGGGTTCTTCAGTAAAATAGAACTAATGGGATGCATATGTGCATATAGAAAGATTTTATTATAATACATTGGCTCATATGATTATGAAACCTGACAAATCCAAAATCTGCAAGGTGGGCTCACAGGATGGATACCCAGTAGAACCAAATAGTGAGTTTCATTCTAAAGGCCCATGAGCAGTAGATACAGAACAACAGATGGTACAGATGAAGTTTAAGGGCACCTACTGGAAGAGTCCTTCTTTCTCAGGAAAGCTGGTTAACCCCCACCACCCATTCAGGCCTTCAGCTGATTGGGTAAGATCACTCCACATTATGGAGGCAATCTGCTTTCCTTGGTTTGATTAAAATGTTAACCTCATCCAAATACATTCTCTTAATTGACACATAAATTTAACTATTACATAATTACTCCAATAAATATCTTCTTTGTGGTATTTTGCCATTAATTCCTGCCAAGTGGGGAGATTTAAACAAAAGGCAAAGCTTGGTTTTATTCCTCTTATCTTTTCTTGTACTAACTAGAATAGAGGCATAGAAGGGAAAAGTGGTGAGCATCCTCATAAATGTTAGGAAGGGATAATACAAGACAGGGGACTGGGGGAAATATACCATAAATTTGAAGGCAATGAATATATTCAAACTACAGAAGTTTTCATATTGCAACTATTATCTGTACCTAGTGTGAACAAATTACATAAATTCTCACATCTCTCAGTACCAGACTTAACTATATTTGAAAGCACAATTGCACCATATTCATAGAGCTGATGACATGACCAGTTTTTCTAGAAATAAGATAAGATGGTCAAGCACAAGATATAACTTCAGCAGGACCAGTGGCCCACAGACAAGCAAAATGCAAGTCTATGATGAATGCAGTGAAGGTCACAGAAAGCTGAAAGGCTTACGTGCACGTGGGGAAACTACATTAAGGAATTAAGGGAAGTTTGGCCAGGCGCAGTGGCACATGCCTGTAATCCCAGTGGCTTGGGAGGCTGAAACAGGAGGACCTTGGGTTCAAAGCCAGCCTCAGCAAAAGCGATGTGCTAAGCAACTCAGTGAGACCCTGTCTCTAAATAAAATACAAAATAGGGCTGGGGATGTGGCTCAGTAGTTGAGTGCCCCTGAGTTCAACCCCCAGTACCAAAAAAAAAAAAAAAAAAAAAGATTAACGGAATTCACGAGGATCACAAAGACATGTATACCTCAAAAAGTCTCACAAGAAACCTCTGTTCATTTTCAAATTGTATTGACAGGGGGTGAATTTAATGATACCAACTGTCCACCTCTGTAATCAGGATTGATGTTTACAATAATGATGAAATTACTGAAATGCAAGATTATTTATTCTCTCTTCATTTCTGCTTCTAGTTCATTTGGCTTTCTGTTCTATATTCACAAGCATTAAGTTTACTTACAATACAATTCAAGGACATTGCTTTATTGCAAAATAACTTGAATATGAAACTAGTCTTTTTAAGGGCACCATCTGTTGTTCATGACACTTTAAATGAAGGAGATTTCAGTTACTAAATATTCCACAGAAACATATGAAGAGAATTCAAAGGGTTTCTAAGAAAATACAATATCCCTTAAGCATGAAATGAAACCTTTTCTTCAAAGTGTTTGCACTAACAAAGAAGTGTTTAATTATATTTCATATACATAGATTTTTTTTCTACAAAAGCAAAATAATACATGAACTCGATTAATAGTCCTGTAAAGCAAGAAAAATGATGAAAGTCAGTGATATTTTTATTTACAGTCATGTAAGGAGAGAAACAAATGGGATCAAGGCACTTGCCCAAAGTGGAATGGTTCTGAAAAGACTAATTGCTTTGGTCCCCCTCACTCCACATATAAGTGTGAGTCAACTGACCAAGGACAGAGTTGAGCCTTGGAGAACAAGTGGTCTAATGGCATTTTTATGGAAGGGTTAATCATATTCCCTAGGCTTTAGTGTCACATTTTTAAATGACGTAAAAATTCTAGAACTTCATAGAGGAATAATTAATGAAAACTAATCAAGATTCCAAAGTCCTTGCTAGTAAGAAGTTATCAGATAAATGTTTAGACATAAGAGTGCCTATTAGTAATGTTTCGAGCTGCCGGCATGAAGGGTTTTCAGGAACAGCTCAGTTAAACTATTACAAAAGAATTGGAGCTGCCATCTTTTGTGAACCACTCTAATCTGTAATAATCTATCCTGTCAATAAACCAGTTAAACTGTGGCTTTGTCAGAGAGCTGGGGTCAGAAAGTATTATCGTAGATTGTCATTTTGCTCTCTACATGGTGCACTACACATCATTTTAAAATGATATGCTGTGTTCAATATTTTATATGACTGAAGGATAACTCCAGACTTGAATTTATTGCCACACACAGTTGCAGCTAAATCATATAACATTACTTCAAACACTCTTTTCAAGATATCAGCTAGCATAACTGGTGATAAGCCATTTTATATATAAATTCATTTTTGTCTCATTTATCAGTAGTCACTTTATTGCTTTGGAGTAACCTAAAAAAATTTTATACCTCGAAAAATTTTTGACATCTTTACATACCGTCCATACATATTCTGTTGTTGTTGAATAAGTGAAAAAGAAAACCAGGACTTGGTCCCTTTATGGAAAGTATTTTAAGGCTTCTGCTTTTTGGATTTAAACTTGCATTTGCTATGACTTAGAGAAGAGCTCTTTGGATTGGAACAAAAATCAATGCTGTCTTATTGCAAACACTTGTTTTCAATATGGCTGAGAAAAAAAAATCCAGACAGAAATAATTTGTTATATTTATCTTTGAACTACTGCTATCTTGTGTAAATACCAATTTATCCTGAATTTCAGTCAAAATTTTATTTAATTGTCCTTAATGTTCCTCACAGTGACTATTTCAACATTTAAATTTCAACAATAATCTTATATTCTAAGGTTTGAACCAATAAACTCACTCAACAAAAATCAATGAGGTGCTTTCCAAGACCTTGTATCATTTAGTATATTGAGAAGTCAATAAGCCAAGAGTCTGCTTATTTAAGGGAAAGAAGAAATTTAGCTAATATGGGCAAAGACCACATAATGACTAGAGAGAGCATTTATCCCTTGAAATTAAAATATTAACTGACAAGGACTGAAGACAGATTTATTCTGAGGTTTTTTTTTTTTCTTTTCTCTAAGAATGTTGATTGTCTGGCAATGTAATTAAGAGATACCTAGTTTGTAAGTGTAGAAACAACTGTTCTATTTATTTTCTCACAGCTGTAACGTGACATAGGGCCCACCTCTTCATGTGACATGGGGCCCACTAACTAATTACTAGTTTCTAAATTTCCTATACCCCAGGGTCATTCAAACACAGTGATGGTCGTGAACATACTAATAAATTACCAACGTAATTCTGCACAATTATTTTGTACAATATATGCTTGATCCATATGGCAGCATATTTTGGCATTAAGGTCATATGCCAGTAGATTATGATTAATAAAATATCAAAAGATTCCATAAGAATCATCTACATAAATTAAATCCATGATTGCTTAATGGGCATTTACCTAAGAATAACCTCCAAAGATACTGTATGTAATATTATAATCTCAGGTAGACATAAGTCATGGAGAAAGATGATCCAGAGATCAGAGGAGACACATTTGTGTCTATCTCACTCGGGAGAAGGTAGAGTCCATGTAAGGCAAATTAATTGATATCTACTTCACATCCTCACTTCCGGGAAATAAAAGTGATGACGCTTGTCAGGGATCACAGGATGCCAGCCTATTCAAATTGTCTGGTTCATCTAAACACGTGAGGAGTTTCAAATGAAATACTCTATGTAAATGGTATTAAAATGATTTTGTTTCCCCATGTCAATGTATGTTTATTTGTAAATTAGCTAAAAGGAAGTCTAGTAGTGTATCAACTTTCTAAGATTAAAGAGGAAAGTGATCTTAAGAATGGGGAAGGAACAGTGAAAGGCAAATAACCCTTCAGGCCTGTTGCGCTTATGTAATGCTAATGGTTTGCATGTGAAGAATAAAGTGATGCTAATCATGTTAAAGAATGAGCTTGGCCTATCAGAAAGGGGAATTGAAGGTTTCCAGGAACAACATGTTAAAGTATGGTAATAGCAACATTAATGATTAAAATGAAATCAAGTACTTAAATAAAATATAAAGAAACATTCTATCTTCAGGTGAAAGGCTAGCATCTTTGCAATTTTAAGACCTATAACTAAAATTTTCAGGAGAGTTCCTGTTTCCATGAACAGGTCTTTAGACTAATTCTATAGCTATTGCTAACTTGCATATATAATAAATCATCTACAAAATTATCTATCAACCCTTCTTAAATTCATCTTAAATTCATGATTTTAGCTAACAGCACCTACTCTATGTTTGGCTCCAAGTTAAGCTCTGACTAAGAATATCAGAAAAATTCTTAAAATAGTTTATCACTTGAATATTTCTTTTAAAAAAATATTTTTAGTTGTAGCTGGACACAATACCTTTATTTTGTTTATTTATTTATTTATTTTAATGTGGTGCTGAGTTTAAAACCCATGGCCTCGCAAGTGCTAGGTGAGCGCTCTATGGCTGAGCCACAACCCCAACACTTGTTTGAATATTTCAAAGGAAAAAAAAAACTATTATCTCTCAAACAGTTCAGCATAACTAACACTTACTTTGATCTCAAAAAATTCTCTAACTTAATTTCTTCACTCTGGGATCCTCCCATGGACCAGAAGCTGATTCTGCTGTGGGGTGGGGGCGGGTATCACCCCCTCAAGGAGGACGTGGGCTCCAGTTTCTTGGTGGACCCATCTCCCAGCCTGGCCACTCGAAATGCCCCCATGTTTCAACTTCCGCAGCCAGCGGCTGTGAAAGAAGCCCCCAGAATGGTGCCCAAAGGGGCTGGGGAACAGGTGGTATCGCCGACACTCCTTCTTCTTTTTAATGTAGATGCGAAAGATGTCATCCTTCGCGTAGGACATGGCCATTGTCAGCTCCCCATCACTGGAAAATGCAACCCAGTCTCCATCCTCATCGCGGTAGTGTGTCTGGAACCCGCCCGGACGCCGTGCGGGGGAACAAGGCGACCACCCGGCTCAGTATCCGCTCTCAGGGGCCTGGGCGGGCAGTGGCCTTGGCATCCACCTGGAGCTCAGGGCTGAAACAGAAGCAGAAACGGAGGATCTCGCGCTCTGCTTCCTCCTTGCCCCAAAGGTGGGCCTTCACCGCTAGAGATGCCACAACCGCAAGTCTAACAGTAGGAACACAGCTGGGTCTCAATGTTTTTTTTTTTGTTGTTGTTTTGTTTTTTTTACCATAATTAAGTACACTTTCACTGTACTTAATGATGGATAATCCCTGACTGTGAGTGGTTCAGTTTACCAATTTTTGATTTTATAATGGTATGAAAACAATAGGCATACCCATAGAAACTGTACTTCAAATTCTGAATCGTGATCTTTTCTTTCCCTAGTGATATACAGTCTGATATGCTTGGGTGTGTTGGGCAGTGGCAGCAAGCCACAACTCCCTATCACCCACTGAATCCACAGAGGAAACAACTGACCTTGACAGGATACTGCAGATACGCTATGATGCTTGGGAGGTTAGATGTATTACATGCATTTTTTACTCACAGCACTTTCAACTTTGTCAGAATGTAACCCCATCACAAATTAAAGAGGGTCTGCACTTGCTGTGATTTACTGGGCACTTTCAATGTGCAGACAAGGATTTCTGTTATGGGTTGGGATCTAGAACGTCCTTCAAAGGATCATGTATTGAAGGTTTGCTCCCCAATCAATAAATGCTCAGAGAATAAAAAAAAAAAAATTCTCTAACTTAATTTCTAAGATTACATACAAATATTGAGATAGAAAATGATAGTCAGTGGAGAGCAAGGAAGGGACAGTCAAGGTCAACCAGAGGACAAGCAGGAGAACAGCCTTCTTAACCACTGGACAGTTTCTCAGAAAGGGCATAAGTCTCCATCTTGCCAAAAGCAACTGCATAATCCTTAATCTGGCCCTCAGGACAATTGAAATATCAAAAAACAACTGAAAGGACCTTATCAACTTCTCCTTAGGTGCGTTTAAAAGAAGGAGTGCTGTAGACTCGAGGCACCAGGAGTTTTGAATCTTTCATTTTTCTTTTTAATAAAATTCCTGCTCATTTGCTTACCCCAGCAGTGTTCACAGTGAATTCTCTTCAACTCCATGGAACATGAACCCAATCCCAACTCCTGCCAGTAACAATATCAGAATAGAGGAGACAAATTTATTTTCAGATAATGTGATTTGTAACTGCTTGGGGCACATATTCACCCTTTGAACACATCCCTACACCTGAGGAGGGGTAAAGAATGATCAGTGGTCCAGCTGGGCTATAGTAAATGTTCATTTCAGTAAATATGCTTGGAAGTGCCAAGAATAGAATTCTATGATCAAATAAGATGAGTTCTCCTAAGAAAGGGTTGTTACAGAATATGGGTAAAGAGAATCCCAGGTATCATTTTAAGTACACTATTGGGATGTTATGAGACCATATATTTACACTATACAGTGCTTTGCGCAGTGCCTGATATATAATAAATGCTCACTAAATATGAGTTATTAAAAGTGGGACACATTCTCTCTCTCTCCCTCTCTCTCCAGATGTTTCTACTTTGAGTGTGAATAAGAATGACTGCCCTTTCAAAACTACTGAAAAGAGTTTTCTCTCAGTTCTTTCTTAGAGAGAAGCAATGACTTATCTGATTGGTGACACTGAGCCAGCCTGGCCCACTGGTGCATATCTGTAATTCCAGCAACTTGGGAGGCTGAGGCAAGTTAGTGGCCAGTCTGGGCAACTCAGCAAGACCCTGGCCAAAATACAAATTTTAAAAATGGCTGGGGTGAAGTGCAGTGGTAAAGCACCCCTGGGTTAAATCCCAGTACCACAAAAAGAAAGAAAGAACATCACACAAGAATGACTCATTCTTCAAGAACTTCCCTTTTGCAATAGCCTGTCCTCAGGAAGGAGATACCTGTTGCCCTTACCACTATGCAGAAAACACAATGAGAACACAGCCTATGACTTGCCAAAACCTGGAACCCACCTCCTCCTTTGTAATACCATGATGTTTCCCCAGGCATCCAGTAAACTTAACGTTGGCTGTAAAACATTGAAGTCTCTTCTTAGATGACCACTCAGGTTATCAAGGAGTTCAGGAAACCTGACTGTGGTGGTAGGTCTATAATCCAGCCTTATCAGAATAAAAATTTGTATTATGATACTGCACATAACTTGCATCTATTTTTTAATTGAACTCAAACTGAGAGGGAGAGGAATAGGATTGATTAATCATCAAACATTTGATTTTAAAACATCTTCAGAATCACCAGCATTAACTGTTATTATAGTTATTGATACACAACACAGAACTATTCATGGAAGAGATTTACAGTGATGACTCTGTGGTTTAGATTAAGTCAGTCTTCAGATCAATCATCATGCTTTACTAAAAGTTGCTTTATAGAAAAAAAATTTGTGCACAACAGGGTATTGTCAAGGGGGAAGCACAAGTGCCTTCTGAAGATTACAGCTGAGATTCTGTAGGATACTACAGAATCTGAAATTTTTTTGTGACACACCGAAGTTTATTGGTCAAAGAATACCTACAGAGAACAACAAACAAACCCAACCCTAGGACCTTGGGGGCTCCCAACTCAGGAAGAAAAAAAAAAGCTGCAGAATAACTCAAGAGTAAGAATGGAACAAAAGTATCTTAATATGGGATTAAATATATACTAGGATTAATGGAGCCCCTTTATACATAGATGCATAAAAGAAAGCCAAGTAGAAAGGACAGGAGTCACAGTCAGAGGGAGGTCAGAAGAGCGACTGCATTCAAAGGAAAAGTCTTTTATGAAGAGACAAAATCCTGTGCATTTGAAGAAGGATTTGGGAGTGTTTGGGAAGACATTTTAAAAGAATTAAGATGTACAAAGAGGATGTAGATGGATAATAAGTTTTCTACATTGTGAGTGAAAATATGGGATGACCACTGAGGTCTCTGCCAGCTCCACGAAATCATGAAATTCTTTAAACCAGTCTCTTGCTCATTTTTTAATGAAATGAAAGGGTGTGTGTATATTGTGGTATTTTATTTTTGTTTTTACCAGTGAGACTGTGCTCCCCCGTCTTTCCCTCCCAAAGGAAGAGAAGACCGCGCAAATGGCAATTCAAGTAAGGCAACACCAAAAGCCAGCTTCCAACTCAGAGACTGGGTCTCATTCTGATGTTTCCAGCACTCTGCATGCAGAGGAGCTCCGCTGGGGGAGTTGGGGAGGAGTGTGTGTGTGTGTGTGTGTGTGTGTGTGTGTGTGTGTGTGTGTGTAAACAATCACTGAAAATACAGTTTCAGAAAGGGGTTTTCATTCATACTTTGTTTCACTAAACCCTGTAGAATTTCAAAGAATTTATGTAGAAAACAATCATGCTATGTAACCCAGCTCATTTTTCTCCAGAAAAGGGTATCAGACTGTAGCAAAAAAAAATCTAAATTTCAACAATAAACAAACAAATCAAGTCTTGGCTAACATCAAGAATAAAACTACCATCATTTACTGCTCCATACATCCTGAAAATCCCTGGGCATGGTGGTGCACACCTATAATTCCCAGAAACTCTGAAGGCTGCGGCAGAAGAATCACAAGTTCAAGTCCAGCCTAAGCAACATAGTGAGACACTCAGAAACTTAGCAAGACCTTGTTTCAAAATGAAAAATAAAAAGAGCTAGGAACCTAGCTCAGTGGTAAAGTGCCTCTGGGTTCAATCCATAGTACCAAACAAACAAACATAAAGAATCCTGAAAATCTAGAATTTCTAGAATCTAAAATTCTAAAATTTATTGAGAGAATTCTGTTCATTGACTGCAGAATCCTACATTCAGTGAAAGTTTAAAATAGTTTTAATATGTCAATCTTAAATAACATTTATATATAGATAAAAGTAGTCTGAATTTTCAAGGGTACTACAATCACTCTTATATATAAATAACAGATACAGGAAAAATTATCAATACAAAAGAATCAGGGGCACACAAAACTTCTTGTGATGAGCTTCCAGGAATATACCAAAAAAATGCAAATGTACCTAAAATAAAAGCCATGGAATTCCCTGGTATTTACAAATACCAGGAATTTGTAAATACCAGGTAATTCCATGGCTTTTGTTTTACTTATATACAATAAAGTGTAGGAAATGGGGATGCTTAGGTTTTCTCTGCTTAGTGGGAGAACAAGAACTGTCTAAGAATTTGAACAAGGATATGTTAATGTAATGTAATTGTAAATCTCAAGACCTTTACAAAATTTTAATCATGATTGAAAAGAATGTACAGAAAAGTAAAGGAGTCCTGTTAGCATGGTGTCAGGCAGGGGTCAAGGAAAGATAATACTGTAGATTCCCATGGCAGAAATGGCCAGCAAATGTAAGAACAAGGGTTTTAGGTTATCTTCTGTTGTCTGCTATGCTATAGACTATCACTGTGATTTCACCTGTTCAGTGAAAGGGTGATTGATGTCTGAGGTATATTGAGAAATAAGGCTGGCACATGGCCATTCACTGGCAAAGTTGGCCGACATCAAACAGAAGTTTCAAGAGGGGCTATGACAAGCAAGTTTCACGTATTCAGCATGAAATCCTGAAGAAAGGATCTTGGGAGAAAAAGATTCATAATCTGGCCACTTCTATATCTGGAACCTCCCAGGAAAAGATATTTTTAGACCTCCCACCAGAAGTGAAAATGGAATCATGAGTCATTCTATTAGGTTATTAAAGAAAGATATTAATTGCATAACAAAAGGCTACTACTCAGAGGGTTTTAAGGTTATTAAATGTACTAACAAAATTAGCACATTACTAGAATTTACTGGGATTTGAAAGATAATGTGCTACTATGAAATCTGGCTGCCACACAATGGCCAAATTTTAAACATTCTGTTATGATTTCTTAGGAATTTATGGCTGGATTGTCCACTGTTTTCATATAGACTGTTTAATTTATCCACACATCATTCATTTTGTTTTGAGGCAATTAAGTTTCTCAGTTACTGCTGTTTTTGCTTTTCATTGATAAATTAGGGTTATTTTCATTAATTAAGTTTGCCCAAAGTTATCATTAACCCCACAGTATGAGATAAGGCACACATGTATCAACAGTCCTTTGGGGATGTATCTTTCTGGTTATTGGACCAGATTTCAGCATTCAAGATTTACAGACACAGCTCAAATAGAGAATTGTCCATTTTCCTGCCTCTAAAGAAGATATAAACCTGATGCATGTACAGTGAAACTTCGTGTTTTGCCCACCAACAGTAGGAGTAGAAACAGTAGGTCATTCCCAGATTTGCTTGTTGAGCCTAAGAAGAATTCTGCAAAACTTATCAAGAATTGTCTAGAGAAACTTTTCAACTAAGAAGAAAGATAACGTTTTCCTGCATTATGGAGTGACAGTAGGATAGAATTAGGTTTGAACCATTATATTCTAACTTGGTCCTTCATGATGACAGGCATTTTTTTTTACTAGAATGACCTTTATTAGGTTCAGTTTGATGTTTCTTACTGATTATATTCAGCTTATTGGGAGAATAATCTTTTGTATCCCTAGAAGGACACTATGTAAGCGAGTTGTCCTTTTTAGGGTGACACATTAGGGGATATATGTCCCTTCATAGGTGATGTTAATTATTTGTTTTTTTGTTTGTTTTTAGCTATACATGACAGTATAATTCATTTTAACATAATTATAAAATCATGAAACATATCTTGTTATAATTCAGTCCCATTACCTCTCCATCCTCTCCCCTCCCCAACCCCCTGCTTCCTTCTCTCTACTGATCTTTATGCAATTTATTCACAGTTATTTCTTTAATTAATTTCTTGTGGATGTAAACATGGTGAGATTTACTATGGTATATACATACATGTACATAGGAACGTTATATCTGATTCATTTCACTGTTTTTCCTTACCCATTTCTCCTCCCTTCCCTTCATTCTACTTTGTCTACTCCAATGAACTTTCTTCTATTCTTTTTTTTAATCCACCCTTCTTATTGTGGATTAGTTTTTATGTATCAGAGAGGGACTTGGGCTTTGAGGACTGGCTTGTTTGACTTAGCACAATAGTCTCCAGATCCATCCATTTACCAGCAAATGTCATAAAGTCATTCTTCTTTATGACTGAGTAATCCTCCATTGTGTATATATGCCACAATTTCTCTATCCAGTAATCTGATGAAGGACACCTAGGTTGACTCCATAACTTAGCTACTGTGAATTGAGCTACAATAAACATTGATGTGGCTGTATCACTATACTATGCTGATTTTAAATCTTTTCGATATATATCAAGGAGCAGGGCAAATGGATTAAAAGGTGGTTTCATTCCTAGTTTCTTGAGGAGTCTCTGTACTGTTTTCCAGGGTAGTTGTACCAATTTGTTGTCCCACCAACAATGTACCAATGTACTATTTTTACCACACCCTCACCAACATTATTGTTACCTGTATTATTGATCATTGCCATTCTGACTAGAGATGAAATCTTAGGATAATTTTAATTTGCATTTCTCTAATTGCTAGAGATGCTGAATGTTTTTTCAGATATTTGTTGAAAGTTCATATTTCCTCTTTTGAGAAGACTCTGTATAGTTCCTTTGCTCATATATTCATTGGGATATTTGAGGGTTTTTTTGGTTGGTTGATTGATTTTTTTTTTTTTTGGTGTCAAGATTTTTGAGTTCTTTGTGTATCCTGGATATTAATGCCCTCTCTGAGGTGCAGATGACAAAGATTTTCTTCACTCTGTCTTCTCATTTTTGTTTCCTTTGCTGTGAAGAATCTTTTTAACTTGATGCCATCCCATTTGGAGATATATTTAGTTTGTTTGTTCTTTAGTTGGTTGGTTTTGGTACCAGGGACTACTGAGCAACATCACCAGTCCCTTTTTTAAAATAATTTTTTGAGACAGGGTCTCACTAAGTTACTTAAGGTCTTACTAAGTTGCTAAGGCTGGCTTTGAACTTGTGATCCTCCTGAGCTGCTGAGATTACAGGCATGCACCATTGAGCCTGGCCCATTTATTGATTTTTGATTTTGCTTCTTGCAATTTATATCTTGTTAAGGAAGTCAGTGTCTGAGTTGACATGTTGGAATGTTGGGCCTACTTTTCTTCTAACAGGTGCAGGATTTCTGGTCTAATTCCTAGGTCTTTGATCCACTTTGAGTTGATTTTTGTGCAGGGTGAGAGATAGGGATTAAATTTTATTCTACTATTTATGGATTTCCAGTTTTCACAGCACCATTTGTTAAAAAGGCCATCTTTTCTCCAATGTATGTTTTGGGCACCTATGTTGAGTATGACATATCTGTATTTATGTGGGTTGGTCTCTGTGTCTTCTGTACCATTTGGTCTATGTGTCTATTTTGGTGCCAATACCATGCTGGTTTTGTTACTTTAGCTTGTAACATAATTTGAAGTCCAATATTGTGATGTCTCCTACTTCACTCTTCTTGCTGAGGAGTGCTTTAGCTATGCTGGGTCTCCTATTTTTCCAGATAAATTTCATTACTGCTTTTTCTATTTCTAAGAAGAACATCATTGGAAATTTTAATGAGAAGGGCATTGAATCTTAAGTTCTTTTTGTTGTATGGCTATTTCAACAATATTAATTCTGCCTATCCAAGAACATGGGAGGTCTTTCTTCTAAGGGCTTCTTCAATTATTTTGGTTAGTGTTCTACAGTTATCATTGTAGAGGTCTGTCACCTCTTTTGTTAGATTGATTTCCAAGTTTTTTTAGGTGTGTGTGTGTGTGTGTGTGTGTGTGTGTGTGTGTGTGTGTGTGGTTTCAGTTGTTTGTTTATTTTGAGGCTATTGTGAATGAGATGGTTTTCCTAATTTATTTTCAGCTAATTCATCATTGGAGTAGAGGGATACAATTGATTTGTGGGTATTAATTTTGTACCCTTTACAAAATGAATTTGCTGAATTCATTTATGAGTTCTAGAAGTCTTCTGGTAGAGATTTTAGGAGGTCTTCTAAATACAGGATCATGTCCTAGGCAAACAGAGATAATTTGAGCTCTTCTTTTACCTGTCTACATCCCTTTAATTTCCTTCTGTTGCCTGATTGCTCTGGCTAGAGTTTCAAGGGCTTATATTCAATAGGAGTAGAGAAAGTGGCATATCCTTATTTTGTTACTGTTTTTAGAGGAAATGCCTTCATTTTCCTTTACTCAGAATAATTCTGACCTTGGTTTTGTCATATATATAGCCTTTAAAATATTGAGGAATGTTCCTTCTATCCTACTTTTTCTAATGTTTTAAAGATGAATGGGTGCTGTATTTTGTGAAATGCTTTTTCTGCATCTATTGAGATAATCATGCAATTCTTGTCTTTAAGTCTGTTTATGTGGTGAATTACATATATTGGTTTTTATATATTGAACTAACCTAGCATCCCTGAGATGAAACCCACTTGATCATGGTGCTCTATCTTTTTAATCTGTTTTTATATGCAATTTGCTGATTTTTTAAAGAAATTTTTTATCTATATTCATCAAGAGCATTGGTCTGAAATTTTCTTTCCTTGATTTATCTTTGTCTGGTTTGGTATCAGAGTGATACCAGTTTCATATGAGAATGAGTTTAACATAGTCCCCTCCTTTCCTATTTCATGGAATACTTTGAGGAGGATTGTTATTATTTCTTCCTTAAAGATCTGTTAGAACTTGGCTGAGAATCCATCCAGTCCTGGGCTTTTCTTTGTGGGAAGACTTTTGATGGCTGCTTCAATTACATTAATTGAAATTGATCTAAGTTTTCTATATCTTCCTGGTTCAATTTGGGTAGGTCATATGTTTCTAAAAATTTGTTGATGTCTTCAGAATTTTCTGGCTTATTGGAACATAAATTTTCAAAATAGTTTCGGAAAATCCTCTGGATTTCAGTAGTGTCTCTGGTGATATTTCCTTTTTCATCCTGGATTTTGATAATTTGACTGTTTTTTCCTCTTTCTTTTGGTTAGTTTAACCAAGTGTTTATCAATCCTTTCAAAAAACCAACACTTTTCCCCCACATCCTCTCCAACAATTATTGTTGTTTGTATTTTTAACAGTTACCATTCTGACTAGAGTGAGATCCATTTCTCTAAGTAATCTACAGGTGTTGAACATTTTTTCATATATTTGCTGATTGATTATATATCATCTTCTGAGAAGTGTTTGTTCAATTCCTTGGCCCATTTATTGATAGGGTTTTTTGTTTTCTTGGTACTTAGATTTTTGATTTCTTTATATAACCTAGAGATTAGTGCTCTACCTGATGTGCTAGTGGTAAAAATTTGCTCCCAAGTTATAGACTCTCTATTCACCTCACTGATTGTTTCTTTTGCTGAGAAGAATTTTAGTTTGAATCCATCCCATTTATTGATTCTTGGTTTTAATTCTTGTGCTATAGGAGTCTCATTAAGGAAGAGAGGGCCTAATCTGACATGATGGATATTTGGGCATACTTTTTCCTCTAATAGGCACGGTGTCTCTGGTTTAATTCTTAGGTCCCTGATCAACTTTGAGTTTTGTGCATGGTGAAAGATAGGGGTTTAATTTCATTTTGTTGCATATGGATTTCCAGTTTTCCCAGCACAATTTGTTGAAGAGGCTATCTTTTCTCCAATATATGTCTTTGGCACCTTTGTCTAATATAAGATAACTGTAATTAAGTGGGTTAGTCTCTTCTGTACCATTGGTCTACCAGTCTATTTAGTGCCAATATCATGATATTTTTGTTACTATTGCTCTGTAATATAGTTTAAGGTCTGGTATAGTGATGCCACTTGCTTCACTCTTCTTGCTAAGGACTTCTTTAACTATTCTGGGTCTCTTATTTTTCCAGATGAATTTCATGATTGCTTTTTCTATTTCTTTGAGGAATACCATTAGGAATTTGATTGGAATTGCATTAGATCTGTGTAGTGCTTTTGGTAAGTATGGTCATTTTGACAGTATTCATTCTGCCTATCCAAGGACAAGGGAGATCTTCCCATCTTATAAGGTCTTCCTTGATTTCTTTCTTTAGCATTCTATAGTTTTCATTGTAGAGGTCTGTAACCTCTTTCCTTAGGTTTACTTCCAAGTTTTTTGCTTTGTTTTGTTTTTTTGTTTGTTTGTTTGTTTTAGGCCACAGTCAATCTAGAAAGCATTATTAAGATTCCTTGGAAAACTTGGAATGGAACCACCATTTGACCCAGCTATCTCATTCCTCAATCTATACTCAAAGGACTTAAAAACAGCATACTACAGGGACACAGCCACACCAATGTTTTATTGCAGCACAATTTCAATAGCTAAACTGTGGAAACAACCTAGATGCCCTTTATAGATGAATGGATTTTTAAAAATGTGGCATATATACACAATGGAACATTACTTGGCAATAAAAAAAGAGAATAAAATCATGGCATTTGCATGTAAATAAATGGAGTTGGAGAGTATAATTCTAAGTGAAGTTAGCCAACCCAAAAAACCAAATGCAGAATTTTTTCTTTGATATAAGGAGGCTGATTCATAGTTGGGTGGTGAGGGGGAGCATGAGAGGAATAGACAAAATCTAGATAAATCAAAGGGGTGGGAGGGAAAGGGTGGGGGCATTGAGATAGAAAAGATGGTGGAATGAGATGGACATCATCACCCTAAGTACATGTATGAAGACAGGAATGGTGTTAATATACTTAGTATACAAAAAGAGATATTAAAAATTGTGCTCTATGTGTGTAATAGGAATTGTAATGCATTCTGCTGTCATATATACCAAATTAGCATTTTGAAATTTTTTTTTAAAAAATCCAGGTTCCCCAGGGGAAAAAAACAACTCTTTGTTTCATTAATTTTTTGTATTATTTTTTAATCTCAATTTCATTGATTTTGGCTCTGATTTTAATTATTCCTGTCTTCTACTGATTTGGGTGTGGTTTATTATTTTTCTAGTACATTAAGAGGTAATGTTAGATTATTTATTTGGTATCTTTCTTTTCTTATAATGTGTGAGCTCCATGCTATGAACTTTCCTCTTAGAATTGCCTTCATATTGTCCGAGAGTTAATAAGTTGTATCACTATTCTCATTCACCTCTAAGGATTTTTTTTATTTCTCCCCTGATTTCTTCTGCTATTCATTCATCATTCAAAACTGCATTATTTACTCTCCAGGTGTTAGAGTAGTTTCTATTTTTTATCTAACATTGGTTCTAATTTTATTCCATTGTGATCTGATAAATGCAAAATATTATCTCTAGTTTTTTGTATTTTCTAAGATTTGCTTTGTGACCTAAAATATGGTCTATTTTAGAAAATGTTCCATTTGCTGCCGAGAAGAAAGTGAATTCAGTATTGATGGTTGAAATATTTTACAGATGTCTGTTAAGTCTAAATTATTAATTGTATTTTTTAGTTCTTTACTTTTTATTTGTTCTAATTAGTTATACATGACAGTAGAACTACAGTATACATGACAGTAGAATACATTTTGACACATCATACATAAATGGAGTATAATTTCTCATTCTTCTGGTTGTGCATGACCTAGAATTACACAGTCATGTAATCATATATGCACATAGGGTAAAAATTTCTGATTCATTCTACTAAGCTTCCTACCCACCCTGCATTCCTTCCCCTCCTTTCACTCCCCTCTGTCTAATCCAAAGTTCTTCTATTCTTCCCTAGCCTCCCCACCTTATTGTGAATTAGCATCTACATGTCAGAGAAAACATTTGGCCTTTGGTTCTTTGGGATTGGCTTATTTTTCTTAGCATGATATTCTCCAGCTCCATCCATTTTCCAGCAAATACCATAATTTCATTATTCTTTAAGGCTGAGTACTATTCCATTGTGTATTTATACTACAGTTTCTTTATCCATTCATCTGCTGAAGGGCACCTAGATTGGTTCTATAGTTTAGCTATTGTGAATGGAGCTGCTATAAACATTGATGTAGCTGCATCACTATAATATGCTCATTTTAAGTCCTTTGGGTATATGCTGAGGAGGTGGGATAACTGGGTCAAATGGTGGTTCCATTCCAAATTTTCTGAGGACTCTTCTACTGCTTTCCAGAGTGTTTGCACTAATTTGCAGTCCCACCAGTAACATATGAGTGTACCTTTTTCCTCACATCCTCACCAATTGTTACTTATATTCTCAAATTATTACTATTTGCCAATGACATGATTCTATATTTAAAAGAACCAAAAAATTCCACCAGAAAACTTCTATAACTAATAAATGAATTAAGCAAATTAACGGGATATAAAATCAACACTCATAAATCAAATGTGTTCCTATATATCAGTGATGAACCCACTGAAAGCTACCCCATTCACAATAGCCTGAAAAAAAAGAAAAAAGAATACTTGGAAATTAAAAGAGGTGAAAGAGGTCTGGGATTGTGGTTCAGCAGTAGAGTGCTCACCTAGCATGGGCAGGACCCAGGTTCGATGCTCAGCACCACATAAAAATAAAGGCATTGTGTTGTGTCCATCTAAACCTAAAAAATAAATATTAAAAAAGAGTTTTTTAAAATAAATAAATAAAGATAAAATAGATGAAAGACCTCTACAATGAAAACTATAGAACTAAAGAAAGAAATCGAAGAAGACCTTAGAAGATGGAAAGATCTCCTATGTACTCGAATAGGCAGAATTAACATTGTTAAAATGGCCATACTCCCAAAAGCACTATACAGATTTAATGCAATTCCTATTAAATTACCAATGACATTCTTCATAGAATTAGAAAAGGCAATGATGAAATTAATTTGAAAAAAATAGAGGCTCAGATTAGCCAAAGCAATCCTTAGCAAGAAAAGTGAAGCAGGAGGCATCACAACACCAGAACTTTAAAAAAAAAAAAAGACCTTAAACTCTTTTTTAAAAGAGCCATAGTAACAAAGTGGCATTATATTGACACTAAAACAGACACATAGACCAATGGTACAGAATAGAAGACAACTAAAAAAACAAAAACAAAAAAAAAAACCAACTCTTCGTTTCACAAAAATATAGTTATCTCATACTAGACAAAAGCTCCAAAAACATACATTGGAGAAAAGATTGTCTTTTTAACAAATGTTGCTGGGAAAACTAGAAATCCTCATGTAGCAAAATGAAATTAAACCCCTCTCTCTCATCCTGCACAAAACACAACTCAAAGTTGATCAAAGTCTTAGGCACTAGAACAGAGATCCTGTGCCTACCAGAAGGAAAAAGCAAACCTAAATCTCTACCATATTGGCTTACAGAACAAATTCCTCAACAAGACTCCTAAAGCACAAGAAGTAAATCAAGAGCAAAGAAACAATCAATAACATGAAGAGAGAGTCTACCAAATCAGAGAAAATCTTTACCACATGCACCTCAGATACAGCATTAATCTCCAGGATATACAAAGAATTCCAAAAACTTAACACCAAAAAAAACAAATAATCCAATTAATAAGTGGGCAAACGAACTGAACAGACACTTCACAGAAGAAGAAATACAATTGACCAACAAACATGAAGCCAGTCATAGTGGTACATGCCTGTAATCCCAGCAACTTGGGAAGCTGAGTCAGGAGGATTGAGAGTTCAAACTCAGCCTCAGCAATTTAGCAAGGCCCGAAGCAACTCAGTGAGACCCTGTCTCTAATAAAATATTAAAAAAGGGCTGTGAATGTGGCTCAGTGGTTAAGCACCCCTGGGTTCAACCATTGGTACCAAAAAAATATATACATATATGAAAAAATGTTCAACATCTCTAGTAATTAGAAACATGCAAATCAAAACTACACTAAGATTTCATTTCACTCCAGTCAGAATAGCAATTATCAAAATACAAGCATCTTTAGTTTTGTTGGATGATCTATCCAGTGATGAGAAAGGTGTGTTAAAGTCACCCAGTGTTATTGTGTTGTGGTCTATTTGATTCTTAATATTGAGAAAGGTTTGTTTGATGTATGTAGATGTCCCACTGTTTGAGACATAAATATTTGTGATCATTATATTATTGTGTATGATTCCCTTAGGCAGGATGAAATGGCCTTCTTTGTTTACTCATTAATTTTGGCTTTAAGTCTATGTTATCTAATATGAGAATAATAGTTCCTGCTTGTCTACTAGATCCATGTGAATGGTATGTTTTTTACCAAATTCTTTCACCTTCCTGTGGGTGTCTTACTTGTGAGATGAGTCTCTTGGAGACAACCTATTGTTGTGTCTTATTTTTCAATACAATCTGCAAACCTATGTGGGGTTTTATTGTTTGGTTGGTTGGGTTTTGGGGTTTTTTTTGGGGGGGGGGATGTACTGGGAATTGAACTCACTCAATCACTGAGCCACATCCCCAGCCCTATTTTGTATTTTATTTAGAAACAGGGTCTCACTGAGTTGTTGAGCACCTTGCCATTGCTGAGGCTGGTTTTGAACTTGCGATATTCCTGCCTCAGCCTCCTGGGCACTGGGATTAAGGCATGTGCCACAGCACCTGGCCCAAACTATGTGTTTTAATTGAAGAGTTGAGACCATTTGTATTCAATATTATAATTGAAAGATGATTTTTACTTCCTGCCATTTTGACTTATTTTTTGAAATGTGTGAAATTGGATTTCATTCTCCTTTCATTGTTCTAGTGTAATTCCTCCCTATTTTGGTTTTCATTTTTATTTTTCATTTCTTCTTCATGAAATATTTTATTGAGTATGTTTTTGTAGTGCAGATTTTCTGATGAGAATACCTGTAGCTTTTGTTTATCATGAAACAGGTTTTTTTCATCTTCAATTCTAAGTCTTAATTTTGCTGGGTCTAGTACTCCGGGTTGGCAACCATTTTCTTTTAGAGCTTGGTATATATTGTTCTAAGACCTCCTAGCTTTTAAACACTGGGTTGAGAAATCAATTGAAATCTAGACTGTTTTACCTCTAAATGTCACCAATAATTTATTTCTTGCAGCTTTTAAAATTTTATCCTTATTCTATATGTTAAGCATTTTCATAATAATATATCTTGGAGTAGATCTGTTGTGACTTTGTATATTTGGAGTTCTATATGCCTCCTGTATTTAAATTCCCATTTTCATTCTTAAGATTTGGAAATTTTTCTGATATTACCTCATTGAAAAGATTGTGCATTCCTTTAGTTTATATTTCAGAACTTTCATCTATCCTAATGAATCTTCAATTTGGCCTTTTAATGTTATCCCAGATTTCTTAAATAGATCTGTTTCTGGTCTCTTAACATCTTTTCTCTATCATCAACTTTATTTTCAAGATTATATACTCTGTCTTTCAGGCCTGAAAATCTGTCTTTAAAGTGGTCTATTCTAATCGTGATGCTTTGAATTTTTAATTTGATTTACTGATTCCTTCATTTTGAGGATTTATGATTGTTTCTTTTTCACAATCTCTCTTTATTGAAGTGATCTTTCACTTTCTGCATTTTCTCTCTGAGTTCACTCCTTACATCATCCTTTAGCTTCTCTGATATTTTCTCAAAACACTGTGGTGTCAGTAAAGTCTGTTGAGTCATTTGGGATTACTTGGGATGTTTTTCTTTTGCTTTTTTATATTGTTTGTATGTCTACCCATGCATTGATGTGGTTGTGACTTCTTTTAAGTGAAGGACTATTTTGGGAGTTCCTTTTCTTAAGAGTCCTAGTTTGGGTGCATATGCAGAGAATGATATTTTCATTCAACATGTGACCTCTGCTGATCCCAATATCAGTTTCGCTAAAAGTGATGCCACTGAGCCCTGTTTACTATAGTCACTTCTGAGCCAGCTGTCATTCTATTCAACCTTATAAGAACAAAAACTTGTTGTAGTTGATCTCTACTGTTCCTCAAACTCAGGCATGTGCCTATAATAAAGTTCTGGAACAAGTCAATGAGTTAGTTATGAAATTTGGTAAATTACTATACCCTTCAGTGAGTGTTAAAAGGAGAGAGGAAGAAAGTTTGAGTAAATAGGAGAGGGAAAGGAGAGATAGACAGATGAGAGAAGCTGCAACGGGTAATTTATTCCAAGGTAAAAAGGAGAGATAGATGAATGGGTGTAATTTGAGGTGTAACAGAGTATACAAAAGGGTGAATGGGGGAAAGGAAGCAGGTATAAACGAGAGCTAAGAAAACAGAGGAAAATTGATTCCAAATAATGCTTTAAACCTTTAGATGAAATACATTCAAATGGGTTGGAGGTACTTTGTTGGCCATTAGATTAACAATTATTGTTCAAGTTAAGGAGTTATTTTTATGATCAAAGTTAAAGTTTGAGTTGTTTTAGTATAACCTGTCCAGTTGAAAATTCTTGTTGATTTGGATTTCATTGGGGTTTGGACATTTAGCAGATGTTCACAGACTTTGACTGTGGATCTCTCCTGAGTTGTAGGATAACTGGGAGCAATTTTACTATGATACTCCAAACAGCAGCTTTTGATTTGTCAGCTCAAGGGCCTGAAGTTGACTGCTGGGATGGTACAGTGTTTATATTGTATGCAGTAGGTCAGGATGCAGGCTCTAGAGTGTCCCTTTGATTGCTATGTATCACCAGTAACTGTTATCCTCTTTTGGATCCTTTTCCCAGTACTAAAGGTCCTGGTGGCTGTCCATGAGCAAAGGAAATCTGGTTGTGGATTTTTCGTGGGTGATCTGTGGTATACAAGTATTTCCCCAGCCAATGTTGCTCTCTCAGGTATGGTGGTGAATAGCCTCCCGTGGTTCACCTGGACTCTAGTTTCTATGGCCCTAGGTGGTGAATGGCATATGTAAATTACCTCTGCTTCCTAAGTCTGATGCAAGGTCCCACAAGTACCCAATGTCCTTTCACTTGCCAGCTGTGCTCACAGTTCAGGCTATGCACCTATTAAGGCTGGTATCAGCCCCTTTCTGCTGTATAGCCTTAGGCAATTTCTTGCTGAGTTTCTATGCCACTGGATATTCAGGCAATTTTCCTCTGGTCCAGTCCTATAATCTAGATTCCAGGAATTGTTCCTAGTCTTCCTAGGTACCTCTCAATGGTCAGAGGCCTGGTGAATCTGCTTTCCTTTCTTCCAGGCCTAAGGTACTTCATTGCTGCCTCTGTTCTGAATTGAGCAAGCAAGCAGATGTGGGGCAGCACTTTTCACCCTTGCCTGGGTCACAGAGGCTGAACAGGGTTAGAGGCACACTTCCAGGACAGGTCCCCTCCAACATACTCCATTCCCCTTGTTCATGGGGAAGGAGAGGACAAGAGGGATTTTGGTGATTTAGGGCTTAGTAGTGGTCCTTCAAGAAGTTCTTTTTGGTTGGATTCTTAAGAGGTCCGCCTGCAGGGTACTTCCTTCTGGTTTAATTTGCAGCTGTGTGGGTGAGGGAAGACCCCATGCTGATTTAAGAGGGTGACTGCTCAAAGGAGGGCTCCACAAGATGGCTGCGTACCCCCAGCTCCACTTTCTTTTCACTGTTCAGTTTGTGTTGCTTTAAGGAGCCTCTGTTACCCCTGTGCTTTAAGTTTCATCTGTCTTTCCAGCCATTTGCAAGTGGCAGAGCTTAAGAGAATGTCCACACACCCCATTCTTGTCCAGTCTACCATTTCAGGTTGGGGAGGTGGTTAGGGCACTCTGTGTCTGGTTAATACTATGGCACCCTGTCTTCCAGTGTCTCCACGTCTCAGGCTACGGTAATATGGAGTCTTAGAGCATTTATTTTGTCACCTACCTCTCAATTCTGCTTTCCCTTCACTGTCTTCCTTCCTGTGCTGTGAGGAGATCAGGACTACAGCCTAGCTCACTTTTGCCATCTTCCTTAATCAAGGGGCAAATTCCATATGTGATGAATGTCAAAAACAGAACAGAATTACAGTTGTCACTCTTCAATAAAATATAGGTAAATAAAATCTATTGCTTGAATTTTTCTCTATATATTGGTTATAGATATCATATCAGATCCAATTTAAGACTATCTTTAACGATCCAATTGAAATAAGAAGAAAATGCAATAACAACCATTTACACTGCACCTGGTGATCCTCATGCAACTCTTACGTAAAATTACATTCCTCTTACAGATTGATTGTTGAGAACTAAAGATAGTGATCTCATACCTTAAATTCTCTTTGATCCTCAAACTACCTTCACATAACTATGTGAAGGTCACCAAAAGGCATAAATTAGAAAAATAAAAAAAAATTATCTAATACTTCAAATCATGTGTTTAATATTTAATAGTAGGCAATGTATAATTCTGGCCTTATAATTCCCACATTGATCATCCAGACAATAATACAGTTCAAAAAGAAGTAAAATACATCTTCTTAATTTGTATTGGTTAACATTTAGAGCATATGGCTACTGCAGACATAAGTTAAAATAGTCACAGGCAATGGTGAAGAATTCCAAATAATTAATTCATGTCCCTAAACTATGGATGCAGAATTTTAAAGGTTTATATTTACAGTCTTTAAGGAAAATGTAACCTGGGATTACACAAGAGTATGCTTTTTATGTGACTACAAATTCAGAAAATAAAATTATGAAAAATTAATGAAGGGAAAGTAAGATTAAATTTGTTATTTTTCCTCACAAGGCAAAACAAAAGGAGAGATCCCTTAGTATCCATGGGGGATTGGTTCCTAGACCCCACAGGAATGCCAAACTTGGCAGATGCTCACGTCTTTTATATAAAATGGCAAGCATTTGCATATAACCTATGCACATTCTCCTGTATATTTTAAATAATCACTAGACTACAATAATACTTAATACAATGTAAACACTACATAAATAGTTGTTCTATATTGCTTAGGGAATAATGGTAAGAAAGAAACAATCTGAGAAAGAAAGAAAAAGAAAAAAGTCTGCAAGTGTCCAATACTAATGCATAATTTTTTCAAATTTAAAAAGGTGTCTTAAATTCATTTTTAAATTTGTACATTACAAATTTACAGATTTAAAAGTTATAGGGCAAGGAATATAGCTCAGAAGTAGAGTTCTTGCCTAGCATGTGCAAGGCCTGAATTTGATCCCCAACAGCACACACACACAAAAAAAAGTCAGATTCCTGGGGTACAATGTGCTATTTTGATACATGTATACACTGTGCAACAATCAAGTCATTGTAATTAGGATTAGAGTACAGTGTTGGGGATGCAAATCAAGTCAAGATGGCACCTGGCAGTTTGCCATGAGGAGTGGTTTGTGAAGCAACGCCAGCGACCCATTAAGATGATGAGGATTCCTTATTGGCTGACTGCTGTATCTAGATGATGTTAATTGAGTCAAGCTGTGTGTAATCAGTTAGGTATATATACCTCTGCTGTCCCGCAATAAAGCAGTTCTGCTACCTTAGGAGCCTGCTACTTTGAGTTCTCGCTCAGTTCCCGCTGAGTTCACTTGCAATAAAGTAGTTCCCGCTTCAACCTTCAAGTTGCTGGTCACCTCCCGGTTATTTTGCCCAGCCGGACTGCGGCAGTACAGATATATTTTCAACGGACTGATTTTGTTTTATATACCCAGTAGTGAGACTAACTGCCACATCATAAAGTACTTCTATTTTTAATTTTTAGACACCTCCTTAATATTTACCATAGTGACTGTACTAATGCATGTTCCTACCAACAGTATGTAAGAGGTCCCTTTTTCCACCTCTTCACTGGCCCTTTTCTTTTGTCTTTTTGATAATAGCTATTCTAACTAGAATGAGGTGATATCTCATTGTGGTTTTGATTTGCATTTTCCTGATGATGAGCAATGTAGAAATCTTTAGAACCTTTTTTCATATACCTGAAAAAAGAGCCTTTTCCAAATACTATTGTATTTCTTGGTTCAAAAAAAAAATGTGTTTGGATCTATTGCCCATTTTTAAATTAGATTATTGGGTTTTGCTATTTTCTTTGAGTTCCACACATAATCTTGTTATTAACTCCTTGTCAGGTGTATAGTTTGTAAATGCTATTTCCCGTTCTGTATGTTATCTTTGCTCTGTTGATTGTGTTCTTCGTGGTATAGAAGAGTTTTAGTTTCACATAATGCCATTTGTCTCTCTTTTTTTGAATATTGTTGATCTGTGGTTGGTTGAATCCAAAGATTCAGATACAGATGGCTGACTGTTTTCAACTGTTACTATTATTGCACTAGAGAAAGAAGTTTTAAAAATAGAAAGTATGATCGGCATTAATAAACTCTCACTGGATCAACAGTATGTTTCTCAGAGACTGGCACCTAAACTCTCACAAAGAGAACAAGTTGATTCACATCAGTAAAATAGATTGTTTTGTCTTCCTGCCGAGAATCTTTACCCTGAGGAAGAAAGGATAAATGAGAAAAAACTCAGTTTGGATAAGAGAATTCAGGTTCTGATTTATCAATAAAGGAAGTCATAAAACATGGGTACCCAGAGCATGCTTCTTCCAAGCCTCTTCAACTGAGAGAAAGTGTAACTTCTCATGGTTTCTTGCTCATAACCTTGTTATATATACGTCATGGACTTTAGAAAGAAAGCCTATGGTCTTCTGGGCAAGCTCACCTTATGAGATCCCGTTTGCCCTGTGTGAGGGGGCTTCACCCGCCTTCTGAACCTCCCTGTTCTTCACTATTCCAGCTGATGGGTGCCCTAGTAAGCATGCTGGTATTTCACATGAAGGTTTATCTGAACCTACCTAAATAGCTCCTACTGTGGCTCCACAAAGAGCTATTCTATGTTGAACAAACTATCTGTCCTTTTTATTTTTAAATTAATAATTGAATGAGTAAGCCAGGCACCTTTATTCCCAGTTACTTGGGAGACTGAGGCAGGAGGATCAAAAAGTCACGGCCAGCCTGGGAAACTGTCAAGACCCTGTCTCAAAATTAAAAAAAAAAAAAAAAATTAAAAGGACTGGGCTGTAGCTCAGTGTCAGAGTGCCTCGGGGTTCAATCCCTAGTACCAGAAAATAATAATTAAATGACTAGAGCTATATTTATAAGCAATTAATGAAGTTTTGACTGCTCAACCTCCTTTCCTAACCAATAGCAAAGCAAAGGGAGTGACTCATCTCATTAAGTCAGATTTCAATGCTAATGGCTTCTCTGGCTCTTTCCTGAATGTTTATAAAAATTTGACAATATTAAACTTTTACCAATCTAGGACTGCTAAGGAGAGATGAGAAGATTTTATTTCTTACCTCTTGATCGGTTTTATAATGGACAAAATTTTTTATTACTTCAAATCATTTCATGGAACTTCTATTTCATTTGGAAGGAAAAGAAATGTTTGTTGATAGGGCTTTAGAAATTAGGATTAAAGTGTCAGTAACATTGATGCCAGGTCATCGAGCAAGGAATAAAACCATGAAAGAGAAGGAAGCACCTGTATCTGGGATTAGGTAAATCCCAGCCCTTCCCAGCAGAGTCTGTTAAAATGCCATTTTATTTATTAGTTAGCTCGTTCAAAAATAAGGATTTGTCTCTTTCATTCTAAATCTAATTTAGAAGTTATGGAATCTTGATCGGTTGCTATTTTCCTTAATTAATAGGCAGAAGAGATATCCTGTATTATTACTACTGGAAATCATTCAACACACAGAACTGGCCCTGCTAATGGTCCTATTATTTTCACTCAACAGGAAATCTGGAAATTCTAGAAACAGTATTTTATCTGATACTTGTTGATTTTGCTTCTTTATCCAGAAGGATAAAGCTCTGTCCTCGATTTTCTCTTGCATTTTGGCATTTTGGCTGAATTCTATTCATAGCTTTACTAATAAATAAATCATCTAAACCATATCATTTTACTTCTTTGGGCCTCAGGTTTCCCACATAAAATGAAGACTAAGCTAGATAACTTTTGGGGTTCTTTCTAACTCAATTCTATGATTCCTGGTATACTAAACTAGTGCTAAGTACTTATGAAACAAATTATGGTAATCCTAACAAGTTATCCAAAATGAGCTCCTAGTAGGACATCTAACAACAAGGTCATTGCCATGGACACCTCAGGTTCTTGTTTCTCTATAGCAGTGGGAAGAGAGAGAAAGAGCACTTCAGAAATCCTGGAATAATTCAGTCTTCAGCTAAAAGGTGAAAGTCTTTTAACAAAAATTGCTCTTTCCATACTCCCCCGCATTTTGCAATGACCTTTAATGCAACATTAATACTTTTTCTGTGTTAATATTAACACTACATTTTGATCAAAAAAAAAAAAAGTAAACTAGTATTTCCCTAAGGAGCCCTGTGGTGACTACCTTTACTCCACCAAGAAAATTCCTCTCCAAGGAAAACTCTTTGAGCTATAGTCACTGTTAACCTTGATACAGTGTAAAAAGAAACTCAAATTCATTTGTGAAATGCACTCATCCAGTTACTTTAATGTTTTGCTCTTAGATTTTGTTGAAGGTTAAATAAACCAAAGGCCACATGAAACCTATTACTGAGCATTCTTTAAAACCCTCTTAAAGAGATTGTCTGTATGTTGTTCAGGGTCCTCTGCAAAAGGATTCATGAAGAGTCAACATGAATAGAGATATATTTTTTAAGAATTTAGGATAAAGCTCATTTCCACTAAAAAAAATGTATTCATTAAGTTTTTGTCAATTAAAATTTATATCCTATAATGTTTCCTCATAGTCTTTGCAGCCTAAGAGCTCAGACCCAAATTTAAATCTCAAAATTAATACTCTTAGATTAGGAGTATTAAACAGTTCTTAGTGTAGACATTCAGAATTATGATATATAAAGATTAAGAATGAAATGTTGGAGGTCCACATAAAGAGATTCTGATTAAGCAGATCTGGGTTAACACCTCAAATTTGCCTATTTAACAAATACAAAAATTAACTCATACAAATGACCCAGAGGCCTCATGTTGAGAAATACCACCTTAGATAGATTTCAAGTACTTCCTTTGCTTTTGACATTCCAAAGGCATCTATTTTTATAGCAAAAATTATATAATTATTTTACTACAGATCATCTTAATTATTTTTTGGCATTAAGCAGAATAAAAATAATTAGTATCTCTCTGCATAAATGTAAACACATATAGTATAGCTGATGATTAATTTGACACCGATAAGAAAACCACCCTTTGTATCTCCAAGATAAAATTTAAGATTACAAAGATAAAAGAAAAAAAATGAATTCTGTTGCATTTAAATTAGGAATTTCTGTTGTGTGAAAGGTATTGCAAAATTATTAATAGTCTACATAATGGAAGAAAATATATTTGCAATTTCTAAAAACATCAAAGAATCACACAAAGATATGATATACTCATACATACATAGTAGAATCTGTTCAGAACTTATGCAAATCAATAGGAAATTAGTGACTCTAGCAGAGTAATGGACAAAAAAAAATATCAAAATGCCAGCAAGTTTCTAATGCTCAAGTTTATTGGTCATAAGATAAATCAAATTAAAACAAAACTAAGAAATTTAGTTTTAAAACCTGGCAAACATTAAAGCCGGACACTGCCAAGGACTGGCAAGGATATGGTGACATAAGCACACAGCTTCTTTGAGAGCAATATGGCTGTCAAAGAGGCTTGCTTAGCCTTGTCTTGCCCATAACATTTTCCATTTAAGAATTATACACCCACTCATTGTATTCATCAAACTACCAAAGTCCATGTTAAGTTTTTGCTCTCTTAAATTACAACTTGAAGGAAGGCAGAAGCATGTCAGTCCCCTGTGGATGGATGTGAGTCATTGAATACCAGTAGCCCTCTTTGAAAAATCAGCCTTCAAAATGCAACCCTTAGCCCTTTTGTATGCTCAAAGCCAGTGAAGAGTAATGAGTCATGCAGCCATCTTCACACAGCCTCTAATATCTCCCTTGAAAATCCTTAATCTCATACTTGTTCAAAATGTGGCATCTCTCGACTCAGCAGTCAGCCAAAATTCTCCATTTTATTGAAGTTACAAATGTTACAAGTCCATTTGCTGTTGCTGTAACAAAAACCTGAGACCTGATAGTTTATGAAGAACAGAAGTTTGTTTGGCTTATAATTCTAGAGACTGGGAAGTCCAAAAGCACAGTACTGACATCATTTTGGTATTTGGTGGGGGCCCTCTTGCAGCATCATAACATGGTAGAAGGCATCAGATGGAGCAGACGTGCTAGCTTGTTGCCTTTTGAAGGTGTAAGTGAATTTTTATTGGGAAGAGAAGTTGTTGACTTAAACAGCAGCAAATGAACCAGTAAGCTCCTTATTGTCACAGATGGACACAACTTCCATCTGTGATATATATATATATATATATATAAAATATAGGAGGCATTTTAATTTGTTACCCTGAACCCAGAAATACAAAGTATTTTTCCACTCGATTTTAGTATTTCCAAATTCCTACTAAAAGGGAATACATTCAGAGCTTAAAAGTTGCTTACTGAAAGGAAGCACCTAAAGTAGGGTAAGGGAGGGAAATGTAGACATTAGAAGTTATGTAGAATACTCCTCAAACTGTACTTAACTACATTTTCATATCTTCACAGTAATACAAAGCACAGTCACTTGTAGAATTGGTTCAGATTATTTAAATGCCAAGTACATTTTTAGCCCTCTACCTAATTTTTGGACATTACTTATGTTTATATGAAATGAATCTATTAATACTTTTCCACAGCAGTAACTGCACGCCAGGAAGGCCAAGACAAACACAAATCAAGGGATGGAGCTTTCCCAAAGTTGTAATGATTCCATACACACAAACAGGCTCCTTTGCTATGGGAAATCCAAGTGTGATGAGAAATGGAGATGGGTAAAAAGGTTTCTCTCAAAGAGAAGAAAGATGACATCCTCTTTGCATTCGCTTGCAGCCCCTTCTGCAGCATCACAGTCTTCTCCACACTATTTGATGGCCACATGTTAAATTGTCTCCAAGCAACTGCATGATGAGGGTGCTGTCTTTCTATGAGTCTTCATTCAGTATATCAAGTTCTGCAATGAACAAATCGGAAACCATTTTAGCCAGTGTGCAGGCAAGCTCTGCTGTATCATGGATCTCACAGTACAATCAGACAAGTTAAGAGCCAGCCTAGGTAGACTGGATGTTCGGGTTGTATCTCTTGCTTGAATCAAAGCATTGTGATCACCAAGTGCAGCCTCAGCAAAACACTGGAAGTAATCTTCCTGTATTTTCAGATAGAAAATACTTACTCTCTGGATTAGCTGCATTGGCTTTTAAATACTTATCCAACAATTTCAGACCAGTGGTGTAGATGGACCTCAGCTCTGATTCCCTGGCCTCCTGATGATTCTTAATCAGCTGAAGCTTCTTGTTGGAGGTGTCCTTTCCTCCAGGCAGACCTCTGGTCTTCAACCACATTCTTATAGACCTGAAGAGTGGGTGGAACTCCTGGATGGATATCTCAGCACCCTGCTGGGTCACAGCCTTCCTGCAGATGGCCATGTCCTAGCACTTGGCCTGCTCAGTCAACTTGGCCCTTTGGATCAGCTCCCTCTGCTCCATGGAGCACAGATGGCATGCAGGGACCCAGCCAAGGACAAGGAGAGCCAGGGCAAGCACAAGCCAGAATCAGGGTCCTCTTCCTGAAGAGCTTCAAAATCTTGGCAGGGACCAGGCAAATCACCTCACTACTCCCATCCCAGGGTCTGAATTTATCTAATCGTAATTTCCCTTATGATCTTATATAATACTTCCATATACTATCAGTATATGAATTTGGGGATTAAGTTTCCAACACATGAAATTTCAGGAACACATTCAAACCATAATGTGGGTCCAAGTGAAAAGAAGGCAAACCCTAGTTAAAAATCTTTGTGTTGATTTCTGTCTTGGAACAAAATTAATAGTTTCATACTCCCAGAAGCCAGTTAATGTTTACATTATAGCAGGTACCTCAATCTCTTTGGGGTCCCTTATATTTTTTAAAGTAAAAGACTCCAGGTAGTTTAGAATCTGCTTACCTAAAGCCTATGTAAAAGAATCATTGAACTTCAAGAGAAAGATAATGCATGTGATAATTTTTTTCAAAAATCATTATAGTTATGTTTCTGAAAGCATGATTTAAAAATAATTATGCATAAGTTTTTAACTGATTTTAAATAAAACTTATGAATAAGGCATAATAATTTACACTTAAGGATTTATCCTTCAAAAAGTTGAAGAAAGTGTTATATTTCAGGCTTTATGTAATACAGAATGTCTTTTCTCCAAAGAAATTATTTTAACTTCCAGAAAGTGGGTCAATTTCTCTGTCTTACTAGTATATTACTTGAGGCTTGTGGAGAAGTAACTCAAAATGTGTGTGTGTGTGTAGGGGGGGTGGGAACAGCACTTCAGAATCACCTGTTATATTTAAAATATGTAAATCCCCAAGGCCGCTCTCAAACCCGTGAAAGCAGAATCTCTGAGGATGGGGTTCTGGGATTTTGCATTTTAAAAACTACCCTGTATTCTTAAGCAATATCCTCAAAAGCTAATATACTTAAGGTCTCAAATTAAAATGTGAAAACCACTGTTTTGTAAATATAAACTGAACAGGATCTCCTCTAAATTTATAAACATCACTTCCTGCAAAAAAAAAAATCAACTTAGCTTAATGACTAGAGCTGTGGACTAAAACTCAACAAATGTTTTATTCCCTGTGCCACCATTCCCCCTTATGAATGATATCAGTAAATTATTTAAATTCACTGTGATAAATAGGATATACGGTAATTCCTTTTTCCTGCCTCAGAGGCATAGTGTGAGGTTAATTAAATAACAGCTGCAAAATACTTTGGGCTCCTTAGAGAAAGACATTATATAAGACATTGTATTATATATGCAGCATTTTTTCTCTGCTGAGAAAATAGGACTAATTGTTCTTGAGAACCCAGCCCATGGCAGAGCAAACAACCACGACATGGCTTTCACAAGCATTAAATTCACAAGGGCAAGATTTTGTCACAGTTGGTATCAGACCCAGTGAATGTTATGCTTCTGTTCTTTGCACAAAGACCACTGCCATCTGGTGGAAGACAGTTGCTGTCCTTATCTTGAGCTTCTATTTCATTTGTGTGAAATGGTGACAAGATAATTTGGGTTTTCTGCTATCGAATCAAAGATTTGTGGCTTATAGGCTCTTGGTTGTCCCCAGGCATGTTATCTGCGGTGCATGAGGGTTAAGGGAGAGCAGACTGAAGGTCAGGTAGTGCTAATGGGAGGAATCATTCCATAAACAAGACATCTCCCAGGCCCCAAACTACACAGCCCTCAAATAGCGCCTGCCACAAATCTCTGCTTTTGTGCTCCATTATATTCTGAAAATAGGGCCAGAAAAGATGGGGGGGGGGATCATCACTGGAGATCATTAAGTCCAATGTTGATTGCTCAGGAAAAATATGTCAGTCTGTAAATGTTGTTTGTATTCATTTGTCAAAGGAAGAAGAGGGATTGCTTACAGAAAATAAATAAGACCATCAAACAGTCCTAAAGTCTACTTGATAAATAATTGTCATATTTTGACACACATGATGAATTTTTAAATCTGTCCTACAAAAATACTTCATAGAAGGACAATTCCTTTCTAGCCTTTCTCATATTTTTTAAAGGCTTAAAATTGATAACAAACTATAATTAGAGAAAATGTGGCAAATGTCTTTCATGCATTCCAGGAAAAAAAACTTTGTCTTAAAAAGTCATATTATCCAAAAGAACAGTTTTCCTGTTACAAGTACTATCTTTTACATCCATAAACCATGCATTTCTTGAAAAAGACATTTTGCTAATATGCATTTTTAAATTCTGTAGCTGTCAGTCTTGGACAAAAAAGTAAACAGATGAAAATTATTTCAAAGATCTTCCTTCAACTAAGTTTTCTGGCTTCTGTACGAGGGCAATACTTTGTTCAGTCATCAGAAAATTGAAATCTATGTCAACTTACACTAAAATGTTAGAGTGAATAAGCACACTACAAAGCAGATCTGTGAAGAATTATTAGCTAGTCACTGCTTGATCCAAAAGGTGAGAATATCAAATGGTAAATTTTGTGAAAATGAGAAGGGGAAAGATTGGAAAGTGAATTTTATTTTAGAACTGAAGATCTCATTATATAGGTAGTAATCTATTCAGCTTAGTGCTTTTCAAAAGTCAAAAATATATTTGGAAAAGAGTAAGATACTAAGTTCTTCAAATAGTGACTTCTTATCCAGTTTCAAATCTTAGCATAGTGTTATATCCAAAAGAAGTAAAAATCTTATGACCCAAAGCATAAAAGAATAACATATTAGTTTTAAAATATTTTTAAAAAGCAGCAAAAAGAAGAACCAGGAATACAACAAATATTACAGAAATGTGTTTTTCTATAATCTCTTTGAATAGACATCTCTTAAGTCCCTTGAATTAAAGCAATTGATCCCCTAAATTTTCCATATTTGTGTTTCCAAAAGTATCCTCAACCCAGAACCTTCTGTTCCCATAATGACCTTCAAGAGAATCATTTTATTATGCAAATGTTGTATTTCTATCCAGTATCCTGGTTAATATATCAGAAGTCCAGGAACCTGGCACTGACAGCAAAGAATTCCTCTTAGAGGATGAAAAGGGTCAAAGACTATCAGCATGTACCCTTTAGTATTTATGCATCTTTAGAAAAAGATGAAGAGTTCCTGTTTGAGAACCATTTTTATTCAAAATCTGTGCTGATCCCTATACAGCCCTTTTAAGGGTAACAAATATGCAAATAATCAGTATACTTGGGAACCCTTTCAGGTCTAGACACATAGTCTTACGGAAGATGCTTGTCTTTCTGCCTGGAACACCATTTCTCATGCGGTTTGCCTGAAAATTTCCAATGTGTGCTTGAAGAATCATCTCTTAACGCACACACAGAAATGAGTTCTCTAGCAGGGATTGCTATACCTTCTTCTCAATCCATTATTTGCTTAAAGGCAATAAAACTTCTCATTTTTTCTGAAAGCATGGTCTCCCATCAGAAAGAATATATCTCTGTTTCTCACTTATGTTTTACTTAGGTATAGCCATAAAACTAATTTCTGTCCAAAAGTGGACTTAAAGGGTGTATTCATCTTCTGATCTGTGCTCTCTCTAAGAGATTCTCAGTGCCTTCAACTTTCTCATTTTCCTCTTCCTGCTGGATAAAGTGAGGATGGGTGTGAGAACCACTGTGGACCCTGTGAATGAAGTAACACATGTTAATGGCAGATAGAAGGAACCTAGTTCCTTTCATCTACTGTGGAATCACCACACCAGCCCTGTAATTTGGCATCAGAATATTAGGTATGTGAAATACTATTTTTTTTTTTTGCGCCACACTAATTTTGAGTTTCAAGATATAAACTCAAGAATGCTCTAACATGTTCCCACAGTACTCTGTACAGGGTTCTCTTGAGACGTTGCTCTCTCTATATTCAATAAATATGGGATTTCCTATCTTTAGACTGTAAACTCAGGACAGGCAGGAAATCTTATTCATATGTGCATTCCAGTGTCAGGTACTCTGTAGTTTTAGAGGATAATATTTAAATTGTAATAATAAAGAAAGCATCACAGGTAAGTGGGGATCTGAAGCTCCAAACCTCTGTTCTTATTTTCCATCAAAAGAAAATTTGAAGTTAGACACCAAAAGTCAAGCAAGAGAACTTTATTATAATGAAAGTAAAGTAAGTCTCAAGCAAAAAGCACTCTCAAGCCAGGCACAGTGGTGCACACCTGTAATTCCAGTGGCTGGAGAGACTGAGGCAGGAGGATCTCGAGTTCAAAGCCAGCCTTAGCAACAGCGAGGTGCTAAGCAACTCATTGAGACCCTACCTCTAAATAAAATACAAATTAGGTCTGGGGATGTGGCTCAGTGTTTGAATGCCCCTAAGTTCAATCCCTGGTTCCCAAAAAAAAAAAAAAAAAAAAAGCACTCTTAAGAGGGAGAGCGGGTTGCTTCTGAGCAGAGCAACAAAGGGAACAAGGCTACTTCCTAATTTATTGCTCCTTGGTGTTTACTGGGAGAACTGGGGTCTGCCTCCTGCAGTCTTTACAGATCAGATGTCCAACTCCTCCTTGATGTGGGGCAGTGAAGTTTTTGGCCCTAGTTGGTCCTCTCCAGAACTGTCATGGTGGCCATTCTATTCAGGGGGGCTTCAACTACAAGTCAATCTTATGTTAATGAGGGTGCTGGTGTCAATGACCTGGTAGAGTTCATCTTAGTGCACCTGCACTACTGATGAAATTTCCCTTCCAAAATACATTGAGGAACCCATGACCATAAATCCTAACTTTATTATGACCTCAGTAGACCCTGCCAGGATTTAGCCCCATTGATCTTTCTTTCCTGACATATTTCTTAATTTATTCCCTTTGTTCCCCACCCATTTATTCTCATGGTTAGTGCACCTGTTGTTGTTCTACAAGTTACTTGATTGTTCATTAGAGGCAATTTCAAAGAAACCCTGTGACCCTGCTATGTTTTTGGTTCAAATTTCACTGCTCATTTCTAACTGCTACCTAATAAAAGAATAAACTTGAGAAGAAAAAAAAATGCTATAATGGGTACTATACATGGTGATTTTCTAAAATTATTTGCCCATTCTTTACTCACACCAGGACCCTTCTTCTGTTGCTCTCTTCAAATACTTCTAAGGGCTGCTCCTTAACTGCTCCAGGAAGTCGCTCTCCGGGCTCAAGATAGATCTGCCTCCATAGTCTCCCTGGCCCCTTTTTCCTGATCTTTCTGACCACCAGTAGTGACACCACTCACTCTAGCTTTACAGTCAGCTGGTCTCGTCTGGCTTTTGAATATTTTTTCTCTTTGGCATTTTTCTTGACTTCAGTTTCCACAGATCTCTTGTTTTCTTGCTTGTCAGCAAGTTGGACATTGTTATTTAGCCTACCTTCAGAATTTAGACATAAATAAAGGCAGCCAGAGGAAATACCTCTGGGAGTTATTTCTTCTACTCCATGATACTTCTCAGTTTCCACTCCTCAGTACACACACACATACACACACAGATTCACACATACCCTCACACGTACACACTCACCCTCTCTCCATGACCTTTCCTATCCTCCTTTCAAAATTTCTCCCTTCTACAAGTACTATGGGACAAGGGTCAAATGGTCATGCTTATTTTGCAAAAGCTACAGCTGGCATTCAGCTTGTTGCTGTACTTGCAGAAAAGATATTCTCAATATTTGCTCTTCTCTAATTCTTTCATAATCCACTTTATGTGGTTATTCTAATTATTAAGCAAGACCCAGAAAGCATGGTCCTGTCCTTCAGAGATTTCATTCTAAGAACAAAAATATACGATCAAAAAGTCCTATAACCATGTACTGTTTTTAAACTTGTTAAATCATAAGTTTATGCTTACCTTACATTCACTATGCTTTTAAGTTGTGCTAAGCATTTAAAATCAAACACTAGCACTTATTAATTAAAAGTGGATCTGAATAAGTTATTTTACTTTGTTTTAAACACATAATTTACTTTAGATGTGACTTATATACCAATTCCCAACTATCTGTGCTGAGACAGAGTTTATCTTATCTGATGAATTTTCATTTTCACATTAATGCCAGCAGGATTCAATTATTGTACTGGATTAACAATAAAAATATCTTACACCCCTCACATAGAAACTTCAGGAAAATCAAAAACTTAGGTACTCCTTTTTTTCTCGGCTAACCTACATCTTATCAGAGCCAAATTCTGATAACTGGGCTTTTCCTACAGCTTTCATACAATAATTTGTCAAACATGCTTTCTTGTTCTATTGTCTATTAGTTCAGCTTCATAGTCAGCTGGTCTGTTCTAACTTTTGAATGGTTTTTTTTTCTTTTCAGCATTTCTCCCTTCTACAAATATTATAGTATTGGTTACTCAAAATAATCCTCCAAGTTTTCCCTACTGAATTTTAGGCTTCATTCTTTAAAAAAAAAAAAAAAATCTTTAAACCTCATTTCAGGGGATAGTACCAATTTATTTCCAATTGAAAGGCTTCATTCTAACAAAATAAATATCAGGAGGTTGAAACATAACTTGAGAAACGATTTGCCAAGGTCATTTATCAGAATACTTGAAAAATAAACTGTGGGCTTGATTGCTTTTAATTTTCTTTACAATGAGCCCAACATAAGTATCTCAGACATGTGCTGTAATAAAGCATCTTCTCAGAGTGGGAATTATTAAATTATTTCAGTTTAATAAAAGTGCTTTCACCATGGATTTTTAAGGCAAATCCAGATGATGTGCTTTCTGACATAAAATGTTTAGACATACAGCATCGCTGCAGGTATAAATAATCACTTTCCATGTTTTGATTATATGAGTTAAAGTATTATTACTTTCATCCTTTAAAAATACTCATTAAAGCTGATGAGTAAATAAAATATCTCATATTATAACTGTGTAGTATTACAAGCCATAAGATGTAAACTTGAGCCCAAAGAAACAGAGCTTAATGCTTAAAAATGTAGAAAGTGGTGCACTTGATAGCTGTGAAAGACTATTTTAAAATCCATGAAATGGGGTTGAAGAGTATAGCTCAGTGGTAGATCATGTGCTTACATGTGTGAGGCCCTAAGTTCAATCCCCAACAATACCCTCCCCAAAATGATGAGATGGTGTATATTTACTAATAGCCTATTTTAAACTATTTCAATTTTGAAATTAAATTGTTAAATGAAACCAAATCCAAATGGCAAGGACAGGGTAAGGAAATGTTCACCTTTCTAAATTGGGCATTTTTAAGCAACTGGCCTCTCAAAGACGTGCAAAAGAAGTGGAGACCATGAACTCTACAGAGACACCAAACTAGCTTGACTCAGAGATGGTCAGACTGAGCAAGAAGCTGAAACCAAACAAATGAATAATTGACACGTACATCAAATGAGTAAAGCATCAGGTCAAAAAGGAACAGGTCACTAAATTAGAAAGACAAGTCTTGAATGCTTCTATCTGCCTCATTTGCTTTTTTTACCATGGCTAATTATCATTTTTATTTAGAATTTATAACGTACTTTAAGTTTGCACAATAGAGATATTTTCCTCATTGATCATCATTCCTCCATCCTCCAGATTTTCTATACACTACATTCATTTTCTATTAAAATTAAAGCTCAGTAAAATCACAAGGGAATTTCAGTTGCTTTACATATGGCACATTCTTGAGTCTAAAAGGGAGAAACCCATTATGTTATTGTGATAGTCAGCATTCTACCACCTGAGATGATCAACTTAGAAAGATGAAAGATTTATTTTGGCTCACAGTTTCAGAGATTGCAGTCCACCAGGATCAGTTGGCTTCATTGCCTTTAGACAGAGCAGTGATGAAGCAGAACATCCTGGTGGGGAACAGATGGCAAAGGAAGCTGCTTACCTCATGGCAGCCAGAGAGCAAAGGAAAGAAGAAGAAATGGGTGTTCCATTATCCTCTTCAAGATAATGAGTTCAGCCTAACTCCCTTCCACTAAGTTCCATCTCCTAAAGGTTCCACCACTTCCCAATAGCACCATAGATTAGGGACCAAGTCTTCAACCCATGTACCTTAGGGGGACAGTTAAAAGCCAAACTTTAGCAATTATTTAATAGTTCATGTATTCACTAACAAGCATTTCATATATAATTTGTTTAGTTCTAGTGGCAAAAAATTTTCTGATAGTATAAGCTAAGTTCTTTGACATAAAACATTGTATTTATGTGTGTTTTACTAGAAGCATGGGGATGTACTTCACTTTTATTTGATGTCCTTAGTAGCTACAGTAAAATTGGCATTGTAATATCTAGTAACTTTTCTAGAGTTAATTTTATGTGTCTATTTTTTATTTTTATTCTTTAGAGATGGAGCTTTTATTTTAGATCTTGTCTCCTTCCTTTGGATCAGAAGGTCTCTGAGAATTTTGAAAACAAATTTGGGACTTTTGCTAATACTTTGCTTTGAGGGAAATACATAAAAAAATTCATTTATGGTAAGTACCTCTACAGGGTTTTTTTAAAAGTTTTCTAACCTCCTACATAGGATTTCTACTTTGATATTAATGTATCTTCTAAAAATTCTATTGGCCAGGTATAATGGTACATGTCTGTAATCCTAGTTACTTTGCAAGATGAGGCAGGAGGATGGCAAGCTCAAGGTCAGCACGGACACAAGTTTAGAGAGATATTGTCTCAAAATAAAATATTTTAAAAAGGCTGGAAGGTCTAGCTATTGTTAAGTGGTAAGGCACTTTCCTAGCATGCAGGAGGCCCTGGGTTCAATTTCCAGCACAGAAAAAAAAAAAAGAGAGAGAGACAAAGGAAGGAAGAAACTTCATTTGGTGTGTGAGCCCATTTACCAATATGCACCTTAGCAGCAATATCCCAAAGGGAAAGGCACCGTACTGAAGCCTCAGTGTACATTCAGTGAGCAATTATTGAGTGCTTTCTTTGTGGAATACACTGCTAGGTAATGAGGTTAGGAGTGTGACACCACCAGCCAGTCTCTACTTAAGAAGCACACAACTTTATTATAATTTTAAGTATTGCATATCCATAACCAGTCATTCATGTAATACGTACCACATCATATAGTAGCAAGAGCCAGGGTTGGTACTAGTCAAAAGTTAGAAATAAAAATACAACATCTATCTGCTCGTCTAGGTGCTCATGAAGCAGTAGGAGAGAGGGAAAGTATGCAATGGGAAATCATGGTAAGTACCTTCAGAGAAACAAGTCAAAGTTTCTGTGTTAGTAAAGGTGGTTAGTTTTACCCAGGGGAATAAAGGATATTCACACAATCAGTAGGTATGCTTCAAGCAATGATGCTAGGTAGATAAAGAAGGGGTCCTTGATTTTCTCATTCATTTGTACAGAAAATTTGCTCAGTATGTCTCAATTCATCCTAAAAGACCACCACTCTCAGACCAGCCATCTAATGGCTCTGTCTCTGGGCACAGTTACTCTTGGCATCTGCTGAGATGTGTAGCAAGGGTATTAATTACTGCTCACCATGTGATTAATGTGGCTGATAGTTCTTGATGAGGTCAGTGTGTTTTGTGGATCTTAGATTAATGATTCCAATTTGACAGACAGCAAGCCACTAAATGGTTACCAGGTGGCAAAAATATCATGTTACCTTAGGTAGAAAGGAAGAAAGTGAGTAGCTATGAAATCACCTCAATTAGCAGGATCAATTACTCAAAAATGGAATGTTCTCCTGTTTTCCAAATAATCTTAAGCAGAAACTCTAGTTTGTTTTCCTTCTATTTTTAGGAAATAAATCGACTTGTGAACTCTACCAAAAATTACAGAATTTATTTGAAGACAAAATGTAGATTTGCCATCAATGAAGCATGGTGAGCAATATCAGCTTTAGACAGCACTGCAAATATTAGCCATCAGATTAGAGGGAGCACGTAAATGTTATGTCATCTAACTTTCCCACTTACATATGTAACCATTTAAATAGCCTAAGAACATTAATGAGAAGACATTTAGCAGAAAATATTTCCGAAACTGTTTCAGGAAAATCTTAGTAGCATATTATCTTAAATGAAAGTACTTACTAAAAGGAAAAGAAAAAGAAGTCAAGAGAAAAAAAAAAGAGTATGATAAGAGAATATTTGATGGAATAGATACAGTTCTGTTTCTTGTCTAAGAAATAAGGAAAAAGAACCTAAACACATCACTCTCACATCTTCACCAGGTCATAAGTCCATTGAGAACGAGACCACCCATTAATTATTCTTGTATTCTTAGCACCTAGCAAAGGGTCCAATGCAAGAATGAATGATTTTGTTGAGCCATTTACCAACCAAATCTGGACCATGAAGACTCACTGTGGCACAGATGCAAATTGCATCTGTTACCTCAGAACTTCTTAATCTAGAGTTAATCTGCTGAGAGGAAGACCAGGCCAATCATGGAACACATATCAGCACAATGAATGAAACGACAATAAAAACACAACTTACCACCATTTTTCTCAAGGAGCTTACTATAGTTTTTGAGAGAGGTCTGAATATTTTGCATCCCAAGGACTAGAAATTTTTAATCAAAACTTCTCTATATATATTTCTCTCAAAAATCTTATGATATCTCCACATAGGCAAGATTTACCATCACATAAGAGTGCTAAGTAATAATAAAATGTCATATTACCAGCCAGCAATGATTTTAAAAGGTCAGTAGATCATGTCATTTCTTGGCTAAACCCTACAATGTTTTCCCATCTCCCTAAAGTTCAAAGCCAATGACCTTGTGAAACCTGCCTCCTCCACCTCCCAGGCCCTCCTCTCCCCACCTGGAGTTCTAGCAGTCCTCTGCTACCTGTTTTTGCATTGTACTCTGTTCTCTGGTCCCAGAACCCTCTTCTCCCTTTCTGTGAGAAAGTCCTTGACCAAAGGTTACTTTCTAAATGAAATCTATTCACCAGCCCTCTTTACCCTGATGAGACTCAAAATATGCCACCCAAAAATATGCCAGTTTGGCATAAGAATTAGTTTGAACAGAAGGCAGTTAAGAAAGAGCAAATGCAGAAAGGTCTCTCCCCTCATTCCTTTTCTACCTAAAAAGCAAGACATTAAAGCCTCATGGATGCCATACAAATGATGAACTTTCCATTTTAAAACTATTCTCCCTTCTTTTCCCCATACCAGGAAAAGAGGACTCTCACAACTAGAAATTGTTGACTTGAGTCTACATAACAAACCTTACTAAACTAACCTTTCTTCCTTTAGTTTCCTCCATATATTTACCTTCACATAATTTACTGTCCCTAGGAACCCAAACTTCCCCTTTCCTTTGTTGAGTCACTTCTTCACAATTTAGCACACTTTGTTAAAATGGTGTATAGGCC
Organism: Ictidomys tridecemlineatus; assembly: GCF_052094955.1. NCBI lineage: Eukaryota > Metazoa > Chordata > Mammalia > Rodentia > Sciuridae > Ictidomys > Ictidomys tridecemlineatus. The sequence continues at coordinate 147,488,696 of NC_135483.1, read as the reverse complement.
CCAAATAAGCCTTTTTGCGTTATTTATCACTAAATTCTGCCACATATATGCATAGAAGCAAAAGTAAACTCTGTTTATTTTTTTTTTGCTTTTTTTTTCCTTTTGGTAATTTAGCATTTATCAGTTTAATTTGCAGGTCCCAGGTAAAGGAAAAAGTTTTATTCTTTCCAAACAGAACTTTTGTTCTGGGTGTTTTGTTTTGTGTGTGTGTGTATATATATATATATGAATGTGTGTATATATATTCCAACATACTGTGTGTACATATATGTATGTATGTATGCTAGAATATATGCATGTACATACATCTATATGTGTGCCTATGTATATAAGCTATATATGTGTGTGTGTATATATATATATGCATATATTCCATATACACCTACCCACACATACACATATGTGTTTTACTTCCTTCTACTAGAAGGTAAGCTGCATGAGAACAAGGATTTGTGTCCCTTATTCTTTGATGTATCCTCAGTATATTAAGGGGTACTTGACACATAGGATGCATTCGGTATTGTCAAATGAATGACTCAACCAATCAATTATAATCAATGTGGCCTCTGCACAGAGGAGCTACACATAAATAGTTAAAGGGATTATTAAAAATTTGGAGTTTAATTTCTTTTTGGAGTAAAAGAGTAAAGGATGATCCAGGAAGTCACAGTAGAAATACACCTTCCCCAATATTTATTATAAAAGATTTTTATAAGCATCCAACAACACTGTATTGGCGAGGAAAAAAATAAAAAAGAAATGGTCCTCAAGGTTTTGGGGATCATGATGATTTTCTATATATGCTACATGTAAATTTACAAGCAAAGAAAGATCATAGTCCAGACCAGACACAGTTCTTAAAGTTTTCAGGCAGTCCACCCTTGCAGAGAAATTCCTCCTTCAATGACACGTGCCTGTAAGTCACTGCTCTAACCCATATTAAGTGATTAGCCCAAAATCACCTAACAATTGCTTTTATAAACCCAACACAGAGCTATAAAGTCCTACAAATGAAAGATTACTTCATTTATTTTCATAATCAGTTTTGTTCTTGAATGGCCTTAAAAACAGATTTCCAGAAATAGAATACCAAATTGTAATCTTGTGCTTATGGAAAATAAAAGTTCAACTAATAGCAGTTAACTTGGGAACATTGTTTAAAACGTTTAACTTGTTCAAAACAAATTAGGTAAAAGCATAAGTGGATGACATCTGCAGCAGTATGCTGAGATTGGTTCTAAATTGTGTTAAATTTCTATTATTTATTATTATCTATTTCCTCGCATTCAAGATATTTTGGGCTTTTGGTGTAAAAAAAATGAATACACACTTTACCATACATAAAAATCTTGAATACACAATTTACCATAAAAGCAAAACTGCTTTTAATCTTGGAAACATAAAATTCTTGAATCACTGTTGAATCTGCATTTAACTAAGTTGTATTTCATATAAACAACTGATTGCATAATGCATCATCATTCTGTTATCACTAAGAATAAAATGCTTCATTTACAACCATAAAATGTCTTTGATTATAAGATACATTTCAATCTCAGATATTTTTAAAATGGTGGAAATATCTACCTGATTTTATGCTCATTTTCTATTATTTAGGGAAGTTAAAACAGGGCAATAATCTCTTTTACTATGAAGGAAACAGAGTAAATTAGCTCTTTCAATAAGCTATCACTGTGTAAGGATATTCTTGTAACACAGCAGATTATCAACTAGACTAAGCTCAAGAAAAATTGTAGAATACCCTGGAATGGAATAATTCTGGCTAGCATCAGCGATATAATTAATCATGGTTTACAAGTCTAAGATATAGAAAAAAAATTCCCTGGATCTAAAAGAAATTACATTTTTAGCTATAGTCTTTTTGAAGGAAATACTAAACTTCAAATATTACATTATTTTGGGATGATATTGCCCTTCTTAAATTCATGAAGGAATTGATTTTCTCAAGTTGTTTCTATCAGAATCCTGAATTTGCACAAAATGACTTTGTCTAATGATATATTCACCAATATGATCCTTTATATTCATTCATGCTGTGCTCTAATGGGAAACTAAATAATGTCATTCTATAAATTGTTTTGACAAATAGCAGATAAATCACAAAACATAAACAAGATAATGCTTAAAATGGGGTCAGGATTTGGCAGCCAAATTGGGGGTTGGTGGGGGGAGCTACTAGAATGAAGACTGAAAGCACTTATAAAATTTCAAGAATGCTTGACTAGATCTTTCAAAATGGGAATTATAAACAATAAGAAATGCCATACAGCAGTTTCATTTTATGAAAAACAATGTAAGTAAATATACCATTTGATTTAATACTGAAGATATGAAAAAGATAAACTGTTAACAAAAAATAGTCTGCAGTAACTTCTTTCAGTAACAGTGTATACATTTTAAAAAGAGATAGTCAATAGATGTAAGATTAAAAAACATTATTCATCTCTTTCTCACAGCAGGGTGACTAAGCCTGCTGTCACCAAACATGTTACCTCACTGTTCCCTGATGAAGTTTCTTTAATAGGATGAGATGAATGCAAGTGTTTTCTATTTTAACATATCAACAACAGAAAATAAAAGCAGCTCTGGAAACAAATTATCTGGCTTCCCACTAATTGAATATGTTTATGTCTCTAGACAGAAAGGTGCTAAAGTCTAACATTTTCATAGTGCCGTAGAGAAGGGGGGGTTACCAATTAAATGACAAATTAGGTCCAATACAAAGTAATGATCTAAACCTTTTCCCAATCTCTCACCATCAGAAGTATCCAACATCATTCAAGGAGAATGTGTTTTAAATCTAAATTCAATGTAAATAATAATTTCAAACATTCACACCTTCCTAATAAAAGTTGGTCTGAATGTTAAGAGATTGCCTAAATTATTAATAGGTCACTGCTTTGGGTGTGTCTACAGTATGGAGGAAGTCTCAGAACCCGTAGGACCACTCTCTGGAATGCAAGACACCTTCCTCATCTATAGCTTTCATTGCTACTGTTACTGTTATTGAAGCTCTTTAGGAAAGAGAACATTCACTTCATAAGTGAATCACTTTCAAATTTCTGTAGTTTTGGCCCTGACCTACGGTTAGGTCAAGATGAAAAAGAAAATTCCCTGGACCTTCCATTCCTCAATTGCTTTCTTTTCTCCTCAGCCTGTTCTGCACTTTCATTGGGCTTTTTCTTTTTTCTTTTTTCTTTTTTTCTCCCAAACTACCCAGTTTCCTACCCAATCCCTATTAATGGGGAATAGCTTGACAAATTTTATATTTCTTCTAGTAATATTTGCATTTCAAAAGGGATGTCTAAATCAGGACTAACAATGTATCATTAACAGTGGAATTCCTGGAGGGATGTGGTTTTCTAACTCCCTTTAGTGCAAAGAACTAAGATGATCCTTATTCACACACTTATACTAAGTTTAGTCTAATTCTGTATTTCACATGTCACAACTGCATTTCCTTCCAGTTTTTGTTCTACTTATTATTAAAAGCTGTACATGGATATATACAGGATTTTCTGGAATACATCAGAAAGGAAGTATTCACACACTTATTTCATGAAATTCACCTTTGTATTATAGAACAATTTCCAGTGAATAGTTTTAGAGTTTTCCAAGCAATTATTATAGAAATGTTTTCATTCTGTCTGATCAGTAGGAGCTAATGAGATGAAAGTAATGCCCTTTCATCCAGACTTTTGTCAATTTTTCACTCTCATATCCTCTAAAATAGAGACTGTTATATAATATAGCCTAAGGGCACCCAAGAACATGTGGCCAAAGGCAAAAAATGAAAAAGGTTTTTGTGGTTTAGAATGTTTTAAACTCAGAACACTGACTATATATAGCAGAAATGTGTCCAATTTGTAACCGCAATTTTAGATTTTCAGTCTTCACCCTCAAAAAAAGAACAGGAAAAGAAAGTGAGAAGGAGGAGGGCGTGAAGGAAGGATGACATGGTGGAGGGAGGGAGAGAAAGATTGCCCTTCAGTCACACAATAAAATCTCTCCATTTCGAATATCAAAACTGGCCGAAATAAACAAAATCCCATTGTGGAAACTTATGCTGGGGTACTACATGACCACCATGGTTTCTCAGTTGAAACCACTATGCTACAAATTTAACCCCAGTATCTTCAACATAGTGGTTCTAGTCTGGATGCCCACTGAAACCACCTAGGAAGATTTAAACTTACACTGATGCCCCGGAGCTACCCTAAAGATTCCAAAGTGATTGGCATAAGGCGCAGCCTGTGCATCAGGAGAGTTAAAAGCTTTTGTTATTTGTGCAAGTATTTGTTAATCCAAGGACAGAAAGCAGAACTATTATGAACACCTGTTTGAGTTGACTGAAGCCCAGTTTCACTAGGTATCCTACCTAGCCCCCATGTTGAATCTTCTTAGCACCTCAACCCCATAGCTTTCCAGTGAAATGGGGACAACAGTGGATCACAGTCTTACACAGTAGCTTTCTGACCCATTCATCAGTGGGTTCTCCCTCTCTCTCCTTCTCTCTGTGTGTTCTGACTCATACTGCAGTAGAGAAAGAAATCAACAACCTAGCCAATAAATGACCGCTGCTGTTGGATTGCTTTTCTTTTGACTACAATGAGAGGCCAGAAACTGCCTTTCAGTAATGCAGACAGTTTACGAAGGAGGCTGCCATCTGGCTGCTTTCCTGGGTGTCACACTCTTCCCCAAATACAAATGTGAATGACGAATCATACCCTCCTACTTCATTTACACGCCAGGCACGGACTTAACTATTCCTGTGCAATGGGAGCTCCACAGTGACAGGCAGAACCTGAAGGCAGAGCAGAGCCAGGCTTCTGCATAAGCCAAGCAGAAACCACACTGCCCTTCAAAATTTCTTTCACCCACCTGCATGCCTTTGAAGCTGTTCTTTAAGGACTTTCAAGAGAGAGGTTAGTCCAAATGGGATAGGCAGTTTTGCTATCAGGAAGTATTTAACAGAACCAGTTAAGTTTATGCACATCAGAATCACCTGGAAGGCTTGTGGAAATGCAGATTGCTGGGTCTCCCAGAATTTGCATGCAGTGGAGACTGGAACCTGAGAATTTGCAATTCAAAAAAGTTCTGAGGGGATGCAGCTGGTCCAGCAACTGCACTTGAAGAATCAATGGATAAATCACCAAGGATTAATTCGTTGCTAATAGTAATCTAATAGATCTGTCAGACCACACACACACACACACACACACACACACACACACACAACACCAGTCATCCAAGGAGGCAAGACTAGGTAAAGAAGCCATAAAGTGTCAGTAACCAGGGTTAAAAGATATTGTCACTATGGAATTGCTCCTAGAAATTCATGCAGCAGCACAAGGGCAAGCAAAAACACCGAGGTAGAAGTGGTTTGGATAAGGACTGGATTTAAAAAAAAAAGAAAAGAAAAGCCTCATCCTCATTTTGCATAGAGTCCTCTGGGGATGTAAGGGAAACTTTGAGTGGTCCCTTACCTAAATACTAAGGCATCCCAATTCATCAGTTTAGCAGGAAGCAGACCTACTTCACAAGCCAAGATAACAAAATGAGGATTTTATAGAAATACGCTGTGCTGTGACCAAAGATAAATGAAATAGTTTGCATTCTAATAGCACCATCTAGTGGAAATTTTGAGGATTTTTGTTTTACATCAAACAGATGAAAATGGAGACGGTTTATATTTTTATGACAGGAAAAGGGAGCCTCATCATTTGCTAATTGAGGTATTATGCAGAAGGACAAGTAAACAAAACCAGCAAATTTTGGCTATGTGAAAGACGTTCTTTCAACCATTCACAATATGTTCTATGAAAACAAAGCAAAGCCATCAGCTGGGGAACTGGTATGCACAGAGCAATATGCACAAATAGCTCTTCCTCAGTAGACAGTAAAAGCAAGAAAATTATATTACATATATATATATATATATATATATATATATATATTGTGCTGTGTGCATATACTAAAGCCTCAAACTTCTCATAGCAATTGATATATTATATGAAAATACAGGAACAAAGATCATGTTCTACATGAACATACTGAGATTCAAATAACCACACACTTTATAAACAGTTTAGTAAATTGAATTCTCTTTTCTCTACTCCAGAGTTCAAAAAGACACTGTATAAAAAGGAAAAGAGAGATGCTAAATTGCCACTCCTGGGACCAAGAAGGAATCAGAGAGGAAAAATTTTGAAATGGTGAAAAATCGTCTTCACTGACCCAAAATGTTAGGTGTGAAACTCTGTTCTAGATGAGCTAATGGTTTAAAGGCAACCATCTTTACTGAACAATTTTAATTCAGCAGAGTATTAATAAGAAGCAATTTAATTCTTCTAAGCATGTGATTGGTCAACTTTAGCCTTCCTGTCTCTAAATGACAGGTCTGGCAGATTCTATTGATGTCTAGTCATTTTCATAGTCCATACAAATAACCTAATCTTACCTGGTTCAGGCTGTGACACAGATAACTCAAGGTGTCTGGCTGCCCCTCCTCCCCTGATTCCAACATCATGGCACCAACCTGTTTGCATGATACAGGTTTAGCATACCTAATTCAAAAATCTGAAATGCTTCTAATTCCAAAACATTTTGAGTGACAATATGATGCCACAAGTGGAAAGTTTTACACTTGACCTCATGTAACAAGTAGTCAAAACACAAAATTATTTTAAATATTATACAAAGTTACCTTCAAACTATGTATATAAGGCATATATGAAACAAACCTTTATTTATTTTAGACACAGGTTCTATTCCCAAGACATTTTATTATATTTATGCAAATAAACAACAAAACATAAAAGACACAAAACCTGAAACTTTCCTGGTCTCAAGCATGTCAGATAAGTAAATTCTAATTGTTCCTCCCCTCTCCACTATTATCAAAGATTTATCTTTTTTAATGAGTTGAAGTGGGATGGGAAGAGCAAAACAAAACAGGGTCTCGGACCAGAACTGTAGAAGAGGAAAGGTTTATTTAGGGACTCACAATTTCAGAGGTCTCAATCCATAGATAGCAAAATCCATACCAGAGGGCTCAAAGTAAGGTGGGACATCATGGTGGAAGAGTGTAGCAGAGGGAAACAACTCACATGATGATCAGAAAGCAAAGAGAGCAAGGTCTCCACTTGCCAGATATAAATATATACCCCAAAACACACCCCCAATGAACAAATTCCTCCAGCCACACCCCACCTGCCTCCAGTTGCCACTCAGTTAATCAAATCAGGGATTAATTCGGTGATTAGGTTAAGGCTATAGCCCAATCAGTTCTCTTCCAAACCTTCTTTCACTGTCTCACACGTGAGCTTTTTAGGGATATAGCACTTCTAAACCATAACTTCAGCTCTACAAGGCTCCTTTCTCCCTGACTCAGAGAACTGACTTAGGAGACATTCATCTAGAAAATAGGATACTAACTGCCTTTCTTTAGTACCTCCCACTCAATTCCATCAGAGGTGGACACTGAGGCTCCCACCCCATGAAGGCTGCATCCACACTCCATAGCCTACCTACCCCTATTCCCAAATCCACCAAGTGATATTAGTTAGTTAGGGCCCAAGTGGGAAAACCGAAATATCGGATTGATGGCAACAGAAAGCCCCAACCAGGAGGAACCAACAGGTTCAGGATCCAGAGCCACTTGGTGTAAGCTGGACCTCCAGTAGGCCTGCCTGGTGGGAATGGAAACTGGAGCAACAGCGAACATGCAGTGACAGTCACCTGAGGCATAGTGAAAGGAATAGAAATACCCTTCTTCCTGTACCCTCCAGTTTCCCATTATTGTATTCCATGGCCCCAAAGCAGCAGGAAGCTGACCGACTTAGAGAACCTATAATGCATACCCTGAAGGCTTTGACTCTGTGATACATGTCAGAGCAGGTTTCTTAGCTGGCCTAGAGCAGCACTCCAGTCTTCAAGAAAAGAAAAAATTGGCTTGGCTGATTCATACTACAAATTTTTACCTTACGTACTTAGATCACCGGTTTCTTTGAATCGCTGTCTAAACTTCAGAGTGGAAGAAAGAAATGCAAACTCACTGAGCACTTTTTGGTTTCCATCTTTGTGTTCCACTCACCACCATATTTTGGTCAAGAGGAAAAGTCCTGTAAAACAAAATTATAAGATACCATTATTTCAGAAGACCAGGTTAAAAATCAAAATGAAGTCACCCATGCCAAAATTCCACATCACCAAACTGAAACTAAGTTGTCTGACCTTCAGGAGAGAGAAGTAACAGTCTAGTCCTTTATTTATTTGTCATTATTCCCACTTCCTTTTTCTTCTCCTCCTCCTCCTCCTCCTCCTCCTCCTCCTCCTCCTCCTCCTCCTCCTCCTCCTCCTTCTTCTTCTTCTTCTTCTTCTAAACAGGCCAGTTTCAATTGACATGATAATAAATTTCTTTCTACTTTAATCCTTACAATAAAGGAAACTAAGGCAGCCTCATATTAACCAATAAGTTATTTTCCTATTATTATGTCTCCATGTCCCTGCCTTTCAAGGCAAGTAATTTTAAAATATTGTTCTTTATTTCTGCTTTTATTCAGCCCTTCTTTGTCTATAGAACCATCATCTTCTGCTCTGCCCATTGAAATGCTTATTTCGCTTATGGAATAAAGTGTTTTCTAATTCTACAATCTCAAAACAAAGCCAATCAAGCATGTTAACTTTGTTATAATTTTGGTTTTTGACCGTCCCTGCCGATATCCTGTCACATGAGATTAAATAGACTTTTCCACTATGATACAACAATAACTGGCAATTGCTTCAATAACAAACTGTATCTCAATTTTTTTTATAAATATGGTCAATGAAAATCTTACCTAGCTCATTATTTCCCATCCTAAGTGAGATTTCAATATGTCCAGGATTTTTCCATTACATTTTAAAACTACATGTAATTCTATGGAGAACCCCCTGAATATTTTACATTTTAGTATCTTTAGTGAAGGCTTTATTCAATTTTATTTCTATTTCTTATTTCAAGTTGCCTTATTCTAATAAATTTTCATTGAATTTTATATGTGCTCAGTACTATGCTTTGAAGGAGAGATGGGATCTTAGGTTGGGTTCCCAAGAGGTAGACTCTGAAAATGAGGGTTGGTTAGCAAGTGATTTATTAAGAATGTGCTCTCCAGAGATCTCTAGAGAAATAAGGGCGTGGGAAAGCAGACAAGGAAGGCAAAGCGAACCAGGGTATGTTTCTGATTAAATCCTATGGAGGATCACCTCAGCCTGTTCCTGCAGGGAACTCCAAATTTCCTGATGGCAATTTGTCTACACGGGAAGCTATGAGGCTGGGCTTTCATGCTCACAAATATATTGTCATTAGATAATATATTGCCTGGCCTGAGGTTGGCCAGAAAAAGAGAATACAAAGTTGCAGGCCACTGGAATCCGAATCATGACAAGGCTGCAGAGGGATGAACAGATGGGTAAAAGGGGTGGTAAATTAATAGGAAACATATATTTGATATTATCCTCAAATCCTGGTGAAGAGTTTCTAAACCCTTGGGGTGTCCTGAGTAAATGGTGTGAACAGTGTAGTGTGTTTGTTTGTTCATAATAAGCCTTTCCTCAGTTTATGTTAATGAGGCGACTCTTGTTTTGTGCCCAGATAAATTCTGAATGGGGTTTTGTTTCCAGAGGAAACAACTATGTGCTTAGAGGTGGGAACTTTCAACCCCAACCCCACCCCACCATCACCCACCCCACCTCAGGGGAGGGGAGAAGAGATGGAGATGGAGCAATGCACATGTAAGGGAACCTCCATGGAGACACTAAACAACAGTGTTCAGAGAGCTTCCAGGCTGGTGAACATATTGAGGTGTCAAGAGGATGGCATGCCCAGAGAGGTCATGGAAGCTCTGCACACCTGTCCCCTATACTTTGCACAGTGCGTCTTTTTCATGTGTCTGTTCATCCTTATTCATTATAATATCTCTTATAATAAATCAGTAAGACAAAATGAAGAAATAAAGGTGAAAGATATAGATGGATGAGTAGTCATTAGCATGAAGGTGATAATTCAAGCCAGGGCAGATGTGGGAAAATCTCTGAATCTCTAAAGGACTCCTGTGGGACACAAAAGTGAACTTGATATTTAAAATTTTGATGATATTATTCCAGCATATAAAAGGGCATAGCATAAAATGCACCCATTTTCTATCTCTTTTTCATCACTTGATTAAACTGAAATTCTAAGAATTGATTGAGTAGACCTATATTTTCTCACAAATAGATTTGACATAATACTAAAGGTTCATAGAATAGGAAAGAGATCTGAGAAATGAAAACATGTTGCTAAAATACTGAGAAAACCTGAAAGATAAGGTCAAGAAAACCTACCAAAATTAAGAGCAAAAAAAAAAATAAAACCAAAAAGAAAATGTGGAAAATAAAAGGTTTCAAGAAATGTAAAGGGGTCCCAGGAGCTCTAACATGCAAATAATAGGGGAGTGAGAGAGAGGAGAGGGAGGAAAATTGAAGAAGGAAGAAGGAAGATAATTAAAGAAATATATAATTTCTATAGTAAGCAATGTTTATATATTCAGTGTATAGTAATCTCTGGTTATTGATTTTTATTTTACAGAATCAACCCATTGACAAGTTATAGAAGGCTTAAATTCCGGTGATGTAGACTGTAATTTATCACTAATAATTTGGAAAAAAGAGATGGGATGAAACCTAATAGAAGTCTAAGAACCTATTGTTGTCACATTAAACAGCACAAAAGAAAGAGAAGCTATTTTAAAGAGACAGGATACAAAATAAATTTGGAAATACAGTTGTTCCTTGGTAGCTACAGTTTACTGGTTCCAGCCAAATGCCCCTCACCACACAAACACACACCAAAATCTGCAGATGTTCCTGTCCCTTCTGTAAATTGGTATAGTATCTTCTCATATACTTCAAATTACCTTTAGATTACTTATGATAATACAATGTAAATGTTATATAATAGCTGTTATACAGTAATTTTAAGTAATAATGCCAAAAAAATGCCTGTACATGATGTTCAGTACAGAAACTATTTCCCAAATATTTTCTATTACTCATTGTTTGAGTCCTAAATGTGGAATTTATGGATGTAGGGAATTGACTGTATCATTTAAAGTCCTAACTGTAATCATCAGAAAACCTAAAAATAAGATTACATCTGACTAAATAGAGAAAGTAGAGGAGACAGAGGTACAGACATACACTTAACTGTGTGAATGAACAAAAGTCTTGTAGTAGGCAGCCTTCAAGGTGACCCCAGTGATCCTTGCCTCTAGGTAAGGTAAGAATATATACTATTCTCAGGCATCTCTAGAATATATGTAAAACTTTGCCATGTGGTAGATAACAAAGAAAGCCATTGTGTAATCTCAACCTGTTGACCACAGGCTGGATTTAGTGATGGGTTTCCAACAGATAAAATACAAAAGCTTTGAGACCTCAATTCCCTTAGGTCACCAAGACTTTGCCTCCATCTTGGCACCACTCCGTTGCTCTCTCACTTGCTCTTAGGGAAGACAACTGCCATATTGTGCGTTGACCACATAACAAAGAACTGAAGTCCCCCAGCCAGTAGCCTACAAGGAATTGAATCCTACCAATAAACAGGAGAGCTTGGAAACAGATCTTTCTTTAGTTGAGCGTTCAGAAGAAAAAGCAGTTCCAGCTGCCAAATTGATTGCAATCTCCTGAGAAACTCTGAGATGGAGGATTTAGCTAAAACCTTGGAATTTCTGATTCACAGATTGAAATAATATACTGAAATTTGAGTCATTGACTTAGCAGAAAAACCAAAGAAGTTGGCTGAGAATGAGAAGAATACATGCAGAATTTAGAGCATTATTAATGCAAAAATAGTCAAAGAATCCAATTTAAGAAAACAGGCGTTTGTTACTGCACAATCTCACTTGGAAGGATAAGGAAACAGCTGCAGGCATGAGCCCAATTCTTGTGTGAGTTTTTCAATTGCAGCTGAGACTCTGAGGACATCAGACTCTACCACTTCTTTACTCTACCAAAGTGTCAGTAACCAGTGACTCTCCAAGGACTTTAGAGGCATTTGGTCCTGGACTGGGCTACATCATTGATCCTTCTTGTTCTGAGACTTCAGCTTCTCGGACTAAGCAGTTACTGGTTACTGGTTCCTTCAATTCTCTAACCTGCAGATGGCCATTGTGGGACTATTCATTTTCTGGTGGTGGAAGCCAATCTAATAAATCTACTTTTAATATCTATTTAAAAAGTAGATATTTAATATCTGTGTATATATATATATGTATCTTGTTGGTTTCTCTAGAATCCTATTACAGGAGGGAAGCCATAGGACACTGTCATCCAAATAGACAAGGATCTAAGATACTCCTATGTACTCTAAAATTCTCCTAGGTCCCCCTACTTAGATATAAGAAATGTTCCTTTATTAAGGCCCAGTTCTGATTCCCAGGATTCCTTTCTCAACAGATTTTCTCCATGAACCCTTGACTTCACACTGTATCTTTCTTCATTCTGCCAGATTACCATGAACATAAGCCTGCTCCATGATGAGTGATCAGTTGCCCCTCCATCACCGTGGCTGACAGCCAGAAAACTCCTAGGAAGCTTAAATGGCTGACCCACTGAATTTAAGTTAAACAAATATTTGTTGTTTTGAGCCACCTGATTTTAAGGCAGTTTATTAAGAAATAGTTAACAGATAAAAAAATTAAGTATACCTACTGCAGTAGGTAAAGAAAAAAAAATCATAGACTTGCTGTGTGTGGTGGCATGCACCTATAGTCCCAGGTATTCAGGAAGCTGGGCAGGAAGAAAGTGAGTTCACAGGCAGCCTGGTCAACACAGAGAGAACTTGACTCATTTTTTAAAAAAATTATAGTCCTTTTAGAAGCAGATAAAATAAAGTCAACAGAAACATAAAAACAAAGATGAACCATACCCGTTATTACAGAAAAGGATTAAATAACACCAGTAAAAATCAAATACTCATTTAGTTCAAAGCAAATTTCATCTGTCACTAGCAACATTTCTAAAATGACAGAATAGAGAAGAGTTCAAAATAAAAAGGGTAGACAGATAAGCGTTAAGCAAATAGAAATTAAAAAAAAGAAAGCTTTTTTTATATAATTAAAGACCCAAATCTTCAAAGATATTAATGGTCTATTTATTTTTATGAAGAATAAATCAATAAGAACTATTTGACTACTGTGAATTATGATCATTAATATCATTAAAATATGTAAACATTATGAAAAGTTCTAGGAAAAAACTGAGAGATTTTTATAAATTATTGAACTTGAATCTTATTAATAAGATTCATTTATTTAGAATTCTATATCTTATAAAAAGATCGAATATATACTATTCTCAAGAATCTCTAGAGTATATGTAAAACTTTACCATGTGGTAGATAACAAAGAAAACTTTCAGAATCTCACAAATCAAAATTTTCAAGGACTCATTTTCTGACTATACAACCAAGTCCTTAATAATCATGAGTCCATGTGGGGTTCAAAGTATACAGGGACTTTTCAACACATTATTTTTGTGCTTATGAGCATTTTCTGAGTGTATTGTTTCTATAAATTTTCCATCATTTTTATCAATTTATCTCTCATAACAATGAAGTTGTAAATAAATACAATTTTAAATGAAAAGCTAAAACTGCAGTGACAAAATATCTCTAAAGAAAAAAAACATTTTAAACATCAGTAATAGGTTTATATAATCCAGGCATTGTGGAAGGTACTGTTTGCCTTTAATGAAAGATGTAACTGGAACTGCCTTGAGCTTGGCAGTAGACATAAATTATCATATTTATTAATCAATAATCCATAAATGAAAGTTTGTCATTATAGTGAATCCCACATGCATATTGCAATATATAGTCAGCTTATTGTTCCATCTGTATGATTTTTTTATTCAATTAGAACTTTTTCTTTGCAAGTGAAAAAAAATACTAATTTAAAGTAACTGAAGCAAAAAAGAATTTAATGACAATAAAATGAAAAATTCTAGGGATAGGTTTGTCTTGATGCAGAAGCTCCAACTGTGTTACCAGGTCCTGGAATATTTCCAACTATTTCTTGGTCCACTTGCAGATAGCCTCCTCCCTTAGAGAAGCAAGAAAATTAGAGCATTTCAGAAGCCTATGATCTCAGCTTTCCAATACTTTCCTCTTTTATCCACCTCCCTTCCAAGAATCTCAGGATATCACATTGGCTCTGAAGGCATCACTAGGGGAATATCTGAACTAATCACTGAATGGCAGGAGGAGAGGGGTGATTGGCCACACCTGATTCACATCACTCTGACCTAATTACATTTACTGAGAGTAAGTGATGAGCAGACTCCAAGTTTAAAAGTTGAAGTGTCTCCTAAAAATAGCTGAATGGATGACAGAAAAGAGTAAATGCCACTAGCAATATCAAGCATGCATTCTATTAAATGTAAGAACTTCATACTTCCCTGTTTACTGTTTTCTTTTCATTCTGTACTTGCTTAATGAAATGGGGTGAAGATCAACAGGACTAGGGCTAATAGTTAAATAACTACACATACCCTTTCTTTTTCTCAGACCTCCCTATTTTTAAAATGAATAGCAATGTTTACTACCATGTGATAGTCCCAGATGATTAGGATTCAAGGAATAAAACTACCTATATTTGTATTATCTCATAGTTAATATAGTGAACCTAAAAATAAATTCTCAATTTTTATCTATCTAAATCTTGAACTCTTCTAATCTTTATCATTCATGATTCAGCCTTTTCAGTAAATTAAATTGGGGTCATTCATTGTGCATGCTCCTGGAAGATATTGGGATCTAAGAATAACTGCATTCTTTACCTGTAAAGATACTCTTTTATTTATAGCTGAAGTTACAATGTATGGAAATGCAGCAGAGATAATTAATGGGAGCTAAAGATTCTAAAAAGAAAACAAAAAAAGAGAGTTCAAAAAAGTGGAAAGGTCATGAAAGAAAAGGCACAACATGAAGGTAAAGGGATCAGGAAGTGTTCAAAGAGTGTCCAAGAGCTTAACCTCCCTGACCTCAGCAGAGCAGAGGAAAATAAAACTTACTTAACATTTCTTGGGCTTCACAATGTATTGTATATTGAAGGAACACAAGATAAATTATTTAGACTGTTTCAATTGAGGTTGGCAAAAATCCCAACCTGTCATAAACAGGGTTTTAAAGCTTGATACTACATAAATAATTTATAGTTTCTAAACCAGAGAAGTTCTAAATTTGAAACCCTGCATTAAATAGAAGCCTCTCTATCAATGAGAGGGCCATCATCTCCCTTCAGGAGCTGACTGAGATACTTTACAGAAAGGTCACCATCATAAATAAAAGCGCACTATTTCATCTCTAATTTCCTATTTTTATAAATGTAAACAAGATGCAGGATCTTTAAGACATATAGCAACTTTTTAAGTAAACAAGAACAACAAAAAAATTACCTATATGCTCTATATTTATTATGTAAATCACCCTGCCTTTTCTTTTTTATAGGAGAAGCAGGTGGGTTGAACATTTACTCAAGTTCTATATGATAAAGTGAAGCAAAATTTATAAATCCCTTAGGAAGACAGCTGAATATAGAATCTTTCTAGATTTTTATATGAATTTCTTATAATTTTCATTTTTCTTGCCCACAACTAATTTTACATAATTTTAATGCCTTAACTTTTGTCAAGCTCCTCCAAGGCATTCAATTAGGTTTATTTATGGAGAAATATCTTTCTTCCCATATTTATGATTTATTCATTTATATAACAACTCGTTTAGATTTACATAATGAAAATAGTAAGTATTTCTGACCAATGGGTCTAAGAACAAGCACAATTAATTTTCAGTAAGCATCCATTACTCAAGGCACTTAGTAAGAACTCATAGCATTGGCATGGCCATGGCATTTTATGGATATCTGTCAAAAAGTTTAGCAAAGTAAATGGAGAGCAGTGGATAATATGGTGAGTCTCTTAAATGGAGGTTAGAGAAGAACCTCAGTGTAATAAGGAAAACAGTTACTATCTTTGTACAATTTGCAATGGACCTTGGCACTATGCCAAGTGCTTACTGACCATCTGTCTGGATTAGATAAGCCAGCAGACAGAGAGATGTGTTCAATGTGATAATGTTTTCTAACATGTAAGCAGAGTAATATTTTTTAAGAGTGATCAAGGTAGCTGTTTAGAGTTCCTGTGCATTGAAAATCCTACATAATTTGTCCCCAAATGACCTGGCCAATCTTTCATTACTCTCCCATCTAATCTGCAACCTTGATAAAGTTGTTAGACACCATCTCCAAAACAGTTGCACAATACAGCAAACAGTTAAGAGGACTTTGAACTCATACCATCTGGGCATATTCCCATACTCTGTTCTTAAGGTCAATGTGGCTGTGGCTAAGTTGCTCAGCCTCTTTTTAAAGACACTGTTCCACTATCTGTTGAAAAAAAATGGAGATAATACGATAATTAGAATAATATAATTTCTACCTCCTAAATAAGATATTTCTTTAAAGTATCATCCCAAAGCCTGGCACACTGTATATGATCAATATATGTTACCTATTATTGCTATTTTATAATAGTATCAATTATAAAGAAGAATGATAAATGAAGGACAGTTTGTTCTGATATAGTCTCACACTTTAGATGATTTTTGAATGACCAGTGTTTTTTTCCTTTATGTAATATAATACATATTTTTAAAAATATTTTTAAATCCCTACTCTGATTTATAATACTACTAGTTTTAAAAAGAAGAAAAAGACACATATAGGACTTTGGAGTTTGGTATAAGGTGCCAAAATTTTGTCCTGTGTCAGGTGAACAAGTCAACAATAAAAAATATTTGTCTTCTATTTCTATGTGTTTAACACATCTTAAGCACTTTATATAGACTCTCTTATTCAATCCCTCAATAACAATGAGGTCAGCATAATTATTTTCTTTTTTTATGTGGAAAGAAAAAAATGAAGCTTAAAATTTAGTAAAATGTACAAAGTCCCAAGGCTGGTGAATGTGGAATCAGGATTTGAACTCATTCTGATGCCAGAGCTAATGTTTTAAAGTTCTGTGTTATGCTGCCAAAATTCTTCTCTGCTGAAGATGCAAAGAATCAAAGATTTACCAGGAGAGACCTCCAGACCAAGACTGAAGCTGCAAGTCCTACCTTCACCCCCACTCTAATCACTCTTGTCATGTGGAAACAAGTGACTTCTGTGCTATACCAGGAAGAGAAAGGAGCTGTGGGTCTTGGAAAATAACTGAAATCTGGAATGCTGTAATATCTTTGTGAATGCTTTTCTTTCTGAGAGAGGTATGTTTTAGGACAATGCCTGATTCTAGTGGCTTGGGGAATGCTAATAATTATAAAAAAAATTCTGGGCTTTTTTTTTTTTGGTGGTGCTGGGGATTGAATCCAGGGCTTTGTACATGCAAGGCAAGCACTCTACCAACTGAGCTATATCCCCCACCCCACTACAAAAAATTCTAATATCTTCTACTGATATCCTTTACCTTAGGGCCCATAAGTCATAGCAGTGGAGATAGGAATAGGAAATGGGTCCTGCATACCTAACAATTATTAAGTTTCTAATTACAATTATCATTTTCTTTTATGAGTACTAACATTGTTTCCACTATTGATTTATTCATGCTATCTCTTCCCCACCCTCAAATTCTTGACAATTTCAATCACTTGAACAAATACATGAAATATAAGCAGTCCCATCCCAGGCAGGTTTTTCTAATCACACTAGCTCACTGAGATTGCTCCCAGATGTGAATTCTTATACCAGTGATGGTCACCATGACAATTCAAATTCCTGGTTAACTTTTTACGCACACTTCTCTCATATATTTATACATAAATTATAAATTGAGAACTTCACTATGTCTCGGCCTTCGTATTCAACCAAAAGTTATTGATTTTCAATTTTAAGGAAACAGGACTATAGTACAGCCATACTTAGAAATCAGTTGGTCTTAGGTTCTTTCTGACTGTTGCAACCCACATTCTAAGTAATAAGGAAAGTCAGCTATAAGTGTATAATATGAATTTTAATGCATTCTGCTGTCATTTATTTTTAAAAAATCAATTAAAAATAGAAAAAAAAGATAAACTCCAGGCACTGCTTTTAAAAAAGAAGAAGAGCAGGGAGATTATCTTCTTCATTAAAAGAATTTAGGATTTCATTCTCAGGTCCCAAGAGAACAAATTTCAGTCATCCCATTCCTAATACAGCCAATCCCAAAATGAAGAAGCAGAGGAAACTGAGTCATGACCACCACCTCCCTGCCACCCCCTTCCTCTCAACCTTTGGTCCCTTTTCTTTTCTAATTTCCTTTAGATTTTCATGAGATCTCCACCTCTCACACACACACACACATACACACACACATATACCACTTTTCCTTTTTCCTCTCAGTCTTCCACACATGAAAGAGAATATCCAACTCTTGACCTTCTGAGTTTGGCTTTTTTCACTTGACATAATGGTCTCAAGTTTCAACCATTTCCCTGCAAATGACATGACTCCATTTCTCTTTATGGTGGAATAAAACTCCATTGTTCATATATAGTATTTTCTTTATCCATTCGCCCATTGATGGACACTTAGGCTTTTTCCATAGTTGGGCTGTTACAAATTATGCTGCTATAAACATGGATACACATACATCACTTTAATTCTTCAGGATGAATACTGAGGAGTGGTAGAGCTAGGTTATATGGTGCTTCCATTCTTAGACTTTTGAGGAATTTCCATGCTGGTTTCCATAGTGGTTGTGCTAATCTACAGTCCCACCAATAATGTAAAAGTGTTCCTTTTTCTCCACATCTTCTACAGCATTTACTATTCTCATGATGACTGCCATTCTGACTGGTGTGATTTGATTTGCATTTCCCCAATTGCTAATGATATTGACTTTTTTTCCATATATTTGTTGGAAATTTGTATTTCTTCTTTTGAGAAATATCTGTTTGATTCATTTTCATATCTATTAATCAGGTTATTTGGTATTTTTTCATGTTCTTTATATATTCTAGATACATCCTCTTCCAGAAGTGTAGCTAGCAAAGATTTTCTCTAATCTGTAGGTTCTCTTCACATTACAAATTGTTTCCTTTGCTGTGCAGAAGTTTTTTTTTAATTGAATGCCATCCATTTATTAGCTCTTGGTATTGGCTTTAGGGATCCTATTGAGGAAGTTATTGTCTGTGCTTATATGCTGGAGTGTTGACCTTAAATTTTCTTCTAGAAGTTGCATAGTTTTGGGTATAATTCTAGGTCTTTGATCCATTTTGAGTTGATTTTTGTTCTGGATGAGAGATAAGATTTACTTTGATTCTTCTACATATGGATAACCAGTTTTCCTTGCACCATTTGTTAAAAAAGCTGTTTTTCCTCCAATATATGTTTTGGGCATCTTTGTCAAGGAGCATATAGCTATACATGTGTGGGTTTGTCTCTGCATCTTCTATTCTGTTCCATTGGTTTTTGTGTTTGTTTTTATGCCAGAACTATATAAATTTTTATTACTCTAGCTCAGTAATATAATTTGAAGTCAGGTATGGTGATGCCTCAAGCATTGTTTTTTAGGCTTAGAAAGAATTACTTTCAAAATAAATATTTCAATGATTTGTTTTTACTTTCATCCATAGACAAAAGGTTTATATAATATTGTAGTTTTCACAAAATGGCAAATAACTTTTTTATTATTTTAAAAACCACTTTTAAATTAGTTAACAATTTTCTAGAATGAAATAGCCTGAAAAGGTGAATAATAATTATGTTATAGAAAGTACAATCCCCAAGAGGATGATTGGGTAAAGACAACAACCCATGTCCACATACAGCAAGAGATTCAAATTCCTAACATTGATGTTGAGCACAACTATTTTAATGTCAAACCTGCCTTTAGAACAAATTTATTTAAAACTTTTGTCTTGGGCTGGGGTTGTAGTTCAGTAGTGGAGCGCTTGCCTAGCATGTATGAAGCACTGCGTTCAATCCTTAGCACTGCATATAAATAAATTAAGTAAAGGTCCATCGACAACTAAAACAATTTTTAAAAAATAACTTTTGTCTTAATTGCCACAAATTAAAACTTTCACAGAAAAATATGTACTTCAAATATTCTAAAGAGACTTATAAGAAGTATTTAGTACAGATTCACACAACCTCTCTGAGTTATCCTCAATACCAGATCTTCCATCACCACAATTCATCAGTCAAGCCATCATCAAGTCCTGCCTGCTCTACCTAAGACCTGCATCAATCTCCATCCATTTCTCCCCTTCTCTATTGCCACTCCCACATTCCAGGCCACTATCATCTTTTCCATCTAGACTACGAAAAATTTTTTCCTTTTAATTTATTTTTGTTATATTTCATTATATTTTTACCCTTAGTTGCTAATATTTTATATTCTATTTTATATACTTTATCTAATTTAAGATTTTATATGATGAACATATATTATTTAATAACAAAAACATGGAGAATATACACACATATGTAATATATACATACATGTGTGTATTATATGTGTTTATTGTACAGATGTTAAAGTTTATTAAACTATATCCTATTTAATTTGTTACGTAGATTTTAACAAATTATTAAATATATTTTTTTATATTTGTTAAACTCTATGTAACATAGGTAGAATAGAGATATATTTTTAGTTTTATATATTATATAGATAGACATGATTTAGCAGTGGGCTAAACACTTTCATGTCACCATCACTTATCTACTGTACCAAAACTGTTCCAAAGTCACAACCCTCACATTACCAAATCCAGTGGTTAATTCTTTGATTTTGTCTTTTTTGATCTATTGATAGCATTCAATACTCTTTTCCTTGAAAAAAAATATCTTCATTTGGCTATCTATACACACAATCCCCTTGGTTTTCTTACTTTTCTGGCTTTTTTTCTTGGGTGTTTTTATTGTTTCCTCCTCCTCTCCCTAACCTTCAGAGTGGACCAGTACTCAATTCTACAATGGTTTCTTTAGTCCCTCTGTGATCCAGTCTCATTGCTTTAAACATTTGATACCTTCTAAATATGTATCTCTTACCCAGATTCCCAAATTCCCCATCATGTATCCAACCTTCTATCTACCCTCTCCACTTAGATGTTTTTGTCATCTCACACTGACCACATGCAAAGCTGTATAGCTGTTTAACTCTTTGGAATTGTTTCCTTTCCATTAATATATTAGGAGGATTCAAAGTACCAATAACAGAAATGAGAAGTAGGCACCACCACAGATCCTACAGAGAAAAAGATGAGAATTTTATGGAAAAACTCATTTATCAGTGAATTTGAAAATTTAGATGAAGTAGACAAACTCCCAGAAAAGCTTGACCTAGCAAAAATAGATGGAAAGACCTGAATATCCTCATACTTTTAAAGATATTAAATCTGTAATTTAAAACCTACACAAAAATAAATCTCTAAACTTAGGTGGCATCACTAGAGACAAGAATTCAAGGAAGAAACAACACCAACCATACATAAACTCATCTAGAAATTAGAAAAAGAGGAAATTCCTCAACTCATTTTGTGAGGTTAGTATGAAGTGGAATCTGATGAGCACTATAAGGAAAATCCTATGCTGAACTCTCTCCTGAGCTTGGAGCTTGTATGCAAAACCCTAAGCAAAATGTTAACAAATCTAACATAGCAATATATAAAAAGGATAATACAGATCATGACTCTAGGGATTATTCCAAGAATATGAAGTTATTTTAATATTTGAAAAATCAGTTGGTTTGATTCTCAAAAGTATCAGAATAAAGAAAAAGAACTCAATGAATAGCTCAATAAATGCATAGAAATATTTGCTGAAAGGAAAATTCTTTAAGTTTCTAAAAAACACTATAACAAGCATCTTACTTATTGGTGAATTATTAAGAGCCTTTTCTCTAAGATTAGGCATGAAAAAATGTTCTATTACCACCTCTTTTTTACTATTATATTGGATGTTCTATAAAATGCAACAGGAAAGAAAAATAGGTAAGAATTGGAAAGAAAAAATGTCATTGTTTGAACATGCCATGATTATACACTTTGAAAATACAAAGAAGTCTACCAAATATTAGAATTAATAAATTAATTTGGCAAAGTCAATAATATAGTCAATATTTTTGACTGTATTTTTCTATGCACTAACAGTGAACAAAAAGTGAAAAATTAAAATGATACTAACATCAAATATCTAAGAGTAAACTGGAAATAAATATGTATAAGATCACTTCCTTGAAATTTTTTTTTTAAAGAGAGAGTGAGAGAGTGGGGGGGACAGAGAGAGAGAGAGAGAGAGAGAGAATTTTAACATCGATTTATTTTTTCTTAGTTCTCGGCGGACACATCTTCGTTTGTATGTGGTGCTGAGGATGGAACCCGGGCCGCACACACGCTAGGCGAGCGCGCTACCACTTGAGCCACATCCCCAGCCCCACTTCTTTGAAATTTGTAGAAAAATTATTGGGAAGAAACTTCTGTAGACCTAAATCATAGAGAAATATATCATGTTTCTCAACTGGAATACTCAACACTAAAAAAAATATCAATTGTCCCAAGTTACTCCACAGATTCAATAAAATCACAATCAAATCCTACTTAGTGCTTTCATAGGAACTTATAAATAGACTTTCAAACTTATATGCAAATCCAAATGTCCAAGTACTGCTAAGGTAAACAAGAAGGCTAGAGCCCTTACATTACCAAATATCAAGACTTACCTGAAATTGCATTAAGTCAATGTATAATTGACAACATGGTAAACAAATAGATGAAGGTACAGAATGAAGAGTCTAGAATCATTACTCCGTTTGTAACCATAGTGACAAGATAGTGAGGAAGAAAATTTTTTCAACTAATAATAATGGGATAATTTTGACATCTGTATTTTTAATAAATGAATTTTGATGCCTATCTCACACCACTTCCAAAAATTTATTATAGATGTATTCAAGATTTAATCTGTTCAACAAGTATGTGAACATTAAGCTGTAAAATTTCTGAAATGAAGCATAGGAAATATTCTTCATAAACTTTGGATAGATACAGATTTCTTACACAAGACCAAAATAGTTAACCATGATAGAAAATAAATGATCCAGTTGTATAAATTAAAATTTTAAATGTCCACTCAACTTACAAAACCAAGAAGAAAGTAAAAAGATAAAACCATACAGTGACAAATATAACTGCCATATATATTTCTTACAAAGAAATTTTATCTAAGCATGAATCTGTCATTAACTACATCTAAATCAGTGTCTACTCATTTAAAGCAATAATACAAAGACACATCTCATAAAAATGGACAAACTTTATAAAAGATGATGAATTGCCAATTAATATGCATATTCTCAACTTCATTAATTATCAGAAAAAATAAAATTGCAATGGAGTACTATACACTCATCAGAATATCTAAAATTAAAAATAGTAGAACATTCTGAGATTTTGATGATGTTCTAGAGTACATGCTACGGGGAGGAGTATAATAATATTATCACTTTGGAAATGGAACTTGTCACTGAAACTGAATATTAATATGACTCCTGGGTATATACATCAAACAAAATGCATACAGACATTTAGCAAAAGTGTGTTCTTAGTTGTCCTACACAGTAGCCAAAATATATTTTAATAAACCAAATGTTCAATTTCAGTAGAACAGATAATTGGTGGCAAATCCATATAATTGAGTCCTATACCATAGAGTGATGAGAATGAAAAAGAATAGTATTTACACTGCAAAGTGCTTAACAACTAGATTGGGCAAGGGGGCATCTTAGTGATGGTAAAGTTCAATTTCCTGATGTAAGTAGTGGTTAAGTGAGGTCTGTTCAAATTTAGTGAAAATCATTGAGATTTTGCTATAGACTGTTTATGTCCCCCAAAATGGACATATTGAAAACTAATCTTCAATGTGAAGGTATTTGGAGGTGGGGATCTTTGAGAGATGATAAGGTCATGAATATGGAGCCTTTATGAATGGGATTGGTGGCTTTATAAAAACCATCAGCATAGATATTACCCACAAAGGCAGAGACGACTTGCAATAAATCTATTAAGAGAAAAGGAATATTCAGTCCTAGGACAACATATATAGAGGACTCACAAAATACTTGTTGAAAATCCGTTGCCATTTTCCCCCTTGAGATTACAGCAACAATATGGCCATGTAGAAAATGTCCCTTAACGGGCACTGCATTTGCCAGTGCTTTGACCTTAGGCTTCCCAAGCCTGAAGAGCTATGAGAAATAAATGTTTGCTGTTTACGACTGCCTAGTCTATAATATTTTGTTGGAGCTGCCTGAAAAAAATAAGATAGATGTTCATGTATGATTTGTCCACTTTCTGTATTTGTTATAACTCACAATTCAATAAACATTTTACCTTTTTAAAAAGTTTGTGAGATGAATATGTATTTGTGTGTGTGTGTGTGTGTGTGTGTGTGTGTGTGTGTGTGTGTGTGTATGAGAGAGAGAGAGAGAGACCCCAATTCCAAGATAGATCCAATGCTTTCTGGCTCTAAGGACACTAAAACAGTTAAGTTAAATTATAAGATTATGTTAACTCTTTATTCAGGAGGTTGGAAACCATCAGCATAGATATTACCCACAAAGGCAGAGACTTACAATAAGTCTATTAAGAGAAAAGGAATATTCAGTCCTAGGACAACATATATAGAGGACTCACAAAATACTTGTTGAACAGATTAATGAACATTGTAAATTTAAATATAATTCACTCTTATATTTAATTATCTTTAAATCAGAAAATTTGGTAAAGGCTCAAGGATCTATATGAACATTTAGGACTCAGTCCATCAATGGCCCTATAAATAATTTTGAAACCTTACTCTTCCTGCTTATACCTATTTCCAGCTCTTCACCAACCCCTCCACCTTGAGATAGGTTGCAGAAAAGGATAGGTTTTTCAGACTCAAACTTTAACTTGGAAAGTCGCTGCACAACAAGGGGCTGCACCTAAACTGTCGGGTTAGTGTGACTCACCGAGCCTTACACAGATGTCTGTTGGTTATGAGTGAGTGAAGCACTTTGGGCAAAACGAAACAGAGGGACAGGAGGAAACAGAGAGGGATTTGAAAATATGACTTTGTCTTACCTGGTATGAAAAGAAATATGTCAATTTTTCAGGTCTCCTTAAAACATTTCTTCAGGTGCATTGGAGAAGCGGAGTGACTTCTCCTGCTGCATTTGAATAACATGAGCCAAGCTACCTCTTCAGTGGAGATTCGGCAATAAAGACAGTTTGTGTAATAAAAACTGAAGTTCAAAAAAAAACCACATCTTGTCCAAATACCTTTAAAAATCCTTTAAAATGGCAAAACATTGCAGATCCATGGAGAATCTACCTTCTTTAAATCCATTAAAGACAGCTTTTTCTCTAGACTTGGAATACACTGGTCTTTGAGGATGAATGTGTTGACTATTATGTAGGAATCCTGGTATATGAAAAATCCATGACTTTAAGTATTAAAATAATACTAACAAGGTTATATACCCAGAGGAAATGAGGAAGGAAGGATAACAGATTGCCTGTATATTCACTCTGGAGCCAACACCAGTTAAGTAGATTGGTGGGAAGAGTTATAACAATACATTCACTGCTTTTTCTCCTCTTCTCCCTAGCCCTCTTCCTTGCTCTCTCAATTCCTCCCCCTGCACTTTCTCTCTCCTCTCTCTCTCTCCTTCACATTAGTTAAATGTACATTCCATGAGATTCCATAGTATTTGAATGCTATTTGATGTCTTTTTATCGTTGTTGCTTTCATTAGGTTGAGAAGATACTCAATGCCCATGTGACCTTGGACAAGATACTCAGTTTCATCAACTATAAAGCAGAGATGTTAGTTCCTGGCTCATAGAGTTGCCATCACATAGAAAAGGGCCTACCTGAGAGTGTGTGCTATGTTAAGTATTTATTAAAGAAATAAGTAGCTTAGACTGTTGATCCCTCTGCTATGAATACTTTAATTAAATATGTAATTTGAGAAGAAAAATCACAGAAAATTTTAAAGACTCTTTTATATGCTCCATATTAATGTCTCTTTTCTACTTTATGTCATAGTAAATCCAATACATCAGGTTTCATTTCCTTCCATTATTTGAGCAAATATCCTAGGTTGTTTTAGCATTTCTCTCTGAAGTTATTATCTAAAAATCAGGTCTTGGCACAGTCTCCAAGACATTCATCTGGCCCATACCCATAAGCTTTAGGGAACAAAGCCTTTTCAAGATTCATCACAACTGAGGGTCCTGTTGAATTAATGGTTTCTGCCAGTCATCTCAGCATGGAACTCTAAGGCAACACTCACCTTATTTGTAAGGTACCATCTATCGGGTCCTTCAAAGTACTGGGGAAAATCCATGATAAATAACGAAGCATACAAACAGAAGAAGCCCCAAACTACCTCACAACAATGCACATGTCCTGCTGATCTAAATAGGAATGGATGGAAGAAAGCACCTTATAATATACACCAATACCACACTGACACAGAAATTTCATAAAAGAGTATGTATATTAAGTTCCACTGAAACTGCTGACTTTTCATTTTATGGATACAAAACAAAATATTCTAACACGTTAATTTCTAGACAGTATTCTATAGTTGCTTATGATTCTTTTCTCTTGTGTTCTCTTTATTCTACCCATGTATTTCTATATTGTAGTGCTTCAAAACATTGCGTTTTGAGTCTAAACTCTTTTGTT
This sequence comes from Ictidomys tridecemlineatus, assembly GCF_052094955.1. Taxonomy (NCBI): domain Eukaryota; kingdom Metazoa; phylum Chordata; class Mammalia; order Rodentia; family Sciuridae; genus Ictidomys; species Ictidomys tridecemlineatus. Next base: position 147,461,881 of record NC_135483.1, on the reverse strand, counting down.
TCCTGATTTTATGACCAAGCATGGGTAATTCTAATTTTTCAGATTCAGTGTCTTTACTGTTTTTGTTTGTTTTGTTTTCGGTACCAAGAATTAAACCTAGAGCTACATTTATTGTAGCCACATCCCCAGCTATTTTTTTTATATTTAGATACAGAGTCTCACTGAGTTGCTTAGGGCTTCACTAAATTTGCTGAGGCTGGCATTGAACTCACTGTCCTCCTGCCTCAGCCTCCAGAGCTGCTGGGATTACAGGTGTGTGCCACCACGCCTAGCTTCTTTATTGTTGAGTTCTGAGAATCTTCTGCCTCCTACACACACTTTTCAGAAGGAAATGATATATACAAAAACTCTTGAAAATTGCCTAAGATATTTTCTATGGCTATTTCCAACTCAAAACAAGTAAAAAATAAGACTTAATAATTTTATGTATTTACTTCAGTGACTTTCTGTGTATTTAAGATATTATGTTATTCACATAATTTTGTAACTGTCATTTGTATGTAACCCAAACAACCCTAGAATCTTCCCACCATAGATACTGAAAAGAGTCATTGTCACAATTTGCCTCCAAGTTGTTGGACCATTTGCCTCATCGACCGGGTGGCAGAACCATGAATCCTTGTTTTTCAAGGAAAATGGAAATTCCTCACAGACTGTTAATTCCCACTACTCGAAGTTCCTGCTATAGCCTGGTCATCACCACCAGTCTAAATCTCTGGGAATTTAATGTGGCTGCCAATGTCACACCAAGTTCACTGCTATAGGCTGAATAGTATTTACCGCAAATTCATTTGTGGAGTCCCCAGTGTCTCACAATGTGACTATATTTGGAGTGAGGGCCCTTAAAAAAAATAATTAAGTCAAAATAAGGTCATATGGGTGGTCCCTAATCCAATATGACTGGTGTCCTTATAAAAAGAGGAGATCAGGAAACAGATAAGCATAGCAGGAAGACCATATGAAGAAACAAGGAGAAGATAGTTAACTGCAAAAACAAAGAACAAGAAGAAACCAACCCCTCCCAACATCTTGACCTCAGATATCTTGCCTCCAGGACTCGGAAGAAATAAATTCCTATGGTTTAAGTCATCCAACCTGTGATGTGTTGTTATGGCACATGTAGAAAACTAATACAGTCACGCTCAGTCAAACGGTGACCCAAACTTGGTCTCCAGTGTCCCCTGTTCCACCTATCTTCTCCACTGCTGTAGTTACAGATCCCTAATCCTGTGCAGCATACTGTCTATCTCTGTTCTTTTTTCCAACGTCCACTTCTTTCAGAGGGTCCCCAATAGTATGATTCTCTTTTAATCACATAGCCTATTTCTTAGGCTGCATAGAGGTTGTGGAGAGGCACAAAGGGGAGCTGAGTTAGGAAAGGATAAAGAACAGCTTCTTCTTAATCCTCAGAACCTTATAAAGTCTACCCATAGGGGCCAGACTCCTTGGACCTAAATGTCATGACTTTTCATCAAGGTTTTATTCACCCTTCCCTGTAATCTGTTTTCTGTCCACTCAGCCTCTCATCAGATATATTGGAATCTCTTTTATGGCCAGGACCCATAAAGTTCCTGAACCCTCATGGAAACCAAGGATGAGGCTAAGGGCTTATTTCAGAGTCCTTAAATATTTTTTCTGATATTCATGACTGATTGCCCACATCATCCTGACAATGTCTAGGGTATATTGTTCAAAAAACTCCAAGAAATCCAGCTATGTCTCAGCTGATAAACCTTCTTGCCTAAAGATTCCCTACTATTCTTTTACCATCTGTCACAAGAATTTTGTGACACTAGATTAAGACTATTATATTTTATTGTAAAAAAAGAACTCAAGCCTACACATCAGGTTTTCTTGCCCCAGGGTACTTAGTAGATACATAAATGTATCCAGAGATATGTCACTAGTAGGAGAGCTTAAAATTTCATAGATTTTTATCTTCCTGACTTATGTGTTTGTACGCATGAAAATCTGACAATGGGAAAGCTTACAAAAAGAACATATTGGTACTCAATGCTATTTGAGGAGGGTTACCTTATGAAAAGAAAAAATGTATCTCACAGAGTATGATTTACATGGTTAAAACAGTATCTTGTAAACCTTTTTGAATGAATCTAATATCTCCTAGTAAAAATACCTCACAGGGAACATCCATACTACTCAAATGAATGTATATATTTTAAATAGAAAAGCACTCTTTGCAATATAAAATCTCATTACACATTTTTGGTTTAAAAATCTGAGCATCCACATAATTTATTTTAATGGACTATCCAACTTCAACACCTGCACTCTGTAAAGATGCACCCAGAGCTGTGACAGTTTTACACCTGCTGTAATAGAATCCGATCTCCTGAGGACTGCAGGATCTGTGCCATCTTTTAATCAGAAGAAAGTCTTCTGCACAGAGGTTAACGTCCCTACCTGAGGGTTTATGAATTAAGTCTGTATCAGCAAAAAAAACCTTTCTATTTATTTTTTCTTTGGTGGTATTATTTTAATGGCAGTCTGCTAAGGAAGGCAGGGAGCTAAGATTCTATTGGAAAGAAAAGACAAAATGAGACCACTAGACTTTTCTCGTTCACAAGCACAAAATTTTTCTGAAAAACAGTGGTAAAAAAAAGAAAAACAGGCAATGTGCACATAAAAGGATATTTAAAGTCATTATCATCACAGAAATGCAAATGAAAACCACAATGAGGTTTCGCTAAATAAAACTCAAATGACCGAAATAAAAAAGATGAACACTCTTTTATCAGTGTTTGGTAGAAAAAAATAAACCAAAAAAAGGCAGCAAGAACGAAAATAACTTTGATATTCAAACACATAAGAAACACACATTATTTTCAAGTGCACATGGAACTTTATATACTGGGACAGAAAACAAAAAATCTTGACAAAATTAAGGGTCTCCACCACCTGATTTCAAAACTACTAGATTTCAGAGCTGCAATTATCAAAATAGTATGTTTTGCTGTGATTCAGTAAATATCTCAATAGAAGGGAATACAGAAATAACTCCACATTTATATAACTAACTTATTTTCAAGAAAGGCAACAGAGAAGTAGAATCTCTTCACTAAATGGTGCTGGAATAACTAAACATCTGTATGGCAGAAAAAAAAAAAAAACAGCAACAACCCCTAACCCCACACTACCTATAAAATCTGATATGGTTAGTAGACCTAAACATAAAAATGAAAGAATAGAGTTTCTAAAAATAAAATATTACATATCTTTTATTATTTTGAGATGGGAAAAAAATTTTAGGTCACTAAAAATATTATTTGCTAGATAAAATAATGACAAATTATCTACTTCAAATTTAGAAATTTCTGTTGATTAATGGACATTCTAAGAAAATGAATAGAATGATCACAGACTTAGAAAAAATGTTTACAATATGCATATCTGACAAAGGCCAAACAATGACACATAAAAATTGACAAAACTGACACTTAACAAGGAAGATATTGGAAAGGCTGACTAGTCATTAGGGAAATGCAGATTAAAACCACCATATGAGACTAATACACACACATGAGGCTCTAGCTAAAGTTAAAAAGCCAATACCAACCGTTGGTGAAAATGTGGAGTAGTCAGAACTTTTCTGTTGTACTAAAGAAAAGGAGCTATAGAGAAAGGGAAATTGTACATATGACTGTCTGTTACTAGTGCTGGTAGGAGTCATAAAAAAAGGCCCCAGACCAGAAGGGACCTAAAACAAAGACTAAGGACCTATAGACCAAAGGGGGAGAAGGATGTGGTGTGTGTGTGTGTGTGTGTGTGTGTGTGTGTGTGTGTGTGTGTGTGTACATGAAACATGAAAGGAGAGAGGAAGTGAGAAAGAAAGAGATTCGGTTGAGGGGGAAATTCATATTTGTGCCTGCAATAGAGATGTGAACAAGGAATGAGGAGTTGGATGTGAAGGACACACTTCTGTTTAGAAGAGGCAGCCCTGATTCTTGCTTTCAGAAATAATTTATTTTGTTCACTTTTCATTAATATTCTGGAGAAAAGCCTTAAGCCATGAATTTCACAGAGTAATAAGTCTCCCAGTGGTTGAAGTCCTTTGTAAAAACCAAAAGAATATCAGATTAATAAATGAGAGGAATTTTGCATATACTACAAAGATGGTCCCTTCTGTTAAATTTCCTGTATTGGAAGCTGCAGCTTGTCCTTGGCATCAGCATAAATTATAGCTCATCTCTTCCTAGGAGAACGGTATTCCTGTCCACTGTGCTCAGTGGAGGAAAACTGGGAACGGCTTATCAGATTACACAGTATTACTAAGTACATCCTGCTCTCATGAGATTGCTTTTCAATCAGACCTTACATCTTTTGCCAGATAAAAATCAGCTTATATAAAAGAGCTTTTGAATACAAAGCCAATGAAACATTTTTTTCTGAAGGTCTTAATGCAATCCTTATTTGATTTTGAAACCCAAACTTGGTCACTATATCTACATGGATAGAATGTACTGTATTTCTTCAATATAAAGACACAAGTCCAAAATATAGGAACTTTCTATTAAATCACAAAATATTCAAAAGTAGTATTACCCTACATTGGAAAAATAAGTCACAGTAATTTTGTTACCTATTCAAAAATGTTGTGAATTGCAAACACATTTGACTGATGGAGAAGTTAGAGTATTGGTATGCATCTGAGTACATAGAATGGGCATCATGTTGGGGAGAGAAACATTAGAGGAATGTACAGTGGACAACAAGTAATAAAACTTTGCCTTCCTAATATCCAGGCTGATGCTACTAGGCAGATATCCCCAAGTGTTTTGGAATAGTCAACTTGCCAGGTCTAAAATCAAGCTGTGGTACTAATTCACTATGAGGTCTCTGGTAAATAACATGTCACTCAGTCTTAATATTCTCACTTATAAAAATAAGATGGCTGGATTTTTCAGATACAAGGTCCTTATAATCTTAAAATAAAATGACTATACAGTGTATGTAGCACAATTATGATGTCTATTTAGCTATATTTTTAAATGACACCTAAAATATAAATAAAATGGAAAGGCAAATTAGATAATTCAAAACACTTTTGAAAAGCATCAGGTTCAATATTGAACAATACTCACTTAGCACCTACCATGTGGCAAACACAGCATAGCGGGGTACTAAATTGTGGATATGTGAGTAAATGGGAATTGGGACAAACAGCAGACAGAAAAGAAAGGATGGAAGGAGTTAGCTAAAGGCTTAGCTGCATGCTCAATCCTCCAGCAAATCGCAGAATGGAGGAAGGAACACTCTGCTCATTAAGGCAGAGCTTCCCCAAATAAGAACAGCACTGATGAGTTATGCCCTGACATGGCTTTAGGTGACACACAATTCCCCTGGTTATAATGCATATATTCTTATCATATAACCAACAAAATAAAAAGTATTTTATGTAAATATAAATGTGTGTGTGGTGTGCAATAGTTATAATTTTAGAAGTATTCTTGATTAAAACAAAGCAATATAAAATAAGTGAGTTAAATAAGGCCCATTTAAGGAAATATTACACAATAAAAATATAACTAGCAGCTATAGATGCAAAAACCATGAAGGTGGCACTGAAGTGACTGAAAATATTAGAAGAGAAAATAAACCTTTGGTTTTTGTGCTCCCTCTCTCCTAAGTGCATAAGTCAGTCTTTCATGATTCTATAACTTTTAAATTCTTGGACTAGAGAAAAACAGCTCATCTCTAGATCCAGGGTTTGAGAATTACATTATTCACACCTAGCCCAGATCAGGATTCCCTAAACAGACAGACTCCCAATTAACAAAGTGTGGACAGCAAATAATCCTAAAAGTTTCACAGGGGAAAAATATGTTACCAGCATAAGGGACATAATAAAAACAACCATTTCTTGAGCATCTACTCTATACTGTGCTCTATACTTACAGTATTATAATCTTTATAGCAACTCTGAAAGGCAGGGTGTGGGGTTTTCCCCTTAATTTTACCTATAAGAAAACTGAGACTGACAAATTTTTTTTTTAATTTTGGTTAAGATAGCTATAGGGATATGCAAGTAAGTGGATTGAGTTTCTATCACCTTGTTACTAAAATAACTTTTACTTTTCTCTCTGTAGCATCATTTCCTAACTTAAATTAAATACTTATGAAGAACAATATATTTCTATAAAATTCCTATCTATAAAATAGACTAAACCTAGAAGAGAATCTAGAGACATGGGGGCCACTAGTACTTACGAAAGCAATTGGACGATTGTACACTCTACTAAAGAGAATGTTCCCTCTAGAAATGCTTGAGAGGAAAAAGTGGACTGGGCAACAAGGCACTGACTACGGGGCAAGTAGGAACAATCAAAGTTCCTGCTTCAAATCCAAGGCTCTCATTTCAGGTGGACATCCATTCAGCAGGATACCCCAGGCATAGAAACGACTCCCAAGAACTTCATTGTGTGTTTCAGGGAGCTTGTTTATTCTATCTATTCTGATAAAATTACTTGGAACATATGTATTTATGCAGGCAAAAATAACCCTTGAGTAACAAAACTATTGACAATCCCATCTGTAATCCCGGGTGATTTTAACAGTGATAGCAGGATAGACAGGAAAGAAAACAAAATGCTCACATTCTTCCGTAGATTCATTTTAGACTTCGTTCAAAAATCATAAGTTTATGCACTGATCCTATGTGTGTTCAAAAAATGTAGTCACTTCTATGAGATAAATGGAAATGGAATGTGTGCAGCTTTTAAACAACCAGAGGAAGTTTTGTTTGTTAGTCTGTTTTTGATAGATGTGATCTATCCACAAAAGGCAGAGAAATAAAAAATGTAGGAAAGGGGAAAATAGAAAATGAGACAGCGGAAATAAGGCCAAGGTGAATAGATTCACTCCTTGGATAAAGACAGGACCACAGAGAGAGGTTTCAAGATGGCAGAACAGAGCAGTTTGCTTTCCTGGCTGCTCTGTAGTATAAAACCTGGAAATCAGGTGGGTAAATGAAAAAATAAATGTAGGGGAACTTTGCTGGAATTTAATACTGAACACTCAAAGCTGATCCGGGAAGAAATTCCCTGTGCCACAACTAATGCTGCAGCCAAAGGAACAAGTCAGAACAGTCCCTGTGAAAGCACAGTGGAGGGACAAGGGAATTAAAAGAACCCACATTTTTAGGAGGACTGAAGCATGTCAGGGTACAGAGAGTTTAGAGATCAAAGACACTGCCCAACTAAACTAAAAGGTGCACCACACAATATCCTTGTGCAGGAAAGAAGCCACCATCTCTCCAGGAAGTGTGCAGAGGACAAAGGAAGAAACCATTTTGCAGTCACCTTGCAGGTTATTATACCTAGTTTTTCCAGTGTTTTGAACATAAAGGGGTGCTGTATTTTGTCAAGTGCTTTTTCTGCATTTATTGAGATAATCATATGATTCTTATCTTTGAGTCTATTGATGTGATGAATTACATTTATGGATTTTCTTATGTTGAACCAACCTTGCATACCAGGGATGAATCCTACTTGATCATGATGCACGATCTTTTTGATATGTTTTTGTATTTGGTTTGCCAGAATTTTATTGAAAATTTTTGCATCTATTTTCATTAGAGATATTAAAGTTTTTTTCTTTTATGTGCCTTTGACTGGTTTTGGAATCAGGGTGATATTGACCTCATAGAATGAATTTGGAAGTGCTGCCTCTTTTTCTATTTTCTGAAAAAAAAAATTGAAGAGTATTGGCATTAGTTCTTCTTTAAAGGTCTTGTAGAACTCGGCTTTGTAACTGTTCGGTCCTGGACTTTTCTTGGTTGGTAGGCTTCTGATGGCATCTTCTATTTCATCACTTGATATCGGTCTGTTTAAATTGTGTATATCTTCCTGATTCAGTCTGGGCAAGTCGTATGACTTAAGGAATTCGTTGATGCCTTCACTATCTTCTATTTTATTGGAGTATAAGTTTTCAAAATAATTTCTAATTATACTCTGTATTTCTGTAGTGTCTATCATGGTATTATCTTTTTCATCATGTAGGCTAATAATTTGAGTTCTCTCTCTCCTCTTCGTTAGCGTGGCTAAGAGTCTGTCAATTTTATTTATTTTTTCAAAGAACCAACTTTTAGTTTTGTCAGTTTTTTCAATTATTTCTTTTGTTTCAATTTCATTGATTTCAGCTCTGATTTTAATTATTTCCTGTCTTCTACTGCTTTTGATGTTGATTTATTCTTCTTTTTCTAGGGCTTTGAGATGTAATGTTAGGTCATTTATTTGTTGACTTCTTCTTCTTTTAAGGAATGAACTCCATGCAATGAACTTTCCTCTTTGAACTGCTTTCATAGTGTCCCAGAGATTTTGATATGTTGTGTCTATGTTCTCATTTACCTCTAAGAATTTTTTAATCTCCTCTTTGATGTCTTCTGTAACCCATTGTTCATTCAGAAGCATATTGTGTAGTCTCCAGGTGTTGGAGTAATCTTTATTTTGATTTCCAATTTCATTCCATTATGGTCTGATAAAATACATGGTAATATCTCTACATTTCTGTATTTGCTGAGAGTTGCTTTGTGGCATAGTATATGGTCTATTTTAGAGAAGAATCCATGTGCTGCTGAGAAGAAAGTGTATTTGCTTGATGCATTTTGAAATATTCAAAATGTCAGTTAAGTCTAAGTTATTGGTTGTATTATTGAGCTCTATAATTTTTTAAATATTTTTTAGGTGTAGATGGACACAACACAATGCCTTTATTTTTATGTGGTGCTGAGAATTGAACCAGGTCCCACCCACACTAGGTGAGTGCTCTACCGATGAACCACAATCCCAGCCCCAAGTTCTATAGATTCTTTATTCAACTTTTTTTTCAAAGACCTAGTCAGTGGTGAGAAAGGTATGTTAAAGTAACTCAAGATTATTATTGTGTTGTGATCAATTTGATTCTTGAACTTGAGAAGAATTTGTTTGATGAACATAGCTGTACCATTGTTCGGGGCATATATATTTATGATTGTTATGTCTTGTTGGTGTATGGTTCCCTTGAGCAGTATGTAATGCCTATCTTTATCCCTTTTGATTAACTTTGGCTTGAAGGCTACTTTATTTAATACAAGGATGGAAACCCCTGCTTGCTTCCACAGTTCACGTGAGTGCTATGATTTTTCCCAACCTTTCACCTTCAGTCTGTGTATATCTTTACCAATCAGATGAGTCTCCTAGAGGCAGCATATTGTTGGGTCTTTTTTTAATCCAATCTGCTAGTCTATGTCTTTTGATTGGTAAGTTTAAGCCATTAACTTTCAGGGTTACTATTGAGTCATGGTTTGTATTTCCAGCCATATTTGTTTATTTTTGTTATTTAACTTGACTTGGTTTTCTTCTTTGATTAGTTTTTCGTTTAGGGGACTACCTCCCTCTGCTAATTTTCATTGTTGTTTTTTGTTTCCTCTTCATGGAATATTTTTCCAAGGATGTTTTGTAATGTCAGTTTTCTAGCTATAAATTCTTTTAACTTTTGTTTATCATGGAAGGTTTTTATTTCATCTTCAAATCTAAAGCTTAATTTTGCTGAATACAAGATTCTTGGTTGGCACCCATTTTCTTTCAGAGCTTGATGTACATTGTTCCAGGATCTTCTAGTTTTCAGGGTCTGTGTTGAAAAATCTGCCGTTATCCTAATTGGTTTTCCCCTATATGTAATCTTATTCCTTTCTCTTGTGGCTTTAAAATTCTCTCCTTCTTCTGTATGTTGGCATTTTCATTATAATGTGCCTTGGTATGGATCAGTTGTGATTTTGTACACTCAGCATCCTATAGGCTTCTTGAATTTGGATTACCAATTCATTCTTCATGTTTGGAAATTTTTCTGATATTTCATTGAACAGATTGTTCACTCCTTTTGTTTGGACCTCTGTGCCTTCCTCTATCCCAATAACTCTTAAATCTGGTCTTTTTATGCTATCCCATATTTCTTGAATGTTCTGCTCGTGGTTTCTTACCATTGTCATTGTGTGGTCTATATTCTTCTCAAGATTATATATTTTATCTTCTTTGTCTGATGTCCTATCTTCCAAGTGGTGTCACTTGGAAAATGACTCAGTTGGTGATGCTTTATTTGAGCTTTTAATTTGGTTTATTGTTTCTTTCATTTCAAGTATTTCTGTTTGATTGGTTTTTTGTTTGTTTGTTTGTTTGTTTTTTAGCACCTCTGTCTCCCTGTTGAGTTGATCTTTTGCTTCTTGGATTTGTTTATGTAGCTCATTGTCAAAGTGGTCTTTCACTGCCTGTATTTGCTCTCTCATATCTTCCTTGAGTTCCCAGAACATTTTATTCATGTATATTCTAAACTTCTTCTCTGCCATTCTTCCTGCTGTAGCTGCCAATGATTCTAATGATGTGGTGTCTTCATTTGTTTGGGGCACTTTCTTCCCTTGTCTTTTCATGTTGCTCGTGTTTCTTCTTCTAAGCTCTGTGAGTCTAGGTTTTTATTGTTTTTACCCTGTAGGTTTTTAGTCTCTTGTAGGGTTCCAAGACCTCTCCTTTGTGGGGAAGGACAATGTTAACAGATCCCAATATCAACAATATACCACCTATGAACAATTTCTTGTTATTAAGATGTTTACAGTTTAGTCTCAATGTACAGAAATGTTGAATTCAATTATTATCTAAAATATAATCATTAGTTTTGTAGAAAGGCTTAAAGTTTTTTATGGTGGACAATAAACTAGGGTGGGGCTTAGGATGATATGCTGAGGAGATAGGATGTGAGGATAGAGTTAATATATCTTAGGAAGTATGAAGGAGAAATCTAGTGAAAAGGCTTAGTAGCAAGAGAAGAGACAGGAAATAATTTAGGGTAGGCAAGTATGTGGGAAGACAGTAGAGTACATAAAACAAACATATATGTATTTAGAAAAATATAGATGTTAAAACATTAAAACTTGGAGGGGAAAGAAAAGTGAAAGAATAAATAGGAAAAGGGAAATAAGGGCATATACAACACCTCTATATTATATTATTCAGATGACTCAGTCCTCAAAGTCCTATTTCATGCAAAGTTCTTGGTTTCACATATGTTGGGGATAAGAGGGCCAGAAGATGGAGAGGTAGAAGAGAAAAAAACAAACAAATCAACAAATAAACAAAGAAACAAGAACAACAACAACAAAAAAAAAAAACTCAAAGGAAGAAGCCAGGGTTGTAGCTAGTTTTAGAGATCTGTATCTTTCCCGCTTCTCTTCTCATCCAGTAGGTGGCGTCGTCTGTTGTAAGCTGGTGTCTCTGCCCTACATATGATGGAAGTAACCAGGGTGGGAAGACTGGTCCTGGAGCAGGGAGCCTGGATGCGGGAAATGGCACACACCAGTCCCTGCAGAAAGACTGCACCTCACCGGTCTCTTTTGGGGACCGCTTGCTCGTATAATGAGCGCCGTGTACTATCTCTCTCTCTCTTGCCTGAAGATTTCCCAGTTCCTGCTCTCTCCCCCTTCCCTAGCAGTTCCCAATTGAGGAAACTCTCACCCCAAGGCTCCCATGGTGGCTCCCTGGTCACACTGCAAACCTGTGTTGGGCAACTACTATGTTGGGTTACCACCACTGGGGAGGGGGGGGAGGTTGGAAATCTGGTACCTGGCCGCTAGAGATCAGATCAGGGAACTGCCCCCAGATGAATGGCAAGAATGTTGAGTCAAGATGGGGGGAGCCTGGTGAGGTGGGGGATGTCTGGTGAAGTGGAGGGAGTCTGGTGAGGTGGGGGAGCTGGGCGATGGTGTTGTGCTGTGGGTAGGTAGCCGCAGAGTGATTTGCATGGGAGCAGAGCAAAGTCTTGGTGATCTGTAGATGTGATTCTGCTAGGGCGCTCACTGAGTCTTGCATGGGCTGGAACTTTGAGCTTTCAGTTCTGCTCCAATGCCAGGCATCTTACCCAAACACTGATGCTCAGAGCCCCGCATCTGGTCACAGCACTGGTCATTTCTGCCGAGAGCAGCTTGATAGTGGTCTTTTAACACTCTCAGAGATTTAGTATTGTGATTAGGTGAGATCTGCGGATCTGGCAGTGCTGGGCACAGGGCGGCTCAGTCCCTTCCTGCAGGCATGTTCTCTTCTATTATTTTAATAGATTTAGTTTTTTAAATTTTTACTTTATATATTTTTTCTCTTACTTATCTGTTTCCCTTGATTTTCTATCTTTTCTTCTGCTAACAGCCAATGTCTATTGTTCTCTATTTCACGTTTCCTTTAATGTTTTACTTCTATTTTCTCTCCTCTTCTCTCTCCTCTTCTCTTATAATCATCACATACTACATAACTTCCCTTCTCTCTCTGTCTACCATTCAAAATTGTAAACACTTTTGCAAATTTACTCTTTTTATTGTAAACAATAACCAATCATATTGTTCCTGTTGTAGACGTCACAGCAGGAACTACTGGTTTAATGCTGTACGTTGTTTGCATCAGTTGCTTTTATTATTTTTCTCCTCCTAAACAGTGAGGTACTGGAAACTTTCAGGGACACTATAAGTCTACAGGGTAGAAATTCTACTGCTTCAGGTCCATACTGTTAGATAGGTAGACAGACAAATGATATGACAAAGCAAGAGGAAAAAACACCCCAAACAAACCAAGATTCTTCAATAAGAGAATCCATTGACACAACAGTAGAAGAAATATCAGAAATGAGCTTAGATTGTACATAGTTAAACTGATCTTATAAGGTAAAGAACAGTGTAAGGAGTGAAATCAGGAAGTGAAAAATCACTTTGATAAAGAAATAGAGATTCTGAAAAAAAAATCAAGCAGAAATACTCAAAGGAATCAATGAACCAAATTAAAAATGTAATGGAAAGTGTCACCAGTAGACTAGATCACCTGGAAGACAGAGTTTCAGGCATTATAATCATGAAAATTAAGTTGACCTTGGGAAAAAAGATGTTAAGAGACCATGAACAGAATTTTCAAGAAACATAGAATAATCTTAAGAGACCAAATTTAAGATTATTAGGAAGGCTCAGAGATACAAACCAAAGGAATGCACAACATTTTCAATAAAATAATATGAAAAACTTCCCAAGCCTAAAGAATGAAATAAAAAATGAGATACAGGAGACTTACAGGACTCTAAATTTACAAAATTACAAAAGATCCACACCAAGGCACATTAATATGTAAATGCCTAACATTAGATAATAAGGATAAAATTTTATATACTACCAGAGAAAAATAACAGCTCACATTTAGAGGCACACAATCCAGATCTCAGCGGCTTTCTCAACCCAAACCCTCAGAGCTAGAAGGTCTTGGAGTAATATACAAGTTCTGAAAGAAAATGAATGCCAGCCAAGAATACTATACCCTGCAAAATTAAGCTTAGAATTGATGATGAAATAAAAACCTTCCATGATAAACAAGAGTTAAAAGACTTCACAACTAGAAAGCATGCTTTACAAAACATCCTCAATAAATAGTTCATGAAAAATAAAAGTAAAAACCAGCAGAGGGAAAAACTACACTAGAAGAATAGTCAAGCAAAGAAGAAACTAATTCATATTAAAAATCAGAAATAATTCAAAATGACAGGGAATAAAAACTATTTCTCAATAATAACATTGAATGTAAATGGCCTAGTAGATACAGACTGATAGACTGGATTAAAAAACAAGACCCAACAATATGCTGTCTCCAAGACACTCACCACATAGGCAAAGACATCCACAGACTGAAGGAAAAAGTATGAGAAAACATATCATTCACATGGATCTCGTAAACAAGCAGAGGTTTCCACCCTCATATCAGATAAAGTGGACTTCAAGCAAAAGTTAATCAGAATGGTAAAAGAAAAGGAAGGGAATTATATATCAACAAGACAAACAATCATAAATATTTATGCCCTAAACAATGGAGCATCTACGTACCTCAAACAAACCCTTCACAATTTCAAGAATCAAATAGATCACATCATAATTATACTGGGTGACTTTCACACACCTGTTTCACCACTGGCTAGGTCTTCCAAAAAAAAAAAAAAAAAAAAAAAACTAAATAAAGAAGCTATAGAATTTAAAAAAAAAATACCTTGGTAATTCAGACTTAACAGACATAGATACAACATTTCATCCATCAATGACCGAAGACACTTTCTTCTCAGCAGTACATGGGTCCTTCTCTAAAATAGACCATATCTTAGGACACAAAGCAATTCTTAGCAAATACAAAAGGATGAAGATAATACCTTACATTCTAACAGATCATAGTGAAATGAAATTAGAAATCAATGATAAAATAAAAATAGAAGCTACTCTAATACCTGGAGACTAAATATACACTATTGAATGACCAATGGATAGCAGAAGAAATCAAGGATGAAATTTTAAAAAATACTTAGAGGTAAATGAGAATAGCAGTACAACATATCAAGATCTCTGGGACACTACAAAGAGGAGAATTCATTGCATTGAGATCATTCATTGAAAGAATAAAAAATCAAAAATAAACCACTTATCATTACATCTCAAATCCCTAGAAAAAGAAGCACAAACCAACACCGAAAAGCAGTAGAAGATAGAAAATAATTAAAATCAGAGCTGAAATCAATGGAATTGAAAGCAAAAAAATTCCAAATATTTGATGAAACAAAACATTAGTTGTTTGAAAAATAAATAAAATTGATAAACCCTTAGCCAAACTAACAAAGAAAAAGAGACAAATTACTAAAATTTGTGATGAAAAAGGAAATATCACAATGTACACTACTGAAATACAGCAGATAATCAGAAAATATGTTGATAATTTATACTCTAATAAAATACAAAATCTTGAAAACATCAACAAATTTCTAGAGAGATGTGATCTAGAAAATGGAAAGATCTCCCTTGTTCTTAGACAGGCAGAATTAATATTATCAAAATGGCCATACTACCAAAAGTGCTATCCAGATTTAATGCAACTAATCAGGTGGACATAGAAAATTTAAATAGATCAATTCCAAGCAATGAAATTGAGGGTGCCATCAAAAGCCTACCAACAAAGAAAAACCCAGGACCAGATGAATTCTCAGCTGCATTCTAACAATCTTCAAAGAAAAACTAACACCAATCCTCCAAAAATTATTCCATGAAATAGAAAGGGAAGGAATCCTTCCGAAGTCATTTTATGAAGCTAGTATCAGTTTGATACCAAAACCAGAAAAAGACACATCAAGAAAATAAAACTTTAGACCAACATTCCTCATGAACATAGACACAAAAAATCTTAATAAAATACTGGAAAATCACATAAAAAAACATACTAAAAAAATAGTGTACCATGATCAAGTGGGGTTCATCCTAGGGTTGCAAGGTTGGTTCAATTCCTTTTAAGTTTCCAATGATGTTCTACACAGAAATGGAAAAAGCAATCATGAAATTCATTTGGAAAAATAAGAGGCCAAGAATAGCCAAAGCAATCCTTAATGAAAAAAGTAAAGCAGGAGGCATTACAATATCAGAACTTAAATTATACTACAGAGCTATAGTAATAAAAATGGCATGGTATTGTCACCAAAACAGACATGAAGACCAATGGTATAGAAGAGAGGACATACAGAAAGACTCACATAAATACAGTTATCTCATACTAGACGAAAAGAAAGCCTCTTCAACAAATGGTGCCAGGAAAACTGGAAATTCATAAGTAGCAAAATGAAATTAAACCTCTATCTCTCACCCTGCATTAAAAACTCAACTCAAAATGGATTTAGGACCTAGGCATTATATCAGAGACACTGCACCTACTAGAAGAAAAAGTAGGTCAAACTTTCCATCATGTCAGCTTAGGAACTGACTTCATCAACAAGACTCCTAAAATTCAAAAAGTAAAATAAAGAATCAATAAATGGAATGGTAGCAACCTAAAAAGTTTCTTCACAGCAAAAGAAACAATAATGTGAAGAGAGAACCAGCAGAATGGGAGAAAATTTTTGCACCTACACCTCAGATATAGCATTAATCTCCAGGATGTATAAAGAACACAAAAAACTTAACATGAAAAAAAACAAATAACCCAATCAACAAATGGGCAAAGGAACTGAACAGGCACTTCACAGAAAAAGTACAAATTGACAACAAATATATGAAAAATGTTCAACACTTCTAGCAATTACAGAAATGCAAATTAAAACTATACTGAGATCTCACTGCAGTCAGAATGGCCATTATCAAGACTACAAGTAATAATAAATGTTGGCAAGGATGTGGAGGAAAATGTACACTCATATGTTGCTGGTGGGACTACAAATTGGTGCAACCACTCTAGAAAGCAATATGGAGATTCCTCAGAAAACTTGGAATGGAATCACCATTTGACCCAATTATCCTACTTCTTGATTTATACCCAAAGGACTTAAAATCAGGATAATATAGTGACACAGCCACATTACTGTCTATAACAGCTTAATTCACAATAGCTAAGCTATGGAACCAACCTAGGTGTCCTTCAATGATGAATGGATAAAATGTGTGTGTGTGTGTGTGTGTGTGTGTATATATATATATATATATATATAAACAAATAACCCAATCAACAAATGGGCAAAGGAACTGAACCGGTACTTCACAGAAGAAGTACAAATTGCCAACAAATATATTTTGTTATATGAAATATTACTAAGCCATAAAGAAAATGAAATTATGGCATTTGCCAGTAAATAATGGAACTGGATACTATTATGCTAAATGAAATAAGCCAATTCCAAAAAACCAAAGGCCAAATGTTCTCTCTGAATTGCAGATGCTAACACACAACAATGGAGTGGAGGTAGGGAAGAAAAGAAGTAATTTGGATTAGACAAAGGCGAATGAAGGGAAGGGAGTGGAAATGGGATTAGGAAAGACAGTAGAATTGATCAGACATAATGATCCTACATTGATACATGAATACATGCCATGTCATGTACGATCACAAAAAATGAAAAGTTATATTCCATGTTTGTATAATATGTCAAAATGCATTCTACTGCCATGTCTAACTAAAAAATAAAAATAAAAATGTTTTTAAAAGAGGTGGGGTCCCCACAATGAAGGCCCATGTGGACAGAAACTGAACCCCCACCAGGCTTTAGTCAGCATCAACTGGCAGACATGCAAATGAACATGTGCTGTTCTGAGGGTCTCACAGACATTATGGAGCAGGCACAAACCACACCCTCCCATCCTTTCCAAATTCCTGACCCAAAGAATCTATATGTACAACAAACTTTAATGCCACTAACTTTGGGGAAAATATCATATGTAGCTATATTAACTAAACCACACATAAGAAGAAAGTATTATGGTGAAACAAATTGATCAAAACAAACTATTATTAAGGCCTTTGAAAGGGTATGTGGGAGTGTTTTTATTATTCTTTGCAACTTTCTAGACACTTGCATTTTTATGAAAATTGAAACTTACTAAAAGACAAAAAGACAAAGTGACCAGAATTTCTAAGCAGTTGCAATGGAAGGAAGAGAATGAAATTATATCTTCACAGTTTGAGCCGATAAAGACACAAAACACTGAGCAAGACACTTATACCCAGCCAAACCACATTGTAAGAATAAATAAGTATGTTTTACCAAAAAAAATGAAATATAGTTTAATAAAGAAAATTGTAAAGGATATACTTCAAGAATAAAAGATGATTCCAGAATAAGGTATGGAAAGAAATGGTAAGCGGGGAAAAAAAAAAAAAGAGAGAAAATATCTGGTGGACATGGTGATGTAACCCTTCATAAAGGGTTGGCCAACCCAGCAGTCAGCATCATCCATGACCAAGTGGTATCAAAATAATTGAGTAAAAATATTCATAAATAACATTAGAAATGCAAAAAGAAATGTAACTATATACATAGGAAATATATTTGAAAATGTAATAAAATACTCTATGCCACCACTTTAATATGTCATCTTTTGAATAATTTTCTGAATAAATACATATTGTCAAAGTTACTTCAATCTAAGGAAGAAATTCTGACTTTGTTGATAATCACATTCTAAAGACCACTAATGAGGCAAGATGCTTTGCATCAGTGAAAAGGAATTCAAGGAAGATCTATATGCATTTTATGAAAAAATATCCAAGATATTTTAAGTAAAAAGAAGAAGTAAACAGAATACTTATAAACAGATTTTACAAATGTTTTGGAAAAATTGCAATAAGTGTGTATGTGTGCATGCAAATACATGTAAATAGAAAATGAACTGGAAAAATGTATACCATCAAATGGTGCTTGCTTTTGGAAGAGAAAATGGTATTCAAGCAGGGAGAAAATATTCTCAGCTATTTCTTTTTCCTATAATGTTTAAAATTTTAATCATGGGAATTTGTTTATTTTAGAGTTCAAATAAAATAAACAAGAAATAAAAATCTTGGATTATGTAATTTTTAATTTGTGTGTCATTTTAGTGTCTTTTATAGATATATTTACCTCTGATTAGCTTCTTTAGCTCAAATGATTTCTGTGAACTACAATAAAATATTCTTCCAATAACAGAACACCAGCATGTCCATTTAATTTTTACTCCATAACTTCACACAGTTGATTTGATGGCCAAACAAGGTCACATGTGCAAAAGTCCCATATTGTTTATTACGCACTCTAAAAAATCAATTAAGTGTAGTAGACATATTTTTTCCAGCTAAAATAGTATGGAAAGACAAAAAAAAAACCTCAAAGAAATACATTTCACCAAAAACAGGTCAAAACTTTTTAAAAATAAAATATTTATGCTGCTCCTTGTATTTCTAAATCAATGAAACAGATATCCTGTCTTTTTATTTATACTGTTACTTGTCAGTATATAAAAAGTTTTATACACAGTACACATTATTTCATTTCTAAGTGAAATCTGCTATGTAATGAGGATTTTGAATTTACAATCTTTAATTTTCCAAATTCTATTTTGTTTTATATTACAACACAAGAGGGCAGTATTTATTTTTAAAAATTCCTGTCATAAGAGCAATGTAATTCACTGAGGTGCTGCAATAGAAGAACATCTTTTAATATATCAAGATTAAAACAATTTAGCATCCATGTCTAGTCTAACTCACAACCATCAGGGGGAAAATCATGGTGCTACATATCAGAAAATACTCAAATAATTCCCTAAACAAGAAGTTTGTGGGTTAATACAGCTGTAGCGATGGAACGTTGCCAACCAGAACTGGAAAAAAAAAAATCCATGGTTCTGGTGCCAGCTGCTCAAGCTGTCTTCATCCTAGAAGCAGGTTAGGGAGCAAGCTGCTGTTTCAACAACAGCAGCAATTAGTAGGTGCAAAAGAACAAAATCAAGCGTTACTTCACCATCCTAATAGAGTCCATTTGGGAAATGTCAAATAAGCTAAATTGTTGTTTCCCTGGAAACAGGGAGCAGGAATCCTTCCAAAGAATTTCTCTACCACAAGCTTAATGCACTGACTTATAGGAAGTTCAGATTGATAGATAAAAGTACCAGAGATATATAGCCCAATACTTCTTTTTATGATGGCACTAATGGCATTTTATTCATGGGTCAAGCCAGTAAATTAATGGGAATAACCTCTCTAATGGGCTGAAAAAGTAGAATATATAATGCTACAGCACGACCTGAAACAACTAAAAGCTGAAATGCTTCTAAATACACGTCACATGGCAGAGCAGCCCAGCCCCCTCAAGACCACCTGGTGTTACTAACGTTTCTTGAGTTCTTTCCTTGCCAGTCCACCTTAAGCTCCATTTTGCTCATTTGCTCTTCTCATCAAGACTGCAAAAACAGTACTACTGGTACTGAGACACAGGTTAAGCCGATAGCAAGGACTGACTGGTGTCCAAACTAAACCCAGAAGGCCACTCCAGAGCCTGTGCATGCAATGACTACATGACACCTTGCTCTTCACCAGTTAAGTTCTGGGGTAGTATTCTGGCAGCATGGATTACAATCCCCCACCACACTGACGAGGCTGGAGAACTGTGACATTCCTGGATCTCAGGATTCTCTACACTCTAACCTACAACCCACCACCATCACCTCTAAAAGTAAAAGAACAGGGCTAGATAATACACAAAGCTTCTTTTCAGCTCAGTAAACCTTGACAATATCATGAAGGCAATCATGGTTGGAGCAAAGTGTAGGATCTTTACATGGTTCTAGACACCTGCCCTCAGTGATCACTGATAGCAGCAAAGAAAACTTAAAATAACTCAGCCAGAAAGGTTCAATAAATCACCAATTTACTTGTTTAAATAAATGTATGGCTATTACAAATGCATACGGTTACAGAGGGATGCACGTGAGCACTGTATGTCAATAACTAAAAGTGGAATGGAGGTTCTGCCACCAGAAGGTGGAAAGGGCATCAAATATGCAAGTTCTGGGCAGTAAATATGAATTTCATCCACTATGCTTCATGCTTTGACTTTGGCTCCAACTTTCCCATGCAACTTTAAAAGGATGACAGCTTTGAGAAGCTACTCAGCAAAATAAATCAAATGTTGCTCTAAAAAGATATTCTGACTACAATTGCTGAACTTCCATTAAAATTCCCTGAAATTTAATGCAAAAGACTGGGATCTTATTAGGTAATCATATAATCATTTTAAGAGGTCTCTGGACATTCTAATAAAATGTCAATATAGCATTAAATTATACTGCTTCACATTCATCATGAGTATTAAAATTATATCTTACAAGCATGATTTCAAACTGGACATGCATACATATTGGAGGAAATACTTCATTCATT
Organism: Ictidomys tridecemlineatus; assembly: GCF_052094955.1. NCBI lineage: Eukaryota > Metazoa > Chordata > Mammalia > Rodentia > Sciuridae > Ictidomys > Ictidomys tridecemlineatus. The sequence continues at coordinate 147,441,167 of NC_135483.1, read as the reverse complement.
GAGTGCATTTTTCATTTCTGAGTATCATCCATTTATTTCTGCCATATTCCACTTCTTGTTAGAGATGTTGCCAGAGGCTTTTCTGAAAAGCAATAATATTATTTTAAAATATAAAAAAATAAAATTTAGAACACTACTAAGTCTTAAAAGTGCCAAATTTTCAGAGTTGAAATAAATCCTAGTGGTAAAAAAAAAACCACAGAGTAGTTTTTTTTAATGAAATTTAAAAGTCTGGCAACCCTACAAGTATAGGAGAATATCCAACACAATTTTAGTTATCTTAAAGATTTATATAGGTATTGGTGTCTTTATTTATTATTTATTTTGAGTAATATAGAACTAAAATAATCGGCAAAACATTCACTGAATTCTTCCCTAAAATCCACTTGAGTCTACTAGTTCTCAAAAGGCCCATTAGATCAGACCAAAAAGCTTTTCCCAGTCATAAACTAAACTAAAAAAACAGAATCCCAGACAGTAATAACATAACGAGCAAACTAACTCTATTTGTGCCAAAATTAATTGAAAAAATGCTTTGGATTGATTCTTAGCTTGATTTGAGCTACATTTAAACAAAAAAAATCAAAAATATACCTAAGCAAGAGTAATCAACTTCAATAAACTTTAAAAGCCATTTTGAATTTTATTACCTTATTCTCATCTTGTGGATTGTGCTATATTTTTTTCCTAAGTTGTCATGTTTGAAAGGAGAAAACTAGCTAATGTTATTATGTTTCAGCAAAGTGCCAAAAACTGTGAATTATCTAGTTTAACAGTCATAACATCCCTGCAAGGAATATGTCATTTTTCAAAGATTTCTGATGAGGGACTTCAAATCTGAAAATAATGGAGCTACTCTATCTATTGATGTAACTAAAAAGGCTGACCTGGGAGCAACAATCCTTCCGAGAGCATATTTTTGAAACTCTTTATGTGGAAGCAAATGCCTGAACCAAGTGATTAATTCAGACTTTAGAAGCCATGATGAGATTAGCTGGCGAGAACTCACCATTGGATACATGTGTGCTAACAGCCCTTAGAGGCCTGGACTGGGAACCAGGACTGAAGGCAACCAGGGTTTCCGCCCTTAAGACACTTATAACTTAGGACATGTGTAGAGGATTCCTTAAGAGTATAGCAATTACTTAGGTTTCCATACAAATCTCATCCCAGATAGGTCCTCTTTCTAACTCAAATTTCTCCCAAATGCCTTCTAACTACAGATAACTACAACAAAGCTCACTTTTTTTCTGGTAAATCTCCATGCCAGTGTAAACAGACCCCTCTTTGAGCACTGTGTTGTTCCTTCATGATTGCAGAGGCTACTAGACCTCTTTCCCAATTACAGGAGGACACGATGCAGTTATCTGAAATCAAGAATAGGAAAGGCAGCAGAATACAACAGTTACTAATAGGGCATTATGTAAAAACGTGGATGTGTAACCGATGTGATTCTGCAATCTGTATTTGGGGTAAAAATGGGAGTTCATAACCCACTTGAATCAAATGCATGAAATATGATATCTCAAGAGCTTTGTAATGTTGTGAACAACCAATAAAATAAATAAAATAAAAAAGAATCTCTGGACTGGGCTGGGGATGTGGCTCAAGCGGTAGCGCGCTCGCCTGGCATGCGTGCGACCCGGGTTCGATCCTTAGCACCACATATAAACAAAGATGTTGTGTCTGCTGAGAACTAAAAAATAAATATTGAAAAAATTCAAAAAAAAAAAAAAAAAAGAATCTCTGGACTGACAGCAAGAAAGTGTCGAGAGCCGACCATGGGCTGTGTGTGTGAGTTATGCACATTTGAGCACATGAGGGGAGTGGACTGACGTTGCTGCTCTGGCTGGGCTGTGCAACATATGTGTCCTTTTCTCTTGCTCTGCCTATGATCCCGCACAGCACCTGGCTTTCCAAGATGTCAGTCAATCTGCTGACCACAAGACATCACGAAGCAACCCCCTGAAACTCAACCTTGCCTAATTTGGGTGGAACTTTCTTAAATGTCTTCCACCCAATAAACAGAAGGGTTTCGGGTATGTTCTCTCTCTCTCTCTCTCTCTCTCTCTCTCTCTCTCTCTCTCTCTCTCTCTCTCCTGTCTCTCTTGTCTCCTTTGTGGGAAATGAGGTCAAGGAGACATCACTGAACCCCCTAAAAGGTATTTTCTGTCTCTGTTGATTATTTAGTAACCAGCCTAATTCACCTGGAATGACCCTGACTGATTTAGTCATGTATCACAGCAAGAAAACTTAGTACTGCTGCCAGTATGATGCACACCTTAGAGATTATATGGTTTGGTGGCTCTGTCACCTGAAGAATACCAGAACTACAGCTGCAGCCGTGCCTTTCATCTGGTCTAGAACAGAGATGCAAACACATGGAAGATGCTCATTCTCCTGTGCCACAGCAGGCATCGGTTATTGACGGCAGCAATATCTCCAATTGAGTGACAACACCACCTTTGGATGCTTCCCAATTCAGCATTACATCTGTCTACTGAAGGAGGCTCCCAGGCACATCCTAATGTAGAGACTACCTACTCGCTGGCCCCAGCTAAAAGCCCTCTCAATATGCAAATATCCAAACTGGCCTGGAAGCACACACCTATATTCCCAGAGAGTTGGGAGGCTGAGGCAGGAGGATAGAAAGTACAAGGCCAACCTCAGCAACTTAAGAGACCCTGACTCAAAATCAAAATTTAAAAGGGGGGGGTGGAGCTGTGGTTATAGCTCAGTGGCACAGCACCCTGGGTTTAATTCCCAGTAACACACACACACACCCACACACACAGAAAATATCCAAATCTAAAAGGAAATTACCATACTAAATCCCAAATGAGGACAGTGTTGCCAGTTATAGAAAGAGGGTACTGCCCAGCTAACTCTAGATGGACACATGCCAGCAGAACCTGAGGTTCATTCTCTGACCAGCTTCCTCACTCAATTGGAGCTCCAATTCTCTGACGTAAGCACCACCAGCTCAGAATCTGGAGGTGAGGACCACTTGGGGCAGCTTTGGGGCACAAAGATGAAGAACCAATTCCAGAGAGAGCAATGGGTGTCAGCATAAGGAGCAGCAGAGGAAGAGACCTCCTTTGCCATAACCATGACCAACGGGTTCTACTGTGACCTCTGGCAACAGAGGGCTCCAGTGCTGTTTCACTCTACTCTCTCGGCAAGAAAATCTTTAATCCATCAAAAAAAAGATCTTAAAAATGTAAAATTTACTCTGTTTTGGGACTACAATTTTCACTAGAAAGCTATAAAATCTTCTCTGAACCAATCAATTTTAATTCCTTGTAATAGTCATCTCCATGTAAAGATAAGAAAATCTGAAACTAGCATATGAAAAACTTCAGTAAATGAAAATCAAGATATTGCTTTTTAGGCAGAACTCCTCACCTCTTCTTCACAATATTTGCTCTAGCAATAGTGTTTTTGCTTTCATTCTACATGATAGACACCGTCAGGCCATAAGGACTTGGTTCTTCTACAGGGCAGAGTCTTTAGCTACCCACATGGCCCACTGCCTCACCTTCATGCCTCAGCTCAAACATTACCTGCTCAATGAAGCCCTTTCTGACAAACAGTTGGAAACTAGAATCTATTTCTTATTGTCTCCCTACCTGGCATCGGCCATTCACCTTAATCTGCTTAGATTTTTTTCAGGGCACTTATCATGTTACATGAAACTATAATATTTAATTATTTATTATTATGTAGGAAAAGTTAACAAACCTGATGTTGCTCCATAGAATGGCCTACCTGAGGGGCTGACCCTTGGCTGCACCTAGGAATTTGAATTTTGGACTTATCTATTTTACTAACTGACTAGGTTGTTTTGTAAAGCTCTGCTTGCTTAGGTGTTCATGAAAACAAAGTGACTTATGGTAAACAGCCGCTTCACTTTGGGGAGTCTGAAATCTCAGTAATTGTTGCTCAGGAAGAATGCTTATATGACCAGCGGCTAATAAAAACTCTGGACTCTGAGTCTCAAGTGGGATTCCTTGGGAAGAAACATGGCTATTTTGCCCAGAGAGTTGCCTTTCACTGCTACAAGATGAAGAAAGTTCTATAGGACACTTTGTACTTCCCACCTACCCTGGCCTCCCAACAGACAATTTTGGAAGAGAGAATTCCTAAAAGCTGATCTTAGGCTTCTTCAAACTCTGCCTGGTGTCTTTTCTCCTGGCAGATCATGATGTGTGTCCAGAGTACAAGCATGTCTGAGTCCCATGGGTCTTTTCAGCAGATCATGATACCCTCAGAAAACTGTTCATTGCTTATCATGTTTGTTTCCCCCATTAACATGTAAGCTCCTCAGGGCAAGGATTTAAAAAATCTCTTTAGCTCATTGATATACAACATAGCAATAAAAAATATATCAAATAAAATCCCTTTGGTTCATTGAAATATCTCAGGTGACTGGAAAAATGTCTACCATATAATGAGCATTCAGTAAACACTTGTTGAATGAATGAATGAGAAATAAAGCCAATATTCTCCTATGAAACAGATTTATTTTAACAATAAATAAAATACAAATTTACGTTCACAAAGGTCTTTAAAAAGGTATTTTTTCATAACAAGATAATACTTCTATTAGAAAAAAATTGCTTTTAAATGAAAAGAAAGAGTCAAACTACAAACATTATGGTGACAATTACATACTGCAGAAATACCACAAACATGAATGAGATTGACTTGAGAAATTTTCTTCAAACTCAGAAGAAAAAATAAAAACACAAACATAACAGGTAAAAAAAATTCAACAATTGAAATCATAAATATCTAAGGAGCAGAAATCCAGTTTTTACATGAGTAGGCTTGTGATAAATAATTATTCCATAAATTGAGTGAAATAAGAAATTTTCAGATTCGAATCATATCTCCTCCCAAAATAGAAAAGCAAAGAATTCAATAGCCAAGTAGATGATATGTGAAGGCAACAAAAAGACATTTCCAGATATTTAGTAATATAGCAAGTCTAACAATTACGAAGAAGGCCCATGTATAAGCACCAGATATCATATGACTAAACAATTAGAAGTTACAAATTTATCTAAAACAATGCTAACTGAAGTGTTTTACTCATGAGTGAAGTCACTGTCTTAGGGTGCTTCCCAGCACAGCTTTCTAGTTCATCCATGGTCTAGAACCAGTTTCTTGGTTTCACCTACTTACCCTCTCTGATGCTTCCAAAAAAATAGCCCGTGGAAATCAATGAGTTTATTACTTAACTTTCATCAAAATATCAAAGACTGCTGCATTTCATTAGTAATGCACCTGTTTTGGCATTATGTTTATGGGATGGAAACATGAGAATAAGTAATAAAATAAAGATGTACACAATTGATAAATTATTATAGATCCATTCCATAACTTCATTCTCTTAATTTCAGTGAGATCACTTAACTACAGCTGTTTCATATAGTTAGCATTCTATTAAGAGTAACACCAAATTAGACAAGCTTCCTTGAGTCATTGTAAATCTTAGGTCATTCTTAACACTTCCACTTGTAGAAACTTCATTGTGCTATGTCAAGAGAAACCAAAAGTCAATAAAAATCTTAAAGTAATGTTTAGACTCAGAAATATCCACAAATTCTCCACATAATTTTCAAACAGTGTAATGGGTCACATATTTCAAACTATCATAACAGAAAATACAACAAAATAATTATTTTTTAAAATATTTGTTTTTAAGTTGTAGTTGGACACAATACCTTTATTTTATTTATTTATTTTTATGTGGTACTGAGAATTAAACCCAGGGCCTCATACATGCTAGGTGAGCACTCTACCACTAAGCCACAACCACAGCCCACAAAATAATTATTTATATTATGGCAATTTATAACTCATTTCAATTTTTACCATATTTAAAGCAATATTAGATGCAAATATTATGTTTGTTTTCATAGGTCATATGTAGATCTATCTATATACCAAATTTAAAATCACATGAATTGTTTCATACTGTAAGATATTCCTCAGGTGCTATGTGCAATTGTTGCAAACATTGTGCTAATTTGTAAGTTGCTCCAGAATTATGAATTAGGAATATATGGGGAAAACAAGAAAATGAATGCTCAGCATGAGAAATAAAAATGAAATACACAAAATTTAATTGCACCTGTGATACAATGGAAGAAAATATTATTTTAGCTAATTAATGTGTCTTCCATGACCAAGAGCTTACCTTGTTCAAAGCCTCCTTTCCTTCTAAAGCACTGTCCATCACTAAGGTTGGCAATGGCATAACCTTCACAATGGCACAAACCCAGAAGGTCTTGTTGACTTTTGTTTCAAGGACATCAAGCAGATGTTGGAGAAAAGCATTTCTCATTTATACTCCCGGGTCCTGAGTCAGAAAACTGGGCATTTAAATTTACAGATCATACTATATCAGCATTGAGTTCAGAATCTCAAGCAGTAGTGTGGCACTCAGAATTCTTTAATAAATTTATTATTGTGCATCTAAGATAAGCAGGGCCATCTAAAGGATAAATCTCAAGAACAGCACCTCTTTGGCGGTGCTAACCAGTGTATCTAAACTTGGAAAACTCAGAGTTATAAATTTTAGAAAGAAGAAAGAGTACATATGATTTTCTGCCTAGAAAATACAATTATATTGTTGGAAAGGCTATGATAATTATTTAAATAACCTGCCTAGTTATAAATGTACTCTGAAAAGCATTACATAACAAGCAAAAAATATGGAAAAAAAAGTCATTGACGAAAGCAATAAAGATAAAAAAACCACATGAAACACACATGACTAAAATACAGAGTTATATAAACTAACTTATAAAACAACACTGAATGGTATAAAGGGGGATATGAATGAATAGAGAAATAAACAACAGTCTTGAATAGTGTGCTGAACCATTCTATTTTCAACTTGGTTAAACTAGAGCAGTGTTCCCAGATGCCTCTTCTCTGTATGGTTCTGCATTAGAATTGGTTAAAAAAGGTATTTGTATAGAACTTGGGAGGTGTAAGTGAAGCAGGGGCTGTTGCTATTTGAAGCTGTTCATAGTTCTTTGCAGTGATAGACACAAAGTTTTGATGAGCTCCAGAGTATCCTCACTCTCTTCTGCTCCATGTATAGCTCCTTTCCTAATTGTTGACCATGCTGACCAGTGTTCGTCCCAGCCCATAACTGGATGCTTGGATGTTCTCTCTCTGCTTAGCTCATGAACTTTACTTCCTTTGCTGGGAGAAAGACTCATTTCTTGAAATAAAGAGAATATCTTCTATGTCCATAAATTCAAACTGACAAAAAGCTGTTGAGATCAAATAGCGATACAGTTATTTCACAGATGAAGGAACGGATGGATGCCCAGTGCATCATGTGTCTTACTCAGGTTCATGTATTAGGGCCAGACTGTCCCCAAGATCCTAAATCCCATGCTTTCCAAGAGTGATTCCTTATCTATGCCCTTTCTACAGAACACCTACTTGAGATTCAGCCTCTGTCTCTCCAGCTGCTGAAACTTGAGGTTTGTGAATCAACAACAGCTTAAAGAAGGAAGAAGCAAAACCAAGGTCTTGTTCCCATTGTCTCTTAGCACCTCACAGTTTTCCTTCCCCTTGAATACATGCAAGAAGGATTGATCAAGGGAAGGAAGGGAAATGCTTTCAGTCAACAGTTATCTTCATCCTACTCAGTAAAGCAAGCATTTCATAAAACTAATTTTGTTGAATATGTCAATCATCTTTAATGCACAAATATTGATTCCTAGCTATGCTAATAAGTTGTAAGACAAGATAATCTTATTCTTCAAAATTAAAGATTTATTTTCCAGTATAACTGTGTTTTTTTCTATCACAATTGAGATAGTGATTAAATACAAAGAATTTCTTCTTTTGATGAATCACCAAGAGGCCAAGGTGTTTACTTATAATCAATGATTAAAATGCTCAGATGTGGGCAGCCTGCACTTTGCCTGAAGTGCCATTTCATCTGCAGGAATGTTACTCCCAGTTCATGAAGCCACATTAAAACCATATGTTTCTTTATTTAGAAACACCTGTCACAAAAGGCAATGCCAGCATAAAATTAAAATTCAAGCCATCAGAATGTATTACTAACAAAAGGGTACTTCAAGGTCACGGTATTTTTTTTAACTTCCTGAACAATGAAAATTCCCCTTGAAGACTTCAAACTGGTCAAAATATGCACCATGTCATAATAATTTCTTCTCTAAATATGTATGCTCCTTGCACTTTTAGGAATTGTTCTGTCCTTGGTGTCAAAGTGTCATTGAAGTGTAGAGTCTCAGACGTTCCTTAACCTTCCTTGGCATTCTGGGCAGACAGCATCTATCAGTGTTTCCTATCAGTGGCACTGCATTATTCAGTGAGGAAAATGCTTTACTATTCAGGACTGTCCCATGAATGACTGGCTACTTCATGTCACAGCATCCTTAGTCATAGAGACAACTGAAAATGTCCTCATTTCTCAGCCCAGGGAATCTGCCAAGCTTCACCTGGGTCCCCCAACCCCAATGGTGTGCTATGGTCTGCACATTCTTCCAAGGCAGTAAATTGAAGCAATTGTAGGACTCAACCCATTTATCTCCTATTTCTTTGGGACTACTGTCTTGTATCATATGATATCTTCAAAATCATTATTTCATATATTTTGTCCAGTTTTCTATTTTTTTTATTTCAGTCAAAATGATAACAATCATCTCTCTTAACTTCATCTTGGCTGTAAGCAAAAGTCAGTAGTTATTTTTTAACTTAATATGATTATGACCTTGATGTTTTGAATAAAACAAGATACAGATTTTTAGGGGGATGAGGAAGGAAGGAGACCTGAACCTAGATTGAATGAGAGGGACAGGTATTGGGGGTAGAAAGAAAGAACAGGAAGACATCACTACTCACTTGTCCTACCTCACAATTTTTCATGGGGATGACTTGAAAATAGAGTTCAAGAATTTCAGGGTTATATCTAAGATCATTTTTGTGATTCAGCATTCATAATAATAAAAAAGTAATTCCACAATAAGACTACTGTAAGTGCCTCCTACCATACAAATAGGAAACTTACCCAAGCCTCCTTCTTTACTACTGGTGTTTTTGTACACTGTCCTGAGGTCTATACCTGTAAACAGGCAGCTCTCTGAAAGGTTTCCATACTTAAAAAGGGATCAGCTCCCATAATAGAACAAATGTATTTCTGAATCTTGACCCCACCACCTCCTCCCACCATCCTCTTCAATATCCCTCTGATCATAGATCAGGTAATCTTACTCACCAAAATCAAAGCCTGGAAAATGATTATCATTCTAGCACCTATAGCCTCTTCTATTTCATTACCTTAGAGGATGAAGCAGGTGTACGGAAGAGTTTGAACACACTTAGAGATTCCAAAACTGCAGTGAACAGAAGGGACACTTAATGAAGCTTTTAATTAGCTGAGTGCAATCTCCCAATAATAAAAAACACAGTATTATTTACCCCTCCTGTGATGTTTTCTCTATAAGGATTCCAGGACCTTGGCCTAAATGCCTTGGCAGGCTAAATGAAAAACCTTTAATAAAATAATGAACACTGATTCAGTCCAATGAGATGCGAATCTTCTCCAGTGCTTGCCCAGTCCTTATCTCCTTATTTGAATAAAAAGCACCTTTCTGTCATCTGAATGTTAATCCATGCAAATCTCACAGATGTTATTTGAATGAACAGGAAACTGTCGGCATGGTTCCATTTAAACAGCATGTTGCTTGGACTTTTGTGCATGAGAGAGCAAGGGCTGAAACGTGGCAGGTGTGGATATGCCAGATGACACACTAAGACAGACTGTGCTCAGGGGAATGGGTCTGATGATGCAATCCTTTAAAACAGAGAGAAAGAAAAAAAAAAACTACCAAATAATAAAAATGTCTTCCTTAAAGTACAGGCTCATTCTCTGACTTACACGAGAAAAATAAATCCAGGTCCAAGAATTGGTTTATACAAACTATATACAGGGAAACAGAAGAACATAAGGAGCTCTTCTCTGCTCTTCACTAAAAACAGCAGTGTATAAGATACCATTTCTGTACAAAGTGACTTTATGTGTGGCCTTCTATATAAGGAGTAAATGCTACACACATAGCTTTTCTATAACTGAGTACAAATTTATATCCAGAAATAAAATGCACAAGTACCATTAACTCTTTACCATAGTCAACTATCGCCTCTGAAACTTTTTACCTAGTGGTCTGGACTTAAAAATTACTACAACAATTATAACCAGGACACGAAGTATAAAAATTTTCCTTGATGCTTGTAAATTTAGTTTGCTGCTAAAGTATGATGTTTAGTAAGCATAGCCCTTAGCTCCAGTGGGCCCTGCAAATAGCAATATTCTCCAAATCCCTACCAGGTTAGCCTAAGCTAGAAGATTTGCCTCAATTCTTGCTTGATATTCCAGTCTGTTATTTGGGCCGTCCTGTTCAGTAAGGATCATAAACTTGAACATGGAGAGATGGAGACCTGCCCCCTCTACTCTCAGCTCCAGTCTGATGTCTGGTAAAGAATAATGAGATGCTTTGGAGAATGTATTATGATCCCTGCACAGCAATGCATGACAGGTCTCTCTCCACATCTTCCTGCTGTTGTCTGCCATCTTTTAGTCTGGACCATCATTGAGCCAAAATATATACGAGGCACTGGATTACTGATAACTTAACTTGAAGGGAATCCCTAGAGAAAATGTCTTCTCTAGGTCCACAGAACTTTAAATGGCTTGTGGATGAGTTTCAGGCAATCTGTGAACCCCTAAACTTAATTTGATGTTGGAGTTTTAAACATATGCATGTTCATTTCCATCAAAGTCTCTAAAGATCTGTAGCCCCAAAGAAGTTTCAGATCACCTTCAAAAGAGAGGCCCATTTTAACTCTTCTTGCCCTCCTAATTTTTCTTCTCATTAAAGAGGGCTGCTAAAATCCTTAAAAGTACTTTTGTATTTAGGAGCTAGACAGAATTACAGAAACCTCAGAAAAGTCCCCCTCACTCCCATTTCTTCTTCACATTTACCACTGTGGTTAAGAAAAATCAGCCACTTCTATTATTTAATGATACAATATTCTGAAACTGCTCCTTAATGGATGATTGATTGATTTTCACTCAAATAAAGAATTTGCTTTCAAATTACACAGGATGTTAGTGGAGGGTAACAATTTCCAAGAATATTATACCTCTTCTTTGCCTTTCCTGTGCTTTAAAGCTATCACAGTCTAAAAGGGAGAAATGTCCAAACTTAACAGCAGTTAGCATGGAAGAATGTAAACAAATGCTAATTAGCATCTTCATTCAAACAGCCATCCTCAGATTGAATTTGTGATCTTCAAAAAGGAAAGTTCTCCTGTCAACTCACAATTGAAGATTAGTCTCAGTTATTACTGATTTCTAATGGTTATCATTCACAGGCACAACAACTCACAGCTCAAATAATAAAATGTATTTTCCCCAGCTGGAGTAAAATTGATAAGTGAAAACTATATACATTTAACATGTATATAAAATGAAATAGCTTAATATATGTATGTATGTAAATTGATTACGACAATCAAGCTAATTAACATGTCCATCACCTGATATCACTTTTTTATGGGGTAAGATTTAAGATAATCTCTTAGCAGATTTCAAGTATACATACATTATTATTAACTGTAGTCCTATTAACTTGAGGTCTCTGGAAGTTATTTATCTTATAACTTAAACTTTGTATCCTTTGAGTAAAATCACCCTAATTTCCCAACCACTCCCCAGCCCTTAGCAACCACCATTCTATTCTTTTTCTGTAAGTTTCACTCCTTTATATTCCATATAGAAATGAGATCATGTAATATTTACCTTTCTGTGTCTGGCTTATTTTATTTAGTATACTGTCCTCTAGGTTGTTCCATATTGTCGAAGATGGTAGAACTTCCTTCTATTTTAAGGCTAAATAATTTACCATTGTGTGTTGGGAGCTAGTTAGCCATCAGTAAAGGGAAAATAAGGTACTGTAAGAATGAGGTTAAGGTTTTAAATTCCATAAAGAAATACTTTTCTGTTTTATTATATTAAAATATTAATAATTTATTAAGAAAAATGGTATTTCTTTGAAACCTTAAGTAACATATATTATTATTTTCCTTCTACCAAAACACAAATGAATAAATTAAAACTTTCAACCAAGTTTTTTTTCAGCTATTTTTGCTGGAAGAAAAATAATCACAAAGGTCAACAACATGTGAGGATGTATGTCAGACTTTGTACTACTCTATTCTCTTCTTAATTTATATATATGTAAATATATAAATTTATGTATATAAATATATATTTTAATATATATTTCATATATATTTTTCATATATATATATATATATATATATATACACACACACACATACATATATATTTAACATTTGCTTTCAAATTACACAGGATGCCTGTAGAGGGTATAAATTTCCAAGAAAATTATCTGCCACAAGTTGTATTTTATATATATCCATATATGTGATGATATATATGTGTACATATACATACACACATATACATATATGTACACAAACACACATGTACATATTTGTATATGCATTTATTTTTTAAGCCTTGTAGTATCAGAGAACGAGTGATGGATGAGGCAGTTTTGAACAAGCAAAAGAAAAAAAAGGCACAGGGGAGACAATATTCTAGGCTGGAGAAAGAAGAAAAGGTGAAGCCTGAGTGGAGGGGACCACGTCTGTGCAGTCCCTCTGATGAATAGGAGATTCATCAACCATTCAGGCCAAAGTCCGTGTTGCCAGTGTCAGCCACACAACTATGTCATGGTCTCTCACCCATATTCATGGTGAATAAACACCACTGCAGTGATGTTAACTAAGTATCTTCAATAATACTCATATTCAGACCCTCCTTTAGCAATAGTTTCCCTCTTATTTTCTGCCTTTATAGCATAATTTGGTTGCCATAAAATTCTAGACTCAAATAACTAAGAATAACATTTGAAATGTTCATTTGCCTTCAAACACAAGGCAAGGCACATATGTGTGTTTGTTCTGGCTGTTCTATGTCACTAAAGTTAAGTAGAAATTTTTTTCTGTATTTCTTTTAAAAACAGTGTAATGATTGAAAGGCAAAAATTTTGTTACCAAATCAATTTAAGGAAGTAAGAATAAAAAGAGGGCAGGGATTGGACTGTAGCATTCATTTCTATAAAACAAACCAGACCATATTAACTGGAACCAATGACCTTTACTATGTCAACAGGAAAAGGGAAGTCAACATCTCAGACGGACAATTTTCCTTGGAAACCTCTCCTAGTAATTTTTAACTTGGTACAAATATATTCTGCCAATTAAAATTATGTAATATTCTCAAAGATTAAAATATTCTCAGCAACCACATCTTGAAAAAATAAAATTATGGGTTTTTTAAAGTGTTTAAGAATATCTTAAGTAGGTCCAACTACTAAATAAACATTTTAAGTATATCATAAACATCATTTAAATTATTATTAAGGAACATTGAGAAAGAAGACCAAAATTTTTTTCCACCATCAAAACATAAAACATATGAAATAGTTCTTTATTGTCTACTGCATAATAATTTCATAAGCCTGAGCATTTCTAAAAATTATTAAGGTCATTTCATGTTGCTCCACCACAAGTTGGTCATTTGATGTACTACAAGTCTAAAAGGCATTGGAAACACAATCAAAAACCTTCACTCTTAGGGAATAAAATGTCATCAAGTTGCTATGTAAGTAACAGAAGAACAAAGTCAAAGGGACAGGAAACACACCAAAAAAGCACAAATCGTGGTTCTTAAGATCACAGAGCTCTGGACTAAGCTGATCTAACTTCAAGCTCAGACTATCTGTCCCAGCTGACCTCAACAGGTCACTGATCTCTCTATGCCTCATTTTCATCTGTAATATGAGGATGAATACATAGCACCTCACAAGGATACTGTCAGAGTAAAGGACGCAATTCACAAAAAGGATTTAGCAACTAATTGCCATGGAATATGCATTCAGAACTGTCAATTATTGCTATTATAAGGTCTACTCAACCTCATTATTAATTAGGAAACTACATAATAAATTGAGATTTTATTTTGCCAAATTAAAGTGGCAAAATTAGACAAATAGTACCAAGTGTTGGTCAAAACAAAAGCAAAGAAATTGATACACAAATGTACAATCAGTGGAAATACATGTTGGTTCTGCCTCTCTGAAAAGCAATTTCTGATTAGGGAAGGGAGTGGATTGTAGGAATGAAGAGAGAAAAAATACACACTTGCAGACTTCCCAAATTCTCAACAGGGCATATTTTTTCAACATCATCATTTGTTATAATCTACTCTTTGCAAACCATTTACTAAAAGTTTCTCATTTAAGTATCATATTTGCAAAACCAAGATAAGATCAAAGCAAATGGAATACAAAAAGACATGCTATCTTTTTATCAAGGCTCTTTGTTAATCCAATAACAGATACCACATTCTTTTCAGTAAATCCCTAGAGACATTTAAAGTTAATCTATATTTAATAAAACAATGTCTTTGATATATAGTACTTATCTACATTTTTTCTTTTTTTTCTCTCCTTCTTTTTCTTTCTCTCCTTTTTATATTGGGAAATTTTCCCAAGACTTCATTCTTCTGACTTGAATCAGACTAACTTCATACATGATGATGAGGAAATTTCCTTGGCCATAGTCTTTGAAAAAAAAATAAATACAACACAAAAATAATAAACTGTTAAGTAGTAGTCAAGGAAGAGTGAAAAGAAAACTACTCCAGTCAGAATCCTGAGTTGTACCATTTTGAGGTCTCAGGCAAACCTTTAAATCTCATTAGGACTCAATTTTCTCATCTTTAAATAATAGGAAAATGGTTTACTGGGCAAAAACATATCATGTCCAAGTTACTGTTTTAATTTTTGAAACAATTTTCCCTGTCCCACAGTTTCTATGACAATAGAGATACTGACCTTGCAGAATCCTCCACCCATCCCTCTCCAAATCTAAGAAAGAAAAGACGTCTAATGGATTTATGTTGAAATGGCATCCTCCAGTATTATATCATTATGGGGAAAGGCTAGCAGGGAAGAAAGGGCTGAAGGAGGAAAGAAGGTATGATTTTTAAAGGGAGTCAAAATTCTTTCCTCCATTGAACCTTTACAAGGAGAAACAAAGAGATTATATATTAAGCCGGAGGGATCAAGTTTCTGTTTGTTTGGTTTGGGTTTTGATTTTTTGCTTTCATTTTACACGGTTTGTTGTTGTTACTTTTGGTTTTACCACCCCTGGAAAAAAATGACATCAAGAGGAATCAAGGAGAGATGATGGGGAGAAATGATGGTTGGAATGGGAAACGGAAGAGAGCTCAGTTCTAAATCTATATCCCAGATCTAAATCTAATAATTTAGGTCTAATCCTCCAAGTCTCTGATTTGGGGAATAGGAACTAAGCACTGCAGTGGTTGCAGTGGTGGAAATTCCCTGTTCTTATTCTTGGTTCTCTCAGCACTATTCCAAGTGACTCAAACAAAATTCAATGATTATGACAAAGACTTGGCTTTAACTTGCTATATAAAAGGTTCAAGCAATGAATGAAGTCAAGCAAGATCTAGGCCCCTCTTTCTTCACTCCTAGCTGTTCCCTTCCAATACCTGTAAGGTTCCACATATGCTTCCTGGGAAAATCTTTAACTCCATCAGTCTTGATGAAGGCTTGGACTCTGAGAGCAATACCCAGAAGCCTGGTCTTCAATTCTTTGTTCATCAAGATGTGGGACAAACTGTTTTAGGAAAATTCAGAGCTTCAGGAATAGAGCATTTGGGTATTATTTTTACCTCTTATGATCCATATCACCTGTCCTGTGATTACTTCAGTCGAGATACTAAAAGTTTCTAACAATTCTAATTTTCTAACAAGTGTTTTTCCAACCAGATAGTCCTAGAAGCAACTTAAAAGTGAATATTGCATAGAATCCCTCTATCCCCAAGGACTTATTCTGAGTAACCCAGGGAAGCCACATGGCGAGTACATGAGTGCTCATTTGGATCATTAAGAGTGATAAATTTCCCCCGTTACTTGTTTTTATGGATGATGCAATCTGAGAAATTGTCCCAAAGTAGTAAATGGTGTTATTTAAAAATTAATTAGCTAATATAACATTTTGACTTCTATGTCTTGAGATCCAGAAATTGGTGATGGCCAGTTTGATGTCAACAGGGCAGAGCTGGCTGTAGGCAAATTTATGAAGAAGTGAAAGTTTTCTTTGGCCTCTCATAACATCATTTACTTCATGTCTTGTCTCCCCATAAAGACTCCCAGCACTCAAATCTCCTCACTGTCTCTTGGGATGGGTGCTCCTATGTGGTGTCTTTCTCCGACTGGCCCACCCTGAACACAGCTTCATTACTTAATTTGCACTGACTTCTAATCAAAAGCTTAACTTGTCATATGGTCTACTATTATTAGATTCTTAGCTTAAAATGACTTATTGTGAAGCTAAAGTCCATTCCTCAGTGATTCTACTATTAAACACTAATATAGTTTTTATTTATTTATTTTTATGTGGTGCTGAGGATCGAACCCAGTGCTTCATGCATGCTAGGCAAGTGCTCTACCACTGAGCCACAACCCCAGCCCCACACTAATATACTAAAAGCTAATGTATAATATTCACAGTACTTCTTCATAAGACCATTTTCCAAGTTAGTGAGCAAACAATCTTTAGCAGTGTTCCTCCTTCTAAAGCAAAGGGTTTGTAATGTGTCAAGGCACGATGTGATAAGCATAGAAATGCCACCACAAAATAATGCCCTGAACTCACTCCTTTCCCCAACACAAACAGATGGAATGTTTTAGGGGTTAAATTAAAGGATTATAAGAGTCTGATGTTAGATCCTGTAATTTTCTTCTCCTTTGGTAAACTTTGGTGATTTTCCTTCAAAGCACCTCTGACTATATAGTCAGCTGAAGGGACAAGATATTGGTAGGTTCACACCTGACTCTTAAGGAAACTTTAAGGGCTTGTTGTAAATGAGGTATTTGTGTTTATCTCATCTGGGAAAGTAACATCAAAAAAAATATTCAAGATAGAAATCCTGCAAAGGAATTGACTAGAGGAATTTTTATTATTAGATTTCTTGAGAATCTAAGTATAGCAATAATGACAAGAGGGTCCATAAGTTCCATAACAGCAAATAAGCATTTTTAATGAATTACCCAATTATCCTCTCTAATAATAAATTACATTATTTCATAACTGTCTCTTATTCTTTCTCTTTTTGTTGCTTCAACACACCATATCTAAGCAGTAAATATCTCTTTTTACTTCCATTTACAAACAGAATATCTTCCTGTTTTTAGTTTTGGTAAGCTGGGAAAAATAAAAGTTTTCTTTCTCTTCTCCTTGCAACCAAAATTCTGGGCCACCATTTGATCATGGGAAATGAGATCACCAGAAGCCCAGAAGTTTTGGGAGCAATAAGATTTACAGAATAAGTTCATGTACTTTGCAACACAGAGACCTGCTCAGAAGGAAAGCTTTTTATCTTGTGCCATTTTCCCATTAGGCAGCACAAACACAGTGACCATGACCAGTGCTATGTGAGGATCTAAAAACATTGAGAATGTGAAAGAGTTATTAACTGACAGATATAAAGAAACAGCAGACAATTCAATACCAATAGTTGAAGACTTCAGTACTCGAACTTGCAAAATGAACAGAACAACTACACAGATTAACAGGAAAACAGAATATTAGAACTAGTGTACCCACTGGACCTAACAGGTATCTATACAATACTCCATCCAGCAATAACAGAATAAGCATTCTTCTCAAGTACACATGGGACTTTCTTCTGCAAAACTAAACTCAAAAATCATCAAAGGGCAAATATAATACAGAGATAATCTCCAATCAAACTGGAATGACAGAAGATATCAGTAACAGAAAAAAGGGAAAAATCACAAATGTATGAAAATTAAACAGCATGGTTCTAAATAACCAATGGTTCAATAAAGAAAAGAAAGGGAAACCAGAAAATACTTTGAGATGAATGAAAATGAACGCAACATACCAAAACTATGGCATGTAGCTAAAGCAGTGTTGGTATAGAAAGGTTTACCTGCAAAGCCTATATTAAGAAAGAAGAAATTTTTTAAAAAGAGAAAGAATATCTCAAAGCAAAACCCTAAAATTTTCTTAAAACCCTGGAAAGAGAGTAAAAAGTAAATTTGGAGCCAGCAGAGGAAGGAAATAAAAAAGACTTAGGGCAAAAAAATGATAAAGACAATTAATGATACCAAAAATCAGGTTTTTAGTAAATATCAACAAAACTGAAAAAATTTTTGGATAAATTAATCAAGAAAAAAGGAGAACTCGTATTACTAGAATCATAAATGAAAGAGGTGACAGACATTACTACCACAGAAACAAAATGCATTATGGTGGAGTACTAAGATGACAAAAATGACATTTATGCTACGATGAAAAGGGAAAATTCCTAAAAAGACATAAACCAGTGGAACCAACTCAAAAAGAAATAGTCTGAATGGACTTATAACAAGTGAAGAGAATGAATTAGTATCAAAAACCTCACATAAAAGAAAGCCAAGGCTCAGATAGTTTCATTGGTGAATTCTATTAAACACAGAAAAATTACTACTAATTTCTCATAAACTTTTCTAAAAATAGAAAAAGATAGAATACATTCCAACTCATTTTACAAGGCCAATATTACCTGATTCCAAAGTCACGCAAAGATAGTATAAGAAGAAAAACACCATAGGCCAATATCTCTTATGAATACAGATGCAAATATCTTCAAAATATTCAAAAGCTGAACCTAATAACTAACAAAATTATATATCATAACCTAGTAGAATCCACCTCAGGAATAAAAGTTGGTTTTAATATTTGAAGACCAATTAATGTAATACATTGCATCAGCAGAATTTTTGGAATATCAGGAATGTCTCAGCAAATACAGAAGATCATTTGACAAAATTCAAGGTTGTTTTGTGAAAAGACAATTAGCAAACATGGAATGGAAGGTGACTTGCTTGACTTGATAAAGGGCATCTATGAAAAATATATAACGGAAGTCTTACATAATAGTAGAAAACTAGGTGTCTTCCCCCTAAGATTAATGTAAAGGATAACAAAACCGAAAGTATTTTTTCTGCTTCTCACCACAGAATATAATATTCCAGTCACCAAAATGTGTGTGAGTTTACTTTCACCAAACAACCAGTTTCCTAGCAGACAGCAACTGAGTATTCTATAGTTGAACTCAATTTTGACACCACCTACCTAGAGGTAGCATCAAATCCCACAGGTAAAGGGCTTAGTCTCAGGGGCCAATTGCAAGTAGTTGGTTGTTACCTATTTTGCTGACTGTGTGGCTATATAAATTGGGGGTTCCCACAACCTCCTCTTTGGATTTAATTAATTTTCTAAAGTGGCTCACAGAACTCACTTATATTATAAGATGCACTTATATTTGTGTTTATTGTAAAGGGTATTAGAAAGAATAAATATGAACAGCCAGATGAAAAAAAAATGTATAGGATGAGGGATTGAGAGGTGGAAGAATGTAGGGTTTCCATGGCCTCTTTGAGCACACTATCCTCCAGCACCTCCACATGTTCAGCGGTCTGGAAGCTTTTCAAATATGTTTTTTTTTTATTTTTTATTTTTTTATTGGTTGTTCACAACATTACAAAGCTCTTGACATATCATATTTCATACATTAGATTGAAGTGGGTTATGAACTCCCAATTTTACCCCAAATGCAGATTGCAGAATCACGTCGGTTATACATCCACAATTTTACATAATGCCCAATTAGTAATTGTTGTATTCTGCTACCTTTCCTATCCCCTACTATCCCCCCTCCCCTCCCCTCCCCTCCCTTCTTCTCTCTCTACCCCATCTACTGTAATTCATTACTCTCCTTGTTTATTTTCCCATTCCCCTCACAACCTCTTATATGTAATTTTGTATAGCAATGAGGGTCTCTCTTCATTTCCATGCAATTTCCCTTTTCTCTCCCTTTCCCTCCCATCTCATGACTCTGTTAAATGTTAGTCTTTTCTTCCTGCTCTTCCTCCTTGCTCTGTTCATAGTTGCTCTCATTATATCAAAGAAGACATTTGGTATTTATTTTTTAGGGATTGACTAGCTTCACTAAGCATAATCTGCTCTAGTGCCATCCATTTCCCTGCAAATTCTATGATTTTGTCATTTTTTATTGCTGCATAGTACTCCATTGTGTATAGATGCCACATTTTTTTTATCCATTCATCTATTGAAGGGCATCTGGGTTGGTTCCACAGTCTAGCTATTGTGAATTGTGCTGCTATGAACATCGATATGGCAGCATCCCTGTAGCATGCTCTTTTAAGGTCTTCAGGGAATAGTCCGAGAAG
Organism: Ictidomys tridecemlineatus; assembly: GCF_052094955.1. Classification (NCBI taxonomy): domain Eukaryota; kingdom Metazoa; phylum Chordata; class Mammalia; order Rodentia; family Sciuridae; genus Ictidomys; species Ictidomys tridecemlineatus. Next base: position 147,420,726 of record NC_135483.1, on the reverse strand, counting down.
GGCAATAGCAGGGTCAAGTGGTGGTTCCATTCCCAGCTTTCCCAGGAATCTCCAAACTGCTTTCCAAATTGGCCGCACCAATTTGCCGTCCCACCAGCAATGTACAAGAGTACCCTTTTCTCCACATCCTCACCAGCACTTGTTGTTGTTTGACTTCATAGTGGCTGCCAATCTTACTGGAGTGAGATGGTATCTTAGGGTGGTTTTGATTTGCATTTCTCTGACTGCTAGAGATGGTGAGCATTTTTTCATGTACTTGTTGATTGATTGTATATCCTCCTCTGAGAAGTGTCTGTTCAGATCCTTGGCCCATTTGTTGATTGGGTTATTTGTTATCTTATTGTCTAATTTTTTGAGTTCTTTGTATACTCTGGATATTAGGGCTCTATCTGAAGTGTGAGGAGTAAAAATTTGTTCCCAGGATGTAGGCTCCCTATTTACCTCTCTTATTGTTTCTCTTGCTGAGAAAAAACTTTTTAGTTTAAGTAAGTCCCATTTGTTGATTCTTGTTATTAACTCTTGTGCTATGGGTGTCCTATTAAGGAATTTGGAGCCCGACCCCACAATATGTAGATCGGAGCCAACTTTTTCTTCTATCAGACGCAGAGTCTCTGATTTGATATCAAGCTCCTTGATCCATTTAGAGTTAACTTTTGTGCATGGCGAGAGGAAGGGATTCAGTTTCATTTTTTTGCATATGGATTTCCAGTTTTCCCAACACCATTTGTTGAAGATGCTATCCTTCCTCCATTGCATGCTTTTAGCCCCTTTATCAAATATAAGATAGTTGTAACTTTGTGGATTAGTCTCTGTGTCCTCTATTCTATACCATTGGTCCACTCGCCTGTTTTGGTACCAGTACCATGCTGTTTTTGTCACTATTGCTCTGTAATATAGTTTAAAATCTGGTATTGCTATACCGCCTGATTCACACTTCCTGCTTAAAATTGCTTTTGCTATTCTGGGTCTTTTATTTTTCCATATGAATTTCATGATAGCTTTATCTATTTCTTCAAGAAATGCCATTGGGTCAAATATGTTCTTTTTGCATTTTGATGGAAGCTTCATTATATTTGTGGGACACCAAACTGTATTCAAACCATAGCAGCACATTTCCCCAATTCCTAACTGTATCCACAAATTCCATATGAGGTGACCTCTGCCTTGGTTTCCTGGTTTTGCACACCAGCTTGCCTATTTACTGGCTAGAATTCTTGGCTGAGGACCTTCTTCCTTCCTAAGCCTTAGGCAATTTTTCTTCCCAGAAACTGATGGTCATTCCCTGACATCAAGCTTATGATTGCAGCACAGTTTGTCCCAGGCTTCCCATGAGTCCTCCCACTCACCTATCTCTTAGAAATGTTCCCACAAGAGGTTGTTGTAGCCACACCACACGACTAACTGAATTTCCTCCAGTAAAGATGGCATCCTTGAGTTTCCTTTGGGGGTACTGGGAATTGTCCCTATGAGTTGTCCCTCTTCTCTGTGAAGGGCTATCTATGTAGTACCCTTAATCCTTCCCACATCACATTGTCTCTGCTGATTCAGTATCCTCTCCACCATGCCACACATGTCGGGATCTCTCAGATAATGACAGTCTCCTTAGGAATTAGAATTGTATACCCTCTAAGACATGTAATCATCTTCTTATCCTTCTCTGCAGATAGAAGCAAAGAGATTCTTGGGTGACAAGGGGTAATGGTAAGATGTTAAACTACAGAATGGAGAATTAAGATAATACCCTGTTCGAGAAATTGACATCCCCAAACTAATAAAGTAAAATGAAGTGAGGTTCATTTTGTTTACAGTCACTAACATTGGGTTTTATATTAATTTTGCCACCAAATGAGTGGTTCCTAAATATTTTGTGAGTCAGGGTTGTTTTAATCTTATGAAATATTGAAGTCACCATGGCTAGGTATAGGGAGGATGCTGGCAGTGAAGTGGGTGCACAGCAGAGGAGCACCACCCTGTGCATCTCACTCTGCCTCAAATCACATCTCACTCTGCCTCAAATCACGTAAACCTAGCAAAGAAGGGGGAATCCTCACAAGGAGAAGGGCAGCTAATGGAAAATATTCTATTTGATGTAACAATGAACAACTCCCCCAAAATTAAGAAAATTATTTCAAAATAAAAAACATTTAGAAATAAGTGTTACAAGGAGATGAAAGACTCAAAACTTTGAAAACTAAACACATCATTAAAACATATTAAAGAAAACACAAGGAGGTGGCGCATGCCTGTACTCCCAGTGGCTCAGGAGGCTGAGACAGGAGGATAGCAATTTCAAAGCCAGCCTAAGCAAAAGCGAGGCGCTGAGGCTGGGGTTGTGACTCATTTGTAGAGTGCTCGCTTAGCACGTGCAAGGCACTGGGTTTGATTCTCAGCACCACATAAAAACCAAATAAATATAGTAAAGATATTTTTTAAAATGAGGCTCTAAGCAACTCAGTGAGACCCCGTCTCTAAAAAAAATAGAAAATAGGGCTGGGGATGTGGCTCAGTGATCGAGTGGCCTTGAGTTCAATCCCCACTACAAAAAAAAAAAAAAAAATGTTCATACTACTTAAAGCAATCTACAGATTCAACACAATCTATACTAAAATTTCAATGATATTTTTGGGAGAAACAGAAAAAAAATCATCCTGTACTTCATTTAGATTATTAAAGGAACATGAATAGCCAAAACAACATTTGGGGGGAGAAATTTTTGGAGGACTCACACTTCCTGTTTTTAAAATCTTTGTGATATTACAAAGTCACAGTAATCAAAATCGTGATACTGGTATAAAAACAAATAGACCAACAAAATAGAATAAAGAGAACAGAAATAATCCCTTGTAATATATACAAGCTAATGATTTTCAACAAGCGTGCCAAGACCATTCAGTGAGGAATAGGTAGGCTCATCAACACATGGTGTTGGGGGAAACTAGACATCTGCAGGCAAAAGAAGGAATGTGGATCCTTCTGTTACACCAACAAAAACCAATTAACTAAAATGGATTAAAGAGCTAAATGTAAAAGCCTTAACTATAAGAGTTCTAAAAGATAATATAGGGGAAAGCTTCATAACTTTGGTTTTGACAATGATTTTTTGGCTCTGGCACCAAAATTACAGACAACAAAAGCAAAAACAGACAAATGGGATGACAGTTGTTTGATGTTATACATGGATCCATGAGAGATTGGTTCCATAGGAGAAGATCACAAGTTCAAGGGCAGCCTCAGAAATTCAGCAAGACCCTTGGCCACTTAGTAAAACCTACTTCAAAATAAAAAGCTTAGTGGTGTAGCACCCTGGGTTCAATCCCCAGCACCAAAAAAAATTAAATTAAATTGTCAAAGAATTTTCTTATACTCTATGGGCATCTTCCCTAACTATCTCTAGATCATTTATAAAATCTACTACAATATAAAAGCTACGTAAATATTTTTTTATCCTGAATTGTTTAGAGGAAATGACAACGGGAAAAAGTCTAGTATGTTTAGTACAGACACATTTTTTTCAAATGTTTTTAATGTGTAGTTGGATGAATCCATGATATAGAACACGCAGATATGGAGTATATAGACTATATATCAAACTTAAAGAACTTTTGTGCATCAAAGTTCACAATCAACAAAGTGAAAAGGTAACCTATAGGAAGAAAATATTTGCAAGTCACATATTCTGTCAAGGAGTGAAAATATAAAATACTTTTTAAAAACTCATGCAATTCTATGACAAAAAAAAAATCAACCTGGTGAAAAATTGAGCAAAGGACTTGAAAAGGCATTTCTCCAAATATATCCAAATGACCAACAAACATATGGAAAATGTTCAACTTCACTAATCACAAGGGAAATACAAATCAAAACCATAATGAGATGTTACACCACACTTATTAGGCACTATTTTAAAAAAAAAAAAAGCACAAAAAATTACAAATGTTAAAGAGGATGTTGAGAAACTGGAACCCTCAGGCACCTCTGGAGAAATTTTAAAATGGTGCAACTAGTATAGAAAACAGTATGGGGTTTCCGCAAAAAGTTAAAATAGAACTATCATGTGTTCTAGCAATTTCACTTCTTAGAGTATATTAAAAAGACTTGAAGGCAAGGTCTCATAGAGATATCTGTACACCCATGCTCACAGTAGCATTGATCACAATTCTCGAGAGGTAGAAACGACCCAAATGTCCATTGGCAGATTAATGGATACACAAAATATGATATATAGATACAGTAGAATATTACTTACCCTCAGAAAGAAAATACTGCTGTGTGCTACAGCATGGATGAACTATGAGAACATTATATTAGGAAAATAAGGCAGTCACAAAAAAGACAAATATTAGATGATTCTACTTATATGAAAATCTAAACTAGTAAAATTCATGAAACAGTAGAACACTGGTTACCAATAGCTGATGTGAGGGAAACAGAAACAGCCATTATTTAATACATGTGGCTTCAGGTTTGAAGATGAAAGAGTTCTGGTGAATAACAATATGATTATATTCAATACTACAGAATTGTACATTTAAAAAGGGTTACAATGACTTTTTTATTATTATTAAGTATTTTAAGTCCCAGTGTAAGAATTTAAAAATTTATCAAGTGATTTTTCAAGATCCACTCTGATATATTCTGAATACATTCTGATATATTGGTTGAGCATATGCCACAAATCATTTCACAAAGGTATCTTCACCTTTGTCTAGTATGAGTTATCTGTATTTATGTGGGTCTGTCACTGTGTCTTCTATTCTATTCCATTGGTCTACGTATCTGTTTTGGTGCCAATACCACACAGTTTTTGTTACTATGGCTCTGTAGTATAATTTAAGGTCTTGTGTTGTGATGCTTCCTGCTTCATTTTTCTTGGTAAGGATTGCTTTGACTATTTTGGGTCTCTTATTTTTCCAAATGAATTTCATGATTGCTTTTTCTAATTCTATAAAGAGTATCATTGGGATTAATTGGAATTGCATTAAATCTGCATAATGCTTTTGGTAGTATTTCCATCTTGACAATTTTAATTCTGCCTATCCAAGAACAAGGCAGATCTTTCCATTTTCTAAGGTCTTCTTCAATTTCTTTCTTTATATTATATAGTTTTCATTGTTGAGGTCTTTCAACTGTTTTGTTAGATTGATTCCCAAGGATTTTATTTTCTTTTGAGGCTGTTGTAAGTGGGATAGTTTTCCTAATTTCTATTTCAGTTGATTCTTCACTGATGAACCCAATCAGTTTATTTGGTGTTAATTGTATGTGCTGCTACCTTACTGAATTCATTTACAAGTTCTAGAACGTTTCTGGTGAAATTTTTTGGATCTTCTAAACATAGAATCTTGTCATCAGCAGATAGTAATAGTTTGAGTTCATCTTTTCCTATTTGTATCCCTTTAATTTCTTTCTTCTAATTGCTCTGGCTAGAGTTTCAAGGACTATGTTGAATAAAAGTGGTGAAAGAGGGCATCCCCGTCTTGTCCCAGTACTTAGAGGGAATGCTTTCAATTTTTCTTCATTAAGAATGATGTAGGCTTTGAGTTTAGCATAGATAGCTTTTACAATGTTGAAGTATGTTCCTACTAGCCCTAGTTTTTCTAGTGTTTTGAATGTGAAGAGGTGCTGCATTTTGTCAAATGCTTTCTCTAAGTTGCCAAAAACATACATTGGAGAAAAGAGCCTCATCAGCAAATTGTGCTGGGAAACAGGAAATCCATATGTAGCAAAAATCCCTATCTCTCACCCTGCACAAAACTCAACTCAAACTGAATCAAAGACTTAGGCACTAGAACAGAGACCCTGCACCTAAAAGAAGAAGAAGTAGAACCAAATCCCTACCATGTCAGCTTAGGATCCGACTTCCTCAACAAGATTCCTAAAGCACAAGAAGTAAAATCAAGAATCAATAAATGGGATGGAATCAAACTAAAAAGCTTCTTCACAGCAAAAGAAACAATCAATAACGTGAAGAGAGAGCCTACAGAGCCTACGTGTACATCAGATAGAGCGTTAATCTCCAGGATGTATAAAGAACTCAAAAAATTTAACACCAAAAAAGTAAATAGCCCAATCAATAAATGGGCAAAGGAACTGAACAGACACTTCACAGAAGAAGAAATACAATTGATCAACAAATATAAGAAAAGATGTTCATTATCACTAGCAATTAGAGAAATGCAAATCAAAACTACTCTGAGATTTTATCTCACTCCAGTCAGAATAGCAATTATCAAGAATACAAGCAGCAACAAATGTTGACAAGGATGTGGGGAAAAAGGTACACTCATACATGGCTGGTGGGACTGCAAATTGGTACAACCACTCTGGAAAGCAATAGGGAGATTCCTCAGAAAACTTGGAATGGAACCATCATTTACCCAGTCATCTCACTCCTCAGTTTATACCCAAAGGATTTCAAATTAGCATACTATAGTGACACAGCCACATCAATGTTTTTAGCAGCTCAACTTACTATAGATAAACTATGGAACCAGCCTAGGTGCTCTTTAACAGATGAGTGGATAAAGAAAATGTGATATATATATATATATATACATACAATGGAATATTACTCAGCCTTAAAGAAGAATGAAATTATGGCATTTACAGGTAAATGAATGGAACTGGAGAATATTATGCTAAGTGAAATAAGCCAATCCCAAAGAACCAAAAGCTGAATGTTTTCTCTGATATGTGGGTTCTAATTTACAATAAGGGGATAGGAAATAGAGGTATTTTGGACTAGACAGAGGGGGGTGAAAGGAGGGGAGAGGGAATGTGGGAAGGAATCATAATAGAATAAATTGAACATTATTATTCTATATATGCATATATGATAACATGACCTGTGTAACTCTACATCGTGTACAACCAGACAAGTGAGAAGTTAAACTCCATTTTGATGTGTCAAAATGCATTCTACTATCATGTATAACTAATTGGAACAAATAAAAAAAAATATTCTAAAAAACACCTTCAAAACTTTATCTGATTCCTTCCTCCTCTAATAGGAAGTATATGATCCTTAATGACAGAAGAAAAAATAAAAATGTAAACAAGAAAGCCCATTCCTCTTCCACATGGTCTATTTCCAGATTTCTTTAGAAACTGACTTAACTGATTTGACTAAATCAATCCCCTATTCTCCCGGATTCCAGCTCCTGTAAGCTTATCTTTGGGAGGGTATAGGGTAGGTATCTCTATACTATATCAGAAATTTCCTCTCTAGGTGTTAGCATTTATGAGTACAAGTTAGCTTCATACAGTTGATACTTGACTGGAAAATAAGGAACAGAAAGATAAAGCAAGTTGAGAAACAAAACCACATTGGCATTATGTAAACATTCAGAAGTCTTATCTCAACTACTCTACTAACATGGGTCTTGATCTCACTCAAACTGTGTTTTCTTTATTCCACACCTAAAGTTAACTTGGTCTTATTTGTTTCCTACTTTATTTCTTTTCTGCTTTGTTTATTTATTCATCCAATAGGCATTGGGTACCTATAATCAGATTATGAGTTTCCATAAGATCTTTAATTCTTTACAGCATTCCTGTGACACAAGGCAGTCTGTTGATTCAGTGCTGCACCAGAGAGGAAAAAATGATTAGAGACATTACTACTAGCAAAATTGTTGCCTATTTATCATCAATTATAATTCCAGTGACTGCCCTTCTCTTGAGTCTATTCTTCTCAATTTGCACAGGGATCTATACTAGAATAATTCATTGGATGTTATAAAGGGTTAGAAAGCAGGAAGGAGAGGGTACACATGTAGTCTACTATTACTGTGTAGTCCACCCCTGGTATTCAGAACAGAGTAAGTGTGCTTAGTTACTAGGAACCAAGCTGCATTTATTGAATGGCCCAATGGTATCATTAATAATGTTGTCATATGGATTTTAGAATATTAAGGTACACAAGTTTTTTGATTATCTACTATTGTTAGGCATATTTTTGTTTTCTTTATTATATTATATGTATAACTTTTGTCATATTTTATGAATTTTAGAACTGAGATTCAGAAACTTAGGCAACTTGTTCAAATTATATAACCAGTAAATAAAAGATGAGGAATCTAAACCTAGAACCTTCTGTCTCCAAAATCTGTCCTAGCTTTCTATCTTAATGATGGGGCAAATTAAAAATACTAAGAAGCTATAATTTGGCCTTAATAATTTTATATCCTCTGTAATTGCTCAGGCATCCATAGATTCGTCCTTTAACTCTTCTTTCCTGACACAAAGACAGGTTCTCTTAATAAGGACATCTCCATGAAAATAAGCTGATTTCTCATTGGTTTATCAGTTCATTCTTTTTCCTTCTTATATGAAAGTACAAACCTCGGAGTGTGACTGATTCCAAATAAAGAATTACTGATCAAAACCTGGAGGAGAAAGCTGGAACTGAGAGCCCTAGAAATCAAATTATAAGTCAAGAGGAATGATGTTAAAATCAGTAAGAGTTTTTTTTTTGTTTGTTTGGTTTTTTTTTTTTTTTGTTGGTTTTTTTTTTTTTTTTTACTGTCAAGCAGAATGTCTGGACATGTGCCAGTGGGGAAAGACCAGAAAAGCAGAAACATTACAAAACACACCTAACTCCCAACACTTTTGCTTTTAGAAATCCTGTTTCACATTACATCAAACTCTCTTAAATATAGCCACATGCCACATTAAGTAAAATATCCTTGCAGTGAACAGAATGAAAATGCTTTTTATAGTTTTGTTTTTGAAATTATTTAATTTATGGTTAGCTCCAGTTTCTAAAGAATTATTGTGCTTACTAGGGAATTATCTTGAAATGAAACTATCTAACCTATGAATTTCTCTCCAGGGTAATGAAATTGTTATTAATATTAAATTTTATGATTAATGAAACAAACATAACATTCCTTTTGTAGATATTTAATTATTTTTTTGTGTTTAGAGCCAATAACTTTTGTTTTTTTAAAATAGAGCAGTGTTTTTTATAAAAACAGCTTTGTTGAGATATCAGTCACACACCACACAACTCATTTTAAGTGTACAATTCAATGGTTTCTAGTGCATTCAAAGATATACGTGACCATCAAAACAGTGTTAGAAATCTTTTAATCAACTTGGAAGGATACCTTATGTGCTTTAGCTATTATTTTTTTTAAGAGAGAGTGAGAGAGAGAGTGAGAGAGAGAGAGAATATTTTTTAATATTTATTTTTTTTCCAGTGGACACAACATCTTTGTTTTGTTTTGTTTTGTATGTGGTGCTGAGGATTGAACCTGGGCTGCACGCATGCCAGGCAAGCGCTCTACCGCTTGAGCCACATCCTCAGCCCTGCTTTACCTATTTTCCTTTCTACTCTCCACCCCATCTCCAGTCCTATACAACCACTGATCTCTATAGATTTTCTCACTTCAGATATTTTACATGAATAGCATAATATGACATGTGGTCTTCATTACTGACTTCTATCATTTAGTTAAACGTGTTTAAAAATCATCCACATTGTAGAATGTATCAGTGGCTCATTACTTACAATGGTTGAATAATGTTCCACTCTATGAATATATGACATTTTATTTTTCCATTCATGAGTTGATAGACACTTGGATTATTTCTACCTTTTAGTTATTGTGAATTGTGCTGCTAAATATGCCTGTAAAAAACTATTTGAATTCATGTTTTTATATTTTGGGAGGTGGGGAGGGTGGGTGGGTATGAACAAAAAATGTAATCGCTGTGTCATGTGGTAACTCTATGTTTGAAGAAATGCTAGATTCTTTCTAAGGTGGCTGTACAATTTTACATTCTTACCAGCAATGTATAATAGTATGATTTCTCCACATCCTTGACAACACTTGTTATATTTGGCTTTTAATTCTAATCATTCAGCTAATGTAAATTGATATCTCATTGTGGTTTTGATTTGCATTTCCCTGATGACTAATGTGGTTGTGCAGATTTCGAGTGCTTATTGAACATTTCTACCCTTCCTTGGAAAAAAATGTCTATTCGGATCTTTTGCCTATTACTAAGTTAGGTCGTTAGTTTCTTTTTTGAGTTATAAAAGTTCTTTGCATATTTGATACCCAACTCTTTTAATAGGTATCTGACTTGCAAATATTTTCCCTTTACTGTGGGTTGTCTTTTCACTTTCTCAATGACAGTCTTTGAAGCACAAAAGTTTCTATTTTTTATGAAGTCCACTTTATTTTTCCTTTTGTTGCTTGTGCATTTGATGTCACAGCCAAGAATCATTTGCCAAATTCAAGGACATGAGATTTACCCTTTAGTTTCTTCTAACAGTTTTATACTGTTAGCTCTCATATTTAGATCTTTGATCCATTTTGAGTTACTTTTTGTATATGAAGGGAAGGAGCTAGCTTCACATGTAGCTAATCAATACCCCCTGCACCATCTACTGAGAATACTCTACATTAAATGATCTTGGTAACCTTGTTGAAAACCATTTGACTTTATACATAATTTTATTTGGGGTCCCTCAATTCTATTCCACTTCCCTCTGTGTCTATGTGTTTGCCAGTTTCCTACAATATTGATTACCATCACTTGGTAGAAAGTTTTGAAAATGCAAAGTGTGAATATTACTACTTGGTTTTTCTTTCTCAAGATTGTTTTTTTTGAGAATTTTTTATGAATTTTAGAATCACCTTGTCAGTTTCTAAAGAAATCATCTGGAATTTTCACAGGGATTGTATTGATCAAATTGGTAAACAATGCCATAAGAGTAATATTAAGTTTTCCTATTTATCATCATTGATGTTTTCCTATTTATTTATATATTTATTTTCTTTTAACTATATATCATAGATCTCAAAGCTTAAGTTTAGCACTTCTTTTGTTTAATTTATTCCTAAATATTTTATTCTTTTTTGATGCTATTGGGAATGTAATTGTTTTCTTATTTTTATTTTTGGTGTGTTCATTATTAATATGTAGAAATAATATTGATTTTTATATATTGATTCATATCCTGCAATCCTTGCTGAATTAATTTATTATAGAATGCTGAGATCTGAACTAAGGTTCACCCTAGACAGAGCAGAACTACAGCAAAGAATTCTATTCAGAGACAATATGCAAATAAGCCCCAACCATCACAAAAGATGCTGGGAATAAACACACTATCCATTTCTACCCATAAGTCTACCTTCAAGGTAGAATATCTTCAGTCCAAAATAATCGAAAATCCCAATCCAAATCTAAAAAATTAAGTATTTCTTAATGAAGAGCATTCTATTAGCATTTTGGCTCGAACAATTTTTTCTTATTCATAACTACTCTTTATATTAAAAAATGTTTACCATTCTTGGTCTTAGGAGCTAACTGCTGATGGTAGTAGCTCACAATCCCTCACAACAAAGGATGCTCCCACATTTCCTTCTGTAGTAAATGATACAAACCTTGGTTTAGAAATTCTGCTGAATAGTTCAACAGTAAGCTTCAGATTAGGGTTAATCTAGACACTGTAAGGTCAATAATACATTGGGTTTCTTGTTTGTTCAACTGTTCCCTCCTTCACGGGCCTGTATTCTCAGTTGGATCCCCATTGCAAGAATGGCTGCAGCAATTTCAGATTTCACATTCCTATGACATCATCCAAAAAAAAAAATAGTATCTTTGTCCTAGAATTCCCATCCAAAGTCCCAGGGTTCCTTGTAACTTAATTTTTAACTTTATTTACTAGAAAGTTTAAAATTAAATTTATGATTTGTATTACATTTTGTTTTATACAATTTGGTAAAGGGTCTCCTGCTACTATAGTCCACAGGAACAACCTGATCATTAACACCATTACTGAATTTCCTTTATTTCCCAACTCTCACTCTGCTTCCAAAGATCACAGAAACCACATCCTTATCTAATCATTTGAATCTGAAGGACCCAAACTAATACAGTGATATTGTTTAAGATTCCTTATCATAGGAATTGAAGTGCAGTACTGAGAATGGTGTTTTTTGCTACTGGGTGAGTGAAAAAATGTTTAGAAGCTTCTCTCTTAGCTAACAGGATCTACCTGGTACTATGAAGCCACCCGATTTTTAAGTGGTAAACTGAATAGGAAAGACCCACAAATCTTTTCAGATCATTTTAATTTTGATATCTTTTTCAATAAGCCTGAAACTTTCCCAAAACACTTTTAAAGACAGATACACAAATGAATGATACATTTCCTCAATTGATGAGTGTCTATCAGTGCCTTTTTGTTGTCATTTAATAAGAATACAACTTGAACTGATATGAACTTGCAGAATCCTAACATTTCTTCTTGAGAGTCCTAAGATGTCACTTCACTGTCTCTTTGCATTTAGTCTCACAGAGAAGAGTCAGCTATACTTTGTGCTCTTTGTAGCCAACTCACTTTTTCTAGGCTTTACTTCTTGGGTTTTTCTCTTTATCTTCTTGTGGTATGGTAGAAAGATATCTGTATTTTGTCCCCTGCTCCCAGAACAGAGCTCCTCCGCAAACTCTGGAGTGAAGAGTGTGCCCTGTGTGCTAATGAGACACCTGGCAGTAGGACACCAGATAGATTCAGGATCTGGCTGGATCACGCAGAAATTAGAAATTTAGAACTTTCAACATCATCCCCCAACCTCCGAGGAGAGGAGATGAAAGTAATCATCAATGGCCAATGATTTAACCAATGATGGCTACATAGGGAAGACTGGATAAATACCCCCAAGCAAATGGAGTGCAGAGAACTTCCGGGTTGGTGAACACATTGAAGTGCTTCTGCCTCTCTTCTATTTGACTGTCCCAGAGTTGTAACCCTTATAATAAGAAAGAACTAGTACAGCACTTTCCTGAGTTCTGTGAGTCATTCTAGTGAATCATAAAAACTGAGGAAGGGAGGGTCAAGGATCACTCAGGAGAAAAGAACAACAACACAGAAGAATCCAGACCCCTTAATGATCTGGTAATGTATAGTCACCCCACCAGCCTGGATCAGTCGGTTTGTTACATGAAAAAGAAGTAAACTATCTGAGTTAAGCCAATGCATGTTTTAGATCTTTTTGTTACAATTGCTTAGCTTATATCCTACCTAATACAAAACGGGAACTTATTATAAGGAACAAGGAGGCTCATCTCAAATTAAAACTAGGAAGTCATCAACAACTAAGCTTCTGTCTTTCTCTGTTTTATTCTCTTTTTCACATGTGCTGCTTTGTCTCTATTTCTTTTTGCATATCTATTTCCTTCTGCTCCTCAGGAAACTGGCTTTTCATCTTAAGCAACCCGTGGGAAAATGACAACTTCCAATCCCCACGTTTGCATGTTTCTCTGAGCTTAACTAGTTTTCCCTCCAGTTCAGTTCCAAGCACTTTTCTCTATTTGGATCTGGTATTTTCCCCAGCCTCAAACTATCACCCCAAACACACAGTCATACATTTTATATATGGTCATTGATGGGTATGAAGAACAGAGTTATTATAGAAATCATCAGGTCATTGTGACTTTGATCACTTATTTTAAAAGTATAAAATCTGTCTTTCTATGTTTTCTTGATAATTTGCAAAAAGCTACAATATACAAACTGCCAGATTCCAACTACCACACTCACCATGCTATATAGGTAAACCAGGACTGGGGTATCAAAACTGATACAATTATTCCCTTTATACCTTTCAGCTTCAAGCCATATGGAAGAGATCCTCTCTAAATACCCTTAAGATGTTAATGGGTAAACCTAGTTTACCTAGTTTGGAGTGAATTTCCCAGCTCCCAGTAAAGTAGAGATGCCAGGTTAAATACACTCAGTTAAATTACAATCTCAGGTACAGTGAATAATTTTCAGTATTAACATGTTACAAATATTGCATGGAATATATTTATACTAAACATTATAAAAACATTTTTATTATTTATAGGAAATTAAAATGTAGCTGGATGCCTATATTTTCATTTGTCAAGCCTGACAGCACGGATCTATAGAAATTGTTCTTTTTTCTCAACTGCCAAAACTACCTTTTTCTCATTGCTTTTCATCTTATTCCAGGAGATTCGGATATTCCACAGGCTCAAATGCTGCCCCATCTGGATAACAAGTTACAAAGGAAAGCTGCTTTCTCCATGTGTTGAGGTGCAACCACCAAACTTCTATCTGAGACAAGAGATTACAACTCATGAGACAGGCCAACTTTGACTTCTCAGCTCTGTTCAACTAAGAGCTCTTGGCAGGCCAACTTTGACTTCTCAGCTCTGTTCAACTAAGAGATTAGTTGCAATGGTATTACATGATTCTACACAGCTGGACACTGCACTGTGGAGAGCCCCCTGTTGCCGCTGGGCGGAGGTTGCTCCTCCTGCCTTAAGCGGTGGGGTATTGGTCTGGCACACATGTGAAAGCTGTGCAAAGCAAGTGGTCTTTACCCTCACTTGGTAGCAGAGCCTACTTCGAGCCCTATCTGGGCGTTACCGAATGGGCAACCCCCTGAAACCCTATCCCTTGCCTTATTTGGGTGGAACTTTCTCAAATGTCTTCCCCTCCCCCCCCCCCCCCCAATAAATAGAAGGTTTCAGGCATGCTCGCTCTCTTGCTCCTTCCCAGCACTGGAGCTGACCCTTGGGTCATGAAACTGTCCTGTCTTAGAAACTTATGTTTGTGTACTGCATGGTTTCTTTGTCATTTTCTTAGTTATTGATACAGCTAGCTCCTTTGAACCCAGTTCATTTTGCCAGTCCAGCCAGCGATACTGCACCACAGTTCAATTATCCCTGGTGGAGTTCCCCAACGTAACCTCAGCATCATGTTTCTCTTTCTAGAATGGAAGCACCACCCATAGAAAAATAAATGGAGAACCAGTAAAATGTTCAGTCGATGTTACACTTCAACTCAAACAACAAACTCTAACTCACCTACAGGAGTCGGTGGAACTGAAGAGAGGTTTTCCTCATCTATTCCATATAATAAAGAAAGAGAAGATGTTTAATCAAGAGCACAGACTAGTTTAAAGAGGCAATGATAACTGATAAGCTTCAGATATCAGACAAACTATACCATATGAAAAGAGACCTGGACTTGATAGAGGATAGACATTACTGAGATATGGATTTTGATTCATTATCTTGGAAATGAATAACACCACGGGAGGTAGAAACACTAATTCAGGAATTATGACAGAGTCTGTTAAAAAAAGTTTGTTGGGTGGAGTTTGGCAGAGACAAAATCAGACTGAAAATTTTAACCTATGTTCTAAGGATGAAAAAAATTTTATTTTGGAGGAAAGACAACTCTTCAGTTTAAATGCATTTTTTATGGGCCATTAGATTAGAAAAAGCAAAGGGGAAAACAAGAATGGATATGCTTGAAAAAAGAGGAAAAGAATCTCTTGTGTTTTTTTTCCCTAGTGAACAAATGTTATCTTTGAAGAGATTATGAAGTTGGCTGGTTTTGGGAGATCCTAGACCCTGAAAGGGGAAGGTTGATGCAAAAATAAACCAAACCCCAAACCCTGACATCGAAGCAGAGAACAAGATAGAGATGGCTTTCTGGGGAGTCTCCTGGAAGAACACACAAACACACACACACACACACACACACAAAAAAAAAAAAAAAAGATTCTAGAAGAAAGGGCACCTAATGCTTTGTAGATTTTCCATTTCTGAATTATAGCCTCATACATACTTATGCATGCATATATTGCTTCCTATATGTTTCAGTAAAGTGTTATAAAATGCTACAGCTGTGCTTTAGGACAATTATGTGTTAGGAAGGCTCTTTGAGGCATATGTGGGAAGAAAACTGTAACTACATGAAGGATTAATAACATGGCACTAGGTAAAAAGCAGAAAAGCCTGCGTAGTCATTTTGTGGAGAAAAATTAGCAACACCCAGAGTGTTCATCAGCTTTTCATTGCTGTGACCAAAATACTTGACAAGATCAACTTAGAAGAGGAAAAGTTTATTTTGGGCTGATAGTATCAAAGGTTCAGTCCATAGCTGGCCAACTCCATTGCTCCGGGCCCAAGGTGAGGCAGGACATAATGGCAGAGGACAGAGCAGAGGAAAGTTGCTCAGTTCATCGTGGCTAGAAAGCAGAGAGCAAGCAAGTTTCCAGGAATAAAATATAATCCCCAAGGGCATGTCCCCTGACCTACTTCTTCCAGGCATGCCCCACCTTCCCACATTACCAACCAGCAGTTCATTCAAATTATTAATCTATCAAATAAATTAATCCACTGATGAGATCACAGCTCTCAAAACCTAATGATTTCAATTCTGAACCTTTCTGCATTGC
Source organism: Ictidomys tridecemlineatus (assembly GCF_052094955.1). Taxonomy (NCBI): domain Eukaryota; kingdom Metazoa; phylum Chordata; class Mammalia; order Rodentia; family Sciuridae; genus Ictidomys; species Ictidomys tridecemlineatus. The sequence continues at coordinate 147,404,491 of NC_135483.1, read as the reverse complement.
CACATGAGCTTTCTGGAGGATATCTCATACTCAAACTATAACAACCATAAGTGCAAAAACAATACACTTACGTTCACTATTCCAGTCACTTTTGCACTAATAGTTTTAAAATTTTTCACCAAGTATCTCATTTGATTCTCATAATAACCATGTAATATAAATAATATTATTATTCCTGCCTTATAAGTAGGAACACTGAGGTACAGAGATGCTAAGAAACTTAATTAAGATCAAACAGGAGATAGCAGGGCTAGGGTATAAATTCTGACAGCTTTGCCTCAGGCCACTAAACTCAACCACTCTGATATCCTGTCTCTCAGGACAGGTTTGTGGAACAAGTTCCTATTCTATGCAGATTTTTAAAAATCAGAAGGAAAGCTAATAAAAGAATACAATGTCAACTCGGGTCCTTCACTTCAGGAAAGCTCCCAGCTAGATAAAAAATTTAGAGGGGAGATCAATTTCCTCACAATGCCTCTGTGCCCTAAGCCTGGTAATAATTCCCCTTTGCTGATCAAAAACATTAATGTAAGAAATGGGTTTCCTTATCCCAAAATGTCCCAATATCGATATCAATATATTAGGGCATCTCAGGAAAAAAAAATAAAAATAAAAGCTAAAAGCTTTTTCCTAGAGCCAGTCTGACTGACAGACTATTTGTCATATTTTAATATAGTATTAACTAATTTGCTGACTACAGATACATGACTTTTAAAATACTATCAAGTGATATTAAATTTTAATTCAGTCTAAGTCTAAACCAGGTAGCAAAATCCCCATTATTGCTTTCTCAGGGCACTTTCATTCTGACTTAATCTAAGGATTACAGAACACATGCAGCAGGGATCAAATGAGATTGTGGAGACCTTCCTATTTGATAAAGTCAAGCCATTTTCCTTCATTGGATTGCTTACTGAAATGCCCATAATTTTCACCATATTGTTTTCAAAAAAAATGAGAAACAAAGATTTTTTTTTTTGGGGGGGGACGCATATAATATACCTGAATTGAACAAACATTCAGCATTCACCCAACTCTTCTTCCTGGGGCTTGTTCTTACCTGATGTTTTCTCTAAATATTTGGTCTCCACCCCAGAATTCCTAGTTCCATAAACATTTAAGATTTTTTTGGAAACTAAATCAGGTAAATCAGATAAAACCAGTAGGCCCTCAGTTTCTCGTTCTGTCCTATCTCTCTTCTAGGAAATAAGCAAAGAAAACCGATTGCGTCAAAAGAAAAGAAAGTCCCCAAGAGGAAAAAATGTCAAATACGTTTAAAATGTCCTATGTACGAACCATACTCAGAATTTTAGATATATTGCCTTAACTCTACTATTTTTTTTATTGTTTAACTTTGTAAGTGCTATTATTTACCCTCATTTAGGAGAATATGTTACCCCGCTGTGGTGATGAAGCATTCTCTGAGATGACCTCCTGGTATTCACACCCTTGGATTCATCATTCCCTCCCACTGAGCAATAGGTTGACCCTAGTGACTTGGTTCTGTGAAGAGAAAATTATAACAAGTTTAAAGATCTTAATTGGCTTTACTTACGATTTTAAAACGTAGCAACACCTCATTTCATAAAGTAGATGAGTGCTTTAATGAGCTGAACGGAGAGGTTGGAATCATAATTGAAAAGAGGTGAAGAAAGCAGAACCAAAGGACAAAAAGCAGATTGGTCATTTCAAAGGTACTTTCCTTGGAAGACTGGAACCTAGAGACAGAACAATAGAAAAATAACTTGATTAGCTAACATCAGGATACTTGAGGTTACCTTGAAATCCGCCTTCTTGGGACATTTGACTCTCTCTTCCTAAGGCCAATTAACAATTCGGTTTGGGTTTGTTGACAAGGAATCTCAGCATGAGTGACTCCCTTTTGATCTTCCTTCCTTCCTTTCTCTCTTCCCTCCCCCTCATCCTTTGTGACCCTGTGGATTAAACCCAGGCCCTTGGTAGGTACCAGGTAAGTACCCTACCACTGAGCAACATGACTAGTCTTCCATTCTGATTTTTCACTAGGTTTGTTGGAGCCTAGTGAAGGAGTTCAGGCCAAAACAACAGCATCCTTTCATTTTGATTTAATATTGGGGTTCAGCAACTATGACCAAAGATTGGCACCTAGACATGCTGAGAGGCCTTAAAAGCTGCTTTAAAATCAGGGTCCATCTAACTTTATCTTTTTCTTCCCCTCAATCATAGGGAAGGACTCTCTCTGAAATCCTCTTATATAACTGAGGAAAGATTCTTCCAAAGCTAAGGCATGTAAAAGTAAAATTTCTAAGCTGATTCTAAACTGCAAAGCCTGAGTTAAAGTGTAAAAGACTGGGCATTGTAAAGTTTCCAAGCTGCAGGGCCTGAGTTAAAAAGTGAAGGACCAGGTATTGTTAAAATCCTCTGTTAGGACAATACCTGAACTGCCCAGTAAATATTTCCCCTGGTCCTTTGGCTGTTTAATAACTAAGGGCTCTGAGTAGCCCGGCACGTAGGCATCCAGGCCCCCAAAACAATCAGTTTGAATGTGTACCCCGCTTAGAAGTGACCAATCACCCCTGCCCAGCCTGTTCCCGCCAATGAATGTACTAATCATGTCTCCGAGTTGTTGTTCAATTTTCCCGTGCCTCATGATGATTTGTTCTGATGTATGCAAAGCCCCTGCCCTCCCCAAAAAGTGTACTTAAGCTCTGCTTGACCTCTGCTCTGGGCTCTGGGCTGTTTTCCCTTCCTGAGTGAGCCTAGAGCCTCAGCGCGCTGAATTAGGATCCTCATCAATAAAAACCCCTTCTGCCAACTGCATGAAGCCAGTCTCTTGTGGTCTCTTCCTCCGCTCCCTTACAGGCAAACAAAATACTAATAATAATGTAAAATATGATAAAAATGTTTTAAAATTTTTTAAACAAAGAAAAGCAATTTTCTTAAACTTCCTCTCTAAGAACTTTATCAAATAACCAGGAAAGATAAACCAGAGAAAGAAGGAACTGTAAGTCTCTGCCCAGGATACTTCCCCTGGAAAGACTTTTCATCCATTCTTCTAAGAGTTTAACCTAAGAGGCTGTAGACCAAGGTGACCTTTGTTCCACCGAGTACTGCTTACTCTCACCCCTCCCATGGCTTATCAACATCCCAACCCCTACACAGTACTCCAATCCCCTCTCTATCCAAGCTTTAGCTCCTTTCTGCAGCTGGGAAGTTATTTAAGCCTCATCCATCTGGCCCTCGGATTCTATCTCAGCGTATGATTCTCGGGCTGTGATTTTTTCCCCCCTGTGAATGTTAACAAACTAGTATGCCATTTTCTCCTACCAATCTGCCTAATATCAGTTCATTTCAGTGAACCTTCAGAGGGTGGGAGGAGGCCTTTCCTTTTACCATATGTCAATAATGCTAACAAGGGGAATATTACAAAAGAGATGAATGTCACTTTCGAGATGATGCTGTGCCCTCTCCCATCCTTTCCCACTAGGTCACTCTGAGGGAAGCCCGCTGCTGCTGTTTTGAGCTGAGGGAGAGGTCTACATGAGTAGCAAAGAGCTCATGTCTCTGGGCAACAGCCAGTGAGGACCGGAGGCCTGCCTGTGACCACATGAGTGAGCCTGGAAGCTACCTTAGTCTCTTTGGTCTGCCAAAACAAAAATACCGCAAACTGGGTGGCTTCTAAGTGAAGAAAGAAAAAAAAAAACGTGAAGCAAGAGAAAAACAATGAACATTTGTTTCTCACAGTTCTGAAGGCTGGGTAGTTCAAGATCAAAGTGCTGGCAGATTTGATGTCTACTGAGGGCCCATTCCTCATAGATGGCGACTTCCAGCTGTGTCCTCAAGGCCAGGGCAAACAAGCTTCCTTGGACCTCTTTTACACAGGCTCTAGTCGCATTCTTGAGGGCTGTTCCCTATGACCTAGTCGTCCCCTCAAATGCCCCACCTTCTAACACCATTGCTTATTGTGGGATAGGATTTCAGCAGATGATTTTAGGGAGATATAAATATTCACCCCATATCAGAAGCAATTCTCCTATCAAGGCCTGTCACAACCAAAGCCCTAATTGATACACTGATGGCAACCTGTGAAAGACCAAGAGCCAGAGGCCCAGCTCAGCTGTACCTAGATTCCTGACCCACAGAAACAAATAACTACCATGCTCTACTTAGGATTGATCCTTTAAGCTTCCTTCTCAGAGGCCAAATGTTCAGCCCATTCCCTGCGGCTTCCCAGTGGCTGGGGTAGTGCTGGGATTCTGGCATGGAGCATCTATCATATCAACTTTTTCTCAATTGCTAAAGAAGATTCCTGTCCACTTGCCTAAAACACAGGGTCATTGCTGATTATTCCAGATGGATTTATGACTTCAAGCTGTCTACTCCCATGTCATTTCATTTATTTCTTTTTCTCTACTTTCTCTTTTTTTTTTTTCACTGATTTTTGCTCCATTTGCTCTTCTCCATTCAGCCTCCATTTTCCTCTTCATCTCTACTTTCTCTGTCCCATAAAGTGTTTTCTCCTGCCTCTCCTGTCACTTACAGAAGCTGGCACTGTTTACTTTCTGGAAACATTAACATTTGTCTGCAAATAAGAGCTTTCTGGAAAAAGCCTCAGAAAGAAAAACACAGGTGGGGGGTGGGCTTGGAGGGGTGCAAAAGAACCCTCTCTAGTGGGTTGTTTTTGTTTCCACCCACCTTCCATATCAAAACATCCCCTGAGGCAGTTAAAAGCTGTTGGCTACCCCAATTAAAGTGTTTTTGTAAGATCTGTCAGAAATAGTTCCAAGAGCACTTTTAAGTTATTGCATGTGGGTTACATAAGCACTAGGGACTTGTTAAAACATTCAACACGTGATAGGAATTGAGTCACCAACAGTGAGTCAAATCTTTAGCTTTTCAGTGTGACTAACATGATCATCTGAGATTTAGGCACCCAGCAAAAAAAATGTGCCTTATGAAAATCGATTAAAGAATATCATTTGTTCCTTCTGGGAATCTATACTCTTAGATTTTAAAAATATGACCATGATTATCTTATATTTGGATTAACTGTACTTTTAAAGACAGGTGTAATTGGACTAATCACATTAGAAATTGCAAATGGGAAGCAAAGGTAATTTTTCATTTGCTTTAAACTTATCTTCCTCAAGAGCCCCACTCATCAGGTTGTGCAAAATAAAAAAAAAATACCATTAATCTACACCCCTAAACCAAAATTATGGTATGATATAAACTACACATTTTCATATTTCTCATGATTATCAAGGGGCATTCTGGGTGGGACAGTTCTTTGCCTACTCCCTGTCCCTACCTCCTTCCCCTACAAAATTCCAGAAGCCACCATCTGGCATGGGGACAGCTTTAACACACTTATACAATTCCAAACAACCCTTCTGGGTCCGTGTTGTTGTCACCAGCAAACGAAAGTCCTAAGTAACACTCAGGTATTTAAGGAGACTGTTGACTATGTCTAGCTCATCCCTCCCCACCTCCTCTCCACACTGGTATCTGGGCTTTATAGGAAAAAGAATTAGTGAGGATCCTTACATCAGATTAATGTATCTAGGTCCTTTGGTCTCCAAAGCAATGGTCATTACTCAGCTGGCTGACCTTCACAGTTAATGTTAACAGCTAGTGTCATTCATGAGCTGCTTTTCACATATAAAGTCAATCCTTGTTGGTACTTGCTTCAGTGAGAAATCTTCCCAAATGTGACACTTCATATAAAAGTTTATTATAAAATTGATTTGCCCAATTATATCTTGGTAAAAAAGGAAAAAAATATATATTCTTTTGGGTTTTATGCAAAATTTATATTGATATGAAAGTAAGAAAATTGGTAAAAAAAATAGTTGTTACTTAATCCTAAGATATAATTTAGAAATAGATCCCAAAGGCATAGCCTACTAAACTTAGATTTTGAAATAGTTTCCAAAGAAAAAGAAAGGGTGGTCTTGTTTATCTGCAAAAAAAAAAAATAGAACAGTAAACATAATCACATTATAATTTCCCTCAATAGTTTATTAAGGCCAATGTAATTAATTCTCCTTCCACAGGAGTATGGATCAAGCAGTTGGATTTGATGAAAGTTCTACTTCTGTTGGAAATCCTAACTTAGTCTACTAGTACAGCCTGGAATTTTCTAAGCAAACTTATCATGGAAGAATGTACCCAGAGTCTCTTCTTACTCTTCTTAGTTCAGAGTACCTAGTAATGTTTTTTTTTAAAACAGGGCTCTGAGATTGTCTTTCACGAAGACATAAAGACTAGCTTATTGTCTAAACTAGAGTTTTCATTCAAAAAAAAAAGAGGGAAGTAGAAATCTATTTGATAATGAGGTTGAATGGCAGTGGCCAATTTATTATAGCACCAATAATATCACAATGAAGGAGTGTAAAATTCTCTATTAGCTATTTCATAAGGATTAGACCAGTGCTTCCCATTAAGGAAGACCTTAGGCCAGTGAGGACAGTGACAAATCTCTAGGGCTTTCCCTTAAAATCTACAATCTCTGAAATTTTTGTATTGACTTAATCTAGGCAAGGCTGAACATCTCTTCTGATTTGACCATTCTTCCTAATACTGTTGAGCTAAGTAAGAAATATGGAGCATACTAAACAAACCTAATTATTTTTAGCATGTCCCTACTGCTAGTACCTATTGGGTTAAATATAGAAACACAAATTTTGGATGTTCAGAATTTGACCTGTAGCTGTTTACTCCTTCAGGTTTTCCTTAGGATACAAGTCCTACCTTTCTTAAGGTGGCCCTTGCCAATGCCCAAGCAAGACTGTGGTAAAAGGTCCTACAAGACTCTTCCAACAGGCAATCTTGCTCTGAACCTCTCAGTTGCACTTAAAGAGATATTATCAAACTTGTATAATGTCCCAACTTGCCTTGCCTTTCACAGATGTTCATCCCTAAAAAAAACTTTTATGTCAGTGCCTGCTTCTAGGAGGACTCAACTCACATGGCACCAGGAATTATCAAAAAAAAATAAAAATAAAAAAAACAAAAAGCACTGTAATTTGAGATTCTCAGATTGGACTTTTCATTGCCTGAATGGCAAAGAGCCTGTCCTCCATGATTTAAAGAGCATGACTAGCCCTGACCCACCATAGTAGCTCAAATGCTAAAACTTCACTGGCAGAGAACACTGGAACATGATAGTAGATAAGGGAGAGTTTGTTGACTTTGAGGTACTCTCTTGGAATACAGAATTAAGCATCCTGTAAACAATCCCAAAGGGTAGAAAAATTGGCAGCTAGGGGACTCTAAACACCTGAGAAAATGATGGCCCATGAGGAAAATTGAAATGCATAAATTGCTATAACTGACCATGGGGGAAAGAAAGCAAAAATCCTAGGAAAGTGGACATGCTGAGTGGATTGGAGAGCAGAAATCCTTCCAGAAAATTATTTTCCATAAAAGGACAGAGGACTCATCGTTCCCTATGACCACTGGGAAGGTGCTGATAAGTGGGGTATCAACATCACCAAGACACCCAGTGCTAGCTCTTCCCCACAGTTCAGAGATAGGTTGTCAAAGAAACTGGATCATTAGCAACCATTGTTATTAATTTTGTTAAAGATTTTGGGCCCTGAGACAAGAAAGGTCGAGGCAACATGTAACCCTAAAGCTAGGGATCACAATTACAGTGACCAGCAAAGTCAGAGCAGTAGCCAAGAGGGAGTTGTGAAGATGATTTAATGAAATACGGTATCACTAAGAGCAAAATATAAGAGCATTCAATGAGGGATGGATGAGCAGGAGCTGAGAATGTGACCCCAATAAAAGTTGCAATCTCTTCTTCAGTTTCTGGACCTGTCCCAGTTTTAAAGCCTTTGATTGAGACTTCGTTGAGTCTCAGAAAGAAACATCCTGCAACAACACATCAAGTGTATGCTGTAATGATTCCTCTGGTTTCTTTTCAAAGAAATTCACTTCCATTTACTCGAATGATTGTACACTAGAAAAGGGAAAGTACCCATAGATCCTGGGAATTATTACATTCAGGGTCAGAGCAGATATTGGTACCTGAAGGTCTGAAGCAACATCATAGCTCTCCTGTTGGAAAAAGGCATATGGAGCCCATGGAGTCATGGCCAGAGTTTGGTTCACAATAGGTCCACTGGATTCAAAGACCAACCCTATGATAATTTACCCAATCTAAAGAGATCTGCATCATCCGGAAAGCCTATAGATTACTATATTGATTACATCAATGACATTATCATTCGGAACAGAAAGACTGAGCAAAAGGTGGCTAGTAAGCAGGAGGTTTGAGTTCCAAGGAGTGAGATATGACCCCTCAGAATCACCAAGGACTTGTCTTTTCATAAAAGTATGTGTGTTGTTGCTTATTTGTTTTTAGTGTTGATGCTGAGGTCTGAACCCAGGGGCATTTTACCATTGAGCCACATGCCAGTCCTTTTTTATTTTTTATTTTGGGACAGGGTTTTACTTATACTTATGGACCTTATTTATGCTGCATGAAATAAGCCAATCCCAAAACACCAAAAGTCAAAATGTTATATTTTTTGACCTTTAGTCAAAATGGAAGCTGATATATGGAAGCTAGTCCACAAAAGGGGGTGGAGATTAAAAAAAATAGAAGTTCAGTTGATTAGACAAATGAGAATGAAGGGAAAAGAGCGGGGACAGTGAAAGGAAAGACAGTGGAATGAATCTGACATGACTTTCCTATGTACATGTGTAAATGTACCACAGTGAATCTCACCATTGTGTACATCCACAAGACTGGAGTCCTAATTAGAATAAGATATATTCTATGCTTGTATAATTGTATCAAAATGGATTCTACTGCCATGTATAACTAAAAAGAAACAATAAAATTTGTCAAAAAAATAAGTTTTGGTGTGCTATTGTACCACAGGGTGATTCTGATAAACAATGGTGTATTATACATTTCAAAAAGCTAGAAGAAAGAATTTTGAATGTTTTAACCATAAAAAAATGATGAATGTTTGAGGCAAGAAATGTATTTAACCTAATTTAAATATTACACAGTGTATACATGTATCAAAATATCACAAGGTATCTCATTAATATGTATAATTTTTATGTTTTACATATCAGTTAAAAATACATTTAATTGAAAAATAAAAATTAAATGTGCCTTATTGGACTCACCATGGCATATTTTCTTGGGGTGAGGCCTAGCTGTAATTTATTATAAGACAAAAATATTGCACTTGCAATGAAGAACAAAGAAGACCACATCAATTTACAGAAGCTGACAGTACAGACTTTGACATTACCAATACAGCTGTACCAAGGCCCCTCCCTCAGCTTACACTGATGAATATAAAGGTTAGGGAATGTGGTCATGAACAATAAGCTAAAGAAAGAACAAAAGTCATCTTAATTTATGGATGGGTTGGCTAAATATACAGATGAAAGCTGAAACTGAACAGCAGCTGTATTGCAGACTCACTAAGGAACATGCTAGAAGACAGTGGAGAGGAAAAATCATCCAATGGACAGAGCTTTGGGCAGTACATTTGGTCATCCACTTTGTATGGAAGGAGAAGAGGCCTGAGATCAGAGTATAAATAGACTTAAAGGCCATGATAAACATCCTGGATAGCTGCTCAAAGGACTGAAAAGAAATTAGAAGACTGGAGAAAACGTATGAGAGGGTTAGAGGTATGTGAATATACATATAGTACTCTCCTCCTGGCTACAATTTCACTTTTCATGGTTTAATTACCCACTGTCAATCACAGTCCAAAAACATTACATAGAAAATTCCATAAATAAGCAATTTATAAGTTTTCAACAACTTTTATTATTCTATTGTTATAATTGTTCTAATTTATTTTCAGTGATGTTAATCTCTTACTGTATCTAATTTATAAATTAAGCTTTATCATAGGTACCTATATATAAGCCAAATCAATCTATGTAAGGTTTGGTGCTACGTGAGATTTCAGGCATCCCAGGAATATCTTGGAATACATTCCCCACAGATAAGGGGGTGCTTCTATATTGATGTGGACAAAAAGTGTGAAGATCATTTTATCAAGCATCAACAGCCACAAAAAAACAGGTAGAAAAAAAATGTAATCTAAAAGAAACACTAAAAACAAGTAGAAAAAAATTATTCAGTTAGTTGATGTCATCCTTTGTTAGTGGCCACTCAGTGCAGAGAGTGGCCACATGAACAAATGGCCAGGGTGGCATAATTTGAGTCTACGAATGAATCAACATGAAGTTCACCTACCTTAGCTGATCTGCCTACTTGTTTTCTCATCCAAAGTTTCAACCTGTCATCTTGAGCCCCTAATATGATACCATTTCGTAAGAAGATCAAATAGCTACTTGGTGGCAAAGAGACTCTAGTGGGACCTTTCCATACTACCATGGACAGCAGTTCAATTTCATGGGAATAGGTTACTTATTTGGGGTATGCATTTGCATTTTATATAAACCAACCTTCTTTCAGTACCACTATCTGAGGACTTAAACAATGTTTAATCATCAGCATCAAATACAATATAACATAGCAACCAATCAGTACTAACTTTACAGCAAAGGTGGTCCAGGAGGGTGCCTGTGACCATGGATTCTGATGGTTATATCACAGGCTGCATGCCCCAGAATCTGGTGGCCTAATGGAGTACTGGAACAGAATGCTTAAGGTGCAGTTCACAAACTAGCTAAGAAAAACAGTCTATAAGAATGAGGTATGGTTCAGAGTCCCCAACAGAAAAACTACATGGACCAGGAAACAAGAAAGAAAACAGAAATAGCTCCACTTAACATTTTTCAAATGATTCACTGTAGGATGCAATGTTTCTCTTTCCTGCTCTGAGCTGTGGAATTAGCAGTCACATTCCCCCAAAGGTGCTATATTTTTGCTAAGGGACACAGCAAATGTCTCATGGAATTAAGCTTTAGTTGCTGCTGGGAACTTTGGATTTGTTGAGTTCATGAGCCAGAAGACAAGAAGAAGTCAATGCCTGACAGTATGATAGAGGTCTAGTATTACACAATGGGAGCAAATTAATATTTGTGGTACTCAGGTAACCCATGTGGCCAACTTCTAGTAATTCCTTGCTCAATAGTGACAGTAAATAGATAAACACAATGTCTGCCTAAAAAAGAGACAATTACCAAGTGCTCAAATTCCTAGGAATTGAGCTTTTCACACTACTGTTAACCACTGAGACCAGTAGAAGTAGTAACTGACAGTAAAAGAAATCTAGAATGAATGATGAAGAGTCCAGTTGGCCTCAAGACAAATTGCCAAGATGGGGACTGTAATTTGCCCCACTAAATTCTGTCTGCTAAATTTCCTTCAGGACCTTGTGTAGTGGTGTATGCTTGTAATTCCAGGGCTCAGGAGGCAGAGGCAGGAGGATTGTGAGTTTAAAGCCACTCTCAGCAATTTAGCAAGGCACTAAGCAACTTAGCAAGACTTTATCTCTGAACAAAATATTGGAGGAATATGTTTTGGGGATGTATCTCAGTGGTTAAGCAACCCTGTATTTAATTCCCAGTACCAAAAATAAATTTAAATAAATAAATAAATTTCTCTTAAAAAAGAGAGGTCCATTAGAATCCTGGAGAAACTGTATCCTAAATGTATATGGAGAGTGGACCTATATGGTGGTGCTGAACTGTGACAGGCACAGAGATTTGCTACTATAACACCTGTTCAAGAAAAGACTTGTCTAGCTTAAAAGAGTATGGTTAGGTGACAGCCTCCAACTTCTGAAATCTTCAAATTAGCCTTGAATTTTGAGTTCAGATCAGACTCTTCTTGGGGTAACTCCAACAAGCCACTGGGCAAAATAAGACTGTGGTACAAGGTGTCTGGATATTTTATCCCAATGCAGGCTTTTTCTCTTTTGCTCTAGAGTACCCTCTCCAATCTTGTTCCTCTCCTTTCTTTTCTTTTACATTCCTAATTCTTTCTTTTTCTTTTTTTCCTTTCTTTTCTTTCTTTTTTTTTTTTTTTTGTGTGTGTGTACCAGGGATTGAGCCACATCTCCAGTCCTTTTTTAATATCTTATTTACAGATAGGGCCTTGCTGAGTTGCTTTGGGCCTCCCTAAATTGCTGAGGCTGCCTTTGAAATTTTGATCCTCCTGCCTCAGCCTTCCAAGCTACTGGGATTACAGATGTGCATCACCACAAAGGGATCCTAATACTATCTTGTTATCTACTTTCTGAAGGACCAAACTGACAAACCTAGTATTTTCCAGCTCCATTCAGCTCCTGGAGGCTCAATCCTAACTTTCCTTTTTCCACTGATAATTGTATAGGTAGTATTGTGTATGTGTTTTGTTGTTGCTGTTGTTGTTTTCTTTTTTTTTCAGGTATAGATACAAATGTTTGCCAGATTCATCTTCTATGAACTGTATCGATACAACTTTGTGAGGCCTGAGCCTAAGCAACTCCATTTTAAAAACTCCAGTTTGAAACCTGCAGTCTCACCAGGCACTCCCACAGAACATTCCAGTATGGCCTCAAACAAGTTATTTCCCCTCACCCTGAAAAACAGTGAAGCCCCTGGCAGGCTGTTTCCCGCCTGATGAGAGAGAAAGGTGAGAGATCAGGGTGGAAACCACCAGGCCAGATATTTCTGACCCCAGGCTAAATGATGTCACGGAGAAATCTGGTGGTACTGATAAGGATTGAAAGTGGGGGTCAAAAGCCCCCAAATTTAGTATAAATAATTGAGCTAATGGACAGGGATTCAGCCAGCCAAAACAAGGATGCACTTGAGCTGGAGAACATCACTTGTCATCGTTTCTGATCCTCTGTGTGATCCTCACCACTCTCAAACTCTACCGCCTCATCTGGACCTTGGTGAGAGTCGCAACCTCTCCCTATGAACCTCTCCTCAATCAGTTGTTCACTCCACGCCAGGAAAAGCCTGCCTTGGTTCTGGATCTGGTCACTGCAGTCTGAGTGAGTGTGCATCTGCTGGACATAAAGTCTAAGGCTTAAGACTTTTGAACTTAGCATGCAGAGGGAATGTCTGTCATTAGCCTGTCATGATTAAGTGTGTTTTGCAGTGCTTAGAATTAATCTAGAATTTTTTGCTGTGAATTGATTAATCTAGAATTGTTTGCTGTGAATTGATAATTTCTATCACAATGCCTAGCATTAAGAACTGTCATTTTCTTGATCAAGAACCTATAGAGTGAAATTGTATTGAGTAATTCGAGTGAATAAAGCATTGAAAGGGTCAGAAGCTCATGGACAATCTTTATTTCTCCCCCTTGCAATTTTGCCCCCTCGAAACAAACTGGAATGTATTCACTCAAATATTTTAAATTGCCAAAATGGACCTTTAACAATAGCCAAATATCTTGAATATGAAAATAATAACTATTATATACTAGTGATCATCTTACATGCACCATGTGTATCAACTAATTCAATACTTAAAACTGTGGAATAAGTGGCTATTACTATTATTCTTATTTAACAGGCAAAGAACGTGAAGAAATTTGTCCAACATCAATACTGGATAAATCAAAGGGCACATGATTCAAGCACAAGTAGTCTAGGTTCAGTTTTTATTTTTAATCATTATCTTCTTTCAGAAAGGGCTGAAAGCACGAGAACCTTAAATTGTAACACAGGAGTTTTAATAAAGAAGCCAGACCCGGTTTATAAACGGTTGGGGAACACAAAGACAGCTTTGTTTTAAGCAAAAAAGAAGAAAAAAATCCCACGACGGTAAAGTTTAAGGAAACAGTTTGATTGATGCCCTATGGTTGAACTCTTTACAGACTGCTATTTTCAACTCTGCTAGATAATCACCTCCTTATCCTCACAATGTCTTAACATTTGGCACCATCACTTAAAACAGAAGAATCATAGGCTACGGAATTAGTTATTTCATTTTATTTGTAGTCCGGCTTTCATTTACTTAGTCTTAAAATCTTGGAACGTAATAAGTACTAAACATTTGGTAATATTTTGGACGAACTATTGCAAAAAGTTTAAAAACAGGTTTATATTTTCTGTGTATATTTTCAGAAAGGGCTAAGGTTCATCTTAGTGGTAGAGTGCTTGCCAAGCTTGTGTGAGGTCCTGGGTTTGATCCCCAAGACCGGAAGAAATTATTTTCACGGAAATGTGACCACAAAGGCCCCCTTTTTTTTTTTTTTTTGTAATGTTATTAAAGCAGTTTTGGATTAAAGTCAGCACCATTTATCAAGTCCAGAATGGGCAACCTGCATGTGCTTTTTCCCGCGTGTGTTTAAAAACTACAATTCCCACCGTGCCCTGAGGCCTTCTCACGCCGAAACCACAATTGCAGTCGTCATTTCCGCCCGCGCAGCCGGTGGATGCTGGGCTTTGTAGTTCCTATCAACTTTTCTTTTGTCGCCGAGTTGGTACGGAAGGCGTGTGGCCGGATCAACTGCTTTGAATCTGGTATTACTTCATGTTATCAAACTTAATTTAATGGGTTGATGTCCCATAGCCTACTGCGTCAGGTTTGTGTTACGGTCCGCCTTCCTCCTGCTGCCAGTCTGTGGGAAGGGGAAGTGATGTACATCCGGTGTAATGGCGGCGCGGTGGAGCTTTAGGTAATTATGGAACTCCGTAGACTGGCCGCGAGCAGCGACCCAGAGTGGGGGTGGCGGATGCCTGGGTGGGGTGGCTAGTGAAGGGCTTACGAGGGGTGCCGGCGGCGGTACGACCTTGGGTGGCCCTGGGCCACTCTAGCCCTGTGGGCCCGCGAGGTCGGGATGTGAGAGCCGGTTGGGCCGGGGAGTCCGGGGAGGGAGGGGAATGGGCGGCCGTGAACTGGCTTTCCGCCTGCGCGTTCGGACCCTGCTTGCTAGTGAGGTTTCTGGGTTTCCTTTCGCAGCGTCTTTGTTGCTGAAAGCCAGCACCAGCGGTGGTTGCTTCCTCCATGGTGTGCAACGTGTTTCAGACGCGGATCACCGGAGCCTCTCGAGCCGAAAGGCTCACCAGGGCCCTTTCCTAGTGCCTGGGTCCCGGGATCAAGGGGGTGGGATCAGTGAACTGTGGTTAATTAACCTTGTGGAAGCTTCGCTCTTGCCTTTTTCCAACGGAATATCCCTGTAGGTGTTTTTTGTTTGTTTGTTTGTTTAATTTCACTAGATGTTTCTTTCTCGCTGTCTTGCCGGGTAAATACTGATCCTTCAGAGGGGACGCTGGTTTTCATTGTATGGTGTTCGTCTGTCGACCCTTGTCCCTCCGTAGCGGTACCTCAATAATGCGGTAACTCCTAAACTTGGGTCGCAGTCTCCACCTCTTCACTGAGCTGGTCCTACAATACGCTTTTTTAATGGCAACACCATAGTTATTTTCACTGAGTCTAACTGCAGTAATCCCTTCATCACTTAATCCTCACAGTTTTCTGAGGTAAGTGAAAAGGGGAAGATTTAAGAAGAGGCTAAATTTTAGATAGAAGAATTAGGTGATTTACATTTCAGTAAGAGGGTCTTGGATGTAGCTCATTGTAGCATGCATGAGGCCCTGTGGTTCCATGTCTAAAAACAAAAACCCAAGCCAACAATTTTAAAAAGGTGGAGTAAGAGTTTCCCTTGCATGTCTGTAGACTAGAAATAGCAGGTAAACATGGAAGCTTGGTCTTCATATCAGTTAATCTGCCTCTTCCTTAGTCTGTTTTATCTTTATTTAAATTTACCTTGTTTTAGGATTTCCTGTGAATGCAGGAGTTAACAACATAGTTATCATCCTATTATGAAAAGGCATATTTAGAATTGGCACTGAAAGTATGGCTTTGACCAGGAGATACATTGCTACAGGCAGCACATGTAGGAAGAGGAAACCCACTTTTGATGGGCCACCAAACCAAGATTTCAGTCTTGGTGCAGCACATATTCACTTCTAACACTTGGAGCAAGTTACCCAACATTCTAGTCTTGCCTTCCTGATGTGGAAAAAAAAAAAAAAATAAGGGCCTATCTCAGTGGGTGGTTTTAAGTTTGATGAAAAATGATATGCATAAGGCAAAAGGCCTGTATAAAACATTAGTGATTATTGTTTTTACTATTGCAGTGCATTTGATGCATTCTTTGTGCACAAGTTCTTATTGTTTGGTTCTGAATGTTGCCCTTCTACTTTTAAGTGTCCTTGGCACCCTCATGGAATCTTTTCCAACTCATTTGGCTGGGGCTTCAAGACTGTTCTTGGTCATATTTGAGAAGCTAAGGAGCTTGATCTAATATCCTTTCTTCAGAGTTCCAAAATGTGCTCTCCTAAACCAACACTATCAGTATCCCCTGGGAATTTATGAGCAATGTAAGCTATTGGACTTTATGCCAGTCCTATTGAATCAGAAACTGGGGAATGTGGGCTCATAAAACTTCTCTTACCAAACCATCCAAGTGGTTGTCATTCCAGTTAATTTGAGAAGCACTACTCTAGCCCATTCCCTATGCTATGCTATGTCCTTTCCACTCCCCAATCTGAGTTTCTGCCCTCCTTGATTTGAAGTATTTGATCAATGGCCAGCTGGTTTTTCCCTATTTTGCTACCACATCATTCCCCACTTTGGAGAATTTAGCTGCAATCATTTTTGGAGTTCTGACATTTCCTAGACTACTTAACTATTTTTTCCAAACCAGCTTTCTTAGCTCTGTCAGTTCTGCCAGAGTCTTTAGAGGCTGGCTCTTCTCCCTAATAATTGTATGTAGCCAAGTGACCTACAGTTAGTTCCATCTGAAACTACCAAAAGAGGACATAGTGACACTTTATGTATTTGTAATACTATGTCCTAACTTGAATTCGTATTTTCTGTTTATCATGTACTAATATATAGACTAATTTTGTACTACCTAGAATACCCATGATTTGTTTATGGCTGGCCTAGAGCTAATAGAAAGAAATGGTTATTAGTAATACAGCTAATCCCAATTGATAACTTTGAGGGTTTCCCTTTCATTTTTCCCTACTTTTCTTTTTAAATCTGGAACTCCTAGCATGAGAGGGTAATGGAACAATAAGGCTTCTGGCATACGAATTTCACCAATCCCCCAGTATGCTTTTTTCTCAGTATATACATTTCCCAGTTGGACAGTGGAAGAGACATTTAAATGTTCACAACAGAGTGCAGACTTTCAAAGCATTTTCTTCAAAAATAGTATCTGAAGAGAGGAATGGATTGTCACCAGGTATGGTGGCACATACATATATTCCTAGCAACTCAGGAATCTGAGGCAGTAGGATTGTAAGTTACAGCCTTAGTGAGCCCCTGTCTCAAAACGAAAAAGGGACTGGAAATGTAGCTCAGTGGTACAGTACCCCTGGATTCAGTCCCCAGTACAAAAAAAAAAAAAGAGAGAGAGAGAGAGAGAGAGAGAGAAGGGAATGGATTAAATTAAACATTCTCTCTTTGTAGCCAGGCTAATAAGTCTTTCCAAATGAACAGATAGCAGAAAGGCAATATGTGCTGCCCTGGGTACACACTAAGGCTTCTGTGATTAAAGAATGGATTAGTTAATGAAAGATAGAATGTGTGCACTTGAGCCAGTCAATGTCAGCTCAGGTTTAACCTGTCTTTGAGCCTAACTCATGAATGGATTGAGTTAGACAGTACAGTACTTCCACCTGAAATGTACCCTGTGAGTTCTTACCTGAATTAGTTTATTAGACAGCTTCATTCTAGATCTGGTGACAAGAGCTTCTGCAGTAAGATGTAGTACTGTGAGCTAAGAGGCTACTTCATAAATTTCTCTATAGAGCTCAGTCCTTCCAAGTTTTTTTTAAATCCTGATTATGGTTTACTAAATGGCTCTCCGATAATCAGAAAGGTTGTTTTCAAAGCTATTCTGTGAGAGTTGGCAGAATGTACTCAACCCATATAGTTAATTAGGCAAACTAAGGAACAGACTTGGTGGGTGGGGAGGAGACAAGGTAGGATGAAGGTCAGATGAAGGCATAAGGCATTGCTATTACTTAGATATGTTCTTGTGAGGTTGAAAGAACTCCTTTAGGGTCACAATTCCTTTTGCAATGCTTGCAATGGAATTGGTATTTTTTTCATCTTACTCAATAGGGAAATTTATTCAAACTGCTCTCCGGTTAACATGAGTGAAGACAAATAGAAGATGTCATCTGATAGTGCTGCTTTGAAGCAGTTACGACAAAGCTTGGTGGTTCCAAAAGGAGTTAATAGTTGAAATTAGACTGCCAACGTGTTCCTTGATAAGAAAATTATCAAAATAGCATTATAGAGTTTTCTGTGTAGGAAGAAATGGGGAATAATCATCAAAAAGGCACACTCCCCATTTTTAAAATTTAGTTTTAAAATTGGAACCTATTAAGTGTCAGGTACTCTCCTAGCTTCTGGGTGTGCAGCAATAGCTAAGAACATCAAGGATTCAGTGAGTTCATACAAAGCCTTTCACACCTCAGTTTCATGTTCCATCTCATTTGTTCAGTTCTCTACATGTGCCCTGTGCTCTACTCTTAACAATGTGGAATTGCCTAAACTCTTTATTGTCTGTCTTTATACATACTGATTTTATTTCCTGAATGACCTCTTCCTCCTTTCCATGTGAATAATTCCTACTTATCCTTCAGAAATCAGCCTTAGACCTGCTTCTTTCTTCATGTTCCAGACCCACTGGTTGTACTTCCTCTTCTGGCAGTGCAGTGTTTACAGCATAGCTATACCACTTAACATTTCCTACTCCACCTAAGGATAGGAACCTTTACCAGTGTGCTGTTAACATATGTATCACCACAGTGTAGGTAGGCACTTCCTTTACTAAAAAACCTTGACCATACTTCTTTCTGTTAGCTTTGTGTTTCCTTCTTTCCTCTGGAAGTACTTTTCTGAGCCACAACATAATATAAATATCATTTATGGCTCCAGCTTCATTGTTTTCTGGTCCTGGTTTTTAATACAAGTTTTCACATGTTATTTCACAAAGAGACTCTTTGCACAAACTAGCATGAAGAAGGAAGCATTCAGTGGGTGATTAGAATCATTAGAGCTCTTTCTTTACCACAAGGCATTCACTAAGTAGCAGTGATGAGAGTTGTGATACAGGTTTGAAATTTAATGTTTTGTTTTGTCTTTCTTGTCATGAAAATAGGTATATATTTAGCTTAATCATTAGGCCAAGAAAAGCCATACTGACACCATTTTTCTCAGTGAATGAGATGCTGAGGTTTATCAGTAAAGGTAAAACCGTTGCCAGGCTGCTGAGCTGTTAACCAAAGGATGTAGGGGGAAAGTAAGGCAAAGAGGAGGAAGTCTTAGGAGCATGTCAGTGCAAATGATTGAGAGTATAGTAGCAGGAAGGGTGTTCTTTAGGATTTATTTTATTTAGGAGCTGGACTGGTACTGAGGAACTGTTTTTGTTATGAAATAATATATGCAGAAACATTGTTGAAGCCATGAAGACAATTTCTGTTTTACATAGGACATTTGGAAAATATGGAATAGTATCAAATATTTAGAAATGGAATGAACTTTTATAAAAGACTGGGTTTCCTGTGAGCAGCTTTATAGATATTTTTAAAAATCTTTTTACTCTATACAATGGAATACCAGTTAGTAACATACACAGGGATATAAGTTATTACAACCTACAGATAAAGACCTGGTGAGAAAAATTTTTAGGGAGGTCAAAACCAATATGTTTTTAAGACAAAACTGTTATAGTCTCATTATGCTATCTTCTCTGAATGGAGCCTTCTTCTAAGCTCTCATATACAGAAAGAATGCAGTAAAATCAGGAGCAAATTTATTTCTAAGCTTTCTATGACATAGGATTTGGATCCTTATAGAGACTGTTGAGCTGGAGTGAAAAGTTGTTCTCACATGTGAGTTGAAGCTATGAGATACAGATGGTCTTCCAGGGAGAATATGGAGAAAGAAAAAGTCGAGGCTCTTCATTTGTTAACCTAACATATGTATTGAGAGCCCCGAGTGTTGAGAATATAGCAATGAACAAAACACAAAAATACCAAAGGGATGGACCAAGAAGAGAGGAGGAAAACCACATGAAGGTAATGTGTAGGTCAAGAAGTGAGAGCTTCAAGAAAAGGGGGAATAGCAATATCAAATACTAGAACAGTGTCTGATAAGAGGAAAGTTGCCTCTGGATTTACCAACCAGGAGGTCATTATATAGGTCTACAGTTCTTTATTTGTAATTCTTGGAATCAAAACTGTTTCAAATCTCAGAATTGTTCAGAATTTAGAAAAGAAATACAAGTGCATGTAATATTTATTGAGTATTCCCTTTTGGGCTCCCAGTCAGTATCCTTTAATCAAACACGTTTATATTCCTGCATTGTGTCAAGGGTTTATGGGTTAAGTCTCAAGTTGATGTGTGTCAGGGTTGTGTTGTTGTTTTGTTGTTGTTGTTTTTTGTTTTGTGTGGTGCTGAGGATCAAACCCAGGGCCTCACACATGCTAGGCAAGCAGTCTACCACTGAACTACATCCCTAGCCTAGTGTGTCAGGTTTTTTAATTTATTTTTATTTTTTTTAAACAAATATTTCATTTTTATGTGGTGCTGAGAATTGAACCCAGTGCCTCACACATGCTAGGCAAGTGCTCTACCACTGAGCCACAACCCCAACCCATGTCAGGTTTTGCTGCTAAATATTTTCAGAGTTTTTCATATTTCAAAGTTACAGATAAAGGATTATCAACCTGAACCTGGTGACTCTTCTGAAAAGGCAACAGGAGTGTTGACCTTTTTTTCTCTCTTGAAACCGTGAGTCTACACTGAAATCAAATTTCACATCACTTTTTTTTTTTTATGTGGCATATCATGGTCAAATTTCTCATTAGTATATAACCTACAAAAAAGAGCAAGATACATTTTCCAAAACAAAGGAATTTTCATTCAGTACAGATATAGAAATTACATAGCAATCTTGTCGTATTTTGCTTAAGAACTATGGCCAATTAGTTATTCCTTTTTGTTCCCTGAGAAGGAAAAACAATATTTGGAAATGATGGAGGCTTGGCTTCTGTTGGGGGATTTTCCAGAGAGTCCTGTCATTTTCCCTTCATTACATTTTGGCATTTAGAACCAATTTAAGCAATTTTTAAATTTTGAATATTGTTACATATCATTTTCCCCATTGGGTAACCAAAAGTTTTTTTGTTGTTTTGTTTTGGTTTTTAACACAGTGATGTTTGAAATTCATCAAGCCTCTATCAGTCTTTAGAATGAATAGACTAAACTAAAGGAAATTCACTTTGTTGATTCCCCTTTTCTTCCTTTCTTTCTTTTTTTTTTTTTTTTTTTAAAGAGAGAGTTTTTTAATATTTATTTTTTTTAGTTTTCGGCGGGCGCAACATCTTTGTATGTGGTGCTGAGGATCGAACCCGGGCTGCACGCTTGCCAGGCGAGCGCGCTACCACTTGAGCCATATCCCCAGCCCCAATTCCCGTTTTCTTTAGCAGTTTTATCATATTACATTTCAGTGAGTTTTTCTAACATGAATGGAAGACCCCAAGTAACAGGGGTAGAAGTGTTCTGGTTTTGGAATAAGCTAGAAAGTAGTGTATTCTAGCCATCCGTTTGTTTTCTCATGTTCTAAATTTTTTACAAAATTGCAGAATTTACAATTTCATAGCTTCTAGTTAGCAGTCTGACATATTTCTTAGAAATGTTATTAAATATTTTGCCTTCTGATGCTTGCTGAAGCTGATAGGAAATCTTCATCGTATTAAAACTAGTGCTCCCAGGAGTGCTACATCTCCTGTTGCAAAATACCCTACTTGCTCAGGGAAGCAGGAATAGTTTGCTGATTTGCTTACTTGTGACAAGGGGAGAAATTTAATAATTCATCATAAAATCCACAGTGATGCTAAGAAGAGCAGGGAGAACTATAAACTCTAGATAAATTTCTCTCATTGCAGGAATTTCCAATTAGTCTAAATATCAAGCATGCACATGTTGAGCTTCCAGAATTTCCCTACAGGCATATTCTGTATAATTGCATATAGTTATAGTACTATATGCATTTTTGTTACAACTGAAGTAAGAGTCTACTTTTATAATATTATCGATTTTACTCTTAACATTTTGAGGCATGGACATGTAACAGATTATATTTGATTGCCAGAAATTATTTGCTGCTGAAGGTTGGATAGTAGAAAGGGGGAAAAAAAAAAAACAACACTGATCAGAAAGAAAACTCATTAAATTTAAATAAGTAAGGCAATTTGAAATAAAATACATAGAAAATTGGGAAGAGAAAATGGGTTTCATAACCCAGAGGGAAAGTAAAAGAAAATACTTAATCTTCCACGATAGAGTAAAGTGATTTATTCACTTATACTGTACTTGGTCACAGTGTACTAATTAAGTAAAGGAATCCTTAAAATTATTATGCATGTTCCAAAAGTAGTGCTTCATTATATTAGCACTATAGTCTTTGTTATCTGAAAGGAATGGATACATTTAGAATAAGGAAGTTTTCTGGATAGTACAGACTGTACCTGTTTCATTTTATAATTTATCAATTTGACATCAATTTATTATTTGGGATCCTTTGAGATACAATATTAAATGATTTAAGCATCTGATAAACCTAGGTTTGAATTTTAGCTCTACCATTTACTAGACATGGTTTACTTGGATAGATTGTTTCAACTCTCAGTAACTTAGTTCTGCCATTGAAAAATAAGGCTAAAACCACCAATCAAGGTAATTATGAGGACTGAATAAGATTATAAAAGTGATCATAAATTACAGCATGATTTCTCAATTATAAAAATCACTGATACACACATTCTTATTTTTTAATATTTATTTATTTTTTAGATGTAGATGGACACAACACAATGCCTTTATTTTTATGTGGTGCTGAGGATTGAGTCCCGGTCCTGCCCTCCTAGGCGAGCGCTCTACCACTGAGCCACAATCCCAGCCCCACTGATACACATATTCTTTTATATATATCTGCAGACTTCTTACCAGTGAATTGGTAAAGATAATACATTTGAAACTTGGATGTTTCTTTCCAGTTAGCTTATGACTAAGTTTCTTATTTATTTATTTATTTATTTATTTATTTTAGTTCTCGGCGGACACAACATCTTTGTTGGTATGTGGTGCTGAGGATTGAACCCGGCTGCACGCATGCCAGGCGAGCGTGCTACCGCTTGAGCCATATCCCCAGCCCATGACTAAGTTTCTTACTATAAAGGAGTTAGACTGTGGGGGCCCTGTGTTATACCTAAGTGGTTCATGGCCTAAGAAAATTGAGAAACTGTGTACTTTTGATTCAGAATTGTAGAGCTGAAGAGACTTGGGGATGAGTTGGATATTGGAATTATCTTGGGAATGTTTTCATAAAACAAGTAGGCCTGAGCCTTCTCTTCTCCCATCCCCTGTCTTCTGATTTAGTATATTAGATGGGCTCCAATACACGTACAAGTAATTCCCCTATCGTGTAAGTTTCATCATTCAAATTGTTTTTTAACATAGTGACTTGGCAGACCAGTTTTGGAATATTAAGTAATGATCTGAAACTGACATGTAGAAAAAAGTACAACCCGCCACTCGGCAAATACTAGAGGGGCAGTAAATATTTTTTGTGGTTGCATGAATTATGTATTAATGCATAATAAAGGTATTAAGAATTTAGAAATGACCCAATGATTGTGCTGATAGAGATAGAAAAAAATCCTTTGCTTTTGGGCAGAATTTAGTTAAGTTTCTAGTTTATGGCTCTATCTATACCTTTAAAGCCATAAAAACAGGACTTTTGAAGGGAGTCATACTACTTATGTATGGCACAGAGTCATCTTGTTGAGGCAAGTGGAACCTAAAATCCAGCCAAGATAAGCATTGTCCCTGCAGAGTTGTGTCTACCCAAGGTGAGAGAGAAGTAGCTTTTGTTAACTGGAAAGATTTGTTCATTCGTATTTTATATAACAAGTTAGCTGTAATTCATATTGGTTTTTAACATGGTGACTGAGCACACCGTTTACAATATTAAGTAATGACTATAATTTGAATTATATGTGATGTGTTGATTTTTTTTTTTCCCTCTTACTACTCAGGATTTTCTCATTATCTTTGATCCTCAACAGTTTGACTCCAGATTGAGGATCCTTTTTCTGAAATGCTTGAGATCAGAAGTGTTTTAAAGTTGGATATTTTTTGGGGGGTTTTAATATTTGCATAGAATATTTGCATTTTACTGTTCTACCGTCCCTAATCTAAAAATCTGAAACCTGCAAAGCTCCAAAATATGAAAGTTTCTGATTGCTTTCTGATGCTTTGTCTATATTTTGATTTATGTTGATGAATATGTGTGTGATTGTAGTTTTCTTTATATTTATCCTATCCTATGTTCTCTGAGCTTTTACAATCTGTAAATTTAGGTTTGTCCAACAAATTTGGGGAAAATTTGCCTGCTGTTTATCAAAATAAATTTCCTTATTCTTTCTCTCTTTTGCTTCTTGGACTTTTTATTTACACATATGAGGATCCTTTCAATATTGTCCCACATTTCTATAAATATTTTCTCTCTGTTCTTTAGATTGAGTATTTTCAGTCAATTTATCTTCAAGTCCCCTGACTTTTTGTTATTTTCATTCATCTATTCTAAGCATATCCAGTAAATTTTATATTTCATATATCTTTCAATTCTTGAGTTTTTTTGGTTCATTTATTTTTCTTTGCTGAAATTCCCCCAGGCAGTTTTTCCCCCTATTGTATCTTTCCATATGTTTTCAAAACCCTACTTTTAGAACCTTCTATACTAACCCCAGTATCTGTATCATTTCAGGATTGGTTTCCTCTGATTATCTTTTGAAACTGAGCTACTTTCTTTAATAAGTTGTTTTTAATATTATCCTGGATACTGTTACTTATAGAGACTTTGAATGCTGTTACATTCTGAGAAGTGGTGACTTTTTAAGCAGTTGACTTAGTTGAACTAAATTGCAAATTCTAGTGTCCTGAGCTGGTTCAGAAGTAATCTGCTTTCTTCATGTTTTGGTTCAGAGGCAGATAGAGATTTGGGGAGAGTTTATACCATGCCACTGGAGGCTTCCCTTTTCTGGCTGTCTCCCCTCTGATTCCTCTTTGCTTTCCAACAATTGTGGTTACCTCAGACTGTTCTTCAAATGAGAATGACTGCAGTTTTTCTATTAGTTTTTGGCTGCCATGCTTGGTACAGACTGCAGCTTGCACTCAAGTTTACAGTCATAACATGGAAGATAACTTCCTCATGTTCCTTTCTCCTAGGCATCTACTCCTGTCCACAATTAGCCTGTTTTTGTTTATTCTCTGTAGTGCCTTCAGATTGTAGTGTATTTTGTGAAGAGTTTATAGTTGTTATCTTTGAAAGGTTTGGCACTAGTAGGAACTACATAGCCATTTTTAAATTGAAACTATAGGTACCCTTTTTAAAAATTTGCACAAAACATGCCAAATAAGCTACAGTGGTCTTGGAAATCAAAACACCTTTATTATTTAGATTCTTATAAGAAAATAGTGTTTTGTTATTATTACTATTATTTGTATTGTTGGACATGAACTTGGGACCTCACACATGCGGCAAGTGCTCTACCATTGACTACATCCCCAGCCCCCCAAATAGTGTAATTATTATTTGTCTGAATTTTCTTAGTCTCTACATTCCTTTTTCCCTGTTGAAACTTTCTGTCTTGAACTTAAGGCCTCATGCATGCTAGGCAAGCAGTCTACTACTGAGCTACATCCTCAGCCCTTATTTTTATAATCTGATTTGTTAACACAGATTTATTAAGATTGTAATTCTTGCATTATATTAAATAGGCTATTTAAGGAAGGGGAGCATATTTCTCCTCTCCATACTACTACCATCAAATTTGATTTTATAACATGTTTAATGTAACTTATTCTGAGATTTTTTTTTTTTTTTTTTCAGTTGTCTACCTGAGGTATAGACCCTGGTAGGAAAAGTTACTCTGAAACTGAGTTCAAACAATAATGTTATGGTTATGGGCATAATAAGGTACTAGATAGACCGGTGGTTGATGTGGTTGTTAAGATTTAAGATTATAGTCATTCCTTGAAGAAAAATACAAATATTTGGGACATCTTGCCAGCCAAAAAATAAGACTAAGCTTTGCCCACAATTGCCGTAGTAACTAGTCAAAAGAAAGAGGCTTCATATGAACTCATTATGTACAGTTAGGCACGTTAATCTGTTGAACTGTAGCTGTAGATACATAAGTGGTAATATGCTTTTAGATTTCAATGATATTTCATAGATTAATAAGTTTGTAAAGAATTATATATATATATTGCTTTTATTAACCTGGATTCCATGCTGACCATTTGACTTAATGATTTGTGTACATCCCCATAAATGATAGTAGCTGTTTTTCACTTACAGTGTCAAAATTATTCATATGTGTGAAAAGAATGTATAACTAGGTGTCATTAGCCTGGGTTTCTACTTATAGGTCCACCACTAACTGATGTTATCATTTAGAATGTTGAAATGACTTGTCTGACTTTTAGTGTTCCAATCTTTAAAAAGAATAAAATAGACCAGATAATAGATTTTCTAGTCCTCAAATTAAAAATCTTTTTCCTAGTTATTCAGTTACTTTGGTATTGAACACAGTCCTTTCTCTGTATTCTGTATATGTATTAATTCTACTTAATTTTATTTTTATACTTTCTTTACCTCACACCATAAATCATTTGAGTTTGTAATTCCAATAAAATGCTTAAATGGCAGTTTTATGCAAATATAACATAGCATTTTGCAGAAATTGCTAAAATTTATTTTATAGAAAGACATTTTAGCATTTAATGATGAGTAGGTTTATTTGGAGCCAAATATTTAGTTCTCAAATGTGCATATTTATCTGAAGTATTAATAGATCACGTTGAGGCAATTATTTTAGTTTAGTACCTTATATATCTTATGGAGTCAGTTTATTTCTGAATGATTATCATTGCCTGAGCATCAGTTACTTCATTCTTAGTTTATGTAGAAACATTGGCTATTTTATACTCCCTTTATGTTGTTTTTCTATGACTGTTTCCTCAGTTCATTTTTTATAATACTATGGTACTATTACATCATATAGGTATCCTCACTGAGAGCATTTTTAATAAAGTTATACTATTTTTAAATTAATTTGTTCTGTCTTTATAATAAAGCCTATGTGCTCTTTTGTTTGTGGCATCTTTTTCAGTAGTATGTGCTAGGTATACATTGTTTTGTGGAACTATTTAGGGATTTAAATTTGTTATTATTGATTATATCTGTTCTTATTGATTAAGAAAAATTAGGTGTTCAAAAGTCTAATATGTGGAAAGAATATATCATTATTTTATACACAATTTATCATTGTTAACAAAGCTTTCTTTGCTTTATTTTATAGGTGATGTTTGCAGACAGAAAAAGTAAACTGTCCAGCAATCCAAACTATTGTGTACTTATTACTTGGACCAACTTGAGGAACGATTCTTTGATCAGACTAGTTGGCAATAGAAAATGAAAAGCAGTGTGGCACAGATAAAAGTAAGTGTTTGAAACTCTTGATAGAAGATGCAAACTTATAGTTAGTTACCTATCCTTTAAACAACAGTGCATTTACATAACTGGGGCATTAGAATTAGATAGTAGAGTGATATTATACATGCTTCAAACTCCACACAGTTTTAAAGGTAGCTACTTGGCCAGACAATAGTAACTATGTGTGAAAGAATATATGAAATGTTTTCTTTGTGTGTGTTTGTGTATGTGCATGTGTGTGCATACATCAGTGTGTCTACAAATCATGTGTGAGCACATGCAAAAGAAAATATGTACCAAATGACGGGAGATTCCACCATCATTCTTAAGAAATTTGTTTCCCTGAATGAGTGTGACATGGAAGGCAGGTATTTCCTTCCTTCAGTGGTGTAGGTCCCTGTATATCTTTGCATAATGTGAGCTTCTTGCTGCATATTTCATATTTCATTTGTTGAACAAATATACTATATTTGTTCAACAAATGTATATTGAATTCTTATAATGTTGCAGTGACACTTTTTAAGCTATTGAGCAAAATAGTGAACAAAACAAATCCTTGTTCTCATGGAGTTTATATTCTAGTGTGAGGATACAGAAAATAAACCATAAACTTAATACATAGATAAGTTATATAGTATGTTAGAGTTTTAAGTACTTGATTTCTGCTATGGAGAAAAGAAATAAGCTAGAGTATGGATATTTGTGGCATTAAGAAATTATAGCTTATAATAGGCAGGTTAGTGTAGAGGCCCATTGAAAAGAAAGGTAGCCATTTGAGCGGAGGCATGTAGAAGACAAAAGAGGGTTGACCATGCAGGTACCTGAGGGAAGAGTGTGTCAGGAAGAGAGAACAGCAAGTATAAAAGCAAAGAGTCTATTGTGGCTGGAACTTCTCTGGGTTGGGAAGAGTTGTAGAAAGAGTTGTAGAACAGTACCAGGGAGAGTAACTCCATGTGCTTTCAAAACTCTCCTGCCTGTGAGTGGTCTTGGCAGGAAAGCAAACTAGTCAACCTTCTCCTCTTTTCAATTGTAACACTTCTTAGGCTCAGAGTCAGTAAAGGGAGGGTATATTTTCATAAAAAATCAATACTTCTCCCTTCCTCTCCTCCACTAGCTCTGTACCCTAAACTTACTTCTTTAAAGAGAACCAGCAAACTACAAGCTACTTGGCAGCAGGAAGTAGGGACAAGGTCTGGTACATGGAAAGTGCCTATGCTGCCATCTTTTCCATCCTGTTATATATTAAGAGAACAACCTTTAGCCTCCATGGTATGTAGACATCCAGCCTGTGCTTTCATATCACCACTGGCATGGGGCTAACTGACTTCCTTTGCTTTTGGAAACCTCTTTCCTGAGCCTGTTGGATGCTCACAGCCACTGGACTTAGGCTCTTATTCCACTTGCCTCTTCACACTGCTCTCTACATTGCTAGAGACCATGAGTGACTGCATAGTGTCATCATATTTGTTTTCCTTAATGAATAATTTGCAGAATTTTAAAGGTAATTTTGACTGTTTTCATTAACTATTATTCTAACTTATAAGCTAAACTTATAAGGGAAGTAGGGAAATTCAGATTCTTAATATTTGGATTATTTCACTAAGTTAAAAATCATAATATAGTTATATTATGATTTTTAACTTAGTGAAATCCTATTCATTCATCAAAGCTGAATTCAAGTCCTACTGTAATTGCTCAGTGCTATGTGCCCCAGTGATTATTTTCTACTCAAGGTCTCTTGTTACAGTACTTACTGTCTGTGCCTTTTTACTTGATCACGTTGAAGAAATTCTTCTCTTTCAGTGTTTTTGGTTCTTTCCCCTTATTCACAACAGATGTTGCAGAGATGTGTTAAAAATCATTACCACAGAATTGAGGCCTTCTCCCTAATGTAGTCAAAATAATTGTCTGGCTGTGTAAAAGAAAAACTAGATAATGCAGTTTAATCATTCTCTCTCTTTTTCTGGAATATCTAAAGAATATATTTACTTTTTCTGGAATATCTAAAGAATATATTTACTTGTGGAGATCTTATAGATCATAAGCTCCTTTAGAATATCTACACAGGAAGGGCTATGTCTTATGTTACCCCTGAATGGGATGGATTTTTTGCTCTATATTTGGCTTAGGATTTTTTTCCCCTATATTGGGTGTTGGGGCTTGTACACAAGGCCTCATGCATGCTAAGCATGTGCCCTACTACTGTCAGCCCTTGGCTTAGGATCTTGATGTAAAGTTTTATAAAAACCTATGTCATTAAACAGTTCTACTTTATTGTGGTAATAAGTAAATTAAAAACTTTGTTAGGGGTGTGTGTGTGTGTATTCAATAATGTTATTATTATTGATCACCATGCATCATATTTAGATCTTAAGATGCTTGCATTTAGTGTAAAATAATAGCAAAACTATGGCTACTTTAAATTATTATTTCATGTTTCTTCATAGATTAGTCTAGTTAGCGTACATTATTCAAAAATTCAATAGTTGATGAGATCAGCCATTTACTTGTGATAATATTAGATTCATACTGCTGTTAACTTGATAATCACAAAATCAGAGGAAGTTAGAGCTTGTTTGCATTTCCATTCAGAACAAGTTTCTATTTTGAAATGTATCTTTTTCTCATTAAAGAGGCAAGCAAGCATGTAAGTTTACACAACTCATTGTTTGATATGTTCTGTTTTTAGATTTCAAGATCAATTGTTTAACAAATACTTTTTTTCTTCAAGTTAAGATTTATTAAAATTATTTGAGGGGCTGGGATATAGCTCAGTTGGTAGAGTGCTTACCTCACATGCACAAGGGCCTAGGTTCAATCCCCAGCACTACTAAAAAAGAATTATTTGAATTTTTTAAAAAAGCTTGTCAATACCAATGTTGGCTAGTTGTATAAAAAATTTCGCATGTATGTCTGAGTAAAAATAAGTGTTTTGGCCTCTTAATGTATTTGGATTTTTTAATTAGGATATGTGTTGAAATTGAATTGATTTATATCTGTCTCATATCACATGTCCTGTCAGTCCTAAGTTACATGAAGTTATTTATTTGTATGTTAGTTCTTTTTCAGAGGATTTGGCATAGGATGTTTTTCTTTAGAGTTGAGTTGTTATTGTTTTAAATTTTTTAGAGTCTGACATGGCACTACACATTTGGATGCTCAAATAATGTTTGTTGAAAATAAAAGAATTTTTATAAATATAGAGTTAGAGTTTGTTTCTCCTAGCTCTTTATTTTACCCATCTACAGTAATCTTTACTATTTGTGTTTTTCATATAGGGAAGATTGGGGTTAAAGCAGTATTATAAGACTTGAATATAACCACAAATGTGAGCCAAAGTGCTTGGCAATTTTCTGAGACATGTATTTCATTATCTATATATTTTTTAACATAAATTTTTAAGAAAATGTTTGCTACTCCTTTCTTTTCCCTTTGAAAGCATTCTTCTGGTCATGACAGAAGGGAAAACTATAATTCATATCAGAGGACCTCTTCTCCAGAAGACAGGTAAATAAGCTTTATATGTTCTAAGTGTAATTTAAATTTTTTATAATAAATTTGTGCAGTAATTTAGCGCTTAGCTTCCTAATTTTAGGGTGGATGTTGAAACACTGGTTTTGGTGTTTACTGCTGTCATTTCTATTTTACATAGCTCTGTATAGTTTACAAAATGTCTTTATATACATCATATCATTTTATTATAATTAAGATTTAACAATCCAGAAATGTTACCATATGTTCACCATGTATTCATGTTGTGACTATATTATTTATCTTAGTAAGCTGTAACTATTAAAAAGAATTTCTGGTCAGATGCAGTGGTCCATGCCTATAATCCCAGCAACTTGGGAGGCTGAGGCAGGAAGATCACAAGTTTGTGGCAAGTCTCAGCAATATAAAGAGACCCTGTCCCAAAGTACAAAAGCATAAAAAGGCCTGGGAATGTAGCTCAGTGGTAATGTGCCCCTGGGTTCAATTCCCAGTACAAAAAAAATTAAAGGAAAACATTTCTGGAAGGAAAAGCATCCTTACTCACTATAAACTTTATTCTTATTCTACTTTGCTAAATCTTTCAAAAAGTTTGCATTATAAACACCAAGTTTATTTCCCTGGTTTGTGGACTACTCACTGTCTTCCACCTATCACATATTCTATACTCACATATATACTCATTCACACATCCTTATACATAGATATTTATTTCTGTCTCTACACACACGAACACAAACAATATACATGTATGCATACCTTAATTGTAGATGTGTATATAAAATATGAATTATGTTAATATCCATATTTATAATGTATATAACTTTTCATAAAATTCTCTGATTTTATTGACTTTAAAGACTCACATAATGGATCTAAGGCAATGAACCCTTGTTTGCTAATAATTTCCAACCTTTCTCACTATTATCTAGTTATACAATTTCAAGAATAAAATATAGTCTTTTGCAGTAGAGTTGAGCCTTATGGAGACCCAACCAATGACATTGGTCTCATTTGTTCAGTGCTTTGATAAATGAACCAGGTAAGTAAAAGAAATTATTTGTAGGATAGTCTTCTTCCTGACAATTATAATTGATTTCCCCATAAATTTCTCTCAGGACAATGTGAAACAAGATGAACAAGTTTGGTTAAGTGAATTCCAGGCATTTTGCTATATACAAGCTGAAAGTTTGTAATTCTGACTGAATGGGTGTTAGCAAAATAAATTGTTACTTGAAACCAGTTTGAGAATATGTGCAATCATAAAGGTGGTTTAGCTACTCTCCTAAATATTTATAAGGTAATTGTTTTCAACTTACAACTTTGGCTTTCTTATTTTATATGTTAGATATGCAGAACAAGAAAGGTCTCCTCGGGATAGAGATTACTTTGATTATAGCAGGTCAGACTATGAGCATTCAAGAAGAGGACATTCTTATGATGGTGGCATGGAATCACGGTTAGTATTGGGAATTTTAACTATAGAAAAATTGGTTTAATTTTATTTATTTTATGATAAAAACAATAATAATAGCAACTAGCATTAATTGGATGTCTTTATGTGCCGGGCTTTCTAATAAGGACTTCATGTAAATTAACTCCTTACTATAGTCAGTTGGAAAGTAAGAACTGTTATGTTTGCTTTATAGCTAATGAAATTGAGGCCTAGAGAGTAGCAGTTTGTATTTCAGAAATAATAGTGGCAAACACTAGATCTGACATAAGGCCTAAGTTTTATTCATTATATTGTACAGCAAGAAGGATTGTTTTATGTGATTGTTTTAGGGAGTCTTTTTACTAAATCAAATACATTTATGTTATGACAGTGATCTAAATTTTCTTTCGTGCCTATGGCTTAGGAATATTGAGAATGAAGTTACTAATTTGCAGATTTTTTTTTTCTAAATGTATATGATTTTTACTTGAGTTTTGGAGAACTTGGCTACCTACCTGTATGTTCATCTAGCAACAGGACCTACAAGATTTATGTGGTTAAGAAATAGATGAGAAAACTAAATGGAGGACAGGTAAACTCTTCTCCAGTGCATAAAACATTGGAATGAGAGTGTTCGGAATCTTCTAAGGGTGATATTTAAGAGACAAACCTATGTACCATTCATGTTACATTCAAAACTAAGCAGACTATTATAATCTGTGTTGTTAATTTTTGTTTTAATTCTTTTTCTCTCAGAGAAATTAGTAAGAATTTTTATAATGAATATTTGACAGGAATCAGCATTTGAGAATTCACTTTAAAAACATAAGTAAAAATTCTTTGTATTTGCTCAAGAGAAAACATAGTATAGAAAAAAAAGTTACTTAATGCATCTGGGAAAAGAAATCCTCAATTAGAAGTAATAGGTGCCACAAAGAAAGTCGGCAGGTACTGGGCATGCTCAGTATAAGGAAAAAAGCTTAACTGAAACTCTGCAGAAAGTGGGAATATTCTCAACTTCTTGAAACAGAAGTCACTTTGTAGATACTCAAATATACTACTCAGTTTAATTTACACATATCCATGCTTATGAGAGAAGTAGTAATGTAGACAATTTAGTCATTTGAAATTGACTTTGGGATGTCTGTGTCTTATTCTATTTAATGAGGCAGTGTTACGTATAGATTTCATAGTCATACATATTCAGATCTTAACTCTAGTTATGCAAATTTGTTAGTTTCTTACCAACTTCCTTCTGATCCTCAGATTCCTCTTGTATAAAATTAATGTGATAACATGACTTTTCTGGTGTTTTAGGTTTAAAACTAATTTGTCACCTACTACCATGTCTGAACGTAGTAAATACTCAGAAAATGATAACTTTAAAAATGTTTTTTTAGCATATCTATTTGAGTAGTGATAAGCAGTGAACCATTTCACTTTGAGTAGCATATAGAAAGTAGTGGAATGGGGATGTGGCTCAGTGGTAAAGCACTGGGTTTGTGAGGTACTGGATTTGATCCTTAGCACCACTAAAAACAGTGGGGGGAAAAAGTGTAACAATTCAGATTTCCTAATGTAAAAAGTGATAGTTGATAAATTTTATTATTATTTTAGTATTAAGAACTGTCCTCATATTCCATGTTTTTCTCCAACAACTATTTTCATATCACTATATGTGCTGTTTATAGACCTTTGTTATCATTTTCATAAAACCAGCTGTCCTGATTTTTCTGTTTGCCTTGTTAGTTCTCCAGTTTCAAAAACTTTTCTGCTGTGTGTTTTTGTTCACTAAGGTCTGTGCCCTTTGTGATCTATCTCTTACTATCCATTCCATAACCACCAGGACTAACCAACTCACCACTAGAATTTTGATCAAATTCTTCTGCAATTTGGAGCTGAGTACATTATTGAATATCTGCAGTCAAAATATCCTTCTCAATACATTCTAATTTATACCCAATCTTAAAATGTCAGATTAAATTAGCCTCCAAAAGCCAGGCCTATCAGCTATTACGTTAATGACAATAAAAACAACTACTCCAACATAATTGTTAAGCTAAGGATTTTGCATACTTTCTCATACTGTCAAAACTCATACAAAGTTAATACTATTTTTTTTCTAAAAATTACAAGTAAGGAATTGGATTTGAAGTAATTAAGTAACAACCACAGTTGCAGTTACCTATCTCGTAGATATAGACACTAGGACTGGAACTCATTTCTGACTCCAGAGCCCATGTCTTTTTGCAACATTTGAGTGTACTTCCGTAGTGTAACTCCTTATGTGTGGTCCAATGTATGAACATAAAGTCTCATGTGACCCACAGTCACATTGTGAAACAAGCAGGCTAAAATATGAGGGCTAACACACCAGAAACATTTGAAGATTACAGGTATTTCTATTTAGACTAAGAATATTCTATTCCTTCTGCACTATAAAAGAACAAACACAATAATTGTAAGGGTGTGATAGCTAGCCATCTGAAGTGGTTTTTCTCAGAAGAACTATTCACAGTAAGAAGCAACTCAGTTGCAAATCAATGGATATAATTTGGAGCATCTATATTTGTGTCTAATTGGGATTTATATTTGAAACCACTTTTCCCCTTTTGACTCAGCTTTAGTGTATACTGTCTCTGTCCTTATTGGCAGTCACTCAGAACTCTTCCTTCATAGCAGCCTGGATAGGTGATTGCTTTTCTCTCTCCATGTAAATTGAAGTTATTTCAGAACAAATCATCTCAAACATATCCTCTTGATTTATCTAAAGTCTTTCAGTGATGCTGTGATGATATGAAACTCACTTTTATTTATGTATGTATAGCTTATTGTGTAAAGCAGGAACAAAATTATCTGAGTTTCTAAGACAATTTATTAAAAAAACAGTTAAGTGTACTAACTCATCTCTGGGGGGAAATAATAAAAAGTCAAGACTGTTTTGTGAGTTCTTGATGGTTTCAGAGAAAATAGCAATCTGATTGTTTTTTAAATGTTAAAAATAATTACTTACATTAAAGGGAAGCATAATTTTGGCTAGAAAAATTATTTTTTCCCCACATTGCCTCAAACAATCAGATGCTTTTGAAGTTTCTAATAAAAATATGAATTCTATCAAGGAGCAATTTCAAGTATTACTTTTTTTTAGCAATCTTACACTTAAATTTACCATTATTGAAAATAAAACTGTTTTCTTTATCTAGTTTATCATATATACCATAGGCCAGTTTGTTGTCTTTTTTTCATGTCACACTCTCACTGGGAAGCTTTTCATGATTCCTCTTCATCTCCAATATAAAAAACTTGGTTGTCTTTAAGGTTTCATAATCTGACTCAAACTCATCTTTCAAACTATTATCATGATGATTCTTTATTGTTTATTGGTCTTCCCATTCTAGCTTTAATATTCATGCTCAGTTATTCAGTTGTTATTCTCTCTTCTACCAGTTGCAGATGTCATTCTCCTTCTTTCTGTCCTCCTTCCCCACATACTCCCAGTCTAAATACTGTGATGCCTTTGAAGCCCTAATATAAGTTACATTTTCTCTGTGAAGCATAATTCACCATCCTAAACCACTTTTATATATAGAAAATATATAAAATATAATTTTATATATATATATATATATATATATAATTTTTTTTTAAACAGAAGCAGGGATCGAGAAAAACGCAGAGAGAGAGAAAGAGATATGGATCGGAAAAGGTCCCGAAAATCCCCATCTCCTGGGAGAAGAAGCCCAGAACCATCAGTAATCCAGAGTTCTTCCCAGGATGAACCTACTGCAAAGAAGAAGAAGGATGAATTGGACCCTCTTCTTACTCGCACTGGTGGAGCATATATTCCTCCTGCGAAGCTCAGAATGATGCAAGAACAGATTACAGATAAGAACAGGTATGTTGAGATACTAGGTCTGCCCAGGCAGTGATATGTCAAAAAATCAACCATGATCTAGTTGACCTTGGTTATTGAGACTTTGCATTGGTCCACAATAGAGATCTCAAATTAGAGACCTTTTTTCTTCTTTATTCCACACTCTGAACAAGAACATTATGTATAATTTACCTGGATATTAATTCATAACTTTATTATTTTTAAATTAATTAATTTAAAATTTTGAGAAAAAGTTATTTATCTTTTATTTTAATATTTTTTAAAACTGTGATTGTGTACATTTTTTATATATAATCAAAAATACCACTGATATTTTGATCTAAAATGAATCTTTTGAGTTGTATTAAACCAGGAGTCAGCAAACCTATAAAACGCCACAGGACAAATATTTTAGGTTGTGTGTCATTCTGTCTGTATTGTAGCTATTTAACATCATTATAATTTGAACACTGTCATAAGTAATATGTAAACAAATGAGTGTAGACATGTTCCAATAAAACTTTATTTACAAAAAGAAGTGGACAGCTTTTGGCTTAGGGGGTATAGTTTTGGCTTAGGGGTATAGTTTTCCAATCCCTCTATAAATCTATGAAGATGACAGTTTTCTCCTTTTCTTGCTTTTTTTAGACTATAATAGACTATTTTTCTGTTACTCAAAGGTAAACAAACAAAATTTATATGTGAACATTTATACAGAAATACCCCCTCCCTTTTCACAGTAATTGAAATGGTAAAAAGTGTTTTAGGAAAATACAGCTAAGTTTTCAAGAATTTTTCTCCAGTGGAATGAGATGGTAATTGGAAAAGTATGGTCCCAGAATGAAGTCATAACTCAGTTGCCAGGAAGTTAGTAAAAAGATTAGGTTAAAATGTAGCCACACTTTTAAGAAAAACAGATTCAAGGTGAACCAACAAGGAATGTCCCTATACCTTTTCATGTGTGTCTTAATGACAACTTACAAAATACTTGAGAGGCTTAGATAAATAAAATATAAAGTATTTCAATTAGCCTGAAATAGAAATGTCACATAAAATAAACCCATGAAGATTGTGAAATAAATTAAAACCTTAAGAACTAGAAAGGAGTATTAAATGACATAAAATTCAAACCAACAAATTCCTCTTTGTGTGCCATATTCCAGGTGTGGTTGTCGTATTTGGACTATTGAGGAGGAATTTGGGGATGGCTTATTAATGGGAGCTTAATGATTATGTAGGCATTCTCTTGCAGAAGGCAGAAGGGGCAGTATTAATGAAAAGTATTCACTTTCTCCAGTTCACTCCAATGCTTTTTATCCTCATTGTGAAAGACTAGAAACATCATTGTTCATCTAAGTCTTGCTTCCCTATAAGTACAGTACGAAGGGGAGATTCAGCACTATATGCAACTTTAAGAAGATTCCTTGAAAGTACTTTTACAGTTGAAGTCTATTCAGGGCTGAAAAGAGGACAATGAGAATTAGATATCTGAAGAGAAGTCTGAAGTCTTAGTCTTTTGTTTCAGTA
The DNA here is from genome assembly GCF_052094955.1 of Ictidomys tridecemlineatus. Classification (NCBI taxonomy): domain Eukaryota; kingdom Metazoa; phylum Chordata; class Mammalia; order Rodentia; family Sciuridae; genus Ictidomys; species Ictidomys tridecemlineatus. The sequence continues at coordinate 147,366,697 of NC_135483.1, read as the reverse complement.
AATAATTGGGTGAATTGAAGGCTTCCTACTTAGGAAATATAATAATACTTGATATAATTTTTTGATCGGTTTAATGGGAGAGGTTGTAATTAGATACCAGGAGTATCTTATTGATTCGGCTAGTTGTTGAGCCACAAGTCTCATTTCTCTAGAAATAGGGCATACAAAAGGGTTGGAGTTGTGAGATGGGGAAGTATTACACTTGGGGAGCAGGCAGTAGAGGGTAGATGTAGAGAACTTAGAAACAAAAATTAGGTGAACTGCAAGTCAGTCTGTCTTCTAGCCTTACCATCTACTGATAATTTAAACAGTCACTGATTAAATATTCTTGCTCATCAGGCACCATTTTTGACCCTCTTTGGTATACTACTTCAAGCAGATTTTTCATGTAGAATTTCAAAAGGTCAATGGATAGGCAATCAATCCATGAATGTGAATGGAAAAAAGTTGTATTTGTTATTACTAATCTCACTAAAATTTAATGTTTCTTTCTGTTAGGAATATAGGCCACAGACTATAACCTTAACAGTCTGTTGCAGATATCTTTAATATGGTTTTTGGCTATGACAAAAGTTGTTATTTGGCCTACTGTCACTTCTTATTATTGAATGTGTTAAGGAGCTCATAGATTACTATATCAAACTTAAATTTTCTATGTTTTAAAGACTATATTTCAATATTCTTTGTAATTCTGTATTTCTAGACGCCTCTGTCTTCATCAGACTTCCAGAGAACAGTCTGGAAGGAAAAAGGTTAAGACTTTCTGCAGCTGGAATCAAATTCCAGATAATAGTTATAAAATCTGTAGAATTTTAAAGTTTTAAAAGTTAAGACATTATAAATTTTAGTTTAACCCAATGAAACTTTTGGGGCTAAATAATTGAAAGTCTGTAGCCATCTGTCATTCAGCTGGTGTATATAGCTGTAGGACTACTGCCTCAGCAGATGTAGTCTTTAAAATCCTTAGAACAATGTTCCATGTGACTTTCCCTTTTTCTGTAATTATTACCATTTTTTTAAAAAATTAAAACATTTAATTTTGTTGTCTCTGATACTTTTATGGGTAGAGTCATAATAAAATTTCCTTTCTGTGGCCTCTATTTGGGTTATTTTTATTGTGGTTTCAAATTTTTTAAATTGCATTTACTTTAAAAGGTTTCCACAAAAGACAAGTTTAAGTGAAGCAATATAATACAAAATAAGCAGGCATTGAATTTCACTAAAAAATTGGTTTTTTTTTTTTAGTGAACATGGACATAAGATCAAAATATCCTTACATATTTTTACATAATTTTACCATATACTGAAGGGAAATGGTTTGTAGTTTGGTATTATATATACAGTAAATCAAATAAGATTTAATATAATCTGTTTAATCCTATGAATATATTTTACTATATTTAAAACTCATTTTGTGAAAACAGTGTTAATAAAAAACTACTTAATAGCCTGTTGCTATTGTAATTGTTGACAAAGTTTTAATTTTTATTGAAATTCTTTTTAGTTTAGCATACCAAAGGATGAGCTGGGAGGCCCTAAAGAAGTCAATCAATGGTCTTATCAATAAAGTCAACATTTCTAATATAAGTATTATTATTCAAGAGCTTCTTCAGGAAAATATAGTTAGAGGAAGGTAAGTTAATTATTTTATTTGTAGTATTTCATAGTAATTTTTTCAAAGGAACATAATATCTGTTATGTCCCATAATTATTGGTGTATTATGCTGATTCATTTTAATAGTAGTTGAAAATATTTAATTAAAATATAGTTTTTACTGAGCACAGTGGTTCATACCTTTAATCCCAGGGGCTCAAGAAGCTGAGGGTGGAGAATTGCAAGTTCAAGGCCAGCCTCAGCAATTTAGTGAGATCCTGCCTCAAAATTAAAAAAATAAAATAAAAAGGGCTGGGGGTGTGGTTCAGTGGTTAAGCACCCCTGGGTTCAATCTCAGTACCAAAAAAAAAAAAAAGTACAGCTCTTATAAAAATATAAGCTACTAAAAAATTACTTATACCCCGCTGTTAAAGGTCTTATGGAATTTTTTCTTTTTTGAGAAACTTTTGTATTACATGATTTCTGCACAAATATTTGTTTACTGAATGTCTTCAATAATTTAAACTCCTGAGAATAATGAATATTACAACATACTACCACAAGCCAGTTTAATTTCTTTTTTTTCTTTTTTTTTTTAGTTAACAGGTAGAAATTGTATTGTCATAAACGACAATGTTTTAATGTATATATTGTGAAATGGCTACATCAGCGTATTTAACATATGCATTAGTTCCTTTTTTTTTTTTTTCTTTCATAGGGCTAGGGATTGAACCGAGGGTCTTGTGCAGGAGAGGCAAGCATTCTACCAGCTGAGCTATATACCCAGCCCACCTTAGTTACCTTTTTTTGTAGTGAGAACATGTAAAATCTACTCTTAGTATTTTGCAATTATACATTATTATTAACTATAGTCACTTTAATATATAGCAGTTTTCTTGAATTTACTCCTTCTGTCTGACCAAAATTTTGTATATGTTCATCTCCTTGATCTTCCTATCTCCAATCTCTGGAAACCACCATTTTATTCTATTTCTATGAGTGCTACTTTTTTAGATTCCACATATAAGTGAGTTCACATCATATTTGTCCTTCTGTGCCTGACTTCTATCTCTTTTCATTAATGTCCTCTTGATTCATTCATGTTGTTAAAATGATAGGATTGCCTTCTTTCTTAAGACTGAGTAGTATTTCATTATGTGTGAGTGTGTATGTGTATGATGTACACACATGTATGTGTATATATGTATACACACCATCTTTTCCTGTCTATTCATCATAGACATCTTGGCTATTGTAAGTAATGCTACCATGAATGTGGGAATGCAGATATATCTTTGACATAATGTTTACGTATTCTTTGTAGTGGGGAATGTCGAATCATATGGTAGTTCCATTTTTCATTTTTTGGGAGAACCTCCATACTTTTTCTGGGTAGACTATTTTACATTCCCAATAACAATTTACAAGAGTTCCCTCTTCTGAAGGCTTTTGTCTTTCTTAGAACAGCCATTCCAACAGATGTCAGGTGATATCTCATTATATTCTTAATTTGCATTTCCCCGATGATTGGTAATGTTAAACATTTCATTTATCTTTTGGCCATGTGTATGTTTTCTCTTGAGAATGTCTATTCAGGTCCTTTGTCCATTTTTAAAATCGAGTTCTGTGCTTTTTTATGATTGATTTGAGTTCCTTATTTATTTTGGATATTAGCCCCTGATGAGTTGATGGTTTACAGATATTTCCCCCCATCTTCTAGGTTGTCTCTTGACTTTATTGATTATTTTCTTTGCTATGCAGAAGCTTTTTTAGATTGATGCAGTTTTATTGATCTATTTTTGCTTTTGTTACCTATGCTTTGGGGGTCTTATTAAAAAAAATTATCACCCAGAGCAGTGCCATGGAGCTTTCCCTCAGGAGTATTTTTGGTCTTATATAAGTCTTTAAGCCATTTTGAGTTGATGTTTCTTTAATGTGTTATAAGGTTTGGGTCTGTTTTTATACTTATGCATTTAAATATCTAGTTTTACCGGCTCTGTCTACTAAAGAGACTATCTTTTCCCTATTATGCATTTTACCACCTTTTGTCAAAAATTCTTTGACTGTAAATGTGTATTGTTCTGAGCTCACTGTTCTGTTCTCTGTTGGTCTCTGTTCTGTTTATTTCAGTACCATGCTATTTTGATTACTATAGCTTTGTAGTAAATTTTATTATTGGGTAGTGATGTCTCTTTGTTGTTTTGCTAAAGATTTCTTTGGGTACTTGAGGTCTTTTGTGGTTCCATATGAATGATCAGGTTTGTATTTTCTATTTCTGTGGGAAAAAAAGTAAGTCATTGAGAGGAGACTGGGGATATAACTCAGTTGGTAGAGTGCTTGCTTCGCATGCACAAAGCCCTGAGTTCAATCCCCAGCACCCCACACACTCATAAAAAAAAGTCATTGGAATTTTGATAGGGATTACATTATATTTATAAGTTGCTTTGGAAAGTGGAAGCACTTTATACCATTGATTCTTTCAATCCATGAACATGGACTATATTTCCATTTATTTATATCTTCAGTTTCTTTTGATAGTGATACATAGGTTCAGTAAAGATCTTTCACTTCTTTGGTTAAATTTATTCCTAACTTGTGTGTGGGGTTTTTTTTCCCCCCCTTTTTTTGGTAGTCCTTAAAATTAGGATTATTTTCTTAAAATTCTTTAGGGTAATTCATTGTTAACATATAGAAATGCTAAGTTTTGTGTGTTGGTTTTGTATCCTTCAACTTTATACTAAGTTTATTCTAACAGATTTTGGTGGAGCTCTTCCCATCTTAGAAAATAAGTAGACTTAAAGAAGTTACATGGATTGCTTAAGGTCTTTCTAGATTGTAAGCTGGGTTCTTTTATTTTCTGTTTTAATGATTCAGTTCTGATATATAAACCTGCTAACAAGTAAGACATTTATTCCCCTAGCCTTTGGCAATCCCGTAATTATTTGTCTTTATAGTACCAAAAATAACTTCAGTTATCCCACTTTGCATCTTTTCTGTTCCTCCTCAGATGCATATAATACCATGACAATTTCAGGGAATTTCATTTCAGTGAGTTTTTATTGTACTGTCATTGTTTTCAAATTAATCTTGCAGTGCTTTTATTGTGTCTTTTTCTTTGATAGCAGTATTCCAAATCTTCATTTTTAGTCCAATAAATTAGACTTAAAATTGTAAACAACTCAAATTTGTTTTTAATCACAATATTACTTTGCATAAATATGGACCCATATTGGAAACTTTATATACATCAACTTTGTACTTTTTACAGAGGTCATTTTTTTAATCATGTTTTTAAAAATGTTAAATTATTTTTTTTGAACTTTAAAATTCTCAAGTTGATGATTTTTTTATATGTAACAAATTTAGGAAAAGAAGTATTACGTTTAGAAAGGAGTTTTGAGAGAAGTTGCAGTAAAATCTCTCTGTTTTACAAAAGTACAAATTTAAGTTCTGTTTTTTTAAAGGCATTTATATTTATTAATAAGACATACGCTTTTCCTAGGTAAAGTGGTGAGAAAGTAGTCCTGATTGAGCTTTTAGGATTATTTACAAAGTAATAATATTACTGAATGTTAAGTATTTGTTTCCTAATTAATTGATTTTTTTCATTACTCATTTTTATTTTTTTTTAAACAGAGGACTCCTGTCCAGATCTGTTTTGCAAGCCCAGAGTGCTTCTCCAATCTTCACCCATGTTTATGCAGCATTGGTGGCAATAATCAACTCAAAATTTCCACAAATTGGAGAATTAATCCTCAAGAGGTTAATTCTTAATTTTCGAAAAGGCTATAGAAGAAATGATAAGGTATGTATGGATGGCTTGTAAATAGACTGTCACATAGAGAGTCTAATAAACCAGGATCAAAAATAAACAATGCTGATTGTAGGAGTGCTTTTTAAAGACCATATTTCATGAGAACTTTTTTGGTTCTATTAAATGTTTCTGACCACTAATTATGAGTCACAAAAACGATGGCTATAATTCCTGACTTGTAACTTGCCAGTAATGGCAGTGTTTCACATATATTACTTTCACATATAAATTATCCTTGTGTGTTAAATATCTTAAAAGTGTCTTCACAGACTACAGATTTTATAGATAAATGAAAATTGTTTTTTATAGATTAACTTTGTGTTTACTTTCACTTTTCAGCAACTTTGTCTGACTGCTTCAAAATTCGTGGCACATCTTATTAACCAAAATGTGGTAAGTAATTGTCTTCAAAACTTGGTCATGGTTAGTGGCATTAGACCATGGGCTTAATACGAGGTAATACGTCTGATTTTGTTTTGATTGTAGTCCTTGAGATTAAATACCTTGGATGATATTTTAATTTCCAAACTGCAATAAATGCATTTAATATTTTTTAATAAAGATGAATCAATACTTTTAACTACTTTCTCAAATTGATCTCACTTAATACTATACATATATATATATACACACACACACACACACACACACACACACACACACACACACATTTCTATATATATACAAAACTGCTGTTATTTCAAAGAATTAATCATTTTCTAAAACAGTAAAGTTGGTATCTCCTCCTCTCCTTTCTTTGTGCCTGGTGTTCATGAAAACCTAATAAATATCTGACATTCTACACAAAACTTGATAACCTGCAGCAACTACATATCTGTAACCATATATTTTTAATCAGTTTATAAAATATAGGAGATTTAATAATTTTAATGTTTTGAAATGCAAATCATTTTATTCTCTTCTGTACTATCCATTGGAACCTAATAAATATATTCTTAAAAATCTCTAGTCCCTGTAAATAAACAGATATTTATAAAATATGGTAGATCAAATAATTTTAATCTGTTTAAATGTAATTCATAATATTTTTTGTTCAGTTTTATTGTTCATTTTATTTTCATCTGCTACTTGATAGCTTCAATTTAGCTTCTATTTAACCTTGAAAATGGTAAAATTGTTCTTGTTCATATTCGAAGGTTTTCTTTAGATCTATATTATATTTTTACTGTGTATAAGAGGAAAAATTTTGAAATCACGCTCTTTCCTTTTCAGTTTATTTTTATTTAAAAACTTCTATTATAATTGTTGACACATTGATTATAGAAATTAATGGGTTTCACATCATTTCTATCCCCCCTTCTTCTACCCTCTTCCATTTTCCATTCCTGTTCCCTAATAGTTCCTTTTCTACTTTCAGATTTTTTTTCTTCCACTTTCCACATGTAAGAGAAAATATGCAATATTTGTCTTCCTATGTCTGTCTTATTTTATTTAACATGCTGCCCTCCATTTCCATCAACATTTTCTTACAAATGACAGGATTTCATTCTTAATGGCTGAATAGTATTCCATTTTGTATGTCTGTCATATTTTCTTGATACATTCATTTGTTGATGGTTACCTATACTGATTTCCTACATTGGATATTGTGAATAGTGCCCACAGTTAATTTTAGTTCTCTAACATTATTTCTTATGTACTTGAAAGTCTTTTCGTTCTTTGAAATCTTTTAGATGTTAACCTAATTGCTTGTTATATTATTGCATGAATAACTTGCTACTGAAGACCATGGAAACTTAATTTTGTATATCTGTAACTACAGAGATATGCTTCTTTTGAATATGTATTATACTTTGGAAATTTTTGGCATTGCCACAAAATGTAAAATACTTAGAACATTAAATATTTTGCATCTTCCCAGCTATTCTTGTCATTGATGTAACACTGTTTGACTCTCCTTCTTCTCTTCTCCCACAAAGCAGGATGTATTTTTGATGTACACAGTGTGAAAAGGATATTCTGACTTGAGACTTTGTCTCGTTCCTTCCCCATCTCAAAAAACATGTCTTATAAATGCATATGGATGGCACTTCAAACAGTGTTTCTAGTTAATTCTTTTTCATAGCAAACTATTCAGTAGATTTTTATACTCTCCCTGCCATTATTTACAAATATTAATTTTTTAACATGGCCCATGTAAATAATATAGTTTATTGCATACCAGAAATCATTAATTTAATTTTGTGGTAAAATTAGTATCCATGTAACTAGGGAACTATTTACTACTTAACAATTATTTATAGAATGAATTAAAAATTAATATAAATAGTATGATCCTAGAGAAAGGTATTATAACAAAAATCCTATTTCTTATAGTGCTTATGAAAAGATTATTTCATTAAAAATTAGTATGTGTTTTTTCACTTAGAGTTTTGAGATTATCTATGGCATTTTTTGTACTGAATGTCTAAAAAGAATATTTGCTAAAGTTAACTTAGTTGTATTTGATGTTAAGATTTTAGAACAATTATCTATAAATGAAAATGAAAAAAATAGTATCATCATGTGTTTAATATAATTATTGTTGAAACATATCCTGGTTTTTAAAAATTATTTTTAATAGTAGGCTAATATATGTAAAAGCTTTTTTTTTTTCCTCCTGCATTCTCTTTAAGGCACATGAGGTTTTATGCTTAGAGATGCTCACTTTGCTCCTAGAAAGACCAACAGATGATAGTGTTGAAGTAGCCATTGGTTTTCTCAAAGAATGTGGCCTCAAATTAACACAAGTGTCACCAAGAGGTATCAATGGTAAGTGTATATTCTTGGTTTGTATATACATGTATTTTTTTTTTTTTTAGAATCATACTATTTATTGCTTATTTTGCTCTTTTTTTTTTTCCTGTGTAACTTAAGCTATCTTTGAACGCCTTCGAAACATTCTGCATGAATCTGAAATTGATAAAAGAGTTCAGTATATGATTGAAGTGATGTTTGCTGTACGGAAGGATGGATTCAAGGATCACCCTATTATCCTGGAAGGACTTGACTTAGTTGAAGAAGATGATCAGTTCACCCATATGCTTCCTTTGGAGGATGACTATAATCCAGAAGATGTTCTTAGTAAGTCTAGGGGTTGGGGAATGGGAAGTGAGGCACCCAAAAACTATAAATATAGAAAATAAACATTTAACTTTTAATTTCTTTTTTTAAGATGTTTTCAAGATGGATCCTAATTTTATGGAGAATGAAGACAAGTACAAAGCTATTAAGAAGGGTATGTAAAATTTTATAAAAAAATTTATTTTGGATAAGTAGAAGCAACTTAGGTACTTATATGATTTTGGTAGAAAGGAATATTTATAGATCACTGATCTTCATCCTGTGAGATCTGTGATCTTATGAAGCAGTTCTCTTCACTGCTTTTTTGTTGTAGTATTTGGTTAACATATTATTGCTTAATTCTGAATCATTTATCTTATTGTCTCTTCTTACACTCTTTATAAGGTATTCAATCCTTAAGTCTCACCCCTCTTAAGAAACATTCATAAATTACCAGTGGCCTTTATTTAACCTCTTTGCCAATTATTGTGTTTTGCCAATTATCTGTGCCCCCCAGTTTGATATTCAGTTAATTGGTATGCATTATATAACTGCTATACTTTATTTCATCTTGAGAGCAGGTTGATGTCCTGATAAAATTAGTCTGAGATTATTACCTAATAAGTTCATAATTATTGTTATTTGTATATCATTAGTGTATTGTAAGCATTAAATCTGAATAGATTTTGCGTTTTTTTTTCTTTGACATTACTGGCCACATGACTTGAAACAAGTTACTTGTTTGATGTAAGCATGAATCTTACTCATTTGTAGAACGATAAATGAAATGCTTTGGTGTGCATTGTGTGGCCCCAGAAGAAGTATTCAGACTATGAATATACATAATATATATATAAGCTATATTACTATTATTATTTTCCTAAAACTAATATCCAGGCCTACTTATATAATAGTTTTATGAGTTTATTTCCCTTCAGTTGTGAGTTTTACTTGAGAAGAACATTCTCAGGGAAGCTCTTAAGAAAGAAGAGACATGGAACTCTCTCTTTGCCTGTATTCTTATGCTGTAGTCCTACTTAGAGTGGAAGGTAAAAGTATAAACAGCCTTCTATTTCTATGCAGTATCCTAAAAACCTGATACAGTAATCAGGTCTTTGCTTAGTTATTAATTTCTGGAGAGCTTTTTACTGCCACTAGCCAGATTTCTTTTTTCTCTTATTAGTTTCTAAACATGGAGGACTTGATAAACCCATTTAGCCTTCATTTTTTTTTTTTAACTTCTTTTCCTGCAGTAGAGGTACCAAATGTATGTTTATTTGTTTGTTTGTTTTCTATAACTGTTTTACTTGGTATGATTTCTTTGTTTTTTAAACTTGGAAATTCTCTATTTTGTTAGGGTCTAGGCAGTTGGCCAATACCTAGAAAGGTAGTTTTTTTCATTTATTACAGCAGTTCTCAAATTCTTTGATCTCAAGATCCCTTAGCAGTCTTGAAAAATATCATTGACTCTAAAGAGCTTCTGTTTATGTGTGTTATATTTATTATTATTTATTATATTAGAAATATATAGAAATATTTTACAAAAGTAATTCAGTGAGATGAATAGAATATTTTATGTGTTTTGCCAAATTTAGTGTCTAGCCTAATAGGAATCTAAAATAGTATCAATGAATTTTCTGTTACATTACAAACCATTGGTATGGTATGTCAGTAAGCTAGGTCTCTAAGCCAGAAATGATTTTGCAAGTTGTTGTATTGGTCATTTGGAAAATGATACTGATTTCCTGAGTTATGAGCATCTTCTAAATGTTAACAGATTAAAATTATCAAAATCAAATTAACATTAATTAATATAATATCAAGAAATCACACTTGTTAATTTATTGCCCATCTCAGCCGGAAAGTCCAGTTATTGGGAAGTGAACAGGCTCAGAGGGATAGATATAGGTTTTCCAGAAATAAAATTTTCTCTTGAAATTCTGAATTTTATCATGGTAGCAGATATTGTTAGTTGTTTTCCTTGAAGTAACAGTGTAATTTTATTTATATTTATGAAATTGATGGCCAAATACCTAACAACTATAGTTTGTTGGCCATTTCTTTTAAGAAAAACTGGAAAAGGGAAAGTAGCAATTCATGTTGCAACTCAAACAGTCACACTGTTTCTTATTCTTGAGATCACCATCACGTCTGTGCATCTGGATTTAACAGAAGTGTTCATATATGAACTTAATATTTTGTTGCTCAGAGAGTGATAAAGACATATCCTCAAGGACTGAGATTTAATAAAATTAATGTTTTACTTGTTCGTCAAAGACAGTTTTTAAGTGAAACAGCCTTTTTTTTTTTCTACTGCAAGTATGGCCCTAAAGAATGCATTGATTGTTGGTACAGTTTGGTGCCTTGATTTACTCTTAGCTTACAGCAGTTTTAAACCCAGTACTTATGAATCATCTTTGCATGTATCAGCATGGTGAAAATGGAGGTAATGTCTTGGTATTATTGTGAGAAAAATTTTGACCTCACGGACCACCTGAAAGGTCTCAGCAGACCTCTAAAGATTCATAGACTATTCTATGAAACCACTGCTTTATTCATTTAATGAAATCCAATTGCCATTGCCTATGTGATTTCAGTAAGTAAATTCTGAAGTAGAGAAATGAGAAGAGGATGATGTCAACTATTAGAAAATTCATTTGACCTTCATTCTTCTGTAAAATGTTCTAGAGCTGGCATAAAAAAAAAATGACCACAGCAGGAAGTGAGCACAGCTTTAGTAATTAGCACCTCAGAGTGACCCAGGTGTACTTGTGTTTTAGGTTTTACAGCATTTGGGAAAACAGCAGGAGTGCCTGTCTTCATACTATTGAATATTAAATAGTTTCTTCTTTTTAAAGTCTGCCTGAGCTGTGTTGCATAAATAATGAGACAGTTTAGTTTATTTCTTGAAGTCATATTTGTTAGAAATATTCTTAAGACTTCGATAAGAACTGAATGACCCCATCACATTTTTGTAAAGTGATTTGTTCTTCATAGTATGGAGTTCTCTGCTAACATTAAATATGTAGTTTCTGATTTATATTGCTTAGTTAAATAAAAAAGAGGTAGCATTTTCCTAAAAATGAATTGGCTCCAAAATTGTATTAAAAAGCTCACTGATTTTAATAGAAATGTGAAATATTGTCTAGGTTTGTAAAATCTTGATCAGGCTACTAATAGTACTGTTAGGCAAAATATAAATTTTAGTTTTTGTCATTTGTTTACTATTAACATTGATTTTAGTCTCTTAAGTCATTTTCATTTAATATTAAATATGAGATGTATCATAAGAAGTTACAAATGCAATAAAATGGTTGTCTTAATAAAATCTTAAAGGCCTTAAAACTTCAGTTTTAGTTTTACACATAAAAAAAATCTTTGATTGTAACATTCAGTTTAATATATATACATTTTAATAAAGATCTTATTTATTAAAAATGAGCAGGAAATTATACAATTATTTCCTCTCCCTTTTTTCCCCAAGTACATTGTTACCTTAAAACCTTGTTTTCTATTTCAAGCTTTCATTTTTTCATAAAACACTGTCCTTTTGCTGGTGATGAGATACTTTGACTTCCATATGCTAGCTTCCATTCCTAAATTTTTCACGGTTCCTGCTCATTTGGAAACCTTCATGTACTTTTTCTTTGTTCTTTTCATCTCTTCCTTGATTTGTGGCCACTTTTTAATATAGCAGAAGAATAATTGGTGTGGCACTGTCTAGTGAAATCACTCGTAATGCTTTCTGACCATTTGGACATTGACACAGGTTTGGATCATCTTTGTTGGCCGGTAAACTGGTACAACACTATGGGTTTCCATGAACTTAGAATTATTGTCTCAGAATGAGATATATGTATATTACTTGCTCATTAATTTCTTTCTTAAACTTATTTGGTCTTATAGAAATTCTTGATGAAGGAGATAGTGATTCAAACACAGACCAAGATGCTGAAAGTAGTGAAGAGGAGGAGGAAGAAGAGGAGGAAGGAGAAGAAGATGAAGAAGGTAAAGCTGTAACATATTTAAATAATAGTGTTGAATACTCTAAAATTAAATTAATTCTAATATAATACTACAAAACAATGATGCTACTGCCTCTAGTAGGTGAAGACTAGGAATATTGTTAAATAAGTTGTGTCACAAGGCTGGCCTCCACTAGAAAGTATTAATACAACCTCAAATGCCAGCATTGCTAAGATTGAGAAATCATGCTCTAAAAGGAAATTCATGTTTTTAGCAATATAATTTTAATTTTGCATTTTATGTCTTTGATAATATTAGAAACTAGAGAAAAGGTATATTCATGTGGAGTGCATATGATTTATGTAACCCTGGCAAGAATGTGACAGATATGAATGACTAGGTATTTGCTATTCATTTTGGCAAAATAGAGTGGGGAGACCAAAAGCTATATTTGTACAGAAGCAGAATGATGTTCTTCCTATTCCCTTTGATTACATTATTTAATAGAAAAGTAAGTAGGAACTTTACTATGGTTAAATCTGTTAATATTTATTAGAATTTATATGTAAACCAGACATTATTTACAGGCATTATTTATTTGAAAATATTAAAAGTATCTTTTTCTTTTAGGGAGTATAATATATTTTAGTTCTGTCTTACAGTATAATTATTTCAATAACATATTTTACAAAAATAGATTTAATTTTTCCAGCATTCTCATTAATCTAACTATCTGTGTACTACATTATACTTTAAAAGTTTCTTTGTTTTATATGGAAAGACTGTCCAGATAACAACAAATATGCATAAGGCAAATTTTCATGTATTAAATAGCAGACAATTTTGACAAATGCACATATTTATAGTGGATCCATCCAGCCTGTCAGGATTGCAAAGCATTTTATTAAAATTAATATTTGCCTGTAAGTTATAGTTTTTCCAAATTATCAGATTATTATTTATAGTTATAAATAATAGCAGCATGAATGTAGTCTTCCCTAATATCTAAATGAACAGGTAACTCAGAAATAAAAATAGTTTTCCTCGCTTGATTCTGGACTACATGCTAACAAAATGATAACAGACTTGAAGTATTATTACCTTTAATTAGGTAAATACTGATTTACACTGTAGAAAGGATTATTATTTTTATTATTAAAGTATAAGAGACTCTAAGTGAATGTATTGAAAAATATTATATCAAGATACCTTTTCATTTCTTATTTATTATTCTAATTTTGTAATTGTTATGCTTAATTTCTTTCAGGTCAGAAAGTGACTATCCATGACAAAACAGAAATTAATCTAGTCTCATTTCGTCGTACAATATATCTTGCTATTCAGTCAAGGTAAGAGGATAATTGCTCAGGTTATTCTTTTTAATTAATTAAAATATTGTTGTTGGTGGTATTGGTGGTGGTGGTGGTGGTGGTGGTGAAAGAGATTAGGAATTGTTTAGAATCTGATAACAGAAAACTAGAGAACATTTCAGCATTCTCAGCACCCATGTTTATGGACCCATCCTATGTCATCTCTTATAGTTAAATACATTTATAAAACAACTCTGTTAAAAACTAACACAGGATTTACTTATGTAATGGGTACTTAATGTTATTGTTTTGTTTTCTCTAATTTGGTTTCTAATTCTGGTTCTAAGCAGAGAAGCTCTGTTTTGATGACTTTGGGATACTGATTTGCTATGCAGATAGAAATAAATGTAAATGGAAATAGGATTTGAGACTTGGGAAGGTTTTGAGGACCCTTTGAAGTCATATTAAGGAAGAACTACAATGATGTCATAAAGACAAAACCTATTTCCTTTGAAGACTATCAGTTTGGTTTTGAAGATTTAAATGCTAGTGCATCTGTTAAGTTGTATGTGAAATCAACCTATTGATTTAGTGGGCAGTGTTTACATTTTATAGTGTAGGAGGAATGTTTTCTCAGTTTTGTTGCTAGGTTTTGTATATTTCCATTTAGTATGATGTAATAGTAATAATGATTCATAAGTAGGAGTCATCCTGTTTTCAGTCTGTCTGAAAACTTTTTGGCTTTAGATTCATTTTCAAATATTAAACAGCAGAACATGAGTTAGAAATTATTTTGGTTTGTCCTTACCTATTTCTTTACCTTTTACATGAAAAACTATAAAGTATCATTTTTCTATAAACTAAAGTAGAAGAGAAGAAATTTTTTGTTAAAGGTAAATAGTCTCAATAATAGTTTGACCTTTCATTTGTGTGTTCTTTAGAAATCTAATAGTAATCAGATGTGAGCAACAGGTTCACTGTAGCTTTTTACATTAACTTTGAGGAGTTACAGGTAAACTCTTTGAATAATTATTTAAAAGAAATCTTTTGTTGTTGTTGTTGACCTCAAACTTTAATCTCTGGAATCACATAGAGAAATGAAAAATTAAAGCTTTGGGAAACAGGACAGCTTCTATCTGCTTCATAGTGGTACGGATCCTAGTTGTAAGTCTCTTATGTTAGTATTAGAAGTTCTAGTTCCTAAATACTGAATTTAATATATGACAAAGGTTAGAAAAAAGTAAAAAACACTTTAATGCATAGGTATTTCAAGAACTTGGATAGGAGAATTATCAAATTAAATAATAAAACATGATTAAAATGTTATAAAATATGGAGACAAAGAAGTAATGTTATTGGAAAAAGTGCTGTTATTGGTCATTAAAATAGCTGAAGTGGCTTCCTTTTTTTAAAAAAAAATACAATGATACTCAGTCTTGATAACTTTTGTGAGATAGACATACACATTATTTATTGATGGGTAGACTATCCAGGTCATTTGACCCTTTCTCATTATTATATTTCCCAAAGAAATGAATGTTGATAGAGAAGTATATGTGGAATTTTTCTGAGCAAAAAGAAAAAAAAAAGGAAGAAAATCAATCTAAGATAAATAGTCTAGGGGTTGGGGTTGTGGCTCAGCGGTAGAGTGCTTATCTAGCACATGCAAGACCCTGGTTTCGATCCTCAGCACCACATAAAAATAAATAAATAAAATAAAGGTACTGTGTCCAACAACAAATTAAAAAAAAAAGATAAATAGTCTAAATGTACAATTTATGCCACATTGAAAATCAGGTTAATGATGAATTATTATAAATGTGGGCATAGTCTGATACAGTCTTAGGTGAGGAAAAGTTTAAACTATATAGAACTGCAATATCTTAACAAAAAAATAGACAAGCAGAGTAGAAATGATACAGCAACTTATTATCAGCAGTTATCCTGAGAGGAGTTTGGATTGTAGTTTGGATTGTTTTAATGTCTTTTTCCCCATTGTTTTTTAATTTTCTAAAAGTCTTGCAGTTATAGCTTACCAGGCTGGAAGTCAAGAATACAACACAACCATCAAGCAAGGCACATTCTTTTTTCCTTACCCTCTCCTCAACCACTACTAACCTAACCTGTATTAAACCTAGAAGTCATTTTATTTAGCAACCTGAGAACTAAAATATCATGCAAATTTAATTCATTTAATAAGTATAATAGTGCAACTTCAAAACAATCTTGTGTGTAAGAATCATCAAGTATGTTTTTGATAAAATAAGAACACTTATTCAGTTTTGAAACAATAAAATAATAATATGGATGATTTTAGGAAGAAATCTTTTGACTTTAGAAATAGAAAGATGATATTGCCAAAGTTCACTCATGGTTATATAGAACATTTCATAATTAATATCACCTATAACAATGCAGTTAATTCTTATAACTGATAGATATAGTATATATATTTGGCTATGTATGATTAGCACATAAACTGTTTATTATATTACAGAAACATGGCTTGCTCTACAAGCTATATTATTCTGTACCACAGTTTATTTCACTAAGTCTATGAGGTAGGCAGATGAATATACTATTCTCAATTTAAAGGGGAGATTTTGGGGAAGCAAGAAGAAACCTTGTTTCTATAGGTAAGGGATATTACAAATTCTCAACTAGGAAAGAATGCAATCATTTTTATTTATTTTTCAAATTTTATTTGCATTCTTTCCTAGTTAGCAAACTTTCATTACTTTTACTAAGTAAAATATGTAAGTATAATGACTTATACGGACACTTTTGTTACTAAATTTTTATTCCATGAATTTTAAGTGTGTTAACTTGAAATAATCAGTATTATTTTTAGAACTCATACAGTTGTACTCCATCAAACTTAAAAGGACAAGTAAAAATAGAATTAATAAAGATTCTTTGTCAAGTTCGAAGGCTCTTATCCATGGGCTTTTTTGTTTTTGTATGAATATATATTTTAGGAATGATTAGTTGGAATATTCTGCTAAAAATTTATTGAAGTATTTTGATGTTCTCAGATATTTACACATTTTCTGATTTACTCCACAATCCTCCAAGTTAGGCTGGGATTGTGGCTCAGTGGTAGAGCACTTTCCTAGCATGCATGGGGTACTGGGTTTGATCAGTACCACATAAAGAAAAGAAAAAAAACTAAATAAACAAAATGAAGGTATTGTGTCCACCTACAGCTAAAAACATTTTTTAAAAAATCCTCCAAGTTCACATTCTTAAAGTTAGGAAACCAGTCTAAAACATGTCTTATCTTTATTCATTCACAAATGTGTGGATAAATATGTGAAATTGTTATGATCTGGAGTAATCTAAGGACACATGATGACTAAATGAGATATCCTAAATATGATCCTGGAGCAAAAAAAAGGACATAATGTGAAAACTGAGGACATGTTAATCACAAAAAAATAAATCAAGAACAAAGAAAATGGACTGTCATGCATACTTTTAGATAAGAGGAAAGTAGTAAAATTTTTTCATCACTTCTTTGACATTTTCAGAAATTCCAATTTTTTTTCCTGAGTAGTCATTCTGGTTTTAAGAGCTAGAAAAGAAAATAATAACATCTTTTAAAATGTTTTGGTATGGCTGTATTATTGTGTGTGTGTTGAATTTTATTTACTTGCACATGAACCAGTATGTTTATTTTCTTGGTAGCTCTGTAATATTCTTTTTAAAAAAATGTTTTATTCACTCTAATCAGTTATACATGACAACAGAAAGCTTTTTGATTCATTTTTCATAAATGTATCACAATTTTTCATTTCTCTGGTTGTACACGATAGAGTCACACCACATGTACAGTCATACATGTACCTAGGGTAATGAAGTTCGTTTCATTCCACCATCTTACCTCCCCCCATGCCTCCTCCCTTTCACTCCTTCCCCTTGGCCCAATCAAAGTTCCTCCATTCTCCCCACTCCCACCCAAATACCCCATAATGGATCAGCATCCGCATATTAGAATATTCAGCCTTAGGTTTTCTGGGAATGGCTTGCTTCGCTTTGGATGCTATTCTCTAACTTCATTCATTTACCTGCAAATATGGTATGGCTGTATTATTGAAGTTTGTCAATACTAAGTATTATTGAGTGTTGCCTGATTATTTATTATTTTTATACTTTTTTTTTTTTTTTTTGGTATAAGTGTGGAAGCCCTGTGTTTGGGTGTGAACTAAGCACTAGCTGTCATGCTGGCCTCCTGGACCATCTTTTACCTCTTCCTTACTTAAATCAGGGAGAAATGAAAAACTATGTAACAGAGTTACAGAAATGTGAAACATACAATACCTGGTAAAATTAGGTGGGGTTGTACTATGGTAGAATATCATTTCCACTTCTGTGTTGGGATTTTAATGTAAGCATGAGGAACTGGATCTATATTTTCCCCTGTCTTAATTATGAATTTTCCCAACTGCAGAATGTACATGTCAAAGAATTGCTTTTCAAATTAAATGTTAATTGTGACGTCTTTATTGAGTGAGAAAGAATAATTGTCATAAAGTATTTCTGTATTCCCGTCTTACTCCCAGGACTGTGTCCAGGAGCAAGTCTAGCAAAAACCTCCAAGTCTTGTTTTTCTCTCTTTTAACAAGAGGATTAAATCAGTTTGTCTCAAAATCATTCTAATGTGCTTATTTTGGACTAAATATAAATCAGTATAGTATCCTGTAGATGTTTCTACCTTCAGTTATTATTATTGATGTAGGTATGTATTTGTGAATGATGAATGAAAATATATTTCTTAGAAGTTTTAGCTGACTATAAATACTTGTGAAAAATGTTAACATTTTATGCCTTTAGTTTGTATTAGTCCTCATTGTTAAGTGAAATCTGTTTTATCTAAGTTTTTGTATTTAGTTACTGATATTTTTCTTCCTTAGATTTATTTAACAAATATAGAACAGAACAGCTGATTTTTTTAGAAAACCTTAAGTATTACAAAGTATTCCTTGAGATCTAGTAACTGGATTTAGATTACTTACATTTGTCTTCCAATATTGGATTGTCAAATCAGAATAGTTAATTAATTCTTTATATGCAGTTATTATTCCCCAGTTTTTGAAAGAAAAGATTGCTAAGACTGAAGAATTTACCACTATTGTATGTCAGTTACCTGTGAGCAGCTGAGGAGCATTTGATAAGCCTCATATGCTCATATAAATGAGATAAACTTGTCAGCCATGTATTTTATTATTTTTTCCGCCTTAAAATGAAGAAAATCATTAATGACAGAAACCCTTTATCTGACTAATTACAGCTTGAGTTTGACTAGTTTGAGAGAATAATAAATATCGGTGCATATTCTTTATCTTTCTCTTTTTGCCTTTTAAAATTAATTTTATTTATATACAATAAAATTTCTTGTTTTCAAGTATGTTGTAGTTGTTCTAGTATATTCACAAAGTTGTACAACCATCATCACTAATTCCAGAACAGTTTTTTCACTCCAAAACCAAATATCTATTATATCCATTGGCAGTTACTGCCTAGCCCCTTAATTTTTTTCTATATCTATGGATTTGCTTATTCAGAATACTATTATAAATAGAATCATACTATATGTGGCCTTTTATTTGTGGCCACCTCCTACTTAACATAATTCAAGATTCCATCCATATTACATAGTATATTATTGGTGCTACATTCTTTGTAGAATTAGAACTATGTTGGCTTTATATACATAAATAAAATAATAGCAATAACAGTTAAAAGAGTTTATTCAAAACTGTAGTATAGTAGTATTCCCGTATGACAGAGTGGTACACTTCATTGCTGTAAGCTTTTACCTATTGTTACCATTTTATTTCCAGTTTAGATTTTGAAGAATGTGCTCACAAACTGCTGAAAATGGAGTTTCCTGAAAGTCAAACAGTATGTTAACATTCTTTTTCTCTCAGTAGAAAGTTCATATTGGTTTTGAAAATCTTTAAGGCAATAAATAGAATTTATAAATTGAAATAGTAACACAGTGCTAAATACTTATTTTTAAAATGTACATTTTCTGTAATTTTCTAATAACTCAAAGCTCAGGAGTCCTGGGGGTGTTTCACGTATGCTATTCACTCCATTGAATTAAACAGGATGTTTGAATGGAATATTGGAAAACTAGGATGATTCTCTGAAAATACCATACCTGATGTAGTATTTCTGAATGATTGTCTATAAATCAAGTTGTAACTTAAGTATAGTAGGAAATTTGGTCCATCTCTTTATGAACAAATGCCTTCTTTTGTGGTAGGGATTACAAAGATCACACTTTTGCATTACTCTAAATGGATACAAAAGAATCTATTATTTTTTTCACTCATTAATTCATTGAACAAAAATGTATTCAGCATATACTGTATGTCCAATACTCTGCAGAGTATCAGGGATTAAGTGAATTGTAAATCACTTGATGCCTTCTTTTAGCCCCAAGATACTCTTTTTTTTTTTTTTCTCAGTATACTTCATTATTCAAAGTCTCTGAACCCTAATGCCTGGATAATAAAGATTAGATTGAATAGATTATCTTGTAATTTTTTAAAAATTATTTTCACTTGCTCTCTGCCTGTGTAGATTTCAGGTCCTTGGAACATGAACCAAGATTTTGGTGGTTTTTATTTTCATACCTTGCTTTATATAAGTGGTAGACCCAGTACTGATGCTTCAGTGAGTGTTTGGGGCTAAAAGGCTGTTAAATTTCCAGCTCTTCTAGCTTTTCTTGATTATTTGAGCTAAGTCACTTTTAGATAAAAAGTTCTTTGTCTTAATTCTTTAAACATGATTCATTCTTAACATGACTTGGTATAGAATTTTGAGAAAAATGAATTCCTTTGAAGTTAAAAAAAATCTTCAGTTTGTTTAATAATATATAGTAAGTGTCCCTATTTATACTGTACTTGATATGCCATCCATAGAAGGAAATAAATATGTAAATTAGCTTTTAAAATTATAATTGACACTAAAATTACTGTATGATCTTATTACATGATTTGAGGAGTATAATTAAGTCATAAATTTTATTAATATGAATCCACACGGTAGTTATTCTAGCACCAACCTCAACATATTTTGATATTTTGAAGAATCTGAGTGTATTTATTTTCAAATGACTCTTAAGATCACTATAATATTTAATTGAAATGTTAAAATATTTAATTATTATAAGCCATAGGGAATAAACTTTTATAATTGCATTTAGCCTAGGGAAGAAAATAATTTGTTTTGCAAGTGGTACTGTTAGCAATGCTATCAGCATATTACCTGATTAACTGCTTTATTATTGTTAAACTCAATGTTGGTAGGAAAAAGTTTAAAGTAAATTGTAATATATCAAGTTAACATGGAAGAATTTAGGAAAGCCTCATAAATTTTCAGAACTGTGAAATTTTGGTAAAATATACTTTTCACAACTCATTTATAAACATTTAACTGAGTTAACTTGTTGAATGATATTGTATTTAAAAAATTTAGCAACATAATGGCATTTGAAAGTAACTCCTGTGTTTCAAAATGAGGATTGGAGTAATTGTTTCATAGCAGATTATGAGCTTCTAGTGCAGTGCTATATAAAATACTATGCACTGTCAAGTCATTTAAATAGCCCACAGTTAGCTATAAACTATCATGCAGGGTAGTAGAATTTTGTAACATATGTTCTTTGCTTCTCCAGGGTTCCCTTTGTGTCTCTTTACCCTGATACCCTCCCCCTAGAGTTTCTGACATATAGGTGTATACAATAAATTCTTATTGACATAATTTTTAGAATATTTACTATTTTTATTTAGGTCGTATCTGTGTAGTTAAATTTGACAAAATGTCAAGATTGTTAACTGAAAATATAAAAAAACTAAAAATTAGTTGAAAGCATATACATTTTCATAGGTCTGCTTTCTATTTAAAGAGAGAAAATATATTTTAGTTACTGTATTTGGAAAAAAATATTTTAAACTTTTTAATAAATGTTTTATTATGAAAAACTGTTTAGACAGTTCTATAGTGGTGGTCAGAGAATGATTTCTCCCTATTTTGTCTCCATTCACTGTGTTGCCTGAGTTTTTTCATCTGTGAAATTGCTACAATCAACACATATTTTATTAGGATTATTTCAGGAATTAATAAATCACATTTATTAATTAAAATCTGTAATTACTTCAGTAGAAACATTGTGATGTGGTATTTTCTGATCAGGGACTTATTCATTCATTAGATCAACAGAATTTTCACAGAAGTTTTCAAGGTATCTAAATAGGTGATTGGACAGTATATTACAGCAGTTACAGAATGATTCCACCTATTTATCAAGATCCATCTATAGATAGATCTGCGTGCATAGCATTTATTTTGAGGCTAAGAATTTCAGCCATGCACATTTTTTTCTTTGTTCTTTTAAATACATATGTCTGTATCATCCAGAGGGTCATTTAAGTTAAAATTGAAGTCACACCCATTTGTGCTTCTGTAAATGACTCATTATGTTCTGCCTTATCCATATTACCTACATTTATTTCTTAACAATTTTTTTTTGTATCTTTTGGAGGTATATAACTGAATTGTTAGATATTGTGTTGGTGAGTCTATATTTTAAAAATTCTATTTCCTTTTAGCAGTTTATTTGATCTCTACCTGAGATAATTAATCTAATTTGCATAAATGGCTATAGATGTTATCAGCTAGACTAAAGGCTTATTCCAAAAACCCTCAGTCTTTGCTTAAGCTTATAATTTTTAAAAGTTTACAAAGTTGTAAAAGTTTTTTAAACTTATTTAACTATCATATTGAGAAATTATTATGGAGCATAGATCCGTTGTGTTTCAAATGGTTAATGTAATTTTCTTTTTTTCTAAATAGAAAGAACTCTGCAATATGATACTTGATTGTTGTGCCCAACAAAGAACATATGAAAAATTTTTTGGCTTACTAGCTGGGGTGAGTTCTAGCCTTGTTTCTCATCTCAGAATTTAATAGAAGTACCAAGGGTCAGAATTTTGACCACCAACATAGTAAATTAATAGTTCTGCTTTGTGGTCTGGTCTAATGTAACAGTGTGTCTTTGCTAAAGGCAAATTGTTCTTTACTTCCTTAGGTTTCCTACTATCTTTAGCTTCCTTTATTCCCATTTCAGTTTCACAGTGCTTTAACATTGTATATCATCCTTCAAGAACTTTTTGAAATTCTCCATGCTTTATGACAATTTCTCTATAGAGGACAAGAATATAATGTCTTTTCAAAATTGTAAATCAGTTAATGAAGTCAAGAACATGTTCAGGCAGCACAGAAAATCATGATCTAAAGTAATTTTTATTCCAAACCACCTATAGAGGTAGAAGTATATATTCTCAGTATATAAATGTTTGTGTCTCAGATCAACTACATGTCTAATTTTGTTTTAGGATATGTAAATCCGGGTAGAAAACGTGTGTGTGTGTGTGTGTGTGTGTGTGTGTGTATAATGTCTTTTTTTGAACATCATGTAGAAAGATTTAGTGATAAGACTTTTTGAAGATATACAAAATACTTAGTTTTGATTCAGTAAATTTAAGAATATTAATGTGTTCATAATTGTATTGACATTCAGTTTTGCTGGTATTAACATTCAATTTTTTACTTATTAGCGATTTTGCATGCTTAAAAAGGAATACATGGAATCCTTTGAAAGCATATTCAAAGAGCAGTATGATACAATCCATCGCTTGGAAACAAACAAATTGAGAAATGTTGCTAAGATGTTTGCTCACCTTTTGTACACTGATTCACTTCCATGGAGTGTAAGTTGTTTGGTCAATATTTATACTTCTTGCCTAATTCTCAAATATGTGACCATATTTATTTTATTAAGAAGTATGCATTAAAATGAAATGGAATACCTTTACTCTGGCTGCTATCTTTATAAAATTATGTTAATGTAACAGAGGATTAAAGCAAAGTTAAATAATACACAAGTATAAGAAATAATATCCTTGATATATAACAGTCAGATGCTTTTAATAGTGATGACAGTATTTTCGGAGAAAATATTAATATTTTCATCTTCTGCGCACATACATTCACACATACTCACATCACAAAGGAGAGAAATACATACCCCCCATGTTGGTAGCACATGTATCTCTCAATTACTGTTCCTTTTTCTGAGAGAGTAAGTTTCCATGGTTCCTCTTGTTAGGACTTGAGAGAAATGATTGTGATAGCAAAATCTGTTCTTTTGAGCAGACATTTTGACATTGGGTAAGGGATAGAAGAGAGATCCTGTAGTCATACAACAAGGAAAGATATCCTTTAAGAGGAAATGTGCACCGAATTGAAAATTTGAATGTCTTTATTAGCTGTTTTTTTTTTTTTTGTACAGTTATTATTCATTCACTGCCATCATTTAGCTACCACCTATGGGTCCAGACATGAGAGGTGCTTATCAGTCAAAGTGAATTAGATATGTTCCAGCTTTATGCAAGTGTACCATATAATAGAAGAGTGATATATCCATGGCAATGATACAGATTTCAAAGTGGTAGATTATTTTTAAACGCCAAGCTACTAAAGGAATTTTAAAAAGAAAGGAATTGTATCCAGGTTGAAAGAGATGAGCAACATATGATAGAATAACATAATGATAGAATAAAGCAACACAGATCTTAAAACATTGGATAATTTTTGTGGTACCTTACATACCAAGTATACTCAGTTATATTAATAGGCATTTGTAACCCAACCCAGCTGCCTAATCATAGTAATTTTTTACTTCCTTGTTTCCCAGTTTAAGAAAATGAAATCAAGTTTTGAACAGTTGACTAACAGATGGACTCCTGGAACACATAACCCATAAAAACTGGAGATTACTTTCATTTTTTCCCCCCTAAACTATGTCTTTATGAGTTTCACTTTTTAAGCTACAATTTTAGTGTTCAGAATATACCATCATTGTTTCTGTCTTTACTTTTATTGTGTATTGTTATGTGCTGTACAGAACTATGGCCTTATGCTCTAAGTGACATACAGACCATATTTTGTTGAGTGAAGTTTAGGAGCTCAAGCAGCATATCTTCAGCATTATGTGCTCAAGCAGCATATCTTCCCTGCTATAAAAAGCACATTACACAAGGAAGAAAATGAAATCTATTTCTGCAGCATCTTAACATTTAAAAATTAGTATAGAGAAGTAGTCTTAACTTTGCCAAGAAATAATACAAGTCAGCATAAGAGAAGATATTTGGATATAATTATGATTGAAGATGAAAATATCATAATTTTTCAAGAGAGGTTTAAATTTATTAGTCACTTTGTCCTGCTTTTTGAAAACCAATAAAATTGGTTTAAAAACTAGTAAAGATAATAAAATCATCTATTTCTATTTTAATTTTCAGGTTCTAGAATGTATAAAACTGAGTGAAGAAACTACTACATCATCTAGTAGAATTTTTGTCAAAATATTTTTCCAGGAACTGTGTGAATACATGGGCCTTCCTAAACTTAATGCAAGATTAAAGGATGAGTAAGTATGTTTTAGTCTTATTGTCCTTGAGGGGTTTGCCCACGTTAGCAGACAATTTGCCCTTGGTTGTAAAACAGTTATGAGTTAATCACCCCAGGGCTTTCTTTATCCATCAGTCTCCTCTGCATCTGCTGGTATGTGGCACAAGACAACTAAAAATGTTCAGGTGGTAAGAACACAGAATCATGCCTCTTTTAATTTAGTTGGAATATACAAAATTATTTTTACATGTTTACTGGAATGTTTCAGTGATGAGAATTACAGTTTTTGTTTTCATTTTTACCCTAGTTTTGGGTGTTGAAATGATAAATAATATTTTGTTGTGAATGAATAGTTATATTTATATACAAATAAATATTAGGTAATTTTCAGATTATTATTTAAAACCAGGGTCTTATTCTAGGACTATTATGTAATCTCTGGCTCAACTTTCTTATTTCCTGTTTATTCACATTGTTCAATTTCAGTTAGATCAACTACTAATTCACATTACTAACTGTCCTTTGAAATTTCTCAGTGACTACCTGCCAAATGCATTGGTCTTTCTCAGTTCTCGTGCTCCTTCACGTCTCTGCCCCATTAAACCATTTGCTCATGTAGATCCTGCCTTTCTTTTCATTCTTGTCAGTCTTTGTGTCCTCCCCAGCCTGCATCTCTAGAGTTACAGTTCACCAAGATCTATACTGGGTTTTTCATGCTGTTTTTGACCTGTTCCTCCTTCTTTTGGCTTTAGATATTTATTTCATGCCTGTCTACTTTATCAGGCTCATTTATTTCCTCTTCAGCAAGTTGTACTGTGATCACACCAATATTGCCAAGCTTGCTAAGCATGTCTGGCTCTTTCATGCTTCCTTACCTCTGTTTCTGCTGCTCCCAGTCCCTCTCTGCTTGACCTGTCTAGCAGATGCTTAATCATTCTTATATTTTACGTTATTCTATGAAACACCTTTTTCTGTGAAACACTTTTCCCTGACTCCATTGGATTGTCATGCAATGTGGAGCTCACAACCATATGTCCCAAATCAAATTGTATTGTTAATGTTTTTCTGTTTGTTCCTCTTCATAGATAAAGCAATTATATACAGTCTTCATCCTTGCTCTCTCCCTTTGTTGACTACGTCTCCTATTTCCTCTGTTTTACTTGATGCTTTATATGCATATAGTGTATGTGTGAAAACAGAAGAAGTTTCTCTAATTTTCTATATTCATATTAAAACATATATGCACACATATATGTGTATGTGCTTGTTTATATGTGTTTATATTTAGTCTCTGTATTAGTGTGTATATAAAAAAGTTTTTAATCTAAATTGTATAGTTGTAGAAATCAAGTTGAGTAAGTTAGTACTTGACCTTATTCATTTCATTTACTAATTTAATATGTAGGCTAAAAAATGACTGTATAAGAATTTTCTATTTTTATTTTTTCTCTTTTATTAATGCTTTTTTATTGTTTTAGAACTCTACAACCATTCTTTGAAGGATTATTACCACGAGATAATCCAAGAAATACTCGGTTTGCCATCAACTTTTTTACTTCTATAGGTCTTGGAGGTTTAACGTAAGGATAATTTTCAGAATTTTATTTTCAGTTTAAAAAATTATCTTACAGTTGCCTTTGAGGCATAATTTAACAGATTATATTTCTAATTAGGGATGAACTTCGTGAGCATCTTAAAAATACACCAAAGGTTGTTGTGGCACAAAAACCAGATGTTGAGCAAAATAAATCCTCCCTGACTTCTTCATCTTCAGCATCGTCCTCTTCTGAGTCTGACTCCTCTGACTCTGATTCTGACAGCAGCGAGAGCAGTTCGGAGTCTTCTAGTGAGGAGAGTGACTCTTCATCTACCAGTAGTCAGAGCTCTGCCTCAGGTACTGAAGCCCATTCATAATTCATTCTGCTCTTTTCTAACAAGTGTATCTCTAGTGATGTTTATGAGAGAATAAAATCTTATAATTGCTTATTTAGTTTAAGAATTTGATTGTTTAAAAGCCACAATTAATTACTGTAAATGATGATCTATTACTGTTGCTGTCTGTAGTGCATTACAGCATTTATAATGCTGAAATTATATTTTGGAGTTCTTTTTATAGAAGTGAAGATATTTCCTTGGCAAGTGTTTATTTGAGTGTTGACTGAAATATTCATAATTTTTATATAGGGGCTGTAGATTTTCACTTTTAATAATAAAAATTTGTCTTAGTAATTGACAGGTATCACACATTTAGTGCATTCCTCATGTGCCGTGAGAATTTTCAGAGATCGCACCCAAACAACAAGCACTCAGATCAAGAATTACCAATATCTCGAAGTTCATGTGGTTTATTTCTTTCTTTGTGTTTGTGAGATTTATCCAAATTATTGTATTTATAGGTCATTCGTTCCCATTGCTGTGTAGTTTCCTACTCTGTGAATGTGTCACAACCTATAATTTATCCTTTTTACTTAATGGACATTAGATTTACAAATAATATTCTCACAAATATTCTACGCATCGTTGATGACCATATGTGTATGCAAAGAGTCCCTGACTTACCATGATTCAACTTAAGATTTTTCAACTTTATAATGATGCCAGTACTATATGAATTCTATAGAAACTGTACTTCCAATTTTAAATTTTGATCTTTTTTCAGGAAGCAATATGTGGTATAATATTTTTTGCAATGCCCAATTGTGGGTTAATGTAAGTGTTCTGAAGATGTTTAAGGTAGACTAGGCTAAGCTATGATATATTAAATTTATTTTACAGTATTTCCAATTTACAATGAGTTTATTAAGACATAACCTCATTGTAAGTTGAATAGCATCTGTAAGCATCTGTACACATTTCTTTTGGGTATGTACCTATAGATGGAATCACTTTTGGAGGATGTGCATTTATTTGATTAGTAAATACTGCCATTTTTTTTTTTATAATTTTTTATTTTTTTTATTGGTTGTTCACAACATTACAAAGCTCTTGACATATCATATTTCATACATTAGATTGAAGTGGGTTATGAACTCCCAATTTTACCCCAAATGCAGATTGCAGAATCACGTCGGTTACACATCCACAATTTTACATAATGCCCAATTAGTAATTGTTGTATTCTGCTACCTTTCCTATCCCCTACTATCCCCCTTCCCCTCCCCTCCCATCTTCTCTCTCTACCCCATCTACTGTAATTCATTACTCTCCTTGTTTATTTTCCCATTCCCCTCACAACCTCTTATATGTAATTTTGTATAGCAATGAGGGTCTCCCTTCATTTCCATGCAATTTCCCTTTTCTCTCCCTTTCCCTCCCATCTCATGACTCTGTTAAATGTTAGTCTTTTCTTCCTGCTCTTCCTCCTTGCTCTGTTCATAGTTGTTCTCATTATATCAAAGAAGACATTTGGTATTTAATACTGCCATTTTTTGATCTATTATTTTAAATTATACTCTCACCAGCTAGGTATTGGCCATCTTTTCATTTTAGCTATTCTGGTGGGTATGTAATGGGATTGCATTGTAGTTTTAGTTTTGATTGGCATTTTCTTAATCACTAATGAAGTTGAGTATCACTTGTTTTTTATTGACTATCTGGATATTTTCTTTTTTGTTAAATGGCTGCTCAAACACTGTTATCTTTCCTATTGATTTACAGAGTTCCGTCTTTATTCTGGATATATATGTCTTGCCAGTCACTGTCCCCAGTCCTTTTTCTCCAGTCCCATCAGGCTGCCAGGACCCTGCTGTCTTTTCTGTCTCTTCCCTTAGCAGCAGCCCTGCATCAGCAGATGCTTCCAGGGAGAAAGTGGCTATAGAATGTCAGCTTACTTCTCTGTGCTTCTGCGTTCTCAAGTTTTGGCATTTCTAGTCCTCATTCCTTTATAGATTCCCTGATGCCTTTTAATGTTTCAGCTTCTTATTTTGCATTATTTTAGACTTACAGGATAGATGCAAAAACAGTACAGAGAAATCTGCATCCAACTCCTCCTAATGTTAACTTCTGACATTATCATAGTTTTAGTTATTAACTGAACTATGGAAATTCACCTTGGAATATTATTAAAAATATTGCCAGCCAAAACTTCAGATCTTATTTGAATGTCATCAGAGGTAAAAAATGTACATAAATTGATGACAAACCAGCAAAGTAATGTTCTTTTTTTTCTTTCAGGATCCTGCTTGCATTTCATTGCATTCTCCTCTACTGTAACCTCCCAGACTTTTTGTGTTTAATGGCTTTGACACTTGTGAAATCCTCTGCTCATTTATTTTGTAATCCCTCAAAATAGATATTTGTGTTTTCTCATGATTAGAATGAGAGTAGGCATTTTGGCAAGGCTACTATTGAAAAGGTGTGTTCTTTTTTGTATACCTTGTCAGGGGGTTATAATATCGGTGTTTTATTTTAGTGACATTAACCTTGATTGCTGAATTGAGATGATGCCCACTAGATGTCTTCATGGAAACTATTTTTCTCTATTAAATTAATATTTTATAGGGAAGTGATTTAATACTATGCAAATCTCTCCTTCAGCTTTCACTTACTAATTTTGGCAACCATTGTTGGGTCTTGTCCCCAACACTTATTACTGTGGTTTTAGCTAATAATGATTTTTTTTCTATTTATCTCTTTTTTTTTTTTTCCTACATTTAGTAATTGGATTTGTTCTGTAAGAAAGAGTTGTACTCACCCCCTCCCCTTTTTTTTAATTCAACCATATTTTTAGGTTAGTATGGACTCATGCATATTTATCTTAATCTATGGATTCAAATCCAATATTATTACTTCATTTTGTTCAAATTATGTCACCTTTGGAATTAAGAGTTACTTCTGTTATAGCGCCACAGTTGCTGCATATCTTCAGTGCCTTTAAATGGAAGATTTTAAATTTTATCTGGTATTTTTAATTGTTTTCAGCAGGAGCACAGGTCTTCTACAATCTTCTTTATCCTACTTGGAAATGAAAATGCTGTAGTGAAATATTTTCAAAGTTTAATTCTAGTAAATATTTTCTGAAAAGATCTATTTTGTTTCACCCAAGATCAGCTCTGCTTTCTTGCATTATAGTGTCTTGGTTGGGAATTGTCTGCTTATCTAAAATGCATGTTATTTCTTGTTTGGTATGTGTGTGTGCGTGCCTGTGTATTTTCATGCTATATTTCAGAGAGATAGCACTTATTCCTGAGCTTTATATCAGAAAGCTGATCTGTGTTCTCCTTTCTAGCTTATTTCAAAGTATTTCACATAGTATCACATAGATCATGTGATACTACGTTTCATAGTCTATGTGTATATATAGTATCTGTAGTTTTACATAGACTGTGTATGTCACATAATATGTGACATCCAGAATTGTGGGGCTCTCAGTGTTTTGTATTGTTAGAGCAGTATTCCATCTGCTAATAGAAACTTTTATTCTTGAATTGAAATATACAAACACTGTTCATTTAACATTTCCCTCTTTTAATTCTACAAAATTTATTTCATAGTCTTTGTTTTGAGAACAGATGACAACACAGCATGAACTGCTGCAGTAAGGAAGCTTGCTGGTTCAATGTTAATTTGCCTTACCATATAATTCTAGTAGAGAACTTGAACTTTGTTTTATTAATAACATGTTTAGTAGCATAAAAGCAGAATGAACTGCCCTCATATTAGAAAATTGTAAAGCAAACATAGCAGAGGGAGAGGGGATGGCATACCATTATGTGGCTGGGTTTCAGCATCAGCAAAGCCCTGGGAGTGGTATAGAGCAGGGTCAGGAGGGGACATTGATTTAGTACAGGGCCAGATGGCTTCTGCTGGGGTAGCTGCAGATCAGCTGAGTTGTTTGAAAGGAACCAGAGAAATAAGTCCTTAGTGGCAAACCAACTGATTATACTGTGTGCCAGGGGTAGGCATTTGGCTCAGCAAGATTTGGGTAGACTTTGAGCAAGATTAGGCAATTTTCTTCAATGTTTTCTTTCTATATATATATAAATTTTTGAAAGAAATTTTAGTTATCTTAGCACTTTTGATTTATGTACCCAAATTAAGACAGGTAAGGTGATTGAATTTTTATTATAGCTTAAATGGTGAGTTTTTTGACTGTATTTATATTTGTGGTTATGTCAATAAAATTGAATTGTTCAAGAGTGGTTTCAGAAACCAAGGCTTTGTAGGTGTACCTATTGCCTCTCTCTGATAGCACCAGAAAGCAGAACTATTGTTTTAATAGAAAAAAGTTTTATTTGAAAAACATATTGATGTTGTTAAATAAGCCCAGTTGTACATTCTTTCACCTTTAGGAAATAATGTTGCTAGGGAATGTAATCACTGTATTTTGATTATGTACTGGGGGACCTGTCATGATATTTCATATGATGACATAACACACATCAGCTGGAATTTCCATTTTGTCATTAAGTATGTGTTTGTGGAAATGTACCATTTCTAGTCACTTCCTGCAAACTTCTACAGCATTTGCTATAGAATTTAAAGTTTCTGCATACTGTCTTGAGTATGAAACAGTGCTTTGGTAACTAATTGTGAGATATTGTATATTCTTAAAAATTATGATGCATAATTTAAATAAATTATTGTTTATCATCAGACTTTCTATTCATTTTGCTTTGCATCCAGTTATATGACTGAGAAACTTATGATGTATCAGTAAATGTTATTGTTAAATTATGAACTAAGATTAAAATAAAAAGTAACTATATTTCATTTTACCTATGCAGCTAAAGATGTAAGAAAGAAGGGACAAGGGAAGACTAGAAGTAAAGAAGTAGATAAATCAATCAGGAACCAACAAACAAATGATAGGAGACAAGAAGAAAGAAGACCAGAACAAAAGCACCAGGAAACAAGGACTGAGAGAGAAAGAAGGTCAGAAAAACAAAGAAGTCAAAATTCAAGAGATCTGAATTGGAGAGATCCCATAACAAAACACATGTCAGACAGAAGTATTCCTTCCGATGGAAATAATTATAGTAGAGTTGGGAATAACCGAGATGAGGACATGTACATTGATTTGGAAAATAGACGTGGTGATCCAAAAAAGAAGAGAAGAGAGAGAAGAAATTCTTTTTCTGAAAATGAGAAACACAGACTCCAAAATCAGGACAGTGAAAATTTTAGAAGAAAAGATAGATCAAAGTCAAGGGAAAAGAATAGAAAACATTCGGGCTCTAAAAGTGATGAGGATAGGTATCAGAATGGTGCCGAGAGACGATGGGAAAAATCTGGGAGATACTCTGAACATTCCAGAGAATCAAAGAAAAATCAGGACCGGCGAAGAGAAAAATCTCCAACGAGGCAAAAATGATTCTACAGAATAACATAAACTGAACATGCCTTATATTCAGTTCAAACAAAGTATTTTTTACATTGATTAACAAACTTTGTAGAGAACTCTTGTATAAAGTACTGGTTTGTATTTGTAAATTTTAAAAATGTTTTCAACATGTTTTGTAATTGATATATTTCAAGGCCCTCCACATAAAATTATTGGGAGAGAAAAGTCTCAACAGAAGGAGGATGTTAAGTCTTACTTATATTTTGTGAATAAAATGATCAAATGCTTATTGAATCAGTGATTTCTTTTCATTGACAAAATAGTTTTTCCTGAAAATAATGTTTTTAGTTACTTAAAAATGTACTATAATGATTAGTGGCTTTTTGTGTCTCACTGAAGACCAAAATAGATGAACCATTTTAATTTAGTATTTTTACTTTAGTAATGAAATGTTATGAACTTTTTACAAGTTACCACATTTTTTTTCAGAGTAGAGGATTTATTACAAGTTTCATATTATGTCAAACAAATTAGGTAATGTGTAATTTTTTTCTCAAGTATTTTGGTGAAGCAGGGTATTTGTTAGTCTTTAAAATGATGCATGGCTATATTATGTAAAATTATTTCTCTGTTTGGTAACAGTTCTTTCTCTCTGAACTACCACATATGTTAAATGAAAACTCTTCTATTTCTCGGCCCTGAATTTCTATCATTGGTGAGTTAATGTGTATTTAATTTGGATTAATATGTCTTTGAAAAACATATGGTCATGAGATATGCAAAAAACCTATGATATAATTCCAATTTTTTATAAGATTTTTTAAAGTTCCCATCATTGTAACTTTACTAATTATTATGTGACCATATTATTTATTACCATTGAAATAAAATATCACCTCTGAGATCTTAGATTTGGTGATGAGTATTTAACTCTATTTACTAAGTGAACTTCTTGTGCTTCCCTGCTTTAAAAGTAGATATAGTCCATTCTAGTCAATGTCTGGGCTCAAGACTACTGGGACCACCATCTTAATGTTAGCCTTTAGGCATCCCCGGATTCAAAATGTCTTTCATTTTTGTTATTTAAAATTTAGCATAGTTAATAATAAAGTCCATGTAAATAAACTTACCTGCTCCCCTCAAAAAAATATTAATTGCATACAATAGCTTAGAAAAAGATGTCTTCTTTAGCGTTTCTCTACTATGATGGTTGCCAGGTAGTGAGTGTCTCAGAAGAGATCATCACAGGCATTTAAAAGAACTAGCTAAGCAGTTAGATTTAAGGAGCTTGTTGGTTCTTGAGTCCTAAAGGAGTGCTAATCTAGACTAGAAATCTTAGTTTACTTTCTTTATTTTAACTTTAGCTTATAACTTTTAAATGTGAAAAATAAGAAACTTTTTTTTTCTGAGCACTTAAGATCTTAATACTTATTTTATTTTGTGTTTTGTGGTTTTTCCAGGCTGGCCTCAAACTTGCCTTTCTCCTGCCTCAGTCTCCTAAGTAATTGGGATTACAGGAATGTGCTACCATGCCTCAATTAAGACCTTAAAAAGCTATTGAAGTGAATTGATTTAAAAATATAACTTAAAATTAACTTTTACTATATGCCTACGTTTGTTCTATGTACTTCAGGTAAAACAGTGAACAAAAGTGAATTTTCCATCCCCCACATCACCTGTTTTGATACTACTATTTATTCTAAGAATTCTTTCACCTCATCCAAACTTCTGATCCATTGACTTTCTTACCACCTCTGTCCACCACCATTTCTTCCCTTCCTTGTTCCATGGCCTAATTGGACGGATGAATGAACAAATCAACTAATTTAAATAAACAACCCTATGAGAATTGGCATTGTCTCCCAAAAGAAGAGACCAAGGTCCAGAAAGGCTAATTAGCCTCATAATTCTTAACTCCCAAGGTCAGTTTTTAACCCCAATCAGCGTCATTGCAAAACAGGTGTAAAGGATAAAAGCTTAAAAGAAGTGTTTATCTGCTGTGGCATCTAGCAGCTGTGTGATCCTTCTCTCACTTTCAAATTCATCTGTAAAATTCTTAACCTTGTCTACCTTACATGGTTGTGATGATTAAATGAGATAGTGAAGTCAAAAGGCCTATACTAGTATGTAACACAAAATGGGCACAGAACAAATAGTTGTCTTCTCCCCACCCTGGGACCCCCCACTACACAGCAAAGACTTAGAAGGACATTCAGGCTCATTGACTGGTGCATTATTAAGTGATTTCTTTCATCCCACCTATAATAATATTATAATTTCTTTAAAAATTGTATTACGGTATTTAAACAGAAAATGAGTGGGTTTTCTAGAGTTAAGGTGTGATGGAGTAATTCTTTGTCACTTAAAATACTTTTCCAGATGTATATATCCTTTTAACTCAGGCAACCTGCTGTTTATGTCATACCACTTACTTCACATTTCTCAAGTGTGTTGTCAGGAAAAAAACATACTACAGTAGCAGGGACCTCTAATTGTTATGAGTGAGTTTTTGATTCTTAAATGCCTTGTTTACACTGCTCTTGATTTGACTTAACTCCTTAATTTCATGGCTGCTTTTATGCCTTGTGATTTTTTTAGAGCCCTACTGCTTATTTTCCAATCCAATTCTCACTTTTCCCAAATTTTTCATTCTGTTCCATGTATATTCTACAGAATGTCTCATCAGTCAAGTCAATTTTCTTCAGCTCAGAGTGCCCAGTGTTACCTCTACTAGGGCCCCCAGCTGAACACCACCAGGTGGTGGTCCTCCTTACTCTTGATTTCTTGTGTCTCCTCAGCCTGGAGTGTTACAACTTCCAATCATAACCATCCCCGTGTTTCTTTCTAAATGTCCTTAAAAACCTTTTGAGTTTGTTTCATATCTTGTTAGAAAATATTCTTCTTAAGGTTAGTCATATCTTAGCGTTTTATAAAACATACTGTAAAAGTGAGATCAGGTCTCTACCACTACCACCTGCCCTCCGTACCACGAAGTCCATGCTTTGTGGTGAGGAATTCAACTGGAGTTCACCAGAGATTTGCTATGCACAGGTTGAAGAAGGAAAATGTTTAACTGCACACAGTCGAATAGGGTATATGTGTCTCTGGACACACTGAAACAAAGAGTAGAAGTTTTTGGCTAAAGCAGAAATGCTTGCTTTTGGAAAAAGACTCAGGTCCATGCAGAGTAACTTATTACCATTGAAATCGAATCCTGTCTGGCAACAGCTCTGACAGTTTTTATCTCACTTTCCACTGGCTGGCTGTTGACATTTAGACAGGCCCTTTAACAGCTTTCTTAAGTTTTTTTGTCTTTGCAGTCGAACAATAGCAGTATGTCCCTCTAGTGGTAAAAGACCTCTGTGGCATACATAGAACAGTGTGTGGAGCTAAGTGCTTTGCTGTTATTACTGTTACCAGTTTTATTGTTATCATTGTTGTCAACATAGACCAAGTGCCACTAGACCAGGAACTTCAAACTCTAATATCTATACGAGCCAGGGGGATAGCACAAGTGAAATACTGAATTGAGCCGTAAGATGAAGTCATTTCAAGATAGGTGGAAACCCGTGCTCAGCTCCATCCAGTCCTGTGTAAAGAAACAAAGACCTTAAGTTGACCACTTAGTGTTTATTTAAGACAATTAAAAAAACAATTTTTATGTAGTTTCTGATTTTTAATTGTTAATGTTAATTTTTAAATTCCAAATGGGCTTGAACTATGCAGACCAAACAAAATGATGTACTGGTAAAGTAATTTTTGAGTAGCTAGTTTGTGACTCTCCTCCCTACATCCTCAAAAACTATTTACTTAATTTTGAAATGTCACTTTGTTAAACAGAGGTCCTTCTTCAGTTTCTGCCCTTCATCCTTCTTATTAACTTTGCTAACCTTAGCAGTCCCCTTTGCTACATTGCTCTTAAAGTTTTGTCAAGTTTAATTCACTGGCCTACTCCCTCTCTATAATTCTGGTACTCACAAAACAAACCATTTCTTCTCCAGATCTGTATCTTTTCTGTTTAGCAGTTGGTGCCACCAAAATCCCATCACTTAAGTTTTTACTCTAACTTCCCTATTTCCAAATCAGCAAATCTTACCAACATTGCTTTTGTCCCTAGCTCTCCACCTCATTGCTACCACTATGATTCTGCCCTTTTCACTTTGTGTTTTGTAGCTACACTGTTCAACAATAATTTGCTGATAGCTACTGTGTGCCAGGTACTGTTCTGATTCCCGAAGATGCAACAATGAGCAAATAGGGGCCAAGTTTTCAGATGAACCTAAATTCTTGGAGAAATGAAATGAAGAATTTGAAAAAAAAATAGAAAAAATATACTTTTAAAACATGTTAGCGATTCAGAAAAGCTGAGACTAGTGACCACTTGCGCATCACCTACCTAGATTCTGATTAAAGCATTATTTCCATCCTGTCACTGCCTTTATATTGAAGTTCAATGACACCCAGACAATAGGATTAAAATAAATTCCCAGCCTGTTACTTTAGTTTCTTCAAAGTTCCAGTTCAACCTGTCTTCCCTTGATGTTTGCTCTAGGAGCTGTCATCCGTGGACCATGATTGTGTGACAGGCATTTTAGTGTCTGAATTCTACAGGAACACCTAAAAGGTTCGAAATCCCAGTTTTGAGCCCACACACTGGTTTCTGTCCAGCTAAGATGACAGAGCCAGGTCTCCATTGGCCACTTTAGCCTACTAGACAGGCAAAAGAAAGTATTTTCTTGGATTGCCACACAAACTTCACATTGGCTGAGCTGGTTATTTATTGCCCTGAAAGCCCTGCTTGCTGTTTATGATCACTGAATATCTGCTTACATATCTCAATCCACCTAAAATATCCTTTTGCATTTGCCTGTCCAAATCCTTTAGGATTCACAACATTTATGTTGCTACTCATGCTGAGTTTCCTTTGATGTAGAACACAGCATTGACTCTCCTTTCTATAGCACTTAAGCTGTGTCAGAGAACATAGGTTAAAGGCTTTGTAATTGGCACTTACACATTGTACAGTGAGATCCTTTTTATTATTTATCTTATGCTTATCTCCAAATAGATTGTCCATTCATGGGAAGCAGGAGTTTTGTCGTAAACATTGCCTTTTCCTTTGCACTATGCTACAAACCAGGGTTTCTTAACCTCAACACCATTAACAGTTTGGACCAGTTTGCTGCAGGGCCTAAATTTGGACCCTCATGGAAGAATCTTGCTCATTGTGCAGCAGTCAAGTCCTAACAGAACACTGTTTTGGGACACAGTGCTGTCAGAATACTGGCAAGCACAATTTCCTTGCTCCTTTGACAAGGAGTTATTCCTCTGTTGTTGTGGGGTCGAACTACATGGCAGTTTCTGGACTCTTGGTATCTGGACTTACGTAAGACGATATGTATGTATATCTCTGGCCTATCATGACTGTTATGTAAATCGGCACATACCCACTATAAAAGCTTGAAACTGTCTCCAGAGGGGTTTCTCCATGCCCTCAAGCTCCCCACACTCAATGTTGGAGGGATAAGCCCCCCAGCACCAGTTGAATCTCTGATGTGTAGGGCTGCCCTGTGCACTGTAGGATGTTGAACAGTGTCCTGACCCTATCTTCTAGATGCCAGGATCACAAATCTCCCAGTTCTAATAATGACTCCAGACTTTGTCACATGTGTTGGGGATGGGGTCCTGAGTCATCTCTAGTTGCCTACCTCTGCCCTGGACCTAGAGTTAGGAAGTACTTTGCAGGGGATGGCCATGGCAGTCCTTGTTCTGAGCCACATTACCACTCTCCTTTCATCTAAAACATGCTGACTTACACAATCCTCTTGTTAGAGTAGCGGTTAGCAATATTCCAACTGTTTTTGTCTGGGAAGATATTCTGTTGTCTCATTCTAGGGAAGTCAGTTTGGTTGACATTGTAATGAATGGTTCTCTGCAGATGGAAGTGTGATTAACCTACTAATATAATAGGTCCCATACAGGTTTTGGTTTCTGTTATTATAACCAACACTTATCTCAGGAATGGAAACAACCAGCTGTGGCTATTTACTTATTTTTAATTCTCTATTAGAGAATTAGGGCATTCAACAACCAAACACCTTGTCTTTTATCTATATCTTAAATGCTTTAATAGGTTTTGTTAAGAGCAGTTTACAGTTCACAGCAAAGTTGAGCAGGCGGTACAAAAATCCCCATGTACCCCCTGTGCCCAACCCTTACAGCATCCCCCATTATCAATATTCGTCACCAGAGTGGTTCGTGGGTTACAGTTAGTGAATCTCATCGATCTATCATCACCTAAGTCCATAGTCTACATTAGGGTTCACTCTGACACACACCTTTATTTATTTATTTATTTTTATCAAGCACTTAGGTGACAAATGGTTGTTAAGTGAGTTAACTTTTGTTTATCAGTAATTTTATTTCATTATAAGATCTAAAAGATTGGGCAAATGGGATTTGAATCCCGTGGAAATCAATTTTCCTCCTAAAAATAAGGTTTTCTGGAATAAGCATCTCGAGTTTGAATAAGGTGACCTTGTGAGTTGCATTCTTTACATAGCACCCAGTTTTGCTTAGCTAGAGATCTTCCCTCTCCAAAACTATTTTTGTGGCCAATACATGTGAAGCCCCTGTGAGGACTGTACTAAACATTTACTCTTTTGTCTGATGATTGATTATTCCTTTCCACAAACAGATGATTCTAGTGAATCTGCCATCTGAAGGACTCCCTGGCCTGCATACATAGTACCCAGATCTCCAGGGCACTGTAATTAGTTCAGGAAGGATCCTGTGGCCCAAGTTGGGCCATTCAGAGTCCTTCCCCAGTAGTTTTCAATTCAAGCCTGAAACAGTGCTATGTCTAAGGGTCCGAAGAGCAGGAAGGGAGTTTGCTGAATGTTTGTCGTCCATCCACTGCCCTACAGGAAAAGCTAGTTTGCAGCAGGTGAGGAAAGTTCAAAAGAAAGCACAGCCAGGTGGAGGAGAAGGTTTCAAAATCCTTCTTTGAGTCTCTGAATTGAATCATTCTAAAGCCAGACTTCCCAGTTACAGGAACCAATGAATTCCCTTTTCTACATAAGCTGCTTTGATTTGGATTTATACCACTTGCACTAAAAACATCCATGTAAATTCAGAGTGATTCTTATTGAACAGGTTGGAATCACTTCAGTGGCAAGGATACTATTCCCACCAGCTTTTTTGTGACTGACCAAAAGACTTAACAAGAATAATTCGAGGAGGAAGAGTTTATTTTGGCTTATAGTTTCAGAGTTCTCAGTCCAGAGATGCCTGACTGTAGCTCTGGGCCTGAGTGAGGCTGAGCATCACTTTGGAAGGGTGTGGAGGAGGAAAGTGGCTCAGAACACGGCCACCAGAAGTAGAGAGAGCTCTGCTCATCAGGAACAGGATACAACCCCAAAGTCATGGCCCCAGTGACTCACCTCCTCCAGCCCACATTACCACCCAGTTAATAAATTCAGTGGATTAATCCACTGATTAGGTTACACCTCTCATAATCATCATTTCACCTCTGAACCTTTTTGCATTGTCTCACACAAAAACTTTTGGGGGACACCAAACATTCAAACCATAACACCACCACACAATATTCTTGCTTACAACCCTTCCTTTTGACTGTGAATGGAAATAAATGTAGACCCAATAAAGATGGTTGTGAAAAAATACAACAAGGACTTTTGAGCAGCTCTTAATACTTTATGAAACATCCAAATAGGTGATTTTAGGCAAAGTTAATTGTATTACTAGAAATTAGCACTATTTTATAAATTACAGCAAATTTCTCTTTCCTATGCTTCTCTTATTGGATGTTGAAATGTACACAGATGCAAGAATTCAATTTTCAAACAAAAATTGGTTTAATATTGCCGCTGAAAGGATTAACTAGCTGTTTTGGAACCTTTCATATCTCCTTTAAGCCACAAAGATACTTGAACCTATTACTTTAACAACTAATATATTATCCTGATGGCATTACAATATGAAATACTAAATAGTAGGAACACTGGGAACTTTTTAAATCTGCTATAACATAAATGTAGTCTGAAAATCCCATATGCACACAAGCATACAGAAATCCTTCCTTAATATACAGGGCAAATGTGGAAACTATTACCACCATTACTCAAGTTTTGAGAATAACATTGCTTCTGTCCTTGATATCATTTTTATCTAAAAAAAGCGAAAACAATGAAAATTTTATGGATAGTTATGCATAGAGGTAAATGTGAGCAGGAAAATTGTGATTGTAGTTAATAAAAGATGCTACCTACAGTAGTACAAATAGTCCATTCATAGCTGCCAACCTGTTATACATTGCTCGCCTGAGTGGAAGGCAAATACTGGTGAAGCAATAAGAGGAGAGGGAGGCACTGAGAGGGCAGACAATGATGAAGAAGAATCACCAACTACTATAGACCCTTGGAAGTTCAATGGTACCTTTCTATCCCCAGGTTCAAATCTAAAGTCATTTATTGGTGTTCAAAAAGCCTTTGATGAATTAATGGAGAAACTGTTCAATTATTTTCATTTATTTCTAGGCCAAGTGATTTGATACTTTAAGATTCTTGAGATTTTATTGAATTTTAAATGCAGGGTCAACTACTGTTAACCCAGTTGGAGTTCCAGTGCATTTTACGGTAAGACAGGAGAAAGCAGAAGTCAGAATATATTAGCTTAAAATCCAAGACACCAAAGAAAAGACAAAATGTATGCATAAAGTATGATAAAACTCTTTGACAATATCATCCAAATTTGAACATGTTTCCTATGATTTGCCAATTCAGTGCTAGGCATATATTCAACAGAAATGTGCACCAAAGGCCATGTACAAGAATGTCTGAAGTAGCAATATTCATAACACCAAAAATTGGGAACAACTTGGGAACAATTTGGATTCGTGTTATATTCATGCAGTAGAATACTACACAGAAATGAAATTTTTAAGATAAAACCACAGCTGTGTTTAACAACATGGGTCAATCTAGTAATCATAAATGTTGAGCAAAAAAGTTAGGCTTAAAGAAATCCACACTATGACCAAGAATGTAACAAAAAAAAAATCACAGTGTTATGTGTAATTATAAAGTGTCAATAGAAATGCATAAATATAAAAAGGAATGCACACTATCTGACTAAAACTAATGTAGTAAGAATAGTAGTTACCTTTGGGGAGGAGGATGTGGGAGAAGGGATAAATGGGAGAACTGGAGTGTTGGAAATATATTTCCATATGTAGGTATTAGTTACACAAATGTTTTCAATTTGTCCTAATGCATTGGATTCTAAATCCTGATGATTTGTATACTTTCAATTCAGAAGCAAGTCTAAGGGGAAAATGTTTGTAAAATCTATGATGAACTGTACTCTTTCCAACTCAAATACAGCTGGAATAATTACCTCTTTTTAACCATAATCAAAAATACACAACATGGGAGATTACAACATGTCACAAATTTCTATAATCTCTTCATGCATGCCCCTTATCACCAAGAGGTATACTCTGTGACTGTACCCTTGGGATCAAAGAGATACCCAATGCTGAATCTGAGTTTTTATCTAAACTGTAGCTGGAATTCTAGTCTTTTTACAACTGAAATACATTGTTACACCTCCATGAGTGGCTTGAATCTGGGCATGTGACTTACTATGGTCAATGGAACAGTATTAACTGTCATGCACATAGAAGCTTGAGTAGTTCTTGTCCATTAGGGTTTGGCTTCTCCTTGATGCCACCAAAAGAATGAGCCCAGGCTAGGTTGCTGGATAATGATATTGTGGTGATCCCTGTAACACTGAACCAACTGCACACATTCAAGTCTCTACTAGACCAAAAAGTGACATGTGAGCAAGCCCTGACCTGTCTAACACACACCAGAAGGACCACCCAGCTGTCTCTCAGAACTTTTAGAATCAAGGAATGTCTGCTCTTTCAAACCACTAGTTTAGTTTGCATGACAAAAACTAGCAAATACAATGATGGTCTCTGAACTTTTTGCCTAACAACTAATATACTACCACCTACTAATAAAAGTTTCTAATAATGATGGATACTTTTCCATGTTCTTCTAGTCTTATCTCCTAGGTATTCAGTGTTACAAAATAAAACTTCAATATTTATCTTAACAAATGTTAAAATATTTTTAAATGCCTGCTTTATTATTTTTTATTATTGTCAGATTTTTGTTAGTTTGTCTATTTTATATACCAACCTCTTAGAAAGCCCCAGAAAGGATCTTCAGATATATTAAAAATTTCCCCCACAAACCCTGGTGGTTGCTCTTTCTGTTT
This sequence comes from Ictidomys tridecemlineatus, assembly GCF_052094955.1. Lineage (NCBI taxonomy): Eukaryota > Metazoa > Chordata > Mammalia > Rodentia > Sciuridae > Ictidomys > Ictidomys tridecemlineatus. The sequence goes on along the minus strand of NC_135483.1, from coordinate 147,323,876 downwards.
AGAAAATAACAGCCTAAGTTGTTCTTCAGCAGCTGCATGATTTGTTTTAAAGCAATGCATTTCTTTCCAGAGAAACATTGAATAAATTTACGATGGAGGGCTGTGATATCTCCATTAAGCCTTAACGACCACTCTCCTAATTGGACAAACAGGGCATCTTCTCTTTGATCTCTCAAGTCCTACTGATGTTGTGATTTTTACCTTATGCCACAAATGCAGCAGCATAAAGAAGAAAGCCCAGGAAAAATTGGCATGCTTCTTTTCACAATATAGAGGGGCTGCCATCAATTTTTATAATGGTCTTAACTCTAAGACACTTGTGTTTTATAATCTGAGTTTTTAGAAGAATCCTATATAATCAATAAGCTCTGTTGGCTGTACTGTTACAGACCATACCTCTATCTCTTGGCCACTATTCCTCAAATGTGTATTACTTATCAGAGATGCAGTGGAGAGACTGGTGAATGATTAATACAACTATGTGGCCACAATTGGGAAACCAACCTGAAAACATGCTCTACAGATGGAGTCTCAATAGCATCATCTTTAAAAAATTGCTAACAACATTGCATAAAATGCTATCTCTGTTCTTGCTTTTTTTTTCCTACTGTCGCAAGCTCTTTAACTTGAAAAGAGTAAAAATAAATTAATGTGGTGAATGTTTTGAAATATGAACCAATGTTTCTCTTTCACCTCCTCCCAATATTTTCCATGACACAGTGTACCAAGTCTGCTTTGGAGTCATTAGACAGAAAACCCCATTGTCCTCAATGGGAGTTGGCCCAGTAGAACAAGAGAATAAAGATGTCAAGTCTTGGTTTTTCAGTTTCAAAAGTAACAGTTCAAGAGCAAGACAGAGATACTTGAAAGGAGGTGCAATGAGGCAGAATCAGTATTATCACCTCCAACTTTCTCTCAACTTCAAAGAAGAACCCCCATATATGTTTGAAATTATCAGAATTAGGAAGTCCTATCTCCTGTTGCCTTCATGGGTTTCCTGGGAAAGTGACAAGTCCTTCAGAATTATTAATATCCCTGTAGCATAGAAAGTACATTAGAAATTTCTGAATACTACAGTAAATAGAATCTTAGGAAGCCTCATGGATTCCTTGCAAGACACAACCAGGAGACAAAAGGAACCGGAAGATTTTTTTCTGTGGCTATGACCCTGAGAACTTGCAGATTTGTTGTACTGGACCACATGAGAGGGCGAAGAAATCACAGCAGCAAATACAGTATGAAACAACCAAAGGCAAGATGGGGACTCAGATATCATGATTTTTCCATGAAGAAGAGTGGTAATAACTGGAATATTCCAAGATGGACCCACAACAATCAAGAATGAGACAATCTAGGGGAGAAAATGGGAAGCCAGAAAACTGTGACTATTATGGTTTAAATATGGTGTTTCCCAAAAGCTCACGTGTGAGACAATGAAAGAAGGTTTAGAGGTGAAATAATTGGAGTATAGCCCTAACATAATCAGTGAATTAATCCCTGATGGGATTAACTGAGGGTAGCTAGAAGCAGGTGGGGTGTGTGAAGGAAGTAGCCCATTAGGGGCATAGCTATGGGATTTATATTTTGTATATAGAAATTGGAGTATCTCTGCTTCCTGATCATCATGTGAGCTGTTTCCCTCTGCCCCACTCTTCCACTATGATGTCCTGCTTCACCTCAGTTCCCGAGGAATGGAGCCTGCTGTCTATAGATTGAGACCTCTGAAACCATGAGCCCCTAAATAAACTTTTCCTCTTCTACAGTTGTTCTGATTGGCTCCTTTGAATCACAGCAATGAAAAAAGCTGACTTAAAACTGTGACTTCATTGTGGTTCACTCAAAATGGACTAAATTGACTTTTCTGCTACTCAGTAGTTCAAAGTAGAGTGTTGTTGGATAAAAACAAAACTGCACATCTTGTCATCTGGAATGCAGGGGTTGCAGAAATAATGAAGATCATGAAGATCCCCGTGAACTGTGGAATTCATTGAAGGGCTTTAAAGTCATGGAGTTACAGGAGCAGGTCTGTGTTTTAGGAGTTATTTCTCAGCCAGTGCAGGATGGATTGAAGAACAGGCAACATTAGAGGGGCCTAAGAAGCAGAGTCTGTGGTGGGGAGGCACTGGGAGACAGAGGAGTCACAGCTGAGGGCCTTGCTTAGATGACGTTCACTTACACTGGACATCATCTCTATGGTAGTCATGAGGACTACCTGGGATTGAGGACTCCTGGGATCAAATCCAAGTTAATAGAATCACAATGCTGTCTAGAGACAGGAAAGTCACATAAACTTATCCGAAGAACTTATAGGAGATTTTAAGGGTCTGTCTTGTGGAAACATGTACACTGGTCCTTCTGCATCCACTTAAGGGGTAGGATGCACCAAGTCACGTGGAAACAGTGCTCCCACCCTCCCAAGAACAACTGAACCACTTACAAATTCATGGTTTTGGTTCAACAGAAGGGCACTAAGGACACACACACACATACACACACACACACACACACACACATACACACACACACACAAACCTAACAAAATTCAGAAAGTGAGAGAAGAGCTCCACAGCTGCTGTATCTTAGTAGAACAGCTGGAGGAGGAGGAAGTTGCCACAAAAGCAAGTAAGAATAAAATGGCTCAGCTTTTAACACATTTTTAAAGGCTGAGTCAAGCCTGGCATGTTAATTCAGAAACCCTACAAGCCCCCGAACACAAAGGCAAGTCTGCTTTTTTTCAAGTCTTATCCACAGGTCTTCCCTGGAAAGATTGGGGAAAGGGTAGGAAAAGGGAGAGATTCACCCTTCCAAAAGCACAGCTGAAGTACAAAGGCAGACAGGAGCATAAGCAGGGTTCCTTAAGCTCCTTGGGCCTGAGAGCTTGCTATGGCTCCAGGAGGGGTAGAGCAGCTAAGAGATCTCCCTGTGGCCAGAGGTGTGCTGGGCCTGCTGAAGGATGGTGGGAAATCAGGACAGCAGGGGCGGGGGGAGGGGGGGGAGGGAGGGCGAGGGGGGGGGGACTGCCAGGCACTTGAGACCTCCCAGGCCCAAGGCAGCAGCCCCATTTACAGCAGTGGGAGGGTTTATAGAGCCACAGATGATCCCCTGCAGGACAGGTGCCTCACACATGCTGACAGTGACCCCCAGCTGTGCTCCTGGGACGCCCTGATCCCATCCTCAAACCTTTGAAGTCTGTGGTGAACCAGATCTAAACAAAGCACCCACCAGGCTGCATTGACCCCAGTGCAGATAGGCTGGCTCAGCCCTCTCCTTCACAGCCTGACTGAAGAAAGAGTACTCTTTTCTGGAAAAAAAAAAAAAAAAAAAGATGTATTCTGTGTCTCTGTTCTTTTGTATACAATGGTAGATTTAATAAAACTTGTGATAAATGCAAAGAAGCAAACCTGGGGGACTCATCATCAAGGAAGAAATGGTCACTTGAACAAGAACCAAACCAAACATGGTGGAAATGTTAGGTAAAGGACGCATGGAATTTAAAACACCCGTGTAAAGATGTTAAAGGAACTAATAAATGCATGGGGAAAGAGGATTACAGAAAAGCTTTGGAAAGATGTACATTAAAAGACCTATGATTCTAACTTAAGCAGATAGAATAGGAGTAGGGGTGTGGCTCAGTGGTTGAGAGCTAGTTTAGCATGTAGGAAGCCTGGATTTAATCCTCAGGACCAAGAAGGACAAGGAGAAGAAGATAAGGAGAAATAATCAGAGCTAATTAACCCAACCTATGTAAAATAAGTAATATAGAATTCTGTCAAGTAAAAACACCTGACAAAAATAAAATGTTTTTCTTTTTTAAATTCTTTTTAGTTTTACATGATGATAGAATGTATTTTGACATATCATACATACATGAAGTATAACTTCCCACTTTTGGGTTGTGCATGAAGTAGAGTTATACTGGTCTTATATCCATATATGAACATAGCAAATTTATATCTGATTTATTCTACTGTCTTTTCGATTCCCATCTCCTCCCTTCCTCTAAATCCTTCCCATCCAATTTGGTGAATACCCTTCCTCAACCCCCACCCCCGCCCCCAGCCTATTGTGAGTCAGCATCCATACATGAGAGAGAATATCTGTTGGGGATTGACTTATTTCACTTAGCATGATAGTCTCCAAATCCACCCATTTACTAGCAAATGCCATAATTTCATTCATCTTTATGGCTGAGTAATATTCCGTTGTGAATATATACCACATTTTCTATATCCATTCATCAGCTGAAGGCCACCTAGGTTGGTTCCATAGCTTAGCTATTATGAATTGAGCTTGTATAAACATTGATGTGGCTGCATCACTGTAGTATGCTGATTTTAAGTATATGCTGAGGAGTGGGATAACTGGGTTAAATGGTGGTTCTATTCCAAGTTTTCTGAGGAATCTCTGTACTGCTTTCCAGAGTGGTAGTAATAATTTGCAGTCCCACTAACAATGTACCTTTTTCCCCACATACTCAGCAACATTTATAGTTTGTTTGTATTCTTGATAATTGCCATTCTGACTGGAGTAAGATGAAATCCCAGTTTTTTAATTTGCATTCCTCTAATTGCTAGAGTTGTTGAACATTTTTTCATGTATTTGTTGACTGATCATATTTCTTCTTCTGTGAAGTACCTGTTCAGTTCCTTTGCCATTTATTGACTAGTTTTTGTTTGTTTGTTTTTTGGTATTAAGTTTTTTGAGTTCTTAGCATATCCTGGAAATTCATGCTCTGAGGTGTAGGTGGCAGAGATTTTCTCCTGTTCTGTAGGATCTCTTCATGTTCTTGATTGTTTTCTGTAAAGAAGCTTTTTAGTTTGATACCATCCCATTTATTGGTTCTTAATTTTACTTTTTGCACTTTAGGAGTCTTGTTGAAGAATTTGGTTCCTAAGCTGAAATGAGGGAGACTTGGGCCTACTTTTTCTTCTAGTAGGCACAGGGTCTCTGGTCTAATGCCTCGGTGCTTGATCCACTTCAAGTTAAGTTTTGTGCAGGGTGAGAGATAGGGGTCTAATTTTATTTTGTAATACATGGATTTCCAGTTTTCCCAGCACCATTTGTTTATGAGGCTATCTTTTCTTCAATATATGTTTTTGGCACCTTTGTCTAGTATGCTATAACTGTATTTATGTGGGTTTGTCTCTGTGTCTTCTATTCTGTACCATTGGTCTACATGTCTGTTTTGGTGCCAATTTTATGCCATTTTTGTTACTATAGCTCCGTAGTAAAATTTAAGTTCTGGTATTGTGATGCCTCCTGCTTCACTTTTCTTGCTGTGGGTTGCTTTGGCTGTTCTGGACCTCTTATTTTCCAAATGAATTTTATGACGACTTTTTCCATTTCCATGAAAATATCATTGGACCCTTAATAGGAATTGCATTGAATCTGTATAGCACTTTTGGTAGTATAGCCATTTTGATAATATTAATTCTGCCTCTCCAAGAACATGGGAGATCTTTCTATCTTCTAAGGTCTTCTTCAGTCTCTTTCTTTAGAGTTCTGTGGTTTTCATTGTGGAGGTCTTTCACCTCTTTTGTTTGGTTGATTCCCCAATTTTTTTGAGGCTATTGTGAGTGGGACAGTTTTCCTTATTTCTCTTTCAGTGGATTCATCACTGATGTACAGGAACACAGTTGATTTATGGGTGCTAATTTTATACCCTGCTACTTTGCCTAATTCCAAAAATAAATAATTTTAAAGACTGATTCTTTGAAAAGATTCATAAAATTGAAAAATATCTCATTAAGAACTGATTGAGAAAGAAGATAAAGTCCATATTTACAATATTAGGAACGATAGGCTATCACCACAAATTCTATAGGTATTAAAAAACAAAAAAGGGATATTATAAACATTTTTATGCCAATAGTTAAACAAATATACAAATTCCAAATATTCACAAACTATAAAAACTAACAAGAAAAAATATGGAAAGGTGCAAATAGCTTCATATTTTTAAAGAAATTGAAACTTTCATTTTAAACAGAATGTAAAAGTTCTGGCAGTTCCATGAAATATAAGAAGAAATGTCTTTCAACTTGTTTCAGATTACTCTTATGGGAAGATGCCACAAGAATGTTCAAAAAGAGAAAATCACCTCCCAGAATGGCTAAAATGAGAAATGAGCCACACAATGGTGTCTGAGAGTGGGTCAGCCACAGCTAATATACAGTCTTGGTAAGAGTAGAAAATAGCACAACTGCTTTGGTGAAGTCCCACTAAGTTTTAAAGGCAGCTAAACATGTATTTATTCCATGATTTAGCAATTTCATGACTAGGTAGTTAATCCGAAAGAAATTAAAACGTATTGCTCATCAAAGCCCTATGCAAGAATATTCATAACAGCTTTATTTGTAATAGCGAAAATCTGTACTCAGCCCAGGTGGCCATCAACAAGAAGAAAATTAATAAAACTGTGGTACACAATAGAATATATTTAAAACATCATGCTTAGTGAAAAAAGCTAGACACAGCAGTGAATATTATGATTCTAGAAAAATCTAATGTAGCTGGGCACAGAGGTGCACGTTTGTAATCCCACTGGCTCAGGAGGCTCAGTTCAAGCCAGCCTCAGCAAAAATTGAGGCACTAAGTAAATCATTGAGACCCTGCCTCTAAATAAAATGCAAAAAAATAGGGTTGGGGTTATGGCTCAGTGGTAGAGTACTTGCCTAGCACATGTGAAGCACTGGGTTTGATCCTCAGCAGCACATAAAAATAAATAAAATAAAGATATTGTGTCCATCTACAACTAAGAAACAAAAAAATAAAAAATAAAAATAAATACAAAAAAATAGGGCTGGGAATATGGCTCAGTAGTCAAGTGCCCCTGAGTTCAATTCCTGGTACCCACCCCCCCCCCTCAAAAAATGAGAAAGAGCTAATCAAATCAATGATATCAGAAATCAGGACACTTGTCCTATGGACTTGAGAGCTGTCATTGCAGTGGCACAAGGACAATACTTGAGGTGATAGAAATAATCTCTGTAGGTTTTTGGCTTATGCAGGTGAATGCATTTGTCCAAATAGATCAAACTTATGATTAACATTTATACCCTTCATTGTATACAAATTAAACCTCAATAAATATGACTATAAACCAACAAAATAAATGATAATTTATTTTTGGACTTCGAATAAAATTTCCTAAACTGTTTCAAATAGGAAACATCTTTAACTACATCACAAGATAGCTTATGTTTTTTTGTTAGAAAAGCCGAAGCAACATCCAATGAGATTTTTAACATTTTTTTTAAAATTTTTAAAACATGGCTGTATAATCAACGTCATTCTGCAATCTGTACACGGGGGAATAATAAGAATTCATACCCCATTTGAAACAAATGTATGATATATGATGTGTCAAGATCAATGTAATGTTTTGAGCAACCAATAAATTTCTAAAAAAAAAAAAAAAAGAAGAAGTTTAGGAAAAAACTGATGGAATCTTACACCATGGAAGCTAGGAGTTGATTGCTTGAGTCAGACTTGGTTTTTATTCCTCCACTCTGGTTTGTGCTATTTTCCTTGAACATAGTGAAATGTACCATACTCCTGAACCAACAATAAACCATGTTCAGTAAAATAAAAAAATTAAAAAAAAATTTAATCTGTTTAATCTGTTGATTTTTTAGTTCCCATTATTTTATTTAAATTTTTGCTTAATTTTATCTGTTTCCCTTAAATAATTTGAAAATTGTAATTTTATACCAAGTGAAATTTAGGACTTTAAAAAAGTCATCTCTTTATGATTTGATTACTGATTAGTTATTAAAAATGCTTTGAGCTGGCACTGTGGTACACACCTGTAATCTCATTGGCTCAGGAGGTTGAGAAAGGAGAATCGCAAGTTCAAAGCCAGCCTCAGCAACGGTAATCAACTCAGAGACCTGTCTCTAAATTAAATACAAAATAGGGCCTGGGGATGTGGGTCACTGGTTGAGTGCCCCTGAGTTCAATCCCTAGTAACCCACCCCCCCCACACACACCAAATGCTTTGAAGCCTAAGCAAATTCTCTCTATGAAAACCTATTCATGTCAGTGCTATCTTACCAACTGGCCTTATGCTAACCCGCTCTTCCCATATCCACATTAAGTAAAAAATATTTAATCAGTGTTATCTTTGCCACTGACTTTGTCTGAAACAGATTTAAATCTCAGCAGTGTGATTGTAATTTTGTCAGTCCCAAATCTCTAATTAATTTGTCATTAAATACAATTAAGAAACTGAGGTAATTCAGTTTAAGAACCTCCATAAATCCCAAGAAGTAATTAAAAGGCTTCCTTAATTGATTAGAAACTAGAGAAAAAGCAGAGTCCAAAGGAGCCTTCCCACTTTGGTGCATATAGCATTTGAAAATTTTGTCTATCTGTAAATAAAAGAGAAGAGCCTAGCTAACAGGATCATTTGCATTTGCCCTTTATGCAAAGACATTTATTATGATATAGACAGATATGCTTCCTTCTTTTTTAAAAAAGTGTTTTATCATTATATTATTATTGTAAATGTAATAGTCTCTTGATGGGATATTTGAGGATATCAGAAAAGATGGGAAAAGAAAAATAGCCAGAATTTTATGACTCAAATACAGTCACAGATAACACTGTGAAGTGTTTCCTTTCCAGCTACTTTTAAAATGCTTTTATTAAACATGAACAATATACCAAAGAATAATTATAATATATTTTATGGCATAAAAAAATGGAACAACTCTGAATGAACAATCTCTGAAGCCTGTATGTCCCATGTGGTCTAATGTCACATTCCATCCCCTAGGTAACCACCTTGTAATGTTTACAATCTCATGCTTTTATTTTACTTACGGATTTGCCACACATTAGATACACATATATATATATATCTATTGGATCTTGGATTTGCCACACATTAGATGCACGCATAAATCTACTGGATCTTCATTTCTCTTACATATTTGCCACCTCTTTCCTTTTTCTGCCTCTGAATACTTTCCTTACATCTGCCATCTCATTTTTCGAATTCTCTTTTCAGTTGTATCTAATATTCTGTTTAATTTGTCTGTTGAGTTTTTAGTTCCCATTACTTTATATTTTTTATAACCAGGATTTCCATACGTTCCCCTCAAGTCTGTTTATTTCTTCATTCTTTAGTAGACTTTCACTCCATTCTCACATTTACAATGCTCTTTTATTCCTTTAAATATATTTAACTTATCTATCTTCTGCCTAGATTAAGTATTGAAAACTTTTACAGTTCTGGTTTTCCTTTCTATTGTTTCTTACTCAGGCTGCTATTTTCTTGACTGTACTTTTATGTATGAACTAATATTTGTGCTAATACTTCAGGCTGAATTGTAGATTTATTTCCATAGAAAGGATTTGTGTTGGAACCAGACAGGAGCCTGGGGATACTGTCAACTTGGACCACTTTCAAATTGTGGCTTAAAGAGTTTGGTAGGTTACCATAGGTAGCTGGAATGTCAGGTCCTAAAACCTACATGAGGATCAGCTTGTGGTTAAATTTTCAAGAAGGATGTTTTGCTTTTCACCCAGCATTAAGTTTGTTTCCTTGATGATTCCATCTGTGGAATGGGTTCATTCCCCCTCCTGAATTATAATGAGTAGATAGCTCTTTAGAGCTCAAATTTATGTGGCGCCTATAATCAGATGTTTTGTTCTATAGGATCCTAGGATTTGTTCCTTAAGCTTCAACTTCAATAATGTAGGAGTGGCTTTCTGAAAAATAAATCCTGATGTATAGAATTTGCCAATCTGTATGTTGTAAATACATCCAAGTTGATTTCAAGCTATCCGTGTGATGTCAGTGAATATGAAATTGGAAAAAGATGTGTACCATCAGCTGTCAGGGCTGGTGGTGAGTGGCTCCATCACGCCTTGGCCACAGGACACTGGAGCAGTTGCTCACCTACCCGGATCTCTACTCTGACTTTGTTTAGCCCTCTGTTCATCTCTACTTACTTGGAAGTGTGTTTTCAAGGCAGGAGTTTTCTTGGTTTTGCTTTTGTTTTAGTCCTTAAGGTAAAAATTTCATCAATCTTATTGCCAAAAATAGAAGTTTTTTTTACATCATCATCTTCTCTTAGAAAATAATAATTATTATTATTATTTTGTAATAGTAAAAATAATATATGTTAAGGGCTGGGGATATAGGTCAGTTGGTGGAGTGCTTGCCTCACATTCACAAGGCCCTGGGTTCAATCCCCAGCACCACCACCAATAATAATAATAATAATAATAATAATAATAATAATAATAATAATAATAATAATAAATGTTAATTTATAGAAAACTTGAGAAATATCCAAAAATACATAGAAACATATTAAAACCCTCCACAAGCTCATAACGTGGAGCTAAGTACTGGCAATATTGTGGTGCTTATCTTCTCCATCTTTAGATTATATGTATGCATGCAAAGATCTCTGTGTGTTTTTATCTAATTTGCATCATGCTAAATCTACAGTTTTGTAAGCTGGTTTTATATCTTTATAATATTTCATAAATTTTTCTCACATTATTAGAGGTTCCTCAACAACTCATTTTTATAGCTGCATTGTGTTCTCTCACAAGAGTGAACTCATGGCTGATCATTTATATTGTTTCTAAGTCCTTGCCATTACAAATAACACCAAAATGAACATAAAAGACATGCTTCTGGTCAGTTCCCTGGGGCCTTGAATGTTTTCCCCCGGCCTTGGAATGGAGAAATTGTCCTCTATGGTGTTAGAACACTTTCTTCCTTTCGTATTTCTGCCTTGCTCAGCTATATCTCATTCTGTAGCAACTTACTTTTCTCCTACTGTATCTCCAATTCTTCATCATTAATAATCCTATTTATAGGACTACCTTTGCTTTGTCAGCCAAATATATTTAAGAAATGGTGCTGTGATAGGACACATTGTTAAAAGTAACTTTTAAAGGCCAAAGTAAAATATTTTTTCCAGTTCCATATTCACTAAAAATCAATTTTGCTCCTGGATATTGATGACTCTATTAACTATTGATATGGCTTCCTTGTAAACTCTCACAAATATTGCTTCCCAGCAAATAGAGATACAGCTAGTTTATTATGGCCATCTCTGGCAAAGATATAGAGAGAGCAGAGCACCTTCCCTCTTTGAAGCCAGTGTTTGCGACAGAAGTGTTACCAGTTTATGAGAAACTGCAATGGGGGTGATTCCTTTATCCCCAACAACATCTCTCCTGCTGCCTGTGATATGTTTTGATGGACTCTTGTGACTAAATCATCTGTCAGGAAAGGACAAAGAAACAAGAATCCAAAGAAGGACTGTAGGTTGACCCTTGGGAAAGAGCAAGATATTTTAAAATATACTATGAACTTGAAGTAGGAAGAGTTGGTTATGTTTCCCAAGAGATTTGTGATCAAAAGGAAAACACCCCAAATTGTTATTTTTTTAGTAGTGCATTAACAATGGACTATGGAATGTCCCTTTTATCAGAACTACATCATTTCAAGAAGTTAAATCCTAGAAAGAAAATAAAAGCTACTTCACTTCTCCAATAGAAATAGTTGACAATATTATAAGAAATCAGAAACTACTTATATGTCATACTGTAATTGTAGAAGGATTACAGATAACTTTCTTGTTCAGTTCAATTTTCTTTCTCCCAAGTGAGTGGTGGAGATAGAAGGAAGCTCTTTTACGCATGTCCTTCTCCTCCACTCCCTAGCAGGTTTCCAATTGTCAGTCGGACAGCTTCCTCATATTCCATGCATGTACTCAGACACAGAGTGTGTACCAATGACACAGAAGCAATATTTTGTATTTGGTCAGTTCTTGCCAACTGTTTGCCCTACACCAAAAATAATTTTACTAATATCATTTGTACTAACAAATTCCTAATCCGTCAGTATAGTAGATGATAAGAACAAAGATTATTTTTAGACAATTTGGATCTAAATCTCTGACTATCACTAGCTACCTCTGTGACCCTTAACATTTATCCCATTTCTTCAATGGTAAATGAACATGATAAAGCCTACTTCAGAGGTTACTCCATAATTAAATAAGGCAACATATGTAAAACATATGTAAAGTACAAACAACACTAGGATATCTGTGCTATATTCCTCATTAACAGCACCTATTTTAAAGATTACACTCAGTTATTTCCTCTTGTATTTATTGAGTACATATGTCTAATATAGTATTTTGGTAAACTAAGAGTATATGGCACATATTAAACATAAGTTTACCTTCATGAAGTTTGGGATCCAGTTGAGAAACAAGTTTTATACATATAAATGTGTGTCACAATGTAAGGTAGTATACAATCAAAACGTGATAAAAATAACGATAGCTTCGATTCAGAAAAGAGAGTGAGACCTATGTAGAATGAGAAGTTGGCACGTCTTTTGAAGAAGCTGGAACTTCAAACTCTCAAAAACATGGTAGAATAAGTAAGTCAGGCTCTGGAGTTGAGAATAAATTCAGTTTAAATTCTAGTTCACCTCCAACTATGTGTTCTAAGGCAAATTGTTTCAACTCCCCATCATGCCTCAGTTTCTCCATCAGCAACATGCTGTGTACCTAGCTATAGGGTTCTTTGGAATGTTAAGTGAGATTATGCTTTAGAGTGCTCAGCATGGCTCTTGACCCATGAGAATGCTTCAGAAACATTGTCCTGTGGGGTGGGAAACACTGTAAATGAATATCAGGAGGAGGTGAAGGTAGACGCAACATAGGGGTTGAGTTTTAATACACCTTGTTGTTGTTATTTATGTACTTGATACGTTTTTTTAAAAAAATTGACAGAAGCTCAATAAATACCACTTGGAATTTGTGATGATTATCCTTTATTTGCTCTTCTTTATTGAACTTTTTAATAAAATACCAAGGATTTTTTTCAGGCTATTTTAATTATTGAATTTAAGAGAGCTTCAAAGCCAAAAGACATTCATGACTCATTTTAATTCTTTTTAGGGTTTACAATTTTTTTTTAAAAAACCATCTATATCACAATGTTTATTTTAAAATCAATTTATTTTCCAAAGCTCTGTTTCTATTAATAATTTTTACTTTATTCCATTCTTCTTAGATATCATTCTACTTTATGTAATTTTGTCTCTTTCCTTTATAAAATTATATTTATTGTTCTCATAATAACAAACATACAGTTGAACATAAAATACAAAAGCCATCAACAGTGAAGTTATTAATATACCCACAAGATACACATGATTGAATTAGAAGCATTTACATCTCTGATGGATAATCCAGTAGCAAATACATTGAATAATAAAAACCTGTTTGCGCTCTCCTTTAAATTATTGAAAATCCAAATGGTAAATGTTAGTATATTATAAAACATGAATATTCATTATATTTCTTCTACTTTTTATTTTTCTTTCACTTGAAAAATATTATTATTTCCAGATCCTTGAAAAACTAGATATATAAAGAAGTATCTTTAAAGCACAATTTTATTATCAAAACTCCAGGATGCTTTCTTTTTAAAAATCAGTTCATTCCTCCTATAAAAGCCTAGATGAAACAGGCGTCATGGTGCATGCCTGTAATCCCAGCTGCTTGGGAGGCTAAACCAGGAGGATTGCAAATTAAAGACAGCCTAGGCAATTTAGCAAAACCCTGTCTGAAAATAAATTTTGCAAAGGACTGGGGATATAGCTCAGTGGTAGACTGCTTACCTAGCATGCCCAAGGCCTGAGTTCAATCTCCAGTACAAAAAAAAGGGGGGGAAATGAATTACATTATCATTTACTCCCCAGTTAGTAAAACTAAGAAGGAATTATTGTCACCTTCATAAGAGATACTTGAGCAGATGATAGGAAATTCATCCAGGAGTTGTAAGCTGATGGGTTAAGGTTAGGATTCAGCATGGATAAAGAGAAAAAAGAGAAATAAAACCAATCACAGACAAGACTGGAGCTAAGGACTTTGTATAACAAAGGGTGAGAGGTAAAGAGATCAAGTCAGAGTGCTGGAGGCAGCAACATGAGCCAGATGCATGGGGTCAGTAGAGCCAGCACTGGGCAACGGATCCGATCCGCAGTGATGCTTCCTTGACAAGAATTATCTGTAGAAATCTACCCTTTCATCTGTGATAGCTCATTTATGTCTTAACTCAGTTGCTGATATTGACTTTTAGGCTCTGACTGGTCTCTGACCTGGGATGGGATATTCAGGTATTCACTCTCTTCAAAGATATCTCTGATTTGGGGGTAGGTGTAGGGGTCACAGGGAATCCTTTACATTTAAGCAGTCTGGGTTTCTTTTTATCAGTCCTTTATTATCTTTGGAGAATTTTCTTTCTCTGGGGAAGGCCCTTTCAGAGGATAGTTGTGTCCTTGACTTTGGCATTGACAGTTGTTTCTTAAATCCTGGCTCCAAGATACTTCTTGGTAATCCATTAGACACACAAGGAGAAACATTACTCTTTCAGGTCACTGGGACTACATTTATTGAATTTCTGTTTTAAGGTATTAAGTGCTTAGTCAGTCAACCTCTTCTGAACACACATTGAGTATCCAGCAGTATATTAGATGCTGTAGGCAGGCCAAAAGACATAACAGAGGAGGTTTATGCCCCAGAGCAATTTTGATACAGAAAAATAAAGGCAAAAGAGAAAAGAGACCTTGAAATGAAACATACAAATATTAAAGTTAACATAGTTATTCTTGTGTATATTCAAGGTTACCATTTATCACTCGTATCATTCATTTAACAAATATTTATTATTATACATTAAATGTGCCAGAACTTAGGCTAGTGCTATGATATTGTAAACTTAGAATCTAACCTAGTCTGCCCATACAAGGCACATAATCTAGAAACAGTTGTGACTAATAAACAAATAATTATAATACCTGTGGTGTGCTAAGAGGATACGGAGGTCAGAGTGGCGTGTTAAGAAAACTATTATTTGAATAGATGATATTTGTGTTGTGCTTTACAAGGTGAGAAAGATGCAATGAGAGAATATGTACAGAGGGATTTCCAGTTAGAAGAAGAGCTCATATTAGCGGGGGAGAAAAAAAAAAAAGAACACAGCCTATCTGTATTAATTATCTAATGCTAGGTAACAAATTTCACCAAAACGCATTTGCTCAGAATTCTAAAAATTCACTTGCTCTCTCTTGTGGGCATCTATAAGTGAGGACTTTGAGGTGGTTTGGCTGGGTAGTTCTGGATTGAAATTTCTCATGATGGTGTAGGCACTTGTCAGCCAGGGCTGCATTCCTCTGAAGGTTTGCCTAGGGCTGGAGGATTTGCTTCCAACTGCGATGACTGCTAAGGAAAAGGTAGCTATGTCCAGCGTCTTCGATTCTTTAAGTGGTCTTTCTATGGGTCACTTTAGTGCCCTCGTCATGTAAGTTTGGCTGAAGAGCCATTCAAGAGATCACTGTGTAAGCTCTGATGCTTTTTATTACCTCAGGAGTCACTTCTGCTGCATTTTATTGGCCCCACAGCCTAGCACTGAATTAAAGTGGGAGAGGGTATTACAAGAGGATAAAGACCTGGAGGTGAGGATCATTGGAGGTCATCTTGGAGACTGTCTAGAACACCATCCCAAGTGAAAATGACTTAATATATAATATAGCTGGCTTTGGCGGTCTTTTCAGATCTCTATTGGGCGATTATTTGTATACCTTCCCAACTAGAATGTAAAATCCCTGAAGATAAAATGGTCTCCTTAGCCCCTTGTTTTCCTCAGTACCTGGAACACTTCTCTGGTAAATAAATCACACTGTCTGCCTATTTCTGGAAGGAGTGAATTAAATGAATGAATCAAAGGGAATGGATGTGATCTGAGAGAAGATTTAAAATATGAAAGCCCCGGGATGAAGTCTCAATTCAGGAGAATGTGGGAAGCTGCATAAATGAGCCAGAGTCTGCCTGGCATCTAGAGAAAAAAGTGAGTCAAATGCTAAGAATTGCAGGTGTGTCCAGCATTAGAATCCAACACTTTGTCTGGCAGAGGTGATTATCCCAGGCACTCGGGAAGTCTAGATTGTGGTGTAGGTGGGGGAACACATGGATGAAAGAGTCCTCAGGGTAACCAGCAAGTTCAATCAAGACAGGTCTCGGGATCACACTGTTAAATCAGCCATCAAACATATTGTCAGAGGGGTCCCTGCACTGACAGTTGCTGTCACAGATGGCCACTTTTCACCTTAGAATTTCTTTGGTGGAAATGGCAGAGAATTAGAGACAATTGTTTGTTGTGGAATTTGGGTTTGGTTTTTTTTTTTCCCCTTTGTTTCACCCCTAAGAAAGTGTGGTGGTCTTTATTCTTAACATGTACCATAGATCTTGGCCAGGTCAGTTGCACTCCAGTCTCAGGTAGACCTATGTCTCTACCAGAGGCCAAAGAGGACAGAGAAGATGGTGTAAATGTGATGCAGGAAGAAATCCTGACACAGGAATCTGGATGATCATCTGATCGCTTCAGGCTGCTGAGCCCCTGCATCTTTGTCCCACTTCTCCTTTTCTAAAAAGCATACAGGACAGTGAACACATCTATGTGCTCTTCTGAACTGGTGGACTCCTCAATCTGTACAACTGCCAGGACTCCGGATTTGGGGAGTGCTTCCCAAAGAACAGAAGAGCCCCCGATCACTCTCACCCTTGCATACCCTTCATCTTGCATAGGCTTTGTCCTGGTTCCATGCTAAAGCCACAAGAAAGCAGCCTTACTGGGGTCTCAGTCAGCATTTGCTGAGTTCTCCAACTGGGACAAGACTTTGTGATCTGCCCTTGTTCCACCCCTAAGCATAGGACTGAATAATTATATCCTATTTTTATGCACAAATGTCGCTTTGAAGGTCTAGGTGATGCAGATGGTACAGGAAAGGTACAATAAATGCAGACTGTCCCTCTGTTTCCATAACAGAACTCTTGGAGTTATGTAGCATTCCTTTTTTCTTCTCTCTTATTCGTTTGAAGGAAGTGTTACAGTTGTTCTTAATAACTCCATTACAATAGGAGAGGTGAAATATTTTCCTTTTATGCCAGGTTCCACTGCTGGGAAGCTGGCCCAGATAGCATTGTAAGGTAAAATGCTGCTTCCCCACTAATATGCTGTCTTTAAGAGGTGTGCTAAGGAGCCACCTCCTCTCCCAGGAAGAGTAGATCAGAGTAGAGGCAAGGGTAGGGGAGCGGCAGAACACAGCCCTTACATGGGGAAAAACAGGCTCAGGTGAGACTAAGTATATACACAGGTAAAACTGACTCTGTTTTATCCTTCATTGCTAATGAGATTGCTGTTATCTTTTCAAATTAAAGGGTTGGAATTTGGTTTTAACATTATCATCACTATTTAGAGAAAGAGAATCCAAAAGCAGTGCCAGGGGTATCTGATTCCAAGGAGAGGACATGTCCAAATCTGAGAACAAGGTCAGCACCAATTCCCTCTGAAATGGAAATGAAGCGGATCAGCCTCTGTTCATGCACGCCCTCACCCCTCACCTACGCACCTTGTTCAACTTTTCCCTGCAACCCACTCTGTGCTGGAAATAGATCGATAGACTGCTTGTCAGACTTATGCAAGGCTCACAGGCTCTCAACTCTTTTAGACTGATGTTCAGAGTGGGAGTTTACCCAAGAGGTTAAGAGTTGAACCTTTACAGGTTTCTTAGTACACAAAGAAAATATCTGGAGTTGATACGGGAACAAAACAAAGCAGATTTGGGGTGATTACTGTCTTTGAATTCTCCATTTCCTGAGTACCTGTCCGGTGATCTCACCTGACCTCATGAGTGCAGCTTTGTCCCATGGTAGGAACCAATTTTGCCCTATGTAGAGCGTTGGGAAGGAACACTGATTCCACACCACATCAGTGCCACCACTGGTCCCTCTCTGACGTTGGGACCCAGGCTTGCAGAGACTACTTTCCTGCCTCTGACTCTCAGCATCTGAGTCTCAGGCATAAGTCCCTGTCCTGCATCTTCTTGAGTTTCCTGACTGGCATTTGACAAGGGGATCTCTCCCATGACTTCCCTGACCTGGCTTGGCCTTCTGAACTCTGGCTTATCCTCATTTTTGAACTCTGGTTGCATATACACATTGTCTAGGAAAGATGTTTATTTTGTTCATTTTGTTATTATGGTAAATAATACCTAACATAAATTTTACCATTTTGACCATTTTCAGGTGTATAATTAAGTGCCATTAAGTACATTCACATTGTCATGCAACTATCACTACCCATCTCCAGAACTTTTTAAGCTTTTCTAGTTGAAATTCTGTATTCATTCAGCAATGACCTCCCTCTTCTCCTTTCCCTATTCTCTGGCAACCTTTCTACTTCCTGTCTCTATGAACTTGACTGCTCTAGGTACTTCATATAAGTGGAATCATCCAATAGTTGTCCTTTTGCATCTAGTGTTATTTGACTTAATAGAATACTCTCAAGGTTCACCCATGATGTAGCATGGTGAATAATAGGAAGTGAAGTTATAGCATATGCTATAACTTCACTTCCTATTATTGCTGGACAATATTCCATTGCACAGATCTACCATGTTTCATTTATCCATTCACTCACTGATGGACATGATCTGCTTCTACTTTTTGGGTGTTATGAATACTGCTGCTATTAACATTGATATAAGACATGATTCTCTGTTTTCAATTGTTTGGAGTATATAACTTAAAGTAAATTTGTTGGATCATATGCTAATTCTATGTTTAGTTTTTTTTTTTTTGAAGAACTACTGTACTACACATTTCAAAGTACTACCCCAGGAGCTGCACCATTTTATATTCCCATCAGCAATACACAAAAGTTCCAATTTCTCAACGTTGTCAACACTTGTTATTTTCTGTTTATTTTTGTTTTTAAAATAGTCATCTTGGTGGATGTGAAGTGATGTTCAGGGAGTTTAAAAATTATCAGGGCTCAAACCCAGAGACTCTGACTTAATTGCTCAGAGGTGAGGCCTTGTCAACAATGTTTTAAAACTTCCCCAGTTGACATTAATGTGCAGCCACGTGTATGTATTCTTGACTTTTTCTACTTACCTTCTGTTTCATATTTCCGGGCTGATTTCCTGGTCTCCACAGAACAAACAGAAGCCTAGAGAGGGACTTAAAACGGTGCAGATAGCAGTAACTAACAAGGTCAGTGTAGTCCAAACCTACTGTGTACTCCATACCCCACTGTGCCATAAAGGGTGATTTTATAGGTTTCTCATGTATACGGCCAACACAGAGCACACAACTCTTTGGGGATGGACTGTGGGGTATATTCATTTTCCAGGACGACCATAACAGAGCAGGACAAACTGATTGGCTTAAAACAATGGAAATTTAATCTCTGGGAGTTCTGGAGGAGGGAAATCTAAAGCTGAGTCATTGCCAGGGGGTTCCTTCTGGAGACTCTGAGAGAAACCCTTCCATGCCTCTCTCTTAGTTTCCAGTGGTTGCTGGCAATTTCTGGTGTCCCTTGGCTTATAGACACAGCACTCCACTCTGTCTCCGTCTTCACATGGCTGTCCCTCTGCGCCTTTGGGTCTTCTCTCTTTCTGTTTCATAAAGACACTGGTCATTCAGTTTAGGGACTACCCTCAATCCAGGATGATGTCATCTCTAGAGCCTTTCTTTTTATTAGAGCTGCAATGATTCCAAATAAGGTCACATTCACAGGTATTGGGGGCTAAAACTTGACATATCTTTTTGGGAGCGACAATTCAACCACTACAAGGAGTTTTCTATTTGTCTTCCAAATTACAATCAGTTCCTTTGTGAGTCAAGAGCTCAGCATATACCAAAATTCAATCTGTTTAGATTAAGGCTAGAACTGGACTTGCACTGGAATAGAAAACGCAAAGTGATCCACATGTCCATGTTCTCTGCAGGAATATTCCCTATAGCCAAGATACAGAAACACCCCACCTGCCTATCAAGAGATGAATGGGTAAAGAAAATGTGGTGTGTGCATCTCATGGAATATTATTCAGTCTTGAAGCAGAAAGAAATCCTGCCGTTTACTACAGCATAGCTGGAGCTGGAAGACATTGTGCTAAGTGACATAACTCGTTCACAGAGATCCTGTGCTGCACAATTCCTCCAATATAAGATATCTAAAATAGTCAGATGTATAGAAATATACAATAGAATGGGGGTTACCAGAGGATGAGGTGAAAGGAATATTGTGTTGCTTAATGGGTATAAAGTTACATTATACAAGATGAATAAATCCCAGAGATCTAGTAAAAAACATAGTTCATATAGTTAACAGTAAGATATTATGCACTTAAGAATTTGTTAAGAGAGTGTGTCTCATGGGAAGTGTTTTAATCACAAAAGTGAGAACATAAGGAAACTTTTGAGGATGATAGGTAGTGGATAGTTTTATTAGTCTTGTGATGATAGTATGAGTATATGTACATATATTATATATATATATATACACACACACATATACACACATTATGTGTGTATGCCTGTATATGCATATCTATTCATAATCACTAAATTGCATACATTAACCATGTATAAAGTTTTTCATATACAAAGTGTATTTCAAAAAGCTGGGAGCAGGGAAGGCAGCCAAAGTGAATCCATAAATCTCTACCTCAGGCTAATAAGACGGCTTCATGTTCATCTGTAATGGACTCTGGAGCAATATCCAGTCCCTAAAATAGTTTGAAACTGCTGTAGAGCCCTGAGATAGTGCTGAGACCCTAATTCCAGATGCCAAAGAAATTCCAAGGCTAAAGTTTATTTTCTGCTTTCTCTCCCACCTGAGAGGATATGCCAGAGGACAGGGCAGGGAAGCTGTGGTTGGATGGAAGTGTCTGGAGCAAAGAGCTCCACTCACTCACTACTAGGAACTCTGCAGACAGCATGTAAATCCTCCCACCACAGCTCCATGTTGCCTGATGTCCTTTCTTTCTGTCTCCTTAACTTATCCCATTTAGGCCCTGGAGTCCACATGGTCCCTATGAATTGAGAGAGAGAGAGAGAGACCCTATGGAAAGGTTATGGCTGCCTGAAGTGAGAAGGGAACCCCCCGGGAGCCTCCTCACCCAGCTGAGCTTTCTCTCTTCACCTCCCCGACTGTCTGTGGGAAGGGCAGAAAAGGCCATCTCAATGGCTGATCTGTCCAGACCTTTTATAATATGGGTAGTTCTGAGGGAAGGATGTGGCATATTGTCTTATAAATGCTTCCACTGTGTGCCAGAACCAGGACAGCCCCACTTTTCCAACTGTGCAGCAGCTGGGTTTTGGGTTATAAATCCTAAGCTGAATTATTTTTGCTTTAGCAGGGCTGGATAAGGTATCTAAAATGAGAGTGTTTTGTTTCTCAGCTTTGCAGATAAATGTGCACATGCTTCTCACTCTTATTTTCTTTTAATATTTGGAATGATTTTATTACAAACTATGACTCCTTTATAGGTGAATACATCTGAGACCAAAGGCAGTCTCCAGGTACAACCATCTATTCTTAAAACCCTCAGAAAATCTATAAGCAGAGGTTTTAAGAAGTGAGAAAAGCAAATTCATCAACTTTTCATGCATATGTTCTTGACTGCTAAGGAAATTAAATTTGTTTTTACCTACTGAAATCTCAACACAATTTTATTATGTAAATCTATTATGTATTTAATCCTAACCTGTAATCAATTTACCCATTATGGTGAAAACCCAGTCCTGCACTTTTTTTTCTCATTAGAACTTTTGCTTTAGTTTAGCTATTGATGATCTAATTTAGAGGTCTGTATTCTAATGCTTTTGTAAGTTTATACTTTTTTACATGAAGCTTCTAAGCTGGACATCTTTCTATTTTAATTTCCCATCATAGGATGCTTAATTAGGAAGAAAAGCTCCAAGTTCAGGGACAGGGTCATATTAATCTTTGCCTCCAAGGGCTTAGGGGAATACCTTCTTCATAGTAAGTACCTCATAAATGTTTATAGACATGCACATATGAAATTGTCTGTGCTTTATATACATCACAGAAGACTAATCCTGCCCCCTCAACATTTCATTTTATCCATTTTAAATAGTTTCAATATGTATTCTCTTATAAGCTCTTAAAAATCTCAGTAGGATATTTTAATTATCTATGCATGAAGAAGACATGAATATAAAAGTCACCAGTGTACAAATGGCCAATGGATACATGTAAAGATTCTCTCCCTCATTAAAAATTAAATTAATGCAAATTAAAACTGCAAGATAATTTTGTCTGTTGGTTTGGCATGAAAGTCTGATAACATTTTAAGTGTTTTGAGCTGATGAGGGCGATGTCATAAATTTTGTGTGAGAATTGAAATAGGCACATGAATTTGAGTAGGAAAATGCTCATTACACTTAATAGAACCACCTCAATGTGGAGAATATAGCCTTCAAAAATAATAGCATGGGTCTATAAGTCCTTGTAAGCAAAGGACTTTGAATAAAAAATAATTTGAAATAATAATAAATAAGTGAAGCAATTAATAATTTCAGTACCCATCAGTGTAGGCATGAATAAAGAAGCTGTGTTTCAAACAACAGAATATGATACAACTTTTTAAAAAGACAAGTTAGATCTACCTGCCCTGGGAAGATGACCAAAGTATGTTGTTAAGCGAAAAAATAATAGTGGAACTGATGTGTTAAAAAAAATGTGCATTCATGTATGTGTAGGTATGTGTGTGTGTGTGTGTGTATGTGTGTGTGTGTGTGTGTGTGTGTGTGTGTGTTTGTGTAAGTAGATATAAAAAGAAGAGTATAGAAAGGTAAGCATCAAAGTGCTAATAGAATTTACTTTGTGTGTAGAGTGGAATTCAAATTTACTGTATATCATTTTATTTTGTATAATGGCTTTCTCTATTTTTACTTTTTTTCTTATAGGTATTTTAAAAATGTAATATGAAAGAAAAAATATATATATGAATTATTATAGCTAATACAAAATAGTAGAAGATTGAGCTACTACAACTCCTTTCAACCTCAGAGATAGTGAAACAAATAATTCAAAGCACAGGGCTAAATTTGGCACAATAATGACTAGAAGATCGCATATTATTGTATGCTTTCAAAATAAATATCTAGTCATTTATTCTTTAAATCATCTTTAGAAGCATTAAGCAAATGCAAGAATCTGGAAGTTATAATGTAATTAAGAAAGGGAGGAGGAAAATGGGCATCCTTAGAAAAGCTGCACAGATCCCAAAGAATGCTGGAGATTAGGGCTAGGACAGACAGACTAATAAACAGCAATTTAAGGATTCATTCCCTCATTCATTCATTTGGTCAGCAAGTTTTATTTAGTCTCTACTGAGTCTAGTAATGTTCTAGGACTCGGACTCAGGGATGACCAAACAGTCAGGGTCTAGCTGCCAAGGATCTGGAGTTCTTTGGGGGACTCCTGATGATATACTCATTCGTGTCTTACTGCTTTGAACCCCCACTCCGGGTCTGGGCCCGCTGTGGTGCCCAGGTAAGACCCCTGCTCCTCAAATGCTGGTGAGGACAGACACAGTAAAGTTGATGAGCAAATAAGCATTTGATATTTCAGATATAGATAGGAGTTATGAATAAAATAAAGCAGGGGGCAATGATAGGAGAAATGGGGAATAGATAGATTTATGAAGGTATTTAGACAAGGTGTTGAAGGAATGACTTTTGGGAAGGGATATTTGTCCCTGAGATCTGAATGTTGAAAAGGAACTAGGCTTGAGACTGGAGAAAGAATTCTAGGCAGTAGGAAAAAAAGTAAACTCCCTGAAATTATGGTCAGGCACTATGAATTGAATTGTGTCCCTCTAAAATTTGCATGTTAAAACCCCATCCCTCAATATAACTGCATTTTAAAAATAGGACCTACAAGGAGGTACTTAAGGTTAAATGAGGACATAGGATGGGGCTCTGATATGATAGGGTTAGTGTCCTTATAGGAAGTAAAAATAGAACATTCTTTGTCTCCTTTCTCCCTTCCTCCTTCCCTCCCTTGATCTGTCCTGTAAGACAGAGCAAGAAAGTGACCATCTGATAGAGATAGAGACACTTCATCAGACTGAATCAATAGCTGGGCACCTTGCTTGAGCTTCTTAGTCTCCAGAACAGCGAGAAATAAATTTTTATTTAAGCCACTGACTCTGTGGTGTTTTATTAGGGCAACCCATACTTAGCGAACCATCCGTTTTAGTATATATTTAAGTTAGACTTTACAGAACTCTCTGACAGATTGAATATGCACAGTAGAGGGGAAAAAAAGTGTCAAGATGACCTTGAATGTTTTTGCCTAAGTAATTGGGGAAATTGAAACAGGAAAACCAGGGTAGGGTGCCAGGAATATGTTAAGGAGAAGAAGCGGGACAGGAATTTCATTGTTCATTCATTAATTGTAAATTATCAGCCTGCCAGACGTTGTTGTGGCATTAGACATACAAGTTGGGGCTCAGGGATGAGGATGCCAAATTGGGAGTCATCAGCATTTGTTTGGGTTTAAAGCTATGGCATGGCATGAGATTACCTGGCAAGAAGCACTGATAGGGATCCTGGAGGCTCCTATCAATCTTAGTATTCTGAGAGAGATCAAAGCCATAGAGGCAGTAAAATTAGAAGAAGCTCATGAGGGAGGGAGGGAGAACATCAAAGCCCAACAACAGTTCACCTGCTACTAAATACTGCCAAAAGACTGAGTGAGCTGAGGGAAGAGACTGAAGGTTAGGTTTGACAGACGGCAGTCACAGGACATCAGAGTGACACCCCAGATTCAGTGAAATAAGAAGCAAAAAATCTGATTGAAAAGACAAAGTGTTGGAAGGTGGAGACCAGTTTTATGTGGCATTTTGCTCCAATGCGGATCAAAGAAAGCTGTAGATAGAAGGAATGCAGGGGGAAGAGAATTTTTAAGAGTGTTTTTATGATGGAGAATTTAAAACTTACGTAAAAGTAGGACTACTTTTATAATAGACCTCACATACTTATAAGCGGCTTCAAGAATTAGCAATCTTGTTAATCTGTACTGCTATGTATTTATTTATTCTTGTGTTATTTGGGGGCAAATCCCATCTATACATATTTAGAGTGTGTCTCTAAAAGATAAGGACTCTTTGCAAAGAGACATAATACTCCATGACAACTTAAAACAACGGATAATAATTGCTTAATGTCAAATATACAGAGTGTTCAAAGTTATAATTATCTCTTAAATGTCATAGATTTGTATTTGTTTGACTTAATTTCCAACCAATAGCCACACATTACAATTCCCTTTTGCTTGAAGTTGCTGTCTTCTACATTTCTTCTAGTCTTTAGATTTTCTCTCCATCCCCCCCCCCCCCCCCCCCCCCCCGCGAAATGTAGGTTGTTTTTCTGCAGTTTCCTGTTATCTGGGTATTCTTCTGTCTGTTTGGGGCTGCTGGAATAGAATACCTGAGACTGGGTAAATTATAAAAATTTTATTTTTACATCTCTGGAAGCCGGAAGGGCCAAGATCAAGGCACCAGGAGTCTAGGTCTCTGGTTCTAAGATGAAGCCTTGTATCCTTCCAGAGAGGGAAATCTCTGTCCTCACAAAGCAGGAGAGAGGGTTTTCCCAAAGTCCTTTTTATAGCAGCATTGATCCTTTCATGAGGTGGAGTCCTCATGACCTGAACACTTCCTACCAGACCCCACCTCCTAACACAGTTGTGTTGGGTATTAAGTTTCTATCACGTGAATTTTGAGGGATACATTCAGATACACTCAACAGAGATGCTCCCGATTAAACTTCTGTGGTTTTGTTTAACATATTGCTTTTCTTTTTTACTTCTCCAACACTAACAGACCCAAAGTTTTGATCAGTTTTAAGTTTAATTTTTTTTACAAGATTATTTCTTAGGTTATATGTTTATACATCAAGAAGACTGTAATATTTCCTTGCCTTTCTTTTTGGGATGTTAGCAGACATTCATGTTCAATGCCCAGATACATTAATACACTTGAGATTACAAAAGATGACCTACTGATGATACCATTTCTTTTTTATTTACTAGGTGCAATACTTCCCCCCTCACTTATTCTCACTCTTACAGTGTGCTTAGGAAAGTCAGAGAACAATGTTGTATTGTTTCTCTTTAACTGTTTGCAAAATAATAGGTTCTTTGTATCCTCCAACAAAGAACAATTTTTCAAGTAATCAGTTCATGGATTTAAATATATTTAATATGTTTCAATTTCTTGAAGTTACTATCTTCGATAACACTATCTTCAAATTGCTCCAATTTACACTCAGTGAGAGCATCTTCAATTTGGCCTTGGAATACTTTTGACATGTGCTGGCAGGTTTTTTTTTTTTTTAGCTTCTTTGCTATCTGGTATAATAAGGTGTTCTTGGATCATCTTGCATAATTCCTAACTTAAACCTGGAATCATTCATTTCTCCAAGAGGAAACTTTAAATGAGAGAGTAAAACATTGTATATTGGCAGGAAGAATGCAGTTGAGGATGATAACTGTAGGAGAAAATTCCTTCAGTAGGGGAGAGAGTATGGGGTAAGTGGAAATGTTGGCCTTAGATTGAAACAGAGACAATTCATTATTTTTACAGTGTATTGGGCAAAGCAAAATGCTGTAAAAATATAGGAGCCATATGGATAACTAGGCAATAAAACTTTGCTTACATAATTCTGGGTTAAATTACCATGTTTCCCACTTATAAATTCTCTTTTGTTTTTGTATAAAAGAACTCCACAATCAAGAAATCACACGCAACATTTAAGGTTTAAAGATTGTTCATGGTTTGTCAAGAATTATTTAAAACACAAAAGAAAAATACTTATGTTTTTAAGATTAAAAATTTTTCATTTCTAAATATTTTTCTTTAATTTGTAAACTGAGTACAGAATTCATTTGTTCCTGATATAATTGAAAAAGTGAAAAATACTGATATTGTGATTTATTAGCTTTTACTGACTTGAATCATGACCATAGGACGATCTCAAGTTAAGCCACAGAGTTCTCAATCAACAAAAGTCCTGGATGAACAAATCACCTGTAATCATCAACTTTGTGTTACCAGAATAAAACACTGGCAGCAATTAACTTTATAAAGAGAAAAGGTTTATTTAGCACAGTTTTGAAGGTTCAGAGCATGGTGATCCCATTGACTCAGATCTAGTGAGGTCCTAGTGGCTAATGGTGGGGATGCACATAAGAGTAATGCTCACATTTTAAGCTAGGGGGCAGAGAGAACTGCCTCAGGCCAAACAGAGGCTTTTATAACCATCTTTTCGGGAGAACTAACAAGGAGTCCCCCAAGAATTACCTTCAGAGAGTATGTCCCCAGTGTTCCAGAGATTTCCCACTCAGTCCAACCTCCCAGAGATTCAGTCACCTTGAATGCCATTCAAGCAGGGGACCCACAGAGACTCTTAAGGAAGACTCAGAATGGAACTGGATAGGACAGAAAGAGAAATATAGGGAGTACAAGAATGTTGACAATAAATTTTACAGCTTTGAAATATTTCTTGAGACTACCCAGCAAGGACTAGAAGACAGGACTTTTCTCCATTTTCTTCTTTCTTCCTATGACTTTCAAGGCTTCTCAGTCCCAGGATCCTGACCCTGATCTACTTAATAATGACACCATTGTGCTACAGGTCTCAAGCTTTCAAATTAAAATGGATCATTTTGGGGAACTGGGCTAGGATGACTTTGATGGAAAAATTTCATTCCAGTTTTTCAGCAATCAATTTTAAAACTCCATCTTTGAAATGCAAGATAATCATAAATTGCAAATAAATACATGAGCTGTTTATGAAAGGGTTAGTTTTCAAATTACAAATTAGTACCTAATCACTCAGTGTGCAGAAGTACACACCCTAGGATTCCTTTAAAACAGGAACTTCTTTAGTGTTTCTTTCTAGACCATTAACCACTTGATAGAGAATCTAACGGTGGGTTAAACAGCCTAATGGTAGAAAATTGTTTGACAAAGATGGATGAGAAATGATTGTTAAATAAATTATAGGAGATATGAAAATAGAATTGATTTATTGATCTACGTGTCTTAGGAATAAATCAGTTTGTGAAAGTAGAGCCTTAATTGCTGCTTACCAGACATACAGTCATTTTGTTGTAGTTGTTAACAGAGAGTAATCAAGCATTTTCTTCTTAAAACATGAAATACCATTTCCTTACCTCTCCCTGCAGATTTATCTGCATCCTATTTTATACTTAATTGAAATATTTTTATGTGCATGCTACTTGTAAAAGGAAGTATAGTGTCACTCTGTCATGTATATCCAGAGTTATTAAAATTTAATGAGTATCATTTGGTGATAAATTCTTGAGTAATAACTTAAAACGAGATGGCAAAATAAAGCAATTATCCAGGAACTTTGAGAAAATGCAATGTTTTTGTTGTTTGATGTTTCTAGAGTTTTAAAAACTTCCTCTGAAATTTAATTGTACCTCTGAGTGATTTGCATAGGGCTGAATTTTAGCAGCTCTCTCTACAGAAAGCTTTGTGATCTCAGCTGGAAACTAAATCACATGTATTGAAGGAAACCTCTCTCATTTCACACAACTATTTGGCTAAATTTTGAGAGTAGGTAATATTTCATAATGCTTATCCAGTTACACTCTACAATCTTCGGCTCCTATCAAGTGTACTAGGTAGGTGTGGAGATGTATTCAGGCTCTAATCTCATGGGGTTTGTAATATAGTGAGCCACACCAAAATAATAACATAATCTAAGTTATGATTGATATGCTCTAAAAGCAATATCTAAACAAAATTCTGAGGGTAGAATGCAAGTGGACGGATTTATTCCAATTGCAAAGTGTTGTAAAATATCAATTTTAAGCTTGGCCTTAAGGATGAGGAAGTTTTTGTTTTCTTTTTTTAAAAATTGATTTAAAAAAATAAATGACAGAGGAATGCAGTACAATTTTTATTACACACATATAAAGTATTTTGGTTCCCAATTCATGTCTTCATACATGTACTTTGGATAATGATGTCCCTCACATTCCACCATCCTTGCTAATCCCCTGCCCCCTCCTTTTCCCTCCCACCCCTCTTCCCTATCTAGAATTCATCTATTCCTCCCATGCTCCCCCTCCCTACCCCACTATGAGTCAGCCTCCTTATATCAGAGAAAACATTCGGCATTTGTTTTTTGAGGATTGACTAACTTCACTTAGTATTATCTTCTCCAACACCATCCATTTACCTGCAAATGCCATGATTTTATTCTCTTTTATTGCTGAGTAAAATTCCATTGTATATATGCCACATTTTTTTTATCCATTCATCCACTGAAGGGCATCTACGTTGGCTCCACAGTTTAGCTATTGTGAATTGTGCTGCTATAAACATTGAAGTTGCTGTGTCCCTGTAGTGTGCTGTTTTTAAGTCCTTTGGGTATAGACCCAGGAGAGGGATAGCTGGGTCAAATGGTGGTTCCATTCTCAGATTTCCAAGGAATCTCCATACTGCTTTCCATATTGGCTGCACCGATTTGAAGTCCCACCAGCAATGTATGAGTCCACCTTTTTCTCCTCAAGGATAATGATGATGGAGGGTACACTTCTGAAAGAAGATCAGAGACAGTAAGAGAGGAAGATATAAGACTTCTTCAAAGAACTATGAAATGTCCTGTGGGGCTAGAGTATAGGAATGAGATGTGGGATCTGGAAAGATGGCTAGGGACCAACATTATAGGGCCTGGCCAACTAAGAAGAGAAGATTGGACTTTTGTAGTGGACAATAGGTAACTGGGATAAAAACTCTTGAGCATGATATTCTCTGCAATGAAGGTAACTCTTGTACCAGTTTGCAGAATTGGAAGAGGCAGAAAACTATAATGTAGAGATCAAATGCAAGAGATCAAATGCAAGAGTCTTGCAAATGGGATTATTTGAAGCTCTGGATGAATGTAAGAGCAATGGGAGTAGAAAGAGGAAGTGGTTTCTAGATTTTACCTGGATAGGACTGGGATAACCTGGTGGTGGACGAGGTAGCATGGAAGTAGGGGAGATGCAGACACTCTCTACACTTATGCACAGGAAGAGAAAGAAGAATTAGAGAAAGATATTTAAAAAGGAGTAAGTTTGTAGAGAGACCACACAATATCTGAGAAGTCAAATGAAGAGAGGATTTCAAGAAGATCAATGGAAACAAATGATTCAGAGAAATATAGTAAAATGGGGACAAAACAAGTAGATTTTACAATTAGAAAATCAATTTTAATAATCTATTAATGCTGAAGGCTAGACTGCAGTGGATCAAGGAGAAAAAGAAGTGTTACCCTGGAGGAAACAAAAGTAGAGGTTTGTTTTTGAGAATTTGTTATAAGTATAAATGACAGTTATAACTCTTTGGGAAGAATAGGTTGGAAAGAAAATTTAATTAGTTTAATGGAAATTTTAATTAGTTTAATGGAAAGGAGACAATGCCAAGGTGAGTATTAGTCTGTTATAGTGGGTAGCTCACAATGAGTTTTATGTGTCAGTATTAATGCCATAGTGAAGTCCCCTTCCCTTGAATCCGAGATGGCTCTATGACTATTAGAATGTGCTGCTCTTAGGTTTCCAAGGCAAGGTATTAGGAAGATTTAGCAGTTTCTGCTTTTGAACTTTGGAAGAAAGTTAGCTTCCATATAAGAATGACTATCTGACATCTTTCTGCTGTGAGGGAAATCCATGTTATTCACATGGAACTACCTGTATGGAGGGAGGAAGGGAAGGGGAGAGAGAGAGAGAGAGAGAGAGAGAGAGAGAAACTTTCCCTGCCAAAACTGCAAACTGTAAGCAAATGAATGCTCACACTTTTGAGTGATCATTATGCAGCAGAAACAGGTAATGTCTTTAAAATATTTGTCAGAGACGTTTGATGAATGGAATAAGGTGACCCCAAAGATAAGGGGAGAGGGGAGATTGAATCAGGCAGAAGGATTGGTCTTGGAAATAAGTGAGGATGTTGTATTTTCCATGGCAAAAAGGACGAGGGAGGATGAGAAACTGGACCAATCCAAGTTAGAAAGTCAGGTGCTATATTAAGAATGAGGGCTTCACAATGGAGTTGAGAGCTGAGGAAGAGAGAAAAGGAGATTGATTGTAAATGGAATAGGGATTCATCTGAGAGGAGAAAACGGATGAAAGGCAGAGAGAATGTAAGAGCCCTGGTGCATGTGGTGGTCATGAATTTGCTGCAGCCAATCAATATGGTTCAGTGATATTTTTTTTGCACCCATCTTTAATGAGATAGGCTTCCTTCAGTAATCTAAACCTGCATATAGGTGGGTTATCAGTCATTCCTATTGGTTTAGGGTATTTGGATGCCAATCATACTAAATGGGAAAATGAAATCCACCTGATCTTTTAAGCGTTTCAAGTTTTTCAGTGACCCATTTGTTTTTGTTTTTGTTTTGTTTGTTCAGGAATCTAAGGCGCTGTTCCTTGCCCATTTGCTATACTGGAAATGATTTCCGTTAGCGACTGCTGAATCATCTACCTGAGATTACAGACAATGCTATTTATACTAAAGAAATTGAGTCCACATCTATTTTAGCTTCCTGTCCTATTTTCATACTTCCATCCATTTGGATTTTTGTCCCATATGTTGTCCTCAGCACTCTGTCTTTAGCTGCTATCTAGTTATAGCTCAAAAAAGCTTCCGTTCCAAATGGGGCTTTATTCCAGTTGGGGGATGTACTTTCTTTCAATCTATTACTTAACTGACAGATATTCTGAAGATTAATTAGTCACTTCTTAAAAGCTCTCTGTAATGGCAAAAAAAAATAGTTTTTGTACCCTTGAACAGTAGCATGTTTGTTCTTTGTAGCTGATTAATTGACAGGTAAACTAATTAGAGGGGTTTGGAATGTAACTAGCTGTAGAAAGTCTAAGCCAAAGTGATTCAGTAACTTTGAGACACCAACAAGAACTTATGATAACTCCCTGTTTCAACAAAATCTAGCTGCTTCTACCTGCTTCATTTCTTTGTCTTACCCTCCAGGGACTTCCTGATTCCTAACCTCTCCCTTCTCCAAACTTCAAATTCATGGTTGGCTTCATGATTGGCTTTGATCTCTGGATCCTACTTATTTGAAGGCAAGGATCTAACCCTCTTGGTTTCCTCAGTTCTGACTCTGCAATATACTGCAACAATGGGACTGGGGTTTTATTTACCAGAAAATTCCAACAAGATCTTTATGATATGAGAATAGGGAACAGGTTGTCATGTTAGGTTTGGCGAATAATGTTCCAGTTGCACTCACTAAGGAAATATGGGTTAGAATTCAGTACTGGTTCTTTCTTTCTTTATTTTTAGTTGCAGATGGACACAATACCTTTATTAGTTTATTTTTATGTGGTGCTAGGCAAATGCTTTACCAATGAGTCACAACTCCAGCCCTCAGTACTGGTTCTTTTATTCATTAGTTAGTAGCTGATTTAGAATTGCTTTGTTTTCATCTCATACCTGTGTGCTGGAAGTTAACATGAAGACAAGGATAGAATCATTACCAAGTTAAATGAATACCAGCCTAAAGGAAATTGAGGTTATACATCATGGTATGCACCATGGACAAGTAAGCTAAGCATTTCAACTGAAACAAAAATACATTTTGCAATCCCAGTCAAACTACATACTAAATAGATAGGGCAAGAGAAAATAGAATCAAACAGATCTATGGCTCGGGAACTAGATTGGCATCAACATAGCTGGGAAATTCAGGCCAAACTTGAGATGTGCTAAAAGAAAAAAAGAAAGAAAGAAAAAATTCCTGAAGGCCTTAGAGACTTTGGCATTTTAGTATTGAGCAGTTCCATTCTAGAGCTAGTTCATTTGTGCCAGCTACTTAAAAACATCAAACCTGCATAACTACACCACAGTTTTATTGCTTAAAATGAACTTTTCTTGGCTTGGAAATGTGCAGAGGGTAAATTGCAAGAAGATAGCAGAACTGCTGTGCAGACAGCTAAAGAGAAACATTCTCGGGAGGAAGCTTGAGCAGAAAGAACTCCCAAAGACATTTGGCAGAAAAATTTCTGTGTAAGGGGTAGCCATTACCTGACTTGAAACAATAGACTTCATGTGAGGCCTTCCAAAACAGTAATTAGGAACAAGAATGTCCCAAAAATGGCACAGTTAAGAATGATGATTATGGCTAAGTGATATGAGGACAGATGCTTCCTGTTGTCTTGTGTGAGAAAACAGCTTTACTATAGTGCTTTTTTTTTTTTTTTTACCCATTTTTGTGCTACCTATGTGCCCCATTCTGGGCTGATGTGTTCTTTCCTTCTGCTGCCTAGGACACAAGCTCCTGCCTTCCTCATGGTTTTGCTGGTGTTGTTCCAGAGAATTCCTTCCCAATAACCTCCTTGCAAGCAAATCTGTCTCACAGTCTCTTTCCCTGGAACTCAACCCAAGACAATGCTAATCTCTTGCAAATGCTGTGTGATAGTGCTCCCTGTCTTCCTTTAACTGTTCGTCCAAAGAGAAATCAAGCTTTTGCCTGTTTTCTTCCCCTCCATCCTCAAATGAACAGCATACTGCTTTGCAGAGTTTTGATAAAAGGTGAAAGGTGATGGGGAGAAGAATCAGAATCTTGGTGGGAGGAGATTCAGGAGAAGCTATGTCAACTAATGAAAGTATTAGGGATGAAAAGGAGATTTTAAGAAATATTGTGCTCAATATGGTTCCCCTATGATAGTCAAGTAATATAAGCAAAGATCTTGAAATGTTGGGAAATTAATTTTTATGGCTTGACTGCTCTTCCATGAGGAACAAATTTTAAACTTTAAATCTTGAATATAGGTGATTCGACATTTGAATTTGAATGATTTCACCAATAAAACCAATTGTCTAGGGAGTTTCAAGAAGGGATATAGTTTTTGGAAATCCATATGTAGCAAAATGAAACTAAACCCCTATCTCTCAGCCTATACAAAACTCAACTCAAAATGGATCAAAGACTTAGGTACTAGAACAGAGACCCTGCATATAATAGAAGAAAAAATGTCATCATGTCAACTTAGGAACCGAATTCCTCAACAAGATTCCTAAAGTGCAAAAAGTAAAATCAAGAATCAATAAATTGGATGGTATCAAACTAAAAAGCTTCTTTTCAGCAAAGGAAACAATCGATAATGTGAAGAGAGAGCCTACAGAATGGGAGAAAATCTTTACACATGCACCTCATTAATCTCCAGGATATATGAAGAAATCAAAAAACTTAACACCAAGAAAACAAATAACCCAGTAAATAAACAGGCTAAGGAACTGAACAGACAATTCACAGAAGAACTACAATCAATCAACAAATGTATGAAAAAAAATGTTCAACATCTCTAGCAATAAATGTAAATCAAAACTACTCTAAGATTTAATCTCCCTCCTGTCAGAATGGCAATTATGAAGAATACAAGCAACAATAAATGTTGGTGAAGATGTGAGGGGAAAAGGTACACTCATACATTGCTGGTGGGACTGCAAAATGGTGCAACCAATATGGAAAGCAGTAGGAGATTCCTCAGAAAACTTGGAATGGAACCATCATCTGACTCAGCTAACTCCTTGATTTATATTCAAAGTACTTAAAATCAACATACTTATTTTAGGGCTGGGGATGTGGCTCAAGCGGTAGCGCGCTCACCTGGCATGCGTGCGACGGGTTCGATCCTCAGCACCACATACCAACAAAGATGTTGTATCTGCCGAGAACTAAAAAATAAATATTAAAAAAATTCTCTCTCTCTCTCCCCTCTCTCACTCTCTCTTTAAAAAAAAACATACTTATTTTACTGGTGCAGCCACATTAATGTTTATAGCAGCTCAATTCAATAGCTAAACTATGGAACTAACCTAGATGCCCTTCAACAAATAAATGTATAAAGAAATTGTGGTATATATACACAATGGGATATTACTTAACCTTAAAGAAGAATGAAGTTATGGAATTTGCAGGTAAATGGATGAAACTGGAGAATATCATGTCAAGCAAAATAAGCCAAACCCCCAAAACCAAAGGCTGAATGTTTTCTCTGATAATCGGATGCTAATTCATAATGGAGAGTGGGGGTAGGAAAGAATTGAGGAACTTTGGATTGGACATAGCAGGGTGAGGGAAGGAAGGTGGAATGAGGTGGACATTATTATCCTATATACATGTATGATTACACAACTGGTGTGACTCTGCACCATGTACAGCCAGAAGAATGAGAAGTTGTGCTCCATTTGTATACAATGTGCCAAAATGCATTCTACTGTCATGTATATCTAATTAGAACAACAACAACAACAACAAAAAAAAAAGATGCAGGTAACTTCTGTTGCATTTAAGCACATGGGTAATTTCCTCTCTCATTACAAATTCTTATTGAAATAATCAAATAAATGTGCAACAGAAAGAAAGCAACATAGTTTTATAAAGTCCAATTCATATTCTTGCAA
This sequence comes from Ictidomys tridecemlineatus, assembly GCF_052094955.1. NCBI lineage: Eukaryota > Metazoa > Chordata > Mammalia > Rodentia > Sciuridae > Ictidomys > Ictidomys tridecemlineatus. The sequence continues at coordinate 147,288,511 of NC_135483.1, read as the reverse complement.
TCTATGAATTTAATCAACAAAAATAGATTTTGGGGGTTCAGGACTTTAACCAAAATATAAACCCATGGTTTCAAATCTAATTATGACAGACATCTGAACAACTACTAAAACATTCTCAAACACATCTGGAAATGTCAGCCATACACACTTGGAAGCTAATGAGAGAAGATTCTAGTATTGGTATAATGGTATATGGGATTTCATGGGCAGAAAAGTTGAGATACTCCATCAAATCAGCATTCTAAATATTTAATAGGTTAAATTTTTATTTGAATGGCCAGTACCAATGGCACGTATGTAGAAGTGATGAGGAATCCATTCAGGCTGTAGTACTGGAACATCTGGAGGGAAGATAAATAGAGCTTCCTTTGCTGTTAAACTCTGGCTGGAGGTCTGTGTCCCAACTAAACTCCTAAGTGGTTTTGGGTTAGCTGTAAATCACAGCATCCTGAGTTACAGGATAGATCTTTTTTATTTCTTTTGACTATTAAAAAATCAGGGGGCTGGGGTTGTAGCTTAGTGGTAGAGCGCTTGCCTCACATGCATGAGGCACATACTGGGTTCAATCCTCAGAACCACATAAAAATTAATAAATAAAGGTATTATGTCCATCTACAACTAGGAAAATATTTTAAAAAGAATCAGAGATAGTTCAGAATTGTCAGTAATTTTTCTCAAGGGTAAAAACTTCTCAAGAATAAACCTTAAAATACAAATAAGTATTTTTAAAGCTATACATAGGATAAATATTCTAAATTTATTTCCACAGGGGTACAGTTCAATGAAATAGTAATGATCATGAGTTGCTAGCAGGCTAAGAATCAAACCTACCACGATGCTTCAATTTGTCATCCTCAAACATCCTTAATCTTGTTCTTTAAGACAAGCTTTCCTCTTGAGTATCTCTGTATCTTAGGTCAAGTTGAAAGACTCTAAATTCAGGGTTAGAGGGCCTATTAGGGAAACTGAGAACAAGAAGATGGAAAATTCTTAAGAGAAAAGGAGAGTGGAGTGCCTTGCCATGTCCCTCCCACATCTAAACCCACGCAGAGAGCTCTCAGGCCATTCCTAAACCTGAACCCATTTTAACCCTGTGCCCTTACCCAGGCCACCCTTGAAGTTGACTTCCAGAAGTCAATACCTATGAGTTTTGATTTTGTTTCTTTTATAAAATTTATTTTGGAATCAAAAAAGTTTTAGAAGTTATGTCACAAGTATTAACATGTCTTTTTCATATTGTTATTTAGTATACAATATGTTTGTATTCTAGAACAGAAATATGTAGAGATTTAGAAATCAGAATTTTCACTTTCTTTTAAAAAACGTTATATTGAAGTATAGCATATGAAACACAAATACATATTTTATAAGTATTTAGTTCAATAATTTCACAAATGAAACACACAATAAAATAAAATAAAATAAAAAGAATATTAGTAATACTCAGAATCCTTCTTGTGTTCCCAGCCAGTCACTGCCCCACCTAAGACAATTTCTACCTTGACTCTTCTCAGATTGGTTTTGCCGTGCGTCTGTGTGTGTGTATGTGTGTGTTGTATGTAATTGAATATATACAATGTGTACTTTTTGTACCTGTTTTTTTCACTCTGTATTATTATGTTTATAAGATTTATTCTTATAGTTGCATATGGTTGTAAGTCATTAATTATTATTGTGTAGTATTGTTTTGTATGAATAGAACACTACTTATTTATTTCTTTTAAGAGCATTACCAATACAACTAGCTGCAAAAATCTAATCCCTACTGATTGAATCTCTGAAGCTGAGCAATGCTTTCTGGAGGAGGGGATATATTATCCTGCCACAGGCATTTTGTCTCTTCAGTAACAAAACAACAACAACAACAACAACAACAACAAAAATCCAGCCACCTTAAAAAAAAAAACAAAAAAAACCCAGATCTAAGTCAGAGCTGCACTGTCGATAGAGCAGCCTCTACCTACATTTGACTGCTGAGCACAGGAAATGTGACTAATACAATTCAAAATTGCTGCATTTATAAGATGCATAGCATTAATAAAATTCCTTTATAGGCAGAGAGGGCATGGCCTGGATTGCAACAATTCTGTATGCAAAGCATCTGATGGGCCAGACAGTACAGTCAAGCATGTGAACAGCATGTGCTCAGCATCCTGGACAGGGGGGTGCATGGTCACTTAGTGCTTCACTCTGATTGGATGAAGAAATTTCCCACCCCAAAAGTCATCAGCCAATAAATTTAAAGGTCACCTCCAGCAATCCCATAAAAACTCCTAGACAGCAGTACCTCAGTGGCTACGTATGGGGGACCTTTCTCTTGTGGGAGTTGTATTTTCTCTCCATTTAAAGAAAGAAAGAAATTTTGTCATTTTATTCTATCTTCTGATTTCCGTGGGTCTCATTCTTTGGAACCATGAGAAGAAGAACCTATACTTGTTTGCTTTCTACTTTTTAAACTGAGAGCTTAGAAAAGCTAAAATTATCCAGCAGCTCCGGAGGCTGAGGCAGGAGGATTGAGTTCAAAGCCAACCTTAGCAACGGTGAGGTGCTAAGCAACTCAGTGAGGCCCCATCTCTAAATAAAATACAAAAAAAGGCTGTGGATATGGCTCAGTGGTTGAGTGCCCCTGAGTTCAATCCCCAGTACCCACCCCCCACCCCACCCCCAAACAAAAGGAAAAAAAAAAGAAAAGAAATTCTAAAATTAGGTAGTTTTCAAAAATTTCTCAGAAAGTCCAGGTGTCCACTACAGCAAGTGCATGGATGCTTAGTTCCTAAGAGCACCAGATTGCCCTTTCAGCATTTTGAAGTTGGTCCAAGTGAGAACCCACATGTACCTTTATCAGGTTGTGAACCCTGCATGTGTGCCTCAGGTAGCCAGCAACTGTGGCTATTACATTAAGCACTGATACCACTACAAATTAAAAATATGACAAAAGATGAAGGTACAGGGGGCTAAAATTTATGAGGACTTCATATTTTGAGTTTCCATAGGGAAACCACTTTTTGCTTCACTTAACAGTGTTTATAGCAGTTGTTGGTTTACATGGAAAATGTGACAGCTAAAGTTTAAACACTTGGCAATGTAATTTATATGAAGTCATTTTGGAGACCAAATGAATAATCAAATTGTCAATTAATCTTAAGGTATTCCTTGTGAGATGGGAATATACATGTAAGAATTGTTTTTAGGTAGAGATATGATTCCTTATAACTTTACTGAATTCCATATTACTTATATTAGAAGTTTTATTCTGCTGTATTGCTTTTAATTTGGTTGAATTAGGAACTGCTGAACATTTCACTGGGTAGGTAATTTTTTTTAGCAAATCTGCATTTTTATATCTTTAACTTGGATGCTCTTATTCTATTCCAGTGTCACTCATTGCCTGCAAACAGATTCACATACCTCTTTATCTTTAAAGCCATTTTAAATGATTAAAAACCTTTACAAATATGGTCTCTTGATTGTGCATCATATTATGTTTCAAATTCCCAACTGCCTTAATCTCTTAATAAAACTGGGGCAATCTAAATCATTGCAATGATGTTTTCATGATTCCATATTTTAATTGCATTTAAATGATGAATTTTTGATGCTATATATTTGTCAGACAAATGGAAATAAGTCCCCAAATGCCCCAAAATATAGTTTCTAGGATTTAAGCTGGGAAAGCCTTGATTAAAAGAATTAGGAAATTAGACACATGGGATTGTGTCCAAGGGACAAATCAAGGACTTCATTCTAAATACCTTTGTGGGAAAAAGAAAAATCATGATGATTTCAGAAAGGATTAAAAATTGAACAGTCCCTGGAATTTTCATCAGGAAATGATCTAGTTTTAGAATCTCCATTATTTTTTAAGCCACTTTGGAAACTATTTTAGAAATAGCCTCAACTTCTGAGAAATGATCCTCTAAGTAAAGCACTGACTAGAATCTGCTCTGAATTGTTTTTCTATCATTGGATTCACTCATAAAATCAGTCCCCTAAAATCCTTTCTACATAATCTTGAGGAGAACCTGAAGCAAGATTGGGGTGCGAGAAACAGAAGCCGTGAGCACTCATTCACACCTGTCACCCACAGAGCAGCTTGTTGGGACGTTCAGGCGAGGCCACAGATGACAGTAAGCAAAGGATGTGGCCATTTGATATTCATCTGCAGGCATGAGAATGATTGTCTACACAGAATCCAGACTTGATTCACATGAATTCCAGCACTAGGGAAAGGACCCTGGAGTTCATTCAACTTAACTGCGCTTTTTGAGAAAGCAAAAGTCCAGTGGGGAGGTGCCATGCTCCTTATTGGCAATGCACGCTGGGCTCTTAAAGCACATGAAGGCAGAGAATGCGTGCACTCTCTCACACCTTGCCCACTGCCAGCCTCTGTTGTCAGAAAACTCCCCCATGACGATATTTAGTGAAGAGAGGGAGCTCTTGACATGGACCTAGGCCTGTCCTTTGAAAAGCATCTCCTGCAAAATCCTTCCCAGGAAAATTTTCAGACCTAGTGCTGCAGTCTTGAGGAGCGGGAGATTGTCCTTGATTTTAAGCTTACAGTGGTCCATAACATGTTTTGCATGGAGAAAAATGGGTGACCACAGTGTGTCTGTAGCACAAAGGACACCAGTTCTATCTAACGACAATGTATACACTGTCTTCTCCCAGATGGGCTGCGAGTTTGAGTTTATGTTGCTTTCTTTTCATATCCATGCATACACACGGAGTGGGAATAAGTACCCTAGTGCCCCCAAATACAGTTATTAGAATTTAAACTGGGAAAGCCTTGACTAAAATAATTAGAAAATTAGATACATGTGAATGTGTCCAAGGGACCAAATCAAACACTTCCTTCTAAATACTTTTGTAGGGTTTTTTTTTTTTTTTTATAATTTCAGAAAGGATTAAGGATTGAACAGACTGATCTGGAGGGTGGAATCTTTTAACTTCCAGCAACCATAGAGAATATTCCAGTTTTTGTCAAATCGATACTGTTGTCTAATACTGAAATAAAACATTCAATCAGAAATATTTTCATCCTGTTCTGAGATTCCCAGAGCTTTTTTTTTTTTTTAAAGAAAGAGTGAGAGTGAGAGAGAGGGAGAATTTTAATATTTATTTTTTAGTATTTGGCGGACACAACATCTTTGTCTGTATGTGGTGCTGAGGATGGAACCCGGGCCGCACGCATGCCAGGTGAGTGCGCTACCGCTTGAGCCACATCCCCAGCCCCAATTCCCAGAGCTTTTGAGATGTGATTGAAATGGCCAAACTTCTGTGTCTGGGGCCCCTGCTATATTTTGCTCCCACATATTCTGCTTTTCCTTGTCTCCCATGTCACCATCCTCTCATTCCCTGTACATCAGGATTTCTCAACCTTGCACTGCTGACATTTTGACCTAGATAACTTTTGGTGTTCAGGCTGTCCTGTGCATTTAGCTGCAACCCTGACCTCTCCCATCAGGTGCTGGATCATCACAGCCTCTGGTCATGATATTCAAGTGTTTCCAGATGTTGCCCCTCCCCTAGAGAACCAGCTCTGGCACACTGGTTCTCTGAGGTTCTGCATGGGCATAAGTATTGCTGGTGCAGTGCCTGTGGCACACCCTGCAGAGATCTGCAGCAACTGCAGACATCCTAGTTATATCCAGTAAAGAATTTCGTCAGTGTTCCTCCTAGTCTCTATGGCCACTGCATTTTTCCTGTAGTGTGCTAAGAATTTCTCTGATTGGGGTTGCCCTCCTCAAGGACAAGAAGAATCCATAAAGCTGGAGATGATCAAAGGAACTGGAGCCTACCCTCTCAGGCATCCCCTATCTCTTCTAGTGACAGATCTCTTCTCAAGCAGGCCTAATCCTGTGTCTCAATCAGCAGAGGGAAAGACTTTGTGTTTGGGATCCAGGTTTTCAGGCTGACCCACTCCCCCAAATAATAACTCAGTTTCTCTACCAGAGGCACTGGTAATATGTTTATTGAAAACAAAAACAAAGTATTCCTGCCCCTCCCTACCACACACACACACACACACACACACACACACACACACACACACACACACAATCCATGGATTGGAAATGTGTCACATAGCAAGAAAGGACTATGGGTACTGCTTTATCAAAGGAGTGTGGACTGACTCATTCTAAACAAATTGTCATTTCCTCCCTAGCTAACTCATTTGGTGAGAACACGGAGTTCACAGACCAATGCAGTGAGAGAAGAGGGTGTGTGGGAACAGGAGAAGAGTGGGAGAAGCATTTTGCAGCTTATTAAAAGAAGAGTATCAGCACCTCTCTTTTTTTGATACAAAAACAAAAGGATATATATATGTATATATATACATATATATATCCTTTATATATATGTGTGTGTGTGTATATATATATATGTGTGTATCTTATTTTCACTACATATATATATATATATATATATATATACACTCTTCCTAATTCTGCACCACTTCTCAGCAGTATAAACATATTGTTTTATTTTTTTTAATTTAACTTCAGTGTTTAACCTCAAATTCATAGGGCTGTTGGTAGATTAGCAGGTACACAAATGAGAAAAATACCAGCAGGCAGAATCTTTCTCTTTCTCTCTCCTTAATTTTCTCCTTTACATGCTGGAACAGAGCTTCAGTGCTTACAAAGAGATTTTCGAGGCCATTCCAGGTGAGTTTACTGCATAAATGGTAGGACAGAGGAATACCGCTGACACAAAGAGGGAAGAAAAAGCTTCTTTCTAAGACAGCTCAATCTATTTGCATAAGTCGGTATTTCTCCTGGGACAGGGCTCCTAGCAGGGTCACAGAGATGTTGGCAAGGGGTTATAGAGACTGTGCCCTGTGGGTACACCCTGCAGCTGTTTGATGGTGGCATCTCCAACAGCAGGTAGCCTGAGCTGAATTGTCACTAGCTCCCTTCCCGGCTCCTGCCTTATGACTTGTCTGATGTCAAGAGGGAGATTAGATCCTGATTACTGAGTTGTAAGAAATAGTATGTTCATAGTAAATGGAGATAAGAAATATGTAGCTGTTCTGAAAAAGAGAGGAATTTTTCTTTTAAAACAGGCATTCTAAATCCCATTGCTATGGAGCTATCCCATTTCATGGGATTTATAACCCCCTTGAAATTAAAACACACATTTTTCTTTTTAAAAAAATTTTTTTAGGTGTTGATGGATCTTTATTTATTCGTTTATTTATATGTGGTGCTGAGTATCGAATGCAGTGCCTCGCACATGCTAGGCAAGCGCTCTGCCACTGAGCCACAACCCCAGCCCTGATTTGAACCTGGCTCCATATCTTTCATCAGATTCTCTGAGGGGCCTATAATGAATGACAGGGCAAGACCTACCTTTAGAGGGAGTCATGAAGGTCCTATTTTCTATTTTTTCTGGGGTTTTGGCTTGTTTCTTTGAGTGTGCATATGTGTGTGGGGAGGGGTGGGGGGGTGTTGAATTGTCTGAGACTAAAGAGCTTAATTGGTGTTTCTCTAGGAGACATTTTCCAAGACAGTGAGCCAATTTGGGGTCAAAGATCTCTGGAGACTCAGTTCTTTACTGTAATTGTATTAGGTCTGGTAGAAAGTTGTTTCATGGAAATAGAGTGATGGCTTCCCAAGCTAAATGATGCCAGGCTGAAAAAGGACCTGGAGAGGAGTAGGGAAAATCAAATACTCAGGGTACACAATCACTCCTGTACTTGTCCTTAAATATGATTTCCTTATGGTTGTCTGTTAAGATTACCACCTCTGTCATCTGTCCTGAAAAAGGTGTGTTCTTGCAGGGCAACACCCAGAAAGAGGTGTGAACCTGGGAGTCCTTCCCTGGTTGCACTAGTATATCGCCCTCCCTCTTAGGTTTGATATTCCTCTTTCCTGATTTTTCTCTTTAGTACATATCACTATCTTCTTTATTCTATATTGTACTTAACCATGTGTTATCTAGTAGTTTGAGATCTACTAGAATACAAAGGCCATGAAGGCAGGAATCGTTCTATTTTGTTCAGTACTAAATGATAGTACATAGAACGGTGCCTGGTTTGTTGTGGATACCCAATAAACAGACTTTGAGTGAATTGTACCAAGAGGTTTGTGGATAAAATTTGATTATAAAAAAGAGTTCTGTGTGATTTTTTTTAACACAATGATTCTGTGTTGGGAGCTTAAAACAATTCATGAAGGCTGGTTATGTGGCCCCAGAGCCCTCATTACTTATGTCTATCAAAGTACATTGTACCTGCATGCCACAAACTATAAGTTGGCTGTGCTTCTTCCCCAGATAAGTTATCCAAGAGAATAAGGACTATGTTTTTAACTGGAAGAAGGAATACAGCACATATTGTGGATGCTCAGTAAATGTGTAGAAATAAAAATGAATGATGGCAATACTCTATTTCAAACTACAGAAGTCTAGTAAGAAAATCAGTACTGGCATAAAAACAAACACATAGACAACTGAAACAGAATAAAAGTCACAGAGGCAAACACACAGAGATAGAGTCATCTAATCCTTGATAAAGGTTGCAAAAATGTGGGATAGAGAAAAGATGACTTTTTTTAAACAAATAATGTTGGGAAAACTGGTTATCCATATGTAGAAGAATGACACTAGATCCCTATCTCTCACCTGGAGCGAAGTCAACTCAAAATGGATCAAAGACCTAGGAATGAGACCAGAAACTTCGAAACTGCTAGAAGAAAACACAGGGTCTACACTCTGACTTATAAATACAGACAATCTTCCTCAGTAGAACTCCTAATGCTCAGGAAATAATACCAAGAATCAATAAATGGGACAGCATAAAATTAAAAAGCTTCTGCACAATAAAGGAAAAAATTAAGAATGTGAGTGGAGAAATGTGAGTGGAGTACAGAATGGGAGAAAGTCTTTGATAGCTACTTTTCTGAGAGGATTAATATCCAGATTATATAAAGAACTAAACACACACACACACACACACACACACACACACACCAATCAATAAGTGGGCGAAGGAACTAGACAGATTTCTCATAAAAAGAAATGCAAATAGCCAACAAATACATAAAAAATGTTCAACATCTTTATCAATCAGAGAAATGCAAATCAAAACTACACGATATTTCATCTTACTCGAGTTTGAATTGCAAACATTAGGAGTACAAATAATAGCTGGGTGCAGTGGTGCATACTGGCAATCTCAGTGGCTTAGGAGGCTGAGACAAGAAATCACAAGTTTGAGGCTTGCCTCAGCAACTTAGCAAGACCCTGTCTCAAAGCAAAAACCAAAATAAACTGGGTAAGCAGCTCAGCGGTAAAGCACCCCTGGGTTCAATCCTTGGTACCAAAAAATATATACATATACATTTTGTAATTTTATATACATATATGTATTGTATATATGTGTATATATATATATATATATATATATGTATATATGTGTGTGTGTGTGTACATATATGCTGGTGAGGACTTGGGGAAAAAGAAACACTTATGCACAAGCAATCTATAAGTGGTTGTAAATTAGTACAACCACTATGGAAATCAGCATGGAGGTTCCTCTAAAGGCAAGGAATAGAACCACCATATGGCCCAGCTATACTACTCTGCTGTATTTATTCAAAAGAATTTAAATAAGCATTCTATAGTGATACATGCATAATTCACAATAGTCAAGTTATGAAGCCATCCTAGGTGTCCATCAACAGATGAATGCATAAAGAAAACGTGGTATACATACATAATGGAGTTTTACTCATTCACAAAGAATGAAATTTTGTCATTTGCAGGAATAGGGATGGAACTGAAGATCATCATTAAGTAATAAGCTAGTCTAGGAAGGTCAAGGGTCGTATGTTTTCTCTTACATGTGAAAGCTAGCTAGAACAAAAGAAAAAAAATGACCTTATAAAAGCAGAAGGGAGACCAATTAAATTGAGGAAGAAGAGGAAGAGGAGGAAAGGGGAGGTATATAGGGAATGAAATTGACCAAATTATGTTACCTGCAGATACAAATATATCACAATGAACGTTGCTATTGTCTATAATTTAACACACGAATCAAAATATTTTTTAAATGAGCGATGAAAGAAAATATGAAAGCAGTCTATGAACAGCCACAGAGGAAGATCTGAGTATCCAATCACAGGAAAAGGAATCTTTTTGTGAAGATGCAGAGCACATCCCCATTTGCTTTGATTTAAGCAATCCCCTGGAGAGTGGCTCTGCAGAGTAAGGAAGAAGCTGTGGTCTCTGAAGAAATCTCTGGAAGCAGATTTAGGCAGGAAATTTGGACCAGGCTCAGACTGAAGTGCCCAGGAGAGCAGCAAAAGGGAATGGAAGTCTTCACAGGAGCCAGAGTGAATGGTAGAATCCAAAAGGGATTGAGCAAGTGTAAACCATGTGGTAGCAGCTCTTTGAGATATGGTAAGCAATAACTAGGGAAGGAATCTTAAGAAAAATAGTGAGGCGGATGCCAGGCTGGTTTCACAACAGATCCAGGTTCCCACAGTAGCATCAACATTTAACTTGGGAGGCTAATGTTCCATTTTTCTCCATCACACGGTGATCTTTCAGCCCCAGGACTATGCTATGGTTTGGATATGAAGTGTCCTCCAAAAGGACATGTGAGACAATGCAAGAAGGTTCAGAGAAGAAATGATTGAGTTACGAAAGTCTGAACCCAGTGAATGAGTCACCTGATGGTATTAATTGAGTGGCAACTAAAAGCAGGTGGTATATGGCTGGAGAAGGTGGGGCATTGGAGGCGTGGCTTTGAGGTATGTATTTTGTATCTGCAGAGTGGAGTCTCTTGCTCTGCTCTCTGATCATCATGTGAGCTGATTCCTTTCTGCCACACTCTTCCACCATGCTGTCCTGCCTCACCTAGAACCCTGAAGAATGGAGCTGACTATCTATGGACTGAGACCTCTGAAACTGTGAGTCCCCAAATAAACTTTTCCTCCTCTACAATTGTTCTGGTCAGATCTTTTAGTTGCAGCTGTGAAAAAGCTGACTAAAACAGCCTACATAATATCTCAGTCTGAATTCACTGCTTTGAACTAATAAGAGATACAGACAAGGGACTTAGGAAGGTTAGTTTTTCAGGTGCCTAGTGTCATCCTTATCAGATCTTGAGATCTGATAAAACACAATACACTTACTCAGATAGATGTTTTCTGTGGCCTTAACCATTTTCTAATCAGCTTTACCAACAGTCTTCCAAAGCTGATTTTATTTAGTCTAAATTCCATACTAATTTTATTATAAAAGTACACTCGTGATTAGCACATCTACCTTCCCCTCCTCACTTCATCATTTTTATTTATATCTTTGCAAATGGCATTTCCTTTAGAAAAATGTGAAGCTGTCCATCATTCTCCTTCTATAAAATTGTCATCTGTGTTTAAAAAACTAACACCTTTTATTCTGCAGTTTTAGAAAGAAAATATTCACATACATGGTACTGATCAAGATTTAGAAACCAGAAGCTGGGTACATCAATCAAGAAGTTTCTGACCCAATACAGAAGGGTTTCTGTTTTTTTCCCCTTCATCTTCGTCTTCTAAGCTTTTTTCTTTTCATTAAATCACAATGCCAGGCAAGTCAGGGGCATGCTGTGCCTGTCATTGTGGCTTATAGATCAAATGAAAGTCAGTATTAATCATCTTGCTTGATTTTGAAGCCTATTAATTTTCCAAGAACTGTATCCCAGTGACATGAGTCCTTTATTCTGTGATCTTATGCAGTGTCATTTCTCTTTCCCCCTGTTAGAGTAAACCTTAGAAAATATTAGTTACATAAAACCATTTTAAAGTAAATTTATGTCTTTTCACTGGACAATTAGATGAAAGTACAGTTTTTAAAAACTCCTTTTGCTTCCATTTTCTTGGAAATCTTGAAAGATAGTTGATGCTCCAGGTCTAGACCTATTAAGTAGAGGTAAACCTGACATTATTTTGTCCTTATTAGAAAGAACTGTATGGAGAGTGGACTAAGAGTCATTCTCAAGTCTCGGGTCAGCAGTTTTTCTGTAATGTGAATTTTTCAAAATCTTGAAGTTATGGAAGGAAAGCAATTCTGGAAATAAAGTCTTTGAGAAAACTCTATAGATGGTAGACCCTCGATGAATATTATTCAATGAATGAGCAAAGCTGAGAATGGGGCATATTCTACATCCTCTCTCTGATGGCCAGAGAGAAGAAAGTGATGCAGGAACTAGGAAATGTGACTGGGTACGGCCTCAGCCTCTCCTGGTTGAGCTATTGTGTAAGAAGATGAATACTGGGTCCTTCAGTTTTTTATTCCTGGTTGGCGTATTGCCAGTATATTCACAGATAATGGAGTTTACATCCTTGACTTGACTCAAGATAATAAAATCATTAAATTAAGCATTGAATAGTATAGAGTTAGAAAGTATGGGTCAAATATTTGTTCATTATAAAATTAATGCAGTTCTCAGGTTATAAACAGAACTAAATAAGAACTAGAAAAAGGAGATCTGAGGTTTTCAAATAGAGTTTAAAATCTTCTACGTGGATGGTAACTATACAATTGTCCACTTTATGAAAGAAAGAGTAAATTTCCCTTCCAAAGATATCTATGCAACAACAACAAAAAATTGTAGCTTTGGCTACACAGCGAGTTTGTTATTTTGTTGAGGTGATTAAGTAGGGAAAGGACAAAATTAATCTTCTAATGCACCTGGTTTTCATTTTGACTTTTCTCTGCCTCTTCATTTACTGTTATGTTTAATGCTAGGTTCTATTTTTAGCCTGTGGGAGTGGGGAAAAGTGTAAAAGATACTTATAACATCTGTAGCAATGGACAGAAGAATGAATAATAATAGGAAATGTCTATGTGCCATCTGGTATAAACACAGATGTGTGTTTGCTTTAAGTCTAAAAATCCTGCACTCTAAAAAGGGAAGATTTACAACACTACAGAAAGTCAAGATCCCATTCTTGAGTGGCTCTTAGTTAATAAGAAGCAATCCTCCTTGTGAGTTGTCAGTTTATTTATAAAACTAAAGTGGTAGGTACTGCTGATTTCTTCTACATAGTGTGAATGCTGAGGTCAGAGTGCTCTCAGAGATCAAAGGTGATACTGGACTAATTCTTTCCTATCAAAAGTTACTTATTTTTAACCTAGTGCATTAAGTCCAAAATTAGGACATTCTGTGTTTCCTCCAAAATCTTAACATGATTTGAAAGTTTCGAAGAAAAAGGGCTAAGGTAGAAAATAAATAAGGGATATTAGACATACATGCAATTCAGATCCTTCATGGTAAAATAATCTCCACATAATAAGAGGGTCATCTGCAAAAACTAACAAAAATTTCTGAGGGAAATTTGTCATTTCAAAAAGAATTTGTGCTTAGTCCCAATAATGAATTTGCCAAATCTACACTGTTTCTGGAAAATAATTGAATTCTTGTTTGTTTGTTTGTTTAAATTAGTTTGCTCATACTTCTCAAATTCAGCGGGATCCATGGTACATCTTAGCAGAATAAAAGGCTCTGATAATGAACCTACCATGTCTTTGAGAGGAGATCACCATCGATTATATTATCCCAGAAACAAGGGGGTGGATACTATTGAAAATATTGGTATGTTGAGACTATCCCAAGGACAATCTGGAGGATATTCATGGGCCACTCTGGGAAAAATCACAGTATGACGAAATGTCTCATGAGCCTGGAAAACAACAAAAAAGAATTATGAAATGCCTTCTGCTGTGAATGTTCATGAGATTTACCCACCAAGGGAGAGTACAAGTCTAGTCTTTTATGGAGGAAATGTATCCTGAGAAAAATGTCCCCTTTTCAGTCACCTCAAAATTTTACCTTTCAGTGCATTTGGCTTGTCCAGAATAAATTTAATGTTATTTTTCAGAGACTCCTTACTTTCTGCCTCTCCTATAATGATAAATAAATAATTAAATTGAAAAGCACATTCTAGTTACTCAAGTGTATTAGCTTAAGTTAAGAGCCCTTATCCCATGTGCTACTTGCTTCTGGCACTTTCCCTTGAAGCAGATAATTGACATGATTGTAACATCATGTTCTTGTTACCTATTCATGGGGGCAAGCATAAAGTCCACTGGAACACTGAGTTCTCATCTGAAGTTAGAGAAACTCAGCAATGGTAAGAGTAGGGATTCAAGTCTCTAACCTATTGGCCTATTGCTTCTGGTTGGCTCTTTGTTCTAACTCTTTGATTCTCCTCTACATTGTCCTTCATTTGACAGATACCTGCTAAGTATGTGCTCATTTGAAGTAGTGAAGATTTATCTGCAAGACTGACCTTATCAAGATTCTTAGATTGTCTTGTTTTGCTTTCAGCTTTAAAAAGGATGATACTAAAGAAACAAAACAAAAAAGCAGAACCAGCCTGCATACATAGAATCCACTTATCTTATTTCTGCAAAGATTTATTTTGATTGTTTCAAAAACTTTTGACAAATGAGCTTTGGAGGGAAAGTGCTGACAATTTCAACTTTATTAGTTCAAATGTTATTTTCTGAATTTCAAAAAACTTAACAAAACTTCTCTAGGAAAGAAAAGATACAAAACAGTTGTTACAGAATAATTACAGATTTACTCCTAGAGAATACCATAATTGCCTGTGAAGTACATTTCATGAATATAAACTCAAATATGGTTAAAATAAGCCATAGACATTTTGGAAATTACAGTATGAAATTCAATCATGTCTATGGGGCTCATCATGACATTGCTCTGTGGGACAGGGAGTGACAGAATGGGCAGGGATAGCAGGAATCCTACACTGCTGCTGAAGAGTAAGTCAAGTAGGCAGAATAAAGACTTGAAAGATGGGACATGACTTCTAAACTGATGGCAGAGATGTAACACTTGGGAAGCCACAGCCAGAACTCTAGTAGCTGTGAGATGGGAGAATTTGCTTTAAACAAAGATTATTGTCTGGCTGCCAGTCTGAAAAGACAAAGCTACAAAGTATAAGTCTGAGAAGAGCAGTTGCAGCCTGACCTTAAGGAGTTATTGCTGATTGTGTACAAGCCAGAGTGGGGTGTTTTTGGACTGGCTTTTTAAGATGGCCACACAGATCCTAATGTTATTCAAATTGTGTGGATTTCAAATCTGTTGGACCAACCCACAGTAACAAATATAGCTAATATTACCGTGAACACACACCTACATACAGAAAACCCTATAAGGGACTGAAATTGAAGTTTAATAATCTGGTACTCATTTCTAATTTTTCATATATACCATGTGTACACTCCTCTATTTTCTATTCTATGAAACTCTTCATTTATATGAATAAGTAAAATAACTAGATCTATAATAAACATATACATTAAAGATATATCTATTAACTACATAGATTAATATAAATAACATCTTGTTTAAATCAATATTAATCATGACTCAACAATGGGCTACGACTAGTTAGAAGAACAATAAGAAAACACAGTGATGCCATCAACAGTATGACAAAGTTTTCACAGTGGCTTCGTTGCCTCCCATCTTCCACGGGGTGCCTGGTGCTTTGCTGACATCTTCTCAGCATTGGTATACAGTTTGCACTGAGTTTATTTACACTTATTACTCTTACATACTCTGACATTTTCTCCTTGGTTCACTTTGTATTCTCAGCTTGAAAGAAAGCTAAAACAACAGAGGTTGTGCAGGTCCTCCCAGGACCTAGCACAGTGTGTCCCTATCATTGGACTGTTCGTGAATGCCACTGGCCCTTAGCACACTTGCCTGGCAGTGCAGAAAGTATACAATTTGATCAGTTGCACAGAATTGTAAATGCAGGCTTTTATTTCCCTAACGGAAGAATTTTAGTTCATAAAACTGAACTAAAGATTCAAATGAGAAATATGTGTTTTCTCCATGGTGGTCTCTATCATTGTTTATTCATTCGTATCTCCAATAACTATTTGATAGGCATTGTTTTCAGGGTAGACATATATAATTCATGCCCTCTGAAAATGTGGGCCACAAGTAATAGGCTTTTTGACAATTTTGGTTTATCCAAACTAATAGTCGAATTGTCAAAGTTTGATTTAACCATTACAGGATGTTTTTGTGTGTTTACTTTGTTCTCTTGATGTCATTATACAACCTAAGATATAACCTGATTAAGAAAATAAGTATTTCCAAAAAAATTAAAATTTGCTTCTCAGTGAAAATTTAGCTAAAAAATAAAATCAAATTTGCACTCAGTAAAATCTTTCCCCATCCCACTTGGAATCTTCGGACTTCAAGTACATACAGTTATATTAATCATAATTCTGGGTTCATAAAAACTATCATCATTGTTTCACTCAAGACTCATTTATCTACCTACATAACTATACATCATATCCAAATTGATCTGTAGATTTAATAGTATACCCAATACAGCATATTATAAAGCTATTATAATTAAGAATAGCACTTAAAAGTGTCAGTGGTCAGGGACGTTAATTTTTATTTGACCAATAGAACAGAATAGGGAACCTGAAATAGTTTTGTGCAACTATTAGTTTCCATCAGAGGGCACCTGGTAGGTAGAGCACTGAGAAACGGAGAGACCACTGAATAAATTGAGCCAGGAAAAAATGTGGATCATTAGCATTGATTTCAGATAGATTCAGAACTTAAATGTCAAAAGTTTAAAGTTTTAAACTTGAAAAGTTTCAAGGAAAAATATAGGTAAATATCTTTCTAAACTCAGGTAGAATAGAACTGCTTCAATAAGATACAAAAGTGCTAATTTTGAGAAGATTGATAAATTTGACTACTCTAAAATTAAGAACTTGGGCTCATCAAGTCATCTTTGAAGACAAAAATATGAAGACAGAACTTGGGGAAGATATTGGCAGTGCATGTAACTGATAAAAGTCAGGCTCAAAATCCTGTGAAGAATTTCCACAACTTAGAACTGCTCACATTGCTCTTCACTTCTGCTCTCACCTACTTGCCCCCTGCCCTCTCATTTTCCATTGACTCTGATTCTCTCCTCTTGCCAACAAGAAGTTGGGAATAGTCTGAACCATTTTCCCCTCTGTGCAGTTTCCTCCATAAAGAACACTGCCATGACCAGCTGCAGCGATAACTTCCCCAGGACTCCCCTGAGCCCACCACTCCCAAGAACCTTCCAAGATTCTTAGGGAATCCATTTATACTTGGTTGCTCTATTTACATATTCTTCCTGAATTCTGACTTTTAAAAAAAATATCTTGTCTATCCTGTGAGACTTCAACTATCCCTAAATATAAAAACTCTTGTGGGCTGGGGCTGTAGCTTGGTGGTAGAATACTTGCCTAGCATGTATGAGGCCCTCTTTTACTATATTCTGATTTCATGGTCTTCCTTCTGTCTGATTTTTCCATCTCACAGCTAAGCACAATATTGTACGTGGTGATGGGGACCCCAGTAAGTGAAAGTGTGTTTCATGGACTGATTGCAAACGTAGAGATTTGATTCAATTCAATTATAACCCTTGAAAAATAGGACAAAATTAAGGTGGATTTATCCAAGGAAGTAGAAAGAAAGAAAGAAAAGGACAACGCTTCAAACAAATAAATGCTTAGCAGAGACCTTAGACAAGTTATGTAGACATATGGAAGAGATTTAAAAATATCCATTTATGAAGAAATTGTGAAGGAGAGAGAAAGCTATGTAAACAAGCCAAATTAAGGAAAAATTACATATTAGATTAGAAAAAGACAATAAGCAGCAAGTTTCCAAAAACATTTCAAATGACAGTAAAATGTTCAAATAAGATGGCAACAAATGAAAGTAAATGGCTGGGCTAATTAGGATCATAAGCAAAAGATTGTTTAGAAGATAAAAATCCAGATGTGTTTATGCTTCTTACTTTAGAAAAAGCAGGTGGAGAAGTGCCTTTATCAGACAACAATTTTCCGGAGACAACAGATGTAGACAGTTGAAAAAAAAAAAGTTACCTGCAAAGAAATTAGACAAGGCAGCAAATCAGACAGACGATGTTCATGATTTTTATAAGAAAAGGAAGAGAGCAATGAAGTAGTGATTCAGACATTTTGAGATGTTATCAGGGTCACAAGAGTTTCAGAATGATTAGAATACAACAAGGTGGGAATTAAGCCATTGACTACAGGTTATATGAGTTGAGCAGTGCATTTAGTCTGGGCATTTAAGATTCTTCAATTTCTTTGATTACTGAAAATTACTTGAATGAAGGAGATTATTTGTAAATTAGAACATCATTCAAGCATTATCTTCTTGTAGTGAAATCCGATGAAATGAGGGTTCGTCAGCTCTTTAAACTAAGGCTATTGAGTTACTCAGACACCAAAGATCCTAATTATAAAGCTGGTTTATGTATAAGGCACTTTCGTGACATGAATACTGGGGACAGCATTTCAGCAGGTCTAGCTTCCATCTGCCCCACTCAGGTGCCTAAGGTCAGATTGCATTTTGTGGTGAAACCTAGACAGCGACAATTACTGGGAAGTAATTCCATGCTTAGTGCAGCATTTAGTCCTGTCCAACTAGGGTCAGAGAAAGAACAAATGAGCAAATATTCTGCATTCCGGATGCACAGGTCACTAAGACAGACGCATCTATCATTCATTTGGTCCCTCATGGAAGACATGATGGAAGTAGACATGAAAGGCAGAGGTGGGCAAGTTTGGGAGTCAGAAAACATGGGGCCAATCTAGGCTCTGTCATGTATTTGCTGAGTAATACTGAATGAGTCACTTTCTCTCCCTTAGTCTCATCGGATAAGTGAGGGTCAGAGCTTGGGAGGCTGGTGATATGTATCTCCCTTTATACAGGATTAATTTTGATTGTATATATAAAAATACTTTTAAAATCCTTAATGTTCTCTAAAATGAGGACACAGAAGATGAAAACTGTGAAGAAGTTGAGGTTTAGAACTCAGGGATCCTTGGTGGTGCTGGCAGTAGACATCTGATCAAGGGCTTGAGGAATCTGATTGAAGAGAAGGTGAGAAAGCATGAACTATCAGTGCAGACAAATTTTTTTAAGAAGTTTCTTAAGTATTAGTAACCCAAAATAGATGGAGCTTAAATCAGAGACTATATTTTGTACATTTTTATATGTCTACTTTTATTCTAACAGCTATATGGCAGGGCATTATGTGCAAACAGACACTTAAAATATTAGTTATGTAAATGTTTATTGAAATAGAACTTTCCTATACAGGTCAATTATTTATATAAAATATCCACCAATGTATTGTTGCCCTAATTTTTCTACAATGAAAACTGGCACTGTTCCTAAGTGGAAAAAAATTTAAAATAAATGTTGATGACATAGGAAAGAACAAAAGAAGGCAACAGCTTTATGTGGTGCAATGTCAAGGAAAGTTTTTTCCCTTTTCTTTTGTTTCAATTTGAAAAAGCAACTTCTGAATATATTAATTGTAAAAGGGAAGAGTGTGTAGAGTAGGAGAGAGAGAGAGCAAGTATTACAGAGAGGTAGCCACTATCTCCAGTGATGGAGCCAGGCAAGAGGAAATGAGAGGAGGGCTGAACCAAAAGAAGAAAGAGAAATTGCTATATATGAATACACAACCAGTGAAACTCCACATCATGAGCAACCACAAGAATGGAATCGTAATTAGAATAAGTTATATTCCATGTATGTATAATAGGTCAAAATACACTCCACTGTCATGTGGAGTGTCATTACCTAAAAAAAAAAGGGGGGGGTTGGGGGAGTATGCGTGTTCTGGGGATGTGGCTGGGTGTTTAAGTGCCCCTGGATTTAATCTCTGCTGAAAGAAGGAAGGAAGGAAGGGAGGAAGGGAGGAAGGAAGGAGGGAGGGAGGGAGGGAAAGAATATGTAGAGGTGGATTTACCTAGAAATAACAAGTTAAAAAAATTCTGAGGCATGCCCTTGTGTAAAAGAAAAAAAAATCAATGATGCAAGTCAGATGAGTTCTAATTTCCAGGAATGTAAGAGTTAATTTTCTTGCTGGATGAGAGGGTGGGTTGGGGATTTTTTATCTGGTGGAATGTTCTGTAAGAAGTTAATATGAGATAAGAAATGGATAGTTGAAAAGGACCTGAGGTAGGGATATCAGGATATCAGGGGTGGTGAAAAGAGAAGACTGTGAACTACAGGTTAAGAAGAGAGGAGAGGGAGGGTTTTGTGGATAGATATTTCATTGCTTTTTGGAGTGTATGGCAGAGCAAGAAAGGAGTGCTGATGCCCAGCCCATTTTCACCTCAGATACACCAAACCAATGCTTTTTGTTTGTTTTTCAATCTTCCAGTGGAAGAAGATAAACAGGAGCCAGGCATGCAATTAAAAAAAGAAATATACTTTTGAAATGGAGGTGAGAAAAATTGATATAGTGAATTTGCATTACTATGAGGAAGAAATATTTATAGTTGAACCTGGCCAGAGATGACAGGTTTTCTTGAGAAGCATGAGTTTCCAGCAATAGGGAGCCTGTCTAGGTCAGGGATTACACTGATTACTGTTAATTAAAATAAATGAAATTTAATTTCCTGATTCTTTGGACATGCTTGAGTGGCATTCTGTTGCAAACTTGGATCAGTTACACTTCTTCATTTCTTGTCCAAATGTGTTTATTATTTATTCCTTTTATTGAACAAAATAAATACATAGGTAAAAACAGATGCACTTTAGGTACCCAAACCCTGAGAATGCGGCAGATATTTGAAGTAGCAAGAGCTTCACACTGCCAACATTGATAGTATATACTACTTATCTTCTGCCAATTGCTTTTGAACAACTTTTATTAACTTTTATCATAAAAGTTAAAATGCGAATACAGTCTACTTCTTGTAAGTTTGATACATAGTAGGATAAATTCCTCTGTTGCTGGGCACTCAGTTTGCTCCCAAACTTTCCTTATTCAAACCATGATAAAATAAACATCTTCATATACTGTTTTGCTTAGATGTGCTGGCATATTTCTAAGATCATGAGAAATTGCTGTGTTGAAGCACATTCATAAGGGATCTTCCTGATAGGTTATATCAATTTACAGTCCAATCAATAGTGCATGAGAGTATGCCCCATTGTTTAATAGTCTCATGTAACTACATCCTTAGTATAATGAAGGAAATAAAAAAGCAAACTCTTTGTCTTCTTAGGTTTTTAAATTAGGAAAACTTAAATATGTAAAAATGTATCAGATGATATATACCACAAAATACAAGTGTGAAAATGTATTCAAGTATATTTTATGTGGCCTATACAGTGCACTTGAAATGCTATATATCAATCAAGACTTCAATGAATCAATGTATATGGGTGAATTTTGCATTTCCCTCAATCTTTACATGCGTTGATTTGGTTTGCTTTGCAGTGATCATGCATAGTATATAGTAATCTGCTCCTTTCCTTTTTACAGTAATTCTAATTGCTACTACAAAGTTCTAACAAACATTAAGAATAGCTACAAAAATTTCCTTTAATGACATGTGTTCAATATTTTCCCATAGGATTGTCTTAATTTTTTTCCTATATTCATAAATATTTTTTGTGTTATTCTCCCCCACAGTTAACATTATTTCCCTAGATAGGGGAAACAATTTCAATCTAAAAATTCTATCAATAGGAATAATCATTTTAAGACATTAATAAATTTGGTAAACATTATATTTAGAAAAATCTGCACCAATGAATAAGATATCCATTTCATCGTATCTTTACAAAATTTTTATATAACTTGTCTGCTACTTTGATGCTATCTCATACTGTTTAAAATAAATGTATCTAAAAAATTTTAGTGAGCATGAATATTGTGTATAATGTCCTTTGATGATACAAAATTGTTTTTTAAATTTGTTTTTAATCTTGGCTATTGATGATAGATAACTCTTTGCTACAAGGGCTGTCCTGTGTGCTACAGATTATTTAGCAGTATCCCTGCCCTTTACAGCATTCCTGACTTATAACAACCAAACATATCTCCAGACATTGTCAGTTATTCCAGAGAATACAAAATTGGGCCTTTTGAGATATTTTTTAAAAATAAAATTTAAAAATGTAGTAAAAGACCTATTTAGTTGATCTGGTTTGGAAATTTAGATATTTGTATAAAGTGAGAAACTTTCATGTACAGGTGTGAAATAACTGTGAGGCCAGGGTAAAACCTGGACCTACTGAGGTCAGTTGAGAAGGCTTCTTCATAGTGTCCAAGCTGAACAGACAGGGAAACAGAGTCTCAGGAGATTTAATTGAACTTCACAAGACCACCATCCAAGAAGGGAGGACTAGCATGCAAGTCTTTTGCCCCCAGGCTGCAGGTCTTTCCATAATCCCACCTTATATTCCTCATATTTTCATTGCTTCCTAACTGTAATTCAGCTAGTTCTGTCTCCTTTGAGAAACTTTTTTTTCAGAAAACCCACTGAGTTATAATAACTTCAATTCTCCAGGTAATATCTGATGTTTAAATGATTGTTGCTTATATTCCAATTGCCTGAAAATTCTTGGAGGGTACTTGGATAACAAAAGGCAGCCAGAAAATACTATCAACTAGGACAGCTTTAATGGCATCCAGGGTTATTAGGACTCCGATGGCCCCTTAAATAGGCAAAGTGATGGTGGTTTCTCATAAAAATGAGATGAACTTTGACCAATAGTAGAAAAACCATTTTCACGTTGAGTAAATTATTATCATATTGCCTGTAGTAAGAAAGAGAGATGGGGAAAAGGATTAATCAATTAGAAAATGAGGGGAGGGGCAGGAACCTGAGAGGCAAAGTGGAAATGTAAAATACAAAAGGAGGACAAAGAGATGAGGGCTGGAGTAAAAGGAGAAGCAGCAACCGTTGTTTGATCTATAGTAAAATGGTTTCCATTTCTTTGGATTTATAGATTATAAAGTCCATGTCTTTCACCATTGTATCTCTGCTGCCTCATGCAAATACTTGTACATCAAACACATAATATTTATTGAAGAAATGATAAAATGATAGCTTGGACCCAGCTTCTTGAAAAATCACCTCCTTTGCTGCAGCAGGGAATTAGGTCCTTTGCACATGTGTGGTAAGAATGGAAAATTACCAGCTATATTTGCCTTTCACACCTACGATCGTCAGATGCAGTACTAGGCACTGTAGAGGGAGATGAATGCAAAGTAAATATAAGAGTTCCTAGCTTTCAGGGCCTGTCAATCTTACCAGGAGGATGAGAGGTAAGATAGGTTCCCTCCTTAAGAAGTTGTTTAGAGAGATCCAGATGGGTGGTCCAAAATTGAAGGATGTCGAGAGGTCAAAGTTTACAATGTATTGGGGATTTGTCAAGAAATAAGTGTCTTCATTTATTTCACCCAGTAGCATATATCCAGAGGACTTAAAATCAGCATACTGTAGTGACAAGGCCATAACAATGCTTATAGCAGATCAATTCATAATAGCTAAGTTATGGGACCAGCCTAGGTGCCCTTCAATAGATGAGTGGATAAAGAAAATGTGGTACATATACACAATAGAATATTACTCAACCATAAAGAAGAATGAAATTATGACATTTGCTGGTAAATGGATGGAACTGAAGACTATCACACTAAGTGAAATAAGCCAATCTCAAAATACCAAAGGCGACTCCTCTCTGATATACAAGGCATGGTGGTGGGGGGAGAGGTTTACCAGATTGGACAGGGCAGAGTGGGGGTAAGGGAGGGGCTATGGGAATGAATGAATTGGTCATAACTTTCTTGTGTTCATAATATGAATACATGACCAGTGTACTCCACATCATGTACAACCCCAAGAATGGGAAGTTACACTCCATGTACGCATCATATGTCAAAATACATTCTACTGTCATGTACAACTAAAAATAATTAAGAAAAAGAAAAAGACAGGGTCTTTTTCAACCCTCTTAACTCCTTTCCTGCAACCCTGCCTTGGGGTAACTGAATTGAGATAATTTCAAAAGCTTCCGTGATGGTAATTATCCAAGTGAAAAACAGAAAACATAAAACCATGTACTCTGCTGGACACACATTGAGCTGCTTTTTGTAAGGCACTATATTTAAGGTATTAAAGGATGAAAAACAAATAGGATATGATTTCCACTTCCAGTGGAGTTTATGTTTAATCAATCCATACTTTTGATCCACCTCAAGAAGAAGCATACAAAGGGCTTTTTAAAATTAGAAAAAGCTGAGTTAAGAATTGTGGCTTTAATTATTTACGATCTCTAACGTATCACAAACTTACTGAATCTCACTTTCCCCATCTGTAAAATGGTATTAATAATTTCTCCCTCATAGGATAAAATAAATGAGATAAGGCACATATAGTGCCTGAAACCCAGCAGTCTTCCTAAGGGCTACATGTTGGCAATGCAGACACTGAAATTTTTTGAAAATTATCCAACACGGTAAATTCAATATTAGTGATTTATCTAAAATTATTATAAAGGTTAAAATGGACAAGTGTTTAAATCCGAAGCCAAAAGGTACTGGTCATTGGGGAACTTTTAGAATTACCGTGCAGTTTTGAACAAAATGCATAAGAGAGCCAATGGAAGAACTAAGCCCAGGAAATGAATCATGTTTTTGAAAGGACTATTAGCACATCTTCAGATTTGCAAAAAGTAAAAGAAAATCAAAATTGCAAATAAAGTTCAAAGATTATTTTCTATTTGTCTCAGAGCAAAGAGCCAAACAGGGGAATATGTGCTAACCAAGGTAATCACCTTGTAGTCAAATCAGGAAAGGATTTGGGGGTATTGAGAAACCTGTGCAGCCTTGCTTTCAGGGCCCAGGGCATCGCTGGATTAGGTTTCAAAGGGGCAGATGCATAACAAGCAGTACTGTTATCACTTCAGAGCTTGGTTAGGGACTAGAAGGAATACTTTTACAATATTGATCACCTCTGGACACAAAAAATATTACTGCCTCAGAGAGAGGGCACAATGTCATGGCAAAGCACTAATTCCACTGGATCTTAAGAAAATAAATTTTTATGAGGAAAGGATGAAAACAAACAGAGCTCAGTCACACTTGGGAAAAATACTTAAATAATTAATTTTAAAAATCTCATGACAAATCAAAATGAGTTCTATGTAAAAAGGGAAGACACACACTATAGTGAGCCAGGAATTTAAATCCAGGGCCCTTCTCTGCTAAGGGCATTCGAATAAAAAAAGGAAGATGAAAGGGAACTCAATCTTGAGTTAAAAAATAATTAAAGGCCAAGAAGACAATTCTCTTTCAAAGAACACTAATGATTCACATAAATACAATCCCCCAAGACAGGGAGAAAAAGAAAAAAAAGAACAGCATGGCTCCTCATGGAAGCTTAAGATTGAAGAGTAGGTTTTATCTTTTTACCACAATTAGATTCAAAATATAGTAAGATTTAAAAATGAGACAAATGTAGAACACAAATTGACACCTTAGAAATAACCTTAATATTTCCATTAAACTCTTTGGCTGTTTCCTACTGATTGCTTTTTTTTTTTTAAGACATAAATGACTAGGTAAAGTTTGGAACGTCTTCATAAAATTGATTTATTATCTTTTAAAATCACATTATTTTTAAAGCAAATTTATAAGAAAATGATACAGAAAATCCCTTGATCAATAAAACCTCATTTTTAGGGGGTTACAGTTTATCATTACTTATCTTAAATGGGCAGAGATCCTTAAAATAGTTAACATAAGTGGTTTGAACAAATACAATTTTTTTTTTTTTTACTAAATCTGAGTTAGGAGTTTTAGAACATTAATTTCTCATACCATGTGGACAAATTGAAATAAAATACAAGATTTTGTGACAGTTGCAAGATATTCATGTACCCTTGTGAATAAATATAATTTAATAGCCTATTGAAAGGTTTTATACACACACACACACACATATATATATATATATGTATATATATATATATATATAGAGAGAGAGAGAGAGAGAGAGAGAGAACACACTTTAGTACACTCTAGTACACAGAAGCACTGGGGAAAAGAGAAATATGAGGAAGACAAGTGTCACCCAATGGTACCTTGTGTTTCTATGCAGTTTCTGAAGCATTTCTGAAATATATGAAATATATATTATATATGAAATATATATTTTAATATATATTAAATATATATTATATACATTATATGTATATATATTCTTTTGAGTATTACAGTAATCTATTGAGACAAGGCTGATGTAATTAATTCAGTCTTACAGAACTGAAGTTCTAGGCTCAGAGCAACAGCTGAGATTAGAATTCTGATTTTCTATTACTAGTCTAATTTTCTTCCATTGCAAGAGTTGTTTTCAAAGTATGGCCCTTAGCCCCAAGACCATTGTCTTACTGATACCTGCAAAGCAATTTAATATGTCCGTAGAGTCTAGTTTTATAAAGTAACATCAAGTATACTAGAAATACTACACACACACACACACACACCTTATTGTCAAATATGGAGATGAACCTCTTATCTGCTTCACAATTAGGTGTTAAACGGAATTATGATGATTATCTGTGAGGTGTTTAATAATTTGAAAAATATCTTTTTATTTGCTTTGGTCCTCAGGATAATCATACATGAAAGATCTATTTATTTTCCCATATAAAGACAAGGAACCTGAACCATAGAAGGAGTGAAAAATATCACACAGCTAGATAGTGCAAGATCAGACCTCAAGTTCTGCTCTTCCAACACAGGAAGTGTATTTCCCCCATCATAAGGCACTAGAGCCATCTGAAAGGGAATTATCAGGAAAAATTCATAGTGGAGATTATTGAAAATCAAATTATTTTTCTATTACTAGTCTAATTTTCTTCCATTGCAAAAGCCATTTTCAAAATATGGCCCCTAGCCTCAAGATCACTGTCTTGTTGATACCTGCAAAGCAATCTAAAATGTGGAGTCTAGTTGTATAAAGTAACGTAAAGTGCATTAATTTATATCAATTTCTTATATAGTAAAACCAACCTACTAATAAATTTCTTGAATTGGTTGATGTTCTTTTTATCACCAAGTTCTTTATCCATTGAAAAGAATGAATTTATGGATGTAAAAGGAGTTTGCTTATCAATCAATATTTAGGAACAAATGTTCCACATACCTCTTAAACCCAAAAAAGTAGGGGGGAAAAAAGTGAATTCTTTTGTGCTTTGCTTCCTTGTCTTTGGGTCATCCTCTTTTTTTTTTTTTTTTTTTTGTAGTTGAAGATGGACAGAATGTCTTTATTTTATTTGTTTATGTTAATGTGGTGCTGAGGATCAAATCCAGTACCTCACACATGCTAGGCAAGTGCTCTGCCACTGACCTACAGCCCCAGCCCTGGGTTATCCTCTTGATGTGCTAGCACCCTATGCAATGCTATCTGACCACTCTCCCAATGCTCCTCACCCAGGGCTACAGTTCTGCAAGTTGGTTTAGTTCACTATAATGATTCTAGAAAAATGATGACAGGAGGGTTTGAGGAAGATCTTCCCTATCCAATAACTCTGGAAAAGTACAGTCAATGCAAATTATCCAATAGACACACACAATTGCAATCAGAATATTTAAAAATAGATGTTTTAATATTTTCTATACTTTAATTTTTTTAGTTTAATGTCTTGTATTTAAAAGGAGGCACTGTAATTGTCTCAGCCCTTATATTCTGCCTTGGCTCAGGACCTGAGGTGCACGGTTCTTAGTTACTTATGTCATAGGTGAAAAATTGGGAGTTGTCTGCAAGTATTTGATGCTTCTTTCAGCTGTTGTTAGGAAATACAATCCTCAAATAATTCTCCACCATAAGTCTTAGCTATAGGTGATTAAAAATAGACAAGGAGGAAAGAAGGATATAGTTGCAGCTTGCAGGACATAAAAAATGCACATACTTCTAAATTGTGCAAGCCACAGGGAACACTTCTCACAGGTGTTCCACTCTGCAGAGGTTACTCAATTGCCTGCAAGTACAATCCAAGCTGTTGACTGGAGGTGTTGAGGGGCCCTCCCCTTTTATGTGTACCTTAGATTTCTGGAGATACCAATACTTATCTGAGTTCAGTAGCAATCACAACAACTGTTCTATTCCCAACTCTGAAGTGCAGGGCACAAAAAGCTGAGTGTTTTTTTTTTTTTTTTTTTCTCTCATGGAAGGCTTTTGCCTCTGGAATTTCCTGCTGCTCCCAGTTTGCCAAAGCCCCATCCTACTGACCCTTAGGGACTTGTGCAAGACTTATTTTTCAATATAACCTTCACTGATGGGAAAAGACTTTAAGAGCATAATTTTGTAAAGGACTCTTTAAGCAATTATCGTTCTTCATGATCTTTTTGAGTTAAAATGATTGAATTTTGGAGCTTGCCTTCTGTAGCAATTTCAAATAGGAGACAGTTTTAAGAACAAACATACCAATAAAGATCTACCCTTAGTAATGAGTGAGACTGCCTAGCTGGATGTGAAGATGTTTGGATTCTAAAAATATAAAAACTATCAGAGTAATGCCCCTTCTCACGCTGGTACCTCAGGTGCGCTGGCGCCTGCAATAATCCTACATTCCAAAGTGGATAATAA
The DNA here is from genome assembly GCF_052094955.1 of Ictidomys tridecemlineatus. Taxonomy (NCBI): domain Eukaryota; kingdom Metazoa; phylum Chordata; class Mammalia; order Rodentia; family Sciuridae; genus Ictidomys; species Ictidomys tridecemlineatus. Next base: position 147,260,044 of record NC_135483.1, on the reverse strand, counting down.
ACACAACCTGCTCCTTTAGAAAGCTCTAGAATGGGGTGAGTGCACATTTGTTAAATCTCAAAGCCACCCTGGAAAACAGCATTGGCTTTGGCTGGACGCTAAGATATTTACTCTGGACGATTATGCCAAGACATTAACAGCTGCTAGATTAATTATTTATGGTGTTGGTGTCAATCATCTGAGACAAGAACCAAAGAATAATATTTTAAAATCATCTGGCCAAAGAAAAATCCCTACTGTCTACTACAGCTCTCTTGTCATTTATTACCCTTGAACTTCTTCCCAAAGAAGTAATCTCAGAAAACTGCTTTCTTGAAATTATTTTTTCCTTTTCCCTTCAATGTTTTCTTTCCAAGTGCTTTCCCTTTGAGGACGGAGCACCTTGGCCATGTGTGCACAATTTTCAGAAGATGCCCCTACATCAGGTTAACCGATGGCACGTTTCAGTTTGGAAAACTTAAATAAACACGGAATAGAAATCCGGAGGAAATGAGCCCTCTCCCCGCCCACGAGGGTTTCAGGTCCAAGCAAGGCTGCGATGCCTCGGCTCTCCGGGCCTTCCCGGCTCAGCCAAAAACGCCCAGGCTGCTCCGTGTGGTCAGCGAGCAGAGAGCTGGTCAAAGAGAACAAACAAATAGTTGGTCTGCCCATCTCCAAGAAGAGAGTTTCACTCTGGTTTGCCTAATACATGAAACATCCGCCCTTCTGCGCGGCTTGGCATCCGGGTTTGGGGACCTCTGTCATCGCCAAGCATTTCTTCAAGGACCTGAGCCCCGAAGCTGCGCCCCGGGTGGGACCCCTGGTCGGCAGGCGCCTGCTCTCCCTAGCTGTGCGCGCGCGCCTGGCAAGGCGGGATTTAAGGCAGCGCTGCTGCGGGAGGCTCTGCAGTGTCAACCAGCCCCGAACAGTCCCGCCTCATCGCTTTAGTGTGTGTGCCTTGCAAGTCTCTCCTTGGTCAACCGTCACCACCATCGGCGCGCGGGAGTGGCGTTGGAGTGTCTAAACCCGGGGGTCCTCGGCCAGACGAGGGAGCCCGGCGGGCGGCTGGTGCGGGCAGGGCGCGCCCGGCGGGCTCGGGGCACACGCGGCTCACCTGGGCGAGGCCGGGCGCGCAGGCGCTCAGCGCCGGGGCCCCGGCCGGGCGTCTGAGCCCCACGCCCGAAAGAGTTGGACAGTTCCGGGGCCGCGCTGCGCCCAGCTGTCGCCGTCGCCACCGCCGCCGCTGTCGCGGTAGCCACCGTCCGGGGCTGCAGCAGAGAGCGTCTGCGCGAAGCCTCAGTGCAGCCCTGGCGGGACCGCCGCAACCGCCGGAGCGCGAGCAACAGCTTCCCGGCTGGAGGAGCCACTGCCCTACGCGCCTGCGGCCAGCGCGCCGAGGTAAGCTCCGGACGCCCCAGCCCAGCCCGATGCCCTGGGAGCCGGCGCCGCCTTCCTGTACTTCCCCCGCCCGCCTCCGCCTAGAGAGTGGGCACCTGGGCGCGCCGCCAAGGGAATGGTTGCAAGCCCACCTCCCGATAGAGTTTGCACTTTGTCCCGCAGTCCCACTTGTAGAGGAAGGAGCCCAGGGGGCTGCTCCCCGGGCTGCAGAGGCCAGTCTCGTGGGAGTCCCTGTAGTTAAACAGAAGGTTGGGAAGCCAGAGGAGCAGAAGAGCCCCCAGGATAGGCTCCGATTCTCAAGGACGGAAAGGGAGGATGGAGATGGGGAGAGGACAAGCAGAGTGCCCCGCTGTGGTTAGCCGCAGCGCCTCTGCCACCGAGAAGTTTGGGGTTTGACGTCTTTCTTTTCATTAGAGGGAAAGGGGGGTACCGAGGTGTGGGAGGAGGATAATAGTTGAAGCGTGGGGTCCCAGGAGAGTTGTGCAGCTGAACTAAGGTGAGATGGGGACGAGGAAGCAGAGAGAAGGCGCCCGAAGTTTGCACTTGTTGGGAGGCATGAAGGGCAGCCTTGTCTATGAAGTGCTGGTGAAGGTGTCAGCGCAGGGTGGGAGGACTCTGTGGGACTGCGGAAGGGACGAGAAGGGGAGGAGGAGGACCATCTGCTTCACCACTGCTATGTGCGGGGGCCCCGTGGGGAGAAGGGAGAGCTGGCAGGAAGATGCTTCTCCGCTGCTTCCTCAAGCTCTGGAAGACCGTTTTTATGAGGAACCTGGATGACAAGTTTTGTGGGTCCTTAAAGGAAAATAAATTGTCAAGTTAAACCCCCCCCCCAACACGTTTGCCCACGAACACAAATAAAGGCAGTTTTGGAATGTTGGTTTGGGAAACATCCTTCTTCATTCTCTTCATCTTCATATAGAGATGAAATTTGCAGTTCTCTTTGGCTTTGCTTTTCTTAGGAGCATCATACCAAGGAGAATTCAAACTTTGTCAAGATGTAGCAAAAGATGCCCCAAAGAGAAAGAATATAACATTTGTGTCACGGGGTAGAGCCTCTAGCCTGAAAACTGGCAGCTTCCATGTAATTCACAATGCTGTGGGAAATGCATTTATCAAATGAAAGGTTTTCATAAAGCCAGTAAACCACATCTCAGATAAAATTAAATATTTGAGCTTGAAAGAGCTCCCTGAAATGTTTCAGGGTCCGATTTTTATCAGTTTTCCGTCTTTTAATCTTACTTTGATGCCATATGTACCTAAAGTATGTGCTGCCTCTTCCCTATAATATTAGATAAATGCCTTTAGAATGCAAAATATTACAAGTTTTGCTGCTTGAGATGTTCAAGGTTGGGAAACTGTGTATTTGGTCAAAGCATTGGTTTTCAGATTCTATAGTCCCATAAATCAAGTATTTGTGGATTTATAATTCACACTCTCACCCATTTCGAAAAGTGAAAACCACAAATCAAATAGCTATTCTAGTAGATCTCCTTGACCTCTCTTGACGCATTTGTAGTAAAAGGATTTTGGAAAGGTGAAGTCTCCTAACAGAAAAAAATTGCTGTCCTCTCTGGAAACATCCTAGTGATATCAGTGTCTTGCAGCGAACTTCCTTATGTAGTTCATTTGCATTATATTGATTTGCATTACATAAGTAGTGATCTTTTTAAGGGAAGTTTAATAACCACTAAATATCTTCTATATTAAGAAAAATAATGGTGACACTTTACAGGATTTTAACAATATACAGATTCACAAGGCTAAAAGGAAATGATGAATTAACACCTTCTTCCTAAACTGAGGCAGAAAGCCAGTGGAGGCTTTCCTCTTCAGTTAAACCAAAGAAGGAACTGTGATTAGATCTTGTCACTCAAACATGGCCGATTAGTGAGACCTGTCAACAGTTGGAGGTTAACTTTATAAACTGCAACCATTATATGATAATCTATCAAAGTATATCAGGTGTTTTCAGCGTTCTTTTTCTCAGGCAGGTATCCTGGCTCTGAGAGAAAACAAGCAAGCAAGCAAGCAAACAAACAAATAAACAAAAACCAATCAGAACAGCTCTGAGAGGTGGCATGTCTCCACAGAGTAATGCTATGTGTAGTTGGGAACCTTGAAAAAACACAAGGATCCTCAACCTCTGGAATGCTCCTTCCCCTCCCTCCATGCCTTGCCCTTTGAATTTTTTCTTCTTACCAGTCTCAGAGATGACATTACCTGACTTTGAACAGGAAAAAAAATTGTATTAAAAAGCACAAGCAGTTAGTTCTAACTTCTCACAGGAATGACTGCTTCATTTGTGAAATAAAGCGCAAAGCAGGCTTTCTACTGTTCCTATGAGATCCTGAATCTTCAAAGGTCTGATGAACAGTGAGTGTGTGTCTGCCCCTCTTTCCCACTGTCTTTTGGTTTCTTCTCCTTCTCCCCCTCCACATAATGTCATCATTTCTATTTTGCTACTTTCCCCATTGCTGTCTCTGTTCCCTATGGGTCTCACTATGGTCTGTCTCCCTTACTATTTCTTCTTTTTATTATTATTATGATGATTATTATTATTTTAATTCTAGGGATTTCTTATGATTTTCTTTGTTTTATAGATTATCTCCTTTTTGCCTTTTTAAGGGAATTTTTTATTCATTGATGTTCTTTTATTAGTGTGGGATTATTTCTTCCTAAAGTGACTCCCTTGCTGTCTTTCCCTCCTAAATTTTACTTTTAACACTTTGAACCACTGAAGAGTAAGCCTTATAATATTCTCAGGTGCTTCAAATCTAACATCAGATTTCACAATGTTTTATCTAAATTCCTTTTAATGGCTTTCTCCCAGATGTGCAGGGATGACTCCGTCAGTTTTCTCAGTCACCTAGGATCTTCCTAATACCTTTGCTTTCCATCTATAATCCACACACAAATTCCACCTGCTCCATGTCCTCAATGCCTCTTGATGGCTACTTCACCTTTCTATCCCCACAGTGAGGGACTTTGTTTAGTCTTACCTCTTTTTAGATCTATGATGATGATTTCCTGACTAGTTTCCCATCTCCAGTCTCTTCTGTTTCAAAGTATGTCACAACTGGTTTTGTAGAATTAGCTTATTAAAGCAGAAGCAAACTGGCTAATAAACTTTCCCCATTTTCCCACCAAATGGTGCATAACCCTCTAACAGTTAAGACCTTCTGAACTCCAGCCCCAAAACAACTCCATAAGTTTTACTTTGATCTAATTGATTGATTGATTCATTTATACATATCCTCCATGAGTCCTTGCATGCCTGCTGCTTGCTACGCACAGCTGGGGAGGATAATTTTTAAAACAACCTGTGTATTTGCTCAGTGGTATATGGCAAATTTTATTTTTTGATGTTGGAATCCACTGATAAAATGAAGCCCCTCCTCTGCTGCCTCCTTGGAACAGTCTAATGCTTCCCTATGCTGAGAGCAGTTCTCCCTGCTCATATAGCAGGTCTCTGAGCTCTGTCTATGTTTAGGCTGTTCCCTGGGCCTAGAGCAAGCCCTTTCACTTCCCTACAACCACCTCCACCTGTCAGTCAGAGCAATTGCTAAGGTATTTTCCTTTTCCTCATCTCCCTTTAATACCAGCTTTTTGCTCCACCAAATTCTGTTGGATCTCTTGTTGAAACAAAGGTCAAAGTCTTCCTCATATACATTCATGTGCTTTCTGCATCTTTCTTTAAGGGCAGTGCACTAACTTGGCCTAACCTCAGACCTTCATTTCCTGAAATACCCAGCTCATGGACTGACCCATCATAGGACTTCAACAAAAAATTTAATTAGTTGGACTGAATTGTAACTAGTTCTCTAGTCCCTTGTGTAAAAACTACTCTCTCTCTCTCTCTCTCTCTCTCTCTCTCTCTCTCTCTCTCTCTTTCTTTTAACATTTCAATTTGATCTTATAGTAGAATCAGTGCTTCTCAAACTTCAATGTGCATATAAATCATTAGGAAATCTTATTAAAATAGAGATTCTGGTTAAGCAGGCCTGGGAAGAGACCCAGGGTTGTGCATTTCTAACAAGCTCCTAGGTAATGTTGAAATAGCTGATCCTTGAAGCATGCTTTGAGCAACAAGGCAGTAGATGATACTTCCCAGGCTTGGGGGTTACTGGCAGCCCCAGCCTTTTGGCCTGGCACTCTTCCTATGGGTAAGACTCTTCAGTCTTACTTTCTATTTTGAAAGTACTTTAGGCCTGGATGTGCTTCCCAAGGCTGACTGGAGGCTTGGTTATTTCCATGCATTCCCCTGTTATTTTACTGCTGCTTTATTGCAGTTGCTAGTTCTCCCTATTGTATTTTTCTCTGGCCAGTCACATTGCTTTGTTAGACATTCCTTCTCATCTTCCCATTATTGCAGATTATAGCTGTTCTCCTTTCTCCCTCTGCTTTGATGTTTTTCTTGTCTTTGCTCTCTGGCTCTTGACATTTTCTTCAGGTGTCTTGGCGAACTCCCTGCCCCACCTGTTTTCCTACAGCTTCCAATTTTTTTTTCAGTGAACCCCAAAATAGGGTGTAGGAGACACAAGCTCTCGTCCTGCCTTTCCTGCCAGTGTGAGACGCCGTGAAGCTGTTTCTTTTCTGGGCTCCTCCATCGCTTTTAGATGGAGGGTGTGGGTGAACAGCTTCCTGGGTCTGCTTCAGCACAAGAAGCCATGTGGATGTTCACGTGGGGCAGGAGGAGCAGGCTGGGTGGAGGCACCACAGCTCCTGTGATTGTGCTGGGGTTGCTGTTGGCCCCCGTCTGGTATTCTTGCTGCACATTCCTCTTCCAGATAAACAACTTGAACTTTCTTTGTTCTAACACTAATCAGAGAAATATTCATATTTTTTTATTCCTCGGTGTCCTCTAATTAAGTTGTTCTCACCCCTGGATTCATGCTTAAAATCACCTTAGGAGCTTTAAAATATACTGATGATTTTAGCTTATTTCTAAGTCATGGTTTAATTTATCTTTATTTTATTTTATTTTGCTGTGCTGGAGATTGAATCTACAGCCTTGCATATGCCACCAGGCAAGCACTGTGCTGCTAAGCTGCACCACCAAGCCCACTTGATCAATATTTTGTAAATTTCCCCAAGGGATTTCCATTTCCAGCGTGGGTGGAGAAGTATAGTTTCTGAGGAGGCCATGCTGTGTGGTACCTGAGACACAGCAGTATGTGATTCTAACCTGGTATTTTTTTTTTTTGACTTATCAGCTCTGAGAGCTCAGGGATGTTATTTAAATTTTTTGGACCTTGGTTTCTTCCTCTGTGAAATGGGTTGACTTCACTGTGGTGAAAAATCCCTGAGATGTTGTCTGTGGAGCCAGCAGTGGGAGGGCTGTGCCCATTGCAGTTATTCCAGTAAAGGTAGTAGTTGTGTTTTGGGATAATCCCAACTGAAACTCTCTGAATTGCTTAAGGGTTACCTGCCCTAGCCTGGTTAACAGTGTCCTCACCTCCTGATTAGTTTCAAGAAATTCAGCACAGTGGAATCAATTTGGAAAAAAAAAATTATGAGCACATTTCTCAGGAGTCAATAAAAAAATACAGAAGGCATATATACTAATAAAAAGCAATTGGCCTTTTGTTTTTGATTCATTTGGTGCCACACCAACTCAACAGTCTCATAAACAGCAGAGATGGATTAAAATACTTATAAAACTGATACAAAAAGATGACCAGAATTTCATACCTACTTTATGAAAAATGACTTAGCCCTTTAATAAAGACAGTTCTATCATCAACAAATAAAAAAAATTGAAATTCATGGGCCTAAGAGAGCATTTTATTTTGGTAATAAATATGAATGTATAAAGCATTTACATTTCTGAGTTTATAATGGGAAATGGAATTTAAAAATAACACACACACACACACACACACACACACACTCTCTCTCTCTCTCTCTATCCTAAGCAGGCTAAAGCTGATCAAACTTTTGCTTTCCTTTTTGGCTGAGAGTCTGAATAGCCATTATACTATTATATTATCATTATATCAGCAAAACAAAGATTTGATAAATGGATATAATCAATATTAACTGGTGTCCCAGATCCATCCTCTCCCCCCCCACCCCCCGCCAATGCATCTGGAAATAAATAAAAGGGGTATTCTATAACTCCAGTGGGCCTGGCAAAGGTACCTAATCATGATTATCAGGGGTTGTCAGTATGACAACCCCTTTTCATGCTTTGCATGAAAAGAACTACACATGAGTACTGCTTTCCACCTTTTTCTCTTAGAGAAAAGTGTTCAATTCTGCATTATTTACTTTTAGATCAGGAAGAACATATTTTTTCAGTTAAATCTTCACTAACAGCTTCATGTTTATTCTTGACACTGTGATGTGTACTTTTTAATAACATGATTGAGAAGATAGGATGAAACGTTCAAAAGTACCATTGGGCTACACTAAAGCCAGTTGTGAGAGATAATGAGCTAATTCTTCTAAATCTTTGCTTCAATATACGAGAGTTAAAATTGTGTGAAATTCTACAGACAGTTGTGGTTTTTCATGTGTGTGAGCTGAAATGGCCAACCTACTAAGGTTTTTATAGTCCAGAGCCTGAACTCTTGGCCAGCTCATACTGGTTTCCAAAGGGTACAGATTCTAATTCTCTTCAGGCTTCCTACCTTGCCATTTCTGTGAAAAAATAGATTGAAATATGAAAATGACTGCCACTCAGTCAAACCCAATCATTAAATCATTTTGCCTTTAGAGTTTAAAGTGACCTTTGTGCAAAATCCTCACTGACAAATTAGAAAAATGAGACCCACAAAATTCAGAATGTTTTAAAAATTTGAGCATAGGGAAATTAAACATTACAAGTAATTGTAGAAAACATCTACTGGTATTGACACTAGCATTTAAAGTTCATAGAGAAAATGTGTGGATCCTATGATGTCTTTAGATTTGATACTTTGGAGGTGGGAAAACTTCTCCTCACAGGCTTAGGGAGAGATTACCTTATATGCTGTGAAAAATCAGATGCTTAGAGTAAGAATTCAAACATTAAATGCCATTGTTTGCATACAAATAATCATCCTTGTGTATAAACCCAGGCATTTTGATTTTGCATACATGAAATATTTTTATTTAAATCAGTTGGTCATTGCACATGTTCTTATATACCTGGAAATGCTGATGGTAAAACATGCTGCATGTTTTGCACTAATGAAGATACTCTAAAGGTTTGAGTTCATAATCTAGCATTACACTTGGAGCATGCAGGTTCCAGCTCTTCTGTTTATTAGCTGTGTGACCAAGTTATAAGACTTCCTCTCTGTGCCATAGTTTCCTAAGTCTAAGAGACCATGAAAGACCCTTTGTTGGGATTGTTGTCAGATAAAATGAGATAATACACATAAATACACTTATTAATGTTCTTGGCACCTATAGTAGTCATAGAGGTAGCCATTATTGTACATCATATGGTTTATTAATATCAAACGCCTCACCGGTACACTGATTTCTTGGCCAGGGAAATTTTGCCAGTCTGATCTTTCAGTTTGAAACTTAGTTGGTATTTTTCAGTAACCTATTCTTTGTTTCCTCCTCTACTTTTCCTTGTTTACTTCTGAAGAACCATGCAATGAGAGGGGGAGCAGAGATATAGAATTGTAAACACTGCAGGGACTCTGGAAATTGTGTTACCATGTGAAGCACAGGCGGATTTTGACTGGCAAAAAATGGATTCTGGGACTTTTTGGAAGGATCAAGCGGCTGACTACATAGCTTGTGCATGAACGTGCTTGTTGAACTTGCTAACCAGGTGGAAACCTGGAATGTTTGGAAGTTACTCAGATAAGGAAGAGTGATTCAGGAATGGAGACTGCTCTTGGGACTAGAGTCTGAGTGACGAGGGCAGATTCAGTCAAACCCAGTCTCTTCTTGGGAACCTGAAATGTAGTTGGATAGTAATTGGGATCCTCCTGAGTTTACACGCATTTACTTTAACATCTGAATTATATTTTTCAAGTCAGAATTTAGTGAGCAAAATAATTGGCAAGAGAAAGATATAGTTGTGAACTGCCCGAAGGATTATTGGAGTTTAAGTCCGTATACGCTTCATTATTACACATGTGATTTTTAATGGTCAATCTCACCTGCAAAGGAATGAAATATTCCGTACTCAGAATGTGGAAGGTAAAATCTTTGTGTAGCCTGCTTCCTCTGTTCTGTGCTTGTGGCCACCAGACTTGTCCTAAAAGCATCCTTAATATGGTCATTCTTGGATGTTAGCATGTGAAAGAATCCTTGAGGCCTTGTTCAAAATGCGGATTTCCCAAATTTACCCTTGAAGGTTGCATTAGTCAACTTGTTGTCCTGGTGACAAAATACCTGAACTAACCAGCTTAAACGGAAGAAAGACTTATTTCGGCTCATTATTTCAGAGGTCTCAGTCCATGGTTGGCTGGCTTCATAGTTTGGGGGTCTTTGGCAAAGAGCATGCAGTGGAGTGAAGCTGCTCACCTCCTGGTGGCAGGAAAGAAAAAGACATAGGAATGGCCTGGCTCCCAATGTCTCCTTCAAGGTCACCCCTTCAATGACCTAATTTCTTCCAACTAGATCCCCCTCTTTTGCCACACCCCAATAGTGCCACAGGTTGGGGACAGTGTGGGGTATTTGGACCTATGGGGACATTTAGGATACAAACTCTAACAAAAGTCCAGACTCACTGGGTTTGAGGTAGGACCCCAACATACTTGGAGATTAGCCCTGGTTCTCACATGGGGAATAATTATATCAGAATTAATTGTGGTTCTTAGCAAAAGTCCTGTAAAGTATGTCAAGCTCAGTTCCCCTGTCCTACATTCCATTCCTTCCTTTAGGTGCTCTGAGAGCACCCCACATGGACCCTGTCATGTGTGAATCCTGGAGAGTCAGACTACACTCTCTGATTGACTACTGACTGGCCTTCTTCACAGGCTTTAGTCCCCTGTGGGGGCATTGACCACTGGCCTACCTGTCTCAGGGTCCATGTGAACTCACTTCTGATATAGGTAGTCCAGGGCCCAAGCCTAACTCTGCAAAATCTAAAAGGAGGTTGCACGAGATGATGTCTTACAGCCAGAAGTTTTTCCTGTCTCCCCAGATGATACTTATGCCCAGAAGGAGTTCGCTGACCGGTGCTTATTGGAATTTTGTCTTTGCCGTCATGACTCACACCTTCAGACAGCGGCAATGGTTTTGGTAACTGCATTGACATGGTGACCATATGGCTGGGGCTGAGACCATCATGACCGCTGAATGTGTGCAGCGTTTCTTCCTTCTCATGGATCTAGGCTTTTGCTATCATTCTTGATAATTCAGAAACATGATTGCAACATCCAATAGCTATACCCTGGGTAAAGCTACCTTGGGTACCAGCTATTTGTCTTGTCCTTGTGGTTTTATGGTGGGAAATAGCAGGCTTCCTTCTCTCCCATCCTCTTCTGGTATTTGTCTTATGCAGCTGCAGAACAGAGCCTGAGATGACTGTGACAGATGTACAGACGTGATGGTGTGCATTCAGATGGCTGCTCTCATGGCAGAGACCCCTATAGCCCTTTGGGATCCTTAAAATCTTTATTTCCTCACTGAGCTTGGCTTACATAAGTGAGGTTTAAATTTGTCGAGATTTTCACAGGTTCTCGGATCTGTGTCTTCCTCCTGAATTCACTGGAAAAGAGTATAATGTGCTCTTGGTTGGCGTGGGTAAAGGCTAGTCTGATCTTTAGAAATATTTAAATGTTGCAATCATGTTTCTGAAATTATCAAGAATGATAGCAAAAAAATGTGTTTACTCAGGATATGTACCAATTCTTCTGTGTATTTGGGGGTGTGTATTTAGATCCATTTTAAATACAGATTCTAAAATTTTTAATGTTGCTCCCTAAAGGAGTGAACAAATGTTGGCATTAAGGATTATTAAGCTTTGTGTCATAAAGAGCTCTAACTGATCATTGATTATTATTTTTTTAATATTTATTTTTTTAGTTGTAGTTGGACACAATACCTTTATTTTTTTATTTGTTTTTATGTGGTGCTGAGGATGGAACCCAGGGCCTTGCATGTCCTAGTTGAGCACTCTACTGCTGAGCCACAACCCCAGTCTGTGATCATTGATTATTTTACAAACCAACAGTAGTGTTTTGCAACTAACACTTGGTTACCTATGAAACCTCATGGAGCGCATTGAGGGGCAGGTGGCATAGAGGTTGACAGTGTAGCATCGCCTCATTGTAGGGTCATGTTATGATTAAGCCCTGCCTCAGACCACACAGATGTCACCCTCCTTCCTCAACTGTAAGAGAGGCTCAGTGGTAACGGAAGGGAGCAGGGATTGGCTAAAGTGGGTATTTGGCAAAAAAGATATGCTGATTCAGGAAATGATATAACTACTAAATTAAATGTGTATGGGGATGAGGCAGACAGGAGATAGGAGGATTGGGCTATACAGATCTCAAGAGAGAAGTCACTGATGACAAGACAAATTTATTTCCTAACATTAAGGGAAAAAAATGTTAAGGGCAACCTCTGAAACTGCTCCATGGGGTTGATTATGGTGGTACTTTGAGGCGACCATGAAAAGAATGGATTTTTAATAGTCTGTAGAGCCTGTTACTAGTTAGGAATGTCATACTTCAAGGACCTTTGCAACTAGCCCATTTTGTCTCTCTTGAGCCTGATGACCATGACAAAGTATGTAACAGGGTCAGGATTTTAGCATTAGTGGAAGCCACCTAAGCAGCCCAGCATGTCAAAAGACACAAAGCAGAATCTTAGTGAATCTCCCTCAGCCCATGGCTGCTGCTTTCTGACCTCCATTAGCAAGAGGACAAGGCATCTCACCATCTGTGACAGACAAGAAGGCTTGGAAACAACATGCCTATTCTCTGCAACGTTGAAGGGGTGACATGCGGACAAGGAAGTAGACTGAATTTCTGAAGTTCCAGCAGGCAGGACCAGATTCTGTGGGTGGGATAGAGAGTGGCAGATTTTAACTCAATATGAGAAAGAACTTTCTAATGATTTAAACTGTCTAATAGGAGTATGGCTGCTGTGGAGTTTCCTGCTAGCTGTAGCCAGAAGTCTTTAATGGCTGATGAGCCACCAACACAACACTGAAGGAATTCCTGCATTGAGAGGAACCTTGGTGGGACTGGTCACTACAATCTGTCCCCTTGACATTATTGATGACATAATTTGAAGAATGACTATAGGCAGGGGAGGAGTGTATATAAGAAAAAAGGTAGGGAAAGAGGTGTTCTTGGACTTTAAGAGCAATTACTTTACCTTTTTATTCCCACATTTTTATCATTGGTCCAGCTTTTATATACACTGCACTTATTGAACACCTATTATGTGCCATAACATTTTCAAACTTAATAGCCAATTGGCCAACATACCAGCATGTCCTTTCTTAACCAGAATCCTGCCATGGTTTCCCTCTCTTCACACAAGGGCCAACCTCTGTGGTCAGCTCCAGTGACTTCTCACAAGTTGTGCTACAGCCTTGTCACACCTGAGCTAAACTCCTTAGGAAAGTTTTCACACCACTTTTTCTGTTTCTCTTATAATGCTTGTCTGTTAGATTGTCATGATCTGTGTGCATTGACTCTTCTCACTGGACTGCAAATATCTAGAGAGACTCCTTGTCTCATTTATTTGCTTCACGACTATACAAGTGTCTGGCAAATAGTGAATGCTCATGTTTGTAGACTGAATGTTTGATTACGCCTCCCATCTCACCCTTCCCCCAGGAGAGCTTCCGAGTATGACTTTAACCCTCAAGGTAAGGAAGTAAAAAGAAAAATATACCACAATATTCTTTCTCTTCCTGACCCTACCTCCCCAGTCCTACTTCTAGTTACCTAACCATCTACTCTGTATCAGGGGAAGAGGAAAAGACAGTGAGGAGGATGAGACCAAGTTACTCTCCATCAGTAAGGAAGGGAAAGCTAACTCCTATGTAGTTCCCAAGACTCCCCAATCAACTGCCTGGTTATAGGATGAGCTAGTTAACTGTTCTTTCTGTAAACTAGCTGTGGGACCTAAAAGTGCTCTTGTGACCAACTCATTGTTTTTTTTTTTTGTTTGTTTGTTTGTTTTAAGAAAAATTTCAGGAGCTCATTCAATATTAAATTCTGTGATTCATAATTTCTTTTCCCTTCAAAGGTTCCTGAAATCCTTTCCCCCTATGTATTACTTTTTAGACAAACAAATAGCCAGACTGGTGCTGATAAGAGAAGCACTATTATGCTTCACAATTCTGTTTGGGATGGCATTGGGGAAGACTATATGCTTTGTAATCTGACACATTCAGATGGAGTCCCTGCTGTATGGCCCTGGACAACTTAAAACATTCCTAAGCAGAAGATTCCTTTCTTACAGAATGGGTATATTATATCTCTCACAGGAATGCAAATGAAGTAATGTATATGCAGTATTTATCCCATGCCAGAAACATAATGAGCCCTTGGAAAATGGTAGCTGCTATTATTTAGAAACAGTTCCCTGTCTCTTTCCTTTTCTCTTCTTCAACCCCTAAAAGGCACCTACACGCAAGTCCTCAAGGAGTTTCCTTGGCGTGGGTATCACTGTGTTCTTGAGCATCATTTCTCCTCCATCTAGAATGAACAGAGGGCAGTCAAGGTCCCGCCTTCTTCTAAGGCATTCTGTTCCTACGTGTACACCAGCTGAAAGGGAAACCCATTGCACTGTGGGTGGGGAGATATTTACTTTAACATTTGCATAGAGACAAACATAGATGTTACTGAGGAGATGCTGGAAGTGAGCGCAGGGTCATATATCTTAATATCACATGACGTATCACACCCAGATCAAGATTCCTTTATTTGAAGAAGCTTTGACAGAGTGCTGGTGACGCAGCAGCTCCTGAGCCCGACAGCAGATAGATAGGTACTCTATAAAAATTTATGAAGTTTGAATTGTAAAGAATAAACTCCACATGCCGAGTAGTAGCATTTCTTATTAAAATAATTTCTTCTTTAAGTTCATTGTCTCCACCTATAATCAAAGCTTGTGGTATGGCTAGACACAACAGCAGCCTGTAAACTTTTATATGGGCTTTTGGAAAGGGATGAGAGTTTTACGAGATATGATTTTCTCATCTCACCAAATTAGATTATTTGAGACAGCGTCCCTAGATGTAAAATTTCAGTCCTGAGTAAATCTGTGCCTCTGAGACTGTGCAGCCTGCTATCACAGTGGAAATGGAGCATAATAAATCTGCCCTGAGCCCATTTCTCTCCACAGAGCTCCATAATTCATTCTTTGCTTGGTTCCTATGACCACGTTTTCACAGCCCATCAGTCTGCATCCAGCCTGGCTCCTTGTCACATGCTATGCCTCCTCCTTGGTCCATATCTCACTTCTTGGCATGCACGGCTCACGGGCTTCCTTCTAGAGCTGTGTGACTTTGGGGACCCTGGATCCAAGCTGTTCATGATCATATGGCAGACATGTATTCTAGTTAGAGGGTGGCCTATTTGTTGCAGTATACTTTTATTTTTTTAAAGATACCCAGTTTTAAATGGATTGCAAAAAATAACACCATCTCAGGAGTATGAATATAGGCCTGGTGGGTACTTCAGCTATTCTTTCCTGAGTCTCCTCTGAGGGGACATGGGAGGAGGGACATACAATCAAGGCAACTGCTTCTTTCTTCCAGTCCCTTCCTCTTCATCCATGAGGAATGCTTCCTCCTTGCTCCGGTGGCTTCTCTCCATCTTCTCTGGGTCAGCACTACTTTGGTCCAGTGGTACCCCCACCATCTACTGCCATAAAACCAGGAGTGACTATAGAAGCTTGCAAGGAGCTTAGAAAAAAAGAAGGGTTGACGAAAATTTCCTCCAAGGTAGAGTGGAGGCATTCACCTGCCGCAGTCCAGCTGTAGCAAAATAACTGGGGGGTGACGAACAACTTGTGTAGATTGATACAGTAGGAGTGGGAGCCATTTATTGTAGGACAGGAGGGGTATATATACATTACATTTATGTGGTGCTGAGAACCGAACCCAGTGCCTCACACACTCTAGGTGAGTGCGCTACCAATTGAGCCACAGCCCCAGCCCCATTTTGACTTGTTTACAGACCCTAACATTCACCCTAAACTGGGAACTAAATGCCTGGTTCCAGTTTCATTTCCAACCTTAATTAACTGTTCTGATACTAGGCAATGTATGTCTACAGGCCTTCACTTTTGTCTTGTGCAAAACCAGTAGGTAGAAACTGATAAATTCTAAGAGGAAACTCTATACATTGTGAACTATGTGGACATGGGAATTTGCTCTCTCTTCCTCCCTACACTTTCAATTTGTAGCTCATTGCCTTGAGAATAAGCTAAAGGAATCTGGGGCTTTGGAAGATGAGTTGTCAAGAGGATCATGCCATTCTGCAAGGTCTAGTCCAGAGGCTTTCAGAAATAACTGTGTGGAAAGCCAGGTTCTCAGCTGTGGTCTGTCCAGAGGGCCAGAGGCATCTGAGCAGCAGTTCCATGGAGAATGTAAGTATGGACACTAAGCGGGACTTAAGGCAGTGGTGGCAGCAGTGCCAGTTTGTTGGTTTTTAAGGGAAAAGCTGTCTTTGTGTCCTTCAGTAATTTTAAAGACTGTTAACTGACTAGCCTAGTCCACCTTTTCAGAGTGCTCTTAACCTGCTTCTATTCTTTCACATCCTCTTTAATTCCGAGTATTCAGTAAGAGCCTTGTTTCTTTCCTCAGTATGTAGAGGAGGAAAAGAAGCACTGAGAACGTAACATAATATGTCTAAAGTGGTACAGCTCAGAGGTGGCAGAGCTGAGCTGGTGTCTTGCTGAGGAGCCTGTTCAAGATGGTTCTGTGGACCAGCAGCGGCAGCATCTCTTGGAAGTGTTAGAAATGCAGACTCTCAGGCCCCTCCTCAGACCTACTGAAGCAGAGTCTCCACTTTAAACTCCAGGTGTCTCATCTGTACATTAAAGTCTGAGAAGTATAGTAATTTAGTGGAACCTCTTAGCTCCACCAAAGGCTTTTCTTCTCTATCTCTTATTTTTGGCACAGGATCAGGACCTCTGGGTTAACTGAGATGCCATTCTGGAAAGGGAAAATCTACCTGAGATGCCCAAAGTCAGCTTCCTGAACTTTATACATGAAATAAAACAGAGTCTACTTTGACCCAGTGCACAGGTGGAGAGGTTATTTAGAACCACACAGTAGATAAGCAGGGTTGTGGAGAGCTTGTCTTGTTTAATGGCTTTGTAATTTAGCTCCTTGGCAAACTTCCCTTCGAGTATCACCACTTTATATTAGCAAATTCCCCTTTGAAAATATGCAAAAGTAACAGGGGAGGCAAGCAACATACCTAACCAGACATCTGAGTGACTGGAACAATTTAAATTAAATTTTAAACCTCTGTGTCTGAAATGACTTTAGATGCTAAGTCTGTTGCCTGTCGGTACCAGATTCTGAAAACAGCCATTCTAGATGTTTTCCAAGAATTCGGTCTTGAAATGTAAACATGCGGTCACTGAATAGTGACTTCTTTTATGTCACCAAGTTTGGGACCTAAAAATGCTTTAATTGCCATTTTTATAGTCAGCCAGTCAATAGCTCCTTAGAAGGCCATGGTTCCTTGGTCAATTTTAAGGTACGTGTTTGGTTATTACCACTGGCAAGGATGCTATGGGAAAGAATGTAGTCTAAGAGGAAAATCTTTGACAGGTTCTCTTTATCTTTCATCATCTTGCAAAAGTCCTTCAGAAAAGTCCTGCCAGTCACATGGTATAATTCTTGATAACATCAAGATAGTAGAGTGGAATCGGGACAGTAGTCACTGATTTTGCCCTGAAATATCCAGGATCATCTTAAACATATTTTTAATTCTAGGTCACCTGAGATTGTGTTGAAACTACAGGATAATGGATGATATGTTACTTCTAGGATCCCCTGAATAGTGAAACTCTTGTCACTTTCCAGTGTGGCCATCTGAAGGCATCATTTGTGTACATGTTGCTTTCTTTGCATATACAAACCCAGGAAATGGAGCAAGAGCTGCAGTCTTTACAAATGTGCCTTGAAAATGTGATATTTGTGATCTGTAGGGTTCTTTTATATGAGAGGCAGATGTGACTTGTCCCTTGGATGATGGCTTTATCATTGATCCCTGTCCCCATCAATTTTAGTGGCACTTGCTCTCAGATTTACAAGTAGAATAACATTTTTATTCTGAGTACCCGAGTCAAACTGCCTTCACTAACCTCAGCCCGTCAACTGTTGAAATTTTCTATCTCTTGTGGCTGGCATCATATTACCCCACACTGTGCATCCCTGTTAATTTTATTACCTGTCTTATATTCACTCACCCTGCTTCAACTTATTGTACTGTACCCAGTCAGATCACATGACTCACCAAATAATTGAACTGGGACCAGGTTTCATATCTAAGTAAATTTGTGTCAATAATTTGCTGTCAGGGTACCATATAGAGAGAAACATATTTTATGATTGACATCCTAGTTTATGCTTCTGAACATCTTAAAACATTGCCACCTTTAGGGGTCTCAAGGTAATTTCTGGATTGAAATAGTCTATTGGGCTTGAGGTGATCATTCTTGTATGGTGTTTGGGTATGAGCATTGTGCTCCTGACCTAAGATGGAAAGAATATCCCAGATATATGGATGTCACCAAGACAAGGTAACAGAAATAATGGCATAAATAAGGCTTGAACGTGGTTCTTCAAATGTAATAGCTTGAAGGCAGTGTCACTGATGAGAGCATTAGGATTTTATCTACTGCTGTTTATTGGAGAACCCTTTGTATTAGATTTTTATTTCAGTTCTGAGAGTGACAGAGCTTGAGATAAGTAGTGTTGCCTTCTTTTCTTGGGCCACAATTAAACCTGCTTTAGGTTTTAACGTGCCTATGGAGTCATATTGATTACCTTCCTTCCCTCCACCCTTTTACACTACTGATGAGCCAAGTGGCTTGATCTTATTCAAATCATTTTTTTTTGGCCAAACAATTATGATATGTGCACCCTGGTTTCCATCCTTTTCTTTCTTTTTTCTTTAATTCCAAATCTAGTCAATATAGAAGTAACAACAGGTAGCAACCCGAGGCCAAGGTATACTTGACTGGGTGGGGTGGTGTTTTGAACACATAATGTGGATTAAATTACTTAATAGCATGTTAAGCACGGTCATCATCCCCATTTTATAGATGGTAAAACTGATGCCAAGATAATTAGGCTGTAGTACCTCTGATGCTGGAACACATCTTTGATGTGAAAATCATGATGTAAGAACAGAAAGGAAATTTGGAAATCATCTAATCCAAATCATTTTTTTTTTCAAGATGAAGAAATATATCCAGAGAGGTTAAATTCTTCTTGAGGTCACATAACCAGCCAAGGGAGGAAGCAGTTTCAGTTGGTGTCCATTTTCAAGAAGGTTCTGCAGGCATTTTTTTTTTTATTCCATTCCATCCAGTTGGTCAGCTGGGGTCAGGTATTATCTCTGGACCAATCTGTTGTAACAAGGAGTTTGGGCTCATTGTGAAGAACTTCTCCAAATGACGGCTACCTCACTCCCCTCTTGCTGGGGGTTAAGAGGAGTCCTTGTAACTGGACAGATATTGCAAAAGCCATTCACAGTGTGGGGCTGTTACCTTCTGGGACAGGAGGCTCAGCTCTATCCAGAGTCTTGCCAGGAAGGCAGGGAGTGAGTCCCTGCTAGGGAATTTTCCACGATGTGAGGACTTCTTCTCCTTTCAAAGTGAATTACAGCCCCGATGAAGCCAGCCTGCCCTCGTTGTTCTTGACTCAGTTCGCCCTGCCTCTCTGTGGATGGTAGATGGAGTTTGACAGATGGAGAACCAGCAGCAGTCTTGAGACTGGCTGCCAAACGGGACAGAGGAGGAGGTGATCTGATGGGCTGTGGCATTGAACTGAAAGGATACAGACATATGCACAAATGAAGACAATGAATGGTGACCCTTCTGAGGAAATAGCAGTATTTTTTCTCTGTCACTGAATGAACCATGCTGAAGGTTTAGAAAACGGAAAGGCAGTTCCTGGACAAGGTGCTCCTTCCTGTTAGGTATCTATATGGGAGATCTATATCTACATCTATAGATAGATATCCTGTATTATAGATAGATATCTGTACTATATGTAACTCCAACAGTATTTAGCTTGCATAATAGCACTTTGACATAGATGTGTGTCCCAGTTGGGTTTTTTTTAATACTCGTTTTTTTTTTTTTCTGACTACAAAATGAATCAACTTATTCAAGAAAAGTATGGAGAAAGAAGTTGTGGTTTACTGAGACACACGGGCAGGTGGAAGGTCCTTTGCTGTGATAGGATTGTGTTTTTACACTATACCTTTTCTCAGCAGGTGGTCCAGCCCTCTGTACTCCCCTTGCCTCCGGGGAAGTGCAGAAATTTCCCACACTGAAAGAGAGACAGGCCATAGTGTTTAGGGAAGCCCTGGAGGGAATTATGCCCTGGGAAGGAGCAGCAGAAAATACTTTTAGGAAAGTAAGTAGGGTGATATGAAAGAACACACAGAGGCTGATTTCCTGAGGTTAGTGGATCCAGTGGTCTGCTCCTTGGAGTAGCTCAGTGCCATGGAAGGATTTGAAGCTTCAAGTTTCTAACCCTTGTGAGGAATCCTACAGCACATGATTCAAGCCCCTCAACACCAAAGTCTGGAGAGACTTCCAGTACATCCACTTTCTTTTAAAAATGCAAAGCTGAGCACATTTCCCAGCAAAAGATCCCTTTAAGGACTTCCCATCTATAGAAGGTAGAGAAGGGTGTTTCAAGCAGATCAAATTACAGTGCAAACTATGAAGTTAACAGCCTGTACCCTCTGTCAGGTATTAGTCTTTATTTGGATGCCAAGGTCTTTGTTGACTGACTCGCAGCTGGAGAGACTGGCCAGGGCTGCTCGTGGGTGGCCTTGACTGCCACCTTGTGGAATCTCTGTGGGCCAATGACTTCCAAATGTTTTTTGGGGGACAACACATAATTTTTCAAATAAAATCTTGCATAGACAACCAATATTTTCAATAGATCACAGTGAGAAGTTCTCCAGAGACTTCTGGCTGAGCCCTCCCACATATCCTTGAGTTCTTGAGGTGTGTCTGTGGATAATAGGGAATCCACGATCTCATCAGATTTGAGGTTTAAAAAGGTCACCACAACAGTGATATGAAGTACCTTGAGGGACAGAGATGGAGAATGTTAGGCAGAACACAAGGGGGCTAACATAGTGAGGAGAAATTTCTGAACATCGCTGGTCTGTAAGTATAACGCTATTAGTCTACAATTTTAGTTTCTACTGTGAACCTCATTTTATTTAATGATAGAAATTTAATTTAATTTCAGAGCCCCATTCTCTTTTTCCAATTTGGATCTAATATTCCAGGGAGGTGTTTGTGTACATAGTGAAAACCACTACTTTAAATAAACTGCATTATGTAAAGACACAAATTTTAACTCATTCAATTACCGCAGTAACCCTCTATGGTATGTACTCTCATTATCTCCATCTTACAGATATGAAGCAGCTGAAGCCCAGGAAGTAGAATAATTTCTAGGAATGAAGCTTTGTACCTTGGCTTCCAGCATGCCGCACTCTCTGGGTTCTTTAGCCAATGTCACTGCAGTGTGGAGACATCTCTGGGGAGTATACCATTTTGTCCTTGGGACATCCATGGCCAACAAAGTTTTGTTTTGTTCTTTTCCATCTGGTTCTAAGACATCATCCATGTAGGTCACGCTGGATTTTTCAGGATGATTCATCCAGCTTCTTAATACTTCCACCATGATAGAAGGAAACTCTTTGAGGCTGTCTGGTGCTGTACCTAGACCAGTGGTTCTCAGTAGGGATTCTGCCTCCAGAGGACATTTGGCAATGTCTAGAAGTATTTTTGGTTGTTATATCTGGGGGATGGGGGAATATATTATAGGCATCTGGTGTGTGGAGGTCAGAGATGCTGCTAAATATCCTCCAGTACACACTTCCATCCCCACAATCAACCAGATCAAAATGTCAATGGGGCCAAGGTTGAGAAACCCCAACAGAACCATGAAATTACATTTCAGCAATTTTATTTTTGAAGTCTTTCTTTCCTTCCAGTCTCTGTCATGCTGGGAAGGCACTGGTTCCCTTTGTTCTGTTGCCTTACCAAACCACCTGGGCTTTTGGTTACCTTTCCCCCATCAGGCCCAGCCCATGGCTGGTAAGTGGGTTGAGACATGGGTCCTCCTCTTAGCTGCTTTTGTGTTGAAACTCTTGATACTTCATCTCTGTTTTCCTCTTTCTTCCTTTTGTCTAGTCTGAGTGTAGGAAACTTTGCCCTTAATGATCATATCCTTCCAAGTCTGTTGCCCAAGAATTATTATTCCCCAAACTTTTGAAACTCAGACTGAGATAACTGATTACCTTTTTCTGTCTATGCTTTGTAATGCCTTTCCTGGGGGCAATAAACATGGAAAACTCAGTGACCAAATGAAGTTTTAAAGAAATGCAAGGAAAATCTTGTTCATGTCAGCATTTTGCAATCTATTTCTTGAGGTGTAGCACTGTCAATAGATTTCCTATGATAAAGGGGGACTGCTGCATGTGGTCTTCCTCTGTAGGAATTCATGTCTTATAAACATTCTTCAAAGCTCAAAAAAGCAAACTCTTTAAAAAAATTTGCATATTCCAGGGCCTCCCAGAGGTATTTGACCAGAAAGCTTTCCTTTCTCATGGAATCTCCAAGAACAGTTTGTGGATAGTTTAGAAATAGTAGTGTGTGTGTGTGTGTGTGTGTGTGTGTGTGTGTGTGTGTGTGTGTGTGTGATAAATGTGTCCTTTATCAAAGCATTGGCAGAGAGAAGAGGGTCAGTTCTAGAGACACTGAAAGTCAGAGTCAATAGTACTTGATAAATGATTGGCTGTGGGATGTAAGGAAGCAAGAGAAATCAGTGGGAGAATATAGAAGCTTCAGAATGAAGGAACAAATTTTTTATCATCCCTTCTGTATCCCAAAGAATTAGGCACCAGGGATTTTAAAAAAATATAAACCACAAGATGACAATACTGAGGTTCTCTTTCTCCTGGATTCTTGTAATGGCTTTCTAAATGGTCTCCTAGCTGTTTTTCCACTTCCTTTTCTAATCTCAACTTCATAATACCACCAAAGAAATCTTTCCTAAACAAAGACTTAATTATGACATTGCTCTGATCAAAGAACTTTGATGGTTCGATTTTGCACGTAGTCAATTCAGGCTTTTTTGCAGAGTGTTCAGAGATGCTTGTCAAAATCTTCCTAAATATGAATATAGCTTGATGTGGCAAGAAATGAGCAGCTCTTACTCAGCAAGATCTTACTGTGCACTGCCAGCATTTATGTGCTTATGAGCCTTTCAGGGACTCTGGGGGACAAGGCAGGCTGTGCGGGCGGTTCTTGAACCTGTTCTTGCCCTATGTGAATGCCTGGATTCTGTAAGCCTTATAAATATATCGCAGATGGAGGTGTGGGTGACTGGTCTTTGCCTATGCGGATATCTTCTGTTTGCCCTTCCAGATGTGCTCTTACCCTTGTCCACTCTGTTCTGCGCTCTAGGAGGCTGACCTCTATGGACTTCACTGATCTCTCAGGTTGGGTTTGGTTAAAGGGAAATATTGGCAGGAGACAATGGGATGGAGGGAGGAGATCAGAGTGTTTACTTCCCTGGCCATTCTCTGGAAGGGTGCTGGAGGCTGGCTGTGTCTTGTGGTGGTCTTGCTCCTATCAAGATGGCCTTCCCCACCATTTTCCTTCTCTCTGGGTTTGGATAGCTGCCTTCTCCTCTCTTCCCCTTGGGTCTGGGGTGGTAAAAATATCTCTTAACTCCTGGTTCCTGCAGTATCTCTGTGGTTCTTTTACACCCTGACCATATGCTTGTAGAGTTTTTTAATAATAAACCTCTTCCCATTGTCCCAGTTTGAAAGATGTATTTCTTTCCTATTGGGATCCTAACTGACATAGATGGCTGTCTCAAATACTGAAATGTTTGAGTGTCTGTAAATGGTAAAGATTTAAGTGATAAAGAACTGAACAAAATGTCCATTTTTTTGTGCTCTATCTCATATTATTTTAAATACCATAAAACCACAAAATGGAATATTAAATTTTAAAGTAACATTGAATAAAGATACTATTTATTTTCTGAGATCCATTGACTAGAAAAGTTTCCAATTCATTGTCTAATAAAATTTAATGGAAGAGAGCTCTGAGTTGGTTGAAGTGGTCTGAGTGACTCCATCCGCACACAGTTCTCTCTGGTGAGATCCACTGGGTTAGGTGGGAGGTTATTGGCGCATATGGACCCAAGAATCATTGAGTGGCTCAGTGGCTGTAGATTTTGTAGCTGGTCTTTAATGAAAGCAAAATGAATTTTCAAGGATAAACAGCAAGAGGCTGTCAGCTAAGTCTATCTAAGCAGTTTTCTTCTGGAATCATGTATGAATTTTTTGGTTGTTTTTCTTTTTAGTTACACATGTCAGTAGAATCCATTTTGACATAATTATACAAGCTTATCTATTTTTTGGGGGGGCGTACTAGGGATTGAACTCGGGGGTACTCAACCACTGAGCCCCATCCTCAACCCTATTTTGTATTTTCTTTAGAGACAGGGTTTCACTGAGTTGCTTAGCACCTCGCTTTTGCTGAGGCTGGCTTTGAACTCAATCCTCCTGCCTCAGCTTCCCGAGCTGCTGGGATTACAGGTGTTCACCAGGGTGCCCAGCTGGAGTATATCTTGTTCTCATTCAGACCCTACTACCTCTCCTTCATCTTCCCTCTCCCCATCCCTTGCTCCCCTCCCTCTGTTGATCTTTCTGCCATATACTCATAGTTATTTTTTCTAAACATTTCTTATGGATATATCTCACTATTATGAATCTTCTTCAGGAGAGTAATTCACGAAAGAATCCAGATAGGAATGCAAATTCTAGATAGTTTTCTTTGTTTATACTGCTTATAGTATCCTATGTTTTTTGAATTAGAATAGAATATATAACACTGAACCTGAAAGGATCATGTTCTTACAAGGAACAGCAAAATATCTTTTTATTTGTTCATAATAACTATATTTAGTTTTTACTCTATTTTTATTATTGATTCATATTTTAAAGCAAAAATGATTAAGGTAGTTTGTATACATTAATTAATTTCCTCCTCCCTGATTCTATCCATGAAAACATTTCAGATAACTGATTCTTTTTCACAGAAGCATGAATGGCATATACATACGACAGACTAGAGATCCTGTGAAACTTCCAGCGTTCTGGTTAGCTATTTTTTGCTTGTAGATCTAGTCACACAGATATTTATCTATCTCTGTATAGCTTCACATCCCACAGAAGTATGTGGGTTCCTTTTCCTGAGGAATCATGTTTTGGAAATGGCGATGTAATATGCATTTCCTTTGGGTTAGAAGGGAGGAAGGAGCCTCACGTATTATAAAGATGATATTGGGGTGAGGTAGAGCAGAGATAATAACCACACTTTCCATGTGATTAGAAGGGAGGCACTCTGTGTGCAAGAAGATTGTAGGGTGAGAGGTAAAAAGACAAATCCACCACATTGACTGTGCAGTTTTCTTGTTTTGTACATACTCGAGTGCCAGCACTGTAATCAGTGCTTATGCCTGGGCCATATGATTAGGAGAGATGCAGGTAATCTTTTGAATGTGTGGTTTTCTAGCTGTGGTTTCTTTGAGCCTCCCACGGTTACTTGATCACAGAGGGAAATGTGTATCATTTTCTTTGGAGAGAAGATTTTAAAACGGGCATAGCGCTAGAACCTTGATGTATGTAACTCAATAATTCTCACTTTGTTCATCTCTATATTCCAAAAGGAAAGTTTTTTTTGTGTGTGTGTGTGTGTGTGTTTTGTGTTTTTTTTTCCTATACTGGAACTTGAATAGATAACATTGGAGATTTATATTTTTAAGAAGTAGTAAATGGGACATATTTTATATTTAAATTTTTGTTTTCTGTTAGCTGTGATTCTGATGTAGTTTTAAAGTTGATATAGTTCTCATTGTAAAGCAGCAACTCTGAAAGCCTATCCATTTTGGTTCTTGAATTAAAGTAATTTCAGAAAGTTAGTATGTTTCTTCTTTTAAATATCACCACCTAGCATTTATACCTGACTGTGTTGTTCTTAGTTCACAAGCCTTAGTTTATAACTGAAAAGAGCTTTTAAAGAAAAATAATCTGGATATTTTTTATTGTGTATAAATAAGATAGTGGGTGTTTCTTTTTCTTTCCTTAATATGAAAGCTCTTGGTTGTGATGAATGCAAATATAAAATGCGGAAACTCAAATACCTCAAAATGCCTTTTAGATGAAGCCTGGATTTGGAGCAGGACGAACCGTGGTGAGTCAGCTGCCTTGTCAGAGCTCCTTCAGTGACCTTGTCACCAGCTCCTTCAGTGACCTTGGCCATCTGGGTCTGGTTGCATTTTGGTTCTTCCCCTTGACAAGTGGAATTTCTTTGCACTTACTTGTTTTCCCTGAATGCACTTTGGGAGAAGGATGTGATATACTTCCCAGTTAACAAGAACACTTCCTACCTCAGAAGTGAATTGAGAACACCATTAGGTGATATCTCTTTTGACCTTGTTGTCCTTACCAAAGATAGAAAATAAAAACCTAAATTCCAAATACATTTTAATGAAGCCCTCTAGAATAAATGCTGGAAATTCATTACGATTGTAAGTCTTGTATTCAATATAGATTCTTTTAAATATGAAAAGTTGGCTTAGCAAGTTGGCAGCTTGAAAATCCTTGCTTTATTAGTTAGCAAATGATTCTGATTTTATCACATTTTATTATCAATCTCAGTTTTTGGGTTCCTAGGAATTCAAAATTATATGCTCAGCTGACCCTTTAATTAGCTCTCATTCTGTCTCACATGATTTATAGCCTGGTGGCTCACATGTAAAAATGATATATGATTTAATGAGCTGGAAAGGCAGAATAGGTTCCCACCTCCGATTGTTTAGTGCATCCCTCTAGCTGGTGATTGGAGCGCTGGGGGCAAGAAAAGTGGCAGTTCCCTCCCTTCATTTCGTTATCCTCATAAGGACAGGAAGGTTCAGGTTGTTGTGATTTGTGATTTTTTGCAAATTTACTTTTGTTTCATTAGAAAACACAAGACCATTGATTCAGTTGTCTCAAAATAGTCTTTAAAAAGAAATATGAGAGAGGCTGCTGACTCCAATTTTCTTATTTTGCATTTTTGTTTTATTGCTCCAAATGCAAATATTGCCAAGGATGCAGTACCAAATTTAATCTTCAGAGTTTGCTGGTGTTTTAACCACTGTTACTCCATTAAATTTGTGTTTGTGGATTACATTAGGCAATGATTGAAGCCATGGGTAGAAGCAGTTGGATGAGACAAGGTCCCTTTCTGGGAGAACAGATAACAAGTGATAAATGAATGTACACGTGGTCATTTCTGACTTGAGTCATGGGGCAAGTGCTCTGATGAACAGCCTTATAAATTTGACTATTTTGGGTACCTCATATAAGTAGAATCATGCAGTATTCTTCTTACTGTGACTGGTTTATTTCACCTGCATAATACCTGAAGGTTCTTCTGTGTTATTGCATGTGGCAGAATTTCCTTCCCTTTTAAAACCAAATAGTATTACATTTTTTATACACCACACCTTTATCCATTCACCTATAGTCAATAGTGATGTATTGTCCACTTAACAACTTGATGAAGGTAGATCTCATGCTGTGTTCTTACAGTTGTCTTATCATCATCGTTATCATGTCATCAACTGCAGACAAAGAGCTCTGAGACAGTGCAGACAAAGAGCTCTGAGACAGTGCATAGGGGTGGAGATGTGCTGTAGAACTGGTATCAGTGAAGAAGTGCTGAGGGGGGACCCCCCTGGCCTAGACCCCCATGATACAAAGGCTCTGGAAACAGAGATTTCCAAGCATAGGGCATAGAGAACACAGAATCCAAGCAGGAACAACTTAGCAATTATGAGGAATACACAGGGAAAGTGGGGATGAGAAGGGACACTAGGGTAGGAGAGGGTGCCACCAAGGACGAGAGGGCCAGACAGTGCAGGACTTTGGAGGCCACAGAAAAGAAGTACCAGCTAGTGCCACATTTCTAAGACCCTTGACAAGCAACTCCCACCCCCAGAACCCAGCACCCACAGGAACTGGTGTACATGTGTTTAGTTCATGCAATGTTTATGTCCAGGACTAAGCTGAATAGTGTAGAGTTCTAGGCCAAAATAGATGGAGGTAGCCCTTTAACTCAAAGTTCCCATGCTATTCCCAAACAACTATTTTGAAAAATTAAATAGAGGTGAAAGTTGTGTCAACTCCTTGTGTGTATTCACCATTTGGTAACAATTGGCCACTTTTGTGTATATACATTTGGCTTTTCTTTTGTTTTGCTAGAACATTTCAAAGTTAGTTGCAGACATCATGGTATTTCACCCTTAAATACTTCAGCATGTATCTGATCATGTGTAGGATATTTAGCAATATAATAATTTTATCTATGATCCAGTCCTTTTTGTGTGGTCACTTGATTTATAATGTAGGTGTCCTTGAATTGTAGTAGTGAAAGGAAGGCCTTTTTGGGAAAATGTTTTCAAGTGGTTAACCATTGTGGAAAGAGTATTTATCCTTACTTTATGCTGTACACCAAGTTCACATTGAGTGGGAACATTAACAAAAATATGAAAAGCAGCAGTCAAGATGCTAGAAGCTGACACTTGAGGATGTCTTTATGAGCGTAGGGGAGGTAAAATTTCCTAAACAGAACCCAAAAGAACCACTCGTAAAATGTAAAACTTATAAATTGTACTATAGTTAAGAAGGTGTGCCCATCCAAAAACACTCTCAAGAAAGGAAAAGGCAAAGCACAGCAAATGGCTGAGGAAGGACTTACATCCAAATTCATTATCAAGACCAAAGTCAAAAACCAGACTACTCTTGTCTTAGTGTATTTGAGCTGATAACAAAATATCACACAACAAAATAACAATAGGCATTCCTTTTCTCACAGTTCTGGAGGCTAGGAAGTTCCCCGTTTAGTTCTGGCAGGATTTAATTTTTTATCCAGTCTATTTTTAAATTTCCTAAATTGTCTCAATCACATCTTTACTTTTTAAATTGGAATCATCCTGTAGCCTTCCTTGTTTCTTAAGATGGAGACATTTTTGAAAAGATAGCCCATTGCTCTGTAGAGTATCTCTCAATCGGGGTACATTTGATGTTTTCCTCACAATTAGATTTCAGTTAAACATATTTGGCAGGAATACTCCACAGGTGATATTGTGAACTTAATAGGACTCATGATTTCATTGTCCTAATGCTGGTGATTTTAAACGTGATCACCTGGTAAAAGTGTATCTGCCAGATTTTTACATTGTAAGGGTAGCTTTTTCCCTTTGTCATCAGTAATAATCTGCAGGGGGATACCATGTGGCTCTGAATATCTTGTGTCCTAATGGCCTCTCACCTGGTGCTGTGAGCATCTGCAGAGGCAGCTTCCTAGAATCAGTTATTACTATGGTGATTGTAAAAATGACGACTTTCCATTTCTCCTTCTATAGTCTTCAGTTGCCTTACCTTTTGTAAAGAAAAAGCCTCCTTCCTTTTTAAAATATCAGAGTGGACTCAAGTTTTATTTTTTTAAATTTTTTTATATCATCAGCCATTCTCGTCATTTATTCTTATAGTATAAATCTCTTGCATTGGCTAGTAAAAGCCCCTGCAAGACCAATCAAGTTCAGATTCACTTTGCATTTTCCCTGCCCCAGACCAAGGGCAACTAATTTCTTCTACAAGTTCTGGTTTTCTTTCAGTGGGGAATTGTTTAGAAACCAACATCTGGGAACTAGGGGACATTACTACTGGGGTATCATTGCTTCTAGAACTATTCAGTGGACAAAGCTGGTAAAGACACACACACACACACACAGACACACAGGATGAGTGCTTGCTGATGTTTCTAATTCTAATCCAACATACAGCATTATATTTTCTCCTTCTGACATTCTGTAATTGTATTTCTCCTGTAGAGACAACTCTGATCCCAACATGGATACATTAATATTCATTCACTTATGGCTACAGTAGCTCCCCTCTAAAATTTCAGAACTGCCACACCGACACCAGTACCAAAAACAAACAATATATTTCAAGATAACCTCAAGATATCTTTGCAGGTGTTTTTGTACTTAAAAATATATTTTATTAAGGATATAAAGTCATATGCTATGCTCTAAAGTTACCTGTGTTCTTCTTCTATTTTCTTCTATACAGTTATGTTATTTATTTAGTATATAGTGAGGTTTGTTTCTGTTTGAATTCAATTTTAATTTCTTATTTAGAATTTTCTTAATATTTAAAACATTAACATGGTTCAAAAGTCAAAACTTTATAAAAAGGAATATTTAGTACTGCCAAGTTTTAGAACATCATTAAATTTTCCTCTCACTATCCATCATTTCAAATATTAGTATGGACTCAAGGATTTTCAAAAAATTCATTATGTTATCATCCATTCATGTTATTGTACATTTCTATACTTTAAAGATCTTTGAAATTAATTTCTTTAAAACTTAATATTTTAAACATATCGAGAGTTTTATAGTAATTTTTAGCAGAACACTGTTTTTTTTTGCATTTTCGATATCATTGATAGTCTGTGCTTCTCACTTGCACTACATCTGTTTCTGAATTTGAACTACCACCATCAAAGAAAAACAAAATGTTCATTTTATTTACATGATTTTTTTCCTGTGTATTCTCCTGAAATAGTCAAAATATATTTGCACACTTGGGGAAACAAAAGACTGAAAAATGAAAAATATAGTCAAATAGTTAATAATATCTGAATAAATTAAAATCAAATGAAGTATCTGATTGTTTGCATGTTCCCTGTGGTGTGTGTGTGTATGTGTGTGTGCATTAATTATGTAATTTTCTCAGGATGTTTTGTTTTTATTTAAGGACTTTTAGTTTTTAAATTTTTTTTTTTATTTTAAAGGAGTCACTCAGGCTAGGTTGTTTTTTTGTTTTTTTTTTGTTTGTTTGTTTTTGTTTTTTTTTTTAGTTGTCAATGGACTTTATTTATATGTAGTGCTATGAATTGACCCAGTGCCTCACACATGCTAGGTAAGAGCTCTACCACTGAGTCACTATTTAGGGACTATTTAAGAACTGTCAGAGTCCCTGGTGATACACCTAGAGAAATGTAAAATAATTGATTGTATAGATTTTAGAAGAGTATAATATAACTTTGAAAAATATTTCATATGTTTATTTTTACTCCATCCCAGAAAAGTTTTAGATGAAATAAATGTCTCTTGTTAAAGGTAATATTGGCAAAATTATTTCAACTTAGCCTGATTTGTTGACCCATGCAACAAGGGTAATCATGTACTGTGTGTTTAGTTAAGCCTTGAATATTTTCTCTAAGCATATCTTACTTTCATTCCTAATGCTTTGATTATTAGTGTGGAATGTGATGGTTACTGTAAAATGTATGCTTGACCATTTAGGTTGGTAATTTACATTGTCAGCCCGAAGAGCATGCCAGCCCAGGAGTCGCAGGATGGCCAGGGTATGGATTAGCCGTCTTTCACGAGGAGCTGGGTTTAGTAGATGAAGGTCAGCTAGGTAATAAAGGCATGATGACTAGAATCCTGCCCTTTCTTTTCATAAAACCTAATCATGTTTTTCTTAAGTCTACAAATTTTTCCTCTTATTTAAATTCCACTTTTGAAAGGTTTATGTGTATTAACATTTTTTTTTTTAATGTGCAAATACGGACCCTGGAAGGGTTAAGCTCCTTTCAGTCATTTATAGGGTAGTTTCATTTATTTTAATCTGATTGCCTTTCTTCTAAATCCTGAAAGAGCTGCAGCGAGACTGCATTTTTAAGGGGAAAGATGAATATTTTGTGCCATAGAGAACTCCAAGGAACATCCTTGAGAATACTACCTAGTGCAGTGGGGAAACAGGAAGAGTAGGCAGCAGGGGAGGGCAGGACAGATGAGAGAAGGTTCCTTTGTCAGTATAGCCAAAGGCCAGACTTTCCCTATTTTGCAGCTTAGTATAGGACTGTTGTTATCCAGAATCACCTTGGATACCAAACAGGGCTCATCTTCCTAATACTAACACAATTTAACCACTCTGATTGTTCTGCTGCTCTCGAGACTTCTCCATGAAAGGAGACTGCCACGAAACCTCAGATCCCCAAAGGAATGTCATAAAGGCAGTCTTGCCTACATTGACATGAAACGCCACACCCTATCATAATTTGTTCACGCCTCATGCTCAAACTATTTCTCTCTGTCATAAGAATTAATCATCTTCAAGGTTCCACATGCATGAATCTGAGAACTAGCAGGCACTCAAAGATTTTCTCTGTCAGCCTCTGTACAAGTCAACAAATAGAGGTCTCAAGAGACTGATATGTCTATCACAGGAGTGTTAAAACTTGGGCCATGCAATGGTTTTCCCCCTCCTGGTCCCCAGATTCAGGGTTTGGCCTCTTTGCTCACATATCCATTATTTGCTACCACTGAACTGATGTCTCTAATTTCTCTTGGAAGGAATATTTGAGCAAGTTGGGCCAGGAGACCCTTGGTATCTGCTTGCAAGGAAGTGTACTTTTGGAAAATTATAGACCATTCTTCATATTTTGTGCAATTATATATAAGAATATATAAATCATGAGGTAGATTTAAAAAAATTATTAAGATGATAAACCCATTTTAATCTGTTTTTTTTTTCCAAGCAACTTGATCTAGTAAGTTTTGAAATCCTTGAGAGATGTTCATGCAATTTTGTGGGATCTTTTTGTCAGTAAAATGCAATAATCAAACTGTGGAGAAGCATGCAAGGTGGACTCAGTCTGCTTGCTTATCACATGATAAGCTATAAAGACTGGGAAAACTCCTGTTTCATTATTTGGAAAATAAGGAAAGTAATACCTACATCAGGCTATGTGAGGATGAAATTAGATAACATCTAAAATCTGTAGCTCTATGCCTAGCCCTTTGTATAGTCATTAACTCTACCTAGCATCATTATATTGGAAAAGGAAATTCCTGGAAAGGAAGTCTTTAGAGACAAGGTATCCTTGGTTTGAGATTCAAGTACAATTTGTTTCCTATTTTGTAAGTATTATAATATATTTTCAGATATTTTAATTGCCTGAAAATAAGAATCCATTCATTTTTTTTTAAATTAAAAGACTTAATGGTCTCAAAAAGGTCTATATTTATAATAAGGTTGAACAGAAAGTACAGAGTTCTCATATACCTCCCCTCCTGCCCCTCAATTTCCTATTGGTGACCTCTTGTACTGGTGTGACACATTTGTTATAGTTGTAGAATCAATATTGGTACATTAGATGAACTGAAGTCCATAGTTTACATAGAGTTCCCTCTTTGTGTTGTACATTCTCTGAGTTTCACCCACTGCATATTGTCACATGTGCACTGTAGAGAGGAGTTGCACTGCCCTACTGATCCTGTCTCCACTTCTTCTTCTCTCCCTCCCCAACCTCTGGAAACCACTGTGTTTTTTGTTTCTCCATTGTGCTGCCTTATCTGGTATGGAGCCTTTTCATATGGGCTTCTTCCATTTAGCACTGTGTTGAAGGTCCTTTCATGGCTTGACAGCTCAATTCTTCATATTGCCATGTAAATATTCCATCCTAGGGATTCACCACATTTTGCTTAGTAATTCACCTATCGCTTGATTGCTTTGTTTGGAGATTATTAACCAAAGTTCTGTAACCATTTTTTGTTTAGGTTTTTGGGTGGCATAAATTATTTACCCATTTATGTAAATAACCAGGGGAGCACTTGCTGGATCCTGTGGTAAGGTCATGTTTAGCTGTCTAAGAAACTGCCAACTGTCTTTCAAAGTGGTTGTACCATTTTACATTCACATCAGCCATAAAGGAGTGCTCCCCATCCTCTCTACCATTTGGGGTTGTCAGTGTTTTAACCATCATAATACAATTTGAGCCATACTAACAGGCATGTAGTGAAATCTATTTGCTGTTTTAATTTGCAGTTCCCTAATGACATAGGATATCAAGCATCTATCTTATGGTTATTCATCATCTGTGCATCTCATTTGGTGAGGTGTCTATTAAGATATTTTGGTCTTTTTCAATTCGTTCTTTCAAGGTTTAAAAGGTCTTTTTATTTCAGACATGATATTCTTTTAATCATGTGTTTTGCAAATATTTTCTCCCAGTCTGTAGCTTGTCTTTTTATTTTCTTTGCAGTAGCTTCTCAGCAGAAGTTTTTAATTTCAGTCAAGTTCTTCACCTACCAATTGTTTCTATCTTTCATGAATTGTGTTATTGATGTCAGATCTAAAAACCATCTTCAAATCAAAGGTCACCTTGATCTTGCCATATGTGATCTCCTGGAATTTTATAGTTCTGTATTTTGTATGTAGGTCTATGTTCAATTTTGAGTTAATTTTTTTTGGGAAAGATCTAAGGTGTTACATATCATATTATGTATTGTATATTATATATTAGTATTATTTTGCATGTGTATGTACAGTTGTTTGTTTATTTAATTTTTAATTGTTACTCTGGTAAGTGAATGATTAACATTATTCCTAAAGTAATTTTTAAGAAGATATTTTAATCATTGAAAACTTAGGAGGTGTTTTTTTGTAAATAGTCTCTTCAGCTGGTGAAAAAAATATTATCAGGCTATGAAGTTGTTTATCAATGAAACATT
Source organism: Ictidomys tridecemlineatus (assembly GCF_052094955.1). Taxonomy (NCBI): domain Eukaryota; kingdom Metazoa; phylum Chordata; class Mammalia; order Rodentia; family Sciuridae; genus Ictidomys; species Ictidomys tridecemlineatus. Next base: position 147,225,876 of record NC_135483.1, on the reverse strand, counting down.
TTGACATTTGGTCTTTTATTGTATTTTAGAATGATTTAGAAAGACTGGAATGTATGATTTAGAGTTGGTTCTATTTCTTTTTTTTTTTTTTAATTTTGTAGTTGTAGATGACCATAGTGCCTTTATTTGTTTATTTTTATGTGGTGCTGAGGATCCAACCCAGTGCCTTACACATGCAATGCAAGTGCTCTGCCACTAAGCTACAGCCCTGGTTGTATTTCTTAACTGAAACTACTTGTTATTCAAAAAGTATAGATCTTGTTCAAACAGTTGTGCTCTTTTATAATTTCTTCCTTTGTATATCTATCCTTTGGGTTACTGTTTAAATGCTTTTCTTTCTTTTTTCTTACTTTCCTTTTTTTTTCTATTCCCCTTTCTCCTTTCTTTCTATCATTACACTTGGCTGAAAAACCTTAACATCTGTTGACATTATTGATCCTAGGAATAAAAACGTGAGATGATCTCTGGAAATATTTCTAGGCACAGAGCCCAGACCATCCATAAAGCCCATATATTTCAAAACATGCAAGTTTTGTGAAATATTTTGAGATACAGTTACCAGTGATTTTGTTATGTGGGCCTGTTTAAAGGAAAGGCTTTGAAGTTCTTCAAGTGATTTGTATTTTTCTTATTCTCAAACTTATGAAAACTAAGAGCAATTCTTTTCTTCTAGACATTTCCTCTTAGACTCTTTTGATACATTCTTTTTAACAGAAGTGTTGCCATTGACAGTATGATTGCTTAGCATTGAACCAAATTATCTGAAAGATAAAATTGAATAAAGCATTTTAAAATGTTTTTATTTAATCAAGCTGGAAAGTAGAAATGGGGTCTTGTTTTACTTTTAATAAGGAGTTTCCATGTAAAGGCTATTATCCTTAATTTATGTTGTAATATATTGGGCTCATGGTGAAAGAATTAATGACCAAATTAGTAATTGGCATTTGGATTTTGATTCAGCTGTCCTTAATAAGATGCATTTTTACCTATTAGGCTTTTCTGTGGTTTCCCATATATTCCTGTCTAATGTTTGCTCTGTATGTAGAAGTACTGTATTGACTTAACCAAGAACAAATAAATAAGGCAGACTCAGCAATTCCACAGGCATATATGCCTGTGTTCCGTAAACACAAGGATATTTAATAGCAACATCTTTCATTATAGTCACAACTGAAAAATACGTAAGTATAAATTTATAGTAAGCTGTATAAATTGTGATATGTTCATACAATAGAATGGCACATAGAAATGAAAATTAATAATGTACATCTATAAACAATAATATGGACAAAACTCCCCCCAAAATAAATAAATACTATATGATTTCAATTATAAGAGGTTTAAAAGCAGTTAAATCTAATCCTTGGTATAGAAGTCAGAGTGATAGTTATCCTTGAGGAAGATTCTAAGGGGCCATGAGGAGGCCTCTGGGTTAAGAATCCACTTTTGATTAGATACCACTTTTTCTTAATGCTGATAACATGGGGAAGGTTCATTGTGTGACAATTCATAGACCATTTGCTAACGATTTTTTTTGTATGCATGTGTGTTAGGTTTTAATAGTATACTGCAAGAAAGGTCGAGCTTATGTCAACTGTGGCTTCAATGAAGGTAGAATGTAAAGGATAGCAGTTAATAACAGGGCTAGGAAATATGGGGCAGTTCTAGTTGTAAGATATGTGTGGGGCAGTTCTAGTTGTAAGATACGTGTGAGGGTTAATTTAGTTTTTAAAGATCAACATTTAAATAATTCCTTGGATTATTATTCACATTTGAAAATTACATTTTTCAAATAAATGATTATTCATATTTTCATAAATATGAAACATGAATTTCCCATTGCTGGCAATGAATCGTCATTTTCTGAAAATAGTAAATGTGCTATTATGAAATCAGCTATAGAATATTTGAATTGATGAAGGAGATGTTTCTTTCAACAATTCACTATTGCTTTCAGGACAGAATTGTAATTTCTTGAGGAGGCACATAAGGGCCACTGTGATCTCGACTCTCACCTCTCCTTCCTGTACCCAGCTCATCACACCCTCTCTCCAGGTCACCTGGCTGCTGGCAGTTCCCTGAATGCTCTGGTTCATCCATACCTACAAGTCTTTGCTGTGGATGTTCTTTGTGCCTCCCTTCTTCCCCATAACTCTATCATATTTATATATTTCTAACTATTATATTTCTCCTAGGGCTTAAACCAGTATCTAGCACATGGTGGGATGTTTGTAAGCTGAAGGAAGCTCGAAGATTTTATCAGTCTTTTATAGTACACTATAACATTTTATCTCCTTACATAATCACCTCTTTATTAGGTTCTCAGTTCATCTGTGGTCTACTGAAGTCCTTAGAATGTGGTACGAACTTAATAGGGTTTTGAACAGATGAACAATACTTTTGAATGGATACATAAACAAGAAGTTCACTACCTTTGTCTTTGACGTATGACTTATGAAATTTTAATTCCAAACTTACCTTTCTGACCACATTACTTATAGATGCAAAAGTAGTAAATATTTATTTTGAGTCTATATTTTGTTGGTAGATGCTAGGCAGTGAAAGAAATCCAGGCAAGTTAAAGAATTTTATTTCTGGATAATTTACAAAGCAAAGTTTTAAAACATGGGACAAAAACAAAACAAAAACTTCTACCTCATCTTAGGTCCTGGTCCACTGTGTGTATTGTGGCAAAATACTTTGCCACTGACCTCAGCTTCAGGGGAGAACAGTATACTTAGAGGGTACATGTTTTTTTTCCTTCTTTCCTTCCTTTCTTTCTTTCTTTCTTCTTCTTCTTCTTTTTTTTTTTTTTTTAGAAGGCACCTTTTGGGGATATTTTTGCTTCATGGCAGAGCTATCAATAGCACTTCTTGCTTCATAAAGATGGATGGGGCCCGGATAAATGATGTCTCAGTATCCTAAAAGGAATGAAATCAGTCATCAAGTTAGAGCTCAAATAGTATCTGATTCTTTGTTAGCAAGCCTGCCTTCCACTTTCAACACTGCAGAAAACCCATGAGTGCCTCAGAGCTCTTCCTTGCTCTGTTGTTTTATTTGTGGCTTTATAGAGTAGTATCGAGAAAGAGAACACTATCAGTCTTTGTTAAAGTACTCCTTGGCTTCCTAATACTTCAGAAAAATTCCTCCCTTGTCCTTTTAAAGATTGAGCTTCCTTCTTGTTTGACAGAACCAAACCCCAAACTCTGTGGTATGTGAGGGTGGGTGCTACATTTTGGACATCTGTTTTTCATACTTTTAATTACTTCTTTATTCACTTCTAAATTTAGACTCTCATTTCCTGGTTATGTGGCTCATAGGAGGTAATGTAAAGCTTCAAGGGAGGATCCCCCAAACTTAGCATTGATAAAACCTGCAGAGTTGAGGGAGGAGATGGCATCAGAGCACTGACAATGTTATTTCTGGGGTCTTGGGAAGAAGGAGGTGGCAGGACATTACTGAGATGGTGAAAGCAAAGAAAATTGAGGTTGAGAGATGGTGAAAGCCCTGAGTAAGGAAGGCAGGGAGTGTTGTCACCTTTGCTGGACCTTCTCACCTCCTTGAAAATGAAGTGGCTCATGGGGAAGCAGAAGTTGACAACAGGGTGGTGAAGTGGTAGAAGACTGGAAGGTCCATTCCAGAATAGTTTTATGCATTGCTTCTGGGATGTTTGAAGCAGATCATATTAAAACATCATTGCTGCTTAACTAATCAAGTAGGGACCCACTGACTAATCTGAGCTTCAGGACAAATGCTCAAGTAATTTAGAAAAGAGGAAATGAGATGCTTTTCAAGCTGGTCTTTATACTTTTAGAGTAGTGAGGTGGTTTATTTTGCTCATCTGTATTCTTTAGAAGGAAGAGAATTGTGATTGTATAGTAACACGTTGTCGACTATCACAAAAAAGTGCTTTGACCACAGCTCAAAAACCACCAAATATTTATTTTTAGACTACACTTAGAATGAGTGAATTTGCAATTTATTTTTATTTCTGTCACTTAAAAATAAAAACCAAAACAAGACAAAATGGGAAAGCCATTGGGGAGTGGACGGTCTTTGCTTTTGTAAATGGGGGATTAGGATTTGTCTGTTCTATAAAGGACACACAGCATTTAGATTAGACATAATCTGATTGTATTGCTATACAAAGGCCATTCAAGTCAGTTCAGTGGCCAGGGCCTGTAAGCACCATATGACCACTGATTGGTCCAGGGAAGAGTATTTAGAGAAAGATAATGATGAGTTTTAATCCAAATCCCCAAAGCACAACAGCTGTGGCTTCAAATGAGTTTTCATTCGGACTTCAGAAGAGATACTATATTTCTTAGAAGATGAAAAATTGAACTATTTTTTTCTTATTCACACAAAGACAACGTCTATTTAACTTTTATTTGATTAGGAAGGTTCCTTACCTCAAATTCCATTTAGAATAATATAGATATTTTCAACGTGTTTGTATATTAATCTAAATTAGACTGACATTATAATTTATTGTCAAAGAAAGCTTATCTTGAGAGTGAAAGTCAGTATTATTAATAGTAGCCCAAGGACAAAAAGTATAAATCAGGAATGTCCTAGGCAAACTAGTGTGTGTGGTCACCCTATATAAGTCATATTTTTAGCTTTAAAAAAACCCGTACAGTATATTCATAATGTCACTCTTAAAATATTCGAGAAGCCAATGTCTTTTCCAAGTGTGATTTTAAATGTGTGTTGCTTTAGAAGTGAAAAACCAAAACCAAAACAACAATGACCAAACTGTGGGACGTGGGCATGTGGTCACAATGAGTTTTTAAAATGCCCTATGTTTAAACATGAGTCACATGTTTCTTGTTGTGGTTTCAAAAATATATTGAGTAAGCCTAGCAAGCATTTATTCAGTGTTTATTGTCTACTTGTGTTTTTCTAATATTGTTATTCATATTGCTCCTATGTTTGGAGAATGTTGTGCTGTTCTGTATAGAATACCATACGGAATAGAAAGTCATAACCTAAAAAGGTCAAAGACTTAGTAACCAGTATTGTTGACTAACTCCTAAGTATCTCTTCTCTTTTCCAAACTTTCTTATCCTGCAGTTTGAGTAACACAGACTTCTCCTTTAACTCCAAAATATCCCTTTGGGCTTAAGCAATCATGTGCTCTGTCCCCTTAGCTACTGAGAAAAATGATTGATTTTCCTACTGGTAGTAATTGAAGCTGTAGCCTTAGGAGCTACTGCAACTCATGTAAAGATTTTTCTTTTTTTTTCCCAAGCCTCAGGGCAAATACAACACCTAAGCTCAGAAAGTTGGTATAAAGGTGATTTTGATGATGCTGTTGAGCCGCTGAATCAGGCTAAACCCTGTCCCCAGAGTTTTTGGTTACTTGAATCAGTAAATCCCTTTTATTGCTCAATTCTTTTGAGTTGGTGTTTTGGTTACTTTCAAACAAAGACTTTTAAACTAAAGAATATTTTTAAATAATTGCAAATCATTTGATTTGCAAATATTTGAAAACTGTCATTTGATTTTTGGAGAAGAGGAATAGTATGCTCTTTAATGGTTGATAGAGGAAGATCTTAGATCTGGATATTGGTTTAGGGATATATAAACAGGATAAACACTAAAATGCAAGGAAAAACTGTCTTGTCAGGATACTTCTGTACACAGAGAACAAATAGAAAGGATTGTTAAGGGAGAGGTTACAGGCACAAATTTTGACAAAGGACTAAGGAACTAAGGAAGACAGAAAAATGAGCTCAGCTTGGTGGCCTAGAAAAGATAGCTAGATGTAAAATTTAACTTGCCTAGTCATGGCAAGCATCTTCATCTTTATCTATAATTAAAATTCACCTATTGTGTGAACTTGCACTGCAGGTGTGTAATAGAGCATACTGATTCTATGTGATATTTTACAGTAATAGAAGAATTTGATTTATGAGGACAAAAATCCAAACAGAAGAGTGGGTCTCACTCTCATCACTTCACCTAGCATATCCCACTTAGGAAATCAAGGTTAGTAAACTGGAATATTTCTTTGGCTAGGGATTTATGAGCAGCACAAAGTTATCTTTGATTCATTATGAATTTCGAGCTCTTGAACACTATTTTGCTTTTTCCCCCTTCTCTTTCTAAATGGAGAGAATCCATCTGTAGAGAAAATTTGCAAAACAAAATGAAGTCTGCTCCCCACAACTTCCAAAGTTACACAATCACACACACACACAAAATGTATGTCTTCAAAGCCGTATTTACAGAGAATTCTACAAAAAGCCTAGGACTAGTGTCATGCTTTGTATGAAATCAAGCTTACTTTCTTATAAGCCTAGAGTTCCTGATTGGATGTGTTAACTTTTTAATTTTTCTTTTTTTAGTTGTAGATGAACACAATACCTTTATTTATTTGTTTTTATGTGGTGCTGAGGATCCAACCCAATGCCTCACGTATTCTAGTCAAGCACTACCACTGAGCCCCAGCCCCAGTCTCTGGATGTGTTCACTTTTTTGTGTGCAAAAGAAAAATTCTTTAGAGTGAAAAAAAGTATTCCAATGACAATTTTCTGAAGACTTAAAGATCTAGGATCCTTGGCTTTCATCTAAGGGGGAAGATGTTTAGGTCCATCCTGACCTGTCTTTATACCCAGTTGGTATTCATACACCAACCTTTAATGTCAGACTAAAATCCAGAAGTCAAAGACAGTGTTTTTTTTTTTCAAGTTCCATATATAGAGATGACATTCAGAATGCTAATGTCCATCATGGCTTATATTTTACACAGCTTTTTTGCTGCTGTGACCAAAAGACCTGATAAGAATACTTGTAGAGGAGGAAAAGATTATTTGGGGTCTCATGGTTTTGGAAGTCTCAGTCCATAGATGGCTGGTTCCATTCCTCAAGGCTCAAGATGAGGTTGAACATCATGGTGGAAGAGTGTGGTGGAGTGAAGCAGATTGGCATATTACACCAGGAAGGGGAGAGAAAGAGAGAGGGGGGAGGGAGGGAGGGAGGAAGAGAGAGAGATATCACACACTAGCACTCTCTCTGCTCAACAAGGACAGAATATATACTCCAAAGACAAGCCCTCAGAACCAACCTCCTTCAGCCACACCCTATCTGCCTTCAGCTTCCACTCAGTCAATCCCATCAGGGAATTAATGCAGTGATCACATTAAGGTTCTCATAACCCAGTCATTTCACCTCTAAACTTTCTTACATTGTCTCACGCATGAACTTTTGGTGAACACCTCATATCTAAACCATGACAGCTTAGAAGTGGGTCCTTGAGTGAGTGCAGAACTTCATCATATTCCTGATAGCATGGTGTTTTTACTCCTGCTGCTAATTGGGATTAAGTCAGACAAAATATTACATTTTTCATCATTATTATCTTCATCTTATTTTTGAACATTAAAGCCCTTTTGCCAATAAAAAATTGGTTTTATGTTTTAGTCTATTGCTTTTGCAAAAGCAAGTTTGGGGTAAAGTGTTTTATTAAGTTGCACCCAAATATAAGAACTCTAAACCATGGGATGACCTTGCTTGGAAAACATATGGTCAATGGGAGTGGGAAACAACCTTCTTTGAAGAGAAGGCATAAGAAACCTGGAAAAGAAGAACAAAAATCTATTAGCCCACCATTCCCTCTATTTTTTGTAAATCACTGTTCTCAGTTGAATTTTATTCAACTTATTACCTTAATATAATATCCATTTTAGGAGTATATTACATGGGAAATTATTTACTTTCATGTAAAACTGAAATTTTTAAATATTTAAAAACAAAAATTCTGTGGGCTTCTTTGGAGGTTATCATGTCCTCAAAAAGAGAATCATAATGTACCTCTTGCTGTTAGCTTGCAGGAAACGTTGCACTGTCCAGTGGAAAACACAGTGAATTTGAAGCATATGTTATTGCTAATGAATTATCTCAACTTTGTCTCTTGGGATACTACAGAGGCACTTTTTTTCCTTGCAGTCTATTTTGTCACTATGGTCAGACCAATAAATTACAAGCTCTACCATCTCATCAAGATAATAAGAATTAAGATGTTTTCTTTGGGGATTTCTGTTTGTAATATATCATTAATCATATTCTATATGAGCTATGGTCCAGACAGAACTGGGAATGCTAGTTTATCTGACACAATCTAAAGGAGGAAACAGGTTGTCATTTAATCTATCCTGGATAAAGCATATCTTGGTAAAATGGCTAGATAAGGAATGACATCTTAAAATTGCTTCTTACTGCAGAATCTGCTGTGAAAATGTGATGTGTTCTCACCAACATAGAAGCCACTTAACAAGAGTATTGTTTTTAGTTTCATGTGCATTGTTTTTAAAGCCAGGAAATACAAAGCATAAAAATAACTGAATTCTTAATTGGAGGTTTTAATGCTCTGAAGCCTTTACCTTGTTCCCAACCTCCTGATCTGTCATTCATTCTTTGTTGGAGTAAACTCAGGTGTCTAAAAGGACATTTTAATTGGATTATGTGAACATTTCTGATATTAAATGAAGAATTCTAATTATAAGGAGCTTTCTAATTGGCCTCAAATTACTCTATTTTATCTATTTCTTAAGAAGTACTGCCGATAGATGGAAACGGGGAGGGGTGGGGAAGGACTTGTGCCCTGATAATCAAGGGTTTGTGTCCACTGTGTCCTGTGCTGACAGTTGGGAGTAATGTGTCCACTGATCAGCTGTAGTATGATTTGAGGACTGCCTGTACTGATCAGTAGTCTGTCCTTGAATATATACTTTGAGTAGAAAAAGGAAAAAAAAAAGTGAAAACTTTTGCTAAAAGTTACACTCGGAGTTTTCTGTTAGGTCAAAGAGGTTGGACTCAAGTGGATTAATTAAAATTTTTGCACTTGTTTATAGAATAGGTATATGAAAATATGGAGTGTAAATGAGACTTCTCAATAGCTAATGGTATCATTAGGGCTTTAATGTCTTAAAACCTCCATTGGGTTCTCATAACCCAATCATTCCTCCGGAAGATTCATAGAAATCTTGGAAGATTCATAGCAAAAACTTGGAAGATTCATAGCAAAAAGCAAACACCCACCAATCATGCTCTTACAACATTCTGGAAATTTCTTACTGAAAATAGTAAAAAACACTAGTAAAATGAGGAAATTTAAAAATACCATTATAGACTTTTAATAAGTTAGTTTTAACGTACTTTTCTTCTAAAAAAGAAAATTAATATCAAAGTTATGCACTACAGCAAATTTGTATTTATTGATATTTATAATCCTGAAATATTTCATTGTTTAAAAATAAAATTTCAAAATAAATGAGTGGAGCATTCAACTCTAGATATTTGGAGGAAAAAAAATCCTGAAACCAAATAATAATAAACTGAACTTAAGTAAGAATAAATTAATGATAAAGACAAAATATAGAATTTAATGTCAGAAAACAGAAAATGAGAATTGAAATCTAAAACTGGTTTAAACTCAATGAAATAAACATTTGATAAACTGGATCGAGAGAGAACATAAATTTGAGAATTAGACAAGTGTCTAGAATCAAATTAAAAGATACGCAAATATACTCAAAAATCTTGATGAAATCTACATGCTAATTTTTATTAACAAAAGTCATATTGTAAGTTGGAAAAGACAGTTTTAAATAATTATTAGGTAACTATTAAATCATCACACTTTTATAAAAAGCTCTTACAGCTCAAGAAAATACATCAATTGAAAATTTTGTGTATATATGTATCTGAGTGGATGGGCATAGTATGTATATATACACATATATATACACACCCTATATATCACATCTCAGTGTGTTTGAAAAGTCTGGAAACAAATTTATTTTTGACAGCATGCTAATCAATTTTTTAAAAAAATATACTCAGTATATTTTTCACCAACTTCAGACACCTTTTCAGGGAAAGTACTTGATGCAATATGGGTAATTTTTAATCTGAAATAAGCACAAATCAAATTCCACAGAGTGTCCAGAAATTTTTGGACGTTTTTGGAATTAATAGAATTCATAAATTCTGGCTGCTGTTAACTGACGTTAACCTTTTCTCCATCCTCCGCAGAAGGATAGGCCAGAAGACCTTTGATCTATCCTTGGGGTTAGGATACCAGCATCTCATCCCCGACCCCAGAGACTTAAAGCTGTCAGGCCATCCTTTAATGTCTGTGGGTTGACATCCCATGGTGTTTCACCCAGCTGTCCAAGGGGAGAAGAAAAAGGCTTTCTAGGTTTTGTCTTCTTTAGGAGCATTAATCAGATTGGCCAAGGAAGGAAGTTTAAGCTTGGAAGGGGCAGGAAGCAAGGTCCCACTCATATTATGGGTGTTGAAAATGAGAAGAGTGCCAGGCCATTGTCACCTCTGGGGGATCTGAGGAAGTGAGTGACAGGTTCTGTGAGCCATGGGTACATGGATGACACAGGAATGGAAGATGTGTGTTCCGGGCGCTTCACAGTTCCAGAGTCCGCCACTGGAATGGAGTGACAGAAGCCACCTACCTTTGACATGTCCTTGGGGTTTGGATAGCAACATCTCAATGGTGACCACAACAGAATGAAAGCCATCAGCCCAACCTCAAGTTTGCTGAATTTCCTGGTGCTCTTCTAAGACCAGAACAGGAAGGAGTGTGAAAAAAAAAAAAAAAACAGTGTTGACAAATGGATACTCAGAGCCAGGCTTTATTTTTAGAAAATATTAAAGCAAGGTGACATTAAGCTCTAGGTTGTGGAGTGATATTTCTGATATACTGGGGGAAACATGAAAATAATAGCTGAGTTCTAAAAAGAAAGCTGTAGGGCAGAGCAGTTCCTGTGGACAGGTCTGATGTGTTTCCAGGTTTATCTTAGCATTTATAATCTTATGAGTGTAAGAGTAAGCACAGAGGACGAAAACCTTCCCATCCATTCCTTTGAGTATTGGGGTGGTGAGTGACCTGTGTGTGGTATGTCCCCTACCAGTCTGCTCTACACGGTGAGGCAGAGTGAACTGACCTCATGGATAGTGTGAGAATTGAAATGAAATTATAGTGCAGCACACTGTGTCCACGCTTTACTGGACTGAATTTTAAAAGTCTGAACATTTCTGGCAAGAATATGTTTTATGTTTATGTGTAGTACTGAGAAACTAGCAAAGGTTTTAATCATGATTGCTTAACAATTATCAGTTAAGCCCTTATTTTAAATACAATGATGTTTAATCAAGAGACAGTAAGTGATTGTGAGAATGGTGATTTAGAGAATCATTTAAGGAAGGGAAAAATAATTATAACAGGTTGTTTTAAACTAAAAAAAAAAAGTAGCAATCTGCTAACCTATAAGTTGCAATGTTTATATTGAGAGGATTCTCCAAGCCCTGCTACTAAATAATTTTTGCATATTTTCTATACCTAATTTCTATTGAGGTTAATTAAGACACATGAATTAAGAAGAACCTGCCCTTGTATAGACAAGGGAGGCCAATTTTAGTAAAACTGCACATTCATGATTTTTAGAAATCATGAATCTCTCCCATTCTCTAGGAGCAGGGAAATGGAAGTCTCTTCAATGTTTCCATCTTTTAGTGTTTACTTGCTAATACATGTGCACACCTACAGATACACACACTCAATCTGCACACACTTATGTGGACCTCTCCCTCTCCTGGTAAACACTTGTTTGTTCAAGCTGACATGCACACAAACACACATAATTGTCCTTAGGAGAACACATACAACCTAAATATTCATGCAGCCAACACATACATACTTTCTCTTTCTTAGGTACACACACACAAACACACACACACACACACACACACTCACACTCACTCCAGCTACCATATACACATACCCATGCATACACATATACCCATGCACACACACATACAGAAAGCCAGTCATGCTAACACACTCATATGGCCCCATTCAAATTGACAGGCAATACAACACATGCTTGTGCACAGGTGTGTACACACACACACATACACACACACAAACATACACACACAGAGTAATTCTTATACATACACAGCTGTGGCTCTTCTTCTTCTATTGTTTTGTAGCCAATTTCTGATTTTTCTTTTGTTTACATTTCTGATATTGGACTTAGAGGTGTGTGACTTAGACCAATTATTTCATGTGATGACATTTGGAGTGAGACTGGATTTTGATATTAGCTCATTTCTATTATTTGCATGTAGTTTAAGAAAAAGAACTTTATGAACTTAGACTGCTTGAATTGTGAAAGTGAATGTTAAGGAGATTATGTGAGTAGATGAGAAAATTGCCTTTCACATATATTTGTTGAGTCTACAGGGTCAGATAAGAGATTGGCAAAGAATAAATCATGATGGTTCTCTCCTTACTTTGCCATATTGCAGATCAAGGTTCTTTTGTCACTGTGTGCTTTTTGTTACTGCTGTTCATTGATTATGATAATTGGCCAATTAAGAAATACTGTGCAACAGAACTGCAATATAGCTAGTACTTCAATAAGAGACTGAAAGCAAAAGTAGGCAGTAGACTTTGTCTTTCTGAAATCCAGTACTTTCTGTTTGTGAAAGTATAAGGACAGATATGTGTCATTTTCCTGCTTTTAGCAGCACTGCAAATGTCCACTGTTCTTAGCAAAAGCATCATTTTTGTGTGTAAGAGATCAGAAAGCACTATTTGTGATATGTTGTATGTCACATTTCTTCAAGAGAGACTGGAAGTCATACTCCTGGGATTTTGTTACTAGTAAAGAATAGAAAGGGGGAAAATTTTTCATAAAATTATAACAGTCCCTATATATTTTTCTTGCAAAAGTTGGAATAAAATGAGAGAATGGAAATTCAAGTATAATAAATTATATTTTGAAAATCACCTGTTTTAGTCAGCTTTTTTATTATTATTATTATTGTTGCTGTGACCAAAAGACCCAATAAGAGCAATTTTAAGGAAGTCTCAGTCCATTGACTGCTGGTTCCATTCCTTGGGGCTTGAGGTGAGGTAGAACATTATGGCAGAAGAGTGTGGCCAAGCAAAGCAGCTGGGGACATGGCACCAGGAAGCAGAGAGTGAGCAAGTTCCACTTTCCAGGGACAATATATAAACCCCAAAAGCATGTTCCCAATGGCCTACCTCCTCCAGCCACACTACCTGCCTACAGTTACCAACCAGTTAATCCCTATCAGGGAATTAATGCATGGATCAGATTAAGACTGTTATTACCCAGTCACTTCACATCTAAGCTTTCTTGCATTGCACTCCATATGTGAGCTTTTGGAGGACACCTCATATCTAAACGGTTCCATTGCAATTTCTACACTTTCATGTTTTAAAATATGAGCTTTTAATTAAATATTCATTTTCTTTGGGCAGTGTCTTCATTTTGCTAGTTGGAGAAAAAAAAATCAGGAAACTTGTGTTTAGGACTAATCTTGAAATAACACTGGAGAAAGCTTGTATTTGGTGTTGCCTTTAGAGGAGTTACTTTCCTCTTGCATAGAAACCTAAGCAGAAGATTATCCTGTCTCTCTCTGCTTCTACCCTGGTTGCAGGGGTCTGAGCCTGTAGGGCTTTAATGTATGCATAAAGATTTTGGCTTTTACTTCGAGTGAAATGGAAAGTTAGAGAATTATGAGCAGAGGAGTGACATGATATGACTCAGTGTTTTTAAGATGCACTTTGTTTACTATGTCAGGGAGAACAAACTGTGGGAAATAAGGGATGAAGGTGAAGGCCCCTTGGGGGGGACCAGCGCATTCCGGATAGTTCCTACAACTAGAATGGAAGTGGTGAGAAGAAGTTAGATCCTGCCCTATCTTGAATGTAGACTAAATAGAATTTTCAGCTGTATTAGAAGTGGGCAAAAAGATATGGAGACTGTAATGATGGCTCTAAGGTTTTTAGTTTGAACACCTGGATGAATGGAGTTTCCTGTTAAATGATAATTTGGGGATGAGGAATACTTGGGGGTTTGATAGTTATTCAAATAGAACAGGCAGTTCTGTGTGAATCTGATGGCTCAGGTGAAAGATTAAAACTGTAGGTCTTGTTCTGTGTGTGTGTGTGTGTGTGTATTGAATATATAAGTCATCAGCATACAAAAGGTATTTAAAGTCAGGAGCCTAGATGAAATTATCTTGTGGATGAATGAATGTAGAAAGAGACACAGAGGCTAAGCTTTAGAGTAGATTACCATTTATAACCCGTTAGATTTAGGGCAGCAGTAAAGGAGTCTTCAGCGGGTTGGCAAGCAGTACAGGGGACATGCTAAGAGACAGTGGTGTCCCACAAGCAAAGGAGTTATGATTTTCAAGAATGAGTACATTTCTCATATACTGATAAAATGTCAAATAACTCGGGGACCGTGGATTGGACACCGGTTTCATAAATGTGACGTGGGCGAGGGCTTGAATAGTGTTGAGCAAATCACAGAATACAAATCAGTAAATCAAGCAGTTTTTGTCTATGCACAGATGTGCTAACAGAATTGTTTTCTGGTGAACAAGGTCATAACTGCATTTGGTTCCCCAAACCAAATGATCTTATGATCTTCATTTGTATTTTGGAAGACAGAAACACCAGGATAATTCTTTTCCCTCTTTAATTAGCACCTTCTCACATTCCCTTTTTGTAGTCATGTCATTCTTCTCAAGGTTTCCCACCACCTCTGTCCATTTTAGTCTCAGCTGATGAGCTAGGCTCTCGCTTGGCTTAGACAATAAAGTGGATGTCTGTGAGTCCCATGAATGCATATGAATCTTTATACCTATGTATAAATCTATCCATGCTTGCTCCTACTCAGTGCCTCCCCTCACAGATATCAAGGGAGGATGTCCCTACTATGCAAGTCTCCCCTCCTGTTTTTTCCCTTCTGGACCCTTGCAGAATTCTCTGGTCCTCTTTTAAGCTTTTATCCTGTCCCTCTGTTGCTTAGCTCATAAATGTTTCTCAATTTTCTCATCTGAAAAGCAGACCATTCTCTAATTTGTGATCCCATTTAGCTAGCTAAAAGAAATAAAGACATGAAGTATTTTGGAAATAAATGAAAAATGAAGAACATCCTAATTACCCATAATCCTTCCTCTCAGAGTTGGTCATTTTATGTGTTTATTTTGTTGTTTCTGTGTGTATTGCTACTGATTGGAATCCAATTATATATAGATTTTGAAAAATTCCCTTTTTTATTGGCATAACATTACATTGTAAGACTTTTCACATGCCATTAAACAGTCTTGGCAATAGCTGTCTTAATAGCTACAGCATTTGATACTGTGGTTATGCTATGATTTATATGTTTATTACCTTATTGGATTTTTACCTAGTTTCTATTTTTTGATATAAATAAAACTAGAGTAAATATCTTTGCACATAAATCTTTTACTGCATTTCAGATTATTTTCTAGCCTGGAGTCTGAAGGAATTGCTGAGTCAAAAGATCTATATTCTTTTATGGCCCTTGTTAGATATTGCCAGATTGTTTAAAAAAATGATTCTGTCAATTTATATGCCTGCTGGGAAGTCAAAGAGTGTCTGTATCCTTAGGTTCTCCTCCACTTTGAGGACTTCTTAAAATGAATAGTCCTTACTAATTGCACAGTTCAACAAGTGTTATTTTCTAAACATATTTATTTGATTACTAGACAAAAATTACTCGTTTTTAACAATTATTAGCAGTATTGTATTTTTATACTTTTATTTATCTATTTTTAAGTATTGCTGCTGAGGATCCAACCCAGTGCTTTACACATGCTAGGCAAGCGCTCTGCCACTGAGCAACAGCCCCAGCATGACAAAAAATACTCTTTCATGTTTGTATTAATCAACTATTTTTCTTCTCCTAGGAATTTTCCCTACATGTACTTTGCCTATCTTTCATGCTCCTCACTGAAGTTTTCATAGTTTTATTGACTTGTATGAATTATCATATTACCAATCATCTGTCATTTCCTGCAATAATTTTTTTCTGAGTTTCTACCTTTTGTTTTTATTTTTTGATGGGTTTAAATGTTGACTATGTAGTCAAAGATCTAGTTTAAATTGGTGGCAGAATTATAAGCCCCAAACAGACCCAAGTAGATATAAAAATTGGCATATGTACAAGGTATTTCATTCACTGGGAACAAATATCCAAATTTGGGAGCAAACATTGCTATAATTCTTGTTCATACCTCATACCTGAGTAAATTTCAATTAGACTGAGGATTCAGATGTCAAAATAACAAAACTACAGGGAGAACTTAAGCATATATAAAAGTGTTTCTACTTATTTATAGAAACAGAGGAAGTGATGAGTTAATTCTAACAGCCAAGGTAGAAAGCCCTAAGGTAGACATGGAGAAATGTGACTGATTTGAAACCTTTTATAATGTAAAAGTTAACAAAGGTAAAACATAAATGACAAGCAGGTAAAATTATTTTTAGCATAAGGAAACCATTAATTTTATAAATAGCATAGGAAAGTTCCCTTATACATTCACTTAAAATTACAATAGAACCTTTATCAAAGAACCTGAAAAAAATATAACTTTAAAAAGAAGAAATTCCAATGACTGATAAACATTTCAAAAGTCTAGCCTCACTAATTCTCCAAGTAAAGCAAATGCTCAGAGATAATATGTGGAAATATGTAAAGGGGTTTTGCTTCTCCATACTTTCCAGTACATGTATGACCCTAGTGAGCCGGTTACCTATGTTTGAAAGAGGCGAGACGGAAAACTCCCAGAATTGGATTTTAGATCTAAGTAATTGAAAGAGAAAATGATTTCTGTCTTTTTCACTCCAAAAGTTCCTTTTAATGGAATAAGATATTTTGCAGCTTTGGGAAATGATGAAGATGATCATCATGCTCTAAAAATCATTGATACTAATCAACCAATGTCCCAAACTCCAGTATCTCATATTTCTAAAGTACAACAAATATTAAGTCTGCTTAGCCAAGGCCAGGGAACCATGGCAAAAAAAAAAAAAAAAAAAAAAAAAAAAGAAAGAAAATGAATTGAAATACAATGCTTACTAGAGAATTTAAAAACCTCAAGTTACAAAGCAACTGTGATCCTGCTTATACAATAATAAATATATTATAAATGTGTGTGTGTGTGTATATATATATATACACACACACATACACCAAAAAATGTATTCTGAATGTAACAAAACTCTTGCTTCATTAAGCTTTATTTTTCA
Organism: Ictidomys tridecemlineatus; assembly: GCF_052094955.1. Classification (NCBI taxonomy): domain Eukaryota; kingdom Metazoa; phylum Chordata; class Mammalia; order Rodentia; family Sciuridae; genus Ictidomys; species Ictidomys tridecemlineatus. Next base: position 147,208,751 of record NC_135483.1, on the reverse strand, counting down.
TGCATCTTAAGCTTTCTGAATATCTCACATATTACTTTTATAGTTATAAGAATAAAGATATTTATATGTTTTAAAAAACTGCTTTTTGGTTATTTTCCCTCTCTGATTAACATTCTTACTTTGTAAAATAAAGTGCAAGTGCAAAGTTCTTTCTGTTCTCTTCCCATCTCAAATTTATTTATGTATTGTTTGAGACACTGTGAATCCTCCTAAACAGACAGTGTTCAAAATAGTTATCCAAGTGTTTCAGTACTGTTCAGAGGTAAATCACTTATTGATTTCTGACACTCCTCTTATCAAAGATTGCTAACTTCCCTGTCTTATTATCTATGCGGCGACTTTTCTGTTTTGTTAATCCAGCTGTCTGCTCTTGCGCTACTGCCTCCTTCTTTTAATTAGAATGTCATCATTCTGTGTCTTAATACTGATAGTACAAGTCCCTTCATTTTCCTTTTTTCCAGAACATTCTTACATATTTGTTTTTCCAGATGAATTTTAGAACCAAGCTTCTTAATCAAGGCATAATGAATAAATGTTGTTTACTTTTCTTTTAATAATTTAAGACTATGATTATTTATGAATCATCATTAACACCATAATGTTCACATTAGTTATTCAGATATGATCAATTCCTTGTTCATGGTGTAACTCTTAATTATAAGATTTTTCACAATTTTTGTGATCAACTTATGTTTTTCATATATTTTGTTACTTATGTTTCCAGATGTTATGTCTTTAAAAAACAACATCTGTAGTGGAATCACATGATTAAATTTTTTGGCATGCTATGTAAAATAAAACTAAATGATTGAATTATGTCCCTTGTACTTTGATTATTCTTGGTTTCTTTTATACATATTTCTGTCTTGGCCATGTGTCAATGTAATTTTTTAAAATTTTTAGTTTTATTTTAAATTGATAAAAATAATAATTGTATGGATTCATGGGGTACAGAGTGGTGATTTGATACATATATCCATTAAAGTATTAACATTCCATCATCTCAAATTTTTGTCATTTCTTTGTGGTGAGACCTTCCAAATCCTCTCTTATTATTTTGAAATACATGGTTACTGTGGTGCACTGAACAGCTGAACTTATCTTGCTATCTAACTATAACTTTGTACCCTCTAGAGATGGTAACCATCATTCTGCCATTCCACTGTCCACTTCTATGAGTTCAGCTGTTTTTAGATTCTACATATTCATGAGATCATATAGTATGGATTTCTCTGTGCAGTTTTCCCTTAACATAATGTCCTCTAGGCTCATCTGTGTTGCTGCAAATGACAGGATTTCCTCTTTTTTTTTTTTTTAAAGTCCGAATTGTATTCCATTGTGCACATATACCACACTTTAAAATCTATTCATTTGTTGGTGGACACCTAGGATGTTTTTATATGCTGGATATTGTGAATGATGCTTCAGTGACCACGGGAGTGCCAGGGTTCCTTTGGCATACTAATTTAATTTCCTCCTGGTGTGTGCCCAATAATGGGATTGCTGGATTTTATGGTAATTCCATTTTTAGTTTTTTGAGCAACCTCTACACTATTTTTCCAAAATAGCTGTACTAATTTGCAATGTCACCAACAGTGTATCAGGATTCTCTTTTCTCCACATGCTTGTCAACATTTGTTATCTTTCATCTTTATAATAGCCAGTGTGAATAAGTGTGTGGTTTAATTTGCCTTTTTTTCTGATGATTAGAGAGATTAGATAACTTTTCATATATTGTTGGCCATTTGTATATCTTTTTGGAGAAATGTGTATTCAGGTTCTTTGCCCATTTTCATAGGTTTATTTTTTGCTATTGAGTAGTGACAATTTCATTGTATACTTTGATGTATTACCTAAGAATAGTTTCTCCTAATCCCTGCATTGTCTTCCCACTCTACTAATTGTTTCCTTCTAAGCAGAATTGTTTTAGCTGGACACAGTCCTGTTTGTCTGTTTTTGCTTTCTTTGTTTATGCTTATGAAGTCTTTTCCAAGAAATCTTTCCCCAGATCCATGCCATGAAGTTTTCCTCTGGTAGTTTTACAGTTTAAGGTCTTATGATTTAAGTCTTTAGTCTATTTTGAGTTGATTCTTATGTACGGAGTGAGGTAAGGATATGTTCATTCTTCCGAATGTAGATATCCCATTTTCCCAGGACCCGTTATTAAAAAGGTTGTCCTTTCCCTGAGGTGTGTTCTTAGCACTTTTGTTGAAAATCATTTGATCATGGATGTTTGGGTTTATTTCTGGGTTCTCTCTCCCCTACTCCATTGATCAATGTGTCTGTATTGTGCCTTTTTTTCTTTGTTTTAATATTTATTGGTAGAAATAGATCTTCAATGCATACTTTGTGTTTATAGAAATTCTACATTCTCTTAAGGTTTCTTCTTGTTTTTTTTTTTTTTGGAGTTTTTTGACCTCCAAGTGAACTTAACATATTATCTATGCATTTGATTCTTTATAATAGACTTTTTTAAAATCTAAATTTGAGAAATCATGCATCTTGTATACCTTACTTAATCCAAAGAATTATTTGCACTTCCAAAAAAGTCACAAAAAGGCTGAACTCAAGTTAAATAATCTATATGTCCTAAATTTTCCATGTCCCATTCCTGAATAAAAAATACTTGTTCAGTATTTTTTTTTTTGCTTACTTTCTAATAAGTCAGATTGTCAGAGATGTTTCAGTAAATCATCTTACTTCAGAATTATATCTTAATCTTCCAGAGATGATCTTGTCAATAGTAAATATTGTTCTATATGTAGTATTAGTCCAAAAGCTTAAATAAGAATCAAACTTGTAGTTTTTAGATTGGACATTTTAATCTTAAAATTATCTATCTATCTATTTATATATATATATATATACACACACACAAGTTATACTGTGTATTATATTATCATTTCAAGTAACTTAAATATTTATATTTAGCAAACATTCAGCCAAGCATTCTTTAAAAGGCTTAGACACCAATGTCTTGACTTAGCACTAAGCCTATGAAACTTGAAAATCAAAGAAAAGTCTGCTGTAGTATTAACAATAAGACTGATTTTCAACATACAAAAGTGCTTAGCATGACAAAAATTACCGAAATAAAAACATTTTAAAGGTTATTTGGTTCTAGCAATATTAACTCTTCTGGACTTTTGGATAATTTAACATTTGCATTTTAAATTTCATATAAATTTCCTCTTTTTAACAAGTTAAAAAAGCACACAAAAAATAGTTCAAACTATAATCTGTTATTTTTCATCGTAGTTAGCCTTTTTTTAAAAAATGGTTTTTATTTGTCAGTGGACCTTTATTTTATTTACTTATATTCGATGCTGAGAATTAAATCTAATGCTTCACACATGCCAGACAAGAGCTCTACTACTGAGCCACAACCCCAGCCCTGTACTGTGCCTTTTTGATGACTATAGCTTTGTAAGACATTTTGAAATCCAGTAGTGTGACTCCTGCAGCTTTGTTCTTTTTGGTCAAGATCATTTTGGCTCTTCAGGGTCATAGTTTAGATTGCCCTTCTAATGACCTGGTTTAGAGTAGTGTTACTGTGTTCGTACATGGATATGCAGAAATGTGAATTTGGATAAGATATAAAAGCAATGGAGCATAAATCAATAGAAAGAAATACAAAGGCAAAAAAGAGAGTTTTGCTGAAGTCCTACAGTCTCTTGATGAGGTTAGGTTCTCGGCATGCCACAGTTGTTGATCTCTTCTTTCCTGGAACTGAATCTCAGGATTTATAATTAAATCACTCTTTATCCTAAAACTTAGATGAATGCACAGAGTAATAGCCAGTAAACTCATACTTGGACAGAAAGTGAGTTTTTTGTCCCCGAGAGTTATCTTCTGATATTCTAGAGACATTCATTATAGCTCCATGGTTACCAGCCTGACTTAAAACCATTAACCCTGAAGGTTTTCCCTTTTGCATAAAAGAGAAACTACCAACTCTAGAAAAAGATGGTAAAAATATATATTTCATTCATATATTTCAGCCACTGTTATCTGTCTTGTGGCGTACTTTACTAAGTTAAGAGAACATGTTACTGATATTTCCATAAATGTTTTGCCACAAATTTGATTTTCCTGTTTATCATAATATATTTTAGGATTCCTCTTATTTGTTATTTTAGACAACACTATGATGTATTTTATTGTAGTAGAAATAATTTATTTTGTTAAATCTCGGAAGGGATGCAGGACCCATCAAAGTTATGAACCCAGCCAGGGTTGATGGTGCATACCTGTTATCCCAGTTGTGTGGGAGGTTGAGGAAGGAGAACCAGGAGTTCAAGGCTACCCTGAGGAACTTAGCAAAACCTTGCCTCCAAATAAAATATAGAAAGAACTGGGGATGTAGCTCAGTGATAGAACACCCCATGGTTCTATTCCTGCAAAGGAAAAAAAAAAAAAGTTAAGGACCCAGACATAGTGACAGATGCTCCTGTATAGCCATGTTTCTCAAAAAAGGACTTCGATGAAATATATGCAAATCACCTCCTTTGTCATTTATTTTTGGAATGTTCTCTGTTATAACACATTTCATTTGTTTTTATATTTTTATTATGAAATACTTTAAATATAGAGACAAGTATATAAACTAGCTTACCACCAGGCACCTGCTATCCAATTTTATTAAATATCAACATATTTGCCTTAGTTATGTTGTTTTAGAGCCAGCACATTACAGATAGATTCAAAGATCCTGTGTTTATATGCCTCATCCCTTTCCGGAGGTCTCCATGGCATTGAGTTAAGTGTTTATCATCTCCTTTCTTGATTGTGTACTTTATCATACATACTTCATGAATCATTCAGGAATTGTACATGATAGTCTATATGATACCTTTCATGCTGTTTAACTTTATGTAAATGGTAGCCCACAACATTATTATTTAACTTACATTTTAATTTGACATTCTTATTTTAGGATTATCAATGTTGACATTGGTAGTTCTATTTTATTAATTTCAGTGCTGAATAGTATTCCATTGTATGACTGTCACATTTATTTAGTCTTTCACTTACAGATATTTACATATATGTAATTGTATTTACATGTTACATATGTACACACAGTACCATACATATGTGTATATATGTAGACATAAACACATATATACATATATGTAAAACACTACAAATATGGTTGGAAAGAACATTTCTCCACTTGTTTCCTTGGCAAATATTTTCTCTACTATATATCCTTATAAGTAAAACTGCTGTATCATGGAGAATATGTATCTTTAATTTCAGAGGATGTTAGCAAATGATCCTGAAACTGTTTGCAATAATTTAAAAGCCCCCTAAAGGAGTCTAGGCTGTCATTGCTTCATGTCCTCATAGTTCTCAAACTTTTAAGTGTTTGCCATTCTGAGTGAAATGGTATGTTGCAATTTTGCATTTCCCTAGTTACTAATGAGACTGAGCTGTTTTCATATGTCCAGTGTTCAGAGGCAGTGAGATAACTTACGGTTAAGACCTAGATGCTGGAGCCAAATAACTTGGATTTAAATCCTGACTCTTCTGGGTAAAATCAAGCCTATGACTATTTGTGTTTCATTGGCAAAACACAGATAATAACTGTACCTACATTAGGGAATTGTCCCGAGTTAATAAGTGGTAATCTCTTAAAACTCTGTCTGCCCTTAAGTAAGATGCTGTTTTTAATTCTAAAATATCACCAAAATGTGAAGAGAGGTTCGAAAAATTAATTATATAAAATATCAGTTTGCATTATTGAAAGGTTAGTGGCTGTAATCACCCTGATCCAGAAAGACTGGAATGGAATAATTTTGGAGATTGGGGACCTCACCTTTTCCTCCCCATCTTCCTGCTTTACCCTTTTCTTATTCATAGGGTAAGTTTAGTTGTCCAGGAAAAGGACAAGGAGCCAATTACAAAGCCTGTAATATCCTATTATTTAAAATGGAGAGCCATGTTATCTTGGAGTTTTGTTGAATTATGTTGTTAACCATTTGGGTTTCCCCAATGCAAATAGCTTCTTTAACATACTGTCTACTTTGTATTGTTTCATTTGCTTTTTATTATTGATTATAGGAGTTCTTTATACATTTTGAACCCGAATCTGGATAAATTTCTTTTCCCAGGCTCTAGGTTATCTTTTAATGCTGTTTATGTTGTTTTTTGATGTTTACTTATACATAGTTTTTAAATTTTGATGTGGTCAAACATAGTGTTTTCTTAATAGTTTGTGATTTTCATGTCTGGTTTTAGAATTTTTCCCATAAACTAAGCTTCTAAAGATATTTTCTCATTTTTGTTCTTTGAAGTATAATGAAGTTTTTGTGTTTTATAAACACAAAGCAGGAGGAGGAGGAGGAACAGGAGCAGCTAACCCTCACATAGGTCTTGATGAATATCAAGCACCATTCTGTGTTTTGCATGTATGGTTACTTAATCCTTAACAGTACCCTGCAGAGTAGGTTCTCTCATGCTGTCCATCTTATACCTAAGGAAACCGAGGCAGACAGATTGGGCGATTTACCACACATATGTGTAGCAAGGATCCAAACCCAGACTGAAGCTGAGTGAGTGCCGAGGCCACTTGGCTCCAGAGTCCACATTTACAACTCCTCATGTCCCCAGCCTCCAAAAGTCATGCTGGCCAGAAAAACAAGTCCCTCTCCCTCTTGTTCCCTGTTTAAAAATAAGCAAGCAAAAGCAGTCTTAGTTGACTTTGGCACCTGTCTCTGTTTCATTTGTTTATATTTTCTCACATGCATACTTTCTGTCTCTCAGTGATCAAGAAAAGGGCTCTGATGATATAGAAAAGAGGTGCCAGAAAAAAGTTATAATATTAAATCCTGTGATCACCATCTTGGGGTCACGAGTCTCACTCTTTTTGTAACTTCAAATTTGCAAAGGATTAGAGATTGCCAAAGGACGGACTGGCAACAACTTCTGAACTTTTCAACTTTGTTGTACTCTTGTTCTAGTCAACTGTGCATGGTTACTTCTCTTGGGATCATTCCTGATAAAGCTTTCTTCCCTTGAATTTATGATTACTCAGAGGATGAAAAAGACATAAAAATAAATAATTATAATATGCTTTGTTAAATTACAGAAGAGAATTATGAAAGTTTGGTCCAAGAAATACTTAGCCTGTCAGGAGTTTCACAAATGGTGTTTTGGTCATCTGTTGCTTTAATAAAAAGCCAAAATTTGGTGACTTCAAGCCACAATCATTTAATTGTCTGTTATGTTTCTATGAGCTGGCTAAGCTTGTAAGCTGGGTATTTGATGATGTCTAGTGCTGCATTCATTTGGGGCCTGACTAGGCTAGAACATTCAAGCGTTTCATTCACATGGTGCTAATATTGGCTGGAAAATAATCTGTTTTTTTTTTTTTTCCCTTTCTTTCTTTTCCTTTTGGGATTGAACCCAGGAACATTCTGCCTCTGAACTATATCCTCGGCCCTTTTCTAATTTTATTTTGAGACAGGGGCTCACTAAGTTACCAAAGCTGGTCTTGAATTTGCAATCCTCCTGCCTTTGCCACCTGAGTCTCCGGGATTACAGGTGTGTGTCAATGTGCCTAGATAATCTGAGGTTTTAATACAGAAATGCCTTATCTAATCTCTCCAAGTAGCTGGATTTCAAGAAAAGAAAGTGAAGGCTGAGAATCCTTGTAAGACTTGAGTTTGAGAATTCCAGAATATCACTTTTTACCTGATATTCTGGAATTCGTTTTGTTTTCTGAGCTAGTCCTAAAGCCAGATTCAGTGGAGCAAATCAAATTGGCCACTTCTTGGTATGAGAGGTGGCCTAAGCATTTAAGGTAGAGGAATCACTGGAGAGTCTTTCTGGGAGACTGTCAACCACAAAGAGCATTGATCAGAGAAAAAGAAATTTGTTCTGAGGTTGAGAGACAAGGTGACTCATCAGGGAGAATTAGGTGAAGAAGATTGAAGCAGAAAGTAATAACACAGACATGAAAGATCACAGTATATTTGGACAGGAGTTTTGTGCTGTGGAGGTACAAAGTATGAAATTAATAAAGTATGTTAGAGGTAATAAGAAAATAATAGCTAAAATTCATCACTGCATGCCATGTACATCTTGCATGATGTGTCACTTTTATCTTTACAACAGTCCTTTGAAATAGAGACTACCATTACCTCAATTTTCCCGATGAGGAAACTGAGGTATAGATAGTTTAAATAACTTGCATATGGTCACAGACCTAGTAAGCATCAGAGTTAAATTCAAGCACAGGTACTACGTGTTTAGGGGTTAACTTCTCAACCATTGAATCACCCAGGTGCCTGTAGATGATAAAAAACATCTGTATTGTCAAATCGTATCCTGACTCCCACAGATTGTAGATATTGATACTGCTGGTTATCAGTGATGAGTTCTGCTCCCTCACATGTTGAAGTCTGAACATTAGAGAAGCTCTCTGAGGCAAGCATATAAAGCAGGGTTTATTTAAAAAGGGGTAACATAGACTTCTCCGTGAGGGAGAAGGCGGTCATAGATGGTATCTTGACTAGGCCCAGGAGATGCTCAGTGGGATGGGCCAAGGAAGGGCAAGATGGAGCAGCCCAGGACACATTAATTAACAACTTTATAACTCCCTGTAGGGAGGGGCAATTCTTGGGACAGGTTACCTTAGCAACAGGTTGGAGCGGGGGCAGGTTATTTTGATAAGGGTGGAGGAAGGGCTCTGAAGGAATTATCATTTCAATTCCTCCATCCTCTGGATCTGACCCTTGCCTATCTGCCTGTCTAATTCTGGCTTCATTTTCATGTTAGAGAAATCAGGCCTTAAGTAAGAAGAGTCATCTCACTGCCATGCTGATCACTGTGTTCCTAACTCTGACCCAGATGTTTTAGGGGCAGCTGAGTCTAGGAGTCCCTCAGATGTTGATAGTGGCTCTGTGGTTTCTGAAGGTCCTGGTTAAGCTTGTTTCTTTCCTTCTGGATACATCTGGTAATGCTGAAGGCTGTGTTACTGGGAAAGACAAGCACAATAAAAATGTTGGTGACAAACTTGATAATTGGATCTACTCTCTGGGAGTCTGAATTGGAAAAAAAAAAAAAAAGAGGGAGGCAGTTAGAAGGAGGGACAGAGATCCAGTGACAGAAGGAAGCAGGGATGGTGATAAGCAGACTCAAATTGGTGATGTAATTGCTGGAACTTCCTTGGAACCCAAAGGACTTTCCAGTCTTGATCACATTTCTGCCTCTGCAAGCCGAAGCTAAATGGTTCTTGGGTTTCTGTACTGTCCCATTAAAATGTAAGAAATATCTATCTTTTTTGTTTCCAAATATAGCCTTATAACCAATCACTATTATGGTGTCACCTGAGTGAATCTCTATTCATAGAGTTGGAAGAGTCTGATTAACAGAGATATTTAGCTCTTGTCAGATGCTCAGTTACTGCCTATATTTTTTGAGGATAGAAGCTGAAACTTCTTACATCAGAACTGTCATTGGTTTTTTCTTTTTTTATGAGATCAAGTCCAATGCTTTTGCACTCACTAAATGCAATCTGATATTTTCTGACCAATTGTTCTACTGACTGGGATTTTGAACATATATGTTGGTCATGGTCCAATGATGATAATATACAAATTATCATGCATAGCATATGAATATCAATTTATAAGATTTGTGCCTCTACCTCTAAACTATTCAATAAATTAGAAAAATGCATTCTTGTAAATATTATTTAAGTTTTTTAAATAATTTCATTTAAATAGGTAATGTCTATGTTAAAAAAACTTTTTTTAGTTTTAAAAAATCTTTCTTCAAGTATCAGGTATACCTATATACATAGGCAGGAGTCAACATGCTCTTAGCAGTTTATTGCTTCCCATGGATGAGAATCATAGATGTCTTGAACCACATCAATACAATGTTGCTTATTTTTGCTACTTACTGTTAAGGTGAAAGGTTATTTTGGAAATGTTCATATTTATTAAAAGTACATTACCTTAGCAAACAAATGTCCTATGTCAGAAAGATGAAATTCCTGAATTATTTACAATATGGGTCATGATGAACAATATACTCTGGAGCCAGACTCTCTGGATTTAAATTCCAGCCCAATCACATATGACCTTGGGCGAGTTACTGAAACTCTCTGGGCCTCAGTTTCTGTATCTGTAACATAAGGATAAAAGAAATATCCCTCTCACAAGATCATTTCAAAGACTGAATGAGTTAGTTGTTGAAAGAGTTAATTTGATGTTGTAAAACATTTACAACAGTACCTGGCACATGGTGCTATGTAAATGAAGGTCATCTATTCTGTTGTTGCTATGTCCTGTTCCTTTCTAAGGCTAGAAAAGGCGTTTTCTTTTTAGCTCCATTTTTACCTAGGTTTACCTGCCAATCTTTTGGGTAGCAGTAAAAGAAAGCAGAATGGCAGTGCAGCATCATGAAGAACACTCCTGCTGGACTCCTGCCCTAGGACCCCATCACTTCACCTCCCCAAAATTTTCTGCAGATTTGCAGGTTGTAAGCAGTGTTGTTTGAATTGAAATCATTCCGTTTCAAAATGGACATTCTGTTCTATAGTATCAGAGGGTGACATAATGGCAGAACTATAGAATACTTGTAGAAATACTTCAGTTATGATTTTGTGAGGTTTAATTCGTGCTAAAAATTCATCCACACATCTCTAGCAAGGCAAATCTTCCCAAGACAGATGGAGACTGTTTTAAGGTTGGTTGCATGATTCTGATTGGGACTGTTTTAATTTCATCATTGGCCACTTCAAAACAAGGAATGAAATGTAAGGTAAATTATTATCTAAAATAAGCCTTCTGTTGAGATGTAGAAAGATTGAGAGGGAAAGGAATTCATTCAGTGAGTGATACTGGAAATATTAACTGGAAGAGACTGGAAAGGTAAATTTTAGGAATGTAGAAAAAAAGATGATTTAAAATGAATTATATAATGGAACATTCCCAACAGGATGCATAAAGAAGAGTGTGAAGAGGGCTGCATATTTTAAAGATTGGAATAAACAGTGCATATTTGGAGGGTCTCAGAGTATGTAGAGATCTGCTTAGCACAGTAGCCAGCTGCTCACCTCTCACGATTCGATGAGAAGAAATGAGCTTCAGCCAAAGTGCAAGGGATTTTTGGCTTTTTACACAATAAAGATTGTTAAACATTGATTGAATTATGGAATCTCTGCCTTGGTGATACTGAAAAATATCTTAACTGCCAATCAGCCAGAGATTTTCCCATGCAAAGACAAAATGATGGATCCCTGACCTCTTATTAACTACAATTTTGTTTGCCTTATATTTTAGTATTTAGAGCAATTTCTTCCTTGAAAGTATGAAATTTTCTCCCAGCATCCCTTTAGCTTTCCCTTCGTTTCGTTCAGATGCTCTATAATTTTGTGTATCACCACATTCCGCTCCTCAGCCCCTCCTAGTTTTGGGATGTCTTTGTGAATGCATGAGAAGATTTCCTCTGAGATAAATGATAGGTCTACCTCTTAAAACATACTCCTAAAAGTGGTATGTATAATTGATCCATTTCATTTCACTTTTTTATTCCATAAAATTTTTCCGTGGCAGGCAGTATGCTAAGCCTGAGAGATTCAAAATTAAATAAGGCATAATTTCCATCCTGTTGGGATTTACCATGTAGTGGGTTAAAGATAGCTACAATAAAATGCCAAAAATGTGATGTAATAGAAATGTGACATGGCATTTTAGCGCAGAGGAGGGAGTTAGGAACTGTTTTTCGGGAGGATGCTTATAACAACAAACATGCCCACGAATCACACTAGCTTGCAGGGAGGACATATCTAGGTAACAGGAAGTTACTGGGGGCATCAGATACTGGGGACCATCAATAGTCCAGGTCTAGAGAAACTTGGGCTGAAGCACTGGTAAATGCTTCAGGCCCACTGTGACCTGTGTGACTGAGGTGATCACTCCTTTGTAAAGCTTGACAGCTGCTTCCCAGCAACAACTCCTCAGTGTGCTGGAGAAAGCACACATTTTAATAGATAAGTATCTGCCACGTTACCTCCTGAGGATATTTACCAATTAAAAAATGGTTAAAAAATGCCAAAGCAGCCAGCAATAAATAGAAAGTATGTGTTAAAGGAAAAAGAGGGGTTCCAAATGGAATGTGTAAACTTTGGATCCAGCTTTGAACCTACCAAATGTAAAGTGACTATTTGGAAGCAACTGGGGAAGTTTGATTATAAACTATGTGGCGGATGAAATCAAGGAACCAGCGGTAATTTTAGTATGGGGAAAATAACATTGTGGTTACATAAGAAGTGTCTGTCATTTTTGATAGAGATATGCTGAGGTGTGCTTAAAGTCTGAGATTTGCTTTAAGAGACTTCCACAAAGCAATAAAAGGATGAAATGAGTGTGGCAGATTTCTGATATTAAGTCTGGGTAGTGGATATATGGAGGCTCATTGATCTATTCTCTCTGCTACTGTGTTTGAAAAATTTTGTAACTCACTCCCCCTATCTTCCTCCCCAATGAGTATTCATGGACTAGATTGGTGGTTTAGATATGTAACTGTTTGCAGCATGCAAGATTTAATAGGAAACAGGAAAATAGGCAGCTGTAAATTTTAGAGCTAAAAATCTATATGTAATATTAATTTTATATGTTTAGATAAAGTATATAACCCTTTAAAGTGCAATTCCTAAATCAGATTTGTTTAAAAGAAAATGGAGAGGCAGATCTCTTTAACTTTGATTACAAATAGAAATCAAGTTTGGAGTTCAGTGGCAAGAAAGAGTAATTTTGATGCATAGGATGTGTAATGTCCAAAAATGGCAACCATGAAGGGAGTTGACTTTATTCCTGTTGATTTAGCATGTTCACATTCTAAGCTTACATATTATTTCTTTGATGAAATTTATGGGTGTTTGAGAAGTTTTATTTTAATTTTCTCTTAACATAAAAAACACAGATACATTTTTCTCTCTAACTTAGATTATGTAAAACTTTGGGGATGAATTTTCAGAAAGGAGTCTATATGAAGATGTATTTTCTATATTGAATAATTAGTGTTGGAATTAAAAGTCACTTGAGATTAGCGAGTTGCTTTTTCTGCCCCCAAATGTTTTATCTGCTTTCAGAGTTTTAGCTCTTGGATGTCAGATTAAAATTCTGAAGCATGTTCGATTCATTTTAGAATTGAATGTCAAATCCAAATACAGATATTTATAACTCAGTTCTGTTCAGGCAAAACCTTAGTCTCCAGACCACATCCCGGATGATTGCAAAGTTCTCATTCACAGTCAACGTCGCCATCATTATAAACAAACAAATTAAAGGTTTAAGATCAGATTTTAGCAAACCAGTTATTGAATTCCCTGTTTATCATGCTTTGTATTTGCAGAGTGCTTTGTGGTTTATATGTTGCTTTCAAATAATTATTCCTTTCTCACAACACCATTCTGAGATTGGTTGTATTGTCTCCACTTGGCTGATGTAAAAATCAGAGTTCTGGGTAGTGAGATCATCCAGCTAGTTAGCAGCTAAGCTAAAATTGCTGATCAGTTCTTATGATTCTGAATGTTTCCATTATAACATTTTCTATTATACATTTCTACAAACAATGAACTAGTAAAAAGAAAACAATTCTCATGCATTCTAGAGCTCTTTAAAATCTTTCAAAATTTTATTTAATGGGATAATTGTTCTTGAAAATGCCTACAAGAGGAAAGGGACAATTTTCGGCAGATTTTCATGTAAAGGAACAAAACAATGGCTCTAACAGAAATAGCCAGCTTTTAAGAGAAATAGATTTGATTGTTCATTTTTAGCACTGATAGCTTAAACGGGGCCTGTGGTATGCTTTTAAAACTAATCATTGTTAAGTCTTTAAACATGAAGCAAGATACCCTTTCCATTAGAGTGTTTTGCTAAATATCACTTGTGTGGAAGTGATGTCTGCTAGTCATTAGGTCATATTAGACTGCAAAGAAATTGTTGGACCATAATAAAGGAAAGTTGTTCAGTGGGAACCATGGAGTGAAACAAACAAGATGAATAAATGTTATGTGTCATACGCTCCCATTACATTTATCTGCGGAAGGGAGGTGCTTGCATATGTTGAACATGGAGTGGTGTAACCATTCTAACTGGCACAAGATGATATCTCATTATGGTTTTGACTTGTTTTCATTGATGGTTAATGACGTTGAAAATTTTTTCATAAATTTACTGGCCACTTGAATTTCACCTTTTGAGAAGTCTATTACATAATTTGTCTACATTTAAATTTGATTCAAGTTTCTTATATATTCTGGATGTAAATACTTTGTTAAGTGAATAGTTTGCAACTGTTCCCCCTTTCTGTAGGTTGTCTCTTCATTCTATAGTTTTCCTTTGCTGGAAGCTTCTTGATTTGACATGATCCCGTTTTTTGATTTTTTTCTTTGTTCTGTTTTTGTTTCTTGTGTTTTTGGTGTCTTTTCAATGCCTTGAAGTGTTTATCCTATTTTCTTACTATTTCATAGTTCCAAGTTTTATATTTAGGTCCATTTTGTGTAAGGGTAAGAGATAGGGATCAAGTTTCCTTCTTCTGAATGTGAATATCCAATTTTCCCAGCATATTATATTAAAAAGGCTATCTTTTCTCTAATGTATGATTTTGACACCTTTGTTGAGAATTAATTGACTTAAATGTGTGGAATTGTTTCTGGACACTGTATTCTGCTCCATTGGTCAGTATATCTGTTTTATGCCAATGCCATGCATTTTGATTGCTGTAGATTTGTAGTACATTTTGAAGTCATGTAGTGCATACCTCTGATTTTATTCTTTTTGGTCAGACTTTGACTACTTATATTCTACTATCAAAAGTCAGAAAATTACAAATGTTGGTAAGGATTTGTAAAGGGAATTTGTGCACTGTTGGTGGAAATGTAAATTAGTATAGTCATTATGAGAAACTGAATGGAAGTTCCTCCAAAAACTAAAAATAGATCTACTATATCATCCAGCTAATCCACTTTCAAGTATATATCCAAGGGAAATGATGTCAGCATATCAAAGATGCAGGTGCATGCCCATGTTTACTGATATACTGTTGACAATGGCAAAGATATGGAATCAACCAAGATGTCCATGAATGAATGAATGGAAAAAGAAAATGTGATATATGTGAGTTTGTATATGTATGTATATACATGTAAATATACACACAATGGAATATTGTTCAGCCATGAACAAGACTGATATCCTGTTATTCCCAGCAAAATGGATAAAACTAGAGGCTACTATGTTAAGTGAAATAGGTCAGACACAGAAAGCTAAATACCACATTTTCTCTTTCATATTTTAATTGCTAAAGGCCAAGAAGTGGGGGGAGAGATAGAGGAAGGTTGAATAATGTGGTTACTGGAGTACACAATATTCTATTGTATATTTTGTTAATAATTAGATGAGTTTGAAGCCTCCAACAAAAATAATGATCAGGAGATGGAAACCGTGTTTTGTTCAATATATAGCAAATGCATATATTGAAATATCGCATGGTACTATGTAAATATGTATGATTATTATTAATCAGAAAAATTTAAAAACATTGAAGGAGAGGGAAATGTCAACTACTTTTATTTGATCATTACACACTGTATACATATATCCACTTGTGATTCTATATCCTATAACTTTGACCAATTATAATAAAATAAAAAATAAATCATTAAATATAAAATATGATTTCAGAGGGAAAGGAAGGGACAAGAAGATAAGTTAGATTTCTGTGAATGTGCCCAAGTTTTAGAGATGGCTTTAGAATGTTTTTAATAATTATAAAACAAGAGTAAAATAAGAAGCAATCCTTAAAGTCAAAAGCAAAATGAACCTGGTAACTTAGCTGTAACAAATTGGTGGCATAACCCATAGAAAAGAACTTAAAACTTTAAACTACGGTAATTTGACTCTATCTACCAATGGGTGCATACCCTAAGAACAACACCAAAAAAAAGTGCAAAAATTATTTAAATTATTTACAGTGAGTATATTTTTGGATAAGCCCCAACACCAGTATTATGAGATAAAGGAGATGAGTAAGGTCTTTCAGAATTGGAATTTGGGGCATGGAGAAGGAAGATAAAGATGAAGATCAGTGAAGATGAATGAGGTTCGTGGAATTCTTGTAGTCCTGAATTTGAATTATCATCAGTGAGGTAATTCAAATTATTTAATCTATCCTAAAAATATTTATTTAAAAATATTTCCTACTTCTGTGCACAGAAACAATAACTCATTGCATATACTATGTACTCCTAGCCACCAGAATATGGTATCTAAATGACTTTTCCTACTAAAAGGAAGTAGAGACCTTAGAGAACTGGCTGATTTTAGGACTAGGGCAGAAAACAAACAAAAGGTAGAAAGCAAGGAACCTATAAAGAACACTAGGTTTATGCCAAAAAAAAAAAAAAAAAAAAACCAAAAAACCCTCTGGAATCAACATGAGGAGACTTGTACTAATGAAACACAGAAAAATTTGATCATCAGTTAAAATACTATTTATAATAGTTTTTAGTAGATTGTATTATAATAGATTAGGAAACATCAAATATGTAAAAATCCATGTTTATGATGACATTTTAAAAAAAGGAGACTCCTGGATGACCACCTGTCATTCTATCAAATCATTTCCATATTTTAAAATAAAAGGAAAAGTGAAGCAATTTTCCTGCCTTTTCTATATGAACTGTACTTCAGATAATCAAGACGTGAGCCAGTCTTCTGTAGGCATCTTTTGCTAATAAATGAACAATGAATGGTAGGATATTACTACTTTACAATAACAAGCTGAGGTAATGACCACCAGGTAGCTGCTAATGCCCCAAGAAAAAAGACTAGAAGGCATCATGAAGCCCTCTAACTTATTAGTGAAGATTAGACCTCAATTTGATGAAGCCTTTTGATATGAGTACCAGTTTTCAGAAAGAAAAAAGAACAAAACAATAGAATACATTAAGAGACACCATCAGGATGCAATCAGCAAAATCTAACCTTGAAGAACTCTAACTCACCATTGGCCTGATTTCTTCCGCAAATAAATTGCAAAGGGGGGAAAAAAAGGGAAAAGGAATCATAGACTAAAATAGTCTTAAAAATATATCAACCGATTGCAGTATTTGGAGCTTATTCAGATCCGGTTTCAACAAATGGTTAGGGAAAAAAATATGCATCTAACAATTGGGGAAACTTAAATATTGGATATTTGATGATACTAAGGAACTATTTATTAACTTTAAAAGTGTGATAACAGCAGTATGTGGTTACATTGTTTCAAAAATCCACATCTTTTAGAGACATACTGAAATATTTATGGTTAAAAATATTTCTGGGATTTGTTTTCATGTAATATGGGGGAAGGAGAAGAGGTAGGTAAAATGTACACATGTACTGGTATTGGGGCTTATTAGCCCCAACAATATACTCACTGTAAATAATTTAAATGATTTTTGCACATTTTTTATTGTTGTTCTTAGGGTATGTACCCATAGGTAGATAGAGTCAAATTACTCTAGTTTAAAGTTCTTTTATATGGGTTAGGCCATCAATTTGTTACAGCTAAGTTACCTGGTTTATTTTGCTTTTGACTTTAAGAATTGCTTCTTAAATTTAATCTTGTTTTATAATTATTGAAAACATTCTAAAATCCTCTCTAAAAATTAGGCATATTCACAGTAGGTAAAATGTACACGATCATTGTCAAAACTGGGGCTGACATACATTTTCTTTCTATCTCCATGTACCCTTATATTTTTTATGATAAGTCTTTAAAAAAAACTATGTCACTTAAATTGATCTCAGACATCACATTATAGAAATAAATATTTCTGTGACATAGTAAAAACGTTCCCACGTTAGGGATTTTTTCTATCCCAAAAGTATATTCATGATGTGATATAGTTAGCATTTATTAAATATCAAGTATGTGCCAGATGCTTGTTCTAGTCACTTACACATATTATCTTGCTTAAAATTTACCCAAAATCTATGAAGAGATTCCACTGTCTTCACTTTTCAGATCATGCTGAGAGACTGAATATCTTGAGCCAAGACACAGCTAGCCAAGGATGGAGCCAGTCTCACAACGTAGCCCTTTTGGCTTTCAGTGCTGTGTTTGTCCAGCCACCTCTGATCAATTTGAACAGTGTACAGGAGTGCCAGTGTTTGAGTGACAGTGTCTGTCGTTATTGTGTATATGTTTTTCGTTTTCTTGATCAGCATTCTTTGCCCAGATTCAAGTCTTTTGGGGAAGATCATAATTTGCATTTTGGCTAAATCAGAGACTCCAAAACTAGTCGGCCTGCTCCAAGGCAATACTAGCCACTATCTGAATCTTTAATGAGTCAAGCTGTTCCCCTTCCCTACAAGATGGGGAAAGCACACGTTTGGTTTTGACATTCATCTTAATTGTTTCAAGGCGGTTTTCCCTAGGATAGTGTATTCAAATGCAGTGAGGCTGTTAGGCAGGGTAGGTAGGATGGTGCATCCTAATGTGAGACCTTCTCATTATCATGCAGAGGAACAAGAGAGGAGGAAAACCTGTGGCGAGAAAGAAATGACATTTTCAGTACTAGAGATGAAAACAGTCCTTGGATAAAATTCTGATGTTGCCCCAGGGGGATAGCTCCCTCATTTAGGATCCAAGGGAGCTTATAAAATCCTTTAAAAGGTGACTGTTCAAGTCATCTGTGGACTGTCAAAACATTTTACATAAGTCATCTCCAGATGAGTAAATTAAAAACCTCAAGTCAGTAAAATCTTTTGTACAAAGTGGCCTTCTCCATTTCTTGGAGCAACTATAATTTATGATAATTGAGGCTTTATTGGTAAAGTAGCAGCCTGGGAGGATGATTAAAATACATTTTTGGGGCTTTAAGAGGTTCAATGATTGACTCTGAATACATAAAACTATAGAGATTTGAGAAGCCTTGATTGATACAGGGTTTTTTTTTTTTAATCCTCTACCTCATTAAAATAGAGGCAACATGGACACTTTTCCTGAAATGAATAATAAATATAAAACCTAATGAAGCAATTCTTTAAGGAAAGTTTAAAAAATAAATACTAAGGGGACTGGCGATATAGATAGTTCAGTGGTAGAATACATGACTCGCATGCTCAAGGCCCTGGGTTCCTTCCCTAGTACTACAAAAATAAATAGGTAAATAAGTAAGCAAATAAATAAAATTAAGAAAAAATATATAGAGAGATACATACACTAAGATGCTCAATTCCTAGTAAGGCAATGATTATTTAGAAATTTGCTACAAGTTTTCCTAAGACTGTATGATTATATGCCTTTAAACTTGAAATTAGTTGTCCCTGCTCTTTTCTGAGAGTGTATTTCTCTGTACTCCCAGCAAGGATTACCAGATTAAACCCTTCATAGTTTCAGTCTTATGGGGAAAAAGGGAAATAAATTGGCATGGTCTATGGTCTGTTCTTTGGTTTAAATGTAAAAATTGCCTTTATGCCTAAAGATGCTTCTCGTTGACTGCATAGATATTTATGAGCTTTCAGATACATGGTCATAGAGATTCAATTTAACTAAAGATTGCTCCATGAGTTAAAACCTGTTTAATTTGAACAAGAATTTAATGTTGGGCCACTGATACTTATTACTTGTAAAATGTGTATGTCGTTTAGGATTCCCTGCCAAACCAAGTCACTGGCACCTCTGCTGCTTCATTTCAAAATATTGTGTAATAACAACCTAAATTAGCAAGAATTGTCTAAAACATTCTCTAACTCCTAAAATCAAAAAAAAAAAAAAAAAAAGAAGAAAGAAAGAAAAAAATTATAAAAAAATAAATGCGGGAATTTCCTTCTAGATCTTTAAATATAGCAAGTCTTTATGATGCTTTTGCTTCATGCTCTTGAAAGACAGCTGTGGCTATCTCTTTATATAATATTTCAAATAGATTTGAAATCTCATTATATAAAAATAGTTCCTAATGCACATGTCATAGTGCAGACGGCACTGACACCCTGGGAGTCTCACCACCACAGTCAACCAGGACAATCTCATCTACCCTCACTTCCTTTTTGCCTTCAGGTAATGATGTCACCCCCACATAATGAAAGTGATGGACACCTTCTGGGTGCGTCCCCTCCCCTACCTCCAGCTTTTCCAGGGTGTACGGCATCTGTGTCTTCCTGTTAAGTCTTTTTCTTTCCTTGAAAGCTTTCTATGTTCCCTTCCCTACATCCTTCTTCTGAGAACTCCCTGCCATAGTTACTCTCTCTTTTTAGCTTCTTAAATTACAGGCTCTTTGTAGTCTATCTTCAGAGTTGTTCAGACCTCTTCTCTCCAGACAGCATTTTTCATTTGACCCTAGTGGCCTCATCCAAAGTCAGGATCCTTTGATGTGAAACCTGTTTCCTTTTTAAAAAATTTTTCTCATTCGTTTTCTTTTTAAACTCCCTTCCACACACACATTCTATCCCATTTCATACTTTCATGACTTCAAGTCCTGTCTTTAGGCTGATGACACCCCTGGATGTAACTCCACCCTTCACTACTCTCTGTTTTTTAGGACCAATTTCTTATGCTTTGTACCCAATCATTTCCTGCCCAGCTGTGTTCCCATCCCCTCCAAGGTGAGTCCTGAAGTCCTACTGATCATTCTTTTCCTCTTTTATGATTCAAGGTATAAAATTTTGGATAAATGTATATATGTTGGTTTTCATTTCCCTAGTAAGATTTTATGTTTCTTAAGATCGTGTTGCATACTTTTCTCCTCTAACCTTCCTCCCAACCAGATCTAGAGAAAAAGCAAAAATCAAATGGTTGTTAAATATTAGAAGTCAAAAACATGTAGTCTTTCAGGGAGAAAGCCTTGCTTAACTGGCAGGTAGGTGATAGCACTTCAGTATTGACCTACAAAATTGTAGCTATTTTATTTTCATTCTCAGCAATAAATGTACACTGAACCTTTTCATGGTATGTGGCATTTTACTGGGTTATACAATGTGTATAGTTCAGTTTTAGAATATTCAGACATCTCCAGAAATGGAAAATCTGTTTATGAATTTATCCATGGTCTAGTTTCATTAATAGACCAAACAAAAAGAGGCAAATGTGCATGAGCAATAATGTTACATAGCCACTATCGGGGGTGGGGGGGCTGACTGCTAAGGTGTCAAACAGAGAATGATGTTGAGTTAACAGAATGGATTCCTAAGAGAGATGGATTTCTGGTAGATTCCTATTTAAGAATATGAAAACAGAAGACTGGCCAAGTAAAAACAGCTTGAGTTGAGGATCAAAAACAGAAGGTAGTCATTAGAGTCAGCATCGAAAGGTGGGATGGAGATAAATCCAGAGGTGTAGGCTTAAACTTGAAAACAGACTCAATACCAGATTTTATTCTCCTTTCATCAAACTAAATTATTGTTGCTTCTGTAAATGTGCCATTTGCTCACATAATAGCTAGCATTGACACAATGATTGAACTTCTTGTGCTGAGTTTTCAACTTCAAAGTAAAACCATCACACACCCACAACATTGCTTTCTTCCTACATCCTGAATTGTTCTTCTCTTCTCCATTGTTTCTGTTACTGTTACTTTCCACCTGTGGACATCACTGACTTCATCCATAGTTACCTGCTATGGCCAGATTACCTGATACAGGCTAATGTACTCTAGTGTCCCTGGGGTGAGTGGCAGCACTCCTGAGCCGATGCATCCCTTTGTTTCCCCATGAAAATCATAGAACACAGAGGGGAACTGTCTAATTGGGCATTAGATATATCTGGATTGAAGGCCGATTTGTCCAATTTCTCAACATGTGAGTTTGCAATTTTCCTTATCATAGTACTCTTTATGTGTAAAGAAGGGGGGCATTAATTCTCACCTTTAAAGTTATTGAGAGAAATGATGAGAAAATGTACTCCAGAATCATAGAACAGTTCTACCAGAATCGGTGCTTTTCAGTGCTTTTCAACTGGTAATTGCTAGAACACTTGCTTCAGAATCCCTTAAAATGAAGAGCCTGAGTTTTCAATTTAAATGTGCAAGGACCTGCCTGAGAATCTCCATTTTAAGCAAATTTACCAGGTGTGTATTCAAACTGAGTTTGAAAATTTCTAAGAGATACCGTATTTGTTTCTGTCTTTCCCCCTCCTTCCTTTCTCTCACTTGTCTTTCTTCTTTCCTTTACCCTCATTTAAGAAGACATTGTGCACAAGGCATAAGAACTTAAGGTGCTGACTGCATTATGTCCTCTGTCAAGTTATTTTCACTTTTCAGTTTCATTTTTCTCTTAGGTAAAAAGAAAATTGCCCACAGCTTCACTCACTGCATGGAATAAATTAAAAGGAAAGGCCCCCTACACACAAACGATAACTCCAACAGAAGTAATTGGAGTTGTTTTAGGGGGTCTCTTTTAATTAAAAGATGTAGTAATGTTCAAATGTGATTTATAACAGAATGTAGGGTTATCCCAGCACAGAATGACCATGAGGTAAAGGTGCTTGTCTTGTCCAAACTTTAAGGGTATACAAAAAATTCAGGAATCAAGATAAATAATATTTTATTTCAGTTTTTCTTGGGGGATGATACCAAGGATTGCACTCAGGGGCACTTAAACCCTGACCCATATCTTCAGGCCTATTTTGTATTTTATTTAGAGACGATGGCTCACCGAGTTGCTCAGAGCCTCACTTTCGCTGAGGCTAGCATTGAACTTCCTGCCTCAGCCTCCAGAGCCTCTGGGATTACAGGCGTGTGCACTGCACCCAGCTCAATATTTTTATAAAATAGAAATTAATGCAAGAAATTACATAATGAGCAAAATATCAAAGTTTTAACTCAAGATAGGATCGGTATTGCCGTTTTCCCTTTGTCTCAGTTCTAACATGGCTTGCCATGATGCTGTTAATGATTGCATTAAAATATTGCTTACCTCGACTACTGAGGGTTTTGGTGCCCCTTATTTTTCATACCTAGGGCAAGTGCCTCATTTGTCACTCTATAGTCATCTCGCTACTTTATCTCCATACTGAATCATTTCAGTGTTTAATTATCTGAAACAAAACAGGCCATTTCCATGTATTTATTTATTTATTTATTGCCAGAATCTTCCCTTAGATTTTTTGATGACATTTGTACTAATACTCTATTTTGCGACATAGATATTGAAAAATATCTACATTTTGAGAATGTCAGCATGGATGTCAGGGATTCAGATATGTCTTGGAAAGAAACATGATTTTGCAAATGACTGTGTCACCTAAAGACTGTATTAGGTGGAAAGAGAAGTAACAAGACTGTAAATCTAGTGCAGGGGTTTATTTCCTTTTGTTCTCAATTGGAATTGGAAAGATAGGAGTCAACAAAAAAAGGAAAAATATTCAAGTAGATCAGACTGGCAAGAGAAGCGATCACGGAAGGAGATTTTTGTATAATTAAATGTCAGTTTGCATTTTGAAATATTGCCTGCTGCCTCCCACTCAATCACCAAGTGAGATGAGAGGGAACATTCTCTGTGCAAACCCAGAACTGACAGCAGCACCCACTAGGTTCTCTGGGAAGGTTGAGCTATAGATCAGAAGGACCAGAGCACATTGCTTTCATAAGGCAAAATGTTACTGATAAATGACATGGGCATTGTGATTTCCCCCAATAAGAAAAGCAGGTAAACAGCAAACAAAAGAAGTTTGTATAAACCTATGACATGTTAGACCAGGGAGGATCATTTAGAGGTCATCTGTTTCATTCTCCTTCCTTTACAGAAGAGGAATTTGAGGTCTACACAGATAACTGGTTCTTAAGGTCACTCAACTACCAAGTGACTGACAGAGCTGTCACTTGCTTCCATTAGATGATGGAAGTGTTTTTCTTTTTTTTAGGTTGTGGAGCAGAAGCAGCACAGAAGTGGCCCTGTCTCCTATTCCTTGTAGGCAAATGTCTTAAAAGCCATTAGCTGTGATGGGGTGGCATTGGGAAGCAGGGAGACACTTCTGGATTATCCAAACACATGCATTCCTTAGCATTCCAAGAAATACTTTATTTCTTCCTTCCTCATTCCTTCAGTTACATAATGCACACTCACTGAATCAGAGCCTTCAGGGAGGGGGCTGATATGTCTATGTCAATCAGTAACAACTTAATGTGAATTAATTCAAGAATAGGATTGAGTGGAGACTCAAGGTGATGCATAAGAGCCGTTAGGAGAGAAAGAACTGAAAAAGCAAAGGAAGAATTCTTCAGAAGCAAATATTGCCTCTTTTCTGTTTTTTTTTTCCAATCAGATAAGATTAGGAGGTGCTTAGATCCAGGAGGGGTTTCTTTTTCTACTGAGAACTAGACTAGGTTCGCTCTTAGATGCCACTGGGCCTGTTATCATGGACAGTATTATGCTGTTCATCACCATGGAATGGCTTCAAATTAAAATTGGTTTTGGCTTTTTTTTCTTACTTCAGATGTAGAGAATGGAATTAGGCATTCTCCTGCAGTCAGGGTACACTAGAGCTCATGGCTGGTTCATGAGGGCCTTCTTGCTGGTGTTTCCTGATATTCCCATTTCTCCCTCCTCAATCCCCAAATGGGCAAACTTTCTCATGTGTTAGGCACAGTGCTTTTAAAATCATTCCAACATACTATTAACATGTTTAGAGCTTTAGTATCTTTTGCATTAGTCAACTGGGTCACTGAGATGAAAGAGAGAGAAGAAAGAGCTTCATGGGTGCTTCAGTGCATTTTCAACAGACAGACGTTCACGGGGGTTATTGGATGCTTCGTTTCAAAATTCTATGCAGTCCTCTCTCCGTTTTTCCTTGTGGTGCAATACCACATGAATTTCATTTGTCAATATGAATGTGGTGTCCCAGGAATTCAAAATAGCAAATCCAGTGTAGCCCATGTATCGCCCCATCTTGTCAGTCACCTTCTCCACAGTCCTAGGTGCGTAGGATGGTTGGTGCCTGCTGCCTATAAACTGAAAGTATCTCATACACATTTATGTATTTAAAAATTATAAAAGTGCTCTACAGATTGATGCAGTCACCAGTAGATATTAGGATTTATTAGAGTGGCTGAACAAATTGTATGCAAGCTGTTCTTTAAGGTTTTTTTTTTTTTTGAGTGTAAATTAGAGTGATTTTTTAACAACTTCTAACTTTGAGATTAAGAAGCTATCTAAAAATAATTAGGGAGTGTACTTCATGAACATTTTATAGAATACATTTGGCAATTATACTTAAGCAACAATAAATTTGTTAATCCTATTTTTCAGATTTTGTTCCTACAAGAGACTTAAGTCAATCATCCCTTTCACAGGGAAAGCAAAAATGTAAAGATTTTAAATGTCATCAAGCAGTAGAGAGATTTGGCAAAGAATCATTTTTTTAAGATCAATTTTTAAAGGGCAAAAGGCCATTTAAAGGAAAATCAATATGGAAAGAACAGGTAGTCAGGAATGCAATAAATTAAAAGTTCAAGCAGAATCAACTTGTCATCAGACTCTTGTCCCACACAGCTCCCTTCTGGGTTCTATTTACCTGCCTTCTTTGTTTCAAATGGATTGCGGCTGGCAGTGGTGGATGACAGTGAGCAGGTCACAGGGGCATCCTCTTCTGTGTGCAATTTGAACAGTTGGTGTTGCCCTGAAACCATTAGGACCCTGATTTTCAACAAGGCATTTTTTCCTTTGCTCTTCTGACTAGCTTTTGATTCTCACAATCAGATGTCTGACAGTCTTAGTTGCTCTGATATTTGAGTTGTTCTGGCCTGTTCCCATCACTGTCTTTTACATACCTCACCTTCTTCTCAGTCACTGGATCATCCTTTGACTGTACTGCCTTTGGGATTAATTTCTCCAACAAAGCTTGTGGGTCATTTCCTGGCGGCCACATCAGACACAATGAAGCTGCCAGCTTTGAATCTTGACCTGCTGTTCTAAATTCTCAAGAGAGTTTTAAAAAATGGCTATTTTCTCCTCATGTTGCTTGAGCATGTTACACTTGCTGTATATTTTGACCCAGGAGAAAACCATCCCTTGTCTTTATTCCCTATTAGTGGAAGTAGCTTGCAAAAGGGTAACTACAAGGGGAAGATAAGAACTTGCCAAAGGACCAGACGAAATTTCTCACAGAATTTACTGGTTTCAGACCCACTGATGCCTCCATGTTAACTATTATCTGTATGTGTGTGCACGTGTATGTGTGTGCACGTGTGTGTGTGTGTGTGTGTGTGTGTGCACGCACGTATGTGTGTTTTCACTTAAAGCATTGCATTTTCAATTCTTCCAGGTCAAGTTTTAAAAGATTATAACAGAGGAAGAAAATGAAAATCATATTCTATTAAAAGTTACACTTTCTAACCTGAAAAAGCATATAGGAAAACTTATATTCCTTTCTCTGTATTTGAACATCCACAGATGTTCTGATGTCAAAACTTTGCTGCACAATTAATGCAACTTCTGTGACTTTTGAAAGAACACATGTGATAAATGATACCTAAGATTTGTTTCAGTGAATTAATTATGGAGCCATTCCTTTATCTGACAGTTACTCAGGGTTTCATAGCAATTCGTCTTCTGGCTTTTAGAACAGTAAAATAGACAAACCTCTACTATCCAGATTTTGTGGGTGAAGCAAAGGGAGAAATTTGCTGGAAAAGCCAGACGGATGTTATTTACTGGATGTGTGTTCAGCAACTCTGGAATCGGAGCTCTGGGAGAGAAGCTGGGCAGTGCGGCCCTCCTGCCTCTGACAAGAATACATGGGAATGGTCACTCAGGCACAGCCCAGTCTCTTTCAGCAGTTTGGAGAGGAGGACAGTGTATAACAACAGTCTTTAGGAAGGAGTATTTTACTGCTGTCTAACAAGAATCTTTTCTGTTGTCTTACCCCCTCCTGATTATCTCACCATGTACCCACCTAGTAGTTACAACAATTGAAACAGTTGTCCCATAAATCCTTAGCACCATTAAGGGACATTGTGTTGGGTTTTAGGCTTTTACACTTCCATGTCTTTTTGGCTATGTATCATGTTTAAAATTATAATGCCAATTACAAAATCATGTTTAAGAATTAATTAATTCTACCATATGAGAAGAGAAGGGTGTTACTTTTTTTAAGAGAAAGACGGGTCAGAAATGAAAAGGTGGATAGATTTGAATATATCAAACATAAAATGTACAGGTGGGGGATGTGGCTCAGTGGTAGAGTGTTTGCTTAGAATGCGTGAGTGAGGCCCTAAGTTGGATCCTCAGAACCACACACACACCAAAAGAAAGAAATTAAAAAGTAAAATGTGCATCCAAAAATCATTATGAACAAAACGAAAAGATGAACTAAATTAGGGAATGTCTGTAATGTATGAGAGACAGAACTAGTGTGTTTAATACACAAAAAAATATTCCTTAAAATCAGTCAGGGAGACAAGTTTCAATTGGAAAAAGAAGAAGGAAAAAAAAAAAGCAAAGGTCATGTATACAAAATTCACTTGATACATGGTCAATATGCATATGAAAAACTGCTCAATTATGTTGGCAAAAAAAAGTACATTTAAAAACATGCTGTGCTTGTCAGATTGACTGAGTTCTTAAACAGCTTCCCCAGTGTTGCCAGAGTGGGAAATAAACATTCGCACACACTGCTGATAGAAGTATAAATCTGTACAGCTTATCTAGAGGTCAAATTGGCAATATGTATTAAAAGTGAACCTATGAATTTTACTTTCAAAATTTATCTTAAGGGAATAACCATAGACATGCATAAAGATACATATACAAGAAAAATCTTTCCCAGTAATATTTTAAATGGTCAGAAAGTGAGAAAAATGAAACAAAACAAAAACAAAACCTGTTATACCACCATCTCCAGGTTTTAAAAGAATGAGGTGGTTTTAGGTGGTCCTTGATTCTTTTCCAACTGAAGGTGTTAGTGACAAATGATTACTAGTGCCTTAAAAGTTACCTAACATTCCCTGATCTTACCCATGTCTTCTTTTCCTGGGGTCCCTGTATCCCAGGAGTGAGACCCCAATGTGGCTAAATTATTTTATAGAGTTAGTATAGGCCATGTTTAGGATGAATATTGACTTAGCTGTTTGGGGCTCGGGTGTAGCTCAGTGGTAGAGCACTTGCCTAGACTGCATAGGCCCTTGGTTTGATTCCCAGCGCTGCAAAAAAATAAAAATAAATGAACAGACTTAGCTGATGACTTGCTGGCATGGAACCAGCGCTTTCTTAGGAAATCATTCATGGTGGCCTGCCTGCTCTGGCAATGACTGTGGCAGGATAAAGGCTGCAGCGTCTGCCCTTGGTCAGGTCTTCACACTCAGTGATGTTTTAAAGCTCTCTCTGCTGTGCTCTGCTGCTGTCTCAGCTGCACCGCTTTGTCAGGGAGGACAGAGGGCAGGGGGAATCCAGATGGCTTCATTAGAAAGAAGACCATGTCGCTCAGCCAATCAGCATTTCTGTTTCCTACAGGTGGAGGTGTACCATATACACATTTTAGGTAAATATCAAAAGCTGTGTTAAGATTAATATTTGGACAAGAATAAAGTCTAATTCTACCATCTAAACAACTCTTGGTATATGGAAATAGAAAATTTTATCATGAGTTTCTGTTATTTAGCTATCCCCTTGGGATAATAATTTTAAGATGGCAAAGCTGGTCTTTTGCTTTTGATTCATTCTTAAAAGATGAGAAGAATTCCCAAATAGAATTTTTTTTTCTAGAAAGGTTCATGCCATAATGAAATTAAACAAATAAAGATTAAATAGAGTGCTTAAAGGTTATTTATTTAATATTGTGAAAGCTTGCATATCACACAGTTCTCCAAAGATTGTAATTATGGTATAATCTAATTTGTATTCTAATATTATTTAACTGTTTCTAAATATTTGTAACTTGAGGTGAGCATTTATTAAATTTAGTTTCAATCGATTTCTGTTTAATTGATTAAAATTTTTTAGTATTTGCTTCTTACATAAAATTAACAGTTTTCATAATTAACATTAATCATTATATTATTTTATACTTGTAATAAGAAACACATTTTTCCTTCTGCTAATCTTAATGTATTGAGCATACAAGGATTTAATCAATCCTAGTTTTAGCTGAAATGCACGTATATAATTGAAATTTACATTATGGTATTACTAGTAAGATAGACTGCATGTTCTCATTAGTGACAATGTTATATTATTTGCACACAATGGGAACCCTGAGGACTTCAAAGATCAAAGGTGCCAGTGAAGACATTAATCTACGTAGACATTCAACTGTTGGGCCTTCTGAAGGCCAAGGCCAAATTAACTAGCTGCTTTTCACTAAAACTGAACTACAGCTGAATTAATTATAGCAGTTATTTTATCAAAGATTTATAGAACAACTTCTAAATGCTACACACCTGGTTGGCTTTGGATCTATAATAATGAGAATAACAATTTTGTTTTCTTTAAATCTTGGTAACTCAAATGTCTTAGCCTATTTATCCACCATATTACCTAATTCAAAACAGTTCAAATCTCCACCCTGCTTGATGCAAAAATTCCAGTATTTTATCAGTTTGCCCATTGCATGCATTTTTTGAATCCCTGAGATATCCCAAGACAGCTGTTATATGATATCTTAACCAGCTTCCTAGTCCTGGATCACCGCCTTTCTCTTTTGTTGATTACTAGCATCCTTTTGCCCATTCATGCTACTCTCCCATATATGGTCTTCACCCCAGATGCCATTCCAGAATCTTGCATACTGACCCACAGTAATAGGAAGATCAACTGTGATGCTTGCATGATTTTGACAATATCTTGGAAAAGTTTTAAAGGGGCACAAAGGTGTGCAAGTGGGGAAATCCACAATTGTTACTAAATACAGAGTGCACACCTTCCATAGGTCCCAGTCTCAGGCTGGCAACATGTTTCAGGGGTTTGTTTATCTCTCCACTTCAAGAATGCCTGGAATGAGACTCTCATATCTGGATCATAGGCCTCCTGTACTCCTAGACCCAGAGATAGTCTGAGGCCTACTCTTCTGAGAGTCTATTTCCTCCCCTCATCAGTCTTCTTTCCTGTACCCAACCATAGAAGTGTGATCTTTCCTTGCATTTCTAATGATAATTCAGGAAAAAAGAGTACTTTCCAAAAGTTGAGTTTATTCAACCCAGAATGACCCCAAATATAAGCCATTATATAATATAGTCCAGGGTGAGCTTTAGCAGTTCCAGACCATTCTATCTAAGGTAAGATGGTCTGCATCCTCCCTTTGCCTTCCATTGTCTACCAATATTCTGCAGGAACTATTAGGACAAGGAAAGATTTATCTCCCAGGATCTAACAAAAATTTTCAGGGCAATACAGTTTAAATTTACTTACATAAAAGAAATATTTTAGGAAAGAAAAGATAATTTGCAGAGATGTAACTGTGCCATAGTGAGGATTTTTTTTCATGTAATTATGGAGGCAGATTAACATCCTTGGAACTGTGTTCACCCCTGGTTCTTCATGCAGAATAGAGTCCTTGCTTTTTCTTCTGAAAATAGAATGATCCTTTAAGATGTTTTCCCCAAAACAGAGGAAATGTGTGCCCCCAAAGCTGAGTCTTCATCAAGGAAAATGAACTACTAGAAGCATTAGAATGTCAATTTTGTCTTAGCCAGTAGTGTCAAAATCTCTTGTTATTCAAACTAGGCCAGAGTACTCCTAAATTCAATCCAGTACAATAAAGCTAAAATGCTCTATAAGTATGCCCATAGTTCTCTGGAGACTATTATGCAAGGAGTACTCCATAGTTAGACTTCCCCGAAATAATGCAGAATAATGCAAAAAGAGTGCTTCTTTTGCTTTATTATAAGCTCTTCATCTTTTAAGTTCTTTACTTTGTATGTTCTTTTAGCCACCATAGGGCAAGGATAGTGCACTATTTTATATTTTCTTTATAAATGACTGTCTGGCTAAATTGAATCAAATATAGCCTCTTGCATCTGGATCCTATTGTGATATAAATATGGAAACGTGGCAAAATTAACACGCTTTACTAATCTCTTGATTTTATTCAAAACTCTGTTTTAGGGAAGAGAGTTGTTTGTGGCCCACACCTAGCAACTCAACTTTTTAATGTCCACTGAAGTTGAAGTTTAGGAGTCACTCACTACGAGGTATGAGCGACACAGTAAAGTGGGCAAGAATCAACACCAATGTTCTCCACTTCACTCTTTCCATCTTCATGAATTTTTGTCTAAACCTTCCCAGAACACCCAGTGCTCTATTCTCTGTGAAGGTTAATCACACAAAAGAGCCGATGCCATGTGGATGTTGGTACAAGTGTGCCCTTGTTAGTGTGTAACCTACCTTGACAGAATTTGAAGCTTTGTTTTTTAAAACATTGGTTTGGTTACTGTGTTCACAACCAGTACTAAACACAATCTTAGATGCTGGTGATACAAGGATGAATAAAGCATAGTTCTTATTCTCAAGGAGCTTGACATCTAGCAAGGGAGAAAAATACAGACTTTTTTCCCAAGTACTCATTGTGTCCTGTTGTAATTCTTGTTGCTACTCTGTATAGGGTCTCCCCAGGCTGGCATACCACCCCACCCTGTTCTCTATCATTTTCTGGCATGTATCTCCTTGTCTGCACACACACTGAAATGAGTGAGTAAATAAGTAAATTATATAAATATAATAAGGCTATACAAATAATTAAAACAATAATACAATGGTTGCGTGCCATACTGGCTATATGAATTAAATGCTTTATGATTGCAGGGGTAGGAAGAGACCCTGGCAAGGTCTCTTTCTTGAAATGAGGATTTCAAGAAAGGAGAGAGGAGAGGGTTGCCTGGGATTTGGAGATGAGGAAGGGTAATATG
The DNA here is from genome assembly GCF_052094955.1 of Ictidomys tridecemlineatus. Classification (NCBI taxonomy): domain Eukaryota; kingdom Metazoa; phylum Chordata; class Mammalia; order Rodentia; family Sciuridae; genus Ictidomys; species Ictidomys tridecemlineatus. The sequence continues at coordinate 147,176,908 of NC_135483.1, read as the reverse complement.
GCGACTTCTCGAAGAGAAGCACTAAACATGGAAGGAGTTGCAAGCTACACAGATAAAGGTTGGGGAATGAATGGGAAGTGTATGAAACTGATTGACGTGAATTGGGGAATGAGATCATAAATCCGGGCAGAGCCTTTTCACACTTACGTAGAAGTGACCCAGTCTCCTTCCATGTTCTCCACCAGATGTGGTCACTCCGAGAATGTATTTCTCTACGTGTGCAACAGAGATGTTTTTACCTCAGAATCAATTTCCTGTTATTTTCAAGCTATAAAAGTAACTGGGTAACTTGGCAGGCGAAGGCTGGTCTAGAGAAGTGAACTGCTTCCTAAAAAGATTCCTTCAGATAGGCACTGATCATCCAGTTTGGAGCCAGTTCTTTTTCCCAAAGGCAGCAACTCAAAGACCTAAATTTTCTAAGTCCTTCATTTGCACTAAAATATCTTATTCTCTCATGGATGCGAAGATGCTGCCATCTCATCTTCTAGAATAACACAAAAAGCACACAGAGAGTACTGGGCTCACTTGTGCTGCTTTTTCTTACCCTCAGAGAAGACTTCTGGACAATCCAAAGCAGAATGCTGCCTACAGCTCTGTTTAAAATCAGGCACCCCTAAAGGTCCATCTGCACCATGCAAGTGAAACATTTGATTTGAGGTAGTCTGATAAAAAAAAAAACTTTAAAATAGTGAGATTTTTCTCTCTTATTCCACTTAACTTGCTATTATCTTCCCCTTAGCCAGAAAGTTGACATTATAAATGTTATCGCATTTACACATAGAAATTATATCATCTCAGGCCAAAGGTGGATGTTGAGACACTGATATCTTGCCTCTCTGCACCTCTAGGTCCTTTTCTCAAGACCTCTGGAACTAAATATACTCTGGTTGCAAGTGGCTGTTAATGGGAGCTGGCCTTATTTTTTCTCGTAAAAGGGGGAGGAGGTGTAGTGAAAGCCAGAACTAGGACTCATAAGTGGGGACTTGGTGGGCACAGTCCACCCAGGATGTTATATGATCCTCCTTCAGAGTGGCCATTAACATGATGGTGGAGGCTTGGGGGTCATCCGTGAGGGTACTCTGGGAGGATGTAAAATAGGGATGAAAAATGATGAAGGGTGCTGATATCCTGAAGAGGTTGCAGGATAATTCAGGAATAGCCACTCATTTCATTTTTTTAGTGTCTTAACTTACTTTTTGGATATTTAAATTTAAAAATATAAATTATTTCTATGACAAACAGCAGCCTGAAAAGTAAAGGTAAGCTGATTTTATGTCTTGTAAGATAATACAAAGGAGTCTTTTTTTGTTGTTTTTTGTTTTTTACTTTTCAAATTAAAGTGGAACATTATGATGTGTGTTCTGTCTCTGTGAAATACTGTATATTGATTCACAACATGGGCAAGGCCACATGCCTCCAGAGAGGCTCAGTTTTCAGATGAAAGTGTCAATAGCCTTCAGCTGAGTCAAGGATCTTGGTTGCTTGAGTTGAAATGTAACACTTAGGTTTCAATGATTGAGTAAAAGATGGGACATGACCTAGTTTGCAAGGTTATAAGTTGCTGGTTTTCCTAGTTTTACAGTGGATTCATTTTCTAGATGGAGCATAGTAATAGTAAGGAGCCCATTATAAAAATTATGTTTATCAGTTCAGTTAAATTTTATTATATATTTTAACATTTTCTGAGCAGCTACAATAATATGTTTGAACATAACTTTTTTTATGGCATTGGTATTTCCTGAATTTTTATGAGGTTTTGGATTTAAGGAACAAAAATAAAAATATATATGTGTAGTTCAAAATCACATTTTAATAATAACTGGATTATTTTCTCCAGCTTAGCTATAAGACTTGCTTAAACCTGACTTATGCGTAGCTCAAGTAGATTTTAAGGAAGAAAACTGCCTTTGTGGAAAGAAATAGATTTATTTGGAAAGTTTTGTGGCCTTAAAATGATAGTGAGGTAGAGTACTATGTGAGACAGATATGTTTTGCAGATCAGGTGTCTGGTTGTAAACATGGAGATATCTTCATGTATCTTCATGTTTCATGGTGAAGAATCTGCCCCTGAGCCCGTTCTTCTTGACATCTTTGCCCTGTGGCACGCCCCTGTCTTCTTGGAGAGTGTCTCTCTCTTTGTTCAAATTCAGAACTAAAAACTTGGTCATAATCACATTGATCATATGTTAATGATGGTCATCCTGGTATCAACTAAAATCAGAAATCATCTGTTTTAAAGTAGAATTGAACCAAATAAAAAACCAAGGCATCTTTATCACTCGAGGGTCTCCAGGCACTGAAAACTTCCCTTTGAAGTTTTCCATCACTGTAAACATATCTAAGTAAGTAAAAGAAAAAAAAAACACAGAACTTAAGAATAAAATTAACATCTACTGTTTTACTTTTTCAGGTACCAGTTGGCTATAATATTGCTATTATTTTGTATTTCAGATGGTCTACATTTCAAGTTCATCGGAGATTAAATTGATGTTTATGGGCTGATCTGGAAACCTAAAAGCAATTTGTTTTTCTAAATCTATAAGAAAATATGCACAATTTCCCATCAACCGACTTAAAAAAGGGGTTTTAGAACACAACCCAATGTAAGTAGTAAATGTGCTGTTTTGGTCTTTGTTACCCCCAGTTAGGCCATATGTGTCTTTGCATGTGAGCAGCCATGTATGGATTATATATGTGTTCATTTGTGTCTATGCATATGCTTTTTTTTTTAAACAAAATCTTTGAGTTCATAACATCTATTACATCCTTCTTTCAACAGACATTCAAGTGCCCATTATATAAAAGGTACAGTTCTAGGCTGCCCTGACAGAGCTGATACTCCAGCAGGACACACATAAGCCATGTAATTGCACAGATGCATATGAAATGCACACTGGATAAGTGCTATCAAAGAAGGTCACATATCTCTATGAGCGTATAACCAGGTCCTGACTTGCCTCCAGGGCCACATCAGGCTCCCTGGAGAAGGTGATGTGCTAGCTAAGATCTGATAGGAAAAAAGAGGTGATGGGAGAAAGGAGGAGGATGGGGTATCACCAGACAAGGGGACTCATGTTCAAGACTACATGTGCTCAAGTTCTTTCTAGGTGTGACCACTGAATAGCTCTTTTATCCTAACCCATACCATTAAAAACTAATTATAGTCTTGCCAGAAGATAAGAAGCTACATGTGAATTCACAGGCACTAGTACTGTTTTATTTTCCAGGTATGAAGTACCATCTTGAAGATGGAATTATGAATATGGCAGCTTTTCTACGGGGCTTTGAAGAAAGGGGGATTAAGACCGACAGGCCTGAGGACCAGTTAAGTAAAGAGAAAAAGAAAATTCTGTTCTCCTTCTGTGAGGTGTGCAATATCCAGCTGAACTCTGCAGCCCAGGCCCAGGTCCATTACAACGGCAAATCCCATCGCAAACGAGTGAAGCAGCTGAGCGATGGGCAGCCCCCGCTTCCATCCCAGAGCTCGGGGACACTGCTGGCCAGCCCCAGCCCCAACACCAGCACAGGTAGGAAGGAGGGCCTCGGGCTTCCCTTTACTTCTGGGACAAATGGTTTTGTTACAGAAAATGAAGGGTATAGAGTAAGACATCTTCCAATTGAAACTACAAAGTATATATATATATATATATATATATATATATATATATATATATATATATATATATATATATATATATACCCTTGTCCCCACAGGCAAAATCCAGGAGCTGTTTGTCCTCTCTCAACATATTCTTTATTTTTCCTTTTCTCTCCACCCCACACAGAGTTTCTATATTGGACTGCAGACTTCCTGTATCCCCATCGGGTGTGAACATTCCCTTAATATATTTTGAAATGTGTTTAAAATGGATCTGTGATATCAATTTTCCCCCTCTATGCAAAATTAGACTTCCCCAAGAGTTTTCTTTATCTCCTTTCTATTGGGTGGTGCAGTACTTGATAGTGTATTAAAAGCTACAGCTTTATTTATAACATCCCAAGATGCAGGAAGGGAGTATTAATCTTGCACATTAGACTTGTCATATTGTTTTACAGAGTTGCCAGCAGTGTGCCACTGCCGTTCTGACAGTAGGACCCGGTGCAGCCAGACCCACAAGGCCTGCCCTGAGCTCCTGCCCTCATTTTCACTTTCCTCCCACCCTTTTCTTGTCAGCTGAGCAAAGTCGGAGGCTTAGGTACTTTACATTCCTGCATCTGCCCTGAATTTCAAACAAGCTTTCCAGTGCTGTATCTTATCCTTGGGTAGCTCTTGTTCCTGATTGCCCATCACTGGGTACCTTCACAGTGACAGAACTCAGGAGAACTGTGAAATCAAGTTACCCCGTGATGAAGATTTCCACAAAGAAGGGCCTTCTACTCAGGTTTTGGGTGGAAGGCCAAGAGAAGCTTCCTTCTAAAAGTGGCACAGGGTCTCTAGACTCCACTTGACTGAGTGTTTGCTCTGATCATAAGGCCTCAACTTGAAGGGAGGTGATACAGAGAAGCCATCTGTTGAAATTCTACTTGGTGTTGCTGCATGGTTCTTGATTTTATAAAGTTACACTGGGCATGATCCGCATTGAGCACCAATGAAAATTGTGTGTGTGTGTGTGTGTGTGTGTTACAAAGAAATAATTTTTGTATTTCAAGCCAAACCCAATTTCGTTTTACCTGATATAATTTCACATGATCAAACCATTTTCTCAATCAATACTTAGCATTGTGAAAGAATGTAAAGGAACTTATATATGATACATGCTAACAGTAGGGGAAAGTTATTTTTCATTTTCTGTTTACTTATTATTAGGGACTGTCCCTATGTTTACATATTAAGAATATCATTAGTATTAGATTAAAAATGAATCTGAGAGTACATAGTCCAAGTAGAAGTTTGAATGGAATCTGAGTTCCAATGTCTATGGACAACATAATCATTAGAAATTATATTTCTGAAGAATGCCCAATGATAGGGAAAGTGGTCTATGATAACATGCTAGGCAAATGGCAGGAACTAACATGCGTCTAGCTTGGTGCTTACCTGCGCGTGCGCACCTTATCCATTGTTTTGAATCTTGATTCAATGAGGAGCAACTGTGATATTGATTTTTTTTTTCCCATTCACTTTCCATGCTTTTGATCTATCAAATTTCTATTTCCTGCTTGGTAGCAACTCTCCTAACACACTCTCAGCCCATAACTTCTCACATTTGTATATTCAGGACTCCTCGATGTAGAAAATTCATTTCTATTTATAAAGCATCCATCTCATTGCCAAATTAAGATCTGGCTACATGGACCCCGGAGCGTAGAGGCCTGGGCACAGTCGCTCTCACTCTGTCTCTGCCTCAGCTTGCTGTTCAGCCCACGCAATAGGGAACTGCTTAGGAATGGAGGGGTGGTGATTACCTTATTATGATCTTGACAAAGTTGCAATGCTCTTCTGGCTGATGATTACCATCCTGGCTTTCTCAGTGTCCATTGATGTTCCTAACCAGTCCCTTAGGCACTGGGGGTCCTTTATGAGATAGACTCATCTTCCAGTTTATCCCTGGCTGGTAGCAAAATGCTTCATTCCTCAACGATATGTGCTTTTTTTTCTCCAACACTGTGGTACTCCTGGTGAGATTGTGTCCTTGATTTTCATATATACCAATTATTGGGGCTTGTGGGCATACTTGGAATCCATCTTAAGAACTTAGATCTGAGGGGGTCCTGGCACGTAGAGGGTGGAGTTGGCTGTGGTGACTTCTCTTCCCTGCTGAGGCAGTAAAGGTATCAAGTTCACTTATGAAGAAAGCACCTGGTGAGGAAACAAAATGCCAGTGTCACTTTTGTACCCATTGCTTGGCTTTAGAGGACATCATAGGTGGATTTGTCTCCATTAAAAATATAAATATAAATATTAAATACATATATATATATATAGATATATAGATATCCCTAATCCTCAATACCTCATAACCTCATATGTAACCATATTTGCAGATAGGGTATTTTTTTTTTTTTGTACCGAGGATTGAACCCTGGCACACTTAACCACTGAGCCACAATCTCAGCCCTTTTCAAATTTTATTTAGAGACAAGGTCTCACTGAGTTTCTTAGGGCCTCACCAAGTTGTTGAAGCTGGCTTTGAACTAGTGGTCCTCCAGCCTCAGCCTCCAGAACTTCTGGAATTACTGGTCACCATGCCCATCTTCTTTATTATTTAATACTGAAAATTTTCTGCCTTCTGCACAGACTTTTCAGAAGGAAACAGTGCATATGAAAACTACCAAAAATTGTCCCATTTTTCTCTGATAACAAATACAAAGATAATTTTTTAAAAACATAGAACTAAAAATTACTGTATTTTATGAAGTTAGACTCAACATTTCTCAGTGAAATCTAAACAAACTGAATCTAGCAATGTATGAAAAAATTATGACCAAGAGGATTTATTCCAGGTATGCAAGGCTGGTTCAACATTTGAAAATAAATAATATAATCCAATATATCAACAAACAAAAAAAGAACTTTTATGATATATTAAGTGATACAGTAATTTTCTCAAAAGACATTTGAGAAAACCTAGCAGAAAGTTACCTCATTTTAATAAAGAGAATTTGCAAAACCCCATGGATAATGTATCTAATGATAAAAGATTGAATGCTTTTCTCTAAGATTTAGAGAATGGTAAGGATGTCCACTCTTGCCTCTTACTTGACAGAGCACTGGAATTTCTACACACTGTAATAAGGCAAGAAAAATAAAAGGCATACAGATTAGAAAGGAAGAAATAAACTCTCTTTTTTGCAGATAACATGATGGTCAATATAAAAATCCCAAAGAATCTACAAAAGAATTCCAAGAATGTTAAATGAATTCAGCAAGTTTGCAAGACAGAGAAACAACACAGGAAATCAATCATTTGTCTATGTACTAAAAATGAGCATTTGGAAACCAAAATTAAAAACAGTACAATTACAACAACTCAGAACAAAATGAAATATTCAGATACACATTAAAAAAAATAACATGTACAGGATCTGTAGGCTAAAAAAAATCACAAAACACTGAGGAAAAAAAAATCCCCAAGGACCTCAATGGAGAGATGTACCATGTTCACAAATTGTAACTCAACATAATTAAGATGTTGTCTCCCTAACTGATCTTAGGTTTTCCTGAAATTTTTGTCAAAATCCAAGAAGGATCTTTTTTTTCCCCCAGACATAGCAAGCTTATTCTAAAATTTATGTGGGAAAGCACAGTTCCTAGAGTAGCTAAAAAAAAAAAAAAAAAAAAAAAAAAATCTTGACAAAGAATAAAGCAGGAGGAATCTCTACCTAATTTTAAGTCTTGCTACATAGCTAAACTAAACGATGGTGTGATTTTAATGGAGAAATAGAGATCAAAGGAAATAACAGAACCCAGAAATAGATCCATATGCATGTGCCAAATTGATTTTGGACAAAGATGCAAAAGCAGTCTAAAGGAGGAAGGATAACCATTTTCTTTTGCGTTCCTTTGGAATTCATAACTGTCTTTAAGGTTGAAATTTTAAGACTTAAAAGGGAGTTAGTCATGCAAAGAGAGCGGAGAAAAGTAATCCAAAGGAAGAGAAGAGACTGTCCAGAATTTCAAGTTAAGAAAAAGCTTGAAGTATTTGAAAAACAGAGATGTGGATGGAATTGAGAGAATTGAAAAGAAACACAGAAGTTTGCAGGTTTGAGAAGGTAGGCAGAAGACTTAAGAAATGGTTTTTCAAACAACGTTTTAATTGAATCATGCTTCTCTAGTTCAAAATGTTGAGCTGGGCTCAGCTAGTTGTTCTTGTCTTGGATGCACAGGGGAACCATTCTTGCAGCTGCAGCAGATTCGCTGGCAGAATGCCCATGCATACATCTAGCAGGTGGAGCCTGGATCCTTCTGACCAGCAGACTGCTTTTGGAGGAGGTTAAACCAGGCTTCCTTACATGGAATCACAGAGGAGCGTTCTAAGACAGTCAAGGCTGAAGCTGCAGCTACTGCATTCTTTTTGGTCAGAGCTAGTTATTCACTGGCCACCTTAAATTCAAGGGGTGGGGAAATAAACTGCCTCCATTTGAGAGATGGCATCTTTTACTTGGTTTTTCAAATTTTAAATTGAGCTTGAATAGATTTTAAGTTGAGGGCCTTTTGGGTGGCCGAAGATAATGGTGATAAAAGCCTGGGATGTTATATAGCAGGAAGTAGAGGTGATGTGTTGGAATGGGAATGGAGAACAAGATGAGAAGATGTTTTTCTTTTCAGTTGCAGCATTATCTGTCCTGCTATTTTCTTTGCTGCCATGGTCTGTGCTTCTCTTTGATGCCTTCAGATCTCTGTTGTTTCTCCCCAACTCCTAATGGACTCTGATCTTCATTCTACATTCAAGAAACAATTATTGCTATTAAATAGCTTTTAGGGTCAGAGTTTTGATATTATATTTTGCTATTATAATCATTAAAATGTGTGTGTATGAGAGAGAATTTTTAGCTTTTTGTTTTTTGACGGTGTAGGGGATTGAACCCAGGGCCTTTTGCATGCTAGTCAACTACTCTACCACTGAGCTACATCTTCAGCCCTTGTCTATGGAGTTTTAAGCACACCACTCAAAATTTTCACACTGAATCTCATTTATATTTAAAATGTTAATTTTATCCTTGAATGCATTTCCATTTTCGAAAATTTTTTAAACTTGAAGATGCAATGCTACAGAACTACCACAAGATGGTGCCACAAGTCTATTGAAAGTAAGATTTTTTTTTTCCCCTCATCCCCACCTCAACATTTTGGTGGAACTTACTAATAGGTATGGAAGCAAAGAAATACCTTACAAACGGGTGAGGGTGTGTATAACATGCATGTCTGGACTGGAACATGCTTATTTGACAGATGCTTAGAGCATCTTCTGTGCATTAAACAGAATCTATAAGGGAGACAGAAAGTATGTTTATATATAGGGATGGATAGGAGAGGTCTTTCTCCAGTGTTCTGGAATAAAAGTCACTACTTAAACATATTCATATTGTCCCATGTATGGAAAAATTTTAGTCCATTTAAAAAGGTATTAAGTAAGAACATAAATTTTAAATGATGCCGATTTGTGTGGTAGATGCAGAGATAGGGCTAGTATCCATTAATAGGTTAATGCCTTTTATTTTTATAATAGAAAAAAGTTTACTCATTCATTTATTCATTCGTTCATTTTTGTTTCTTATGGTGCTAGCGATCAAAACCAGAGCCTTGTGCATGCTATATTTGCATCCCAGAAACAGATTTAAATGCTTGCTTTTCCTTCATTTTCAATTTGCCATTTATTCAACCAAGAAATCTGATTTTTGCAAAATATAAGTGCCTGAGTGAAAGTATAACAAAACATTGATGAAATACATTAAGTTTCTACCAGTAAGTTTGTTAGGTGAGTGATTTCAGTGTGAGGCAGGTGGGTTACATTATTTACAATAAATGTCATTATCCACAGGCTTCTTAATTATAAATGTATAAAACTTCTTTTATAGAATAATTATTATACTTTCTGTATACTGGGTAGAATGCATATGACGTCCTGTGATTTTTCACGAAAGTATAAACTTGAAAGGAGAAAAGATCATGGTCAAAATATAATTAACTTGGGCTTTGAAAGGAAGGCATCTGTTTTTCTCAGCATAAATCTCAGTTCCCTTTGAGACGGCCCAAGAATTGTCGCTTGTAGTAATTTAGACCCAGCGATGATGCAAGGAATATCAATGGACTTTTCCAATTCTTTGACTTAACCAGAGTCCATACTGTTTAGATTCCAAGTATTATAGAAAATCCTGACCCTGTTCCTCCAAGGAGGGATAGCGTAGGTATCCCACCTCCATTCCCCCTAAATGAATTTAGTTGGGGTTTGTATTATACAGCATATTTTTAAAAACTTTTAGTTGTCAATGGACACAATACCTTTATTTTATTTATGTACGTAGTGCTGAGGATCAAACCCAGTGCCCCACACATGCAAGACAAGCTCTCTACCACTGAGCTGCAAACCCAGCCCTTTATAGAGCATATTGAGATTGAAGTTCCTTGTGAATGGGAATAGAGCAATTTAGAAATAGAAGGAATGCTCAAGTTTAATTCCAGATTCCCAAAATTCTTTAACTTTGAGACAGAGTCCTCTCCATTTGGATGGTGTCAGAACAATTCCTGAAATAGACCTGAAAAAGGTATTGTAAAATAATTCCCTATTTTGTACATGTGGTTAAAAAAAATGTTAGACAAGGATGTTGACTAAGAGTTGAAAACTCTAAGGGATCAATATATTAATGGGTTTGAATGGAATTTAAAAAAGAGAGAGAGAGTCAAAAGGAATGATTGACCCTTTTTCAGTGAGTGAGGAATAGTCTTGTGCTTTAAGAATGCACTGGAATGGGGGCTGGGGTTGTGGCTCAGTGGTAGAGCACTTGCCTAGCATGTGTGAGGCACTGGGTTCGATCCTCAATACCACATAGAAATAAATAAATTAAATAAAGCTATTGCATCCATCTGTAACTAAAAAATAAATTTAAAAAGAATGCTTTGGATTATGAACATTTATGTATATCATATTTACCAAAAGATAGGGGTAGCTTCACATCAGGAATCATGCTTTAGATTTTGGAAACTAAATATTGGCATTGTTTAGTGAGCGAATTGAATTTAAAAATTATGGCAAAGAATTTGGTGAGTGATTGATTTAAATCACCAAAGTTATTCTTAAAATCTTGATGTTTCCTTGGAATAGGAGTGTTATCTTTCTCTAGGGAGAAAAGCTTTTGGTAACCAGTTAAATGGAAACATAAAATTTATTATTTATTTCCACTGTGGAATGAATGTGTTGTTGCCCTGACTGACCAACTTTCTTCACATAAATGCTCTACTTTCATATTCTACAGCATCGTAGCCAAGGAGGCTGTACCAAATTAGGCATCCCTGATGAATGTTTCAACTAGCCATGGGGTTTGTGTTCATTCTTCGCATGAGTGGTTTATCTGGAGCTGATTCTTGGGCCAACCATGAATCATGTTTGCCCTTCCTTTGGTTACATGAAGAGTTTGAAGGAGCTGGGAGGGCTAGATGTTTTATGTTTTATGGACTGAGTTTAATGACATCCATGTTATATCAACCCACCTCAAGAGTTTGCCCTCCGATGAGCCTGCCTTGCAAATCCAGCAACTCTTGGCCTATAGATGTTGAATATTCATCTGTTATTATGTGGACATGATGTTAAAGGTACAGGGGATTTTGATTTTAATCCTGATATGATACCTGCCCTCTTGGAGAGTCAGTTACTTGTAGAAACTATAATAATGTCTTTGAACCATCAGGGTACCATTTTGGTTGCTAAAGAAATGAATTGTGAAATTGTGTTATACTGTCAAAAAAGAACAGATAATTTCAGTTTTCTTCTTCTCAAGGAAAATGACATTGTGATCACATCCTAGATACTAAGACAAGAGCTACACATTCCACTTGACTTTATACAGGAAATAGGAAGACTTCTCCCCAGGTCAATTTAGATCCCAAAGGCCAATCAGAAAACACAGAAGTTGGTTAGTATGTTAAATGCCCTTGGTCTAACATCCAGAGTCCATATTTTGCTCTGTTAAAGTTTTGTGATATACTTACTTTAAAAATGTATTTATTGGGGCTGGGGTTGTGGCTCAGAGGTAGAGCACTCGCTTACCATGTGTGAGGCACTGGGTTCGATCCTCAGCACCATATAAAAATAAAAAAGATATTGTGTCCACCTATAACTAAAAAATAAATATTAAAAAATGTATTTATTAAATATATTCATAGAATAAACTCCAATTAAATGCAACATAATATTCATGTTCTTTGGGAACATTCTTTCTAAGTGGATTTTAAAATTAAAGTTTGAATGTTGATGATAATGAATATTGCTGTTTATTTCTACAAGTGATTTTGAAGAATCCCCATACCAAGAAGTACATAGCACACACAAATAAAATAGGGACATTTATCTTATAAGGTAAAAACTTATTGTTTGTTTCTAACAGTGTTATATTTGTCTAATATTCTATGTATTTTGCATATGGGTACAATGAGAAAATGGTAAGAAAACCCAGTGTTTTATGCCTCACTCTGAAAATGCATTCTTCCTTTTAATTTTTTTTAAATTAAAGTAAATTGCCAAAAATTGTGTATGTTAAATATATTTTTTGCCAGTAGATATAAAGTAGGCAATCAATAAATGATTGTTATGTCTCAGTCTTAATAGCACCTTCCCTTATATTTTTTTGCCCATCCTGCTAAGCATTGCTACCCACCAAAATCTCTTTCCCATGCAGGAGAACACCTGCTTAGGCACCATTTCATGGTTCTTAGCATTATACGTTTAAATACACATTTTTACATATCCTTATTCTTTTACCTGCAAAAACTCCTAAAATCCAAGAAGCTCTGAAAACCAGAAGATTTTATAATTCATATTGATGGAAAAACCTGACCTGAACTGATGTGAGGTTAATTATAGTGTTTATTTCTCCCAGCTAGTATGAATATGCACATGTTTTGCTACAGAAATGCTAATGTTTCTGATTACACAGTTGTTGCCCCAGACCCTACTAGAGATGTTATGTAATTCATGGTATATGCATCTGAAAATGTTTAAATTCAGTAATGTTTCAGATACTAAAGATAAAAAATTAAGGATCTATAATCAAAATATTGGTTTCATTTTAAACTTGTATTACTAGGGAACTTCACATGTGGTAATAATATCAATAATAAAAATTAGCCCATAATCTTTCATGAAGTATTTTCTATGACAAGAAGAGTTGAGAGGGAGGGGACTGAGCAATTGTGAAATCAATTGTCTGTCATTTCTCATGATACACTGAAGTGTTGCCACAGGGACTTCACAAAATAAATAGAATTCAGGTGGGGAAAGGTGACTGCAGAGACTGACATGGAACGTAGAATGTGAACATGTACACACACGTGCACTTGTATATGCATTTGTATATCCACTCCTGTGTGTCCATGTCTGTCTCTGAGGAAGGGTGTCTAATCCTACAGATGGGGACTCTACAGTCAGTCAACTCTACAGATAGGGACATAGTGAAGATAACCCTGGGAGTACCACATTTGATATTGCTCCCAAATGCCATGTTCTGTGTATGTATTTTCTGACATTTGCTTATTTGTATACAGATGTCTTAGACTATTGACAGTACTAAATGTGTCCCCTAAGGGAGAGTAGGATTACTAGAAGAGAACCCAGTCACTTGCAGAAGATCCCCAAATGAAGCATTGCCTTTATTGGATCCTGATTTTAGTGAGAACCTAAGCCCATTTAAAAAATCTGAACAGACCCTTAAATGTGTTCTTAGTACTGCCTACTAAGGATTTCTTTTCTTTTCTTTTTTTCTTTTTTTTGGTGACTTTGGTAAGTGTTTTATGTCCTTTTTGCTTTACATGAACATGTCAAAGCTCTGCATTTTGTGATCGCAAGTCACTGCTGGTACTTTCTGGGGTGTAGCTACCTTGTGCCCTTTTAAGACTGTGTCAACCACTTTTGCATCTTACATTTTAGTAACAGAAGGAAGAAGATGTTGAAAGGTAAAGGTTTCAATTTGGGGGTTACTGAAACAGGGATATGTGGTTTTAATGAGCTATAGGTTATCTTAAAATAATGAACAAAGATTATGATGTCGAAAATACTCTTTGGCATGTTAAAATCTTTAAAGAGAATAAATTTAAATCTTTATTGTTTAAGAACTTGTCCTAGAGTAAAACTGATAGTATTTTGCCCTGGTATTAACAGAGCCCTGCACATTTTTATTATCATGTTAATCCACAGGCGCTTAGGGGTTAAAAGATATTTGACTTGCTCTTTAATGGACATCTGTGCCAAATCTGTGGATTTTTTTTTTTTTTTTTGGTTATAATTGTTGTAGCTTCTAGTGATTTCATTTGTCAGGACAGAAGTCCCAGGAACCTATAGCTATTTTGGTTTTTGCAACCTTGATAATAAGTCCTTATAATATAGACTACTGATTGCTTTTCTGTATCCTGCTTATTGTTGAAAAGCCAGAGCTATTTTTAACATTTACACAATTTCGATAGATGATTCTTCATTCCACAAGGTTTGGTGCTAATCTGTGGAGCCTTTCATAATTACATGCTTTTTGTGGTTTGCTTGAATTTGATCACAGTGGCTGATTTCATGCATTGATAATGAAGGCTTAGGTTGCCTGTTTCTCGGCATAAATCCACCTCAGACTTGTGCGTTGACAGTGCTTCTGGCTTCAGCACGCGTGGAGATATAGAATTGAAATTGCTCTGCTTTCTTTACAAATGACTCAGAGTGTGCTTGTCCTTCCCTAAAATGTTGCCAGCGTGTGAAGGATTTTCAATGAGCAGTGCAATAAGCCAGCAACTGGGAAGGTTTGGAGCGGCACTGATATAACGTGGTGCTGTCACACGGATAATCAGGGCTGCAGCCAAGTCCCGGTAGCACTGTGCATTACCCTGGTCACATCCTGGAAGTTTTGTTTATCCAACTTGGTTGCTCTGGAAGCTGGTGAAAGCCCTGCAGGATGTGGAGTGGACTTCCTAGCAGAGGTGAGCATTTTTATTCTAAAACTTGGATGCTGAGGTTTGGGCTGTCAGTTACAGATTCTTTCGTATGTTGTGCTGAATCCTGTGGAGTCATCAGTTGTGTTTATCACGTTGTACTGACATTTCCAAAGGGGAAAACTGAAGAGCAAATGTCTGATTCTTTAATGTTATTGGGAAGTTACTCCTTAAATGGGTGTGATAAGCATCCTTTTCCTTCTGCACTGTAAGCTGTGTGCCGAGGACATCTTACCAGTAGGTGACTTCCCTTGCATTTTAAACATTCAGAACAAGTCAGTGATATTATGCGATTTGCTATCATTACCGAAAGTAGGCAATTAGCAGTGTTATTATGTGCTTCAGGTGTATGAAAAAGGCTGTAAACTAAATGTACTTTGTAGAATCTTTGACATGAAAAATATATAGGAGGAAGCAAAGTCATGTTTACGAGATAACTAAGAAAGTAAGAGAAATGGATTACATACTGGAGTTGACACCTTGTTGAGCTGGACATTATTAATAATTAAAAGTTATGACCTGTCTTGCAGTGGGCAACCTACTGTAATTCGTTTCTAGTGATGGTGTGCCAAATGAGAGGGGGGGGGGAAATTAACAGCATTTCCTCTTGAAGCATGTTTTAATTAGATGTGATATTTTAAATGTATCAGGTTTTATCACTTAAGTGTAACTTCCCCCAGTGCTCACCTGGGGAAGTTAAATTATGTTAAATATGATCATCATGCTCCGAAAGATCTGATGTAGCATTTTGAGTGTAGGCTATCTGAAAGCCAAATAGACAAGGGCAGCTCAAAGTTAGCCTCTTGGTAGATGGAGTCAATTGCTTAGCCTCTGCTAAACTCTAGTTCTATATGATGAGAAGCCGTTCCTAAACAAGGAAGGATTGTGAAGGTGATGATGAATTCAGATAGCATTATGCTTATTAAGTGTTCGGTCTGCAGAGGAATCTATTTTTATTTGATTGGAAGTTAACATGGTACATGGGGTGTGTGTATATGTGTTTTTCCTGCTAAATTTACTTGAGACAGCTGTTTTATGGCTTTCAGCTTTAAAGTTATAGATAAGTGTGTATTTGACAGAAGACTCGAGAACCCCATTTGCTGCCAGTACATGTAAAGCTTGACTAAGCAGACGCATCGGGAGCAAACCATTTGTGTTCGCCAATCTGTCTCGGCAAGTCCCAGGGCCACTATCTTGCTAGAAGCCACTGTGTGCTTTTGAAAGCATGAAATTAGTTTTATACTGAGCACATGGTTTCTCATTTAGCAGTTCTTTTTATGGTAATGGTCAATTTATGGTTCACTGCTGGGATTCCGGTGTTCTGTCAAAGCTGATTGCTTCTGCTAAGGTGTCTGTGTGAGATTTAAAAAAAAAAAAAAAAAGTGGGGAGGTGGGAAGAGTCTAATTAGACCCTCAAGAAGAGACTCTGACTTTCAGCCTAGTCTACTCTCTGGGTGTTTTGTCATTTCTCCAGAGTTCTTTATATTGTTTCATCCAGGATCTACAGGTTTCAAGTTTTTGACATCTACCACTGTGCACCTTCCCTAATATGCGTTGTCAAAATAGCTGTGCTCTGAAATGTGAAGTATTTGTTCATCTCTACTATACATTTGTAGAAAGTCACTCTCCTCATGCTGACCATATTGTGCAGTTCATCATTACTCATCTGCTTGTCTGTTGCTACATCCCAGAGCACTCTTGCAGAGTGGGAAAGGCTTCTGTACCTTTTACTTTTGATGGAACTACTCCCACTTGGTTGTACATGTCTGTGCTGTGAGCTGGGTGAGTGAGGCAAAGTAAGGCATTCTGAAGATACATTAAACACTTGAAAAACATCCCCTTTCATGCAGTGACTTCATCTCACTTGTTTCTATGGAATGCTCACAGAGGTAATGCATTTATGAATGTGGTAAGAAGGCCTTCCTGAGCCTCTTCTTTCCATCAGAAAATAACTCTTGTTGACCATCTTGTGAGTCATAATGTATTTTGAAAGAGAGATGATCAAAATTACCGAGACACATCGGAGGGTATTCTTTATTGTGCTTATTCTCTGCACGTTGGTAATGTTGGTAATGGATATGGAGATGGGTCAGTGGACATGGTGGGATGAGGCTAGTACACCTTTTCTCTGATGGGATCTTGACAATGGAGTTGAAAACACCTCTGAAATCCTAAATTTTATGATTTTCTTCATGTTAATTTTGGATCTTTGCCTAGGTTAAGTGGTTGAGCATGATTATGAATTCCAAATAAAAGTGTTATTATTGGACACTTTAGAATGTGCTCTTTTAATTAGGAAGATTTTCTGGTTGTGGATAAAGCACCATTTACACAACATTTTTTTTTTTTTGGTTCTTTTGAGAATGTCATGTCATGTCACAATTCATTGTCAGATTGTCAGGGGTACTTTGTTATGGATTTCAACTTACAAATAAAATATCCCTCCTATTTATCACTTCCCCAAAGCCTAAGAAACAAATTGGGTCCGTGGTTGAGAATTAGAAGGTTATAGGGCATCAAATTTTTTTCTTTGAAATTCATGATGACGTAATGTGTTTAATAATGAAAACCTTTAAAGAAGTTTTAGAATTTCAGGATTCTCTTAGAATAGTGAAACTTGTCATATTACATAGAACATAGAAAAGGGATAATTTGGCTTATCTGCCTGAAATCTTAGTAGCAATTTTTCTTTTTTATAGAAGGTAGGATTTAGGCAGTCATGAGAACATGAACCTCAAGAATTTCAGCAACTTACCTGCAGCTTTTCACTTTTATGTCAAGGGACAGTAATTGTAAGTTACACTTTACCTGATTTTAAAAATGATTACTTATAAAATAGAGCAGATGTAGTAAACGTGTTTGAGATGGGAAATGTGATTGCAAAATTGAAGTACTCTCCAAATTCTTTGGAATTTCCCAATTGTGTACGTCAGTAGTTTGAACAATTTTACAAAGTTTGTGGTTTGTTTCCAGATACATTGCTGAGGTGAATATACTTCAATGAGAGAATGGGTTCTTACCTCAAAAGCTTCATTTCCCATCTTTCAGTCCTTTCATTAACTTCCTTTTCCTCCTCATTAATTAAATGAGAAGACCTCGTTTTATGGTTGCCAAATTTAGCAAATCAAACTGTATAGGACTTCCAGTAAAACTTGAATTTTAGCTAAAACAATTAATTTTTAGTATAATCATATTACATTTGGTGTAAATCTTCTTCTCAAGCTCTTCGTCCCTACCCTGTCCTTGTTTACTCCCCTTATATCAAAGGGGTCATTTGGTATTTGTTTTTTAAAGATTGACTAGCTTCACTTAGCATAATCTGCTCTAATGCCATCCATTTCCCTCCAAATTCTATGATTTTGTCATTTTTTAATGCAGAGTAATACTCCATTGTGTATAAATGCCACATTTTTTTTTATCCATTCATCTATTGAAGGGCATCTAGGCTGATTCCATAATCTTGCTATAGTGAATTGTGTTGCTATGAACATCGATGTAGCAGTGTCCCTGTAGCATGCTCTTATTAGGTCTTTAGGGAATAGACTGAGAAGGGGAATAGCTGGGTCAAATGGTGGTTCCATTCCCAGCTTTCCAAGAAATCTCCATACTGCTTTCCAAATTGGCTGCACCAATTTGCAGTCCCACCAGCAATGAACAAGAGTGCCCTTTTCCCCGAATCCTCTCCAGCACTTATTGTTGTTTGACTTCCTAATGGCTGCCAATCTTACTGGAGTGAGATGGTATCTTAGGGTAGTTTTGATTTGCATTTCTCTGACTGCTAGAGATGGTGAGCATTTTTTCATGTACTTATTGATTGATTGTATGTCCTCCTCTGAGAACTGTCTGTTCAGGTCCTTGGCCCATTTATTGATTGGGTTATTTGTTATCTTATTGTCTAATTTTTTGAGTTCTTTGTATATTCTGGTTATTAGGGCTCTATCTGAAGTGTGTGGATTAAAGATTTGTTCCCAGGATGTAGGCTCCCTGTTTATCTCTCTTATTGTTTCTTTTGCTGAGAAAAAACTTTTTAGTTTGAGTAAGTCCCATTTGTTGATTCTAGTTGTTAACTCTTGCGCTATGGGTGTCCTATTGAGGAATTTGGGGCCCGATCCCACAGTATGTAGATCATAACCAACTTTTTCTTCTATCAGATGCCGTGTCTCTGATTTAATATCAAGCTCCTTGATCCATTTTGAGTTAACTTTTGTGCATGGCGAGAAATAGGGATTCAGATTCATTTTGATGCAAATGGATTTCCAGTTTTCCCAGCACCATTTGTTGAAGATGCTATCCTTCCTCCATTACATTTGGGACATTGCTTATATTGGGATATACTTCTATTAAAAAATAACTCATTGTTTAGGTGAAGTTCAAGTGTGAACTGGGTGTTCTGCACAAGTCTGATAACCATTTCTACTTTCCACATAAGAATGTGGGTCTCCAGTAATGGTTCTTAAAACTGGTTCCATGAAAGCCAAAATAAGGCTTCTTCACATTCCTGTAAAAGAAATACATGCCTACTGTTGAAGTTTAATGCCTGAACAATGCTCTTTGGTGAGTTACCATTTGTGAAACTTAAAATGGTATATAAAAATATGATGGATGGTGTGGAAATCCTGAATAAGTATACGAAGACTCCTGTATTTACTAAAATAAAATGATAAGAATGACATATTAATAATAACCATCAATGGCATTTTAGACAAAAAAAATAAGTACTGTACAATTAATTTCCAATTGTTACCCTTTATCAGCTAGAACATTTTCAGGACTTTCTTCCCTAAGCAGGTTTGAAAGTTAATTTTGTCTTCTTGCAGTTCAGATGCATAATGAGAGGATTTTCCCCTAGTGCCCACTCCCCTGCCCCTCTATCTGGTGTTTATTTAAATGTCCATCAACTTTCTGGCTTTTGACTCAGTTTTTGACTCGCCACCCCATAGGTTTCTGAGAGAAGGCAAAGAAACTTGCAGACTTGACATAAAAAAAAAGTGTGCAGTCCTTTAATTGTTCAACTCATTAGTTAAGCAGAATAAAATAAAGATAATTTTTATGTGCCTACTATGTGCCTCACACAACAAAAAAATATTTATAGGTGGGTTTTTATTAAATTCTTATAACAATTTTGTACACATGCTAAGTTGTTTACCAAAACCCTATTCCTAGCTCTGAGCTGCCTCAATTTTAAGCTCACCATAACACAGCAGAGTATTCTATCCTGGCTTGGAATATTACTCTTAAACATTGTGCAACCTCTCTGCAGAGAATGAAGAGGCTGGTCCTCTCATCTCACCTAAGGCACACTGGGAAGTGCTCTTGGCTCACTCACGCTTCTCCACTGCCTTTCTTTCTCTCCTCTTTCCTCATACCTTCATTTTTTTTTTTGTAAATATCCCTGATAAGAATGACTGTACACCAGTATGTAACCTGATTCTCAAAATGAGAAAAAAAAAAAGTAGAAATGAGCCACATACATACTGCAGTAAGATGCTATGTTGATTCCTTGCAAGTAATTAGTGAATAATATAGCGAAGATGCTTGGAGTAATTTCTCCAAGGTAGTTTTTTAAAAAATATTTTTTCAAATGGACACAATGTCTTTATTTATTTTATTTATTTTTATGTGGTGCTGAGGATTGAACCCAGTGCCTCACAGCTGCAATGCAAGTGCTCTACTGCTGAGCTATAACCCCAGCCTTGCAACCTAACCTTTTTGACCCTTATAAGGCTACCTCAGGTTTCTGTCACTCATGTAACATGTCAAACTAGGAAACCTGTTTCGAGCCCAAACTGGTCATTTGAATGTGGGTAATATTAACTTAAATTTTGGAAACAGATGGTCCCTACCATCCCAATAAAGGCTGTGTGGTAAACCATATCTTCTTTGAATTAATCCCCCACTTCCATAATCTAGTGAATTTTTCAATATCTATTGTGTAGAGGACAAATTATTAATTATTTCCATTTTTCATATCTATTCACAGTATGCACCTCTTTGTAATTACTCTGGATCCCCCAGTGCATTTTCTGCTTCCTTTCATCAATCTGTTTTTTACTTTTGCCTAGTCAAAATATTCCTGTATTGTGCATTACTTGTTTTACTTGTTTAAAATGATATTAGCGGTGCTTTCTGGTATCTGAACTATACTCCTTGAGAAAAGATACTGATCTCTCTTTACCTTAAATCCTCTCCTCCAGTCCCCACACCATCTCCAATGTCCTCCTACTTACTTCAGTCATATTTGGCTGTGTGGTATGTTTGTTATGGCAGAATACCAATGTGAATTCATGATCCCAATTTCAATCACTGAATATCTTCCAATTTTTTTTCTTTTGAAATTGGAAAGGCACTGATGAGTAAGTTAAATTGCTGGTTTGAAGGACTTTAATTTCTTTTAATTTCCTAAAATGTGATAGCTGAATGTGTTACCCAAAATTCATGTGTCAAAAACTTACTGCCAGTGCAGCAGTGTTGGAAGGTGGAGCCCAGTGACAGGTGTTTAGATCATAAGGAATTCACCCTCATGAATGGATTGATGCCATTATAAAAGGGCTTAAGACTGTGGGTTAGATCTCTGTTCTCTTGCCATGTCATGCATCCTGCCATGATATGGTACAGCAAGAAGGCCTTCACCAGATGTACCCTTTTAACTTTGGATGCCCCATCCTCCAGAGATTAAGCAATGAATGTTTATTCTATATAAATTACCCAGTATCAAGTATTATTTTAGCAGAACAAAATAAACTTAAGACAGTGATAATGCTCAATGGCTTTTAATTTTTTTCTCTTTTGCAAATGGCAATTGAATAGTAAATAGATGCTTCCTTGGTGAAACACCTACATTTTTAGAGGTTAGGCGCCTTCTGTCTTCTGATTTCTTTCAGGGTGTCTGCATCACCTTTAGGGCAGTTGTAAAATGTATTTTTGCTGATATTTTAAACTTGGTATTTGACTTTCACTTGTAGATCTATGGTAAAACCGTGGCTAGTTCTAGTTTTTTTTTCCCGCCCTCTGGTTCACCCTCAATTAGTATTGGTTTTTTAGAAGATGATGGAAGGAATGACTTTATGTCTAGACTCCTCTCTTTCTTCTGGCAGATGAAAGTGATATTTCTTTATTCAAGTTTTTGGGGGATTCTGAAAAAGAGCACGAGTAAGCAGATTCAGAAATGAATTTATAGGGACTTCTTTTTCTGGCAGTTTTCCAAACCTTATAGATTTCACAGTGGGTAATATTATATTCATAATAAATTAGTTAACTCTTGTCTAACCGGAACATTTGGATGTTTTGTGTAAATTAAGGGGAGTAAGTATTAGAAGCCATACTGCAGTAGTTCACCCAGTAATAATGAATTATGTGTTAGTTGACGTAAGAAGAACATGGGGATGGTTTTGAAATGATCTCTTGCTTCATTGACAATGGATTTTATCAGCATTAGATCCCTATCAACAAGTGTTATCATTGTCATTTTATAATGGAATGAATGCAGTAAATAAAGTATAATGGGACAATAGTAACAGCAGTGATAGTTAACTTTCAAGCTAACAATATGCCCTACTCTTTGTGGATGTAGACTTGCTTAACCACTATAGAAATCCTATGAGTGCTAGGGAGAATGACATACAGAGAAGTTAACAGCCCAGAATCATCCGCCCGACTCCACTGAGATTGGAACCTCTCAGTGGGGCTCCAGAATCCATGCCTTTAACCACTACCTAGACTACTTGTCTGCAGGACCTTTAACAAAATCTTTGCTGATATTATGTTGTAAACAAAATGGAAAACTGTGGATGGAGTGATAATGTATTTCAGTGAATTTGTAACTGGCTAAATACCTCTACCCAAAGTGTACCTAGCTAATATTAACTTAAGGTGAGGCTCCAGGATCCTGCAGTGGCTCGACACAAACACTGGTCACTTGGTAATTAAATATGTAGATGTTATCAAGCTGGGATAATAAATACACAGGGAAATGCAAGTAACATTGCCGCAGTCTGTCTGGGCACAATTCAGGAGCCACTTGTCAAAAGAAACTAACTTTATTTTTAGAACTACAAACGCCAAACAAAACAGCTCCTCAGGAAAAAAACCCTCAGAGCCCAACTGCCACCACCGGCTTCCACAAGCCTCTCACCCACACAAAACCTCACCACCTCCCACAATCCTCCTGCTCTTGAGGCCGATTGGCTGGGTCGCATGGGTGGAGCCAAAGAAGTCCCCCAATGAGCAGCTCCGTGGTCTGAAAGGGCAGGGAAACAGCCCAATGAGCAGCTCCGTGGAGGAGCCAATCAGCTAGATGTTGCTGGGGCCGCTGTGAGCCAATCATCAGCCGGCAGCTGGAAGTTTGCTGGCAGCTGGAAATTTGCTGGGGCCCCTTTGGCTGTGGCTCTCAACATAACATAAATCCTGATTCCCTAGGCCACCTCTCATCAAATGGATTATAATCTCTGGAGGTGTGATTCAGGAATTGGTATTTTTAAAGCTCTCAAGGTGATCCCAATTGGAGCCCCAGTAGAAAAATGGCCTATCTCTAACCTGATCAGTTTCAACTAACAGGAAATGAAGGAGGGAGAAAAAGGAAGATGTAGGAATGTTGATACTTCAAACTATGAAACAAAAGGCAGATTGTGACTTAGACATGTGATTAAAGGAGATTTAAGTGTTAGGTGGATGGTTAAAGTAGATGATCTTCCAACCTCAATCTATAATTATATGAGTGTGTTAAATTCAAAAAGTAATACATCAGTGACCACTTGTTCAGCACATGGGTTCTGCATCTAGGAGCTGAATGGTTATGGGAGCAGTTTCTGAGAAATTCAAAGTCCGGCTTCACCACAAGTAAGCTGCATGACTGCGTGCGGGCAAATTACTGCACTTTCCAAGTCTCAGTCTCCTTATCTGTAAAGCATAGATAAAAATAGACCCTACTGCATGGATCTGTTGTAAAGATAAGTGAGAATAATGTATATAGAGGTCTTTGCAAGATGAGCTAAGAGGAAATGGAAGAAATATATAACCAAAAGTTATCATAGCAAAAGCTACAGGGCTGCCAAATAATGACTTTATGGTTTGGCATGTGGTAAGGGCTTGATAAATGCAGCCCCATTATTATTAATTGCAAATTATTCTTTCTCCTGTTTTCACTATCTTCTAAAATCAAGTAGTAAGTGCTAAAACCTAAAAAGGGTCAATGTTGATGGAAGCCCTGGGGCTGCAGCCCAGGAGACCCAAGTTGGATGGCATAGTGTGTGAGGCTTGGGGTGGGTGGAGGCTCTGGAAGAGTGGGCGTGGGTGTGAAAGGGAGAGAGGTTCTCAGTGGAGGATTGGGGAACCTACTGGTTTTAATTCTTCATCCATTTCCAACTGGTATTCCATTTGATCCTTACCATAACCCTAAGAAGTAGAGAAAGTTAAGATTTGCTTATTATACTGATAATAAATCAGCAACCTCAAAAAAAAGAAAAAAAGATGACTGAAGGGCTCTCTTGATGAAGACAGCAGAGCTGTAAGTCAAACCTAGACTTGTTTACCCCAAACCCCACTCAACAGTTGCCAAATACCACATCAGCTTCCCCTGCCTAGTCTGGTGCAGATAGGGTATTCACATTTGAAAAGGGGTTTATCAGTAGAGACCATAAACCATGTGATGAAGTTTGGAAATAGAGGCAAAATCTGTAAAGGGAATGGATGACCCTAGTGTAGGGATGAAGTTTTACACTTTGCTGTTGATCAGAAGATAGTGCTTAAAGAAGGCTGGACTGATCATTCAGAGCTCAAGAAGTAGCCCTACTAGTCAATGATGATAATGTTAATATTGCATTTTATTTTGCCTGACTGCTGAAAGCACTTCGTGTATAGCATAATTAACTATCCTTGACATATCTCGTGCTAAAGGGCAAGTTTCTCTAGCATGGTCTAACCAATCTAAGAGTAACATGAATCCTTATATACTAAGAAATTAATGGTTCTATGAGTTGGGGAGGAGGAAGGACAAGAAACTAAAGTTAGTACTTTGATTTGATAACTGAAGAGCTAAAATATATCTGCAAAATTGATAAAGAAAAAATGTGCTATTTTAAAAGAAATTTTTTTATACAATGTTATAAACTCCCCTCCAAACAAGCATCAAACAAGATGGAGCCTTTAAAAAATTATTCTGCATATTCATGTTTCAATATATATAGATTATAGATTCACCTTTAATCAGAACCTTTAATTATTAGCTATAATTGCCACAGTCGTGGTTCTCACTGACCCAAATATTGAATTTATTTTCTCTTTATCATATTGAAATATGCTTATAAAATGAAAAAAGGTAATAAGTTAGGCGTATTTTAAAAACCAAGCTCTTTTTAACAGGGCAAAGCATACATTGTTAGTGTAAAAGAAAGATAAACTTATACATTTATATGTGTGTGTATATTGTGTATATATACACGAGAGAGAAGGGGAAGAAAGAAAAAGAATGTATGGATTTATTTCATAGGGGTTTGAGTTCAAAGAAGAATTACTTTAAACCATATATCCATTGTACTATTTGAAGTAGGCTTATGTTCAACTACGATACCCTTTGGTACTTTTGAATTTTTAGCATATACATAGTTTTGAGAATAACAAATATATCCACATAAAAGAAAATATGAAAGATGCAAGAAGTGGAGGGAAAGTGGAAGGAATGTGAAATAATCAAAAGTTGTCTAGTAAAAATGTGTAGCACTGGGCTTGGGCTGTGGCTCAGCAATAGAGTACTTGCCTAGCACGTGCGAGGCTCTGGGTTCCATCCTCAGCACCACATAAAAATAAATAAATAAAATAAAGTATCTGGTCAGGTCCTGAGCAGGAGTTGCCTGACCTCTACAATGTATCTCACCTAAGGGTACATGTTTACCTTCCAGAGTTTGTTGTAAAGATACTCCTCAAGGATTCATGATTGTGCAGTGTCCTTGTCATCAAATACACCCACCTGTCTTATTCATGATGATGAAATGACAACTTTAGAAGTACTTCAGTATAAATTACAGTACCATATACAACCAAAGGAAGAAAGAATGAAACCACATTAAAATACTACTTAGGCAGACCTTAAATCTGCAAATATGACAGCATGTATGAGCTTACCATTGTCACAATGAGTTTGTTTTTTAACCTCATACATTTAGTTCTTTGTCAAACAGAAAACACTGTTTCATAATACTGAGTGATTTTTATGCAAAATATCTACAAATCTTATTAACCCAAAGGGGTGATCTTACATGTAACAAAACCCCCAAGATCCTACATTCCCAAAGGGAAGATCACCCAGTTTCACACTGTTTCATAACATTGGGTTTCATAACACTGGGTGATCTTCCCTCTGGGACTGTATTACAAAGTCATGGTGAGATGATGGACATTTTATCATGAATTCTTTTGCTTCTAGGAGTTTAATGCTGAGTTTGAATGCTAATTTAGCTCTTTGTTTTCTAAGCTCAAAATCCTTGCTTATCTCAATTGACTGTCAGTTTGCAGAAGTGTAAAATGGTTTGATTAATATTATGATCAGCTGACAATTTCTTTCTGCCTTCTAATTAGTCTAAATTGACTAGACTGCTGCTCTTTAAAATATTCTTTTCTTTGCATTTGAAGGTGATGCTGTTGGGTTTTCATCAAGCCATATACCCTCTCCCTATTATGGTCAGCACATAATAGCTGGCATTTGTGTGTTGTCTACTCAGGATTGAAGGTAAAATTTTTGTTTTTGAATCCCTATAGAGCCAAGACTTTCCCTGCCAGACAGTCTTCATAGGTTCAGAGAAGTGTCCAAGCATTAGCATAGGGAATATAATCCCGAAGCCACAAAGACTGAACATCTGTGCAAGATCCTGATCCAGAAGAACAAGTTTCTTTCTTTTGATGGCCATTCTATCTTTGTATAAGAATAGTGCCAAATGCTGGTCTGTTGGTGGTATGTCTAGAAGATAGGCTAAGACACACCATCATGAAATAGTGATGGTAAAGCAGGAAAGCTAGTCACAGCAGGTTTAGGGGACCATTCCGCAATTGCCTCCCTATTTCTGGCCTCCCATTAAAATCAGTTGAAATTTTTTTGTTGTTGTTTTTTGTTTTTTGTTTTTTTAGGATCTGGGGATGAAACCCAGTGCTAGGCAAGCATTCTAACACCCCCAATTCAATAGGAAAGTTTAAAATAGTACTGATTCCCAGGTTCCACTCTGGGATCAGTTATTTATCTTTAGTTTTGAGGTGCTGGGGATTGAACCCAGAGCCTGGAGCATGCTAATAAATATTCACTCAGCCCCTCAGTTTCACCCTCAGACCATATCCTGATCAATTAAGTTAGAATTATTGTCCTGAGTGTTTTTAAGAATCCTTGGTTTTTTCTAAAGCCACATGTGGGAATCACTGGTTAAAGGAGTTCATACTCTGTGGGGCAGTTAACTGGGGTCTTGGAAAGAAGAATCAGAAATGATTGATTGAATAAACTGTTGAGAAGGAGATGATAAAGCACAGTGGCAGAGTTTGTGATCTGGCATCTGGCAGCCAGTTTCAAACCCTGACTAACTCTTACCAGCTGTGTGGGAGAGTTCCCTAACAACTCTCAGATCTGAGTTTTCTCATATGTGAAATGTACCTCAGGAGTTGGAGTAATGGTCAAATGAAGTTACAAATGTCAGAGAGCCTGGCACCATGATTGAAAACTTAGTAATTGTGAGAAAAAAACAAAAGCAGAGGTATAGCTTTATAAGTTGGTAGTCTTGGAAATTTCTTATTGAACAAAATGAGAAGAATGTTACCCAGATCTGAACACAGGTTTTCAAGCACATATTTCAAAAATATTATGCCTTTAGATCAAGTAAATATATATTTCTAAAAACCTATTTTAACTAGTTATTTCTTTGATAAAGTCTAAATTACATTTTTGCCATAAAAATTAAAAAAAAAACAGTCTCAGTAGACTGAGTTTATATGTTCTGTTGCCTTAGGATGAGCTGGTCATTGTGGAAAACTGGAGCACAGTTAATTACGCTTTTTATTTAGGCTACTCTTCTCTCTCTTTGGGCCATCCTGTCTCTTTCTTTTTATGTCATAATAATTTTTCCGTTACTTCACACTTAACTTCTTAATTCCTTTCCTAATCGTTCTTTCACATGATTATTCATAAACCTTTATTAAGCATAAATTTTGTCCTAAATTCTTTTATCAGTATAGAAACAGTGTCCAATTTACAAATGAACTTAGTTATAATGATTGATTTGTTAGTTAATTAGTGATTTCAAAGTACTTTCTTATAGTTTTCGTATTTTAAGCTAGATCTGTGGTTCTGAGCTAGCTAAGCACTAGGGGAAATATTTCAGAGAAGAATAATACATGATTTTTATAAGAAGACCCAAAATTTATACTAGTAATAGAAAATAGTAAAGAAAAGGGACAGGGGCATTAAGACCTAAGAACCCAAGGAATACATTGGAATGTACCTATTACGGTGAGGTCAACATGTAACTCTTTTTCTAGCATTGGATTACATGGAAGAAAGTCTTTTAAAGGGCTGGGAGGATGAGGGAAGAAGCCACTTAAACTTCTTTAAGATGGTGGTCATGTGATTTGTCATTGAAATGTGACACTTTTAAGAGTTATTAATGATTAAGCCAGGACTCAGACATAAACTTGGTATTACCTCATACTGGAATGTGTGGGCGCTCTAAGTAGGGGTGTGGTCAGTCTTAGAATTTTCCCAGTTCAAGTGTTAGATTGAACAAAAATCCAGATATTTTTTCATGTAACAATTTAGAATTAACACCTATGGCAATCCCAGTCTTGGAACAGTCCAATATTCAATCTCTGACCTTC
This sequence comes from Ictidomys tridecemlineatus, assembly GCF_052094955.1. NCBI lineage: Eukaryota > Metazoa > Chordata > Mammalia > Rodentia > Sciuridae > Ictidomys > Ictidomys tridecemlineatus. The sequence continues at coordinate 147,148,443 of NC_135483.1, read as the reverse complement.
CTGAAAGCTAGTAGTTACTCTTAGGTCCTGGGAACACTGAGAAAATTGGAGAAGATGAGTATTTCACGTAAGCCTATGCAACCTGAAAAACAAGAACAAGACCAGGTAAGGAGCTGTACTAGTAAATAATATATTTTGAAACTTGAAAATGCAAGATTTACCCTTTTGGTTTTACTCTGATTTTGTCCTTGGAGTCTTGAAAATGCTGAGAGCTTTGCATCCATTTGCAAATTCCATTTCTGAGATGCATTTTGCACTCCTAAGATTCTGTTCCCTTGGAATCTCCAGCTAGTTTGGGTCCACCTCCAGCTGTCTCAAATTGTGTTTAATCACCAGGAAAGCACTGTTGATTGTCAGTGATGTTTGCTTGATTAATTCAGCTCTAGCCGTGTTGCCTTTTTACCTGTTTCTTTCAGCATGTTCTAGAAAATTAAGTGTTTCCTTTTGGGATATTCAAGAAACTTGAGCTAAAAGGAAAGTTAATTTCCCCCTTTTTTTCAGTAGAGAAGAATATTTTCATTAGTTTTCTTTAACTCAGTTTGGACTCCAGTGTAAATATTTTATGTAAACTAGATTTTCCTTGAAGTCATGTTTCCACTTTCGTATGTTGTAAGAATTTAACCTGTTCTTTGATGCTCTAAATCATAAACTATTTGAGTCTTTTAAAAGATGTTACTTTGGATGAGGGATTTCAGAAAACTTTAGAAAGTACTTGTGCTACCCAAGTTTGTAACATTTTTAAATAGCTTCCTGACTTGATCTTTTATCAAGAAGTCATTATTGGGCTTTAAAATTATAAATGTATAAATGACATGGTTGTTGAAGAATATTTTTACATGGATTCCTATTACTTGTGCTGTAGAGTTTTCATTCTGTGCCAAAGCCTTCCCAAGTGAGAGTTTGTGGGTGTCCTCTCTAGCAATTGAGTACTGTTTTTTGCTTTTGAGTATTAAGGATTCCTGATGATATCAGTTCTTTGGGAAGAAAGAATAACATATCAAGACCAGGTATTGTAGATTTAAAAATCAAATTTTAAAAAATATGTTTACATTTATGATAATGCTATTGTATTTTGGGCCAAAAAAATGTTAACCATGTGATTAGGTAATGAGAGCCTTAACCAAATCAGTACATTAATATACTGATATGGATTAACTGGGCGGTAAGTGAAGGCAGATAGGGTGTGGCTGGAAGAAATAGGTCACTGAGGATGTGCCTTTGGGGATTTACATTTTGTCCCTGGTGAACAGAGCTCTTTCTGCTTCCTGATTGCCATGTCCATGTGGAGGAACCATCCTCCTCTACACTCTTCCGCCATGATGTTCTTTCTGCTTAACCTTGGACTCAGAGCTATGAAGTTGTCTGTCTATGGACTGAGACCTCTGAAACCGTGAGCACCAATAAACTTTTCCCCTAAAATTGTTATTTTCAGTCTTTTGATCACAGTGACAAAAAGCTGACTAAAGAATAAACTTTCAGGACCTTGAATCCACAAAGGCATATCTTTTATACTGATAGGCGTCTTCCATCTAAAAAGAAGTCCTGGTGTGGTATAAAGAACATCAGATGAGAGTTGAGTTTTCTAGGTTTTCAGTTTGAAGTTGCCACTCAGTGACTCTGAGACCTTGAATAAACCACTGTATTTTCTCAACTTTAGAGTCTTTTTCTCCAAAATGAGGGATTTTGATTACTTTTTTTTTGGTACTCCCATTAAGAACAATTTAAGCCAGAAAATTCTAGGAAAATTCTAGGTTACTTTTTGTATGAGTTCATTTTGTAAAGTACTTCTTCACTCAAAGATTCTTCAAGGTTGACTGCATTCATAGTTAAAGAGATAGGGTGAGAGAGAAGAGGAGAGGAGAGACAAAAGATAATTTGTAATGATTTTTATTTTCTCCAGAATTAGTGACTCTAAGAATAAGAAGGATTAAATGAGAGATTATGATTGAGTTAACTCTGCTCCAACAGTTTAATCATGTACATTTTATTCAGGCAAATTTCTCATTGATTTTTTTCTGAAAGAGTCAAACCTGATGAAAAGGCAGTTGTTCTCTGAGAATGGGAATGAGCTGCATCTGATTTAAGATCAGGGCATTTATAGTGTTGCTCTTCAGAGATATTTTGAAGTGCCCATATTGTTTTTTATCATCAATATTCATGCATTTTACTACTAAATATCTTTTTTATAGACTTCACAAAGATGCCCCAGTGATGTGATTAGTCACCCAATGAAAACCTACTGCCTCCAAGCTAGTCTGGGCATCTGCTCCCAAGTAAGATTTCCCCAATGTCAAAAATAAATCTTTTCAGTCACTTTATGGTAGCTTTGATGTGCTCCATATGGCTTAAATACATAGAATTTAGGTGTGACATGATGTTTTCCCATGGTGATTATTTAAATCAGCTTTTATTTGGTCATGCTCATTGGGTATATTTTAAATCATATGATTCCCAGTTTAGCCTTGTTTTGTATGTAATTGTAAGCTTATAAAAGTAAAAACATACCTAAGCAGAAAGACTGTATGATTATAGTCTGCTTTAAGTAGATGATATGTGTTTTTGGATGTGGAGCATTATTGGTGTTTCCCATGGTTAATCCTTAAAAGACTCTAAGTAGTCATTTTAAACTGCCTCTATCATATGCTTTTCAGATATTATTTTCTCCATTGTATAGAACTTTTTCCAAATGTTCCATTATAAGGTAGTTTATGCTGTAATATCCTAACATTGCTTAGATAACACCATTCCCTTTGAAAATTCTGTAGATAACAAATTTCATTTTTTAGAAATAGTTTTTTTGGAAGGATATAAGTGATAGAGATTTTAAATAGAATAGTTCAAGTTTGAGTCTATTTATACACACACACATACACACACACACACACACACACTTTGAACTAAAAAAAAGTAAAGCCACAGAAATTGAGGCATTATCTGATAAAGTATCATCTGTTTCACCCAAATGATCTCTCAAGGAAACTCTGATCTATTCTTAATGTTGAATATTTGTTTATATCATTTGAACTGAGCACTGTGGACTTAATGTTCCACAGAACTCTACTTGGACTATAGGAATAATATTTCAAGATGGCTGTTCTGTATTAACTGGCTTAACATACACCCAGTGTCCAGTTGGACTACTTATTTAAAACCTCTGTGGTTTATTCTTCATCATTAAAATAAGGAAAATTATATTTGCTTTATAAACTTATAGACATGCTGTGCACGTTTTGTAAGACAGTGTCTATGTTGCAAAGCACAAGGGCAGTATTTTTAATAATATTGTACCCCTGCTATTTCTCCTTCTCCTCCTAAGTCATATATTAAGCAAACAAAAGTAACCCATAATTTTATGGTGATTTTTGTGTTATTGAAATTGGATTTTGTCATCTTGAAATAATGTAGGAAGTCTTGATTAGGTTCATTAGAGTGACTAGGTACTTCATACAAACACTAAACCACCACCATCACAACTTACCATGTATCAACCTGTATGTTAAAGTGCTTTATAAATGTATAATTATATTTAATGTTTAAAAACTTTTTTGCTGACACCCACATATCTATTGAACAACAACAACAACAAACAAACAAAAAACAAAAACAAAATACAACACCAGAGAGTAACTGCTCCTAAGTCACACAGCAATTGAAGAGTTAGAAATGTGACTCCAGGATTTTTTAACTGTCTTATTACATTCATGCCTAAAGTAGAACAAGAGGGATAGAAGAAAACAGAGAAAGGATATGGAAGAGTGCAAGTCATGTAGCAAGAAAAATGAAAGGAGGCATGGAGCAGTCTCTTATTTCTGATATCCCAAAGAATAATTACTGGTTTGTTAGGGCAATGAATAGACAAGATATATTAATGAAGGAAATACCAAAGGTGATCCTAACATACCACTCCTTTTTAAACTGCATTTCCTACTTGTAAAGGAAGTTGAGAAGATTGCTATGGAGAGTTTGAAATGATGATAACCTTACTCACAAAGATGTAAAAGTCAGATAAGCAGAAACGATGGCTCTCAAATTTCATTGTGAAAGTGCTGTGCATCTTTTCCTGTAAGCTTATAAAGTAATGTCAAACTGTCTAGATTATCCTATCATTTTTTGAAAAAAAAAACATTTATGCATATATAAAGGTCCATACATTCAGAATAGTCTGAGGGTTCTTTGAAAACTGATTAATTGGAACATAATCATTGCTATCACTATTTCAGTATTTTTCAGCCTTTTTCAGACAATTTACATAGTAATTTTTTTGTTAAATTTCTGTGATACCACATGTAGGTTTTGCACCATTTTTTTTTGTCAATTTCACACTATAAAGCAGTGTGAAACTGACAGTCAAAGTTAGAAAAATAAAGAACATTAGGACTACATACCAAAAATATAATGTGAAAAACTAACACCTTGATTTAGTGTTCAGAAAAAAGTGTCCCCAAATGATCTTTGGTGTGGATTTCTCAGAAGAAATGGGAAACTGTGTTTGCAGGCATGCATACACACACACACACACACACACACACACACACACACACATGTAAACATTCATATATATATTACATGTGCGATAAAAATTTTAAGGTAATTGAATCTTTTGTTTTTGACTGTACAGAGCACACCATAGTAATACATAGTTTAAATGTTAATTTCATTTATTACTAAACTTTTCCCTAAAAATCTACAACACTCCTAGGTAGGAATTATTTTAGTTGAAATTTATAAATATTTAGATGATTTGATTGAACAGTGTGCACTGAACCTTTAATCACCCAATCCTCTTTTCTTACCATAATGAGGTTTTTAAAAATATGTCTATGTAGTTCCTGATCCAATAGGTGAAATTAAATATGAATCATGTGAATTTAATGTAACATACTTTCTTACAGACATTCAGTAATGACATAAATTCATTGTAATGTTCATTTATTTATATGTATTGTGAAAATTCCCCAATATTTTACATGTATCTAATAGTGGCATAGATTTAGAACTTGCTTCACAATGTTTGTTGGCCATTAAATATGCCTATTATTTCATAGCAAAATTATTAATGTAATTAATAATTACAAAGTTTTGTAATTATTAATTACAAAAATCTTATAATTAAGAATTTTGGTAAAAATGACTTATTTATGTGTGACGACCCTGCCTATGCATCGGGTATGATAGATCCACTTCCTCTTTCCCTACCCACTTAGCTTACAGTCCAGACAATGTTATTTATTAGAATTTGGCTTAAAGGGTCAAAATAATTATCGACCTTTTAAAAATAGCTTCCATTTCAATATTTCTGTTTTGCAAAGTATTAGCATTAGCTTTGTCTGCTAGTCTTAAGCTAAAATTATGTTTAAATAATGTTCACTAAATATGATTTCTAACATAAACATTGTGCAGAATCAATCTGTATGAATGGCTTTCTATTATGTAAACCCATAGAAATCATTTTTGACAGGTATAATAGAGATTTGATAAGGTTTCTTTCTTAACGGGACAAATTATAGAGAGTCTCTGGAAGGATTTACGTATATGAAATATTTTTTGAGAACCAGTTCAATTTAAGTATTAAACAGTGCTTTCAATACCGTATATTTTGTTCTTAATGACAACATTATCATAGATAAAAACTTAAAAACTTTCATTCAGTTTTCTAATCACTTTATATTGCTTCTTTTAATTTTCACTGAAACAAGATTATACTAATTGGCAATATTTGAATATACTAGTTTTTACATGGGCTATGAATAATAATATCTGGAAGTCTTTGATTTTACCACTTTGTTGTTTTGGTCCCATTTGAAAACCAAGCAAAGAAACTTAGCCAAATTAATGAGCTAAGGACCTAGAATATTTAAAAATGTAAAATACAGAGTGTTTCAAAAATATATTGAGTATATGTGTAATAAGAATTGTAATGCATTCTGCTGTCATATATAAATAAAAAAGTATATAAAACACATAGTTTTGAAAAACTAAATCAAATTCCTGTGTAACTAAAACTTGACTCAAAAATAAAACTTTACCTTACATGCCCCCTGTTTTTCCTTAGTTTCCAGAAGTAATTCCTATCTGCAATTGTGTGTTAATTATTTCCTTGCTATACTTTAGAGTTTGTCACTAAATATGTCCATGTCTTTAAATGTGTTAAGCCTGTTGCCACATATACATCCATTAAAAAAGTTTTTGAGATTCATACTTTTTGATAGGTAGCTGTAGTTCATTCTTTTTCAATTGCTGTTTTATATTTTTTGTGTCATGTACTCCAATTTACTTATCCATTCTACTGATGATCCACGTTTTGGTTATTACTTTTCTTTCTTAGTTTGATTAGAAGCAGTACTGGTTTGAACATTCATATCTGCACACACACACAGATTTCTGTACTTAACAGGGATATTGTCTCTAGGAAGTGAGTTACTTGAAATGGCAATGTTTCCATGCCACAAAATAGTACCAGATGCATTGTAAGCGATCAATTTAGATATATTGAATGAATGAATGAAACCCAAAGAATCTTCCTAGCTATGGTATCAATAGACCCTCCAACCAACAGCAGCACAGCATTCTATTGTGTCATATCCTTGGCAACACTGGAGACTGTCTGACTTTTTAAAATCGTTGACAATCTGGTGGTTATGAAATGCTGGGCATTGGGGATTTAATCTGCATATCCCTGATAACTAATGAGGTTGAACATCTTTTCATGTTTATTGGCCATTGTGTTTTCTCTTCTATGAAATTCCCACCACATCCATGACCATTTTTAATAGAATCATTACTTTTTAAACAATTACTTGTAGCAGTCACTTATATAATAGAGATAGCTAATTCGTTTTCTGCCTTTTATGTTCTCATGGTGCATGGCTTGATTTTTCCTCCTTTTTTTTTTGGACTCTCTTGAGAAAATTCATCTCAAGAGAAAATTCATTAGTTTTAATATGATCAAATGTTTCTATTGCTCGTGTAACTTCTGTTTTTTGTATAGTTTAGGAAGGCTTTTCCTTCCCCAAGGCCATACAGATTCCCAAATGTATTAATCTTATACAAGTACTACAATGTAATTTTAAATCCCTAGTTTCCCAAAATTGTTTTTATACAATCAATTTTGTGCATTTTTCCTTCTTCTTTGTAGATTACCAGTTGAACCAGAGTCAGTTAGTGAATAGTTTCTTCTTCCCCACTGGTTTCCAATATTCATGGTGGCTCAAAAGCAAGTCTCTCTCTATGTCTGGGTTAGTTTCTGTGCACTCTTTTCTCTTTCAATGGTTTATTTGTCTATCTGTACCCCAATGCCATGCTGTCTTACTATTGTAAACTTATAAAAAGTCTTTATAGCTTGCTGGGCCAAGCACTCCACCTTGCTTTTATTTTTCAGGTATGACACCTAACTTGAACATTTATTATTCTTGTACAAATGTCGAGTCTTCTTTTCTAAGTGCATGATCTTCTTCTCCACAAATTTATGTCTTTTTAAACTCTTTATATAACTCTTATAATTCCTTCCTAAATGGGTGGATATCTCTTCTTAGATACTTTTCTAGGTATTTTGTGCTATCTGTTGTTATTTTTTATTTTTTGTTACCAGGGATTGAACTCAGGGGCACTCAACCACTGAGCCACATCCCCAGCCCTATTTTGTATTTTATTTAGAGACAGAATCTCACTGAGTTGCTTAGCACCTCATTTTTGCTGAGACTGGCTTTGAACTTGCAATTCTCCTGCTTCGGCCTCCTGAGCTGCTGGGATTATAGGTGTGCACCATCATGCCCAGCTGTGTATTGTTATTTTAAGTTATATCTTTTTATAAGTGATTTATATACTGGTTATTGCTGATATGTACGAATGCAGTTCACTTTGTATGTTGACTTGTACCCTTCCATCTTGCTAAATTGTACATTAATTCTAATTTCTCTTTGGATTATTTCATATTTGTATATGTAATCATGTCTACAAATGTTTTATTTCAACTTCTCTTTTCTTTAATATTTTACATATCTCTTTATTTTGTCTTATTCTCCTGGCTAGAATTTACGTGGAAAAGGTCAAAGAATGCATTCTTGCCATTATTCCTTATCTTATCAAGAATACATTCACATTCTATGACTAGGATTTTTTTAAAAAATGTATCCTATAAAACATTATGAAATTTCTCTTATATTACTGGTGTGTTAATTTTTATTATAAGTAACATTGTATTTTATTAAATACTCTCTTAATTAAATGATTAGATGGTTTGACTTTTATGTATTTAGTATATATGTATTTAAAAGGAGTTAAGTAATATGTCTTCTTTGGAAGAACTTGTGAGACTGAATCTATCTATTCCTTAAATGATTTGAAAAACTTATCTTTAAAACCAATCTTATGTAAACTACTTGGACTTTCTATTTTTCTTGAGTCAATTTTGGTTCAGTTGTATTTTTCTAGGAATGTTTTGATTTCATCTGTGTTTTTCAAATTGTGTTATAAATTTATTAATTATACCCCTTACTAATGAATCAAATCTTTGAAACATCTCCAATTATGTTATTCTCTCCATTGCTGACATTGTTCATTTGTGTAGGTATTTGTGATGCATTAAAACATTTATCACATATCTTTCTATCCCTAGTAATTCTTTTGCCTTAAACTATATTTTCTTTGATGTTAACAAATTATTTGGGGTTTCTTTAATATTTTACATATCTCATAAAGAGCACATAACAACTTAATTATGTTTTTTTGTTTCAAATGTAACCTGGAGAATAGTCCATTTATGCTTAGACATAACTGATGTATTTGAATTTCTCCTTTATCATCTTATTTTGTACTTTCTATTGTTTACTTTATTTCATTCTCCCCCTCTCTCTTTTTTCTTTTCGCAAGCTTCTTTATGGAAGAACCTGTATCTTTTCTTAAAATCTCACTTCAGCTTTCTCTATGTTTAGAAGTTTTATTGTCTACATTTATTTTTTTAAATTTTAGTTCATGTACTTTAGCATGATATTTAGAGTCTGAAATTAATTAATGTCTTTACTGTTATCCTGAAAAATGTAGTCATTCTGAAAATTATATTCTGTGGTTAACAGTATTCGAACTGGTTACAGTATTTTTCCCACAAATTAGTCATTATTATTGTTTCAAATTGTTCACATATTTTTAGATTTACCCTTTGAGAGAGGAATTATCAGTCTAAACCTGTTTTGCATGTGAGAATGACCTTGGTTTTATCATCTCCTGACGTTGTTTCCTTGGAAACATACTTAAGATAAATGTGGAATATCAGTCATGTTCAATATTATTTATTTTGAAGACATCTCCTGATTTCGACTAAGAGAACTGCTAATTAGCAAACAGACTCGAGAGCCCATGTGATTCCAAGTGCATGAAAATCTGTCAAAGAACTCATAACCTCAGCTTCCCCAGATGGTTTTCTCATGACTGAGTGTATGCCTGGTAGGGAGTTGGAAAATATACTTACAGGCAGTTACAAGATGTGGTTGGTTCCCTCTGTGGATAAGGCTTCCATGTGTCAGAGAAGCCTACATTCATTTGTTTCTTACAACTGACTTGAGCATTAATCTTATGGGATCTGGAAAGCATATAACCTAACTGCTATAAGGACTTCTTTTGAGGTATTTGATGCTGTCATCCTGACATGCCATGTTCCCTGCTGTCTCTTCCTAAGTAATCCTGGTGGCAGTTAGAACCAGTTATATCCTGTAAGTGTGAATGACAGTCTAAACCCAAACCATTGCCTGTCATACGGAGTGGGCATTGCAGCCCACATATTTTTCCAGTATCTCTGCTTATTCCTTTTTCTTGAAGCTCAGATGTCAGTAAGGTAGTATTTCCTTATTGTTCATCTGCCATTACGGCCTCTGAGGAAAAAGTAGTGCAGAGTGTCACCTCAAGAAGAGGGCATGAGACACTATAATGTCTGTGATATATAATGAAAGATATGGTAGAAAGGTGACCCCTTTCTCCATGGTGCATGAGGGCTGGACAGGGGAGCAAAGCCAGAAGGGTAATACTATGGTTGATTTCTCTCCATCTTTGTTGGCTCATGGAATGAGGGTGGTAGTATTAAATAGGTGTATTGAGAAACCAAAAACAAGGGAGATTTGTCCTTGATTCTCTCTGAATCCTGGGGTAGAGTTTGTGGGTGGAGGCAGCAAGCTTACTAGACAAGGTGTTCATTGTGAGCCCACAGTATCCCCAGAAAGTGGGAATGGTGGCATGAAGTGCTTAACACTGAGAGACCTACAAAGATTCTTGAGGCAATTCATACAAACCAGTTAGTGAGGAAGATTCCTGAGGATGATCATATCAAGCACAGAAGAAAAATAGCTATATATGTTTTAACACATTGAGTGGGAAAATGTAAATAAATTTGTAATCTCTCTGCATCATCTCTCACTCCTGTTATTGTCTGATTCTATGAGAGATTACCTTTAAAATGAAAATAGCAATTTGTAAAGAAACAACATGTATATAGAGATAGTCATTTAAAAGACTGGCATTTATAATCCTCGGTGTTTTTATTTTGATGATTTAGTGTGTAATGGAATGTAAAAGTAGTACATTTATATACAATTCAAACTACAGATATTAGAATTGTTCTATAATGGAAGAAACATATTTATCTTTAATCATAAAGTGAGAAAAATTTATTTAAGACCCAGTATTCAAAACAACTGAAGATAAAATTCTCGTTATTTTTGTGTTAACCTGCTGTGGATGAATAAGATCTTAGATAAATGCTTTCTACATTAAATAACAATATCCTTTGTGTTAGTAAAGATCATTCTTTAGACGTACTTTATACCACACTGTATTTAAATATTGGTAGAATAATGAAGGCTCATTAATTCAGGCCTTGCTAATTGAGACATTATAAAAGTTGCTGGCTCAGCATAGTGTAAACATCAGGCTATCAAGAAACCTCTTTGCAAAGTAATTTAAGGGCAAAAGTAAATCTTCAGATGCTAGTCCTAATCTGTGTAAGGAAAAATTGCTTTCAAGGATCTTGATACGTTTATGCAAATATTAAAAACTGATGACAAATTGGATATTTTTTAAATATCCTCCATAATGGAAACAAATATTAACTGGAAGTTCTGAATATTTGTGAAAGCTACATTTATAATTTAATGAAAGATTTAATTGTGCTGATTGTGGGAAACCCTTAGTTTGAATTAGTTTTGACATAGTCTTGTACTAAGTACTCGTGGAAAATTAGAACTTTTTTGTCATTTTATTTTCCATGACATGACTAAAATCTCAAAGTTGACTTATTGCTATCTGGAGTATGTGAACCATTTTGAAAACAAATGGAGAATGTAAGTGACTTGAAGTAAATTAGTAAATGAGTTTCCATAAAAATACCTGGTGTCATGTAAAGCACTAGAGTAACTCATCCGTTCTGTTTTATGTCTTGTGTTGCATGGTGTGTCATAATGATAGGGCCCCTGTCCATGGGTTTAACCTATAGCTCTGAGCACCCCATGATCAGGCACTGAACAAGACACTAGATCTGCAGAGATGAGCAGCAGTTTTGAGGCACCCACAGTTGGATGGGTAGGGGACACTGAGATGTGTACTTGGTCTCAACCTAATTGAACACTAACATAATAGTCTATACTACAGTCCATGATATCACAAATAAGGGCTTTTAGTTTAAGAAAATAGTTAAGTATAAAGGGTTTCATTGTTGCTTAGTTTTTGCTTTTTCTAAAGCATAATGTGGTACAGAAACAAGTAACTAATGCCTAAAATTTCATAGAAACTTACATCTGCTTAGGATTGGGTCTTGCCCTGTGGAGTACATTTTCCACAGATGGTTTTTCTTCTATGGTTTGTTGTAAGGTTTTAGGTGACATAGTCTTTGCTTTTCCTAAATTAAAAAAGGAGAATATGCTCCATCTTGAAAGACACAAATTAGAAAACAAAAATCACCTACTATTTCACTCTACAGATAGAGCTTCAGCCAACATTTTGATGTATATCATATGTCTTTTCTAGTATTGGGAAGGAAAATTCCCTTTATCTACGTTTCTACTTGGGACTCTTACTTTTTTCCTCCTTATTGATTTGCACTGATCTTTCAGTTACCTTTATTTTATCAGATATATCAAAAATAAACATTTCCAGCCTTAAATTTTCTATTTCTAGTTCTCTGATGAACCTCCATACCCTACCCCTAATGGCTTTACTAATTTCCATCCCCACCAACAGTATAGGAGTGTTCCCTTTTGTCAACATCCTTGCTGGAATTTGTTATTTTTTGTTAGACAAAATTTTAGAGGTAATTATAGTGCTTTAAATTGCATTTTGTAGCTATTATGGATTATGGGATTCAACAATGTTGAAAAGCAGAAAAAATATAGGTGTAAATTATTTAAATGGGCATACCACTCCAACATTTTAAACAAAACTAGAATAAAAGCAAAACTTAGTAATAATCAGTTCATTGTTTACCCATCACAAAGTAAATGAAGATTTTGCATCTATCAACCTCAGTTTAGGATTTTATTACACAGGGCAATCAAATTGAATTTATGTATTCTAGCTTTTATATGTGAGCTGAAATAGACTCTGAACTGGATTATTTTAGAAAGTTTTAAGTGCAGAGTAAACATTAGTGTGTGTTCTCAACTCAGAGAACCAGCTGTCAATGAGATTTTGGTCCCAGTGCTTTCCTGTTAAATTCCTTTTTTTGTAGAGCCATCTATGGTCCTTATGCAAGCACTCTTCTAAGGGTTGTGTGAAGAAGTGTGTAGGTTTGTGGTTGTTTACCCTGCATATGGGCCTTTTAGCTACTTAGACCACAGAAGAGCAAACAGCTCTTGGTAAGTCAGAGGTGAAACAGAGATTCTGAAGTTACTAGTGATTAGAAATGAGATGTGAACTTGGAAGTCATCAACTACAGTGAGACATGGCTAGTTTAGTGGAGGGAATCGGGTCATGCACAAGAAGTGCACGGATTGGGAATGAGGTATCATCACATAATGATCCTTATTCTTCTGTGAGATTATTTGCTTTAATGGCTTGTTTATATATGTGTTTAATTATAATTATAATTAATCACCAGTAATTGATAACTTGGGTAGGTATAGTTTGGGGAAATAGGTATAATAAGCAGGAAAGTTTGGACAGATGGAGATAAAGAAAACTGTCAGCATTAAATCATTAATATAGTCACAAATCTGTCCTTCCAAAACAAGAAGATTTAAGGTTTGGTAGGATTGTGGATGTTGCTCTCAATTTTAATCTTCATAGAGGTGATACTCCTGCTGTGGCCCTAATAATTTAATGGCCATAGCTGTTGATGTGCATAGGCTTTTCTTTGTTGTATATCCAACACTTGCCCTAAATCTTCCCTTCTTAACCTATTATCTTGGTTAAGGAGGCATCATTGTATGGTTGAATATAAAACAGAACACTAGTTTCAGATCTCAGTTCCAACATTTACTAATAGATATTGGTAGGGCTCATTTAAAAGTACCTTGCTTCAGTTGCCTTATATGCATAATGGGAATAACAATCATTCTTATACAGAGCGCATGTGAGTGCTCTGTAAGTACTATGATAATAGTTATTATTATTTACATTTTTATTTTTCCTCCTCACTTGCTTCTGTCTCCCTACTACTTCTCTTTTGCCCGAGACATTCTAAATTTAATCTCTGACAGATTTTTCTGGATAAGTATGGCTCTCTGCAGGGCAGAGTAAACCAACTTGGCATTTTGCTTGACTTCTCACATTCCTATGTATCCATTATGCTTAGACTCTTTCTTGGCACAAGAGATATTTATGAAAGAATATTAGTTTATGGTGTCTACTCTGGAGGTCAGATTGCAAAAAAAAAAAAAAAAAAAAAGTCCTGACCTTACCTAGGGCATGTAGGGGAATTACAACAACAATTCTTACTCTGTGAGTGGGACAAAGTAAAGATTTATGAGCCAAGCAAGAGACACATGGCTCGACCTTAGGGGTCATCTAGTCTCATCCCTCCCTTAACGAAAATCATTACTTTTTAAGCATCCATTTATTCAGCCAGAAAGTCACTAATATTTATTGCGAGCCTATTCTATGCTAAGCCCTGTGTTAAGAACTGAAGATTCAAAGTAAGTAAAGCAGATTTGGATCTTGCCCTCCTTGAGCTTACTATAAAATGGGTAGGTGCAATATTAACCAAATAATCACACAGTGTATGATATGTACTGTGACGGAAACACGTAGGGAAAACTGAGAATAAAGGTCAGGGAAATGGTTTTAATTGTGGACAGAGAGGGAACAGTTATGGAAGTCAGAGAGGAAGGTAACTGAAATGGAATATTAAATAGGAGTTAACTGATTGAAGGAAGAAATGAGCATTCCAGGCAAAGGAAGATAGCAAAATGATGCGTTTGAAGAACCAAAAGAAAGCTTCTGTGATTGGAGCTAAGGGAGAGAGGGACAGGAGTTAGAAATGATGTTGGAGAGATAGACATGGTTAAGAAACTAATTTCATTTTTTTTTTCCAACTCATTCATCTTATTGCCCACTCTTGAAAGTACAGTGGAACAGGGAAAGGACAAAAGAAGTTTGCAAGAGAGGGATGTTTTTCAAATTTTAGTGTTCATATAAATCATCTGGGGATTGTGTTAAAATCAAATTCTCATTCAGCACATCTGGGGTAGCCTGAGAATCTGCATTTGCAACAAGTTTCCAGTGACAATGATGTTCCTTGCCCAGAAATCTCACCCTGAGCAGTGAGGGCTTAATGAAACTATAGTGGTGGTGGTGGAAATGGGTTCAAGGGGGCAAGATTCAAGAGAGATGAGGGAAGCAAAAGCAAAAGGGCATGATGAAGAATTTAATGAGAAGCATGGTGAAGGCAGGAGATAAAAAGGATGGCCTCTAAGTTTATAGCTCATGTAACTGGTTACAAGTAAGGTTGCTTACTGAGACACTGAGGAAGTACCCAAGTTGGAGAGAAGATCATGAGTTCAGTTTTGGTAGTTTCAGGTTTTTGAAGCTGAAGTTCCTATGAAACTTCCAGATAGTAGCAGTTGGATATAAGGATCTAGAGCTCAGAGAAGAGATTTGGGCTGGATGTATAAACTTCAGTCATCAACACATGGATCAGAAATTCAACCCAGATGCAAATCTCCTGGAGAAAGCATGTATGGTGAAATAAAAGGGATCATGGAGTGAGCCTTGACCATGACAATCACTAAGTAGTTAAATTAGTGTATCTGCTCACATCCTTAGCAGATTTTTCATAAAAATTTAAATGAAAAATTTAGAAATTTAAATTAAAACAATCAACTAATATAACAACTGCCTATGTACCCACCATACAGTTTTGTTGAATCTTAATATTTACCATATTGGTTCAAATATTCAAGGAATGCCACGTAACAGGTGAAATCCTTTGTAGACTTTGCCCTGGGGGCAACCGGTTCTTGAATTTGTTGTTTATTATTTGTAAGCATCTTTTTATACTTGAGATTTATGGGTCTTTCCATATGTCCATCCATAAAAACATAGTATTTTATAGGTTGTCAAATTTTATAAATTTATAAAATATTTTAATCCTACTCTGCAATAGTATTTTGTCTTTGATGTTTATACATATTTTCTACATATAACTGTGTTATTATATGCTGTGTTTTCCATGTTATGATCATATCATAATTTATGTATCATGTTAATAAACATGTATGCCATTATACAGCTATTCTCCTTTAAAAATGTGGCAATGTGAATTCTTATGCATTTACTCATGCATATGCAAGTTTCAGGCATACCTATTAATGGGATATGAAATCAATTAAGTGGGTCTTGGTTGGTACATTGAAAAAATGAATTATTGCAGAAAAGACAATATTATAGCTCATGGCATGTAATAAGGTCAACTTTGTTTTTGTTTTATGAAACTTTATATAATATATGTACACACACCATACACACACACACACACACACACACACACACACACTCACATCAAGATTTTTTATTTTCTTGAGAAATCTGAGCATATTAAAATTCTGGTGGAAAGGAACCAGAAGAAGAGATCAAATGCACAGGAGAGAGGAAGAGAGAAATTATCTTCTTCCAGTAAGATAAAAAGGAAGGAAATACAGATTTGGATGGCAGTGCATTTGTAGGTGAGAGCAAAACATTTAGGGAGTTTTCTTTTGATATATTCTATTTTGCCTATAAAGTGAGATAAGAAATAATATGCTGGGAACAAGGAGGCTAGTAGTAGGATAAAATTCGTGAGGAAAGTGGGAAAGATTAGAAGTTATTACTAAAGAGTATAAAAGAGAAAACTCATCAAGAAAATATAGGATGTTTGCTATGAAATGGTGAAAGTTCTGTATTGAAACCAGGAGTTATAATATTACCAGTGGTAAAATGTACCATCAATATTTAGCAACCAAGGTAGATTAATCTGATTTTAGTTTTTGTGGGAGAGTTGATCAGAAAGAGTCTATCAATGGAGCTGTTGACATTGATGAGAGGATGGTGGAGGTAGGAACAAAAAGGAGTGAGGGCCAACCAATAGGACAAAAGGGGAAAGAGAAAGAAGATCTATTTGAGGGGATTAGGAAACTGTGCTCCTGTGGTCCAAATCCAATCCACTGCTTTTTTGTACACAAAGCTTTGTATAGAGTCCCATTTGTTTAGTATGTGTCCTTTGTTTCTGCTTTACTACAATGGTAAAGTTACATAATTGTGACAATAGGTTTGTAAGTTCTAAAATGTTTACTAACTGGATCTTTATGGACAAAGTTTGCCAATCCTTGGTCTAGTCTATTTCCTTCATTTCTCCCCAAAGAACATAATGTCTGAGCGGAAAAAAAAAAAAAAGGATAAAAAGATGAGGTAAAAGAAGAGAACAACAGTTTCCAGAGTTTTCTAGGGCCCCGTGTGATCTTTGGAGTAGACCCATGAGGTGAAGTTGAATCTCTGAAGTTCCTCCACTTTTTCTTCATTGAAGGACCTGAGAAGAACAAGTGGGCTGACCATATGGCTGTTGAACTCATGTAAGATGTTGATAGGTTTGGAGGTGGTGAGAAAGATGGTGAACCCAACACCAAACCCATACTATCAATGAATACTTATCTGTATCATTTTAATGCAGATTTAGTATTGTGTTATATGGATCTGTCATGATTTATTATCCAATTCCATGGCTTTGGTTATGGTTTATATTTATTTGCTACTACACCTAACAATATAAATAACATCCTTATATGAATGACTTCCATAAAACAAAAATCTACTCGTCATAATGTCCACCTTGAAATTTATCAGTGGCTCTAGGATTAAATCCAATCACCTAGAATGACAGAAGAGATCATTTATCATCTGGCTTTGGCCTGCTTCCTTTCCAGCCTGATTTCTCAGTACAGATGTATTCCTGCCACTCTGGTCAGGAGCCCTGCTCAGTGCCCCAGTCTTACTTCTATTAGAATGCTTCATCAATGAATGTTTATTTCTCCATCTTCCCAGTTATATTATAAACTTTTTGAGAGACTGCATGATTTATCTCCTGGGAGAAGTTACATGTGAGTACTTAATACCAGTTTTCAAGAAAAACAATGAATGTATGCATGTGTGCATATTTTTTTCTTTATTTCTGATTCCTCTCCACTAAAATTATTTTATATGAGTACTTTTATTGGTCATGGCTTATGATTTTTATGACTTTAAATTCATCCACTCATGTATTCATTCATTCCATTTAACAAAAACTGAGCCTGTTTACATGCCAGCTCCTCTTATAGGTACCACAAAGTGGCAAGCAAGATCTCCTAGGTCTGGCATTCTAATGAAAAGACAGAAAATAAATAAGAGTACAAAAATGACATGCATATTTGATGATAAATATTGCACTAAGGAGAAAACTAAAGTAGGGAATAAGATTTCTAAGTCTATGTATGTTGAGTGTGGGGTTGATAGTTTAGGACAGAGTGGAAAGAAGAACCCAATCCATCTCACTAACAAGGGAGGGACCTAGTCGTGTGGTTTGTGGAAAACGAATATTCTAGGTTGAGGAGAGCAGGTGCCAAGGCCCTGAGCCAGGCACATGCCCAACAGGGTTGAGGAAGAGCCAAGGAGGTCTGCTTCAGAGAGAATTAGAGGGACAGTACATGAGGTCAGAATGGGAATAGTAAGGCAGATGGCCAAGAGGTTGTCAGAACTTCAGCTGTTTAAACACACCTTTCCTGGCTACTCTGTTGAAAAGAGGATGAAGGGGACCACTTAGGCAACTACCACAGTAATTCAGATAAGAAAGAATTGTAGTTTGGACTCAGATGGCCACAGTGAGAGTGGTGGTAAATGACCGAGTTGTACATTTCTTTTGGAGCCCTTTTGCTCATGCACCACAGGTGACATGAGAGAAAGAGCAGAATCACAGACATACCAAGGCTCTCTATCAGAACATATGAACCACAAGAGTGCTCCTCTGTTTAACCAGAAATAGTTATTTCTGCTCCATGGGCCTGATTTCAGATTCACAACTCATCTAACCATATTTAATTGCAGTTTTCTAAAAAAAAAAAAAATTCTCTGTATTTGAACACTTTTGTTTTTGTCTACAAGGTGTCACTGTAAATGAAGGAGACTCATCTGTGTATGTGTCTTACAGTAATCAGTCCCCATTAAAAAGCGTATCATATACAATACCCAAACCCAGCCTTAATGTCTGTCATAAAGTGTCTTGGACCATGTTTCTCCAGTAATAAGATTTTCCTGAATTTTGCAACTGCTTCTGCTTAGCACCTGGATCTCTTTTCAGCAAATGAGTCTGCTGATTCTAAATGAATTAATAGAGAAAGCAAACCTGCTTTTTGCTCACAAATTTTGAGTGAGTACATTGAGAACTATAAATGGAAACAAAATCCTGCAATTACAATAATCTGATTTGTTTCTATTTTGTTAAATTTATTTTATTTTAAACAGCCACATACAATTATGTCTTAGAATATAGGGCAATAGATCTATACTGAGATACTTCTAAAATATATTGGATATGATTGACTTAGATATAAATTGATAAAATCCTCTAAGAAGTCTCATTTTTTTAAAAAAACAAAAATGTAAACAGTTTCTTAAAACAGCAAACTCACCCCTTTGTGCACTGTCGAGCAAAATCAATCTTTTCTCCCTTCCACTCCCATTTATAAATTGAGGATTCATCTCCACGAGGCTGATCATGAAGGAAACTGTTTTTACTTAGAGTAGTGTCTGTTCCTTTTAGTGAGATGCCTGTGTATGTAGAAAAACAAGAGAGACATCCATTTTCAAGGTGTGATAAAATGCGTACCTTCTGTTTTTGCAGAAGAGTCTCCAGTTTTGACTTTAAAGCCTGAAAAGTCATTTGTGGCCACCAACTATAGAAGTTAAGTAACCCTTTCATGAGGTTCAGCAGTGGATTGCTAATAAAGTGTGCACCAAAAATTGTTGAGATTCCAGTTCTTGAGCTGAAGTGTCCAGGTGCCCAGCAAAGGACAGTGCCCTTACGTGGCAGCAGTCTCAGGCAGGACCAACCATATGCACTGCCATTCACCTCTGCAAAATCTTTAAAAAGTAGGTAAAACTGGGAAATAGAAACAATCTACATGTGGAAAATAACACAGACATTTAAAACATGATTAAGAGTGTGATGGAGCATCCCTAATGACCTTGGATAAGGTCTAGGTGGCACTGAGTAAATTTCTTAATACCCCTTCTAATTTATGCTGTGTATTAAATGGGAATCATAATTGTCTCTACCTTACAGGATTGTCCTAAGGATTAAATGCACAGTCTAATGTAAACTCTTAGGACTCTTCCTTGTGCATTGTAAACTGTCAGTAATCTCAGTAATCGTTAGCTGATATTACTAAGAATATAATGGAACTCTTGAGAGTTTACATATAAATTGCATTTTAAGAAGAGACTATATTAAAGTGAAGAAATAATTCCGAGGCATCTTTATCCTGGCTATTCTTAGTATATTGCTTTATTTTCATCAATGGGTAATTCCTACCAGAAGCCAAATGAGAAGGGCTGGGGTTGTGGCTCAGCGGTAGAGTACTCGCCTAGCACGTAAATATAAATAAATAAAGGATTTGTGTCCAACTACAACTAAAAAATAAATATTAAAATAAAAAGAACACAGACAGGCCGGGCACCGTGGCACACACCTGTAATCCCAGTGACTCTGGAGACTGAGGCAGAAGGATTGAGAATTCAAAGCCAGCCTCAGCAACAGCGAGGAGCTAAGCAACTCAGTGAGACCCTGTATCTAAATAAAATACAAAATGGGCTGGGGATGTGGCTCAGTGGTTGAGTGTCCCTGAGTTCAATCCCTGGTACTAAAAAAAGAAAAAATAAAGAAGAGAGAGAAAAATAGACAGAGGTATAACGTGGAAGAGAACATGCTTGGTCTTTGCACATGCTACCCAAGTGAGGAGGGTTTTTAAACTGCATGTGAGATTTTCAGTGTGTACAAGCTACAAAATCTTGTATCGGTAGCAATAACAAAATACTAATAAGGTGGCTGCGATTACAATGATTTTCAGTTTGCTCTGAAAAATGAAGTATAGAGGATGCTGTGTCAAATGGTGCCTGCCAATGGCTTTATGGTTAAAGTGGCATTCACCTCATTGTGGAAACCAGGCACATTGTCTCTGCTTGCCACTCCTCAAACTGAATCCATTCAGCATCTCACAAAGGCTGTGCTTTCCTTTGCTATCATACCATACTAGACATCATCATCTCTGGGGGTCTCCAGGTTTCATAGGCACAGATATATAATCTGAAGATGAATGGATGACATTGGAAAAGAACAGAATTTGCTCAAGGCCTGGAGTCCATAGCATATAGTATAGTTTGGATTTGAGAGTAAAACAGAAGAAGCTAGTGTGAATGAATAGGGTTCGCTCAGGCATCAGAAAATGTTGAAGGGAAAGGTTCCATAACATGCCATCGATGGGTTGGGAACTGAGTGGAACAAATGTGGCCTGTGAGCAGGCAGTCAGCAAATATTTGTTCATAGTGCAAGGCTACAGTTTGGAGTCCAGGGCTGCAGAACTGGAGGAGTGAGTGCCAGCAAAGTAGGGCCATCCCACACAGACAGACATATGCCTCCTCTTACATTCAAGTCAGTGGATTAGGTGCTTTTTGAATACTATTTTTTCCATAAAATGCTAACTTTTCCTGCAAACTCTGATTTATTTTTCATCAGACAAGCAGTTATTTCTTCTTCATTTATTTCTTTTTTTTTATTGGTTGTTCACAACATTACACAGCTCTTGACATATCATATTTCATACATTAGATTCAAGTGGGTTATGAACTCCAAATTTTTACCCCAAATGCAGATTGCAGAATCACGTTGGTTACACATCCACAATTTTACATGATGCCCTATTAGTAACTGTTGTATTCTGCTACCTTTCCTATCCTCTACTATCCCCCCTCCCTTCCCCTCCCATCTTCTCTCTCTACCCCATCTACTGTAATTTATTACTCTCATTGTTTATTTTCCCATTCCCCTCACAACCTCTTATATGTAATTTTATATAGCAATGAGGGTCTCCCTTCATTTCCATGCAATTTCCCTTTTTCTCTCCCTTTCCCTCCCATCTCAGGTCTCTGTTTAATGTTAATCTTTTCTTCCTGCTCTTCCTCCCTGCTCTGTTCTTAGTTGCTCTCATTATATCAAAGAAGACATTTGGTATTGGTTTTTTAGGGATTGGCTAGCTTCACTAAGCATAATCTGCTCTAGTGCCATCCATTTCCCTGCAAATTCCATGATTTTGTCATTTTTTAGTGCTGTGTAATACTCCATGGTGTATAAATACCACATTTTTTTTTTATCCATTCATCTATTGAAGGGCATCTAGGTTGGTTCCACAGTCTAGCTATTGTGAATTGTGCTACTATGAACATCGATGTGGCAGTATCCCTGTAGTACGCTCTTTTAAGGTCTTCAGGGAATAGTCCAAGAAGGGCAATAGCTGGGTCAAATGGTGGTTCCATTCCCAGCTTTCCCAGGAATCTCCATACTGCTTTCCAAATTGGCCGCACCAATTTGCAGTCCCACCAGTAATGTACAAGAGTACCCTTTTCCCCACATCCTCTCCAGCACTTGTTGTTGTTTGACTTCATAATGGCTGCCAATCTTACTGGAGTGAGATGGTATCTTAGGGTGGTTTTGATTTGCATTTCTCTGACTGCTAGAGATGGTGAGCATTTTTTCATGTACTTGTTGATTGATTGTATGTCCTCCTCTGAGAAGTGTCTGTTCAGGTCCTTGGCCCATTTGTTGATTGGGTTATTTGTTATCTTATTGTCTAATTTTTTGAGTTCTTTGTATACTCTGGATATTACGGCTCTATCTGAAGTGTGAGGAGTAGTACTAATTAATAAACTTTCCTATGCATATGCCATAATATGAAAGTATGCATGAACTTTTGTACATACATAATCAAAAGATAAATCATTATTTAATGTTTACAATATTTCCATTGGTGTTTAAAGGTAATTATGTAGCCAGAATCCAAAATATATAACAGCTCTGTAAATATCAACAAATATGCCTGACTCCTTGTGTCCCTAATACCAAGCAGCAACATTGCAACAAATGACTGTGTTCAATGGCTTCTTCTAAAGTGTAAAAGAGAGTTACTGGAGCCCTTTAACTGAGGAGTTCTGCTTGAGTGTAACTCCAATATATGAGTGTATTTTGAAAAACATGTTACTTAGATTTTCTTCTACCTACAGAGAGAGAAATGTTGCTGAGGCTGACCTGAAACTTGTACTTAGTTTGGAAGATGAAAAACTTCTGGAAATGGAGGGCAGTGATAGTTGTCAAGCAGTTTGGATGTGCTTAATACCACTGCACTGTACATAAAAGAATGGGTTAAATGGTAGATTTTTGTTATGTATATTTCACCAAAATTATATGTATATATATTTTTGAGTACCAGGATTGAATCCAGGGGCTTAATCACTGAGCCACATATCCAAATATTTTTTTTTTTAATTTTGAGACAGGATCTCGCTAAGTTATTTAGGGCCTCACTAAGTTGCTGAGGCTGACCTTAAACTTGCAATACTCCTGCTTCAGCCTCCCGAGTCTCTGGGGTTATTAGGTACACAGTGTGCCACTGTGCCTGGCATTACTATATAAATTTTATAAACAATTATCTCCTCCCAACCTAAAAGGCTTTCTAGAATCTTTATAACATTATTCAATAACATTATTTTTCTTAAAATAACCTTAAATCTGAGCTGGGGATGTGGCTTAAGCAGTAGCACACTTGCCTGGCAGGCACAGGGCGCTGGGTTCGATCCTCACTGCCACATAAAAATAAAAAAAAGATGTTGTGTCCACTGAAAACTAAAAAATAAATATTAAAAAGTTCTCTCTCTCTCAAAAAAATTATTAAAATAACCTTAAATCCAATATGAATATGCAAGTAAAACGCATTAACACAAAATATTGGTCAAACTTCAATCCAATGAAAATATTTAAATATTGGGATCCAGATGATAAATACTAAAGCATTTGCTAGCAGGAATTGGAAAGATGCTCTTTTGATTTTATTCTTCTCTTGATGACCTTATATAATGTAATGGTTTCTAGCTTGACTGAAAAGTTTAGAGATGACTTTTTATTGACTTTAGTCAAAGAAGGAAAAGATTATTCAATAAAGACCATAAACATTAAACTTCTGGTATCTGGAAGTTGTATTAGATTGAATTTTAGGTATTATGTGCAGAATAAAGTGCTTTTATTATGATCACTCCTCTTTTCAACTCTATATATTTCCATTTTAATGGCATAATAATAGTATGACTGGGATTTACCAGCCAGAGTTATAAATATGTAACATTCATTTCTAGGTAATATATTACACAGTTCTTTTATGAAGAAGTACTTGCCCTTGGTGTAAAAATGGATATTTGATTTGAATAAGTGATTCTGGAATTTATGTGATACTCTAAGTTATCCTGTCTTCTCAGGTGCTGAAATGCTTTTGTGAGATGTCAAGAGTTGGATAAATAATAATTGCCTTCAAGAATTTTCAGTGTATATGATGGTTATTTTATTTTTTTTATTGTTGGTCGTTCAAAACATTACATAGTTCTTAATACATCATATTTCACAGTTTGATTCAAGCGGGTTATGAACTCCCAACTTTACCCCGTATACAGATTGCTGTATCACATCAGTTACACTTCCATTGATTGACATATTGCCTTTCTAGTGACTGATGTATTCTGCTGTCAGGGTTATTTTAAAACCCAATTTAAAACCTTTGTGACAGAAATACTTTAATTTGTACCACACCTATTGCTTTAGCCATGTTTTATTGAAGAGCAGCTGTGTCCTAATGACAAACTGCATTTCCTCTTTAGAAGACTTACTTAAAACTAGCTTCATATATGTAAATGGTGATCTGATCAGCATGTTTTCCATGATTCCATTTCTTACAGAATTCAACTATACAATTCACACATTTACAAATATTGTCTATATTTACTGAAAAGGGAAATAAGCACATAAATTCTTATGATTAGAATCATCTTCAAACTATAGCATCAGTAGTGATCTTACATTCTAATCTCTAGCTGGACTCAGAGAAACCTGAAGACTTAGTTTACAGTCATAGTTAGACAGATGTGGGTAGTGAGCTGAGTCTGAATTTTATTCCACAAAATCAGTTATGCAAAAAGAACAGCACGTATGCTTATTTTCATTTTAATCTGTTCTTTTTTATTGGTACATTATAATTATACATAATTGTGGGACTCATTGTTACATATTCATACATACACACAATTGAAAATTATAATTTGGTCAATTTCCCCCCTAATACTTCCCCTCCCCTCCTTTCTTCCCTTGATCCCCTTCCTCTGATCTATTGGTCTTCCTTCTATTTTCATGGGACACAGTCCCCCCCACCCCCGTTTTTCTCCTGAGCTGCCACATATGAGAGAAAACATACAAGCCTTTCTGAATTTGGCTTACTTTGCTTAATATAGTGCTGTCAAGTTCCATCCATTTTCCTGCAAATGACATAATTTCATTCTTCTTTATGGCTGATTACATCTCCATTATGTATATAGACCATATTTTCTTTATCTATTCATCCATTGATGCCACCCTAGGCTGATTCCATAATTTGGCTGTTGTGAATTGTTCTTCTATAAATGTGGATCTTCATGTTTCACTGTAATATGCTGACTTTAATTCTTTAAGATAAATACCAAAGAGTCGTATAGCTGGGTCATGTGGTCGTTCCATCTCTAGTCTTTTGATGAATCATCATGATGATTTCTGTAGTGGTTATACTAATTTATACTCCTGCCAAAAGTGTATAAATGTTCCTTTTCTACAATCTCCTCAGTATTTATTATTGTATGTGTTCTTGATGGCTTCCATTGTTAACTAGAGTGAGATAAATCTCACTGTAATTTTGATTTTCATTTCCCTGATTGCTAAAGATGTTGAACATGTTTTCGTATATTTTTTGGTCATTTGTACTTCTTTTGAGCAGTGTCTGTTTAGTTCATTTGCCCATTTATTGATGAGATTATTTGCTTTGTTTTGTTTTTGATGTTAAGTTTGTTTGAGTTCTTTATATTTTCTGGATATTTATGCTCCATCAGAAGACTAGCTGGCAAAGATTTTTCTCCATTCTACAGGCTTTCTCTTCATGGTTTTAATTGTTCTTTTGCTGTGCAGAAACTTTTAAATTTTATTCCATCCCATTTATTAATTATTAGTGTTGTTCCCTGAATGTTAGGAGTCATAGTGAAGAAGTTATTGCCTGTGGTATAATGTTGGAGTGTTGACACTTTGTTTTCTTCTGGCAGTTGCAACAGTTTCTGGTCTAATCCTAGGTCTTTGATCCACTTTGAGATGACTTGTGCAGGGTATGAGATAGGGGTCTAGACTCAGTCTTCTACATATGGAAACCCAGTTTTGTTTAAAAAGCTTTCTTTTCTCTATCCCATAATTTTAGAGCCTTTGTCAAGGATCAGATGACTGTATCTGTGTGAGTTGGTCTCTGTGTCTTTTGTTCTGTTCCATTGGTCTACATGTCTGTTTTTATGCCAGTACCATGTGATTTTTGTTACTTCAGCTCTGAGGTATAATGTGAAGTCAAATATGATAATGCTTCCAGTATTGATTTTTGTTTGTTTGTTTTTGCGTAGAATTGCTTTGGCTATTCCATGGCTTTTATTCTTCCATATGAATTTTAGGACTGTTTTATTTTTTCTAGTTCTGTGAGGAATATCTTTGGTATTTTCATGGATATAGGTTAAATCTATAGATTGCATTTAGTTATATGGCCATTTTAACAATGTTAATCCTACCTACAATGAACATAGGTGGTCTTTTCATATTCTTGTGTCTTCAGTTATTTTTTTCAGGTTCTATAATTTTTATTGTAAAGGTCTTTCTACATAGATGTATTGTTTTTATTTGATTTTTTAAAGACCATTGTGAATATAATTGTTTCCTAATTTTTTTCAGTGAATTCATTATTAGAGGATAGGAAAGCTATTGATTTCTGAATGTTGATTTAGTATCCTGATACTTTGCTGAATTTATTTATTAGCTCTAGAAATACATATGCTTATTTTCACAAAGGAAATCAAATCTGACTCCAAGATGATAAACCATTTAATCTTGATTCATTTGAGGATTCCTATCTATTCCCAAGGGGTTTTGAAAAGTACCAGGTTCTTATGTGAGGAAGAGTGGGGAATGCTGTTTTGGCCTTGTTTTTATTGGTCCTCATGTGGCCTTTCCATCTGTTCCTATGCCAAGTTTGGACATTGTTGATTATTGTAGTCCATCTTTCCTTCTTTCCAGAGTGAGATTAAAAATTATAGATAGTCCTAGCACTGAGTATATTATAATTCAAATTAAGAGTCATACTAAGCTTCAAATTCCAGAACATAGATATTGAGTCCCACTGGATCTCAGGTAGCACAGCTGGCCATCTGTGTCTTCAAGTTCTACATCTGGGGACTTGACAAAAAATATTCTAGGAATGTTTCCATTACAATCTCTCTACCATCCCCTTTTCAATTTCTGCTCCTGAGACAATGTGGCTATGTGTCAACATGCTCAGAGGGTGAATATTAACTTTAAATATATAAATTTCCAGTTCATGGGCAATTTTGTCTATCCTCTTAAAGAATTAAAATCTACATTTTACAAGTGAATTTCATAACTTGTTGGAATTATTGATTCATGTTTACACAGCTACTTCAGTGATTTAAAGCCACAGTCAGAAAAAGGGAGGGGGGATAATGCTTTTAAACTGAGAACTATTCCAAATTCCCTGTAATCTGACTGTAGCATTGTCATGTATCCACCAATTCTAATGATATCAATTCACAACTGTGTAACTCCTTTGAATAAAGTACTGGAGTGAACTTCAGACCTGATTAAAAAATATCCATATAACTAAGAGTTGGTTCTCAAGTTAGTTTCGTTAGCTGCCAATAATGTGCGTGAGACTCCTGCATGGATTTAAATAATAATCGTACACTTGAATCTTTAAGAAATACTTCGCCATTTATCTTTCCAAACAACTATTGGATATTTCTTTAAGTTTTTTATCCTTGAATGTAGTACTGAAATAGATAAACTCAGTATTTGAATGTAAATGAGTTCCACAATTATCATGTTGGTATTTTTAGGCTTCATATGTAATTGAGCCACTTATACTTTTGATGACATTGCTCTTACTGCAAGAAAAAAAATAAACAATGTGCTTTATTGTTGACTCCAAAAATTTGGGTTATCTAAGGATTCAGTATAGAGCAGAATTCTTTTTCTGTCCTTCAGTGTCTTATCCAAAGATTAATATTATAGTCAGAAAAAAACCTGATTACTTCACATGCGTTTGTCTTTGTCTCTTTAGTCCAAAGGAGACATAGGAACTCATTGTCTGTTTACAAAGGCAGGCAGCTATTGCTTTCTTGGTTCTGCCAATCTTTTTGTACCTATGATTATTCCATAAACAGTATTTTGAATGACATTACCTGCTTTAGGAACAGCTCTGTGGAATTGAATACAAATGTAAAAGATGTAGTCAATGAATCTCTGGATTGTTTTTACTAGTCATTGAGCTCTGAGAACTTTGAGATTATGAAGTGCTTCTAAATTATTCACTAAACATCTTTGTATCTGAAATAATTCATTATTGCATTATTCCCTTCAAAATGAATCAATTTATTTGGTCATAGCAGGTAGCCAGAAAGAGATGGAAGGTCATAATTCATATTGCTCATTTACTCAGGAGCCAGTGTAACATATTAAGACATAGTAGCCTGTGTCTGCCCCCTCCTCACCAGGTCATTCAGCATCCTGGCTGATATCAGGAGTGCCTCACGAAAGGAGCATGTGAGGTGGGTGGGATGAGGATGACTGATATCTGTCAGCCTCCCTTTAAGTAAGAGTGTGTTATCCTCCAGGTGTACCTTGTACAGGTTTAGGAACTATCAATCCTGGGATATACTAATAAATTCAGACCAAATTGGGTACTTTTGATCCTCTCAGAAAATATGGAAAAATTGTGTGATTAGGGGTGTTCTAAACCAATGCTTCTCAAACTTAAGAAAGGTGGTTCTGATCAGCAACTGTGTATTATCTGGCAAGCACCCAGCAGACGGAGGCTGCTGGGTCCAAGACCGCACTGAGTAGCATAGTGGTCCGGGTTGGCAGTGGGCCCCTCCAGGTACTAGACTTGGAAGGTGAAAGCAGAGGGCTTATTGTGGGAGAAGGGAAGTAGTTCCTGTGACTAGAAGGAAAAGAAGGAAGTTCCAACAAGCATAGAGTGACACTAGCTGTGGAAGATCGTTGGAGTCAGGGTCCTTGGAAAATCTGTACAGTAGCAAGCAGATTTGCTTTACTTGAGTAGTGTTCTCTCAAAAAATAAGAGGAGGTAGGGGAGGTAGAGGAGAAACACAGCAAATGCAGAAATGTGTGCAAGCATATTTGAAGTACAAAGTGCTACTCAGTGTGGGACATTTAACAATCAATAGCTTTAAGCAAGTGACCAACATAGAGCTGAAGATCATATGGATATTATCACCAAGGGACACGGAGAAAAGGAGACACTGGAGCAACTATGCACAGTTAGTTTTAACAACCATGAATGGAATGGAGGAGAAGGGAAGGAGGCATGTGGTGACAAGATCACTTGCTTATGAAGAAGTGGTACCAAAGAGATATAAGGGACCTAAAATATCCTTTGGATCAAATACATCTTATGTATCAGCAAACTGAGATCCAGAAAAGCTAAATAATGTATGTAAAGTCACTTAGCAAGTTGGGGCAGAGTAGTGATCCCCTTAGCACTACCAGATATAGCAAATGAAAAACAGGGGTTTCCAGTTAAATTTTCATTTAAGAAAAACAAGAGTAACTTTGAGTATAAATATGTCCAATGAATACCTCTGCTCAGGCACAACATATGTGACGAATTTGTACTAAAAAATTATGTGTTGTCGATCTGAAATTCACACTTAATGGGATACATTTTATCTGTCAACACTTAACTCCTTAAAACCCAGAACTTTTTAGTAAGTAGAGATGTAGGAGAGATGGAGGAAAATATGTTACTTGAGCTCCTATTAACCTTGAATTTAGAATGTAAGCTCCATCATGATGTGAGCTTCTGTATGTTTTATTTTCTCCAAACCTAGTTCAGTGCATGGCACTCAGTAAATATTTATTGAATGAATTCATAAAGCTGTAGTAGTGTTAAAAATGTTGTGGTATGCAAGATGCTTACTAAAGAACAGAATTGACATTGAGATATTTGTTCATAAATATATTTTCTGTGGCTAGTTCTTTTTTTAAATTTTTTTAGGTGTACTTGGACGCAATACTTTTATTTATTTATTTTTATGTGGTGCTGAGGATCAAACCCAGGGCCTTGTACATGCTAGGCAAGTGCTCTACCACTGAGCCACAACCCTAGCCCATCATTTTTTTTTCCCTCAGAGCATATCTTGAGAAAACTTCTCAAGAATGTTCACTATGGCAAATATGGTACAAAGGTTAGATAAGAATTTTGAAAGGGATCTTTTTTTTTTTTTTGGTACTGGGAATTGAACCCAGGGGTACTTAATCACTGAGCTACATCCCCTGCTCTTTTTAAATATTTTAATTAGAGATAGGGTCTCACTGAGTTGCTTAGAGCTTCACTAAGTTGCTGAGGCTCAGCCTCTGGAACCTCTGGGATTACAAGCATGTGCTCTGTGCCCAGCTTGAAAGGGAATTTTCAGTCATATTAGGGTTTGTAAGTTCTGTATCACTGGTTTATTAGGATTTTCAAGAGTCATTCACAGTACTTTCATCAATAATTTGAGGATTTGAAGGATGATATGCATCACAAATTGATGTGATTTGGAATATTTTTCTGGGAAAAAAAACTATAGTGCTAATTTTTTGGCAAAGGGAATGATAACAGAGGTGTTGATTGCTGGCTCCCTGCCAGCAAGGTGGGAGCAGGTGGAGCTGATCACAGTCATCTTCATCTTCATCCAGATCGAAATCAGTGCTGAGGGAACTCATTGGGCTCTCCAAGATATAAGCTCCTTTGCAAAACCACAGTCTTGTGAGAATCCTTAAAGTGAGACTTGTGGCAAAAAAAAAAAAGGAACAAGTAGAACTGTCAATTGTTAAGGATTTACGTGAGCCAGCACGTGTCCATCAGCCTACCATTTACTCTCATAAAAATCCAGTGAAGAAGGTATCCTAGCCCCCATGTTTTAAAAAAAAATTTTAGTTGTTGATGGATTTTTATTTTATTCATTTATTTATATGCGGTCCTGAGTTTCAAACCCAGTGCCTCACACATGCTAGGCAAGCTCTCTACAACTGAGCCACAACCCAGCCCCTGGTCCCCATTTTTCAGATGAGAAAGTAGAGGCATAAAAAAAATGAATGGTGACTTTACATAGTAAGTGGTGAAAATGGGATTTGAATCTTATTCCTGTCATGCAACAGCACATATCAACTCATTGTTAAATAATAGAACCTGTGAAAGAGAATATTGCCTTACTTTACAAATAAAGTAAATCTTCATTGAAAATAATTGCAAATATGTTACATTACCATGAATCTAGCTTTTAGTTCACATGAAGATGAGAAACATTCTCTAACCCAGGTCCTAAGTCCAGGCCCTTAGTTCTCATATTTTTCTCCTCCTCTGCCTTCTTCCGGAGGGTGACACACTCCCTCTGCATTTTCTCATTGTGCAGTTATTGTCTTCTCTGGGTTTCTCAGTTGGTGTCTGGGCAGGTAGCAGATGGTATGCTTAGGTAGAGTCATTGGAGGGAATTTAATAAAGATAATATTTTCAGAGGTATGAGCAGGGTTAAGAGAGCCAGTGGAGTGTGGACAGGGCCACAGATTACTAGCAATGGCTAGTATCAGTTATTGTCTCTAAACCCTGAAAGGGCACTAGAAGAGAGCAATTACTAGTCAGTGAAGAGAACTGAGCCCCAGGAGAGGGACCACCAACAGATGAGAAGAGCTGCTGCCTTCCAAGAAAGATACAGCCAACATTTGTCCCCTGGAAGATGTAAAGCTAAACAACATTGGCGTGAAAACAAAGAAATACACACACACCTGCCCTCACTCTCTTGCATTCCAGTCTCTTGCATCCCAGTCCCTTGCTGGAAGCCAACCTTAACTGGATCCAGTCAGAAGCCAGAGCACAAGGGATCCACCAAAGGAGTCCACAAAGGTCAGCCACCCAGGCCCAGCACAGGGTGAATAGTGGGGAATATTGGATCTGGAAAAGTAATGGGGAACGTTGGTTGCCCAGGGCCTGCCTGCCATGGTCATGTAGCCCAACAAGCAGGTGCCTCCTCCCTGTCCTACTCTGCACCGGGGCTGCTAGTGCTCCTGCCTTCACTTAGGTGATGTTATCCTAGAGCTGGGTTCAATATCTCTGGAGTTCAGGGTGCTTCCCACTTGTTTCCAGTCCCATAGCAGGAAGCATACTCTGGGCAAGTCTCGAAGAAGCCCTCCTCCCAGTTCACCTGATTTCTTAGTTCTCAGATTTTAACTGGAAAGACTTTTTCCTTCTCATGCGATTGGCAGAGTGTTTATTTTACTGTTTATTTGCCTCCAGGTGCTCCAGAGTCCTGAAAGTAATTCCCTCAAATGGCCACACAAATCTTATCACCCAAAAGTCCAGTAATAGTTCTCTTAACATCCAGTTGACCCTCAGTATCCTTGTGGGATTGGTTCCACATTTGAAGGTGATATACTAATTAATCTGGCCCAGGAAATGTCAAGGTAACCCAGTATTCAGGCAGGGGCATGGATTTTGCTGGTAGTTTTTAACCCAAGTTTACTTTGAGAATTAAGAGCAGATGGCAGAGCTGAATGATTTAAAAACTTGAAGTTTGATTAGAAAAGTTTATAAACACTATATGTGTGTTTTTTTGAAGACATTACCACCACTGGAAAAGAAGGGAAGTACTTTGCACTGAAACAATATGAAAGATGACTTGAAGATTCCTCAGGAATTTTCAGGACCACCCACATCACAGGCTCCAGGGTGTAGAAGTCAAAACTCTTTAAGAGATTGTGGGGGTGCCCTGCTCACACAGGGGTGCCCGGAAAGTTATTTCTGAAGGATTTGTTTCACCCCACTCAGTCACTAAAGCACTCAGAGTCTTTTGCAGCCTTGGTCCTAGGTGACAATGGCCTGACTATTGTTAGAGCTGGCAGCAGACCTTGGCATCATCTACATGGTGCTGGTTCTGCAGGAAGCAGGCTGCTGGAGTTAGGAAGTCATGAAGGCTTTCACTGAGATTTCAAAGGAAAACCTGGGAGACTGGCAGAATGTGGCAGGATTGGAATCCCTGAAGGCAGTTCCTGGGAGGGTGACATGTGAAGCTTTGAGAATCGTCGAAGCTGCATTGGAGACCCCTGGAGTTAAGAGATGCCAGTAACATGGACTGTTGCTGAGTAAAGTAGCTGGCTGCAGACTAGGAGGCCATGAATATTGCAATGGGCAAGGTCAAAGGGAGGGGACTCCCCAAGCCTGTAGGACAAAATATGTTGCCGCCATGTGCCCCAGACACCAGAAGTAGAGCTATGGGAAATGTGTGCCCGACTGGGTTTAGGTCTTGTTTTGGTTATATCCCTTCTTTCTAGGTCCCTATCCATTCCTTTGGAATGGTAACATCTATTCTGTGCTGTTATATATTGAATATAATGTAAATTGCTTTTGATTTTTACAGGAACACACAGCCAGAAGTTTGCCTTGAGTCTTAGGGACTTTGGACTTGGACTTTGGGGCAGTACTTGAACTTTTAAGATTATTGGAATCCTTGGAGATGAACTAGATGTACTTTGCATTGTGCAATGAGGGGAGGGGTGGAATATTATGGTTTTACTATAAGGTGTCCTCCAAGAGCTCTTGTATGAAGGCAGGAATATTCAGAGGAGAAATGATTAGAGCTATAACCCAATCAGCCCACTCTAGTTTGAATGGACTGACTGGGTGGTAACCATAGGCAGGTGGGGAGTGGTTGGAGGAGGTGGGTTACTGGGGGTATGCCCTGGAAGAGCCCATGAGCTCATCTTCCCTGAAGCCCCTTCCCTTCCCTTCTTCTCTTTTTTCTTCTTCTTTTCTATTTACTCTTTCCCATTTCTTTCATTTCTAGACTATAGAAGTCCTAGAGAATTTGCCTTGTGACAAAATTGTCCTTAATGGCAATAATGGAAATAAACAGAGATGGCCAAATCAGAATCCTTATTAGTAGATAGGGAATGAGAAAGGCCTCCCTGAGGGTGACACCAAATCTGTAGGGTAGATGGTACTAGCTCTACTTTATAAAGGAAGACGTTGAAATACAGAACCATGAACCACCCTAAAGCATGTGCCCTTTCATTAATAGCAGCATTCATCTAGCAGTTCCCAGCAGTTAAGCAAATACTCTCATCAGTCCTGTGCTATTATGCATGTCTCACTTTAAATTTCCACATAAACCCAGTGAGATAGTAGTATTTGTGCTGCCACATTATGGACAAGTACACTGAGGTGCAGTGTACCTTGGCACCTTTCTGGCCACACAGCTAGTTTGCATCAGAACTACAGATGAAACCCAGTTCTCTAAATCACCATTGATACTTCCACAATGCCAACCTTATAATATTACCTACCAGGAATGTGGGGGACAATATTAATTTAATAGTTTCTTGTTTGGCATCTAGATAATTCAACAGGAGGGTTGTTTGTGAGAGGTAAGAAAGAATCAGCTTGACAGGACCCGCTGAGGTATGGCCAGTAGAGCAGTTAATGATGTTAATGGGGAGCCATGGAGGCCATGACCCTAATTTTTGAAATAGGGAAATATGGGGATCATGATGTGAATCAAGAGAGCCACAAATCACAGAGCCTCCGGGTCCCAGAAACCAAAAGACACATTTCAGTAGGCAGGCTCAGCTCGAAGGGTGTCAGTTTACCCACTTTCAGGTTTAGATAATCTTGAAGCTTTGCAGTGTTCCTTTAAAGATAACCTAGTAATAGCCATCTGCCCAGAGAGTTTCTAATGGCTTGAATCATTTCCTTCATGATCGACTTCCATTTAGTAGTGAACTCCTCTCAAGCACCCATGGGTCTTCTTGATAGATCTTACTCATGTCAAATAATACCAGAGAAGGAATTGGGGGAATTACACTGCATTCAGTTGAAATTATGTGGACAATGAGTCCTGACACTGAAACTAGCCTACAAACATAAATGACTGAAATATGGAGACATTGTGAAAAAAATAAATACAAATTCTGCTTTAACTACTTCATTATCTCAAAAGAGAACTGATACACAATATGTGTGAAATAATTAGGGGTGAACTGTGGCATAGGTAATTTTTGATTCACAGGTGAACTTTGGCATAGGTAATTTAAAAGGTGTATTTCTAAACAAAATTCAAGTTTTTTTTTTAGATGAAAGACATTTAGTTTTTAGTAGATTAATATTAGTTTCTTTTAAAAGAGAAATAGTTCATTGTTTGGGTGATTTCTAACTATATTCCATGGATTATTTATGTTTTGCTTTGCGGTTCTTGATTTTAGGGGAGGGCAAGTTGAGGGAACGCTGGTTTTGAGGTCAAGAAAACTGTCCTAAGCCATAGACCCAACAGTGTCCTATCTACCAGCCAGTCATCCACATTCTTTTCCCTTCTTTCTCTCCTATAACCTAACTCCCCAGATGAAGAAGGTAAAACTCAGGGGTGCTGGTGTGTGAAAGGGTACTTAGCACAACCCAGATCTCCTGGAAACTTCTTTTCTCTAAGACAATTGCTAATGTAAATCACCATCTTACCAGTGTCTTTTTTATTGAATTTTTATGTATCTGAGGCACTGTGCCAACCTCTAAGAACAAAGATTTTGCAGTACTGCAAGCTTCTTAATACTTCAAAATCTCGTTAATTTGGTGTTAACCAGTAGCCAAGCTAAAGAACCAACCTAGGTGCCCTATAACAGATGAATGGATAAATAAAAATGTAGTACATATACACAATGGAATATTACTCAGCCATAAAGAAGAACAAAATTATGGAATTTGCCGGTCAATGGATGAAACTGGGGAATACCATGCTAAGTGAAATAAGCCAGTCCCCCAAAGCAAAGGCAGAATGTTCTTTCTGATTTGTGGGTGCTAATCCACAAAAAGGGAGAGGAAGATTAGAATTCACTGGACTATATAAAGGGGAATGAAAGGAAGCAGGTGGGGATGGTAATAGGAAAAAGTAGAATGAACTGGATATAACTTTCCTACCTTCATATATATAAATACAAGACCAATGTAACTCCTCATTATGTGCAACCATAATAATGGGATCCTAATTGGAACAAGTAAAACTTATCTTATGTATGTATAATATTTCAAAATAGACTCTACAACAGGAGAATATATTTTGTAAAAAAAAAAAAAAAAGAGGAATATTTTTTAAAAAGAATGGTGCTAAGACCAAATCTCAGCAGTGTTATAGTCACTTGTGAAGAATTCAAATTCCCAGGTCACCACAAAGACCTATAAATCAGAAAATCTGCAGTCAGGGGAGAGGTTGTCTCTCAGTAGAGTTGTAAAGGGGAACACCAACATGACAGGAGGGGAGTACCAACATGACAGGCAAGGTGATGCGGTCAGTGCTCAGAGTAGAGCAAGTAAGCATGTTTGTGTAAGTGGGTTTTCACACTCTCCCGACCACATGAGATACTTTTGATGACCCCCTGATTCCAGTGAACAAAATTAAAAGTGTGTCTATCTGAAAGGAGAACTGGTGTCAAAGGTGAAGGAAAGGGCAAATGAAGACAGGGCACCTGGAATCCCTTTCTGTTGGGTTTCTGATGATTAGGAGCCCCTCAGTGGGCGGAGCCTTCCTTGGGATCTTTACCCTGGTCCTGCTGGCCTTTGATGCCAGCTCACATAAGAACACACGTGATGATGTGTGTGAACAGCCTGGTTATCAACATCTTGTTTGGAATCTACCAAACCTATTTTTTGCTAAATATATTTTGCTCTTCAAACACATTTGATGTAGTTTTAACATCAGGGTGGCTGAAGATTTAGCAATATAGACCTAGCCTAGCAAGGGAGAAGAGTGCTGGCATATTTGGTGCCTCTACTGTGTGTCAACCACTGTCCAGGACTTTAAATGTATCATTTACAAGTAGTAAAAGAATTCTACCATCCATACCACCATGATGATCGCAGTTACTGCTCTCAATCTATAGTCCATGAGTGGGTATTGACTTCCATCTCTCCTTCTACAAAATGGTGTAACTATTGCCCTTTTAATTAAGAGGGCAGTGATGCTGATACCAAGAAATTTAATGCAATGAACTTTTTATTATTAGAGATAAAAATTAATCCTCAATTCCTTTGGCCTTTTAATTGTTAACTGTGGAATCAGCCAAATGTGGAGCCTGAAGAAGCATCAAGGGATAATGTAATTGCAACTCTTCAAACAATTGTATCTGTCTGGAGAATGAAGATTGATGATCTGGAAAATAGATCTCATTGTTGCAATAGTAGAATTATGGGCTTTGCCAGTGGCTATTAAGAGAGCTTCTCCAAGAAACTTTTTACCAAAAGAAAAAAAAAAGTGATACTTGTTAGATGAAGAAAATTCAATTCAGCCACTTTTCATTAAGCAAGGCCAGAAACTCTAATTCCCAAGTTCATAGTTGACGAAAGGCCCCAGAGCAGTAATTATCCGTTTTTCAAGTTTCCTGATAGAAAGCTCTTCAATTAGATATAGACAAGGGGGAAATTATGGTAAAAGGAAGGGTATTTTGTCCTTTCTAAAGAGCACTAGGAAAATAGAGACTATGCAGCAATGTTAAGAGATAATTATATTTAATGAGTTAAGCACTTTGAATTATCTTAAAAGATGTTGAATTACTTTCAGTATTGCTATTACATTTAAAGGGCTCAAATTTTTAATTCAGAAAATAAACTTGCATTCAGTGTTCATTGATGTTTCCTCAGTTCTCAGGGAGGGCAGGTTGCCTTGGCATCCTGGAAATAGCTTGTTCTGTGCATGAAGTAAGTCGTGTTTTGTTCAAAGTGTCATTGGACGAATGTTTGAAATGTGATTTGGTGACAATGGACGAGTCGTCTGACTGTTGATTCTAATGTTACTTGATGAGCACTGTTTGCAGGACCATTGTTTTCCCTGCCTTCCTCTTTCACATGGGAGGATATGAGCATTAATGTCTGACTTGGTATGAGGTTATAGACGATCATGGATTGGTAAAAGTAAGAAGCAGAGGCTGCCTCTCTTTGTTAAACCACACAATGATAGCACATGAATATTTTATTTTATCTTTTCAAAGAGGAACAAGCCTGGAAGATGCTCTTAAATAACCAGAGGCTCTTAGGATATAGTGTTTCTCAGTATCTGCCACTGAGCACAGTGTTCACCTCCATAGGGAGAAATGAAGGTGGCTATTCAATTGTGGCCCGCCCAGGAGCTAATCTCAAGCATATGTGCATCTGTATCTGCATATACATGTACACACACACACACACACACACACATACACACACACACACACACATACACACACACACACTTTATTTCTAATCTGAGCACAAAGGTGATTCAGAATACACACTTAGAAAGGTTAGAAAGAATCACAGACATTCTGTGGAACTTGGACTTGCTAATGAAGGCCCTTGCTAGCAGATTTTGAATGTAAATGGGAGATTTTACATGTGCTCTGGATTTTGTTATTAGAAGGTTGTAATGTCTTTCTTTCAGAGATGTGAACAATCATTCTTCTTTAAGTTGTCACTTTTCTTACTTTTAAAGTTAAAAATAAGGGAATGTCATAGAGAATGGTACTAGATGACAAAAATGGAGGAATCCAAGAAAACTAAAGACAGAAGTTAGGCCTTTAACATGGTTCATTCAGTGTGTTCAAGATAGAGAAGCCAATGTCTTGTTTTAGAAAAAAGAAACGAACGTTAATGTTACCTAATGATAAAAGCAATGCATGCATGCTGCTGCTGTTTGTAAAGCATCTCAAAAGTATAGACATGAAAAAGGAAACTGAAATTCATGTAATGTTTTGAGCAACCAATAAAAAAAAAAGAAAAAGGAAACTGAACCCTAACAGTTGCCCCCCCCCATATTTCTTCCAACTCTTGAAGACAGCCACTGTTAGTCACAGGTGTATCTTCATCTTAATTGTGTGTGTGGCTATGGGGGGTATTTTTTAAAACAATAAAGGGAAGGTGTTGTATCTATGATTTGATCGGGACTTTGTGCCCCACCTGATTATTTGCCATTATTTGTCTACATTATAAGGTTTTGAAAATATTCAGAAAGACAGAGAAGGAAGGTGAGATTATTCTTAATGAGCTACTCCTCTGCCAGCCAGCTGCTCCCCATGCCTTTAGGGATGACTCTCATTTCTAATCAGTGACCCTCAGCCTGCAATATGAGAGCTCTGATCTTGGGATCAGCTTCAGAGAGCCAGTGTATTGATTCAACTTCACAGGGCAGCAATTAATTAAAAAAATTTTTTTTAAAAAGGTAAAAGGGTTGAGAACCCCTACAAGCTTGGTGGGACATGTCAAAGGGGACAGTTTCTGCACTTATGAAGGTTGTAGGAGATTTAGCATAATGTACCCTTTGCTTGACCTGTCGATTTTGTATTTATGACTTGATAGTGTCACAGATGAAAAATGACTGGTTAAGTACCGGACTACAACAACATTATTTTCAGTGACTACAAAGTCTTGTTTATGAATGTGCCATAGTTAATTTAGTACATTTTCGTTATTTGACATTTGTCCTACACTAAAGGTTTTTAAAGTTATGACTTACGCTCTGAATACCGTTTTGGGTAATCTTGCAAAACTGTAGATATTTCGTTAGTTGTTTCCTTCAAGTAATCCTTATAAGTTGAGTTACAAAGGAAATTATAATGCCCCTTTTAAACTGTTGATACCTTTTGCCCAACTTTCTTCCATAAGAATCCTACCAATGTATACAACATGCATCGATGGAACAGCAGCCATGTTCTACATCCAGAGATGAGACTGAACACACCATCAATTTTCTAAAGTTTTGAATTCTTTTTTTTCGAATAGAGTAGATGATATCAATCAAGTCATACAAATCCGTTTTCCTGGAATCCACTGTGATCAAAGGTATGCAATTTAAAAATACCTGGTGGAAGTTGAGCTGTATTCTATAATGATCAAAGAGTACTTAAACCATTCAGAGTGATCATAGTCATCAAATTATTTTGCACCAAAATGTTCTAACCTAGTCTTCTAATCATGACCTAAAATATTTCTTTGTCCTTCTTCTTATTGTAGAGCTATTAAAAAGGAAACAATTCTTCCTTTTCCTAAGACTACAGAGACCTATGAGAAAAATTCAGAATAGAAGGTCCCTGAACAATTTTGTTATGATACCAGAGTTTAGTCTTAAAAGAGATTTTTCAAAACAGAACCCTACCTACACTTGAAATTTTTTATGGCTTTATTTAAGAAGACATGAAGTGTTGTTCATGAACTTTATTCGATGTGAAAGAATAAAATTAGATGGAAAAATTTTCATCCTTCTGATGTTGGCCATAACCTATACATTGTTTTTAAAACCAAAGAGATTTGGGATAAAATAGCGATTCCAGTTTTGAAGACCCACAATGAGTCTAATCAGAGTCAAATTTCAAAATTACTTATTTGAATCATAGATAATTTACTCTAGTTGCACACTATTTTAAATGGTTACATGTAATAGAAAGAGCACCAATCTAGGAATCAAGGATTGAAGTATTAGACTGAACTCGTGTGAACTTGAGAAATAAAACTTAACTACCTCTGAATTTCAGTTTACATATCAGTTTTTTGTTTTGTTTTGTTTTTTTAGAGAGAGAAAGATAATTTTTTTAGTATTTATTTTTTCAGTTTTCGGTGGACACACATCTTTATTTTTTTATTTTATGTGGTGCTGAGGATCAAAACCCAGCGCCCTGCGCATGCCAGGCGAATGTGTTACTGCTTGAGCCACATCCCCAGCCCATACACATCAGTTTTTAAGAAGCAACATTCAGTGAAGAGGCCAGTGATAGTGGTGTGCTCCTAGAATCCCAGCTACTCAGGAGGCTGAGGCAGGAGGATTGCTTGAGCCTAGAAGTTCAAGACCCTACTGAGTAACATAGCGAGAATTTTGTCTAAAAAGAAAAAAAGAAAAAAATCAACTTTCAGTGCTTCTCCTGGCTCACAGGGTTGTTATGAGTATCGATATAATGGATGTGGAAATTCATGATGTTGGTCTGTCGCTAAGCCCAGAAGAAAGAAGCCATCACTTCCTCAACCTTTAAAAAAATACCTTAGAAGCCCTTCCTGGCCTGAGTTTTGTCAAATGGCCACACCTAGATGCAAAAGTGGCTGAGAAATGTAGGCCTTATTTTAGATAGCTGGGTGACCTAGTTAAAGACTGGTGATCTGTTTATAAAGAAGGAACAAACATATTGAGAGACTATGAGGCTCTGCTTTCAAAGTCTTGGGCATAGGAGGCATGAAGTGTTAGATAAGTGTGAGTAGACAGATCCAGATATTTTTTGAATTTCATATATCTCACGCAGAAAAATAACCTGGTGATGAGCAGAGGGAGTTATACATTATCTGTTAAAGTAAAAAGGCCAATGCTATTTTTGTTGACTTTACAAAGCCTTTTGTGTTCATTTTGGTTTGTAGCTTCTTGTCAAGGGAGGGGAAAAATACTATTCCTCATCCTTGTTGAAGTTTATTAATTCTGAGCACTTGCTAGCTTCACTCTTCTGTTGGTATGAATCTACTTAGATGCTTGCAGAATGCAACACGTGGAGGTTTGGGAGCACTCCCCCAGAAGGAATACACCTTGAACCAACATTTCAGAAAAAGAAGCAATATTTTAAAAAATCTCAAACTGCATTTTAAAAGATTCTGTGAAATAGAGGGGGGAAAAATGAATCTCTTCAGGTGGGTCTATTTTTTGTTTTCAGTAAAAGAGAGATTAACAGATAAATGCAGGTATCATGGCACCACCTTAATCATTTTGCATTTGCAATCCTAGGTTTGGCTCTGCCCTTCCCTATTGACCTTTTAGCTAAGTTACACAGTAGACAATTAGTAGATCTTATTTTCAAATAAAAATGTTTATTGGATGTTCTAATTTGCCATTCTAACCCTAGAATTTGGAGAGAAAGCATTTAACTTTTATAGTAAGCCATAAAGAAGCTCCATAAAGCTTTGCACAAAATTCCATTCTTTTCAGAAGTTAAGATATACTCTTTAAGCATGCCTGCATTGTGACGCGTTGCTAGTTGGTGAATCTCGAAACATTCCTTTAACTCTGTTTCCTGTTTTCTGAGAGGAATTCGCAAAGGACGTGTTTTTAATAGGCTGTAATCACATGGGCCAGGGGGATCTTGGCAAGTAGCTATTAACAGTATAGACAGAAGCTTGGAGTGTGATGGATTTAGACTTCCTGAGCATCTTGATACTATTTTAATGCACTAAGAGTATAAACTAAATTTAGATCCTGCTGACTGTTACTGGAGTAAATGTGTGTCTCTTTTGCAGACAATGCTAGATTTAGTAGCTGTGTATTTCTGTCAAGCTGGGAAAGCAGTTTACAACTCCCATCTAAGCATTTTAATAACTATATATTCCTACTTACTAACTGCTTATTTGATTTGTAACTGGTCATTTAAATTTTGTTGTTCCTAAAGCAGTTATTGATAGTTGTGGTATTTTTCTTGTAGTCATTGCAATTTATTTTAATAAATCTGGCATTGTGCCAATGGTTAATTTCTGACATTAAGTCCATATTGCTCCCTAGGAATTTGTTCCACTGTTTCTCAACCTTGGCACTGTTGGTATTTTGAGTCATAGAACTCTTTGTTGATGGGGAGGGGCTGTCCTGTATGTTGAAGGATGTTTAGCAACATCCCTGGCCTCTGCCCATTTCCCCTCCTACAGTTGCAACACCAAAACAGTCTTCAAACATTGCCAAATGTCCCATGAAGGTTGAAATCACCCCCAGTTGAGTACCACTGTCCACTCTGATCATCCACTTCTCTCCACATCCCTCACTACTTCCCCGGTCCAGGCTATTATCATTTCTCAGCAAGCAGAACTGAAATAGCTTTCATCAGAGTCATTCTGCCTATCCCAGCTGCTCCTCAGAACATTCTCTCATATATAATAGCAAGGATGGTCTTTTCAAAATCTTACTCTCATCATATAACTCCCTTTACAAAGTGTCAGTGCTTCCCTGTGACTTGATCCAATGATAGAACTTTTTACAGTAGCCTGCAGTGTTCATCCTCCTTGGACCCAGGGGACCCATGGATCCATTTCAACACATTTCCCTTGCCAGTTCAGGCACCTGTCCTTCTCCCGCCTGCTCCTTCCTTCCTCCACCCATCTCTACGTACATACTTCACTCACATTCTTCCTTCTATTCTGGCTCCAGCTTCAAACTGCCAGGCTATTTTTACCTAATGATTTAGGACCAAATCAGACGGACATGTAATAGGTTATTCTAGGTCAATTGGATTAGAGCCAATTATCTAAAAAATAGTTTACCAAAGGACCAAGTAATGGAACTAAGTCACCAAATATACATATTTTAACAAAATCTTGATTTTCTTTTTACTCTTGGTAGAATTTCCCACAATTGGTTTTGCATGGGTTGGATTGGGTTTTAGAGAGCTATGAAGACCACTTCTAGACTTCAGTTCTTAGGGATTCTGGGGTCACATGATTCCCCACCTGTGAATACCATCCCCTTATTCAGTCTTCCCTCTCTGGGACTTGCAGACCAGCCCACCTGGGTACTGCCCTAGGTCTCCATCTAGCAGGTTGTTGGCATCAGATGAAGTTAAGAATTCCTTAAAATGCAGCTGTGATAACACAAAGTAAAGCAGAAATCTTCAAAATCTATTAATGTATTACCATAGAGTTTATAAAGAAGTAAATAATTTTGTCAGTTGTAATTATTAAATTTAGCAGGCTGTCATTTGGAATTATAATGAAAGGAGACTAAAAATTCTTAAGTATTGGCAAAATAGACAATGATTTTTAAGAATTTTATAGGCATCAATATCAAGGGAAGATTTCCCATGTGGAGACTGGATTATATTTAAAAAAGAATAAATTTACAACAAGACTAAGTCACTATTACCCCTTTAACTTGTAACAACTTAATATTCCTTAGAAGAGCCTTAAAACTAATGCAATCATTAAATACAGTCAAAAAAGAATATGCCGGGGCTGGGGAATGTGGCTCAAGCGGTAATACGCTTGCCTGGCATGAGCGGGGTGCTGGGTTCAATCCTCAGCACCACATAAAAATAAAATATAGATGTTGTGTCCACTGAAAACTAAAAAATGAATATTCTCTCTCTTTAAATTTTTTTTTAAAAAATTAAAAAAAAGAATATGCCATAGTTGCTTTATTGAAATTCTGCATTCCTTTGGTGATTTCTGTGGTCATCTATCTCCATCATAATGTTGTAAGCTCCATGAGA
Organism: Ictidomys tridecemlineatus; assembly: GCF_052094955.1. Classification (NCBI taxonomy): domain Eukaryota; kingdom Metazoa; phylum Chordata; class Mammalia; order Rodentia; family Sciuridae; genus Ictidomys; species Ictidomys tridecemlineatus. Next base: position 147,104,363 of record NC_135483.1, on the reverse strand, counting down.
GCAGGAACTGGGTCCAATTTTGCTCATTAAGTATCTACAGAGTATATTATAGGACCAGGCACAAAGTGGATATTTATTTAAATGTCAAATAAATAAATGCTTTTCAAAAAAGGAATACAGTGTTAGCCTCCTAATATATAAATAACATTGGAAGTAGTCCCTACTCTTAAGAAAGCTATTTATAATTCAAGATATAATTCTGTAAGAGAAATAAGAATATGTAACAGTTTACATAAAGTATTTGTTGAAACACTGTGTCTTTTGGTAGTTACACCCAGCAATATTTTAATTTTTGATAAAAATCCATGTGATTTCCTGTTGTATAAAAAGGTTTACAAATTTTATTTTACTCTCATATTCAAATGAAATAACATGGTTACTTATAAATTTTAAGAAATGTTCCATAATGAGAATGTTTTAAAGTTAATATTGTAAAAATATCTTCAAATAAAGCTAGAACATGAGTATTTTCTCCACTCATAAAGATTCCAATCAATTGTTGGCAATGGAGCTTATACTATAATTAGGGCTGATCTTATTCTGTGCTGAGTCAGAATGGATATTCCAGCCTTTCCAAAGGGACCAGAGAAGAGGAAAGAAGTGCAGCGGGCAGGAAGGATGAGGCAAAAGAAATCTGAGAGGAGAATTACCTTTTTCTTCTGGATCTTAATTCCAAACAGATGGTCCCAAAGTTTTGCTGTATCATACATTTATATAGAGTCATTTAATCCTTTAATGACCATTATGGGATCCATAATTTCTAAATCTTTAACTATTTCAGACATTTTGTATTCTGTGTTTAATAACTCTAAGAGATTTATGGAAGAGTTTATAGTGTGCTGTTTTCTGTTTCTCTGTCTCTTGCTTATGGTAGCTTATTTTGGGTGTGTGTTTTAAAATTTTGGATTGTGAGCTTATGTTTCATAGGCCTTCCCTGTGGGAATGTCAAGCGTGGATTGAGGATGTATTCCTTTAGAAAGAATTAATTTAGCTTCTTCCAGGAGTCCTAGGATACAGTCAACACTGGATCATATATGTTGCTTTTCTTGGCTTGGGGTTTCCTGAACTAGGCATATAGTGAATCTCTAAAACTCAAACCATGTAAGGGGATGTTAGTCAGTTTTTTGTTACTGTAATCAGAACACCTGACAAGAATGTAGAGGATGAAAGATTTATTTGGGCTCATGGTTTCAGAGGATTCAGTCCATGGTTGACCATCTCCAAGAGAAACTGATGGTGGAAGTGCCTGGTGAATGAAAGCTGCTCTGGGAAACAGAGTGAGAGGAAGGGGCTGGGGAGATGAGAAACCCTTTTGGGACTTGCCCCCCAGGAACCTATAAGCGAATCAGAGAAAGTTAAGAGAAGTAAACATTCTGATCTTAGCTTAAAAAGATATATGAGTTCATCATTTCAGGAAGAGAGCAGAGCAGGAGGAAAGGCCAGGGTACTTGAGAGTTTAAAAGTCTGTTAGTGGAACTTTAAGATGGTACCAATGAACAGAATTGTCTCAATACATGAAGTTTATCTATCTGAAGGTGCTTTCACAGGAGAGTGGTAGCTAATGTTCCCTGAGTATTTGCTATGCACTTAGTACTGCTGGTAAGTGCTTCACATTTAATAATTCATTCAATTTTGTCAACAATTCTAAGGATACTATTACCATTTTAGTTACAGGTAGAATAATTATGATTGAGTATTGTCTCCAAGGTCATAGAGTACAGGTGAGTGAGCCAGAACTCACCTAGGCATTCTGACCCGAGTCTGCACCCTTAGCTTCTGTGCCCCACTGCTCACCATGAAGACTGGGTTTACTCTGGAGTGTTTAATCAAAACTTCTCATTCTTGAGAAAGCTCAATTAATGAAGAAAGTTTATCTCCTCTTTAGACTGAATGTACCGCACCAATGACTCATTCTTGTTTAGTTTCTTTAATTAAATACTGCCCTTCTCCAAGAAAACTATGTGATGGAATGGATGCCTTTTCAGTGGTGTGTTGCACTAGCTCATGAGAACTGATCTTTATATTTTCAGGAATTTTTGCAGTTATTAAATATGACTATTATTAAAATTAAATTATATAACTTTCATTAAATGAATTATATTTAAAAATAAATATGATAGTCAAACCCCATTCCTTCCTAATTCTTTTGCTATCCACGCTCTTAAGGTTTTTTTTAATTTTTTATTGTGCCTGGGTGGTAGAAGTACCATATAATGGGATTCTATAATACATCTCTCCCCAGCCACATGTTCAATAATGTCACTTTGATAATTTGGATTTGGCAATAGTGGGAGTAATAACCATAAACACCATCAGGGCTCCACCCCTCAGAGCCCAGGTTGTTCAACATTTACCAAATAATCACAACACTCAGATAATCATCATTATCTCTTCTAAGATATTTTGCTTGAGTTGGAGTCTTAGGAGGGCTCTGTATTACGTAGAGGGTTTAAATTGTATAGCAGAGACCTCTGGTGTCTAAGTTGTACTAGTGCTACAGTATTTAATAAAAGGAGTTGGGAAATGTTCATCTATCTGTTTCTCATTAATGTACTTAATTATTTCAGAAATAGAGAATTCACCTTAGCTTTAATAACCACCAAAGAACATGATTGATACCTAGTGTTTCATGATACCTAGCTTGTGAACTAAAGCTTTTTGGTTTAAGAAACTTAAAGTCATAATTGTAAGAGAAAACTTTTATTTCTTCATTTCCCCCTCAATTTGTAGAAGGTGGGAGCAATTGTAATGTAGAGGGAAAAGTCAAGATAATTGGGTTTGTTTCTGGCTAGGCCACTAATAAATAGAGAGGTGACGTGGGCTTCATCTCATCTTTTTGTACTTCAGAATCACCTGAGGATTTATAAAGTATAGATGCACCTTGGCTTATCATGGGAATGCATCCTGATAAAAATCCTTGACTTTGACAATATCGTTCAGTTGAAAATACATTTAATCCACCTAATTTGCCTCACAGTTAGCAACACAGCACACTGTGGAGAAGTCCTTCCTCACCCTCATGGTGGCATAGCTGCTTGGGGCTACAGCTCACAGCTGGTGCTGCTGCCCAACATGGAGAGAGAATATCACACCACTTATCACTACTTTTTAAAAGACCAAAACTCAGAATTCAAAATACCATTTCTACTGAGTGTGAATCACTTTTGCACCATTATAAAGTCAAAAAGTCTTAAGCTAAGCCATCGTCAGTCAGGAGCTGTCTGTATACTGATGGCAGGCCCAAGTTAGATCCATGAAATCAGAATCTCTGGCAGTAGAACATAGATGTTGGTATGCTTTGAAATGCTCCTGAGATAGTTCTAATATGCAACCTGTTAAATAACTTACTAGTCAAGATATTTACAGAAATGGTAAATGGTCTATGATTAAGGGTTCTAGCTGTGGGGAGGCCAAAACTCCTGGTTGGAAATTCCCACTCAACTGCTGTGTAACTTTGGATTAGTTACTTATAATCTCTATGCTTCATTTTCCTATGTGAACAATAATGACAATAATAATAATGATAATATATTAGTTGATACAGGTAAACTCTTTTTATCAGGACCTGGCACTCCTGTGACCATTATATACATCTTCATAGTTCTGTGTCATCTCCATGCTTTGTAACATATAGACATTTATGTGCTTGAAAATTGAACTTTGATTTTTTTTTATATTTTCTTTCCTTCTATTTTGTTGCCTTTTAATTATATCAGTATTTCCCCCCTTCTTATTGCTTAAAGATCTTTATTTTCTCAGTAGTTGGAAAACCCCAACTGGAGTAAAATGCTTCAGATAGCTCAAAGCCAGTATTGAGCAATGACTACTCAGTCCTGGCATTTTAAAGAATTTTTGGAATTAAAGCATTTGCATTGGCTGAAAATGATGTTTCCTTTACGTTGCAAAGGATTTAATTCTTACTATTTCCTTTGACTTATGAGGAAGTAGCAACAAATTTTTGGAGACCTGTTTTCAAAGGGGCAACACATGTATAGAAGAAAATGTATTTGCTAGAGGAACTTAATGATAAGATGGGCAGCTAAAAGAAATACTTTGACCAAATCTTTAGTAAAACTGAAACAAAGGAAAAATTCATTTTCTTCATCCATTCTGTTTGAGACAGACTGATGACTAATTAGGTAGAGATAAAGGAGAAACCCCTTGTGAATATACCATTTTAGGAGCAATATGCATTAGGAGATGTACCCAAATATGTATCCAAAAACTGAATTGATAAGGGAAAATAACAGGACTGGCAAATCACAAGTGTTTACTTTGATTTATTTGGGTGCTTGTTTTCCAATCACTTTGATAGAAAAATAAAAGTGGGGTGGGATGGGGAGAATTTAGGTAGATAAATGAGCATAACCAAAACTATTTAGAGGGTGAAAGTTGGAAAAGATTAATTCAGTACTGTGGTCTTCTGTAACACTTATGTGATTTTATATTTAGAAGGTGTAGAAATTAACAAATACTACCATGTAGTTAATATTAATAGACTAGAGACCAGTGCCCCAAATTGACTTTCAGTAGGATGATCCTTCAGAGACTAAGAGGACTTGAGTGCCCTTCTTCATGATTGACTTCTGTTTTCTTCTTGTGGCAAAAATTAAGTATACATAGGAAGAAGGCCAGGATTTGTTTGGTTGCAAAGAATAACTCAGGTTAACTTAAGAAGAATGTTTGTTGGGAGTATACACCCCTGAATCTCAGGAAATACATTGTCAATAAATGTTGCTAGCTGGGATTGGACAAACTGATGTCACTCACTTAGAAACCACAGGGAACCTTCTTTCTCTGAGTCCGTCCCTATCTCTTGCCTTTTAAGCTCTTTATACTCTGTGCTCTTCTCTCTTGTGATCTGTCCTTCTTCCATATAAACATTGACTTGACGTCACCCCCAGTGAACTTGGTCAGAGCTAGGCACTCCGTGCTCAACCCACTGGTATCACATCTTTCCAATTCCTGGCACATGGTTTTGAACCAGGCCGTCAGTGATACGTTTCTGATGACTAACTGCCTTCGAATCAGCTATTCATACGTGGTCTTATCAGCCAAAGCTGGAATTGGATAGTCATTTGGTACAAAGAGGGGTCACATTAGACAGAAGAGACAGGAGGCTGGCAAGCCCTGGAAACTTGCTTTATCTTCTGCCTTAATTACAAAATGGAGTGATCTAAGGTTTTTCCAGCTAAAAATTGCAACACATGTGCAGTACATGATTTCTGCAGAATACTAGTGAATAGAACAACAAATTAGTAGTCTTCCTGATTTACTGCTGCAGTTGCAGACTATTTCAGGCTCACTTGATACTGTATAGATATTTCTTTTCCAAATCTTTCGCTTGAATCATAATATGATGACTGCTGAATGTTAATGGAGTTACCTAAGACTGTGAATTGGGAAAGAAATAGCAAATCAATATCCTCTACTCTCAGAATCTTTTCCTTTTTGGGGGGTACAGAAACAAAACTCTTTCCTTTTATATTATGCAACCAAATACAAAATATGTTAATTATTATGAAAACATAATGTAGATTTTATTATGTAAGTTCTTCATTGAAAGGCACATGACAAAAAGATCAGACAGTTTTCTCTTTTATGTGGATAGATGAGATAATTGTCAAGAAAACAACCATGATAGACTAATGCAGGTAAAAAAAAAAAGTTTAAGAACACTAATAATAGCAAAACCACAAGCATTTAATCAGACAGAGGAGCCCATTTGTAAGTTGTATAAATTAGCCCTTTTGGTGAGAAAATTATATGAGCAAATTGAAAAGGCTCTGTGATCAGAATCAGTAGACATTAATCTAAACAAATTCCATAAGACCAGGGACTCTTACACTTGAGACTCAGGACAGTACCTGGCACAGAAAGGAACTCAGTATAGACTTAGAGAATGAATAGTCTTATGATTTTTTTTTTCACTGAATCATCTAAGTGACAATAAACAAGATAATTTGCTCCTCTGTGTCTGAATTTCTTCACTCACAAGAATATATGCTTTGGGAGTCAGTATTTTATCAGGACTCTATGATTACATGACATGTCTTCAAAATTTTAAAACTCTATTATCTTTTCTTAAGATTACATTCTTCATTTGAAGGGAAGTAAAAATCCATTTCTTTTACTCCAATAAATTCATTCTTGAAAGAAAGTGAAACCAATCAGTGATTTTTAAATGTGTTTTTTATTTTTAATTGACACATAATAACTGTACATATTTATAGATGATAGTATATTTCTTTTTTCAGAAATAAATTTAATTTCATATTAATAGAAACTGTTAAGAACATTTACATTTTTGTACTTTACATCATAATACCCCCAAAGGGATATTTTTTTTCCATAAATAAGATCTTGCTTATTTGTATAACTGAAATAACAGTTTATATCTTTATGTAAAGCTAAATAACTTAATAAATGATTGTTTAAAACTTTTAATCCATTCAAGTACATATTGATTCATTATTAATATTCTATATAATCCATTACTAAATTATTTCTATTATCAATTAGTATCCATTTATAAAGATTCATTTTTAAGATTGATTTTAGTCAGTTGGAATACAGCAGATAAATTAACACAGTTCAGAAGTAACAAGCATACACATTTGCTATATATTAAAATATATAGTAACTATACCATACATAGAGGGTTCTGAATAGTTAATTATTTTTTACTGTTTAAAAATCAAATGATTGCTATTTTATGTTTGTATAAAAAACTAGTTTTTTTCCTAAAAAAAGTCAAGAGAAGTGAAAATTTCAAATAAGTTTATTGAAAATTTTTTTCTAACGGCTTGCTCATTTTCTACAGTAGTTGGTTTCAAACATGTATAGAAAAAATAAAACCTGAGCTCTATGCTACAAGTAAAACAAATAATTTTAGAAATTATCCTTTAGGATCAGTGTTACATATTTCAGAACATATTAGAAAATGATCTATTTATTGTTTGAGTTACTTAGGGAAAAATCAAACCACAGAATTATTCTGATTACCTAGATTGAAGATTCTAATAACAAAACAGATCAAAATTTAGACTAAGGGACAGTTGTTTGAATTCATGGGTTAAAGACATATTTGCTTTCTCCTCAAGTGTAAATAGATTTTAAATACCACGTAACTGTGATTCAGAATGTCAAATTACAGCATGTATTGGCTCTAAATACATACAAAGGGAAATCAGGAAAGACCAAATTTTTTTCTTAAGAGGATAAAAGACTATTAAAAAGAAATGATATCTAGGCAAAGAAAAATCTGGTCCTCAGAATAAAAGAGCCATTGAGTAAAGAAAGCAGCATCACTATTGACACTGAAAAGCACTGTCCCTATTACTAAGAATGAGGAAATACCATCTCATTCTTATCTATTACGGTTATTACCATATATCAACACAGACATAAAAATGCAGACTATATGGTGACAAAGAAGTTTTGGAATAAACCCATAGACTATGTCACAGCATATATGAGTTGTTTATACCTAACTGTTCATTTATACCTGAACAAATTTTTAATAAACATAGTAGTGATTTTCAAATGATGTATTGAAAAATTTGGTTTTGATATTTTATTATTTTGCTGAATTGCATTTAAGAAAAAAGGCTATCTGCTTCACCTATTTTAATACTTATGTATTCAGATCATATTATAAAAAAATCTGTAGAAACTTAGAAGATTATAAAATTCTCATGAAGAGACAATACTGTATCATTGGTATGTATTTGCCAAACACTGGAAACATTAGAAGTGTCAAGATTTGGCACAGAGAAAGGCTTATACTCTATGTAAACATGACCTTTTAATGATATCAATCAATTGGAGGCAGGAGTTTATCAATGAATTGCTTGATATCTATCATTTCCTGTAGACATGAACTGTGTGCACCATGCTTTTATAGGGTCCAAGGATTACATTGCCTGAATTCACCAATGTTTTTAGTTTTTCAAGAGCAAGTAAACCAAATATTAGGGGAACTAGAGGGCTGTGAATTCCATGGCCCTGGAGGATAATATATCTTCCTTAGCACCAAGGGTAGGACTGTGGAAACAAAGCCGAGGTTGAAGCTGCCAGCTGAGTGCAGTGACATGGACTGGTCTCTGCTGTGGGCAAGACCACTATATAAAAATAAAGCTGCTTCTGAGAAAATTCTCCCCAAATGATTTTGTCAGAAGAAAGGCCATTCTTCACTTCTTGATCTAGCAAAGTTTTTATATCTCATGTCTAATTCCAGGTTAATCCTCCTAGGAATCTGGTGGCAGCCCAATAAGATTAAACCAAGAAGGCATAGCCATGTTCAGATTTAACATAGCAGGCATAGCTGGGGCATGTGAGCAGATACATTTTTTATGTGAACTTCTTACACATGCAAAGACTTGCCCACACTGACTTTCAATAGATGTTGGAAGCACTCAAAACCCTCCATATTTTGAAATGCATGATTAATTGTGGTGAACCATAATTATCCTGCTATTGTTGAACATTAGAAGTTATTCAACCATACCCTTGTATGGTAATTCACTGCTCTGGTAAATTTTTAGGGGGGGAGGGTGCGTACAGGGACACTACCACTGAGCCACATCCCTAGCCCTATTTTTTGTATTTTATTTAGAGACAGGGTCTCACTGAGTTGCTTAGCACCTTGCTTTTGCTGAAGCTGGCTTTGAACTTGTGATCCCCCTGCCTCAGCCTCCCAAGCCACTGCTCTGGTGATTTTTTAAATGGGATTTTTCTTTTTTAGATTTATGTCAAAATAGATAAAAACTTAAAATACATTTGGGTTTCATCTCTCAAAATCAAATGTACTCTAGTATTGTTTGCAGAATATTGTCTCACTTCAAAAGTGTTCACCTTGTCCAAAGTCTTGTCACATCCATCTCCCTCTGCATTATATATCATGGACAAACTAGGAATAGCACAGTTTTCCCAGCTGGCTGTCACTTACATGGGCTAAATAGTCACAGAGCATTTTGCTGACCCAGGCAAACTCTACCTAAGAAGACCAGCTAGCTTTGCATAAAAGTAAACAGGGTGCACACTAGGCAGGTATAGAGTTTAGAAAAATAAAAAGAAAAATGACAGCACTTGTAATTCAACCATGTTGAAAGACTTGATACATCTAGCAGCATCTTCCTTTAAAAAAAACAAAAAACAAACCTACACTGTATTATTTGAACATCTGCTATCCAGTATAGGAAGGGAGCTGGTGCTCTGTCTGATGACTTAATTCTTTTGAGGTATCCAGTTGTGCAAAAATCTGATGTGTCTGAACAATGTTAATTATATGGCGTGATGTAGTTATAGAAATCTGACAACAATGACAGAGAATAAATAGTTTAATGAGGACTAGGATATAAAAGGTTTCTGGGGAGCCACGTCTTCCCAACATAAATTATTGCCTTTGTCTGAGTTAAATGCTTGGGTAAAAATGGCAATTCTACCATGGTGGTTAAAAAGATTTAATGCCTTGGGGGGAATAATTATGCACATAAGCCAATCTCTGAGCTGGGTTCCTGCCATCCCCTTTCTGCAGGCTCCTGATGCTCATCTGTATGGATGCAGAGATGCACATACCACAGGTGAAGAGATAGAGTCACCAAGGAGTTGTGGGAATTGATGATTGAATCTCACTATAAATATTGTATTACCATTATCGTTGTTCCCTTTTATCTTGTTTATTTCCTACCACTTGCTGTACATTAGCATTTTGACAGTGATCAATTTGAGCCTCCTCCTTGTCTTTAGTGCACATGCTTGTCCAGTCCACAACCCTACTGCAGTTAAATCAGAGGATCACTGGGACCCAGAAGAACCTGAGAATTTAGCTAGTTCTTGACATTTAGTTGCTATAAGGTTTTCAGGCAAAAAAAAAAAAAAATTTAATCTTCTAGATTTCCTTCTAGGCTTTTAAAATCCATGAGTTTCCTTTTTGATAACCAAATCTCTCCCACTACAATTTGTTAAATGTTTTGTTTTTTCAGTTTAGTAACCCGACCCCCCCAAAAAAAGACAACAGAAAAGAATAAAGTAAAATTTTCTGTTAGCCTTCAACTTGTTTTGGAGTATCTTATATTTCTGTAGATATGCATATATACATGCAGTCACATTGATAAAATGATACACACGGTTTGTATATTTGATCTCCATTGTATACCCAGTTCTACATCATTTTTCCTACTTCTTACATAGTACATACTTTCTTCTGTCACTGAATATAATTTATAGCATTTCATAACATAGACATACATAGTCCTCTGATATAAGACATCTAGGATGTTTCCATATATTTGTGATTGCACAGAAGGTAATTAACATCTTCATATAATAATTTTAATTCTTTATTTTTAGTCTTTATTTTTCTTCTCTGGGTCTATTCTGGATTCCCAAACTGGGAGCTCATACATCCCTAAATGTTCTCTCTATCACATAAGTTAGAGTCTAGTTAATACTAATTATCTTTCATCCACAGAGACGGATACTTGTAGAAAATTGAAAAGCTGATTATGCTTTAGTTTTTCCTCAGTTAAGCATAATCTCACCAGAAATAATAGTAGTGATACTGTTAGGTGGTTTTAAGTAAAACCTATAGTAGTGATACTGTTAGGTGGTTTTAAGTAAAACCTAAGTGCTACGTATAAAAAAAAATGAGTGCTTCTGAACAATTTTACATATTTTAGATGATATCTATGAAAATTGTTGGAATTAATAGATAAAAGATGCTAGAACTTAATACTCACAGGATAGAAAAATCTAAAATCATAATACTTCAAATTAATATGATTCATTCTCAGATACTTTCATTTTCCCCTGTAGTGGAAAAAATAATGGAAAACCAAAACTCTCCCCAAAAGCAAAAGAAAAACTAAAGGTCTGCTTGCTTTTTTGAAAAAAATTTTTTCCTTTTACTTACTATGATTTACATTTTCAATTCCCCAAACATGAAATCTTTTACATTCTCTGGAAATCTTCTCAAAAAATAAAAACTTTTACTTCAACCCTGATTGAACTAAAGGTTATATGTGGAAGAAACTTGAGAGGAGCACTGGATTTGGAGATCTGTGACCTTGGGCAATTTGTTGAAGCCACCACAACCTCATTGTCTTTATCTGTACAATGGCTGTCAGAAGATCCAACTGGAAAGCCTGATGCATACCTGTCCCTTCTGCCCCTGCTTTTAAATGATAATGCAGATTAGTCTGAGAGATGCATTTTTAAAGTAATTTCTCTTCTTTGAGTAAAAGTTATAGAATAAAGCTGTGTTTGTAGATGAATGGTTACCATTTGCCATATAAAGTCATAAACATGCAGGCAACCTAAGAACTGATTAAACATAACACCCCAAACAGAGAAAGTGAAATAAAAAGTTAAAATCATGAAGTGAAACAAAAAAAATAACCTGTCCTCGGGTTACTCTTTTTTTTTTTTTTTTTGAGTCATTATTTTAGAGGCTTCTTTCCACATTTCCAGAGAAATTCTTATTAATATGAACACACAGATCTCTCCTTCTAATTGGTACTTGGTTTACTCAAAATAAGATATATGTCATCCTTCAGCATGCTACATTCAAATGTATATGATATGCAGGAATCTAGCATTTTATAATGGCAAAAACCAGACCTTGGTCTGTTGTATCTTTATCATCCTTAGCCATCTCTCTTGCTTTCCCTTGCTCCAAATTATACTATCTTTGTATACTTGGCTCTTCTTTCCTTCAAAATCTAGGAACATTTCCCTTTTACACTTTTTTTCAGGCTCTCCTTTGCTGTTCCTATTTTTAACTTCCTAGCCTTGCCTTTACCAAAATAAAAGTAGCTAGCCAAGTAAAAGTTGAATCCCCAAATAAAGGAATAGAGGAATACAGAGGCATAAGCAAATACCTGAAATCTGGACTCTATGACGGTAGAGCATAATATTGTCCTCTACCATTATAATGTGCCAAAAGTAGTACACATTGAATGGTGTTTTAAAAACAATTGCTAAAATATATAGTATATGGACATGTCATTTTATTTTCTATTTTAGAAAACATAGTCCCAGAAATCACACTCATCTTTTTGGCTCCAATGCTGGCTGGCATGTGGTGTATTTTTGCTTTGGACCCAGAAATATTCCCCTCCCCTTTTTTTAATTGTTAATATATATCCAATAAAAAAATGAGAGATGATATATTCCTTTTTGGATGTTTACTGCAATATACTTTTTGCTTTTAAAACTGTAAGGCTTGTTCTTTTGTTAAGAGAACCCTATTTCAAAAATAATGATCTTTACTTTGGAGTCAAACAAACAAATCCATTGTTAAACCACAGTTTCATTGGAGTTTCAAGTTCATAATACCAAATAATAAATTTGCATTTTCTGATCCATGGTGAATAATAATATTTTAATATTCAATCTCCTTTAAAACATGTGTCATATACAGTTTCTTTTGTAGATCAATTTCTCTTTTGTCTGTACCAAAATGTATTTAAAAATCTTAGAAGAAAAAATATTGGGGGATAAAAAGGATGCTTTTTAAAAAGTCACATTTTTACAACTTATTTTATAAACTTACTGGCAGATGTTTAAATTTGTTCCTTTGTGCATTGAGTAGAAAATATCACTTGGAATTTTAAAGAAACAGCATGATCAACTCAGAATTTATATCTCAAAACTCCAGAGAAGAAACCTATTTTTTCATAATTTTTTTTGGCTGGATAGGCTGAGGAGGCAACATCTACTGACAGTCACTGTATTGTTTGTTAGTTGCAAGCAAGGTACGCAGGGAGTATGTGGAGTCGGGCAGTCCTCCAGCAGGCTTAGGACACAAGGAAGAGTTTGTGAAGGCTCACACTGAATCTGTAATAAAACTTGGGGCAGGTTAAATTTTACTTCTGCTCTTGATACATCTGCTATACAGAAATTACAGACTGGCTGAATTGACTATTGCTAAGAAAGATGCTTCTAGGTAAGTATACAAATGATAGATTTGTTGTTCTAAAATGATAGGAAATATCTATTATAGGTGTACTTGGCTCTAGTTTTAATTTTCCAGGGTTGTACAGATTTCAAAAGTGCTAGACGATGCTATAATTAGTGTTATTTATCCTACCAGATTTTTAGGTAGCAATATTTAGCTATTTAGAACAATTTGGGAAATGTATGTAGTTGAAGAAGCAGCCACAATTAGCATTTGATCTGTGGCTCTTTTTTCCTTCCATTAAAATGAGCATAACATTGTGGGGTTTCATCAGTAGTCATTTAGAAACAATAGAGATTTCAAGGTCTAAATTTGGACATGACTTCTTTTAAAAAATATACTGGGCTTCTATATATTTTACAATGCTTTAATATGTCTTCAGAAAAGGCTGGTTCTACATGATTATTTTATTAGTGTTTAAGATAATTGAAAATGCTTAAGCTGTCAGCCTAAAATTAATTTCAAGTAGTGCAATGTTAAAAAGGTGAAGTGTTAATATGCTATATATTTTTAGCATATTCACAATTGTACATTATACAAAATATTTTACATATAATATCTGCATGCATTAGTCTTAATAGAAATCTGACATAACCATTCAAGAAGATCTGATATAGGAGGCTTCCTCACTTAGTAGAGAAGCATAACTAAATAAGAATTTCATCAGAAGCTACATGAACATTTAAAAAGCTTCATTGATAAAATATGTCATTTACTGTCAAGTGCATGTTATAAAACACTGGCTGAATTTTACGACTTGGATTATTTATTTGGAAAGCAAACATTTTTCTAATAGATTATATCAGTAAGTGCACAATGAGTTGAGAAATTTTCCAACTAATAAAGACTACATAAATATCTGAAGTCTCCAGGAAATTAGGTGAAAATGTCTTTTATTGCACTGATTAAGCTTTGACCAATTGCACACATTGCCTCTGAAGTGAGAGCAATTTCAATATATATTCTGGAGTTATTAAGACTGTCACTATTAGAGATGTTTGATAATCCATTTGGGATATAGTAAGCATACTGTAAACTATGTTAATCGTTTATATTTTTATATTTTGTTATTAGTATGTTTAAATGATTTAAATATTAGGTAAGTCTGCACAGAGGACACCTATTTGATGATGTGTTTGGGGGTCAAGTTTTTCTGAAATTTCCAGGCTATTTTACTTGGTAACAGTGAAGTAAACATTGGTCTGGGAATTAGGAGATTTACGTGTTTAGGAGATTTCTGGTTCCTCAATACTGCTTCTAACAATTGGGTTACCTCCTTTATAAAATGGTTTCTGAAAGTTACTCTCTTTTTGCTATTCCTCTTCTGCCTTCTTAGTTTCTATTATTCTTTCATGTTGGAGACACTATATACACAAGTAAAATACATTGGAAATTTTAAACAAGGACCATCCTTTCACATGGGAACTCCTTTTAGGTCAAAAGGTTTAATGTAATGCCACTGATGGACAGTGAACAATGTAGGCAGCTTAGGGGAATGGTCCCTGCCTCTAGAAAGTGTACCTACACTTCTGTAAAACACCCACCAGTTTCATCATTTACCAAGGCCCTGACACTTACATTCTTTCATGGTTCTCAAAATCAGACAATTCTTACCAATACCCACATTAGTTATATTATTTTTAAAAAGTGATCTTGCAGCTGAAATCATCTCTCTAGAAGCTTCTCACATGCAAAAATCTCAAAATATTTTTATACCATTATCTATGGTATAAAGACTATTTGCCCCAAATTTTCTCCATTTGATTGAAAATTAAAAGTTTGTAGACTTGAATTTTCCATCATTTCACTGTGGCTGAGATAGTGAAGAATGAATTTGAAATGACAGGAGTTTGAATCCCTTCTCCTCCACTTCAGGGAATCAGGAAAATCACATGTCCTTTGTACATTCTTTTCCTCTGTAAATGAGGATAAATATTACAAATCGCTGTAAGAACTAAATGTGTAACATTTATAAAGTGTCAAGTGTAGGACATTAGCCTTTCCAAGTCAGTAACTAACAAATAGTAGATTAAATATTGTTGTCTTAAGTTATAGCCGGTTTTCTCTTTGGATTCACCACACTTTCTAGGATTTCTGAAACTTTATGGGTTTTATGAAGTTATTTACTTCAGTGTTCCAATAAGATAAGTGAATTATTTTCCTGTTTAAATTTAGAGTCAAGTAGAGCTAACTCTAAATTATAGTGGTGAGCTATAATTACTTGAATGGTTAAGACCATTTTGGCCTCTGGGAATAAAAAGTTGGGTTTCACAGTACATATGAAAGAAGTATTTGTGAATTCATCTGTCTTCTATTCATACCTTGGTTAAAATGAGCCATGGTGTTGTGCCATTTCTTTGGAACATTACATAAAGTTCCTTATTCTTGGCCACGTAGCAATTGAGAATATGCAAACAGGCCTGAAAGGAACCAAACAGTAAATTCTTCACAGACAGGAAAGCTAATATTTACACAATAACCAATAGGTGATGGTCACTGAGATGGCTTATGACTGAGTTTTCTTGTTCATCATGAATGGGGAGCTAGCATCTCCTTACAGAACATACTGTGTTAATATGTTCAACAGGATTAGACTGAAGGACAATTGTGATGCAGGCATTTCAACACCAGAGGCTCTCTGTTCTTCCCCTGTCCCCTGCTGCAATAAAGAATGCTGTAAACTCTCCTTCTTTACTCTATCAAAGTAGATTTCTGATCTTCTGTCCATGTTAAGAGATAAATGACTTAGGAGGGGTTCATCAACAGTTTCCATGTATTTGCATGTTAACATGCTAAAAAAAAACTATAAGCTAGTATAGAAAGCCCTGATTCCATGTAATTATAAGGAATACCAATGGGTTGTGAGATTTGGAAGAGGTCCATCCTCTAAAGCATTGCCCCAAGAGGTAAAACTTCACACCAGGGAGCAAAAAATCTTATTCTTTTTATATATAAAGTACACATATGAAGCATAGATAAATTAACATAAACAAAGGGAAATGATAACAGGAAAAATGTCTAAGAAGTCCCCATGAGGGTGCCATTATGAGAAAAAAAAAGGAAGTGAAATACCAATTTAGTCACGAGTATCAAAAGACTCTGTGAGCTGTGGAGTATGAATCTTTACCAAATTGTTTCAAAACATGTTCAATATGAAAGTAACTTATGCCTGATTTAATATCTTAAATCTTAAACTAACATTTGTGTGTTAATAAGTCAAATATTGTCTATTGTACCATTACTCATTTTTAAAAAAATTTTTGTAGTTGTAGATGGACAGCATACCTTTATTATTATTATTATTATTATTATTATTATTATTATTATTATTATTATTATTATTGTTATTTTTAATGTGGTGCTAAGAACCAAACCCAGTGCTTAAGTAAGCACTCTGTTTAAGTAAGCACTCTGCCTCTGAGCTGCAGCCCTAGCCTCCTCTTTTTAATTATAAGGAAATGGGAAAAATTTGAGAACAAGGTGTACTTGGATGTGAATCCCAGCACCACCTTTTTTTATTTGCTGTATGATCCTTGGCACGTCAGTTACCTTCTGTAAGCCTCAGTTTCCTTGTCTTTAGTTTACTTGGGGATCGTTATATCCACCTGGTAAGAGTACTGTGAGGATTAATCAAAATAATGTTTATAAAGCCTTCTGCATGTTACCCAATTCTCATTACTCAATTAGTGACTATAATTTTAGGTTGTGCCTTTTAATACAAGTTTTATGCTTTAAAAATATATTTTTAAAAGATATTTAGAACTGAGTAATAAACATATTATTATCCAGGAACGACAAAATTTCCTCTAAGACAAATGTTAATAATACGTATAAAAAGAAAGATAAATTTCTAATATCCATTTAAACTACAAACCACACCTATTGACATAAACTAAAAACTTTCAGATGTTAACTGACATGTACTAAGTTAGAGGATAGAGTTGTTAATTGAAAGAAAATACCACTTAAAACATGAGAATTCACATGCAGTTGGGTAAATTTCAGTATTGGTATAACTCTGAAGAAATGTTTGTTTCCCTGAAAGGAAAATCTTCAATTTGTATTCATTCTGAATCTTCTCTTTCTATCTCTCTCCTTCCCTCTTAGTTCTGCCTCTTCCTCTGCTTTTATGATATACTCTTAAAACTGTCTCTCAATGTTGTTTCCAGGTTAATTCATTTTCTTTTACTTTGTAAGGTTAATGCTCATTTCTACAGGTGAAACACCAATAGAGAAACTCCAATTACTCCCAATACTTTAATTACAAGTATTGGGACGTAACATATAGAATAAATGAACAAGTCTGGTATGGCTAGTATAGTCTCCCTTACCTATACAGCGTGTGTGTGTGTGTGTGTGTGTGTGTGTGTGTGTGTGTGTGTGTGTATTTATTTATTTCCTGGTGATTTGTCTCCTTGACCATGTTTCCACTTTTCTTTGGGAGAAGTCATTTAATAATGAATAACCATAGCATAGTGTTCTCTGTGTCAGAGTGCAGCTTTGTAATTCTTAACAGCAGAGAACATAGGAGTTTGAGAAACTGAATTAAAAGAATATTATATGTAGACAACAGAAACTTATCCAGCAGAAACAGCCCATAAGTTTTCAAATTTAAAAAGCATCAGTGGTATAATTATTAAGACTCTCTTCCTAGTTTTCCAAGGAGCTGAGAAGACAGTTTTTCAGGGTAGACAAACATCACATTTCCAAATCGTATGAGAAACCAGAGCCTCTTTTGGAATAAAATGTATTGGTTCATATTCTATATCCTTATACTTTAAAAGCATACTCTAAGAGGGTTTTGGAAGGAGTTTTTGTTGTTTCGTTTTTTAGAGCTTTATAGTTATACATAATAGTTGAGTTCATCCCTACAAATTCCTATGTGCATGGTATTTGATTTTAGTTCATTATCACCCCCAAATCCCTTCCCCTTTTTCCCTCCTACCCTCCCTACCATCTCTCATTCTGCTTCTTCTATTCTATTAGCCTTCCTTTTCCTCATCTATTAATTTGTATTTGATTGGTTCTTTCTACCTATGCATAAAGGTGAAGTTTTCTGTCATATATTTATATATGCCCATAACATGATTTTTTAAGAATTCTTTCTGCATTGCCTTCCCCACCCATCCCTCCACTGTTCTTGATCATCTTCTATGTTACTGATCTTCCCTTTATCTTAATGTTATCTTATCCTTCCCTCCCTCATTCCTTTATTTTACCGTAGCTTCTACATATGAGAGAAAAATATTGTAGTTTGAATTTCTGAGTTTGGCTTATTTATCATAATAATAGCATAATACTTACTTAGCATAATAACCTCCATTTCTATCCATTTGCCAGCAGATGCCATAATTTTGTTCTTTTTTTATGGCTGAGTGTAACTCCATTGTATATATATTTTGACTTTAAAAAGCCACTAGACTGAAGAGTTGAATTAAAAATCCATGTCTACTAAATGACACCCTGAAAGTTCTGGTGCATAATAGATATTCTTTAATCCACATGGAAGGGTTGTAAGGCTACATACTGCCCTTGCAGGGGAAGAATCTGAGTTTTTAAAGCAGAAGACAAATGTTTTAGCATAAATGGTGAGATCTGAAATAAAGCTTCTTTGAGCACTGTTATGGTTTGGATGTAAGGTGTCCTCCAAAAGCTCTTGTGTGAAACAACACAAAAAGATTTAGAGGAGAAATGATAGGGTTATGAGAGCCTTAACCCAATTAATGAATTAATCTCCTGATGAGATTAAATGGATGGTAAATGAAGGTGGGTATGGTGTGGCTGAAGGAGGTGGGTCATTGGGGCTGTGCTATAGGGATATACATTTTGTATCTGGTGAGTGGAGTCTCTCTTTCTCTGCTTTCTGCTCATCATATGAGGTGCTTCCCTCTACCACCCTCCACCACCATGATGTTAAGCCCCACCTCAAGCCCTGAGGAATGGAGCCAGCTGCCTGTGGACTGAGACCTTTAAAACTGTGAGCCCCCAAAATAAACTGTTCCTCCTCTGAAATTGTTCTGGTTGGGTCTCTTAGTTTAAGCAGTGAAAAAAGCAGATTTTCCCAAACCTGGAAATATACAACTATCATCTCCAGGATTTTAGAAAAATATTCACAGACTTGAACTTGGAACCATAACATTGTGAAGAATTAATACAGCATTGTTTGTTCCTATTAATTTTAGTTAAAACAGGCAAAGTATTTTGATCAAAATATCTCATCTATGAAAGTTGGCATCAGAAAACAGTCATCTTTCCATTGTTTACTATTTTCCTCTTTTAGGATAGTAGGATAGATGGCCAAGAAGTTTATTATCGCCCTGTGAAAGAAAGTCACATAATGTCCCCTACCCTGTCCCTTGATTTTATTTGCACCTGTTGCCAAATCCAAGGTCCTCCTTCCTCATCTACTGGCAAATTGATTGAGCCAGACCCATGACATTTTTTTTTCTCTGATAAAACATTGTTTTTACTTCTGTTTTCCCTGCGCATTTCCATTCCTTTCTATGGAAATATTCCAAAATAATTTAGAGAATCGTTGCCAATTATTTTTTCATTCATTCAGAAAGGTTAAAGTGGCCTTAGCTAATGTGGGTAGGCACTGATGGGTCTGAATAGTTCTGTAGCTCTGGAGTATTGTTGAACTGAGCAGCTTGCCACTGATGGTCACATTCTATCTTTGTTTTTTTTTTCCTTCTTTCCTTTGGACCTTTGAGGATACCATAATATGGAAAAAAGATAGGTTGATTTGATAATTGATTTGTTCTTGATAATATTGGTTCTCAGTTTCATAAAGAGTAGCAAAACCTGACTTTATTGCATGATGTGTTGGTCAGAGATTTGACTGGATATAGAAGGCATAACCAGCTCAGATTTTCAATGAGAATTTAATAAAGAACTTATTTGCAGAGATGTGGGAAGTTTAAGGAAATCGACCACAGACGACAAGGTGTTTTTTGACCAAATGTAAACTCCTTCATTCCTCAAAGGGGAGATCAGATAATGAAGGTGTCTCTCGAGTCCCTTAAGTCTACAAAGAGCTGCAAGTGGAGGCCAGAAGAAGGGCTGCTCAATAGGAACTGTTTTTGTGGAGAGATGCCATTCCCAGAATGCAGGCAAGGTGGAAAACCAAAATACCTCAGCTTCTCACTTCTTCTGTCTTCCTTTCTCCTGATGGAGTCTCCCACTGAGTAAAGCCAACTTGAAGCCACAGGTATTGAAGTGCAAGGAAGCAGAGGTCCCTTCTTTTGTACCTCACACCCAAAACGATGAAGGCTAGAAGAAGGATATGGGCACAGGGACCAAGTAGCTCACATGGTCTCTTCAACTCATCCCCAAACATCTTCCTTATATAGTTTTCAATTAGAATGATAAGTGATGGAAGTGTTCTTTTAGTACATCATATTCTTCTCTGCTTTCTTTAATGTTATAGACATAGTTTGGTTTTTAAAAATGTTTTTTAATTCAGAATCCTTAATGCAACAGTTAATTGTTGTTCTTTGCAGCAAAATGGTATTCAGAGTCTCCCGAGGGAGATCTGTTGGCTCCTGAAAGAAATGATCCCAGCCTGTTGGGCTTCTACATTTTGATTACATTTTTTTTTTACAGTCTATTGATATTCTGTTGCATCAGCTGACAAAGAGTCACAACTGTCTTTGGGCTTGTCTATAGCAATGCTAGCTCCTAGATTTTAGTTCTACTGTTTTCATTCTTCTATGAATTTGGAAAAGACATAATCATTACTTTAGTCATTTGCTCAACATTTTTTATTGAGTATCTATTATGTTATATGCACCAGACACTGTGTTTTGTAGACCCTGAGGTCTACCTGAGGCAAAAAAAAAAAAAGTGTCTGTCCTTAAATAGCTTTTATCTCAATTTTTCTTTTCTTTAACTAAGGCTTTGAAATCTCAGGGACTCTTAAGAATCCTTAATCTTATGCTTTCAGGGGAGTTCATGGGACTAATATTGTTCAATTCTGAAGTTTTAAAATTACTAAATAAATAGGTAAGGTATTTATAGTACATTATTTAGTATTGATTATTATTAATCATTAAAAATATAATTTCTGAGCAACTTCTGTGGTTTCATATGTAGGGACTGAGAAATAAATGAGACATCTTAATGTTCAGGGGACCACTCATCTAGTTGGGAAGCAGATATGCAAATAGCTATGGTGGCAAAGTGTCAAGATCTATGGGACTAGCAAATGATTCCATTGTTCTGGATGAGGGTGAGCTGTGGTAATAACCATAAGACCTAATTTCCTGGCTGCTGAGGCGAGCAGTTTAAAACCTCACTGTTAGTAATGTGTGCTCTTATTAAATAGGAGTCTCATAAGTACTCACTTGTAAAAGCGGGCTTTCCCAGAATCCATTGGCACAAACTGTTCAACTCTTTGAAGTACACATGAAACAGTTCCAGGAACAGTGTTAACACTGTTTGGGATAAACTACATGATTCTGAATTAGGGGGCTTAGCTGAAACTGTAGTTTAAAGATTCTTATGTGTATACTTTATACCAGTATTACATTCCTCTACTCTAGAAAGATACTCAATGAAACTGAAAAAAGAGACCATATAATCATGAAAAAGCTATCCTAACAGTAGTTAGCATCATTCATATATCTTAATATTTCTAACTATGTACTCCATAGTTACTTAAAAGGTCAGAGTCCCTCTCATG
Source organism: Ictidomys tridecemlineatus (assembly GCF_052094955.1). Lineage (NCBI taxonomy): Eukaryota > Metazoa > Chordata > Mammalia > Rodentia > Sciuridae > Ictidomys > Ictidomys tridecemlineatus. The sequence continues at coordinate 147,082,719 of NC_135483.1, read as the reverse complement.
TTCCCAAGTCTGTCCTGTGAAATATACTATCTAAGTTAAGAGTTTTCTGGTCTCCTGATATGTTGAAAAGGAAAGTCAACCATTTTGTTTTTAATCTAAGAATATACATTTTCTCTGGCAGTACAGTTTTGGTATGTCCAGTGAAACTCCATTTTTCTAAATGCTAGAAACACTTATATGGAATATATTTTTTTTATCTCTTCCTCCTTTTATTTTTAGAGGAAAGGTATTCCTCAAAAAGAGGAGGGTAACTAATTGTTAGGCAGCTGTCATTATGTGAGTATCACTTGTCCAAATCTAAAGAGTGGACTAAGAGACAATGAAAGGTATAGCAAAAGAGAGAGCTTTATAACAGTCTTGCAAAACAGGCAAGACAGGCATCTGGGGGCAGGGAGCAGGCACACCCAGATTGGGTACAATCAGCATTTTATCCACTGGAGCACAAGGTCCCTCCCCTGGTTCCTCCCTGGCTGAGCACTATGGGGAATGTATAATCTCCCCGAATATTATCTAGGTGTTCCTGTCTCCTATTGAGTTATTTAAAGAAATATACCTTTATTTTGTCCTCACTTCCCTTTTTCCTTTTGTGGAAGAAAATTCCCCTTGGATTGAATGCTTTTGGGCACATACACACTTTATCTCTGTTGCTCAGGTTGGCTCTTCCTTCTCACTTTCTGTTTGTCAAGGGGCTGTGAATTTTTACACTATTGTGTTAACTGCTTGTAACTTTTCATCCTGCTTTCCCCTCCAGCTGCCTTTTATGTAACTTTTCATTCTGCTCTCCTCTCCAGCTGTCTTTCTTACATCCCAATTTATTTTACATTTAAAGCTAAACAGAGTTTTTTGAAAACAGATCACTGGGCTTTCTATTTCTCACAACTATAACAATAAACCTGAGATTAAGAAACTTAGAAAGAGAAAAGGTTTATATTTTGTCTCCTAGTTTTGAAGTTTTCAGAGGATGTTAAATTGGATCCATTTAACATCCCCATTTAACCCTTTGGGCCTATGGCAAGGAAGCACATCACATTGCGGTGGTAGCACATAGCAGAGCAAAGCAATGTCCAGGAAGCAAAGATACAGGGAGAGACGATCTCACAATCTCCTTCTAGGCCACACCCACAATGGTCTAAAGGCTCTTATTAGACACCACCTCTTAAAGGTTCTATCACCTCCCAATAGCACCACCCTGGGGTCAAAGCCTTTAACATGTGGGCCTTTAGGGGATAGTCAAGATTCAAACCATAACACTAATATTAGCCATATTCTCTTAGGAGGGTAATCTCCTTTAGGTTCAATTGGTACTTGAAGATTCCTACCTTACCTCCAACTTGAGCACTACCTCATACACATTACCTTGCTAATGATTTGGCACTCAGTCACCAAGGAGTCCTCTACAAGGCAATGTTCATATTTTTCTCTGTCCTCTTATGGATCCATATTTGGAGGTTCTTGTAAAAAACTATCTAGAATAGACTACCTTATTGGGATTTAGGTTTATTTTTATTTGTGATGAAAGTGGTAGTGTTTATACTCCATAAAATATACAGTATGTCCTCGGGGCTAAAAAACAGCATCTATTTGTATTTATGCAATATATTAGCTGTATTAAAAATATTTTGCTTTGTATGTTTTCTTCAGTCTATAGGCACATTTTTAAGTGAAGGACCTCTTTATGAAAAACAGTATGTTCAATTATTAATCTGAAGAAGTACAACAAATGTCTTATTTTCCTGGTATTTTAAGACATTTTGGACACTCAGGCTACTTTTTGATCAATTTTTATTTTGAGACAGGGATTCATTAAATTGCCGAGGCTGGCTTTGAACTTGTAATTCTCCTGCCTCAGCTTCCTGAGCTGCTACGATTACAGGTGTGTGCCACCATGCCCAGATGTAATAATTCTTAAAAGGCTCAGCATGAATATATATACATGTATATACATATTAATGATATTGCTTTATACTTCCAGGTCCTTCTCCTGAAAACATATTATTGAGCATATTGTCTCAAAGTGTAACGTGTTTACACTCTGTTGAAAGTATATATATTCTGTTAGTTATATATTGGGAGGCAACCTACATAATTTGACTCTTTTGCCAAATTTTCCTCTAATGGAGAAAAATTGGGGGAGAAAACATGCCCTCTGTAAATTTAGTCAGAATTATTTGAGTAATTTTATGGCTCTTTTCTCTATTGTGAAGTTAAAGTAATATGTGACTTTTTTATCTTTGAGTAATGACAGTAGCAAGGGGAATCAAAAGGCATTATTTGTTAACGTTTGCCATGTTGATACTAAAAATGACTATTATTCTACTTTTCCTTAATCAATTCTTACTTGTAGCAGGATATGATTGTATCAATTGTCCACTGGATTTAATGCCTCTTAGTTATCCAGTAAAACAGTGAAAGGTTTAGCTATCAGTTAGCCAAGTCTTATGCTGTGACACATTGATTCAAAGAAAATTCATGTCATATAAACAACCACAAAAGACTTATGTGTCTTTGTTTCTTTCTTCCTACCTCATTGATTTGCTTTTCTTCTATCTCTGGTAAAGATGATGAAATATCTACCCTGTGTTGAATAAATTGTTAAGTTACTGATATAACCAAATGACTGGAAAAGGCACAGTGTCAGCTTCAAAATGACAGCTTGCTTCAGGATTCATCTTTCAACAATAAAATTTCACAGTCTTTGCACCAACCTCAAATATTATGGATAGATATCATGTTATCCCTTCCACATTTAGCAATATCTATTACTTGGGCTTTCATTTGTCTTCAAGTATCCCTTATCTTCTCTCATATGTACCTATTTCTATGATTTCCTTTAAATTAAAAAAAAACCCTATTTATCAAGGATACATTCTCCATAGACCAGTCTCACAAACATGGAATTTTGACATAATGGAGTTAAATGTGAATCTGAATTTATTTTGTTTTCTCATACTTCAAACCAGTCCTCCCCTCATGTAATTATTCTGTTTTGTGTTGCCATATTAGAATAGCTGACACTGATACCTTATAACAAAAAGGAGACTAAGAGTTTTGGAGGCTGAAATTCTAAGATCAGGCAGCCTCCATCTGTTAAGCCTTAGGCAAAACCCTCCATGGGTCACAACATATGGAGAAGCAGAAAGAAAAACAGCTGTGTGCAGAAGGGACTAGGCATGTAAGTAGCCTCACTTTATAGTACTCCACTCTTGTGAAAACTATTACACTCCATGAGAACAGCATTAGTCCCTTCCAAGAGTGGTCTTCCCATAACCTCACCAACCTTCTGATTGGCCTCACCTCAACACTGGCATATCAGGGATCAAGATTTCAACATATGTATCTGGGGGAAGAAACACATCTAAATCATAGCACTTCCCATTGTGTATATGTATTATTTGCATATACACAATCTTTCCAGGTAATTTCCCTCACTCTACTTATTCACTCTTCCAGAATCTTCACAGAGAAGAACTTTTTCACCATGAGTACAGTCTTCCATATCTCAAAAAATGTTGAAATTTTATATATGTGAATGTATATACGAGTTTCTGGCTCATGCATTTATTCTACAATATGTAATTGTTGCCTAATGTGCACCAGGCTCTGTGGTAAGCACTTGGTCTCCAGTGCTGGTAAGTCTTTTGTCTTACCCTAGTAAAGTGATTAGTATTATGATTAGAACTACCTTCTTAAAACTTATTTTATACCAATTTTACTTTACTAAGCTAAACAAGACATTTTTTCAAATTAAAGCAAAACATATCTCCCCTCCAATGTGGAAGCCTCTTCCTTCCACCCAAGGTTCACTACCCCATTGCAAGCTGAGCCCCATGCCCCAACAGGACACCCTCCTCACTCTATCAGGCACTAACACAGGCCAGACAACCCTACATTGGCCCACTAGGCTGTGCCTCCCTTCACTGGAAAATCCTCTACCACAGACATCTTCCTCACCATATTTTGTCCTGACATCCTGTTCCAGACACCAAGCTTTGCCCACCCCCGACTCTGACACAGATTATCTGGTTTTGCCCCTTCCATTAATTTTAGAAAGGAAGTATTCATGGAATTGATGGAAAAAGTGAATTCTTAAAAAATGTTATCTGCTAGCATTTTGACTTGAATAAAAAATACGATCACTTAAATGTCTGAAGTAATGGATATGCCATTTACCCTACTCTGATCATTATACATTTAAATATATTTATTGAAATAACACATACCATGTTTTTTTCCCCTTTGCTATCTGGTATAGCTGTTGTTGAGGGTGACCTCACACCAGTACCACAGCCACCAAAGCAGGAGACTGTGGCCACTTTGATCACTTCTTACTGAGTTAGAGCTTAGCCGTCTCCTGGGCCAGACTCAGGAATGAGCAATGTGATGGATGCCTGGGGCCAAGGGTGTGTGGACCACTTTGTGAGCTCTAGCTCTAGCTGTCCAACTTTGGGTTGGACATGGCATGGCTTAACTTGAGGATTGCAGGAACTTCAAGGATTAGGGAACTCGAGGGTTCCAGGCTGTTATAGGAACATTAGTCACTTTAGGTATTTTTAGGCCCTTTTGTGCTGACTAGAGAACTTAAGCAGTTTTCTCTGGGGAATGTTTCAGACTGTAATATAAGTATACAGCTGACAAATGTTCTATTCACGTATAGATAAGATTTGGTATGGGAGGTTTGTACTGCTGGACTCCAGGGCGAGTTTGTGTCACCCTGACCTGGAGGGCGGGCTGTTTCAGTCTAAAAGTCAAAGCTATGACATCTGACACCGATAACCAGAAATGATGTTTGTATGAAATTTTAATCCTTAAAATTTTACTGCTCCTGGGTTATAACTTTGCTTGTATCTATGATTTCATATAAAATAGTATAATATATTTATGAAATAGTTCTTTCAAATCTTTTCCCCCAAAGGAAGACAATCCTTGCCATTAGAAACAAACAAAACCACATACTACTAACCTGATTGTAATATCTTTATCTGTGACTTTTAAACTAGGAACATATTTGTAATGTACTCACTTTACGAACTAGAGATTGTGATTTTCGTTTGGCACATTAGCGTATCTGTATCTTTCATTACATCGAGTGCAATGCCAAACCCATAGATAGACTCAGAGTGTCTTAGGATGTCACAGGAGCAAGTCTGGGAGAGTTATTTTTGGGTCCTGGGCAAGTACTCAGCCTGTCAGCAGGTGCTCACTTATTCATTCATTTATTCAGTGGATGTTTATTGAGCGCCTCCTGTGCTCAACACACTGTTAAGTATGTAATAGGATCCAGAGTTGAATATGACACTAGGGTTGGGTTTTTAAAAGATCATATGGCAGCACCGTGAAAGATGGATTCCAAAAGGGTAGATAAAGGCAAGAGGCTGGCAAGACACCACTGCAGTATTCAGGCTAAAGATGCTGACACAAGGCAGAGGCAATGGAATGGAAAGAGGGCAGATTAGACTCAGAGGGCTTCTTAAACTTCCCAGGATTCTGAACTCCTATACTCATCAGAAAGAATGATCTTCTCCATGAGAGGAACTTGCACATGGACATGTTCATAACTACATTTTCTTAAGACCCAACCTTTTCCTCCAGGAAAGTGGGGCACAGGCCTGGTCTCTAGAGGTCTCAGTGGACAACTGTCCATGAGCCCTGCCCAATGGGATTTAAAGGCTGCACTGGTGTCAGACTGGGCTGATCAGAAAAGGCTAGAAAAAGTGGCATATGAATTGGGACTATACGTCAGGATGGAGAAGCACTTCAGATGGCAGAAGCATCCTCCAGGCTCTGCCCCTGTGTGGATCTTCATGAAGTGCAGCTGGGGAGTCACAGAGCTTGAGACTTAAGCTAGGTGCTACCTCAAAACTCTTCCTTCTTATATTATGTGACCTTTATATTATGAAGGCCTTAGCATATTGCCTCATAGATCTCAGTTGATATTAATTCTCATTGTTATTAAATACATCGAAATACATAAAAGATGTGTTACTGTTTCTTCTGAGTGACCAAGGTCATTTGACAGTGATTGTTTAATTATATTAGCAATACCACGAGTTAGGTGTAAAAACCAGGTAAAAGTCAACCCTGAAGTTTAGCATTTCTCGGCCATACTTAGAGTTTGTCCTTTTAAAGACTGGGTGTCACAATGTATGTTTCCTAGATGTGACAGAAGTTGTTCCAGCTGCCACACTGAGCCACTTGAAATCAGATGTTTCTCCCATTTGCTTGGTAAATCTAATAAAGTGGTAATGAGTGCCCATAGTATTTTAATGTTTTTTACAAACCTCTCTGCCATTAAAATTTTGACATCTCACTCTCTGACAGGAATTCCAGAAAGATGAAACCATCCTGTTGACAATAAGTAATAGTGAGAAATTTTAGTACTTACTTTATTTTTTAAAAAAATGTAAACAAATATTTAAAAATATTATATAACAGAATATTGTTATGCTAACTTTAAAAATGGTGTGCTCCTTTGTAAAATATAAAAAATTGTACAAAAGTGGGACTTTAAATCAGGAAATTTAGACAAGAAGATTTTAAATCATCATTTCAAACACTATAGAAGAAGAAGGAAAGAAAGCTGAGGGGAAGATTTTAGTTGAAAAAAAAAACAGAAATAAATGTGAATAGATCCATGAAAAATGAGCAGATTTATTTGATCTGGTGATGAGACTGGGCTTTCTTCATGTTTCATTTTAGTCTAATGTCCCAATCCTATCACCCACAATTCAGGAAATGATAGAAATAAAAGTTGCCAAAACTATCTATGGAAAAGCTGGCAACTTGATTTGAATTTTCACAATGAAAGTAAATCTTTCATCAGAAATTGTTTGAAATAGAAATCTCTCTTAAATTAAGTTTAGAAAGATTCATGACTTATGGGACTTTGGACCAAAGGCAGCTTACCTGTTAACATCTGTCGTTGGTGAATAGGGGACCTTGATGACTTAGATGCAGAGCACACTTCACTCAGTGGCTAAGTGCGTGCATTTTGTGGTCTGTGAGCTATATGACCTTGAATTGATAGAGCCATGCTGGTAGTGTTGCTCTGAGGTTTACATGAAGACTTGTAATGGGGGCTGAAGACAGTAAGTTAACTGTCGTGATTACCTTCATCAATCACTGCAGCATTAACAAAAAGAGCTTCACAGTATGGAGAACAGTGTTAATATACTGGGTTGTCATCTGCTTTACTACAGTCAGAGATAGAACTGGAATCAAACTCTAGGATTTTAACTTCCATAATATTTTCACAAGACTGACTGTTGCCAAGAATGACTAAGTATGTATATATCATTGGGAGAAATAATTGGGTTTTTTGTTTGTTAATCATAAGTGTAGAGTCTTCTCAAATACTAGTATTAAGAGCTGGGTATGGTGGTGCACGCCTGTAATCCCAACAATTTGGGAGGCTCATGTAGGAGGATGGCAAACTTAAGGCTAGCCTTAGCAACTTAGCAAGTTCCTAAACAACTTAGTCTCAAAATAAAAAAATAAAAAGGTACAGGGATGTATCTCAGTGGTAAAGCACCTCTGGGTTCAAACCCTGTGTTACCAAAAAAAAAAAAAAAAAAAAAGATATTAAGCATTTTGAGAATGATGTCTGATGGTCAGGATTTGGAATGTTTTTAATATATAGAAAGCTAACATTTATTGAGTTATTGAATATCTTCTGTGAGCTAACCTTGTACTATAAGATTTCTTTGTATTACATTGCTAATTAACATTTAATAAATTGGACTATTTTTTTTGTTTTAGAAGTTCCAACACATATATAGATTCATGTAACTGCTGCCATAGTCACAATTCAGTTTGATTTACCCTGAAAACTTCTTTTGTGCTGCATCATTGTATTTATTCTCTCTCTCATCCCAAATCCTTGGCAACCATTGAGCTATTCTCCATCACTGCAGTTCTGCCTTTTTCAAAATGTTACATAAATGGAATCATACAATATGCCACCTTTTGAAATAATCTCTTGTATTCAACATAAAGTCCCTGAGATTCATCTTCGTTTTCGCATGGATCAAAAGTTCATTGCTTTGTATTGAGTAGATTTCATTCCCATTGATATCATACCAGAATTTGACAAGTAGTAGTTTTTTAGAAGTTGCAACATGAAGCCTGAAACTATTATCTATGACCTTTTGTACTATGTTGCATTAAATGCATTGATTTGTCTGACTTTGAATGACTCTTTTAAGTATGTATAATTCTTTAACTTCCTGCACTGGCCATTTGAAGAATGTTGGTTTCCTGAGATATACAGACAAAAGCTCTAAATGTTGGTACATTTCCTTAGAAAATATTCTTTTAAAAATTGCATTTTTGCTTTCACTATCAGTCTCGTCTTAAAAGACTTAAGTTTTGGAAAGTTGTCAGTAGAGAAAACCAATTTTCCAAAATCTTAACTTTTTATTTGAAAACTTGAATTTTATAACTGACCAAAAAACAAAAAGTGAACAAAACCCTGTGAGTTTCCCTCAGTGTGACAGATTCACTTCATATGTAGAAAGTACCAATCAAAAATAAGCAAGTAAATCAAGTGAAAGAAAAGTCAGTAGAGTAAGGAAATGGGGCTGGAGGAGAGAAGAGAGGAGGAAAACGGTGGGAGACAGACTGAAATGAAGTAAATCAAATTCCATGCATGTATGATTTTGTCAAAATGAACCCAACTTCTCCGTATAACTATAATGCTCTAAAAAATCACTTGGTAGAATCCAAAATGAATAATTAAAGGCTGAAACAATTAATATCCTCAGAATAAAAAGAAAGAAACTATCTGCCAAATAACCACAATTTTTCTGCCAGTTCCTCTTTCAAGTGAAAAATGTGTTCCTTGAAACAAGTGACTATTTCAGCTCCCAACTCAAAAATTTGGGTTTTTTTGTTTTTTGAGACAGTCATGATACTTGAATATTCAGCAGAGGTTCTTATACAGATTTTTCATTTTGTCACATAGAATATTCATAATATGTTTGCCAAAGTCTTGAATTTTAATGAAGTTAATAATCTTTATAACTTTATTAAGGATATTATCAAAAAATTTCAGTTCTGAGTATAATGTGATCAAGACAAGGACTACTGGTAGTTTGAAGTCTGTCTTTACCGCATCTTAAATTACCAGTAGGTTTTACACACTGCAGCTATTATGCCATTAGTGCAAATGCGAACACAGTGAGAAACACAAAGCGTTAGCATTACTATAAAAATAGTTTGTAGAACTTCCAGAGATATCTTGGGACCGTTAAGTTTCTTCAAAATATACTTGGAGAGTTCTTTGACTGTGTTTCATGTTGGTTTATAGAATAACTAAGATTAGAATAGAATATGGGCTCGATGATTTAGAAAGAAAAAAAGGAATGAAGCTGTTCCTGCATGAGAAGATGCGGTTGATGGAGTAGCTTGCGTCCTGTCTCCAGGTGTATTTTAGTTGGGGATCTATTGTTCTCTGTGTTTGGAGCTGTAAATGAAACAAGGTAGAACATCACTGATTATCAGAAGGCAGGATGATATGTCTTACATCTTAAAGATTTTCAGAACAGAATTCTACTTAGTCTCTTAGAACATTTACTGTTTCAACTGTTTGAAGGTAGAAGATCAGATCAAATGATTTCTTGAAAATCCTTAAAGTTGTAATAGGCATTTGTGACCCAAGAATCTGAGGCTTATAATATCTCTAAGCATAGCTGACTTTGTTCAGACTTTTTTTTTTTGACAGTGGTTTTCAATATCTGAAAATTCAATTTCATTCTAAATCTGTCTTCAGTTTTATATGGTTTCTCTGAGCGCCTTGCAAGATGCTGCTCCTAATAGCTTGCAGGTTAGAATTGAATCAAACTTTGAGGTAGGTAGAGCTGCTAAGGAAGCCACATGCTGTTCACAGACATACTGAAGACGAATGGGAGAGCTCTGCCTTCTTCCCACTGGCATCAAAAGCATCTGAGGCCATGAGAGTCTCTGATCACTGTCCATTCCACACCTTCCACAATGTGGCTCCTGGGAGGAAAGGACTTGGCTTCATTTGCCTCTCCAGCTGTGAGGGTTGAACAGATTTTGCTCTGATTCATAAGATTTCCCTACAGGAACAACTAGGCTTTATTCTGATTTTTTATCCCTCTCTACTTTTGAATTTGGAGACTAAGTGATTGAACTAAAAGTATAAGTAATGCATTCTGAATCCTTAGAGACCACAGAAGTTCAATTCTGCTATGTGTATATATGACATAACACTTTTGGGGGAGAAAATGCAAATTATAATTTATATTTATAAAATGTTTTTTCCAAGAGTCCATCTATGCTTTGAGAAAAATGCTATAGTTTGTCCCTTGAGGTTGAGATACAGCTGCAAACAAGTTATATTTCATAAGGAATAGAAAAGCTGCTGGATATCATCAAGATTATAGAAATGAAACTTCAAGTGGACTTTAGCCTACATAAAGAAACTTAGACAAGTGAGACCTAGTCTAGTTGTCTTTCCTCTAGAAAAACAGAACCACATAAGAAAGGCAATTAAAATTGGGTGGCATTGAAATGACAATAACTGGACTGATTAAAAAGGTAAGAATATTGTTTCTTCAGACTGGAAAAACAAAACAATATGAGTTTCTGTAGCATATGAACAAGACCGGATATGCCTGATTATCAAATTCCTGAAAGGTAACACAGAGAAAAACATTTGGAATAACTTTTTCATTCAATTGTCACATTACAAAAATCATTGCTGTGGTAGATAATACAGATTTCTTTTGAAAAAGATTCAACATAGATTTAGAAAAATTCATGTTTAATAGAACCATAATAAATATGAGCGGGAACTATCTTTTGAGAGATGAAATTTAACTCATAACTTTTAAACTGGAAATCAGAGAAGAAAATTTTGGAACAAATAACCTTATGCATTTGACATAAAGTAATGGCTGTCATACCATTTTGTTCACAAAGAGAAAACAAAATTCTAATTAGGCCACCATTAAAATATATTATCTAAAATGTTTTTCCTAGTTCAATTTTTTCCTTCAGTTAATTAAACATATATAACATCCAATGGGACCTGCTGAATTTACTGGTTAATTCTACTGCTCCTTTGAAGCAGTTTCAGAGAGCTGGCCATTTTTACACTTCTGTCATCTCCCTAACAATAATTTCCTGCATTTAGCAATTTGCTAATCATTCTTTTCAAATTGAATGTAAATATCTTGAATTGTAATTTCTCTCTCTTTTTTTATTTTGATTGCTCTCAAACCACATTTGATATAAGGTGATGGCTATCACACCATTTTTTTTCACAAAGAGAAAACAATTCTAACTAGGCCATCACTAAAATATGTTATTTAAAATGTTTTTCCTAGTTCAATAAACTGTAAGAATAATATGAGAAACATCCATATATCCTTCAAATTTAGCTTTACTAAATATTAATTTTTCCACACTTGTAGTAGTTGTCTTAGGTAAACAGAATGTTGATGTATATTTCTTGTACATACATTTATATGTCATTAATATGTATATACATGTATATATAATCATGCTAAGCCATTTAAAAATTATTACCTCTGGGTATGGTGGCACTCACCTGTAATTGTAGCAGCTCAGGAGGCTGAGGCAGGAGAATTACAAGTTCAAAGCCAGCATTGGCAATTTAGTGAAATCCCTGAATCAAAAAAATTTTAAAGTGGGAGAAAGGTGCTAGGAATATGGCTTAGTAATAAAATGCTCCTGGTTTCAATCCTCATTATCAGAAACAAAAAATATATAGAGAGAATTATTATAGACATTTAGGAGTGAACTCCTAAATCCTTCAGCATGAATATCCTATCAACCAGAACATTCTCTGCAAAATATAAGTATCAATAGAATAGTATTAATAGGGTATTACTGTAAATCACACAGTCTAAACTTATTTCCCCAGTTGTCCCAGGAATGTCATTTAAATAATTTTCTTCTTTTGTCAATCAAGATCCAATCCAGATTATGCACTGTGTTTAGATGTCTTATCACTTTAGATTCCTTTAAACAAGTCTCTAGGTTTTTTGCTACAATTGTACCACACAATGCTGATACTGTTTAAAAGCCTAGGTTAGTTGTTTTGCAGAATGTCCTTCATTTTGGATTTGTTTCATTGTTTCCTCATCATTAGATTCAGTTTAAGCATATCTGCATAAGTAAGGCTGTGCCCTTCTCAGTGTTCTTCTCAGAGGATATACATGTCAGTACGTTCCATTCCTGGTGATGTAAGGTAAGGCAGTGTCTGCACATGTACTCCATTGTAAAGAAATGTTTTTGTTCAGTGACATGTTGGTGTTGTGTGAATATCTTATTCCCTGCTTTTAGTTGATTTGCCTTGCTTTTTCTTCTCCCACTCCCCTAACAACATGTTTTACAACCATGTGTACTCTGGTTATACTATTTTTTTTCTATTTTAATATGATTATTTTATTTTCTCAGTTTTTATTAAGGTATAATTGAAAAAAAAATTGTATATGTGTACAGTATAGAATGTGGTGTTTTGATATTTGTATACATTTGAAATTATTACATAAAGCTAATTCATATATCCATCTATTCACACATATATTTCTATGATAAGAATGATTACAATAAAAGAGTGGTTAACACACTGTCTCTGGAATTAGATTGCCTGAGGGCAAATCTTGGTTCCCACCCTGCCTCACATTTATTAGTTACAACCAGGTCAGATTTGCAGTCCTTTCCTCTTCATCTGTAAAGTTGGGCTACTGCAATCTTAATGCAAAGCACTTAGCTTAATGTCTAATGAATAGTATATGACAAAAAATATTACCAGTGATTTTAGTGACAGTGGTGTTAAATTTGAAACTATGTTCCAGGTATACAGAGTTCCTACCACACTTAAAGTCCTTTTTTCTTGTCAAGTTGGGGCTTTTGTTGTGGGTTTGGGATTTTATTTCTCTCTCTCTCTCTCTCTCCTTTTAATAACATGTAAGGAAAAGTAATGGCTTAGCTAGGAGTTTTGGCATTGGGAATGGCCTTGATATAAGGTGATGGCTATCAGAAAAATAAAAATAAAAATTCCTCCCACAAAATCCCAGTCAGTTGTTGCTGCTGATCCTGAGGCAGACTGTCTGTGCCAGGATACCAAGCATGATTACCGCTGTAATCACTGAGGCATCTGCCAGAGATCTCATGGCTAAAAACTAGGTAGGAAAGTCTGTATTATATCTAATAATAGCTCTGGAAATTTTCCTGAAACACTTGCCGGCAACTCCCAGACTTGACAGACGCAGCATAGAACCAAAGCAAGTATGTTGTCCCTACTCATACTAGTGAGTGTAAGAGCTGGAAATTATTTGCTATTTTTTCTTCTTTTTCTTCCCTTTCCCCTCTCCTTCTCCATGCTCCTTCCCCTTCTCCTCCTGGCAAGCATCTGCCTCTGAGCAGCACCCCTAGACTCTGTTATGACTTCTGTATGTTTTTACTTGAAGTTCTCTTAGATTACAACCAAGAGTGACAGGATATATCTATATATACTTTTTTCTAGTACTTTAAGTCCACAAGTTTCTTATGAATTGTAGATTCATATAAACGTGTGTGTGTGTGTGTGTGTGTGTGAGAGAGAGAGAGAGAGAGAGAGAGAGAGAAAGAGAGAGAGAGAGAGAGAAAATAAGAGAAAGAGACTAGTAGTAGTAGTAGTAGGGATTGAATCCAGGGGTACTCTCTCACATCTCCATCATTTCCCTTCCTTCTTATTTTTTAGTTTGAGACAGGGCCTCTCAGAGTTTCAGGGGCTGTCCCCAAATTTGTGATCCTTCTGCTTTAGCCTCCCAAGTAGTTGGGATTACAGATGTGCACCCCCACACTTGGCTCATATAAATATTGATTTTGCCATATGAGTTGTTTACAAGAGAGCAAAATTCTGACGTGTTTGCATTCATGTGGAGGGTTTGATGAAGACTTTGTAATAGTCATGGAGAGCACTGGTTTCTATATGTGTGCACTTAGGTTCCCCGAGGATGATGCCAGAGTCAAAGGATAACACTATAAATGTCCAAGGAACCCCAAAAAGCTTCTGAATATAGAAAGGCTAAAATCTTTTGATTTACAGCTGGTGAATGGCCATATGTGGTCATATGGCCATATGGTTTTTTAATAAGATATTCTAACCACAATTGATCAAGAATGCTATTTTTTTCTACTACAACTTCCCTTTCCTCTCAATTTTTCTTATGTTGGATGGTTTTAGAGATATCTTTGTGCAAAAGAGAACACAGATCGGAGATACATTTACTCAAGAGTTTAATACTATATACATGAGTCTGCAATCACTTCTCTGTATAAATAAGCTATTTCTAGTCATCCCAGAGAATGAATGGTTTCTAAGTCCTATCATATACTCAGTTGACTCACTCAGCAAGGCCAGAAGCTCTGTGTTGCTACTAATATGTTCTACATTCCGCAGCTCTGGGAGTACATAATCATTAGAGAAGAAATGATGATTGAAATGTACAGAATCAGAAGTTTTTCCATGGAAAATTCTTTCAGTCACCAGACATGTAAATGTACAACTGGATGATATAGTTGTGATTAATCCCTACACAGAATGCAGTTCTTAACTGTCAAAAATGTACTAGATAGTATATTGTTCTATATATTTATAAATACATCATACATTTTCCCCTTTTTGATGGAAAACACACATTAAAGGTTTTATAAGATTTTTCTAGTACTTTAACAATATTATAGAATAAAAACACAAACCATGTTTATATGTTAAGTTGCATTCCAACTTATATGTTTTTATGCATTCTAACTATCAAAAGTTAAAGGAAAGGCTCATCAACCAAATTAGAGGGAAGACCAAATTATCTTTCTGATGTCTCTATAGTGATATCAGGAAATCATTATCATATGAAAAGGGAATCAAAGAGTAAGCAACCAAAAAATGTAGTAGTCAGATAGTAAATTTATAAAAATGTTATTATTTATACTTTGTGATTTTTGTGGCATTTTTCTAGCTTTGTAAGTTTATAATTTGCTGTTTTCCCTCAGCCTAGATAAATATTCATGTTTTTGTCCAATTTTATATTTGTAATTTCATATTCATATATTTATTATGTAAAAGAGGGCTTCCACTTAGTTGTTTAGATTTTAGGTCCCTCAAAATCTGGAGTTTCCAGTCACACATGCGGAGTGCACACAAGGTAGTATTGTTGACCATCACTCATTCATGCGCTTAATGCTCCCGATAACGAGTTAGGTTATGAGTAAGGATTATAAATTCTGCATTCAGTATGAGATATTGTAATAAGCTGATACCTTTGGTCTAAGAAATAAAATTTCAGATACTGGCTGCCAGTACTCTCTACCTCATGTATATTCTTTGAGTGCTCATACAGAATCTCTCCTGAGTAAGCCCAATCAGTTTAAATGGTGGGTGGAACCACTTCCCATCAGGCTCCTCAAAAAAATGTGTTACAAGAACAGTTCAGGAAATATAATGACAAAGTAAGGAAGCTATCAAAAATTAGCTATCAAAAACACAAAGGAAATAATTTAAAAGAATCAAGAAGAGTAATGACTGAAATTTATTGAGGTACATCAAATATATTAAAATCCATTATTACATAATTATACCAAAAATTAAAAACAAAAAACCTTCTTTTCTATTTTTTGATACCAGGGATTGAACCCAGCAGCCCTTAGCCACTAGCCACATAACCAGCCCATTTTATATTTTATTTTGAGACAGGGTCTCTCTAAGTATCTTAGAGTCTTGCTAAGTTGCTGAGGCTGGCTTTGAACTTGTGTTCTTCCTGCCTCAGCCTCCCAGGCCACTGGGATTACAGGTGTGTTGCACTGTACCAGGTGGCACACACACAAAAAAACCCTCTTGATCACCTTTGAAGGTTATGAAGGCATAAACTTACTCTGAAAACTGGTGGATAAAGAGAAAGAAAACAAGTATCTTGTCTTTCCTGTGCAAACTATATTTCGGATTATTTCCTTTGTCTTTTTTACACAACCAGAATAGTTTCGTTTCTTTTCTTTTTTTGAGAACAGTGGACAACTTTATATATTTGTTTGTTTATTAATTTTTTATTTATATAGGACAGCAGAATGCATTACAATTCTTATTTCATATCTCTGGTTGTATACACAGTTTATTCACACCAATTCATGTCTTTGTACATATACTTTGGATAATGATGTCCATCACATTCCACCATCATTTCTAACCCCATACCCCTTCCCTTCCCCTGGCACCCCTCTGCCCTATCTAGAGTTCATCTATTCCTCCCACACTCCCCCTCCCTATCCCACTATGAATCATCCTCCTTATATCTGAGAAAATATTCAGCATTTGTTTTTTTGGGATTGGCTAACTTCACTTGGCATTATCTTCTCTAACTCCATCCATTTACCTGCAAATGCCATGATTTTAATTCTCTTTTATTGCTGAGTAATCTTCCATTGTGTTTATATGCCTCATTTTTTTTAATCCATCCATATATTGAAGGGCATCTAGGTTGGTTCCACAGTTTAGCTATTGTGAATTATGCTGCTATAAACATTGATATGGCTGTGTCCCTGTAGTATGCTGTTTTTAAGTCCTTTGGGTATAGACAAGGAGAGGGATAGCTGGGTCAAATGGTGGTTCCATTCCACTTTTCCAAAAAATATCTATACTGCTTTCAATATTGGCCGTACCAATTTGTAGTCCTACCAGCAGTGTATGAGTGTACCTTTTCCCCACATCCTCGCCAACACTTATTGTTGTTTGTCTTCGTAATATCTGCCATTCTGATTGGAGTGAGATGAAATCTTAGAGTAGTTTTGATTTGCATTTCTGTAATTGCTAGTGATGATGAACATTTTTTCAGGTATTTGTTGATTGATTGTATATCATCTTTTGAGAAGTGTTTGTTCAGGTCCTGGCCCATTTGTTGATTGGGTTATTTGCTTTTTTGGTGCTTAGCTTTTTGAGTTCTTTTTATACCCTAGAGATTAGTGCTCTATTTGATGTGTGAGGGGTAAAGATTTGCTCCCAAGATGTAGGTTCTCTATTCACTTCACAGATTGTTTCTTTTGCTGAGAAGAAAATTTTTAGTTTGAGTCCATCCCATTTATTGATTTTTTAAATTTTAATTCTTGCACCAAAGGAGTCTTATTAAGGAAGCTGGGGCCTAATTTCACATGATGGAGATTAAGGCCTACTTTTTCTTCTATTATACGCAAAGTCTCTGGTTTAATTCCTAGGTCTTTGATCCATTGTGAATTGAGTTTTGTGCATGGTGAGAGATAGGGGTTTAATTTCATTTTGTTGCATATGGATTTCTAGTTTTCCCAGCACCATTTGTTGAAGAGGCTATCTTTTCTCCAATGCATGTTTTTGGCACCTTTGTCTAATATAAGATAATTGCAATTTTGTGGGTTAGTCTCTGTGTTCTCTATTCTGTACCATTGGCAGAGCAGTTTCTGATAGCTTCTTTGTCAGCATTTTCTAGGCTCTTATATGTTTCCTGACCCAGATTCTTGACAGGAAAAGTGTCTTCTTTACAGAAGAATTCCAGCCAATAAATGCAGAGGTTATGAAAGTGTTAAATCATCACAGTTTGTAACCCCTATGGAAACAGTTAACATAGGAAATGATTACCAATTATTGCTCAAACCATCTTGGGAAAGATTGATGGAGAATCTTTTTACAAGAGATGGGTTTGTTAAGAACACCAAAGCTCATGAAATACAAAAAAAGCAAGACAACAGATATTGTGACCTTCTGATGTGATGTGGTAGCAAGCACATTCCCATTCATGATATCTCTTTGCCAAAAAAGTAGAATATATACCACACCTCTAGGTCTAACTATCAGTTTTCAAGAAACATAGAAGAAGAAAATGTCACATGATACCCCAGGAACCAATTAGGAAAGTAATACTTAATAAAGTAAAGTACAAAATGTAAGACATTCTACAGGATAAATGATTCCATTTCTTCTACAAACAAGTGGTAAGGGTAAAAGGTGGTAGGTATCAAAATTATCATTAAAGAGTTATAACAGTTTTTGTTACAATGTTTAAAATAAGCTTATCTCTTATAGATACAAACTGGTATACTTACAGATAAAATGATATGATACCTGAGTTTTCTTTCAAATAATCTTGCTGAGGAGGAAAAATAGTGTTTGAGGAGTTTATATGACATAAGATTGGCTATACTGTGTAATTATTAAATGGATAGTGGAGGCATGAAGATCTATTATATTATTCTATGTACTTCTTGAAAACTCTGAAAATTCCCAGTATGTTTAATGGTTGGCAAAGTTATACAGTAAATAAATGTGGAACACACATGCCAAGAGCAACTATACCCACATTTTGTAATTGTTTTTACAAATGAAAAAAAGATTCTTGATCAAGAGAAACATTCAATCATGACATTTCTGAAATATTACATATAGGTTTTATAAGTAGTGGTATTCTAGTAAATGGCTCTCTGAAAAAGTCCTTCTTGTAGTGATTGCTAGTTTTCAAGGTGTCAATACTCCCACTGTGGCCGATTCCAAGCTATTAATGGGACATTACTGAATGTGAGATTGTGTATAACCAGTTCTGTGAGCCTGAAGAGCTAACTCCATCCCACTGCTGGGGAGTAACAGAGAAGTATTAGTTTTGGAATCAGACTCTAAATTTTGGTTAGATTTCAAATATAAAATGTACCCTTTCTTTGTCCTTGATCAACTTAGTTTTCTGAGCCTTAGTTTCTCCTTTGTAGATGGGATAATTATTTCTACTACATTAAGATATAAAGATTAAGTCAGATCACACACATATGGATCTATTGTGGTATTCCATTGCACAGTGAATGATCATTCATACTAGTATCCTTTCTTCAAATTAAAATAGAAGAGACCTCTTGGTTTGGGGTGGTTTCAAAGTTTCAAAGAGCAAATGAAGCTTATCATCTTTTGAAAAGACTTCCTGCCCAGATTTTCTATAATTAGTTAAAATTGCAGATTTGGGACACAATATCACAAATCTAACAGAAACTCACTAGGCTCTAATTTAGTTAGATATTAATTGGTAGGATGGGAAGTTAATGTGATATGATTGCACCTAGAATACAAGTATTGGTTAAAGGTAGGGCTATGTGTCCAATGAGAACTGGCATTGCAAATCATAGTAAGAATTAAGTATTACTTTAAGTTGACATGGAAAAAAAGGTTATAACTTTCTTAATCTTCTCCTAGTGAATTCATGCCAAGATATTTCTGGTATGAACAAGCCTAATGGTTATGTTGGAAAATTGGAAGTGTTTCCATTCACAATTTTGATTATATTTAAGTAGACTTATTAATAATAGCAGCATTTTATTTTCCAAGTTCTTTAAGTTGGTTGATTAACCACGGTATCAGTTAATGAAAAAATGTTTTTTCCATTTGTTTCCTGAATAATTTATTTCATATTTCTATGCAGAATCTAAGATAAGGCCATTGCTGATTAGTCAATAATAATACGGTCTTCAAAATCACCGAATTATATGCTATATAAACATACATATATTTTTCCTTTTTTGATAACTAAAGCTAGGGGGAAGCTGACTTATAAATCAAGTCCATTTTTAGAATCTGGAGACACTAATACTAAAAGCTTTGGAAATTTGATTTATGTATGTGGGTTGATGTGTTCCTACTGAGAATACAATTTGGGGATGTATTTTCCCCTCTAAGAGAGAGTTTCACGAATCATAAATCTGCATATTTTGGGTTGCTGAGCAAATACACAGGAGATAAGAAGCAGTATATTGTATTATCCATCCTAACCTCCTTTGATCTTTAAAAGAATAGTTTCACTTTAGAAAATTAAAACATTTGCCCCTTCCTGTTTCCTTAAAACAGTGCTACTTATTCAAAATTAAATTTAGTGGGTCATAGTAAGTATGTCTTAAGAAATAAAATGAAACAAAATAGAAAGTATTATGTGTGTCACACATAAGAGGGGTAGAGTGTTTTGGGAAATGTATGTTTCATGTGAGAGGGAGAGGGAGAGAGAGAGAGAGTGTGTGTGTGTGTGTGAATGCGCACTCATGTGCATTCTGAGTTATGAAGCAAAATTTATTTCTGAGTCATGGTACAAAAAAGAAAAACACATTAGAAAGCTAATGCTTTAAAAGGTACCATTACAAAGTTCAGCAAAAATAAAATAACCACTCTCCTTTTTGTGGTCCATATAAAATCATATTTTCATTAATAAATCTTCTTGAAATGTATTTTTTAAAAAACAAAATCATCTGAGGTAGGAAGAAGGCTGGAAGTTGTGAATCTGTCAGCATAGACCTCACTGGCCCCAGTAGAGAGAAGAGTTATACTCCTGAGGGACATGGTTGTAGAGAAGCACCACCAATCTGTTTAAATTTCATCTTCTTAAACAAGAAGGATACTAGCATATGACCTGTTCATCTGTCTATTCCATACATATAATAGTATATTTATTGTATTATGTTATGTATCAACCCTGTTACTCAATTAAATTTCAAAACTTTTGATGTCAGGGGTTTTTCTTGTGACTGTTATACCTTCTTACTTGCTTCATACTTAGTATGTACCAAGTAATTGGTATAAGTAGTGATAATAGCTAATGTTCACCCAACATGTTATTTAGCCACCTTTATTCATCTAATTATATATTTATTCACATTCTACTTTCCACAAATAATTTGTAGCAGCTTATTGCTTGAATAAATAAGAAAATAATGGCTGAATTCTAGTTGAAAATAAAAAAACATAATATAGGGCTGCAGCTGTGGCTCCATGGTAAAGCACTTGCCTAGCATGTGTGAGGCACTGGGTTTGATCCTCGGCACTTCATAAATAAGTAAAATAAAGGTACTGTATCCATCTACAACCAAAAAAGTTTTAAAAAGAACCGTAATATACATATATAAATATGTACATTTGCACATATATGTACACACACTTATATATCATAAATAAGTAGAGCCAGATGAAAAATATAATCAAACCACCACTTCTTCCACATTTCTCTCTTTGAAACTCATTCTTGCATCTGAACTTCCCAGTAAACAAAAGAAAGGAAGATATATCAGTTACATGATTCTTATTATTAAAGAAAAAAAGAGACCCTCGGGGAAAGCAAAAATTTTTCTTGTATACACCACAAAAAGGCATGAAGTTTCATGTGGGAGACAACGAGTGTCTGGACTAGACAATGCCTATACAAACACTCTAGAAGAAACTGGGGCAATGGATTTAATTTCTCTGTTACTTTTCCTTCATAACTGCTGAAGGATTTACTATAAAATGCAGCAAGTAAATCCAGAATATTTGGGTCCAATAAGATAATATTTTTCCTGCTCTAAAGATATCACTTAGAACATTTAGGGGAAATTGTCCAAATAATCATTCCCAAGTACCACCTATATCAACCAAATTTTTAACAAAACTGCATGGTAAAGAATGTAAGATGAGATCTTCAAGAAAGCATAGAAACAATACCAAGCTGCCATGTTATTTCAAAACTATGATTGCAGATATAAGCCCATTTAGAAGGAAGCATAAATTATTTGTCTAATATTTTTGAGTCTTGCAACCTTTCAAGGATTACATTACACTAAATTATTAGACTAATTTATTTGTGTAATAATCAGAGTTTAGCTGCTAGCCAAGAAACTGACTAGATGTTTACAATAGTAAAGACGTTTGTTGAAAAGGCATTAGAGAGCTCACACAGTCACCAGGAAGTCAGGTGTAGTGGCACATGCTTGTAATGCCAGTGACTTGGTATGCTGAGACAAGAGTATCACAAGTTCAGGAACCTGGTGAGACCCTGTCTCCAAATAGAAGATAATTAAAAAGGGGAGGATGCTAGGGAGATAACTTAGGCATAAAGTGCTCCTGGATTCTATCCCCAGTACCAAAATTAAACACACACACACACACACACACTCACACACACATATACACACACACACACACACACACACACACACACCAGGAAGCCTGCAGAAGCAGGTTGAGGACATTGGATGATGCATGGGAAAGCAAGGAAGCTGAAAACATCCTATAGTCCATTAATTCATCTGCCAAAAGCAGAGCTGCTTCTGGTGCCACCAAACACTGACCGTCACTGGTCAGCAATTCTTATCCCTAGCCTGCAGCTGCTGCTACTGCAGCTTTCTCTAAAAAGGCTTTGCTTTCTTTCTATCTTTTGAAATCAAGATTTAGGGCATGAGGGCCTGGGAAGAAACACAAGATATGTGTGATTGACTGAGCCTAAGTCCTATGTTCCTATCTGGCCTCAAACAATGCTGAAGAGTGATATCGTGGGCTCTTTTTCAGAGAAATGGATTTTGCCTCCTAACAAAACTCATGAGGTCAGAATTATTCAAAGAGATAAAAGGTTTAGATTCCTAGGCATCCAAAGAGTAGGAATGGTGGTGAGAGAGATGACTGCTAATACTTCAAGTATTCATATAATTTTGAGGTCTTGGATGATTTGGGAGCTAAATTAAAAATAAATCTAATGTTTAGGATTATCCCACATGTATGCCCTGCAAGGGCTTCCAGGAAAGCCTTGATAATGATAGTAGAACATGCACTGCTCTGGGGTCAGCATGTCCCTATTTTCACAGATGTACTGCCAACCACCCTTGTCTTTCTATAGCTGCTACTCCTTTGCAGTGAGGTCCAGTCTTCTTTCTGCATTGCCAAATATAGGGAACAACACCAGACCACTCTGGTGTGGCAATTGTACAAATGGGGATATGGAAAGATTATTCCATTAAAAATTCTCTCTTATAAATGTAGCTTAAAATGACTCAAGATTCTGAACATATAGAATGAGAACCTAAATAACTCCTCCTAGGTTCCAAAGTACATAGTTGGAACCAAAATAATTTCTATAAGCGTTCCTGGGAGCATGTCTTCTCAAGTCATTTGAGTCTAAACTTAGAAAATAAGTCTTATTTTTAACTTTGGTACCTCTCTAAGTTATTCCAAAAAGCTTTCTTTAGGGATTTTCCAGTGTCATTAAACACCACAGATAGCAAATGTGCTGCACAAAGCTGATTTGGTGTCCATTATTCTTAAAAATAAACCCAGGAAACTCCATGGGCTTATTGTTTACACCAGCCCAAGCCAGGCTAAAGATGTCAGGGTGATGATACTTCTGATGGTGACAACCCTGAACAAGTTCCAGGGCTGGGCTGTTAAATTTTTATTAATAGTTGCATGTCTTGAGATCCAATTCGTTCCTAGCCATGGATGCTTGAGCCTTTGCTAATTTGTGTAAGTTCTCAAACTGTGCTAATATTTCTTTTTATTTCAGTATATTTGGCATTAGGAGAAAAAAAGAAAATAAATTTGTAATAAGCTCAACTAATGAGCTGAGAAAGGTATAGCTTAGTATACTGCAGAAGAACTAAAAATCCTAATAAATCAGTAGCTTCTATCTTTTCCTATGTACAAACATGCTGCATCATGACATTGTGATCGACAGATATAAACATATATTGATCCAATAAGATAACAATGGAGCTGAAAAATTCTTATCTCTTAGTGCTATAGCTATCATATAACACTGTAGTATATAAAATCACTAATGTCTTTGGGATGTTGGTATAAATAACCCTTCTGCACTGACAGTTATATAAAATTACAGCACATGCAATTATGTATAATACATAATACTTGATAATTAATGGCCATTTACTTGTTTATGTGTTTACTATACTATGCTTTTTAATCATTGTATTAGAGTGTTCATTTCTTCTTATTTTTTAAACCATTTACTATAAACCAGAATGTTAGCAGTCTCCCACATTGTTTTACTGCATCTCTTAATTGTACCAAGGTGCCATGTTAAGTGACTGACCTATGCCATCTAGGTTTGTATAAGTACATTCTGTGGTGTTTACACAACAAAATTGCCTAATGACGCATTTCTCAGAACATATCCCTATTATTAAGTGACACATAACTATAATTTTAGATTTCCTGCCAGATTCAAGGACACTAAACTTGCATCATGTAGGCAAAATGAATGCACCATTTATTGTGCTGCAAGTGTTCCAAAAATTTTCATCATGGACCCAAAAAATGACAATATGTTTTCATTTTGTTTCCAAGTTGCAGGTTGCACAATGCAACTTGGAGATGGTCTATTATTCCCAGAGGGCACACTGGGAAACAGAACCTCCTGTGAATCCCTGTTTCTTGTCTTCCCTTCCCCTTAGACCTACTATAACATCATCCTATTCATCAGAAGGAAGGCAAAGAGAAAGATACCAGAAGGTTGTGATGAAACCATCTCTCACCAGTTTGGAGGAGAGATTTGTGTGCACTACTTCTCAAATTTACAGCAAGTAACATGTTGGTAGCTTAAAATCAGTCGTGGTGGGAATATTTACACCACAGATATCAGCAGTACTATAAATCATGCCTCCCTCTCCCCCAAGAGTCATCTATTAACACTTACTGGCATTCCACTGATAACCTACTGTTGAAAGAAAAAATTTGCATCACAATCATACCATACTGTTTCCTGATTCTAACTTGGTGGAGTATATTCTAACTTGGTGAAATTTCTAAAGCCCTATACTATAGTCTGTCTTATTTATACATTGTATACTAAGATATTCAGGGTTGGGATAATAACCTCTCCCAAACTTATCAAGTATGTATTTATTTACTGTTCAATTTTATCAGATTTTTCAATTCATAGTTATTTTTTCACCCAAGCTAGAGCACAGAGAACAGATATTATTTCTTACTGAAAAAATTAGAAAAACTTCATGGAGAGAGAGCCATCTTAACTAAGTCATAAAGAATTGGTATACATACCAAAGCTGAACATTATAGTTCTTATGAATATATGACTATAAAGTCCACATTAAAGTGGTTTGTGAATTAATTCATATTGTTTATTGATCTTCCAAAATTAGCTTATCACCATGGAAGTCAGGAAAACCTTAAAAAATTAAGATATTAAGGTCATGAATATATGTAACTACAACTAGATTCAGAAGACACCAATGCAGAAAACACATTTTTCTCATATTTATGCCCACTATGAGTTATATTCAGAGTACTATTCATAGAAAGTCTATAATAAAATGTTAATTATTGATGACTGTCAAGTACTTTTATGTTTTTGATATTGTCAAAGACAAAAATCAGAAAAAAGGTAAATTTTATTTAGGCTATTGAAATAGGGAGTGCAGCCCAGATCTTAAGATAATAGTGTCTCTGTAAAGTGGTATTATCTTGGACTTTTACAGGGAGGAGTGGACAGAGTTTTATGTGAGGGGATGCAAGTTGAGATTTCACAGTCAGGGAAATCTCAGTCATCTGGATGGAAATGTTTCTGTCTAGCTAGTTTCTGGAGTAAAAGAAGTTCTAGTCTTAGCTAATCATTATAAGACAAAAGAACAGAAAGTTGACTAGAGCAAAAGCAGAGGAGTTACCTCTGCCTAACCTTGTCAACAGGTTCAGGCAAAAAGAGAAAAGGTGTGTTTTTGACCTTGTCAATATCAAACCCTCACAGTTTCTGTATTTTATATTTAATATATATTTAATTTACTCATCACCAATTTTATAAAATCAAAAATTGGCATTCAAAGAGGTTGAAAGACTTGCCTAGGTCACATATCTAATGAATGACAGAACTAGAATTCCATCCCCATATCTTTCTGGGTCTTTTTATTATGCTACAATACTCACTTTATATTGAATGAATGTTTTAATGGTAATTTTTAAAGTGATGGAACTTATGTTTATTTTCTATATATTCTGATACATAAATTTTCTAGTTTAGAGAGAGTGACCTTTAAGAAACTAGGTCAGAATGTTAAGAATTGGAAGATGCCTTTTCACTAGCTCATTTATAAGATGGCTCTTCAAGTGAATGATAATTGATAAATATGAGACTTCTACTAGTGACTTAATATTTAGAGTTAATTTTTGAGTGATTACTTTGCAAAAATCAATAAGGTATATTCAAATACAAGGAATCATTGCTTCTTTCTTGCCTCTGCTCTGTGGGGCCCTGAAGTTTGTGCTTCCTGATCCTCACTGAGGTTTTGGGCTGAGTGAGATTTGGGGTTTGGGGAGGATAGGGCAGGCAGGGATAGAACAGGATTTGGTTATCTAGCTTCTGCAAGAGATACTAGATATATATGTTGAACATAAAATTTTAAAAAAGGTCAGTAAAGAATGTAATAAAAATGTACAAACCAATAATCAGATAAAATAAATGATAGAATAGGTTATCTTAGTAAAACAAATGCTGAATATATATTTTTCCTGGAAGTCTGTGAGTCCTGAGTTTATTGGCTATTGCCAGCTTTTAGGGACTCTTGCTGTGCTTTTGATATTCACAGCAATACAACATTTTAAGATGCACCTGAAATGTTCATCGGCACAGCAGGAGAATATAACCCGGCTGGCCCAAATCATTTGGCATCTATTCTATGCTCAAATTACCATGGTTATTATGAATGTGAGGTGATAATTTGTGCTTGAGTTTTGTCCAGGGGCCCAGTCATCCAGTTCTTTTTTTTTTTTTTTAAGTCATGTTTTATAACATTGTTGTAGTAAACAGACCAGGTGTTGTTTCATAGTAGCTGCATTCTATTCTCCAAACACTGAAGCAAAAATTGAAGCAAAACAAAAGCCATCACACTTCTGGCTGTGCTGTCTTCCTGAGCACAGTGATTGTGTCCAAGTGAAAGAGAAAGATGAACAGTTTAGGATCTGGGGACCTCTGGAGCCAAGAAATTTCAGAGCACCTAGTCATTGCTATCACTGGGAGTGTGGGATTTTTAACTTAGAGGGAAAGTTTGAAAAGTCTGCTGCTTTCCTGCTTCCTCTTGTTCTCCCAATCAGAAATAATCCGTTTACCCCTACCCTGTGCATAACATGTGGAGAAACTTAGGCACTGATAGGAGATACTATCATTAGTTCTGATCCTCTTCATAATCTTCTGCTTTTATGGGAGGAGAGCTATGGTTAGAGGAAGATAGCAAAATGAAAAATAATATCAGTCAGCCAGGATTTATTAGAAAACAGGAGAAAATTTAATATAGGGACAATTAACTGTATTTATCCCCTAGAAAACAAAACCAACGAATCATTTGTGTAAATCAAAATTTCTAAACATTTTAGAGGAATTGAATCATGGGAAACTATGTTTTGAAAGAAGTTACAGACATGGATAGACAAGGAGTGAAGCAATAGTCAAGGCAGGAGAAATTATAAGTACAAAAACTTAAAGAGGAAATGAAACATATATATTGACTATGAAAGACATGAAATAGATATTCCAAAATATAAAGGTTGGCACTGATAGAACTAAATTTTAAATCTTGCTGCTAAAATAATAACCATTGTCAAACTGATAGTCAATCTCAATAATGTAAGGGTTATGATTTATTTATTTATTTATTTATTATGAGGTTCTGAAATAGACTGAGAATGGGATGATCCCTTTCTCAGGCTGAATTGACAGATGTGAGTAATATGCAACAAGCAGGGAACAAAGCTTTTAATGTTTGAGTGTTGGAGGACATTTCATAACCACATTATATCAAGTAGTTCTCAAAGTGAGGTCCCTGAACTAGTGGACTCCATACCACCTGTGAATTTATTTTTAAAATGCCAATTTTCTTGGACCTACTGAATCAGAAACTCTGAAGTGGACCCCAGAAACCTGTGTTTTAACAAGTCCTCCAGGTGATTCTCTAAGTGCAATACCTCGTACAGTGCTTGAATACAGAAGGAAACGTGAACTGTATTCTTAAAAGCACTGCCTTCAGATTTTTTTCCAATGTAAAAGTGCTCTAGAAAATAGAAAGTGCATAAATTTCTCCTCTAAACTTCTTTTTCTCAATACTTTATAATGCTCTGATTAATTCTAAGAGAAAAAATAATCAGGTGATGCTAGGCCTTCAGCACATACTGATGTCCCTTTAGGGTAAGGGAAACTTTAGCTGGGCTCTGGTCTGAAGATACTAGCTGTAGGAGTTCCCAGCTGGGGTACATGCAGCTCAGTACCACTCCCTGCCCTGGATACTCAGATCCAGGGATAATGTTCTTTAAACCAATTCTTAACTTGATATCCAGAAGTGTAGTTATTTTCCAGAGCTTCAGAAACCTAATTATTAATAATGTCCAAAACAAAAATATAGTTTGTAAAAATATAGCAATATGTTAGCAAACATTCATTAAGTGCACAGAGAAATCTGGGAGTCAAATAAAGATGGCACACCACACTAATGGGGACAAGTAGAAAAAGAAAGACCTTGATCTCTAAATATAAGATAAGCTGAAAGGTGGCTTTTTGACAAAAGGAGAGTGAGAGTCATGGCAATGGACAAAAGGCAGATGAGAGGAATTGCAGTCAGAGATGAGGCAGAAAGTTATTCCCCATGAAGAAAGAAGACATAGACCACTTAATCATTGCTAGTTTAAGTATTACAGTAAAAATTGATCAATTGATCAATATATGACCTTTACAGAAGATGAACTAAGACTTGCCATAAACATATTGTCATGTATAACCATAAAACAGATACCTTTGTATTACTAGTAACTTACATTTTGAATTTCCATGCACTATATATATATACTGTTATAAGTATTCTCATTTGATTCTCACAACAACCCTATGAAATATACACTATTATTGTCATCTCTGATTAAGAGATAGAGAAACTGAGATTCCTAAGAGGAAAGTTACATAGCTCATCAGTCAGTCACTAGATTTGGAGCTCAGACAGTACTACTCCAAAATCTCCCCTATTTACTTCTCAGCTATAAACAAAAGAAATCCCTCAAGCTCTTAGGTCTTGATATGATGACTTGATATTATTCTATATGCTACCACCATTTTAAAATAATCCCCTTGTTGTTGTTTTCTGATTATACCTGTAATAAATGATCATTGTATCCAATTAAGAATATTTTAAAAGTATGTAGAAAATAAAGGTCACTCTTGGGCCCATTACCCAGAGATTGCTGATGTTCTCAAACACTATTATATGTTCTTGTGCTTGGTGCCTCAAATCTGTCTAGAATGTCCTATAACATGCAATCAGCTCCTGCCCAGACACTGATTCACTGGGTCTGGGTGGAGTCAAGGCTTCTGTATTTTAATAAGTACCTCTTCTGTAGTGAAATAGTTCAAGCCTAGTTCTGAAACACTGACATATGCCATGTTTTAAAATATCTCTATGCAGAATATCCTGAATCCCATTTATATCTGGATTCTATAGGAACTTTTTTAAAAATATTTTTTAGTTATAGATGGACACATATCTTTATTTTGTTTATTTATTTTTATGTTGTGCTTAGGATTGAACCTAGTCCCTCACATGTCTGAGGTAGACACTCTGCCACTGAGCCACAATCCCAGCCCCAGCAACTTTCTATCTACAGAGAAGTGGTTTTCAAACTTTAGCATTCATTGGAATCACCTAGATTTGTTAAAACAGTTGACAGAGTCTCTGATTCATCAGGGCTGGGATGGAGCCCAAGAATTTGCATTTTTAACAAGTTATCAGGTGCTGCTGGCGCTCCTGGCGCACAGACTACAAGAACCACTATAATAAAAAGTCCTTCCAAATGAGAGCTCCTGGTAGAAAGATATTTATCTTGTGGTCTTTGGAAATAACCCTTAAAATTCAATTGCCAGAGCCTGACCTTTACAAAATCATTTAGAAACAAATGCAGTGGCATATAGTACCACAGTTAGTATCATTCCTTTGTCAGGAACTCCATATATGAAAACTCTATTCAGTTGTTTCCATGTCTCTATGACAATTAAAGTGTAAGAGAAAAGAATAGCTATTGACATTGTTGCTGTAAGTCTTAAGTGTCCAGATGGTTGTTGGTAGCAGTGGAAGGGACAGTGGGATAAGGTCAGTTACATCTAGTAACAGGCATAACACCTATCATACAAGTCTAATGTGTGACATTTCTTAAGTAGGACAAATTCCAGAAGAGGATGTTGATGCTACTGGCAATTTTTATGAATTATACATGATACACTATTTTAAAATTCAGCAGACTACTGCCATTCACCCTCTATAATAAAAGATATTGTATGAAAAGTGAAGTTCTGGGTGAGTAAACATGAGATGCTACCAATGTAATGGATCTTAAGCACACCTTTCTTTGCTCTCTGACACCTGCCAGAAGACAAGCAAGCTTTTAAAAGTAGGATTGACCTTTGGAATCCCAGCATCAGCTTTCCTGAACTAGATACCTCACTACTGTTCATCAGTGCTTCAAAACCAGCAAGAAATTTCTAAAATAAATCTCTACTTTTTTACTGGCTTTTGACTTTAATGCCTAGATTCTGGGGTTATATGAATGTGTAACTATATTAGGCATTCCACCTTTACCTGTCAATCACTAGAAACACAAAACGCCTACCTTCAGACAATGCAATTCTCCCTAAAATTTTTAATTTTAAAATCAGTAATTTTCATTATGCCTAGAAACTGCTAAAGTCATCTAGGAAAACTCATTTATTTACTATTTAGTCAAATATCTATTGAACACTTCCTACATTCAAAATATACTATAGATTCAGTGAGTAGAACAATGAAAAATGTGCATGCACACATACACATATGCAAATACAGTGTCTTGACCCTCAAAAAACTTACATTGAGTAATAATGAGGTCTGTCTGAGTTTTGGTGTTCTAGAACCTTGTTATGTGAAGAACCAGGAGAAAGGCCTAACTTAGAAAGGCACAGTCTTAGGCTTCATCCCAGATGTCCTGAGACAGAACCTGCATTTTATTTTATGAGAATCTCTTCTCTAGAAAACAGAGCCTGAAGCAAAGATTGAAATGCTGTTTTTATTTGAGAGTATAGGTAAGACAAGGAAAGCTGTAGACCAATGAGATACCGTGCTGGCTATGACTTCAAAATGTGTCTGGAAAGGAATGAGTCTGAATGACAGCAGTGCATTCAGCAGGTGGGTCTGTCCAATATGTGGAACTTTCTCTGCAGACAGTTTAGAAGATCCATACCTTGTTGCCTCCTGATTCCTGCTTTCTGATGATGGAGTTCCACATCACTAGGAGGTGCTACCTCTTTTCTTCTGGCTTATAGTATCTAAGTCTGAAAGTGTAGAGGTGGGTGCAAACCAAGAAAGAGAAAAAGAAGAAAGCAATTAAGAGTTTCTGAAAACTTACAAAGTTTGTGTCTCAAGATAATATGTGTGTAAAGTTCCATCCAGAGAAATGAATAGAAGTGAACAGAAATGGGATCTGTTTGTCAGCAGAAACACAGAAAATTTTCTTCCAGAAAAGGTAAAATTCACCTTAGGAATGTGAATGTTAAATTAGAAATTGTCACAACTGGAAGTTTCTGCAGTCTTCAATGTTCGATAGTATTCTCTGACTCCTGTGCTCACATCCTCATTCTTGGATATGTCAGAAATGAGGTCCAGCTGTAACCAAATAATCTGGGTCAGGAAGTCTAGATAAGAAAATGTTGAGAAATATCAAAGAAGAAATGACAAATCCTAGAGTGAGGCAGAACCAAGACTCAGGTGAAACCATAGCACCTACTCTCCCAGATTGTACCCTCCTTGAGTGCTACCACTGTGAGACATTCTCATTTGGATCATCCAACTTTTGCTCAGTATGAAGTTTTCAGAAAGCATGAAACTGCAATAGATATCCAAATGCCATGAGTTGCTATCCCCAAGCAATAAAAATATAGATTTTCATTTTTTATAATTTTCTGGTTCAAAACTCCTAATGAGAAAGTGCTGCTGCTTTTATAATAAGACCCTCTTCAGTTATTTTTATAAAATAATATATTGTGTCAAGGAAACTCTTGTAGAACAGAATAAGGAAAAATTAGAATGACATGTAGCCATTAAATTTTAAATCATTTGCATATTTTATAGATACTCAGTAAATCTTCAAAACTCTAGATTTCCACAGCTCCTAAAAACATAAAGGAGCAAACACTCTTTTTTCAGAGCAAAAGAGAAATGTGTGAAGGTCAGAAAGCAGAAGCTGTGCTTTCTGAAGGTAATATTGTGCTGACAAATATCTACTGAAGCATTTCAAGAATGTCCATGATTTCTTTGAGCTGGTCAAACACAGAAACTACTATGATACCACCCTCCAGTAATGAGAAGGGCCTTTAACAATGTCAGTGTGTGGTGTTAGTCAGCTCTAAATTCTAGACACCATTTAAGGAGCTCATGTCACAGGGCACTCTTAACCTTTTTTATGTGTTTTTCTCTGAACAAAGAGGGTCCTTTTCAAATTCTACTTGAAATTCTAGTCTCAACCTATATATCCTACAACTAACAGCAGTGTTTTCCATTAGTTGACCATCTAATCAACTCTGATCAACATGTAAAAAAGAACTTTGTATAAATGTTAACAGATATGGCTAGTTTATTTCTACAAATGTAGAAACAGTTATTCCATATGTACTTCTTATGTCATTACTAAAATAATTATAATTTTTATTCAGATTTACATAGTAGTGTAATCTTATTTTCCAAAGGTGGTTTATAAAGCATTTCAGAATTCCTTGGTATTCTGAAAAATCCTCTTCACCTGGATATTAATGTTCTCTTCATAAGAGAACATAACCTCTTTCATAGGCCTCAGGATAAAATCTCTGTGGAAAATAAAGGGAAGTTAACTTTCTCATTGTGTCTTCTGCTGTCTTTAGGACCTACCTAAAAGTCCTAAGCTTCTAATACCATTAATGTTTGGTAACTTAAAACCAATTACTTCACTTGAGAATACCATACTTAAGGACATGAATTAGTAATTGCCATTTGGCTTCCCTGTAATTTTTAAGCTCATTTGATAATTTATGAAAATAAATGCATCTTAAGACATAATTCCTGACCATTCACTTTTCATACTGAAACAAATCCCAAGTATAACTATTCATGTAGGTGCCTGTCACTACGCGTATTTCAAGCACTGGTACCTGCTGTCACCCTGTCTGATAAGCAGTGAATTCCAGTATCCACTTTGATGACCCAACATGAATGATGCGCTTAGGCCCCAATCGTAACTGATTATCCCACAACTATTTAATTTTTTTTTAAAAAAACTACTTATAGACATTTGGTGATTCTACTATAATTCAGTTTTTATATTTAGAAAATTACTTTTCAAGTTTCAAGATGATTTGGGTTGGTTTATAAAGGAGTATATGACAGATAAGGTAGCACAGAAAGCAGTCTGTTTGCCCAATTTTAATCAGAAAATAAATATCACTGAAACATAAAATTTTTTATTAAGCTTAAGAGTAGTAAGAGAAATGGCATGTGATAAAATTAAAATATCTATAAAAATCTGTTATTAACATTTAATATTCCAAAGCATATTGCTGTTAATTTAAAAAATCATATTGTATGTGTATATTTTAAACATGCTTCTATTAGACATTCAAAATCCTTGAAATGGGGATAGTGAGACTATTATGTAAAAATACAGGATACATTATACCAGTGGATATGGAGCCAGAAACAAAATAACATATGAGTACTTCTTAAAATATGCAATGTGGAAAACAAATTACTCCACAATTATTCCACAGTTATGTACCTTGCTTGAAAATAAAATACTATTCTCTTGTGCTACCGAATAGAAAATGTTTTTGGATGGGGTTAAAAGGTATGTGTAGGCATAAAGACATTTTACAATTTTAAATGTTACAATGCTCTTTGGAAATAGAGTTTCAGACACTCCCCACCAAAAACACTTTGACAAGGATAGTATCTATAAGCAGACAAAAAAGTCTGCCCAAAAACCGTCTTGCTGTTTTACTTTGCAACAAATTAAAATCTGTGTAAGTTCTGCAATACATTTTTTATAGATTTACACTATGCAAAAATATTTACTTTGAGAAAAAAACCCTCTGGATATTGAGACCAAGTGACATGTTATTTGCATTTGAATATATATGATACACAGAATCCAATAAAGATTACCAACATAAATACTTTTATCTTGCAGAAAAGGTTGGTGGATGTTGTGGATTCTAACTACAGTTTCTCTCCTGTCTGTGAACTTCAAAATTCTAAAAATAGGATGATTCTTTCATTGGAACAAAACTATTTTTAATCATTATTTCTTTTCAGTTCCACCCCTTTTTGAAATTGTTCCTTTACCTAATCATCATTGGCCCTTTTTTAGGAATCCACTTTTTAAAAACGTTAACATCTTTTTTATAGGCTGTTCTCTATTTTAGGTATATTTTTTGTCTCTTGGCAATTTTTACAGTTGGCTTTTAAACTTATTGAGAGCAGAGTTTCTGTGAGTTTGCTTTGATATATCCCATGGGGTCAAGTGCAATGCCAATCCTCAGATAAGTCTTTCAATGAAAGTGTTCTGAATTGACTCAGCTTTAAAACTGGTCACAAATTGCCACAGAAGCATTTCTGAATGGAGATTTACATTTAACTTCCAATAAATTAACTATGATAGGGGAAATATTGGTTAATAATGTAGCATAGTTTGACTCTCTATAAAAACAGAATTGTTGTAGTTTGGAAGAGAGGTGGTGTGGAGGAAGTACCTGGCTAAGAACTGCATCTAGTCAGAGTTCTGTCAGTGACTAGCCCTGTGAAGTTTGTCAAGTAACCAACCTGCCTTTATAAAGGGTAAATTGGAGATACTATTTACTAGACTGGCATCATAGAATTATTGCTGCAGTTACATGAAATATATGAACTAGCACTTCGAGTACTATAAAGTATCCTAAAATTATACAATATGATCATGATATGTATGACTTTGCCATGAAACAGAGAAAAACATAACAGTAGTTGTTTTAAGATCCTAAGCCACTGCCTTAGTTATTAGAATGGAAAAGAATTTCTTTTGAAAAATTAGAACATGGAAACTCTATTTTAAAAAATAATCTTTACTAATGCTTGTACTCTGAAACAAACACCATTACAACCAAATTAATAATTGGGGCTGCCTGGGAACTTAGTATATACATTAACTGGGGTTAATACAAAGTGTGTATGCTCTTTCAAGTCTTATGTTGAAGGCTTTGCCATGCTGTCTCATTTAATCCTCAGTACAAGCCCTTTAAAGGTGGGCAATAGTCTTATGCTCACTTTATAGGTGAGGAAATCGTGGTTTACAGAGGGTGAGATGTCTGATGTAACCCACATCAACAAGCACAGAACCAGACCTGAATCCACATTTGTCTTTATTCAGCATCAATGTCCTTTTCCTCTTTTCTGTCCTGGAAACACTGTCAGTTAAAATTCGATCAATTTTAGAGCAATCCAAATCCATGAGGAAGAAAATTAAATGCTAAGAACCACATTGTTTAATTTCAAATTGGACTGAAAATGCCCATGGCATGACACTGATCTTTAGCAATATTGAAGGAGACTTCTAGCATTTTTGCACATAAAGAACTTTTTAAATTCCATTCAACAATGAAAAATAAATACCAAAATAAATTTGTTTAATGATTATTGAGTCATTATGACACACCTGTGGCAATGCATAAACTTTCCAAATACACAATTTATGTTATAATGTCAGGATTTTGTTCTCCAATATAACATTTGAATTATGATAACTTTCATTTTGAAAAAATAATGCTCCTCCACTGGAAAATCATTCTGGCTTCCCAGACTCTCATTTGTTGACAATATACAAGATGTTTTCTTCTTGAAAAATTATGGGATAATTACCATTGTAGAAGTCAAAAAATATCAAGTCATTTATAACTAGTTGGACTAATAGAGAAACATACTGTCATGTTAAAATATGCAATTCCAGTTTAGTACTCTTAGGTTATTTGTTTAGTAGAATATTTATAATCATTGTAACATTTTTTTAAAAAAAAACATTAGAACATTTGCTTAGCAGGTATAAGGCTCTGGTTTCCATTCCTAGCACTGACAAAAGAAAAAAGGGGAGAGGGGAGACATGTTTATTGTATTTTTAGACTTGTAAGCTATAATTGTCCAGTGTCTTAAAATAAGCTTATAAAAATAGTCTGGTCTTAACTGCACATTTTTTTGCTGGAAAGTCCTGAGTAGTACATAAATATCATTGACAATCTCATATACCATAATATTCTTTTAGTCCTTCTTTCTTGTAGAATCTCCTAATGGAAGAAGACATTGTATTTCATCTGATTCTATAGACCTCATGTACGTCTCTCATCAATGTAGTGAGAACTGTAAGTTAGTCACTAAGTAAAACTAGAATCATTTGACCCTGCCCATGAAATCTCTTCCTTATTGACTCTTCAGAGTTTATCATACAAAATGATCCAGCAGATCATAGCTGAAAAAGGAGAAGCAAGAAATTTTAATACCCAGTCTGTACTAATGGCATACTTGGAGGGGGAAGATGTTTAAAAACAAACTTCTTCTTTGGATTATGACATTTTAATTAAAAGTATTGCCAGCTCTGTTGGCTCTTTTAATGGACCTTGTATCTCTTGAGCCCTGGGAATAATTTGTAATGAATGTATTGCAATAAATACGGAATTTCAAGTAACAGAAATATACATATTATCATAATTTGTCTCAGGTTCAAGTGGTGAAAGTGACATGGGAGTGGAGGAGTCCTCAAATTACTTGGGCACAATATAAGACAGTTTTTTAATGTCAGGTGCTATTATGTACATATTACTAGAGCTCTTAAAAATATAGAATGCGCCAAGTGCTGTGGTATACACATTAAACCTAGTGATGCAGGAGACTGAGGCATGATGATTGCAAATTTAAGGCCAACCTGGGCAACTCAGCAAGACCCTCAGCAACTTTGAAAGACCGTGTCTCAAAAAATAAAAAATAGTTGAAAATGTAGCTCAGTGGTAAAGTGCCCCTGGGTTCAATCCCCAGTACATATATACACAGAGAGAGGGAAGGGTACGGGAATCAGCAACACAAGACTTCAAGACTATTCCCATACTTTGATTTAAAAATTTTATATACTAATTGCTATTATGTTAAAAGTAAAAAACTATATTACATACATTTATTTTACTCCTGGATTCCAGTTTTATAAGGCATAAAAGTGGCAATCCTAGATAATATCAAGAAATGTTTACATAAATGAATATTTTATTATTGCTTTGATATATTTTCAGAATTTGCTTAGTGAACTTCAAAATGTCTTATTCTTGCTTTATCAGTCCCAAACCCTTAGTCCTCCTCCCTAAGCATAAAGCTATCAAATGAGCTGGCAGCATC
Source organism: Ictidomys tridecemlineatus (assembly GCF_052094955.1). Taxonomy (NCBI): domain Eukaryota; kingdom Metazoa; phylum Chordata; class Mammalia; order Rodentia; family Sciuridae; genus Ictidomys; species Ictidomys tridecemlineatus. Next base: position 147,045,498 of record NC_135483.1, on the reverse strand, counting down.
CCAAAACTAAATGCAGCTCCTAGATGTTGCTAAGGAAATATACTCAGTGTCTCTAATGCATTTCAAAGGTTTGTAAGAATATGCACTTTTGTCTTTTATATTCAAGAAAATGATGCTGACTGAGATACCCAAGTGGATTATATGCCTTCATTCATCCAAGAATGAAAAAGCCAATGTGTTTATAATGTCACTTTCACCTTGCCTTTTTTCTAGCCACATATATTCATAAAACTTTTGAGAAACTCAGCTGCACTTCACCATTTCCTTCTCCATTGGGAGTCTAAATGCCGCTATTATGTAGCAAACTGGGAGCTGGAAATGTTTTTCCTAAATGGAATGTGGGTCTTTCTACTAGAGTGATGTGATTCCGGGAACTTTTGTTACGTACCCACCATATGCTGGTTTCTGTAATGAAGGGAGAAAAATAAAAAATACAGGATTGGTTCTTGCCTTCAACGAGTTCACAATGTAGCAGCTAAGACTTATATGTAAACAAGCAGCATCATAGAAAACAAGCAGGACAGTTTACCTTTGTTAATCAACTTGAATGGCTGTGCCCTCAGAAGCTATAATAGGCAATTACAGTAATGAGTCTACTTGTGCAGAGACTTGAGAGATAAATTACTTGACTCAAAAGGATAGAAAAATTGACACATACTAACTTATCAGACTTACATACTCAAATATTTTCTCATTTCATGATCTACTTAAGAAACTAAGCAATACTCTAATTAGAACATTGTTAGCCCTCTTCTGGTTGAGTTGCCTACAGAAGTAATTCACATTATTGTTAGCATCCAATTTACATTTGTAGCTTTTTAGTCAATATACTAAACCTCCTTCTTGAATTGCATATTAAAGTGATATTTTAAGGAAACTTCACATTGTTAAGTGGTATCTTTCATTCACAATGCTCTGGAGTTAGTTTCTTTGTTGAGCCCATTTTTAGCATTCAGATTAGATCTGTTATTGTGTTACCCTTATGGTTGTAGACATTCATTATGTGATTGTCATTGACCCTGCACTGAGCCAGGTCACTAAAACTGGTCTGGGCTATAAGATTGGCCAAAATGAAGATTCAGATTCCATTTAGAATTATGTTCACTTGAATTTACTAAAAGACCAACACATAGGGACACTGGTTGGTAGACCCAGTTCCTGATGCCTCCCTTGTTTCCACAGCCATCGTGGCATATTCAAAGTGGTTAATGCAGACCATGCTCCACGAGGAATCCACCTGGACAGGGCAGCTCAGAACCACTGGCTCAGAACCACAGTCATCAAACTTGGCTATGACCAGTCTTATAGAATGGTATTTGAATGTCAAGAAGACTGCCTGATAATCCTAATTCTCATTTATGCAAACCTTTATTTGATCTAGTCATTACTGATTTTGTGACTTAAAAATGCCTAGGATATACTTTCATAATTCAGAATACTATTTATGAGAAACACTGAATGACATGTAATACTATAACATTTAAATAATATAAACTCTTCTTTAATGGAGTTATTTAGACAAAAAATTTAGGGGGAAATCCTTGTACATAAAACTATAAAATATATTCCTATTTTTAAGTTATTTTGGGGAAATCTTAGACCACTCTGCTACACTACCGCCCGATTTTGGGGAAATCTTAAATAAGGAAAATTACAGAGTTTCTCCCATTAATTCAGCCATGAATTAGAGAAACTGTGGCAATTGAGTGAAACAAAATATTCAGCTGTTCTTTCTTTGATATAATAGCATCAGTTTATCAGGAATTCTCACCTTGTTTCCACTAATTTTCATGAAAGTATTTTCCATCTACATGAACTTGACAGTAAGTTATGAAAGTGCTAATTTGTATAAACTCATAGCTTTTGGAATCAGAAGAATTTAATTTTGATCTGATTCAGAAACTCAAACAGCACTGGTTTGAGCAAGTCCATTAGTTTTCCTGAAATTTAATTTCTAAATCCAAAAAGTGGGTATTGCTTGAACAACAAACAACTGTCCTAGCTAGTAATTATATCACTCAAAAGATTCTGTAGGCAATATAAGTATAACAAACAGTAAGGCAATCTGTTGAAAAATTCACACACCATCTGCTACTCACAAAAGTCTACTTATTCATTTCTGCAGAGGTGTTCATCCATTCTCACACACACATACACATGCAATGTTTAATAATATAATCATTCAAATATTCTTTTATTCATTTATTTTCTACCTTATGTCAAATAATGTACTTTCTTATATTGAATTAGACTGTGATTCCTCACATATTTTAGAATTCTTCACAATAAATGTATTCTTAGGGATCATTTTCTTTTTGCATTGTAAACATCTAAACCATATAATATATAGATCTTTGGCTTATAGCAGAGTGTTCCACTGTGTATTAAATATTTATTTATTAAGAATGAATACAAGTTAGGAGCAAGAAGTTCTGGTGTGGTGTTGCAAAGAAGAATGACTAGTGTGCAAGGGAGGATGACTATTGATAACAATAATGTGCTGTACATTTCAAAGAACTAGAAGAAAGTATATTGAAAGTTTTCACCATAAACTAATGATTAATGTTTGATAACCATGTTTAACTTGGTTTAAATATTACATAATATATACATAGGTCAAAACAACACAATGTATAATTTTTACATTTTATTATCCAAATTCAGAGCTATGAAAATATATAATAGGTAATTGATGCTTTTAAGGCAGCATGTGCACATTCTACCCCCAATATATATGTATCGATTTCATCTTTAAAAACACACACATAGGGCTGGGGCTGTAGCCCAGTGGCAAAGTGCTTGCCTAGCATGCGTGAGGCACTGGGTTTGATCCTTAGTACCACATAAAAATTAACAAATAAAATAAAGACATTCCGTCCATCTACAACTACAAAAAAAAAATTTAAATACACACACACACACACACAAACACCAGAATATTGTAGATTATATATATTATAAATAAACTTCATCTTTGACATATTCAATTACAATCGGATGATTTAACCGTTGAAAAAGTCCCTAACTTGTTTTAGATACTTAAGTCCTTTAGGACCATACCATGATGAAGAAAACACAGAACAAGGAAAATTCTGTGGTGACCTCCATAATATAACAACTGTTAGTATTAATTATGGAAAAATTTCATCCATACTCCCCCAGGAGGTATCTCTCACTACAGTGGAGCAGGATGCAGATGACAGAGTTCATGAGCTAAAGCTCTCCAGACAAGCTGCAAAGGAGGAATTTGAGGAGTCTCAGGCAGATCAAAAAACTGAGCCCATTTTAATGGATTTTCAATTTGGCCATATATTTAAAATATCTTCCTGAAAGGATTTAAAAACTGACATGTTATTTCTGAATTCTCTAAACTTTGTATTTATTGAATATGTCTTTATCCTAAAGAATCTAATTCAGATTCACTTTACTAACCATCTACTAGTTTGCAACAGGGTACACTGCAGTTACCATAGCAACTGTATTGTAAGTCTTTCTTTTTGCTAACTTGGAATTTTTTTCAAGATTATTTCTTTCGACTGACATTTTCAAATCTTGAGCTCTAGTGAAGATGACTTCTACTTCTTCACATTGGAAGAAGTTGAACTAATCTTTGCAGTAAGTTTTGTGTGTGGTAAATTTCATTTGACCTTAGCCAAAAGGCTGAAAAGTGATATATGTGTGGTGAATTTTTGTCTTGGGAAACTTCAACTGAGAATTTAAAATTGGGAACTAAATAAAAGTATAGAGATCCTTGTTATGTAGTGGCAAAACTTTATGGAATTGTCTCCTCCAGGTATGTGGAAAATAGAACTTATGAAAGAAGGGGGAAAGGCCTTTGGAAAATAAAAGTGATGTGTGTGTGTGGTGAATTTTTGTTTTGGGAAACCTCAGCTGAGAACTTAAAATTCAAATCAAGAGAGGAAAGGCCTTTGGAGCAATAATACTTACCAATCTTTTTTTTAATTTTTCTGTCTGTAAGACATGAATATAACATATACTTCATATCTATCTCATGAAAATCTCCTATCCACATTAAAATGTAAAATAAGAGGATATTAGGATATAGCTTGTACAAAAGGACTCATGGATGATTGACATAAAGATACCTATATGTAAACTGTGTGAGAATCTCAGGGCGATACAGAAAAAAATGGACAGAAGAAACATGGAAGTCTGATGGAGAGGAATTCAAGAGTGGCTGCCGACTTTGGGGAGGTAACAGTGAAGGAAACAGATAGGGTTTGCATTTACAGTCTTTGACATCATATTAAGCTATGTCTATACCCAAATTTTTGTGCTAATGCAGTACATTTAATCTGTAAAAAATAGTCAAACAATATATACATCATAAACCTGGGCTACTTTTGAACTGTGTTAATGTTGCTGAAACTCTTTAAGATGGCACACTAAACCCACCACAGAAATATAAAAACCAAACTTATGGCTGTTATAACAACTCACAGAAATAGGACCTTTCTGTCTAGATTAGCTGCTTAAAAGTGGGTACTGCTATAACAAAAGTTAACACATAAAAGTGGCTCTGGAATGAGGAAGTAGGTAGAAGCTCAGACTCCTAATAGAAATACAGACATTAAAGATGTTGTTGCAGGCTCAGTAGGAAATGAGGAATGTATTATTGGGAACTAAAAGTATAGAGGATCCTTGTTATGTAGTGGCAAAAATTTGTGGAATTGTCTCCTCCAGTTATGTGGAAAATAGAACTTGTGAAAGACAAACTAGGGTATCTAGTCAAGGAGATTCCCAACTAAAGTGTTGAAAATGTCACCTGTTTCTTTTACTGCTTAGAGTAAAATGTGAGAGGAGAGATAAATTCAGGTTAACTGTTAAACAAAAAGGGAGTTGGACTTCTGATTTGGAAAAATCTCTGCCTATTCAGAGGACAAAAGATGCAAATTAAGAGACTGATTCTGAAAATATGGCATAGAAAGAAAAAGAAAAGGAAGCCAAAGGTTTGGCTGCATAACACTTTGCTGAAACTTTTGAAAAATCAAAAGATTAGAGTGGTTGGACATAAGAGATGAAAGTTGTACTTTATAGATCTTGTTAGTTAAATTAGAGGACTTCTGTGATGACTCAAGAATGCTGCCCTTTAAAATCTAACAGAAGCCAAAGATGGAGAAAGAGTCATCTCAAAAAGATTCATGGACATGATTTGACTAATAGGGTGCATCACTGAGCCCTTCATAAGAGACCCACGAAGTTCTTGAGAAAATTATACCAACAGGAACACTGCCATCTTGGACTGGAAGAAACAGGGAGAGTACCCAGTGAAGGGCTGACAGACACCAAAACTCTACTTGCAGGAAGAGGGATAATAAAAACCACTCAGTTTCTGTCAAACATACAAAAGGAAGGAGGACTTAGAAGACAGATCTGAAGTATAGAGGACTCTGGATAAGAGTCCAGCCTCTTCACCACCTTGATTTGGGACTGGTGAGACCTTGAACAGAGAATCCAATCAAGTCTACTTAGGCTTCCGACTTATAGAACTGTGAGATAATAAATGGGTGTGGTTCTAAGTCACTAAGTTTATTGGTAATTTGTTATTCAATAATATATACAGATATTAATATCTAGATTTACTAAAAGATGCTAAAGAATTTATTTATACATTTTATATGCGAGAACAAAGTAAGTCCTTGAGATTTTTATGTACATCACTCCTAAACTGTTCACAAAATGCTTGCTCTGAACATGATTTTTTAAATGCTATGTTTTTTATGGTTTCTATGAAGTTATAAATACATATATTCATAGACCCAGGGGACCTGCCTATTATTTTCTACTTAAAACTTATTTCAGTTTACACCTAGACAAGTAGGTTTCAAGTCTCTTCAGAGTAATAGCTATACACAGAGCACTGTGAAATCTCTCTTAGCTTTCTTATGTAACCATTAATATCATTCATGGAGTTATTTACTCTACTAGATATCAACCTGAATCTGCAGTATACCACTCTAAAGAAAAGGTCCTTAGGGAAAATTTTGTTTGCCCACTCTAGCTTTCATCACATCCAAATATAATTAAGTCTTCAAATGGAAGGAAATGGTGTGGCCTATATCAAGATCTTTAAATATCCAAGGTAGGGATGGGGTTATGAAAAAAGCCAAGTCAACATTCTGGAACACACCAACTTGATCATTTTTATTTTCTTAAAGAATAACAAAAGAGAAGGTATGGAGAGGTAGGAGAGGGAGTGGCTAAAATACTGGAGAAATATTAATAATAGGCCAAAGTGGGAAGACCAAATGCTCTCTTAGAAGAAATTTATGCTCATTACTTTTTCATTTTTCTTTTATTTTTTAAATAAGAAAACTAGTTGTGTTTTGTTTTGTTTTTTGACATCAGGTATTGAACCCAGGGACCTTTAACCACTGAGCCAAATCCCCAGTCCTTTTGTGTATTTTTAGTTAGAGACAGGGTCTCACTAAGTTGCTCAGGCCCTCGCTAAATTGCTGAGGCTAGCTTTGAATTTGTGATCCTCTTGCCTCCACCTCCCAAGCAGCTAGGATCACAGGCATGCACCACCACACCCAGCAGGAAACTTGTAATTTTTATTACTATTTTAAGAGATACTGCATTAGTCAAGATTCAAAGAACAAATCCATGTTAGCTAATTTAAGAAGAAGGGGACTATTTAGAATATTTATTCAACAACTTACAGAATATTTGGAATGACTGAAAACCAAATAAATAACCTTTATCTTGAGTTTCTTGAAGCTCTGGTACAGAACTAAGCTACTGATGGAGATACTGGCTCCATCATTGGGAAGCATCACCTCTCTACACCTCTGCTGTAAAGCACCATATCACAACTGGGTCTTAGGGCCCCATGGGGACCTAATTTAGCATTTCTAGTTGGTGTAACCTAAATCATACCAAGAACCTAAGCAATAGGAGCATACAGGAAGTGTAGTTTCTAAGCTTTTCAGGAAGAAATATTAGAAGGTTGGCATAGTTGTTGAACAACCCAAGGTATCCCCAATGGAGACCCTAGTGATTGAAATGAAGAAAGCCTAGGAAAGACACTTCATGCAGTAAAGCCAAATTCTCTGTTTGGGAGGTAGTAATAAAAAACTCAGATATATAAAGGATGATTTTTTTTTTGGTATTCCTAATTTCAGATTGTATTAAGGTATTTTAATGATAGTTTTCATTTTGTTCAATAAGTTCTTTATTGACTGATTAAAATTAAAAATAAAATTAGATTTTTAGTTTTCATTGGCACTTATTTTATGCTTTTGTAAAATTTGCTTCAACATACTGTAGTAGATCTGCAAAGTCTTCTATTAATTTCTAATTTATATCAAGAGTTTGCCTATGTCACCTAAAACAATGGCTTAGTATCATGGTTTGTGTAACCTATTGTTGTCCTGAAATGAATCTTACTTACAAGCATTTTTTGGCCTTGAGCCTCCTCTTTATCTGAACTAGCTTTAAAAATACTAATGTCAAAAATAACATCAGCTTACAATGGGCTTACAGCAGTGCTGGCAGTTTTAGTAACTGAGTCAACCTTAGGCCAAATGCCATTTGCTGGCTTAAGTCATATGTTAGGGTATTATTTTCTGTGACTTACACCCAGAACATTGGGGCTTAGATATAGGTTGTCACAAAGAAGACTAGAAATCAGTAGTGGTGAACACTCTCTTCCCTGCTGTAACATACGCAAAAAAGTAGGTATTATTAAAAATGTATGATGAGTTGACAGTGACTAAATTAGCATAACTGCCATTTGAGAGCACTGGACCCTTTGAAATAGCTTTGAGTATTGGTTCATTAATGAAACCTGATGGAATTACCTACTTCTCATTCTATTGTTTAGATTTGTGTGGCTGCCAAATTAAATTGAAGTTAAAGCTGCTTAATAATAACAAATGACTAATCTAAACAAACTACTAATCTCTACTAGTAGGCTAAAGGCTAAATGGAAAGCAAAAGCCAGTTCAAAGCAAGAAGTAAGGCAAGTGGTGTGATTATTTATTTTAAACTTTGTTTTCTGCTATAGTCTTATTTTTATTTATTTATTTATTTATTTATTTAGGTCTTCTCTTCCTTTCTGCCTTCTTTTTCAAACTTTAAAGAAAAATGTCTGTCATTTTCCTCCCCCCAATTCCCACTCCTTCCCATCATTACTTATGTTTCCTGGAGGTAGACATTATAATTTGGAGTAGATGACTACTCGTGTGCACTTTCAGCTTAATGGCAGAAAGATGATAAAGGAAGAAAGCTATACCTCAGGTGACCAGTGAGCTCAGTTTGCTTGAGACCTTCTTGGTCTATGCCTATTAATAGCATTCTCTTTCCTTCTCCATACTGTCCTAGGTTGGATGATAAATTACATGGTCATCCTTGTCATAACTAAGATGAGTTAAGAATGGTATAGAAAAGAGTAGGATTTTTCTCTAAAAATGTTGATGATAATTGACATTTTGGTAGAAATAAGTTGTTTTAACCACAAGGATGAATTGCCTGTGCTGACACTTGAGCCTCTATATACTCTTCAGAACTACTCTCATTTGAGGGTGTTTTCAAATATTCAAGCAATAATTCTTGTTTACATGTGTGAAAATTGAACTACTCAAAATTCTTACAGGTTTATAACAAATGAGAGGATATTTTAGCCAATGATTAAAGTATTGCCAATGGAAAGCCTTATTTTAAATTATAGTTCTGAAATGAAAATGGACATTTAATCAAATATATTCACTATAACTGTTTTACAATGATAGTATTGTTACTAATAATTTTGATAAAGAAATAGCATTTAAATGGAAAATATTTCAAATGTTCAGCAAACAGAATAAAAACTAATAGAGTAGTGCCTTCTTCAGATACTTTAATATTATTTTTCACTTGCAATTTCTAAAGGCTATTTTCTATTATGTTTCAGTGTTTGTTATAATTTAAAGAAAATGTTTCTTGCCTCAAACCAGGTTTTCATTCCCATTGATAATAAGTAATTCATTTTTATCATAATTGAAAGCTATATTAAAATTTGGGGGAGATTTAATTGAATCCTAGAGAAATCATTTCCTTTGTCTTCCTTCTAACAATACTTTTTTATAGTGGGTGAATAAATAAAACTTACTGAAAATGCTTATGTTTTAAAGTCCCCTAGAAGGTTGTAACAGACAGCTTTCCTATATAAAAATTCCCAGTGTTCCCTTATGATATACTTAATAGAATTTCATAGGAATTTTTGAGAAGCCATTAGTGTCTTCTATCAATAAAATAAAGCACAGAGGAGTAAAGTATCTGATGATTAGAATTGCCAAGAATCTTCCATACACAGCTTTCAACAGAGCTAAGACACTTTTGATTTAATATTTGTTACCTTGTTATTAATTAACATAATGCAACAACTCCATCTGGATCATGAAGTAACAACATAATTCCAAAAGAGTGTTTTAATAGTGTATTCCTTTCTGTAAAAATTGTTGTCCAAAAATATTGCACTATACTGTTCTTCAGCAGCATTCTTTTACCCACTCTTAGCACTTTTATAGGGTAAAAGTTGCTGTGAGTTTCTGCTGTTGTAAAATGACATGCAGTTAATCACAATGTCTTGCTTTCATTGTCAGTTCTTTCATGAAGCAGACTTATTGCTAAAGGAAAGAGTTCTACAAAAAGAATAGAGCTCGAATTATGATAGCTATGATTGATTTGTTTTTCAGACATCAACTTTATTGAAACTCTTAAGTTACCATGGTCAATGCTACAGTTATGAATTACTAAAAGTGGTAAAATTATTAAATTATTTAAAGAAATTTTTTTCAAGTAGACATTATGTTTGTGAACAACCGGAGGAAGAGGGTGTAGAGGGCTCTTAAGTGCATCACTGTTTAGAGATCACATGTTTTCTAAAAGACAGTGAAAAAAAGAAGGAAGATCAGGAAAAGAGAGAAAGAACCTGCATCTTGAGATTCATCTTATTTTAAAGGGGTTCGGACTATTTATTCTTCATAAATGAAGTTGTGCAAAGGTTTCATCGGTATGATTTTTTAAAAGATTGTTTCTGCCTACAGCATCATTTTCTCATTGTGTATATATAGGGCAGACTCAGCCTGTGTTTCACTAGCGAAAAAGAAAATTGGTTGATATTTCAAGTCACTGGACAGAAGGAACTCTATGGTCCCAGTAACTTTATGGATTGGGACCCAGAGGGAGATGAGATTCAGCCCATAGCTGACCTTGATACAGGCTCTGCTCAAGCCTCAGTTAAACTGTTATAAGGAACTCACCCATTCCATTAAGACCAATCTAGGAGGGCAAAAGAGAATCTATGTCAACCCTCAAGGAGAACTAGGGCTTAGTGTTATGTAAGCAAAGCAAAATGAAAGCTAAAGCAGAGAGTGATGACCAGTTGCTTTACTCCCTACCCTACACCCTTAGCAGGTGCTGAAGTCACTATTTGGGTAGAACAATCTTAAGGTGCTTTTAAATTAGCCCTGCCTAAAAGAGATTAAGCTGAAGTTTCATTAGCAAGGAGCAATTTCTAGGGATGACTATTACACAGTCTTCTAAGAAAGCAGTATTAGGCCAACCCTGACTCCCATTGGGTTCTGACTATCTACTTGGTAATAATAGCCCATACCCTTTAATTCTGTCTATATTTTCTTAGTTAATAAAATATATATTGTGTTAAGTAAAACAGATTCTAATTTTAAAAATCCCATTTTTGCTTAATTCAAGAACTGTTAGGAAGCTGAAATTTTTTAAAATTGAAAACACAGTATATGAATAACATAGAAAGGACCAAGGCAACTTTTTGAATATGTATGGAATAAATAGGAAAAACATAGTGAAAGAAGTTAAAAATAACATAAAAGAATTTCCTATCATTACAAAATAAAAGTTCTAAGAGTTCAAATATATATGAATGTTGTGTACATAAATACATACACACATGGTGGGAATGAACCAGTCTGGGTCTGAGACACTTTATCTTTGTAATAGGAAGTGGATAATTAAACAATCCCTAAGGTCTCATTAAACCTTAGCTTTCAAGGACTGTCACTTCCATCAGTTATTATAAGTAAATGTAAGTCAGGTAAAGCATTTATCTAAAGGGAAAGCTGAAAGAATTAAATAATGTTTATGTACTAAAAACATGTAAAATTCTCAGAAAGGGAGTACAAAGGAAATTCAAAAGGAAGAAATAAAGCCACTGTTTATTGAACACTACCACACTCTGGACAGTAAAGTAAGAGTAATACCAGTCACAGGTTAAATAGAATGGCACAGGTAAAATTATCAAGTGCCACACGTTGGCCTTAAACTCTATGTACCATGGTTTCATGTGATGGTATGAAGCCAAGTCTCTAACAATCCATTTCTTGCAAATAAGTGATCTGAGACAAAGAAGTTCACTTCATTTGCCTGAAGTCTCTCAAAGTACAGAACATGAGTTCAGAGATCTGGCTGTAAGGTCTGTGTACCCTCCTGCTCAATCCTGGTAACTCTGTAAGACTGACATCATCTGCTGATGTAGATAATGAATGCCTCATTAAGCATGTGGTAGGAGAGGATCAGAGAGGTTAACTGACTTCTCCAGAGTTATACACAGACCCTATATAATAGAAGGTATATTAACCCAGACCTTTTTAAACATATACTTTCCACTATACCATATTAATTTTTTTTCCCATTGTAACTGTTGTCCTTCTGGTGATAGTTTCATGAATACTGAATTGAATGTCTGACTTTAATTAGATCTGCCTTGCAAAAGAAAAATCAGGAGATCAACATGAAATTCAGCCTAGCAATAAACATTCACATCACAATAATATCCTCTTTTCAAATTGGCTCATTGCATAGCCTTCTGTAAGACACAGTTTTATCACCAAAATGGGATGGTTTCACCAACTTGCTTGTATTCCAGTGACTAAGTTGACAGTATCTCATTGATATTCTTCCTTTTAATCATGGAGCTAGTGAGTTAGAATTAGTCTTGGTTAATTATTTCTAAATTCTGGGGACCCTTTAGTAAGACATATTTTTCCCAGCCTCTCCAGGGGACAAGGAAAAGCTAAGGATAAAAAAAAATGCTAATACTACTTCCCAAAGAGTCCATTCAGGAAATAATCTTAAATAATCCCCCTTTTCCCAGCCGACTTTGAGATTCTCCTTTCCCTCTGCAATGTGTGTGTCTGGGCAGCTCTCCCTGGTTTGTGTCTGATGGAAGAGTGGACAGGGAGCTGGAGCAGCCAGTCCCTGGCTTTCTGCTGATACAGGAGAAACTGAGCCAGTTAAACTTGAATTAAGCCCCCTATTCATTTCATGTATGCCATTGAGCAGCTAGCAAGTAATGATGATTTTTATTCCCTCCTGGCATTAACTCTGAGAGGCAAACTGACAAGTAACAAGAAAATTTAAAATTAAAGCTGGCACGCCTTCCTTAATTCTTCCCTAAGTGCATGGATATGATTATTTTTTAATGTTTCTTTGTCACTATAAATGTATGGAGTACCAGCCAATGTATGAAATTGTCACAGATAACAGAAATTGGTTTTAAACTAAAATGTGAAAAATACCAGAGAGATTGCAGGTGTGGGGTCAAGCAAGAGTATGTGAAAAGCTAAAATGCAGATGTCTCTGCAATAGGTTTTATAAGAGTTACTGTCATTTTGTGACATTTTCCTTCTGTGTACGCCCCTCAAGTTCAGCCCTACTGTATCATCACATTTTCCTTCTCAGATTCCCCACCTCTGATTTTGGGGGGATCAGAAATACCCCTGTATACAAAGAACAGTACAAAATAACATTTGAAGAGGGAAAAGAAAAGAGTCTTAAGTCACTAGGCAGGCTGACCTCAGGGCTGTCAAGCAAATTATGCTGACCCTGGATGTCTGCTCAGTGGATCACAGTGGTGTGGCATGTGATGAATGAGTGGTTTTCATGGCCTCGGGCTCCTTCCCAGGAGAGTGAGACTAAGTTGGAAAATGATTTTAGCAATCATGGTGGGTATGTGTGACAGAACTCCATCTCCTACTCCCCTTCTTGCATGAGGAATGGCAGGACTGGGTCCTGACATTTAGGATGTTCTATATAAAGATGAGAAAAATAATCTTTCCTCTTCATTCCCATCTTTGAAATGAAAATCTGTGCAAACAGAAGAGAATTTCTTTACATCATAAATTTTGCTAGTACAGAGAGAAGGGCCTGCGAAGAACCCACCTTTCCAATGGAGGTAGAAACTGGCACCAACAAAATGGCACTCAGGTTTTCACTTCACCTCCCTATGACAAGTCTTTCCATATTCAAGTGCCATAAATGCCTAAAGGAATATAAAGGACCATTTTATCTTTTGAGAGATTTGAAACATAGGGCAACTTTTACTTCATATATTTTGTGTGTGTGTGTGTGTATATATATATATACATTAAAATAAAGAAATTCTCTTCTGTTTGCACATATATATATATGTGTATATATATATACACACACACATACACACACTAGGGATTGAACCCAGGGATGCACAACCACTAGACTACATCCCCAGCCCCTTTTTTAAATGTTTTATTTAGAGACAGTGCCTTGCTAAGATGCCGAGGCTGGCTTTGAACTCTCAATCCTCAGCCTCCAAAGCCACTGGGATTATACACATGCACCATGACACACAGCCAACTTCATAGATTTTTAAAGTGAGATTTATCATTAAAAGAAAAGTCAAATATTCATCAGTGCTCTCGATCTTCTTTGGAGTGGAAGACTTGAAAGAAACCTGGGCTTTGAGGTGGTTTTTTATATCTTTTCTTTGTCTTATGTTTTTCGGGTGATATTAAGTTCTGCCATCTGTAGGACATGTGCATTTTAAACCTCTTTTACTCATAAGCTTCAGCTCTTTCAGGAAGTTGATTTTTGCTTATGTTTCCTAAATAGCAGAAATTGGCTTTCATCTCACATAGTGTCAGCATTATTAATATGTAGCTTTTGTACTGAGCCTCTAATGGACTCTTTGGGGCTTTTACATATTAATGTTATATACTAAGGACTATTAAAAACCCCAAAATAAAACATTTTCATCAGTTAAGTGTCCTGTTTTATTTGTAGTCATGAATGAAAAGCATAAGCTAGTTATCTTATATATATATATATATATATTCTCATATATATAAACAAAGATATAGTCTCCTCATATAATGCAACTTGCTCACATAAATCCAAGAGAGTTTCTTTGTAATTCTTATCTTTATCCCATATTAAATAGGCTTCTTCTCTGCCAGCAAGAATGGAGTAATACATTAGTTTTTCCTTCAGCTGGCATTTATTTAGAGATTTTGAAATCTTTTGAAAATACCTAAGTAAACACTAACTGGTGAGGTCAACCAGGTAGAAGAGGGTAAAGGTTTAGGGATAAAGGTGAGAATAAAATCAAATAATATGCTACTTTTAAATGATCTAGTCTACTAGTTCTCTCAACCAGAAATAGGTAATAGCTCCTCATCAAATATTTACTTAGATATTTAATATTAAACCTTTTTTTAAATAAGTCAGCAACCTACAGAGTTGGGTCCTGGGTCCTCCTTTCAAATAGATACAGTATTGACCAAGTATAATGATAAGAGCCCTAGTTTAAAAGACAGGCAACAATAATCACTTCTGTTCCTCAATCTGCCACCCATTAGATGGGTAATCTTGGGCAAGTTATTTCTCTGGACTTTGTTTCTTCATTGGTAATAGCAGAGGTTTAGACTAGATTCATTCAATAGCTGTTTACCAGGCATATGTGAACTGACAGATAGTTACTGAGCTCCTGATATGTTTTGATGAAATGTAAAAATATAGAAAGCAGCCCATCTTTTAAGTAGCTGAGACTTTAATAGGACAGATATCTGTAAAAAGTAATACATGCAAAGAGGTTGTTTTGAGATCATTACAGAAATTTGTAAGATACATTGAGGGGAGAGGCAGAAAAAGAGATATGTCAGTCCTATATGAGGGAGAGAAGATGGCTTGAACTTGGCTTGTATGCCATTCTCTAGATGAACAGGGACAGCCGTTCAAAGAACACAGCCTAATGAGAGAGTTAGCATAAAGCCTCAGGATCTATGTATGGCTTTATATGACTAGAATGTAAATATGAAGTGAAATATTCAAGGGATGGCTGAAAATATAAAAGGCTTTATATGACATACAGATTCTGGGTTTCATGAGTAGCCATGACAGTAGTTTATGAAGTGTTGATATATTTGTTCTAGAAATAGCATCCTATTAGTATGACAGAGACTTGGTGAGGGTGAGGAATGGAGGCAAGGAGACCTGTTAGGATTCTAGTGCACAGGCACATGGAGAGAGAAATAATGAAGATGACAGTACTAACTGTGGAGTGAAGGGAAAGAACTGTAAGCTGTGTGGGAAGTAATTCCTCTAAACTCACTGAATGGACAGGTGTAAGAAAACATCTAGCATACCTTGCAACATTCACCTGTCATGATTCAATTCTTCCAAGGCTGCTAGGTTACATACTAATATATACTTAAGGGAAATATAATTTAAGAGCTTGATAAAACAGCTTATTGTTTTAAATTCTTGCTTTTAAACCTTTAGGGATGATTATGTTTTAAAAAAGGCTCTATGATGTTAGTGCAGAATGGATCCGGTATTATAGTCCTTTATTCTGAAGACATAACATAAGAAAAATAAATAGGTACTGCAAAGTTACTCTGAACTGTGTGATATACTGTGAAAATGAGAAAAACAGAAACAAAAACAATCCAGTGCTTATATGCACCAATTGCGTGAGGGAGTTAATAAAAAATACCCAGACTTTTAGAAAGCAGCCTTCAAGCAGTATCCACAACTTTCCTAAAGTTGAAACTCATGCTAATTTTTTGGTTTTTACTTGGGTACAGTTATTGTTTATACTACCATGAGACCTGCCTATATCATTCCAATATATTTGCCAAAGTTTTTGAAAATGTCTCTCCTGGATCCTATCCCATTCACTCCAACCCACTGTAAGCTGGCCACCACCCAGAACACACTCACAAGGTGGCTCTGGCAAAGGATGCCAATGTGCCAATGTCTTCCTGATTTCCGACTCCAGTGGACGTGTCTCACTCCTCATCTTACTTGACCTTTATGCTGTGTTGATGAAACTCTCCTCATTTACCCTCTGTGACATCAGTATTGCCCTGATTTTCCCTTACCTCTGTCCACTTTGTCACTGTCAGATCTCTGGCTCCTCTTTCAAACTCTGTACTTTTTCCTGGGTTATTTCACACACACTTACGGCTTCTCTACATAGGCGATATTCATTCTTCTGGCCTGAGTCATGGTTCAGAGTGAGAATCTAACTTTCTATGGGACATCCATACCTAGTGGTCCCTCAGGAAACTCAAGTTAAACTCGTCCAAAACCTGAACTCCTTCCTCCCCAAACATTGGCCTTCTGTAATCACCAGCTCCTATGCTGTTGTGACTGGACCTCTACTTTCCTTCGTAGATACATGTATGTACCTTCTCATGCCTCCTCCTCATGCATACCTCCTCCTCATGCATACCTCCCCACTCCAATCATGCTACACCACCTTTCAATCCACAAATGTTATATTAATTAAAATTCAGTATTTACATATGCTCAGAGGCCTCTTGATATTCAAATAAAACAGATGTACACATGCAATTATTTACTTCATCTAGCTGAATGCTACTGAGGCTTCAGGTCTCTGTAGAAAAGTTCCTCCTCTAAAAACTTTCCTGACCTTAGAACCCTGTCATTTTATGCCTATCTTTTGCATATTTATAGTATCATTTATTGCAACAGTTCTGATGAGGTGGGAGGAAGGAATAGGTGATAAGAGGATGATTTTGCTCCAAGGGGACACTTGAAAATTTCTGAAGATACTTTAAGTTATCAAAAGGAGTTAGGATGCTCTTGGCATCTAGTGGAAAAAAGCAAGGTATGCTGCTAAATAGCCTACTATGCATAGCCTCTCACAATATAGAATTATGCATTTCCCAAAGTCATTGATACTGAGGTTTCTCCTACTATACTATAATCTTTTGGAGAATAGGAACTATGCTTTATTCAACAATGTATACATGAGATATAGCATGTTGCTTGATTATATAGTAGAAGTTCAATAAATATGAATGTATAAATCAATGAGTAGTTTAGTTTGGAGTGGTCTCCCAGTCTAGCCCAGAGAGAAAAATTATAGTTACGTGTGGACTGAGAGAAATAAATCCTCAGGTTTCACTCTTGAAGTAGCCCAGAAGTTATTTCTACTGTTTGAGGTATAGACAATGGACACAAATAAGAGGTGTCAAAGTATGAATGCATGTTTCCATTTTGCTGTGTATTTAAATATGTATTTAGTTATGCATTTGTTGTATACTTAGATACGTTTCTGTATTACATGTTGAGGGAAGAATAAAAATTTATGTGTTTGCCCTCATTACTGGTAAATAAAATAGGTCTGAGTTATCTATAACATGGAAGACATTTTAGCATACTGTCATAGGAAAACAGAGTTTCATTTACATTCTGGCTTAATTGCAATACTTAGCCATGTAAGTATAAGCAAGAATCTCAGCTTAATAAATATTTAATTCTCTCACATATACACAGTGTTGTTTTGATAATTATATGAACCGAAGTATATAGGGTAGTTGATATATAGTAGTTCCTCAGTAATATTTTTTTCTCTGCCTCATCTCCAAACTACCTCCTTTAGTTAGGTATTTCATTTGACCTCAAAACAGAACCCTGATAATAAGGGATTAAGCAATAGTTGACTTTTCTCCCACATAAAACAAGTCTGGAGTTTTACAGTACAGGGTTTATTTGACAGATCTACAAAGTCATTAAGGAATCCAGGCTCTTTTTACCTTGACACATTACCATCCCTAAACCTCGGTCCCACAAAAGTTGCCTGTCACCACTTCTATGTGCCAAGCAGCAGACTGAAGGACATGGTGAGGAAGGTGATGCTTTCTTTTTTATTTTTAATTATTTATTTTTGATACCAGGGGTTGAATCCAGAGGCGCTTAACCACTGAACCACATCCCCAGCCTCCCCACCCCTCTTTTTTTAGATTTTGAAACAGCATCTTGCTAAGTTATTTAGACCCCCGCTAAATTGCTGAGGCTAGCTTTGAATTTGTGATCCTCCTGCTTCAGCCTCCTGAGTTGCTAGGATTATAGACATGTGCCACTGCACCAAGCCCTTCGTTTCTTTTAAGGCACTTCCAAAAGAGCATTTCTTCTGTAGTTAGTGTGTTCCTGTGTAAATTAATTAAGACCTAGTATATTAGAATACAAAGGACAGGAATATTGTAACATTTAAATAATTCATTTTACTATTCAAAGCTAACATTATTTGACTATCTCTAAGTATGTGTGTATGTGTCCCACATGTATGTATGTGTGTGTGTGTGTATCCCCAAATAAACTGGTTACATTTTAATGCAGTCTTACAGAAATAATACTCATCAGTTTTGATGCCCACAAATTATTAAATTTTTAAAAAATCGCACTACTCCTGGTAGGGCCAGGAAACATTGATATTTCAGTAGCAATGAGCACACACAGTGCCCAGATCTGGGTTTCTAAATCTCATTCTCCAATAAAAGAAACCAGGGTTAATATCACCAGTGATTAATCATTTTGCTATCATCTATCTTTTTAGTATCATATTATAAAAGGAACACTTTACCTCTCTGCTATCCTTAAAAACCCCATAACTCCAATCTAATCCTGAGAAAAACACTTAAAAATCTAGATTGAGGGATATTTACAAAATACATGGCAGTACTGCTCAAATTTTTCAAGGTCATAGGAAAAAAAAAATAAGAACTGAGAAACTACCAGACTAGAAGATACTAGGGAAGCATGAAGAATAAATGCTAGATAGAGAAAGGACATTTATGAAAACAGCTCATAGAAACTGAAGGAACTCTGCAACTTAATTATTAGAAATGAACCAATTGTTTTTTTTTACTTTGCCATTCCCACAATGTGTGCATATTTCAAAATAATTTGCTTTTCATAGTCCCTCATTTTTAGTTATGATCACAGTCTGAAAGTATTAAATGAAAAATTCCAGAAATAAGCAATTCATAAGTTTTAAATTGCACACAATTTTGAGCAACATGATGAAGTCTCATGCCATCTACTCCATCCCAACCAAGATGTGAATTATCCCTTTGTCCAACATTTCCACGTTGTATAGATTACTCACAAGTCACTCAGTAGCCACCTTGTCTGTCGGATCTATTCTTGATATTTAACTGCTTGTGTTCAAGTAATCCTTATTTCACTTAATGGGCCCAAGTGCAAAAGTATAAGTACAGACAATTAAGATATGCCAAAGAAAAGCTGTAAAGTGCTTCCCTTAAGTGAAAAGGTGAAAGTTCTTGAATTAATAAGGGAAGAAAAAATTCATATGCTGAGATTGCTACAATCTACAATAAAAATGGATCTTCTTTCCGTGAAACTGTAAAGGAAAAAGAAATTTACTAGGCTATTGCACCTCAAACTGCAATCTCAAACTATGAAAGTTATAGCCACAATGCATGATAAGTGCTTAGTTGAAATGAAAATGGCACTAAATTAATGACTTTAGTACCATCTACAGTTTCAAGCACCAACTGAAAGTCTTAAATTGTTATTATTTCCCCTGGGGACAAGGCAAGGGGAATACTTTATATACGACTTTTATTTGTCAATTAAAAAAAAATATTTGTTTCTTAACACTGACAAATGTCTCATGGTAACATGTTAACATTAAAAGGTAAAGAGAATATAAGAATTCTGTATTAACTTTACATTTTTCTAAAAATTTAAAATTATTATTCCAAATTATTTCATTTTTAATTTTGAAAATAAAATTTTAGACTCACATCATAACCTTACATTAATTTATGTACAGTATTATCTACAACATAGGCATTTGAGTATCATCTCCAGTGTACAGGGACTTTGTCTAGTCTGTTCCCTGCTATTTGTCCAGGGCCTAAAAGAGTACTTAAGATTAACAGCAGGAGAAAAAAATGCACCAAAAAATCCCTCAGGTCTGTTTCTCAGTTATTGTGATATTTTTAGTGAATTCTATAAATTGTTAGAGCATCCCCAATAGCCATTTGTTTCACAGTCCAACATACTTTTTATCCATATTTTTCCTGATGGAACATTTTATGAGACAGAGTCTCAGAGGCATCAGAAAGTGACTACCAGATTCTTTATTAGAAAAAAAGGGTTTGTTACCCAGATTCTAATCCAAGGAAACAGAAGCCTTTTCATAATCCTACAAGATTAATATATCAGGGATTAGAAAAATACACAATTTAATTTCTTATGAATTAGTTATTTTCTATTAGTATGAAAATGATATAATGGAAAAGACACTCAATTAAAATCCCATCCTCACCACCATCTCTTCGATTATGAGAATGTTCTTTAATTTCTCTAGGACTAAATTCCTTAGTAAAACTGGTAGTACCTCCTAAGGCAGATGTAAAATCATCTTTTAATGAGAACACTCACAGTAACAGCAACTGAAGAATGTAGTGGATCTCAAGCAAGGCTTGTGTGTCTCACCGGGTAATTCAGGAATGGTGTGATAGTGTATTGGGAGCCCAAACTACACCATCCCAAGGCACATATAGGCACTTCTGGTCTGCGTTCCTTTTTTGTTGGTTCAGCTCACCACCACTTCCACTCCCCAGACCACAGGAAACAGGAAATCTGGAGGAAGTACTCATTTCCTTCTAAGAGTATGACCCGGAAGTTAATTACTTCCACTCACATCTCATTGGCCAGAACCTAGTCATGTGGTACTAGCTGACTGCAAAGGAAGCTGGGGGATTTTTTTTTTTTTCTTCTTTAAACCAGGAAGCAGATTGCCAAGTTGGTACTGGTAGTATCATGGAGATTGTTGAGGCAAGTAGCGGGTCCTGCTGTAAGTACCTGGAATAGTGCCTCAAACAGAAAAAATGCTCACCAAATGTTCTTTTTAAATCGTGTGGGAGATAATTAGTGTGAAAAGAGAAGGTAAGTAGAAACATTTTGCCAACTATGATTTTTGGAGTACTCAAGAATTTGGGATAAACCTTTCTAGGAAGATATGTTTGCATTTGAAAACTTAATCTTATCTTCTTGTCAATTAGACATTACTCTTAAGAAATGTAATTTATATTCATCCTAAGGAAAATAAAGTACAAAAAGAATTTCTGTGGCATACCTGTTTTTATATATAACAACTTTTCTGTTTGTTTCCCTTCTAGCTCAGTAAATGCCAGTAGATACCATGCTTTGGGGAAAAGGAAAGATACAAAGTTACTTATTTCTAATGCAGAAATTCTTTTCTTTGCTCAGTTGTAATTTTATGAACCAAAATTATTCTATCTACTCTTTGCCTGGGTTCAATTTTAAGCTTTTAGAAATGACATACTTACAGATTAACACCGCACCTTTGTTGATGTATTTTCATTGTTCCTGGTTTGATATTATTGTTTTCCTGACGATATTTACAGTAACCTGCTGAACTTGGACAGTTTTGTTCTAGGTAAAGTAGTTTATACTGAGCCCCATTCATGCTAACCTTTTCTAGGACATTCTTACATTCTATGGGCCACAACCCCAGGTTGTCAGCTCCTCATGTGATTTATCAGAACATAGTGCTACCCAGCTGGCAGCTGGACAAGGCTCAGTTGGTCTTGTTCTTTGGGTGACATTGGCACCATGAGGGGTGAACATGATACTGGTGATATTAATCTGGTTGGACTGCCATAACCAAATACCATAGCCTTGCTTAACAGCAATTTATTTCGTACATATCTAGAGACTAAAAATTAAGTTTAAGTGAGAGTTAAAATGTCCAAGATTAAGTTTCTGGTGAGAGTTCTCTTTCTCAATTGCAGATGACTCCCTTCTCACTGTATTTGTGTGTGTGTGTGTGTGTGTGTGTGTGTGCGCGTGCGCATGTGTTTATATGTGTGCGAGAGAGAGAGAGAGAGAGAGAGAGACGGAGAGAGAGTGTGTGTGTGTGTTCTGCTGTCTCTTTCTCTTCTTATAAGGGCACGAGCCCTGTTAGATGAGCCCCAACCTGTAACTTCATTTAACATTTATTACCTTTGCACGTGTCTTATCTCCAAATATAATTATATTGAGTTAGGGCTTCAATATATGATTGGGGAGGGCACAGAAATTTAGTCCATTATACTGGTTTTCTTTTCATTTGTCATTACATCCACAAAAGGTGAAGGTTTTTTCTAATACTTGCCCTGTGCCATCTTTGGCAACCTCCCTAAAATTTTCTATAGTGGAAGAGAATATTACTCCAGTGACTTCCTAAGCACTTTCTCTGATGAGATCTCTGGTTTAATATTATTGTTTGACTCTACAGAATATCCTGGAAATTATAAAATGTTTAGATATCACAATGAAATGAAATTGTATTTGTAGAGTGCTCTATAGTTTCTTGCATTGTCTCTTCAATCCTCAGGATAACTTTATAAGAATGATTGTGATATTTTATTGTCTCTATTTTATATATTAGAACATTGGCTTTTGGAGAAGTTTAGTGATTTCCCTGAAGTCTTAGGGCAAGTAATTGATTGGACACTGAGACTCCATTCTAGACCCTCAAATTTCTAAGCCACATTGGGCCAAATATGAGCTGGAATTTGACTCTGAAGTCACGAAAGTTTAGTTCTGTCACTTCTTAATAATAAGTGGGCAATTTACTTAGGTCACTAAAATTCCTCAGTCTTCTCTGACAGGAAATAATAGAGTCCATCTCATTGGGTTCTAATGAAAATTAAAGTACAGAAAGCATAGAAATCACTCAGCAAAGCCCCTGCCACATAGAAAATTGCTCAGAATTATTGATTATTATTTTTAAGCACATATCAAATACTGTTTATTGAATTAACTCTGTAAACCAAATTTATATATTTTATTGGACTTTCAGCACTGTTCAAATTACATAAACTGTGTATTGATCTTGATACACTTTACTATTTTAAAAGTTTTATAAAATTCATAATATGGATTTTATTCAGATATATTCATTTTTTTAATACTTATTTTTTAGTTGTAGTTGGACACAATATTGTTATTTATTTATTTTTATGCAGTGCTAAGGACTGAACCCAGGGCCTTGCACATGCTAGGTGAGCACTCTACCACTGAACCACAACTCCAACCCGGACATACGTGTCTTATCACCTCATCATCCTTTTGTGTATATTTATTTCTTTATATATTTATTTAGGCATATGTTTATTTATACCTGGCCAAGCAAATACAATAAAACAGGAAATAATTAGCAGACATTTTATAAACTGCTACCACTTAGACTTTAAATAAGCCAGGGGAATTTTTTTTTTTTTAATCTGGCTTTGGTTTGAGGTCATTTGGTTCTCATTAATAAAAGAAACTGAGTTTGGAATTCTCACTTTTCACCTCAGACCAATAAGCCTGTAATAGTCAATATAGGTTAATAATTATGATCAAAGAAATATTAAAGAAACAAACAAGTATGTCACTGGTTGAAATTGAGTATATTGAACAGCCAAATTAATATTTTCAATTGTCTCCACACTAGCTAGGATTTGATATCCATCAAAATACATATTTTTCCATTAGTCTGTTTCTACATAACATAAGAGGTCATTGTCATGTAGCCTGTGTAAACCATAATGACTAAGGAGGTACTTTTCAAATACAACCAGACTTATCAGGTAATTTAATGTGAACATCAGGGAAAATTAACAACATATTTTAATTTGTTTTGCACATCAGTTCTGTTTCTCATATGGAAGAGATAATTAGGAAATTTCATAAATTTCTAGTTTGATATGAGTGTGTGTTTGTGGATTTATAAATAAAGGGATATTCTTAGCCAGAGAATTCGTTCTAGTTAAACTTTCCTATAGGAGGTCAAATGAGCTTTTCCCAGGTAGAAGAAACTATACCAAAACAAGAGTTAACAGGAACAAAGTTTATTAGCAATGTAAATGTCATTACCTCTGATTTGTGATCAGCTGAACAAACAGTGAAGAGACAGTGTGACTTTCAGGCTTCAGGAACAGTTTAATGACCTTGAAAAGAGGAGGAAAAAGAAACTTTAAGGTTAGATTGTTAGTTTTGATCATGACTGAGAATTTTTAATACAAAATGGCACTCATACCTAGGCAAAACATTTATTAATATGTGTATGAGTAAGGTGGATTGTAACATAAAATTATTTTTTCTTTTGCTTTGTAGGCAGTCTCAGAATAACTGTATATATGTGGACAGACTCCACACACTTTGATTTGGGAGAACAAGACAAATAAACCTGTTATGTTAAACCTCTTTTTGTATGGTTGTAGTTTTAAGGTACAACTTGATTTGTTGTATGTACACAATCAATTGTTATATTGTTCATAAGTCACTTATTGCCCTTGTCACTTATTGTCCTTGTTTATTTAACCATCTACCTTTTGAGAGCAGGAACCATGATTTATTCAGAATGAACACAGGGTCTGGCTCATGGTAGATGTATAGTAAATATTCAAATAGGTGGATAAATGGATTAAAGCTTATGAATGGACATATATGTACTTAAATGTGTAATATATAGAAATATAAACATTATTCAAAGAATCTACTAATGTTTATGCAGATGCACATACATACATATATATATATATATATATATATATATATCTCCCATATTCAGAGTATTATCACTAGTTTAAGTGATTGAATCCTAAAGTTACATAATAAGTAATTGCTAGAGCAGAGAATATTCATTTAAAAATTTACTGATTTCTTAATGTGAAAATGGATATATGTCACTTTAAAAACATCAGGAGAGTTAAATGTGTTAACCCAAGAAAATTTACAGAAATTCAAGCTCATTGACATTTATTCATAGCTACCAGTTGTTTGTCATTTTAATGAAGATGGATGGTCAGTACAAATCTCTAAACCATTATTATATTTATGATTTTCCTTACTGTGAATATAGTTGATAATTTATTTAAAATACTGAAACATAATCATCTAAACTTTTGTTAAAAAGAAATTATAGTTTTTCCTCAAAATAAAATTATGTAATTTAGAAGACATTAATAAACCCTTAAATTAGCCTGATATTCCTTCCTGAAATTAGTTATTATAAAAGAACACGGGTCCAGTTGCCACATATTCTACGAGAAATAAACTGACATTTGCAGGCAAAGTTCCCATTTAAAGTAGATGCCAGGACCAGGGGTATAGCTCTGGGTAGAATTGGTAGAATGTGCACCTTACAGGCACATGGCCCCAGGTTCAATCCCCAGCACCCCCCACACACACATACAAATAGTAGATGCCGGCTCTATATAATTGGACAATTACAAATAGTAGGTCTCACAGATGGAATGAACTGTATTTATGTATACTTTTGGGGCATATGTTATTATAGAAACTTTATATTTCACTGTGAGATTTAAATATCTGATATATGACCAACTTTATGTTATCTATTCTAATTAGAACTAGAAGTAGCTTAAAATGGAAAAAAGAAATTATGGTAAGCTCTTACCTCATGAAATAGCTTTGGCTTATTCTCCATGAATCTTGGCCTTAAAAATCATGATCACTTCAATCCAACTAGTCAAGGTAGAGTGCTTGTTGCCTCAGAATGTTTTGGAAGCCTCATGGAAAGTCAGTTTTTACACTGTAAGGCACTCATGTGGAGCTTCTTTCCCATGTTACAGTGTCTCTTTGCAGATAGTGATTACTTTCTGCTGCCTCAATATATTTCATATCCAGTTTTCTCCTTTATTATTCAAATCTCTTATGAAGAATACTTAAAACCATCCTTTAAGAGATTTCCTCAAATCTTTAAAGAACCAGGCTTCACCACAACATAACATCTCAATCACAAAGGTATGTAACAATGCAGCAGACATTACTGAAACAAGATAAATGGTTGAACTTCCTTGATAATTGTTGACCAACCAGAATATTTTAAACCTATCATGGATAGGGGATAAGAACTATAATCCAGACACCTTTTGCTCTCTTCCCTGAATTGTGAATCTCTATACTATCAGTATCTCTTTGTCAATAATTCTCTTTGAAATCATTATAGAAATATTGAATATATGAATCATGTTCAAGTTCAGTACTCATTAAAGCAATAATAGTCTAAAACTGGTAGTCTAGAACTGGGTGTACATAAAATGGTTTCACCATAAAGGTCCTTACAATGCAATTGAGGTAGGTGTAGAATTTGGATATTATTGTAGGAATACAATGAAGGGATACTTCATCTAGCCTGAGTAGTTTAAAAAGAGACTTCCTCTCTTAAAAATCAGTAGGAATAGGAAGATGAAAGTAGGTGAGGAGAGCTAAGGACCCATAGGAGAAAATCTTAGAGGTATGAAACAGTGTAATATATACATAGAATCATAAACAGACTGTATTGCTGATGCAATATTTGAGATAATGAAAAATGTAGTTTTGCCAACAAGAGAAATGGAAGTCAGATGAAATCAGGGGTCTCACCATGAAGGACGAGACCATGGAGGCCATTTTAGTGAAAATGACCTGGCAAAAGTGAAGCTCCATGGGCACAGAGACATCATCTGTCTTGTTCACTCCATGTTCCAAATATCATCAACAGATCTGGCTCACAGGGCCTGGCCTTCAGCAAATATGTGTGGAGTAGATGAATAATGAAAAGGATTTTAAGCCTAAGAGTGATATGGTTCAGTTTTTATTTTAGATATATTTATTATTTTGTCAGCAGCATGTGAGATGAACCTAAGGAGAATAAAACTGGAGTGGAAGAGACTCGTAATGATGGGAAGAAAAAGGATCTGGAATAGGGACTGACAAATCAGTCACAAGGATGAATTTAAGACCCAGGAATTGTGTGCCTGTGAAACGAAAAGGAGAGAGAGGGGGCAATTAGTATGGTAGAGTTGCCATCATTTCACCTAAAGAATACCAAGAGAGGAGTTCTAGGGAAAGAAACAAATTCAAATTTTTCTGCAAGATATTATAATTTAAATTTGTTTCAGCGTGTACTTTAAACATAAAAGGTGGATCTGAGTACTAGTAGTTAGGATAAATAAGTTCTGATGCTCTGTTTGCCCAGTAGGGTGGCTATAAACAATGAAAATATACTGTGTATTTCAAAAAATCTAAATGACATGATTTTAAATGTTTTCACCTCAAAGAATGATACATATTTGAGAAAATAGAATTTTTACCCTGATTCAAACATTATACAATGTACACATATATCAAAACATCACATGGTACCCCATAAATATGTTCAATTTTTATGTATCAGTTTTTAATAAAATAAACCCAAGATGAAATTCTAATAGATTTTCAATGAAATTTTTGTAGTACTTCATAGTTTTAAAATGTGTTGTGTGTTGTACAGTAGCACTAGCTCCAGAATATACATTAAAATCATGGGCATCTCCCTTAAAAACAACAAAAGGGGCCTTTATTTTGATGATACCAAAATATTTTGACATGACTGACTACCATAATCCTTTACTCCTTTTTGCTTTTCTTTTTTGACATTCTTCCCCTGGCTTTGTGCTGTGAAAGGAATACAATCAGCTACTACATGGAACTTCATTCCCAAACAATGGTCTTTAAAAGATTCTCCACTTTGCACAGGAAAAAAACAGTAGCTGGAGGCCAAGGAGAATTCCAAACAAGCAGCATTTCTACTTCTTGCTTTCAATCTGGTTCTAGCTTTTGGTGTTGGGCAAAACACACCCAACCAAGGAACCATCCTTCATTTGAACTTAAAGTTCAAATAATGTTCAATTTAATCTATGATTAGATTATTATTAAAGTATAAAATTCTATTATACTGAAAATTTATGAGAACTCTGTTAATTTTTTTTTCCTTTCTCACTCTTGGTCATTGGCTCTCTTCCTCTTGTAAAAATGTTTTCATATTATCATAGGAGATCCCTTTAGGATGAGAAATTTCATTCTGCCCTATTTCACAATAAAATCTCTCAGCCCGGATAAATTTGGTTTTAGATGTGGATTTAGGGTATCCAGCTGGCAATCTGGATATATAGAGCTGAATCTTGTGGCAGATGCCTAAGCTCTGAGTATCAGGAAGAAAAGAGAGATAATTGTGAGAGACAAGGAGATCATCCAGGGAGAGTGTTGGGGCTGGCCAGAGAAGACCAGATGGAAACCTGAGCAACAACATCATGCACAGACCCAGAAGAGCAAGAGTAAGTTTAAGAGAAAGAGCAACTTGATCAGGGAGACCAGAGCAGGGCCTGGAAAGAGAAAAATTCTAGAATGTAGGCTAAAACAAGGCTCAAGAAGAAAGGAGTAAGCCGGCTACCATGGTGTACACCTTTAATCTCAGTGGCTCCAGAGGCTGAGGCAGGAGGATTGCAAGTTCAAGGTCAACCTTGGCAACTCAATGAGGCCTTGTCTCAAAATAAAAAATAAAAAAGACTAGGGCTGTGGCTCAGCGGTTAAGCACCCCTGGGGTCAATCCCTGATACCAAAATAAAAGAAGGATGGAGTAAGAGAAAGATCCAGTGAAACAAAGAGCTTCCCTCAGGGAAAACCCTTCCTCCTCCTCTTCCCTCCATTCTTGCCTAACTCATCTGTACTTTTAACTGTTCATGAATTATGCCATATGAGGAATATAATTTTCTCTGTGTACAAGTGTGATTGTAAATTAGCTTTCTTTGTAGCACTTTCATCTAGTTTGCTTATAGGCTTTGTGGCTTTTAATGGTCTTTTCCTGTAAGCAGCTATAATTAATTTGACTATAATGCAAGTGTTTCAATATTAATTATTTTAATGGTTACCCAGTAGATTTTAACATTGTTAAATCAGGGTGGGTTTTTTTTGTTGTTGTTTGTTTGTTTGTTTGTTTTTTAGCCCTCTCTGCACCTTATTCAGTATGAAATAGATAAGTTCCTTGCTCAAAGCAAAACAGAATAGTTTAGGTACTGCTTTCAGGAGCTTTCTACTTCGTTGTTCACACTGATAGGACTCTGAACAACTTTGAGAAAAATAAAAAGACAAGTTTATATTATTGTAGTGAGAGTTCATTTATTGTTCTGGGCAAGGTCAGTGCTGCCTGTCTGGTGAATATCAGTTCTGATCTTTATTTTATCCACAGAAAGGTGTGATGCTATTTTTTTCCCCAATTAGATTGTAGTTTAGCTATATTCACCTCTCTTTAAGACAGTTTTTATGTAGGGTTCAAACCCCTAAATCTAGTATGGCTAAGAATGCGACTAAAACATCCTCATTTTGTTAAGTTTTCTTGCCCATTCCTCCTGAGAGAAGAATTTGTTATCAATCTTACATGGCATTACAGTAAAGAAATGATTTTAAAAATCATTCCTTTTGGTTCGCAGGGATACAGTTCCACACAAGGAAGAAATAGCTGAATCTAATAATAGCGTTAGACTTTCATCAAGTGAGAGTGAAAACTATTATAAACCTGCTTTACTGTGGCGTTTGGGGAGTTTGTTTTTAGTCTATTTCTCTTATTGATGAAGAAACTGAAATACATAGAAATTGAGAATTTTATCCAAATCCACATGGGCATTAGAGCTGAGCAACCTTGCCATTGCTGACATAACGGCTTTGCGCTAGTTTAAAATATTCATGAAGCCCTCTAAAGCTTTCTCACCTGCTTTTTGTTTTTCCCTTACATGGTATCGATTTCTACTTTTTTAACTTCAAAAATTCACATAGCACAATTGTTAAAAAGTTCAAAAGTAACTTTCTTAAATTTTGCTTTTAAGTTTTAGATATTTTAAATACCTAACTGTACTATATGACATAGCCAATGAATAATACAAACTCTAATATTCATTAATATTGAGCAAAATGATAAACTTTATTTTTGACATGATGTTTTTCAAAAACGAAACCACCAGGTCTTTCAAAAACTAAACCACCAGGTTTTTGTCCTGGTGGCTGCTAGCTTGACAAAGAATTATTATTAGCCTATTAGCTAGTATTTCAGGTGACCATAGAAAAAATAAAAATCACAATATTTCTTTTATCCAAGTCTAAGTGCCTTTGCTTAAAACATTCCTTCTATTACCACTATCCTGTGTTAATTTCTTGGAGATTAACAAAATATTTTAATTTGAAAGTATTAATCCTGATCCAGATGTACTATGAAATGTGTCAAGTCAAATTTGCAAATATGATTAGCTATTCCTAGTGATTTTGTCTTTACCTTTAAAGGATCAACATTAATAGACTAATTTGAAATAGGAGAGCATAATCTTGAAATATGACTGAATCTGAATTCTTGCTGCAATATTGTAGACACTTGAAAATCAAATTTAATTGTGAAAATTCAGACATATTATCTTTTATTTAATAGTATGGTAACTTTCATGATGGTCAAATATTTTCAATAAATGATTAACTTTGTTACTGGAATTATAAATGAGAATCTCATTCAAGAATTTCCATTACTCATAGCTATTGTTTGTCTTTCCTTCCTCCTGGTGGGGAAGAAGCTGAGCAGAGAGGGAAGAGGGTACCCACACAGACTAGCACATAGGCCTTGGACCCCCCTCAGCCTTAATGTGTAGTATTGAAAGATGAAGCCCTGAGGAGCTCAGAAACCAAATTTCCCTTCAAGTTAACCCTTCTCTCTTCTCTCTCTGTGACTGACTCCTTTATTTATCTAAGCTGGGAGCTTTGCTTTAGAATATTGGATATCAGCCCCATATCCAATCAGTTGTCATGTCCTGTTGATTTTACCTTTACCTTTCTCACCCCAGTGTAACCCTCAGTTCATACCAACACTCACTCTCACATGGATCTCTCCAATGCCTCCTACTTGAATTCCAGACTTTGTAAGCTTCTATCCTACACAACCCTTCCCCATGAGTTCCTCTGGTATATATTATACATGATCTAGTGTATACCCATTGATGTTCCTAACATGAAAATCTCCTCATTTCATGTCCTTGTTTAAAATCTGTCCTTGACTCTGCACTGTCTTTAGGATAAATCTAAACACATTAACATGACATATAAGACCTGTACTGACCTAGTCCCAGCTCATCTTTTGAGGAACAATGCTTACCCTGGAGACAAATTCTTTCAGTTCAGTGCACCATGATTGCTTTAGCTCTAGGTCTTTCCTCATAATGTAGTTACCTCAACTTGAAACATACCTGACCAGTTCTTCCTCTTCTCCAAAGTCATTCCTTTTTACCTTGGTAAATCCTACTCTCCAGGTTTTCAATTTTGACCTCGCTGTAAAAAAAAAAAAAAAAAAAAAAAGGTTAAAAATTCTTATTGGACACCTATGGAAGTCCCCTCAGCATCCCCAGGGTTGTTCCTGTTATCACACGTAACCACTCTGCATATTCAAGCGCATCCTTCATCCATGAAGGCAGGGTCTGAGGGTTTCTTGTCCATTGTTATATCCCTGCATTCAGTACAATATGTGGCTTATCATCAAATGTCTGTTGACTGTTTTGGTAAATAGACTCCATAATACCAGGTCAACACAAAAAGTAGGAAAACACACACACACACACACACACACACACACACACAGGAGATATGGGGTACAACATAGGTATCAAAGGAGTGGGAAAGCCAAGAAAGGGATTCTGCCCTACCTTGCTTTACCCTAACATTTGCAAAGTCTGGGACAGGAATACAAATTGAAGCCCACAAATGTCTGTTAAAAATCAATCCAATAAGCCTGTGAAATAAGGTGCTACTTTGACAAATATGCCTTCATTCATAAAACCATGAGAAGGTCAGATATTATTTTAGAATTCTTACAAAGTCTTGTGCCAGAACAAGGAAGCACAGTGCCTTCTGTCCTACCCCATATCCTATTCTACATTCCTAGAAAATAGGCGCTCTGTGGCCACTCCCAGGCCCACACAGATGTTGGCCTCCTTGGAAGGAGGGATCTGGAAAAGAGACTTATGCAGACCTGAAAGTGATTTCAGGTCCATAAGGATATGGGTTTATGGAATTCCAGGTACCCAAATGTAGACTAACAAGGGAGGGGAGGGCATAGATTTCGTGTGGTCAGATCTCCTTGACCTGCAGACTGAGGAGGTACATGGCCAGGGAGGACCTGAGTTTGTTCTAGAAAATAGATTTGTAGTGTGTATCTGTAAAGGTATTTAGCATTAGAAAGAATGGTCTAATATTATATTTTTAAAATATATGAACAGAACCTAAAGACTATAGATGTATCTTTCCTAATTTCTTAATTTTGTTTATATTTCTAAACCATGTGACTCTGATTTGTTGTGTTCTGGGAAGGAGTTTCAAATAGTACTTAAGAGCACAGTCTTGCCAGGTGTAGTTATGTATACCTGGATTATTCCAGCAACTTGGGAGGTTGATGTAGTTGGATCACAAGTTCAAGGCCAATCTCAGCAACTTAGTGAGACCCTGTATCAAAATTAAAAATATAAAGGGTGGGGTGGGTGGTGGATGTATCTCACTGGTAGAGTGTTCCTGGTTCAATCTGCTGGGCCTCCCTTATACCCCAAAAAAGAGCACAGTCTTAGGAATTAAAACAGTTCTGGTGTCTGAACCCATATGACTTCTGAGTTGTCCATTTGCTGGCTGTAGAGCCCTGGGCAGAGTGCTTCATCTGCTGAATAGAGGTAATAAAATCTTCCTGCAGGGTTGTAGTTTGAGTACATGAGGTTAAAGTCTTTAAGAGGCTTAGCTCAAGTAAATGCTCAATAGATCATGGTGCTGTCATCGTCATCATAATCACGGTCATTATTTTTACAGCTGTTATTCCTCATTGTTCGTAACTACTGTGATGACCTTGGGCAAGTCACATAACCTTGCAGAACCTCCATTTCTTCAATCATAAAATGAGGTATTTGGAGCAGTGGATAACTAAGATTCTGTATGGTTAGGAGCTGGGACTTTCTGGAGTTCCTTCTTTTGGTTTACTGTGAACTTGAACTTGACCACCAGACTCTGTGGTAAATTTTTCATAGAAGTTAGCTATAGTGCATATAATATTACTCTGTACTCTATTTAATTGAACTTAGTAGGTGAACATTTGAATCTTTTTTAAAAACCAAAAGCTTTGCAGTTTATGAAACAAGTATTTGCTTTACAAAAAGATTTTCAGCAGAGTTCCTTTTACTCAGACTTTCTAGTACATTAAAACCAAATTTGATTTACAAAAAGATATTCAGTTTGCCTGCAACTTTTCAGAAACATATGCAGAGATTTTAATCTCTTTGAATCACAAAATCCTTTGTGAATAGATTAAATCTGATTTCCCTCTCTCTGAAAAATGAGCATGGTTACAAATATTTGCAGCCAATTTCTGGAGAAGGGGTGGTCCGTGTATCCTAAATTAAGAATCCCTGGAATAAAGTCAACACAAAGACAAAAGCCAGTGAAAATGGAATATGCTGAAGATATTGGAGGCATTTCTAAATTTGGACCTCCAAACACCTGGCCCTTTTCAGGATCTGAGAAACAAAGAGAAAACTAACATTTATCGAAGGCATACTCTGTGCCAGCCACTCTGCTAAGCATTTTATGGGTGTTATATTGTCCTCCTTCTAAACCTAAAAAAGGCAGCTATTACATCTGATAAAAAATCTGAGGCTCAGAGCATAAACAATTTTCCAAAGCCTCATCACTGGTAAAGCAAAATTTGAATTGGGGTCTAATGCTAAAGCTATAAGGCCCTAAATTCCTTCACAGTTCTTCCCTAGCTCCTTCACAGTTCTTCTCTAGGACTTTCTGGAGTCTTTTTTATTCTTTTTCTTTCCAAAAGAATAGTTCACCAAAATACAGAGATTTCTGTTCCTTGAGAGCTTCTCACAAAGGAACTTCCTAAACCAGATTCATCTTAATAACCCTCTCCCATGTTCTGTGCTGTCCCCCTGGGGCTAGGATGACTTGCATAAGTGAGATGCTGCCGTTTGGATGGGCTTGGGTGGATAGAGAGCTCCGGGTTGATGAACTTTCTTGTCTGGACATCATTCAAAAGTCCTGATCCTCTACGTGCCCCAGTAAAAGTTTCCGGCTGACAACTGTTTTATAAAACAGTTGTCAGCTGAGGAGCAGAGAAGTGGCCTGTCAAATTCAAAATAGTGTCCCATTTGCCAAGTCTCACATGAGAAAAGTGAAGACAGGCCCCATTTGGAAAAGAAGACCTGCTTCCCAAAAGATTTATTACGTAGGGGTCAGGTTGCAAAGCCCGGCTCTGCTTGGTAGACTTGACTCCTCCTTGATTCATTCACCTTTCATAAGATAGTGGATTCATCTCTTTAAAAAAGAGGGAATAAATGAGGGAATAAACTGAGCTTTATAGGAATGACAGGAACAACCTGAGACTATATATTTTATGCTTTGATGTGTGCATTATATTTATACGTAATAGTGGGATTCATTTTGACATATTCATGCATGTATAAAATTTGTTCCACTTCAGTCTTCAGTAGTTTTCCCTTAAAACTGAGTCTTACTGGATTTGTCTTGAGTATAAGCTAATATTGACCTTTCTTCATAAACAGCCTTACCCAATACTGTGTAGAAATCACTGTGGTTTGCAAACTTGAAGACCTTTTATGTTACAATGAGATCTGTGTCCCCTGTTCAAACCTGTCAAAATAGAACATTCTTTGTGAGGCAGGAATACATTCATAGGTCCACTTTGGTTTTTGGTCATTTTAAGAAATGCTGTCTTATTACCTCAGACTTCACAGTGTGTCCTAGAAAATCATGCTGTTTTCACAGTGATACTAAAGGCAGAGTGAGATTTGGCATTTGATTTTCTTCATGATTTCCCACATGATCTAGAACTGCTTTATGAGTCCCTTGCTGCTAAGTGTGTCCAACCTCTATTTGGGAATGAGGAAAACACTACTTAAGAATGTTTACAAGAGAAATGTGTGTATTTAGGAGTAAATGACATCTGATATGTAATTTTTCTTCTTTTTATTATTTTTCTTACATGTTATGGTTGACAAGAGAGATTCTACAAGTATAAAGATAGTACCTTCTTCTATTAGGAAGACCATCTAGCTAGAATTTAAAGTATGGAGTTAGAGACAAACTAAGTGACTTTTGAAGCCAGCTCTGCTCCTTGCCTTCTCTGTGACCTTGGCAAGATACCTTCATTGTGTGTTATGTTTCCTTACCTAGAGAATGAAGATAATAGCAAATTCTCCTTATTGTGTTAATTTGAAGATTCATCGAATTAATATGTATAAAGTCTTTGCACAGTGTTGACACACAACAAGTATTCATGTAAGAGTCAGCAGTTTTTACACAAATGTGTAAAGATGGCCAGTAAACTCTACTTTAGGTGTTTTGGATGATTTTAAAAATAACTCTGTCCTTAATTTAGGATAGAGTTTTATATAGAATCTATTCTTATATTTGTCTTGAGAAAGCTCTAACTAGGATCACTGCCATTTCTTCTATGTTGTCATAGCAAATCCCCTGATATCAGCTCTTCAGAGGGCTGAGGATGCTCACATACCTATAAATGGAAATACATACTAAGTATTTGGTGGATTAAATAAATACCATGTCTCACATCAAATATTTTTTAGCCAACTGTATGTCAGCCCCTACTATGATAATAAAATATATCTTTTTACCTTATATCATTTTTATATCATTATATATCATTTTTACCTTAAATGTTATTGACTTTATAGCAACTTTGAATGCAATCAATAAAGAGAGGAAAAGAAAATAGTACTGATAATATATAAGAAGTCCTTGAAATCCATTGATGCTAAAATTGTGTCTTTTTTTTAAGAGAGAGAGAGAGAGAATTTTTCAATATTTATTTTTTAGTTTTCGGCGGACACAACATCTTTCTTTGTATGTGGTGCTGAGGATCGAACTCGGGCCGCATACATGCCAGGCAAGCACGACATCACTTGAGCCACATCCCCAGCCCCTAAAATTGTCTCTTCACACTAGAAAAGACAGAAGAAGTAATGTCCATCCATTCATTTAGAATATATACTGAGTACCTACTATAGGCCTGGCACTATTCCAGATACTGACATAGTGTACCTAGAAAATAGCCTTTTCCCAATGGAGACCATATTCTAGAGGAGACAGTGAATAATAATCTAATAGAAGAAAGATCTTGCAGAGCAGGAGGTAAAAACTGAGTAGAGACACAACTGTGCTAGAAGAGAACTCCATGGCTAGAGAACAGGAAAAGCCTTGAGGAAGAAATTTGACATGTTCAGGAAAGAGAGAGCAAGCTGAGATCTCAGGAGATGGGGAGAAGAATTGGTCGTAGGTATAATTGTAGAAGTGAGCAGGCGCTGAGTCATGTGGTAACTATAGGCCAAGATAAGTGTTTGATTTCCTTTGAAGTACACTAGGAAGCCATTACACTGGAGTGACACAGTCTGATTTATATTTTTCAATAGCTTGCTTTGCTGCTTTGTGGAAAATCAAGTGTAGGAGAAAATAAATAGTCCTCAAAGATCTGTTAAATGCCATCAGAGAGAGTCCAAACAAATGTTGTCTGGAACTACAATGTGACAGTGATATGGAGAGAAACAGGAAGACTCTCATTTTTACTCTGGAGGTAGAAACAGGACTTGCTGATAGTCAGGATGTAGGTGCAGAGCTAAAGGAAGAATCAGGGAACCACATTGCTGAGATTTTGCCCGAGTCAGGCCTTCAGTCACACTTGCTCTAGCCATTTTAACATATGTTGGTCTCTCCTTTTAGTGCAGCACTTGTTTGTTGAGCTCATAGCATGTTCAAGGTATGACTCTAAGTGCTTGGGATACATAGTGAACAAAGCAAAGATCCCTGCCCTACCCAGGTGCAGTGGCATACTCCCATAATCAC
Organism: Ictidomys tridecemlineatus; assembly: GCF_052094955.1. Classification (NCBI taxonomy): domain Eukaryota; kingdom Metazoa; phylum Chordata; class Mammalia; order Rodentia; family Sciuridae; genus Ictidomys; species Ictidomys tridecemlineatus. The sequence goes on along the minus strand of NC_135483.1, from coordinate 147,008,655 downwards.
AGCAGCTCGGGAGGCTAAGGAAGGAGGATCTTGAGTTCAAAGCCAGCTTCAGCAAAAGTGAAGCACTAAGCAAATCTAAATAAAATACAAAACAGTGGTCGAGTGCCCCTGAATCAATCCCTAGTACCCACCTCACCCCCACCACCATCCCCCGGCAAAAAAAAAAAAAAAAAAGATCCCTGCCCTTGTGGAGATTTTGTCTTATACTACCTTTATGTCAGTGCCAATAATTTACACTAAATTTTGTATTAGATTCCCTTATCTCAGATATACTATTAGTGTTCTCCAAATACAGTTGCCTTTTTAACCAGGGACATCACTTTTCAGCTTGCCATGTTTAGTTCTATGAGGGGGGAAGCAAAAGACAGTGAAAATACATTTTCTTCATAGATAATATGTTTATAGACTTCTTTAAATATGTAAATTTACGAAAATCCAAAATTGAATTTCAGATCATTGGGATGGCAGTCACGTTTCCATTAAAAAGGGATTATTTACTCACTCAAGAGTTACTTTAAAATAACAGACCCCTATAATGAATGTAATTGAAAGTTTGTCAACAAGTCATTATATATTTGCCAGGGGATTCCTGATAAAGGAACCAAGAAAATCTAAAGATCAGAGGCCATAGTCAATTAAAACTTAATTCAGAACATAGACAAACAACATGAAATTTAGAATCATATGGAGGAAATGATTTCTGATTTCTAAAAAATTCAAATATATATACTTTATAGAGGACTTCCATTTTCTAAATTTATAATTTATTATCATCACACTCATAAATCACATTCATCCTGTCAATAAAAAATAACTTTTTTTTTTTTTGGCACCTGGGATTCAACTCTGAGACACTCAATCACTAAGCCACATCCCCAGCCCTGTTTTGTATTTTATTTACAGAGTCTCACTGAGTTGCATAGCCCCTTACTTGATTTGGGAGCTGGCTTTGAACTCACAATCCTCCTGTCTTAGCCTCCCAAGCCAATGGGATTTCAGGTGTGTGCCACTGTGCCCAGCAAAAAGTAATCATTTGAATCTACAAAACTGGTTTTTGGTTCTGGCTTTCTGAATATGTTTTAAAATATAAAAAATAATGCAAAAGCCAAGGTTTTATAGCAAAGAAGACTGAGCATCTTCATAAACACTCATCAAGAATAGTGACTCCTTTTCAAGGCCCCTTATAGTAATGTCATTAAGATGCTATTTCTAGTGTTATCCTCTGTTCATACAGCCATCCTATGGGTTAATTGAACTTCTGAGGACTATTATAGGAAGCCAGTGACCACATATGACTTTGCTTCTATGAAAAATGCTTGGGTTCTAGACAGACTTTAAAACCAAGGTTAACAGAACATCCTATTTATAAGGGTTCTCTCGAACTTTTTCTGTAAATCTCACAAGCCATGTATAGTTTGATGGTAATCCACAATTATGAATGGGAAATAAAACCTTTAATTGAGTAATAAGCAACTATGTGGTTGTTACAATGAAAATATAGATCCAGGGCAGCAGAATAGAATAGACATTATGATTGCTGTATGTATATAGGTAACTCTATGACCAGTGTGATTCTGCAATCTGTACAATCAGAAAAATGAGAAATTATACTCCAATTGATTCAAATGTATGAATTGCCAAGATCATTGTAATGTCATGTGTAGCTAATAAAAAAAAGGAAAAAGAAAAAAAAAACCTATAATCTGAAATTATATAGATAGATAGATAGATCTGTTCCTTGGGCCTCACTCATTCATTCAGCACATTCATTGAGTGCCTTCTCCGGATGAGGCATTTGAAAAACATCAGTGAAACAAATCTAGCCTCTGATCCAAAAGACCTTAGGGCTCCTTGAGGAAGAAGGCTCAGACACAATAATTCACAAGCAAATGTCTTCCATATAAATTCAATGGATTGCAGTTCAGAGGAAAGCAAGGTACTTTCTCATGAGGGAAGAGAGAAACTTTCCTGGAAGAAATGGCATTTAAAATGCCACGTGAAAATGAAGAGAATTTAAAAGAGGACCAAAAGAGACAAGCATGCATGGAGGTGTGACATAAACAAAATGATAGAACTATTAAAGTATATATTTACAAGAACCAGCTAGTGCATAGTGCAGAGAACACTTCTTGAGCAAGGACCAGGTGTCAGGCACTACCTAAGGGGCCAGAGACAGGAAGAAGGGAAGAAGGTAGGAAGGAAAGAAAGAAGGAAGGAAAGAAAGATGGGATCCTTGCCCTTAAGGAAGAATCCTGTTTAACAAGCCTTACAAAGTAAAAATGAGAAATGGTTTCCAGTTGAATTGAGAATGGCAGTGATTGCTAAACTGAGGCATTGGAACTGGATTCTATGGTGATGAAGATGATAATGTTTGTCATTTACTAAATCCTTCAGTGTTGTAGGCACTGTGGTAAGAATTTATAAGCATTTTCCTCACGTCTCCTCAGGAGACGTGATTACTGTTTTATTCCTAATTATCTGAGAAAATTGGGGCTTAAGTCAATTAATTCACGTAATGTTGCTCGGCTAGTAAGCAAGAAGAGCAGAGATTTGAAAAGGTGTATTGGCTTTCAGAGCCTGTAACTCACTAACAGGAGCCATGGTAGACATTTAAATAGGAAAATGATCAATCCAAACTGTTCTTAAGAATTCATTTGATTACAGGAAGAATACAATGATTAAAGGATTATGTTAGTGACCAGCCAATGTGGACCTCAGTGAAGGTAACAGTGATGGGTAAGAAAAGAAAAAGGAGGTGACAGATGTCTTAAAGATAACTCATGTGATTGAGGAAACTGGAAGAAGGATAAGGCAAATACAACTTCAAGTTTTAGAGTCTGTGTAACAAGGCTCATGGTGCCAGGCAATGAAATAAATTCTACCACAGAAACATCCTTGGGGAGCAAGATGAGGGAATTCGGGAAGGGGGGCCAGGATAACCTCTTTAATTTTACTCAAGTTGAAGTTAAGATGGGAAGGGTTCAGGAAGTGGTTGAAAATACACAAGTTGACTCTGAAAATAGGCAACTTAGATGTGGGATCTTTGTCTACCAATAGTACACAGGTCAAGGAGGACTAAAAAAGACCTTTAAAATCATAGTTCTATTAGGCTGGAAAAATTGGAAGCTAAATTGGGATTTATGAAACCAGAGAATAATAAAAAGTTAAAGGAAGAGTAGGCTATTCTAAAATGAGTTGAAATTGAAGGAAAAGGAGAGAGTAGTTGATAGGCTAAGAGGTTAATAGGAATGAAGTAAGTTTTCTTTAAAGAATGGAATGACTGAAGAAAGATGAGATTTATTGAGTGAAGCCTTAGAGTGGGTAATGAGTTGCCGGGTCAGGAATTCCTGGTGCCTCCTTCCCATCCAATTTCTTCCCGTCTTTTTATGACCACAAATGCCACCCTTCTGCTGAGCCTTGACCTCTCCCATGGTTTTCCCTGTAAAAGCTCAATGCTCCTTATCCCATTCTCCCTCTGTTCTTAGTACAAACATGCACCATTGGCTGACGGTTCTTGAACACCCACAGGCTCCAAGTCACCAAGGGGCTTGTTAAAACATACATTCCTAGGCTCTATCTCCAGAGTTTGTGCTTCGGAATATCTAGGGTGAGACCTGAGAATTCGTTTTTCTTACAAGTGATGCAATTGGTCTAAGGACCATGCTTTGTGAGGTATTGAATTAAGAATATATGAGAGCTACAAATAAAGAATTAGGGAGCTTGAAGATGCACTAGAGTGCCAGATGTGAAAATATTCTAGAAAAATACTCCAAGAATTAGGCACAATTTAAGAGCAGACAAAAAGGAATAGAACACTTTGCCTAGTTCCATGACAGAAAAATACTTTGCAGGAAGCATCAGCATTACCTCCACTAAGCAGAGATTTCTTAGGGGAAGTCTATCATAGGTGAAAATTTAATTGGAAAAAAAAGAAAAACCACAGACATGACTTTAATTTTATTTTAGTCATGAAGAGCTAAATATGATGTGAGTAAGAAGTGTGCAGTTATTATTTGGGGGAAAATAAGTATAGAGCTAGCATACTGTGTTCCATTTAGAATGCTATTATGTTATTATTCATAACTTACCTGAGCTCATTGGGCCTGGGGAAATGCACCATTTCTAAAAACTGGTGTTATAATTACCACTTTGATTGCTGCATCTAATTATTCACTTAGGTTTACCTGCCCCTGATATTTACTGTGCAAATCTGACATAAAAAGACCAAATATATGAATTAAGGTAAGGGTAATTTGTTTTGTATGTCTCTAAAGTGCTGGCTGTGGTTGGCAAATATACAAAGTTGCACAATCAAAGGTGCAAAATTCTTTCTGACATTTGTGAACATCAGTCATTTCAAGTTTCTATCATTCAGTCAGATGCCCAGTAACTCATCAGTATCAATGATAATCATCAAAACAACCATCTAGTCACAGCTATGCTGGGTAACCTGGTCATATCATAATCCTTATTCTAATCACGTGGTCAGACACCATTAAATGTAAAGTTAAATATGAAATGTAAAGTTAAATAGGAAAGTTAAATATGGGAGTAAATAATTTTTTCATTTTAGTTCCAAGCCTATATAACTGCTAATTTCACCATGATAATTTCCTGTATAACTGAAATTAGATTTTTGAGCTGAGGTGTATAAACATTCCTATTAATACCAAATTCCTTTTAATACCAAATCAATACCAAATTGCCATCTGCTTTAGTATTTTGAATTATATGCTCTGAATTTTTATTTAAAATGAAAATCCACAGGAAAAAAATAATTTTTCAGGTCTCATTGTATGCAAATAAACTATTCTATATTAACAGAATATAAACAAGATTCATTTTGAAAACATTCCTTTTAGAGATTAAAAGCAATTTTAAAATATTTAATTGCCCACCTAGGAAAGGGAAAAGAAAAACATTGAAATATAAATGATACTGAAATTTCCATATTATGATGATAAAAAGATATTTTGAGGGAACTGAATTATTTTGTTGTTTGGTAAGAGAGATGGGTGTCCGATATTGTGATTTCCCTTTTCCCATGACAAGTGGTAATTTCTGAGTACCCAGAAGATGATAAAGGAAAAAATTACATGAAAGAAAGTAACTTGTCAGTCTTTTAGGATATATTTGGTGCAGTGTCGTCAGAAGGTAGCCTGCCCTCTCCCTGGAATCAAGTTGCAAACACTATCTTCAATAGTAATTAGAGCTAAGCAGCAATTACAGGACATATGATTTGTTCAGACACACTGTCGGTTGGCTGTTTCCTAGCGCCACATTTCACAGGAGCACCAGGTTGAAATGATGGAATTATTTATCTCTAAATGCAATACCTCGTACAGTGCTTGAATGCAGAAGGAAACGTGAACTGTATTCTTAAAAGTGAAGGTAAGCTTTGCTGACTGATCAGCATTTACACCTCAGGGAACTTTTTCATGAAGTATGTGACAGAAATATAAAATAGTTCAAATCAATTTCAGAAACGGAGGAAAATAACAGAATTAGGAAAAATGGAATTGGCTCATTTCACGACTCCCTTTTGTAATATTACTTCGATTTTCCTGACTTGTTTGTATTTTAATTGTACTATTGAGTCACTCTGCTTAATATAATAAAGATGTGACTGATTTCTCACTTCCTTTTGTCTTTATGAGCTCCCATTTATTTTCTTTTGAAGTTTTTTCTCAGAATAAGTACTAGGCAAAAATGAGTTTTATATTCAATTCAAAAATGTTAGAAACCCTCTTCTTTTTTTCTTCTCTTGTAAAGTGTATTTAAGCTGATGATTGTATATATCCAAGAATCCACATTCAGATTGTCAGAATAGTGGCTGGGAACCTGTAATAAAATTGAGTGACGTGGGTGATTTGCACTCTTGTCATATGATTTTTATGATGGGCACATTTCAGACTTTAATGTTCCATCTAGTTCAAGTCAAAACTCAATGATTTCATGTTTATTTAGACCCTGGGGCATAGAAATCTCTCTGGAAACCAGGTAAGTCTAGCTCCTCCAGAGGGAGTATTGTCTGTTAAAGGGCGAGTGTGTTTTGTATGTATATAAAGATACTTGTGAAATTCTCATTCCTATTTTAATGTTATCACTTTGTTTTTCCTCATCTAAGAAATCCTTATCCTTTAAATTTTGCCATTTGTACAACATGAGTAAACATTACTGTTAGGAAAGGACTTAGAAACTCTTGGCACCAGGAAGATGTTTTTATCTCAGAGTTCCCACTGGGATTTCAGGTGGTTTGGAAGATATTGAAAGACATTGACTCCTTTTATTCTGCTTCATTGGTGGATGTAGGTGTAAACACTGAGGGTTCAGTGAACTCTTGCAAAAAATGAGTAAGTTAAAGCCAAAGTACATTAGTTTTTCCAAAGTCCTTGTGATTCTATGATATATAAACTCTTGGCAGACAAGACTGTTACTTAGCGTAGTTATTACAATAGGTTGGTACCTAATTTTGGAAGAATCTTTTTTTCTAGACCTGTGTCTGCTGTTGCCTTCATTTTGTATATTTGCTTTATGTGGAATTATTTATCCCAGAGCATCATTTTCTACATCAGAAAAATATAGGATGATTGTAAGCCATATTACATTTTACAAGACAACTTATTATATATAAAATATATGTAAGAAGGCTACTTAATATATATAGAAGCATCCTATGCTCTCCATTGAAAAGGTATATAACATTTGGTTAGCCCAGGACACAATGCTGAATTTCTATAAAATACACCTGAAAATTTGAGTTGCTAACCTGTCCTATTCTCACATGCATCTGGCACATACCATTGTGGCAGTACATATAAAATCAAACCACAGTTGTTGCAACTGACAGGACTACTTGAAACATAAACAGAGATGTGACCTAATTTAATTGCATCTTGTCCTGATCCTTGCAAAATCTTGTTCTTCATCTTTTGATTTATAGAAGCAAATAATGAAAGAAAGTTAATACAATATAGCTTAAATCAAGGTAAATGACAAATTTTATGAGTGCTTTCTAGTTCCTTAGTAGTATTACTATGAAAGACAGAAGCAAAGAATCAAGAGAGACAGGCACACACAGAGAACATGAGAGAGAGAAGGGAGGAGAGGCAGAAAATACATTGAGAGAGACAGAGGAATAAGAGAAAAATGATGTTAGGGAAAGAGAGACGGAGGTACATGTTAATCAGAGTTTGGAAATGTATAGTGAAATTTTGGAACTAAGGATTTCTTTTAACTGTAAACACACTTTGTCAAGTTAAATACATTGAACACCAGTTCCACTTCTATGTTTGTTTACTTTCCATTGCTGTCTTTTAAAAGCAAAATCAGTTTAAAAGGCTGTTTGAAATCCAGAAGAGACCAAGAGTCAAAAAAAAATAGTCTAAAAAAATTTCCATTCCTTTGCTGCCTTTTAAAATAAATCATTGAAAAGGAAAATATGAATGCTGTGATTAAATCCTTTGCTTTCAGTGGAATTCCTTTTTTGAAAAATTCATTATGGCTTTGACTTTTGGTGTTCATTGAGAGGGTAAGAAGGACTCATTTGGGAAGTCCAAAAGAAAATCCATGTAAGGAATATGATTCAGCTTTAGAAGAGGATCCTGCCATTTGAAACAACATTGATGAAACTGGAGGATATTATGTTGAGTGAAATAGAACAGACACAGAAAAACATTGCATGATCTCACTTACATGTGGAATTTATTTTTTAAAATCAACATTTTTATTTTTAAAAATCAACAAAAGTTACACTAAGGTAACTTTTAAGTGAGATGATGGATATGTTAAATTGCCTACCTATTCTGTTCTTCACCTTAAATTTATGCAACATAAAAATAAACTCTTCAGTACATGTAAAGACTCATACAGAGAAGAAGCCTGACAGTCAAATAATAAAACCTTTGATGATTTTAATGAATTTTTTCATTGGTAGTACATAGTAATTATACAGAATAGTGGGTTACTCATTGTGGCATATTCATACAAGCACATAACTTGATCAATTTCATTCCGCATTACATTCCTCCCCTCCTTCCCTCTCCTGAATCCCTTTCATGTACATTTTATTAGTCTCCCTTCTATTTTCATGAGATTGAATATTTTTTAAGGAAGAAAAAAAAAAGAAATCCCAGTAAGAGAAAACCTAGCACAAATTCAGCAGAATGGTACAAAAGTAAACATGATACAGAGGTGCAGGAACAATCATTTATATGAATCACTTCCTGTGTAGAAAATCCTTGGGTATTCACTGAAGAGCCTTATCTGATGCTGCTTTGCATATCACTAGTGCCCCAGAGCTGCCTGCATGATGGAAACAGGTAGCCTCAATTCCTAAGATGTCAAAACAATGGCAGAGTTCTAAGGAGCCTAGCCAGGCACTGATCCCATCTGCTAAATAGCCCCTAAGGATCCTTCTGAGTAGAAGCATCCCCTGGGTTAAAGGAAGCTCCATGTTTCTCACATTGCCTCCCAGTTGCCTAGGTCCTGTGTTTGAAGGAGTGAAATATTCTGCCTGTAACTAGGTTGTTCCAGCTTATATTATTTTTGCTCTTTTTTACTTTTGCCATACAATGAAAAGACAAAAGGGAAGAAAACCTTTTTAGAAAATACTAGAAATTTCCAAGTAAGTACTCAGTGCTAATTATAATCTACTCTGAAAAACTAAACCACCACTCTTTTCTTCTCTCTTCAAACCCTCCCTCACCCATTTTCCCATCTTAGTCCCAATATCGCCTCATTACTCACAATCTATGTGCGCCCTGTCCTTGGCATGGCCTGGTCAGGCACCCCACACCAAGTTTCCATAGAGATGGGACAGTGAGTATCATGCTGCTCACAAAACAGCCCTGGCTGCCATGTGGGAGCCATCTCCACTACTTCTAGGGAAAAGTGGCTTCTTTGATGATGGAGGACCAAGAGTGGCCTTCCAGTGTTTGCCTACTATGAAAATAACAATCCACTAGAATTTTTTCTGAATGCCCTATATCATATAATAATTATTGTGCCCATGAGATACATATATAAAAAGCTTACAGCCGTTTTTACTGTTTGTGTTTATACCTAAGGTGTACTTTCTGGGAGCCTATTACTTTTTTTTTTTTTTTAACATGGCAACAGTTTTTTAATAGCTTTGGAGTGTTTAGTTAATATTTAAGCCTGGGAAACCTTTTTCTCTACCAAGGTAGGAGTAGAGGGCACTAGCAGAGCAAATATTAACAGTGTTCCTTTAAACTAAGCAAGCTTTAGGTAGGTGTGTGTGGGGGGGTCTTTTTAAAAGGATAATTCATATAAACCACTATTCCCTGTATCCCCTTTTTGGTTCTTAAGCAAATAGTCTAGACATTGAATGTAGAAACTGAATTCTCTGAAACTAGGGGAAAAATTTTTTGTGTCCTCAAGGTAGAATTTATAGCAGTAGCTGGATGCACTGACCTCTGGGGTTGCTATGTCTAGCCCCATTCAGGCTGGCATTTTGTGTGAGATCAGGTCTAAATACAGAGCCAGAGGCCTAAAGTGTTCTATTGCTTTGATCCACTCCAGTGGAAGGAGTTTTCCATTGGTTTGAAAAAAATGTGTCATTTTAGGTAGCACTTTTGATATAATTCTGATAATACTTCCTTATAAAAACCACTGATACAAATGTGAATATGCCTCCTACCACGAAGCTATTAGGATTAGTTACATTGATCCAAACAGTATGGTTAAAAGCATAGTTTTAATGGACTTTGTCGTTCTTTTGGGGGGCAGATATTGGGAATATTAAAAGAATTATTTAAAACAAAAACCACAATCAATTTTCTGTTGTCCTTTAAACTAGAAAGAAATGGTGACTCTTGGCCATGTTATGTTTTCTTTCAGTGAATTTCTTCAGTTTTTCATGTTAAAAAATATTGAAATTAAAATCTTACTTAAAAATAAGTACTTTTAAATTTCAATCAAAATTAAAAGAGAAAGCAGATCAGATACTAATCTACTTAAATTTTTAAAAGTGGTAATCCATAACTTATGATTTTTGTATATGTTTGATTACACCAACTTGAATATTCGTAAAAGTGTCCCTGGGCAGTGGGCTTTAGGTTTGGTTCTACCTCTAGTCAGTACCATGGTGAAATAAGCCCTCCTAATCTTATTTTATTTATAAAAAAAAAAAAAAACCCAAAGGGTAGATTCCTAAATTATACTCATTCCTAAACATAGTTGTCACTTTTGCTAGGAAAAATCTGGTTTTAGGAAGGTTTCTAAAATAAGGCATAGCTCTGTGCTGCTATTAGTTCCCCAGCATGCTGTCAAGGGAGAGAAAATAGTTTCTCTGTTGGTCACAGGAAAGCTTCAGATCTCACGTAAGGGTCTTGATGCCACTAATAAGAGTCACCAGGCAAATGTAGCCCAGGACCATCTCCCTGGGTCTTCCTGCCAGAAAATTTCGTCAGGCTCCTGTGACCTCCCAATCCAGTCTCGACCTCAGACAATTTTAGTAAAGCCCTGTCTGGAGATAATTCTGGCTTCTCTAAAGACTTAGTAATTTAGGAACTAGCACATGACATTCTCTTTTGATAAGTCAGGTATATTAAAAACTACTTTGAAAAACTTGAGAAAGCATTTGTTAGAACCCAGTTTTTCCTTCTTTGAGTTTCCTATCTTGCATGGTCATGCTTAATACTATTGGGTTACAAGTTGAGAAACTTTAATAAAGCAGAAATATTTTAAATTCAGTTTTAACTATCTAAATTTACTTAAATTCTGAAATTCTTATATTCTCAAATTTTTCAATGCTGCTTTTAAAAAAGATAACAACTACTTTTCCCATGGTTAAACAAACTGTAGTTTGTACTCTTAGTAAATAAGTTTGCCCTTTTTTTTTTTTTTTTTTGCAGCATTTAATGGAAGAAATCCTGTATATGGGCCAGATATTTAGGTGTAAGTGAATCACCACTTGGCTGTGTGATTTCACATTGCCACAGCATCTGAAAATCCATCTTAGTGAAGTATTCATCATTTTGTGTAAAAGCTGGTGTATTACTACCAGACCCAAAGGACATTGTGGCTTAAAATCTATCATGATGTGGCTTCACTGCCATTTTTGATACAACACTTTATTATTGCTTATAAACCTCAGTGTGGCACTCAGAAAGATTTCTTTTTAAACATAACATCCTGCCAGGCTGCTACAGTGGTGGTTGCTGTGGGAGCTCTTTGAAGGGGACTCTGAGCTGCCCCAAAAGAGACTCAGGCAGAAAAGTTAAGATTGTGTAGACTCAGTGCTCCAGATAAATAGTTTTGTCTTTGGGATCACTGGATTCTGTCAGTATCCTCTCTCCACTTCCTGAATGAAGTAAGGAAGCTTCAGCATTAGAGGGGATTTTATTTGCTCACAAATTATTTTAAGCAAAGTTAGGCTTCTGGTAAAAAAAAGAAATCCAAACATCATATGAACCATAATAACTTGACAGTAGTTGAATATGGTCTTTTTATGGGAGAATTTTGCCTGAATTTGTCAAAACATTTCATTGATGTTAATAGCACTGACCCCATACAGAGAAATATCCTAAGTGCATGGTTGAATGAATTTGCACAAATCCCCATGTAACTGGCCCCAGATCAAGGAAAGAATATTTCCAGTATCCTAGAAGACCCTCTCATTCCCTTCCACTTAGTCCATCCTCTGCACATCCTCCTCTTTTTGAAAGGATAGCCACTATTAACAGCAGAGATTAATTTGTCTGGCTTTATATTTATATAAATGTATTATATAGCATGTAGTTCTTTTTCTCAACGTTATGTTCCCAAGATTTGTTATTGCATGTAATTATAAATCATTTGTTCTCATATTGCTCCATTTTATTGTGTGAATATTTTATTCTGTGAAAATGCCAAAATTATTTATTCTTTCTACTTTTGACGAGTTAACTGGCTGATTTCCAGTTTGGAACTAGTATTTTTATGAACATTGTATAGTGTACGGCACAATTAATACAGTTAGACATATACCTAAAAGTTGAATTGCTGAGTCATAGGAAATGTATTTATTTAGGCATATACCTAAAAGTTGAATTGCTGGGTCATAGGTATGTATTTAGATATTGCCAGATGGTTTTTCATAATAGCTGCAATAATTTACAATTCAGTATAGAGTTCTAGTTGCTCCATATCCGTTTCAACACTTGGTAATCTCTGTCTTGCTTCATTGTAAACATTCTTGTGGTTGTGTAGTGATGTCTCATTCTAGTTGTAATTCACATGTCCCCAGTATGAAGTTAATTACCTTTTGTGTGTTTATTGGCCATTTTAATATCTACTTCTGTGAAGTGTTCGTTCAAGACATTTGCCCATATTTGCTAGTGTTTTTTCTTATTAATTTGTAGAAGTTCTTTATTGCATATGCAGATTAGATAGATTCTTTATATTTTGTATGCATGTACATTCTGTTATATATAATATGTGTGTATATATTAATTAAACAAAGGACTTTAATTTATACTATATATATTTAATAAATGTCATCTCCCAATCTGGATTGCCTTTTTATTCCTTTGATGGTGTCACATCCATGCTCTTAATAGAATGTATTCATTAATTTTTTTCTTTCATGATTACCACCTTTTAGGAAATGTTTGCGTACTCCAAGTTCACAAAAGTGCTCTATTTTTCTCTTTACTATTTTACCTTCTAATCCAGGAAGCCTAACAATACCTTGAGAACTTAAACAAGGTTTTAATTTGAATATGTTGGGTTTTCTGTGTGCTTTTGGCTTATGCTGTTCCCTCCAACATTCTTCCATAGCCTCCTCTCAAAACACCAACCTTTTCTCAAGTTTATCTTAAGAAAGGTCTTATCTAGGGAAACCATGATGAAACCAACCTCCAACCAAAAGCAATTTCATTGTCTCTTGGACCTCTTTGACATTTTATTGGTAACACACAATCCCTGACATACCCTGCCTTTTCTGATCAGTACTAATGATTTTAACTATTATACCCTCCTGGGATATGACAAATTGTCCTAGAAGTAGAGTAGTTATTAACCACAGTAGCTGAAGCTATACAACACTTAACTGTGTCAAGCACATAGTTCAGCACTTTTGATAGAAAAATATCAATTAATTCTACCAGCCCTATGATAAAGGTACTTGTATTTTCCCCAGTTGTAGAAAAGAAAATAGAGGTATAAAGGAGTAAAATCACTTGTCCAAGGTCACACATAAAAGTGGGACCTACATATCACTGCTGACTCCTGATTTGATCCTTCCTGTGGAAAACAGTGCTGCCTAAAGCCAGTGCCACAGAGGTCTAGAGAAGCTCAGGGAGGAGGGAGGAAGGCCAGATTCTACATTCCAAAATTCAGAGAAGAAATAACTAGATGTTCACAGTGACATTAGTATATTAAAAGTAAACTTTGTTGAAGCCAGCATTTTCCTTTTACTTCTTTTTTTCCCCCCTCAGTTCTTATAAAAGAGCTAGGACCTTGAGCATGCTAAGCAAGTACTCTATCACTGAGCCACATCCCCAGTTCTGATGAGAGCATCTTTTTATGTAACAACTTTATATATAACCAACTTTATGGAATAATGTCATGGGCTTTAGAAGGGCAGAAGTTTGGACCCAGACTCTATCACTTACTATGTGATCTTAATCTAAGTCACACCTTTCTCATCTCTAAAATGAAGATAATACAACCTTTATAAATTGTAGTATAACTTAATAAAATGCAGGACAAATTCACTTAGCACAGTATCTAGCATTCAGTAGAATCTCATTAAATGGTAGTAGTATACTCTCTAAAAAGGAAAATAAATGGTCTGGTGTTGTAGCTCATGATAAGAGCATTTGCCTAGCACAAATGAGGCACTGGGTTCAATTCTCAGTACCACATAAAAATAAATAAATTGAATAAGGGTATTGTGTTCACCTAGAGCTAAAAAAAAAAAAAAACATTTTTTTTTAAAAAAGTAAAATTTTGACTCAGTTTATAATCTCTGTAGCTGTCAGCTCTATACCTTGTTGGTCCTCATAAGTATTGTTTGAATTAAATAATACTATTATTTGGGGAAGGTTATTCTTAGATAAATATATTCTATAATTTCTTATAAAACATTAAAAAACTTATATATTTAAGTCATTTCAGTATCAGACACTGTAATTATGGTCAAATAAGAGTTTTAACTAATTCCCAGCTGTAAACTATCCCTGTTTGTAGGTTCAGCATTTTAATCCCTTAGTTTGGTGGCAAAATGCTTCTGTCTACAACTGGAGAATGTATCTATATAACTAGAGTGTTTTCAGTTTTACAGTTGGGTGACCATACCATATTAGCAAAAAGAGAATACAGAAGTTAAATTTCTGGATTTAAATGATAACTCCTTTACATATAACCTTTATGAATTGTGCTTAATCTCTCTTGTCTCAGTTTCTCATCTATAAAGTGAGGCTAACAATAATGCCTTGTTTATTGGGCTTTTGTGAGGATTAAACAATAAGTATACATACACATATATATGAATATATGTAGACATATATATTTGAGGATTACCTATATGTATGTATTCATATCTGTGCACATATGTAACATGCAATAGGATAGTACCTGGTACATAGTTTGTGTTATAAAAATGTTATTTCAGTTACTATTATTGTGTAATCTTTTTAGACACTAGACTCTTTATCAGTCATGTCCCTTATTCACATAACCACTTCCTAGTGGCCGTACTTCATGGTTTTTTGGTAAGTTATTTTTCCCACCTGGTAAAAGGGAAAGATACATGCTATAAGGAGTAACAAAGTCAGGAAAGCAATGAAAAGAAAAAAATCGAGTTTGGAAATAAATCTGAAATGCCACTTATTTTAATTTCTTTAAAGAAATATTTGGGAATTCTATAATTGAAATCCCACCACCACACACACACACACACACACACACACACACACACACACACACATACACACACACATACCATAAATCTTCATGGTGTGTTAAGTTTTGTATTTCAGCACTGAAGGGGACATATATAATAATAGTATAGGAAGAAGCTACTGCAGGATATGTAATAGACCTAATCTCCTGCAAATTCTTCTTCATGCAGGTTTTCTGTGACTTTGGTGTACTCTCCTTTTTAAGAATGAACTGTGTTAGTTTCTGTTGTGGTACATAAGAGCCACTAGGAAGCCTCAGATTATATCCTAAAAGAGGCTTCAATATAATATTTCTAAAGGTCAAAGACTAAGGTAATACTTTCAAGTGTCACTTGGTCCTCAAATGAAGTTTTATTGTGATGGATTATGACATAATCCATTGACATGATAAAGTACCTATTATGTTACAGAGACAGTTGGCTGAAATATATTTTTTAATACAATCACAGTTTTGAATCTTTCACATATTATTGGTTTCAGGGAATAGATGAATTCAGCTGTGTTTGTTAGGGCTCAGAAAATCATACCCAAAAGAATGAAGCTTTGAAGTGCTGAGCACTTTGAATTAAAGGAAATTGGACTTTGCTTCTCCTCCTGAACCCTGAGCACAAAAGGGACACCATCTCTGAAATTCCTTTCTCTGACTAAAGAAATTCTTCCAAAAGAATTGTCTTCAACCTCCTCTTTAGAAATCTCATCAAATAACCAGGAAAGATTAACCACCACAAAAGAGAAGAGACTAAAAATTGACACCCCTCCCAGATAGACTTTTCACCTATTCTCTTGAGGGCAGCTCCAAGGGATTACCTTGGACACTTTATCTGCACAATAAGACAACCTTCCTTGGCAGTAAAGTTCCACCTCTCACCTTCCAGTAACTTCTGGCTGCTACCTCCTCTAGAACCCAGAGGAACTTTGTCCCAGGCAATTGTTGAGTTCTTTGAGCATTTACAGGAGATTAGGTCTATTATATATCCTGCAGTAGTTTCTTCCTATACTATTATTATGTATGTCCCCTTCAGTGCTGAAATATAAAACTTAACACACCATGAAGATTTATGAGGTGTGTGTGTGTGTGTGTGTGTGTGTGTGTGTGTGTGTGTGTGTGTGTGTATGTTAGGGGTATTTCAATTATAGAATTTCCAAATATTTCTTTAAAGTAATTAATGTAAGTAACATCTTAGATTTATTTCCAGAACTTGATTTTCTCTTTTTATTGCTTTCCTGACTTTGTTACACCTTTCAGCATTGATGAGTTCTTTGGGCTCATCCATTTCTTCTAAAAATTGTTTGCTTCTCCTTTAAAATTACCTGAGCACCCTCCATTTTCCACTCCCCTGTGAAGAGGTTATTTAAGCTTCAACCATCTGACCTTTCCTTTGAGTTTCATATTTTGTGTGATTCCTGAGCTTATGCGTGTTGATAAGTTTATGTATGTTTTTTTTTTCTCCTGTTAACCTGTCATTGTCATTTCAGTGTAACTTCAGAGAGTGGAAAGGAAATTTTCTCTTGTCCTTACGTGTTTCACCGTCAAAATGAAATTTCTGGGAGATTAATTGCATTCTTACAAGAGATTATATGGACATATATAGAATAATAATATGATGGACCTGGTAACAGTGGTAACTGTTAGATCTGTGAAATTTACATACTACATGTATATCTAGTTTTAGTACAGACAGTTTGAGATATATTATTATTATTATTAAATAAGGTGAAGCTCTATTATGATTTTATTCATTGTGATATATACCAGTCTGTATCTTAGATTTCAAAACAGAGCAACATAAAAGCCTTATATAATACTTCCAAATAGTTCTACAAAAGTCAAAGGTTGCTTCTATCCCATGAGAACAGCAATGTAAAGGGTATACTTTTGCATTGAGATGCCCACTTACTGTATTTTCAGCCTTTTTCCCCTCCTCAGCAAGTCTTTGACTTGGGGAGAAATTAAGCATTTTTTTGCAGGGTGCAATGCATTTTGGCCAAATTTCTGCTAGTAATTCCCACTGACATTCAGGCACCCAGAGGTGAGGAGAAAGGCTTCCCAGCAGCAATAGCAGTAGCAGTAAAATCTGGAATAAGGTGATAGAGGATCAAAGCATGAAAAATAACTTGTAGGGGGGGGGATACACTTTATCCCCCATTTATTTCCATTTGCAAAAACTTTCTTTGAAGCAATCAGTTTTGGTGAAAAGTGAAAACAGCAAGTTGAGGTAAAAGAATTGATAAAAGCACAGTTTATATTTATTCAGAAGATCCACCAGTACTTTATAACAATCTGTGTTTAACATGGCAAATTGTCTGTCATTAAAATGCTAATGAAATGGTAAGCAGCTGCTAAGTTTTTTATGCTAATGAATGGTAGCAGCTAAGTAGTTCTCAAGCTTTGTCTTTATTAGCATAGAGATTTGATTGGGTAAGGGGGATCATTGTGCATTCTGACCTTTGTTGATGGAGCAATCTCTATTCAAGTTCCCTGTTGCATTCTATTTGATTTGAGTTTGTTGGTACAAAGTAACTCAGCAGGTCCTGAGGGCCGTGTACTGCACAATGTTATCAGAGCCACCATTGTGGGTTCAGAGAAAGAACCTAGCTTTCCTTTGGGAGATCTACAATGGCAAAATAATTACAAATTTGTTCATCAGGCAGCTTAAGTAGAATGATTCTGTATACTTATTCTCTGTACTTTAGACTTTTAATAATTATAGTAATAATAAATCATAAAAGGCTCTGATCTAATTTAAGAAATATTTCTAGTTTTTAATTTAACTAAGATTTTAAAGCAAAGCTTTTAAAACAAGCATTTTAATAATATAAGTGCCTCTGCAACATTTGATATATTGATATAATACATCATCTTGGATCTACAATCACTGAAGTTAGCAATGGATATAGCATTACCTAATTAGAAGAGTAATATGTAATTAAATGCAGGGTGGCTATGTGAATACCATGCTTAGAGTATTTACTTGTTCATCAAAAACATAAACAAACAAAATTACTGTTACACTTATATTTTCGCTGAGTCTCTTTCTGCAGAATCTTTGTCTGTATTTCCTAATGAATGGGGAAGACCTGAAGAACTATCATTACAGATTAATGCTTCAGGTTCCCTTTCTTTTCTTTTATTTTTTCCTCTCTCCTTTCTTTTTCTCCCAATTTTTAGGATCAGTGTAAAACAGGTGTGACAGTCCCTTGAACACAATTGGCAATAAATGTTCTGAAATGATTTGAAATATGATGCAGTTTATTAAGAAAATTCATTACAAAAAAAATCATTGAAATAGGAATTTTAATGACCCTGGGACACTGTAAGAGGTTGGTGGAAATTTTAATAGTTAGAGCCTTTTCTCATACTGTTCATTTCTCCTTGAAGTCAGCAGGGGATTTTAGGCATATGATTATTTTGTGATCCTGTGTAGTCAGGCCAGGAGAAATTGGAACCCTCCAACCATGCTCGTGGTAATGTAAAAGTGTTCAGCCCCTTTGGAAAATAGTCTGGCAGTTCCTCAAAATGTTGAACTATCTGGTACCATATGACTCAGTGTTTGCCAAAATTCCACTCCTAGGCAGATACCTGAGAGAACTGAAAACATATGTCCACGCAAAAACTTATAAACGAATATCCATAGTAGCATTATTCATAATAGCCAAAAAAGTGGAAACAATCTAAATGCCCATGAACTGATTAATGAACAGCAGCAAAATGTGTGACATTCGTACAACAGAATATTATCCAGCCTTGAAAAGGCATAAAATTCTGATACAGGCTACAGTATGAACATACCTTGAAAAGACTATGTCAAATGAAAGAAGCCACTCACAAAAGACCACATATTGTATGATTTCTTCTGAATGAAGTGCCTGGAATTGACATATTTTTAGAGACAGAAAATAGATTAGTAGTTGTCAAGAGCTGGAGATGTTGGGTGGAAATGGGGAGTGACAGCTAATGGGGATAGGGCTTCTTTAAGAGATCATGAAAATGTTCTTTAAGAGATCAAGAAAATAGATTATGTTGTGATGTTAGTACAACTGTATGAATATGCTAAAAATTACTGAATTGTATATTTTGGGTGGATTGTCTGGTATATGAATTACGTTTTTTTGTTTTTTGTTTTTGTTTTAATTACTTACACATGACAGTACAATGATCTTGACATATCATACATTTGAATCAGATGGGGTATAATTTCTCATTTTTCTGAGTGTACAGGTTGCAGAATCACATTGGTCACGCAGTCATGTATATATATACAGCAATAATAATGTCTATTTTATTCTGCTGACCTTCTTTTCCCCCTTTCCCCTCCCCTCCCATCTATGAATTATATTTCAATAAAGTTGTTACATGCCTATCTCCCAGAAAGCCACCTGCACCAGCCATTGCTTATCTATATTACATGAAAGTTGAAGACTAAACAAGAATGCTTGTTGCTGGAGGGGAGATTTCAAATCTCTTATTCACATGAAGGGTTAACATCTGATATAAGATCAAAAGGGATAATCACAAAAATAATACAAAGCTCATTAGAACTGATAGTTGACAACAAAAATTTGAGTTCCTGCCTTAGTACTCTCTGTCTCCAATACCCTGTCCACAACCAGGCTATAATCAGACCTTTTTACATTCTCTGACTATCCAATGTCTATACTGCTTCTTTCTCTCAAAGGCCAGCTTTTGGGTTGTTTTTTTAAATAAAACAAATTGAGTCATAACTTTCAAACAGTAACTCTAAGAGTCTTAAGTTTTCTTCTTGCAAAAATCTTTTATCTTTGATTTGAAAAAAAAATGTCTATTACTCTTTTAATGTAGCAAAGAGCATCTGGCTTCAGGAGGCCCCACCCCTCTCTTTCCTGAATTATTGGCCACTTAGAAACAACCTGCTTGGGCACCAGGCCATTCTCATTCCCCCTACCTTCCAGTAGAAGCTGTGTACTGTGTCTTGTTGAGTCTGAGCTACCTTGGCTCTTGCCATGGGAGAGTGTTCTATATCACTATCTTAGACAATGAGGAAGAAGATGTCTTTTGACCATATTTACTACTCTTGTGCCACTTGCTTACTTTCAGTGTGACTCTCTTGTTTGCAGGTAGCAGCTCACTGACCTTGTTTTGGCTATGTAGGATTGGGAGGGAGATGGATGTGAGCAAGAGATTGAATTCATTTTCATTTTGTTCTTGGCAGGCAGTACATGCCATACTACTACCCTTCCTGCTCTTGTGCGCACTCCTACTCTGATGATGCAGCCTTCACTGGATATCAAACCATTTATGTCTTTTCCAGTGGACGGTAGTTCGGCTGTTGGGCTCTTTCCAAATTTTAACACAGTGAGTAAATGCTTTTTTTATTTGATGTGTGACCTCCTCCACCTCTGTCTGTTCCTACATTTGCAAATAGACAGTAGATGTAGTCTGTTTCCATAGTGTGTGATTTTAAACTATGTATTGTTATACTGCTCAGCTGTGCTGTGAAATATGATGCTTCACCCATGGGAGTTAAACCAAACAATAGCCAGCATATTTATTTTTAAAATATTTTCTCGGATGACTTTTCACCTATTGCATTGTGCAATTTTGATAGACTTTTCAGTGGTTTTAGAACCTATATGATTTCTGGAATGTTAATCATACATGCTCAAGAACACGGTTTAGAGATATCAAGCCACATTTATTTATCTCTACTACTAGAAAGGGAAAAAATGACTGTAGGATTTATCTCCCTGGGTACCTTTTTATTTGGGAGATATTTTAGGTGAAGTGTGACTTTTACACAAATAGAATTTTTATTCTGGGGCTCTTGTGGATTATATGAATATAACTATTAGCAAAAGGAAAAAATACTCATTTTAAATCTACATTTTACTTATCTCCATGATACTTATTCTCTTCAAAACATATGATAAATATTAGTGAATTATCCATAATTATCAGTGTTCTTTACTCAGGTCAGCTGACTTCCTTTATTTGAAAAAAAGACATTCTGTAGGTGTACCAAGAGGAGTGTGACTTTTCTCAACAACTGAGTTCAGCATATAGAATCAGCCTGTAGTCAAGATTCTTAACTTATAGTAGGAGAAAGGGTAAACAGTTCAGGAGATTGCATGAATTGTGTCTGTTCATTTGATAAATGCAGTCAGTTGGGGCATGATGGTCTACGTGAATGAAACAGCATTATAAATGCTGCCATAATCAAAAGAAAGAATTGCATTATCAACACCACCAGACAGCACACATCTGAAGTACTGCCAAATGTTTCCTTTTGCAAACTTATCTTCTGTGTAAAGTGAAAACAGCAAGAGGATTTTTCCTCAAGGGTTCTAAATAAAATCTGCTGACAGGCTTTCTGTCAGGGGCTTAGTGTTGTAAGGTAATTAGGGGGTAAAGGATCAGCCAACATTTTAAAGAGCACTGGTTTTGACTTAGTGAGTAAACAGTTGAATGTTTTTGTCTCCTGGGTCTTTCAGAGACAAGTCAAACAATTTACCAAAAGAAAAAAAAAAAAAACATGGGGGGGAGAAAAAAAGCATGAAAAGGTGAGCATCATGTCTAGCCCAGTGGAGCAGTTCAGCAAG
Organism: Ictidomys tridecemlineatus; assembly: GCF_052094955.1. Taxonomy (NCBI): domain Eukaryota; kingdom Metazoa; phylum Chordata; class Mammalia; order Rodentia; family Sciuridae; genus Ictidomys; species Ictidomys tridecemlineatus. The sequence goes on along the minus strand of NC_135483.1, from coordinate 146,987,170 downwards.
ATAAATCATGCCTGCCTGGGCTACATTCATCCATCCAGAGTGGAGTGACCCTCTTAAATACCCACATCAGGCCATTTCAGAGAGCTTGAACTCAAACATGCCTGTTATGTCCTCTATCGACACATCTGTGATACATTCCAAACATAATCAAATCCAGCTATACTTCTTGGAATGTTTATTAGGTACTTGTATTTTGATTCATGTGCATTTAGAAGACAGCATTTGTAGATATTGCACAAGTCCAGGTGCTGTAAAGTGGCAGCAGTGATAATGTAAGAAGGTGTAAATAGTTCCTCCTGTAGTTCATTGTGTACGTCTGTGTGCATGTGTGTATATTACAAGCAATATGCAAATACTTATTTCAGAGATTCAAATAAAACAGCATTCAAGGCAAAACAAAAACGTCATCATCCCCTGCCCCTGTACACACAGTTTCTCACTTCACCAGAAAAAGGTACTGTAAGCAGCTGGTATCCATCTTGAAGGCCCTTTTAAAAGTATATATGTACATACTGGTAGGCACCCACTCACAGTTCTTTTCACAACTGCAGTCATATGATTAGTAGTGATTATTCTGTAAGTGACGTTTTTCAGTTATCAAAATTTCTGACATATGCCTCTCTCTTTTTAAGGAATATAAAACTAAAGTAGAGGGGATATTTTCATTAAAGGTTTTTAATATAAAAATGCAGTTTCCAAATGGCTAACTAATGTTACAGAAACACTAACATAAGCTTTTTATTTTTCTGTTTGATTGCTGTACATAACAGTCTTACATACTTTGGGTTTGAGAAAACCCATGCAATACCTCTATCAGTAGAAGTTTACTTTTTTCCTTCCTAGAAGAAAATAAACTTTAATTTTCAAATAAGATACTACTAAAAGGTAAAGAAAATTGCAAAGAACTACATGAAATAATCATTTTACTCTATTTATTAGAGTAAAATTTTAGTATTTATTAGGCAGACATTCCTTCTGATAGTTTATTAAAAAACAAGACAGTGCAAGTGAGACCCTGTATCAACTTGTAAAGAAATGTATTCATTTATTTATTTAGTTATCTATGATTTTTTTACCTTGAGTTGCAATTGAAATTACTTTAATCCTTTTGCCTATAAATTTATCCACTGTAATACCCAAACTTAGCCAATGGATTTTCCAGGGAAATTTTAGGAAAGTTATTATCAAAGTTTTTCTAAGAAAATATTATTATATCACTACTAGTGATTATATGAAATTATCATATATTTGTAATGATTTATATCCTTCTAAGGACTCAGACCTCAAAGCATTTTAGGAAACTATGGTTATTTCCCCTATTGTCTGGAGGTAAAAAGAGAGTTAGCAAAGGAAAAACAGAGACTTGAATTAAAATGTTCTAACTTTGAAACCCATGTTCTGGCTTTTCACATCTTTGGCTCTTTCGGCCTGTGCCACCTGTCACCTCCTCCTTTGTGAACAAAGCTCAATCAGAAATCTTTTGTTCTCTTTTCTGGAAACATACTAGACGATTTTCTGCAGAATCATTAAATAGAGAAAAGGATTTGGGGGTATAAAAATATACTTCTATAAACAATATCTGTGAAGCAGAATATTTTTGAAAAAATAAAATTTCCTTTTGGCAAATTTGAAAGTATATTGTGTAAAATAATCTACTTTTCTTGGAAGTGAGGTGAATTCTATTACATCACTTTATTTTTAACCAAGTTTTATGTTAGTAAATATAAAAAAAATAATGTCTATTTTAATCTTATTATTATCTGAAGAATGAAAACACTATGCTCTGATACCACAGCTAAAGGTTTTAAAAAATCTGAAGTCTTGTTACTTTCCTTAAATGGATTCTTAAAAATAATAATGGTTTTTATTATTTTATAATGGTTTCCTCCATTTTATAGTGTAGTAAGATAACATTACATGAGAAATAACAAGAATTGAAATAGGATTCTTCTGTATTACAAAATAAAATATGTGCCTTCTGTGCTAAGTTTATACAATGAAGAAATATATACACAACGAAGAATGCTTCACAGCATTGGTTGAGTAGCTGTGTTATCCCTTACACCACAATTGACAATGTCTCTCTTAGTGCTTCTGTATGAAGAATAAGCAAATATTTCAAGACACTGTCCAAAGAGAGTTAAGAAGAGACACGATAAGGAAGCTGGAGTTTGACTCATTGATAATTTCGGATGGGCTGTAGGTCAAGATGGGTGATTAGAACTTGTTGATCCTAACTCTGCACTTCCAACAGTTGTACTATAAAGAGATGCTCTTTTGAGTCATTTTTAGGTAAAAGACTCTGCAAACCCACACATAAATTTTTTAAAAATTTTGACCTTTATATCGAAGGCCTAATAGACTTATCTGCCCAATTGCTTACTAGTGCTCAACTTCTACCACTGCCATCCACCCTTTAGCTATTTGTTTTTCAGGGTTCAACTTAGATACCCCTTCCTTCTCAGGAAATCTTCTGTGACTCTTTAAGTCTGAGCTAAGTTCCATCCTTTGTGTATCCAAAGTACCTCAGACGAGGTCTATTACAGCAGTTGTCATACCATAGTCCACCTGTCTTCACTAAAATGCCAGAACCTGAGGACTAGAACTATATCTTGTTCATTTTAGGATGTTTGTTGTGTATATAGGTGCTAAATAAACTTTTCTGAAGGGAAGACAGGAAAAAAGGACAGGGAATTTTGAACTGATTTTCAATGCTCATACTCCTTCAACCAGCAAAGGGAATACGTCACTGAATTTCACAGCCCCTTCTAAGTACAAAGTGATAAGCCCAAGTATTTACTTTCATTTTTATTTTCCTAAGAATAGGCATCTTTGTAAACTAAAGGCAATAATTCATTACAAATTTTTTTCCAGCTATAGTTCCCAACTTTCTCTGGGTGGAAAATGTGGAAACTTTGACATATACCTATTATATCCCTTGTCCTGGTCCCTAGTCTTTAGCTGAAAAACCACAGTTGTTGGATTTTGTTGAACAAAAGAGTACTGGGTTTGGGGAAGAGGATAAAATACAACAAACAAAACAAAAATACCTTCATGCCTAAGAAACTTGTAGGAAATAAGGTAAATATACTTGAAAAGGAAAGATAATAAAAATCAAGGGCTGGGGCTCAGTGGCAGAACACTTGCCTGGCACATGTGAAGCACTGAATTCAATCCTTAGAACCACATAAAAATAAGCAAATAAAATAAAGGCATTCTGTCCATCTACAACTATGAAAAATCTCTAGGATATATAAAAACTCAAAAAACTTAGAACCAAAAAAACAAATAACCCAATCAATAAATGGTCCAAGGACCTGAACAGACACTTCTCAGAAGATGATATACAATCAGTCAATAAACACATGAAAAAAAATTTTCAACATCTCTAGTAATTAGAGAAATGCAAATTAAAACTACTCTAAGATTTCATCTCACACCAGTCAGAATGGCAGCTATTAAGAATACAAACAACAGTAAGTGCTGGCAAGGATGTGAGGAAAAGGGCACTCTCATACGTTTCTGGTGGGACTATAAACTGATTCAACCAATATGGAAAGCAGTATGAAGATTCCTTGGAAAACTTGGAATGGAGTCACCATTTGACCCAGCTATCCCACTTCTCAGTTTATACCCAAGGACTTAAAAACAACATACTGCCGTGATACAGCCATATCAATGTTTGTGGCAGCACAATTCACAATGGTTAAATTGTGGAATCTACCTAGATGCCCTTCAACAGATGATTTGATAAAGAAACTGTGGTACATATACACAATGGAATATTACTCAGCATTAAAAGAGAATAAAATCATGATGTTTGCAGGCAAATGCATGGAGTTGGAGAATATCATGCTAAGCAAAGTAAGCCAATCTCAAAAAACCAAAGGCCAATGTTTTCCAATATATGGGTGCTGATCCATAATGGGAGTTGGGGAAGCATTGGAGGAATGGAGAAACTTTGGGATAGGGCAAAGAGGAAGAGCATGGAGATAGTAAAATGGTAGAATGAGATGGACATCATTACCCTAAGTATATGTATGAAGACACAAATGATGTGACTCTACTTTGTGTACAACCAGAGACATGAAAAATTGTGCTCTATGTGTGGACTATGCATTGAAATGAGTTCTGCTGTCATCTATAACAAATTAAAATAAATAAATTTAAAGTAAAAAGTGAAATAAATAAAAAGATAATAAAAATCAAGAAGCACCAGCAATGTTCAAATAGTTGTTACACTTTATAATTCAAGAAACACCAGAAAGAAAATATTTTTGTATCTGAGTGAGCTATTTTTTTATTTTGTTATTCATTTTACTTTGTCAGATGCTCCTGGTCATTCTTTAATTGCTGTATATGATATTTTTGAGCTGCTAAAAAATACACAATTGTTTCTCTCCTTAGAATTAGAATCCTTTTCTGTGGGTTAAATTTTTGCCTTTATTCAGAACTAGAATAATTCTTGGTATTTAAACCCCATTAAGAAGAGTCTTTAGAAGTGAAATAAATTGCATACTTACCAAGATGGATAACACTAATGTGATAAAATAAGTTCATTTAGAAGACACACTTATGTATTTACTATCATGAAATGAATGTTTGTGTCTTGAAAAATTCATGTTAAAGTCCTAACCCCTAGCGTGTTGGTGTTTGGACATTGAGTACCTTTGGAAGCTAATTAGGGTTAAATAAGGTCATGAAGGTGGGGTTTTCATGATGGCATTAGGGTCTTTATACAAAGAGACACAGAAAGTTCTTTCACCTCTCTCTTGCCAGCTAGGAAAAGGGCCTCACCAGAACCTCACCATGCTGGCACCTTAATCTCTGACTTTGATGCTCCAGGAATGTTGAAAATAAATTTCTGATGAGCTATCCAGGCTATGGTATTTTGTTATGGCAGCCCAAGTACATGGAGACAGACACCCAACCTAACATATATGTGGCAATGAGTAGGTAAAATTTCTTTTTAATAGATAATATTTGCATACATTCAGATGTATTTGTGTAACTTTCCAGAGCTATAGTTGTTGTCAAGAACCATCTAGGGGCCTCAGTCACCAGTTAGTTTCTCTGCTAGTTAGAAGGTGTCTTATGAGCCTATTCGTATGAAATATCTCTGTCCATCCTGCCATGTTTTCCCAACTGCTCTAGGAAAGCACAAGGCAGTCACTGATACTTTATTGCCAGAGAGTCAGTAATCTTATTTTTTTGAAAAATAATATAATTTTTACTGTCTACCTTGAAATTATTTTTTCCTGACATGAACAAATATGTGGAACAGAATAAAGATTATTTCTAAGTATAAAGTCCCAAATCACTGTTCCATTATTAGTCATCCAAGACAAGCTAGGTAATAATTTATATGATTCCCATTTACTTTATCATTTTAGGTCCTCTGAGATTCTGAATCATCCTTAGTTTGGCAATATCAATGAACATAAAGTTTTCTTTCTTGTAGTTGAAACAATAATACATTTATCGAGGAGGTTTGAAAGAAAGAAGTTAGAAATTAATCACATTTACTTTGCTATTTATATCATGTTTCTCATGAGATGTTTTAATAAGGAAACCTGAAGTAATCTAGACTATTTAACTTTTTGACCTCGCTTTAATTCCTTTATTGATTTAGTAAAGTAGTTACTTAAACATTCAAATACATATTTTTCTTTCATTCTTTTGAAGTACAATAATTTATGTCTGTTAATGCAAACCAAATGTATAATTTTGCTCTTTGAATCTTATTTTTATTCTAATCGTGCTTGCTGTCATTAAAAAGTTATATATTCTATATTTCTTAGATACTAGTATACCCAGCTGACTCCACTTGAACTGATCCATTTATCCCAGTTGAATCAAAATAAGATATGATTGAATTTTTATTTTTCATGATATGCTTTAAAATATATTGAAAGATCATCATCTTTTACATGTTCTGAAGTATGTAGTATTAAAATATGCTGAAATGAAATTTTCCATGGTTACTCAAATTGATTTGAGCAGAAATCACTGGCCTACTATTGGTTTTAAAAAAGTCTACAGCACCACTCCCCAGAAATGGTTATAGTAAATCTTTGAAATGTGGTATGAAGCTAACAAGAATCTTATACAAATGCTTAAGCATTGGTTTCTGTGCCTTGAAATTTTTACATTCCTATTAAATCGAACAGAGAGAGAAATTATGTGAATCCAATCATTGGAAGGAAAAAAACTATCTGCACTATTATTTCCTCTACCCTTCAAACCACAAACACATCCTTTTTAAATTCAACTCAAGTTTCTGCCTTACTCAAAGGCCTCAAGGTTTATCTTGCTAAAGACTCTGTGTTCAAATGTCCCTTTTCCCTATGTTCTCTTGAACCTTCTTTTAATGTACAGACAGTATTGGTATGGTATGTATATATATAGAGATATATATATATATATATATATATATATATATATTGTTTGTGTAGTGGATAGTTATGGTGGTTCTCTCTACCTAATACAATGTTATCTTTAGGGGGTCTAGGAAAAGTCACTCATTTGAAATCATTTACTGCACATGTCTCAGCCATTGTGCCAAAGAGGGTCTATAGGAACAAATAAGACAGAAATTGTTCTATTGTTTAATTTGCTATAGCATAATAGAGAATTCTGCTCATAGTGAAGTCAATTCAGTTGATATTTAAACATGCAGTACATATTACTTAATCTGATGTTTCATGGCTCTGAAAAAACATCAGATTAAGAACTTGATGGGCCCTCATGAGGTAAGGGAATACAAGGTTTCAGGAGCTGTGAAGAGAGACATCTATAGTCCCACCATGCCATGTCCTCTTGTGTGTCCCTTTCATTATCCTAGTCAACCTCACATGGCTCTAGGGCCTCATCTTCAGTGCTAGAGTTTCAAGGATTATGTGTACTTGGAGGGTTCATCAGATTTTCTGGCAAGACAGGTCTTTAGTCTTGGCGCTGCCCCAGGTCAGCATTTTTCAAGAGTAGAGTCAACTTGGAAAAAGTGTCAGGCCCTCTTCTTTAAAATATTTATCTTATTCTTAACAAATTCCCAGTTAATTAGGAAGCAGAAGAAACCTCCAGCCTTGTTCTTAGCTTGCCTCAATAACTAAGCCTTCATGTGCCTGTGGAAAAGTAGAAGAACTTAATAAATACCAAAAAAAAAAGTAGTAAAATATTGTTGTATCAACATTCCCATCAGCCCAGAATAGGTATCTAAACTGGTTGCTCTATAAACATTAATTGATAGTGGTGAGAACCCATCCAACAACACAGATTTTTTTTTTCCTCTTTTTTCCCCCTCTCTCTAGATTCTTATGTTCAGAATAAAGTTTTAGTCTCTTTGTGGATAGGGGCATGCTGTGGAATATTCCAATCCTTTTGGTTTTATAGTTACACTGAGGGTGCTAAAGATGAATTGGAGTGCTGTTTAGCAACGTGTGAAGTTTCAATATATTTGCAGAACTCAGTGGGAATCCTAGAAAAATACTTTTTCTCAAATTTAGCTTTCACTTTAGGTTTTCTTAACTTCCTTTTTATGTTCTGATGCTTGAAATAAAATGGGAAAAGAGCGTAAATTATGTGAGTGATACCTGTTTCCATAGAATTGTAGTATCAGAGGGTTTTAGACAGACTATAATTAATTCTTTTAATGTATCCACATATAAAATAGGCTACCTGTGTCATTGCTGAACTCTTTTTGCAGATCAAAAGATTGAAAAATATAAACCAGTCTTTTAATTTCTTTTAGTACAGAGCCCTAGCACTGAAAAGGAAAAAAAAAATTATCAGATAAGGAAAGGGTTAGTTTCCACTATACTTACCCTAAATTTAAATGTGTTTACTTCTCACAGATCATTCATGTGTGACAAATTTTTTCAAGTACCCAATAAATCTTGTGGCTTCTAACAACAGGTTGAAAGTTAACTTTTGTTATACATTCTACTAAGTATACAGATTTTTTTTGTCAGTCTCATACTTGTTTTCTCTCAGTGAGAACACATTTTCTGCAGCCAGATAAAGATCCAAAAGATGTAGCAGAAAATACATCTTATCTCTTTGTCAGGCTTATAACTTACAAATAACTAGGGGTTCAATAATTAAAAAACTCATATCTGGGCATAGTTTTTTTGTTTTTTGTTTTTGTTTTTAGAAATGGAATCCATCATATGTCATAATGATATAATTAAACCTACAAAATCTCCTTTTCTCAAAGTGAGCTAAAGCTATTACATGTTAAACCCTAATAGCTGCTATAATATGGTACACTTTTGAAGTACTTACCCTCTATAGAAGGTGGTGGCATTCATGTATTTAGTTGGCTATCACTCACAAGTTATGTCCCACCTCCTCCCAAAAACCACTTGGAGAGTTCTTTCTGACCTCTGAGAACGCCACTTGACTGATTCCAATGTAAACCTCTACTAGTCCTAGCTGGTCTGACTCTGTATCCTTCCACTCAGGAAAGTGGAGCTAGATGGAAGGAAGAAGACAGTGATCCACTTACAAATAAGTGGATGTATAGGATAGGAAAGAGCACCAAACTAGGAGTCAGAAGACCCATGTCTGTACTCAATTTCTTTGATCTTTGAAAGTCACTTTTCTCCATTTAAAACTAGAGATGATAATGTTTTCCTACTTTAAATCTTTACATCATAAAAATTTACTTGGTTAAACTTTTGGTGAATTAAAGGTATGACTAATATTTAGAAAATCTCTGGAATTTTCTGAAATTTATGAAAAATAAGTATATAATATCACCATATTATTATTATCAGTACCAGGGATTGAATCCTAGGGCACTTAACCATGGAGCCACATCCCTAGACCTTTTTATTTTTTATTTTGAGACAGGGTCTTATGTAATTTCTTAGAGCCTCTAAGTTGTTGAAGGTGGCTTTGAACTGGGGATCCTCCTGCCTCAGCTTTTCAAGCTGCTGGGATTACAGGAGTGCTCGTGCTCAGCTCACAATATTAATAATTTAAAATAGTTATGAATATCAATAGAGAGCTCAAAATAGATAAACTCTATTCTCATAAATAATATTAATTTTTACTAATATTTCTATCCTTTTGATCTCTTCTACATAAACCAAGTTGTGTTATCACTGGGGCTGGCCTTGTGCACTAGCATTATCCTAATTATGGAGATTCCAAGGATAAATTATTACTCCAGTTTAAAATAGTTATGCTTGATACTTAATAAATGTTCATTTGATGCTAATTGAATGAGGTCATTGAAAGGCACAGTTAAAAGATCAGGGATACCTGACTGCTTGGAAGAGTAATGACGAGCTACATTTGAATTTGGAAAAGGATGAGGAGTAGATTGGGGAAATAACCACAACCAGTTTTATTGGATTCTGTTTTTCCTTGTTTATCTTCAGTGATGCTTAGGCTTTAAAACTTCATGCAAACTGCATGAGAATTGTGTATTTATGACACATTGTCATTGTGTCCTAAGACATCATAACATTTGGTTATACTTTTAAAATATTGTTGATTTTCAAACAAATAATTTTTTTCCCACATTTTTCATGAATCAAGTTGCAAGTAGGTTAAAATGACCATTTTGAAAATTATTTTAAATTTAGTCATAAGAGTCAACATATCAAATTATTCTTCTTGTATTGGTAATAGAAACTGATTTCCTAAAATTCCTTGGCTATATCTCCCTTTTACTCTGCTCCCCCCACATACCTTTTTTCTTGAATTTAAATCATCAGTTGTATGAAAAGAACCTACTTAACCTGTATTCTGAGTAATAACATCTAAGTTTTTTACTTACTCATAAAAGAATAATAGTTTTATATTTTATTCCAAGTATTATATAGACTTTTAGGGTATATGCATAGGTATGGAAACTATTTTTTCTCAGAATAAAAATACCAACTAGGGTTGGGGCTGTAGGTCAGTGGCAGAGCACTTGCTTAGCATGTGTGAGGCCCTGGGTTCTATCCTCAGCACCACATAAAAATAAACAAATAAAGGCATTCTGTTCATTTACAGCTACAAAAAAAAAAGTTTAAAAAAAAACTATCAAAAGTTTAAAAATTATATCAGCCAAGATAGTTATAGCTCTACAGCTATTAGCAGAGAAATGTATCATTCTTTAGACCTCTGTGAGGGGAGTTAAAACTGATAAGTTTAAATTGGTTCCTTCTGAAAAGAACTTTCTGGAAAGGCAGGCTGTACCACACAGCTCATCAGTCCATGTGCAATCAGACCCGCCATTGTCTTCAGAGAGAGCTGCTGCCTCACAAGCCTGGCTCCTGTAATGGATGAGTAGCTTCTGAAGAAGCATTGTGACCCCAGATGTGGAGTTCTTTGAAGCTACTGTCTGGGGAACAGTCCCTTTGTTACAGTGTGCAAGGATAATATCTGAATTTCCTGGGAGTCGGTCATCACAGGAAATTATCAGCAATTCATAGACTTTCCTTTTTGCGTTCACTTCAGCCTCAAGGGTAATCACAAAAGATTATAGTCTCCATTTCAGCTTTCACATCACTGAAATATTCTCCTCTGCCGAGAGTATGATTGATTTCCAGAGGATAGCTTTTAACCCTAGCTCTGGGAGGGCTAGTCAAGCTGTAGTGTTTTGATAACTGCCAAAGATTGATATTGTGATATTATTCTGTTGTTTGGCAGGCTTTTGGTGATTCCTGACTAATTATACAAACTCTTTAAATAAAATAACATATCAGCTTCTCGTGTTGCTAGATACAGATATTTGTCCAATTTTTATAAAAGTGTTAAAGGTTATGGGAGGCAGAAAGGGTGAATTTCAAATGAGTGTTGTGAAGACTTATAGGCCAGCACCATTCTGACAAACTGAATTCATAAAGGAAAGAATAATTCAAGAATGTTTCTGAAAATCATATGGCCTGGATAGATTGTAAAACACAAATGCCTTTTTGCCTCATAACATTGTTTTGTGAATATTATTAGAGATTTGGTATGTTTCATGACAACTTACTATGTGGTTCTTGGAGGGTTTTATTCCATCTCTTAATTAGGAGATCTTTTTTTTGTGGTGGTGGTGGTGCTAGGGATTGAACCCAGGGCCTTGAGCATTGGAGGCAAGCACTCTACCAACTGAGCTATGGCTCCAGCCCAGGAAATCTTAATGCCATATCCATGGCCAAAATATAGGGAAACTAGATGCATTTTTTAACTTGTGATTTATTTTACTGTATTCACTTTCTCTTCTTTTTATGTGGCTTTATTTAGCTCATAGAGAGGCAAAATGGGCTTTGTATATATTTGAAATAATTTTGTAAATAAAATAGTTTTACCTGTAAAACACTACATTTTCTTACAATTTCAAAAGAAAATGAAGACAGTTCAGTTTAAAACTACTTTTGTTTTGAGCTATTGCCTCCTTGCAATCACGTAAAAATAATAATAAATCAAATGAACAAATGTTAAATGTCAAGCTGTACCATTAACAGAGTCTTATTCAATAAAGCAATTATCACTGCAGAGAGCAGAATGAGGCATTTCATTATAGTTCTTTATTTTACACTGCAAGTCTTGTACATTTTTATAATATGAACACAGAAACAAACTTAAACCAAAAATATTTTCTACTGAGAAGAGCTAATAATATATATACATATATGCATCCATACAAAAGGATAATAGTGATATGAATATGTGATATAAAATAGTTTTGACATCCTGTGCCTGCAAAACCATTCAGGATCCACTTTTCTGATCAAGACCCTAAATAAAATGTTTAGTGTGACAAGTAAGTCTGCAAGGAGGAGGACCGTTAAAATCAACACCGAAGTAGTATGATATCCTTGGATGGGAATCAGAGAGGGAGGACAGGTAATCAAAGGGTGCTGAAGCTGAATTTCAGATAAACAATATATATATTTTAATATAAGTGTGTCCCATGCATTGTTTGTCACATTTTTGTGCTAAAAATGTATTGTTTATCTAAAATTAAAATTTAGCGCTATGGTTGTAGATCAGTGGTTGAGCACATGCTTAGATATGCACAAGGCCTGGAGTTCAAGCCCCTGCATCAATCAATCAATATTGAAGTTATCTAGGTATCTTATATTTTTGTTTGCTAAATATGGCACCTCTAGCAGAAAATATGGTTTCTGGTTTTGTTTGAGGAGGCTTAGCAAGTAACTAGAATTCTCAAAATCTGGCCTCATTTTGAAATGAGTTCTACTAAAATCTTCCTGATGAGGCTAAGATCTGACCTACCTACTTTAACAGAACTCAGTGTCCGTATTTAATTGTATTGAATTTCCAGTTAGAATTTCCAGTTAGAATTAGGATTTCCATCTAATTTCCAGTTAGATGGAGGCAGGGGTTCTGGGCCTCAAACTAAAACAAACAAACAGGTTTCAAAATGTAGAGGATCTGTGACATTTTACCACCTCATAATGAATGAGTGGCCCAGAATTCGAACATTGCAGATTTGTTGCTTCACATGAAACCTTGCCAGTTCTCAATTATCATTTTCTTCTTAGTGTAAGGGTAAGAAATATGTTATCTATCTGGCAGAGGATTATTTCCACTGTGTTTCACAAAATCAAGAATATATCTAGACAGGCTCAGGTTTTAGCACCTCTTCCTGACTGGTGGGTTTTCCTCTCATCTCATACCTTTTTAAGTTGTGTCAAGAACCTGTTTTGCCTCAGCATCAGGATATATCTAATTAGATACTGAACAGCGTTTCACACTTAGCTTTGACAGAATGGTTTTGAAAGGATGTCACTTAATGCATTTGGCTGTTCAGGAGTTATATTGATTTTTAAATCAAGAAAACTCATCACTTTCCTGGGCTCCTAGAAAGTCCTTCTAATGTTTTTTAGCCCATTTACTAAAAAAATAATAATCCTTACCTACTTGCTTGGATTTGGAGATTTAGCACTTATTATACTTAATCCTACATCTATAACACGTAATCTTTGGTTACTCGTATGCCTTTTTTTTCCTTCTAAAGAATAAATAAGTCTGTTTTTAAAAATATATTTCTCAGGCTTAGTTTTGGCACTGAATTTTATGTTATGCAAACTCAGCTTTGGGGACTTTTGGAGGTTGTTTTTAAGTCACTACTTTAAAAAAACAAAAGGAAAGGCCAAGCAAGAAAAGAATTACCTTCTGTCTCAGATATTTGGCTTGTACCTCCAAATATTAGCATGGATCCTTTCTTCAAATGTGTTATTGAATGATTGTTATCATGACCTGTTACATGAATCTCTATCTCATTTAGTATATTATACATCTATTCAAAAATTGTTCTGTAGTCGGTATTCCTGAAATGTTTCTTATTTTATTTCACCCTGAATGAGAAATGAAATAAGAAACTTATTAAACTAAATAATACAAGAAACATTCAACTCATTTATTTTAGATTATTTTGGTAAATCCAGTTCCTGTTTTATCACTCTGAATTCTAACCAGCTTTGTTGGCATTTGTCTTTGGGTCATATAGTTCATTGTCATAATATATATGTTTTCTACTGTTTTTTAAAAAAATATTAATATATCTTATTGAGAAACATAAAGTATAAATACTTTAAGAACAGAAACTTCTCCAGAGACCAAAAAAATAATAGTAGTAGTTTATTGTTTCATTTCTTCCTTTGATATATTAAAATAAGTAGAAATAAGTTTTTATTAATTCCCTTAGAGATTCCAGGTAGTTTTTTTCTTCTCCCTTAAAAATTCTATATTTTTTTCTCATATTCCTTCCAAAGGGCATCTAACAATATTATATGAACTTTTCATTAAATTATCTTTGAAAGAGGCTACAGATGTCTCAACTTTGTATATGAACTTTGGCCAGAAGTTATTTTAGTAGGGGAACATCAAATATCAAGGATAAAATGAAAACCTTTAGAGAAATTTCTTGGCATCCTGATGGAAAAACACCTTTGTCTTCTAATGGTTTCCAGTCACATCTAAACATTTGCTTGCTCAGGGATGGAAACACACAATGAAAAATACAGTTTTCTTTGTCGACATAATTCAGCTCGTTATTTAATGCTTTTTCCCTGCATTGAGCAAAACAATTGCAAATGGTGCTGAAGTTAGTCTGGGCTTCCTAATGCATAACATTAACCAATTGGACCTTGCCACATGTATATTTTTAACCTGAATATGTGCTTACATGCAATAGAATTTCAGCCCTTTTTTCCTCATATTTTTAATTGGTGCATTAGAGTTGTACATAACGGTATGACTAATGTTGTGTGTATATTCGTACATGCATGCACACAATATAACAACATAATTTGGCCAATATCACTCCCCACTGTTTTCTTTTTCCCTCTCCTCCTCCCTCCCCTGGTCCCTTTCCTCTACTCTACTAATCTCCCTTCAATTTTCATGAGATTTCAGAATTTCAGTTCTTTACTTCTGTAAAGCTTAAGTAGGAGCATCAACATCCAAAACATTGCTGGGTGTGTATGTTAGTGACAACCAGATATGAGTGAACATGCAGTCTAGTCCCATACCCATTGCAGAAATAAGTTGAAAGTCTCATTTGTTAAACTGAACTTTTTGAAAAGCTCTTTGATGCGGCTTCTTAAATTACCCAGCAGCGTAACTACAGTTTTACCGCATCACCCTTGATCCCTGGCAGCATGGAAAATTACCAGGCTTATGGAGGAGCAGCCAGGAAAGTGGAATATTTTGTATTTGTACTGACCATATTTGCTACATACAAGGATCCACTGTCAGAGTTAGTTAGACATTCAGCCTCAGTAAGACACACAAGTCTAACTTTATGTCATCTTCCATTAACAAAACAATAACAAAACTTGTCTTAAAAAGAACTTAAAAATGATTCCTTCTATTCAGACCAATTTAAAAATTTCTGAATTACTGGGTTTTCCCTAATGAAAAGGAAACAGTAAAACCACCTGTCCATTTGCATTTAGATGTTTTATTTCTACCATTTGGTGACTCTTTACAAAGCATTAAGATGAAAAACATTATTTTGCTATCATATCTTCACCATCTTGGATAAAAATCTGTGTTTATTTTAAAAATAAAAAGTAACTGAGGGTCATTTTACTCTTCTCTAACTAATTACAGAAGCAAGTTCAAGCCTGCCACACTGCATAGAAACCCACTAGGAAGGTCTCAGATGAGGTGTGTGTCTAGTGCCTAGCACTTATCTTCAGAGAATTTCCAAATGCAGAACCCTTTAGTATCCCTCTCTTCTTGGGGACATGGTAGTACTGATGTGCCAAGAGTATTTGTTGACTTGATACTTAGCAATTAAAGAAAAACCTTTGCTGATATCTCACATACCACTTTTAGAACCAAGGAAAGTGACCTCTAACTCGACCATTTTTGCTAGTTATGCAATTCTGAATTCTGTATGAAATTCCCTTAGTGATGAAATATTGTCCTTATTTTTGCATATTTTGATATGGCTTCACATGTAAAAATACTTTATCTGAATCACAGTGGGTACCAAGGCAACTAAAATGTTTTTAGGAATTATCTGTGCTAAAATATCATTGTTTCCCCATTCTCCAGCTTTATTATTTTAATGGTACTTATGACAATTGCAAATGCCTTATTCATCTTTAGACATTTAAATCTCTCCAACTAGATTGTTAGATTTTTGAAGGCTTGTTCTCTACTTTATGTCTATCTCCTAAATCAACATACTTAATAAACTTTTGAAAATAAATATCTTTAAGAAAAATATAATAAATATATAAATATATTGAAAATCATGCATTTATAAAAAGTGTGATATATTGGAAAGGAGCAAAAGTTCTCAGGGATAGAACTCTGTATTTAAAATTGACATGAAATCCTTAACTCTAAAGATCCTAAAACCTAAAATAAATAAATAAATAAAAACCTTTAAATTCTAATAAATCTTTTATTATCAGAGTGATCTAGAAAGAAGTCATTATCAATCTCTTGGCATTGCATGCATTTCTTTTTATTCTTCAGAAGAATAAAAGCAAGATGGAATTTCTTGAGAAAAAAACTACCAGAAAATGAAGTCTTTAGTCCTTTCAAAAACATCTTCAAAACAGATCAAGGTGTTTTGTTTTTTTTTCCTTTGTCTCATTATCCTCTTTGTCAATGGAATAGAAAAATCTTATTTGATGAATCCCAGAGCTCTTCAAAGGGGACCTGACAGTATGGAAGTTGAGTGAGAGAGATCATTTTGTAAATGGAAGAACAAAATGAAATGCTAATCTGTGCTCCATTCTGATAGGCTGCCTCACCTATAGGCAGATTCCACTTCTGCTTCCTATAGGGAATATTGACTGCCACTAGGAAGGCTTGGGAAAGGTGAGGAAAGACAAAATCTTGGGATCCCACTTACTTCCTGCAGCCATTAGATACTGCCACTGTCAACCAATCTCAAAATACTTCGAAGCCTATAACTTTTTGATAAAATACTACTACTAGTAACACTAGTAGTAGTAGTAGTATCAGTAATAGTAGTAGAGTAGTCAAAACATTACTGGTACTTAATAAAATGTGGCTTGCATGTTATTCTCCACAGTGTATGCTAGCCTTTGTACCGGTTCTGAATGACTAGGTAACATTCTGCTAGGCACAGTTAATGTTCTTTGCAAGACGGCCAATGTATGGTTTTAGCAAAGAGCTGGGGATTCTTAGAGGAAGCACCTTTCCAAATATTTGACTCTTGGTTTAATCAGCAATCTGTGGAGAGAGTGGCATGCCATTTGTTTTCCTTTCAGCAGCATTGACAGCATTCAGGCAGACCCTTGTCAGGGTGCTCTGGGGAGGAGAGACAGCATCAGAATGGCCAAGTGTCAGCTTTTAGACATTCCAGATGCAAAAATGCAAGTCTCACGGTAGCATGTAATCCCAGTGTAATGTTCTATGCCGTTTATTTTTATTGAGCCTTCTGATTTGAAATCCAAAATAGCAGAAAGTTATATGGTTGAACAAATGCTGTCAACAATATGTAATCATTTGGGTTTCTTGATCTTTGAGAGAAGAAATTTGTCATAGCTGTATCTGTTTTGTTTCTATTTTCAATTTTCAAGGATTTGAGAATAAAACACTAACATAAAGACATGTGGTCAGAGTCAATAATGTAAGGCAAAACATTTTTAAGTAACATTAGAGAAATATTGCTCTTCAACAACACAGTTTTAAATGTGTTGCTTTATGAATATCTGAAGTTCTAATGAGACCCTATTGCCACATCCTTTTTCAAAAGTCTGATATTGAAAAAGGAAGGGATAAAGAAGTTATTCTTTTTGTAGTCCTGTAATTCGATAATGTCATAGTTAAAAAAGTTAATGCTTAGCCAAACTTTCAGAAGGCCCTAGGTTACAGGGTTTAGTAGCTGAGATCCTCTTTGTAAATCAAAGACAGGTGCAAATGATGACTGCCACCTGCTAATGTGTAATCTCTAAGTATTTCTAGAACTTTTTGTCTGTGTGCAAACCAAATAGTTATAATGGGGAAAGAGGACAGAACAGTCCAGAATTTTATTTAAGGGTTTCCTGAAGTTGCACAAGAAAAAATGGGCTTATCCTCAGAATAACAGAAATGGGTCAGAAAGAGAAAACACAGGCTCACTTCTCCAGGAAACTTTGACTTACACACCAATAGACCATATGTAGTTTGTGTAGGCAGCTGCCTTCCAGGCTGCAGAAGCTCTAGAACATTCATCTTTTCCTCCCCAAACATACACACTAAGCCAGTGCCACACATGATACCCATCATCCCTCACAGGTTCCTTTAGCATGGAACAGAGAAAGACTCCTGTGTGAGTTTGAATCCTGACTCTAGCATCTATGAGTTGACTTGAGGGTAATAAGAAATTGAACCTCTCAAAACGTGACATTCTTCATTTGTAGAAGGAGGGAAATAATTATATCCACTGCATGTGATGGTGGAGACTACATAAGATAATTTCTTAGTATACTTTGTAACACACAATAAGAACTCTAAATCTAAGTTGCTCTTACTGTATTGTTTAATATTGTTATTAAACAGCTAGAAAAAGGAATTAAATAGCAAATACCCCTGGGGAGATACACATCAATGTCACTGGTAAAGGGAGGACCTTCGGTTTCTGAAGTGTGAGAAAAGGATGGACCAAAGGAAACAGACCTTTCTGTTCTTTCTCATGCCTCATTATTTTGCTCAAAGGTGATTTCTTAACACAGACTCCAATTAGAATTTGTATTATCATTTTTACACTTTATCTTTTAAAATTATGTCCTTTCTTATGTTTGTCTCATTTCCCCATTAGTCTAGGGCAATGTCTGAGATACAATAGGCCTCCAGAAATATTTGTTGAATGACTGATTTTAACTTTCAGAAATAAAAAACCCAGTTTTCTACTTCTGCTTAGTAGAAAAGCTAATGGACCCCATTAGGTGCTTACCAAATGATTTTTAAAGCATTGGTTAAAGCAGATGGTTAAGTTTAAGGTGATATTTCTCCATGTGTAAGGAACTGTATGGATTAAAGAAAGTTCTATACAATTCTTGAATGTTATTGCTTTTTAGGTGGTGTGGTGCCCAGTTTATTTCCATTCCAGCCTTACTTGTTAGCTAGTTAAATCGTTTAAAAATTCTTTCAGAAGAAACAATGCAAATTTCTAGCCTCTTAAAAAGCATTGGAAAGGTTGAATAAGTTTATAATTCTACTAAAGTTCCATGGAGAAAAATCATTGAGAGCCTAAAATATAATTTATGTTTGTCCAGTCATTTGATCACAGAGTCTCTTTCTTAGATTCATCCTACCTTTAGTGAAGTGCTGCAGTGTTTCTTTTTCCTGTGTCTATAGCTTATTTGCAGCTGCATATTTTTATGTGATTGCTTACACTGTGCAAATGTAAATTACTTTTCATTACACTCAGAGAAAGTAATGATCTTTTAAAAAATTCATGCAGATTTGTAGGCCCCCTAATCTTGGTAAATGTACTAGAGATGTTTATTCTTATTTTGATGTTGAAAATATAATAGATGGTGTGATACAGCCAGCTTGATTAATTCATTTTGTATGACTATGATATAATAGTTATTTCACCCATATGTAGTCTCCAATTACCTCCTCGATTCCTAGTAACAGCCACAACCCCATCTTTCATTTTTATTACCTACCAGTTAATTGCACTAATAGGTTTTACTTTTCTTTTCTGCATGATTTTCATTAGAAAATCTGACAAGTGTTAACTCTTACTACTTTTTAGTTAGTAAGCACTGCAAGCATTTTAGTCAGGGGTGAGCAATAAAAGTAAGTTTTTTAAACTTTAAAACATGTAAATGTGCTTCCTGGCCTCAAAATTTTAGTTGATTACTTCTAACTTTTACTTTTTTAGAAAAGAAGAGGCTTATTTGGGACCAATAAATTCTGCCAGGTAAGGATTATTGGTAGCTAGAACTTTGTGATAGGTTTTTGTTTTTGTTTTTCCTTTGAAAAGCTTTAGTTTTATTTCCTAATAAATCATAATTCTCTCAATCCGTAGACAAGTTTTTTGTGCAGTGTGAACTAACAAGCTAATTTAATGTGACTATTTAACAAGCACTTGTTCATTTAAAACATATATTTTAAATATTTTAATGAAGAGTGTTGAAAGCAGTCATTTTTCACAATTAAATGTCTGTGAAGGGCTGGAGCTCAGTAGCAGAGCACTTGACAATGTGTGACACATTGGATTTGATCCTTAACATCACATAAAAATAAACAAATAAAATAAAAGCATTCTGTCCATACATAACTACAAAAAATTAAAAATATAAAAAATAAATTTAAAAAGTCTATGAAATGCCAGTTGAATCTATAAAATACGAGTTTGTCAGGTAATTGCAATTCCTCCAGTGATTTACCTGAATACATATGAAATCATCATGTTTTGGACACATAGTTTGGCTCTGTTAAATTGGCTAATTTGAATTTACAACATTTTAAGAATTATGAGAATACTTTTTTATTCATCCTGAATGCTTTATTCATTCTGAAATTTGGTACTTGAATAAAACAATTACCATTGATTTATATATTTATATCTACATATACATATGTAGATATAAAATATATTTTTTTATTTATATATAATTATGTTTACAAAGAACTAACATCAATCACACTAACGGAAAAATTAAATATAAATGAATACCATAGTTGATATTTTCATTTAACTTTTACAACATTGTGGAAACACTGAAAACAAATATTTAGAATTTTACAACTTTCTTTTTAAAGAATCTGAAAACCTTTTGTAGATCCTACTGAAATTCCCCAGATATTTGTTGTTATTGCATCAGATGACCAATATTGAAAACATCAACGTGACAGGGTCTGTTTACGTTTCAAATTGCAAAGTAGAACCTTCTTTTTTGTAACATTTAACATCTCTTAATTTAATCATGTCCCCAAAAATATTTCAACAAAAATTATAATTTCCGAATTCTATGAGAATTATAAAAGAGATTTAGATGAGGAGAAAGTGGGTATTTTTCCAAAATTCCTATAAGGAATTTTGGAAAAATACCCACTATAATAATTATTCCTATAAGTAGAAAATCAAGTGGGAAATAGTGAATATTATTTAAGGGGATAATCTTTTGATGTGATTAGTGACAAGTCATTCGAAAGATGGGAAGACAGCAAGTTATTGACAGGTAAGTAGGAAGGGATAAAAGGGCTGTGTTTAGTTGATTTTGTGAAAAAAAATTAGGATTATGTATATATACATAAGTAAAGCCAATCAATTCTGGCTAGTATCTTGAAAGAAAGCCCTTAGTTTGCTTTGCAGGAAATAGATGGCTGGGAACTTGATTGCTCTTGTATGTGCAGTGCTCAGCCTCAGCTCATCTTTCAGGACCCAGAACACTCAACCTTGGGAACAGGAAGGGGTATTTTCAGATTCCCGTGGTGCCAATATGGGATTTGGGCAGAATAAAGTTTTGTTAGAAGTTACTTAAAAATATATGTAGGAAGCTAACAATCTGAAAAAATGTAAAGGAACATATATATTCAAGGATTGAAGCCCTCAATAGTTATCTTGGTTTACTAAAAGATTAAAGCTAGATTTTTGTAGATTTGTTTTTTATCTCTTTTTCTTTATTGTGTTAATGAAAACAACTAGCATATGTGTATTTATTTTAAGTAGTGAAAGTTTTGATTGTAAATGTTAACTTTCAATATATTTTTGAAATGAGTAGTAGGAAAGAATTACAACTATGATTTTATGAATATTCTTGTTTATATTTTTTCAAATATATTTTAATTTGAGTTTTAAATAAAATATTAGTATTGAATGTGACAAAAATAATGAAAGCAGTATGGAGAAAATTGGTATTTGGGAAATACTCATATGCTTTTTTCCCATATATTTCACAAATCACCAGATGGGAAGTATTTTTTAGAACCTAGGAACAGAAAATATCTTAATAAAATATTTTGACTTTTAACTGCAAAACTTCGGGATTTTTAAAAAATTCTGTCAAGTTTAGCCTATTTTATTTTTAAGCTTCTTCAAACTGACTTGCCATCTCTACTAATTAATTGTGCTCAGAAAATACAGTTTTATGTTTTGGGAATGGAATGGTCTTGAATGTATGAACTAGTGAACAAAGAAAGAAAGTAAACTAAGGTTTTATTTCTGACTTTTTGAGATTTTCTTTACCCCATAGAGTTTTATTATTATTATTTTCATTAAATAAAATGTAAAGACTGGGGCTGTAGCTCAGTGGTAGAGTGCTTGCTCAACATGGGTGGTCTTGGTTTGATCCCCAGCATAAATAAAAAAATTAATCAGTTATAACCTTGAACAAAGTGAATCCTTGGATTTTTCTGGATATATTTTGTATTGGGTAGTTAAACATAATACTCTTCACATTTTTTTTTAACTTTCTAAGTTATCATACATATTGATTTGGCGAGGAGGGTATGTGAATAGTTTTATGAACTTTGATATGTTTAGATTATGTAACCATAACTACAGTTAGGATATTAAAACAATTCTATAACTTGAGAAAACTACCACTATATCTGTTCTCTATAGTGAGCATACATTATCTTGTCATTTTTCTTAAGCTTGTAGCCAAAGATAGGGTAATATACTCTTCAGTAACCCCTCAATTCACCTTCTTTTCCATTGTATTTAAATTTTTCTAGATGCTAATTTTATACTTTGATCATTTATAATCATGATCAGGGATAGAATTCATTTCTCCTTTCTTATCAAATATCATCAGCTAATCCAATTCTAAACTCTAACCTCAGGAGATTTCCTAGATGATGGAGTCAGTTGATCCTTCCTTGTTCATGTTACATCTGTTTATGAGTAATGCTTTGTTCATCCGGCACATTGTTTTTTGAACTGCCAGTTGTCTGATGTTAATGCTGGAGATTATTATCTGGAATACCCAAGAGAATCACTGCTAGGTCTCTTTTTATAAATTCTGCAGATAGAGGTGTTTCTTCTTCTTAGTGTTGTAATGGCTGTGTGCCACTCTTTTGCTGTGACCAAGTACTTTCATCATTGTATATTTCTCTGAATATGTATGATATATGCAAGCCAAAAGGGGGAAAATCACAGGCGTTAAATCAAAACTTTACTTGACTAATATTTAAACAGGGTTGCATATTAATCAGTGTTATAGACATTTGAGTGTACAATTGTGACATGCATTTCCAGTGGAATGAATTTCAATCTATAGGATAAGTAAGTTAATACATTTTTTTAAGATAAAGATTAACATTTTCTGTGCTGTAACAAGAGCCTGCTATTTATGATTTTATCATAAATTAAAAATAAGAACTTGAATGTGTCCGTAATAATCATTACTGAGGTCACTTGAAACCATTGTGAGTATTACCAGTTCTACAGGGAAAACATTAACAACTTAATTTTAACTCTGACTTTTGGATCTTAAGTTTCTGTTTTACGATTCTTTTAAGGATGTACAAGGTTCTTTTGTAGGTATTAGATTTCTTGGAATGTGGTGATTCTCTTGTGGTCTCTTCTTGTGTTGCAGTTTCAAAAAAGGTGGGTTTTTTGTCATTTGTTTTTGTTCTTAATTCTTGGAGTTAAGAACATTACTATTTAGTAAGAATCTTTATTATCTCTGTCTGGGAATTAAAATCTTTAGGAATACTAAAGATACTTTTATTTGCACACTGTTGTCTATCCTTCGAAGATAAAATTTGACTAATTTCTATCATTTCCTTTTCAGATGGATCCTGTGCAAAAAGCAGTCATTAATCACACATTTGGAGTATCCATTCCCCCAAAGAAGAAACAAGTTATTTCTTGTAATGTCTGTCAGCTTCGCTTTAACTCAGATGTGAGTATCATCTTTTCATTGTCCCTTGTGTTTTGTCAAGCTGGAAGTCTAATCGGTCTTAATCTTGTACATCTCTTCATATTTGCACATTCTCTAGTAGCCCTTCCTATTGCTAGCCTACTCATTTTCGTGTGCCAGATTTCTAAGGGATTTGAGTTCAATGTTTTAAACTTGAAAATAGAAGAAATGGTTGATATCAGAAATTAAGAATTTCTCTATGTAATCAGCCTCACTTATACCTTTTACATTTAATCTCACCAATCATATTGTCAAAAATAGTCAAATAGCAAAAAATAGAAAAAATTAAAAAGAAATGAATGCTGAAGAAAACCATTGTTATTACTTTCAATATGAAGTGTCACATTTCATATGTGTGCAAAATCTTGTTAAATACCTTAGAGAATAATTTACTATGCAATTCAGATTTTTCTAGAACATGGAAATACAGGGAAAGCTTCATAATTTGCCTCATCTGGCCAGCATAATCATCCTGTTAAAAGAGGAGGAGTGACAAAAATCAATCTTTTTAATAAAAGTAGATTTTTAAAATGTGTAAATAAAGTAATAGGAAAGCAAAACAAATAATAGTAGAATATTTTTAATATCAAATTATTAGGTAAAGCCAATTACCAATATAAATCAGAATCTGAAGGCTGCATATCATTTCTGGTAATTCCTGGGTTACTCAACCCCAGAAGCCATTTTACAAAGAGCATGCTACAGGATTAATGTTTTTCAGAAATACTAAAATTATAGATATCTTTTTTCACATATACTATTAAATGATATTTTTATAATTTTACATAATAAACATAATAAAATGATTGTCCTTAGGAAAAAGGAGACGTTTGTCATGATTTACAAAATTATATTTAATACAATCAAAAATTCTATGAAATTTTTTGGTACCTGATAAAATTTTATCTTCAAGAATTTAATATAGGGTTGGGTGTGGTGGCACATGCCTATAATCCCAGTGTCTTAGGAGGCTGAGGCAGGAGGATCACAAGTTCAAAGCCAGCCTCAGCAACTTAGACCATAAGCAATTCAGTAAGACCCTGTCTGTAAACAAAATATAAAAAAAGGCTGGGGATGTGGCTCAGTGGCAAAGTGCCTCAGAGTTCAATCCTAGGTACCAAAATAATAATAATAATAATAATAATAAATAATAATAATAATAATATACCTAAATAAACTGAGAAAAGTATGGTTTTAATTCATTTAAAGGCTCAATTCTGATGATGTCGGTTCTCCCCAAACTATAGACCCATCAGTATCCTGATCAAATCACCAAAGACTTTTTTTTTGGTAGACAATTACACAATTTCTTAAATGTACACAGAAAAGAAAACCACTGGACAACACAAGCATTTTTAAGTACAAATTTTTAAAACTTTCATTTCCTTATTTCAGTACTTACTATAAAATCTATAGTAATTGAGATTATAAAATTGGAGAAAGAATACTAGACACATTGAGCAATGGAGGAGGACAGAATCCAGAAAACCTTTATGTGCCTATGTGGTCACTTGTCAATAACCTTGCAGAAGTACTTCAGAAATAATGCTAGAACAACTAGATATGCACATGCAAATTTTTAAAAAAGAACCTTGACTGCTACCTCATATGAAACATAAGAATTAATTCAAATGGATCATATAAATTTAAAACTAGAATGTCTAGAAGAAATGATAGAACATCTATTTGACCTTTTGTTAGACAAAAATTTCTTAGATAGGAAACAAAAAATATAAACTATAAAAATATTGACATATTAGGTTTCATCAAAATTTTAAAATTCTGTTCTTTGGATGACATTATTACACTCTTAAGAAAATGAAAAAAAAACAAGTATAGACTATAAGAAAAGGACTTGTATATGAAACTACTGAGGACTTATATATGAAACACTTAAGTAACATAAATTCAGTAATAAATTATTTGAACCATCATTTAACAAAGAAGAAATATGAAAGACAAGCACATAAAAATTCTCGACATGATCAACCATATATTATATTTATTACAGAAATGCAGATTAAAACCACAATCAAATATCATTTTACCTATTAGAAGAATTAAAATTATAAGCCTGGTGACAGAAGAGGCTAAGGCAGGAGGATCACATGTTCAAAGGCAGCCTCAGCAACTTAGTGAGACCCTGTCTCAAAATAAAAAAGGGCTGGGGACGTGATTCAGTGTTTAAGAGCCTCTGGATTCAATTGCTGGTACTAAAACAAACTAACAAACAAACAAAGAAGTGGGAAATTAAATTAATTGAAGGTACCAAGAGGCTAGGATGAGGAGCAACTAGAACTCTCATACATAATGAGAATACAAAATGGTGTGGCCACTTTGTAAAACAATTTGGCAATTATTTATAAGAAATTTTATGAAATTATGCATGCATTCCCCATGTGACCCAGCAATCCTGCATTTAGGTATTTATCCAAGATAAATAAAAACAAATATTCCTATATATGTGATGTTTAAAGTAACTTTATTCATGACCATCCAAAATTGAAATCAACCCAACTATCCATCAGCTGATGGAGAAACAAACAATGTAGCCATACAATGGAATACAACTCAGAAATAAAAAGAAATAAAGTACTCATGCATGCTACAACATGGACAAAACTCAAGGCAACATGCAAAATGAAAGAAGTTGAACACAAAGACTACACACAGTACAGCTGAACTTGCTTTAATTTCTCAAAAGACAAAACTATGGGAATAGTCAGATCAGCGTTTCACTGAGGCTGAGGGTAAGATTAGGCAATTGTGCACAAAAGGGCATGAGAGAACTCTTGAGTGATGAGCATATCTTATACCTTCAGTGCTATAGTGGTTACATGACTGTCTTTGTTTTTTATTTTTATTTTTTTATGTTTATTTTTCAGTTGTAGTTGGATATAATATCTTTAAATAATTTATTTATTTTTATGTGGTGCTGAGGATCGAGCCCAAGGCCTTGCCCATGCTAGGCGAGCGTTCTACCACTGAGCCACAACCCCAGCCCTGACTTTGCTTTTTAAAAACTATACAACTGAATATCTTTAAAGGAATTTATATATACCTTATTAAACCTGACTAGGAATAATTAATGATATGTGCCACAAAATATTTTATGAATAAAAGATTAATTTATGATGGGGATATAACTACTAAATGCAGTAGGCCATGATATTACTAGTAGATTTAAGGCATAATAAAGAACTTTTCCAAAAACAGCCAGAATAATAAATACTGAAATACATCCAAGTATATTTAGCAGTTTTACACACTTATTGTCCAAATTTCTATACTTACATAGAAAAATTAAAGCCTTACCTCCATAACTGTATGAATATAAAATTAAAATGTCCCAATACTTAACAGGCCTCTTGAAAATGAATACCCACCTAAAGACATGCTCCATCTCTAACATTAGCCTTCTCACTGCAGCAATGCTAGATTTTGAGAAGATCTCACAGTACAATACAAATGGATTTCAAAATAAAATTTTGAAAGTATCGCAAAGATGTAGAATTTCATGAAGCCCAAGAATATAAAGTTAGAGAATTGTTTGTTATAAAGCCACTAAAAAAATGAGGATTTGCCTGTTAAAATTTGAGTTTTAAAGAAGAAAAAATAACAAAACTGTTGATAGGCTCTTCAAAACAGAAGGTTTTGAGAGTCAAGTCAATAATGGGATCTTGGGGCAATTTTGAATCATTCGAGTTAAAGAAACATGTTTTCATGTTTCAAAAAGTGTAATGATTTTAAAAGATACGTTGAAAAATCTTGTTCTGTCCCATTCCCAATCTTCCTACCCTCCTTGCCATCATTTCCAGTTTTTAGCCTCTTTAATATTTTTGCATATCTCTCCAGAGTTTGCTTATGTAACACCAACTAAATGTGAACATATATTTTTATTTCCTTCCTTTTCTACATATCATATTATTTATGCTTTTCTTTGCTGTGTATTTTTTTTCACAAAATAAAAAATAAAAATAATAATACCTTGGAGAATTTTCCCTCTCACAATGTAGAGAACTTCCTTTCTCTTCTTTCACAAATGTGGTAGACAAAGATTCCACGTCTTAAACCCTGAAACCTAATATATTAATATGTTACTGTACCTGGCGAAGAGGAATAAGAGTGCTAATAAGATGGCCCTAAAACACCACCAACAAAAAATCATCCTGGATAATGTAATGACAAGGCTATTTGAAAATAGAAGAGGTAACTGGAGTAATGCAATGTAAGAAGAACTTGACTGGCCATTGTTAGCTTTAAAAGTAAAAAAAGGTTGGCAGGCAGCAGTGGACAAGGTAAGGAATGTTGGCAGCTTCTAGAAGCTGGGAAAGCAAGGAAGTTAATTTGCCCTTAGAATCTCCAGAAGGAAAAGCGGTCCTGCTACCCGCTTGATTTTAGCCCAGTGAGACCTACATCAGACTTCTCACCATCTAAACTGTAAAACAATAAATTTGTATATTTTAGTTTTACGATAATTTGCTGTGAAAGTAGTAGATAACATAGTCTACATATGTATGTATTATAATTTATTTAACTCATCCCTTATAGATAGACACTTGGGTTTCCCATCTTTTGGTATTTAATAGTTTTTTATAGTCGATATAGTCAGTAAATGACAGAGCTAGGACAAAAATCTGGGTATCTTGCCTCTAAATCCACAGTTCTTCATATTATGTTGTCTCTCATAACTTTATTTATTTTCTGAGAATTTGACTCCTCCTCTATGACAAACACTTTGCTAGGCTCCAGAATCCAGCAGCAACTTTTACTGTCAAACAGTAGGAATATCTAGAATTTGTCCTTAATCTGCAACTCCCAGAATGTGTTTTGGGTCTCCTACTCTGTGTTTTTCTTAGTCCGAGGTTAGTGATATAGAACACTAGATTAAGAGTCCTTGAACATGGACATTAAGTCCTAATTCTGAACTTGGTGAATCACTTCAAAATTATCAGCCTGTTTTCTCTTCTCTAATAAGACCTAAAATGAACCTGATCTTTGGGAGAACCACTACAGCTCTATGACAAAAATAATTTCCACAATACCATAGCAGGGTGGAATATGAACACCTATATCTTACAGATGGAACAGCAGCTAAAACAGAAAAAAATGACTACAAATTCTGTTTTGTTTTTGCTTTTTTTTTTTTTTTTTCCCCTCAGTACTGGGGATTGAATCCAGGATTTCTATACCACTGAGGGATTATACCACCAAGCTACATCCTTGCCGTTTTTATTTATTTTTTATTTATCTATTTTAGTTTGTTTATTTGTTTGTTTTGTGACACTGGGGATTAAACCCAGGGTATCATACGTAGTAGGTAAGTGCTCTACCACCAAGTTATAGTCAACACCTTTTTTTTTTCTTTTTTCTTTTTGAAACAAAGTCTCCTGAAGTTGCCTAGGTTGAATTTGAACTCCTGCCTCATCCTCCCAAGTTGCGGGGATTACAGAGGTATGCGACTATACCCAGTCAAATTCTATTTTTAATTTTGTACCATGGGTTGAGTGAGGAGAAGTACAAGAATTTTCTTCCTAAGCCCTAGAATTTCTCTGGGATTAGGTTCAGCTTTGACTTGAGTTCCATTCAATATCAACCACTTTCTCCCTGTGTGCTAATAAAGACGGGGACAATTATGCACACATAAGCATATGACCACCAACCTCTCTGTGACTGCTCAAAAAGCTCTGTTGATAATAAAGAAAGAAATTAAACTTCTGAGACATGTTTAGATTTGGGCAGTAAAGTCACAGAATCTGGATGGCAAATTCACAAATGTGACATATACATGTTCTCAGTGTTTAGTAATGGTGCTACTATCTGCATAACTAAGCTCTGAAACTGAGCATTTTTTATTTGGGGAGAGTTTATTATTTTATAATTACCCTATTTACATTTTAATGTAAGAATTAAGAAGATGCTCATCCTTATTTTCTTTAATAACATTTCTAAATCAGCCTGAGACTGAATTGGCTTCACTCCTCAGTGTAGAAAATATGTTTATTGAAAAATCTGGAAGGCAAATTTGCACAGTAAACAGACTGCATTCTGCAGTTCTCCATTACCCATATAAAACGAACCAGGGAAGGCCTGTGCATTAAAATTCAATGTGACCTAGTTTAAGTGTTCTGTAGCCTGCTTTGTCCAGCTTTTAGAATCTCGGTAGAAGTCCACTGTTGGAAAGCAAAAGGACACAGCTTTATTTACACAATACAGTGTTATGTAAATGAGCAGGCATTAATCACAAACATTTCCCAAATGAACCTTTACAAATTAACACCATTAACTTTGCCAAGGGGCAAGCTTTGCGGTCCAGGAATAATATTCTTTCCAACTGATCCCAGACTTTTGCCCAAATGTATGCAGACCCCAATCTCTGTTTTCTTTTTAACCACCTTTTTTCCTCCAACATGGTAGAAGCTTAGTGAAGTTGTCCTTAGCCTGAATGCCCCCTTATTCTCCAATGAATGGATGCATTATAATGGTAGTATGGTCATAAATTGATAAGCCTAAATCTGAATTTTTGCCTTTTACCTAGAAGTGTCATTTCCAGAGTTAACTTGCCAGGAAAATGAGCTAACATACACCTTAAAAATTTTTTTGGAAGCCTGGAATGTAGCTCACTGATAGAGTTTGCTAATACATGTGAGGCCTCGAGTTCAATCCACAGTACCTTAAAAAAAAAAAAGCTAACATTTCTTTCTTTTTGGCTAAGTGGAAAGTTGGCAGATAGGAACTAATTTACATATTAATTTCAGTTCCTTGGAAGTAGTAGCAGAAGGATGATATGAATTTAAACAGATTCTTACATAAGAGCAGAGCAACTTGATTTTCTTATATATATTTTTAAAAACTTAGTTTGATAACAATATTATTACTTTTTTATGACAGCATTATTATTATACTACTATTTCTACTATCACAAAACACAGTTTATTATAAATATCCTTAATCTATAACTGGGTACTTTATGCTTTATAGGCAAATCAAATGAGAGCATAATGATCTTTTAAATCAAGTTTTATATACTTTAATTCAATATACCTGAAATTTTGGAATTCATCATTAATACCACAATACTGTCCCTAAGTACTGACTCCATAGGCTTTCATTACTCATTTGGAGCTGATTCATTTGATTTTTAAAACTTACAGTATTACTGTTTGAATAGCATCTCAAATTTGAATCACATTATAGTTCACAATTTTTAATTTTATCTTACTTGGTAATACTTTCTAGGTTTGTGATTTTTGCTGATTTGTTCTTTGTGTTTATTTTGGTTCGGGGTTATCCAATATCTTTACCTCTTATTTCACCCCTCTCTTCTTTTGGCTATGTTATTTATGCTTTCTCATGTCCCAAGACAAAGAGATGACCTCATGCCCTTTCATTGAATTCCATTAGGGTGATTAAGTACAATGGGCAGGAAGTTGAAGGTTTGCTTATAAGTTAAAATAGTAGGGGGACCAAATATTTGTCATTTGTGTGAATATTTCTGTAGGTGACTTTCTTTACTGTAAATTTCTCTGAAATTTCAGAAAATGTAGTCATTCAGTATCACCCTTAGTTCCCATGACTACAATAGTGTACAGTTTGTATTTCTGCAGTGCCACCTACTCTGGATTTGTGTCTTTGTCATCTTTCCAGCTTTCATTTAGATAAAATCATATTATAAAGTTATATTCTCCTGGATCTTTCTCTCATTCTTTTGAGTTTTTATCCTGTTCCCACTTCCTGATTTCTTTTAGTACCTAAAATAATACAGTGCATAAACCAGCTGCCCCCATGGGCACTCTGTCATTTCAGAGGCCCTCGTGCTGTCTCTCTCTGCTCTAGAGGCCCTGGCCTCATCCTGCAGAGACCTAGGCAGTTATGAGATTAGAGAGAAAGCTACAACTTTGGGTCCCACACTCACTCCCTTTCCACTTCATGTTGGCGGGTCCTCTACCTCCTCTGGCCAACAAACCTAACTCCACCTCTCTACCAGCTGCCATGAGGCAGCAAGTCCCTGCAGCAGCTGTGGTTGTCTGAGAAGTCAGAGTGGCCAGGACACAGAAACCCGTTAGCCATTGCCTTTGAAGATGTCTCTTGCAGCAAAAGCAGAAGAGACCCTAGCCACAAGGCATTTGCTTGGGCTTTCTGAAGGATCCAGCTGTTTAATAATAATAATAATAATTATTATTATTATTATTGTGATGATGATGATGTAACATTCTTCTATGGGTTTCTGCCAATTTGCTATTGACTTCTTTGGCTGCTCTTAACTCTTATCAGTGTTTCTCTTCCTTTGTGTTCTATAAACTACCTTCCTTTGTTCTCTACTCAGTCTTCTCCCTCTCCTCTTAATTTCTTTTTCCCTTCTTCCTCTTTCTCTGTAGAAAAATAGAACAAATATTCTTTTTTCCCTGTCTTTCTTGAACATTTTTAGTGTCTTTATTAAGCAATTTTTTAGCTTAATAGCTGGATTCACTGCTTTAAATTCAGAAGTACTTCACTTAAAATGACCTCTAGAAGATTAAAAAAAAAAAATACTAAGCCTTTCATTTGGAACTCTAACCAGTGTAGTATTTAAAAAAAAATAAGTTTATCTTATACTTCCAGAATTTTCAGTCACTAATAACAGGGAAAACTTTTTCAAGTTTTTTTTTTTAATATTTACTTTTAGGTTATAGGTGGACACGTATATATACTATTTAACTAGTATATAATATAGTTTAACTTTATTATTTCTATGTGGTGCTGAGGATCGAACCCAGTGCCTCAACACATGGTAGGGAAGTGCTCCACCTCTGAGCCACAACCCCAATCCTAACAGGGAAAACTTTTAAACATTCAATTCCCAATATTTGACTCTCCACCAAGACCACTGTCACATATTTCCAACAAACATCTAAAGCTATGGATTAATGGCTCCCTCTCTCACATATATGTATACAACCACTGCCACTCACCCATTCACATCTGCTCTATTCTCTTGAAAGCTCTTGAGGGTAGAAACTAACTCTTTATAGTTCTATTTATATAAATATATATAAATTATATATAATAGGTCCTTTATATCCATAGGTTCTACCTCCATGGATTCAACCAACCACAGTTCACAAATATTTTGGGAAAAAATGCATCTGTAGGGAATATTTATATCCTTATTGTCATTTTCTAAATAACACAGTATGACAATATTTATACAGCATTTGCATTGTATTAGGCATTATCAATACTTCAGACATTATTTAAAGAGTATAGGAGGATATACATAGGTTATATATGAATACTCTGTCATTTTATATAAGAAAATTCAGCATCCACAGATTTTGATATCCAAGGGAGATCCTAGAACCAATCCCTGACAGATACTGAGGGACGACTAGATGTATAATTATGTATAAGTTATGTATTTGTGTATTCAAGGGTGCTATTTCCCCTATGCTAATATAGCCTCTTTTTTAGAAACAAAATAAGCCATAGAAGTTGGTCCTTGCTGAAAAGTAAGTTTATGATGAGGGGATTGGAGAAGTCACACTTAAATTGAACTCTGCAGCAGATGATTAAATAAAGAGATACCACAGCAATAATAATCTTATTGCTGGGCTAGGAACTGAAAAGCTGGTTTTAAAGTTTATATCTGCTGTTAAGCAGTACAAATTATTAGATAAATGAATAATATTGTGAGTTTGAAAAACCAACTGATTCTGTCAAGAGAAAAAGGTACAGTATTAAAAATAGAAGAAATCAATAGCATCAAATGGAAAATCTAGAAAATGATAACCAGCTTTTGTCAAACATTTTACATTTTTCCCATAAATAAGACTATTTATATTGATTCTTAGGTTTGGAGGGTAGTGAAGCAGATAGGAGGTAATTAAAAGCATAAATCTCCAGAGCTTGGGAAGGTAATTCTGTGTTTTTCAGCCAGAGCTGACAAAATGATGAACATTTTTTGCTTCAACATGACAGAAATATAGCGTGATTGCATGGAGCAGGGACATATTGTGCTAAAAGTTTTGCTCAATAGCTGCTCTTTAACAAAGCTCCTAAACTTTATTCAATTTTTTAAGCATATAGTAGTTATTAGTTTTTTTAAAATCTAATTTTTACAGTAGTACTATAATATGAAGACATCACAATCTTTCTCAGCATTGCCTTAATTTAAATAGATATTTGGATAATTTAGAACTGTTTCAAAATTCATCATTGAAAAAAAAAGAGACTAGGTTTAAAATAAAGATTTTTAAAAGTAAGCATTATGTCTTAAAAAACTCATCAGAGCCTATATTTAAGTAATGGGGAAATTATGCATCAGATATAATTCAATATTTTTCTGTTTATTCTTTAAACACATAGATGCCTCACATAGGATGTAACTTTAGTTCTTTATATGTATTAAATAATATAAAAAGTTGGATGATTAGCCTAATACATGTTGTGAAGAACATAAATACGAATTATACAATGAAAATATCAATACCCACCCCACCCCTCAGCAGGATACATTTTCAACAGAAAATTATTAACTATCTACAATTTACTGTCACTACTACAAGCTTTGGTACATTTCCATTAGGTAATTGGTTTGCTGAACAAATGTTAATAACACCTTTTAAAAAATATATTACGGGTGTTCTTTTCTTCTTGTGTAAAATCCTGTGTTAGTAATGACCCTTTTAGTGAAAACTAAAAAAAAGAAAAAGAAAAAAAAAGCCATTTTGTTGAATTTTTTCTATCTGAAAGTTTTCTTGTCACTTGGGAGAAGACTACTTAAGATTCCTGTATTTTGCATCTTCACTCTATGTTAAGATTGGTTACAAAATCCCTAAAAAGAATACAGTGTTTCACTTGATTTTTGTGTGTGTGTGTGTTTAGGATTTCCAGCTACAAATGTATTCAACATATAATTAACAACAGATAGAATTTCTAGGCTGAATGCTTGCAGGTTTCCAAAATGATTAGTAGTTGGTTTAAAGTTTACATTCAGACTTTATTTAGGACATGTTTGGTTTCCCATAGCTTATCTTTTTATTCTGAATGCTTCAGTGGACAGTCGGTGGAAATTTGCACAACCTTTCCAACAAGAAACAAAATGTATTATTTAATATAAGACAAAAACAAAAAGAAGCTGGATGGAACAAAAAAATAAGCTTATCTATTTCACTGAATTAACTATGTGGCTGACTTAATATATAGCTCAGAATAATCTGTGAAAGAGGTACCTTTTAGCTGCTTTCACCTTTCAAGCAGCTCTTTGAATAAAGTGACAGCACTTATAATGCATGATTTGGGACCTGGATAGGAGGAGAGGATGGCACATGAGGAAGTATTGCTTTAGCCAGTTTCTAAAATTTCAAGACTTTATTAACAAAATAGTGTAACCAATTAATATAAGTTTTTAATGGAAAATAAAGAAGCAGTGAACTTGTTCCTAGACAGGAAAGGAACATCAAAATAGTTCCTCCCTCAAATGGAATATATGAAAAACATACTCATAGACCTGGTTATCTAGCTAGGGAAACAAAATAGTACACTTAGAATCTACTGAACCGAATAGCATTAAGTGTGTCCTAATGTAAATTTAGGAAAGGTGAGAGCCTGTGGGCTAGAATAATCATGAGTGGAAAGGTAGCCTTTGATGGATGCCTCCTCTTCTGCCAGCCCCTATACCAGATACTCTCCACATGTATCATCTCCATATATTCAAAAGGGTTCCTGGAGGAGATGAAACTGACAGAGACTTGGGAAGTGGTCAGAGTTTGAGGGAGAGATAAATGAATGATTAAAAAATTCTAGAGTCAAAACAGATAGGGCTCATCGAGGATCTGGTCCATGGAATCCATGAACCCCGAAAACTGCAAAATTTTCATGTCTATATACCTGAAACCAACATTACTTAAAACAGGTGACTGAATCATCCCTTCTCCTGGGGTGAATGTTCCACAACTTTCTTTGTCAACATGTTACAGAATATGGTCACTTTGAATGACTAGTATTTCATCTTATCTAAACCTAAGGAAGGAAGGAACCAAGCCTTGGCCTGAACATTCTCTCCCTCTTCCTCCACTTTAGTTTTGAGTTCTAGGATGCCTGGAGAGCAAATATAGTGTTCAGTAGTTAGAAAACAGGTCTGATTAACTAGGTCTTCCCAGAATACATCTTACTTTAAAGGTAATCTGGGGGGAGGGGGAGAATATAGCTCAATTCTTAGTAATTTGTATTACCTTCAGGTTAAAAAGTTTGTTTAGCTCTAAAAAAAAATGATGATTTTATTACTTTGGGGTTTTTGTTGTTGTAGTTGTTGTTGTTGTTTTGGTTTGGTTTTTTTCCTTCTTTGTTCCTTGGTGTTAAAGCACATAACAAGTTTAAACATAAATTTCAATTTTAATGAAATTAGCCAAAATCAGTAAAATATTTCAAGTAAAAGCTAAAATTGATATTTATCAAACAAGAAGAGTACACATCACAGTTGACATGTTCATTCTTATATTTAAATACAAAAATTCCAAGTAGACATATCAAATGAAGAAACTGAACTATCTCAAGATTTGTTTCTTTATCTTTAACATTGCTATTCTATCATGTGTTTATTTCAAATCACCTACTGAAATACCAGATCAGGAGTGGCACAGGGTTTGCAAATATGAATGGTATCTGAACTGATATGGAATGATTCCTATCTGTTAGGAACTTACTCTTAAGATGAACAGGTGTAGTGAAGTCACTGTGAATTGAAGAGTTCAACTGTGTAACTACAAGTCCTCTATATTAACTTCCATGTAGTTGATTAAAACCATAAATAAACCAGGTGTGGTGGCACAAGCCTGTATTACCAGCGGCTCAGGAGGCTGAGACGGGAGGATTGCCAGCCTTAGCAAAAGCAAGGCACTAAGCAACTCAGTGAGACCCTGTCTCTAAATAAAATACAAATTAAAGCTGGGTATGTGGCTCAGTAGTCGAGTGCCCCTGAGTTCAATCTCCAGTAACTGTCCCCTCCCCCCCAAAAAAAAACCTAAATAAGAAAAATGTGCTAATTGTTTTTGTTTCTCTGCAGTACTAAGGATTGAACAGGGGATGCTCGACCACTGAGCTATACCCCCAGCCCATTTTATTTTTAGACAGGGTCTTGCTGAGTTTTCCCCTCTGGCCTAGAACTAGCTATCTTCCTGCCTTAGCCTCCCAAGTGTTGGGATTACATGTATGCACCACCACACTCAACAAAAATGTGCTAATCTTAAATTTACATATATTATTCTTAAAACTCAACTGTAACCAAAGTATTTGTTTAGAATTTAGACCCCAAAAAAATTTTGTCAGGGAGGAATACTTTATTACCATAGTTTAGAATTACCAGCATTTAATGAAAATAAAAAGCAGACTGCTTTTTTTAGTCAACTTTATTATTTAAATTGTCTACAGACAGTGCAAAACCTTATTTCCTGCACGTAAGGTGAACATTCCCAGAGCCCCACCTTCAGTATATCACAAATGATTCATGTTCAATTAATGGGAATTACAGTTCTGCTCTAAATTCATGTTATATTTAGAATGAGCAATTCATACTGAAGAATGCTGATCATCAAATAGTTTCTTTTTTATCTTTGATTATGCCCACCAAATATTCTCTGAAAATCAGCTTTCATTATCAGTTCAGAGATCTGAACTGTGAGCTAAAGAAGATAATCTAGTTTTTGCTCTGGAAAGAACTAACTAACATTTTATGAGAGGCACCTATGCAATCATTCTTTCTATGATGATTAGGGTTTTTTTTTTTTTTTTGGTTGTTCAAAACCTTACAAAGCTCTTGACATCATATTTCAAACATTAGTTTTTTTTTTTTTTAAAGAAAGAGTGAGAGAGAATGAGAAAGAGGGAGAGAGAGAACTTTTTTAATATTTATTTTTCAGTATTTGGCGGACACAGCATCTTTGTTTGTATGTGATGCTGAGGATCGAACCCGGGCCGCAGGCATGCCAGGCGAGCGTGCTGCACCGCTTGAGCCACATCCCCAGCCCTCAAACATTAGTTTCAAGTGAGTTATGAACTCCCATTTTTACCCCAAATACAGATTGTAGAATCACATCGGTTACACATTCAAAAATGTGAATGATTAGGGGTTTTTACATCATAAATTTATTGCCTTTTTCTTATGTCATTTGGGATGAAGAGAAAAGTCTAGATTTACTAAAGGAGTAGGTAGGTTATTTGTTATAGTTTTGTAAATGAAATTGTTTAAGCCAACAAAATGTCTTATACATACTTTTAAAGTAAAAATACCAACAATCTCTTTGTGATTTAATTTACATTCACACAGATGGTCACAAAAGGAAGTATTTATTAATATCTGTAAATGTTGGGGAAATGATAGATGTCTACATTTGTAA
Organism: Ictidomys tridecemlineatus; assembly: GCF_052094955.1. Taxonomy (NCBI): domain Eukaryota; kingdom Metazoa; phylum Chordata; class Mammalia; order Rodentia; family Sciuridae; genus Ictidomys; species Ictidomys tridecemlineatus. The sequence continues at coordinate 146,949,495 of NC_135483.1, read as the reverse complement.
AATGCCAGAATAAAATTACTGAGTTCACAGATGGAGATTTAAAAATTAAAAATTTGAATATCTGACATTCTTTTCAAGCTAGCTTTCTAGAGATTTAGACATTGGATAACTGTCTTTTGCATAAATTTCCATTTTTATAAATCCAATAAATTCTTATTAATTTAGACTACATTAATTTAGACTACATTAATTAGGGATTTGTGATAATTCAGGTAAAGATGAATTTTATTTATTTTTGTTTGGTCCAAATTCTTTCTTCAAAGATAATGCAAATGAGAATTGCAAAGGAGGTGGAAACAGATTTAGAATACCAGCAGAAATGATTTTTCAAGCACACTTCAGCACTTTAAGGGCATTCATTAAAAACACCAGTAGTGATAAAATCTAAAATAATTCTTATACATATTTAACAAATATAATCTCTTATAGCAAACAGTTATGTACTAACAGCATTTCTTCAAAAACGTTTTACTTTTGAGGGTTTTTTTTTATAATTTCATTGTGTCCATCACCCAAATTTTAGTCTCATTAGTACAAGTTTTCTAAAATTATAAATATTTAGTAACATCTAATACTCTTCTCTCTTTTAAAGAAAATTAATATTTTCATTACTTGGTTAACATCTCTCTGAAAGTCTTTCTGGTCTTTGAACACAAGTAATATCTAGATCCATATTTAAGGCCAAACAACTATTGTTTTGAGATCTGAGTTATCCCATTAATTTATTCACACTGATCATATTAGGTGAGTCAAAGATAAATCATTGATTCTGTGTTTTGACCTAAACTGATCTTGATAGACAAATGATCAAACCATTGAATATAAAGTTTGTTTTTTCAAAATTGAGCATTAAAGTCCGTTGGGAATCTGATCACTTTACACCAAGATTAATCAAGCAGCCAGAACCTTCAAAATCCTAAAAACCAGTGACCCTCACTTTAGTCCACTACTTCCAGTCATAGCCTCGGTAATCAGTTGGTACATGTGGCTTTTTATTTTATATTGATGATGACAATGATGATTGTTTTAGCTAGCTCTTTTGCTTCTGTGACCAAACGACCTGATAGAACAATTAAGAGGAGGAAGGAACCCAGGAACAAGGCCCTGGGTTCCATCCCCAGCACCACAAGAAAAAAAAAAAAAAAAAAAAACGGAAAAAGGAGGAAAGGTTTATCTGGTTTATCTGGGAGTTCACAGTTTCAGAGATCTCAGTTTACAAAAGACCAGCTCCATTTCTAGGGGCTCAAGGTGAGGCAGAACATCATGTCAGAGAAAAGCAGTTGGGAACATGGCACCAAGAAGCAGAGAGGGAGAGAGACTTTCTTTACAGGGACAAAATATATCCCCAAGACATGCCTCCAATTAACTACCTCCTCCAGCCATACCCAATCTGCCTACAGTTACCACCCACTTAATCTTTATCAGAGGATTAATGTGCTGATTGTTAAAGACTCTCATAACTCAGTCATTTTACCTCTAAACTTTCTTGCATTTTCTTACACGTGAGCTTTTGAGGGACACCCAATATCTAACCATAATGATGATGAAGATGATGATGATGATGATGATGATGTGAAAGAGAGATCCAAGCAGAAAGTCAGGAACCTGGAGGAGTAGGAGGTTTTCATTTCATTATTACCACTCTTGTTGTTACCAGAATTTTCATTCTATTAGTCACCTAGCATCCTCAAAATTCAAACTATTCCTAACCAGTGTTGCTCATCTCCAGTCCAGTTCCTGCCATTCTCCCCATTGTTTGCAGTGCTTTAGCCAAAACGGCTTGCTTTCACTTCCATGAATATTCCAGGTCACTTCTGCCCCACCTGCTTTCAGTCTAATTCATACTCCTATTCTCCTTCTTTAGGTCTCACCTCAAATGTTTCTTCATTAAAGAAGTTTTTCTGGACTATAGTCTAAATTAGTTCCACCCCATTAATAATCTTATCACACTCACTAAACTCCATGGTCTGTATTACAGTTAGTAAATGTGTCTTTATTTACATAACTCTTTATTTAGTATCTGTTCTCCGAACATGTACGCATGGACACATGCACAAACGTACGTACATGATTATTGATTGCATAAGGACAGAAATTGGGTCCATTTTGTTCATTGCTCACTCCCTGCTACCTACATAAACATTTCTTGAATGATCCTAAAGGGGATTTTTAACTGATGGCAACCTAAGGATTGGTTGAGAATTACTAAATCCATTTAAAACTATATCTTACATGACCTTAAAGGCCATGCCCCAAAACCAGTTTTCACTCCAGATCATCCTCTCTAAGGAAATAGAGGTCATCTTTTACCAGAGTGGCTAAAGATTAAGAGTCCCTGTTTTGGACCCTCTTTGGGGGTTGTTCTGACCTGGGCTTGCAACCTACTTCAGGATCTTATAATGTAATGCTAAGAGCCCAATCTTTTAATTTGAAGCCAGGGTCTTCCATTTCTGATTTGGCAATAACTTAACTTTTCAGAGTCTCTGTAAACTTCAACTAATAATGTTTGCTCTGTATGGTTTTGTGAGGCTGAAATGAGATACTGCATGTGAAATGCTTAGCACTGTGCTGGTACATAGCAAAATGTAAATGGCAGCTATTTGTCACTATTTTTATTATTGAGTTTAGAGAAATTTTTTGTAACCTGACATTGTGTTTACAGCCTTTCTGGCATTGTGTTCTCTTATGGCTGTGTATTCTTCTCCTCTTTGAAGCAGTAGGTCAGGTGCTATCATTTTCCTCGGGACAGTATCTATAAATAAGACCTTTATTTCAACAAGCATGGCTACCACTATATTTTTTTTGTGCAGCATTATCAAATATTCTTTTAGAATATGAGAAACTCAGATTATTTTTCAGCTATTTAATGAAGTTGCTTTGAGATTACAGAAAAGTAGTTTAATACTTAAGATGTTGCCATACTTCACAAAGACTGTAGTTCCTCCTTGGTAGCCATATTTTTAAAATTAGTTTTACTTTTGAGATTTTCACTTTTTTTTGGTCTCTATGTGTTAATGACTTATCCATCCTACTTTTCTGGTGGCTGTTTTTTTTCTATGCTGATTTCTCAACCTCATCCTACCTGTTAAGTATAATTACTGTTCTATTCTGCTCCCTGTACGAATTTTAATTCCTCAGGAGCCTCATCTACCTCCAGAGTCTCATCCATAATCTTATCATATGGTTCCCAAAGGTTGTCTCCACCCCAGGCACTTTCCTCAAATACCAGTTGTATTTCCAGTCATCTGCAGAACTGTGCCACTATGCAGCCCATGAGCAACCAGACAGAAAATGCTCAGAATGAATCTTCATTTTCCTCTGCAAAATTTCTTCATCAACCCTAACTACACTTTTTTGTTATTTTGTCCCTTTTCCTGCCATTTAGATATGAAACTTTTAAAGTCAACTCTAAGTATTTTTTCTTTCTCTACTTGTATTTTAATTCTACTGCCAAGTAAAAAAAAAAAAAAGACATTTTCTTCATTCATTTATTCATTCGTCCATTCCTATCATCAGTATTTATCAAATGCCTCCAGTGTTTCGGGCAGTGTGCAAAGTGCAAGAAATGCAGCAAAGGGAAAAGAAATCTTATGTGTACAAGCTTTAATGAAGGTTATTGTCTGTTTGAGAAGACAAACATTAATAAAATGGTTATATAAATTAATAAATAAAATTTAAATGGTCATAAGTACTATGAAGGGAAGAATCCAAAAAGTTAGGATATGACTAGTAGTCTAGGGGATCACAGAAGGAAGGAAAGTCTGAGCTGGGTTCTGAAGGATGAATAGAATTAATTAATAAAAGAGAGAATGGATAGTATTCTAGGCATGTGCAAAAAGTCAGCCCTGGACTTACACTGAAGCCATGTTGTTATTCCTCAGAGAGGAACCAAAGTTAGAGTAGAGAGGGAGTAAGGCATAAAGGTCTTGAATGTGAAGATTTTAGATTTTAATCCAAGAACAGTGAAAGGCATGTGGGTTTTGAACCAAGGAATGACATAAACAGATTTGAGTTTTGAGAATGCCACTCTGTGGAGAACAGCTGGCACAAGAGCTTTAGGGGCCTTTGTTAGGATCACTAAGAGACCATTGTGGAGTCCAGGGAATGATGGTGGCATCTTGGACCAAGTGTTGTGGTAGATATAAAGAAATCAGCAACAGATAGAGAACAGTGCTATTGATAGAAAAGGAACACTAGAAGAGGAGTAGGTAGTTTGGGTAGTAAAACAGACACACATGATCCCATGAGTTTGGCATGGAACTTATGTTCAGGTGCTTTAGATATCCAAGTGGATATGTGTTTGTAAAACTTTATTATTCTGAATTTGGAGCTCAGAAGAAATATTGGTGAAGAAATGATTGTATAAGTTGTAATGTGGGTGAGATTGAACAGGGAGTAGATTGGAAAGTTTGAAGTGGGAACTCAAAAAGACCTAAGAGTGACTCTTGTATCAACATTTAATGACTGTGCCAGGAAAGATGGTCTGCTAATGGTTCTGAAAAGAAAGAAGAGGGAAATCAACCTGCAGAAGAGCCTGGGGCAAAGTGTCTTTCTAAAACAAGCAAGAGACTAGTAGCAAGAAGCATGCCTGCATGGTCAAGTGAGAAGAGTGAAAGATGCTCTCCATTTTAGGATTTAAGGCACTGCTGTCTCAAAATTCTCTACTTCAGCAAACTGAGGTGGAATAGATTAAAGGAGAGAAAATGGTGACTCATATATAACTATATTAATAAATTCATCTGTGGAATGTTTTGTTTTGGATTGGGGAGGTTTGAGTTTGTTTAAATGTTGAGAATAAGGATATGTTTGCAAGAGAGAGAGAGAGGTTGAATATAAAATCTTAAAAAAGATAAGAGATAATAAATAGGCACAGGGGAGGCAAAGGAACAGCATCTCTGGAGAGAAAAACTTGCTTTAATAAGAGGAAAAGCCCAAGCACAGGGGCGCACACCTATAATTCCAGCTACTTAGGAGGCTGAGGCAAGAGGATCCTAATTTCAAGGCCAGCCTCAGCAGCTTAGCAAAACTCTTTCTCAAAATAAAATTTAAAAAGAGATAAGGATGTAGCTCAGTTCTGAACTAGTGTGTGTAGGGCCTGGGTTTAATCCCCAGTACTAAAACACACACACACACACACACACACACACACACACACACACGGAATAAGCTTTTTCTCTGTAAAAGTCCTAGCTTTTGATTTATATTGCCCCTGAAATCTGTCTTTAAGAACCCCATTATTCCCTGTCTTGCTATGAAAGAACCTTGTAGTTACTTTCCCATCTTGCCTCCTAGTAGGTCTTCATGCTATCAGATTATACTAGAACTAAAGCCCTTAGTGGCTTCTCATTACTTACCTAATTATGCTATTAATTAATTACTCACCTGCAATTTAGTATTTAGAGCCTAAATAATATGCTACTTATATTACAATATTTTCTTCCCACTTTTTTTCTACACATACTCACATTTCACTGAAAGTGGATAATTCTCACCTCCATAAACAGGGATTGGTTTTCTGGACATATTTTTCTTATCATAGTCTTCTCATTGGGAGTATGTAGCTCTGCCTTTGAGATCTTTTCCACTGCTAAAGACCTGTCTAGCAGCACTTTCTTCTCTTACTAAAATTTTATGCCATTTTATCAAGCTTGTTTCACTTCCAGTAGATTAATATCTTATATGTGAAAAAGATTGACCAGATTCATTTGGAACGAAAACATTTAATTTAATCTGGTGGTTTACTATAGAGGGTTAGCATAACTCAGTTTGGCTAAGTGATTTCTTAAGATGTAGTTTTATTATTTTCTCTTATTTTTATATATGTTAAAAGTATATTAATCCTCATATTTGCATATTTCACTTAATTTTTAATTATAAAATGTATGCTGGCTTTTAATAATTATAGTTTAGGGTTTTTGAGTGTGAAATTTACAAAAACTGATTTTGTAAAACAGGTTTTCAAATGAGTGATGGTAAATAAATAATTATATGTATGTGTGTGTGTGTGTGTGTGTGTGTGTGTGTGTGTGTGTGTGTGTGTGTTGGTACTGGGAATTGAACCCAGGAGCACTTTACCACTGAGTCACATACATAACCTTTTTCATTTCTTATTTTGAGACAAGGTCATAATCAAGTTCTGAGGACCTCACTAAGGTGCTGAAGCTGGCTTCAAGCTTGCTGACCTCCTACTTCAACCTCCTGAGTCACTGGGATTACAAGCATGTACCACCACACCCAGTTAAATAAAACATATTAAATATATACAATATTAGTAAAGCTATTCTTCAACCAATTTTCTGAACATGGCACTTTCAAAAGTACTTTGCAATTCTTGTCTACATTAGGAATATTCACTGAATATAAGAAGACATGATGCAAGTTCTAATTTTAGATTCATTTTGTATCATTTATGTAAATTTCTTTAATATGGAAATAGAAGTGAGTGTAATACCTCCTGGACTGATTAAAAATTAATGTGTGGAAGCCTGAGAGCCTAATTTAAAATACCATCACAATACTTGAGTTAGCTGTATAGTCACAGGTTTAATGTGGAAACTTGAATTATATTGCATTACTTACCATTGAGTAACGAAAACTGCTCTATGAAGCAATCCATTTCCCCACCAAAAGATAGCAACACTCTCATGCATGTTAGCAACTTGGAATATAACTGTGAAATCACTACAAAATTTGAGATACCCTTCTTTATATTTCAAGGTTGCTGAGAATTAATAAAATTCTCAGCTTAATAAAAGGCAAAAGTAATTTAAAGGAGGTTGGTAACTTCCAATTTCAAATACTATTGAGAAAACTATAAAATAAATGACAAGGATTTTAATTATCGATAAATCCTGAATACTTTATGTTGTATTGTAAAAATAAAAGATCATATCTAGGTTTCAAAAAATTCTAAGGTTTAGAAGTTCTAAAAGTTTAAGTCCCCATGTGCATAATTCTCTAAGAAAATTAGATATTTTCCTAAATTTTAAATGTTGCCATTATTTCATATTTGAGAATTTTGTTAATGTATGGAGCACTTGTTTTCTTACTATGGGTGTAATAATTTAGAGTATATGATTTATTGAGTGCATTCTCTGTGGCATTCATGATTGCTTCCCTCTATGATTTGAGAGAGAGTTAAGGGAATACTTTTCCAGGGTCCAAATTTACTTCATTATACCTCAATTAAATTCTAAAACACATACAAGGAGTTTATACATAAATTTATCATAACATTGACTTAGGTATTGATACTCAATCCAGAACACAAAGCAAATACACCTTTCAAAAATTATAAAATCATAGTGTAACAAAGAGGGTTATTAAGTAAGAATTAGCATTTTCTTAGGGTAAGCATCTCAGATACTTCTTAATAAATTTCTAAAGAGTTTTGATGTTATTAAATTATGACTATATAAAAATTATTTATTATATCTTGCCTATGTTGAAAAAATTCACAAATATTCTTCCATTATGTTAATAGGTGGGTATTTTTCAAAATATAATCTTTATACTTTTTATTATTCAGTAATAGAAATAAGTTGTTAATTTTCTGGGTTGAGTTTTACCTTAACATGCCTATATGATAAACCTGGCTTTTCAAAAGAGATAAATTTTTAATTATGACCTAATTTGAAATTAAGTTGAGAACTATGAGAGAAAAATTGAACAAATGAAAAGATTTGAACTCAGATCACATTAGATATAGCCACTACAATTTTACTGTAATGTAGAAGCAGCATCTTATGGTATCATCTTTTTGTAGTCAACATGCCTAATAATGAAACATTTAATTTTCAGTATAAAATATTGTGATGTTTTCCATTTTTACATGGGAACTTTTTTAAAGGTAGCACAATGTATCAACTTTTCCCTATTGTTCTCTTTGTCTCTGTGTGTTCTAGAGAAGCTGAAAAGCAGGGAACATGCTATAATTCATAGGACTCAGTACCCTAGGACATGTTTTTCTCTTTGCTGGAAATACCTCCCCTTCCACCATGCCACTTCAGAGCCCTGCTCATGTAACAGGACCCAGCTCTGAGGCCCCTTTTTCATGAAATTTCCATGGCCCGCTCAATCTGAAGAGATTTTTCCATTTCTCTGATTCCTGCAATTCTTGGTTGCTCTGTAACTCCTGTTTCCCACCTTTTGCTTTGGATTATAGTTATGTATGTGCCTTTCTTTCTTTTCTTCCAACCACCACTCTTGAGAGTAGGGAGTCTTTATTTTTAATTTTTCACAATGTCTAACATTTGGCAGGTGTTAAATAATTCTTCAAAGAATAAATAAATATGTTTCTCCCTTGTTAGTTTTCTCTGTTTTATGGAAGCTTGTTAGACATATGTTTAATTTGAAATCTTAGTATATAGGATTTGTTTGTTTTTTTGTTTGTTTTTAATTAACTGACTTCTGCTATTTTCCTTATAACATTGTCTACCACTTTGGCATATAAGATCTCAAAAAACCTGGCACAGTGGTATATACCTGTAATCCCAGCAACTTGGGAAGCTGAGGCTGGAGGATCTCAAGTTCAAGCCAGCCTCAACAATTTAGTGAGGCTATGCAGCTCTGCCATAGCTCTGTTTCTAAATAAAAAAATAAAAATAAAAAATAAAAAAGGGTGGGAATGTGGCTCACTAGTAAAATACTCCTGGGTTCAATTCCCTATACCCCCCCACCAAAAAAATCTCTAAAATGGATGTCAGCAGTTTTCATGACATTAAAGAAATTTAATTAATTGAATAGGCTTAATTACTTTTTCAAATGCAAAAGAATTGGTTCTGTTGGTAAACAAATAGTTGAGTTCTTTGTCCAGGAACCTGGCCTTCCCTAGCCATTGTGAATTTGTGTTTTGGATTCCTTTTTCATGTAGAGCGAACACACTTTAAAGTCCTGACTCAAGATCCTAGCCATCTCTCTGAAGTACAATTAGTAACAAAGTAAAAACCAGAAATGAGAGCACAGTGGATTTTAGAACTTCTCATTGGGAATATTTCATTCCATTTTTATGTCTAAAGCAATACCTTATGTTATTATCCTTTTTATTTGGACCAGTGGGATTCTGAGAAAGTAGAGGATTTGGGAAAGTGAAGGGCTTTAGTAACAAAGGTGATTAATGGAAGAAAAAGATTTCGGGATGTCATTTCCTTTGAAAGCTTTTCCTCCAGGGAGTGGCCAGGTAGCTCCTGGAGTGATCCCTGAAAGAAGAACCTAAATACCCATAAATACTTAGGGGAAGGTCAGGGTGGTGTTTCTGCCAGCTCTTTCTAGTTCTGGCAACTCTTCATATGAACTTTTTTTTCCTTCCCCTTTTTGGGATGCTGGGAATCAAATCCATGGCCTCAGGCATGCCAAACACACACTCTGAGCTACATCCCCAACCATCATTCTGGCAGTTCTTGTCCAGAGGATTCTTTGGTCACTGACCCTTGGGGACACAGCACTTCAGGAAGGGAAGAAGGAAAATACTGTTAGTACTAGACAACCGTGTGTCTGCTGATTTCTCATTGGGGGTAAAGCTGTCAGTGTAGCAAAGTTTCTCCTAAATGATACAAGATTCGTTGTAGATTGGACTTGATTGTATCACCTGGTTCCTGGGTTCTCTGGCTCTTGTCCTTGCTTTCACTCCTCAATTAAGGAGACTCCTGGATAATGAAGTCATGTTAGTCTGATTGCTATTTAACAGTGTCTCAGTTTCACTTGAAGATTTGCCCAGGAGGCAGAAGCTGTTGACACTGCCTCAGACACAGAATTAAAGATAGCAAAGTGCCACTATCAAGAACAGCACAGGGGGACTGGAAAGATGCCAAATGGGAGTGAGTGGCGCCTGCCACCCTGTCTTTATTCCACGATATTCCACTTCACTTTTCCCAAACAACAGTCAGTGGAAGCTAACCCTCGTTGCCCTTCTCTCCATGCCCACAGCTTAAAAGGAAAATGGAACACACTTATGGAGAGCTCTTTCCATCTTGGCATCCAGTGAGCTGTCAGTTTGCTGGATCTTTATCCCAGGTGTTAATTGACACTGTTAACCTTCTGCAGTGATGCCAGGAATTAGTAATGAGGAAATCACATTCTGCTTATCTTGTAGTACGAAGTTTTATTTAGAGAACCATATGTTTCTTTAGCCAAAGGGCACTAAGGTAACACTGTCCTATTTCTTGTACTTGGAAAGATGAGTCCTTGTATCTTGTGAAAACTGTTACATACCTAAAAAAGTGGGACCTTTTTAGCTACTTATGAGTATATTACCCAAAAATTATGTAGAGATTTTCCAACTCACAGAAATTTCAGTAGCATTAAGGTATAATCTTTCACTGAGTAATTAAAAGCAGTGTGCTTTATTTGTGTGTACTTTTTCACTTCACATAAAATTATAATGTTTAACTTAGTGTAGGTATAATATATAGGCATATAATTAAATATTTATGTCCATTAAGTGACATCTATACCTATTGTGTGACTTTTGATGAGTTACTTAACTTTTGTATGCTCGATTTCTAGTTTGGAAAGTGTGGGCTAATAACTATCTTTTAGGGTATTGTGAGGATTAAATAAACTTAGTGCCTGGAACAATGGTCAATAATAATAATTATTATTATACTTCACATTATTTGGAATTTTTTGATTACTCTTAATTTATAACCACAACTATGTAGATTTAACTACTTTCTCATTGATAAATAAAGGACTTAACATGTTACACTTTTGTCTTCCCCTGGGATTTTTTTTTCACCTTGACAAAGAACAACTTGAAAAGTCCTTGAGCAAACCAATCAAGAGCAGTAAGAAGTCAATAAAGATCTACAGAGATATTTATGGAAAGATATTCAGGATAGAGATTGTAGACTAGGGAAATCACTGTTATATCTTAGGTTTAATTTATGTATTACAACTAATCTATTCCTAGAGTGTACTACTACCAAGGCAGTACATTATTTTTCTAACCACCTCCCACCCCATGTGAAATAACATAGTAAGACCAAGGACCACTGAAAAAACAATAGCATGAATCTATCATCAAGTTCCCACTTGGATGTGACAGGTGGTATATAAATATAATATTTAACTCATTACATGACCTGTGACACTTATGGTTTCATCAACCATACATTTGACATGAACATATTCATCAACATCTTTTATCCATTCAGGATAAGCTGAGTTTATGCCCCACCAGCACCTGGAAGTGACATTGGCCTTAAAGTGGTGCTCACCATCAATTCTGCTGAACCAATTATAGCTATATGTCTAAAGATAGCAAAGCAACATGTGCCTGGTGAGCTAGAAGGAAACAAGCCAAGTCAAAAAAACATTCCAACAGCACACAAAAATCAGCCTGAGGTGGCTTAGTCTAGTGGTGGGCTGTCAGAAGAGTGCTTCATATCTACTAGTTAGCAATGAAATAGTTCTCTTAAGTAAGGGATGGCAAGCAGGATTGATAATAGCCAAGGCTTTAAGAATTCAATGATATTATTATAGCTAAGACATTTTTATTATATTCACATTCTGCAGTTGTGATTTCACAAGAAAAATCATATATTCTCCCTGCTGCCTGTCTCCCTTTCTCTCATATCCAATCAACAAACATGTACAGAATAGCCATTGTAGAGATCCTCCCATTTGAAATTTGTATCATCATGCATTTACTTGAGAATCTCCTACTCCCTATGCTGACCTATCTACTTTCCTTAGTCTCGTTTTGAAGATGTTCTACCAAGAGGCCCATCTAAGCTTCTCTCCAGCCACACCCACCCACTGCCCTGGCACTTCTGCAACAGTCCTTTCCTGAAGCTTAAATTCTCCCACCAGAATATAATTTTCTCTGCCTATTCTTATGTATCTCTTTCTTTGAATCTCAAATCAAAAGGTTAAATTTAGGACGTCTTCATTTATACCACTCCTCTCTGGTCCCTTTTATTTTGTTCTGTATCTCCTGTGCATACATGTTTGCTATTTTAGCTCACCTTTGCACATCTATGACTCTGAATTACAGTTGTTACCTCATGTATGTGTGAAGCCTACCCTACCATCTTCATACACATACAGATAAATTTAGAAATCTGATGTTTAAAAAGTTATCATTATTCAGTGGGGCACAGGGGTGCATGCCTATAATCTCAGTGGCTTGGGAGTCTGAGGCAGGAGGATCATGAGTTCAAAGCCAGCCTTAGCAACTTAGTGAGGCCCTAAGCAACTCAGTGAGACCCTGTCTCTAAATAAAATATAAAAGAGGGATGAGAATGTGGCTCAGTGGTTAAGTGCCCCTGGGTTCAATCCCTGGTACAAAAAAAAAAAGTTATCTTTACTTAAAAATTCATCTTGTTTTTGTGAGATTTATCGTCCATTTCACCTTATAATTAAGTCACTATGCCATATGTTTTGTCTGTACTTATCAAAATGCATTCCATATTTTTTGGTCTGTTCAAGATAAGATTCAAGTGAATTTAATTAGATTCTTTTGTTAATGTGTCCATTAGTACTAGGTGCCAAAAAGATTTGGGAGGGAGAAGGAGATTTCCTAAATGTCAATAAATTAACTCAATGTTTTCTAAGTTTGTTATAATTTGGTTTGGGGTTCTTTTTATATTGAAAGGGTTTTGTTTGTTTGTTTGTTTGTTTTTCTTTTTTGTCTTGCCCTCTTTTCTTCTTTTTGATCTAGTACTGAAGTCACAGATCTACTTATGTTTTGTGTATAAATTAATTTAACACTAATTGCTATGACTTCAGAAATAAGGATAATCCTCACCTCTTTTGTAACATACAGTATCTGGAATCATCAAAGTGACCCATGAAGCATATGTGGATGTCTCCAGAATGTAGTGTCCTTTCCACCCAGTAGCATCTGTTAACATGTTGCTTTATCACCCTGTCTCAGAACAGAGCTGGGAGAAAATAGGAGAGATGGGTATTTAGTTTGAAGGGAAATGGCTGTAGAAGGTCATGCCCACATGCATGACCTTAGTAGGACACTCAAAGCTGCTGCTGTCAGCCACATGCTTGAAAAATAACCCCAAGGGGCATTGGTGGGAGGGCACTGATGACAAAGCTCACCTTCTTCACAATTTTGCCCTAATCCCGTTGTCCACTCATGTAATCTCTGTTTTTTTAAAAATACAGATCCTCTGTTGTATACAAGGAAGGGTTCATTATCTAAAACCTCTTCGGTATTGGTCTACCACTTCATTAAATGCTGAAACATAGTCAAGTGCTGAGTTGTAAATGTCTGTGGTGCCTTTGATTGAATGTATTTTTTTTTTCCTGCATGGTCATCCATTGTGGTGTTTGTAAGTAGCAAAAAATGAGCCTGATTTGTTCTCCTTTGTAGAGCCAGGCCGAGGCCCACTACAAAGGAAGTAAACATGCCAAGAAGGTCAAAGCACTAGAGGCAACGAAAAATAAACCCAAAATGGTTTCTTCCAAGGACAGCGCAAAGGCTAATCCCAGCTGCTCCATCACTCCAATCACAGGCAACAGCTCTGACAAATCAGGTCAATGACACTTTTCGTTCTTTACATTCTTTGTGTTGCTCCTATTCCCCTGCCCCCACCCTGTTTTTCTCCTCTCAGTTGTTGCATGTTACTCTCCATGATTTACTTTTGTAATATTAATATGTTACCTTCACAGGAAGGATTATGTGTTTGCACAGAATCTAAGCATTTGCTATGTTTCCATTCCATGTTGTGAAATATATACATTTAAGTATATATGTGTGTTGAAAAAAAATATAGATATAAGTATATGTGCATGAAAAAAATGTAAAGGCCACTTGGTCACAATGTGTTTAGACAAAAATCAGGAAGTAGATCTAAAATACTGAGTTATTACTCCTTTTTATTCCTTTTGTGTTTGGTTCATGTTAGAGCTTCTAAGTGAAAGAATTCTTAAGCTTGTTTCTAATAAACGTTTTTATGATTTATGTTTTTATCCCAGTAATGGAGAGTTGAGGAGGGTGACAAAACCGTGGAGTTTTCTGAAAATGGCATTACTAAGTGAATCTGGAAATTCGTTTAATAATAAAAAATTTTAATTTTTAATCATAGAATTTCTCTCAGAAATTCAAAGATTTTAAGGGAATTGTTTACAAAGTTATGGATTTATTAACAGAAGAACTTTACATATAATTGGAAGCAGACTACTAATGGAAGTGTCTTCTAAGAATTTCTTGAATATGCAATCTATAATATTTCTGAGTAGGTGCACTCAGTAAAAAGAGAAAAACCTCTTTTTTTCTTAACATGGATACCATGAAATTGGATGTTTAATAGGCCTTCTCACCTCTGGCCTTGGAGCTGTCATGGATATGTCATCATTTCAGTATTCTGATAAAGGAGACCAAGAGGACATGTCCTTCCTCCCTTATGTTCCATTCTTTAATTAGTGACCTCTCTGTTGTAGGCACTCTCATGCTTCTGATTCTCTTCCACTCATCAAATCAACGTTTGAGGAGGAGACTTAAGAATGCTTTCTCATGATTTCCTAGGGCCTTCAGAAAAAAAGAAGTCCATTACTCTAAGGGAAAAGTTCAGATAACCTATTCAGACAAGGAGACTTTGTAGAAAGGGACTGTTACCAGTTAGATCCCATAGATGCAGCCTAGAAGTTAGCTGCCAAATTTGTTTTTAAAAAGAAGAAGACTTTTTGTTCTCTGTGTAATACTCACTGAATCATATTATCTGATGATCAGACTATAAATGCTAAATCTTTACTTAGCACTTCTTCACATCTAAAGAAAAAGACATAGATAGAGAATTAATCTTTAACCCATATATCCATCAGATAGTAATAAATACTATCTCCATTTTAGCAAAATTGCAAACCACAGTAAAGTAAGCATTGTGGCAGTTATTTACTAAAGGCTACCCAGTGTTTGGAGGAGCAGGATCTCATTTTCTATAGAATGTTGTTGCCTCTATGAAATAATACTCTGCCAAAGATTTTATTACCTGAAGTATGCCTTTTGCCTCCAGCAGAACTTACAAATAAAAGAATAAAATAATAGAGGTTATTGTTACTCTCTTCTTCTAGCTTATTTTGTGACTGGAGCTAATAGAACAGTTGGTAGGTATTATAAACATCCCAATGTTGCTACTGAATGTGCTCAGTGCTTCACCTAAGTTATTACTTGGGAATTGAGTTTGCTCTAGGGATAGTAGTAAAAGCACTGAACAGAAAAGGAAGTAGAAAAACGTCAAAGAGTAGGGGATAGAATCAAGAAAATAACATTATGGAAATAGAAAATCCAAATGAAGGGGCCTGAGTTATTATTACAGTATCCCTTATATCTACGATGAGCTCAGTAAGTATATACTGGAATAAAATTGAACAATTCAAGGCTTTTCTTGCAACACATGAATGCTAGCAGATGTGGAACAAAGAGACTTCTTAAGCAGTTATACTTGCCTAGTGAACAACTGGAGTGTATACCAGGGTCAAGAAAGATGGTGGTATAAACAAGGAAAGAACCAGTCTAGAAGAACCCTGGAGAATAAGAGTAGAGTCAGATTGTGTGTGTGTGGGGGGCTCAACTACAGCATCCCCTGAGTATATATGTGGTGATCTTTAATCCTGTGATCTCTACCTCTCTTTCACTTCCCCACTGCCCACCCCTAACCCATACTGCCTGTGATCTAACAACAGTGAGCTCATTACTATGGAACTGTACAGATTTGGAATAGAAATAATGGAAACCACTTATATTTTGGAGGGTATACTTCCTTTTCCTTGTTACCTTACTTAAAATCTATATAAATTATTGATCAACTTACTGGTTAGATCATTCAAACTACTTGTCCATATTTTATATAGGTACTAATAATAATAAAATATTTATCCTATTATGTCCACAAAAGCAGCACACAAGTTGTTGGGAGGGGTGACACTGTTTAAAATTAGTGGGTTGTATTTGCTAAGTAGATACATGTTCTTTTGTCACCTTCAACTGAATGTAGCTTCTTTATTTATTTATATATTTATGCATTACAATGATATATGATAGTGGATTCATTGTCACATATTTATACATGCCTGAAGATAGCTTCCAAATGAGAATTTCCTCATGTGTTTCATACAGTTTTCAAGTTAGAAAATTAGAAGGGTTGCCCAGATGGGTAATCTGGTCTAAACGATGTAATACATAATTTATTGTTAATTACCTATTTCTGAATCTTTGAAAAGCTCCTACAGCTTTGTCAGAGTTATAGATTTGTTGGTAGCTGGCTTTTTATTCATTTAAATTGTCATTTTAGAAAAACAGAATGGTGTAGGAGGAACATAGTGAAGAACCGGGTGGAAAGAGGAATGTGACTGTGACACTTAATTGACTGGAATGTTTTAGTTCAGACAACATTGCCTCCAAGGAGTCAGCCAAACATTAGCATAACAGTCACAGTGAAAATTCATGGTTGATTGGCAAATCTCATGAGACTGAAATTCCCTAGAGTTTGGTCTTTTTTTTCTGAATGAAGAGCTCTGTCAAGTGGGCTTAAATACCTCTATGTGAGTCCTAGATTTTTGAATGAAAATTGAAAATGTTTCTCATTCGATGCCTAAGCTGCCAGATTTCAAATAATCAGACACTGACAATATCCATAGGGTTGCCTAATTCAATTTCCAGTCTTATATTTTAGCACTAACAACTTAGCAACAGAGGGTGATTCAGTGAAAGCAAATTTTGTGAGAAAAGAAAGAACCAGGTTGAAGGAAAGGAGCTACTGGGAGAGGAGTGTCCTGGGATTCATAGCACACCATTCAAGGTGAGGTGTAATTTCAGAGTATCTGATGAGGAGCATGGGACCCACAGATGACCTCCCTGTACTCCTTGAGAGCACTCATTAATTATTCCAAGATGTGATCTAACAGTCTTTCAAGAGTAGGGTAAGCCTTCTTATCTGTTATTTTGACACTTGGGACAACCATTTCTCTCCTTATGTTACACATGGGGACATAATTTGGCTCATGTTGTATGTGGATCTGTACAATACAAAGATATTTGTTATAATAGAGCTAACATATATAGAAATTTCAGGGTATCAAGGCAAGCTTTTTGATTTTTTTCCTCTCCATCAAGTAAACAAAGGGGTTTAAACTGCAATAGCAGAAATTTCATTTATTATAAGAAATTCTAACTGCATGATTTTTAAAAAGTTAAGCATGTTTCATTAAAGATAGTTGAGGAAGAATAGCTATCCCATTCATTTTTTTAGAAGTTGGGGCAGAATTAAATGTAAAACACAAAGGAATGACTTTATGGTCTCATAGGATCTGCCCCAACCTTTAATGATGCGTCAGTGGGAGTCTGAAACATAGTGAGAGGGAGGAGAAATGTGCTTTGGGAGAATTGGGGTCAAAACACAGCAAGCGTTAGGCAGCTTCAGGAAGATGGCTAGAACATATTGGCCAGACACTCTACCCAAATTTCTCCCTGGAGTTCAAGTGTCCTAATGCCATAAGACAGTACATATCCCTGTAATAATATGCCCCATACATCAAGCTGAAGGCTCTTTTGTGACAGTATTTAACCACTCATAGGTTTTAAAAACACAGAGCCTTCAGAAAACCTTATTTCTTAAAAGTAGTAAAATTCTGTGATAGTTACCCTAATTATAACATATTTTGATAGTCAAACTAATAGTCCATATGTCTAGGCTTTAGTACTGGCATTTAAAAAATTAATTAGATATCATGATGAAAAAATACATTTCTAGTTTAGAGTACATAAAGCTATTTAGAGCTAAGCAGACTTTAATCAGTTGCTGTCTAAACAGAGCAGAGCACAGGGAATGATTTAAAATGACACCGATATATTTTTAAATGCGCCTAAGAGCAAAGACGATGGAATCAGTATGTTCTGTTTGATATATAACTATGAGAACACCTTAAATTTTTTCAGCTTATACAATCCAGGTGCACGTGTATTTTCATGTGACCCTCCCCGTGTCAGGTAGGCCTGATATTAGTATAAATCTTTTATTCATTCATGCAACAAACTTGATCTCCATTTATTTACTCAACATTCTATTGTGATCTATAGTATAGTATATATATATCATGCATATTTATTTTTAAAATACTAGGGTGCAACAAAGAACAGTAAGACATTTTCTTGTCCTCAAAGGGCTCTCCAATTAGTAATATTTTTTTTACCATCTTGGATATTAGGAATAAATAATATATAGTCACCACCTTCAAGTTGCTCCCACAAATATAGTAAACATTAAGAACCTGGGTCTTGGAAAGGTTGGAACTTATGTAGGTCTGCACAATTCAAATCCTTGTAGAGTCAGAAATGAACAGGAACTCAGTACTTCTTTTCCCAGGCTTATTCCATTATTCCTATTACTCTAAACGTGTCTGACTTCAGAGAATAAATACAAGTATCCCAGTGAGCAAAGTCAGATACCACTAAACAACTTTTTTTCAGAATTAGTGAGTAGCACCATATATTACTTTTATATTGTCTGCTGACTATTGATACTTTTTGGTAGGCACTGTGGTAATGAAGGGGCCATTAAGGCTTTATTTTGTTGATAATTCTTTAGTTTCTGTGCAGATTATTGTCTGTACTGTTTAACTGTGGTAGAACAAAGCTTAGTTTAGAAGCTAAATTGTTTTTAAGGAAAATTTGAACAAATCACTTATTTCAAGTAAATAGTAAATGACAAATATTCTCAAAACTCCAACTTGACAATGGTAGATTTTACATGTCTAAATATAAATATGCTCACTGAAATGGAAACTAATGTTGGTAATGGGCATTGACAATATGGCATAAGCCTTGTTCTGCCTCCAAAAGAGTACAGTTGGGTTGTCTCAAGCCTGTCTACATTTTCAGGAGCATTTTGGATCATCCCATCTGAAAGATTTCCATTGAATGCCAGGAGATTGTTTTGCTTAGCCTATTCCTGTAACCTGTGGACACTGTGAGACAGCAGTTTTAGAAAAGTCAGGGGAGAAGGGAAAGGGGACAGGACATCTCAAAACAGCTCAGTTTAGTTTTCAGCATGTTATGCTTTTGCATGGTGGCAGTTCCTCAGCTGTGAACCCAGAACATTATTAAATAGTGGATTGGGATAAAATTTGCCTATCAAGCCTACAATTTAGCCTTTTACAGTCACCCTTTTGCATTATGAAAGACACTTTCGATTTTGTCAAAAAGTATTTCCAACAAAGATAAAAACAGAGACCCTCGCATTCCTTTTTTCTGGGTTTCACTGTGTGTTTCATAGTTTTTACCTGTTGTGACAAATGGGGCCAAGTTTTCCAAATGAAAACCTCTCATTTCCACTGACTGCTGCAGGACTCCATCAGTTACTCAGCAAGGTCTCCTAAACTGCCTCTTCTCCCCTTTGGTCTCTAGCAACAGGACCTTGTGCTGTTGAGTAGAAGAAAATGATAGTTTTCTGCTTTGGCAGCATCTGTCATTTATAGACAAAAACCATCATAAATTTGGCAAACATCTACCCAAATCCAGGAGGCCAAGATTTATTATCCCTCATAAAATAATAGATTAACTATATTTATGACAAACATCTTAAGTCTGAAGTTCTGGGGTACAATCATGTAGAACATAAATGAATGCCATCTGTCTAAAGAGAACAGACCATTATACTAAAGCTCATATTTTTATGAAATGAAATATATCATTAAGACTTTCAAAATCAATTTAAAAATGAAATTGCTTCCATCTTTGCCCATGCACCTTGAATTTGACAACAGCATCCTGCCAGGCGAGGCTAAAAATTCTTTGATCGTTAAGTGTTTGTCATCCTTTGGAAACTTACTTCTGAAACTTTTGAGCATTTTATATTACTTTGAGGGAGACAATGTAGAACATTTATTGTTAGTTACTCTGCTTTTGAAAGCTATTTTCTAGTGTTGCTCTAAGAAAAGTGAACCAAAAGTTGAGATCAATTTATGATTTACTGAGAACCTGTTAACTTGTGATTTATTGGGGGACATGTTGTAAATTGCTCCAAAAAGCAAAACCTTGGATTTCTCCTTATTAAGTCTATCACTATTAAAAAACTTTCTTATCTTTAGACATTTATTTTAACTGTTATTACATATATTTACAACCTTTCTGCATTGAAAAGACATAGGAATGTAAAAGGACTTTGTATATGCATCGAATAATTTTGTAAATGTATAAACATCAATGCCCTTGAGATTTCAATAAAGGTTGTTACTTACGTTTTAATAATATTCCACTTTTTTGCTTCAGGGTGAATTCTTTTACAGTCACCTATTTTTCTTACACAGGTGAATGATCAAATAGAGCTACTCAATAAGTATTTTATAGATTTTGTGGTGGGGGGGCACTTGTGCTATGCATTTGGGGAAATCTGAGTCCAATCCTGATGATGATTTTAATCTAGTGCCACATACAGTTTAAGCTGATTATATCAAGCTTGAAGTGTTTTTCCTGGAAGCATTTCTTTTTTTTTTTTGGTACTGGGGATTGAAACCAGGGGTGCTTAACCGCTGAGCCACATCCCCAGCACCCCCTCACTTTTTAAAAAAAATATTTCTTAGTTGTCAATGGAACTTTATTTTATTTACTTATATGAGGTGTTGAGAATTGAACCCAGTGCCTCACTCATGCTAGGCAAGTGCTCTACCACTCAGTCACAACCTCAGTACCTTCAACCATTTTTTAAATATTTTATTAGAGATAGAGTCTCACTGAGTTGCTAAGTACCTTGTTAAGTTGCAGAGACTGGCTTTGAACTCTCGCATTTCTGAAGTATATTCTTCCCTGACTCCTTATGCAGAGGCTCAGGTTCACTATTATGAAGACTAGGTATATTATTATTAAGTAACGGATTGGTATTCTCATTTCTATAGACCAGCACTGTCCAATAAAAGATTCTGTCATATTGGAAACAGTCAATAATCAGTGTTGTCTAATGTGCATATGTGGTATTTCAACACTTGCAGTTCGGTTCATGCTATTTAAGAACTGGATATTTCATTTCATTTCATTGTAATTAATTTAACTTTAAGTAGCCACATATCATGACTAGTGACTGCTATACAGGAAAGCACACTTCTAGACTGTAGCATTGTTTGCTTCTTTGACCTGCTGTGACTCCAGGAAGGTATTAAATTATTTGAGTCTTCTTTGTCATTGTAAAATGAAAAAAAAATACTCTCCCTACATCAAAGCAATGTTGTATGAATCAACTGAAATTATCATGAAAGAGTTTTGGGAATGTAAATTATAATAGAAATTCCCATTACTGATGTTCTTACAGATCATTAATTTTTACTTATTATTTCTTATTGGTCCTCCTGTAATCTTTTTTTAATGTTTTTTAGTTATCAGTAGACCTTTATTTTATTTATTTATATGCGGTACTGAGACTTGAACTCAGGGCCTCAGACATGCTAGGCACTGAGCCACAACCCCAGCCCCTGTAATCTTAATTTAGCTACTCTTTCTTGCTGCTGTCACTGAGAGACAGTCTCTTGTAATAGTCAACTCTCATATTTTTCATCATGCTGAACCTTGTCTATTCTTTAGACACACAGGACC
This sequence comes from Ictidomys tridecemlineatus, assembly GCF_052094955.1. Classification (NCBI taxonomy): domain Eukaryota; kingdom Metazoa; phylum Chordata; class Mammalia; order Rodentia; family Sciuridae; genus Ictidomys; species Ictidomys tridecemlineatus. Next base: position 146,927,960 of record NC_135483.1, on the reverse strand, counting down.
ATGCAAAACATAATTTTAACATCATATGATAATGTGATTTTAGGAATCAACTTGGTTTTTAGAATACTTAGATAATTAATAAATCATTACTGCTGGTTAGCCTGTGAGGGCAATTCTAGAGAAAACTGGCATGTGATTTGGGGGACTAAGTAGGGAAGATCCATTCTCAGTGTGGGCAGGCACCATCCAATAGGCTGATCTCCAGATAGAAACAAAAAGGAAAAAAAAAAAAAAGAATTTCCTCCTGTCTTTATTGGAAATTGAACACTCTCCTCCTCCTAACCTTGGACATCAGAACTCTAGGCTTCTCAATCTTGGGACTTCAAGACTTACACTGGCAGCCCTACTGGATTCTGAGGTTTTCAGACTTGAACTGAGCCATGCTGCTGGCATCTCAGGGTCTCCAGTTGGCAGATGGCCTATCATGGGACTTCTCAGCCTCCATAATTGCTTGAATCAATTTCTCTAATAAATCCCCTCTCATATATTGATCCTATTGGTTCTGTTTCTCTAGAGAACACTGACTAATAACAGATTTTTGTGCTGAGAATCAGGGATGTTGCCATTAACAAATACCTAAAAATGTGGAAGAAGCTTTGGAACTGGACACTTTAAGAATTTTGGAGGGGCAACCCAGATTTTCATGGGTGGAGTGCTAAGGGGTATAAAGAGGAGAGCTGTAGGGGACTTCTGACTTCTAGAAAAGAGATTAAATGGTGTCCTGTGGGGGCCCAGGAAGCAAGGTTCAGGGGTTTCAGCACAGTTGGAATAGTAGTCATTCTTTATTCAGAGGTGGAAATAGCTATTAGCCAGGCCCAAGGTCTAGCCTCAGCCTCCAGCTCTAGTTTCAGTTCCATTTAGCTCCCTGAGATATTTCCATAAGCCTTTTTTTAAATGCAAGCCAGACAAAGAAGGCACATTGCAACAGGTTACATAAGTGGGCTCATGCTCACAAGCAAATGTTTATGACCTTGAGTACATACTCTGAATCAGAGTAATCTTGACCTTGATTGCATACTAAAAACATAGCCTGAAAAAGTCTTTGTGAGCAAGCCTAACTATAGCTATCTTGAGCCTGCTATACAAATGGTCATGCTCAAAATGTTGGTAGAAATTTGGACAGTGAAGGCCATTCTAATAAAGTCTCAGAAATAAGGAAGGAGATATTAGAACTGAAGTAAAGACAACTTGATTTTACAGTTGCAATGTAGAAGTCCCATGGTGGAATCATGTGTAAGTCCTAGGACTTTATAGAATGAAGAACTTACAGTAGATGGGGTAGAGAGAGAAGATGGGAGGGGAGGGGAGGGGGGATAGTAGAGGATAGGAAAGGTAGCAGAATACAACAGTTACTATTATGGCATTATGTAAAAATGTGGATGTGTAACCGATGTGATTCTGCAATCTTTGTAATGTTTTCAATAACCAATTATAAAAAGAAAAGAACTTAAAAGTGATGAACTAGGATATCTGGCAGAAGAAACATCTAAACAGCAAAGCATTCAGGCTGCTGCATAGCTATTTTAACCACATACAGTGAGATGTCAGAGCAAATAAATTACTTAAAGATGGAATTATATTCAAAAAGGAAGCAGAATGGAAGATCTGGAAAATGAGCACCCTGGCCATGTAGAAAGAAAAAATAAAGGGTGTGATCAGGCAGTCATCTGCTAAAGATTCACATGACAAGAAGGGAGTTGGGTACTTTCCATTGAGACAATAGGAGACAGACCCAAAAGGCATTCCAGAGATCTTAGAGGTTGCCTCCCTCCCTTCACAGACCCAGCACACCATCAGAGGGCAGAAAAATATCAGAGACAGGCCCAAGGTCCCTTCCACAAGTTTGCTACCAAGAACCACCTCAAGTCTCTGCTGTCTGCATTCCAGTACCGTGCTCCTCAGCATCCCCAGCTGTGGTAGAAATAAGCCCAGGAGCAGCTTGATTTACCCCTCTGAAGAATGCTAGGAGTAAACCTTGGCACCATTCACATGCTGCTGACTTTGGAGCAAGCTGACCGAAGGAACCATGGGAACATGGCTTCCTCCATTTAGAGTTCAGAGGGTGCTATAGACTGCTGGCGCCCAGGCAGAGACTTCTTTCAGGATGGAGCCACCACAGAAAGAACCTTCAAAAGCTATATTCAGTGAAACTGTGGGGTCAGAGCTACTAGGGTAGTGCCTTGTGGAGCAGTGGGAATAGTGCCACTTCTGAGACCCCAGAAATATAGAAAACCACAGGTATGAGCCTCCAGTCTCTGGGAGGTACTGACTAGGCTGAGCCAGCAGAGTTATAGGTTGGCCTAAACCCCTCTTGGTGTGTCCAGGAAATAACACATTGAGTGAAAAATTATTCTGGAGACTATAATGTTTTTTTACTCACTGGGTTATTACTTATATGGGGCCTGTTACTCTTTACTTCTTAACTGTTTCTCCCTCTGGGAATGGAAATTTCTGTTTCACACCTGGCACACAATTGCATTTTGGAAGCAGATTACTTTTTTTGATTTCACAGGTTCATAGTTGGAGGGAATTTGCCTCAGGATGAATTGTAACTTATGTCTCACTCATACCTGATTTAGATGAAACTCTGGACTTTAAACTATTGAATTGATGGTGGGATAAGTTAAGACTTTGAGGGCAATTGGAATGCATTGAATGTATTTTGTATGTGAGAAGGACATGAGTTTGGTGGGGCTAGGGGCAGAATGCTATGGTTTGAATGTCCCCTCCAAAACTCATGTTGAGATGTAATTGCCGTACTAATAATAGTAGGAGGTGGGACCTTTACAAGATGATTAGTTGTATCATGGTAATGAGTGAATTATTACAGGAGTGGTTTCCTGATAAAAAAGAAGAATTTGGCCCAATTTCCTTATTCTCTTTCTTACATGCTCCTTCGCCCTTTTTCCATGTTATGATGCAGCACAAAGACCCTCACCAGATATCAGTACCTGAAAGGTGCCATCCAAGTGAGAAACGCCCTTGCCTGACAAGTCCCTTCCTAGTTTCCTGAACAGTGCAGGGGAAACACATTTTACTATTTATAAATGACCCAGTCTATGATATTCTATATTAGTAGAGAACAGCCTGAAAAACAGCAATATCATGAAACTGAATGATAATTATGTGCCTGATACTGTGCCAAGTTTTCATATATACTCTTACTTAAAGATTATGATAGGGCTAGGGATGTGGCTCAAGCGGTAGCGTGCTCGCCTGGCATGCGTGCGGCCCGGGTTCGATCCTCAGTACCACATACAAACAAAGATTATGATAGACCTATAATGGATACTAGAAACTTAGAAATACTGGCCTAGGGCAGTTCAGATAGAAAGTAGGTTTAAGGCCAGAGTCTCACCAGTCTATCCTTCAACTCCACTACCATGATATTCTACCTGTGGATAAAGGGTTCTGGGCCTTACTGCTTATGTTTTTTGCAAGCTGTTTGAGATTTTATTTCACTAACTGACACTTCTAGAAGTCTGAAATCTCAGAAAGGTATATTGTTTCTTTCCCTACCCTACTTTACAACTGATTTTCTTTTTTTTTTTGCGGGGGGGGGGGGAATGAGTGGATTCATATAAGGATATTTTCACTAACGTGTGATGCTAGGTGCCATTTTCCTACTCTGTGTCTATAACATAATAAAAAGAGCATAAGCCTAAAGCCAGGCAGATTGGGTCCACCTCTTAGACCTCACATAAACATTGACCAAATAATGCTTACTGAACTTCTAGTTCCTCATCTATAAAATGGGAGTGTTAATACCTACCTTCTAGGGTTGCTCTCAGGATTAATGAACTAATAAATGCAAAGTGCTCAGCTCAGTGGCTATCATGTAGCAGACACTCAATAAATAGCAGCCATGAAAAGCAACCATTTGTTCAAAGAAATTTCCAAACCTTGTCCTTATTTTAACTCTATGATCATTTCGTGCCATGCTGGCATGCAACAGTGCCCTGCACTTACATTCCTCTTTATATGCTTGTTTTATTACCTCAGTAATTATATGCACTTGTGTTTTCATTCCAGGACATTAAGACTTGATGAGCCTGATTTTCCCAGTGAGACATTTAAAGAGGTGAAGACCCTTCTTGGTCTTCCTTGCATTTTTATGTAATAGAGGAAACATCTTTCCACTCATCTTCCCACTGGTTTTTGTATCCCATTCATTATATCTTCTGTAGCTCTTGGTAACCTACTCTATACATTGTAGTCACATAGTTTTCACATTTTATGTGAATATTATTAAGCAGAATTAAATGGGAGAAGATCCAATACACTCCATAGAATGTAGAAAGGGCAAGAAGACACAGGTTAGCTCTTTTTCTTTGTATTTATGATGAGAGATGGCCCACCTCACAGGTTAACAGGCTGCCCTATGCTCAGCTACAGTATTGGAAAGTAGGGACAACCTGACACATTTCCACCTGTCCAGAGAGAAAGTTGGGCCCGGCCACTGGGATCAGAGGATTAGGAGAAAGGTGCAATCCAAGTGAGAAACACCCCTGCCTGATAAGTCCCTGCTGGCATTCATATCAATAAATAAGGAGAAACTTGTCAGCCCATCTGTTTTATTTCCAGCTTCTTGTGAAAATTGTCCTTGGGGTGTGATTTTTTTTTTTTTTTGCATTGTCAGCTATTAATTACTTAGCCTCCAGAAATTATATACTTTGTTTTCTTGTAAATATGAAATGATATAAATACTAGAATTATCACACTAGATTATTTTATTCCTTGCTTTAAAATATTTGAACTTCTGTTAAAATTTTTGTGATGACTTTTATCCACCTAACTAGCAAAATGGTCATATTTAAGTTAAAATAATGTTTTCCTTACTACCATATCTTTGTTCTAAGTTTTCTGTTAACAAAATAATTTTACTCAATATGTAAATTAGTTAGCATACAGTCATTCCCTTGATATCCATGAGGGATTTGTTACAGGACCCCCAAGTACACTAAAATCTGCAGGTGCTTAAGTTTCTTGTGTAAAATGGCATAGTATTTGCATATAACCTACATAAATATATCCTCCCAACTACTTTAAATCATCTCTAGAGTACTTATAATACCTAATACAATATAAATGCTATGTAAATAGTTGTTATACTGAATTACTTAGGGAATAATGACAAGAAAAATGTGTCTGTGCATGTTCAGTTCAGATGCCATTTTTTTCCTGAACATTTTTAATCTATGGTCGATTTAATTCATGAATACAGAACCCATGGATATAGAGGGCTAACTACTACATTTGAAGTTTTGGAAAAATTATTTGCCTGTTTGTTTTCAATCAAATTTTACCCAGTCCTTTGACTAACCCAAAAGACATATTGATTAATATCCAGAAAAATATTTAAATTACTATACTTTGAAAAATCATTAGCAGCTATTCAGCTTATATTACTTGTGGCATTTTAAATTGAGAGAATCCTTTTGGAAGGCAACTTCATAGAATAAATTAATTACTATAAAAATTTTCATTCCATTATGCCAGTTAATTCCTCTTCCTGAATTCTATACCAAGGAATAATTATAAATTCAAAACAAGAAAAGTAAAATATTATTCATAAAGATGCCCGTGACAGCATTATTTATATTAATGATCAATGAAAGCAAAGTATCAGTTCTATAGAAATTATTTAAATAAACTATTTGTATTATGCAACTTTAGGTTGGTTTCATTTGTTTTTGTCTTATTTTGTATTATTTATACTGGAGATTGATCCCAGAGGCACTTTACCACAGAGCTGCATTTGCAGTCCTTTTTTATTTTTTGAGACAGGACCTCACTAAATTGCTGAAGGTCTCACTAAATTGCTGAGGCTGACTTTGAACTTATGATCCTCCTGTCTCAACCTCCCAAATTGCTGGTATTATAGGTTTGTGCCACTGTACCTGGCAATATTATACAATTTTAAAGTAAATAAAATAGCCATATAGAAATAATGAGTAATGTTTATTAAAAGTTATAAAAAAGGACAATTGGTTTATTAATGTGTGTTTTCCTATATAGCTATTGAATCCCCAGTGAATAACCAGCATCATTCCAGGCAAAGAGTATCTGATGGAGAATTAAATAGACTTGGGCTTGCTTCATGAAAGTATATTCTCTTGATGGATAGATACTGAACAAGTGATGACAAGCTTGATGAGTGAAAAGAAAGAAATACTAACCTAATTTGGGAAGGCAAGGCAGCCTCAATGGAGGACTTAAGCTCTCTCTGCCTAGTGGATGAGAAAAAGAGCCAGGCAAACTGGGACCCTGTTTCAAGAATGGAGAGAAAAGGATTCTAAGCAGAAAGATCAGAACTTCATAGATTTAAAATGTGAAAGACAGTCCTTCAGAAATAACTGAAGCAATGAAAGGACACTGGGGACAAGGAAGGGAATTTAGGATGTTGGTAAGAGAGTGGATGAAATGGCGGGTGAGAGCAGAAATGAAGACAGAAGGAAATTTAGGGCATAAACACAAAAGTTCTTAACCTCTTTTTGTTCCAGGGATTTCTGTGACCAACTAATGAAGCCTATTCTTAAACACTTATTCTTAAACTCAAAAATGGGAATTGTAGTTTTATAAAGAAAACCAACTCTATTAAAATACTAGTGTTAATTTTTATGATTTCATAATATAGCAATAAAGTGCTAAATAAGATCTAGCAACAGGTCTAATGTCTACCATAGTTTTGCAGTGGTGATCAGGATTCCAGAATTCTATGACAACCATAATGTCTGAGAAGACTAATTTCTGTTGGTGATAAAGGTATAGGTATTGCTGAGTCTAATATAGTTTGTTACATTCATTTATGATTGAAGAAAATGCTGAATTTCAATTAGCAATAAATGAAAATAAAGATTTTTTTAATTCAAATTAATAGATGATGGCTTGAATTCCTGAGCCCCTTGGAAGTCTATAGACTCCAGGTTAAAAACTCCTATTTTGTGTGACAGGATTGGTTTTCACCTTCTATTTTCTATATGCTATGTTACAATAACTTGTAATGTCTTGATGGAGTCTGTATCTTGGGCACAGGTAAGATGAGAAAGAAACTCCTTGCCCTTTATTTTGTATTATAGCTATGAGGTTAATGGTTTGTAGTGCAGTATCATATCTATTTCTTGATCAATTCTGTTATTACCAGAGTCATAAGTTCCATATAGTGATATTACTATTAGTTTTCCATAACTCTAACAAATACCTGAGATAATCAGTTCATGAAGAGATAAGGTTATTTTGACTCACAGTTTTGGCAGTTTCAGTCCCCGGTGGATTTGGCTCCTTGCTTTGGGGCCTGTGGCAAGACAGCATGTATGGCAGAGTATGTAGCAGAACAAAGCTGCTTACCTCATGGCTAGGAAGTAAAAGACAGGGATTAGGGTTCTGTTATCCTCTTTAAGGACACAATCCTAATGACCTGAAGACCTCCCACCAGGCCCTACTTCTTCAGAGTTCCACTCAATCCCACCTCTACCAAGCCAGGGACACTATGACACATAGATCTTTAAGGGATATAGTAGATCTGAACTATAGCAATTTCTGAGACCTAGCATAATAAGAAAACCCAGATAAACCCCTTTGGGGGACAGGCCTTTCAAATCAAAAATGACTTTCTATGGTCAGTAGACTTTCCCCTGAAACCCAGAGGTCTTAAATATAAAGGTGGATTTGACAACTTCATAAAGCAGCAGATTGAAAGATTAGAAATGTCAAAATATAGCACTTGCCTAACTTGCACGAGGACCTGGGTTCAATCTCCAGTACCAAAAAGAAAAAGAAAAAGAAAAAGAAATGTAGAAGTATTATTGACTTTTAGCAATATATTTCTAAATGATTGATAGCTTTTTTATGTCTGGACTATCGAGCCCTAGAATCTCTAGGCATCTAGGCAGTTCCTAGTTAGGTCCATAAAGCGGATGAGCCAGGTACCTCTCTGCCTGGAGCAGTTCGAAGCAAAAAGCTTCTTTCCCAGCAGTAATTTTTCTGCCTTGATGAGACAAAAGATGAAGAAAGACTCAGTTTCCTCAGTAGCTCTCAGGCTGAACAGTCCATAGTCAGTGTGCCCCACACCCTGCCTGGAATGTCACAGCTCAACACTGTACCGATCTCTGCATCTAGAGAGGCAGGGGGAGCTAAATTCAAAATTTTACTTGTACTTTCTGAATCTATGTATCCTCTGAAATAGGACCATTCACTTAAAAGAAAAAGACCCTGTTCCTCATTCTACCTAGAAAATTAGTTTTTAATCTTATTTCTAGCCTTTGAATCTCCACTGGACCTACTCCCTGAGGGACTTGATTTGAGTGACATGACTTACTTATTCTATTTTCAATAATAAAAGCTGCCTCAGAAATAACTTTCACATCTCTCGGTGACAAATCAGAAAAGGGGCAATTTTTCAACCTAAAGAAGTTGAAATCTGATTTCTCTATTGTGCAAGTCAAATGATTGGAAAACTACACAAAATAGGAGAAAGCTATTCATTAGATTCAAACTCAAGCAAACAAGCCCTCTCTTGCGCTCACTCGGAAAAACTGACAAGTTCACCAATATTAGTGCCAGTTCACTGATAACCCAGTATAGGCTGCCCATTTTAAACATGGAAATACTTGGTGATGACACTGGTTTACCTAAGACTGGCAGCTTCTGCTCCTCCACAAAGTGGTACAGCAGACAGTAGGGGCCATTGGCATGCAGTGCCCAGATAAGAAGGACAATGACTGACATTTCAACCCACTGCAAGGGGCAGGAAGCCCAGTGGTCAGAACCTGATTGACACAGGGTTTCAGTTGGAAAGAGCATCATCATTCTGTGCCAGGATTGTAGCCTGGCAGAGAATTACTAGAACATGTGAATAGAGTACAGGGCCAGTTTTAAATTTACAGAATTACTCATCTTGCTTTCATCAGTCCTAAAAAAGTATATCAAGTTTTTTGCCACTGTTTTTTTTCTTAAAATGACATACAGATTTTGATTCAGTGAAGAATCACTTTAATTTATAGACAATTTTCCCTGCTTTCAAGATTAGTCTAAAGTCCACAGTATGAAAATCAGACATAAACATAGTTAATTGGGAATTAGTAAGCTTCAAGGTGATCGACAATGCTTGAAGAGACAGGGTTTCTAGAAATTTGGTTGGAAACATGATAATGTGCATTGGATGTCAAAGACCTGACAAATTCAGACTGGTATAATAATTTAGTGCTCTGAAAATTTTAAAAACTTGCTTGGCTGTCCTTGGCTACTTAGTGTTTGGGGGCTTATGGTTATCTGTTTTGTTTTCCTTATCTTGCAAAACAACATAAGCCATGTAGGAAACTCTTAAAGTTTCCAAAGATGGTCCAGCAGTTCACCCTTGAGTGGAAATCAAGATCAGACGTTTCCCAACAGAAAGTACTATGACTAACAGGCAAGTCAACCCACTGGTAGGTGTTGTGTGACAAACCAGCCTCTACTATACTATGCTGGGTAACCCCTGGGGACACTTGAAATTAGATCCCATCTAAATGAGGCACCTATTTGGAGGACTCCTAGTGTACTGAGTCAGTCTTGGGCTACCTGGTATGAAATTAATGTGCCCTGGGGATGTGAGTTAGTTTGAATGGCACCATCACTAAGACACAAAGTTTTATAATGACACTTGATGGACATCTATGGAGGCAGCCAGCACCTCATTAGAGAGTTCTTCCTGCCAAGGAGGGTGTTAAACCACAGAAAATTAAAGTCTAGAATAATTAGTGAAGAACAAAAGACAAAGTTGGAAAGACAGTTTCAAAAAGGTGGAGCCCCTTATAGGTCCAGTCTCCACACAGGAGCTGGAGCTAGACAATTAGAAAATAGCTCCCATGGTTTATTTAAGGGGATACATCAAAGGCAGGGGTAAGGTTTCAGGGGTGGAGTCTTGCTTCATGAAGTCTTGCAGTCAGCAGGTTGATTGGCACCTTGATGGGTCACACCCATCTCAGAGGGACTGTGTGGCTACAGCAGGTCATCCCATCTCTGGTGCTGTGTGGGATCTTTGGCAGAGCTGAAGGGGGAATTTACCTGCATCCGGTGATCTATCCCTGTGGGGGTGCCACAGGAAAGTTCCCAATGCCAGACCTATCCCCTCACTGGCTGTGATGCCTATAGTCCACATACAGCCCACAGATGGCTCTCAACAGGCATCTAACATCTAAAAGGGTGAGGAAAATTAAGTAATGACACAGGAAATAGTACTTTTCTTAAGTACTTAGTACTTTTTTTTTCTTAAGTAAATAGTACTTTTCTTAAAGAGTACATTTCTTAAGGAGAATGATGACACAAATATATCTACTATGTAATTGATGAAAACTCATATAATGTAATACACTGTAATTTAATATTACATACATTACATTATGTAATAAAACATTACAGAATGGATTGTTGAACTAGAAACTTCTAATGACTCTTCAAACAGAACCTCTAATGCTCCATTAGAAAACTTGCCAGAAAGTAGGACACCAGTTTAGTTGCAAAGAGGGCTGGCTCTACTTTGGTCATACTTTATTTTCACCTTTGCTTTACATTTTTCTGGCATAGGTACATGGTTTAGCTACATATTTATCAGCAGTACATTATTTATCTATATATAAATTTTTCTAAGATTCCTAATAATAGAGATAATGAAATCAACAGATTTCTTTATCCACCATCAAAATATTGGACTTGGCACAAAGGAATGTGTTTGTTGTTATGACTCTCACATTACATCTCCTTAAGAGATCTATTCTAAAGATAATTCTTTTAAGAAAAGGGTCTTGAGCCTATAAGGAAGGTAGAGATTTCGTCTGTGAATTTACGAACTTTTGATAATGTGGCAAAGAAAGTCACTGGAGTGAATGAATTAGATCATATATGCTTAAAAAGAGGACAACAGGATGACCTTGAGCAATGCCAACAGTGACAGACAGGTAATGAAGGACTTAAAATGAGCTACTGTAGAGGCCAAAAGAGAACTAGACAAAGAAATACTTAGAATACCGGCGGAAGGAAAGTGTTATGGAAATCCAGGGGGAAAAGTTTCAAGAAGGAACTTATACAAAGTTCAAGAAAAGACTACACAAAGATCACTGACTTAGGAGGATAAGAAGAAAGGAAGTAGAAAGGGCTACTTCATGTGACTTGAGGTGGAGCACCAGAGAGAGAGTAATTGGGAAGGAAGCTTCAGGAGTGAACTGAGTCAGGAAATGACTTTTGGAACATGGTGATCTCAACATTCTGTAGATGGAAAGAAAGAACCTAGTAGAAAAAAAGCAGATGAAGCTATAGAAAAAGGAGAAGAGATGTAAAAGATAGCCCAAGTGGAAACATACTTTTTCTCATGGGTGGAAGAAATTATAATATCAGGATAAACTTACCCAGCTTCCCATTTCTCTAAGGTATAGGAGACCAGATAAAGCACATGCCTATAATTCCAGCTACTGGAGAGGGAGAGAGGGGTGGGCGGGTGAAGCAGGAGGATTACAAGTTCAAAGCCAGCATGAGTAATTTAGTAAGACCCTGTCTCAAAATCAAAAATAAAAGGAATGTTGATGTAGCTCAGTGGGAGAGTGCACCTGGGTTCAATTCCCAGTACTAAAGAAGAAGAAAAAGATACAGGAGACCAAACATTTGCTGATGAGGGTTTGGAGTACTGATAGGAAACTTGAAGGATGATGTTTTCATAAGGAAGCTGACTTATATGTGTATTCCCTGAGTATATCACTTTTCCCCTCATTTTTCTAATTTATTTACCTCTTCTCTAGGTAAAGGACTTTTCATTTATTGATGTTCACCAATAGGAAATCTAATCTATAAGATAATAGAATTTTTAATAATCGTTTACAATTTTTGAATTTCAGTGAAAGCTATGCTTTCAAAAACAGTTCTTTAGCTCAGAATGTACCACACACATGACCCAACTATACCACTCCTCAGTATTTATTCTAAGGAATTAAAGCCAGTGTACTATAGTAATAACATGTATACCCATGTTTATGAAGCACAATTCACAGTAACCAAGTTATGGAACCAGGCTAGGTATCCATTGATGGATGAATGCATAAATAAAATGTGATATATATATATATATATATATATATATATATATATATATATACACACACACACACACACACACACACACACACACACAATAAGGTTTTATTCAACTATAAAGAAGGATGAAATTATATCATTTTCAGGAAAATGAATGAACTTGAGAACATTATATTAAGTGAAATAAGCCACATTTAGAAAGTTAGGGGTCATATGTCTTCTCTTATACATGGAAGCTAAAGAAAAAGATGTGGAAAAAAGTTGGAGAGGGAAATCTCATGAAAATAGAAGAGAAGCCAGTAGAGTAGAGGAAGGGGGACCAAGGGAAAGAGGAAGAAGTGGGAAAGGAAGGTACGGAGGAAAGAAATTGGCAAAATTATATTGTGCATATATCAAGAATATAACAACAAATCCCACTATTATGTATAATTATAATGTTCCAATAAAAATACATATAGATTTTTAAAAAATCTTTAAAATGGTGCCTTGGGGCTGGGAGTATAGCTCAGGGATAGAGCACTTGCCTATCATGTGCAAGGCCCTGGGTTCAATCCCCAGCACTAAAAAAATAATTAATTAATTTAATTCAATGGTATATTCAAATTATTACTAAATTTTTGAGTTCTTTCTAAGCATAACCTTCCAGGAAAGCATCTAATAAAGTGAGACAAGCTGATGGTTATATCTGACCATAATCTGCAATGCTGGCCCTTTCTTCTTGCTCCTTTTGACAGGTACAGTTGTTATGCCACAAATGAATACTCTTTCTTTGTACATTCAACAATTAAGTGATGCTCTAGCATCTGTACAGCTCTAACTACATTTTTTTTTGTTTTTGCAAAGAACTCCAAATTGGCTTGTTCATCTTACAGTTTGTGTGCTGCATTTTTGAAAATCCATTAGCTATCTTAATGGAATTCTACTTCAAACTTTAAAATATCTGTCATCAGCTAGTGCTTTCAATCCTTTGCACTGTGTCAAATGAGTAGATAAGGCAGAGACAAATGAGGCAAAGGCTTAAGAAGTCTTCTGCCACACATCCATTTACATACATACAGGGTTTTGGGGGGGGTGTCTTTGTCTGGCGTGGAACCTCATGGGCTTTGCAACTTCATTTCTCACAAGACTGCACAGGGAAGCAGGTACTCTGACTGACACCCATTACTTTTTTATTGTTCAGAAAGTAAATGATAAAGGAGAAGAGAATCATTTCAGAATTCCTTATCAAAGTGAGCTGACTTGGTTTAATGAGTGTTAAATAATAATATAGGCATTGCTTTGTTTTTTAGAATAATAATGAGGTGTTGCTTGGGTGCCTGTGAATACAGGATATGTGACCAGCTGTCTTTCACTGCATGCCTCTGTTGTCTAAGTCTTTTTAGTGAAATATGAAGTGTAAAAGGGGAAAATTAATTACCTAAATTGACAACTAGTGTCCTTTAGTGACTTCAGAAAGCACAAAGTATGAGTTTATTAAAACTGTGGCCTTACTGATTTGAGTACTTTTCTCAAGTTCTGAGACTCCTTTGCTCTTCTGGAAGGTTTGTTTCGGAAAGATCAGTGGATATCAATGATCAAGGCTGTAGTTTTCCAAAGGCTCTTTTTGACAAATGATGAATGCTACACAGTAAATAGAACCTATTACATATTACATATATCATTGAAAACAGTAATTTATATATGTCTGTATATTAAAACTATCTAAAATGTTAGTCTTTAAAATTAAATGATAAAATAATATGCAAATAGGTGAATAATATTGCTCCCCCAAATATTAAAAAGTAAAATCATTGCTTTATGGCCCAGGGTGTTGAATAGGGATAATTCCACTGTGATTTGCTTATAAAGAGTGATCCACGAATTTTTTTTTTTAATCTTCAGCAATCAGTGTCAAATCCATAGCACCTAAGTATGTAACAGAATCTAGGAGCTTAATCTTATTGTGTGAGTCACCTGTGCCTACCCCTCAAAACTAATAACTTTGTGTCTTCCAATTGAAGCCTTATCTATACAATCTCCTTGGTTTCCAAGGCCAGTAAGAAAAGGGTGGTATTTAGCACACATGAATTAAAGTACCAATCACTTAAATCACTTGCTTGAGATTAATAAGTCAGTCATGGGAGGAACTGGGAATAGCCAAATATTCCTAGTTAATAAATCAGGAAGTTTCATTAGCATCCTAAATATCATTATCTCTAGTCCTACTAAATGCACTACCCATTACTTACCAAGTGACCCTGCCTAAAGGATAATGATCAATTTTCTTTCTTTCTCTCTCTATCCCACATCTAATCAATCCATAAGTCTAGTTGGTTCTACAAGTCTATACTAAATCTGTTACTGGAATAAGATCCATGCTGCTAACTGCTCAAAGGCCAATATTTGGGAGGCAAGAGTTGGTAGGAAGGAATCAAATTTATTCAAAGGCCAGCCATGAAGAAGATGGAGGAGCTATTGTAAAAGCTCCATCCTGAGGCACTCAGGGGCACAAAGGACTTTTACAGGAAGGGAAAGGAAAAGCAGAGCAGACCAAGTCTTTGTCAAAGGCCTATGTAGCCTCTTTATTCTTCTTAGGTCACAATAAACCTCCACCTCCTGGAGCTAGCTCCCATAGTTCTTTTTATACAGACATATTACTTTCCTGCAAGTTAAACCTCATGGAAATTTACATGCTGTGTGTAAGTTGTGGCTTAGAAATAAAGATAAAAGAACTTAAGAGAGAGTCCTTTCCTGGCTTGTGGAGTGGTGGGGAGAGTACAAAAGGTTCAAAAGTCCTTGATTTTGAGACAGCTTCTAAGGCCTTTCCATTTCTTTTAATCCAAAGTCATTTAGAATGCCAAAGAATCATACTTTGAAATCTTGTTTTCAGAGCCACAACAACAACAGTACACACACACACACACATTTGATTAATTCCACTGAGTTGGGCTTGGTCTTTTTTATTGTTAACTTAAGTACCTAATATAGTACATAACATATAATAGGTGATCATTAAATGCTTGTTAGGTAGATGAACGGTTACTTTCTTATGATTACACCACTTCATACCACCCACCAAGGAATAGACATTTGTACCTTCTCTTATTGGTGAGATAATTACCTCTCTTATTTAAGTTTTAAACCTTTGTAATTTCTCAGAGGCAGAAAACGTCTTAGTGGTTTTAATTCATACAACTTGATAAATCAAAACAAATGTTAGCAAAAACAATAATGTAATGCAAGGAAACTTTTACTTCACATAGGGAACCAGAGACCTTCTTTAAAGAGTCCATTAATCTTGGGAAATTAATCAAGAAGAGATAACTCAGAAAAAAAAATCTACAGAAAAAGTTTCGTTTGAAATGTGTTTCTTAAAAGGCTAGTGTCATTTGCATTTCTAGGTTACATGCCAAGTTGCAGCTATTGAAGAGAAAAAAATAATTTTCTCTCCCTCTGAGAGAAACTAGTTGAGAAACTGACTCTATAATAAAATACAGATTAACAAGAGAAAAACAAACAGAAGTTTATTAACATGTATACCTCAGGTGTACTTGAGAGATATTCAGAGAAATGAATAAAAACTTCCAAGAGGTAGCTGTGAAATTCAGATGTAAGTACCAACTTCATCTGGAATCAGTAAAGAAGAAAGGCCAGTTGTGGGCAAGCATCCAGGGAAAGCACAGTAAATAAGGGTAAGGCTCATATAGATTTAAGTCTGTGCCTTCTGCATTGATGAGAGTTTCTAAAGATTTAGATCATCCTTTTTTTCTGGTACAAGGAAGGAAATACCTTTATAAGTAGTGGTTTCCTTCATAGATATAAACTGTCCTGACAAAATGGTAATTCCTACTCTGATCTCAAGAGTTTCTGCAGTGGCTAGTTGTTCCTCAAAATAATCCTTAAGACAAAAGAGACATATTTAGATATAGTGTATTCTGGTCTCCTACACATCCTTTAAAGAAATGCTATTAAACTGGGCGTGGTGGCTCACCCCTGTAATCCCAGTAATTTGGGAGGCTGAGATAAGAGGATCACAAGTTCAAGGTCAGCCTCAGCAACTTAGTGAGGCCCTGCCTCAAAATGAAAAATCTTTAAAAAGGGCAGGGTATATAACTTGGTGGTAGAGTATCCTCGGGTTCAATCCTCAGTCCTCCCCCAACCCTACCCCCACAAAAAGGCAAAAGATATGAACAAACACTTCAAAAAAGAAATAATTGAATAATAAAAATCTACAAAATTTCTCAGTGTCATCAGTCATTAGGGAAATACAAATACAAAATAAAGCCACAATAAAACACTATCACATCTCCACCAGGTACCTGAAATCAAAAGAACCAAGGGCTGGGGAGGACTTTAAACAATTAGAATTCTCATCAATGCTGATAGAGATATAAATTGATGTGACCATTTTGAAAAACTGTTTTCAAAATCTACTAAAAGCAAATACATGAAAATCTTGTGACCTAGTGATTCTACTATGTATGTATATTTAACATAAATGTTTATGTCTACCAAAGAATATACATTAGAATTTTCCTACTAACATTATGTAAAATAGCCCAAAACATTTCTTGATGTTCATCAATACCAAAATAGATAAATTGTGGAATAGTCATGCAATGCAATATTATCAAGCAATGAAAATAACTTCTCTGTGTATAGCATGGATGAATCTCGTTGGCATAATGTTGTATGAAATAAGCCAAACACAAAAAAATAGATATTGAGTGATTCACTTATATGAAGTTTAAAAGCAATTAAAACTGACCTAAGTTGACAGGGATGAAAATGATAACTACCTTTGGGGGTTATCAAGTAATTAGGAGTTCAAGGTAATTGAACTTTTGGAGTGGTGGGAAAATTCTGTATCTTGATATATGTTGTGTTTATATATGTAAAAATTTATTAAAATTTATTTACTGAGCCAGGGATGTAAGCTTAGTGGCAGAGCACTTGCCTGGTGTATGCAAAGCCTTGGGTTTGATCCCCAGTACGTCAGAAAACAAAATGAAACAACAAAAAAAAATTAAAGGCTCTAGCTGTAGCTCAGTGGTAGAGCACTTGAATAGAATGTATGAGGCCCTGGGTTTGATCAGCAGCATCACAAAACATCAATAAAAAAATTAAAAATTAAATTAAATCATGTACTTTATAGTATGTAGACTATACCTCAATAAAAGAAGAAATAAAAAGTATAGGTAGCAACATTTTCTGCCTCACAGAGTATGCAAAAAAAATTAATGAAATAATGACAAGTTACAATGAAATCATGGATGATTTTAAATTTTTTTACTTTTTGTCTGACTTTATTGTCTAAATTTTATGTTGAACATAAAACTTGTTACTTTAATAAAATTAAACCTTGTAAATAGAATAATAAAAATTTGTTATGACTTCCAAGTTCTAATTCAAAATTCAAGACCTACATTTATATAGAATATTATTTTGATCATTTTTAAAATTAATACCTATATTTGGATCTGACTTCCATCTACCAATAGGATCAGTTTCTTAAAAGTGCTTCCAAAACCTCTGGCACATTCTTTTTATCTTCTGTGTGAGTTATTAGTCTCTGAAGTACTGTTTGAACAATATGGTGCTAAGTTTGATGAATAAGGTGGATTAATCTCAGTAAAGTTTTGAAGTAAGAAGTAAGGATGACAAAAATTAAAGACTGATTTTCTTCAAATGGTTCATCAACTAGATGTGAAAACAGTCCCAAATTAAAATATTTTCAGATGTCTTGAAATTTGAAAAATAAGTTAATCAATGTCAAACCTCATAAGGAAGATACTTTATGGAAATATATCCACTTACATACATAAATTATGGGGTTTTGTAACAAAGGGCAATTCTGATGTAGTTAAGCAAATTTTGCTTCAAAGTCCTGTAGGATAAAACCTTTAAAAAGGTGTTTGAGTGATCAGGAAATAATTAAGACAGTAAGAAGACCTGATAATTAAAATTTGGTGAGGGAATACTTGAAAATGGAATTCATATTAACTAGAAGTTCCAGATGACATGCATCTTTATTAAAAGAAACAGAAGTAAACAGTACATTAATTAAACTTACAAATACACAAAATAAGGAGGCTTTAAACAAGCCAGTAAGGAAAGAAAACTAATATAGTGAATTTTGACCAAAATATCGAGTCATTGAGAGGAGATAATAAAAAAAACTAGGCTTTGAAGTTTATAAATTTACACATCCAGAAAGAATGCCACAATTTAAATATGTAAACCATGAGTGACTTTCCTGATTTTAGGATATGTTTTACTGACCCAGTATCAATCCAAAACCAGAATTCTCTGAATACTTTGAAACCATTTATATATTTCCAAAGTCAAAATTTTTCTTAATACTCTGAAATTAAGACTTCAGCCTACTTGGTGGAAAACAATCCAAACATTATTTATCTAAATGTTAGATCATATCAATGTTAAGTATACTAATGCTCTCAATATACTCTTAAAGAGAAATGTCTGTTTTGTCTATATTGATATGTCCTCAACTATATTTTAATAGATCTGAGATATTCTTTGCCTTTTGCCTCAGTTGGCCTTTGTAGTAATAGGCCACCTACCTATTGCCAGCTGTATGCTCAACTACCAAGTAGTCACCAGGTAAGCCCTGGGACTTGTAGCCCCTTAAACATGTCTTCACATTTCTGCTTCTAATCACTCTGAGCTTCCCTTTCTTTTCAATCCTATTCTTTGCTTATCTAAATCTGACCTTTAAAACCTTTGAAATGTCACATCCTTAATGAAAAATGTCCTTTTCTTCCCAAGCAGAAGTCATCATGTTCTGCTCTATGCTCTCGTGCCTCTTGCTAGTTTCTATCATAAATTAGAGGCTCTGAATGACTATCTCATTTCCCTTCCTAAGCCATAACTTTTCTTAAAGTCTATAATAGTTCACTTAAACTTTTCAGTGTCTAGCACATTGTCAGCAATTATCATAACGTTAATATGCATTGTTAATTAATAAATTACCTCTTTTAAAAATTATCTTTTAAAAAGAAGTTATAAGAAAGGGTATCTGTTTAATTTTTCTTAAATAGGTATCTAGAGAAAAGTATGTAATTTTATACATCTCAATATAACCCAAATCAGTGGTTAGACATTTTTTTATTTTTTTATTTTTTATTTATGTATGACAGTAGAATGTATTACAATTCTTATTACACATATAGAGTACAGTTTTTCATATCTGGTTGCATACAAAGTATATTCACACCAATTTGTGTCTTTATACATGTACTTTGGATAATAATATCCATCACGTTCCACCATCATTTCCACCATCATTGAACCCTCCCTTCCCCTCCCACCCCTCTGCCCTATCTAGAGTTCACCTATTCCTCCCACGCTCCCCCTCCCTACCTCACTGTAAATCAGCCTCTTTATATCAGAGAAAACATTTGGCATTTTTTTTTATTGGGATTGGCTAACTTCATTTAAAATCATCTTCTCTAACTCCATCCATTTACCTGCAAATGCAATAATTTTGTTCTCTTTTACTGCTGAGTAACATACCATAATGTATACAGGCCACTTTTTTTTTTTTATCCATTTATCTGTTGAAGGGCATCTAGGTTGTCCACAGTTTAGCTATTGTGAATTGTGCTACTATAAACACTTATGTACCCGTGTCCCTGTAGTAAGCAGTTCTTAAGTCCTTCAGGTATAGATAGCTGGGTCAAATGGTGGTTCCATTCCCAATTTTCCAAGAAATCTCCATACTACTTTCCATATTGGCTGCATCAATTTGCAGTCCTACCAGCAGTGTATAAGTGTAACTTTTTTCCCACATCCTCGCCAACACTTATTGTTCTTTGTATTCATAATAGCTGCCATTCTGACTGGAGTGAGATGAAATCTTGAGTAGTTTTGATTTGCATTTCTGTAATTGCTAGTGATGATGAACATTTTTTCAGATACTTGTTGATGATGTATATCATCTTCTGAGAAGTGTCTGTTCAGATCCTTGGCCCATTTATTGATTGGGTTATTTGTTTTTTTGGTGTTTAGCTTTTTGAGTTCTTTATATACCCTAGAGATTAGTCCTCTATCTGATATGTGAGGGCAAAGATTTGTTCCCAAGACGTAGGCTCTCTATTCACTTCACATATTGTTTCTTTTGCTTAGAAGAAACTTTTTAGCTTGAGTCCGTCCCATTTATTGAGTCTTGATTTTAATTCTTGCACCAAAGGAGTCTTATTAAGGAAGTTGGGGTCTAATCCCACATGATGGAAACTAAGGCCTACTTTTTCTTCTGTTAGATGAAGGGTCTCTAGTTTTATTCCTAGGTCCTTGATCCATTTTGAGTTGAGTTTTGTGCATGGTGAGAGAGAGGGGTTTAATTTCATTTTGTTGCATATGGATTTCCAGTTTTCCCAGCACCATTTGTTGAAGAGGCTATCTTTTCTCCAATGCATGTTTTTGGAGTCTTTGTCTAATATAATTGTAATTTTATGGGTTAGTCTCTGTGTCCTCTATTTTGTACCATTGTTCTACCAGTCTGTTTTGGTGCCAATGCCATGCTGTTTATGTCACTATTGCTGTGTAGTATAGTTTAAGATCTGGTATAGTGATACCACTTGTATCACTCTTCCTGCTAAGGGTTGCTTTAGCTACTCTGGGTCTCTTATTTTTCCAGATGAATTTCATGATTGCTTTTTCTATTTCTATGAGGAATGCCATTGGGATTTTGATTGGAATTGCATTGTATCTGTATAGTGCTTTTTGTAGTATGGTCATTTTGATAATATTAATTATGCCTATCCAAGAGCAAGGTAGATCTTTCCATCTTCTAAGGTCTTCTTTGATTTCTTTCTTTAGGATTCTGTAATTTTCATTATATAGATCTCTCACCTCTTTTGTTGATTCCAAAGTATTTTATTGTTTGTTTGTTTTTGAGGCTATTGTAAATGGTATAGTTTTCCTCATTTCCTTTTCTGAGGATTTGTCACTGATTCACAGAAATGCATTTGATTTATGGGTGTTGATTTTATATTCTGCTACATTGCTGAATTCATTTACTAGTTTTAGAAGTTTTCTGGTGGAACTTTTAGGGTCTTCTAGGTATAGAATCATTCATTTAAGAGTAATATGCTTTAAAACTAAATGGCAGTGGTATAAGCAATAGTTATTTCACATCTACAGTGATTGTCATGTGCTTTCATAATATTAATGATACATTACACCCCTCCCCCTCCACTCAGGAAGGTTAGTCACCAATGACGATCAGTTAGAGAAAACATCATGCTCATTTATGCTGCCTTCTAATTTGTGGTACATTATTTAATCTTGATAAATTTCAGTTTCTTCATCTTAAAAATAAGAAAAATTATTTTCAACCATACCTATTCTAATTTGTTTTGAGAGAACATAAGATAATGTAAGTATTAGCACTTTGTGAACTGTAAAGTTGTATACAAATGTAAGGGTATATGAGGGAAATTAGTATAAGAAACATTAAAAGGGTAATATGAGGGATTGTATGAGTAAATGACTGAAATAGATCAGATTCTTTCAGGTCAAATTTAAATGACACACCAAATGAAATGCTTAAAGCAAGGAAAGATTTTGGTGTGTAATAACTTAAGTATTCATCACAAGAAACTGGGTAATTCCAAAGGGGAAAATATGAAAATTACTGAATTATTTTTCTGCTTTGTGAGTTCTATAAGATTACAAATTCAATCTGAGAAATCCTTATAGATGAAAGAGTTACAGATCTGAAATAATCCCAGGCTAATTTACTCATTATTACCAATTAGAAAGAATGATTCTATTTCCTTCTCTCATACTATTGAGGTCAGCTTATAAAAAATCCAAGAACTTTTCCATAATACTTCATTTCATCTGAAGTTGTAATATACCTGCTGAAAGGACATATGGAATGCAGAGGGTAAGGAAAGATCTCAGCACTTATATATTCTAAACAACCTCAGATCTCAAGTCCCCCTGTAGCACCCTTACTATGTTGGTCTTCACATGGATGGATGGATCAGAAAAAAGATGAAACTCAACTGCTGATTCACAAACCATATGTAGAACCTTATACCAGAAACAGAAACACAAAATTGGTTATTGTTCCCTAGATACTTGGGAAGGTTTCCTCTTGATCATCCAGGCCAATGGTGTCCAATTCTGAATTAGGGCAATTAACAAATGTATTTTCAGTTTTAATTCCCTTTCTCTCTTAATGAGAGTTAATCATCATGTCTATACACATTTTCTGAGTACCAGCTCTTGCTGTTGCCAACAAAACTCATTTCTTTCCCATAGGAGTCACTGAACAAAGACTGTCCTGAATAGCAAATGAATACTGAGGACGTAGATACTGTTAAAGTCACTTTGACCCTTCACTGCACGCACATGGGCCTTGAGGATTATAAGCATTTAGTAGCTATGTGATCTAAATGCCAAGATGTCTTTAAATGAGTTGATTAATCTTCATATTGTGCTTATGATTTATGTCATTATTTAAAATTTTTTTTGACTGGCAGTAATTAATAAGCATAATGAATGGAACCTTGTCTTTTGTTTTTAGATAAATTGCATTGCCAAAGAGCAAAACCTTAACTAATCTTCCCTCTTCTCTACTTTATAAGCCAAAGTTAAAAATTTAACTTGGTATAGAAATTCAATTTTAACTTTATATCCATGTCATAATTAAAACATGAGTAGTCAAATTAAACTAACATTGCCTAATAACTTCTTTCCTGTTGCCATCATATCATGTAATCATATTGGAGGGTAGCTGATGTTGTTATATATTAAAGACTTCCCTGGAGCATAACTTATAACTCCAGGAAATCAGACAGAAAATTACCTGCTTTATTAAAGGGAGAACAAAGTCATTTTGTGAGAAGTTATCATGATCTTGGGGTAACCTCATATGGAAACCAGTGGCATGGAATTCTGTTTAGATCAAACTCTATGATCTCGAATCTGCACTAAAGTAAAAACTATGTATATATTGAGTTTCTATTTTGTTTTTCAATTTTTCAAATTTGTTTTTAATTCCTTGGTGGTGATTTAATATGATTGTATGATATATGAGTCTTTAATAACCCTGTGTTTCCCTTAGAAGATAAAGGAAAGCTGAAAGCCAGTAGTTCCAGTCAGCCATCATGCTCTGAAAGTGGCTCATTTCTCCTCAAATCTGGCACAACTGCCCTGCCACCTGGGACAGCCACTTCGCCCTCCAAAAGCACAAATGGAGCACCAGGGTCTGTTGCTGAATCCGAAGAAGAGAAAGCCAAAAAATTGCTTTATTGTTCACTATGCAAAGTGGCTGTGAACTCCCTGTCACAGCTAGAGGCACACAACACAGGTTAGCAGCTATCTTTCAAATTGAAATAATGTTTATAACAAAACCCAGCTTTTCCCATCAGAATGTCACTCTGTTGTTCAGGTATGAAGTGTGTATAGTGTCTTCTCTACCATTTGAGTTCAAAGGAATGATTTTTAAAAGTATGATCATAATATCTTTGGACATAACAAAGCAAAAGCAGTTTAAAGATAAAACTTATTCTATTCTTCATTCCCTCAAAAGCATCAGATACTTTCCATAACTCACTTGTTTTCCGGGGGTGGGTACCAGGAGATTGAATTCAGGGGCACACGACCACTGAGCCACATACTCAGCCCTAGTTTGTATTTTTTTTAGAGACAGAGTTTCACTGAATTGCTTAGCACCTTGCTTTTGCTGAGGTGGGCTTTGAACTAGCCATCCTCCTGTCTCAGCCTCCTGAGCTGCTGGGATTACAGGCATGTGCCACCACCCCTGGCTCCATAACTCATTTTT
Organism: Ictidomys tridecemlineatus; assembly: GCF_052094955.1. Classification (NCBI taxonomy): domain Eukaryota; kingdom Metazoa; phylum Chordata; class Mammalia; order Rodentia; family Sciuridae; genus Ictidomys; species Ictidomys tridecemlineatus. The sequence continues at coordinate 146,904,103 of NC_135483.1, read as the reverse complement.
GATGAGGTAATAGAGATGAAGACAAAAAGTTTTATGCAATATTCACTGCCACACACTTTATAAGAGAAAAATTAGAATCAACAGCTTATCGATAAGGAAATAATGAATAAATTATAGTAACCAAAAATGATAGAATATGTTAATCAATAAAATGTAATTATTAGAAAATAAATACATGATTTGATATTTGAAAATTTCAGGATGTTTAATTAGTAAATCCAAATTCTGAAAAAACATTTGTTAGCATAGCAAAAAAAATAAAAAACCCTGATATCCGTGGTTACCTATAGTGGTACAACTCTAGGTAATCTTTATTTTCTCAATATTTTGGATATTGTATTATACACTCATGGTTTCCCATGTGTTACAATGAAAAAATGTTAAACTTACAATTAGTGTAAAAATGATGCTAAAAAGGCACTGGGAACTTCAGTCTGAAGATAACCTTCTCAAGGATAAGAAAATAAAGAGCTTCATGCCAGGCTACATGCTTATATCCAGCTACTTGAGACTGATGCAGAAAGACTATAAGTTTGGGACTAGCCTCAGCAACTTAGTGAGGCTGTGTCTCAAAATAAAAAATAAAAAGGGCTGGTGATGTAACTCAGTGATAAAAAGCCTCTGAGTTCAATTCCCAGTACCAAAAAAGACGACGACAATGACAACAAAGACAGGAAAAAGTAAACAAAGAGAGAGAGAGATAGAAGTTGCTTCCTATAGTTCTTAAATAGCTGTTTTAATATATGCCTTTTTCTATTTTAGGATCTAAACACAAGACCATGGTTGAGGCTCGTAATGGAGCTGGTCCAATTAAGTCCTATCCTAGACCTGGATCAAGATTAAAGATGCAGAATGGCAATAAGGGGTCAGGACTACAGAACAAGACATTTCATTGTGAAATCTGTGATGTTCATGTTAACTCGGAAATTCAACTCAAACAGGTAATGAAATTAGTGTACTCTGCTCTTGGGGGTCACTACTTGAAGATCTCTATCTCCTCCTCATCTACAGAGTGGTTCTCACTGTGCTCACAGTTAACTTTACTAACCTTTATAGGATGCATAACTTATGCAACATAAAAGTTCTCTGTGGAAAAGAAAGTCAGTATCCAGTAATGGAGCATCTACTACTACTGTATGTCAGGTTCCAAGATAGGTGTTAGGGATAGAAGGATGGACATAAAAACCACACAGAGCTTAGAGTCCAGCAGAAGCCACTGGTAAGTCTGCCAAGGCCTCAAAGTCTAGGTAGAGAGCTTCTTCAGTAACAATGGAAACACCAGAAAAAAATCTGATAAGGCCTATAGAAAACAAAAGATGGAAAGGAGAAGGTCATGGAGAACAATGGGAGGGGGAAGCAGGTCTTAAAGGAGGTAGTAAAGATTTTACCCAAACCATTCTAGAAGGATGAACCAAGAGCTGGAATGGAGAAACCAGCAACCTCTGTGTAGGAAATGTATCTTTCATGGATTTAGCTTATGCATCAAACATTTTTTCAGCACATTTCTAGCCGGAGGCATAAAGACCGAGTTGCAGGGAAGCCACTGAAGCCGAAATACAGCCCTTACAACAAACTCCAGCGGAGCCCAAGCATTTTAGCAGTAAGTTCACTCACCTGCTCACCTTTTGGGGAGGGTAGCCTTGCTGGGTTGGGCAGGAGCTGTAAGGAGGACCTAGGGACTAATAGTCATGGGAAGGTTGTGAATTTATCTATTTTATCTTGACCATGCTGGGGATTGAACCTAGGACCTCACACATGCTGAGCATGTGCTCTACCACTAAAGTACACCCGAACCTAAAGGCTGTGAATTTAAACAACCTACATAGACAGAAATTTTAGAATGAACTGCTTAGTTCCTGCTATAAGGACATCTTGAAGAAAGCTCCTTTAGGAAAGAAAAACTGAACCTCTTTAAGAGTTAATGCCCAGCAGGGTGTGGTGGCTCATGCCTGTAATTCCAGCTACTTGGGGGCCTGAAGCAGAATTATTGCACATTCAACATCAGCCTCATAACTTAGGGGGAGACCCTGTCTTAAAATAAAAAATAAAATTAAAGAAGAACTAATACCTTACTCTTTACCAAGACCTTGTCAGAAGACTATCTTCTTTACTATATAAGGAAAAGGAAAGACTCAGGACAGGGCAAGTGATGCCTGAGGAATCCTGGGATGTGTGGAACCCAGCAGAGAGGTTGCTTTCATAAAACAAAAATCCATCCATTTAATTTAATATCCCTGTGTTTCCAGTGTGTGTGTGTGTGTGTGTGTGTGTGTGTGTGTGTGTGTGTGTGTGCATGCGCACGCACGCACGTGTATGCAAGAAAGTAGTGTTTATATTCCATTCTAGCAGGCATGTTGGTGATCGGCCTATCCTACCTGTTCTCAATATGTACAGTTTTCTGTGTTTTGCAAAAATACCTAGGAACTTCAGCAGTAGGTGTCATATAAATACCCAGATGGATGGATTTCACACTCTCCCTGGGACCTGGCCCAGCATGGTATTCAGTCTGAGATGAAGCTGGGATTGGCCAGCTGGAGGTGGTGCTGAGTTTACCTTCCAGCTTCTCCAAAACCTTGGTTTCTGCAGCAAGCTGGTGGTATCTGCATTAGGCATACCCATCTTGCACAACTCCTCTGACTGCAAAAGAGAGAAATTAAGGATTATTTTCCTACTTCACATGAAGATTCTACCCTGGACTCCTTTAAATAGAGAAAGTTTCTAGTCCACTAATAGTTTTTCCCAATAACAGATACTTAATTTAGCTAATTTTTCAAGAAATTCTCATTATGTGGCCAGGAAAAGGAAGGAATTGACTTTTTTTTTTTTGTCTTTTTACTCTTCCTGGGTCCCTAATGTCCTGAATGAACTCAGTTACTTACCTAAATTTCAGTTTATCCAAGAGCAGTGATGTGAAGGGTCGTACTTCTAAAAAAAATAAAAGAAAAAGCAAGAAACTTTTCTCTAAGCTACAAGGTGGTTTAACATAAGTGTGAATTTTGAAATGAGATCCATTGCTTAAGCAGGAATCTTCTGGGCATGTTTTGTTTCATTTCTTTCTTGCTGAGCCCCTTTGTGTCTATTCATAGAGATGCCCTGTGCCCTAGTATCCAGGATCAAAGACCAAAGAAAGACTTGAAATGGGAACAATTCAAAATAAAACTATATCAATACTAAAAGACACTGACACCAGCTTGGGGAAAATAATCATCTCTTCACTCCTGAAAGTAGATTTTAAATTTAAGACTTCTCTGTGGTGCTGTTATTCGACAACAACCTGCTCACCCCATTCCTGGTCTTTTTCCTCTCATTAGGCAAAACTTGCATTCCAGAAAGATATGATGAAACCTTTGGCCCCAGCCTTCCTGTCCTCACCCCTGGCAGCAGCAGCGGCTGTGTCCTCTGCACTGTCACTGCCACCCCGGCCATCTGCCTCGCTCTTCCAGGCTCCAGCCATCCCTCCAGCTCTCCTGAGGCCAGGGCACGGGCCCATCCGTGCCACTCCGGCCTCCATCCTGTTTGCCCCATACTGACATCTGCAAGCCCCAAGACCAGCCAGGCCAGTAGGAAAGTCGAGAAGCCAAGCCAAAAGGATTTCAGCAACTTGAGCATTTTGTGTTACAGTAAGTATCTCACCTACCCACAAAATGCAGCCTACCACCTGAAACCCCAGCTCCAGTGAAAAACAAATCACTAGATTCAAGAGTGCTTTTATGGACCGATCAAATCATTTTGGAATGTGAGTAACACAGGTTCCCTCTTCCCTCCCCAACTCGACCCCATTTAATTGGTGTATCTGAGAAATCTGGGTTCTTGAAAATGTACAGTCATAAAGTAAAGAAAAAGAAAACCAGTCTCTGTTTTCCCATGGGTATAATCTGGCTTAGAACAATATGGAATATTTTCCTGACAGACTTGAAAACTAGGATCTTCCTCAGATGTCTGTAAATAGCTCTGGAATCCAACCGGGCATATTCTAGTGTGGAAGAAAAATAGAACACAAGTGCTTACTTGTGAATACCATCTTACCAACGGATCACGTTTTCTTTTTGGTGTACTCTCGTCGACAGGGATTGTGTACTGTTTTAGACCCAAGTACTGTTGTATCCTGTGTAGTACTAGATTGTATCTCTTGTCTGAATTCAACATCTTTAGTTGCTGTGTAAATGTTAGGAAGCAAAATAGCTTTGAATTTCTCGTTAAGAGAACAAAAGATAATGTATTTTCTTTATTTCATATTTTATTTGGAGATATTTAAACAAAATAGAAAGCCATATAACATAGCTATAATTACTACCTGTTTGCTATTTTTGTCTAACTTATTTTGTAGCTTCCTCACTGGTTTGAGTTGCTAAGCAAATATATACAAACACAAAAAGAGCTTCCTAAATTGCACATTTTGGCACCTCCTGTGCATTCTGCAAGAAGACAATGAATCCATGTATTTCTACGTAATTATCTTCATTTTTAACCTGTTTTCATTTGTAATGATGCTACATAATTTTGTGGCTCCCTAATGCAATAATGTACAGAAGATATAAAATTTATAATTGAACAATTTGTCTTTCTGTTCACTGAATATGTTGCAGGTCATGCTCCCATGCCCCCCTTTCGAAGTTGGTATCAACAAGACTAGAATATTTGTGATATCAGGGGCAAGAAGTATCATAAAACAATAAAATAGTGAACTCTTTTAGAGTATCTATATCTGCAATCTGTAAATGGTAAAATGTCTGTGTATTTTTTTAAATGTACCTTTTCAATAAAAGCATCAAAAATAAAAATCGGTTCATATTTCTAGTATTATTTTCTCCTGAGACTCCTTCTAATTTGAAATCACCTGATGAAAGATTTTTTGTAGGAACAAAGATTGCTTCTTACATATTTATCATTTTTAGCTCTTATTTTCTGCATATTTATTTGTCATGTTTATTCATTGCCTCATGAGGTGGAACATGACTGCTGTTTCCTCTCTGAATCTCTAAGAAGTTGGGCCAAAGTTGTGAGTTGTCCAAAATCACCGTAGCAGCCTGCTAAACATTTTTGACTCTGATTTTTTTAAAACTCACTGTAGGTCTTCTACATCCCCAACTCCTCTTTTATTGGTGTCCAAGGCATTTATGGTTCTCCTCTTTGGAATTTTATTCCACTCCTCCCCTTTCACCTTCTCCCTTTGCACAGCCTTCTTTCCTTTTCCTTCATTCTGTTACTTTTAAAGCATAACAATCACTGTTTGTTTGGGCCATCTATTCCTGTTCAACGAGCTTCTTTAAAACTTTGTAATGACAACCACTTGCTTACATCAGGATTTCATGGGCCAAGAATTCCAACAGGTTCGGCCAGGCTGTCCTGTTCCCCAGAGGAATCAGTAGCCTTTCCTTGTTATTCAGCTGGCAGGTGGGCCAGGGTGAAGGGGCCAAATGGCTCTACTCACAGTCTACCCACAGGGAATGGCCAGACAGTTGAGCTCCACTAGATCAGCCTACTAGAGGGCCTGGGAGGGAGCTCCCAGCATCCTCCTGTGATCTCAGGTAGTTACATAGTGTATTTTCAGAGGCCTAGGTGGAAACCAGAGACTCCTCATGAAACATTTAGGAAACTCCCAGCCACTTCTGCTACATTCTATTGATCAAAAAAAGTTTCTAAAACCAATTCATACTGAAGGGAAGAAAATTAGACTTTACTTCTCAGTGTGAAGAAGAGCAAAGAATTTGGCACCATATTTAATCTACTACACTGCTACAGAATTTTGAGGGGAGTGGTAACAAAACTATTACAGATCTTCTTCCTCCCCACCTAAAACGCAGACCCTATCAGTTTTTATAAATGAGAACCAGGATGGGAGGTAGAACTAACAGTCATTTCTAAAAAAATAAGGTCAGTAGATGGCAGTGTAGCTGTGATGCCTGGTATAGACTTCCTTCATTAAAGATGTCATCCAACTATTGAAAAATTGTTGATTTTAGTTCTGAGGCTTATAAACAGGTTAACTTAGAGAACAATAAGATTCCAGTTTCAAGTTTGGAATTTGGCATATTTACTTTTTAAAACTGACTCATTGGAACTCTAACCAATATTGGTTAAACTTGGTCGAACCATAAGATATGATTTATACACAATGTTTGCATGGAATTTTGTTTTAGTTTAACACTTTGGAGAATTTTTTATTTTTATGGATTTCAATGGCAATTATATTTTATTTATCTTGCTTTATCCTATGGCTCATTGAAGCTTAATGCAATCCTAAATTATTTTTAAATGTCAACATTGAAATAGATCCAGAAATTTACTAGTTAGATTTATAGAGTTAAGATTTTTAAATCACCTTGGGGAGGAGGAAGTACAATAGAATAGCAACTAATTAAAATGCATGCCTCCAGAAGAAGCTGTGAGTAGCTTCAATTGATGATTTAGGAAATACTGTTAAACAGATATATCTTATCTTGTGCTCTGATTCTCAGATGTCAGAATGGGTCAGCCCTGAGGTGGGGGGGGTGCATATATTTGAACTAATATCCCTTCTTGTGCCATTTCTATGGGAGAAGATGCTGACTTCATGTGAAAGTTGAAAACCATGCTTCTTTTCTGACTTACTGCACCTCAGGTCCTGTAGAATTGGAAAACTGGCCTCAGGTAGTGTTGCCTGACATACAAAATACCTAATTACATCTGAGTTTCGAAAGGCAAATAATTGTTTAGTTTTTTAATAATATTTATTTTTAATAATTTTGGTATGACATTGCACCTAGCATAACTATGTCCCATAAAGAATTATGCAATACTTGGGGGTATATTTATACCAAAAGATTATTTGTTGTTTATCTGAACTGTAAGCCTAGGTGGACATCCTGTGTTTTTATTGGTAAGTTGTGTAATCATTTTCTCAAGAGCATTCTGTTTTATCTCAGGTATCATAATGCTTCAGGAGAGAAGTTACCTCTTGGGTATTAAAAAGTAAATAATGAGGTTTTGAAAGACCTATTGTGAAATATACTTGCAAATAGGCAGACAAAGGACCTTATATGAAGTAAACAGAAGATATATTGACAGTAGGTAGGAACAGACAGGAAAAAATGTAGCCACAGATGCCATTTACCTAAAGCTACACTGATACCTGTTTTAACAAAATTAAATTATTGAAAAAATAATAATTTATATTATACACCAAATGCATAATATCTGATTTTTTCCTTCTCTGTCCTAAGAATTCTGATTTTTCTAAGCCAGAAATAGAAACAGTTATACAGAATTTTTCTCTCAGAAAATGCTTTAAGGAAAACTACACTATAGTTAATGTGTTAGAGAAAGAACCAAGGAAATTTCCACTTGGAGAAAACACAAAGAGGAAAGAGGTGATAGAATATCCTGTGGAAATTCTTTTATGCTAAGATCTCCAAAGAGAGTCTAAAGAGACTTCACTGAGTTGGGGAATTATTTGGGGATTTGTCTGGGAGGTCACTGGAAAGCAGGCTTGTGGGGAGTGGAGAGATGGCCAGGAGCTTTTTAATGGATGAGAATTAGGTCAATATCAAGACATACACCCATTTTCAGGTAACAGGCCGTTACATTTCACTTCTAGGAGTGCTGGGTGAATTCTGGTTTCTCCTAGCAGTGTCCCTTCCTTCAGATTCTGTTTAATTAATGTGATGGCCCTTAATATCAGAATTGACATGGCCTCCTTAGGAAAATAGCAGTTCCTGGTACCTTGGTAGGTTAAGGAGAAGCTGTGTGGTACAAGAGCATATTCCACAAGGGATGCTCATCTATGCCTCCTTCCTTCCTCCAAGTAATTAGTTCCATGGGGGAATTCATCAGGGACATGACGGTGCAGCTTCTCAGCAGCTATGGAGTGTGACTAGGGAATTAGCTCCTTTCTTTGGCTAAAATTTCTAAAGCAAGAGTGACAATATAATGCATTCTTCTACTCTTAGCTAAGTGCTCAAAATGCATCAAACCTGTGGTTGTCAGAATTCCTTCTGTAGGTACGATGAAAATATCTTTATGTCACATTGTTCAGTTTAAGAAGTCACTTATCCACAGATGATTGGACAAGCTTGCCATTAAGCACCTGCTTTTCATTTTTATTATACTGTAAAATCAAAATTAGGATTGAAGACCATTAAATAAGAATAGTATATAATTTGCCCTCAAAAAACCTGAATTCAAATCCTGACCGTATCCTATGCACATTAGGTCTGTTAATTTTATGTCAGAAAAAGATTTTATTTCATTTTCCCAGCCTGTTTTTCACATATATAAAAAATACATAATGGTATCCAACTTAGGGTGGTTCTAAGAAGCAAATAAAATTGAATAGGTAATGGGGCTGGGGTGGTAGCTTAGTGGTAGAGCACTTGCCTAGCATGGGTGAGGCACTGGGTTCAATTCTCAGCACCACAAAAAAAAAAATCAATAAAGGTCCATCAACAACTAAAAAATTTTTTTAAATAGTGAAAATGTTTTTGTAAAGTTTAACATGCTCTATAAATTTTCATAATAAATGTATAAATGCATTTTTCTCATTTTTTAGATTTCTTAAATTTTAAGTAGTTTATCTTAAATTCGCCAATCTTATGTGTTTAGTGGTGACCCAGATTCAGAGAAAACTACTTCTGTCATAAGAACAGCAAGCTCATTAATTGTAATTTTATGTCCCTATTCTAAAGACATAATTCAAGTAGAAGTATACTAAGATAATAGATTAATATATAAGAGATAGTTTGGAATTTTAGTCTTGTATTCCATATAAGAAAATCAGAATCTCAAATCATAATAAATCCAAAATATTTTTGTTGTAAAACACAATTCCTGTTATGAAAAAATTTTTTTAATTTTTCTGATGTAAAGTATATAAAAATACTAAATAATTTACTGAGTGTGGTGGCATATGCCTATAATCCGATGACTCTCAGGAGGCTGATGCAGGTGGATTGGAAGTTCCAGGACAGCCTCAGCAACTTAATAAGACCCTATCTCAAAATAAAAATTTAAAAAGGATGAGTATTTAACTCAGTGATAGAGCACCCTGGGTTCAATCCCCTGTCCCTAAATAAATAAATAATAAATATACAAGCTGAATGAAGGAAATATTTATAACTCATATGACATATAATAGTTCATAACTTTATTATTCATAGAACTCACATAAAATTTGGGGGAATTCTTTTAAAAAAGGAAAGACAAGCCAACAGAAAATGTGAGCCAAAAACACATTCAAAAAAATATATATATTATGTATAAGTTTATATATATATATATATGAGATATAAGATATTTAAAATTATATACATAATCTTAATAAGTATGAAAAGATGTTTGTCCTTACTGAAGTTATATGAATGAAATCCACATTTTTGTTCTACAAATAAAATCAACACATTTAGATTTAGCATATTGACACAAATTTTCATGAATTTTATAAATATTCTGTCAAATTGAGTATAGGGAAATGGATACATTCATGCACTGTTGGCTGTAATGAAAATTGCTTCAACTTTTCTGGAAGAATCATTTGTCATATATAACATTACAGCAGTTATTCCTTAACTTTGACACAGAAATTCCATGTCCTAGACTACACCCTACGATATTAACCATGTAATTGTAAAAAGATGATTCATACATAGAATGTTTCAAAATAATGAGAAAACATACATTCATAGGGGATAAGTAAAGAACTTATACAAACAATATGCATTGACGAAGAGCATGACCATTAGTAATGACATAGTTCTCTAAGTACTGACAGGAAGAGTTGCCCATGACATATGCCTGTAAGAGGGTACAGAACAGTTCCTTATGATCTCGTTGTATTAAATTTTAAAATTATATCTGTATGCATGTATATATATAGAGAGAGAAACGTTCTGAAAACAGTGATTATCCAGACTCATAAAAGAAGTTATGCATGAGTTGTGGATTGCACATGGCTTTACATTTTATATATAATTTTTAGTATGGTTTGGATTTTTACCATGAATCTGTCACTTTCAGAATCATAAATATAACCAATTGTCCCATTATAATCAAAAGAGATTATCTTTATGACATAATAACAGAGATAAAATTTCAAAGGACTCCAATAAATGGCAACTGGAAAATAAGTGTATGATAATACCAAATCCAAATAGTTCATTATAAAAATTGAAAGCAAGTAAACAGTTTTAGCATTTGCCATGGTTTGAATCTTAACTGTCCCATACATGTTGAAGGGTTAGTGGCCAGTCTGTTGTGCTATTGGGAAGGGGTGAAACATTTAGGAAGTGGGACCTAGTGGAGGACAGCTAGATCATTGGGGGTATGCCTTTGAATGAGACACTGGGACCCCTGCTCCTTCCTTTTCCTCTCTCTTTGCTTCCTGAATGCTCTGAAGTAATCAGCTCTGCTCCACCAAGCCCTCACCACCATGATGTTCTGCCTCACTAGAGGCCAAAAAACTAGATCGAAGTAACTATGGACTGAAACCATAAACCAAAATAAAACTTCATTCTTTTTAATTTTCTCAGGTATTTCATTACAGCAATGGAAAACTAACAGTATTAATTCAGGTATTTTTTTTCTACCTTGAGAAAACCTTTTACTGACATGTTAGAAACTATAATAAGGTTACTTTGAAAAGCAAAAGCAAGTTGCTCAAATAACATAAATGGCCTCTTTAGCTCTATGAATCTCAATGGCACTCAGATGGAATTTTTCCCTCCTTTGTCCTATGCCTGGGCTTTTCTACTGCCCAGACAAAGCCATGTCTTTATTACCAAACCCCAATTATTTAGGAATTGCCTAACCAGTGCATAAATTCATATGGCTTGATAATTTTTTAAAACAGAAATTATAGATAATTATTCTAGTAATTACATTATTACTAGATGAAAATATATTTGTCTTTCACTGTTAAATTCATTTTTACTCTAATTCACAATTTGGTGAATAGACAGGCCACTAGCTGAAAGAAAAGGCAGCCTGCTTTTTTCCCTTTGTGAGATGATGACCAAGACTAAAAATACAGATAGATGGTAACAGTTCCTTGAAAAGCAACTGCCAGCATTTAACCTACAGGGCCCAGAAGGCTCAAACAATAAAATATGATGCAAAACACAAGCTCTTTCCTATTAAGGAGTCAGAATCCATTCAGATGCTCTCCCTAAGAGAATTCACTATTGGGATGTCAGAAACTGTTCACTTTCCATTAAATATCAACAATGGCAAGTATGGGACTGAACATTAAAATCAAAGCCTGCATGACAAACAGAAAACCCTCTGGTGAAGAAACACTTTGCATTTTGATTTCTAACTTTCCAAGATAAAGACCAGCAGACTCCTCCCTGAGGGTCCTAGTTTCCCAGGGAGGTGCAGCATTGTTAGGAATATGGTAGTCAACAGCATGCCTTTGTTAGAACAAAAGCTTTAATACCCACTCTTAAAAAAAAAAAATGCCCCTCTTAGATAGCTGATCCCACTGTAAGTCAATATACTGGGCAATTAATCACAGAAATTAGTTTGGAAACAGAACACCAAGTGAGAGTCAAAAGGTACCACTGGTCTCAAGCCAGAAGGCAAAGACTTTCTTGCGTCATCTACAGGCAAAAATCTTGTACTGACTGAATTTTCACTAAGGTAGGTGCAAAGTACAACCTGGACCCCAGATTCCCAAAGAATAGTGTATAGAAGAATCACCTGGAAAGCATGCTAAATGCAGATGCCTGGGTCCTGCCCCTTCAGGTTATTATTCAGGGAGGCCCAGAGTGGCTCCTAGAAGCAGGTACCCCCCAGTGCTGCACATGGAGTTCAAATTAAAACAATGAGCATTTCCAAGGATTATATTGATTAGACCAGACTTCAAATTTAGGCTTCCAGGAGGCCCATCTGCAAAGTGCCAAATAGTTTTCAGTAACCAATAAGGACTTTCAAATGTCCTGGGCATAAGTTCTCTATTTTTCCCCTTGGAAACAAAATTCTACAAGAACCTTCATCAAAACAAATAGTCTGTAGCATAGAAGAAGACCTGGTGAGTCAGGATAAATAGAGGAGCCAGATTACCTCAAATTTGAAATAGAAATAAGACAAAAATAGCTTTGGGTGTTTATGAAAGATTTAGTCTAGTTGTTAGGTAGCATTTCTAGGAAAATAAGAAGAGGATTACTGAGAGCAGCTTTCAAAACAAAGTCTGTTAAATTTACTCATCATTATTGTGGTCTAGGAAACACATGGCTTTATATAAAAATTGGAAAATAATTCAGAAAATATTTCAAGGAATCTTTCATCATTCTAATTTATTAAATCTACTGTGGTACTAAAAGTTGGCTACAATAATATTTTTACTTGCAAATCAGGTGATAAAGCATCCAATATAAGTTTAGTTTTCATGTACAAGAATCTTGTCCCTTCAGAATTACATTTTACTCAGCTTTATTTAAACTTTTCAATGAAACTTTTTCTAAAAGGTATTGCCAATGATCCTGTCTTCCTAACATAATATACTAGCTATAATTTTTTTTATTTTCTATTTTTTTCAGGGGAGTAGGGTACCAGGGATTGAACTCGGGGGCACTCAACACTGAGCCATATCCCCAGCCCTATTTTGTATTTTATTTAGACAAGGTCTCACTGAATTGCTTAGCGCCTTGCCAAGTTGCTGAGGCTGGCTGTGAATTTGAGATCCTCCTGCCTCAGCCTCCCTAGCCATTGGATTACAGGCATGTGCCATTGTTCCTTCCTCTCTCTTTTTTGAGGATTCAAGTTCGTCATTGAAACTATTCTTAGTAGTGTATATGTAGCCATCATATAGTTATGAAAAGAAAAAAAAACTAAAAATAACAATTTATTAACTTTAATCCCCAGAACCTACACTTACTGAGCATGTTACCTGAAGTAGATTTGAGACTTGCTATCTTCCTCTATAAAACGTTAATGACACTCCTCGTCCTCAATATACAAAATTTGTTGTGGGGATCAAATAAAAACAATGAAAGTGCTCAGTAAATTTTTAGCTCCCCTATTACTGGCATGTCAGACATTGCACATAAATATCCGAGAAATGGATGAAACTGCAAGCTCACCAAGACTAACCCAGGCTATCAGGCAGCCTCTTGCCACCTTCGGTGCTCCCACAATTTTGCTGTGTCACTGTCAGAGCATCAGATTCCACTGCCAAATCCGGGGAACCATTGCAGAATTACAGAGCCTGCAAACCATGATAGAGGTTCCTGCTGAGGCACAATGTCTGAGTTATAAAGAATGGAATGGAATGGAACAGAGCTTTCAGTTTAGGGCTGTCCACAGTTAACCACTGGCAAGACGGTAAAGGATAAGAATTGTTCCTATCATTGGAACGGGTTGTTTAAAATCCTGGGAGGCAGGAATGGGTTGTTTAGAATCCTAGGAGGCAGCAGGAGGAAGGGCAATGGAAGAGGCGAAGTGGCTGTGGAGACAAACATCTGAACATGATTTCAATACATAGTAGGAGCAAAGGAAGGACAACTGGCCCAGCTGGTGCCGGGAAGGCAACATGTGGGGTGAAGAGATGCCAAGGGGAACTTCCTGGAGAATGAGGTGGCTCAAATGACAAGAAGGAAAAGCATTCCAAAGAAAAGTGGCACAAAATATGAAAGAGTACAGTGTTTGGAGGGATCCAGAGTGGCTTGTACTGCTGAGCATGAGAAGCAGGAGGGAGGAGGGATCAGAGGAGGCTGGGATGTAAATGCGGATCAGTATGAAGAGCTTTAGATAGATAGCAGTCCAGAATAAATTCTGCAGTTTAGAGATCATTAATTGAGAGTAATATGATCAGATTTGCATTTAGAAAGATCTTTCTGATGAAGGATCAGGGGAGGTTATATGGACCAGAGAGAGAGTTATGAGGCACAAGGATGGCCTCAAATAGGGCTTTAGTCATAAAAATTATAAAATGCTTTGGACAGCAAAGACAATCTATGAAACCCAAGTTGCAGCAGCCTCACCATGTCCCTACACGTTAATCATCTCAAGAGCAAGATAGACAGGACCTGGGACAAGGTTCCAGTGAAATTCACTAGAAAGAGTCACCTTTGTAATCTCCACACTCTCCACAGCACCTTGCACTAATTAATCCTAAACAATGAATGGATGGTGGGCTCAAAATCAGAGATATTGGGAGTGTTAAACTAGTCTGAATCCTAAATAACCCCAGGTCATAATATTCTCTGAGCACCACTATTTCCTTTTTTTTCTTTCTCTCTTTGTTTTCTAATGATCATTTTCCTCAGTGATAAATTGCACAGTAATCACTCCTATCCTCTAAGTGCCTATGAATGGGAAAACCAGAGAAATAGGACTGTTGTCCCTGTGTGTACAGGAGGAACAGAACTGTACATTCCAATCATTCCTAGCCTTTTTAAAATATGTCTACGTTAGCTGCTCAAACAGCAAGTTTTTTGTTCTTTCTCATCTTTAGGTGTTCCATAGTGTTGAGAAATGCCATAGAAATGATTTCTGGAAATGTATTATGAACCATTATTATAACATGAGAATAAATCACAATCTTCTTAATTCATTCTACAAACCAAAATGTGCCAATGTGCTGAGTATATCAAAATTAAAAAAAAAAAAAAAAACTCCAACCTGGCCTGAAGGAGATCATTAAGGACCCCCAAAGAAAGAGAAGTCAATTACTGGGGCACTGAGTTCCTTTTACACAAATTTGTCTGTTTTAGCTTGAATTGACTTGCTCTGGTTCTGATAACACCCAGATGCGTTTAATTCAGAGGCTGTCAACCTGGCTGAGGGTACCTGTGGAGCTTTAAAAAACAACATCAAAGCCAACCTCAGATCTCAACCTCAGATCCACTGAATCAGAATCTCAGGTGGTGAGCCCTTGACATTGAAATGAAAACAAATCAACTCCCCAGGTGACCTTATCAGCAAACTAATAAATCATCAAAGGGCTTGAGACCCTCTGACTATTTAGATCCAAAGAGGAACTACAAATGTGAAGCCAAAGGGAGTCTGACACTCCCGATTGCTTCTTTTTGAGGGCAAAATATGTCTCTCAAAACGACAGACAAATTATACGGGGGTTCCTGGGTGTGTGGGTGGCAGGGAAGGGGAAGATACCATGGTAAAGTGATGTCTTGCTTTTCTTAATCAGAACATCTTTTAGTCTCACCCCTGTGTGGAGCTCCCTGCCATAAGAACTATCACTAGATGCATGAGGACTGGGTGAGAAGAACATTATCATTTATTACTGAACTTCTGATGGAAAAGAAAAAAATAATAATAATCTTCTGAAAGTATTCATCTAAATATAAAAATTCCAAAGGGGCACAGAGTAATCTGTTACACCATGAATATTAGAACAAAAAAAAAGTTTAATTATTTAACTCCCCATAATCTACACACTGGTTGGTCCCAAAATTACCATAGAAAATTGATACGTATTAAATTCAGGTTGGGATGGTTTTCAGATCATATAGCAGTATTTGGATACATTATTCACATTTGCTGTATCCTTATGGGGATGAGGATGGGCATTATGTTTTGGATATGAGATGTCCCCGCCTCCCAAAGCTCATGCACATTTTAGAGGAGAAATCATCTGGTTATGAGAACCTTAACCCAAACAGTGAATTAATTCCCTGGTGGGATTAACTGAGTGGTAACTGAAGGTGGGTAGGGTATGGTAGGAGGAGGTAGGCATTGGGGCTGTGCCTTAGGGGTATATGTTTTGTATCTGGCAAGTGGAGTCTCTCTGTCTCTCTCTCTTCTCTCTCTCTCTCTCTCTCTCTCTCTCTCTCTCTCTCTCTCTCTCTCTCTCTCTCTCTCTCTCTCTCTCTCTCTCTCTCTCTCTCTCTCTCTCTCTCTCTCTCTGCTTTCTGATAATCATGTGAGCTGCTTCACTCTGCCACACTCTCTGCCATGATGTTCTGCCTCACCTTGAGCCCTGAGGAATGGAGCCTGCTATCTATGGATGGAGACCTTGGAAACCTGAGCCTCCAAATAAAATTCCCTCCCCTAAAATGGTTCTGGTCAGATCTAAACAGCTGACCAAAGCAATGGGTATGATCCCACATACTTTAAAATAACAATAATAAATGATGGTCAGAGACACTAACGCTAAGAAGTCATGGATGCTTCTGAACCGTGACAACATCAAACTGTTGTGAGCAGATTATAGGTTGTCTTTATCTGCTTTGAGCATGAATTTTGCTGGCATCCGTGTGATAATGTCCTCTGATTTCCTAAGACCCTATGCCACTGTCATCAGATTCTCTGTAGTGAGCCACAGAGGATCTCACAGTCACTCACACTGCTGCTGGAGATAGCAGAACACAAAGCATATTTTATGGCAGAGAGGGGAGATAAAGAGAGTCTGACTCTCCTGACTTCCTCTTCTTCTGAATTTTGCCAGCTAAATATAAATGCTTGGCCAGGGGCTTCATCATTTGGAGGCACCACCACTAACTAATATCTTGTGCTCCAACCATGACTATCTCAGTAGGTGCCTCCCTGCTTTGTATCTGTTACACTTTCTAAAGCAAATCTGGAAACAGCCCTGCTCACCAAGTTCACCACGCTTTGACCCTCCCATTCCAGAGCCTCTGACCCAAGTGGCCACTGCAGAGAGAACCCCACAGGAAATGGAAGGCCACCTTCAGGGGATATCATTGCCTCACACATAAAGGGTGAGCCAATGTTCCTGAGTGCCAGGATATGGGGGATACGGGGGAGGGAAGCAGGTGCTTAGCCAAATAATAACACCAATGACTGTGAAGTGTCTGATGTCCCAGGGCAGGTAGAGCTGCTGGGCCAACGGGGATGCTCCCTCAGGGCCCCAGCTGCAGGGCTACCTGCTGGCAGCCAAGACACAGAGGCAGACGTCTACAGGTGTCCCCACTCAGTGCTGACTCCACACGATCTGCTCACCTGCTCAGCCCCTAGAAGGAGGTAAAATAGTGCTCCTTAAAAGCAAACTCCGGCAGTGGAGCTAAGCTATCAGGCAACGCTGGAACTTGAAAATTTAGATAAGTCAGATCCTGAGGGGCAAGATCAATTTGGCATTTAGGAAGATCAGAAGTCATTTTCCAAAGCAAGGGGGAGGGCACTACTTTAGCTGCAAGGACTCCGCTGTTGGGAAGCTGGATTTCCCAGCACAGCGCCTTCCTAACCACAGTTCAGTCAATAAAGGGACTGGTCTACAGCAATCGCGGATGTGCTTGGTTCTAATCAGAATAACCAGCGTGAAGTCCGTGCTTGATCCAGCCCATGTCGAATGCAAAGCGGAGTTCTTTAGGTTCTCTAGAGAACAGATGGGAACCATTACAACAAAAAGAGCCAAAGGAGGAAGGAAGCTTGTGGTTTTGCTGCTCCTGCAAGTAAGCAGGAGCAGTTTCCTGCTGTCCTCCAAGACGCTTGGAAGGAAATGGGATGTTCTGGGACATACATCTGAAAAGGTAAACAGGCCGCTTAATTAAGGGAAACACTTTGGAGCAAAAAATACAAAATAAGCAAAGGACAGAACTAAATATAAATCAAAATAAATTTTACAAGCATAAGGATCCTGCAGAAATACTTCCCCCAAATTTCATATAGCCCCTCCCCCTCACCACCTCTGACATGGAGGTGCCCTCCCTCGGTCACCAGCCAGTGCCCACATTCCCACGGGAATTGGGGTTCAGAGGGCCCACAGTAAGTGTACCTCTTAACCCTAGGACCTCAAAATCTCCATAGCACTGTCACAATTTAGTAATACCTCCTAATTTCATGGTGGGGAAGGTGTAATGGCACCAATTTATTTGGTTACTTTACCTGTTCTTGGGCAATGCAGATAGGCAGTCGAGTTAATTAAGTCAACACTCCCCATTACCACTCCTACTATTTCCCCAGAAGAAGTTGTGATTCTCTCTAAGAAAAAAGGATCTGTTCTCCCCACAGCTGTTTTAACGTGGTTATACAACCTCTGCTACAAATGCAGGAGGACTGGCAATAAAATGTGAAAACTTGCCTTTTCTAAATTTAATTAAACTCATGTAACAAGGTTGTCTTTTGAATCCTCGTCTTCTACTGTGTTCTGGCATATTTGGGCATATTTGGAGAAATTGGGGAGGAGTTGATTTGTAAAATAATGGTGTTCTCTTACCCTCCTGCCCCAAACAGTGGGACCTGCAGAACCCCTGGCAGGTGAGAGAGATACTATGAGTCAGAGACACTTTCCCTGATAACAAAGCCTTGCTTTGGCTCATGGTCCCCTTTAAGAGCCTACTGGGACTGGACCCTCCACACAGAAAAATTGACATCTGCACCTATAATGCTCCATCTCTGTGCAATTCTGGGACATTCTCAGACTCCGGTATACCTACCCACAGATCACCACTTAGGGCTCTGTGGACTCAGGGAGGCACTTTTCCAAGAGTTCCTGCTTCTCAGGAATTGACTAGAAATAGCATGGCCTCCCCTGCTCGGTCTCCAGGGCTGGTCCTGGCCTCCAGGACTCTGTGTCTGGCATCATGTGTCTGGATTCAATTTCAAAGAATACAATTTAGTCTCAGCCATTCTACCGCAGGCACTCACGGGACAGCTACCAGCACTGGACCCTGTGTCCGGTAGAGCAGTGGAGTGGCACAGGTGCCATTGCCATGGAGGTGCCACACAAATGGAACTCTCCTTGGTGGGGGAGACCTCACCAACGCCTTGGGAGCCAGAGTACTCCATCAGCTGAGGACACCAGCACAGCTCAGTAAAGGTGAGTATGAATGCTACAGGGATCACATGTGGACCCACAGGTTGGTGATATCCACAGACATTCAGGTGATAGCTAATAACTAACTTCTTTAAACCCATTAGTCTAAGTGCAGGACCATTTCTAGAGGACAGTGAGACCTTGCAAAACTTCAGTTTATCAAAACTAATTTTTAAGCTTCTATTTAATGTTGTCACTATGGTTAAATGAACAGTAAAAGTAGTCCTTGAAGCAGACTTCTGAACACAACTCAGAAGGAGGCATGTGGCAGGTGGATGGATGTGCTTCCAACCAGAGCACCCTCTGGGGACAGGTGTATTGGTGACTATGTGGGTGGCCCAGGTGTGATGGGAGGTAGTCATTCTATATGCAAATGTTTGCCCCAGCCCCATGTCAGGAAGCCACACTGAAGTGCTGAATTGTAGCAGTAAATCTGCCTCCAAATGCAAGCACGTGTCTTTTTGCTTCTATGTTCCTTTATCTAACTCTCACTCCAGTTTAACAGCACTTTCTCTATGAAGGTGTTGGCTAGAAACAGACTTGCAACAAAATTTTTGTTAGCGTCTAGGCTCCCCATATGATGGGGGAAGAGCTTGGGGGTGCCAGTAATATTGATTCCTAAATAGAGCATATTTAGAGTCTGCTAAGGCTTACCTGTGACCTTGAGCAGGTCAGCAGGCCTGTCATTTTTCCCACAGATACAAAAATACTAATGATCAAATTATAAGCATGGTGGGGCTGGGGTTGTGGCTTAGCAGTAGAGCACTTGAATAGTATGTGTGAAGCACTGGGTTCGATCCTCAGCCCCTCATAAAAATAAATAAAATAAAACCACTGTGTCCATCTACAACTAAAAATATTTTTTAAAAAATTATAAGCATGGTCAGAACACGTTGATTTTGTATGACTCTTTGATAGTCACAAAGCACTTTCTCTCATTTAGTCTCATAGTAGAGTTAAGAGTATAGGAGGCAGACCACCTGCCTGTGTTGAAGTCTTTACTCTTTCACCTACTGGATGACGAGTAGCAAAGTATTAATCTCTCTGTGCCTCGATTTCCTCAGCTATAAATTGGTAATAATTCTTTCCTCATAAAATTGCTAATGACAAATCATCACATAGAATGAGCTTAGAACAATGCTGCATAACTGTTCAATAACTATGTCAATTAGTTTTCAATTTAATTTATATCTTGATTGATGTGGCACTTTTAACTTTTCATTTGATTTTTCCCTTTTGCTATTTTCTTCCACGTCTTTTGGCTGTTTTATCTCTTGTGGAATTACTTTGTGAAGTTTGAGACCATCAACTCAAGTTCATCCTTAAGATGTGTGCTGAGCGACAATTATTTAAAGCTGATACTCATTGAGATATCATTGGAAACTGTTCTTTTGTCCCATTTGTTCAAGTCAGGTATCTAAAGTTGCATAAATAACTAAGTAAATAGAACTATTTTGCACATAAGTAGAATCCAGCCAATAGGTCAACTCACACATGGATCAGAGCCACTTTTCCGTGGAGGTGAAATAGCTGGCCTTTAAATTGGTATTTAAGAAGGACCCAGAATCTACCTGTTTCAAATAGCTCTCATTGCCCACCCATCCTCCACCAGCATCAGTGTTTCCGCCTCCTCCTCAGTGCTATGACCACATGGTATAACTCACTGCTTTAGGCCAACAGGGAAGGTATTTCATTTTAACATTCTCATGTGCACCTTGCAATGCACCTGAAGGATCAGAGAATATAATCAAGATTTAGAGATATGAAAACAGAAGGGCTGGAAGACTTGGGCCAAAGGTACAAAACACATGCATCCATTTGATGAGCAACCAATACATTCGCAGCAGCATCTCCACTAGGGGCTTAAAATAGAGACCTAAATTGAGAGGACCTTACAATTTAGCTTTGCCTCCTTCATTGTCTTAGAAGTTGGATGCCGTGTTTAGAATTCCTAGATTCGAGAGTGGCTGTCACATTGAAAAGAAGAGCAACCCGCCCCCCAGAGGGAACAGGAAACTAAATGTAGCTGACCCTTAGAGGGGAGGTAAAGGGAAGAGGACCCCAGAATGTGGCCTGAACAAACAAATCAGCCAAGAGCCCACCCAGAACCACGGGGAGGAAAGATGGACGCTGACAGCAAGGCCAGGTCCCCAAGTGACCCCTGAAAATAAAGAAAGCAACCGCAGACAGTCTGTCCTGGGGCCCCTGTGTCTGCGCAGCCCTCTGGCTCGATCTAGTCTCCAGGTGCTGAACCCAACTGCAGGCCCAACTGCAGCTTCCTCCGACTGGCGGGCCAGGGGAAGGCTTGTTAATCATCTGGGAAATGGCTCCTTATATTATCTGAGTAATGTAGTTGTGTGAGTTTAATTTGAATTTATACGATGGATTTTAGAGCTGGAACAGCCATAGAGACATTGTAGTCCCATTCCCTTCCAAAAATCGGTAACTCATTTCCATCTTTATTTACCATTTGATTTGTTTTCTGCTTCTTCCCCGCCTCAGCTGCTCTGTCTTGAACACCTGCCTCAGACATCATTTCTCAGGAATACTGTTCAGCCCCTTGGCTGCAAATGCCCCCAGCATACTGCTTATCATCCCAAAGAAAGGCCTTGGAGGACTCAGTGAAGAGGTTTTGGACACTTCATTACTCAAGCACTCCCTGGCAGTAGAACAGGGAGGAATGTATAGGATAGGTTCATCCCCGCTGCAGGGCTAGGTCTTTTCAGATGTTTTATGAGTATATTCTTTTACTTTAAAACAAGGTTGCTCTGGTTTTGTTTTTTTGGGGTGAGTTTTGTTTGTTTGTTTGTTGTTGTTGTTGTTGTTTTGTTTTTTGGTACCAGGGATTGAACCCAGGGGTGCTTAACCACTGAGCTACATCCCCAGCCCTTTTTTACTTTATATTTTATTTAGAGACAAGGTCTCACTGAGTAGTTTAGGGCCTCTCTAAATTGCTCAGACTGTCTTTGAACTTGGAATCCTCCTACTTCAGCTTCCAGAGATGTAGGGATTACAGGCATGCACCACCACACCCAGCGGTCACTCTGTTTTGATTCTCATTAAAGACAGGCCATTTTCTTCATTTTCATATTCCTTAGTCTTTACCTTATTACAGGCTTTCCAAGGCACTGATTAGTGTTTGACCCAACAGATACTTTTTCAACACACCCATTCCCCCTTTGTCTAGTGATAGCCCTGGAAGTCACCTGGATTTCCTTCCCCATCAAGTGTCCCAAGGGTGTGCCATCAGTGCACATGCCTGGAGCAGCCCTGGATCTCGATCCAAGTTCAGGCTGCTGGCCTCCCCCAGAACAGTGGCTAGGGACCCTTCATTGGGCAGTGATGTCCTGGAGGCACACTCCACCAACCATTGCTCCCTAGATCCCTCAAACCACTTCTGTCTCTGTCTTTCGAAGACCCAACCACTCATCTTTTTTTGTATTCTGTGAATAGTTCTCTCCTGTCCTACAAATAAATTTCCATTTTCCCTCATGTTATCCAAGAACAATTTCTGCTTGTCTGCATCCAAGGGATTCTTAATAGACACAGAGCTTCAGACATGCCAATGTGAAATAACTGCTTTCCCCGTAACCACTGAGCTCCAGCATGTTTCAAGGCAAAGACTCTTAGCTGAGAGGCAATGTCACTGACACAGTCACTTCCTGGATCAAATCCCGACCCTGTCGCTCACTGTCAATTAAGGGCCAGAACTTAACATTTCTGGCCCTCAACATTTCTCTCTGATAATACCAGCTTCTACTTCACAGAATTCTTAAAGATCCAAATGAGCAAATACATATCTTCATATGTAATTAGTGCCTTTTGTACAGAGTCTAGAACTTAGTATATTCCTCAATAATACTAGCCATCATGTTCCCTGATCCCTGTATGAGTTCATATCAAGTTGGATGAACAAGATGCAAGCTCAGGATTTGGAGAATTCCCCATCAAGCCCCCTGCACCAACATATTGTGTGATATCCATGGTGCTCCATTTCTCTGTAATAAAATAGAGCAAAACAGATGGGATGTGAGTTAATGAGTATATAAAGCACCATGAAATCCTTAGACAAAAAGTGCCCCTGAGCATTGGTATCACATGTCAAGTCATCGAGTGTTAATATAGTGCAGGTTTTATATTTTAAATATATTTTAAATGCTCTTTTTGGTCAAGTGGAGTAAGGAAAACAAAGTGGTATTTGGGAAGAACCCATAAACGGTGGTGTAATTACCTCTTGGCTTTCACAGCCTCGTTATATTCAACTCACTGCACAAAGAGTTTGAAAGATAAAAATCCCAATTTTTCTGAAGTTTATGTTTCCTGGAATCTAGTTGTGATAAACAAGGCCATGCCAAGTCTACTTCTGTGACTTGGATGAGCTCAAGCATTTGTAAGTAAATCATAGAGCATTCAGTTTTTAATAAATGTCAAGCAAAAATCAGCAATCCTTTCTCAGCTGTGTTGCTTTTAGAGTGTCTCAAAACTGCAGAATCCGTTCACAAATACTAAGGTCATCTAATCTATGCATTGCTGTCTCTCTCTCAGTTATTAAAGAGAATAATAAAAATAACCATAATTATGGCCAATGCAGGATAGACATTTTCAGGGGCAGCATGATTTACAACTGAACTTGGATTTGACTTCTGGTTTTGGCATTTATTAACTGTGTGATCTTGACAAATTATTTACCTTTATTTTGGCTAAGTAAAACAATATAATATATAATTCACAAGCCACTATGTAAAAAGTAGGTAGCCCAATTCCTAGAAAATAAATATTTCCTCTTCTTCTCACCGTGGAATGAAAAACTTTATGACCTTGGTGTGATACTAGAGCTCTCGGATTATCAAGTTATTCTCTTGAGGATTAAATTTATAAGGCATAAGAGAATTACAAGTTTACTAACTGCTCCCCAGGCCTCCCAGCAGAATTAGCAGGAACTCCTAATACTGCTTCCGTTCTTAAATTCCCCACCTAGGATTTCTGTGCAGTAATGAGAAATAACCAAAAACAGAACCCAGGAAACCTATTCTTAAATCTGCTACTAAAGCTCTCCAAAGAGCCAGAGGCAAGCAAACCTACAGCCTTCTGGCGCCCCCTGGGGGCTGCTTGCAGTATGCCTCTATGTAAGGAGCTCAAGTCCCTAAAGTTGCAAGAAACGGAAATCCAGAGCCCCTCCCACAAGTGTTGAAATTTTTTAAATAAATTAATAAATCATTTATGTCAAGTTTTCACCCATCAGATGCCAACATGCATTGTGATTTTCTTTTAGAGAGGGGGTTATCTTTTCTTAAAGCTCATTGCTTTTCTGTCTTGAGATATCAGACTCAGAGGAAATAATAATAAACATTAAAAACAAGGTCATAAAAACCAAGATTCCAGGGAAATGCAAATCAAAACCACAATGAGACTTGTTGCCTTTAAACACATACACACATACACATGCACGCACACACATATACACAAAGAACAACAAGATACCACTTTGAGCCTACTGGAATGGCTATGATAAAAAAAAAATCTTGATGGGGATATAGAAAAATTAGAAATTTTGTGCACTCTTAGTGGGAACATAAAATGATGTACCAGTAATACAAACAGTTTTTCAGTTCCTAAAATAATTATAATAATTAAGCATAGTCACCACATGATCTAGCAATTCTGTTTTTCTCTGTGTGTATCTATCTCCCAAAAAATGAAAACAGGAACAGATATTTGTACACTCATGTTCATAGCAGCATTAGTCACAGTAACCAAACGTGGAGCAACCATGTGTCATTGACAGGTAGATGAATAAACAAAACATGGTTTATTAAAGAGTATCATCAGCCTTACAAATGGAGGAAATTCTGACGCATGCTATAGAATACATGAACCTAAAGATGTTATGATAAATGAAATCAGCCAATCACAAAAGGAGAAATACTGTGTGAATTCACTAATATGAAGTATTTAGAGTAGTCAAGTTCATAGGGAGAAAAAAATAGAAAGTACTTCATAGAGAAGAAATAGAATTCAAACAAAAAAGAATGAGACACAGGAAGAACTGGGACTCTTCAAAAATTTTTATTAAGCAACATAAATTCTATATAATGTTGGATTATAAGCAACATCTAAATCTAAATCTCTCCCCATACCTTCAAAAGATCAATAAAGAGAAGAACTAAAACCACCATAACCCATACATATAACATAATTATGAGTCAAAGAATATTGCAAGTATTAATACACACGTTATTGGGAAATAAACACCTGAAAATATACAGCGAGCTCAAGAGCCCTGTCATTATACAGGACCAGGCAAAGACTGTAAAGAGAGGACTAGAGGAAACAAAGCACAACAATAATTTCCAATAATGATCAGACTCTTTTTTGGATATCCCTCCAAAAAAGAGTCTGATCATTATTGGAAAAAAGAAAAGGTCTGGACCATGGTAAATCACATCACTAGCTACCAGGAGATAAAAATGAAGCAAGACAGATATCATTCATATTAGTCAGCTTTGCATTACTGTTACAAAATACCTGAAATAGTCAACTTTTTAAAAAAAAATTTAGTTGTCAATGGACTTTTAGTTTATTTAGTTTTTATGTGGTGCTGAGAATAGAACCCAGGGCTTCATACATGCTAGGCAAGTGCTCTATCACTGAGCCACAACCCCAGCCCCCTGAAATAGTCAATTTAATAGTCAATTTATTTTGGCTCACAATTTCACAGGTTTCAATTAATAATTGGTTGGTCCCAATACTTTAGGGAATGTAGTGAAGCATGGATGAGAAGCAAAAAGAAAGGGGTGGTTCCCTCTAATCCCTTTCAAGGGCATGATCCCAATGACCAGAAGACCTTCCACTAGGCCCACCTCTTAAAGTTTCTATCACCTCAGAATAGCACCAAGCTGGGGACTAAATCTTTACCACATGGACCTTTGGGATATGTTTCAAATCTAAACAATAACACAGTGTGACACCGTTTATGAGAAATTTTTAAAATTCACAATAGTTTGTACGTGTTACAGATGAAACTCCATGCACCATATATATCCCTCCTGAATGTGGATGTTCTCTGAGGAACACCAGATGTTCTCTGAGGAAAAGAGAAGGGGAAAGGAACAGGAGGAAGCACACTGTGGCTCTCATTATATTTGTCTTTTCAAAAGATATGAAGCAGGGCTAAGGATGTGGCTCAGTAGTAGAGTGCTTGCCTTGCATGTGTGAGGCCCTGAGTTCCACCCCAGCACTGCCCACCCCCAAAATAATATATATATTTTTTATATATAATATATAAAATAATTGATAAATTAAGATTTTGCAAAGTTTGATGGTAAATATATTGGTTTTATTACAGATTATTTTAGACTTTAATAAATGACATATTTAATACGTTTTATATTTTTTAAGATTGAAGTCAGTCTACAGAATTCTGTTGGTTGTTCCAAAATGAATGAATCTGGGCATAGGGAAACAAGTTAGGGAGATAAATATACAGAAGAGAACTAATGAAAATTGAATTTTGCTGGGACAGTGAAAATCTGGATTCAAGACATAACTAGAAGCCAGTCTCACTAGAGTTGGTGGCCAATTAAAGGTGAATGATGAGAAGACAAAGACTAGGATGCACTGACTGCTCACCAAAATGGAAATTCCTGAAGAAAAACAGGAGAATATTTGGAAATACAACAGTGAACTCAGTGTTGGCTTTTGAGTTCAAGGTTAATGTTGCAATCCAATGATAAACCCTGTGAGTGGTTGGGATTATGGATTTGAAGTTCAAAGGAAATGTCCCTGGGCTAGAGATGCAGAATTAAGAGTCAAAATAAAAGTGATTTTTGCAGAACTTTGGTTAGATTTGTATGACGTTTGGCCAAGTTCAGTGTCTGTTCAATGACAAGTGATTCTTGATATGTGAGGAACATCAAGTTGGAGTGTGTATCACAGTGTGATACCTGGGTCATGTGCTTGACCTTTTGTGTCTGCCTTTTTCTGGTCTGGAGGAGAAGGTGTCTCTAATTGGAGCATCCCAACATCTCAGACAGAATCTGTTCCCTTGGTTCTCTCACCTCTGTGCTGACCCTAAATAGATCAATGCTGAAGGACAATCTGAATTCAGCTCAACTTTCAGTATCCCAGATAGTAATACCCAGGAAGGGGTCTGAAAACACCAGAAAAGGAGTCACATCAAGGCCAGTCAATCTGAACTTGCAGCATTCAGCTTCATGGACATGCAAGGAGTTCCATTACACAGAGCCCCACTCTCTGAATTGCCCTGCACTTGGTTAAAAGCTCTGCAGTTGCCATCTTGAATTCCTCATAATTTTACCTTTGAACTTATATTTAGTAAGTGAAGCCCAATGAGACAATGGAGCATGCACTGAGCAGAGGGGATACCATGAATGTGTTCATGGCACCTCGTGTCTCTTTACATATGGTGGTCAATGGGCAATGATGAGTCTCCTTTAACTAAGTAAAAACGTTTACTCTGAGTGAAATATGAGGTCCTGTGACCTGGGAACATGGATTCAGGTCACCCTGAACAACATATTCCATCAAGAAAGAAATTATAGAAATTTTGTAAGCCACAGAACAATGAAGGTCGTAAGTCAAATACATTTACCAAATTTTATATATATATTAGTAATGGCATTAGGTAGGTTAAATCCAGAAAAGATTCCAGGGGAATCTTTTCTATAGGTTTCAGCATTCTTAACTTCAGGCTTGGTGGAGCCTAGAGGTCTTCTGCTAAAGCTTATACCACAAGAGTTTTACCTAATAGTTAAGATACAATAGATCAGATATAAAGGTTGAAAGTAAATGGTTATTAAATGGACTAAGATAGCCCAAGATACTTTTTGTTCTTCACCTACAACATTCCATCTCTCCACAATCACAATGTTCTAGTCAGCCAGGGTCAAACAATGTGCAGGATTTAATATAGATGCAGCTTCTTCAGTGAATTTCAGGTCCACATGGTACTGGGAATGTGGGGCAGCTTTCATAGCACATTTGGCTTGCATTAGCTTGAGTGTTGCTGAAACCCCAGGAATCAGGGGCCCAGGAGAACTCTGTGCTGCTCCAAGACTCAGGATGTGGGGAACTTTACAAGCGAGGCTTTGCATTTGAACCAGAACAAAGAATAAAAAAGTGTTCTAAGAAGCACGAATATCCAAAGAACCCTACCGTAATTTTTCTTAGTCGCATTACGGGACCTAAAAGAAAAGGGAAAGACGAGACAACCCATAGTTCCTTTTCCTTTCAGATCTTTCTTACAAATTATTAAGCCAAAAATAGACAGTGTTGGTAGAATATGTGTGTAACAAGAAATGAATAAAAAGTTTTTTACAGTATCTCAGTTGTTCAGGCAAGAATGAAATACATGTGTCTGTGTGAACTGTGAAATGCCAACAATACTACATATAATGTAACTAGTATTGTTTTTTAAAGTATACACCTATTATTTATTTATTTATTTATTTAGTAGGACCAGGGATCAAACCCAGGGCCTTGTGCATGCTAGGCAAGCACTCTGCCAACTAAGCTACATCCCCAGCCCAATGATATAACTATTATTAAAATTGGTACAGCTCAATATAAAAGTCAATGATAAAATTCATGCCAATACTTTTAATTTTTCTTTACTTTGATGATTACCCCTATGACATATTATGACTAATAAAATAACTTTTTAAAAATCTTTATATATCTTTTAGTGGCAATTTTTCTGCATTTTGAACAAGAGGCTCACAGTGTTTTTTAAGAGGCTCACATTTTATCTTGGTCTGAGACCGACAAATCATGTAGCCAGCCCTGATAGTTTTCTATCTATTCCAACTGTCATCAAAGTTGTTCCTTATTTATCCACCCAATCTAGAGCTGTTTATCCTTCTACAACCACCAAGTTTCAACTTGTTACTGAGGACTTAAGGGAATCTAAGAAAGTAGAAGGGAGAATGCAAAAGTACTCCTGAAAGGCTAAAGTAAGTGTTTTGTTTTAAAGCAGGTCCAATGCTGTGTATAGGGTAATTGTGTCAAGGATGTAAACAGACCCTTTGATCTCACACCCACCTCAGGCTAGAAAAGCTGGGCAAATATCCTGTTATTCTTGTCTGGACGCGTTGGGATACCCCATCAGCCTCATTTCTCTCTTTCTATCTGACCTGAGACCCAGTATAGGGGATTAACAAAGAACCAGCCCTCATTCCTAGCCTGAAACTCTAGTCCAGGGAATTAACGACTTGGTATCTCAGTTAAGTCTTTCTGGATCTCTTCATGGAGAAAAGTGCACTGTGTCTGTCTGGTCTCTCTGAGCGCCTCTCCTTTTTTCAGCCTCTACTTGGTGAGCAGGATTCCTCCTGAGCCTGCCCACCCCAGCACAAACATTGGAGCTAAGAGAAAGGGAAGAAAACTCAGTGATCCTGTTCCAGCCCTCTGGAAGTTCTGCCTGAAAAGTGATTCCACTTTGTCCTTATAGCTTTGGGTTACGTCACTCTTCACCACCACTGAGATGCACTTAGTGAGAACTGCTTCATACTTCAATAACCCAAAAATGACAGCTGATTCTGTTCCACTCATCCTAGAATTTTAAAAATGTCCCATAAATGAATAGTGAAGAAACTTTATGATCCCACTGGGACACATCTTCCCCCGTGTCAGTTGAATCTAGGTAGACACTCTTCTATGGAAGCCCCACTTCAAGGGACGAGGAACAGCAGGCCCAAAGCTGTGATCCAAGGCAGTACGGTTGCCTGGTTCTCAACTCTGTCAGCCCTGGCATTCAGGAGCTTCAGGGCTCCAAGCACCACACCATTGCCCCCTGGTGGATGAGACTATGTAACAGCTTTTCCAGGCTAAACACCTCTGTAGAGTTCTTTTTCTGAAGTTTGATTATTGCTTTGATATATGAATCCCAGTAACCACCTACCCTAACATATGCTCTTTCTAGATCAGGGAAGTATTTTGCCATAGACTGGGCAGTTTAGACTAATTTAGCCAGAAATATTTCTAAATCACCAGCATTTTCTACCACTATATCATTTACTGGCATTTCTACTGCCCAGTGAGATTCCATTTCTCCACTCCCTGGCATGTTACTGAACTACAAAAAAAAAAAAAAAAAAAAAAGTAGCAATTAATAAGTATCATAATAGCTCTCAGAGATCTAGTCCCCAGCAGTGGGGCTGGCCAGAAACTTCTATTTATAGGAGGAATTCAACCAGCCATCTCTTCCATTCCAGGAAGGATTCCCTCCCACCCCGCTTCTCCCTTTTCTGAAGAGCTAGTGAAGTGTGCAATTTGGGTTTTAGAAAAATAAATGGACAAGACTTTTGGCTAACTAAAACCTAAAGCTTCTCCAGCTAAAATACAACAAAGTACCAGAAAATTTTTAAAAAGTATACATCCTTAACTGAGAAGGGCATTAACCAAAGACTACTGTGTTTTGTTTTGTTTTGTTTGTGGTACTGGGGATTGAACCCAGGGCCTTACACATGAGAGGCGAGTACTCTACCAACTGAGCCCCTACTATGGTATTCTTAATGGAGATTTTTTAGAAGTTTCCCATTTAAAAATCAGCATTGAGAAAAAGGTATTATATTAAAGGTATTATAAAACTACTATAGGTATTATAAAAAGGTATTATAAAACTATTATAATAGTTCTATTCAACATACTTCTTCTGTTCATGCATTAGAGTACTGCACCCTAGACTGTCTATATTTTCCTGTCTTAGACAAAATGGCAAGGGAAGAAAAAAAAATGAAATAAGGAATGGAAATAAAGAAAATAAATTATATTTATTTGATAAAAAATATAAAATATTTATACTTATATTTATTACTCAAATTAAAAATACAGCAAAGTGACTGAATATAAAATTGATATTCAAAAATTAATTATATTTGTGTATACCATCAAAATCCCAAAAGTTAAAAAGCCTACTTTTTGAGAAGATGCTGTTTTATTTAGCAACAGAAACACAAAGTACCTAAGATTTAATTTATTTTTTTTTATTTTTTTAAGAGAGAGAGAGAGAAAGAGAGAGAGAGAGAGAGAGAGAGAGAGAGAGAGAGAGAGAGAGAATTTTTAATATTTATTTTTTAGTTTTCGGCAGACACAACATCTTTGTATGTGGTGCTGAGGATTGAACCCCGGCGGCACACATGCCAGGTGAGCACGCTACCTCTTGAGCCACATCCCCAGCCCCCTAAGAGTTAATTTAACAAAAACATGTTTAAAGCTTTTATGGGGGAAATTATAAAACTTTATAGAAAGTCATTAAAGAACATCTAAAAATTAAAGATGATACCTTAAGTGGATAGAAAAGCTCAAATCTTAGAGAAGTCCCTACTCTTCCCAAATCCATGTATAGATTCTATACATTACAATCAAATTTCCCTAAAGGCTTTCCTGGAAACATTAGAACGGCCAGAGCCAAGGCTTGCCAAGATATTCTAAGCAGAAGGGGATGAGGAGAGAGGGAGATGGCTGAAAAAAATTTTTTCCATCATAATGTCTTATAAAGCCACAGTGATTGGCAAATTGACAATGAAGCAGAGAATAGAGCTCAGAACAGAGCTTTAATAGATTTGGAAGTACTGTAGCAGCACTGGTATTGCAGATTACTGAGGAAAGAACAAATCATTCAGCCTAAGGGGCTGGAACGATAGGATAGCCACGTTTCGTCAAATGCTCTTTCCTTCTCTCCTACCCCCTAATAAGTGGTTTTGTCCTCCCCTACCCCACCCCTACCGTTTGCTTTCCTTTTATTTTATTATTATTATTTTTTTTTTGGTAGTTCTGGAGTTTAAACCCAAGGACACTCTACCACTGAGCTACATCCCCAGCCCTTTTTATTTTATTTTGAAGCAGGGTCTCACTCGGTTGCCAAAGCTGGCTTCCACCTTCCACCCTCCTGCCTCATCCTCCCAAGCCACTGGGATTACAGATATCTGCCA
The DNA here is from genome assembly GCF_052094955.1 of Ictidomys tridecemlineatus. Classification (NCBI taxonomy): domain Eukaryota; kingdom Metazoa; phylum Chordata; class Mammalia; order Rodentia; family Sciuridae; genus Ictidomys; species Ictidomys tridecemlineatus. Next base: position 146,872,450 of record NC_135483.1, on the reverse strand, counting down.
CCCTGCCTGGCTTGTTTTCCCCTTTTCTAGTTCATTTCAATGCATGACATTTCTTGTGAATAAATTTATTTAAATGTTTACATAAGTGACTTCCCAAATCAACATATCAAGCTATGTGTGCTCTTTGGTCCAATTTTCCACGTTTATTTCAGCATCCATATTCTGGAGGAAACATGCATCCCTTTGTTTTTTGTAAGAGCGTCATCTGATGCAAAGATTCTGGGCTTCATAGCCATAGAGAAGTGCACAAAACTCCTAAAGTTACATAAACTGTATGTGTCTATGCATGTGTGCATTTTCCCTGGGGGAAGAGTCTCCAAGAAGGCATGACTCCGAACTAACATACAGTCAACTTTCCACCTATGGAATAAAGTTCAGGTACCTATAGATGAGGTGAGCCCAATAGATAGGAGGGGTTGCTGGCACTATTACTGTAGCTTCTTTGAATAGCCCGATCTATTTCTTAAAAGAAGCAACTAGAGACTACATTAAATTATCTTTCTGGTCTGTAATTTTGCAATGTAAATTATAAATCAATAGCCTTGTCTGCCTTTGCAAATGTTTTCAAGTTAAAGCCACAGATACACAAAACTTGTCTAGTAAGTTGTCACTTTTGTAAATCTATCAGTTTTAGTGAACTGACTGTATGAAATGATAAAACATTAACCCCTTTATATATAAAATTAATACCACAGAGGTCTTTAAAATTTTATTTAATATGTATCTCTATGAAGATTTAAGGAAATCGTTGTTTGTTATTATAAAAAGAAGAGAGTAGAAGTGATGGACATAGGATTTCCAGGGCAATGAAACTACTATGCATGGTATTATCATGGTGGATACATGTCAGACATGTGTCCAACCCCATAGAATGAACACCAAGAGAGAACCTAAATGTAAGCTGTGGGATTTGGGGTGGTTATTCTATGCAAATGTAAGTGTATCAGTTCTAAAAAATATATCATTCTAGGGAGTACTGTGGATAATGGGGAGGCAGGGAACACTGGGGACATTTCTGTACCTTCCAGTCAGTGGTGTAGCAAACCTAAAACTGCACTGGGAAAGAAAATCTAATTAAGGAGGAAGAGGACAAGGAAGGAAGTGGTAAGAGGAGAATAAGAATTTTTATTTTTAACTGATTACTAAGGCTATGCCTTTCTCAATTTATTATCAAGAATGCATTCATGGGACTGGATTTGGGGCTCAGTGGCACAGTGCTCACCTACCACGTATGAGGCACTGGGTTCTAACCTCAACACCATGGGAAAATATATAAATATATAAATAAAGTTATTGTGTCCATCTAAAAGTAATATATATTTATTTATTTTATTTACTTATATGTGGTGCTGAGGCTCGAAGCCAGGGCCTCACATGTGCTAGGTAAGCACTCTACCACGGAGCCACAACCCCAGATATATATATTGCATTTATGATGGTCCAGCTAATATATTCATGGAAGATGAGGCACATAGCCACCTAAATTCACAGCTAAATCCCTCAATTGGTAGAGTAAATTGCTGACAACAAAAACGTTTGTATTGACCAAGCACTGTGGTTTGATTAAGTTTGCTCATTTATTTTATAAATTTGCTGCGAAGCCATTAGAAGAGTTTTATTACTCAAATTATGAGACTGAGTCAGAGTAGCCTTTTAAATCTATAAATTAATTAGCACTCTATTTCCAGAGCCCTGAGAATATCCACCCCTTTCTTTTAATGAATACATTTCCTTTCTCTATTACAAATAAGTTGTGATTTAGTTCACAGTTTCCCTAGTTTGCCATCATTCATATGTATGGTACTTAGATCAGCAAATGTAATTATAAATTCACTTTATGATTCACTTCTGGGTAGATGAGAAAAGCTTATATATACATCTTATAGAAGAAAAAAATTAACCTCAATTACAGCATTTTCTACATCCAATGTAAGATTTAAACACATGCTCAAACAGGATATAGCTCTGCCCTACCTTTATTCACTACATGAAATTCTTTTTGCTTTCTTTGTGACTTCAACATGGGAATTACTTGAAAGTGTATATGTATATACTTGCTATCACTTTGTTCCTTCAACTTTATCATCACTTCTTGATACTTTTTCTGTAAGTCACCATTCATTCTTATTTCTTTTTTATAGTTTGTTTTGATTTGATTTTCTATCTCTAACCCTCATGTGCCAGGTTTGGTTTGTGCTTTTTTTCTAATTTCATTAAAAACTATTTGGCAGAGTCCATGTGGTTGCAGCAGGACTAATTTTACTTAATGTAAAAGTGAAAGTTCACAATAACTTATTTTATAAAGTATTTTATCTCCATGGTTTGACTGTGTCCTCCTAAAAGTTTATGTGTTTGAAACTTAATCTGCAAATTTATATTTCAATAGTATTTGGAGGTAGGGCATCTGGGAGATAACTAGCATCAGATGAGGTCATGAAGGTAGGGCTCTATCATGGCATTAGTAGCTTCATAAGGAGAAGAAGAGATACCTGAGCTAGCACACTTGCTCACCACATGTTGCTCTCTGCCATTATATGATACAGCAAGAGGGTCCTCCCCAGATGTTAGCACCATGCTCTTGGATTTCACAGTCTCCTGAACCATGAGCTACATAAGCATCTGTTCTTTATAAATTATCCAGACTGTGGTATAATTTATAGCAATACAAAATGGAGAAAGAAAATTTCCATTCAGTAAGAGGCAAGATATTCTTACCCAAATCCTAAATATGCCCTCATTAAAAACATCGCATTGATTGGGACACATTGAATCAAAAGAAATGGAAACCAATCTCTATCTTGTCCAAGTGGAAAGGGGTATTAATCTGCTCAACTCTTAAGGTTTCAAAGGTAAAAAAGACTCAGATACAGCCGAGTCCCGGAACTTGAACACTATTTTTACCATACCGATTTCTCCACTGATCTTTCATTTCAGCTTGACTTCATTCTCTCAGCTTGACAGATTTTCTCTATGTGGAGATAACAAGACCACTGGCAGCTCCGGAATTGCATCCAGATCAGGTTTCTGTGATCTTTAGAAGAAATGCTACACTTCCTTTAGCTACAAGTACTCTGGTTATCCCTTCCTGGATCATAGCTACACCTGAATAAAAAAGTCACTTGGAAAACATATAGAGTCTACCACTGACCAGGCCTGAGTTACGTGCCCACCTCTGCAGTCAGTGATTGGTGACACCAGTGTTTCCAGCAGGAGTCGGGATTGGGTTCATGTTCCACAGAGTGGACACCTTCAATGCCCACATAAGCAAACATGCAGGAATTGTATTTAAAAGCAAAGTAAAAGACTCAGAACTCCCTGGGCAGTGCTCCTGGGAGGGGCAAGAGTGCTCTTTAGATCTTACAGTGTTCCCTCTTTTAAGGCATGTAAGGAGACGTTGACAAGCTCCTCTTGACTGGTTCTTGATATTTCAGTTGTCTCAAGGTGGACACAGGCTGGATGATGCAGTCACTCTCTGAGTGATGGAAACTTATGCTCTTTCTGAGAAACAGGAACTGTTTCACAGCTTGTCGGAGCATGTTAGAAAGGCTGTTCTGTTTGCCCTCTTGTTGACCTTCACTCTCCCTTCCCTACTCTCCACTGCCCCTCCTTTTCTATCTCAATCCCCCCTCTGATAAGGTCCTTGTGGCAATAAGAAAAACTGGGTGATGACAGCTCTACCTGCTTCAAGCAGAGAGGAGCAACGAGGGGTCAGCAATTCAGATTTCCCTTAGGGACAATCAGGTTGATCAAGAGGTTCATGGTAGAAGTCATCTGGAACAACCTCTGAGTAACTGCTTCCTGATGTTAAGGGGCATTGAGAAGCAGCAGTGATGGTCCCTTGGTGGCTGGTCCAGGGGTCTGCAATAGATGTCCATGTGAGGTTCCTTTGTGTCTGAAAGGAAGAGATTTTGATATTGGTATGAGAGAGGAGTTGTTTAGTGAGTGAGGTTTTGATTAATCTCTGAATGAGACAATGTAGGCAGGGGATGATGTAGCACCCTATGGTGCTTAATACCCTAAGCACGGTGATTAAAAATTTACCATAGCCTATCCAGCTTTGTGTTCCCCTTGTTCCATAAAAGAACTTCCATCTGTATATATAGATCTGTATTGGACAGGGGAAACTTTAGAGGTCTCCCTGGCTGAGTGATCTGTGACTAAGCTTTGTTGACCATCATGTTTGGGGTTGCCTTCTAATGATTACAGAAGAAAGGTGGCCAGTTTTAAATTTGAACAAGTTTTTACTTAAAACACTGGCCCTCCTAAGAGTAAGACCTCTTGAAGGCCTAAGAGTTACCTCTCAGTAACTGTATTTTAGAGGTGGCTATCTGAGAGCTATAATCCTTCTTTACTCCTTAGAATTCCTGTAAGGTCATGAGCAGTGTATACAGTAAGATCCCTTCCTAGGGTTCTCTTAATAGCCTCAGGAACCAGCAAGGCTACTTGAGTCACCATTCACAATCAATGGGGCCAGTCTCGAGATATCATTATCAAGGTGTTTGCTGAGGTATGCTACACATTGTTGAGCTGGCCCGATCCTTTGTGTTATCACCCCTAAGACCATTCCTTCCCTTTTGGTCAGATTAAATTTTTGCTCTGTAGGCAAGTTGAGAGCAAAAACTTGAAGTAGGGCCTCTTTTAGAGCTTTCTGGTTCCCATATTAGGGTGGTTTCCCCCTGGTGTTGGGCTTCCTAGAGGAGTCAATAAAGACATCTGACTATCTCTCCATACCCAGGCATCCAAAGCCTGCGATGTCCAGTTATCCCCAGGAATCCTCTGAGTTGCCATATGGTCTGGGGTAGAGGGCAACATCCTATGGGGGCAATCCTCTCTTCCCCTAGCCTGCAGATTCCTTGAGACACTTGTAATCCTAGATATTGAGCCTGTGGTTAGCATATTTGGGCTTTCTTTTTTGAGACCTTACACTCTCTAACAGCTAAATAATTTAGAAGCTCTGTAGTGATCATTCGACATTCTTCTTGGGTGGTAGTATATAGGAGAATGTCATCCACATATTGGAGGACAGTTACAGATGACCTATCCCTGAATTCTGCAAGGAACTGCCCAAACAAGTGGAGACTATCTCTGAATTCTTGGGGTAATACTGTCCAGGTTAATGGAAATCCACTGCCTAAGTCTTCAAAGATACTGTGACTGATTGTCTAGGGGTATACAGGGGAAAAAAAATCCTTAAAATCTAATATAGTAAACCAAGCAGTAGCAGAAGGAATCTCAGATAACAAAGTATAAAGATATAAAGATTGGGCATCACAGGATGAAGGGAGATGACTGCTTCATTGATTATTCTAAGGTCTTGGACTAGATGCCATACCCTATTTGTTTTTTTGGACTCCTAAAATGAGTGTATTGCAGGGGCATCAGAGTCCCTGTCATTTAATGTTTTGAATAATCTCCAATAAACCTCTTGGTGCCTCTGGGTTCAGGAGGTAATGTCTCTGGTGTGGGAAGGTGGAGGGGTCCTTCAAAGTTATTTTAACTGGAACTGAACTCTTTGCTTGCCTGATTTTGCTCTCAGTGGCCCACACCTCAGGGTTTATATCACATTCTAATAGAGATAGACATAATGAACCCTGGGGTCCCAAATTCATGCTGATGGAGACCTCAAGTTTTGAGAGTAAATTTCTCCCCAGAGAGGGTACTCTGGGACTATCACAGATCATGAGAAAACATCACCCCACTTCATTTACAGCTTAATGGTGGTGGTGGGGATATCCAGTAATAGGCCACCTAGACACCCCTTGCACTGTCATAGTATCAGAGGAAAAGGGTCCAGGGTAAGAGACAAGTATGAGAAGCTGGTGCCAGTGTCCAAAAGGAAACTAATACTTTTGGCTTCCTACTGAGAAGCATACCTGGGGTTCATGCATAATAATGGGAGTCATAGGAAACATTAAGGTTGATCCTGGGGGCCCCTTCAGGTCTGGGTGCAGGCCCCTGAGCCTGAACTCCTGGGGACATTCATTCCTCCAGTGACTGCCTTAACAGGGGCCTTGATCAGGGTCACTTAACCTGTTGGCATTTCCATTGGTAAAAGCCCTCCTTTCCACAACAGGAGCCACAAGACAGGTGATTGGGAACTACCAAAACAGAAACTTATCATCTGAGACTTGAGACTGGCAGCTGAGCTAATTGCTTTTAAGTGAGTGGTGGGTGCCTGGTTTTCCTCCAAAGGATAGTGAAGGCAAAGAGCACCAGACCCCCTTGGTGGGGGTCGAGGATCCCAGATAAGCCCCTAAGCTATCACCAGCTGGAGTCAGCAGCAGGCTGGTGTTCCATGGAGTTGAAGGATGGACACTGGGAACGCTGCTGAGATAAGCAAGCAAGCAGGAATTTTATTTAAAAGGGAAGTAAAAGACTCAGAACTCCCTGCACCGTGCACCTTGGAGAGACAAGGGTACAGTGTATGTCTTATAGCATTCCTTCTTTTCAAGGTACTTCAGGAGAAGTTGGTAAGCTCCTCTTGATTGGTTCTTGATATTTCAACTGTCCCAAGGTGGTAGTGGTCAGGCCACATTAGACAGTTGCTCTCCAAGTGATGGAAACGTATGCCCTTGGAGAAACAAGAACTATTTTATTACATGCCAGGGCATGTTAAAATGGCTGTGCATGTGCTTGCCCTCTTGGTAACCTTTACTGTCTCTTCCCTACTTGACTGCCTATCCTTTACTATCTCACTGATAGAGACCCATGAAATTGGGGTAGAGGGAAGGAGTGGGGGATCAATTTCCCAAATGGAAAAACAAGAGGTATGAGATTTCAGTTAAGGACACTGGGTTCACTACCCATGTTTATCTCTTCTCCTTCCCAAGATCCCACTAAAATGAGGAAACATATTGACAAAAATTATGAAATTGGAAGAAGAAATATTAGTGGATGAGAGAGATAAACATGATTTTGGAAAGCAAAAAAAAAAAATAAAATAAATGTACGGGGCTAGGGAAGTGGCTCAATCGGTGGTGCGCTCGCCTGGCATTTGTGTGGCCCGGGTTCGATCCTCAGCACTACATACAAACAAAGATGCTGTGTCCACCGATAACTAAAAAATAAAAATATTAAATTTTTTTTTAAAAATGTACCAATGGAAAGAGAGAAGTCTCCACATTGAAAGTGGCCACCAGGTGCCTAGCTCATGAATTGGAAAAGACCCACATCAGTACGCATCCACAGGAATAGAGAAGACATTTCAAGTTTCCAGAATAAGAACATTAGGTCACATTAAAAGACTAGATGCTGATTTAGATAGAGCATTAATCTCCAGGATATATAAAGAACTTAAAAAAACAAACACCAAAAAAACCCCAAATAACCAAATCTATAAATGGAACAGAATAAGCACTTCACAGAAGAAATATGACCAGTCAACAAATATATGAAAAAATGTTCAACATCTCTAGCAATTAGAGAAATAAAACTACACTGAGATTCCATCTCATCCCAGTCTGAATGGCAATTATTAAGAATACAAGTGATAGTAAATGTTGGTAAGTATATGGAAGAATACGTTCACTCATACATTGCTTGTGGAGTTGCAAATTGGTACAATCACTCTGGAAAGCAGTATGAAGATTCCTCAGAAAACTTGGAATGGAACCACCACTTGACCCAGTTTTCCTACTCCTTGGTATATACCCAAAGGACTTAAAATCAGCACACTATAGTGATACAGCCACATCAATGTTTACAGCAGCTCAATTCACAATTGCTAAGCTATGAAACCAACCTGGTGTACTTCAACAGATGAAAGGATAAAGAAAATATGTAACAATGGAATATTACTCAGCTATAAAGAAGTATGAATTATGATATTTGCCAATAAGTGGATGGAACTGGAGATTATCATGCTAAGTGAAAAAAATCAATCCTCAAAAACCAAAGGCCCAATGTTTTCTCTGATATGCAGATGCTAACACCCAATAAGTGGTGGGGAGTGGAAGTTCTCTGGATTAGACAAAGGAAATGATGAGAAGGGAGAGGTAATGGGAATGGGAAAGGCAGTAGAATGAATCAGACATAACTTTCCTATGTTTATATATGAATATATGATCAGTGTGACTCTCATGTTTAACCACAAGAATGGGAAGTTATTCTCCATGTATGTGTAATATGTCAAAAGACTTCTATTGTCATATATATTTAAACAGAATGAATATATACATTTGTTAACAACAACAACAAAAATAGACTGGAGGTTGGGAATGGCATTGACTGACTGATCCAGAAATGGCTTTGTAAATTAGAGGACAATGGAGCAACTCCTTCAAAATGATGATGCAACATAATTTTGAGTCACATATTTTCCCTGAAAAATGAAGATACAATAAAGACGAATTCCTATATGCAGATGGTAAGATATTTTGTCTTCCATACACCCTTTCAAAAGATGCCATCTTTTCACTGGAGATTAAGGTCCACTAAGATTAAGAGTAAAATGAGATCAGAAAATATAAAATCTGAAGACAAACAGAGCCAACCTAATGGAGTTAGATGTCCCAGGTCACTAGCTATAAAGCCCATGTTGGAGTGAGAGAACAAGAGACCTCAATTAGTTGTCTTCAGGAAAGACATATTCAGTAGAATAATTAATATCATAGAGCATTTGCATTGGGGCAGGAGAGACAGAGTCCTGAGAGCACGTGCTGCAATGCAGACAATCAACAAAGTAAAAACTCTACTGAAAAAGGGAGACTGCATCCTACAGCCTATGGGTTAACTCGACGGTATGTATTGACGTGGTTGTAATGGTTTTACACTAAATATGGATTTAATTAAAATTGTGACAAGTAACAGGAGATCAGTAGGAATAAGAATAAGGTAGTGTAAGAGAGCTGAATTCTTATCTGTCGTAACCAGATGCCTAAAATTAATAATTCAAAAAAAAATAGGAGTACAAGTTTGTCATCTAGAAGTGTGGACTTGAGAATAGAAGTCACTAAAAGAAAAAGTCAAAGGATTGTTTTGGTGTAGAAGGACATGAAGGTCAGGGCTTATTTTTTATTTTAAGCTTATTGGTACTTTTTGATTTTTCAACTACCTCCATATTTATTGCTCTTTTGTTTCCTAAGTAAATATTCTAAAAACAACAAAATCAAAGAAACAAAGGTAGTGATCATTTGATAATTTGTTAAACTTTTAATAGTCATTTCACTCACCTGGGCTATATATTAAAGCTCTGAAGACAAGCCATGTTGACAGATTCCTTTGGTTTATGTCTATGCAGGCAAAAATTTAAATATTTAAAGATAAAATGCTTTTGTTGATTCTATCCACATAATTTAATTGAGTATGTATATCTAACATCTCACTTAATGTCATCGGGTCCTTTACTGTGTTTCTATGATAAAATTTTAAGGTAAGATTTGCACAGCTGTTGGCTCTGTGAGCAAAGCACTTGGGCACCCCACAGTTAAGAGTGAGTGTCCTGTGAATTTTTCAGCTCTCTTGAAATCTTGTGGAATTTTAGACACATAAATTCTAAACTTAAGAAATTGTCAAAATAATCCCTAATAGGCCAGGAATTCATCTTAAAAAAAAAAATTCCAAATCCCTCAGACAGGAAAAATCTGCAAATCCTTTAGGTTTCTTTGGAGAGTCTGAAGACAGGGGATGTGTTTCAGTCTGTGAATTATATGGCAGAATTAAATTAGCTTGGCAAAGTTATGCCATGATGCTGCACTTCTGGAATGTTTTAGTCAGTTTTGTTTTTGTTTTTGTTTTTGCCATTTTGACCAAAAGACCCGTCGAGAACAATTTTAGAAGAGAAAAAGTTTATTTGATGCTCATGATTTCAGAGGTCTTAGTCCATATACAGCCAGCTCCATTACTCTGGGCCCAAGGGGAAGCCCATGATGGAAGGGTATAGAAGGTGAGGCCCATGGAGGAAGGGCGTGGAGGAAGAGAGCTGCTCAGGATGGGGCAATCAAGAAATGGAGATAAAGAGCTCCAATCACCAAGGACACAATCTACCCACCTCCTCCAGCCAGTCTTACTGCCTATGGTTACCACTCAGCTAATTCATTCAAGTGGATTAATGCACTAACTAGAATAAGGCTCTTATAACCCAACCATTTCACCTGTAAATTTTCTTGCATTATCTCACCCAGGAGTCTTATGGAGACACCTCATATCTGAACCATAACACAGAGGGAGCATGTCTGCAGGGGCTGCACTATGACACTGGGAACACAAAAATCAATGATTCCTTCTGCTACTGTCCCCTTCAACCTCCTGAGCCACAGAAGCCTCTGAAACCATCTATCTCCTGGATAGAATGACCAGACCAAAAGGATTTGAGCAAACATTTTGAAATCAGAAAAATCAAAGTTTTGAAACCCAAACTTTTCATTGTTTTACCCCAACTCTTTGGCATTTTCTAAGTAGCCCAACACAGTTGTTCTCAAAAAGAAACTTTTCTTTCATCCAGAATGGATTTTACCTTAGTGTGTGTGTGTGTGTGTGTGTGTGTGTGTGTGTATGACCACTACACACACACACACACGTACACATACACACATACATGAGTATGTATTTTTCATTCAATTTAATTGACTCCTTATTTGATTAAGGCAACTGAATCAACTGGTTGATTTGGTTGCTTGCTTGCCTAATCCCTGCAATAAGTAAACCAGACTTTTATTTAATTTTAATTTAATCATCCATTTAATAAGCTTTACCAGAGTCTAAGTTTGGGCTTAAATTTCCTGTAATGGCTATATTGAAAGGATTACTGCATTCCACTGACTTTCCAGGTCATGTTTGCAAATAAATTATTAGTTTTGAGTATTTTGAGATTTGAATTTCCCCATTTTCAGAAACGCAGAAGAAAGTTTTTAAAATTCTGTACCTTTGTATATAAACTTGGTATAAAATAACTGCTATTAAAAATTGACAGCACTGAAAACAGACTTGTCCACATTGTATTCACTCAAAATTTGGAGTAGATGGATTGTTGAAGGAAAGGCACATTTTTAATGCAAACTCTCTCAGATCCTTCAAATGTTTACTCTCAATAATATTTTTTTCCTATTTTTCACCCTGACCAGTCAAATTTTAAGTTACTCTCTTAGGGGGGAACTAACCCAGGTTCTCAAAAATAATCAACATACAAATGAGAAATCTATATGCTATATTCTGCCTAGTTATCTATCTGGAAAACTCACGTTTATCCTTCAAATCTCAGCTTGATTGCTGCCTTTGTTTTGAAACCTCTACCAATACCTGGTACATTTCATGGGAAGCAAAGGACAGATATGAATTTTAGTTAAGGAATGGAAATAAAGGGTTGATAGAAGAATCCTGGATGCCTTCCATAAATCTGAGGAAGAGCTGAACAACTCAGCCTTAGGGAAGACTGAAACTAGGACAGCTCCAGGTCCATCTGCAGCAGGAGTTTATAGATCTTCTCTCCAGAGTTCTATCCCACTCTCTCCAGAGTCCAATCCCAAGATGGTTTATGACTACTAGCTTTTCAACCATGTTCACATTTCAAGTTCCAGCAAAAATAATAGAGCTAAATAAGATGGCACACAGACCAAGCCCATCCACTATGGGAACTAGGAACCAAAGTCAACCCAATTTATGTCTCCCATCATGTTTCACTTGGATATGGTTTTTCCTACATCCTAAATCCATTTTTAAATTTTTTTTTTTTTTTTTAGTTTTCGGTGGACACAACACCTTTATTTTATTTTTATGTGGTACTGAGGATTGAACCCAGCGCCCTGTGCCTGCCAGGCGAACAAGCTACCGCTTGAGCCACATCCCCAGACCCCTAATCCATTTTTCATCAACTCTGTGAGACCAATGATACAATTAAATCAAGATAAGGTGGTTCAATCCCCAGTACCACATAAATAAATAAATAAATATTTAAAGTTTAAATTCTTAGCTCTAAAAAAAAACTACAGAGAGAGAACCTTTCTCATTGAAGTCTTGTATAATACACAGTGAATGATATATAATAAGTGCTGAAAATTTGTATGAGTATAATTTATTGATATTGGTAAAAATTCTAAAGTTATATAAAATAATACCTTTATTCTCAAGAAGTACACTCTGACATATGTGAAGGTAAAGGACCATGACATAAGCATCTTACTCTTGAATGGTTCCAGGAAAAAATAATCTCCATACACACAGAGAGAGACTTCTGCTAACTTATAGTATCTTAACAACATCTCACAATTTTTATCATCATTATTATATAATAGTTATGACTAACATGTCAAATGTTACTTAACATAACATCAGAGAGGAAATTCTCTTTGAAGAATTGGTGTTTAAATTAAGACTCAAATAAAGCAAAAAAAGAAATAGTATGACAGCTTGGCATACAAGAGAGAGGAGACACATTTCAAGCAAAAAGACTAGCAAATGCAAAACCTTGAGAAGGGATAGAGCTCTGTGTAACTAGGTGTGGAGAAAAGGTGAGTGCAGCTGGTAACCATAGAGAGAAGAGTGATACAGGATCAAGTCTGAGAGCTAGGAGGAACCTGGCCATGTAGGCCTTAGTGACCGTAGCAAGACAATTAGAATTTATTATCATTTTAATAGGAAGCAAGCAAAGAGTTTTTGCTATTAAATTTAATAATCAAATTTATGTTTTAAAAAGACAACACTAGCTGCTGTATAGGGTGAGGGAGTATCGAAGTGAGATATGATAGATGTTTTGAACAGAATGATAGTAGTGGAATTAATGAGAAGTGATTATGTTTGGAACATATTGGAAGATTGATCTGGCAGTACCTGATAAAGGATGGATTATGGGGTTTCAGGGAATGCAAGGAATCAAAGATGTTTGTAGCCTGAGATGTTGGCATGGTTGATATAGCATTTTCTAAGAGCAGAAAATCTAGTAGATGAGAAAACTTCAAAGTTGTCTGATGCCACAGTGTGGCAGTCAGAGACACAAATCTGGTGATAGAGATTTATGACTAAGCAATACATTATGAGATCACCTAGTGAGAGATTATAAAAAGGGAAGAGAACTGTAGACAGGATTTTGTCATTCACCTTAAGAAACCAAGAAGAGAAGAGTCTGGACCAGCAAAAGATACTCAGAAATAGTTAAAAGAGGGTTGGAAATGTGGCTCAGTGATAGAGCACTTGCCTAGCATTTACAAGGACCCAGGTTCAATCCCAGCACTGCAAAAAAATGAAAGAAATAGAAGACATTTTTGAAAACTGTGTGTTTCCAGAAAGATGTGTTTATCTAGGATAAAAGCTGCTGAAAGCCAGACATAGTGATGAAGGCCTGCAATCACAGTAACTCAGGATCCCAAGTTTGAGACCAACATGGGCAACATAGTGAGAAACTGTCTCAAAATAAAATTTTAAAAGGGTTGGGGATGTAGCTCAATTGTAAAGTGCTTGCCTAGCACCTAGAAAGGTCCTGGATTCAATCCCCAGTACCACAGTGAGGGAAAAAAGAAGCTGGGTAAGGGAGGCTGCTGAGAGGTCAAATACAAGGAGAAAAGAATAAGGTATATATATATATATATATAAATTGAACCTTGTGCTATACCCCTAGCCCCCATGGAGATTTTAAAAAACTAACCACTGGACTTGGCAAGATGGAAGTAATTTGTGATTTTGATATGAACTACTCAGTAGTAATAGTAAGGAATCAAGTCCAAGAAGACAGAATTTCAGGATGATGAGAAACTAGAAATATTAAGTGTAGAAATCTTTTGCTTCTAGTTCCTATATTCCTACACATGCAGATATGGGCATATGTACATTTTAAATTATGTTCACAAGAAAGAGTGAGAATGTGTTAACCAATATCTCTCCCATGATACCCTGTGCAACCTCTTCAACGTGTGTGAAACTAGAGAAGAATCTAATTCAGATACAGATTTATTGGGTTTAGGAATACAGTTGAATCACTTGCTTTTCTGAATGTCCTTTATTCAAGGTACTAGAATATTTTTAAAGGAATGTATTTCATTATTATTTAATATTTTATTCTGTAATATTTAATGCATTCCAAATTTATACACTATATTATGAACACTTATGAACATTGTACCTCACTTAAAAACTATATGAGTTTTAGTATTACTACATCTAATCTGGGGTCCTCTCTTCCATCATTCTCCTCACTTAATCTGTGCCTAAAAGTAACCAATATCCTAAATTCCATGATTTTTTAACTAAAGAATTTATAATATTACATATCCCTAAACAATATATTGTTTCATCACTGGTCAATCTTTGTAGCTTATGTGAGTGTTAAAAAAGCATTTCTCCAGCTGGGCGTGGTGGCACACTCCTGCAATCCCAAAAGCTTGGGAGGCTGAGGCAAGAGGATGACAAGTTCAAAGCCAGCCTCAGCAACAGTGAGGCACTAAGCAACTCAGTAAGACCTGTCTACATAAAATGCAAATTATGGCTAGGGGTGTGTCTCAGTGGTCAAGTGTCCCCGAGTTCAATCCCCAGTATAAAAAAAAAAAAAAAAGCATTTTTCCTTTGTAAAAATAAAAACTCAGGTGACTCTAAACAATTTACCCATGGCCATGAAACCAGAGCCAGCTGTTTAGATCATAAGTCTTACAAATGCTCATAAGAGCTAACCTGGAATACAGTCACTCTTTCCAGCTCAGTCCAAATACAAACCTGAATAACAATAAATCAGGCAGCTACTACCAATTGCTTAGAACTTTTAAAGCCACAAACTGGATTTGAACAAAAATCCCACTGTTGAATAACATGAACAACATGGTATACCCTTAGTAATCTCACTGCTATCTTTCCAAAAAATAACAAGATTTCTCTCTCATTTCAATAGTAAAAATTATTTTTAATAATCCATACAATTCATTGATAAACTTTTATTGAAATAATATAGGAGTGATATTTTTCTCCAATTTACAATCAATAGCAACATTTCACCTATGTTTTTGTACCAGGCGTTTAGGCATCAGGAGTGTTAAACTAATAAAAGCACTATTTCTGTATTATATTGCAATAGAATTGTAAAATCTCACTACTACAGGTGCAAATGTATTAGCTCTGATATTATCGATATTCTTTGACCAGTGTGTCCTTTTCGAAGATTTAGGCCTTCATTTAGTGGATCAGCAGACACTTTGACCTTGAAGTAAATCCTTTATTTTGGGTATCAAATATGGTACTGGATTTCTGTGTTATTCCTGAAACTAAGCTTCTGCCTTGTACCTCAAGTATAATATGAATAGCCCTGTCCTGCCTAGGGACTCATCTCCTCCTCCTGATAATAGCACCCACTTTCCTATGGATAACGCATTCCATAGGACTCAGGTTGAACATATGGCCACTGTTGGGCCATGGAAGAGCTTCTCACCCCAAGCCAGAGTGAATGGGTCTAAAAGGCCTTGTAAACCAAGTCTGGCCAATCTGACATGGAGGACTCTTCCACAAGGGCTATTGTTTTAGACAGGGTTTTCTAGTAGAACAGAATCAACAGGAAGTAAAATTATAAAAAGGGGACTTATTAGGTTGGCTTAGTGACCAGAAGCTGAATAATTCATAATGGTAGTCTGCAGGCTGGAGAGCTGGAAGAACTAGAAAATGCACAGTCCAAGAGGCTGAAATCCCAGAACAGGAGGGATCTACAGTGCTACCCTAATCCAAAACTGAAGGCTTCTGAGGAATTACTGGCAAAGCCCACTTTGAAAGAGTGAAAAAGCAAGAGTCCAATATCTTCAGAGGATCACAGCAGCAATCAAGAACCTGTTCAAGAAGAATCATGCTTGCATCTGCTGCTGCTTCCTTCTTCCAAATTTTATTCCATCTAAGCCATCATCCTATTGGACAGTGCTGCCCATGCTGAGGGAGGGTCTCTATTTCAGTTGGCTATCACACGTGCCAATCATTCCTAGACAGACATCCTTCATGGACACACCTATAAGCCCTTGTCAGTCCTTGGCATCTCTTAATTCAATCAAGTTGATGATTCAAATTAACCATTAATTACATCTATACAAAAATGTATCTCTTTCTTTCATGGTAGTGATAGTGTTTAAACTCATGATATTTATATCTTGAAGTAGAAAACTTTCTGGAAAAAAAAAAGAAAAGAAAACTTTCTGGATATAACTCCTATAGTTCCAATCTTGTTTGCCATTTGAGAGCTATTATAGAAAATATTTCTCAGAATTAAAAATCCAGAACTTTCATAATATCATTGGAAACTCCATCCCATTTTATACAGGTCTAAAACTCACTTTTAGCTAGGTGAGCTAATAGGACATTTTCCTTTGGTTACTTTGAGTAGAATTTCTAGACTTTCAACTGGAAGAGCCATGGCTGGCACATAAATCTGTACATGAAAATCAAGGATGGCAAGTTACAGACCTTAAAATGAGGATCAGGCTAAGTCCAGGTGGAATGTTATGTGGTCATGAAATAGTGGATCAAACTGTGTGTGTTGAATTTAGGGATACAAATCATGGCTTAACCAGGCCACAGTTTTATCATCTTCATAAAATCATACTCAGGAATTTCTGCATGTGACCAAGATGGAAGAAGAGAGACTACAATTGCCCTCCTGCCACAAACAAATGAAAAATAGGGAAAATTATAAAACAGTGGTTTTCAGGCATTGAACAGCAGGCATGACAGAACAGTATTCCTGGAAGAGAAAAATCAAAGTGCTAAGCCCCAAGAGTGCCGAAGCCTACTGCCTAGACAAAGTTTCCAGGGTTCAATGTAGAGAGGCAGAATGGTCCTTAGTTGGGAAGACAGACTGGAAATTTTGCTCAGGCCAAAGAAACTAGAGTTTGTGCGAAGAATGAGAAAGATGAGAGCCTCAAAAGGAGGCTGTAAAGATCCTTAGAGATCCTCCCCACCTTCCCCTTCACCTAAGTCCTGGCACTGCACATATAGAATGGAAAAGAACCCCCAGAAAGGGACAGGCAGACCAATCACTGGAGCTCACACAAGACAGGAATAGTTGCTGTTCCTTCAGTCAGAGTGGAAACATAAAGCACGGGGCATTGAGTGGAATATTTATAAGCGTATGGACTGCCTAGTGGGCAGAATTAGCCCTAGGCTGAAGGTTAACCTTGTCCTGACTGATAAAACCTTTAAACAAGTATCAGGGACGAGGGTAGAACCTTGTTGGAGAGAGCAGAAGGTTAGCCACACACTACAAACAGGAAAACATAAACCCAAAAGAAATCTCAAAAAGAAAAAAAAAACTGTTAAAAGTAATTTAACTATGTCCTAGAACAAAACTTGAAAACAGTTTTTTAAGAATTATGAATAGCCAGTAGCTAACAAAGGAAAATTCTCAATGTCTCACATGTAATAAAAAATTAACAGGCATTCAAACAAACAGGCACATGAGATCCTTAATAACTAGAAAAGTCAATCAAAATAGAAACAGATGACAGAACTAGTAAACATAAACATTAAAGTAATTATTATAACTCATTCCATATGCTCAAAAATGTCGAGGAAAACATAAGCGTGATAAGGAAAGACATGAAAATGATCCAAATTGCTTGTCCAGATATGAGTGATTCAATGTCAGAGATTAAAAGACCCTCAGAGAAACTGCAAAAACCAAGGGGACCTGACAAAAGATGCCTTTGGAATCAGTTTCCACTGTAGTTCCAGGTGATCCACTCCAGCTCCACTTCATTTGTAAAATGGAGTTAATAGTACCATTCATATTGGGGAGTTACAAGGATTAAATGAACTGACACAACTCAGAATAGTTTTGGAGGCCAGGGATGTAGCT
The DNA here is from genome assembly GCF_052094955.1 of Ictidomys tridecemlineatus. Taxonomy (NCBI): domain Eukaryota; kingdom Metazoa; phylum Chordata; class Mammalia; order Rodentia; family Sciuridae; genus Ictidomys; species Ictidomys tridecemlineatus. The sequence goes on along the minus strand of NC_135483.1, from coordinate 146,854,707 downwards.
CAGTGGTTCAAGGCTCCTGAATTCAATCCCTGGCAAAGGAAGGAAGGAAGGAAGGAAGGAAGGAAGGAAGGAAGGAAGGAAGGAAGGAAGGAAGGAAGGAAGGAAGGAGGGAGGGAGGGAGGGAGGGAGGGAGGGAAGGAATCCTCATAACAGTACTTGGTACATAAAAAGAACTCACTGATGTTAGCTAATAATAATAGCAATATCTCTTATTTACACATGTCATCCACTTGCTCTGTGGGGTTCTGTGTTCTGACTCACTCTTGATTTCCAGGCTGCTAATTGCCTCTTAGAATAGCCAATCACTCGTCACCTTCTTGTCAGAGCTTGCAATTTGATTAAAGTTCCTTTCATCGTCTTGAGCTGACTGTGATAGTAATGCCCATCCCTCCCAAAGGCTGGTGTTGTTTCCACCTCTTTTACTGTTTGGTTTAGTCCTGCTGTTTATCAAATGCACTGTTCTCTTTCTGACAACAGGGAAACTTGAAAGTCCTCTAGTTCAAACACTAAAACTCCATCTGTAAATGTATTATGAAGAACTTATTTTATTTTTCTAGATTAGAGGTTTGTTTCAGACAAAGACATAATATACACAAGCCCGGCCCATAAAGTTTTTATTACCAAGCTAATGAGTTTGACTAAATCACACATTATAAACTTTTACATTTTAGTTCATAATCTATAATATGCATAGCATATTATATACTATAATAGTATGTAAAATAAGCATAATATATAACATAATATTGCATAGTATTTTGCCTTGCAGAATATTAATAACAGATAATTTTTTTTAGTATTTTGAGTTGTCAAGAAAGGGTGTTTTTTGTTGTTGTTCATTTTGTTTTGTTTTGGTACTAGGGACTGAACTTGGGGCATTCAACCACTGAGACACACCCCAGCCCTATTTTGTATTTTATTTAGAGACAGACAGGGTGCCACTGAGTTGCTTAGTGCCTAGCTGTTGCTGAGGCTGGCTTTGAATGTGAAGAAAGGTTTTTATGTGCTATCTCATTTCCTTATTACCACAGTTCTTATTACCACAGTTCTGTAGGGTGTTTACTATTGATATCCTTATTTTATAGCTAAAAAATGGAACCTCTGAAAAGATGACATAAAAATCACATTTTCAGGAAGCTATGAATCTGGGATCCAATTCATGTCCCTCTGACTCAAAAAAAAAAAAAAAAACCTAAATTCTTGACAGTCTGCAGTACTGAGCTTAAATAAGGTGAATTCCTTGAATAGAACTAGTGCTTTTTAATTGCACTTTGAATAGTATGTTACTAATGTGCAAGACTTAAAGAACTTTAATGTTAATGTTGAAGTGCTCTGGAAATCTCCAGATAGATATAAATTGAAAGAGAACAATCATACTACACTATACCTTGAATGATCCACAAAGTCAAAATAAGTATGAAGTTCAACTGTAGTTAGAAATCAATTTTCTTTCTGGCTTTTCATAACTTCTCCTTCCCCACTCTTTAAACTATCCTAATCTGCCTTCCTACTGTGACTTATTTTCAGTAATGTATAGTACAAATAACAGCATCCTCACACCTGGTGGGCTGTGTGGTGATGCATGCTGGGAATGTGGGACTGTGAGGTCCTTAGGTGGTACAATGCAAGCCATCATCACTTTAAAATGAAGACATGAGCTGTGTTGATGGTAGGAACTGGCCAAGAGCAATAGCATCAAAGCCACAGGAACACACTCACATGCAAAACAAACTCAGTCAGTAGCCAACTAGCAGAGAATTTGATGTGAAATAACATGCTTCACTCAAGCAACTTCTTCCATTTTAAAATTGTGTTTCTTTAATCATAAAATATAAATTTATTAATGTTTCCCATTAATGTGCTCATTATCTAGTCAGGCACTATGCTTAGTATAGGGAATGCCAGAAACAAGATCTCAATCTTCACAGTCTGGTAGAAAAATCAAATATGTAAATACTTCAATGCCCACCAGCCAAATACCACCAAATATATACCTGTATTCAAATAAATCTGGGTTTATTATTTGCTACATCAAGGGAGACCTCAGGCCCCAAGGAACTAAGCAGAGTCTCAGAGGTAGTAAGAAAGGATTTGTTAAGCTGAGTTTGAACTTGTATTAGACATTTTGAGGAAGGCTCAAGGAAGCAGGTTTTTCTGGGATCAGGTGCTTTAAGAACATAGGAACCATTCTATGATTGGATATCTTAATAATTTTTATCTAGGAAAAAGAAAAAGCAGGATGAGGTTAAATCTGTAATTTGCAAGATAGCAGCCAGTTCCAATAACTGGGAAAAGGAATTGTGTAGCCACTTTTGGGGTTAGCATAGTGTTTTAGTCTGTGCTCAGACATGAATGTGGAAAGTCTTATTTAGATTCATGAAGTTGATTATCTACAGGGTAACTTCATGTGATCTTAGTATTCTGTGAAAATATTTTGTTATGCTAGCCTTCTTTTTCTTCCTCAAGTTACTGCAGGTTGCATTGGTGCAAACCTGTAATCCCACCTGCTTTGGAGGCTAAGGCAGGAGGGTTGCAAGTTTGAGGTCAGCCTGAACAACTTAGTGAGACCCTGTGTCAAAATAAAAACTAAAAAGGACTGGGGAAGTAGCTCAATGGTAAAGCATCACTGAGTTCAATCCCCAACCTCACCCCCCACACACACATGCATGATGAGACTGATTTATACACTACCTTGATAATTTCTAGATTGCTGTGTACAAGGTTGAGAGCCTGATAAATTCTACATATGAATAGTTGTCTTGAAGTATACATAGGAATTTACTAGGCAAAGGAGAAGTCAAAGTTCATTTCCAAGCCAAAACCAAGTATTCATGTACACACCGGAAGATAGGGAACTTTAAATAGTACAGTACTACAGGAATGAAGAAGGGCAGGGGAGATGGAAAGATTGAGGCTGAGTCAGCAGGCCATGATCAAGTCATGAAGGAATTTGGACTTCATTCAGCTGGTAATATGAATCTATCAAAAATGATCAGAAAATTACAATCAAATCTATGTTTTAGAAAGCAGACTTTGGAGGTAATATGGAGAACAAGCTAGTTTGAGGATATAACAAGAATAGAGATGAGTTAGAAAATTACTTTGAACAAGAGATGATGAGTGTTTAAACTGAATCATTAGCATTGGGAATTGAGTACAGTAGGATAAAAGGTATTTCTGGTATATAATTGACCAGACTTGGAGATTATATTCTTCAGTAAAATGTAAGCTGCATAAGGGCAGGGGTCAGGGGACTTTGTTCACCACTCTATGCCTGGGGTTTTGTTTTGTTTTGATTGTTTTCCAGTACTGGGAATTGAACTCAAGGGAATTGTACCACTTGAGCTACATCCTCGGCCCATCTTATTTTTTATATTGAGACAGGGTTTCACTGAATTGTCCAGGCTGGCCTCACACTTGGTATCCTCATGCCTCAGCCTCCTAAATCACTGGGATTACAGATGTATGCCACTGTGAGCATTATTATTATACATCTTACAAGTACAGTCTGATGTGAGGCAGTTGATCAATGCATATTTGTTGAATTCATGAGTAAATTGTGAAGATTGGGTTTGGAGAGGAAGATGTCAATGAAGGAGAAGCAGTAAATGTTTCCAGATTGAGGTGCTGGGTTAATGGTGATTTAATAAACAAAGATAAGGGAGTGTAGTTATGGAGGAAGACAATAGTTTAATCTTTAATGAATCCACAAAACAAAATAGACATCATTAGAATTACATATTTAGAATTTTTCAAGAAGTATTTTTAAAAGGACAATAACCTGAAGTGGTATGATAAACCTAGTAAGAACTCAGGGTCCTAAAACTAATACCTTATGTTAGAAGAAGTTACTAAATTCTTTTCGTGGTGCTGGGGTGTGGCTCAGTAGTAGAGCACTCGCCTAGCACATGTGAGGCACTGGTTATGATCCCCAGCACCGCATAAAAATAAATAAACCAAATAAAGGGATTATGTCCATCTACAACTAAAAACATTTTTAAATACCTTTATTTTATTTGTTTATTTTTATGCAGTGCTGAGGGATCAAACCCAGTGCTTCACATGTGCTAGGCAAGCACTCTACCACTGAGCCACAACTCTAGTCCCAAGTAAAAATATTTTTTTAAAAAAATCTTTTCATATTGAACACTATCCCACAAGAGATAGAAGTTCTTGACTAGTCACATATTTGGTGACCAGTAAAACAGACCTCAAACTAAAGTTCTGGAAGATATAATTGGCATCAGAACTGAAAACATTTTTATCATAAATTTCAAGCTTTATTGAGATATGATTGATGCATAGTAAACTGTACAGCCTCTCAACAGTTTAATTGCAACCTCAAGAGACATCCAGAACCAGACCCACTCAGCTAAGCTGCTCACAAATTCCTGATCCACAGAAATGTGTATTTAAAAATGTTTATTGTTTTAAGTTACTAAATTGTGATTTGGCCAGGTATGGTGACTCACCTGTAATCCCAGCTACTCAGAAGGCTAAGGCAGGGGATCCCAAATTCAAAATCACCTTGGGCAATTAGGAAGGCCTTGTCTCAAAAAATAAAAAGGCAGAGATGTAGCTCAGTGGCAGGGTGCTTGCCTAACATGCACAAGACCCTGGATTCAATCTCTTGTACCCCCCCCCCACCCACCCACATACAAGGTTAATAGAAAAAAAGGTTAATAGAAAAAAGTATTATTCCAGGTTTGTGGTTATTACAAATAAAGTTGTTATGAACATTAGAATACAAGTATTTGTATGGATATATGCTTTAATTTATTTCCATTTACTGTATATTTTATCTCTAACTTTATCTTGCCTTGTGTTGTTTTCTATTAAAGTGTCAAGTTGACTCAACAAGGTTATAAGCTTCAGGTACTTACTTAACATTCCACATAACGCTCAGCTCCAAGCTAATTGCCTAGTAGATGATCAATATTTTGAATTGAGATAAATTGAGAATGATAACAAATACTCAAATGTCTTTCAATAGGCATCTAAAAGGAAAAGGGAGACTGTGATCCAGTGTTCTGGATAAAACACTTATTGACCTTCCCTATCCCTGGCCTATGAAAAATCAGTAAATTTGCTTTGGGTTCATTAGAGCAATGTCCCTTGGAGTCCATAAAGAGGTTTTTACCCCCAGATGATGTGATTTCTATTTAAACACCGTATATAAATGGGGAAAATTAATCCAACAAATCCTGGTAAAAATCTTAAGTGATACATTTCTCAAAATAGAAACAAAATGTACTTGACCACATTGCCAGACTCTGACTCCCTGTTGGTTGCTTTTCAGTGAATTGAAGCCCTGTTTAGGGCAACTGGCTATGCATTAATGTGAGGGAGATTCGGCTCTCAGCTATGGTTGGAAAAAGCAGGAATGCTGCACTTTTCAGTGGGTTGCCACTGGTTCAGCTCCTTTATCTCTCATGGAGGGCACCGAGCCTTTCAGAGACGTAGAACTACCTCAAAGAACCATTCTGAGCAAAGGGGATGCTACCAAACTTACCACAATGGACTGAATTTATGTTAAATATAATTATATCTAGGAGTGGAGATAGAATTCACTCCATAGTAGTTCTTCAGAGCTGAAAATAACATGGACTTCAAAATATTGTTAATGAGGGAGCTATGGATGGAACTCTTTAGAAGACATTTTCTAGCAGGCTTGAGGCCCTGGGTTTACTCCCCAGTACTGGGGAAAAAAGAAAGTATTATGTTAAATTTTGTTAATGATATTTTCTATTTTATATCCTGCCAATAAATTTGAGAGGGGAGATTTAGATTTGTTAAAGCAGGAACACAAAGAGGAAAAATAGTGCTGATAATTGGCTTTTGATGTGCAAAATACCTTGAAGCTATTGGCATGCACCCCTCACTACAAGCCTAGGGAGAGGCCTTAATTCAACCACTTTCTCTATAGAAAGGAGCAGTATAATGGAGGAGGAAGCAGAAAGCAGGTAGATATGGGACCTTGACTCCCCATATTGGAAATCCAGAAGATCCTCCATGTCCTGGTGAAGGAGTGGAGAGGCAATGAGTGCTCCACTGAATCAATAGAGAGCTTCCTGCTTGGGACTTCCGGTATAGAGCAAATGGCAGAGACTATAGATGCCATTGGGAGGGAAGTACCAAGACTAACAAATGTGAAATCTGTGGAATCCCAACAATTGCCTGATTCAGCAGAAGAGGTGCCCAAAAGGATCACTCTAAAATGATGCAGGAGATACTGTACAGTTCCAAATGCCATTCCACACAATTTCCTATGGCTATATAAGATTCGATGCTTTTCCCATCCTCACTCCACCCCTGAAAGATAGGCAGAAAAGGGTGCAAATATCTGCATTTACGTGATCAATTGTTAAATGGAAAATAAATAATCTAAAGACATGATTTAAATTCTTAAATAAGACTGTCATTAGAGAACATGACTAAAATTTCATTGTCTTTTTTATTTCTATTATCTAGTAAGGTAGAATTTGTGGTAAAAAACAAATCAATCATTGAAAAATATAGAGACTGTTGTTTATTTCTGCAGGGTACAATTCTGAGTACAATTTGTGAACCTGTTATAGCAGTTTATAGGGGACCAGGTGTCTAAAAGGAAAAAAAAATTCTTTTCTCACAGTTCTGCAGGTTAGTTGTCCAAGAAAAAGGTGAAGGCAGTGTTATTTCTTCTGAGGCCTCTCTTTCTCTTTGGCTTATAGATGACTCTCTTTTCTTGTGTCTTCACATGGTTTTTCCCTGTGCATGTCCCTGTGTGCTAATTGCCTGTTCTTATAAGAACAACACTCATATTGGAATAGAGGCACCTCAATGACCTCATTTCACCTTACCTGTTTAAAAGCACTAGATCAAATACATTCATATGATAAGGTCCTGGGGTTAGGGCTTCAACACATGAATTTGGTGGAGGGCAGGAGAATGCAATAATAATAATTTCAGTTTATAGTAATCAGAAATCAATCTTAGTTATCATTCTTAATTTTTTTCTAATCCATATAGCATGATGTTATGTCAAGAGTACAATTTCTGAGAAGAATTTATACCTCATCCTTTCTATAAGGAAAATTATACTCTGCTAAAGAAGTTCCCATTTATGCACAGAAACAAATTTATTCTCCTAGGATTGATTATTATCCCTGGATGGCAAAATTTCCTTGTCCCCCTCCCCTTTGGGATACTGGGGATTGAACCAGCTTTACAACTGAACTATATCCCCAGACCATTTTATTAATATTATATGAGAGGGTGGTTACGGGGGACTGAAACCCAAGGTGCTTGACCATTGAGCCACAACCCTATCCCTTTTCATTTTGTTAATTTTGAGACAGGATCTTGCTAAATTGCTGAGGCTGGTTTTGAACTTGCAATCTGGCCTCAGCTTCCCAAATCACTGGGATTATAAGCATGCACCACCCTGCCTGGCTTAACCTTTTCATTTTTAAATTTTGAGACAAGAGCTTGCTAAATTGCTGAGGGTCTTGCTAAATTGTTGAGGCTGGCCTGGAATTTGCAATCTTCCTGCCTCAGCCTCCTGAGTCATTGAAATTATAGGCCTGCACCACCATACCAGCTCTGGCAAGCCTTTTTAAAACCAAATTTGCAAACATCATCTCAGTCTACACTTAGTGTAAGTGGATTCTCTTTCCTGAACTATTCAGGAAAGAAAACTGGCTTGGTGGCTCAGTGATATAGCACTTGTCTAGCATGCATAAGGAAGCCCTTGGTTCAATCCCTAGAACTGTTAAAAAAAAAAAAAAAAAAAAAAAAAAAAAAAAAAAAAAGGATGTTTTCACTGGGAACTATAGGAGATAGATGTTACTTTGTGCTACCCCAATCTCCATTTTCCCAGTGTAACCTTCTCTAACCAAAGTGTAACCAGGGACCAAAGCTGGCCTTTTAGACACACTCTTGCTCTCCCAGGACTTAGAACTTTAAGTGGAAAGAGAATGGTTGGACAGTATCCTGAGAAGACTGATGTGTATGTAGTGGTATCCAGATTCCTGGAGGAGATACATTTCTGATATTTTCCAAGTTGTTTATCCTCCCAGTAGATTCACCTTCTGCTTTTAGCCAAAGTCCATTTCTTTGCTTGGAACTCAAGACTTGCAACTAATATCACTGTTGGGAAGTAAGAAGGATAGTAACCTAACATTATCAAGGAAGTAGGTACAGCCTAGGTTCAAGTATAAATTATATATTGGTAATTAGTATTACTTAAATAGTATTTTTTTATAATTCCTTAGACATGCAATCACTGCTAAGACATGAACTAAAACTTACTAAGAGACTGAGCCCTGTGAACCATATGTGAATTAGCTAATAGCACCTATCTGGACAATACTTTCCTTTCTCTAAATATAGGGGAGCCAAACATAAAATCCAGTTACCAGAATTTTGATCATCCCTAATGTTGTGGTTCTCAAAGGCCAACATCTGGGCCTAAGGATTATCTTCAGACTTGAAATGTTAGAGCTTTACCATGGCAGTCTAAAAATCCACAAAAATAAGAAAAGAAGTCTTTGAGAAAGCTGCTACATAGAAGATGATTGGAGATAAAATCAGTGATTACTATCAACCTATAGCCCAACAGCAAGACATACTAGTTATGGTAGTTACCTTTACATTACTGTAATGTATTAGCTTTTGTCAACATGAAAACATATATCTAACATAAGTACCTTAAAGGAAATTTTTGCTCATGGCTTCATAGGCTTTAGCCCATGGTTGATCTTGCTGTTTTGGGATTGTGACAGCACAGTACATCTTGGCAGGAGAAAATGGCAGAGGAGGCTTCATACCTTCCTGACAGCCAGGAAATGAAGAGAGAGGAGAGACCATTGTCCTACAATTCCCTTCAAGGGCATGCCACCAATTACCTAAAATCTCCCATTTTGGCCCACCTCTTAATGGTTTCCACCACTTCCCATTAGTCCCAAACTGGGGACCAGACTTGCCTTACACATGGGCCTTTGAAGAACATTCCAGATCCAAACTATGGACTGATACCTTTCAAGAAAGATAGAAATCAAATAGACGAGAAAAATCCAAGTTTATACTTTTCCTCTCTCTTCTAAAGGATACTATAGACAAGATCAGCAGTCTAGAATCAATCCGTGCAATATTCCCACATTTGTACCCTAACTTGGAGTACTATCTGAGCATCTTATGATGTACAGAGCAGCCTCCCACGACAAAGAATTATCCCATCCAAATTATCAATAGAGCCAAAGTTGAGATACCCTATTCTACAGTATCAGAGACACCCATATTAGAATAATGAGGTTAGAAACCTTCTCAGGCAAAGTCACAACTTCTTACATCTGAAAAGAATCTTTTGTTGTTCATATATTCTTGTCCACAATAAAATGGACAAGCACATGTAGACTTCATGCATTGGAACATGTGTATTTAAATATAATTTGTAAGGCTATATTTCTTTAAGTATTTATTTGGTATTTTATTTGCCATAGACAATGCCTTGGCATTATGGATTTCAAAATAATCTCTGACTTCTATGAGCTACTATCTAATGTAGAGATAGACATACCAACAATCACATTACTATGGATTAATGGCAGTGCTAGAGACTGGAAAACAAAGACAAAATAATACCAAAAAAGGTCTGAAATTTTCAGGAAAGACTTAAAAAGACAGAAGCAGTGAATTGAGACTGTAATAGATAAGCAGATATATTTCAGATGGGGGCTAGAGAAGAACAGTCTTGGTAGCAGGGACACCATGAAAAAGAAGCACCGCTGGTAGACAAATCTATGGGTTTGAGAAAATTAATTGAGCTTTCCCTTAATGGTATTCAGAGCAATTAGGAGTTAAATCAGAACTAGAATCATTAGAGGCTTCTGAACATTTGGTCGGAAAAAGTACTACAGTTGATCATTTAAATCTCCAAAGGAAAAAAAATCAGGAAAGTTTTTAAAAATCAGACTCTAAATCTCTTCATAATTCAAAAATTTAAAATATAAAATATACAAAACCAAGTTTAACCATAACTAAGAAAAGTCTTAAAGAAGATAAAACTTTTCAAGAATCTGAGATGAAGGGCTAGGTTTGTGGCTCAATGATGGAGCGTTCACCTAGAATGTGTAAGGCTCTGGGTTTGAGCCTCAGCACTACATAAAAATAAATAAATAAAATAAAGGTATTGCATCTATCTACAACTAAAAAAAATTAAAAAAAAAATACCTGAGGTCAACATTCAACATAGGGATAAAGAATAAATGGACTTTATCACCAACATGAAGAAAGCATTAGATGTAAAAACACAGGTTAAACTTTGGAAAATAAGTTTTATCTTTACTGACTTCTGAAATCCTTTTCATGTTTGAACAATCATTGTTTGAAATTTCATTTACAACCCAAGAGATTTTTACAATAAACAACCTACAGTCTCTCATGCCTTCAATTTTCTTACATTTTTCCCTATAGAAACACCAAAAAATCCCCTGTGGGTTTCAGAATATCTTAAATACCTGAGTTATACAATATTCAATTTGAACTGGTATCACTTGTAAGCTTTTATGATTCAAAAACCATATGGTATGACATTTTAAAATAGCCCCCAAAGAATATCATAGCATTTCTATAATCATTTGACACAATCATGTATTTTAACATCCAAGTTTTGTACCTGATTACAAAAAGACACATTTCCCTTGGCAAAACACCTGTTTCAAAGTGGAGCAAAGCTTCATAAAGCTTCTTACTTCACAGAACACTCTGAAAGCACAGAAAACCACTCAGTCAATGCATGTGAACAAAGTGTTGTGAATTAGCACTAAACCAATGCAGATTTTCCCTGCACCAGGTTGGCCTGGTTGTGCATAACCATGGAGAGTCCAGGCTTTCCCCCTAGACATCAAGTAAGTCTGTTCTCAAAAACTCAGTTAAGTAATTAATTCAAATTAGACAAGTGGAATTTTGTTTGTTTGTTTGTTTGTTTTGGGGGGTTGTTTGTTTGTTTTGTGTGTGTGTGTGTGTTAGTTGTAGATGGACACAACACCTTACTTTATTTATTTATTTTTATGCGGTTCTGAGGACAGAACCCAGTGCCTCACATGTGCTAGGCAAGCACTCTACCACTGAGCTACACCCCTAACCCCTAGACAAGTGGTTTTATGCTAGTATTACTAGTATGTGAGTGACCCAAATATAAAGTGTATGATATGATGATTCCAGTGTGAAAAGCAGATTGATTCCATCTGTGCCTAGCAGTTTTCTCAAAAATGTTTCTCAAAATGTAATTCTCATATCACTTACCTCAACCTAATCTGGGATGTTTAACTAAAGAGGTGGTTTCCTTGTGTCCTCTCACACTTACTGGATACGAATCTTTGGTCTGACTCTTAGGCATGCTGAAATTAACAACTATGCTATTAAGACTCCAGCAGACTTTTGTATAATAAAATTACTCATTCTGTATTGAATTTACTTGGTATATACATTAGTGCTGAAAATATGAATTTTAATGGCTTTAAGGTAATGAGTGATTTTAGTTTATGTCTGAGTAATGGGATACCAATACTTGGAGGGTGGGAAAATAACTTCCGATTCCTTGCATAAGTAATGAAATATTTCATCATGACATTTTTCAAAGTCAGTAAGCCATCATGGCAAGTATTAAAACAGGAACTGTTTCCTCAGTTTCCACATTAGAAAGGTTTGGTGGGATTATGTCTTCTTTGAGCCTGACTTTACAGATGGGAGAAAAAAAAAAAGGCATTTCTTAAATTTTAAAGTCCCCTAGTCCAGAGAAGTAAAGTTGATTTAACTTAAGAGCCAAAACAACCTGAGATAACAATTAGCATTAAAAAGAGTGAAGTATGATGTTATAACCATGCAATATGTTTCAATCATATTACATATTATATAAAAAGTCACTCTTAAAATCATGCAAACTTCCCTATGTCCTTCTACCCCTATCAAAGTGTTACCGATATTTTGGAAGGAGGGGTTGGGTAAGGGAAGGGATTTTTATATTCATCACTGAGCATATGAAGTATACCAGCCCTCCATCACTGTTCCAGGCTAGCTGCTGCTCAGAGTTCCTGCAGTGGGTTAGCAGAGGAGTCAATCCATTGGATAGACAGACACCTCTGACTTCATGGAAAAATAGAAGTTGGACCAGATTCCTGTTACTACCACTTTGTGCTTATGAACAAGATGAGTGAGCAGAGAAAATGATGATAAGAAATTATCAGGTGAGCAAAAACAACAAAGAAGAGATCACAAAGCCTCCAAAAGATTGAGGTTGATTTTCCAGTCTAGTTGATGTGAGACCTACCTGAATACCATTAGGTTTCTTTAGCGTAAGACCTCTAAGTACCTACAAGAGCCCACCTCCCCTTTGATTTCAATGTGTTTTAGAGAGCCTCTGTTCTTGAAGCCTGGGAAGGAACAACAGAGTTTCTGAACAAAAGAGTTTCAGAATTCAACAGAATTCTGTGAACTTCCACACCAAATATTGAAGGTGACAATCTGTGGCCTTCCTCACTTGGTTTCATCAAAAGCCTGGCTCTGCTGAAACAGCTTCCATGTCTTTTATGAGCATTTTTTTTTTTTTTGCATAGCATATGGATAAGAATTACACAGAGAAGATGGAATTTGGATTCAATTCATACAGTCTTGACTTAAGCAAACATGATCTTTAATCAGTTGAATTCTTTCCGAGGGATAAAGACAAATATTTATTAAATACTGCATGTGCAAAGATTTTACCGTTATTAGCCCTTTAATCTTCACAACTTTACAAGATTCAGGCTTAGAGAGGTCAATTAACTTTTTCAATAATCACAGTTACAAAATGGTAATTCTTACACCATAACTCAGGCATCTACTTCCTAGTTCAGAACTCTTTCTACTAGACCAGTATTTGTTATAATATTGTACACATATCAATTAGAGTTCCCAAGACTATTTTAAATAGATTATGAAAAAAAACCATCTTGAATGTTTAAACATCGTACATTGGAAAAATAATTTTTCATGTTGGAAAAATAAAATCAGATTTGATTTATGAAAACACATGTGTAGAGTAAATAATAGTACATAAAGCAAATAGATATGGTAAAAATCTTGAACAGAAATTATTTTCGTTTGAGAAAACTTTGTCATACAAAGTTCACATGAAATTATTAACATCCTTGAAAATTTGTTCAAAAGTGACACAGTTGTCATATTAGGTTCAAAAGTTGGAGGTAAAGCAAATTTTTTTTAGGTAAAAATACATCTTTAGCATTCTATTTCAAGTTATGTTGAAATTATTAGTGTGCAGAAGACATTTTTCCTTTAATCTTATTATTGATAATTTAGATATTAAAATATAAAAATGTGATATATGTTTAACTACAGCCAATGTGTGGGCATTATAATTGCTGCCTAACAATATAGATAAACAATGTAAACTATTCTAATGCTTTAACAAAGGTGGAAACGATTTAGGCATACAATCAGCAACTTTGTACATTTAGAGAAAATTTTCCAGGTAGTCAATAAAACAAAACAGGATAATGTTTTAACAAAGGCCAAGGGACTTCAACCTCTGGAGAAATATGATGATGCTTTTATAATGTACTACCTGAGTGTCGTACCCACATAATGAAATGAATCTGGGATACTAAAATGACCAAGAAATCAAAACTATACGTGACTAGACACTCTGGACATAAATACAGGAACAAATAGAAAAATCCTCTCATGTTAAGTCTGCGGTTCTTTCAGGGAGATGTAAATGTGCCATGAGGACGATTTCTGGCACTGAATTGTCTTGTTTGTGTACCAGCCAAGGTCTAGCAGTAGTAGGACTCAATTAGGAAGGAGTCTGAAGTTTCCTCCTTCCTGCTCTGCTCTCTGCTAACAAGATTTGGCTCTTGCACCATTCCAAGCCTCAAAATGTGAATTAAAACCCCACCTAACTAGATAGAAAAATTATCATAAAGGTACATTACAGAGTACTATATACCTGCTAAGTGATCTTGTGTTTAGAAAAATAGTTAATAAATAAATGAAGTTTTCTTTTTTTGCTGGCCTTGAACTTGCAATCCTCCTGCCTCAGCCTCAAGTGTAAATAGGATCACAGGCATGCATCACTATGCCTGACTCTGAATTTCTTCATTATGATGAAATATGCTTCTCCTCTATTTGAGATTGCAGCTACAATGCAAAGTTTGGAATGTTTCTCTCTCTCTCTCTCTCTCTCTCTCTCTCTCTCTCTCTCTCTCTCTCTCTCTCTCTCTCGTTTTTCTTTCTTTCTTTTTTCTTTTTTTTTTTTGTGGTGGTGCTGGGGATTGAACCCAGGGCCTTATGCATGTGAGGCAAGCACTCTAACTGAGCTATAACCCCAGCCACTGGTATTTTTCTCTTTAAGAAGCACAGTTATTCTGGAATATAGAATAGTATTTAAAGTTTGAAGGTTCAAAGCATATTTGTAATGGGATGTGGGAGAAATTCTGTATTAAAGAAAGTCTCCCCTGCCACAAACATACATCACAGATTAGGCAGTGCATTGGATGAGGTTATCCAACTTAAACAAACAAACAAAACAGTGTTCTTCTTAGAATTCTAATGAGGAATGTGTTTATTTTTCATGATGTGGACTCCATTAGCTTGGTGAAATATCTGGAGTGAGGAATCCATGCCCTTGGATCTGACTCACACCATCCGGCTGCTGGCTTACAAGTGTGGTTTCCTTTGCTGCCAAGTTGGGTCCTAACTGAGGTTTTGAAAACCTATGACATTGTTCCACTTTCCAAGACCTCAAGGAGTTTGTCTTTGTGGAGTCAAGTCATTCTTGGAGCAGCTTTAAACCACAGGCTTAAGGAAGGAGATGTTTGTACAATTCTACATACCTATAAAAGGCCTCTTTTTTTTTTTCTTTTTTCCTGTTTAATTACTTTAGAAACGTTTCTGTCTCTGATAAGTTCACTTACTCCTACCAAGACACATATTTCCCTTGAAAATCACTTGATACATTTCACTATGGTTAGAGGTCAAATCCAATGGCCATTTCTAAAAGCCATTTCTCTTCCGGATGACCTATTGAAGGTATTTCAAGTGCTGTGATTCTATATTGCCTTTTATTTCTCTGTAATATTTTTCTGCCCAAATATCTGAGGGGAAAAAAGGGTTGCTTATTGTACCCTCTAGTGGCAATTGTGACATTCTTTTTAAAATCATATTTATTTCATTCTTTGGCCTTTTATTGTAAATTTAGTACACAGTATAAAAGAATTTGTATTGCTTTGTCATAGTGTCTATAAATGCATTAAAATAGGGCTGGGGGTTATGGCTCAGTGGTAGAGCGCTCACCTGGCATGTGTGAGGCCCTGGGTTCAATCCTCAACACCATATAAAGATAAATAAAGGTATTGTATCCATCTACAACTAAAACTTATTTTTAAAAAAATTTTTTAATGCATTAAAATAGTTTCTTGGGAAATTGTCTTGTTTTCCTCATACTTTATTAACTCATATTTTATTCTGTCTTTTAAAATGTTCTAATTCTTCTCCCTTCCATTTTAAAATATTGTCAACAATCAGTTTTCACATGATGGGAGTATGGATAGCATTCTACACCTCCCAAATAATCGTTTATATTTCTTCCATTCACATTTAGCTATGAATCCATCTCATTTTCTAAGAATTCACAACATTTGAAATAAAATATAGAAGCTCCAAGTCTGGCATCCCACTTTTCCTCCCTGTTTTTCTCTGCCTTCTCTACTCTCCATTTTTCCCCACCCCAAATGGGCCAGGGCAGATCTTTAAGCCAAGAGAAAGCTCATACATTGGAAGGGCTAAGGCTATCTCTCTGTCTCCTTTCTTCTAAGGTAGAAATTTAGACATTTTTATTCTAAAGTTCTTGCTTCCAAATTCTAATGAGGTATAGTTTGAAGATAGAAGAGGAAAATAAAAACAGTTAAGAAAAACAAAAGAGATAATCAAGCAGAACAGGTGGTTCTCAACAAAAATTTGAAATTAAGACTTGTCTTCAATTGAGTGTAATCAAGAGATAACCATTCATTAAAATGACTTTGATAAATAGATAAAATACCTGAATACCAAGACTCAGTATTTTAAGATGTCCATTTCCACAAATTAATCTGTAAATTCAATAGCATTATAATAGAATTTTAATAAACTTTCACAAATGTTTCTAAAGTTTATCTGAAAGAATCTGTAAGAATAGCCATGAACAACAAAAATTTTAATAAGGGTCATAAAGGGAAGGACTAGATTTAATATGTTTAAAAGTGACATGAAGCCACAATAAATAGAATAGTATATTACCACTTCAGAGAGGTGTTCCAATGGAACAGGGAAAAAAAATAGGAACATGTGATATTTTAGTAAAAACTAATATTGACATTTTAAACTGGTGAGGAAAAGGGAATTGGAACAACTAATTAACAATTCAAAGAAAAAATACAACATCCTACTTCTCTCTTCATATCAAAATCTATTCCAGATAGATTCATAAATTAAATTTAAAACATAACAAAATAATAAAAACAAATGAGTATTTTAATGAATGTTGGGAAATGGGAAAATCATTTATGAGCATAATATAAAATCCAGAGGCCATAAAGAAAACTATCTATAGATGTAACACTATACAGATTTAAGTTTTGAAATTACTTATAAAAGTCTTCCATAGTTACGGTCAGAAGGCAAAAACTGCCAATTTATGGATAACCAACTACATGCCTATAATCCCAGGTACTCAGGAGGCTGAGGTAGAAGGATCATAAATTCAAGGCTAGCCTCAGCAATTTAGCAAAACCCCATCTCAAAATAAAACATGAGGGCTGTGGATGTAGCTCAGTGGCAGTGTACTCCTAGGTTCAATCCCCAATACTGCAAAAATTAATAAATTTATGTACATACACATACACTCACACACATATTCAAGTAAAAGAGAAATTGTATTATTTTATAAATTTGCAAAAATTATATCATGCTAAAAAGGGTAAATCAAGATGATGAAAATGTATCACCTGTGTGATTTTCTTCTTGTGGACATAGAGAGCCAGTTCTCACTCTTTTATGTAGGAGGTGGGTTTCCCAGAAAGAGAGAGATATTTTCCACTGTGAATGATGCTAAGAAGGCATTTTTGAACTCAGGGATGCTTTATCATTAAGCAACATCCCCCAGCCCTTTTTATTTTTTATTTTGAAACAGGGTCTCTCTAAGTTGCTTAGAGTCTTGCCAAGTTGCTAAGACTGACCTCAAACTTGTGATCCTCCTGCCTCAGTCTCCCTAGTGTCTGGGAGTATAGGTGTGCACCACCCCCACCTGGCTAGGGGTTGTGCTGTTTAGCACATGGTGGGTACCAAAACCATTAGAAATACCTGAGGTGTATTTTGCAAGAGATTTCATCTTAATAAAGAAGAATGGGGAAAGGTCTCACCATCATGGTTTGGATTAGAGTAATTGTAACCTAAATATTATCTAGAGTCTTTCTAGCCCTTAAAATCACAACTGACTCAACATCTACCCCACAAGTCCATGTTCTGTTGACTCTAAAATCTTCCCAAGTGCTCTGTGAATTCTGAGGGATTAGTCAACCGCCTAGGGAGGGATTCACATTCCTGGCCTCCTCTGCCTCTCAGCACCTCAGGGGCTTTCCTACTTCCGGTCTTTCTTCACACTGCCTCAGTACAGTCTGGACACTCAGCCCCTCCCACAGTTCCCGCAAGAAAAGCTCACTTCTGACAAGTATGCTGTGAATATAATAGCTGTCTTAGCTTTTCTTCTCTGTGACCAAAATACTTGACAAGAACAACTTACAGGGGAAAGTTTATTTGGATTCAGGGTTTTAGTCCCTGGTCAGCTGGCTCTGTAGCTCTAGGCCTGAGGTGAGGCCCAACGTCATGACAGAAGAGGGTGGGTGAGGGACGCTACTGCTCTGCCTCATGGCAGCCAGGAAGCAGGCAGAGAATCCAGGTACCAGGGACAAAATATTAGCCCCAAAGCCATGCCCCCAGTGACCTATGTCCTCCAGCCAAACGCTGATTACAGTTATCACGGAGGACAGTAGTCCTGCCATATTATTAACCCATCACATGAATTAATCAACTGATGAGGTTACAGCTCTCTGGTTTAATCATTTCACTTCTGATCATTCCTGTATTGTCTCACACAGGAGCTTTTGAAATATACCTCACATCCAAACCATAAGAATGGTCTTCACTAAATCACTGGAGACTTGGGGGCTGGGGCACCATCCACTGCATAACAAATGCCATCATGTCTTCCATGAGAGTGCTGGACTCCAAACCCTTCTTGGGCACCCCAGTAGCATGAACTCTTCTCTCCTCCCCTCCATGCAATGCCCAGTCTCATAGCCTCTTTACCTCTTCTCTCTCCCCTTCTTTATTTCTCCTTGATTATTTATTCTTTATCCTCTGCCCTTTTGTGGAAGAAAAAAAGGAAGAACTCCTCTCCTTGTTCATGCAGAACCATTCTGTTTTATTCTCTGAAGTTCAGGCATCAACCAACACCTTGGTCAGCACCTTTAAGGTTTAACCTTTTAACTCCTTCATCTTTTAAGTTTCTTTTCCAAACAAAACCTAGTCATCTTCCATGACAAATTTTCGGGTTGTCTAATATAAATACAAATAGAAAAATGATAGAAATATAGAACCCATCCCCCTGCACACGCACACGCGCATGCACACACACACACACACACACACACACACACACAAGAGCTAGGAGTTGATTGACTTAGCTGTCAACAGTAACTTAAGGGAGTGGATAATATATGTTTTCATTTTCTTCATTGTGTATTTTCAGTGATTTTTGAATTTTTATGATAAGAATATCTCACTTTCCACTGGAACATCAAAAGTGAGACAGACACAATCTCTGCCCTTAGGGCACCCACAGTCCTGTGCTGGCAGCCCAGATACCAAGCCCAGTGTGATGTGTATGGTCAGTATGTCCATCTGAAGAACTGAGATATCTAATTGCATTGTCTGTACTTGAGGGGCTCATTTTATAATTGTTGTAAAACATTTTCTCAGTGGCAACAGACCCATTTTCTGTCTCCTAGAACCATTTGTTGCCATCAGTTTCTGGTTGTAATGTGTCTCCCTATTGGGTGCTTTCTAATAAAATCAGCATTTGGTTTTCCCTGCCATTCATACCGTATTTTATCTTTTGTCGGGTTTTATTTGAAATATCCAAATATTTCCTCTGCAGCTATAATGGCAGAGAGCCAGACATGATGTTAAGCATAATTTTTTGCTTGTCCTGATATGAAAACCAGGGAATTCTAATTCTACCAGGTTTTTCCTCCCTTAAGTTTGAAATTTAAATTATTTTAATATATTTATGAAATGAGACAAGTTGATAGCATGAGCAGTACTCAGTAATTGGAAAGTCAGTTACCTTTTATCTCTTGGTTAAAAAGAGGAAGTAGGTCAGTTTCTTGTTAAAATTATTAGCAAATACTATTTATAGCATGGTAGAAATCCCTGGTGAAAGACATCCTAATTTTGACTTTCAAAAAGGAGGCAATATCTAGCTCTTTCTTATATTTAAATATATTAAGAATGCATTTGACCAATTTTTTAGGATGGGAGAGCATGTCCTTACCCACCTTACCCCCCACCACCTTAGCCCACCCAATAAAAACCCCACCTAAATTAAACTCAGTTGCTAAGACATTTTTCACTACTCGTAGTGTGTATCTGCTAGAAGGGTTTGTCACAGATACATATTTCAGCCACGTATTATGGGTCTGTGTGATAGAGAGAGAAATATAAACTTGAGAATAAAATATTTATGGCCTGGAGTTACTCATGCCCCTTTATTTATAGACCCCTCTGTGTATTTCTATCTCAAATATAAAACTAAAACTCTGGTGACTGTCTCTGCTTTTGAGTCTTCTGGTGAAGTGATCTAAATTACCCAACCACTAAATTGAGGGCTTCTGAAATAAATCACGATATATTTATAAATATCATCATTTCAAAGGCAAAGAAGTGATGTTTACGCATTCAGCTTGTTACTAAACTGAGAAGAAGGTTGTCTCAGAGGCAGCAAGATTACCCAATAGCCTTAATGTTTGCACGCATCAGAATAAATGACAATTTGGATGTAAAATACAAGAGCAAATATTTCTTAGGAAGAACTGTGGTTTGCTGCTGCCTGAGTCCCCTCTAATGCTAGATGAAAACATTCCCAAAAATCTACTTCTCTGCTTTTCTCCTAAATGACTTGGAAGGGTGGTGACATCATCCTTTGATGTTTAGAAGGGAGGAAACCATATTTCAACTAGAAAGGTTAGGAAATATCCAAACTCCTCAAACTGGAAATTTCCACTTCTGACAAAACACCCAAAGCCACTGGGTCAAACGTGCTTTCTTGCACTGCTCCACTTTCAGTTTCCTCTCCCTTCTACAGCTGCTTCAATTCTCACCCCTGCTTTGAATGTTAACCAGAGTTCCAGGATAATTGGTTCCCTAAATAATGTTTCATGTCACACTTGTGCACAAGGCCAGGGAGATCCTAGACTCCACCCTGTGATGAACAGTTGCTTCAAGGAAAGTCAGAAATCCAAGGTGCAGGAGGAGCCTTTGGATCTGTCATGCTCCTAGACTCTATAAGCTCAGTTCTGAGACTTTAGGAACGAAAGCAAGAAGATTAGAGCTTGATGGATCAGGGGAAGGAGGAAAAGAGGGAAAGGCAAGGTGGAGGAAATGAGATTGATCAAATTATATTATGTGCATGTATGCTATGGCATAATGAATCACACTCTTATGCATAATTATAATGCACCAATAAGAAAAGATTAGAGCTTGAGTCCCTATCTTGTATCAGTTACAAAATTTAGAATAATCTCTAAAGGCACTAAGAACTCAGCTCTGAATTATAATTTTGTCATTAGTTCTTTGCTTGCTACTTCCACATTTAATGACTCTTCAAGTTCTGCCTTTCTGTAAATCCATGGATGATTTGGTAATTTGAATCATGACTCTATACTTGAAACATGGTACTTGAGATGAATGGCTATGAATAGGCCAGTCCATTCCCCCTCTCAAGGATTCTTGTTCTCAGTTACTACTGACCAATGGGGTTCCCAGTGCCCTGAATCCCAGGCCAACATATATCTGCAATATTTGAGTCCTTTATATATTCTATTCCTAGAATTCTTATTTCCTTCAGCCAATTAAACCTACAGCTATAATTTGCTTATTAAATGTTTTGATTTCTTATTTTAATTATAGATGGACACAATGACTTTATTTTGTTTATTTATTTTCATGCAGTGTTGAGGGTCAAACCCAGTGCCCTACATGTGCTAGCCAAGTGTTGTACCACTGAACCACAACCCCAGCCCAAACATTTTAATTTCAATAAGCAGAAAAAGAAATCATTTTGTCTGTGATTTCCCTCTTTTCTCCTGTCTTTTCAAGCCATTGTTAGGTCACATTGAAAGTTCAATTTTGTTCTCTCATTTTTACCAAGGTAGTGAGATTCACCTTCTCATATCGTGTCAGGTTTTATACCACCGTATTTTGCATGTCTTTTAAAATGTTCACATAGTTTGCTCAAGTATGTAATGAACATTTCAGGACTCATTTAAAAAAAATGAGAAGAGATTTACAGACACTTTGGCCCCACAGGCTCCTTTCTTATGGTATCTAGTTCTCTCCCCCACTCTATATCCACCCCTTTCACCATCTCCCATAGCTCTCAGAGAGCTTACCTTGTGCACACATTTTTTTATGCTATTATGGGCTATAAAAAATGTTAGAACAGGTGTAGCTCTTTCTTGATGGCGTGATTTTACTCTAATGTGTAAAATAAACTGTTAGGAGTTGAATTGTGTCATCCTCATGCCACCCCCAAATTCATATGTTGAAGTCCTCATCACCAGTTCCTCAGAATGTGACCTTATTAGGAGATAGAATCCCTACCAAGATAATCAAGTAAAAAATGAAGTCATTGGGATGTATCTTCATCCAGTATGGCCAGTGTCCTCATGAAAGGAGAAATTTGAACACAGAGACACACATAAAGGGAATATGTAAAGAAACAAAGAGAAAAAAAAAAACCAGTCATCTATGAGCCAAGGAGAGAGGCCTGGACTTTTTCTTCCCTGTAGAGCCCCCCAGAATCAGCCCTGCCAATATTTTGATATAATGTTAACTAAAATCATAGTATATAGTAGCTGTCAGCATAATAAAAAAAAATGTAAATAAAAATTAGTGTAATGGTTAATTTAAATTGTCAACTTGATTAGATTAAGAGATGGTGATGGTTATGGGTGTGTCAATGAGGATGTGTCTAGGAATGATTGGCATGTGGGATGGCCAACTGAAATGGAGACCCTTCCTGGACAGCATTGGCCAAGAAGATGTTGGCTTGGATGGAATAAAAACTGGAAGAACAAGGAAGCAGTAGCAGATGCAAGTTCAATTCTTCTTGAATGGGTTCTTGATTGCTGCTGTGATTACCTGAGGATATCAGACTCTCACTTCTCCACTTTTCCAAAGCGAACTCTGCCAGTGATTCTCCAAAAGCCTTCAGTCTCAGACTAGGGTAGCACTTCTTCAGCCTCTTGGACCACACAGGTACTAGTTCTTCCAGCTCTCCAGCCTGCCGATGGCCTTTGTGAACCATGTAGGCCAACCTAATACATCCCCTTTTTATAATTATACTTCCTGTTGATTTTGTCCTCTAGAGAACCCTAATATAATTAGAAAAGAGTATGTTAATACTGATTATCTCTAATGAGTAGAGAAAAAGTTGTCTTAATTTTATTCTTTATGTTTCTCTTTCCAATTATTTCAGATTTTTGATATCCAAAAATTAAGGAAGAGCAAATTACAATAATTCCCAAAGTGAATCTCCCCTAATTTCTAGCATTAGAAACAGAAATGAATCTGTTTTGTTTTGGTTTTCTTCTGTGTTAGTCATAGCTACCTCTTTCCAGAGGTGAGCTGGCCTTTCATCCCTGGACTTGTCTGGACTAGAATCCTTAGTTTGCAAAAGAAAACATCAGTTCTACCACCTGCTTAATAGACTCTGATCCATATGTCCTTCATTGGCATCAAAGATTATCTACACTCCAGTTTCTCTCCAGAGAACATAATCTTCAACTCTGCTCTGGGCCAAACATGCAGTGTTCCTCTAGTAAATGACCAGGTGTGTTTGTGGTTTGCTGGTCCTTGATTTTCTTTTGGTCCTGATTTCCTTCCTGTCCTCCCTACCCTACTCCCCTCTACTGAGCCTTGAACTCAGGGCCTCACACATGCTAACTTGCTAGGCAAGTGCTCTATTACTGAGCTACATCCTCAACTCTAACACACACTCACTCACTCTCTCTCTCTCTCCCCCCTTCCTTTCTTACCTGCTTGCTTGCTTGCTTTATTTCTATATGTTCTTTCAAGTCTTCTAGGCCAGGGAGGGGAAGGGGAAATGAAAGCATGAAGAAAGCGAGAAAGAAGGGATGAAAGAAGAGAAAGTCTGTGGTATGAATTTATGGCTGATTTCACTAATACGGGATGGAGGAGAGTTTTCTTGCTCCATTTTTTTAAAACAATCTACAGTAATTCAAAACGAACTGATATACAGAAAATAACAAATGGAAAATTTTCCCTCACTACTTGGTTTCAAGAAGAATTAATAGAGTCCAAGTCCCAGGTATGCCTACAGCTCCAACAAGTTCCTCTGTGACAGAAGCCACCTCCTAAAATGGACTATTTTCTTAGGGAATAGGCCAGCTGCATTAAGTCCAAATAGACAAGTCAGAGAGGCAGGAAAGAGTGACTTTTTTTTTTCTGTGTTGTTTTGCGGTTTTATAAGTTCACATTCTCCATTGCATCTTTGCACATACTTCATTTACAGACTCTTAATTTCAGAAAAGTGAAGACAAAGATAAAAATCAGAACAAAGAATGGGCTCTGCCAACCACCAACAGGGAGATATGTGACTGGGACCACTTAGTTGGTGGGCACTGAGAAATTTATACACAGCTGTTCAGAACCTGCCCTATTTGTACCTGTAGTACCTTTCCCATTTCCTTGTCCTCATTGGATTTCCATCATCTGCTGTTTTTTCCATTCATTATTAAATTTTGGTATCCCAACTTTGCCCAAATGTTTGGTCTCCACCCCTCTATACACATACATACCCAAACAGCAATGTGCCTTGTCCTAACATTGCCTCCAGAACAATTTTCTCTACAAGATGCTGAGTCACTGAGGGGAGCTACAGACATTCTGTGGGCAGCAACAAACAACTGAGAAAACAGAATCCTTTTCCAGGACTTGAAAGGTTACTTTCAAGAGTGAGTAAATTCAGGAGGATCAGGAAAGTGGGCAAGAAGTTCATGCAGGGTAAAAGGCACAAAGTCCATCTCACAGAGTTTGAGGAAGTTCTTATTTCATAAATGAGAATGGTGTGCATGGAAAATTCCTTTATTTAGCAGGCATTGTAGAGAGTTCTCTTGAGTTCTTGTCCTGGCTCCACCTTCAGGTTTTCCACCAGTTAAATGGAAAGTTGACTCTCACTCCTCCTGGAATAGAAGGGTACTGAGAGGACAAGTGTGTGAAGTTCTCAGCTTTTGGATTCTTTGAATTAGTTATTGATCTTTAGATATCTGCTGCTTCAAACCCAAATTCTGGATGTATTTGAACTTTCCATTATGTATTTCCTAAAGGTGGTTCAACTAAAAGTCAACTTTTAAAGTAAAAGAATAAGGCATAGTATAATACAGAAAAAGCTTGATGCTGCCTTTAAAAATGGATCCTGGCTGGGTGTGGTGGTGCAAGCCTGTAATCCCAGTGGCTCAGAAGGCTGAGGCAGGAAGATTACGAGTTCAAAACCTCAGCAAAAGTGAGGCAATAAGCAACTCAGTAAGACCCTGTCTCTAAATAAAATACAAAATAGGGCTGGGGATGTGGCTTAAGCAGTAGCGCGCTCGCCTGGCATGCTGCGGCCTGGGTTCAATCCTCAGCACCACATACAAACAAAGATGTTGTGTCTGCCAAATACTAAAAAAAATAATAAATATTTTAAAAAGTCTCTCTCTCTCTCCCTCTCTCCCTCTCTCTTTTAAAAAAAATTAAAAATAAATAAAATACAAAATAGGGCTGGGGATGTAAATCAGTGGTCCAGTGTCCCTGAGTTCAATCCCCAGTACCGCCTCCCACCAAAAAAGGGTCTTGGTGGCCACATGTTGCGAATCAATAATATTGAAAAATAAAAAAGATTGAAAAGGGGTATTATTGGACCTACCCAAACCCAGAGAGGCTTTCCATCAAATAGTGTCATTGTAGCATTACAGCAGTACCTTCCTCAAGTCCTTCCTGTGTCCCAATGATCATTCAAGTTATCATTCAAATAATATTTCCTCATTATAAATATATCATCCTTTTTATCCTTACAAGAACCATATAAGGTAGATGCAACAAACCCATATTTCAAATAAGAAAACCAAGACTCAGAGAAATTAGATAATTTATGTAAAATTATAGTCCCATAATAAGCAGATTACTGGTCTATCTGAACACAAAGCTACTCTACCGGGCTGAGGGTGCAGCTGGGTGGTAGAGTACTTGCCTAGCATATACAAGGCTCTGAGTCCAATCCCGAGCATTGCAAACAAAGAAAAAGACACTCTACTTATGCTGTTCAGCAATATGCTACACTGACTTTCATACAACTTCCTGTTCCCAGATACCCTATGGTATCTACTGTTAGAACATACATGAGATCACGCATGTGAAACCTACGAACGGTGCCTGGCTTATGCTAGTTGCTTATTGATTATCAAAACTTGACCATACCATTCTTTATACCAAGAACTACTGACATTTACTTTTTTAAATGTGTTATGGTTCCTCCAGTTAGATTCAAAATCCCATAGTTCATACTTCTTTCATATTCTCTTTGTGTCCGTTAGAATGCTATTGATTACAGTTCTGGAAAACAGTCTTACAGCCAGTTAAACAGGAAGGAAATCAATTGCCTCACCTAGGAAGATGGTCAAGGCAGGCATGTGGGGTCCTGGATTCATCAATGAATAATGACATTAGGGACCTCGATTCATTGCTCTCTGCTCCCCCATCAAGAAACTTGCTTTACCCTAAGCCTAACTACCCTCCCTGGAGAAGGAGGGTTGTGAGAACCTATAGTAACCATTGGATCACACTTCATTCCTGTCTGGGAGAGAGGAAGGCTGCCTCCCTGTGGCACCAAGGACTGGAAAATTTATTTCCCACACAGCTGGTCAGTCTCTCTTTGCCTCTCATTGGTCCACACTGACTTAGTTTACCTGCCCAAACCATTCACTGGTAAAGGGAGCTAGATTTTTAGAAGTAATTAGATTAATCACCTGAAGGGAAAAAGAACTCATCCACTACCAACCTCAAACCTTTATACCTTAAAGCTAAATTTCTACTCTTGAATGGATGAACAAATGAGAAATGCTTTTTTATGACTATAGGTAGAAAGTCTAGTGGGTATTCTGAAAATAGACAATAAGTCAGCACAGAAATAAACCAAGTCTACCTGATTTCAGAACCCATAAGGCCACACATTCTGGTTATACAGAAAGGAGAGATAGAGAACCCCACTCATACACAACTTCTTTTGACTTTGACCAATCCTGTGTGACACTAATTACTGAGGTCCTGGTAGACTTCTCATGTACAGAAGGAAAATGAGGTCCTTAACACATCCTCTACAGCAGGTTCCTCAGGGATGGTTTAAGAGGTGCCTATTCACTGCATTAAATAATACTGAATTACAGAGGAGTTAATCTCTACTCAGTGCCTTTTGATCCTCCTGATACTATAGAAGTAAAAGCCAGCATACTGCTTTGAGTCTTTAAGACTCTCTAATACATGTTAATCACCATTTAACGAAGTCTTTTGCTTGGAGATGTAAACGGCATCTACCTGGACTTTTAAACGTCGTTTTGTTTTCCTTTCAATTATTTTTACAGTTATGCTATATTTGAGGTAAGCCATATTTGTCTTTCCATTTGAGGCAGTGATACAAAAATCCCCTCTGCAAATAATCTAAGGAAAACAAAGCCAATTAAAATCATAAATTTGGAGATGAGATTATACTGGATATGTTAAAAATGATTATTGTACTATGTAGCAATATGTGCTTATGGTGAAAGCCTAAAAGCACTTATGAGAGGACTAAGATTTGAAGAGCATTCACCTGGGATAGACAATGATTGCAAATGTCCAACTCAAGAATGAAGAAAATGCTAATGCAGAGGGCAATTATTCCAGAAGCCACAAGAGGGCACCATGTTAGTAACTATAAAAACCACGTGAAGCCCCATGAGGTCTTGGGCCCTGTTCCTCAGAGTGTGGTCCTCAGACAGCAGTATCAGCATCTCCTGGGAGCAGATAAGAAAGGCAGAGTCTCTGGCCCCACACCAGTCCCACTGAACTACAACCTGCATTCTAACAAAGCCCCCTAATTAATTCTTATATACCTTAAAATTTAAGAAGCAATAACAGGCTCAAAGTTTTGGAGCTCTCTTTGGCAACTATTCCTGGGAAGAGTTGGGAATAGGGCTGACATGTTTATAATTTTTAAGAAGTAGATTTGCCCATGAATTCTATGGTCATGCTGCATAGGTTCTTCCTTTAATAGGATGACTTGGGCAAATAACTGAATTTCCATCACTTAGAATATTGCTTTGGATACACAGATTTTTAATAAATCGTTGGATAAGTGAATCAACTATTCAGGCACACACACACACACACACAAAAATCACATTTCCTGACTCAGTGTTTCTGTTTCTGCCATCCTTTATTTTGTTGGCTTGATAAAAGGTAAGGGGTGTGTGGCCATACCACCCTGAATGCACCCAGTCTTGTCTGATAAAGGGGAAGGGTTTAACTGTGCCTTTTGAGTATCAACTACTTTAAATTTTTTTGGAATAAAATAAAACATAAATATATTCTCACACATAGACATATGAGAATATTCCTGTAATATTCGGTGAACTTCCTAAGGACTGTTCCCCATATTTTGGTGTCAGCTTCTGCTAATATAAGACCCTTGGTGTGCAAAGTCTGTAAAGTAGATATAAATAGTCTGATCAAGAAAGATTTTATATCCTAAGAATTTCACTGGCTTCAGAACACCTAGGACTCATGGAAATCGAAGTAAAAGAACAAAACATACTTGTGTTTCTTGGCCTAAAAATCAATCGTTATTCTAGCCAAATATTAAAAATGACTTGTATACTTCAAAGAGTGGAAGTTAACACCCAAAAGAACATACTAGTACTTTCCCTTTTAACAGGTATAAGAGCATGAGATTGAAAAAGCCCTGGAATACTCTAAAAAGTCTAAAATGCGAGGTCTCCTGTCTTTCTAAGCTTTGTGTATAGCCCCATAATCACCACTTCAAATTGATTTACGGTTGAGTGGTTTCTCCATTAGTTCAGGTGCCAGAATATATGGAGGGGAAAGAGAAGTCTAATTGATGGGGTTATTCAGGCTGAGGTGAGTCTTCCAGTGTCCACCTTGAAACATTACAAGGTAACTGGTCAGTGACTGTAGAAGTAGACACTGGAGGGCAAAAGGAGGTTCTTATTACTCAGTCACAAAACCAGTGCAAGCTTTCCCCATTACTCAGGTTTAGACAGTGCAAAGCCCCTTCCTCCTTTCTAAAGTTATCCTTTTTGTGACTTCCTCATCTTAATTTCATTTTTCCCTCCACTCAATCACTTTCCTCTTCATTTATTCAATATTTTGAGCATCTTCTGGATGCTAGAAATATAGAAGGACAAACAATGGGAAGTGACTTCTAGAATGTAGGAAAGAAAAAAGACAAATAGTGGCCAAAGATTATTTCAGGTAGTTATAGACAAAGAAAAAGCAAATCAATATGTTTGTGGATGTGGAAAGTGAAGAACCTTAGAGCAAGGTGCCAGGCAAAGGCTCTCTGAGAACTTGACATTTGCTCCAAGACCTGAGGATGTCACATTTGCTCCAAGCCTGGAAGGAAGAAACTTCTAATCAGAGAACAGCCAAGAAAAAAGCCCCAAGGCAAGACTGAATTTGGCATGTCTGAGGAGCAGAATGAATCTGTGCGCCTGTATCAAATTGATCAAGGTAGAAAGCTGTATGTATAAAAATATGTTGGCAAAGATTCCGTGCATGTAAATATTTCTGGTGCAAGATGTAGGTAGGTTGAGACAATGTAAGAGCACAATGTAAAGAGCTCAGAGGACCCAAGCTCTGCTCTGATGCCACCTATACATACTACTTGGGGTTAATTAATGGCTTTGGGGAAAGAAAATTGTAATGCATGTTGGAGCTGGGTTTGACTTGGGAGTTGTATTGATGCTTGGAAATGTACTTGTTTGAGTGATCTTTACTATGAACAGAAATGGTGTCTGATCTTACCCCTTTAAGATGCGTGTTTGCACATTCATTGAGTTATTTTGTGCTGCTCGATCATGGTGGCTCTTGAATTTCTACAATGTAGAAATCGAACCCACTCATGGAAAGTCATAGATATTAAAAATTTTAGAGCCATCAGTAACCGTTATAATTACCTTCTGTTGAAAATCTAATTTTTTCAGAGCATCATCACTCTTCATAATTAGTTCCATAATTTCCCCATAGAATATAATCTATTTCATCTGAAGTGCTAAAACCAAGCACTAGTAGTTGATCACTGTCTGTAATTTGCATTGCTCTTTATCCAAGAAAATATTAGTTCTTATTAGCCAGATTGAGATCTATTATGAATGTCAATGTAACTTAATTAAAGCATACTATTAATCACAGTGCTATCTTCCAGACTCAATACTTTCCCCAATGATGTTTACTTACCCAGACCTTCACTGATGAAGTGCAAAAATAAATCACATAAAGACATTTTTGATGAGTAGGGAGATTTAACCAAAGCCTCTCTTAATGAAAAAATAATGTAATAGAAAATATGGAAAGAACTGTATCTTCTAAATCATTCCCAGAAAGGGACCTCAATACAATATTTATTTTACTGACTCAATACCTGAACATTAAATATATTTCTTAAATTCCCAAATATTATTGCACTGCAAACTATAAGTGTTAATCAACACCTTCATACCCTCTACTAGTTTTTGCAAATTCTATTCATTATTATTTGAAATGCACAAGGCAATTTTATCCATTAGAAAAATTTAGCCACAATCATGTTTCTAATCTAGTACTGACATATGTACCGCTAGTAGCATAGAAAACTGCAACTGTCTTCTGCTTTCATGGGGATGATTGCAACTTCTTTGGGGAAAAATTTCCATTTCTGTGTGGAAAAATGGAAAAATTTTCATAGATTACTGGTTAGGCGAGATAGGGCCCAAAATCAAGCTGGTGTTTAGATGGCAGATGGGAGAGGTGATTGTCTAAGGACTGAGCTACTAGACCACCCACCATGAAAGGCCATCCTCCCAGATGAGATTGTTATAACTTATTTGGAACTTCCTGGTTGGAGTTGTAATTATTCCAGAAACAGCTGAATTGTCATCCTAGAACTAAGGAAGGAAAGAGAAAGACAATTTGTATCTGTACAAAGGGCCCCAGCCAAAAGAAAAAAAGGTGCCAAGAAAACAAGAGAATAAGCAGTTCTTGGCGATCCTCTGAACACTTGGGAAGCATGTGGTACTTCCAGCTGTCCTGGGATGAGGGCCTGAATTATGGTAGAAAAAGAAAGAGTTGCTACAGAAGGCTGGGGAAATTGGTAGATACTTGGATTTCACCCTAATTTATGTCTGTTGAGATTCTTTTAGAGTCAAGTAACAAAAAGCAACATACACTGGATTAAACAATATATGGGAATTGGGGGCTCAAAAGACTCAAAGTCAAGAGATTTTGTGGGAGTTGAGGTGAGATTTCATCAGGGTGGCAGACACTTGAGGAACAATTCTTTGAGTTTGCTTTCTCTCAGCTCTGAGGTCAGGCTGTCTGAGGCATCACCTGAGGCCACCTGCTCCTCATTTGCATCCAAAGGAGAAAAGAGCTGGCCTCTTCCAGTCACTTAATAAGGACAATCCCAAGGGCTGGCTACTAGCCTGAGGTGTTAGACCACTGGAGGTGCAAAGGGCCTGGACTAGTGGACTGGTTAGACATGTCAGTGCAAGGGCCTGGACATGAAAATGGGGCCGAGCATGCTGAGGAAGGAAGATTGTTTGGAAGACAACTTTGATGTCCTGTAAAAACCTATCTGCTTCTCTGAACTTTGACGTCAGGAAGAGTCTTAGGAACTAGTATAATATCCACTAAAATTTCAGTTAGCTACTCAAGGAAAAAAAAACACTTTTAATTCTCTTTCCATAGCTGTTACCTAATACAATTATTTAAAATATACAAGGTCATTTTCTCAGAATGAAACAATATCCATTAATCTACAGTATTTTTTTTTTTTTTTTTTAGTGAAAATTACCATACCTAACAGTGGGCATTAGTGCCTTGATTACTATTTGAATGCTTTGCCGTTTCAATCAGGAATTCTCGTGACAGCAGAAGCTGGATACTGGAGGCACTTGGAGGTCTTAAGACAACAGAGGGGTTGGTTTCTCCACCCCCACAACCAGAAGCCCAAATACACTGCCAGCTGGGCAACCTGGAATGGGAGCCCAGCTGTGAAGCTCAAAAGGATTTTCCAGGACTCCCTCTGGGCATCCTTGCTCCAGTATGCAGGCTCTCCTCATAAATACCAAAAGTCTGAGTAGGGAATTCCTGCCAGCAGCGCACAGTCGGAGTGATACTTGAAGCAGCAAACAATATTTTCCAGATGTACAGACTCAGTTTGCTGAGAGATCTGTTTGGGGAGAACAGGTTAGAGGTCAATTCCTGCTGGCTGAAGAGAGTGTGTGGCTGGCCAGTGCCCTTGACATGAATGGAAGAATTCTGTTGTATTTGTTTTAACCCAATGAAGAAGGAACTGAACAAAGAAGGTGAAGGTTTTAGGAACCTGGAGACCCTGAGGCATAGCCACAGGCTGGGTTAGGGTAACTCTCTTCCTGAGCGATTTGGCCTTTTGCTAGCTTTCACCCTGCCAGCATGGAGGGTGGGGGTTGGGAACTCGCTGATGAATATTTGTATGGCACTTTTAAGTCTGCAGTACTACTAGGAAGATACCTGAGTCATTTCCCCTTTTTGATCTTCTCTTGACTTACAGTGAAATTTGGCAAATGCTTCCCTTCTAAGAGCTTTCCTGAACTACACCTGGTAGAACTTTATTTATTGTCTACTTAGCAAGGTCTTTAAAGATGAAAAACACGAATATTTGCATTTTAAAGAATGTTAACTCCCTTGATTATGAGAATGAAAAACAGAACAAAGTTGGGTGGCAATGCATTATTTATGTGGGTTTGTTTCTAATTGATTGATCTGAATAATTTCCACCATATTGGCTTAGATTGACAGATAGTGTATGCTGTTCTGTGGCTGCTGCTGCAGACTGGATTGGCCCTTTGTAAAGAAGGGCAGTTTTTCATCTGAGCACATTGACCTTGGACAGGATCAGAACAGATTGTCTGTGCTGTAAACTCGCCTCAATTATTCTGAAGATTCTGTACTTCAAAAATATCTGCCTTGCAGGTGCTGAAATCCCTGGCCCTATACCTTACAGCTTTGAAGAATTCATTTCCAGGAGCCGCCTCCTAAAATGTAAATATTACTAGGAAAAGTCATATATTTAGCCAACTCACATCTGGTTTATATAGAATGTCTCCTTGAATTTAATTCTTTGTCCTGCGTGTTCCAGTTCCATCCTCTCTAAATTTCTTATATTTGGATTATTCATCATTCCTATAAACTTAATTACAAAAGTATAACACACACACACACACACACACACACACCTATTTATGTAACCAATGCCTTAAATATGTGCAACAGAACACCATGATGTATTAGCATTATTATGAATATAAATTATAACCTCACTGATAATAGTCATGCATTTCAGCCTTCCTGAGCCCAGTGTTATATCCTATTCTTACTATTCCATTTTGCCATTTTCTAACAAAAAGAAATGCTACCCTGTTGCTAGGTAACCTTGGCAATATTGTACGTAGCCCTCTATTTTCTGTATTTTTCTGGCTTCCTTCTTGTGCTCTAATTATAATTGTTTTGCTTCTGAATTCTCTCTCCCCATTTGTGGCTTCCATTGTTATCGGATAACTGTCACCATTGAATTCAGTGATGAGAAGCCACAATTTGCTCATCCTCGACAGAACAGAAAATTGATGTGCTCTCGTGATGCATCTGCATGCCTTCAGAGGAGTAGTTTCTCCCTCAGAGGTTACACTTCCCACATTTCCAACACTTGGCAACCTCCCTTTCTGATTTGCCTTTCTAACCACCATTATAACTCCTTCCCTTTGAGAAGTTGGTTCGTGTCTGGATTATGGTCATGCTTTTGTGATGATAAAATTCTGAAAGAAAGTAAAGTTAGGAACTCTGATCAGCCTATGAGCTAGTAAACATCAACAAAAAGGAAGCAACTATAACTACATTTAGCTGTGGACCTATTGTGTGATACACGCTACTCAGCGATTTGCTTACATCACTCACTTAATCTTCATCTACTCATAAGGTATCATCATTCCTGTTTGTAGATATGGAAGCTAATTGGAGATTCAGGAGAGCCCTGGCCATATAGTAGGTAGCAAAACCAAGATTTCTCCATTTAATATATCATTGATTATAAGAAGCCACATCAATTTAATAATAGCTTTACATATCTACATTTTAGGAGGTGGCTCTTGGAAATGAATTCTCAATGTAAATGTTAATTGTAAGATGAAGCTTGAATTTAGAAATACTAAAATAAGGAAAAATATGAACCTTAAAATTAAAAAAAATGTATGTATATAACCCAGTACCATTTTCTTACATTTATTTATTTATTTATTTAGGGTGCCAGGAATTGAACTCAGGGGCACTTGACTGCTGAGTAAGTTAGGGTTAGGGTTAAGTTTAGCCAAGTAACATCCCCAGCCCTATTTTGTATTTTATTGAGAGACAGGGTCTCACTGAGTTGCTTAGGGCCTCACTTTTGCTGAGGCTGGCTTTGAACTTGTGATCCTCCTGCCTCAGCCTCCCAAGCAGCTGGGATTATAGGCTTGTGGCACTACACCCAGCTCTCTTGCATTTAAATTGGAACTGCACTCTGTTATTCCAAGGAAATAATGTAGCTGGGTATTCTATTGTTTTATCCCTACACATACAAATTCCATCTTCCTACTATTCTCTTTCCAGTACATTTCTAGCTAGTGAATATTTTCCAAATTGTGAAGAGGTGCCTTTGAAATAAAAACAAAAATGAATAAAAAAAGAGAAACCTGGAATCAAAGCCTATCACTGTCACTTGCTCAAGATGTACTGTCTTGAGCAAGATAATTCTCTGATCTCATTTCTCAGGTAATATTTTGTTTACCCTATCACATTTTTTAGGGAGACACAAATTTATAAAAGTGTTGAAGTCCCCACTAGCCTGAACTTCTTCAGTGACAAAGTCTGTCATTTGTTTATCCTGATATTTCTCAAAAATATCTGATATCATCCTGATATTTCTCTATAGTACCAAGTACCTTTCTGCTACTTGGTATTATCATGAAAACAAAAGCTAAAGTGGGAAAGAAAACAAACATTAGTTGTTAGTTTACACTTTGGTTTTATATTGTTTTTCATTTGAGACTTTGAATCTCAGATTTAATGGAGCCAATCAGAGTTATTTGGGTGGCACACCTTTGTACAATAAGAATGTGTAGTTTCTGTTTGGATTTGTATATTTCCCATTATTTGTTATCTATTTCTTGTACTGTTCTATTTCAACTATATCAAGTTCATAAACTTCAAATATTAATAAGGTGTGAACTTATTTCAAAAGTTATTAGTTATCTCTTTCCATAACAGAACTTATTTTTTACCTAATCAGTGTTCTTCATATTTTGTAGGGTTTTTAAAATATATATATTTAGTTGTCAATGGACCTTTATTTTATTCATTTATTTTTATGTGGTGCTGATAATCGAACCCAGTGCCCCATACTAGGCAAGTGCTCTACCACTGAACCACAACCCCAGCCTTATAGGGGTTTTAAGACTGAATTTTCCTTTTATTTTCAGAAATTGTATTTAAATCTTACTCTCTAGACTTTGGGGACATTATAGTAATACTGTTAGACTCAGGTAGACAAATATGCTGTTTGTATCAGTCCCCCATCGTGAACCGGAGGATATCATAGTCAATGAAATAAGCCAATTCCAAAAAAACCAAAAGCCAAATTTTCTCTCTGACTTGTGAATGCTAATCAAAAATAGGGAGTTTGTGCAGAGGAATAATAGAAATAGATTGGACTGGACAGGGAGTGACAGAGGGAGGAGAGTGAGGAGGGGAATAGGAAGGACAGTAGAATTAGTTGGTCATAATTTTTCTAGTCTTGTATTGTGTACACCACCAGGGTAACTCTTCATTATATACGAACACAAGAGAGGGAATCTAATAGAATAAGTTGTACTTTTTGTATGCATATTCTGCCAAAAATACATTCTACTGTCATGTATAACTAAAAAAAAAAAAAAAAAAAAAAATCCCCCATCCCACACCAGGGCAAAAGCACTCATTGATCTTTCCTGTTTAGCTTGCACTTAAAATCTTCCTCAGTGCCACATACAGACAACCCCTACTTCTGAAATCTCAAGATAAAACCGTTTTGCCAGTCTGAATGAGAGATTAATCTATCCCTTTCATGTTCTTGAATTATTGTAAGTATTGTATTATTAATTAAATTTTTCCAGGGTTCCTTTTGGACAGAATTGGATGTCCTCCTACTTTTAAGATATTTTCCTCTTGAATTACAAAATGATATTCATTCACAGCAGCAAGAAGCATCGCTTTGTGGAGGAAAAAGCCCTCCCAACAAGATTCCTAGTCTTGAGGTTTATTTTACCCCTATCTAACTGAAATAGGCAAAGATTCAATCTAGGAGCTTTCTGAGGGAATTAGAACCACAAGATGAACATGTGATGTTCGATTTCTGTATCTCTTGTGTGCACCTGCCCTATGCATTCCTGGAACATTTTCAAACCAACGAAATCAGAAATGAAGTATTTGTTATCTTTGATGTCCAGAATACATGCTTTTTCTTCTATGTTGGTTAAAATAGACTCGGCCAGTCAGAAGTGATCAGCTTCTAGAGGCAAAATGGAAACTTTGGATTCTTACAAGAGCACAGTGTTGTTCCTTGGATATTGTTTATAATGTGTTCATTTGCCTCAGGTTGGAATGTGGAAACTTCTTCAGAGTTGGCTCAGTAACAATGTAGAACACATCAATTTTCATGCATTAATAAATTCTTAGGGGGAAAAGGAGAAATATTGCCAACATTTAATTAGGAATAATATCCCTCTATGCAATTTTTCTTTAGTTCAATTTCACCAAAGCTCTAAATAGTTTTATTAGTTTAGGTAAAGTCAAGAAGACCTTGCTGGGGTTGTTGGGAGAAGAAAATAAAGGGCTTGGGATAATACCTTGACAGGTTTTTTTTTTTTTCCCCCAATACTGG
The DNA here is from genome assembly GCF_052094955.1 of Ictidomys tridecemlineatus. Lineage (NCBI taxonomy): Eukaryota > Metazoa > Chordata > Mammalia > Rodentia > Sciuridae > Ictidomys > Ictidomys tridecemlineatus. The sequence goes on along the minus strand of NC_135483.1, from coordinate 146,818,121 downwards.
GGATTGGACTCATGGTTTCACACATGCTAGGTAAGTGATCTACTACCACTGAGCTATATACCCAGCTCCACTTTTTTTTTCTTTTTGAGACAGAGTCTCACTAAGTTGCCAAGGTTGGCCTTGAACTCATAATCCTCCTGCCTCAACCTTCCCAGAAGCTTTTGGTTACTGGTATGTGCCACCATGCCCACCTAGTGCTCAATTCTCTCTCTCTCTCTCTCTCTCTCTCTCTCTCTCTCTCTCTCTCTCTTTTGGTACTGGGGATTGAATCAAAGGGTGCTTAACCACAGAGCAACATCCCCGGCCCCTTTTTTATATATTTTATTTAGAGACCAGGTCTCACTGAGTTGCTTAGGGCTTCACTAAATTGCTGAGGCTTGCTTTGAACTGGAGATCCTCCTGCCTCAGCCTCCCAAACCACTGGGATTGCAGGTGTGCATCACCGCTCCCAGCCTAGAGTTTAATTCTTAATAGGTATCTGTTAATTTGTTTGATGGCAATGATTGAAAACTGGTATCTTCAGAGAGATCTTGATGAGAACTGCTATCAGGATAGTGCACTGGGCACCCATCACTATGTGGTGATTTTTCTTTTAACCATGCCTAGTGAGAAATATAAATATGAACAAAAAATGGAATTTAAAGATACAGCTTCATATCCCTTTTGGAAATATGACCATACCTGTAGATGATAGGCAGAGGTATGGAATGGATGAGGTTTCCCAAGGAAAGAGGGTTGAACCTAAAAAAAGCCTAAGGATGAGGCCCAGAGTAAGAACACTTTTAAGCTTTTAAGGGATAGATTAGCTCAGTGAAGGAATCTGAGAGAATTAAGAAGAAATGGGGAGGCAATGTAATAGAGAATGCAACAGAAAACAGAACTTTGAGTTCCAAGGAAAGAGAGGCCTACTTATCAAAGCTTTGTTGTTTTTTTGTTTGTTTGTTTGCTCTTGATTTTAAAAAAATGCAATTTGAGAATATAGGGGAAGGAAACATCATGAAAATGAAAGGAAGTTTAGCAACAGGATTGTGAGAAATTGAGGGACTGTTTACCAAATCATTTGTTTTTATAAGAAGCTAAAGGTAAATTCATTTAATAAATATAAATGGTTGGAATATGAAAGGTTGAGATGGCTGCTGTGCCAAACAGAAAAGAAAGGCAAAAAAAAAAATTGTTTTTGGAATAGCTATAAGAACCTGAGTGAGGGATTGGGGATGTAGTTCAGGGGTAGAGCTAGCCCTTGCTTAGCATGCACAAGTTCCCAGATTCCATGCTCAGTACCACAAAATAAAGAGATACATAAAAGGCAAGAGCAGAAAATACAAATTGTAGGGATGCTGACTTATATCATTATACAAGTTCCTCTGACCCAGGGTGGTAAAAGTAGAACGGAAAGAATAGAATAAATCCATCCTTATTTGTAATACAATGACTTCAAAAGATGTATCAGAAGCCAGTGATAGGGCTGGGGTTGTGGCTCAGTGGTAGAGTGCTTGCCTAGCATGTGTGAGGCACTGGTTCGATTCTCAGCACTGCATACAAATAAGTGAGTAAAATAAAGGTCCATCGACATCTAAAAATCTTAAAAAAAAAGAGAAACCAATGATTGCCAGAATCACATCTGATATCCCACTCAAAAATATCAAAGTGGTGTAGAGTATATTTTAAAGTTTGAACTGAGAATCAAATGACCTGGTCATAAGCACTGGTTCCACCATCAACTTGCTATGTAGCTATATTAAGTGACCAGTTCATCTGTTTTTCACTTTTCTAGAAAGTTTTTCATTCAGCTCTTTTAAGGGGTTTCTGAGATGGGGAATCCCAAGAGAGAACAACGCTCCTAGAGTTGGTGGGAGAGGTTAGTCTCCAGCATTTTCTTCAGACATGTTGAGTTGAATACACCTGTTCATACCCAAGGGAAAATAACTGGTGTACAGTGAACACTACAAATCTAGAACTTGAGGGAGAGAAGGCCTGGAGATATATTTTTGGAATTCAGCAACAGACAGATGGTTTTAAGGCCATGGGGCAAATAAGATCATCTAGGGACAGAGAATAGTGTAAATAGAGAAGACTACATTCTAACACACTGCAATATTTAAAGAACAAGCAGATGAGGCAGAACTAGAGACAAAACTGCAAAGCTTCAGTAGAAGGCAGGTAGAGGCAGTTAGAAATCAGAAGAGCTGGGTTCTTGCTAAGAGAAATGGGGGACACAGACATAATTCCTGCATTAGGCAATGTGGGGAATACTAATTAAAAAACGACCATTTTGGTGGAATACAATGTCAGACACCCAACAGCAAAAAGATCTAGAGCCAGCAAGGAAAGACACCTCTTTACAGTAAATTTTCCATGACTCTGAAGCAAATGGAGTTGAGGCAGGCAAATATGTGGTCAAACGAGTTTTTATTTTAGTAAGAATACAAGTATACAAATTTTTTTCCATAAAGGAACTATTACTATGCCCATTGCTTTACAAAGACTGTATGGTTTAATGGGCTAAGCCTTAAATATAAAAAAACTAATTTTAAAAAAAAATCTATTTCTGAAACTCTGTAGAAGTGACTTCATCTTAAAAATGAAAAATGAGTCCTGTTAAATACTTGATGTAATGGTGAACCTCTCCAAAACCTATCTGCAATGTAATTTTAAATAGAAGATAAGCAAAAAAATTCATATTCCAATTAGAGAAACTATACTTAAGAAGCTATTTTATGTTCTAAGATTAAAAAAAATGTTTCAAGAGGAAAAAATATGCCATTTCTAAGTGTTTTTTTTTCCTAATGTTCTGCACTGTTTAAAGAGATTTGACTCAATATGAAGAAAATTCCAATTAACTTAAAAATAGCTTAAGGTGGTTTTAAAAATCTAAAGTAACTAAATATGATAAAACATTCAAGTTCAAGTAATGCAGGATTCCCTGACAACTTGTGGAAAAGTCACTTTGTTTGCCTATGGTACTGTTCCCATCTATAAAATGGTTTGTCAGTAAGGTCTTTAACAAGGGTAAGACTAACTGTCAGATAAAATTCTTGGTGGGAAATGATGGAATCTGGAATTTAAGATTTAATTTTCCTATAGAAAGCTAATATTGCACTTGAGACCTGGTCAGTGTTGGCATAATCTAGTTATCGCTAAGCCAGAAACGAACATAATTAAAAGGGCCAGACTCAAAAGAGAAAATACAAAATATCTCATTGGAAATGTTTCCAATATGAGTATGGAAATTTATGAAGCTCAAGATTTTTTCCATCAGAATAATAAAACCCTTAAGATATGTGGCAGAGTTTGACTGCAAAAACCACCACATCACACCTACTGGCTCCTCTATCGTGTAGGAACAAGTGAACTCAGGCCAAAGCTCTTTTATGCTCACACTTGGTGGACACAGGAGTTCCCACATTATGGTTCATGTTAAAACCATAAAGAAGGAGCACAAAGTTTACCACCAGTGAGAAAGTACCTAGTTCCAGCAAGTTCCACATGTGGTATCAAGAGGCTGCTCCAAACCTTGGTTCCAAAGGCAAGGCAAGCAGATCATCCCTGGCCAGAAGTTTAGTCCCTGGTTTGTCCTTTGAGCCTTACTCAACAAAGTTTGAATTCAACAACAGCTGCCACAGAGTGCAGTGAGTAGAAAAGGCTGGTAGTCAAGAAGGCAGTATTAGGGGCTGGGATTGTGGCTCAGCGGTAGAGCGCTCCCCTAGCACGGGCAGGACCAGGGTTCGATCCTCAACACCACATACAAATAAAGGCATGTGTTGTGTCCATCTCCACCTAAAAAATAAACATTTAGAAATAAAAAAATAAAAATGGAGGACTATTTTAAAAAAAAGAAGGCAGAATTAGCAAGCAGAAAGGATTATTTTGGAGTATTTAGGGATTTTTCAAATGTAAAACGTCAACATTACAAATACACTCTGCTTCATGTGAACATTTGTATGTCAACATACAATTATACAATGGCTTCTGTGAGGTGTGGAGAAAAGTCTTCCCAGGGTGAAAGCAAAAGGCCTTCCAGGGCTTTGCTGAGCATTTTGAAATAAGAACCAGATGACACACACTTTTAGACTTTAATTTGTGCTTTTCAGTGTGCATGGTGGAGAGCAGGTGGGTGGAATTTGTATAGATATTCTTGTATCACTTTACAGTTCTTCACTTTTCGTGATAGATATATTGTGGGAAAGCTGTGTGCAAACCGAATTATATTTTAAATGTGCTCATTGAGCTTGCTGAATAAAGGGAGACAAGCGTTTATTGTCTGGTAAAGTTAGCAATCACCCCTCTCGGTCTCCTTTGTATGAATCTAGCCATTTCTCATTGGGTTTGATTAAAGCCAAGTCCACATGCCTTATTAAGCTTCACATTTATATAACAATTTTGCTTTTTATATGATGTAAAATCACTAATTACTTCTTTCAATTCTCCTTTGAGGATGAGAGGGAAGCATTATTAATCCAATTTTATTTCTATATATGATTAACTAAACCCACTTTGACTCAAATGAAAGCTAGTTATTATCTCCCTATTTGTCTGATACACAGTACTGGAATATAAAAAGAGGCAAATTCAAAACTGTTGGAAGTTTAATTATGAAACTGGACTTCTCACTACTAGTAATACTGGAATGTTCCTTCTTTACTGTAAAAGTGGATGGAAGTATTGTGTTGAAATGATTTATAGTAAGTATGACTCTAGCATAGTACTGATTGATAGTCTATGGTCATTGGGTCAAATATAGGCTACCATTTGTTTTTGTATGGACCATGAATGCAGTTTTCACATTTTCAAATGGTTAAAAATGTTCAAAGGAGAAATATCATTTTGCTATACATAAAAATGTACACAGAATTTAAATTTTGATGTCTATTAATAATGTTTTATTAGAAGATAGCCACTTTCATTCATGTGGTCTGTGGTTACTTTCACATTACAAAGGCCAACTTGAAAAGTTTTGACAGAAACTAGCTGGGCATGGTAGCCCAGGTGACTCTGGAGGCTGAGACAGGAGGACTGCAAGTTTGAAATCTTCCTCAACAACTTAGTGAGACACTGTCTCAAACTAAAAAAATAGGAAGGGCTGGGGATGTGGCTCAGTGATACAGTACTTCCCTAGTTCACAAGAAAATTTACATTCAATCTTTGGTACTGAAAAAATAAAATAAAATAAATTAACTATTGGTATCACAAAATTTAAAACATATACTGATACCTTATATATATAGTGATGTGCATCCCAGCAATAAATAGCCTAGCAATGAAAAACATGTCCATGTTTGATGTAAATGAAATAGCAAAATATCATAAAGTCATCTAAGATTGAAATGATGTATAAATTATGTGAACATATAAGACCTAATATTCCAAATGAAAAGTTAGTCATTCAATAGCAAATACACAGCTGATTTTTAAATTAAAGTTTCAGTGTCCTTTTAGTAAAAGACAAGAAAATAAAAAATAGGTGTGGAAATTAATCTACACATCATTTTCATTTGTGGGCATTTTGGTCAAGGACCCCAAAATTTTTTGGCTAAACTTCAAAAAATCAAGGGACAGAAAAAGATGAATAAAGAAATAACTGGATGCATATTATGAGAGATAAATGATAATATAATTAGTAACACAATTGTATGAGTTATAATAGAAGAAGCATGTGTGTTGAAGTTGTTCGACTATTCCTAAATTCCATACATCTGCACAATTTTCAGTGGTTGGTCCTATTTTGGAACTGCTGCCATTCTTTCTGATAATGACTATAGACTACAGAAATAATTATGCATTGTACTAGCAAATAGGGTAGCAGGCATTTTACAGGGCTACCTGGGGTATCGGCATGATTCATTAGACTGTTGTAACATAATAGTTCTGACTGACAATAGGCTGAGGCCAGCTCCCGGCTTCTGAGGTGGTATAGTATTGTGGTTTATAAATATGTCCCCCAAAAGCTCATGTGTGAGATAATGCAAGAGGGTTTAGAGGTGGAATACTTGTGTTGTGAGTGTATTAATCCCCTGATAGGGATTCACTGGGTGGTGACTGTAGGCAGGCAGGGTAAAGCAGCAGGAGGTGGGTCTCTGGGGGCATGCCTCGGGGTATAATTTTGTCCTTGTTCAGCAGAGCTTTCTCTCTTCTTCCTGGTTCCATGTTCTCAGCTACTTTTCTACACCACACCCTTCTGCCATAATATTCTGCTTTGTCTTGGGTCCTGATGAATGGAGCCAGCCATCTATGGACTGAGACCTCTAAAACCATGTGCCTCAAAACAAACTTTTTCCTCCTACAATTAATTATTGTTGTCAGATCCTTTAGTCATAACAGCAAAAAGGCTGACTAAAACATACAAGCTTGTGAGATGGTAGAGCCTAGGACTATACCATACTTTATTGTTAATAAAGCTATTCAAGCCGGGCTCAGGGACATACGCCTGTAATCCCAGCAGTCTGGAAGGATGAGACAGGAGGATGGAGAGTTCAAAGCCAGACTCAGCAATGGTGAGGCACTTAGAAACTCAGTGAGACCCTGTCTCTAAATAAAATACAAAATAGGGCTGGGGATGTGGCTCAGTTGTCCTGTGCCCCTTGAGTTAAATCCCTGGTTCTACCCCACCCCCAAAATAAATAAAGCTATCCAATCAGGAGAGGAAATAAAATCTTTTTGTTCATCATTTATACCTACTTGAAAATGAATGCTAATGTTTTTCAATCACACTGTGATTTAGTTCTAAATTTCTTTGCATGTTAGGGTCTTTTGACACACGCAGATTATCTCCAATAATTTACAATGTGGTATTATATGGCAATAAAGAGAATAGGATGCTCCTGGATAAAATAAGAACTGCATCACTGATGGGCCTTAAGGACTCTGTAAAGAGACTCAGGAACTGGAAGGCCCTCAGTAACTCCTAGCATAGGGCAGGATTCCTTCTCCCCTGCAGGACTGACTCCACCTCCCACATGGGTGGCAGTTAATCTCCATCATTGTTTCTCTGACTTTCACTATGACCTGCTAAACTCTCAACAGATATGGTCTTCAGGATTCAGAAACAAGAAATCACAATTCCTAAAAATTCTCAGAAATTCTCCAAATCATAAGTTATCTATACCTTTCAAAGTAATTCACGTGTTGTTAAGTAGTAAGTTATAATAACAAGCAGTGAATAATTCTTCTCTGATATTATACTAAAAAATTCAGGGGTTTTCTGTAAAACTGATATAATAATAAGTTTTGGTTGTTCATCATTATGACCCTAATGTATTATTATATATTATCTCAATAACATCCAAAAATAATTGCCATCTGATAATTTTTTTTATTGTTGGTTGTTCAAAACATTACATAGTTCTTGACATATCATATTTCACACTTTGGTTCAAGTGGGTTATGGACTCCCATTTTTACCCCGTATACAGATTGCAGAATCACATCAGTTACACTTCCATTGATTTACATATTGCCATTATTTCTAAATGTTTATTTTTTAGGTGGAGATGGACACAACACATGCCTTTATTTCTCATGCTCTTCTTCCCTACTCTGTTCTTAGTTACTCTCCTTATATCAAAGAAGACATTTGACATTTGTTTTTTAGGGATTGGCTGGCTTCACTTAGCATAATCTGCTCTAATGCCATCCATTTCCCTCCAAATTCTATGATTTTGTCATTTTTTAATGTAGAGTAATACTCCATTGTGTATAAATGCCACATTTTTTTTATCCATTCATCTATTGAAGGGCATCTGTGTTGGTTCCACAGTCTTGCTATTGTGAATTGTGCTGCTATGAACATCGATGTAGCAGTTTCCCTGTAGCATGCTCTTGAGCAATAGTAACAAAAACAGCATGGTACTGGTACCAAAACAGGCAAGTGGACCAATGGTACAGAATAGAGGACACAGAAACCAATCCACAAAACTACAGCTATCTTATATTTGATAAAGGGGCTAAAAGCATGCAATGGAGGAAGGATAGCATCTTCAACAAATGGTGCTGGGAAAACTGGAAATCCATATGCATCAAAATGAAACTGAATCCCTTTCTCTCGCCATGCACAAAAGTTAACTCAAAATGGATCAAGGAGCTTGATATCAAATCAGAGACACGGCGTCTGATAGAAGAAAAAGTTGGCTACGATCTACATACTGTGGGGTCGGGCTCCAAATTCCTCAATAGGACACCCATACCATCTGATAATTTTTAAAATAAACTCTAAAAGAAAGTAAGAATAAGACAAAAATCATATCAAATAGAAATAACTTTAAAATTCAACCTGGTGCAGTGGCATACACTGATAATTCCAGCAACCTAGGAGGTTGAGGCCAGAGGATTCCAAATTCAAGGCCTGTCATAGCAACTTAGTAAATCCAAAGCAGCTTAGTGAGACCCTGCCTCAAAGTAAAAAATAAAAAAGGACTAGGTATGTAGCAAAGCACCCCCGAGTTCAATCCCAGGACTAAAAAATAAATAAACAAACTTACAAATAAATAAAATAAAAATTAAACAAAAATGCCATAAATAATTAATACTTTAATTAACATTCTTAAATTGAAACTTTAAAATATACCTAAAAGTAATCATCCTATTTGATATAGAAAAATTTCTTTCATTTTGCATTGATATTTGTCAAATTGTTCAGTGTTTCCAAAGCATCCTCAAGTTGAGCATTTTGGATCATGTGACTCATATGACCCAACTTCATATAAGTAGCTTCATGTTAAGTTCATTTCTTTGTTTTATAATGAAAATATTTTTTCTATTTGCTCTGATTTAGGTTTCGCTATTAAAATCAATATTCCTTTGATAATTCAGATTTTGGATTTTTTCTGATTTTATGTAGCAAACTTCGTATCTTTTTCTCTCTGCATTATTCTATTACAGGACTTCTAAAGATCCATATCCTATAGTGAATACTCAAACACTGAAAATAACATTTAACATTATTGGATAATATTCAAGTAATTTAACATTCAGAGCTATCAGCAAGGCTTATAGTACTTCAACAAATTGCCATTTTAAGGCCTTATTTTGCTTCCAAAACTTATTTCTTAAATCACCACTCATAAGATTTGTATAAAGAGTGTTATACATATAAACATTAAATTTTTCATTTGTAAACATACCATGAACAAGAGCTGAGGCCACCAAAACACACTTGTAACACGGCCACAGCTAAAAGCAAGAGTGACTAGATTGTGACCATCACTCTTCCACATGCTTCTATCCAGTTTCCAGAAATGATGACATTAATACTTGACTCCATGTGTCACTATTTCCTACTCTTGCTTTAAAATTGACATTACTGGTTTCCATAAATACAACAATGTCTCTAAGCTGATAAATTTTCATTTTCACAGGAGAATTATAATACTTTTCCTTGTTTTCTCAGTTTCTCAGATGATTTTTCTGGGGTTTCAGCATTCTGAAAGACATCAATTTCCTGAGCAAGGCTGGGAATAAATTTCCACATGGAAATACTATGATTTATTCCCTTTTTTTCTACTGATGCACTTTTACCAGGCCATATAATAATGAAAGTTCTACTTGCCTTCAGAATATGTTCTTTAATTCGTCCAGCTCACCTCTATTTCAACCTCCTTACACTGTACTATTCTCTCCTGGCCATTCTGGACCAGGTGCTTATCTCTACTCCAACCAGATGTCACCTGGAGGACATGGGTACCAAAGACCTATAGGCTGTTCCCTCCATTCTAGGGTAGGAGTAGAACAGCTTTCCCCAAGGAGAGTTTATGGGCAAGAGAGGCATCCGGATTAATTGGTGTAATATTATCTGGTGACTTGCTACAGCTTTCTTTTGGAGAAAATAAGACAAGTAAGCAGAAGTAACAAAATATACTTGCCTCATGAAGATGGATGCTGCTGTGACCCTGTAGGTCTTCTGAACACTTACATATACATAGACCACTAAAACAGGCAGACAACAAGGCACATAGAATTTGGATATTTCAGAAGGGAAACTCAGAAGACAGGACCTAGAGAACATGAGGACAGGGAAAAGGAGCTCCTCCAGGTGTAACGATTAGTTTATTTCCTTTCCATCTTTTTTCTTTGCTTTTTTACCTAGTTGTAAAACAATATTACAACAGATACTTTGGGCCGTTCCCTGAAGTCTTTTCTGCCTTCTGGTAATAGAATCCTTGCCTTTTGGCCACACAGTGGCCATATGGATGGAGGTGATCTTTTGCAGCTTTCCTTGCAGCTAAGAGTGGCCACTTGACTAAATTCAGTCCAGTGGGATCTAAAGGCTTTAGACCAAAGGGTCACATGTCAACTTATGGGCCTCATCCTTCAGAGACAGTACATGTGCCCTGTGTCTTCTTTCCTTTATCCCTGTCTTCATCAGGATGCCTGAAATACAGAAAGGCTCCCATCTTCAGTGTGCAGTTGAGCCCACCCATGATGGACCAGCAAGATTAACATGTGTACTCTATCTCCATCCCAGCCCTGGGCTACCACGTGGAGTTTTATTTACAGAGAAATAAGTTTCTATCTAGATTAACCCACAGTTATTAGAACTTCGTTCACATATATTTATGTATTTGAACTTAATCTTAGGTAATATAAGTACATAAATTTTGCTGTATTCCGCCTTTTTAACTCTATATAATAACTTTTTATTACCAAATAATCTCTGTAACCATAATTTTAATGGTTGTTTACAACTTCATCTCATAAATATGCCACTATTTATGTAAGAAATTCCCTTTTATATAATATTTAAATACTTATTTAGTTAGTTCTTAAAGGTCCCCAGTTTTCATATACTTAACCTCTAACAGGAAAACTAGTTCAGGATTACCATTTTTGTGTCTATCCAGTTATGATGATACTATTCAATAACCTTTTGATCCCTTTTCAGTTTGGGCTATTGCCTTCATCTGGTTTTAAATTGTTATACAGTTAATTTCTGATTGTTTATATTGTATTCCATTAATCTTTCTGTTCTTATGCCAGTACTCAATATATTTTTCCTACCTATAAAATTATCTAATTACAAATATGTTAAAATGCCTATAATTCTATTTTTTAACTTGGATTTTAGAAAGAATCTGTTTTTCAAAAACAATGGCAATAATAATGATACCTTACTTTCTTTCTAAACAGAATTTATTTCACAGCTCCATCAAATGTATTGTTCCATCTGAGTCCTGAATGGCATTATTATGACATTATTCAGATTAGCTGCATTCAACTACTCATTCTCCAAAAATTCAAAACCAGAGGATTTTTTAAAAAGGTTACAATCAGACTCACTGAAATTTTTCTGAAATGCTCCTAAGAAGACAGCTGTCAACTCCTTTGGCCATAGCTCCCAGCATTATGCCTCAGATTATTGATGGAGTTCTGCAGTCGGGTCAGAGCCCGTTAGCCTCTTGCTAACTTTGGTTGCAGCTGTCTGCAGTGCTGCTGAGTACTGAGGTCCAGCAGCAAAGACCATAGGAAAACCACCTCTGAGCCTGCTTTTAAAATAAATTCCTCCAAAGTAGAATAAGTGATTGAAGCTTTATAATTTTTCAGCTGGGGGCCTCAACTCTGATCTAAGTTGATGAAGCATTAGTACATCTGCTTAGAAAAGAGGTGGGAAGCTGTTGTTTGAATAATAAAACACAAGCAAGACATTTTACAAATTTCCATTTTTTCACTGCCGACCATAGGATGATAGACCATTCTCAGAGTTCAACTGACTTCTCAGAATAGCCGATATTTTGTGCAAAGGGATATGGAAAGAAGGTATTCTTCTATACTTAAGTACTTTAACTACCAGTAAGATGTGGTTCAAATGTGAAAGGACAAAAACTCAAGCAATCTCTAAGATAATGTATTTTTTAGAAAAGTTTAAGTGCCAAGTAGATCAGCTATAAATTTTCTATAACTCTATATCTATACAGATGTGTTTTAAGATGTAATAAAAAGAAAGTCATCACCACTTTGGTCACTAGCAAGAAAGTGAAATGCAAGTCTACTAAGGTAGCAAAAGGACACTTCATAAATTCCATAGAAATTAACCTTGAAGTTCCCAGGTATAATGGCACATGCCTGTAATCCCAGTGATTCAGGAGGCTGAGGCAGGAGGATTGCAAGTTCAAAGCCAGCCTCAGTAACTTAGCAAAACTCTAAGCAATATAGTAAGCAACTTTCTCAAAATAAAAAATAAAAAGGGCTCAGGATGTGCCTCAGTGGAAAAGCACCCTTGGGTTCAATCCACAGTACCCAAAACTAACAAATAAAAATTAACCTTTACATTGAAGCAATGTTAAAAAACTGAATTCGAGACAATGATTGGATTGGAAAGGAATCATTGGGAGTATTTATTCAACCATGAAAATCCTAGCTTAAGTCAAGCTGCTTATAGAAGAAATTTCATGAAACAAAACCCTAAAGCAAACAGTAGAAAGGTTACTCTAAATAAGAGTTTCCAAGTTGGTGCCAGAACCTATTTCCATAAAAAAAAAAAAAAAATGTGAATACATATGCCATATGTGTGTCCCAGGGCTGTGTGGGGGGACTAAATGGTAGAGTGCTCACCTAACACCTGGAGGCCCTGGTAAAATGCTCCTACTGGTTAGGGAAATGCTAGGCCAAGCATACTTTCATACTGCAGGACTTATCTGAGCTTTTAGTAAGCTAAAATAAAGTATGCATTTCCAAGAAGAAGAAGTCTTAGAGGACACAATTTCTCAAAGTTACTTACTTTGAGAAATTTCTAATAGGACAATCTATTTCCATATCTCCTAGAACACCAGCTTAGAGAACATCTCTCAAAGGAAACATAAAGTTGTTCAGAATTTTTATAATAAAATCAGCTGCACAAAGAGAGCAAATGAATACTATAGGCAAGAAGTTTAGACCTCTGTGATGGCACTTCCCTTAGGTATTAAACTGGTTGTAGGGAATCATGAAATAGCTTTTAACTTAAGAATAGTAAAAAAAAAAAAAAAAAATTAAGTCTTGAAACAGAAAAAGGGAACTCATAGTTCCCATATAAAATTGCTAATTTGTTCCATTTGTAAAATAGTAGAATTTTAAACCTGGAAAAGATCTTAAAGAACATGAACTTGAGCCAATTTTCTGATTTTACAGATGGAGAAATTCCAGATCGGTTAAATGGTTTGTCAGGGTTATTCCATTTATTAGCAGTCTAACATGGGACAAGACCCAGTTCTGATAACTCCTATCAAGCTTTTATAATTCCCCAAAAACAGGCCAGTTTTTGTTTGTTTGTTTTCTGGTACTGAGAATTGAATCCAGCAGTGCTTTATCACTGAGCTACATTCTCAGTCCTTTTTTTTGCCCCCTGTGGTGCTGGGACTGAACCCAGGGCCTTGTGCACAAGAGGCAAGCACTCTATCAACTGAGCTATATCCCCAGCCTTCGTTCTATTTTTTATTTTGATACAGGGTCTCCTTAAGTTGCTGAGGGTCTTGCTAAATTGCTGGGGCTGGCCTTGAATGCAGGATCCTCCTTCTTCAGCCTTTCAAATCCTAGGATTATAGGCATGTACCATCCTGCCTATCTCTATTATTTTTTTTTAAATTAAGCACATACAGAGAAAGTTGAAGGTTTTTCCTTTACTTAGTCTGCTTCATTCACAATCCTCTCCAGAGTTAACAGTTTTATGTTGTTTTTTAAAATTTTGTTTCCAATGTTTGTATTTCTATAGTTTTATTTAAAACTGTATCATTCATCTACAAGTTTACCAAATAAATATTCAGTAAGCAGTGACTATGATGCCAATCATTAACAGTCTGAGTCTCTGTTCTCAAATTGCTCAGTCTTGTGGGAGAGATAGCATAGTCTCTGATAAGTGACACATTTCGAATAAGGAACCCAAGGGCCACATTTCTTGAATTGTGAGAAGTAATGGGAAATTTTCTAGAAGGGACAAAACCTTAACTTAGTTTCTTAAAGGGCAAAAAGGGAATAAGGTAGATAAATAATGGATTGAGTTCATGAGAGCAGCAAGCAAAATCATAGACTCAGGGAAAGTTTGTAGTGTTATGTGGACATTGATAACAAAGCAGGGAAGTAGGTTTGGAGATTTAAGAGATATCAAATCAGAAAAGACCGTGCACTCCATGCTAAAGATTCTGAATCTCATGGGTTAAAAATATGACAACAATATGGAGACAGGATTAGAATGAAATCAGATAGGAGACTATGATAGTGCTCCAAGGGAAAAAGGATGAGATAGATGGGAAATGCAAAGAGGGGCTATGGACCCCAGAGCTCACAAGGAGCCAGAATGGAGACAGGAAGCTCTCCTCAGAAGGGAAATAACTGTGACCTAGAATTAGGAGATGAAAGTGAGGGTGGAGAATGGATTGGTTTGAAATATATTTTGGAGTCAGTATCATAGGAATTGCTATTAGACTAGATGATGTTGTAGACAGGGCGAGGAAGGAATTGAGAATGACTTCCAGATTTAAGCCTTCCAGGCTTCAATAGCTGGGCATATGATGTGTCTTGTTATGAATTACAGAGCTAGGAGAGAAATAAAATAAATAGAAAACATAAACATGGCATTCAAGAGAATATTAAATTGACAATTATGTATACAAGTGTTGAGTGCAGAGGGGAGGTTTGGGATGAAGATATTAATTTTATTTTCTCAGCATATAACAGATCCTGTGTTTAAAGTCTTGGGGTGGATTGAATGGGATTCCTTCTGGGAAGCATGCACAGGAAAAAAAAAAGAAGAAGAAGGCTCAAGACACAGGATGTGGAGAGCAGGAAAAGAAGAAGAAGCCAACCAAAGAGACCCAAGCATAGTCCAAGAAATGGGAATTAATTGAAATAAGAGCTGATATGTCTATTCTATTTATTAACTAGGAACTTGGGTTGAGGAATGAATAGGAGACAAAGAAAAATGAGCAATCCCCAGCATCACACACACACACACACACACACACACACACACACACACAAAATGACAGGGAAATTGGGAAAGTTAGAGGTGGGTAGACTTGCAGATAAATTTGACATGGAGGGGCAGGAAATTGAGGACTTCTTTTCCCTGAAAAGTCCCTCTTCTCTCCATAAAATAGGAGCAGGATTGTCTTCTGAGACAAATAGGAAGATAGTGTACTGCAAAATGTTTGACAAGATTAAGAATATGTATAAATATGAGGAATGTGTGAGGGAACCGTCAACAGCAGATTCAGAGAGTGAAAAACATCTAAACTGGACTCCAAGATGCTAAGGAGACACTAGTCTGTAAGTGCTTTAAGGCAGACTTGATGTAAATAAAGAACTAATTTTTATAGAGAACTGATCAGCTTCTGGGATAATCTACTGTCATAACACAATACATAAACTGGGGGATTATGAAAAAAAGATTTATTTCTCACAACTCTGGAGGTTGCAGTTCTTAGATTAGAGTGCCAGTGTGGTTGGATCCTGGTGATGATCCTCTTCTAAGATGTATGCTATACTTCATTTAGCAGTATACATTGTATCTCATTGTATCTTCATTTGACAGAAAGAAAAAGAGGTATACTCTGACCTGTTCTTAGGAAGACACTGATCTCTTTCATGAGGACTCCACTGTGATGACCTAATTAAGAGTCCCCACCTCCATATACTGTCACGCTGGGGTTTAGATTTCTTTTTTCTTTTTTTTTAATATTTATTTTTTAGTTGTAGTTGGACACAATACCTTTATTTATTTACTTATTTATTTATTATTTTTCTTTTATGTAGTGCTGAGGATCAAACCCAGGGCCTTGCATGTGCTAGGTGAGCACTACCGCTGAGCCACAACCCCAGCCCCTAGGGTTTAGATATCAACATGTGAGTTTGTAGGATGCATTCAGCCCATAACATCTTCTGCTTCATTGGTTATGAATACCTCAGTTAAACCTCAAATGATGGCTTGATCAAACAACCATAACTCAAAACACCACCATTCTCCTGGTGCCGACACCTGGATTGCAGCCCAGGTGGAAAATAGGAAGTCAATCACCCTAATCCTGTGAACCTAACTATCAAAATCACCCAAGGATCCTAGTCTAATGATAACACAATTCACTGCTTTGTGACTTTATTGGATTAAATAATTGATGTTTTTACCTTTTTTATTGAGTACCATAAATCTAAATTTTCTTTTCTGATATTTTCCGTTTGTTCTCTTTTTAGCTAAAATTGCAAAACAAAAAAAAAATTATCAAATGTGACAATGTTATTAAGCATGCCTGGCTTTATTTCTAGGGGGAAAAATGTAATTCAGAGTGAGAAACTCAACTTTGGAGGGGAAAGTTGAGGCCAAATAAAAGGAATTTTCAAATAAGACATTTAATTATATTCCTGTCAAAATCAGAATCTATGTCTTATTATTTATTTAAAGGAATTATATATGCATACATAAGTATATATAATTATATTCCCTACTTTGAGAATATTAAAAGTTAAGATTGGTTGTAAGCAGCATAAAAGATCACTGCAAATGAGTGATCTCATCCTAGCAGACAGTGTATAGTACAGTGATTAGAAGCACACAGACTTTGTGGCCAGATTGCCTGGGTTCAAATTCTGTTCTATCATTGGGGCACAAGAACTGTGAACAAGTTATTTAAGCTCTTTATCATTCTGCTTTCTAATTAGAAGAATGGGAATCATTTTAATAGCATTTAATAGCATTGGGCTACTATGAGAATTAAATGAGGCAATTCATAAAAATGACCCTTTGAAGAACTCGATAAATGCTAGCATGGATCTTTGATTCCCCTGTACCCCAATATCTAGATTCAGCAACACTCAGCAATACAGAAATACTTTTGTGAAAAGAGATGTACTTTGAAACAGACTAAATTAGAGAAAATACATGTGTTTATCAAAGAAAATACACTGTTAGCTATGCACAAAATGCAAGTATCCTGTTTCATTCACCCATTCAATATTCAACAAATATTTGTTGAACAACTACCCTAAACCAAACACTATTCCTGGTATTTGGCACAGAAGATACATCAGAGATCACACAAACAGCCAAGTGCAGTGGTGCATGCCTGTAATCCCAGTGGCTCGGGAGGATGAGACAGGAGGATCCCGAGTTCAAAGCCAGCCTCAGCAACTCAGTGAGGCACTTAAGCAACTCAGTGAGACCCTGTCTCTAAATAAATACAAAATATAGCTGGGGATGTGGCTCAGTGGCCGAGTGCCCCTGAGTTCAATCCTGGGTAACAAACAAACAAACAATAATATTTGAGAATTAAAGGAGGTTGTAATTTTAAGTAGAGTGATCAGGGTTGGTCTTATGGAGAAGCTAACATTTTTAAAAATACTTGAAAGAGGTGAGGGAGTGTAACTTGGGGATTGTAGAGCTGCCCCATGTCCCACAGACTGGATGGATTAAACAACAGAAGGATATTTCCTCACAATTATGGAGGTCAGATGTACAGAGTTGGAGTTTCCAGAGGCCTCTCTCTTTTGCTTGTAGATGGCCATCTTCCTTCTATGTCTTCATATGATCATTCCTCTGTGAATGTCTGTGTCCAAATTTCCTCCTCCTAATAGGATGCAATCTTATTGGATTGGGACCTATCCTAATGAGTTCATTTTAACTCAGTCACTTCTTTCAAGGCTTTGTCTCCCAGTAGTCACATTCCTGGGTACTGGGGTTAGGTCTTCAACATGGGAATTTGAAGGGAATATAATTCCTGCCTGTTCTACAACCTGGTTCCAGTGTATGTGAAATGGTCCCAAGGTGCCATAAGACTAAAGAAAAAGGCAGACAGATATAGGATTGCTCAGAGAGCAGTTTATCAAGGGACTTACTAGTCTTGGTGGCAGCAAATCCAAGTGGATCCCCCACAGTTTGAGTCAGAAGGAAGGGAGTATATATTGGTCAAGCAACTTCATCCTAGCCAGGATGTACCTGGTTTATCTTAAGCTAATATCAAAGAGGCAGACACAGGGTCTAGTTATAAAGCTCTACATACCACTCTAATGGTTTTGTATGTTTGTAGTAGAATGGGGAACTATTCAGAAAAAAGAGACCAGGTTACTATGAGGCAATCATACTGGTTATGTCTCAAGATGGCAGCATTATGTCAAGCAGAACCATGCAACCCACATGGGGACATTCTGTGCAAAGGAAAGAGCTAGAACAAAGGCTTTAAAATGGGAATTACTAGAGGTATTTGAGGAAGAGCAGGGACAGGCTTGATTGGAGTGGGTGAGAATGGGAGGGAGGGCAGATTCCGTAGGGCCTTATAGGCCACTGTAAGAACTTGGTGTGTTATTAAATGAAATGGGAGAATCATGCTCAGGTTTTTGGGAAGTTAGTAGTCACACATTTGTTTTATGTTTCAAAAGAGTCTCTGACTTCTATGTTGGGAATGGACTGTCAGGAGCAAGGGGAATAGGGAGACCAGTAAGGAGCCTCCCCCAAAATCCAGCAAAGGAATCATGAGGTTCAGACCAGAACCACAGCAGTGGGGATGGAGAACAAGGGAAAATGTCAATATGCAGTCTAGTGTTTGTATATTCATTAATCAAGAATTTATTGAGTGCCTATTACTTGCTGAGTTATGATTTCTAAGAAGGGGAAATGGTTAGAAATATGTATAGAAAAAAGTTGTAGCAAAAAATGAGAGAGATTAAAAAAGAGAGAAATAAGATAATGTTTTTTTTTTCTTTTAAAGAGAAAAAATTAAGACAAGGATGTGTATAAAAGTTGTGAAACGTAAACTCATTCAGTGGCTAGGAAAAAAGGATACTTTAACAGGAAGTCTGTTTGAATGTTAAGAAATTTGTAACCAGTGCAAGGAAAAAATGCCATCCTAATTCTTTTCAGGAAATTCTGGCACCACCCATTTCCTCTTATCTCTCAGCTAGTCTACTTTGTCTACTTTTTCCATTTAAAATAAAACTTCACATTTTTTTTTTGCCTGCTTCAGACATCTAAGACATCTGCTCGCAGAATGTGGAGTGCTTCAAAAGCATTGGAGAGAAAAGACCTGACATTAAAAAAAAAAAAAAAGGAGAAGAAAAGGGTGGGGGGAGGAAGATAGAAGGGGGAGAAGGGAGAAGGGAGAAGGAAACAGGGAATGTTTGTCGAGGGAAGTAGCAGGCGAAATTCATCCAGCCCCCAGACAAGATCCACAAAACAGACACGAAACAACAACAAAAAAAAACCCTGACCTGCATTATAATCATAAGGGACTAAAAGGAAAGTGGCTCATTTGTTATAATTAGGGTTAATAACCACCACGTTTCAAAGTACTTGCATTAGTCTGCTTGGGCGGCCTAACAAAGTACCGCAGACAGAGGTTTGAACAATTTAATTTCTCTCAGTTCTGGAGGCTGGGAAATCAGAGGTCAGGTATTGCACAGTTGGTTTCTCCTGAGGTCTCTCTCCTTGGCTTGCCAATGGCCACCTGCTTGCTGTGTCCCCAGAGTCTTCCCACTCAGATTGGACTGGGGCCCTCCAATGATCTCAAATGACCTCATTTTAACTTAATCGCCTCTTTAAAGACTATCTTGAATACACAGTCACATTCTGATTCTGAAGTAGTGAGGGTTAGGACTTCAATATATGAATCATAGGAGGGTGGGGGATGGAGAGAGTTCAGCCCATAACATAATCAATTTCCTTTTTTTTTTCTTTTTTCCCTAGCACTGGGGATTGAACCCAGGGGTGATTTACCACTGAGCTATATTCCCACCCCTTTCTTGTTTTTTTTTCTTAAAATTTGAAACACAATCTCAGCTGGTAAACTTGCCATCATCCTGCCTCAGCCTGCTAACTAGCTAGAATTACAGGTGTGTGCCACTGCACACAGTATTTTATTTTTTAAAAAGTCTGCATATGTTCCTTGAGCCCATGTTGGAGTTTAATTTACAATTTTGAAAAGAATACAAATTCACTTATGAGCATAAAAGAAAAATGATCTTTAGTAAAATTGCAACAAAGATGCAATAACCGTTATTTGAACACTGCCTTTTAAATAACAGGGAACAAAGGTATGATTGACACAGTGACCCTTTGGGCCATTTGTCACAACTATAGGCTTTTTCAGGTGAAGTACTTTGGTGGATTAGCACCTGCTATTGTTCTATAAATAGAACAAAGATGCAGTTTGTATTTTAATTCAACCATATTGTGTACAAATCTATGTATAAATCATGGAAAGCTGATGCATAATCCCTGTTATGGTGCAATGTGTTCAGATGTATTTCATTCTTCCTCCCTCCCTCCCTTCCTTCTTTCCTTCCTTCCTTCCTTCCTTCCTTCCTTCCTTCCTTCCTTCCTTCCTTCCTTCCTTCCTTCCTTTCTTCTTTCCTTTTTTTCCCTTTTTGGTGCTGGAGATTAAACCCAGAGTCTCCTTCACACACATATAGCCAGTTCCACTTATCTTTTTTTTTTTCTTTTTTAAGATAAAATATTTTAGAAATAAAATTAAATAAATTTTTTTTCTACAGTTTAGGTTTTAAAAAATCCTCCATGGCTTAAGAATAATTATGTGTGCATATTAAACTTTAACTTTGGAGAGATATTAATTTCTCTACTAAAACACAAAGCAAAAAGCTCTCTGAAGATACTGTGAGACCATTTCATACTTATCAAATTTCATTCTTTGTAGAGGAGGGGGAAATTCAGTTTGGGAAAACTTCTTAGGAATAGGAATCAAAGCAACTATTCCATCTTCTAGAAATGAAAATGTGTGTTTGAGTATCTAATATATTTTCTAAAAACTTTTCTTTCATGTGCAATTAAATATTTATTTCTCCAATAATCCTTATTCCTTTTCCTCTACCCTTCTTATTGAAGAAAATATGGATCACTGAAGATTAAGCAAAGTCTAGTGCTTTGACTTTATAGCTTCGGGAATTTCAGTCTCTTAGTTTCCCAGTGCTCCTATTTACGCATTTGCTTGGAAGGGTGTGTTTAGAATATGACTGCTATAGTGTATTAAGTTTACAGTGAGCAATGAGGTCAGTCAACAGGATGGCCCCATTTTTTCCAGCCACAAATTCTAAATAAGTAATCTGTTTAAATTATTTCACAGAATTTAAAAATAGCATGTCATTACCATCAACCACCCAGTAGAATATTTAAATTTAAATCCTTTATTTGCTTACTGAAGAAACAGTTCTATGATCAATTTGACCTTTTTATAAGCATAATTGCCAAATAATTAACACTGACAAATGAGTATAATCTGAAATATTTTAAACTAATCTTTAAAGGATATCATACATTTTGTATTAATTAGCAAGTATGTATTTTATATAAAATATTAGATGTATTTATTTATTTCATCCACTAACACATACTTATCAAGTGTTTACTATGTACCAAGAACAGTCATCAAGGAATTTTTACTCCTAAATGAAATAAAGCAAATATGTGTCATGGTATTTTAGAAGTGAGTTCAATCCCTAATATTTAAAAAAATATCAGTTGCCAGTGGCTCACTCCTGTGATCCCAGTGACTTGGAGGCTGAGTCAGTAGGATGGCAAGTTTGAGGCCAGCCTGGGAAACTTAGCAAAACCCTGTCTCAAAATAAAAACAAAAATGGGCTGGAGATATATCTCAGTGATAAAATGCCATTGAGTTCACTCCCCAGTACTGGAAAAAAAAAAAAAAGAAGGCATTTTACATTCTATAGAGAAAAATAAAAGGCGAGAAAGGGAGTCGTAGGTAGATGTGTAACGGTAAGAGGGTGAACTTTTTTTTATTAGCTCATTATTCAGAACAATGAATTTCACTGTGATATATTCATTCATCCATGCCCTCTCCTCCTCCTCCCTTTCTTCAACTTTCATGTTGTCTCTTTTTCCCCCTAGATTCCACATATAGGAGAAAACGTGATGTTTGTCTTTTGAGTCTAGCTTATTTGTTTAACATGATGATCTCTTTCATTCTACTCTTATCTGAGCCAAATGACTTAATTCTTCCTTATGGCCAAATAATATCCCACTGTGTATATACAATTTATTTATCCATTTATCTATTCATAGGCTTCTAGGCTAATTCCCTAAGTTGGCTATTGTGAATTGAGCTGCAGTAAATATAGTGTGCAGGTATCTCTATAGGATGCTGACTTTAATTCCTTTTAGTATGTACCCAGGAGTAGTGGTATAGCTGGATCATATGGTAGTTTCTTTCTTCTTTCTTTCTTTCTTTCTTTCTTTCTTTCTTTCTTTCTTTCTTTCTCTCTCTCTCTCTCTCTCTCTCTCTCTCTCTTTCTCTCTCTCTCTTTCCCTCCCTCCCTCCCTCCCTCCCTCCCCCCCTCTTTCTTTCTTCCTTCCTTCCTTCCTTTCTTTCTTTCTTTCTTTCTTTCTTTCTTTCTTTCTTTCTTTCTTCCTTCCTTCCTTCCTTCCTTCTTTCTTTCTCTCTTTCTTTCTCTCTTTCTTTCTCTCCTTCCTTCCTTCCTTCCTTCTTTCTTTCTTTCTTTCTTTCTTTCTCTCTTTCTCTCTTTCTCTCTTTCTTTCTTTCTCTCTCTCTCTCTCTCTCTCTCTCTCTCTCTCTCTCTCTCTCTCTCTCTCTCTACTAGGGTCTGAACACAGGGCTTCACACATACCAGGAAGGTACTCTACTACTAAGTTGCATCTCAGCCCGATGGTAGTTCTATTTTTAGTTTTTTTGAGGAACCTCCACATTAATTGCAATAGGGATTGTACTAATTCACATTCCCATCCATCAGGTACAAGGGTTCCTCTCCCACAATCCTGGCCAGCATTAATTGTTTCTTTGTATTTTTGATGACAGCTACTGTGATTTGGTTGAGATGAAATCTCCTCATGGTTTTGATTTGCTTCAAGGGAGTACAATTTTAAAAGGGACAGTCCGTGTTTAGACAGTCAGCTAAACAGAGACTTGAAGGAGGTGAGGGAGTAAAACATGGGCATCTGCAGATTTAGGTGACCTACCATCTTGGTTTTTCTGGGCTACTGTAGGGGTTTCACAGGGTGAAAGACTTTTATTGCCAAAACCAGAGTTTTTAATGCCAAACGTTACAGCTCTGACAAACCAGGACAGATGGTCACCGTAGGAGTGTTCCAGATAGAGGAAACAGAAAGAACAAAGGCCGTGGATTGGGAGCATGCCTTAGCAGTTTTGGGAACTATTAAGGATGCCAGTGAAGCTAGAGAGCAGATGAGGTCAGACATATGAAGAGGGTGTCACATCATGCAGACCCTGTAGTGGTTGCAATGGAACTCCACCCAGATCTTGTCAAAGCTGACACAGCCATTCCTAGCTGCTGCCACAAAGTGTCTTTCAATAGCACTTGCACTTGGCTTCAGGAACTGTCACCTCCAAGGCAGCATCCATTGATGGAAATGGCCCAGGACTAAAAATTGCTAATGTGGAAAGACAGCAGCCTTTCCTCCTTCCTTGGTTTGCTGCACCTCTAACATACAGCTTCCCTTACAACTGGCTGAGGCTTCATTTGTAACCATCTGCAATTCAGCTTTTTCCTCTGCCTCACTTCTCCACAGGTGTATTTCCTGAGTGCCCTCTCCAACCCAAGTTGCAACCCTCCATCTT
Organism: Ictidomys tridecemlineatus; assembly: GCF_052094955.1. Lineage (NCBI taxonomy): Eukaryota > Metazoa > Chordata > Mammalia > Rodentia > Sciuridae > Ictidomys > Ictidomys tridecemlineatus. Next base: position 146,794,611 of record NC_135483.1, on the reverse strand, counting down.
GGGTAGCTATGTCTAGGGAACTGAGCTAAGACAGGACTCACCAGAGATTTTGAAAGGCACATGAAGTCTGGAGAATTCTGAAGCAACTAAATCCTCAAACAGTTTCTCTCAGAAAAATACAGGAATCTTATAATTGCCTATTTCAGATTCTTCTTCTGAGCTCCATTGCAACATGGCACTGGATGGGAGAACTAGGCTCTAACCCAGCTGGAAATATTAGGTCTGCTGAATAGTTGGCATTTCCCCCTGTGTCTGTAAATGTGGGCAGGTAGATCAACTCTCCAGCTGACACAAGAAAGTTGCTGTGTTCCTAGATGGGTTACATCATACAGCAAATTCCTTTGTGTTACTGGAACTCCAGTTTTAAATAAAGTAGGTACATTAAAAAACCAACAAGCAAAGAGAAGTTCTTGCCTTCAAGGATTTCATTCTATTCTTCTCTGAGCCATTTTATTGAAAATGTTCAATATTAAAGGGCTTACTTCAGCATACCTCAGAATCTTCATTTCCTGTGGAACCAGCATTTGTGGGCAATGGTAAGTGGGGTGAGGAAACATCTAATGGGAAAATAACTGTCTCCTTCTTTCTAGTCACACACCAACTTCAATGTCCAGCTGCCCAGAAATACACATTAACTACATTTAATATGTCCAACATTTTCATGCCTCAAGCATCACTGAAAAGTTTCCAGACAGATGGTAGACTCTACATTCATATTACTTAGGAAAACAATGAATAGGAAAATATTAAGTAGGTGGCAGCTCTACCCACTCTTATGTGCAAGAAGACACCCTTCATTCCTTACTTCAAAATGTTGCTTTGAACAAACTCTTTCAACTTGGAGGCTGAGGCATGAGGATTCCAAGTTTGCAGTAGGTCTGAGAAACTTAGCAAGACTGTCTCAAAATTAAAAAAAAAAAAAAAAAAAAAACAACAAAGAGATGGGGGATGTTGCTCAGAGGTGGAGTGCTGGAGTGCCCTGGATTCAATCTTAGTACCATAAAATGAACAAACTCTTTTAGCATCAAAGTTATCCTAACATGAGATTTTGTTGTTGTTTTTTTTTCCTGTATATAATTTTTTAATTTTTTTAAATATCAGGGATTGAACTCACTTAATCATTGAGCCACATCCTCAGCCTTTTTATTTTTCATTCTGAGACAGAGTCTTGCTAAGTTGCTTAGGGCCTTGATAAATTGCCGATGCTGGTTCTGAACTTGCAATCCTTTTGCCTCAGCCTTCAGAGTCACTGAGATTATAAGCGTGCACCACCGTACCTGACTGAAATTTTATGTGGTTAAAAATGTCTAGACACTAGGTCAGTTGTTTTATTGTCTGTTAGAAATGGAAAGTAGAAGTCATGCTTATAACATGATGAGGTTCTAAAAGAGAAGTAGGTTTTGCATGTTTCTTTTATTCAAAAAATGGACAGTGGTGTGGACCCAACACCTGAGCTTACTAAACAGTTCACAGTCTCCAATACATACATTAATCTGCAGAGCCTTGGAATCTTTGTTTATTAGATGGGATTGATACCTATGCTGTCTGTCTCAGAGAACTGATTACATACATGCTTTAATAGACAAGAGCAGGTCTTGAGAATTAGATAGAAGAACAGTTACTATTATTTTTCATTTATTTTTAAATAGAAATAAATCACATATTATCTCTCCACAATAAGAGCATGGTTTTGAAATGAGCTAATACAATATGTATGTGAAGTGCTTTTGCTCTTTAGAAAACATTTTATATTTAAATAAATTCAAAAGGGAATACACACACACCCATAAATATCAGCTAATAGAGTCCTGTAATATGCAGAGTGCAGCACATTTTGGATGCTCAATTTTCATTGAATGAATGAGTGAAGCTAAAGGCAACAGAAGTTTAACTTCTAGTGAAATCAAATCTTCTAAGTTTTTTTAAAAAACATATTAAAGCCAATAATGCCCACCAATATTGAATAGATTTTAATTTCTGTACTTATAGTTAAATTTCATAATCTGTAGCTTTACAAATAGAAATTTGGACTCATCCAGTGATGTCAACTACATGTATCAGATAGCATTTAAATTGGAAATGTATCTAGGCACGATGGCACAGACCTGTAATCCCAGCAGTTTGGGAGGCTGAGACAGGAGGATTTTGAGTTCAAAGCCAGCCTCAGCAACGCAACGGCAAGGTGCTAAGCAACTCGATGAGACCCTGTCTCTAAATAAAATACAAAATATGATTGGGGATGTGGCTCAGTGGTTGAGTGACCCTGAGCTCAACCCCCAATACCCACCACCCCAATTAGAAATGTAATTCTTTGAAAAAGAATCACAAGAACTACTAAATATTAAAGTTTCATATTAATTACTTTGGCAATACAAATAAATGCCCAATTGAAGAATTTGTCATTTTCCTTCTCTTTCTGAGATCAAATTGTCCTCTTACCTATCCAAAACCAGACAGATTTCTACCATGGCCTTCAAAATTTAACACTTTCCTCTTATACGTAGCCACCATCAGACAGGTACCTTATATAGATTATAAGGATTCTACTTCAATCAATGTTTTTCCATTTCATTGTATGTTCTTTAGGAAATAAAACATTAAATTATATTTGTTTGACATAATCATAGCTGTCAATTAACATAACATATGATATTACAGACCTTTATATTCATTTTTTAATGCTCATAAAAATCCTATTAGATAAATATGATTACTATTCTTGTTATACAGATTGCAACACAAGACACAAAAAAATTAAAGATCTTATCTGAAGTCACTGTAAATGTATATATGTTACAGAAAAAAATATTTTCAGATTAAAAGCATCAATATTTAAAGACAATGAAGCATTTGGGACAGATTATATCTCTGGGTGTGAGTCACTGACAAAAAGGGTCAAAGGCTTTGATAATATCTCTATTTGAAGGAAGAAGTTTGAGGTAGATACCAGGACAGATTATTTGGACTAAGAATCAGGAAACAGGATAAAACAGTGTCATAGACATTGAAAGAAATAAGTTTTGAGAAGGAAGTCAAATGTTTCAAAACCAGAGATAAATACATTTTATCTATCAATATCTGTGAAAGAGTATGTATGACAGACAAAAGAAATCAATTTTGGTTTTGTTTTTGCTTATATTTTTTTTAGTTGTTATAAGGACCTTTATTTTGTTTATTTATGTGGTGCTGAGAATTGAACCCAGTGCCTCACTCGGCACTTCCACTGAACTACAACCCTAGCCCATGTTTTTGCTTATATTTTTGAGATGAGGTCTCACAATATTGCCCAGGCTGATCTCAAATTTATGAGCTTAAATGATTCTCTTACCTCTGCCTCCCAAGTGCTGGGATTATGGGTGCATACCAGTGTGCCTGGATTTCAGTATTTTTTATATATAACAAACTAATACAAATCAGGGAAAACAGCTTTCCATTAAAAAAAAAAACTATCAATGAACTAAAAAAGGAACAATTTAAGAAACAAGAAAACCCCAATCCAAATTGCCAATAAATATATTAACTTGTAATTCAGGATATGCCTATATATTTATTAAAGGTTTTTAAATGCAATTCTTGGTGTTAATGGGAATATCAATCAGAACAGAAAATTTGGAAAGCAGTTCATTAGTATGCATCAAAAAACTTTATAATTGTTCCTAAATTTAACACTGTAATTTCACTTTCAACAATATCTAACAAGAAAATAACTGGTACTGTTTAATATTATATTATAAGGATGTTCATTATAGCATTATATCTGATAGCAAAGCTTAAGCCAGTTTCAATGTTCATCAATAGGAAAATATGGAGTTTATTCACAGGATAAAACACTATAATTAAAATATGTGAAATAGTGCTCATGGTACAAATATGTTACAATCAGGATATAATATTCTATTTAGGATATGAAACAATTTTCTAAAACTGGGCCTATATGCATTGTTCACATTTTTTAAATACTTTAAAATATCTGGGGCAGAAGGATTGTAAGTTTGGGGCAACCTCAGGAACTTAACAAGACCCTGTCTTAAAATAAACAATTAAAGTGGGGGTGGGGGGTGGGGTGGTGGTAGCTGGGGCTGGGGCTCAGTGGTAGACCACTTGCCTGGCATGTGTGAGGCCCTGGGTTTGATTCTAAGAAAGAAAGAAAGAGAGAGAGAGAGAGAGAGAGAGAGAGAGAGAGAGAGAGAGAGAGAGAGAGAAAGATAGAAAGATCAACTACTTAAAAAAATTAAAAAAAAAAAACTGGGCTAGAGGTATATCTTAGGGGTGGAGAACCCCTCGATTCAATTCCTAGCACCAGAAAAAATAAAATAAGTAAAAATCTGCATTATGAGATCCCTGATGTTTTTTCTTTTCTTTATATTTTTAAGATGTTTCAAATCATCTGCAATGAAAAGATATGTTTTATAATGAGTAAATTGATAAATATTATTTAAAAAAAAAAACAAAAAAAGTGGACTAAAAGGAATGCATGCCTGGTCATCAGTTGGAGGAGACATCTTTTGAATATCCTCAGCCCATGCTCCTCTGAGAGCATCATCCAAGACTGCTCCTCTGCCCTATATCCCCTCTGTCTCCTAATGGGACTGCCATTCACTCAGTTCAGCATCTCTCAGACCCGGATACCCTTTTCTTAGTTCAGATCCTGACCCTATCTCACTGAAAACCGAGAGTTCCCTAAATGCTCTCCTACCTCCAGTGTTATAGCCTCTCAGTTCAGCCTCCATCTTCCTGCAGAAGTATTATTTCTAAGTGACAAATGCATTTAGAAGAAGGAGCAAAAGGAGAAGAACAATTTAGCACCATGTTTAGTGCCTATGAGGGAAAGTGTAAACTCCTTTGAATGCATCACAAGCCTCCCACCATATTTCATTGTCCTTTATTCTAGTTTTAATGCCTTTCTTGGTTCATCCATTTCAGGCTTATTGAATGGTTTGTGGTACTTTTTGTGTATCTGGATGATTTATGTCTTTGTGCCTTTGCCCATGTGCTTCCTCTGCCTCAATAATACCATAGCCAGTCTCCCATCCATCTGGTCAACGTATAATCTCTTTCCAGAAATCTCTACCATAAGGGTTTTGCCCAAGTCATGACTCCTTCGTTTCTGGTTTTACTTTTTCCTTCAGTTCTTTATTTCACTTAATTGTGTACATGTCTCCTTTGATAAATAGGAGGCAAACCACTTGACTTCAGCAAACATATCTTCTCTTACTACAGGGCCTGCTTTAGAGAAGAGTAAAATCCTAATAAATGTTTGTTGATTAAAGGAAAAAAGAAATGAGTGGTTAACAGTATGAAATACTGTAAAAAGGGAAAGAGGAAACAAATTCATTGCATTTGACAATTAAGCAGGCATTGTTAACTTTGAAAGAAATATTTCAAGTGATTTAGTCGAGAAACAGCAAGTAGGGAATGAATAGTGAATGAATAATCATTTCAAGTTCCCTCCCCACAGAGAAATTAGTTATTGAATGGAAGGAGGAAAGCAGATAAAGCTTGAAAGAATTCTTTGAATTTTGGTTTTTATAAATGAAAGAAAATGAAATGTTTGTACAGACATAAAAGAAAACTATCCACTGGACAATTCTGATGTCACATGGTAAGATTAGCTGTAGAGGAAGGTGTCAGTCTCATCTTAAAATATGCACATTGTAAGAGTTCCATGACTTGGGGTTGGGGTTGTGGCTCAGCAGTAGAGCACTCTCCTCATATGTGCAAGGGCCTGCGTTGGATCTTCAGCACCACATAAAAATAAATAAATAAAAATAAAGATATTGTGTCCAACTTCAACTAAAAAATAAATATTTAAAAAAAATAAAAAGAGTTCCATGGCTTATGTATTATATGCATTATTGATTGCCGCAGTCTGGCTGGGCACAAATCAGGAGCCACTGAAGCTCAACGGGAACTCTGAGAGAACTCAAAGGTCATCATCTTAATGGGTCGCTGGCGTCACCTCTCAACCACTACTTCTGGCAAAAATGCCATGTGCCATCCCGACTTGGCTGTGGCCCTCAACAATTGATAACTAGGATGGGGAACTTAAGCTGGGTCTGCCATTTTCCCAGCCCCTCCTCAACATCTCTCATAGAAGGAAAGACTAATCAGATCAATCTAAGATTTGATGGTACCCAATCAGGTTCAGTCCACTTGAGCATCAGGGATTTTATCTTCTGCTTACCTTTTTGGTGCTAGGCATGTGGCAAATGGCCTTTCTTTTTCTCATCCTAGTAATGGGATATAAGTATTTTTATTTCTCTTCATCGTACACATTTTCTATCTGCTTATCTTCTATGCTGCATTTGGTATAATCACTTCATCTTTCTCCTCTGATTCACTAATATTTTTATTTAGCTGTGCCTAATGAGTTTCTCACCAACCAATTAAAAAAATCTTACTTGAATAATTCTGTTTTTTTTTTTTTATTTCTAAGAGCTTTATCTGGATGATTTTCAAATTTCTGGAGAAGAGTCTCTTATTGCTTGCTTTTTTGTGTGTATTTCCATCTTTTATTTCTTTAAACATTTTTTCATAGTTGTTTCATATCCTTTGATTACTCTAATATTTGAAACTCTTGGGGGATTAAACCTGGTGTTTGTTTTTTCTGGTATGCTCATGAACTTGCTTGCTTACATATTTTATGGCCATTAATTATGAACTCATATTTATAGTTATTATTAATCTACAGGAATCCTAGTGACCTAAATTGAGGATGTGTTTCTCCAAAACTTCAGTGTGGAGCCACGTGCCCTCTATGGACCTGGGACCACTGTGACCCCTTTCTAGGTCTTGGACTTCATGAGATAGTTGGTCTCCCTTAGCCCCTCAGCCTGGCCCCAGGCTCCCTTTCTCTGTGCAACTGGAATCAGGTCAATGTGCCCTGAGGATTTATAGCCCACAGCTTCATTCCCTACCCCAAGTCCTATGAGTCTAGAAGTATATGGTATTTTGTAGCAGAAAAGATCTTTCTCCTATTTTCTCATGAGTCCCTTCCAGTCAAATGTTCTCCTCTGACCATTTTATTGACACTATTTCCTAAGTCATTAATAACCTCTATTTTGTTAAATGCAATGCCACTGGTCAGCTTCAAATTACTTACAGTGGTGGTTAACTTTTTAAATATATATTTAGTTGTAGGTGGACATAATACGTTTATTTTTTTATTTTTATGTGGTACTGAGGATCAAACCCAGTGCCTAAAGTATGCTAGGTGAGCTCTCTACCACGAGCCACAAGTCCATCCCCTGTGATGGTTAATTTTATATGCCAACTTGACTGGGCCATGGTGGCCAGATATCTGGTCAAATACCAACATAATGGCACACACCTACAGTTTCTTGAGAGGCTGAGGCAAGATTATCACAAGTTCAAGGCCAGCCTCAGCAACTTAGTGAGATTCTATATCAAAAAAATAAAAATAAAAATCTGGGGATATAGTTCAGTAGTAAAATACTCTGAGGTTCAATCCCCAGGACTGCAAGAAAAAAATAAATAAAAGAAAAAGGTAAAAATAGTGCATGCCTGTAATCTCAGTGACTTGGGAGGCTGAGGCAGGAGGATCTCAAGTTAAAGGCCAGCATCAGCAATTTAGTGAGGCCTTTAGCAACTTAGTGAGACCCTGTCTCAAAATAAAAAACTAAAAAGGTCTGGGGAAAAAAACGGGGGGGGGGTGTGTGTGTGATGCTGGGAATGTGGTTCCAAGGGTAAGCATCCCTGGGTTCAATCCCCAGTGGCACAAAAGGATAAAAATAGGAGACTGGGAGTGTAGCTCAGGGTTGAGAACATGCTTAGCATCTATGAGGCTCTGAGGTTCAATCCTCAGGGCTGAAAAAAGAAAAAAAAAGGTGAAAATATTATTCTAGATGTTTCTGTGAGGATATGAGGGTATACTCTGAGTAAAGCAGATTGCCCTCTATAATGTGGATTGGCCTTGACCAATCAACTGAAGGCCTGAATAACTGCTGGCTCACACTGCAGATCCCGGACTTGCCAGCCTCCACAACACATGCACCAGTCCTACAAATCAATCTCCTTCTGGAAATACATATGTCCTGTTGCTTCTTTTTCTCTAGGGAACTCTGACTATCTGATCGTGGTAGTATGGGCCGGTAATTCCGGTTGAAGTCCAGATTGGGCAATTTAGCAAGACCCTGTCATTAAAAAAAAAAAAAAAAAAAAGCTGAGAATGTAACTCGGTGCTGAGGTCCTGGGTTCAATCTCCAGCACCACAAACCAAAAAGAGAACCTTGACTAATCACTTGCCTCATTACTGGCATTTCTGAGCCAAGCCAAGCACTGCCTTCTCCTGGACAAATTTCTCTTCTTGGTTTCCAGGACGACACACCCTCTGGGTTTTGTCCAACCTCATTGGCTGTTCTTTCTCAGTCTCCCTTGCTGATCCCTCCTCATCTTCCCACTAAGTGTTGGCATTTCCCAGAACCATGTCCTTAGACCTCTCTCAACACTTGCTCTTGTTAATCTCACTGAGTCCCATGGTTTTAATATTTATATATACACCAAGTCCCAGTGTACATTTCCAGTCCAAATATCTTCCCTAACTCACATGCCCTGCTAACATAATGCTTGTTGTCTGGTGAGTATCTCTAAGTTCACGTTTCTGAAACAAAGTTATTGCAGTCCCTCTCTCCCCAGACTTCTTCCCCTCACCGTCTTCTTCCTAGTAAATAGGATGTTATCATTCTAATTACTTAGGCACAAAACCTCAGTTATCCCTGGATTTCCTTTTTAGTGACATCCCACATCCAATCTGTCAAGAAATCCTGGTGCTCTCTCTTTAACATATAACTGGAAGCTAACCACTTCCTGCCACCCTCCTTGCCTAATCACCATCCTGTCTGTCCTTAGTGGTAGCTCTCATCTCTGGGCTGGTTTCTGTGCTTCTATCCTTCCCCCAAGGCATTTATTTCAGCTGTCAACAACAGCCAGAGAGGGTGAGTCTTTAAAAATACAGACCCTACCTACCACTCCTGTACCCGCAACTGTTCAGTTTTTAACTTGGAAAGAGCTGAAGCCTCAGTCTTAACAATTCCCTAAGAGACTCCACAGCCTCTTTCCCCTCACCCCATTCCAGTTACCTCCTGCCCCTGCAGGTATGAGCTCACCTTCTGGTCTTTCATTGGTAGTTTCCTCTGCTAGAAACCTCTTCCCCCAGGGAAACTACCCCATCACTCCCTCCCTCCATATCTCTGGTCCTCCTTTTGTAGTTACCTTCTTGATGAAACCTTTAAGATCACACAAAGTCCAACCTACTTCCTGTGCTCTATTTGTTCAGCCTTCTATATTGTTCTCCATAGCACCTCTCTGACAACTGCACATTTGATCTTTTTATGCATTTTTCTGTCTTCCCTTCACTGAGTTGTAAGTTCCATGAGGTAGGAATTTTTGTTTTATTTACTGTGATAGTCTCAATTCCCAGGACATACTTTACCCAAGAGCAGGCACTAAATAAATACTTGTTGAATGAAAAAAAAAAAAAGAATACCCATTATTTGAATGAATGTGAGGAAAGAGACAATTTCTCAGACTATGATGGTGGGGGGAGGAATATAATTTGTGTAGTAATTTGAGAGATTGTAAATCCTCCAGAGAGCAGCTCTGGCTCACAGCAAATGCAATTTTCCCCTAAACCTTCTGGACCTCAATCATTTACATTTTGTGCTTGGCCTCGGCAGGCTGTTGCTTTTCTCATTCCTGCCCCATACTTTTCTCATTCTGATCCTTCTCTTGAAGATACTCTATTTTTGCAGGCATAGCAAGAATACTCGAAATTCTCCTCCAAACAGCACTTACTTCAGTACCTCTCAGCCACTCATTCTTTTGCTTTTTCTCCCTTGGTTAGCCTAGATAATTCTGGCTCTTTCTTCTATACTCAAATCAAGAATCAAATCTTCTGTAAACCCTCCACTAGGCACTCAGCAGTAACTTACCTCTGGGTCCAGGGTAACATTTTGGGTGGAGTTTGATTACAACTCTAGTATGTATCACGTTGTATTCAGTGTTTGTGTAGGTTCCTGTCTCCTAATTAGACCAAGAGCAAACTCCTGACATCCTCATCTTTGTTTCCAGGTCTCTGAGGCAGTCTTGGTACTCTATTTTTGGTTGCATGAACAAAGAAATCTTTGAATGACCTTTTCCTAATCTTCTCACTCCCATCTTTTCCTCAAATAGTATTTTTTTAAGTTGGTCATGTGACATTAGTACAGCCCATCTTCCTGGATATACCCAAGCTGATGCCTGAAGAGGGACTCTCCAAACACTTATTTTTTTAAAAAAGTATTTATTTTTAGTTATAACAATATCTTGATTTATATTTTTATGTGGTGCTCAGAATCAAACCCAGTGCCTCATGCATGGTAGGTGAGCACTCTACCTCTGAGCCACAACCCAGACCCTCCAAACACTTTTAAAGTAGGATCTTCTTCCTCTGCAGGCTCTAGGCACAATTTTCTTTGGATAAAACACCCAGGATCGTTTACTGCAGCACCAACACCTCTTACTGCAAATTTGCTGCTGTACTTTACATGAAGATGTTTAGCTGATTTTTTTTTTCATCATTAGGAAAGATAGTATATATTATTGGTTTATTTGCAAATTTTTTAATGTAAAAAGTTAAGATTCAGAATAAAATGGTCAAGTAGGGCCTACTCAGTGGCTCTCTTTATTCAAATTCCCAAAGAGAAAGACACTTTTCACTCTTTTCTTTTCTAAATCTAACATAATATCAACAAGGCATGAACCTAGCTCATGTCACATGTTTTGAGTACACTGATCCACAGTGCTGGAATCAAGTAACTCCACACCCTAAGAAGTGGCTCTAACCCAGGATGACACAATCTGTATTTGTCATATTGCCAATTTAAAAAAGAAAGAAATTATTTAAAGGCCCTTTGTTACATAATAATGTTTTATTCAGAAGGAGAGGAAAAGTTGGATTGATACAAAAGGCAATTCTTTCCATTTTCCACTTTATCCCACAAACAAATCAATTCTTTGCTTCTGTGTTGCTAGTGCCTCCTACGACTTTATTCCTCTGGACTTCTCACGAACTGCCATTCAGCTGCTGGTCTCAGAGTTTCACACACCTCTCCAGTGCAGCTGGAAGGAGTGACGCTGGGGAGGAAGCCTGGCTGATGGGTGGAGATTATTTTTAAATGTGATTTGTCCCTATTTTGTTCAAGAACAGAATTTTTTTTTTTTTTAAATGTAGACAAACAAGAGATCCCTTCTGACCACCAGAGAACTGAAGTTAGAAGGGTCATGTTAGTCCCTGGACTCAGGTTTTAAGAGCTCAATGCAGAAAGTGTTGCTTGATTGCTGGAGTAAATATTCTTGACCTTTGTATGCAGGCTGATGACTGGAACACATTAGAAAAACAAAAGGGAACCTTATGACTTGGGCCCAGCTTGTTTTTAACATTCTTTTCTGTCTTACTAATATCTAGGATCTAGCCCCATATTGAAATACCATGTAACAGAAACCGAAGAACTCTTTGTAACTAATACCTTTTCAACAAGACCTGAATATTTCACTATGCAGATTGAATTTGATGATCAAGTATTTTACCTTTTTTCAGCATTGAATAAAATATGTTTAGATTTAAATTTTTTAGACCTGGAATTCATGTAATAAGTAAAAATGGTCTGATCAAGCAAAATTGTATTTTTCTACCGCTGTTATGAATGTAATGAAGAATTTTTCTAGGCTAGTTTTAAAGGAGCATCAACAAGCCAGAAAAAATATTTGGGTATAGATTTTTAATATAAAAGAATAAAACAAAGAATAAGTTAGGAGTGATTCACATTATAATTTTAGTTTATGAGTGGGTAATAAATTATTTCACAAAAATCACCCTTCTAGTGTGAAACTTAGAGAAGCACACATCTTGCAGTAAACCCTATATTAGCTGTTTTATGTGCCTGGTGTACACTTTTCTCTCCTTCTTGTGGCAATGCCCTTATCTCCTTAGGAGTAAATTTCTTTGTACAACTGGAGGTACCCATTAAGCTGCCCATCCCTCTATACCCCAACCAGTCTTGTTCTACTGGCCACAATTTGTGGACTTTCCTGTGATCCAAAATACCAGCTACTCAATATTATTTCTGCATGAACTATCTATAAATTGGAGGATTTACAGCCTTTGCTATCTGGTGCTCTGCTCCTTATAATCTGAAACAGACTGATTTGCTGTTAGATTGAAAACAAATCTGAGAGGAACAGATTTGACAGAAGAAGCAATAAGAAACATGCTGATTTTGCTTGGGTCCTTGGTTCTGGAAGAAATGTAATCCTTCCTTTAGTGCTCTGAGCTACCTCACTATTGTTCCAGAAATACATCATTCCTCCACCCCAGTTTGGATTGGCATTGGCACTTATAAAAGAAGAGCTCTGAATCAGGAACACTCATTTGAACACATTGTATTGACATTTGATAGCACCGGCAGAAGTTTTATTGGTGACAACGATAGAAAATTGGCATAACCAGTTTACTGTATTCTATTATGTAATGAATTATGTATTGCCAGAAGCATTTATAAAACAATTGGCCTAAATGTTTTGCTTTTCACTCGGCCTCCTTTGTTAATATCAAGTAAAAAGCTTATGCTAATTAAAAGTGACAGTGAATTGATCATTGAAATTAGGAAATTTACTCTAGTCTAGAATTTTACTTCATTTTCTATTACTTTCAATAATTTAAAAGCACATTGATGTGAAAGAGATATGCTTGTATTATGCCTAAGTTATATACTATATCTATTTATATACATTCAGTTGATACTACAAATATTCACATACTTTTTTGTTCATATCAACCAGTAGCCAAGAGGCCTGGATTCTAGTCTTGCATATTTTGTTTATTAACTCTAGAGTTGAGTTTGTTACTTAACTAATTTATCTGAATCCCTGGAAAAAGAGGGTTTTGGAATAGATGGAGTGTCTTCCAGCTTTAAAGTTCTTTGATTTTACAACTGGATAAAGAAGTTAGGTTTGTTAGAAAAAGACTTTGATTCTTTATTTTTTTCTTTCCTTCTTTCTTTCTTTCAATCCTCAGCTGAAAATTTCTTTCACTGAGGCAGATATAAAGACCAGAGGATTGAACCCAAGGTCTTGTGTATGCTAGCCAAGAGCTCTACCATTAAGCTATATACCCAGCCCTTTTTTATTTTTATTTTTTGAGATAACCTTTCAATAAATTGGGCAGACTGGTCTCAAATTTGTGATCCTCCTATCTCAGCCTAACAAGTAGCTGGGATTACAGGTGTATACCACTACACCTGGCAGCTTTGTTGATTTTCAAACACAGCTTTTTGCTTTTTACCTGTTTACCCAAAATATTTTTTTAAAAATATTCTTTATAGTAGACAGACACAATACCTTTGTTTTATTTTTATGTGGTGCTGAGGATCAAACCCAGTGCCTCACATATGCTAGGCAAGAGCTCTACCAACTGAGCTACAGCCCCAGCCCTACCCAACAGATTTGTGAATGTGATGGGAGAAAATAAAACTATCCGACAGGAGTGAATGTAAACTATGTTGACCTTTGGTAAAGTATTGCTGTCTAAAGACTTTTGTTTCAGTGATGAACTGTATATGACCAAAGCAAAAGAACAAAGACCCCCACACTAAAAAATATATATTTTTATATATAATTTATATAATTTCAGAATCATGAAAGTACATTTAAAAACAAAGCCAGGTCATTATACCTACCTCAGTGAAATACATTTGCAGCTGGAAATTAAGATGTCAAATGTAAAAACTGATAAATTGGGTACTCAGTAATTTTTAATAAAAGTATTCAATATTTTTAAAAGTTTAATATTGTATTAACCATGGATTATTAAAATTAATGGTGTATCTTTGTATTTTAAAATAATACTTTGACAATTTGCTTTCCTTTTTTGCAGTGCTGAGGATCACATCCAGGCCCTTGCACATGGTAGGTAAGCCCTCTACCACTGAGCTACAACCAACCCTTTTTATTTTTATGTTTAGAACAGGGGCTGAGGCTGCACTTGAACTTGTGATCCTTCAGTCTCAGCCTCCCAAGGAGCTGGTATTACAAGTATACACTCCCGCACTCATCTTCTCAGATTATTTTTTGAATGGATATGACTTGTCTGCATAAAGGTCAGTACCCACCCCGCAGCAACTGAGAGTGATTCAGGGATTAGCGCACACAGCCCAAAAGAGTATAGCCTGGGGCCACTCTTGCAGGAAGGGCTGTAGGGCCATTAGTTTCTCCAAGAAGCTGACTTTGGTGCTGTGTAGATGCTCAGCAGCTACCTAAACCTGCTAAGCTTCAGGAACATAGCATTAGTAAGACCTGTCTGTCTTACCTTGGTGAAGTCTCAAGAGAACAATGTATAGAACACGATCACAAAAAGTGTTTTCAATATTAATGTATTATAAAAATAAAATCAGATGAATGTGAGAAGTTATAAATTTAAATGGCATGTAAATGTGGTTTAAAAAAAGTTCAAGGGAAATTGTAGGCAAGAAATTAGGAATTTAGAAACTTATTGCTTGAAGTGCCTTTTGTCCCCAGCCTAGAATATTTAAAAATTTTATTGTGATCTCACAGTGATTTCTAGTTGGCAGGGACTTATAGTGTGTAACATCCAAAGGGATACTTAAGAGAAATAAATGTAAAGATCTGCCCTCAATTATTAAAAACAAATGCAAATTGGAGGAGATATAATTTTTTCTTTTCTCTTCTTTTCTTTTCTTTTTTTGGTACCCTGGAGTGAACTCAGGAGACTTGACTACTGAGACACATCTCCAGCCTCATTTTGTATTTTATTTAGAGACAGGGTCTCACTGAATTGCTTAGTGTCTCCCCATTGCTGAGGCTGGCTTTGAACTCAGGATTCTCCTGCCTCAGCCTCCCAAGCTTCTAGGATTACAGGCATGCACCACTGCACCTGGCTGAGATATAGTTTCATAGTTATATATATATTAAAGACTTTAAAAGATTTGGGTTTATTTTTGTTTATGTTTGTTTTATTTTGTTTATGTTTGGTGATAACTTGGTATTTATGAACAACAGAATGGGGTGGTAGAAAAATATTAATGTGATATCAAGTTGAGAATTTGAAATATTATCATTAGGAGTAGAAAATTGTATTCCTCTA
This sequence comes from Ictidomys tridecemlineatus, assembly GCF_052094955.1. Classification (NCBI taxonomy): domain Eukaryota; kingdom Metazoa; phylum Chordata; class Mammalia; order Rodentia; family Sciuridae; genus Ictidomys; species Ictidomys tridecemlineatus. Next base: position 146,779,454 of record NC_135483.1, on the reverse strand, counting down.
CTCCTCTCCTCATACTTGGGGTATAGGATTCATGTTTAGGTGACATGGCAAAATGTTAAAAATACATGCTGATCATAGAGCCAAAGAGATGCCTAAAGTGAGGCTTAATGAATTTAAGTGATTGAGCTGAATTTGTTTCAGAAGTTATCAGGAGATTTAGCACTCAAACTTCATTTTCTTTGAATTTACAGTCAATGTTTTTGTTATTGTGATAGTGGTGGTTGTTTTAGCAGTTGGCCCTCATCTGATAACTGGGTGATGAGATATGGAACCAGAGGGAATGGAAAAAGGAAGGGCAGGGATGTTTTGTGAATTACTAAAATGGATTGTTTGGCAAGCTCTTGCTTTTTTAGGATAAGCAAAGAATGTGAGTCGTAGTGGACAATGTTTAAAATGATAAGCAGAGAATACCACATAGTAGAGAAATGAAGACCAGAACACAGGGAAAGTTACAGAACACAACTGTTATGGATTTCATTGCATTTCTTGTTGAGTAGTTGCTTAATATCCTTGTTGAAATGGATAAAGCTTCAACACTTAAACAGAGAACCTTCTTTGTGATGGGCACTGTGCTATGTTCTGAGGAGCCAAAAATGAACTTGACAAAAATCCCTATCTTTTGGGGAACACACAGTGTAGGAAGAAAAGACCACCAAAGAAAGCATGGGTGTGGGGTGGGAAAGAAAGTGCTAAGGATTATCACTGAGAATAGGTAAAAGGCTTCATAAGAGCAGAGAGGAAAGAATATTTAATTGAGTGTGTGGGCAGAAGATGTGGGCATGGTGAAAGGGTGGGATGTCAGGGAAGATTCCAAAGAGTGATGCACTGTTTTCATTATCTTTAAGAACAGTTAAAAGAGGAATGGGTTTCAGATGGGAGAATTGATGAAGAAAAAGTCTATTCACCTGTGAAAAGTGGATATGGTGGGAGGTAGAGCTTGAGCTGAAGGGTTCAAGGAAATCAGATTATAAATGTCTTGTCTGCCATGGTCACGGGCTTGACCCTGAGTCAGCCTCCGAGATGGAGAGCTTCTGAGGATTTTAGAGAAGTATCAAGCTTGGCTCAGTGTCTTGGGACTATTCTTCGGTAGTTACATGGAAGTGAAGCAGAAGTGAAATTAGAAAGGCTTGGTGCAAACAATGGCAAAGAGGTTAAAGTAGTAGAAACAGATTGTCAGTCACACAATTATGTGGAAGGGTTCATCTGTGAGATTTATTTATTTAATTTTTTTTTGGTACTGGTGATTGAAAACCAGAGGCATTCTACCACTGAGCTACAGTCCCAACCCTTTTTTAATTTTAGATTTTGAGACAAGGATTCCCGAAGTTGCATAGGCTGGACTCAACTTGTGATTCTCCTGCTTCTGCCTGCCTAGTTGCTGGGATTACAGGCATGCGCCACTGCTCCCAGCTGATGCGTGGAATTTTCAAACAGAGAATTTTAAAGGAGAGAAATGTGGTGCTAGTTGTTGGAATGGCAAGACTTTATTAGAAGTAGGTGATACTCAAGTGTGAGTTCTGTGAAGGCCTGGGATTGGGACCACATGGCCACTGTGGTTTTGTAGGGATTAGCTGATGACTCAACTGAAATCAGGAAATGACATAAAAATGATTTGTGCAATAAAATGAAAAGAGTACTTTGAAGTCAGTACATTTGGAGAAAAATAAGTAGGGTTGGTAAAGACAGGGAAGTAATTATCATCAGAAAGCCCCATTTGTGGATTAATTTTGGAGTGTCCAATAGAAAGATTCTCATGGCAAAACAACCATATTGAATAGAGCCCTGCCTCACCGCAACCCTTTTCCCCCAGCTGCCAGAATCCTTCAGCCATACCACACAGCCCCTTTCTGGCGTCTCCCATTAGAGGGTACTAGCTAGCAAGTTAGACTTTTGATAGACTTTGGTCATCTATACTTTAGGATGAGGCCACAGGCAATAAATGACTTGCCAAGCTGTCAAGCAGTGGCCCTTCCTAAGCCCACACTTCTGACCCCAGGTCCACGGCTCTTTCCACTAACCCACACTGCCCAGGGCTGGGGAGCTGGAGCTCTGGAGGGTGGGGACTGTAGGGTGCATCAGAGACTCCTCCTCGCCCAGGCCCCAGCCCCCAGCCCCCAAGCCCCCTTGGGACTCCGGGTCTCGCCCTCTTCCCTTGCCGGGCGGGGTAGCTGCGCCGCGGCCACCCGGGCGCACGCCAGGTCGCGCGGACGCGGGTCGGCCCGCGGGTGCCGGGAGGTGGCCAGGCCACCCGCGCCGCCGCCCCCCGCATGACGCACGGAGGGGCCGGGACGCGATTTGCCGCGAGTGACTGGAGCTGCTGCTGCTGCCGCTGCCGCCGCCGCCGCCGCCTGGGCCCGCTCCGCCCCCAGCCCGCCTTCCTCCCGCCTCGCCCTCTGCCTCCGCCCGCGCCTCGCTAGCGTCCCGGTGTCCTCCCCAACGCTCCGGAGCCGCCGGCTGCCAGCGCCAGCGCCAGCCAGGTGAGTGTGGCCGCCGCGAGGCCAGGCGGCAGGAGCGCGCAGGCCCCGCGGCCGGCGGCGAGCGCGGGCGGGTGGCGGTGGCGGGCGGCGGCGGTGGCGGCCGAGCTTTCTTCCACCGCGCGGCCCGCGCCCCCGGCTTCCCCGCCCCCGCGGCCCCCACCTCCCCTGCTGTCCCCGCCGCCGCCGCAGACAAAGCGCCTGAGGTGGGAGCCCCGCGGGCCGCCCCTACCTCCGCGCCGCCTGCCGGGTGCGGTCGCGGCCAGCGGAACCGGGGCCGCGCGCTCCTCCCCCCCGGAGCGCCCTTGTTCATTTCTGGGTGAAAGGGACCCGCATCGTGCAACAGGTTCGGGCGTTAACCCGTATTTTCCGGCGGGTCTCGCCCTCCCGGGGTGCAGGGGGCACAGGGGTCGCCCGGCTGCGGGGCTCGCCCCGGTGTCCAGCGCCTACGCTGGCTGGCTCCTTTGTGTGACCGGTGACCAGCCCTGACCGGTGGGTGGGGGACACGGCCGGAGGACCCTGGACGCCTCCCGCGCGGCGTGGGGCTTGGCTTCCCAGGGCCTGCGGGAGGTTAACGTCCCTCCAGCCTGTGGTGGGCTCACAAAGGGGAGGGAGAGGGCGAGCTGGTCGGAATGCGTGGTTCTGTCTTTATTTTTTATAATTTAGGCAGACGCATATTGAGAAAAGAGCCGCATTCTGACCAGCTCTTTGGGGGTACTGGCCAGATTTCACCCTGGGATGCCCGGCTTGGACTTGCTGCTGCTGTGACAGCCCCTGTGGTTCCCTTGGTGCTTTGGCATCTTTCTGTCATACACAGACATCATCACCCAGAGAAGTTGGGAGTGCTGTTGAGGGAGCAACTGGATAGCAGTTGTTTGATAAGTCATCCCTTTCTTCACGTTTTTTTCCTGTATCAAGCGTACCTACCATGCATCCCAGAATAGTTTGGCAATTCCTCAAATTAAAATTGCCACTTAAAGTATGCTCCATGTTGGAAATCTTAACCCATACTGTTTTCTATGGTTTGATAAATGTTGTTAGTGTTATTATTAGTGGTACTGGGAATTGAACCAGAGTGCTGTACCACTGGGCTACATCCCAGCCCTTTTAATTTTATAGTTTGATACAGGGTCTCCTCAACTTGTGATCCTCCTGCCTCAGCCTCCAGAGTCGCTGGTATTACTGGTGCAGGTTAAACCACCTCACCTGGCAATAAATTTATGTTCTTAGTGTTGAGACTCCCCCCCACCCTCCCAATACATAATAAAGAACAATTTATCTTTATTGACATACCTTGGGGCAGTCCAATACCTAGCTCCTTTCATTGGTATGCTATTTTGGTGCAACAATACTAAATAGAAGGAAAATCTCTTCCTTTTGCTTTGAGCAATAAAATACTTCTTTGTTCTAGAACCAGGAAGCTTTTTATGCATAATACTTTTTGAAGACAGAAGTTGGTGACTGTCTTTACCCCATGACTAAATACAAGAAAAAAATTCCCAAAGGAGCTAGAAAGCATTACACAACTCTATTGATTGTTTTTATATCCCAAATTCTAGGAAGTTATTTTGCTGAATATTTATTCAAACCTTCTGGGCTAAATTTAACCTTAAAAAATTGGGCCTATTCTAATAAGTTTCCTAACATTAAGGGGAAAAAAAGAGAATGTATTACATTTAAAACAAGCATTCTAACACCTGTGAGTAATGATTGGAGGAGTAATTGATAGAAGAGATAGGGGATCTAATAATGGACTGGAATTCTGGCAGCAGAATGAAGAGCATAGAAAATGGTAAATAGATGTTGAAAAGTTTCATCTACTGGGAGTTGAGCTGATTGATGGGCATTTAATGACATTTTGAACAGATAATTTTATTAAGGATATATCAGGAAACTAAATAGACCCTAATGAAAAAAACAAAGTGTCACAATTTTTATCTTTTAGATGTATTCCGTTAGGACTCCTTGAACTATTTCTACTCCCTAAACACAACTCAGTATTAATAAAGACATTTTGGGGGGAATAAGTGAAATGATTTCATATTAATCTGATTTGTAGAAAGTTTTATTGGCATAATAGTTGTAATTTATGAAAAATACCATTCATTTGCTTGATATGTAACTTCAAATTAGAAGCAACAGGAGCAACCTCTTGAGAAAAGCGGGATACTTAAACTAATAAAAAGTAGCAGAAACTTGAATTTCTACAGTAGTTTTTTGAAATATATTTTATATGTCATAGAATTCATTTTTAAATTTTTTTTTAAAGTTGTTGGTGGACTTTTATTTTATTAATTTATTTTACATGTGGCATTGGGGCAAGCGCTCTACCACTGAGCCACAACCCTAGCCCCATAGAATTCATTGTATATTTCAGTACTTTTATTGTGTTCACAAGATCATATAAACATCACACTAATTCAAGAACATTTGGGGCTGGGGTTGTGGCTCAGTGGTTGAGCGCTTGCCTTGCATGCATGAGCACTGGGTTCGATCCTCAGTACCACATAAAATAAATAAATAAAACAAAGGTATTTAAAAAAAGGAAACCTTTATCATCCTAAAAGGAAACCCTTATCCTGGACATGTCACTGCCATTTCTCAGCCCTCTCTCGAACCTGGCAAACATTTATGTGCTTTTTGTCTTTGTGGATTTGCCAATTCTGGAATTTCATATAAATGGAATCACGCAATGTGTGGCCCATTGTGTCTTTCACTTGACATGTTTTCAGTTTTCACCCATATTATTGATTTTAATGGAGAATTATATTCCATTTTGTGACAGTGCCATATTTTGTTTATCGGTTCATCAGTTAACCGACATTTATATTATTCCCACTTTTGGGCTATTACGAAGAATGCTTCTGTGAACTCTTATTTATAAATGTTGTTGTGTAGACATGTTTTCATGTCTATGTATCTCACTGAGGAACTGCTGAGTTTTAGATGTTGATTCTATTTAACTTTTTGAGACTGCTAAACTGTTTTCCATAGCTGCCATACATCTTACATTCTCACCACCAGTGTAGGAGGGTTCTGTTTTCTCCACTTTTTGCCAATACTTGTTAGTGTTCGACTTTTTGATGGCTGCCATCCCAGTGGCTGTTAAGTGGTGTCTCATTGTGGTTTTTCTTTTGTATTGCATCTTTTCATGTTTTGTTGTACATTTTCTTTGGGGGAAATGTTTGTGTAATGGTTTCTAAGTTTATGTTTTACACATGTATTTTCTCATTTAATCTTATCGATAACCCTATAAGGTATTATCTGATCTGCTGCTAAGAAAAGAAAGTGCAAAGAAATTCAGTAGTTAGCTTGTTTTTTAAGCTTATAACTAGTAAGAGGGTCCGACTATAAACTTCTCACTCTACTTCCTGCATTCTTTTCACTTGATAAGGCATACAGAAGTTACATTGTGTTTGTGAAATCGTTGGCTAATCAGTGACAGAATGGGGGAAAAAATAAATAAAAAAATTAAATCAAATGAAAAAGAAGTAGGTGCTATGGCCACACTGCCCCATATTCACCAGATTTTTGTTATGCTTTTTTTCAAATATTTGTTTTCTTCTGTCCTAATAAGGTCGATGTGAATGCCATAGGGTGGAAACAGATCCAAAGTGACTAACTTGGTAAGAGCTTTCTAGTGATGTAGCTGAGAATAGAACCCCTTCCTTTTCACTGAAACTCCATTCCTCTGCAACTTCCATGGTCTTTATTTTCCCATTAATTGATTTCCTCTAATGGTAAAGTAGGCATTACCTTTTGTATAAACATTAAGATTTTGAGGGGATAAACTGAAATTAACTTTTATTTTTGAAGAGGCGATTTGCCAGTTTGACTCTGAAGTACAGGCTGATAGGTACTTATTTCAGTTTTTATATACAACTCTACATCAGAGATGTATGCAAAATTCTTAGCTCCTTAGAAACTAGGTAGGGCCATCTGTTAGTTATTCATCTTGGCATACCATTGTCCAGCATTGAATTGAATTGAATTACTACAAATTCATTTTTTTAATTAAAAAAATGGAAAAATTATCTACTACTTAAAAAATTTTTTTTTAGAAGAAAAGCATTATAAATTTCGGAAAATCTAGAATTCTAGAGATGGAATGATCTAAAAGATTAAAGTGATAAAAAGTAGAATTTGAGTTAAAACTCAATGTTATATCTTACGGAAGGAAGTAATTGTTATGAGAGATTCTAATTACCTAATAACTGTCACACTTTTGTTTTCCAGATACCTAGCTCAGTACCCTTGCACAGAAGTTGTACCTTAAGTGTTTAAGGAATGAATAAGCAGATAGTAAAATAATTAGTTTTTGCTATCATAAGTTAAGGAGATAAAGGAAAAGTATATTTAGAATTTGCTTTTAATTTATATAATTTTAATTGTGAAACAATACATGTTATATACAAAAATTCAAGTAATGTATGGGTACATAAAAACTGGAAATCTCCCTTTGCTTCCTGTTTCTTTTCTTCACCACTAAGACCACTTTGTCTTAAATAACAACTATTTCTACAGTTAGTGATTTATATTTCCAAACCTGTATTTTTGACTTTGTGCATGTGCATGATTATGTACAAGTACGCATTTCATATCAAGGTCATATGTACATGCAAATGCACATTTTATATCCTGCAATTTGTGTATTCAGAATGGTTTTTCTTTTACACATGGGATTATGCCATATGTAGCCCTTCATTTTTGACTACAGTGTGTTGATACTTTTGCACCTGTATTTACACAGAATAAACACATTTATGTTTGCTATTAAGTTGGTTATCCTTGCCTGGTTTTAGTGTCAAGAATAAGCCAGCCCTTATGGATGAATGGGGTACTCCCCCCCCCTTTTTTAATCAGTTCATTTTTTTTCATTTCGACTTTTTAGTTATACATGACAGTAGAATGTATGATGACATATCATACATATATGGAGTATAACTTTCCATTTTTATGATTGTACATAATATGGAGTTATGCTGGTTGTGTATTCATATAGGAATATAGGAAAGGTATGTCCAATTAATTCTATTCTTTACCATTCTCCCTCCCTTCCCCCCATTTCCCCTTGTTTAATCAATCCGGAAACCTCTCACCACCCATTGTGAGTCGGCATCTGCATATTACTTGAAAACCTCCAGTTCCATCCATTCACTGTTAAATGCCATAATTTAATTCTTCTTTATGCCTGAGTATCAGTCTTTTATGTATATGTACCACATTTTCTTTGTCCATTCATCTGTTGAAGGTTGGTTCCGTAGCTTAGCATTTGTGAATTGAACTGCTATGAACATTGATGTGGCCATATAACTATAGTATGCTCATTTTAAGTCCTTTGGGTATTTGCAACGGAGTAGGATAACTGGGTCAATTGGTGATTCCATTCTAAGTTTGCCAGGGAATCTCTATACTGCTTTCCAGAGTGATTACACCAATTTGCAGTCCCTCCCAGCATTTATGAGTGTACCTTTCCCCCTCCATCCTCACCAACATTTCTTGTTCTTGTATTTTTGTTGTTGTTGTTGCGGTTGGCAGGGCAGGGGGTGGGGGAGCAGGGGTTCCAGGGATTGAACTCAGGGGCACTCAGTAGAGACAGGGTGTCACTGAGTTGCTTAGCGCCTCTGCTGTTGCTGGCTTTGAACTTGAGATTCTCCTTCTTCAGCCTCCTGAGCATCTGGGATTACAGGTGTGTGCTACACCCGGTTGTTACTTGTATTTGTATTCTTTTTTTAAAAAAAATTTAAATTGATTTTTTAAAAATAAATGACAGCAGAATGCATTACAATTCTTATTACACATATACAGCACAATTTTTCATATCTCTGGTTGTATATAAAGTATGTTCACACCAATTCGTGTCTTCATACATGGTAAATGATGTTCATCACATTCCACCATCCTTGCTAACCTCCTGCCTGTATTTGTATTCTTGTTGATTGCCATTCTGACTGGAGGGAAATCTCAGTGTAGTTTAAATTTGCATTTCTCTGATTGCTAGTGATATTGAACATTTTTTCATGTATTTGTTGACCATTTGTATTTTTTCTTCTGTGAAGTATCTGTTCAGTTCCTTTTCCCATTTACACTTTCTGCTTTTTTCTGTCTTATGGAATAGTTGAAATGTCTGCCCTGTCAATGTTTATTAGAAATCACCTGACAACTGTGGGGGAGGGAAACTATCTAAGATGACCTTTCTAATATTTCCAGTTTTTATTGTTCTATTAGGTTTCAGCAGGCACTTGTTTTTCTGTTTCATTTTGAGTCAGTTGACGGAGGTAAATGATTAAATGACTCAGTGTAGTAACAGTATATGGGCTTTTCACTTAGACCAGGATAAAGTCCAATGCATCTTTTTACTAGTTGTATAACCTTAAGCAGGTTACTTTATCCTGCAAAGTTCTGTTTTCTCACCTGCAAAGCATTAGTTCCTACCTCACAAGAGTCTTCAAAGTATTAGATGAGATATGAGGTAATGTATGAAAACGCTCAGTATTTACATCTTCTAAAAATGAAAAAAGTCTAGCATAAACTATATCATGCTATATGAATGCAAGTTACTGTGGTTTTACATTTACATTTTGGCCTAATAGGAACAAATTTAAGGAAATTAAATGGTGGAGCTAGGAATGTGCCAGCAAATAGGCAGGACCTATAAAAATTCCCACTATATTAGATTTAATCTTTTGGTAGACAGTGATTTCCAAATACTGGATGTCTTTTAATTTTGTTTTGTTTTTGTGGTGCTGGGGATTGAACCTAGGGCCTCATGCTCTACCACTGGACCACCTCCCTAGATCTCTTGCGCTCTTTGGGATTATTTTACATTATAATTTGCTAGCCTTGTGACTTTGAACAGGTTAATTTCTCCGTAAAATGGGATAACAACACCTACTTTATAGGGTAGTTATGAGGAAAAGAGATTAGTATAGTGTTTGGTATTTAATAGGTTTTCAAACAATCAAACATTGGTTTCATGTGGTGAGTTCCCAAACGGGTCAAACATGAGCCGCTGTGGTCTGCTGTTATAAGGCTGCTAGAACATTAGGTTAAATCCTGGGTCTGTACTGTACTTATGAGCCACGGAGCTTGGATGAATCACCTAACTGCTCAAATCCCTCTTTCCTTATTTGTAACAAAAGGGTAAGAGAACTAACTCTTTGCAGGCTTGGCCAAGTTCTTTCATTCATTACTACTGTCCCTTCCTGGGGATGAAAGGGCCTGTTCCTGTGTACTGGGAATACCAAATGAGGAGTGTACTGTAAACTGAAATACTAAGTGCATATTCAGCCAAGCCACTGTAAGGCGAAACTGCTTATTTATTAATGGTTTCCATGAATATTAAATACAGGATTGTTAATGTGCCTTAATGCCTGTGGTTAAGAGTGGTAATTTTTAAGTTTTTATACTTATGTTGCTCATATCCCTTTACCTCAATAATTTATTACTTAGTCCTCATTGCATTTCCAGTATGACAAGGTAAAGAAGAGGGGGTAGGTGATAGTCATTCAAGGAAATATAAGCTTCTCTGATAGTGGGGTGTGTGTGTGTGTGTGTGTGTGTGTGTGTGTGTGTGTGTGTGTGTGTGTGTAGAGCTGGGAAGTACCTTTCTCTGGCAGTTTGATGTTTGCAGAAACTGCAGATTCTTGGAAAGAAGTAGAGAAAATCTGCATTATAATTCATTGTCTTCTAGAGTTCTTGCAGAGTTATGTAGAAAATGAACCAACGAACATGCCTTTGTCAGCTGGTTTGTAAAAGAGTTATTGATTATATTCTTGAAAGATAGTAATATTGTCTCTCCTTTAATAGGGCTTGCTAAAGCTTTTGCTTATGAGCTTCAGTTTATTGGATCAGATTCAGTGATATTGATTTGGTACTTCTGCAAGCTTCGTGTTTGGTATATGCAAAACTAAAAATGCAGTTAGGATATTACAAATGAGATTTTTATTTGGTAATCACAAAGAAGGTTTAGAAGTCTACCCATCAAGGCTTCATTTTAGCCTACTTATTTAGTAGGAATGTGGGAATCACCATGTTTAGATTATTGGAGTAGGTTGGAATTGCACTATGCAAATTCTTGCTGACACCAGATGCTTGTTTTGTAGAATGCAAAACACCTTGGAACTATATGTAAGAATTAGAAGAGATGATTCTTGTCTTCAAAGTGTTTGTAATCTAATTAGGGAGGCAATGAAGGAGGAAACCAAGTAAAAGCACAGAGGACTGTGAAAGCTTGTGCCTGTTCTTTGTAAAATCAATTTTGTTGAATTGAGCTTTGGTAATGTGCCAAAGGGCTCTCCTGAGGGATGCTATCAGAAACAGCGTAGCCTTTGGCTATGTGTCTTTATGTCTTGGTCATTCTATAGAGCTCTCTCTGCTTTATAAAAATTGCTGTATGGTCTAAGCACCAAGAATAATAACTCTCCTTGTGAGTTTTCTTCTGTTTATCACTTGGTCTGTGGACTGGGCTTTCCTTTTGTGAAGGCTTCTAGCTGCCAAAACTAGATTTGCTCCCCACTCCTGAATGAGTAGATAGGTTTCGTGCTGTGCATGTGTTAGCCTTTTCCTTAGCACTCTTTGATTTTTCACTTTATTCTTATAATTTATTAATTTATCTTACATTCATGTATTGCTATATCTTCAATTCTTTTCAGAACAAAATGGAATATATATAAATAAATATGCATGAAATCTATCAAGACAATTTGGTCAAAGGTTTTATTCATGGGCCAGCTGTGTCTGTAATAGTGGCTTCCTGGAACACTGCACTGAGGAGAGTTAGAGGCAGCATCTGGATTTAGTGGAAAAAGGGTACTGTGATCACTGAGCAGTGCTTATTGTCAGGGGTAGGAGTCACGATTGCATGAGTGCTAGTGTTTGCTATCCCTGGTATAGATAAACATACAAGATGCTAACTAGCACAATAGGTGGGTGGCTTTTAAGTTTAGAGCTAGATTTTGCAGAAAGAAATGTGGATTTGAGGAAAAAGCTGATTTGTTGGGATTGGCAGGCAGATTGCTTCAGCTAGAATAAAATGTCTATATTGCGTTAAAGAGAAGTTGGTGCAGAGAGTGAGGAAGAGTGGTCAGCTTTAAAGGATAGATGCAGGAAATTGGATTTTTTAAAAAAAATCTTTGTTTTACTAACTAATTTCTTATAGTGTTTCTACTGTCTTTGTCTTATTTCAGGTCCTCACTGTCCTTTCCATTTTAAAAGCTGGTTGTTTTTGTATAGGTAACAGATTCATATGTTTCAAAGTTTAAAGGTACAAGGTGACACATTAGAATGGCTTTCCTTTTTTGGGGGGAGGTGGGTATTACTGGGGATTGAACCTAAGGGTGTGCTACCCTTGAGCTACATCCCCAGCCCTTTTTGGTTTTTCTTGAGACAGGATCTTCTAAAGTTGGCCAGGCTGGTCTTCAATATGTGATTATTCTGCCTTCACCTCCTGAGTAGCTGGTTCTATAGACTTGAGCCACCATGCCCCACTAGACCTAAAGAGCTTCCTTTTATTCCTGTTCCTTAGCTATTTGGTTTTCTCCTCCATGAAGTTGACTTGTGTCATCAGGTTTAATATGTGTTCTTCAGAAATACCCCATGTAGAAATGTGCTTCCCCATCTTTTTTACACAAATGATATTTTTTCTTCTTTTTGCAGTACTGGGGATTGCATCAGGAGCACTCTTTTATCGCTGAGCAACATCTCCAGCCCTATTTATTTATTTATTTATTTATTTATTTATTTATTTATTTATGTTTGAGACAGGTTCTCCCTAAATTGACCAGGTTGGCTTTGAACTTGTGATCCTTGCTTCACCTTTCTAAGTAGCTGGTTTTATAGGTGTGTGCTACTTACTGCGTTCTGCTGGATATACCATTTATGTTAAGAAATCACTGCCTTATTGATGTATATTTAGGTGTTTCAGTAAATTGCAAAGGGGAAAAGACTTTGGAATTTGACTACTTGGGTTCAATTTCTGGCTCCACACTAGCATTTTGACTTCATATTATTTTAACTTGGCCTCTTTTTTCCCATCTGTAAAATGGGGATATTATTAGCCCCACTTTATAGGGTCGGTGGGAGGATTAAATGAAGAAATGTGTCTGGCATGAAACTAAGTGTTGGATAGCATTTGCTATTATTACAATTTTACTGTTCAGTTTTTTCCAGTTATAATAATACAGCAAGTGATAATTTGGTGTATGTTATTTCACACACAGTGGTGAGGCAGACTTAGATAATTCCTAGCAGTAGGATTTTGGATCAAAGGTACTTGCTTTTATAATTTTGATAGATATTACCACATTTACCTTCGTAGATGCACTATTTTGCCAGGAATGTATGAGAAGATCTGTGTTTCTGTGTCCCTTGTGTCATCAAATTGTTTGACCTTTGATCTATAGGTCCATTTCTTTTGTTGTGAATTAATTTGAGCACCTTCTCACTGACTCACTTAAAAGTTTAGATTTTTTTTTTTTAAATGGGGTACTGGGGATTGAGCCAGGGTTGTTTTACCACTGAGCTCCATACCTAACCCTTTTTATTGTGAGATGGGTCTCACTAAGTTGCTTAGGGCTTTGAAAACTTGCTGAGACTGGTTTTGAACTTGGAATCCACCTGCTTTAGTCTCTGGAATGGCTGGGATTACAGGCATGCACCACCTTGCCTTGAGAGTTTTGATTTTGGTGCTGCATGTTGTGAACTCATTTGTGCTTCATCAATGGGAAGTGATAAAATGTTTTGGGGAAATTATTATAGAAACTAGGTGTGAAATAGTTTGAACCTGGAAAAAACTAGCAGAAATAACTGTAATTGCAGGATGGGTAATCAGAGAGCTGGGAGTATTAACTTGCTAATTTTTCTTTTAGTATGATAATGTGGTATCTTGGAAATGTTTTTAAGTTTTAAAAGGAATTACTGCTAAAATTTGCACATGACAATGAATGAGACTCAGAGGCAGGAGTCGGAAGGAAAGTTTGTAGTCAACATTAAGTGAAACAAAATTAGTTGACATCTTTTATGATATGCATTTTTATTGTTTTGCATAATAATTTGGCAGAAAGTAAAAGCTTTTTGCACATATGATTATAATTAATATTAATATCCAATTTTAGAAGCTTTTCTTTCCCATTTTCTTCCTCAGCATGCCTAATCATTGCCAGTTTTTTTCTGATATCGTGAACTATTTATTGGTGGTTATTATTAAGTTGCATTCTCCCCCAAACCACTCTCCCTACCCTTCTATCTCTTCCTCCATTAAAAAAAAACACTGAATCATATTTCATATTTTTTTATCAGCTTGCTATAGTTTGTATCTTAAATGCCCCCAAATATCTTTCTGTTAGAGGCTTGGTTCTCAGCTTGGTGCTCTTGGCAGTTGGTAGAGACTTTAAGAGATGGGACCTAGTGAGAGATTTTGGGGTCTTCGAAGGTGTGACCTCGAAGGGGATTGTGGGACCTGGGTTCTTTCTTCTTTCTCCCTTTTGCTTTCTTGCCATAAGGTGAGCTTCTGCCTTGTCACAGGCCTAAAAGCAACAGGGCTAACTGATTATGGATTGGAACCTCCAAATCATGAGCAAAATATAAACCTTTTCTCTTGATAAGCTGATCTCAGGTCATTTGTTGTTATAGTGGTAGGAAGCCAGCTCGCCACACAGCTGAATGGGATGGTGGTGGTGGTCCTTTGCTCTCTTCCTTAAATCTGAGTTCCATGTTGGGGTGTTTATGAGGTCAGTGTAGCCACTGTATATTATTTGCCTCTGATTTACTCCTCACAAGGTGGAGGCTATAAGAACTCTGGGATATAAACACAGATTATTTGTGATTAGAGAGGTAGAGAGGGAGATTTAAAAAAAAAAAAAGTGACCGTGCTGAAAAGAGGGAAAGGATATCAACCTGGACAAGGAAGTAAACACTTTAAAATGGAATCTGTATCCTTGGAATTTGAGACTCTTGGTTACTGAATAATTAAAGTTAAAAGAGGGTCGAGGGCAGAGCAGAGCCCAGGGAACCTGCTAACCTTTTCAACTGAGTTTTTCCAGTGCAGTGTCAGTACTAGAGCCATTTTCCAAGTTAATTTGGCAAAATAAAATATAATGCCTCCACTCCTTCTGTTGGGCCAAGTCAAACCCAATGGTTAAAGTTTCTCCTAGTTGCCTTATGTGCATTTAAGTTGTTACAAGACAGTTCACTTCTTGTTGAGGGCTTTTTCTATTCTGATAGGGGAGACTGGAGACTGTGGACTCCTGTGGCGGGAGATAGGAGGGATACCACCCTAGAGCACTAGAGGACAGGAGGAAGGGGAGCCATGGTTCTTTAGGGTGTGGATTAGCATCAGTCAGATACAGAAGCTCCAGATATTCCCTCCCTGTATGACAGGGAGCAGACCACACACAGATCATGAATTGTTATGGGAATGAAAGCTGCTATTACTACTTTGTAGTTTAGAATTTGTATCTCCTGTTCGTACAGAATACCTGGGAACTCCAGAATCAGAAAAAAGGTGAGTGGAAGCTTTAGGTCATCTGGATTAAGCAGATAACGACACTTGAATTAAGTCCTGAATATAAAATTTCTGTTAAGATGTCATTTGACCTGACTGCTTGTATATCTTGTGAGAATATTTAAGCCTATCACTTATTTATACCTTAGTGTGAATCGTTTAAGTAAAGTAGATAAATGCTTTTCTTTTTAATAGTTTGCTAAGATCAGATATTATGGAAATAAGAATGTTGATAGAAATTATTTTTATAATTTATATCTGGTCTTGTCTGTGCAGGCTGCTGTAACAGAATACCATATTTCTGGGTGGCTTATAAACAACAAACATTTATTTCTTACATTTCTGAAGGCTGGGAAGTCCAGGCTCAAGGCTCTGATAAATTCTGCGTCTGGTAGCACAGGTTCTTGGTTCATAGATGGTCATCTTCTTGCAGTGTCCTCACATGGAGGAGTGACAGAGCTGTCGGAGATCTCTTTCATAATGGTGTTAATCCCATTCATGAGGTCTCTGTGCCCATAACCCAGTCACCTTTCAAAGGCTTCATTCTCTAATTCCCTCACATTGGAGGTTAAGATTTCAACATGATTTTGGGAAGCACCTTTAGTCTGTAGCACATCTCTTGTGAAGCTCATGCGAGGCACTGCAGTAGTTGCTTTGGGTGACACTTAAGCATTGGGTACAGACTGGTGAAGAGAACCATTAGTGTTGGAGCCACAATGGTTTTGGCTTAGCACAGAATCTGGCCAGCCTTAATCATTAATCCTTCCACATATGGTAACTTATATTTCTCTATCCAACCCTATACCATCACAATTATTCTAGTACTTTATTTTAGAACACATTATTCAAATATTAGATAGTGCAGAAAAGGACCACTAAGCTACATCACCAGCCCTTCCTATTTTTATTTTGAGACAGGATCTTAGTAACTTGCTGAGACTGGCCTAATATTTGCAGTACTCCTGCCTTAGCATCCTAAGTTGCTGGGTTTACAGATGTGTGCCACTTTGCCCAGCCACATGTTTTTCATGAACTTTTGAATCTTCATTTTCCTGGGATAAAGGTTCAAAATGAAATTTCTTTTTTTAATTAATTTTTAAAATTTATATATGACAGCGGAATGCATTGCAAATCATATTACACATATTGAGCACAAAGTTTTCATATCTCTGGTTGTACACAAAGTATATTCACACCAATTTGTGGCTTCATACATGTACTTTGGATAATGATGTCCATCACATTCCACCATCATTTCTAACCCTGTGCCCCCTCCCTTTCCCTTCCACTCTTCTCTCCTATCTAGAGTTTGTCTATTTCTCTCATGAATTTGGGGAAGCACAAAGCTCCCCCTCCCTACCCCACTATGAGTCCGGCCTCCTTATATCAGAGAAAAAATTTAGCATTTGGTTTTTTGGGATTGGCTAACTTCACTTATCTTCTCTAACTCCATCTATTTACCTGCAAATGCCATGATCTTATTCTCTTTTTTTTGCTGAGTAATATTCCATTGTGTAAATATACCACCTTTTTAAAAATTCATTCATCTACTAAAGGGCATCTAGGTTGGCTTCACAGTTTAGGTATTGTGAATTGTGCTGCTATAAACATTGATGTGGCTGTGTCCCTGTAGTATGCTGTATTTAAGCCCTTTGGGTATATACCGAGGAGAGGGATAGCTGGGTCAAATGGTGGTTCCATTCCCAATTTTCCAAGAAATCTCCATACTGCTTTCCATATTGGCTGCACCAATTTGCAGTCCCACCAGCAGTATATGAATGTACCTTTTTTCTCCCACATCCTCGTCAATACTAATTGTTGTTTGTCTTCACAATAGCTGCCATTCTGACTGGAATGAGATGAAATCTTAGAGTAGTTTTGATTTGCATTTCTCAAATTGCTAGTGAGGATGAACATTTTTTCATATATTTGTTGATTGATTGTATATCATCTTCTGAGATGGATCTGTTCAGTTCCTTGGCCCATTTACTGATTGGGTTATTTGCTTTTTTGGTGTTTAGCTTTTTGAGTTCTTTATATACTTTATACTCTAGAGATTAGTGCTCTATCAGATGTGTGAGGGGTAAAAATTTGCTCCTAAGATGTAGGCACTTTATTTACCTCATAGATTGTTTCTTATTGCTGTGAAGAAACTTTTTAGTTTGAATCCATGCCACTTATTGATTCTTGATTTTAATTCTTGCGCCAAAGGAGTCTTATTAAGGAAGTTGGGGCCTAATACCACATGATGGAGATTAGGGCCTACTTTTTCTTCTATTAGACACAGGGTCTCTGGTTTAATTCCTAGGTCCTTGATCTATTTTGAGTTGAGTTTTGTGCATGGTGAGAGAGGGGTTTAATTTCATTTTGTTGCATATGGAATTCCAGTCTTCCCAGCACCATTTGTTAAAGAGGCTATCTTTTCTCCAATGCATGTTTTTGGTGCCTTTGTCTAATATAATTGTGATTTTATGGGTTAGTCTCTGTGTCCTCTGTTCTGTACCATTGGTCTACCAGTCTATTTTGGTGCCAATGCCATGCTGTTTTTGTTACTATTGCTCTGATGTATAGTTTAAGGTCTGGTATAGTGATGCCACCTGCTTCACTTTCCTGCTAAGAGTTGCTTTAGCTAATCTGGGTCTTTTGTTTTTTCAGATGAATTTTATGACTGATTTTTCTATTTCTATGAGGAGTGTCATTGGGAATTTGAGCGGAATTGCGTTAAATCTATATAGTGCTTTTGGTGGTATGGTCATTTTGATAATATTAATTCTACCTATCCAAGAGCAAGATAGATCTTTCCATCTTCTTGATTTCTTTCTTTAGGGTTCTGTAGTTTTCATTTTATAGATCTTTCACCTCTTTCATTAGGTTGATTCCAAAGTATTTTTTTTTGAGGCTATTGTAAATGGGGTAGTTTTCCTTGTTTCCCTTTCTGAAGATTTGTCACTGATACACAGACATGCATTTGATTTATGGGTGTTGATTTTATATCCTGTTACATCGCTGAATTCATTTTTACTAATTCTAGAAGTTTTCTGGTAGAACTTTTTGGGTCTTGTAGGTGTAGAATCATATCATCAGCAAATAGTGCCAATTTGAGTTCTTCTTTTCCTATGTGTATCTATCTCTTTAATTTTTTTTGTCTGTCTAATTGCTCTGGCCAGTGTTTCAAGAATTATGTTAAATAGAAGTGGTAAAAGAGGGCATCCCTCTCTTGTTCCAGATTTTAGAGGGAATGCCTTTAATTTCTCTCCATTTAGAATGATGTTGGCCTGGGGCTTTATGATGTTGAGATATGTTCCTGTTTTCCCTAATTTTTCTAGTGTTTGGAACATGAAGGGGTGCTATATTTTGTCAAATGCTTTTTTTTTGCATCTATTGAGATGATCATATGATTCTTATCTTTAAGTCTATTGATGTGATGAATTACATTTATTGATTTCCATATGTTGAACCAACCTTGCATCTCTGGGATGAATCCCACTTGATCCTGGTGCATTATCTTTTTGATATGTTTTTGTAATTGATTTGGCAGAATTTTATCGAGAATTTTTGCATCTGTGTTCATTAGAGAATTGGTCTGAAGTTTTCTTTTTTTTGATGTCTTTGCCTGGTTTTGGAATCAGAGTGATATTGGCCTCATAGAATGAGTTTGGAAGTGCTGCTTCTTCAAAAGTGCAATTTCTGGGTTGTGTAGTAGTTACATGTTTAGGTTTTTAAGGAAATTGTCAGAGTGTCTTTCAGAGTGGCTGTAAGATTTTAAATTCTCTTTAGAAATGTTTGAATGTTATGGACTGAGTCATGACCTCCCAAATACATATGTTGAAACCCTAGCGGCTGTATCTCAGAATGTGACTGCTTGGAGATAGACCTTATAAGAGGTGATTAAAGTTTGTAGGGTTGCCCTTAATCTATTTGACTGATGTCCTCATAAAAAGAAGAAATTTGGACACATGAGAGAGACCTATGATGTGTGTACACAGAGGAAAGACCATGTGAGGACATAACAATTAGTCCAGTTAGAAGATAATGCTCAAGCACTGGCGTTTAGCTCAGTGGTAACCAGCTTGACTGTTTTTAACGTCAGCAATTCTGATAGATATGTAGTGATATCTCACTGTTTTAAGTTGTATTTTGCTGGTAGCTAATATGTTAACCATCGCTTCATGTGCTTATTTGTTATCTGTCTATCTTCTTTGGAAAATATCTTTTGCTCATTTTCTGTTTGGATTTTATTTTCTTTCTTTAGTGTTAAACACTGTTTCTTTGTTAGATATATGGCTCACAAATGTTTTTTCCTACTCTTTCACTTGCATCTTCATTCTCTTAATATGGTCATTTAGAAAAGAGTTTTAAATTCAATTTATCAATTTTCTTTGTTTTTGGATTATGCTTTTGCTGTAAACTCTAGCTTAAATCTAGAAATCTAGATCTTGAAAGTTTACTTTTAAAGTTTTTCAGTTTTTCATTTTACATATAAGTCCATGATCTTTTTTAAGGTAATTTTTTTTTTTTTTTTTTTTTTTTTTTTTTTTTGTGGTGGTGGGGATTGAAACCAGGGCTTGTGCATGCAAGGCAAGCTTTCTACCAACTGAGCTATATCCCCAGCCCAAGTTAATTCTTTATAAGTTGTGAGAGTTAGTTCAAGATTCAGTTTTGCTTGGGCATATGCAATTGTTCCTATACCTTTTGTTGGAAAGACAGTCTTTTTTCATAGAATCATCTTTGTATCTTTGCCCAGATGCAGTTGGCCATATCCAGATGCAGTTGGCTATATTTGTGTGCTATAAATTTTACTTTAGCATTGTTTTAGCTGTGTTTCATACTTTTTGATATAATGTATTTTTATTTTCATTCAATTCAGTGTCTTTTTTTTTTTTCTGGTGGGGGGGTTGGGGAAGGGGTGGTACTGGGAATTAAACCCAGGTGCTCTACCTATATCTTCATCTCTCTCTCTCTCTTTTTAATATAGGGACAGTATATTTCTTTTTCTTTCTTTTTTAAAATTTTTTAATTTAATTTTTTTTTTTTTTTTTTTTTTTTTTTTTTTGTGGGTTGAACCCAGGGCCTTGTGCATGTGAGGCAAGCTCTCTACCAACTGAGCTATCCAGTCTGGGATGGTGTATTTCTGAATTGCCCAGGCTGGCCTTGAAATTGGATCCTCCTGCCTCTGCCTCCTGAGAGGCTGGGATTACAGGTCTGCCACTGACATGGCACCTGGCCAGTTCATTGTATTTTTTGATTTCACTCGAAGCTTCTTGTTTGGAAGCTCATGGATTATGCAAAATTTTCAGTTTACTTTATCTATATATCTGTATTTATAAATTTAAGTCATTCCCAGTTATTTACTTTTCTAAATATATTTGGGTAGCTTTTATTTTCTAAAGCTGAGTTTTCTAGACTTTCCTAAGTATAATGAACTTCGACTTTTACTGGGGAAAATGGTTTCATATAATTTATACAAAGTTGGAATTAATTATTATTATTTTCCGTGGCAGGGATTGAACCCACATGTAACACTGCGCCACACCCACATACCCGGAATTAATCTTTTAGAAAATATGTGCCTGACTGTATTCTGGTTATAAACAATACCTAGGTAGCTAATAAAAGAATATACATGCAAGTGGAATTTGATAATGGGAGACTATTTCCTGTTTCATATGTTCTTCAAAGTTGGATTTAAGTGGACTGCCTAATAGATTTTTTTCAGTGAGATTTACCATTAGCTTTATGCTTTGCCCTTCCCATAGGTTATTTGCAAATGTGTTACTTGGTTTCTAAGCAATTGAAGACTTTCCTTTTATCTTTTATTTTTATTTATTTATTTATTTACTGATTTCTAGTTTGATACTATAATAGTCAGAGAAGACTAAGTTTCCAGAAGACTAGAAACTTGATTAATCAATAGTTGAGTTCTGTATCCTTGTTGATTTTCTGTTCTAGTTGTTCTATTAGTAGTTGAGAGGGAGATTTTGAAGTCTGCAATGATAAGATAATTGTGGATGATTGTTTTAGCTTATTTTTTCCATCTTTGTCATTTGGTGCATACACATTTGGGATTGTTTTGTCTTGATGGATTGAATTTTGTATCATGTCATGTTTCTCTGTGATAATTTTCCTTCCTCTGAAGAAATATTTTAAATATTATTGTAGCCACTCCTGCATTTTTTTTTGGTTAATATTTACACGATGTATCCTTTTTTCCCATCCTTTTAATCTCAGCCTGTCTTTATGGTTATATTTAAAGTGAGTTTCTTATAGGCAGTATATAGTTGGGTCATGTTTTTTTGATCCATTCTGCTTATATCTCAATGTATTTAGACTATTTATGCTTAACGTAGTTGTTATGTGAGGACTTAAGTCTGCCATTCTATTTTTTGTTTTCTGCTTCTCTCTCTCTCTCTCTCTCTCTCTCTCTCTCCCCCTCTCCCCCTCTCCCTCCCTCCCTCCCTCCCTCTCTGTTGTCTTTTTTCCTACTTTCCAGTGGGTGACTTGATCATAATTTAAAATTTCATTTTAATTTATCTGTTGTTTTTGAGTATACCTCATTGCATATCCTTGCAAAAAGAGTGATGGTTGCTTTAGGTATTAGAACCACTTTGCTTTAACTGTCGAACTTACTTTAGAAAACACAAGGACAAGAAAAACCTATTATATTCAGCATATTTTTCATTACTTTGTTCTTTTTTCTTCCAATAGTGTGCAGTTCTCTCTTTTATCATTATTTTTCTATTTAGAGAATTACTTTTAGCTATATGTCTGTTGGTGATGAATTTGCTTAGTTTTTATTTTTTCTCTTCTCTCCCTCCTTTCTCTCTTTCTTTTCTTTTCTTTTTTTTATGTTTTTGGTATTGGAGAATGAACCCAGGAATACTCTACCACTGAGCCATATCCCCAGTCCTTTTTATTTTGGGACAGGTTCTCCCTAAATTGTTGCAGCTGGCCTTGAACTTGGAATCTTCCTGCCTCAGCATCCACTAATGCTGGGATTAGGCATACTCCTTGGCGCCTGGGTTGCTTAGATTTTTTTTCATCTCAGAATGTCTTGATTTTCTTCCTTAAGCCCAAAAGATATCTATTCATTTCATATTATTTATTTATTTTGCAGTATTACAGATTGAACCCAGGTGCACTCTTAATTCTGAGATAATTTCCCAGCACCCCCTTTTTAAAATTTTTGAGATGGGGTCTCATTAAATTGCTGAGACTGGCCTGGAACTTGTGATTTTTCTGTCTCAGCCTCCAGAGTGGCTGGAATTATAGGCATGTTACATCCTGCTGGCTTCAAAAAAATATTTTTGTTGAGCATAGGATTTTCTTGGTTGACAGTCTGTTCTTTCTGTATTTGTATTGTGCTGCTTCCTTCTGACCTCGATGGTTTCTGATGAGAAGCCTGTATGTGAATTGTTCTTTCTCCTATTGGGTAAGATTTCATACTTTTTTCTAAATGTTTTCTTTGTCTTTGGTTTTATTTATTTTTATTTTTTGGTATTGGGACTTGAATCTAGGAGTATTTTACCACTATGCTATATTCCCAGCCCCTTTTATGTTTATTTTATTTCTTTTTCTTTTTTTTCAATTCTATGCATTACAATTCATATTACACATATAGAGCACAATTTTTCATATCTCTGATTGTATATAAAGTATATTCACACCATTCACATCTTCATACACGTACTTAGGGTAATGATATCCATCTCATTCCACCATCTTTTTCCCCTTTTTATTTTTTATTTTGAGACAGGACTTGTTAAGTTGCTTAGGGCCTTGCTGAGTTGCAGAAGCTGGCCTTAAATTTGTAGTCCTCCTGCCTCAGCCTCCAGAGTAACAGGGATTACAGGCATGTACCACTGTGCCTAGATGTCCTAGTTTTTTGGAAATTAATTATGATGCATCTTAGGACAGGTGGTTTGGATTCTAACGTATTTTGGCTTCCTTCAACTTTTTATTTTTCGTTGGTACTGGGAATTGAACCCAGGACTTCATACTTGCCAAACAAGTGGTATTACACCAGCCATGGTTCAACTTCTTGAGAGTGAGAGAGAGAGAGTAAGTGTGTGTGTGTGTGTGTGTGTGTGTGTGTGAATTATTTCATTTGACCTACTTTTATGCTATTGAGCTCATTTGCTGAACTTTTTTACTTGGCTGTTATATTTTTCACTTCTAACATTTCTATTCAGTTCTTTTTATCTTCTGTATCTTGCCAAATTGGGGGTGTTTAAGTCATTATGTCTCCAAATTCTTTTTCACTCATGTTACTTTCTTCTCTTCGGGGACTTTATGACACAAATGTGAGATCTTTCGTTGTAGTTTCATAGTTCAATGAGGATCTGTTCACCTGTTTTTCTGTTTTCTTTCATTGTTAAGATGGTGTCACTGTTGGGGTTGGGATATGGCTCAGTGGTAGAATGCTTGCCCAGAATGCTTGAGGCACTGAGTTCGATCCTCAGCACCACATAAATGTAAAATAAGGATATTGTGTCCACTTAAAACTAAAAACTAAAAAAAAGAAAAAAAAAGTGTCACTGGTGTAACTGTTATCTTCTACTTCAATGATTTCTTTTTTTTAATATTTATTTTTTAGTTGTAGTTGAAGACAATATCTTTATTTATTTATTTTATGTGTTGCTGAGGATAGAACCCAGGGCCCCGCACATGCTAGGCAAGCACTCTGCCACTGAGCCACAACCCCAGTCCTTACTTCACTGAATTCTTTCATTTGACCTACTTTTATGCTGTTGAGCTCATTTGCTGAACTTTTTTATTTGGCTGTTATATTTTTCAATTCTAACATTTCCATTCAGTTCTTCTTTTTATCTTCTGTTTCTTTGGTGAGGTGTTTTGTTTTTTCATTTGCTTCAAGCATGTTCATAATGCTTGTTGAACATTTTTGTTGTGCTGCTTTAAGATCTTTGCCAGATAATTGTAACAGGGCCCCTCATATGGGCTGTACTTACCCAATAGGATGGGGGATGGGAGCAGGGGCTCATTACCAGATGAAAGCCTGATCTTTACTTGGCCTTCTATGATAATCATTTTTGGGGGTCTTGGGCACCTTGATACAGAGGTCTGGGCACCCTGCTCTCCCCTTTCTGGGCTGCAGTGTTTTGTTTGGCTAGAGTAGCCCTGTTATTGTCAAATTGTCTTACGGGACTGCTCCTTCCTGGTCTTGTGGCTTTTGTTGTTTTTTCTTTGTCTTTTGGTGGTGCTTCCAGGTTGCTAGGTTTTCACAGTAAGTCTGAGATATGTGCGGCAAATAGAAAACCCAGACTACTCGCCGAGTTGTTCCTCTGGTTCTGAGGTTCCTAACTAGTCAGCCTTCCTCTCGCCATCTTTCACAGACTTGTTAATGCTTATTTTGAGTGTGATATCTAGAGCTTTTAGTTGCACAGCGAGGGGAATAGGAGAAAATACATCTATACCATCTTGGAAGTAAAAGACCATATTATTTATTTATTTATTTTTGTGCCAGAGATTGAACTCAGGGACACCCAACCACTGAGCCACATCCCCAGCCCTATTTGTATTTTATTTAGAGACAGGGTCTCACTGAGTTGCTAAGAGCTTGCTGTTGCTGAGTCTGGCTTTGAACTTGGGATCCTCCTGATCAGCCTCCAGAGCTGCTGGGATTACAGGTGTGTGCCACTGCACTGGCACCAGATTTAAAAAAAAAAAAAAAAACAAACAACTCTCCATTGCTTTTATACTAATACCTAAGTTTCTTTACCTGTCATTGAGACCTTTTCAACCTACAGACAATCTTAGCTGTCTCCCCTCTTCCAACTTCTCCTGTTTGTCTCTATCACACTATCATACTGAATTCTCTCCTCCATTCTATGAGAATCTGCACTTTTACTGTCTATGTCATGGCCTTGATTGATTTATTCTGCCTGAAATTCCTGGTCTTCCATCTGAGGTACACCGTATCCTCTTGTACCTTGCAAGCTGTTAGGTGTTTGCATTATCAATTGTTTGGGAGGATTTGAAGCTGGAATTATTATAGAAATCTCACAGTAATATGTTCTGCATTATTAATAATTTCATACTTTTTCTAAAGAAAGGTAATCATTGTAATTTTGATTGTTAAAATATCTGTATCATCTGCATGTGATTATGGGGGATCAGTTGTTGAGTATTGGACTTAAATATTGGAATACTAGATAATTTAAAGGTTTACATTTAGTTGAATGACAGTTCTCTAAGAATAAAGTAATATTAGTGCTGATACCTTAATATTTGAGTGTATGCTAAAACCTGGGTGTGGTGGCATACAAACTGTAATCCCAGCAGTTTGGGAGGCTAAGGCAGGAGGATTGTTAGTTCAAAGCCAGTCTCAGCAACTTAGTGAGACCCTGTCTCAAAAAAACAACAAAAAAGTGTATGTTAATAAGTACAAAGACCAGGCCAATGTTTTGAATCCTAGCTGCATGTTAAAGCCAACTGGGAAGCTTTGGAATAAATTTTATGCCCAATAATTTCAGGCCCAAGCCCAGGGATTCTGATTCAGTCTCTTTGGAATGCAATCTTGGCGTTGGCATCTTTGAAAAGCTCCTCAAGTGACTGTGGTGTGATGCTGGGTTAAAATATAAGCGAACACCAGTGGTTTCAGTCACTTTTAAAGTTCTATCCTTGAGCGCTTCCATCTGTGCACCTCTGAACTTTGTCTTTTAAAGTTTCTACCTTGGCAAAATTTTAAAAACCCTGTTATGCATCCTGCAAATGACTCACCCATTTGATTACGGTATAAAGCATTATATGAAATATGATCTGGTTTGCAAAGAGAGGACAACATTTTGTGAAAAGAGGTTATTTTTAGGTGACCTAAAATGATAAAATCCAAGATTTATTCTCTCGAAGACATGTTTTAATTCTCTATTAAGTTTTAAAAAGGTGGGGATGGTGCACAGAATGTAGCAACCCCTGCAGTTCATTTAAACTACAGAATTATTTATTCAAGTCTTAATCTGATTTTGAGTATGTATTCCCCCCCCCCCCACGAAACTCTAAGTTACATAGCTGGTAAGGAATTCCATCTAGTTTTAAACACAGAACTTGCAGCAGGGGTAAGGAAATCAGACATTGGTGCCAGGTCAGTACCCTCTGGAAGGTCTTAAATAAAGCTGGTGCAGGCGTGTGCTCAACTTGAAAGACTGACAGGACTTTTGGTTGCTAATTATAAAAGCAGTTGGGGCTAAGAAAAGAAGGGCAAGGCAGGGGGAGGAAAAAAGAAAGGAGGAAAGAGGTCACTGAATAGAGAACATAGAGAAGAAAATAGGATCAGAGATACAAATTCAATTAACTGGTGAAAAAAAAGCCTTTCCTCTGAGGAAGAAGAAATTAGGTGCTCTAGTTTCTTGTTTATTTTGGGGATACATACTCAGTCCAGTTCATAGTATGACCTCTAGAATAAGCAAAACACGGAAAGGATTATAAGATGACATTGACTTTTCTTTCTATAATTAGTACTTTACTAAGTTGTTTCTTAGAGAGGCATGACTGAGCCACTACTGCAAAGGAATTATGGTAAGAAAGTTATGGATTAAGTGTAATGTTTTGCTTGAAGAATTTGTTGATTCTAAGGATTTTGTGGAGGCATTTAATTGATCATAATAGGATTTCTCAGTGAAGATCAGAAGGCATTCATCTTTGTTATGCCACTTTGTTACTGTGGGTTTATTAGTATAACATGTAATATCAATTCAAAATTTGGGTGTCATGGTTCAGTCTGTCCTTGTGACTTGAGACACTGGCTCATGGACTCTTGTTTCTTGTTAAGTGGGGCAAAGGAGTCTCTGTACTCTGACGTGGAGAGGAGATTTTTGAACCTAACCTTTACATTATTGAAAGTAGACCTGTTGCTTGTTTAGCATACATGTCTAATTACCAGTGCTTATGTTGGAAGATAATTACTTTTCTTATTCCTAAAGAAAGTAAATTAAATCCTTATAAAAATTGCCCTTAAAAAATCTCCACATCAATTCAACTGTTTTTCTTACATTCATTGAGTTCCTTCTGTGTTCTAGACACTGTACTTGGGATTTATGGGAAAGGGGCAGGCATACAATGGTAAATAAAACTGGCAATCTCTGACCTCCATAGGATGTACTTTGAGTAGATGATAAATTTTATGCATAGAAATATAGGCTATTATAGAAATATTTAGGAAGCAAGGACTAAATCATGATATTCTCTTAAAAAATCTAAGACAAAGTGTTCATCAGAAAAACCAGGAGAGAGGTATCAGAGACTTCCATGCCTGAGCTGATTTCCAGTTATGACTTTGCATATTGTATGTATAATATCTTTTTCACAGAAGGACTCACATGGATTGTTATGCAGGTAAATGGATGGACTTAGAGAATACCATGCTAAGTGAAATAAGCCAGTTCCCCAAAACCAAAGGCTGAATGTTTTCTCTGATAAGTGGATGCTAATCCATAATGGGGGTGGTAGGGAGCATGGGAGGAATGGAGGAACTTTGGATAGGGCAAAGGGGTGGAAGAGGAAAAGGGGGTAGGAAAGATGGTGGAATGAGATGGACATCATTACCCTAGGTACACGTATGAAGTCATGAATGGTGTGATTCTACTTTGTGTACAACCATAGAAATGAAAAATTGTACTCCATTTGTGTTGCAAGCCATCTGTGGGTGGTGCATGTGAGCTATGCACATTTGAGCACATGAAGGGAGGACTGACATTGCTGCTCTGATTGAGCTGGGCGACCCATGTGTGCCTTTTCTCTCACTCTGCCTATGATCCCACACAGCACCTGAGATGGGTGTGACTCTCCAAGATGTCAGCAAACTGCTCACCAAGACATCACCAAGCAAGACTCCACCCTTTGAAACCCGACCCCTTGTTCTCTTGTAATATTATCCCTTTGCCTTATTTGGATGGAATGTTCCATGGAACAGCTTTCCCTGATAAAAACCAGGGTTGCGGCATGCTCGATCTCTTGCCTGCCTCTCTTGCCTCCCTTTTTGGGAGCTGAGGCTGAGGAGCCATCAGTGCACCCCCCCAAAAGGTATTTTCTGTGTTTGTGTGGTTATTAGTTGCTAGCCCAATTCACACGGAGTGAACCTGATTCATTCGCGTGTCATGACATATTTGTGTATTATGAACTAAAATGCCTTCTGCTGTCATGTATAACAAATCAGAACAAATAAATAAATTTAAAAAAAATACAAGGATATTTATTTTATGATTGAAAATAATTTGATTTTCCCCTATGTTGTGATGTAATGGGAAGGAAGACAAGTATAACATTTATAATGTTTTTCTTTAAACTTTTTTTCTGATTATATAATCAGCTTAGTTTTAGATCAAGAAACTAAGATTTACACTGATTGGATTTTTCTTAGAATTGAGTTGAAATCTGATATTACTGCTTTTAAAGCACTTTGACTAAAAAGATGATTCTTTATAAATATAAAGTAAAACTGCTTTTGGTTTTATATTATTAGTTTACTCATAAAATTAATTTTGGTTTCAGTTCAAGGCCTATGAACAACTATGTGTTTCTAAGCATAAAACTAGAGAAAATAAAAATTAAACCACATTAGGTTATTTGTTTTCTAAAGACGAGTGCCAAAAAACTAAGGCTAGGACTTGTTCTAACTTGCATTAAATAATAAGCAAAAGATTGTGCCATCTCCTCTGTGAAAATGTGTAGAAATTAGAATTAATTTCTTTTCATTTTCTAGCTTTTATTTTTAACATAAAGATTGAGACTTTCTTACTGTTTTCTGCCCTTTACAGTATGCTCAGATAGTGTATGTGTCTGTGTAAGTGTGATCGTTCATATTAAGGAGCACTCTTTGAGGAACTATTGTATTCTAAGTAGTTTGACCAGTGACTATGATGTAATCCTGTGTCAGTGAACTCACATTAGAGAAGGAGATAGACTGGTTACTCATCCTCACACTGAAGTTGTATCAGGCTAGGACACACAAAGAAGGCAAGCTAAGAGAAGGTTTCAGGTTGTGATTTCTTAGACAGGGGCTGTAGAAGAGACTATTTCAGCAGAGTTGGCAGCATGGTCCGGGGCACAAATGGCAAAAACAGCATAGCAAATTCAAAGGCCTGCACTTGGCCTCTTGTGATGAGCACATGGTGGATGGAGAGAGAGGCAGGCCCCCATCTAGAGGAGACGGACTTCAAAGAGTTGACTGTGGAGATTTTCACCATTCAAGACTTCCAAGAGAGGCTGGGGATGTGGCTCAAGTGGTAGCACGCTCACCTGGCATGCGTGCGGCCTGGGTTCGATCCTCAGCACCAAAGATGTTGTGTCGCGGATAACTAAAAAATAAGTATTAAAAACAAATTTTCTCTCTTTCTCTCTCTGTCTCTCTCTCTCTCAAAACAAACAAACAAACAAACAAACAAACAAAACTTCCAGGAGGTGAATTTTGCACATATGTGAAGGGAGAACTGAAAAGGGAGAGTCTGGAAGCAGGTCAAGTCTTTCAGGAAATTGAGGCAGTAGTGCTGTTGAGGAGAAGAGGGTGAAGACAACATGTTTTGTGGCCATTTTTATGGAGAAGGTATGGAAAAAGAATAGGTTTTTATTATGTGTCTGCGGAGTGTGCAGGTGTGCTGGGGAAAAAAAAACATGAAAAAGCTTGTTACATGACTAATTTTACTTAAATTGGTTTTATCTTGCAATAATTTTAGATTTACAGAAAGGTTACAAAAAGTATTCAAAGAATTCCCATATAGCGTTCCATCCACATATTCTAATGTTAACTTTTTCCTACATTTATCTTATCATAAAGCCATTTGAAAGTAATTTATAGATATTGTGTCCTTTACCCCTAGATACTTCTGTGTATTTACCAAAAAGTAAGGACATTATCTCTCTCTTTCTCTGTTCCTTTCTTTTGCTGTGCTTGGATTGATCCCAGAGCATCACATATGCTGGGCAAGCTCTTTATTGAACCACCAGGGCCCCCCCCCCAGCCTAGAACCTTTTCTTATATGATCACAGTATAATTGTCAACATCAGAAAATTAATATCGATATAATATTGTAAATATAATACTGTAAAGGCACCTGTTCACATTTTGCTAAAATCCCTAATTTCCTTTTAAGTAAGAGAAACTTTATTTTTTTCCCTGGTGCAGGATCCTGTTCAGGATTATGAGTTCCTTTCAGTTGTCAGGGCTCTCATTGTCCTCTATTGTAGGTCCCTCCCTCAGCCTTCCTTTTTGCTTCATAATAGGACATTTTTAAACAACACAGGCCAGTTGTTTTTTAGAAGCATTCCACAATTTGGGTGATGTTTCCTCATGATAAGACTCAGACTCGCATCTTTGGCTGCATTTCTCCAGCAGTGACCAGTGTGCCCATCAGGAGTCCCTGCTAGGGTTTTGTTTCATTACTGCAAGGTCGACTCCTGGCACTTAGCACTTGGTTATGGTGGCACCTGCCAGGTTTCCCCACTGTAATATTACTATTTTTTCCCTTCATAATTAATAATCACCCTGTGGGGTGATACTTTTGAGACTATCTGATTTCCTATTCTCATAAAATTTGTACTCACTAGTTTGTTTTTTTAAAAAATTGGTTCTTTTTGTTTATATGTGTACTCACTAGTTTTAATGCACAGTTACCAGTACAACCTGAACCATTCTGCCTTCTGTAAATCCTTGAGTGCTTCCTTAGAATTCTGGCAACAAGTATTCCAGAGTTGTTTGTATTATCCTTACCCAGCCTTGACATCTGCCATGTTTTTCAAGGAATACTCATTCTTTTTATTTGGGATGGCATTTAGAAATCAAGATCCAGGCACCAGGAAGAAGTAAATAATTTTTTACATATTCCGTCATTTGGGTGGGAGGCTGGCAAACATGGTATGGTGGTGTGGGCCAACCAGTGTTCTAGTTCAAAGACCAGTTTCAAAGTGTGAAGGCAGTGGCCTGGAGAAAACTCTCTCTCTGGATTGGTCTTCATTCAGGACGTCAGTTGATTGAAAGAGGCCCACTTACATTACAGAGGGCATTTTTCTTTACCCTACAAATTAAAATGTTAGCATCACCCCAAAATACCCTTGCAGAGATCTAGATAATGCTTAAGTGTCTGGACTAGTGGCCTAGTCAAGTTGGCATGCAAATTTAATCATCAGGACCCTTTGTGTTAAAAACTATGAGTATGTATTAATTTTTTCTATTCCTGCCATTATTATGGGGCTCCTCCTAGCTTTCCTTCCCCTTTACCATATTTGAAGCTTCCTTTGACAGCCAGGCACCTAGCTCTTGTTATTCAGTCTACTTATTTGCTCAATCCTAGAATACACCAAAGGCAATTCAGAATTGCTTAACACTAGGGAAACCAAACCCATATATTGGAATTTAGTGTTTATTTACAGTTCTCTTGTTTCCAGCATGAGCATATGTAGTAAAAATACCATGCTTGAGGCTGGGGTGTAGCTTGGAGGAACAGTGCCTGCCTTGCGTGTGAAGCATGGGTTCATCCACAGTACCATGACAGACAAAAAACTGCTTAAAAGTTATTGTGTTTAGTTCTCTCCTTCCCCATTTAGTGTAGTTGTGGTAGTCAATTGAAGTAGGATTAGAGATGTTTGTTTCTGTTGGATATCTGCTTTAGGAACCCCAACTCCCATCCTCATTGGTCTCTTTTTTTTTTTTTTCCCTTCTGAGTATGTGAAACAATATGGTTCTCAACTAGAACTATTCTGAAATCTACACTCAAAGAAGTGTTAGTCATCCTTCCCGTGTCTTTACTGCCTTTCCATCCCCACTGTCTTTTCTACCTATTCTCCCTGGCTCTCCAGGAGGCATTTACTCTGATTAGTTTCTCATTTATCTAATTCCTTTGTTTCTCTTTGCATAGAATGAACAGATAATTGTAAGTCATATTTCTTCTGTACTACACAAAAAGCAGCATACTGCATATACGGAATAGTCCTGTATTCACCTTTTCCCACTGAGCAGTGTGTTGTGGGTATCCATAGTGTTTCCTGGTGAAGAGATCTTTATTTATTTTCGAGCTGCATGTACTCCACTGTGTGGATTTACTCCTTTATTCAACGACTCTCTTGTCTATGGACAGTTAGGTTATTTCCAGGTGTGTCTTCCAGTTTCAAATCATGCTGTGACATAGTCTTGTGTAATGTGTATTTTTATACTCTTCCCCCTTGTTGCTTCTTATTTTGATATTTGTGCTTTCTCCTTTTGTCTTTTCTAGATTAATCTGGTCCATTTGAAAAAAAAAAGTCCATGATTTTTATTTAAATATAATGAGTTATTAAATTTTTGCCCTCACTAATTTCCTTTATCTGTATTATTTTTATTTTTCTGTTTTTCCTTGGTTTACTTTGTTCTTTTTGATTTAGAGACTTATATATACTATTGATATAGATATTAAAGTCTCCAGATACTCCTTTTTTAAAATTTATTAAATGTGTAATTTTCACATCATTTTTTTAGAACATATATGATTTTGAGTTTTTAGTTTTCTGTTTTACTTGATTTGTTTAATAGTAGATTTAAAATTTTGAGGTAAAATGCTCTTTTTGTTCTTGATTTTACTAGTAAGGTTTAGTTTTACTAGAATACCCCAGCCCCATTATTTATGTTTTCAATGTTATATTTTTCTTTATTTCTTGGCATTGCAATGTGCTTTCTTTGCCCTTCATTTCTAACATTTCATAGTATATTTTAGGCTTTGCTGTTATTATTGTTTGTTATTATAGCAGTTACCTGTGTTTATGCCTTTTTGATATGTCCTTGGCTTCCTGTTTTCTTACTTAACATTATATTATCTGTCATGTTTGGTTTTGATGGAGTCATGATTCTTACCTGTTGCTATTTTATGATCAATGAGTTTATTTTTTTTCTCTTTTCCTACTTTTTCAGTTGCATTCTGTTTTGTCTTAAGTCCTTAACTGTAACTTCTTTTTGCTCTGAAGTTTACGGTTAAATATATTGAATCCTTACCATTAGTCTGATGAAGTTTCTGTTAGGTGCATCCTAATATTTTAGTGGGATTGTTATTGGCAGACAGGCCAGAGAACCTGCCTGATTTCAGGGCTGGCTGAACCAGGCTACCTTCCCTCATAAGAAGTAAGCAGACAATGTAAAGAGGAAAAATTAATTTTATGCAGTTTGATTAAACTGAGGAGCTTCTCTTTGCTTCTCTTTGGGTCCTATAGGAGGGGTTACAATTTATAGAAAGAAAAGCCAGGTGTTATACATATGTAGATTTCACTAGGCTGTACTTAGCCAGAGAATGTCATTCTTAACTTCTTGGCCTCTGCACAAGGAAGTTTTTACTCTCAGCATGAGGAAGTACAGATGCAGGAAAGCAGTTATCAGGAAGTTGCTTTCAATTTCAAAGGGGGCTTCTCTTAAGAATTTCTTAAGAGGAGTTCCTGGGGACACTCTTCCTTGAATTCTTGGTTGTTTTTCCAGAGTTTTAATACTTATAGTATAGATAGGTTGGAAATAAGATCCTTTTCTTGTTTACAATGTGGCCTTGCTTGTTGGTTTTGAGAAATTTGATACCAGCCCAAATTTTCTGCCCTTTACAAATTATTTGATTCTTTTGCTTGGAATTCCTGGGAGATTCCCCCCCCCACTCCCCCACCCCCCGCCCATCATCATCATCATCATCATTATTGTTTGTACTGGGGATCGAACTCACTGCTTAAACACTGAGCCACGTTCCCAGCCTTATTTTTAAAAAAATTAAATTTTGAGACAGGCTCTTGCTAAGCTGCTTAGGGCCTTGCTAAGTGGCTGAGACTGACTTTGAACTCCTGATCTCCTGTCTCAGCCATCTGGGATTACAGCTGTAAGCCATTATGCCTGACTTCCCCATTTATTTTTAAAGTCTAATAGTTTTACTAGGCTGTGTTTTAGAGATAATTATAATCAGGTCAATTTTCCTTACTATCTTCTTTTAAATGTAGGGTCAGGTATTTGTTTCTAAAAAAGTTTTCTTGGATTATACTTAAATGTTTGTTCTGTTCCAGTGTTTCATTTTTTTTTCTTCAGGGATTCTACTTATGCATAATTGTACCTCTTTTCTATTTTCCATTTCAACAGCTTTCTCTTTATTTTTATTTCATGATCTCATTTTTCTTATTCATGTTGTTCTTACAGAATCTCAAATTTCCTTTTTAGTGTCTTTTCCCATCACCCAGTAATTTCCAATCAATACACCTCCCGTTCCTTTTTCCTTCTTTTGCCTTTGTATTTGTCCCAGTTCTCCAGAGTAGAACCAATAAGATGGAGGCTGTCTACTTAGCCACCTTTTTGTCTCTTTATGTCTAGGATGAAATTTAATAGTTTTCCCCAATACTAGGGATTGAACTCAGGGTGTTGCACGTGCTTGGCAAGTGCTCTATCACTGAGCTACATCTCTAGCCCTAGAATGAGAATTATAATAAGAAATTGGCTTACATGATTATGGAGATTTAGCTCTTTTGTATGCTACCTACAACTGGAGATTCAGGAAAATCTATGCTTTAAGATCCATTCCAAGTACAGAGATTTGAGAAGCAGAAGTCTTAGCAGTATATGTTCTAGTACAAAGGCAGAAGAGGACCAGTGTCTCTGCTCAAGCCTGTCCAGTGGAGAGAATTCCTTCCTCTCCACTTTGATTCTAGTTGGGCTCTCAACAGATCAGATGAGGCTCATGCAAGGAGGGGAGGGCAGTCTAATTAACTAGACTGCCAATTCAGTGCTAATTTATTCTGAACATGCTATCTTGTCCACATATCTTGGACAGAAATAATGTTTAACCAGCTATCTGGGCATTCTATGGCATAATCAGGTTGACATATAAAATTTACTTGTATACCTTTGAAGCATTGCACTTCCAAGACAGTCTCCTTAAGTCCTGTGTGAACTTAAAATCCCTTCTTGGGAGTTTTCTCTCATCTGTCAGTACTCCTCTTCAGGATGTTCTCATAGGGGTGGCTTTCTCTTTCTGTGAGTGACTTTAGGTTAGCTGTAGAATTTGTACTCCCCTCTCCTTCCTTCTGTGCATTTTTTCTTCCTCTAGATCTGCCTTTGCTCTCTGTAAGGTGTTAAGGGAAGAACTTTAGAAATATCTTCACTAGAAGGATGTTTATATTTTCTACTTTAAAGTTAGTAGTTTGTTTTACAGTTGTGTTGAAGGTATGGGATTTGTGTGGTTTGTGGTTTTATTTGTTCTTCTTGTTAGTCTGTTTAATTTTTGAGAGATACCTTGGAGATTTGGATTTATATGGTCACAATATCTAGATGAAGTTATGAAACTTCATTTCAATGGCAAAACCCCCATACCGTGAACAGAGTGGGCATCTTGGTTCATAACTCTTCCAGTGCATACTTCCAGTTGGCTGAGTTAGCATTTGAGATGAAGCCTCTGTGCTTTTCTGGTGTAAATGGGGCCCCTGGGACTACAGTGTTCTCCTTCAGGAAGGGCAGGCTTTATTTCCAACACATTCCTATATCTTCAGGCAGAATCATTGCAACATCTGTTTTTCTGCCACTGTAGTCACAGACCTCCAAATGGAAATTCTCCCGACCCAATACACAATTACACACAAGGATAGCCTTGTTAAAAAGACAATATGGCACCCCCAATGCCGCCAATGTATAAAATGTGTAATTGAGTTAAAAAATATGATGTTTAGGCCAAAAATAGTGTTGAGACATTTCCCTATGTACACTGTCATGCAGAAACACACATAGCAGCATGCCTGATGTCTCTTGTATCACAGAGGCTCTCTGTCAACGTATGAGGTGACCCCACACTTCTCAATTATGAGGGCCTAGGGACTGTGGGTAGGTTGCTGCCTCAGTGGTTGATCTATGCCATAATGAATTCCTGTGAGGAGAGGAATGCTAAGGGGAGGGGCTTCAGCAAGAGTGATTATCTTAGTTCTGTTCCTTTGATTTTTTTTTTTTTTGAGCAGTAAAGGCAATGCAAGTGAGCTAAAAGGAAGACTTAATAGAAAAATTCTAGCATGTTTCCCTACTGTGAGTGGCACCCTGTTTTGCGAAGGTACTTAAACTGGGGTGAGAAGTAAAGCAACTTGCTTTAGGTTATACAGCTAATAAGGGACAGAGTTAGGATTTACCTCAGGTCAGCCTGGCTCTAGTCAATCATGATACCAGGCTGCCCTGCTCCTTTTCAGGGAACAGAATGTACTGCTAGGGGCACACTAGGTGGTGCAGAAGTCACCACACACAGAAGTACTGCTCTAGTGCCTCTTTTGTATCAGAAGCAGTGACTACTTTTAGAAAGCCCTTTTGCCAGGCCTGGTGGTGCATGCCTGTAATCCCAGTGGTTAAGGAGGATTCAAGTTCAAAGTCAGCTCCAGCAACTTAGCAAGGCCCTAAGTAACTTGGAGAGACCTGTCTCTAAATAAAATATAAAAAAGGCTGGGGATGTGGCTCAGTGGTTAATGACCCCTATGTTCAATCCCTGGTACTAAAAAAAAAAAAAAGTCATTTAAGAAAATGGAAAAAGATGAAAGCTAAATATGATTCTTTTTTTTTTTTCCCAAGTGTTGAAGTACTGATTATGAAAACTCTCTTTGGTTGCAAGATTAGTGAAGTCAAAGAAGCCATTTCCAAAAGCCTAAGGTTGGAGTCAGCTCCCCATAAAGAAGGCTTTATAAAGGGCCTCTCTTCTTTCCCAGGGGCCAGGAACCAAGGTTTTCAGTAAATGTCCCTGAACTATGTAATCTAATATTCTATTCAAATTTAATATTCTGTAAATATATTATCTGTCATAGCAATTTGAGAAGTTTAAAGTTAGCTTGTTTTTTCCAGAATTTTTATTTTGCTCCCTAATTTTTCTGTTAAATAGCATCTAAATGAGAAAGGCATAGAATCACAAGGAGGGAGCTTATTCAACAAATATTGATTGTACATTGGTCATGTGCCAGGCATTGTCCGAGGCAAACAAATACATTCAAGTGACAGAGCCAACACCTATTCTGGATTTCAGAAATAACTTTTTTGGCCTTCTGAACTACATAGGGTAAAACAGATTGTCACCGAGTTTGGAACAGTCTCTCCAGTATTAAGGTGTGTCATGCAAAAAATCTTTGAAATCTATTTCTTTTCTGGATCAAGCTATATGATATTTAAAATATTTACTGATTCTTCACCTAAGAACCCTGCTTATGCGTCTGGTCAACCACTAGTGATTGCTTGTATGGATGAACATTTTTGCTTTTCTTGGCAATTTAATCACTTAACAAAAATGTATGATGGTGATAGATGGTGATAGAGATAGGGAGGCTGCTGAGAAAATGACTTCAGTCACAAAGTGAGAAAGGCACAAAGAGGCAGGAACTGAAAGTCTCCAGTGCCTATAGTTGGCAGTGGCCGGGGTTTTGCGCCTGTCTGCCCCTGCCTGTTTCTTTTTATCCTGTGGCTACTACATTTATCAGTGTCAGCCAGGGTCCAAAGACTCAGATTTTTCTTTTACAAGACCTTTAGAATATGATGGTGACTATGAGAATATTTTAGGAGTATATGAAATCAAGAAAATATTGCTAAATGCAAAATTTTCTAAAAGAATTATGACTTCCTCTTATACAGTCTCCATATATTTAAAGATTTAGTCTTTTTAAGTTTTATCATGGACATTTTAAAGTGTATAGAAATATAGGGAATGGTAAAAAGGAGCCAATGCTTCCTCATAATGCACTTTCAACAATAATTGACAAATGGTGGGTCCCGTTCCAAGTATATCTTCCTTTCCCAAATCCCATGCTGTGGTCTTAAGTGTTCACCAGAATTCACATGTGGAGACTTAATTGCTTTCATGGTGGAATAAGGAAGTGCAGCTTTGGGGGTGATTGAGTTTTGGGGGTCTGCCCTCATCATTGGGATTAGCGCCCTCCATTAAAGGCTGGCAGTTGAAGGGTGTGCTCTCCAAGAGCAGGATGTGGTACATCCATGAGGATGTACTTCTCCCTTGTGCCCTCTTGTCACCTCTGCTGACAAGGACACCTAGAGAGCACCATCTATGAGAAACCAACCTTTATCAGACACTGAATTGCCTGGTGCCTTGATCTTAGACTCTCCAGCACCAGAACTGTGAGAAATATTTTTCTATTACTTATAAATCAACCAGTCTGAGGTATTTTGTTGTAGCAGCATGAGCAAACTAGGACACCCATTAAAGTGTATGTCACTAAAAGATAAAGGACTCTTTTTAAAAAACATAACCTTAATATCATCTAGAATGTACAATGTTGAAAGAAATTTGTCTTCGCAGCTGAATTTCTTACATAGCAGTATGTTCTAATTATAGTGGAAGTCGGGGATAAATTGCTAAGCATATGCAATTCATTTTGCAGATTTTCTGGAGCATATTGCTTACATATTTTTAGTTTTTATTTTTTTAATACTTAAAATGCACATCGTTTCATCCAGATTTTTCTGATTTTCAAAATGGGCAATTCTGTTGTTTATTTAAAATTTTTATGACAGCTTTATTGAGGTAATATTTATATACCATAAATTCACCCATTTTAATTATATAATCAGTGAAATGATGAAAAGGTTAGAGTAGATGGT
The DNA here is from genome assembly GCF_052094955.1 of Ictidomys tridecemlineatus. Taxonomy (NCBI): domain Eukaryota; kingdom Metazoa; phylum Chordata; class Mammalia; order Rodentia; family Sciuridae; genus Ictidomys; species Ictidomys tridecemlineatus. The sequence goes on along the minus strand of NC_135483.1, from coordinate 146,740,918 downwards.
CTATGGTTCCAACTCTGTTATTTATAAATCTGTTAACTTCCATATGACCTTGGGCAAATTATTTCCTGGTGCCTCCATTTTCTCATCAGACAAAATGGCATAGTAATAAAATTATTTATAAATATTGGTAGAACTATGAGGATGGAATGATATTCTTGTAACAAAAAAGTATTAGAAGAATTGGGTGAGGTGTCTCACATGTGTAATCCCAGCAACTCAAGAGTCTCAGACAGGAGGTTTGCAAGTTCAAGGCCAGCATAAATTTAGTGAGGCCCTAAGCAATTTAGGGAAGACCTGTCTCAAAAGAAAAAAATATATATATTGAAAAAAAGGCTGGGGATGTAGCCAGTAGTAAAGCACTCCTGGATTCAATCTCCAGTACAACTATTCCCCCCTCCCCCCCAAAAAAAGGATTAGGAGATGTTATTTATAATTAGGGTGGGACTGTTTTAGTCTTACTGGACTGAGAAGGCCTTAATGGGAATGTTTTGACTGTGGCCTCAATGGAGAGTCAGTGGCAGTAAACTAGTAAATTAGTAAACCAGTAATTGGTGGAGAAGGGAAAATTTAGCTACTAATAATAGATGGCACTTATTGAGTGTTTACTGTCCTAGAATGTATCAGACACTGTATAAACACATTAGCTTACTTAACAAACCTCAGTGTTATGAGCTAAGTTTAGTAATTATGTCCACAAAAGACATTAAAGGAATTGCCATAACCACTTGGCTAGTCAGTGGCTGGAGGTGAGTCACCCTGGCTCCCAAGTTGTGACCTTACCACTGCACAAAATGCCTTTCAGAGAGAACAGCTCCTGGGAACCAAATCCCCCGGCAGAGAGGCCTTCCGTGGGGAAGGTAGCCAGTATTGCCAGCAGTTCTTTGGAGGGACAAAGGAAGTGATCATTTTATAAATGCTTCATTTTCCATATGTGTCTTACTTGTTCCAGGTAAACAAATAATGGCATTTCAGTTATTGAAGAAGTTAAAGTGTTGACAGTATGTTCAATAATGTTTGGGTAGGTTTACCACAAAAAATACATTACAATATGTACATTGACTTTTAAAATGAGATTTTTTTGTCTGACAGAAAGGAATTCAGGTATCTTACTGGCTTCTTTCTGCCTAGGTAATACTATAATATCTTCCATTTGGGGGCCAGTATTTTTAGTTACAACTTTTTTTTAGACTATTTATATTTCTTTTTCCAATGTGGTATTTGGTACACACCAAATATTTACCTTATACAAACAAAAAATTTAGTGCCAAAATTTCAATTCATGTCATAGGTATATTATTTTAACAAAAGCACTCTTTTGTTTATTTCTCATATACAATGTATAAGCAATTGGACACCAAAATTTGTGTGCCAGTTATTTGGAATTAGAGACCTTGTAGTACATCTGCAACTTTGTTGAAATGCACCTTAATTATCTGAGATATTGATTTTAGTCTGATTTCAGCTCAGTAGAAGGCAGGTGTGGCTTTGCTGAGGAGAGAGGGGAACAGTTCTCTCCAGAAGGAAGATCAATAGAGAAGAGTTTGGTGATGTCCCAGATGAATTCTGAATTGACAAGGACAGGAGATACCTATTGCAGAAGAAGAGGGGTTAGGACATAGAAATGAAATGATGGGATTTATAGTTATTGGGACTGGACCTGCTTTGTTCTCTGGTATTGGAGGGAGACCCACCCACCCACCCAGGTGGACTCTGTAGAAACATGCATGCCATGCATAGAAAGTGGTCCAGGCTTCTGAAACTCAGAGCAAGGCTCAGATGCAGAAGCCATCCAGGTGGAGAGCTCTTTTGAGAGCTCTGGCAGCAGGTAAGGAAGTTTAGCCATAGGGTTCTCCATAGCTGGGTATGCCAAGGGTATCTTTACCCACATGGTACTCCACCAGCGTGATTTGCCGTTCTATAACAATATTCCTTTTTCTGTTTCTGCTCCAATTTTATTAAATAAGCAGCCAAACTCGGGAGGATTTTTTAGTAAGTTAACATAGACAAGAAGAGCCAAAGATTAAAAAAAAATCATTTAGTTAAGGAATTTCTGACTCTGGACATTCAAAAATGGAGGATTGCAGCTACTCAGGGTTTAGTAATTGCTAGGCTCCCTCAGGTAGACTTCCCTCTGCTTCTGGATTCTTAGGTTCAGTGGCCACGGCTCTGGAGAAGAGACACACGGAGGATGGTGGATTGGGGGTAGTTTGCTTATTTGTAATTTTGGAAAAGGGTTTCTAAGTGGTGGAATGTCACTAGAAAAAGACTTTTTTAATTTTTGAAGTTTAAGAATAATATAGAACTTTTAATGTACTACTGGACTCCTAAATGTAGACTTCTTGTCTCAAGGTAGAATTTTTTTATTTTCCCAGAAAACTATAAAAATCTGCCCCCTTTCCTTTCTCCTTGTTTTCTTCCTTTGTCCTCCATCACAGGATAAACTAGGTCTGGATCCGTGAGGTAAAAATGCTAGTATAGGTGATAACTTTAGCTTTGAAAGTTAGGAAAGGTGTTATACTTTTGGGTAGATATGTATTGTGAAAGTTAGCCATTTTATCATTTCCATTTAAATTCTGTCCACAGGATTGCTGTTCGTTCATTTAGGTTTGTCAGTATTGTTATAAAATCAGATAAATCATCATACCCTGGCACCTGCAATAACAGAAAAGTTACATAAATTTTCCATTGTTATACTGCTTTACTGATACATTATCCTAAAGTGGAGTGATGCTTATTTGTTTCTGCATAACTTTATGTATGGTTCTGTTGAATGATGAACCCTTAAGATAGTGAGTACTGTGTGTACTTATGGGTGTGTTTGTTTTGATCTCTAAGATTGCCTTTTCTCTGTAACAACAGTTGAGGTATTTTCTAATCTAAGTTTACGGATAGCTGTACTTTCATATTTCTCCTGGCAATACAGGGCTAGGGAGGCTGCATTCTGCTTTTGCTTGTTGCCATTAGGTGTCTCCATGATACAGACTTATTAGAGATGATTTAGTTAGCCTTAGGCAATCCTAATGGGTTTTCACTGGTGGTTAAGAAATGCTCTTCGAAGAATCTAACTGAATTTTCTAGACAAACTGGTTGATTTATACTTCACGGGAGAGGAGTTCCAGTGCACCGATTCATATCATGAATTACAGTCTCTTTTAAAGTATAATTTGCTCAGTCTTGATTAAAAGCCTTGTAATTGTCTTTTCCTGCTGCTCAGCACATCCTCTGCTGCCCTCTAATGGCTGCCCATCAGTAGCACCATTGATGTCCATCTGACCACCATCCACAGTCTGCCTCTCTCCAGCATTCAGCAAGTTCTTTGACTGCTGGGCCTGGGGGAGGCTATTCTGTAGAGAGAGAGCTTCAGGGAGTGACTTTCAGAAAAACCAGGCACAAGGTGTTGGCATTCGGGTAGTTATGATAATGAGAAGATCCCTAGAATAAATGTTTTGCCTTATTGTTCTTCACGTGCTTGCTCATTTATCTATCCCTTAATTCATCAGATGTTTTTGAATGCCAGGTATGTTTAGTACCTAGCCTTGCCTCAGTCTGTTAGGTTCTTAATATAGATTTGTTGAATGAGTGAATAAATGTAAAGGTAAATAAGACTTTGCTCTTGGAGAGACTTGGTTGTCTTTATTTTCCTTTTTTAATGAAGATATTGGGAAAGATGATTATACTAGAAAATTGTTGCAAATGTTAGTGGAAACCTAATCTCCCTTTATTTATAGTTCTCAGAATATGTCATCTAATTTTATAAGGGCTCTGGTTTTGGCAGGATTTATTTTGCATCTAGGAATGATACTGAAATTAATTAATTAAATTAATTAAGATATTAAGAACCAAATTAAGGTGTTTCTAGATTTTTATTAAATAAACATGCAGCCATGGCTGCATTTTCCTTTATATTCACAGTCTCCAGGACACTTCACCTGCTATAATACACTCTTTGCCTTTTTTGTATTTAATAAATTGTGATTTCAACTTGTTTTAAATGACCATATATGAAATATGCAAAATGCAGTGTATTTCTTATATGTTCTTTCATTCTTTTTTGGTACTGGGGATAAAATTCAGGAATTCTTAACTACAGAGGTGTATCCCCATCCCTTTTTATTTTGAGACAGGGTCTCACTAAGTTGCCTGGATTGGCCTTAAGCTTGCAATCCTCCTGCCTCAGCCCCCTGAGTAGCCAGAATCATAGGCATGTACCACATCTTGTGTTTTCTTTGTTAAGCAATGTTGTGATTTCCTTCATTCTTCCATTGCTTAGTCTGCTTTTCTTGGCATTTTTTTTTTAAAAGCTGCTCTTTCCTAGCCACTTTTCTTTATTTTATACCAGAAAAATGCCTCTTACTGGCTTTCTTCCAGTTTGAGAGCATAATCCACTCAGATATAATCTGTTAGTGTGAATAAGGCTTTTCTTGTGAAAAATAATAATCTGTATCTTTCCCATAGGAGAAGAACATGAACTGGTACTTATATGTTATTTAGCATGGTATTGTAGAGATGGTGGTACCTGGTTGTATTTTGCAGGATTTTTCCTTTATTTTTGTGTTGTGTCAATTTTAGCTATTTTACAAGTTATTAACATAACCAGAGAAAAGCAAATTCTTTTTTTTAATGATTGTGATGAAGACTTGAAAATTTAAAACAAATAACTTGAAAAACTAAATTTAATTTGAATGATATAGTAGTCATTATTTTTCATTACCATCTCTTTAGTGACAACATTGAAAGAGATTGATAGAAAGAAGACTCTAGAAAGGAGGAGAGTACAAAGAGTAGCTGTATCTGTCTCTTTCTCTTGAGTGCTTCACATTTTTTTCCATTTATTCTTTTGATTTTGATCAATACATCTCCAAACCTTTATTTCTCATTACTTCTTCATCACTTTCAATATGTTCTAAAAGAAACAATAAAGCTTTTGTATTAATAACTATAGCAGAGTATTTTACCATGTTGAGGTGGTCCTTTAAAGGAGAATTCACAATTACCTGTCTCTTAGGAGACAGTGATGGAAAAATGGGGTAGCTTGAGGATGTCAGTTTCTAAAGTGAATTCGGACTGAGAGGCTGAAGTCATCTCTCTTTTCCAATATGAGTATAGGAAGAATTCAATGCTGGGAATTAAACCTTGGCATTTCTTGGCATATAATCAATAACTTGACTTGCAAACTCTTAATATCAAGATTTTTACTCCAAGATCACCTGCAGCTATTGTTTCTTATACCTTGTGGAGTATTAGGGATTCCCAGTGTTTTAATCTCTTGGGTGCTATTTAATCGAGTTTTATGGTGGCAAGGGTTAAAACCTCCATGTATTGATGTATCTTTTCATTGAAAATGAATGGCATTGGATTTTCCAAAAGAAGCATGAAGTGAACTGAGACATGGTGTTCTAAGCTCCAGATTGTAGTTTTGCTTTCTATTCCAGATTTCTCCATTGACTTGAAGAGTAAAAAAGAGAAACCTACTCTAGCTAACTTATGCAGAAAAGATTTGCTGCAAGGGTGTTGTACAATTTATAGACCTGATGAGAAGGATAGAGAAATAGGCTCAAAAAATAGCTGGGATTTAAAGGTGGTTGAGAATTTGTGCTCAGAGCCAGATAGACACATCCAGTTAGGAAGCCAGTTTGCTGCTGGCTATGTACGGTACTTCCCTAGGCTTAAATTCACTGTGGGAATTTAAGCTGCCTCTTGACAGCTGGCTTGGCAGTTTTCTTGTTTCTAGCTTTCAGGGAGTCCATGAGGTCAAAACTGTTTTTCATGATAATTCTTAGGTTATTATTTGTCTTTTTTACAGTGTTGACTTTTGCACTGATGGTATAAAAGCACTGGTGAGCAAAAGTGTTGGAACCTTAGCATGACTGGAGGCAGTGACATGGCTGTGTGTGTGTGTGTGTGTGTGTGTGTGTGTGTGTGTGTATGTAACTGTTTTTACTGACAAATTTCTGACAGCAAATATATGGGGTTTTCACTCAGATCAGCCAATTTTCCAACTATCTGGGTACCCACTGGGTGTCTTATAATTCAGTTCAGTTCTGGCACTAAGCACCAGTGCTGTTGTAAAGGCTTAATCTCATAAGATTGCCCTTACTTCAGATGCTAGTCCCAAATATCGGGTTCCCAGGTTGCCACACTTCTGTCTGACTCGGCTGTAGATCAGGAGTTTTCACGATACCCTTTCTCTCCAGGTTTGCTAATTCACTAAAGTGCTCATAGACCTTAGGAAAACTGTGTATTTATCATTGTAAAAGTTTCCATACGTGAACAGCCAAATAGTAGAGATCTGTTGGGCAAGGTTTTGGAGGAAGGCATAGAGCTCCTCTGCCCGCTCCTGTGTGCTACCCTCCATCACCTCCCTGTGTGCGCCCACCTGGAAGCTCTCTGAACCCCTGGCTTAGGCGTTTTTATGAAGATTTCATCATGTAGGTATGGTTGATTAAATCACTGATGATTGACTCAGTCTCCAGCTCCTCTCTCCTTGGGGTTAGTAGGTTTGAAAGTTCTAAGCTTTCAATCAAAGTTTGTATTTTAGCAACCAGCCTCATCCTAAGGTTGTAGAGGACCCAGCCTGTCACTTTATTAGTACGAACTCAGGTGTGAGAGGAAGGGCTCATTAGAAATGACAAAAGTCACTTATCACTCAGGAAATTCCAAGGGTTTTAGGGGTCCTGTGCTAGGAGCCAGGGATATTTTTTATTATGCCACATATGCTCTAGGTATATTTATTCTGCACATAGTCTAGAGCCTCATCTTGCTTAATTGGCCAGATGTCAGTGGATATTTTCAGAGCTGTTTTATTGGGAAGCTGACAGTGTGATATGAAAGCTATTTTACTGGAACCAGATTGCCTGGATGTGAATCCCAACATTCTCATTTATTAACCATGTGAAATTGGGGCAACATTTAACTTGTCTGAGCCCCTGTTGACTCTTTTGTAAAATGGCAATAATAATAATATTTACCTCAGAAATATTGTGAACATTAAATAAGTTAATACAAAGTAATCATTTAGATCAGTGCATAATCTATAGTACACATTTGGAAAATGTTAAGTATCACAATCATTATTATCATTAGCAGACTTCAAATCAGGTCCCCAACAGGCTGGTCACAGGGGAAGGGAACCAAGAGATTAATTCAAACTTTCTGGATTCTTGTATAGCTCAATAACTCATTGAGTTATAACACTGATCCAGAAATATGAAGTGCTTACTGGGTTTGGATGAAGATGTGAATTGTGAGCTTTTCTTCCTATTTTCTACTGCTTGTCTATTAACTGGGCCAATGTGGAACAGAAATGAATGAACAAAAATTGCAAACAAATATTTAAGGAAGAAAACTTTAAAAGAACATATCATTTAGTTTGACAGCATGTTCTCTGTGTAGACAAGTGCAAAAAGTGGTTTTTTTATTATTAAATATACAAAAGTTGTAGAATAATATACTGGCTTAATTAGTTTTAATTGGCCTGTATCTGACCGTTGTTTAGATGAGATCCTTTTTTGTTTTTCTTTTACTATGCAGGATTGAAAAAAAAACAAACCTACCTATACTTTTTTTTTTTTTGTAGGGCAGGGCTGGGACTTGAGCATTTAGCTCCATCTGGTAGGTAGCACAGTGCCTGGAATGGGATGGGGTTCCTAGCAGGTGTTTGCTGAATAAATAACATTCTTTTATATAAAGAGTCATTTTCCACTCCACTGGAAAATTGTTTTCAAGAGAGTATACTTTTACTAAATGCAATAAAATTTCATGGAGCACTCCAAGGAACTGCCCTGTGGTGTGATGGCTGGTGGGAGTGAGATGCTGTGGGAGGGAGGGATGGAAAATGTGCTGCAGAGAGCTCTCAGGCATGAGGCTACGTGGAGAAGGACGATGTAATTGAGCCTCTGATTTTCTTGTTTTTCTTTTCTTTCTTTCTTTCTTTCTTTCTTTCTTTCTTTCTTTCTTTCTTTCTTTCTTTCTTTCTTTCTTTCTTTCTTTCTTTCTTTCTTTTTTTTAAAGATCCTGCTCTCCTCCAATTCTGTTTTAGGAGTGTGTGGGGCTGGCCAGACCTCTGAATGCCTGCCATGCCAAAGGTCCCATTTAAGGAGCACTCACTGGCTGCGGCCCTTGCCGTATGGGTACTCCTTTTTTGTCCTTAGCATAACTTCTGCCTGTGACTAAGTAGACTCCAGAAAACCAGAGGTAGAACAGTCCATTGGGATTTGGCACAAAACAGTGATTTTGTTAGTTATTTTCCCCCCTCTGGAGAATTTTAAACTGGAAACCATAGAAATATGGAGGCAGTAGTGGCGACAAAAACTAAAGTAGTGTATTAGGAAGTATCTTGAGATGGATGTGAAATTAAAATGCATTGTCTGTGTTATAGGGTAGACAAAATTCAAGAAATCAGAAATGCTATTTAATATTGGAGGAGAAGGAATCAGATATTTGAATTAAACTGTATAATTAATAAAGAATGCAATAGAAGATTGACTGCCTGCCTGATTGATTCATTCATTCATTCAACACATTATTCAATAAATTATTCAACAAATAATTTACTGAGTTACCTCTGTGTATTGGGGACTATGTTAGCCCAGATGTACTGCTCTGAAAAATCAGTTAGTCAGTTGGTTATTCTCACCCAGCTGAGATTTTACCCACCGGAGGACATGTGGCCAAGTCTAGAGATATCTTGACTGTTACAGCTGGGCAGTGTTCTTGGTATTTACTGGGTAGACACCCTGGGTGCTGCTAACTGATCAATCTACAGTGCTTGGGAGCTTATCTGCTTCAAAATATTGGTCGTTCTCAGAAGTCCTGGGATAAACTGTCATAAATAAATATTTCATAGAATGGTTGTTATTTTGTGGTTGACATTTGACTTTTTGTGTTTTCAGAAGTGAGGACATTTCCCGGAGTGAAATGGAGGCCTCAGTAATATTACCCATTCTGAAGAAAAAACTAGCCTTCCTTTCAGGTATGTTTTCTTAAAATTGGAAATGTTTGATATGTAAGTTTACATAAACTTCCTTTCTTTGATAAGTTTGACAGAAGTCATTTTGTTTTTCTGTGAAAGATTTCAAAATGACTTCTGTCAAACTTATCTGCTTCAAATTATTGGTAGTTCTCAGAAGTCCTGGGATAAACCATCATAAATACATATTTCTTAATGAGAGTGAAGAGCTATGTGAGTGGACTGTCAGGGCTGGTTCCTGGCGGGACAATTTTTATTCTCTTCTGTAATTTGATTAAAATGACCTCTACAAGGTAGATGCCAAATTTCTTACTTCTTAAATAAAAATCTAATAATTAATAATTGAATAGGTGGCATATAAATAATTGTTTCTGAAATCTAGAGTAGTTAGTCCTTGTGAAATCCTGTTTCTTGGCTTTTGTCTCCATGTGTGAGAATGTTGTGTTACACTAGAGCCGTTATAGAATTATCAGTTGCGCTGCTTTCTCTCTCTCTCTCTCTCTCTCTCTCTCTCTCTCTCTCTCTCTCTCTCTCTCTCTCTCTCTCTCTCTCTTTTTGGTACTGTGGATTGAACTTGACCACTGAGCCACACATCCCCAGCCCTATTTTGTATTTTATTTAGAGACAAGGTCTCACTGAGTTGCTAAGCACTTCACTATTGCTAAGGCTGCCTTTGAACTTGAGGTCCTCCTGCCTCAGCTTCCTGAGCCGCTGGGATTACAGGCATGGGCCACCATGCATGGCTCTGCTTTCACTTTTAACTGTTTGGAATTGGGTTGTACTGGCTTAACTTTATTTTAGCTTATTAACACTAATCTGGATCAGCTAAAACAAGTAAAGGAGAAGCTGTGAGATATTTTGGTAGCCTGAGAGCAGCGGTGTGGTGTGTAGAGTGTTGATTTTCTGGAATTTGGATCATTGAGTAAATCGTTCCTACTTCAGAACAGGTACTGTGGCCAGGTACAATAATCCCAGCCTGGGGAGGCAGAGGCAAAGGGCTGCAGTAGAGAGACAAGAGACAGAATGCTCCTGGGTTCCGTCTCCAGTGACCCCCAACCTCCATCTCCCCAACCTGCCACACAAATAGAATGGGCACCATGGACCCTATTTGGGGTCATTTGGATGACATTATCTACTTTTCCCTTCTTAATCTCACTAGGTCCTGTTATAATATCTTGATAATACTAATGTCTTTTTTCTCAAAATATCTTATAAATTGGCATGTTTACCTAGTATGAATGACGAAAGATGAAATAAGAAATTGAAGTCTATTAGTATTATTGTCTCCTTATTTTTTTTTAAAGAGAGAGAGAGAACAACATCTTTATTTTATTTTTATGTGGTTCTGAGGATCCAACCCAGCGCCCCGAGCATGCCAGGCGAGTGTGCTACCACTTGAGCCACATCCCCAGCCCTGAAATCTGTATTTTAAATAAAAACAAGCAATTGGTTCACTATTAATAATTCGTACCGTCAACCTAATGAAGGACAGAAGACCACTTACAGTAGCATGTCATGTCTCTGATGCAAACTTTTTTTTTTTTTTTACTTTACTCAGTTCTTGGTGATAGATTTCTAAGGCTGATATAGAATTATACTCCTCAGGATTCGCTGGTTTTTAAGCTTTTAACTCCGCTATAATTGTCAGTGGGTGGGGAGACAGGTTCCAGTATGAAAGTCAAGCCTGTGGGGAACTTTCAGAAAAGCTGTGTGAATAAAAAGGTTTAAAAGTTACATTTTAATGCATAGGGCACACTAAAGGGATCTTGGACATGCAAGGAGTGTGTGTGCCTCATGCCTTGGCCCCCAGGCCTCAGGAGCCCAGGTCCCAACCTCCTCCTCTGCTCGATGGGGCTTCCTCTTCATGGTCTTATCAACAACATAGGCCTCTATGACCTTGGTGAACCAACTGAGATCATTCCTTATCACAGAACGCTCTCTTGACTGAATTTATAAATTCAACTCCTTTTAAAAAAGTCTTAGCATTTTTGTGAAACTTTTCACATATATCACAGCTTTTATCATTTTCTAAATCCCTTTTTATAATATTTTAATGTATTTTGTATAACATACCCTACCAAATAAATGGTCATATTTCATCCAGTTATTTCTTAGGACATAAAACTTTTCTTCCTAGGTGCAAATTTATTTTATTTTACTTGTAAATGCTTATTGTGCTAGGCACACAGTAGGTGTTGGATGATTGATTACATTAAGAAACAGACTAAATGGAAGAAAATTAAGATGATAACTACTATGTTTGGATGAAGAGTTCATGAGTAAATTTTTTCTCTTATTTTTTTCTAAATTTCTATAATCTTGCCAGATTAGTATAAACACTTATAAACTACAAATAGTTGTTAGATATTTTTAAAATTATATCTTAACCTTGTAATTGTTTTGATAACATTGGATTTAGATATGTATTATGTATTATTTATTAGATGCCTTAATACCTGTCGTGTCTTAAATTTATTCTTTTTTGGTACTAGAGATTGAACTCAGGAGTGCTTTTTCACTGAGCTCATCCCCAGCCCTTTTTATTTTTTGAGACACCATGTCACTAAGTTACTTAGGCCTCATTTAAGTTGCTGAGACTGGCCTCAAACTTGGAATCCTCCTACCTCAGCCTCTCAAGTCCCTGGGATTATAGGGGTGTGCCACTGCACCTGGCTTATTATATGTTACATTTGTATTCTTTTTTTTTTCTTTATAGGAGGAAAGGACCGTCGAAGTGGCCTCATTCTGACAATTCCATTATGCCTTGAACAAACAAATATGGATGAGCTGAGTGTCACTTTGGACTACCTGCTCAGCATTCCAAGGTGACTGTAAAGGTGTCTTTTCTTATATCTCAACATGTTTTTATTCATTTACAATTGGTTCCTGCTATTGTTGAAGTATAATTTGCTATCTCATTTGCTTTAATTAGCAATGAAATTACATTAAAATAGTAGAATCAGTAAGTTATGACCACACAGCAATTAAATACTTACTTTATGCTTTTCATGCACTTACTATATACAGATTTCTAAAATGTATGTACTACCAGTGTTTAAACAATTAAGAGTCATTATGCACCTTGGAACATTAGCAGAATTGAAGAAGTTAATTTAGTGGATGTCATCTTTTATTTAGGTCACTGTTTTACTATATGGATATAAATGCAACAATAGGATTATAATATATTGAGTGAAGGCTACTAGGAATTTTCAAAATATTTTTGTTTTTAGAAAATAATGTTCAAAAAAGTTCATGTATGAATCCATAGGTCTTTGAACTTTTAAATGTCAATTCTTCAGTGAAGACAAAACTTACACCTTCCTATTTGCTTGAGTATACCCATCACTTCAACAGCAAAAACAAAAACAAACCTTCCCAACTTCCTCTCTGACAGTTGATATTTGGGGGACTAAAGTGTTGACCACATGATAGAATCATTTGGGGATTTTTTTTTTTTTTAAATTTGATGCCTCAGATCCACTTCCAGAGATTCTGACCCAATTGCTATTGGAAGGTACGCTCAGTAGAATTTTTCTTTAATCCTTTAAGCTTCCCATATAATTCTAATATGCAGCTAGATTTGCAAGACTCAGCAGTAAAGCATGATAGTGAGCACAGGTTTGTGTGAGTAAAATCTAGAGGCAGAAAAAGAAACCAATCTATATATATGCCCTTAAGCTCTAGATGGTGAATTTAAAATGTTTTAGTCACAGTAGACAATTCTCTTTTTTCTTTTCCTGTATTTGCATTTTATTGACATAATAACTTATTTTATTTAAAACCACCTTCAAGAGTACAGGTTAAAACTATATTTGGAAAAAAATTTGGATAGTTTAGTGATTATATTGCTGATTAATTTTTTCTGTACTGGAGAAGACTTAAATTAAAAATTTAATTTTTTTTTCACTTTCTGGAGAGGAAATTATCAGGCCCCAAAGTTGTGTGTTCATATTGAATAACCTTATAGTCCTTTGAACTGCTGATGTTTGATTTATATTGTTCACCATTAGGTAACAAATTTCTTTTTTTAGGTAACTGAGATTTGCTGGAGTTACAGCTCACAGATTATGGTAAAAGTACTCATAGGTGGGTTTGTAGAAGGTTAACTGTTTCAGGGAATTTGGAGAACATCAGAACCACCTTCCTTATTTTATGGTTCAGGGGACTGAAACTTAGAGGTCAGGGTTACTTGTCCAGGATCACACAGCCAGTTAGTAGTAGAGCTGGGTCTAGAATCTATGATTCCTGACACTAATCCAAAACCTCTTTGTACTTCAGATGTTTATTATACAGTATAAATGCCTCTTACATGAAGTCTGGTTTGGAAATTCAGATGAAAAGCAAAAACTATTTATAGTTTAGATTACTTTTGAAAAATGCCTGAGGAAGGATTAGAGACCTGCGTACTTGTTTGGACATACTTGCTGGGTTTTCCTCCAGCATTGAGGCTGAGATTTAGAAGACAACAGGTGACTTGTGATGACAGGTTGATAGGATATGGTGTTGGGGTGCTGCTCAGCCCATAATAGCCAGGAGGCACATGCTCAGGCACCTGCTCCCTCTTCCTCCAGGTGGTCATTCAGTTGTCATCAACCCATGAGGTCAGAGTCCTCATGCCAAAAGCCCCACCTTTGAATATTGCTGCATTGGTAATCAAGCCTTAACCCTTGAGTCTTTTTTTTTTTTTTTTTTTTGGTCTTTTTGGCTACCAGGAATTGAACTCAGGGATACTCAACCACTGAGCCACACCCCCAGTTCTGTTTTGTACTTTATTTACAGACAGCGTTTCACTGAGTTGCTCAGCAGCTCACTTTTGCTGAGGCTGGCTTTGAACTCATGATCCTCCTGTCTCAGCCTCCCAAGCCACTGGGATTACAAGTAAACCCTTGAGCCTTTGGGTGGGGGGTTCTTCATATCCAAACCCTAACACTGAGCAATTCATGTTTGTTGGGATAACCAAACAAACACATACAAGTTTGAGTTGAGTATTTGTTTGAGTTTGTCTTACCAAATTTTTTTAGAACTAAATTCAGAATAGGCCCCTGAATGGATGATGATTGGAGGCCAGATACAGAAAAATTGTCCCACAATTAAGGAAGTGTAATGGGTAGTATTTCCTCATTTAATTCTTATAACTCCCTGTGAGACAAACACTATCATCCTCATTCCCATGCCACATTCGAGGGAATTGAAGCCCAGAGGGACAAGCAGTTTAGGTGGCTCCACCACAAGCATGTGGCCCACTGGGCCAGTGATGGAGTCTGAACCCAGCAGTCCAGCTCCATGGCTGTGCTTCTCAATACCATGCTAGGATTCCACTGCATATCTGTGGCTAACTTCTGGTATGTTTTCATGTAAAACCTGGATCTGTGATGACTCTAATTGACATATGAAAATAACTCTGAATATAGCATTATGAAAGTTATATTGAACATCTTTTTAATTCACTTTAACTTTTTATTTCAACAGTATAGTATATTCAGTAATATTTAAAATCATAGTGTCTTTTAGCTCAAAGGGCATTTCTTGACCTTCTAATTAGAGAATTGTGGAATATCAGGGTTAGAAAATGCTTATAATCATGTAGTCTAACCATGTAAATCCTCTCTATAGAAATGTTCCCAAGTTCTTGCCTAGGGTATTTTTGATAGAAATTCACCATCTGTTAAAGCTACCTATTTTTCTCAAGTTTTGATTTTAAATCCTTTTTTTAAACTAATTATAGAAAAAATTGTTATAAAAGAAACATCAGATGAATCTCATGGCTGCTTTTTCTATTTCTATGAGGAATGTCATTGGGATTTTGATTGGAATTCCATTAAATCTGAATAGTGCTTTTGGTAGTAAGGTCATTTGACAATATTAATTCTGCCTATCCAAGAACAAGGGAGATCTTTCTATCTTCTAAGGTCTTCTTTAATTTCTTTCTTTAGCATTCTGTAATTGTCATTGTAGAGGTCTTTTACCTCTTTCATTAAGTTGATTCCCAAGTATTTTATTTTATTTTTTGAGCCTATTATAAGTGGGAATAATTTTCCTAGTTTATCTTTCACTGATAAACTTTATTTGTCACTGATGTACAGAAATGCCTTTGATTTATGGGTATTGATGGTTCAGAGTAGAGGACATAGAGACAAACCCACAGAAATACAAATAATAATATCTCATATTAGACAAAGGCGCCAAAAACCTATATTGGAGAAAAGATAGCCTCTTCAACAAATGGTGCTGGGAAAACTGGAAATCCATATGCAACAAAATGAAATTAAACCCCTATCTCTCACCATGCACAAAACTCAACTCAAAGTGGATCTAGGACCTAGGAATTAAACAGAGCCCCTGTGCCTAATAGAAGAAAAAGTAGGCCCAAATCTTCATCATGTCAGATTAGGCCCCACCTTTCTTAATAAGAAACCCATAGTGCAAGAAGTAAAATCAAGAATCAATAAATGGGATGGATTCAAACTGAAAAGCTTCTTCTCAGCAAAAGAAACAATCAATGAAGTGAATAGAGAGCCTACAGAATGGGAGCAAATTTTTATCCCTCACACATCAGATAGAGCATTAATCTCTAGGATATATAAAGAGCTCCAAAATCTTAACACCAAAAAATCAAATAACCAAATCAATAAATGGCATGAGGAACTGAACAGACACTTCTCAGAAGATGATATACAATCAGTCAACAAGTGTATGAAAAAAAGTTTAACATCTCTAGCAATTAGAGAAATGCAAATTAAAACTACTCTAAGAATCATCTCATGCCAGTCAGAATGGTAGCTATTAAGAATACAAATGACATTAAATGTTGTCGAGGATGTGGGGAGAAAGGCACACTCATACATTGCTGGTGGAACTGCAAATTGATGCAGCCAATCAGGAAAGTAGTAGGTGATTCCTTGGAAAACTTGGAATGGAACCACCGTTTGACCCAGCTATCCCACTCCTCGGTTTATTCCCAAAGGACTTAAAAACAGCATTCTATAGTGACATAGCCACATCAATGCTTATAGCAGCACAATTCACAATAGCTAAACTGTGGAACCAACCTAGATGCCCTTCAATGGATGAATGGATAAAGAAACTGTGGTATATATACACAATGGAATATTACTCAGCATTAAAAGAGAATAAAATCATGGCATTTACAGGTAAATGGATGGAATTAGAGAATATCATGCTCAGTGAAGTAAGCTAATCCCCAAAATACAAATGCCCAATATTTTCTCTTATATGAGGATACTAATACATAGTGGGGATGGGGTGGGGGCATGCGAGGAATGGAAGAACTTTAGATAGGGCAAAGGAGAGGGAGTGGAAAGGAGGGGTAAAGGGGTAAGAAAGACAGTAGAATGAGATGGATATCATTACCCTAGGTACATTTATGAAGACATAAATGGTGTTTATAACCAGAGACATGAAAAATTGTGCTCTATATGTGTTCTATGAATTAAATTACATTCTGCTGTTGTATATCACAAATTAGAATAAATAAATTAAAAAAGAAACATCACAATAAAGAGGTTTAATGATGTGCAGAAAATCACAGAGACATTAAGGACATAAATCTTGTCACTCAGTAAATACATGAGAGCCTACCGGGAGCTTTTCCTCGTTCTAGGTGCTGAGGTAGTGGGTGAACAAAGCAGACCCCATAGTCAGCACATCCTGTAGGTCAGACAGACATCATACACACAGGCACAGAGTGTTTGACACTCCTGAGTTATGAAAGCAAAACATGATCGGGAGACTGATGGAGTACAGGGGGTATGTGGTGATAGTTTACAAAGATAACATTTTACTAGAGCTGATTGAAGTGAGGGGCTCTACATGTATCTGATGAAAGACCATTTAAGACTGAGGGAGAAGGCTAGGGGTGGTGGCATACACCTGTAATTCCAGTGACTCAGGAGACTGAGGCAGGAGGATCCCAAGTTTGAGGGCAGCCTCAGCAATTTGTTGAGGACTTCAGCAACTTAGCAAGATCCTGTCTCAAAAAATAAAAAAAGAACTTTACCACTGGGGGTGTAGCCCAGTGGTAAAGTGCTCCTGGGTTTAATCCCTAGTACCCAAACACAACAAAACAGAGGGAGCAGGGTATGCAAAGGCTCTGAGGCAGGAGGAAGTCTAGTATGTTGTGGAAACAGCTCGGAGGCGAATGTGGCTGGAGTAGTATGAGAGAGAAGCAGAATGCTGGCCTGTGGTCTGAAGGAGAGGCTGGAGTCAGTCATGGAGGATCATGTGGGCCACAGTCAGAGCTTCAGCTCTGAATGAGAAGGAAGTGGTCGGACTCAGAAGTTGTGTAACACACATCATCTGAAAAAATTCAAAGGCTCTCTAAAGTTAAAGCACCATGTTAGAAGCTGCTCAAGTATCACTAAGACATTATTCTTTTCTCTGGAAGCATGTTACCTAATGAAGATGAGTTGAAAGCAAGTAATTATAATAAAAGCATAAGTGAAGTTAGTGCTGTTATGTGGGCAGAAGCGGAATTCTGTGAATGTAGGAGAAGGTGCTCTCGTTTGTAGCTGAAGAAATTAGTGGAGTGCAGTAGGCTACTGAGCCCAGGGAGTCTCTCAACCATCCCTTTCTTCGTCAGAAGTGAGTGAGCTTATTAAGGAGCCTCACTTCTTTTACAGAGCTGTTTTAAACTTGGCCGTGTCACCTTTGAGAGGCTCCACTGGAGTAGGAATGAGGAGGCAGGGTCCTAGGTGTTTTTTTTTTACTACTGTAAAAGTTATAAACACGCTAGTAGTAACGTAGTAATTTATTAAGGTTCTGCAACATGCCTTTTTTAAAGGCATAACATGCTTCTAAATTAAATATGTTGTTAAACGTTTAAACCATCACTCCCCTTGAAGGAATGAAGTCAGCAACAAACAATTTCCTTTCAAAAATTTGAAAGACGACTTCATCTTGCAATTTTGAAATAATATCTTTGGATTTTGTGTATTTTCATTATCTGTTAACTTAGTAAAGTGTGAGAAAATTATGATTAAAGGTATTTATAGTATGTGAAAAGATAAATTCATGTGTTTTATTCAAGATCACTACAGATGGTATTTGCAAGCTTCATTACTTAGTCTTAATGTACAGATTAATTTGTAGTTTGCTTTCAGGCTTAAAATGTTTTGTAAAACATTTAACAAAATGGTTGTGTAACTTGCTTCTCAGAGATGTAGAGGCTGATGACAAGAAACTATCAAATTCTGGGACTGGCACATTTTTGGTGGAAAGGCCCTGTGCTGGCCAGCTCTGTGGTAGTGCGTTGGGGGAGGCCCTGAGTTGTTGCTGCCTCTCCAGAGACAACTCAGCAGACAGCCGCCCTGTCTAGGATGAGCATTCTGGGGCTTGTATCTCAGCCCAGGCATGGTGGTCTTTCTAGATACCTAGTTGTTGGGGAACGCCAGGAATTTCCTCCTTGCCTGAGCCTGAACATAGTAATTTGGTGTGGGGTTCGCTTCCCTCCTCAAGTCATTATATGCTGTTGCTAATCCACTAATCAGAGTGTTGTGTCACCTTTTTTTTTGTCTCCAAGAACACCTGGTAGATCCTTTATTTTGTAATGCCAGTTCAAAAATTGAGTACTTAAATTTTCTTTAAGTTGAGATTTAATTCATATATGAAAATCACCCTTTTCATAAAATATACAATTCAGTGGATTTTAGTATAATCACAGGATTGTGCAACCATCACACTAATTCCAGTTTATTTTCCTCTGTCCGGAGAATTTTTTACACATTTGCAATCACTCTCCACTTTGGCTTCTGTCAGTCACTAATCTACCTTCTATCTCTGTGGATTTGCCTGTTGTACACATTTCATTTAAGTGGAATCTCACAACATGTGGCCTTTTTCATCTGGCTTCTTTTACTTGGCATGTTTTCAAGGTATATCTATGCTGTAGATAGATAGTCATATCAGTCCTTCTTTCTTATGAATGAATACAATTTTATTGTATTCCTCCTGTTTATCAGTTAGTAGACATTTGGATTATTTATCAGTTAGTAGACATTTGGATTGTTTTGACTATCATAAATTATGCTACTCTGAGCATTTATGTGCAAATTTTTATGTGAAGGCTTCATTTTGCCTCCTCGAGCAGTCCTCTCTACTTTGGAAGCTTGGCTTTTCTCTCTACCTACAGAAGAGCCTATTCTCCCTCCCAGTTTTTAGCAGCATTTTTGAGGTCTTACTGTTTCTCAGTACAGCTGGACTTGTTTCTCCAAGGACCCTCTTGGGACTCACGTAAATGCTTAGAAGGAACGGGGAGGACCAGTGAACTCTCTCAGACTGTTGGATTTAAATTCTAGGAAAAGGTCTGCTGTTTACCTTTTCTACAGTATAGGGGATT
The DNA here is from genome assembly GCF_052094955.1 of Ictidomys tridecemlineatus. NCBI lineage: Eukaryota > Metazoa > Chordata > Mammalia > Rodentia > Sciuridae > Ictidomys > Ictidomys tridecemlineatus. Next base: position 146,721,593 of record NC_135483.1, on the reverse strand, counting down.
GAGAGAACTTTTGGTGGGGACAACTTTCACTCTCCAGTTCTTCCCTGCTAAGCAAGGTTGTAGGTTCTTTCTCTGTACTGGAGTAAGGGCAATTGATGCTTGCATAAAGTTGATAAGTAAAGTAGTAGTAGTAGTGGTTATGTAATTTTGCCTTTTGGATGGAGTTTTTCCATACAGAAGTTGTGCTATATGAGGGTAGACTACATATTTGAATAATTGGATATAATATATAGCAGTAGCATGCCGGGAGCGGTGGCATGTCTGTGATTCCAGCAACTTGGGAGGTTGAGGCAGAGAAGGATTGTATGTTTGAGGCCAGCCTTAGCAAATTAGTGAGGCTCTAAGCAACCCAGTGAAACCCTGTCTCAAAATAAAAAGGGCTGGGAATGTGTCTCAGTGGTAGAATGCCCTGGGTTCAATCCCTGGTACAAAAAAAGGAAGAGAGAGAGAGAGAGGAGGCACATGTTCAACCTATTTATCCACACTTAAGTATTTTATTTGTCAGGTAGCTGAATGAGAAAGTGAGAGCAGAGATGGACCAGATTTGGTGTATTCAAGCTTTGAATTATTTTGTATAGCAAATTCTATTTCATCATATTAAATTTCCCCAAAAGAGTACCAACAAGCCAGGTTCCAAGGTTTAATGACATTCTTATTTTCTTCCTGTTTTAAACTATTACTTTGCAAATCTTGCATTTCATTAGGAAGGAGAGACAAGAACTACATAAGCACTTGACAATCAGTAGTTGCCTACTTTGCCAGGATCCCATTGTACAAATGAAAAAATTGAGAGCTAGTGAGACTGCTTGAATGTTGCTTTGATTTCATCACTTTTTAAGACATTAACTTTCCAGGATTTTAGAGTAATTTTCTTTCAACATTAACTTGTAAATTAACTTTCCTGGAATTAAAAAAAAAATTGCTTCTGAAAATTGTGAAGAATTTTATTTATTGATAATGAAGGCCAAATCAAGTAAGGTAAATTAAATCCCCTATATTATTAAAATTTTTACCTTCTTTATTTAGAATTATGAAGAATAAAATCCAGAGCTCATTTTAATATGTTATAATTTTGTTTCATTTCAGTGAAAAATGTAAGGCTAGAGGATTTACTGTGATAGTGGATGGAAGAAAATCACAGTGGAATGTGGTGAAAACAGTCGTCTTAATGCTTCAGGTGAGTCATTTTTTTGTTTACCAGAAAAATCTTTTTATTTTATACGCAACAAATCATGATGAAAATGACAAATTTATTCCATTTATTGGACCATGCTCAGACTTCTCGGCAGTGACCAAACTCTGAAAATGTGTATGTCACTATTGGATTGTTGGAATTCAATTTTTATATGTTTGAATTTATGAGTAAAGTAAATCTCAGCCCCATAGTACACATCTGTAAATACGTGAAGATAATATGTCACGTTCTAGTCATTTAAACAAGGCAGTCGTGGCTCTCGGGTGTGCAGGTGAGCACCATGAGATTCCCAGGGAGCTGGCAGGTAGGCTGCTGATCTCATCATGCCCCTGTGCTCCCGGCTTGTGCCACAGTTGGAAGCCTGCCTGGGTAAGTTTAGCCTGAAGAGGTCTCTCAGTGACTCTGGTATGTATTTCCATTCTGGCCCCCCTTTTCCTCCAAAGCCTTCAGGATTCATGATGATCTTAGTAGTCACTCATAGCCCAGAAGACATTTACTTAACAGCTGTGTCCTCAGGGACTTCAACAGGTCAAAATTGACATTCAGTAACACTTGAAGTTATGAATTGCTTGAGAATTGACCGTAGTCTTGTGTTTTATATTAACTGTGTTCCTCACAGAATATTTCTGCTAACTCTGGCATGTAGTAGGTATCTTACTATAGTAGATTGAAAATATGGTAATATGAAATGGAAAAATAAAACATCTGCGCGATGGAAGAAGGTAAATTGTTCTCAGGGACCTGGCCTTCCTTAAAAGGGCTCTGGAGATGGTAAACTTTGAGTTAAATAACAGATATTACCTAATTTAAATGAGAGCAAATGGAAAATGATTTCTGGAAGGGATTGTGACTTAGTGATAGCTCAAAAAATGAAGCAAATTCAATGAAGGGAGTTGATAACCAGGCCAGTTTGGGGGAAATATAATTTGCCAGTAACCTGGGAGAGTGAACATTCAGTTAGGTGAACACCAGTGATATTGAAAGAAAAATCAAGAATTCTAAGTGAATTGGAGAAATAATTGGTAGTTGCTTTAAGGTTTTGTGAAAGAAATATAATTTAAAAGTTTAAGTGATAACCAAGTAGAAAGAGTCTCAATGTATTTAGGATAATTGGGAAAAAGGTATTTGAGGGGTGGGAACAAAGTGATATTTTTAGTTTTTAGTTAACAGTTTCAATGCTTAATTTGGTTCAGGTGCTGTGTTTAGCTTCTGTATAAATTATCTCATTTAATTTTAGCTTCACAATGTTGCAGAGCAGGTTCTTTATTTTCAAAGGTCAGTTGAGGTCCAAGAATTGTAAATAACTTAAAACTAGAAATTGGTGCAGCCTGAGCACCAGCCCTTGGCTTTATGCTTGCCAAGGATTATTTACCAGCAGCATGATCTAAAGTCTCAGAAAAAGTCCTAAGGTGGGGACAGGCCTATATTCAAGGAGAAGGTACGGCTGTTATAGAGGAGTAACCCAGAAATCAGCAGAGACTAAGTTGGGAGGGCCTCAGTGGCCCTGGAAAGGGATTTGAATTTCTATTTTGAGAATCACAGAATGTCAAGAAGTAAGGTCTGTTAATAGGATATTTCAGAAAACCGGCTGGTTTGGGGATATTGGCATTACAGTTGGTAGGAATGGTTTAAGATGTATTTTAAAGTTAGGTTATACAGGACTTCCTGATAAAATAAGTGTGTAATATTTAGGTCAATAAATGTTAATTTCCATTCTTGAGGTAATAAAGAATAACCCTATCTAGTGAATATGAAATTGAATTCCATCAAAGCTTAGTTAGCTCTTTGTCGTCCTCTTCAAGTAATAATCATGTAGAATCTCAACCTTTTCTCTGTATTGGCTGATAAGAAATTTATTTTGTGAGAAAATTCATTTATATCTTAAGAAATTCTTCAGGATGGTAGTATTAGAAATGCTTTTTTCGTATAACAGAAAAACCAATTTAAAGAATTTCTCAGCTAAAAATTAAGTCTTGCAGTTTAAGCATATTCCTAGTAGAGAGATTGAAGAAGACACACACACACAAAAATTTACTATCTGTTTAATATTGTTTGAAATCTTTTCTGGCTAACTTGTCTTTCCTGTTTGCATTGCCATTGATGTTTTAAAGTTTGGAGTATTACTTGTACTTTATTATTTTAATTCTTTTTCAAAGTCTCTTAGCATATTCATGATTATCTAGTAATTTGAAAGTTTAGTAATTTACTCATTTTACATGTGTAATTTACATTTATTTTTCTGTATTTTACAGAATGTTGTTCCAGCTGAGGTATCCCTTGTTTGTGTTGTGAAGCCAGATGAATTTTGGGATAAGAAAGTGACACATTTTTGTTTTTGGAAAGAAAAGGATAGACTTGGCTTTGAGGTAAATATACTTAAAAAAAAAAGTGTATTATATCTCTTAGTTTTAGTTTGTTCCCGTTGGTTACTAAGCAATGCTCAAATAGTACCTAAGTAATACTACAATTAGTGTATAGTTGTTAAATGAATTATGATTCATTGTCAAAAACTTTTGCAAAAGCCTTTTTATTTTTATTTATATTAACTTCTTTGAAAAAGTAGAACCTTTTTATTTAAAAAATTTTCATTGCATTACCCAGAGTAAATAACTATGAGAAAATTCTACGCATTTGGAGTTGAAATTAAAGTGTACTTTCTATGATATATCTAATTATTTTTTAATATCTTGCTTAGTTTGTTGGATTTTTTCTTTTTCTTTTTGGATACTGGCAATTGAACCCAGGGCAATTTAGCCCTTTTTATGTTTTATTTTGAGACATGGTCTCCCCTAAGTTTCTTAGTTGCTGAGGCTGTCCTTGAACTTGTGATCCTCCTGCTTCAGCCTCTTGTGTAGTAGGGATTCCAAGTGTGCACCTCTGTGCCCAACTCTTAATTTGTTTTGATAGATGAACACAGTATCCATCTTGTCTTATTGATGCTATTCTCTTTCTCTCTCATTTTTCTTTTATGAAAATACATCTTACTAAAAATAAGAAAGAAGCCCTAAAATGGATTATAAATTTAGACAATTTTGTCATGTTTTTCTTTTACAGCCTGTTGAATTTCCAGTTTTTTAGTAAAGAGTTGATAGATACCAAAGTCTATCTCTGAAAAAACAATGTCTAACCCAAATTCTGTAGAATATAGACACTGGGAATGCTTATAAGAATTTGATAGTAAAGTTTCATGTTGGACTTTGCTGTAATATAATAGTCATTTTTATTTTCATGGAAATCAATATCAGCATATTTTTGGTAGAGAGGAAAGGTGGCCAATGTATATTAGAAAGATTTAAGAAAGCCTAGTTTATTCTTAAATGAGATAGCTAGAAGAGTCTTGAAAATGTTGATTTTTTTCCCTTTCACTTAAAAAAATGCAGCTATAGTTAATATGCAATGCAGTATATTCATTTGAGGGTATAAGTCTGAGCATTCTGAACAAACAGAAAATATAATAGTTTCAAAACTACTGCCACAATCAAGAAATCAGGAAATGTCTCAGCATTCCCAGAAGTCCCTGTGTTCTGTAGTCAGCTTCTCCATCTACAGCCCCCATCAGCCATTGATATGCTTTATGTCCCAACAGTCCTGCATTTTCCAGAAGGTCATATAAGAGGAATAATACAGCAGGTAGCATTTTAAATATGGCTTCTTTCACATAGCATTTAAGATTCACTCCTATTGTTTCATGTGTTTCTCTTATTGCTGACCAGTGTTGCATGACATAGATATGTCAGCTTGTTGATTGGTTCCCAGCTGAGAGACACTTGGGGCTATTTTCAGTTTTTCTTGATTACAAATAAAGTCATTATGAACATTCATTTGTAGGTTTTTTTTTTTGTTGTTGTTGTTATTTTTTGGTGAACGTAGATTTTTATTTTGAGGGATAAAATACCCAGAAGTAGGATTATGGGGTCATATATTAAGTATCTGTTTATAAGAAATTGCCAATAGCAGTGTAAGTTGCTATATGATTTTTCACTGCCACCAGCAAAGTGTGAAAGTTCCAGTTGTATCCTTGTCAGTGTTGGGTATTATCAGAGGATTGTTTTTTTCCCCCTTTGTTTAAATTATAGCTATTTAAATGCACGTGTAGATATTTCTCTTTTGTGGCCTTAATTACATTTTTCTAATGACTAATGGTGTTAGGATCTTTTCAAGTGCTTATTTGCCATCCATGTTCCTTCTTTGGTGATAAAGAAAAGCTGTCTTTACTCATAACACTTCTGACAACAGATGTGTGGCTATTTGTTCATTTATTTATTTTCCACACCAGCCAATTCTCTCTCTCTGGGCATCAACTGGTGTCCTGTTGTTTATTTTCAGTTTTGATACAACCTCAGCTAGCAAGACCCAAAAGTGAAGGCCTCAGTTCCTAAACTGCCCCCATTTCAGTTGCCGGTTCCAAGTTTTGAACACCCAGGGTACCCGACATTTTGTTCGATTTGACTGCAAATTAGGGGTTCACACAATTCCTTTAAGGCTCAGTAATTTGCCATAAGGTCTCACAGACACTTCTCAGAAGGAAGCACTTTACTTAAATTTTGTATTTTGTTAGAAAGGATATCATGGAGTGAGACCTAGAAGTATCCTGAGCACAGGAGCCATAGTCCCTAAAAGGGTTGGAGTGTCCCAGCCCCTCAGAATATGGATGTGCTGAGCAACCTAGCTCTCTGAACCCTGAATTTTAGGACTTTTTCTGGAGGCTTCATTAAGAAGACATGATTGATGATATTCTTGGCCACCAGTGTGTAGTCAATCTCTAGCCTCTCTCCCTTCCTGGGAGGTAGGAGGATGGGACTGAAAGTTCAAACTCTCTAGTCACATTTATCTTTTTGGTCACTTGCCCTCATCTTGAAGCCTTGAAGAGGCCCCTGTGGGAGACCAACCTTGCACGTGAAGGGGTCACACTCCCCGGCTGCGTGCTGAGGCGCTCAGTTACCCACTCTTCTTGGGTTTGAGGGTCGGTGTCTCGTGCATGGATGTGTCTTGCTACAGCCCCCTGGGGGAAGCTATGCTCACCTGTTCCTTTGTAATATAACCCCTTGCCCTGTTTAGGATAGAATCTTCCATGGAAGTGCCTTGTGTGTGTCCCCTTCCCTTACTGTGCCCTTGGGTGTGGCCTACCCAGGCTTCAGTCAACCTGCTGACAGTGGACATCATGAAGATAGACTCAGCCCCCTGAAACCTGACCCCTTGCCTCATTTGAATAGCTTTTCCTCAATAAAAGGGGTCCGCACGTGCTCTCGCTCTCTCTTCCTGCGGACCCTTAAGGTCAGAGGAGCCGTCACAGCAACCCCAAAGAAAAAGGTATTTGTGTCTCTTGTGTGGTTATTTTGTGCAGCCCAGTCAGCCCAGTTCAACTGGAGTAACCCCTGAGCCTTTTAGTCTAGAGAACTGAGTACCTGGCAGGCCTCCCCTCCAGCCACCCATCATCTCATTTGCATATAAAAGAACAATCATTCTAGAGATGCCAAGGGTCTTAGAAGCTCTTAGAAGTGTGAGAAATGGAGATACACTGTTTTAAGGTTCTTTCTCTACACTGTATAATATACAGTAACATACTAAAGACTGATTAATTACAGATGTATATTGTAAACTCTAGTACAACCATTAAAAAAATTTAAGAGATAAGCTAGTAACGGAGATAAGATGTAATCAGATAACAAATGTCAGGAACTGAGGATTAAGACGAAATATAACAAAAGATTCTCCTATCACTTGGGAAATTGCAAAGGTTCCAGGAGCTCTGTGCCAAGAACTGAACCAGGATGAAAAGCAAATAAATATTTTTTATATCACAATATCATATGATGTCTTTCAAATGTTTTGCCCCCTACTCCCCAATAAAGCACTTTGTTTTTTTGTTTTTGAATTTTGAGAGATCTTGATGTAATTTGGGTTGAAATAATTTATCAGATACATGCTGTACAAATATTACATCCCAGTCTATTGTTAGTCTGTTTATTCTGTAAATAGTCTATTTGCCCAGTTTTTGTTTTATGAATCATATCTGATTTTGGTGTTACCGCTGAGAAATCTTTGCCTAACTCAAGGTCACAAAGATTTTTCTCTTATGTTTTTCTCCTAGCTCTTGTTTAGTTTAGAATTTAAATTTAGATCTGTGAGCCATTTTCAGTCAGTGTTTATGTGAGCTATGACCAGAGAATCTGTGTTATGATTTCAGTCATTTTAAATTTGTTCAGGTTTGTTTTTTCACCCACTGTATGGTCCGTCCTGGTGAGTTTCTGTGTGTTTTCAAGAGTATGTATTCTGATGCTGTTGGGTGGAGTGTGCTGTCAAGGTGACCCATGGTATCATTCAGGTCTTCTGTATCCTTGGTAATTTTCCACCCATCTGTTCTTTCAATTATTGAAATAGGAATGTTGCAGTCTCCAATTATAATTGTGGATTTATTTCTCCTTTCATGTCTGTTACATTTTACTTTGCATATTTCGAAACTTTATTGTTCAGCACATAAAGATTCAGGATCATTTTGTCTTACCTGTTTCTTTATATTTAAAGTTAATTTCTTGTAGATGCCATATAGTTTGGCTTTGCTTTTATATTCAGTTTGACAGTCTCTCTCTTTTCATTGGTGTGTATGATTATTTACATATGATTATTTATATAGTTTTTGATATGGATAGTCTGTGTTGCTAAATTTTATATAATTTTCTTAAATGTGATTTTTTTTTTGTTTTTATAGCCTTTGAATTGAATGTTTTTTTATGGTTATATCTTATTTCCTTAATAACGACTCTTAATTTTTTTAATGGTTCACAATATCCATCTTTATATATACTAAAATGTAATAAATATATCTTAGGGTTTACAATCTGTCTCTTTAATTAACCATTGTTAACTTACCACATAGTGGAAACATCTTCAGTGTATCTTCCCTCCAGGGTCATCCTACAGTTTACTTTTACTGTGGTATAAACACAATACATTGTGATTCTTGATATAGACAGTGTTTAATCGTTTTGCAGCATTGAAATCTTTAAGAATGTTTCGTATTAATCTTTATCCTATTTCTGGTATGCTTTATTTCTTTTTGGAAATTTACCTCTTTGTCTGTTGTCACATTCCTTCTGCCTGTAGTGTTTGTAACATATCTTGCAATGCAAGTTGGTTGGGGCTGAATTTTCTTAGCTTTTGTTTGCCCAAAGAAAAAGGTTTATTTGTATTTCAGTTTTGTTGTTGTTGAGATAGGGTCTCATTAAATTGCCCCGCATCCTCCTGCTTCAAGCTCAGAACCCCCTGCCTCAGCCTCCTGGGTAGTGTATTTCCGTTTTGAAAGCTATTTTCAGTGGGGGTAGTAGCATTTTGTCTCATAGGGTCCCCAGCCCCTTCCAGCACTTTAGATATACTTAAAAGTGCTTTCTCACTGTCTTTGCCTTCTTGTGTTCATTGTTTCAGACAAGAAGCCTTCCATTGTGTGTAGCTTTGATCCTCTGTGTTCATTTGATCCTCTTTTTCTCTCTTTGGCTACCCTCAGGATTTTGATTTGATTTTAATTTTTAGCAGTTTATTTTATTATGTCTAAATGTGTTTTATTTGGTATTCATTCTATTTGGTATTCTCTGTACTTCTTGAATCTCTGGCTTTGATGTCTGCCATTTTGGAAAATTATCAGTTACTTTCTTTTCAAAATATTTTCTTTATCCCATGCTCTTTTTTTGTTTCTTCTGAAATTTCAGTAGACTACTGAAAATTTCCTCAGCATTTTATATTGTCTTTCTATATTATTCCCATGTTTTTCTCTTTGTATTGAATTTGGGTATTTCTGTGGATTCATATTCAAGTTCACTATTGCCTTGATTGTGTTGAGTTTGTTGATGTCAAGTTTCTTCATCTCTGTTACCATGTTTTTGGTTTGTAGCATTTCTGTTTGACTCTTCTTTTACAGCCAGGCCTCCATATACAGGAGTTTGCATTCATAGATTCAACCACACACTGATTGAAAATATTTTTAAAAATTGCTTCTGTACTGATCATAGATTTTTCTATGTCATTAGTTCCCTAAATAATACAGTATTAACAGCTATTTACATAGCATTTACATTTTATCATTTATCATGAGTAATGGAGAGTTGATTTGAAGTACACAGAGATATAAATAGGTTATATGGAAATGGACTGCCATTGTTTTAAAAGACTAGAGCATCTGTGAATTTCATTATCTGTAGGGAGGTTTCCAGAAACCAATCTAGATACCAAGGGACTGATCTAGTTTCTATCTCTTTGTTGAAATTTCTCATCTGTTCTTGAATGTTATCTTACACTTTATATCACAGTTATCTTAAATTCTCTACTTGATACTTCTAATATCTGGGTATTTTTATTCTGGTTATGTAATTTACTTTGGTTATTGACAGTGGGCTTTTTTTTTTCTTATTTTTCATTGAATATTAGACATCTTGTCTAAGACAGTGAAGACTCAGGTAATTAGTATTTGTATCTGCACATGTGCCCATCTTGTCTTTTGCCAAGCAGTACAGGGAAAATGTTGAGTTATTCTAGCAAAGAGTTGAGTTGGCTTTGGGCTTTGTTGTTGCTGTTTTTTCCTCAGTGTACCACAGACTTCAGATTTCTCTAGGATTACTTTGGAGCACTATTCTTTCCAGCTTTCTATTTTCTAAGTAGGAGCCAGATCCCCCTGCCTCCCCACCCAAAACTCCCTGCTTGACTATTATAACTTAGGAAAGAATGTGTGCCAGTAGTTTGAGGGAAGATGGCCTGCGCTGCTGGATTATAGTAGAAAAGGATATTCCCCTGATATTTGAGTGGGAAACTACATCCCAAAGAAAAGAGACAGAGGTATGTAGTGAGGGGAGAAAGCAAAAGCTGAACCCAGCGGCCTGAATTTTGTTTTAAGAGTCAGCTCCATGGAGAGTGAGTATTCCACACAGGCAGTGAGGTCTGCACTTTGTGGCTAGGCACATGTTGGAAGTACTCTAGAGAAGATGCAGAGTAGTTAAGAAACTAAAGCTGTGAGCCCAGAGTAAGGGATCCTTTCTCATCCTGTCTAAAGCATCCGCTCAGAAATGCTGTGTCTAGTTTGATCTTATGGTATATGAATTAAGAGTGGCTAAATATCTGTATCTTGGAGGATAAATAAAACAGTTTCTATCTATCTGCCTTTGTCTGATATCATAGATTTCATTTTAAAACAGAAGTCTTAAAGCTTCTTGTATCTCAATGTTTTCACTTAGACATTGAAGAGATTCAGCTAGGATATCTTTCCAAGTAAATAAGTACTAAGCACTAATTAAAAGCATGATGTCCTAAAGAGATGACGGTGATTTCAAAAGCTGGTTAATTTGCCATCAAACATGCCAATTCAGCACTACCCATTAAATGATACATAGAGGGTGGATCTGGCTCCTACTTAGAAAATAGAAAGCTGGAAAAAACGTTGCTCCAAAGTAATTCTAAAGAAATTTGAAGTCTGTGGTACACTGAGAAAAAACCAGCAACAACAAAGCCCAAATTTAATACAGATGTTTGTTTTATTAAAAATTATTTTGCTTGGTGTTGATTTGAATAATTTAGGCTATTGTAGTTCAGCCTATGTTTGTATGTATGATTTATATATTTTGGAAAGTGTAACTTTGTTTTGAGTGTTGGTATGTTTTACCCTTTAGAATTAAGGATAACAAAGATTTATTACCAGTTGTAATGGTCATAAACACCTAGCCATCATTATATTGAAACCTTTTTTGCCCATCATTGTATTTTTTTCTTCCAGGTGACCTCTCTTCCATCCCTTCTCTAGTGTTTTCCATTGACCATAGGTAGTCATCTCTCATTGCTATCCTTCTTATCTCTGAAATATTTACTTACCTGTTCAATTTCCTATAGTAACTCCTATAATATATGAGTTCTTTCTGTCCTTCTGCAGCATTGTACCTGATGACTTTGGCAGATTTTACTGGTTAGATGACAGCATGTATAGTCTATCTATTTATAAGATAAAATTGAGGTAGAATTGATAATAATCTCATTCTTATAAGCAAAACGATCTCTACCTTCCTTTTTTTTTGTCATGACAGTAAAAGTGCTATTTATTAGTCATGATAACCAGCCACCGATCTAAATTGTTTTTTTCTCTTATCTCTTCTTATTTCTGCATCTGATCCTTTTAATTTTTTTTTTAGGCCTAATAAATGGTAGGATCCAGGACCAATGGATACTTGCTTTTTCTTCTGTCAAGAATACCCGTGGCTTCACAAATTTGATTTCTTGCTAGTTTTTGCAGAGACTTATTTTCCTAATAGTGAGAAAAATATTCTCTAAGAGACGATTCCAAGCAGAGGTACACATCAAAATAGTATGTGTATGAAGCATGTACACAAGTGAATTTCTTCTAAGTCCACAGAAACCTACAAAGACACATTTTCTTTTTGGACCTTGCACACACATTTTTAACACAAGTAAAAGAAAAAACATCTGAGTCCCTGCATAGTGAACATTTCAGTGTTAGTTTTTTGGGAATGGTTTATTAGGAAAGGATGAATGATTTATTAGGAAAGGATAACTATTCTAGTTGCAGATGGAAAAATGAGAGTAAAGGAAAACAAGTTTTGAGTCTTATTCTATAAGTTACATTCCAGACTAAAGAAAACCTTTTCAAATGTTTTGATTAAAGACCGTATGGTAAATTTCCTTCCCTTCAAACTTCTGGAACCATGCTATGTACTAGCTAATAAAACATTGTGGTTTATTTATTTGTCTTCTCTTGACCTCTCTAATATATATAAATTATAGGAAAAGGCAATATTTGTGTAGGACTTTACTACTAAAAAATTCTGTGGTTTTTATTTCCTCTGAAAGGAATTTGCACAAGTTTGAACAGTGCGTGCGGGTTAGTGATCTTTTTTTCTTCCTTTCTGTAGTTCTACTGTTTTATTCTGGTTCTGTTTTATTCTGGTTTTATTTTGTGCCAGTTACTAGGTTTCAAATTTCTTGGAGTAAAGGGATCTGAAATTTAGATTTCTGCTTGGTAAAATGATAGCTGCTTAGAATGTAATGAGTAAATTTTTCCTTTATAAATTTCGTGGTACCTAACATACTAGAATATTTGTGGAAATGGCTATTTGAAAATAACATTTAGAGTTCAGCCAGATGAAAATATGAATAGGATTCTTTCCATATTCCTAAATTGATAAAGCATAGATTAAATATAATTTTCCTAAAAGTAAAATGAATTTCAGGCACACATAAAAAGAGCATAAGTAAAATATATTATTTAATTAATTAATGAGGTTCCCAATAATTTATAAGGTATAGTTCAACAAGCATTTGAGGGATTTAAGATTTTTAATAGGTGGATAAAGTTACCAAGTTAGAAACAAAATGAATATCCTATGAATCTATAAATTGTAAACTTTGAGGATATCTCTTATTCCATTGGACAGAAGTTTATCACTTGCACCAAATTATTGGCATTTCTTCTGAACTAGATCTGTAAGTTGACCCCTGCCCCTACTGAGGTTGATACCTATGAATCAGTCTGTAGAAAGCCAGTCAAAGGTATAAGCCCAGCACTTCATAAAAGAACATCCAGTGCTTTAGTATCTTTTGCCTGTTTCCAGAATTAAGGGCATTTTTCTTACACATGAATTAAACCTTTTATTATAAGAGGACATCAATAACATTCACTGCAGAATAGTAGAATCTGCTTTCTGAAATTTGATATGTTAGTTGTCTCTGTTTAAATTTTGTATTCTAAGCTGAGAGCAAGAGGTTTTTTTTTTTAAATGTTTTTCAAGGATATTTTCCAACCAGAAGATTTAAAGTAGAAATTGTTTCAACAAAAATACCTTTTCAAAAATATGAGTAGCTTTTTCATTTAAAATATATTAGTTTGAAGACTTTTTAATAATTGCCTTGTCAGTAATCCCTCTATGTATAAATTGCATTCATTTCATAGAAATTGTTATATTGCATAGTATGATGTCTTTAGCACTATAAAGATTATGGTAAAAATTGTATAAAGTGTAGTTCAGTCACATTTTTTTTTAATGAAGAATAAAAACTTTTTGCATATTTACAGAGTTATCTAGCAGTACAGGGTGGCAAACATTTTCTCATATACTGTGGTTTAAAAAGATATATAACAATTATAAAACATAATCTAGATTTTTTTTAAAGAATAGAAGTTAGGATTTCAAATATTAGATTATGAAAATATCCCCTTTCCCCACATACTTGATGACATAATAACATTTTTTCATTGTAATTTACATATAGTCCTTAAAATTTTTTAGAGTTATAGTTATACATAGCAGTTGGATATGTATAGTCTTAAAATCCAACATGACAATTGATAATTTTATAATCACTATGACTGATCATTCTGTGTCTTACACAACTTTTTTTTTTTTTTTTTGTACCTGAGATTAAACCCAGGAGCGCTTAACCACTGAGCAACATCCCTAACCCTTTTTTAAATATTTTATTTAGAGATGGGACCTTGCTAAATTGCTTAGGGCCTCACTAAGTTACTGAGACTGGCTTTGAATTCAGATCCTGCTGCCTGAGCATCCTGAGCTATTGGGATTACAGGCACGTACCACTGTGCCCTGTTTACACAATTTTTTAAATTAATGTCATTGTTAAGTGGGAAAAAGAAATTGTTCTGTTTTTATCTTGGTATGAAATGTCATTTAAATAGTTATGAAGTTCACTTTAATATTCAGTATTTTACAATTAATATAGTAAATCCTTTTTAAAAAAAAGTTTAAAACAAGTTCATTGTTTACTACTTCTTTATTATGTTTTGTGAAAAATACTGTGGCATGATAAGGAGTGTGTTCATGAGATTTTCATAACCATTTGGGAAATACTGCTTTAGTGAGTTACCATAGACCAGTCTAAAGAAATACTGGTTAGTTTTGGAAAATTTCCTCTTTAAAATACTTCCTGTGAAATAAAAATGCTGTTAATGGTTCCGTCTTCTCAGCAGGTAAGGAATTGTTTTGTTTTTAAGGTTTGCCTTCAAGCTAGATATGTGTTTCTATGAATTAATCACTTAATTAAAATAGGTGATATTGTTAATAAATATTTGAAAGTTTTGCAGAAGATAATAAAGAACTAAACAAATTTTTGGTCTAATTCACAGCGTTATTTCTTGTTCAATAGTCATTTCTTTGAAGGCTTTCAGAGCTTTCACTATAGTTATGGAAAATGTTTCTTTAGAATTTTCAGCAACTATGTCATTTGTTTTTCTATTTAGAATCACTGGATGAAAAGGGATTGATTATACATAATATATTGACCTAAATACGATTGGGGGGTTTATTTTCTAATTTTGGTTTTAATTTTATTGATAACTGCTCTTTGAGGCTGGAGCTTAACCAAAACTCTGATTGTGTTTCTTTGGTTCTTTTACTTTTTGGGTGTACAGTGCTGGGGATAAACCTTGGGCTTCAGCCATGCAATGAATGTACTTGACCTCTGAGCTGTATTTCCAACCTCCTCCCCTCCCCTTCTCTCTCTGCCCTTCCCCTTACTTCCCCCTTTCTCTTTTGCTTTTGATTCCCTTTTGCCAGGTAATAAAACATCACCAATAAGATAGAAATGACCCTCTAATAAATTCTTATACCAGTTTTTTTGTAGTAATGATTTTTTCATTGACTATAACAGAAAGGAATATAGGAAGTCTTACCACTATTTTGTAATTTAAGAAGCTGTAATGAAACAATTTAGAGAAAATCAGCTAGGTGTTGGATTTCTGATCTTTTACAACCACCCCAAAGAGTGTTTTCTTCATGTTGATTATTTGCTTTATAATTTGTTTTTGTGCTTTTTTTTTTCATCATAGTATGATCCTTTATTTATTTTTATTTTTTAAGATGATAAATATAATTAATCATTTCTCCTGAAATTATATATTACTGCCTTCTTTCTTGTATACATGCTGGGGGTTCCAGTACAGTTTGATTAAAAGTAAACAAGCTTTTCTAACTTCCGGAAATCTTCTCTACCTAGTTTTCTTTGAGCATTCTGGTTTTACTTCAGGCCTACAAACTGGTCTCTCCCCCCACAATGTTTTTTTTTTTTTTTTTTTCTTCAATAGTTTGCTCTTTTTGTGAAATTGCATCTCTCTGTGATGGTGGAGTAGAGTTGAATAAATGATCTATTCAATCAGATGTGGTTTATGGGCTGCCTGATGGCCAGTGGTATCATTTCCCCAGGCTAGAGGACAGTTACTCCCCCTTGTAAACAGAGTACATTGCTGTGGTGCCCTGGAGGAGAGATTCTCTTCCTCCTGATTCTTTTGCAAAGGTGGTTCTTAGGAGTACAGCATCTGCATGGAGTAAGATACTTTCCTGCTGTTGCCAAATCTTCACTGTTTTTTTCCCCCTAAAAGAATATTTCTAATAAAATAGAAACTGTTTTGCCAGCGTCTTCTGCCCTTTTCCTCACTCTCACCCTGTTAAATAACGATGAGGTTATTGTTGTGGAAACTAGGGTGTTTCATCACAGTGGAAGTTGTCCAGATTGTTCATCTGCAATGGCTAGAGTTTGAGTCTGTTGTTCAGATTGTTCAAGTTAAAGAATGTATGTAACTAAATACGTTCTTTAACTTGAGGTGCTTTTGGTGTTGATTTCAATTCTGTATATTAACATGGCAGGTCTACTGTTCTCACTTAAAATAACCATCTGTGAATTTTATAAGAATATGGATCCTATAAAATATTTAATGATATGGAAAAGATGCACTTTAGCTCTCCATAATTGTGATCTTCACTTAATCAGATGTGTTTTGCATAGGTAAAATATCATAATAGCCATAATTTTATTCAACTATTTCCTTTGAAATATTTTCATTAAAGGATATTATAGTCTTAAATATGTATTATGCCATAAAAGAAAGTAGATCTGTACTGTTTACATTTAAACTGATTTTTAGGAAAAGAGGTTTTAAGAATAATATTCAGATGGAAATAAACTTTTAATGGTCTGTTTTCCCTGTGATCCATTAAACTTGAAACCTACTTATCAAGGGTACAAATGTATTTTGGAACTATAAAGTGTAGGGAAAAAAATATACATATGATGAGGTTAACCAGGGTAGGTGGAAAGGTGCCTCTCCCTGGGTAAGACAGGCAATATGTTAGAGAATGACTCAAATGTATATAATGACAGCACATTAGAATTATGCCCTCTTGAAATGTGGTATAGATACAGAATGAAATATTATTCAGCATTAAAAGAGAATAAAATCATGACATTTGCAGGTAAATGGATGGAGCTGAGAGTATAATGCTAAGTGAAATGAGCCAGTCCCCAAAAGCCAAATGCCAAATGATTTCTCTGATTTAAGGATGCTGATCCATAATATGCTGTGGTGGCAGGGGATGGGAAGATTAAATGATCTCTAGATAGGTCAAAGAGGAAAAGGGGAGGGAGGGAGGGAGAGGGAGAGGGCATAGGGGTAGGAAAGACAGTGGAATGTGATGGTCATCATTACCCTAAGTACATGTAGGAAGACACGAAGGATGTGACTCTACTTTGTGTACAACAAGAGATATGAAAAATTGTGCTCTATATGTGTAATATGAATTGTAATGCATTCTGTTGTCAAATGACAAATTAAAATTTAATAAAAAGAATTATGCCCTCTTAGAGCTGAAAGACACACAGATCATTTCTTGCAGTTGCCTTCTGTAACAGCCTGGGAAATAAACCTACAGTGGTAGATTCCCTTAGGGTCTCTTCTGTAAAAGTAGTGAGTTTGTGGCAGAGCTCAGGTACCAACCTGGAATGATTGGCTTCTAGGTCAATATATTTCCAACTGTAAAATAATGATGATTTACCCAAGAAAAGGATTTGACAATCATTTGTGCTCTTCCAGTAAAGCCATGTGTTGTTATGACTAGAGGAGCAACAACTGTAGTGTATTTTCAACAAAGGCTTTAGAAACAAACCAGAAAACCTGCATCTACTTCTCTTTGTGAATGCATTGGACAGCTATCTCTGGATTATTACAGAGAAGTGAATGAAGAACTCGTATCTTTGGTAGAAACTTATCTTATTCATCTTTATGTTTCCAGCACTAAGACAAAAAGCTTCTAAAAAATAATGCTTCTGTTGAATCAATTTAGCTTCCACTAAATAATGATCATTGAACAAATGAATTGCACATCATTTAAAGTTATGAGACAGGATAGTAGGAATTTTCAAAAAGAGAGACTTTTGTCAGTATTTAAATAGAATATTGTGCCAATTAAGGCAAGCAGAAGAGCATAAAAACCATCTATTATATTTTCACATTTTCTGTTCATTTGTCTTCAAGAGAGAGTGGGAGGGAGGATTATCTTTTCAGATGTGAAATGAAAATTTAGCAAGTAGTTTTTTTCCTTACGGAATAGACATATTTCTTGGTTTCATTATTTGTGTATTTCTAGTTAGTAGAAAGGAAAGGAGGAAAAGAAAAGCTTTTGAAGCTTTTGGAGAAAGGAAAAGCTCCTTCCTGGGATTTGATTGTGTTCAATCTCCGTGGTGTGAAAGTCTGTGTGTGGATCCCAGTCTCTTGTCAGATTGAATAGTTCCTGTGGGCTAACTCTACCTGGACTCCAGTGCAAAAGAGGATAAAATAAAGCCCTTTGTGACAAGTTTTCCACTAAGTGAAATTCATTTTCAGTGTCATTTGTATTCTAAGATGTTTATTTTAAATTGGTTCCCTTTAATACATAAATAAGTAGTGAATTGGAGTTATTGCAAACTCCTCATACTAGAGAGAATATTAAATTTCCGTGCAAAATAGGTGTGATATAGTTTGCCGTTATTTAACCAACCAAAATGTAATTTGGTGTTCTTTTTTGTCTTATTTTTTAATGGAAAAAAAGCACACGAGCCCCTCAGCTTTCCTGTCTGTGTTCTCCAGTTTTTCTTTGCTCTTTATCCAACCTCCTCACCTGCTACCTCAGAAGAGTTGCCATTTCTTCGGCTTAAGGTTGAGATCTCATCCTGTCTTGTTCTGTCAGCTGTTCTCCTTTCATCTTAATTCTTTTATTTTTTAAATTTATGTTTAATTGTTAATGGGCCTTTATTTATTTATATGTGGTGCTGAGAATCGAACCTAGTGCCTCACACATGCAAGGCAAGTGCTCTACCACTGAGCCACAACCCCAGCCCATTGATTCTTTCTTCTTTTTTTCTAATGTAGTATTTGGTATATTTTTTAAATGTATGTTTTTTTATATATAATATACAAAATGAAGCTTAATAATGAAGCAGCCCTCCTCAATACCTACCACCCAGCCAAGAACCCAAATACTTATACCTTGAAACAAATCAGTGAGCCCTCCTGGCCCCATTCACCTACCTTAGCACATGATACAACCTCGAACTCAGGTCTGTTCATCTTTGTATTCTTTGTGCGTAGGTTAAAAGACTTACCTTTAAAAAACAAAACCTTAGAAGAATGTGGGGTTTCTAATCTTAGTATTTGGTTATATCTGTAATTGTGTGAATATTAATTGATGAATATTGTTTATTCCAAGATAATATACTTAGTAAGATTTATGCATATTTTTGCCAATGTAGCAGGTTAATTTTCACTGCTGGAATGAAAACAATTTACTCAGTCTCCATTGGTGGACATTGGTGTTGTTTTCATCCTTGCCATTATTTATGATGTTTCTATGAACATTATTGTATATGTCTCCTAATAAATATGTTCAAGATTTTCTTTTTCCTGAATATCCAGGTTTGATTCTCAGCACCACATATAGGTTATAGAAATGTCCAGCTTTATATGATAATGCCAAATTGTTTCCTAAACAGGCATTCTAATTTATATTTCCACCTGAGTGTATAGGAATTCTTCTTGCTCCATAGTCTTGCTAACACTTATTATTGGCAGCCTTAAAGTTTAACAGATCCCTTGTAGTTTTTTATTATATTGTCCTCGGGTATCAGCATTGTTCTAGAATGATAAGACCAGTTGGGAATGTCCCTGGCATTGCTGGGGTCTGGAAACATTTAAGATTAAAATTACCTGTTCTTTTTTCTATTAAACTCCCTTGTAAACTGTGCCTGAAATTCTCTTACTGGGAAGTTTTTTTTCTTTTGTTAAACAGAGTTTTATGTATTTCTTTTAGTTTCTTTTAATTTTTTATTATGAGGAATTTTGAACACAAAAATGTAAACAGGTAAACAATATTATAGTTAACTGAGTATCTCCATATTCAGGTCCAACAACCATCAACCCATGGTTAGTCCTGCCCCATCTTTAACCTTTATCTCCTTTCTCCAACCCATATTACAGTGAAAAAAATTGTAATATATCAATTTATCTGTAAATATTTTAGTGTCTCTAAAACATAAAGACTCTCTACAAAATATAACCTAGTAGCATTATCTAACCTTAAAAGAAATTTCTTAATATCAAGAGGCAGCAGGTTTTGAGTTTCTAATTACCTGATAGATGTTATTTGTCACATGTAAGTTAATTATGTGTAATACATTTTAAGTTTTATTTTAGAATTTTTATATAAATTATACATACATAGAGATTGATTGATTTTTTTTTGTATTATGATCTGAACAATGTCCATACAATGTGGTTGGTTGAGATGCCTAAGTGGGTATGGTTTTAGAATAGTTTAATGATTTCTGATTAGATTATTGAATTCTAGCCTGATTTTGTTGTCATGATATAATGTGTAAATTTCTTTGAAATTTACCAAGGCTTTCTTTATGGACTAATATGCAGACAGGTTTTTAAAATACTTCATGTTTGCTTGAAATGAATGTATAGTTCTCCTAATATTGGTTGTGAAATTCTGAATTTGTTGTTGGATAAGCCTTTTTAATCTTTGGTTTCTCTCTCTCTTTTTAATTCATCCTTTTCTGGAACAGATTGATCTGTCCTGTAGTTTCCCATCCTGTACATATTGTCATGAGCATCCCTATGGTGTAGTCTGACCTATTCTTCTGCTTTCTTCAACCTCTGCATTTCCATACATTGAAAGTTGGATTTAGGTAGTGGTTACACTCAGATCTGACTTATTTTTCCAAGGTCATTCACAGGGTGATGATGGGCTCCTGGGCCACAAGATTGGTAGAAGTTGATTTTCGATTTTTTTTTTTTTTTGGTGTATAATGTTAACGGTAGTGATGTTCAGTGTCTTGATCTCTTAATTTATTAAAAATTGCAAAATTGTGATCTAGTTCTACTATTCCTTCTTTGTTTCCTGACTTGAATACTTGTATTATTTGTTCATCCAGTGGTAAATGTTTATTTCTGTTTATTTGCTGGTTTTAAGTAAGTTTGTTCCATAGTATCATTTCTTTTGTATCAGTATAAGGTCAATGATTTAAACACATTTAATATTTTAATCCATGGCATTGTTATCCTTACTGATGTGTAGATTGTCACATATTTATCTGTGAAGGTCTTTTCAAACTCTTTTGGCACCATTGTAGTGGTCTTTGATTTTTTTTTTATAATCTGGATGAGAATATGTTCCAGGCTCATGAAGTATATTTCTTCATCTCCAAGGAACCCCAATTCCTTTTAATGAGAAATGGTGTTTGGATACCACATGTTTCTATAGGATTGGATGAGAAAATATTTCATTATCATTTCAGTATATCCAGCTAATTTTAAGATAAAAATTTTTTGCTGATTGCATCATTACATTAAGGAATTAGTTTTTATTACTAAGACATTGTTAATAGTGATTAAATATTTAAAAAAATATTTCAACTAGTGGCTAGTAGCTTTTGTTCTTTAAAATGTTAGTATTATCAAAGGTTTTTGATCCTAAACCTCAAGAAATAAAACCATGATGTTATTGATAACATCAGTAAGTAGGATTTTAACAAATTAAAAAGCATCTGCACAACAAAGGATGTGTTTAAGAGGATGAAGAAAGAATCTGGGGAATGGAAGAAAATCTTTGCCAGCTACTCCTCTGACAGGAATTAATATCCAGAACATACAAAGAACGTAAAAACTGTTACACAACACCTCTCCCCCAACACACACCAATAACCCAATCAGTAAACAGGCAAAAGAACAAAGTAGACTTTTCTCAAAAAAAGAAACACAAATGGCCAACAAATATATGAAAAAACATTCAACATCTCTATCAACAGGGGAATACAAATTGAAACTAAATGAATTTAGTTTAAATGAAATACAAGATTTCATCTCATTTAGTCAGAATGGCAATGATTAAGAATACAAATAATAATAGAGCTGATGAGATGTGGGGGAAAAATATATACTTACACATTGTTGGCAGGACTGCAGATTAGTACAACTACTTTGGAAAAGAGTGTGGAGATTCCTCAAAAAGCTAGGAATGGAACCACTATATGACCCAGCTGTACTTTTACCAGGAACTAAAATCAGCATATTAGAGCAATACAGCTACTACAATGCTTATAGCAGCACAATTCATAATAGCCAAATTATGGAATCTGCCCAGATGCCTGTTAATAAATGAATGGATTTAGAAAATGTGCTATATGTAAATGGAATCTCACTCAACCATATGAATGGAACTGGAAAATATCATGCTATGTGAAATAATCCAGACTCAGAAAATCAAGGGTTGATCCCAGCGGCTTGGGAGGCTGAAGCAGGAGGATCACAAGTTCAAAGCAAGCCTTAGCAATTTAGTGAGGCCCTGTCTCAAAATAAAAAATAAAAAAGGGCTGGGGATGTTGTTCAGTGGGTAAGTGCCCTGGGTTTAATCCCTAGCATCAAAAAAGAAAGAAAATCAAGGGTCAAATGTTTTCTGTCATGTGGAAGCTAGTGGAAAATGGGGAAAGAAGGTGAGGGGTGGAGAGCAGGGGATCATATCATAAACACATTGGGAAGATTAGAGTGGAGGGAGGAGATCAAGAGGGAGGGAGGAGGTATTGGAAAGGAAGGAAATGCATAATGAATTTAACAAAAATCAGTTTGTGTGTATATAAATATACCACAGGGAATTTCACCTTTGTATGTAGAAAGCACCAATCAAAAATAAGTGAGTGCAAGGAAGATGAATAGAGGAGAGGAAGGAGAATAGAGGGAGAGAAGAGGGAAGGGAGTGGGAACTGAAAGGGAGTAAGTCAAATTTCATGTTTGTACGATCTTGTCAGGTAAATCCAATGACTGTGTGTAACTGTGATGCTCTAATAACGAACTAGTTTTTTGATAGATTTTTGGCAGACATCTATAATTTATTGGATTGATTTTAAATGCTGTTGCATCAACTAAATATATGTCATCACATTGAAACAAGATTGCATATAACCTAATTCTACTTATTTTCATAGACTTTAATAGTGGTTTACTGAATGTTTCTTTTTTTTTTTTTTCATTGTAGGTTATTTTAGTATCTGCCAATAAATTGACCCGTTATATAGAACCATGCCAATTAACAGAAGATTTTGGTGGGAGTCTCACCTATGATCACATGGACTGGTTAAATAAGAGGCTGGTTGGTATATTATGATGAGATAAAATGTTAACTGCATGTAAATAAAACATTTTTGAAAACTTCATTGCTTGAATCAACTAATATGTAGATTAGTATTCTTTTTTTGCAAAAATGGAAAGATACATTGCATTCCATAGTGTTTGTGGACAAATATTCTGGAATCACGCTCACTTGATTAGAAAGAATCCTCATGGCAGTTGCTGTGCACATGATTTTCAGCAGTGCATTTCCCCTCTCCATGCCTCAGTTTCACATTTTCAATGTGGTAGATAATAATAGAATTGCCTCGTGAGACTGTGGGTAAGAAAAAATGAATATACCTACACTAAAGCATTTAGAACAGCACCCAGTATGATATAACAACACTATTAGCTATTAGGGTTGCCATTAGTAGCATCAATAAAAGTTATAAATGTTTTAAGTAGAATAACAGTAACACAATATTTTCAGAAGTAATCTAGTCAAAGTACCATTTTCAGAGGATATTTAAACATCAATTTGAGTTGCCAGCTTGAGGAGCAGTTTGACACAATAAACTTTTCATTTCTGAAATGTGTCTTGTTTATCCAAACTTCTGAAATATGTTGTTGTGTTTCATATGACTTTGTTTTATTGAGCTATTGAGACAATAGTCTTCAAATTACATTATGTGCTAATTTTACTGGAGAATAATGACCTTTTGGTTATCTTTGGATAATCGTTTCTACTGTATTTGAATAGTGATATTAGACAATATTTATCCACTTTATTACATAGGTTTGAAGATTTGTCCAAATCCCTTTTTAGAAGTATTTGAAGAAATCATGTTAGAATTATAATGAATTTATTTTCATGTAACATGCTTACCTGTAAAACTCTAAACCACTGTGAACTGTTGATAGAATAAGAGGAAGAAATATCCAACTAGAATAAAAGCACTTGAACTGGATTAAGTAACATTATATAGTTACGAAATTTGGTGTTACAGATTTTCTCCAAGAAACACAAGGATAAAAATAAACTTGTCTGAATGAAGGATCAGAATAATTTGTTAATGTTCCTTTTTAAAAACCCCTTTTGCATTGAAACTGTTCACTGTTTAGGATGCGGCTTTGTGTTCTGTGCTTTCTTGTGATTGAACTGAATTGACTTCCTGGGAAGGAAAGGGAATCCTGGTTAATATTACGGCTCTTAACTGAAAATCCTATTGCATAATAATTTTTAAGACTATTCTTAGTATATTAATAAAATTTCATATTGTAGGTTTTTGAGAAGTTTACAAAGGAATCTACATCATTGTTGGATGAACTTGCTTTGATTAATAATGGAAGTGATAAAGCAAACCAGCAAGAGAAAGAAAGGTAAGTGGTTGGTGGTATGTAATTATATTCTTGCCAAGTTATGATTTGCCAGTTAAAAGATACCTGTATTGTTAGTGCAAGTTAAAAGAACTATGATAAACAAATTTCCATTCAGTCAAAATTGACACACATACATATTTATGAGAGTTTTCTTTATACGTAAAACATACTCATTTGAATCAAAGTTTCTTTACAAAAGCCATTTCTTTTTTTGTGAATAGCAATATACTTCTTTTTCTGACACTGCAGAAAATATTAAGTTGCAAGAACATATTTTTGAAATAATTTTCTTCCTTTTTTAGTTCTAGTCTTTCCCTGTAAAGAATATGAAAACAGTTGCAGCTTGAAATAAAATTATAATTTTATTTAAATACATTTGTGCTTAAATGCCTAACTTTTAAGAACTTCCTCCAGCCTTATAAAATATGTAATATTCATGAATTTAATATAGGGAACTTGGTATTTTATGATACTTGTTGAAGTCATAATTAAGTTCTGTTGTTTAAATGTAAGTACCTAGATTTATCATTTTAACAGGTTTAACAGATTTATCATTGAACTTTACAACCTTGCCAGTATTCATTTTTCTTTTGATAGGTGAGTTCCTCTCTCCCTAGATAAAAAGCACTTAAGGAAGCAAATAACTGCTTCCAGTCTCTTGATTATTACTGGTCACTGGGATAATAATTTTTCATTAGGAAATCATTTTTACTTTTATTCTTTTTTAAAAATTTGTTGTTTTTATATATACATGACAGTGGAGTGTATTTTGACATATTATGCTTATTATGCTTACATGGAGTATTACTGCTCTAATTAGGATCCCATTGTGGTTGTACAGGAGGTGGGGTTTCACTCATCGTATATTCATATATTCACGTATCTGATTCATTCTGCTGTCTTTACTATTCCCATCTCCTTTCTGTTCCCTTCATTTCCCTTTGTCTAATCCAGTGAACTGCTATACCCTTCCCTCTTCCAATGAACTTCTGCCACTGTCCCTCACTTATTGTGTGTTAGCATCTGGATATCAGAGAGATATTTGGCCTTTTTGTTTGTTTGTTTGTTTGAGATTGGCTTATTTTACTGGGCATGATAGTCTCCAGCTCCATCCATTTGCCAGCAAAAGCCATAAAGTCTTTTTTATGGCTGACTAATATTCCAGTGTGTGGGGTGTGTGTGTGGGGGGGTGTATGTGTTTGTGTCATTTTCTTTATCCATCTGTTGAAGGACACCTAGGAAGGTTCCATAGCTTATTGTGAATTGAGTTACTATAAACATTGATGTGGCTACATTATTTAGTATGCTGATTTTAAGTCCTTTGGGTATAAACCTAGGAGTGGGATAACTGGGTCAAATGGTGGTTATATTCCAGGTTTTTCTAAGGAATCACCCTACTGCTTTCCAGATTGGTCGCACCAATTTGCAGTCCCACCAGCAATGTATGAGTGTACCTTTTTCCCCACATCCTTACCAATATTTACTATTATTTGTATTCTTCATAATTGCCATTCTGACTGGAGTGAGAAAAATTTCAGTGTAGTTTTAATTTGCATTTCTCTAATTGCTAGAGACATTGAACATTTTTTCATATATTTGTTGACCATTCTTTTTCTTCTTCTTTGAAATGCCTGTTCAGTTCCTTTGCCCATTTATTGATGGGTTATTTGGTTTTTTGGTGTTAAGTTTTTTTGAGTTCTTTAAAGAACTGGAGATTAATGCTTTTTCTGAGGTGCAGGAGGCAAAGATATTTTTACCATTCTGTAGGCTCCCTCTTCACATTACTGATTGTTTCCTTTGCTGAAAATAAGCCTTTTCTTTTCATACTATTCCATGTTGATTTTTGGTTTTACTTCTTGCGCTTTAGGAGTCTTGTTAAGAAAGTCCCTTTCTAAGCTGACGTGATGGAAATTTTGGCCTATATTCTTCTAGCAGGGGCAGGATCTCTGGTCTAATGTCTGGGTCTTTGATCTGCTTTGAGTTTCGTGATGAGAGAGAGGTGTTAAATTTCATTCTGTTACTTATGGGTTTCTTGTTTTCTTAGTTCCATTTATTGAAGAGGCTATCTTTTCTCCCATGCATGTTTATGGGGCCTTTGTCTAGTATGAGATAAATATATTTATGTGAGTTTGTCTCTGTGTCTTCAATTCTGTACCATTGGCCTTCATGTCTGTTTTGGTGCCAAAACCATGCTGTTTTTGTTACTATACTTCTGTAGCATAATTTAAGTTCTGATATTATGATGCCTACTGCTTCACTTTTCTCACTAAGGATTGCTTTGGCTATTCTGGGTCTCTTATTTTTCCAAATGAATTTCATGACTCCTTTTTTCTCTTTCTATGAAGAAAATCATTGGAATTTTAGTAGGAATTCCATCGAGTCTGTATAGTGCTTTGGGTAGTATGGTCATTTTGACTGTATTAATTCTGCCTATCCAAGAACATGGGAGATCTTTCCATCTTCTAAGATCTTCATTTTCTTTCTTTAGTGTTCTGCTGTGGTTTTCATTGTTGTAGAGGTATTTTGCCTCTTTTGTTAGATTGATTCCCAAGCATTTTATTTTCTTTTTTTGATGCTATTGTGGATGGGATAGTTTTCTTAATTTCTCTTTTAGCTGATTCATCATTGGTGTATAGGAATGCACTTAATTTATGGGTGTTAATTTTATATCCTGCTACTTTGCTGAATTTATTTATGAGTTCTAGAAGTTTTCTAGTGGAGTTTTTTAATCTTCTAAATATAGGATCATGTAGTCAGCAAATAGGGATAATTTGAGCTCTTCTTATTCTTTTCCCTTTAATTTCTTTTGTCTGTTCAGTTGCTCTGGCTGGAGTTGCAAGGACTATGTTGAATAGAAGTAGTGAAAGCGGGCATCCCTTTCTTGTTCCAGTTTTTAAAGGGAATACTTTCAAATTTTCTCCATTTAGAAATGGGGTTTAGCATAGGTAGCTTTTAAAATGTTGAGGTATGTTCCTACTATCCCTAATTTTTCTAGTGTTTTGAACATGAATGAATGCTCTATTTTCTCAAATGCTTTTTCTGCATCTATTAAGGTAATCATATGATTTTTATCTTTAATTCTGTTGATATGATGAATTAAATTTATTTTATTAGGAAATTTGAAGGAATCAGCAGAGATCCTTGGATAGCTCCTTTGCTTGTAACCTTGAATATACAGTGGAACATTAATAAAAGTCTATCATGTTATTCTGTGAATCCAGATGTAGTTAATTACCTGAAATAATAAGGGCAGAGAGAGATAAGAGAATCTTAGTATCAATACCAAATCTCAATTAAAACAGCCAAAATGTGAATACAAATAGCTTAAATATAAACCTAATTAAAGTTATCATAGGAAGTTACTACCCTGAGATGTCATATAAAAACATAAATATTTAAGTATATGACGGTGTATGTAACTATTACACAGTCACATATAGTTTATGAATTGAAAATGTCACACAAGGTACTTGATTAAACATTAACCAAGTATTCTTGCTTTTTAATTAGTTGGCCAGAAGAAGTTTAATATGTTTTAGTTATTTTCCCCAGAAAAGACGTTTGAAGAGGATGTCTGTAGAAAATGAGTCCATGGTCAGGGAGGTTAGTGCTGTCAGTTAATTTTCCCTCCCTGAGAATGACTGTAAACTTTTCAGACTAAGCTCTGAGGAAGCACTGTAGCAGAGAAACCTGTTCATTGCTTCCTTAAAACTTTCCATGTGGTGATGGGAAGCCTTTTACTTGACCTCATCTTGGTCAGTGTTTTGAGAAACGCTTTGGAAATGCTGGTTTACATGTCTACATGAAGTATTAAATAAAATCTTGTATTTGCCAACCCCTCCTCAATGCACTCAAGTGTTAATGCTATTTCTTTTATACCCAGATAATAAAGTCCTTCTCTTGCAAATTTTCATCAACCTCCTTTATGTTAATCTTCAGGAAGCCTCTACCTCCACAAGAGGGGAGGGCCTAGATCATTTGGCGGAAGGCAGGGTTTTAGCTCAAGACTGAACAGCTAGAGCATACAGCAACATGATCCCTTTCTTTCCTCAAGCATCTCTTTCTCATATGTGTTTAAGAAAATAAAGGCAGAAGTCCAGCTGTATAAGAAACATAATTGGAATAGCAAAGAGAATATAATTGGCAGGACACACACACATACATACAGTATCAGAAATATTTGAAGCTATGAAAAGTTGTGATAAGTAAACTTCTTTTTGTTTTCCCCAGTACTGGGGATTGAACCCAGCGCCTTGAGCATGCTAGGCAAGTGCTCTACCACTGAGCTACATTTTAGCCCTTAGATAAGAAAGCTTTTGATTGGAGGATAGCTGCATACATTTTTTTTAATCTTTTCCTCCTGCTCTTCCTCCCTGCTCTGTTCTTAGTTGCTCTCATTATATCAAAGAAGACATTTGGCATTTTTTTTTTAGGGATTGGCTAGCTTCACTTAGCATAATCTGCTCTAATGCCATCCATTTCCCTGCAAATTCCATGATTTTGTCATTTCTTAGTGCTGCGTAGTACTCCATTGTGTATAAATGCCACATTTTTTTTTATCCATTCATCTATTGAGGGGCATTGGGGTTGGTTCCATAGTCTAGCTATTGTGAATTGTGCTGCTATGAACATCGATGTGGCAGTATCCCTGTAGTACACTCTTTTAAGGTCTTCAGGGAATAGTCTGAGAAGGGCAATAGCTGGGTCAAATGGTGGCTCCATTCCCAACTTTCCCAGGAATCTCCATATTGCTTTCCATATTGGCCGCACCAATTTGCAGTCCCACCAGCAATGTACAAGAGTACCCTTTTCCCCACATCCTCTCCAGCACTTATTGTTGTTTGACTTCAGAATGGCTGCCAATCTTACTAGAGTGACATGGTATCTTAGGGTGATTTTGATTTGCATTTCTCTGACTGCTAGAGATGGTGAGCATTTTTTCATGTACTTGTTGATTGATTGTATGTCCTCCTCTGAGAAGTGTCTGTTCAGGTCCTTGGCCCATTTGTTGATTGGGTTATTTGTTTTCTTATTGTTGAATTTTTTGAGATCTTTGTATACTCTGGATATTAGGGCTCTATCTGAAGTGTGAGGAGTAAAAATTTGTTCCCATGATGTAGGCTCCCTGTTTACCTCTCTTATTGTTTCTCTTGCTGAAAAAAAAACTTTTTAGTTTAAGTAAGTCCCATTTGTTGATTCTTGTTATTAACTCTTGCGCTATGGGTGTCCTATTAAGGAATTTGGAGCCCGACCCCACAATATGTAGATCGGAGCCAACCTTTTCTTCTATCAGACGCAGAGTCTCTGATTTGATATCAAGGTCCTTGATCCATTTTGAGTTGACTTTTGTGCATGGCGAGAGGAGGGGATTCAGTTTCATTTTGTTACATATGGATTTCCAGTTTTCCCAGCACCATTTGTTGAAGATGCTATCCTTCCTCCATTGCATGCTTTTAGCCCCTTTATCGAATATAAGATAGTTGTAATTTTGTGGATTGGTTTCTGTGTCCTCTATTCTATACCATTGGTCCACCCGCCTGTTTTGGTACCAGTACCATGCTGTTTTTGTTACTATTGCTCTGTAGTACAGTTTGAAATCTGGTATAGCTATGCCTCCTGATTCACACTTCCTACTTAGAATTGCTTTTGCTATTCTGGGTCTTTTATTTTTCCATATGAATTTCATGATTGCTTTATCTATTTCTACAAGAAATGCCTTTGGGATTTTGATTGGCATTGCATTGAACCTATAGAGAACTTTTGGTAATATCGCCATTTTAATGATGTTAGTTCTGCCTATCCTTGAACAGGGTATATTTTTCCATCTTCTAAGATCTTCTTCTACTTCTCTCTTTAGGGTTCTGTAGTTTTCATTTGTATAAGTCTTTCACCTCTTTTGTTAGGTTGATTCCCAAGTATTTTATTTTATTTTTTTTGAGAATATTGTGAATGGGGTGGTTTTCCTCATTTCCAGTTCAGAAGATTTGTCGCTGATATACAGGAATGCCTTAGATTTATGCAAGTTGATTTTATATCCTGCCACTTTGCTGAATTCATTATTAGCTCTAGTAGTTTCTTTGTAGACCCTTTTGTGTCTTCTAGGTATAGGATCATATCATCCGCAAATAGTGATAATTTAAGTTCTTCTTTTCCTATCTTAATGCTTTTAATTTCTTTTGTCTGTCTAATTGCTCTGGCCAGTATTTCGAGAACTATATTGAATAGAAGCGGTGAGAGAGGGCATCCCTGTCTTGTTCCAGATTTTAGAGGTAATGCCTTCAGTTTTTTTCCATTTAGAATGATGCTAGCCTGAGGCTTTGAATATATAGCTTTTACAATTTTGAGGTAAGTTTCTGTTATCCCTAGTTTTTCTAGAGTTTTGAACATAAAGGGATGCTGTACTTTGTCGAATGCTTTTTCTGCGTCTATCGAGATGATCATATGGTTCTTATCTTTAAGTCTATTGATGTGGTGAATAACGTTTATTGATTTCCGTATATTGAACCAGCCTTGCATCCCAGGGATGAATCCTACTTGATCATATATACAAATATATCATTTGATATATTTTTGTATACGATTTGCTAGAATTTTATTGAGGATTTTTGCATCTAAATTCATTAGGGATATTGGTCTGTAGTTTTCTTTCTTTGAGGTGTCCTTATCTGGTTTGGGAATCAGGGTGATATTGGCCTCATAGAATGAATTTGGAAGTTCTCCCTCTTTTTCTATCTCCTGAAATAGATTATGGAGTATTGGTATTAGTTCTCTTTAAAGTTCTTGTAAAACTCTGCTGTATATCCATCCAGTCCTGGGCTTTTCTTGGATGGTAGTCTTTTGATGGCTTCTTCTATTTCCTTACTTGATAGTGGTCTGTTTAGGTTGTTTATATCTTCCTGACTCAATCTAGGTAGTTCATATGTCTCAAGGAATTTATCAATGCCATCACTCTCTTCTATTTTGTTAGAGTATAGGGTTTCAGAATAATTTCTAATTATCTTCTGTATTTCTGAATTGTCTGTTGTGATGTTGCCTTTTTCATCCCGTAAGCTAGTAATTTGGGTTCTCTCTCTTCTTCTCTTTGTTAGCGTAGCTAGTGGTCTATCAATCTTATTTATTTTTTCAAAGAACCAACTTTTAGTTTTGTCAAGTTTTTCGATTGTTTCTTTTGTTTCGATTTCATTGATTTCAGCTCTAATTTTAATTATTTCTTGCCTTCTACTGTATTTGCTGCTGATTTGATCTTTTTCTAAGGCTTCGAGGTGTTGTATGAGGTCATTTATTTGTTGGCTTTTCCTTTTTTTAAGGAATGAACTCCATGAAATGAATTTTCCTCTTAGTACTGCTTTCATAGTGTCCCAAAGATTTCGATATGTTGTGTCTGAGTTTTCATTTACCTCTAAGAATTTTTTAATTTCCTCTTTGATGTCTTTTGTAACCCTTTGTTCATTCAGTAGCATATTGTTTAATCTCCATGTGATGTAGGATTTTTCCTTTCTCATTTTATTATTGATTTCCAATTTCATTCCATTATGATCAGATAAAATGCATGGTAGTATCTCAACTCCTTTGTAATTGCTAAGATTTGCCCTGTGACATAATATATGGTCTATTTTTGAGAAGGATCCATGTGTTGCTGAGAAGAAAGTGTATCCGCTTGATGTTGGGTGGTATATTCTGTTTATATCAATTAAGTCTAAATTATTAATTGTATTATTGAGCTCTGTGGTTTCTTTATTCAACTTTTGTTTGGAAGATCTGTCCAGTGGTGAGAGAGGTGTGTTAAAATCTCCTATGATTATTGTGTTGTGGTCTGTTAGACTCTTGAACTTGAGAAGAGTTTGTTTGATGAACGTAGCTGCACCACTGTTTGGGGCATATATATTAATGATCGTCAAGTCTTGTTGGTGTATGGTTCCCTTGAGCAGTATGTAGTGTCCTTGTTTATCCCTTTTGATTAACTTTGGCTTGAAGTCTATTTTACTTGATACAAGTATGGACACCCCTGCTTGCTTCCAGGGTTCGTATGAGTGATATGATTTTTCCCAATCTTTCACCTTCAGTCTGTGTATGTCTTTTCCTATCAAATGAGTCTCCTGTAGGCAGCATATTGTTGGATCTTTTTTTTTAATCCATTCTACTGGCCTGTGTCTTTTGATTGGTGCATTTAAGCCATTAACATTTAGGGTTACTATTGAGATATGGTTTGTATATCCAGCCATATTTGGTTATGTATGTTACTTAACATGATTTGTTTTTCCTCTATGCTTAGTTTTTCCTTTACTGTACTACCTCTTGCTGTTGGTTTTCATTGTTATTTTTCATTTCCTCTTCCTGTAATGTTTTGCCAAGGATGTTTTGAAGAGCTGGTTTTCTAGCTGCAAATTCTTTTAACTTTTGTTTATCATGGAAGATTTTTATTTCATCTTCAATCCTGAAGCTTAATTTCGCTGGATACATGATTCTTGGTTGGAACCCTTTTTCTTTCAGCGTTTGAAATATGTTGTTCTAGGATCTTCTAGCTTTCAGAGTCTGTGTTGAAAGATCAGTAGTTCTCCTGATTGGTTTACCCCTAAATGTAATCTGCTTCCTCTCTCTTGTGGCTTTTAAGATTCTCTCCTTATTCTGTACGTTGGGCATCTTCATTATTATGTGTCTTGGTGTGGATCTCTTATGATTTTGTACATTCAGTGTCCTGTAGGCTTCTAGTATTTGGATTTCTTTTTCATTCTTTAAGTCTGGGAAGTTTTCTAGTATTATTTCATTGAATAGATTGCTCATTCCCTTAGTTTGGACCTCTGTACCCTCTTGTATCCCAATAACTCTTAGGTTTGGTTTCTTGATGTTATCCCATAATTCTTGGATGTTCTGCTCATGATTTCTTAACATTCTCGCTGAGCTGTCTATGTTCTTTTCAAGTTGAAAAACTTTGTCTTCGTTGTCTGAAGTTCTATCTTCTAAGTGTTCTACTCTGCTGGTAATACTCTTATTTGAGTTTTTAATTTGGTTTATTGTTTCCTGCATTTCCAGGATTTCTGTTTGTTTGTTTTTTATATCCTCTATCTCCCTATAGAGTTGATCTTTTGCTTCTTGGATTTGTTTATGTAATTCATTGTCAAAGTGATTTTTTCATTGTCTGAATTTGATGTATAATGTCTTCCTTGAGACTCCAGATCATCTGAAGCATGTATATCCTGAACTCTTTGTCTGACATTCCATCAGCTGCAGATATTACCTCATCTAATGTTGAATTGACTTGTATTGTTTGTGGTCCTTTCTTTCCTTGTCTTTTCATACTGCTCATGATTCTTTCTAGCTTTGTGAAACTGTTGTGCTAATGTTTTCTCCCTTATATATATATTAGTATTGTTCTTGTATAGCTCCAAAATCCCTCTGGATCAGCTGCATAACCATGCTGGTAGCCACACCCCCTTTGATGGGTTTTAAGGGTTGATGGGCTTCCTCTAGACTAGCACTTGGGGCGGGGCTGGACTTCCTCCTCCGGTCTGGCTGGGCGCCTGGTGTCTTTCCTCCTCCGGTCTGGCTGGGCGCCTGGTGTCTTTCCTCCTCTGGTCTGGCTGGGCCTCATGGCACGAAAAGATGGCGGAAAAGCAAAGATGTTGTATCTGCATACATTTTTTATGTTACAGTTCTGGGTGTCTATATAATTAGAAGCTTCATTTTGAAACTAATGTTCAGTGGATTAACATGATAATGTATTCTTTTGGTATATTTTAAATAGGGCTGTATTGCACAATTAACTATATTTTCCAATTTGTATAATTTTATGATCTTAAAATTTTATGGTTTATCACATTGGTATTTCTCTGGCTGCTAGAATTTAATTTATTTTTCTAATATATTTCCCTGTGTTTAAGAGATAAACATGGTGGAATTGGAATACTTGTGTACCCATTTTAATAATACATGTAAAGGGATCTCTTAAGTTATATGAAAATACTATAACTTTTAAAAAGTTGCATTTTTGGTGTTTTCCAGATCTGTGGATTTAAACTTTCTTCCATCAGTTGATCCTGAAACAGTTCTTCAGACAGGTAAGATGAAAACATATGTATTACTGATACTAATTCAATAAACCAATTATTCATTAAGTAGACATTGTCAGCATCTATGTGGTACATATTGTAGGAATTTGATGGGAAAGTCTTTTTTATTCTAGTTTGTTATACATGGCAGTGGAATGCATTTCAATTCATAGTACACAAATGGAGCACAATTTTTCATTTCTCTGGTTGTACACAAAGTATAGTCACAGCATTCATGTCTTTATACATGTACCTAGGGTATTGATGTCAATCTCATTCCACCATTTTTCCTTCCCCCATATCACCTCCCTTCCCTCCCTCCCCTTTACCCTATCTAAAGCTCCTTCATTCTTCCCATGCTCCCCCCACCCCCATTATGGATCAGCATCCACTTATCAGAGAAAACATTCGGCCTTGGGATTTGGGGGGTTGGCTTACTTAACTTGGCATGATACCCTCCAGTTCTATCCATTTACCTGCAAATGCTGTGATTTTATTCTCTTTTAGTGCTGAGTAATATTCCATTGTGTATATATACCACAGTTTCTTTATCCATTTATGTATTGAAGGGCATCTAGGTTGGTTCCACAATTTAGCTATTGTGAATTCAAAATAGCTAAATTGTGGTGCTATAATTTAATTTATAATTTAATTGTTGTGGCTGCATCACTGTAGTATGCTGTTTTTAAGTTCTTTGGGTGTAAACCAAGGAGTGGGATAGCTGGGTCAAATGGTGATTCCATTTCAGGTTTTCTTAGGAATCTCCATACTGCTTTCCAGATTGGTTACATTAATTTACAGTCCCACCAGCAACGTAAGAGTGTGCTTTTTTTCCCCCACATTCTTGCCAACTCTTATTGTTATTTGTGTTCTTGATATTTGCCATTCTGACTAGAGTGAGATGAAATCTCAGTGTAGTTTTAATTTGCATTTTTCTAATTGCTAGAGATGTTGAACTTTTTTTCATATATTTGTTCATTGATTGTATATCTTCTGAGAAGTGTCTGTTCAATTCTTTATCTTATTTATTGGGATATTTGATTTTTTGATTTATTTTTGTAAATCCTGGAGATTAGTGCTCTATCTGATGTACATATGGTAAAAATTTGCTCCCATTCTGTAGTCTGTCTGTTCACCTCACTAATTGTTTCTTTTGCTGAGAAAAAGCTTTTCAGTGTGAATCAATCCCATTTGTTGATTCTTGATTTTATTTCTTGCACTTTAGGAGTCTTGTTAAGGAAGTAGGGGCCTAATCCAACATGATGAAGATTTGGGCCTACCTTTTTCTTCTAGTCTAATTCTTAGGTCCTTGATCCACTTTGAGTTGAGTTTTGTGCATGGTGAGAGATACGGGCTTAATTTTATTTTACTGCATATGGATTTCCAGTTTTCCCAGCATCATTTGTTGAAGAGGCTATCTTTTCTCCAATGTATGCACCTTTGTCTAGTATGAGATAACTGTATTTATGTGGGTTTGCTCTGTGTTCTCTATTCTGTACCATTGGTCTACAAGTCTGTTTTGGTGTGAATACCATGCCATTTTTGTTGGTTGCTTTATAGTATAATTGAAGTCTGGTATTGTGATGCCACCTACTGAACTCTTTTTGCTAAGGAAGAAGATTTATGTCATATCATAAAGATTTCTTTGATTGTTCTGGGTCTCTTATTTTTCTAAATGAATTTCATAATTGCTTTTTCTATGAGGAATGTCATTGGTTTTTTTATTGGAATTGCATTAAATCTGTATAGTGCAGTATGGTCATTGTGACAATATTAATTCTGCCTATCCAAGAACATGGGAGATCTTTTCGTCTTTTTAAATTTCTTTCTTTAGCATTCTGTAAGTTTTCATTGTAGAGGTCTAAAACTCTTTCATTAATTTGATTCCCAAGTATTTTATGTTTTTTTTTGAGGCTACTGTGAATGGGGTCATTTTCCTAATTTCTCTTTCAGAAGATTTGTTACTGATGTATAGAAATGCCTTTGATTTATGGGAGTTTTTGCTGGGACATACTTTTAAACTGCTTTTTGGTGTAACCTAATAATACTATGTTAACATACTGTATAATATTTAAAAAATTGATAATGATAATTTTTCTTCCTCTCAAAATGTTGAGATTTATTTCCTATTTTGCAATACAGAGGTGAAACTTTCTGTTTCATTACATGGCTGTGAGAATTATTGAATATTCACCTTGTACCAGATACTGTGTTTTCATCTTTCATTCTCCTGACAACCTTCTAAGATAGTTCTATTCTCTCTACTTTGTACTTGATGAAGCCAAGCCTTAGAGATACAAACAAACAAACAGAAAACTTGTACAAGATCAAATAAGCTTAAATTCTCTCCATAGCTCAAAATTGGGGTATATATGTGCATTGAGAATTGTAATGCAAAAAAAAGAGTACATGTATAATGGCATAATTTGGCATAAACATACTTTATATGCAGAGTTATGAAAAATTGTGCTGTATATGAGTAATAATGAGTGTAATGCATTCCACTATTGTCATGTATTTAAGAAAAAAAACAGGTCTAAATGCAGAGGCAATAACCCCTTAGCTGTCTGCAGTGACCTTGCACAGTGAATGCTCTGTGGAGCTTGCCATGTGTGTTCTACCCATAGATCCATAGTTGTTATGTCACACATTCCAGGAGAAAAAGTTGGAATTCTTCCCATTGGAAATACCACAATTTTATTTCTATCCACTTTTTCCAATAATAGCTCATAATTCTAGTCTGACTGTGGGACAGGCACTCTTCTAAGCACTTTATTTATGTTAACTCATTAATTCTTTACTACAACCCTGTGAAGTCTATACTGTTATCATCCCAATATTAAGAGGAGGAAATGGAAGCACAAGAAGGTTAAGTAATTTTTGCAAGTTATTCACCCAGTAAATGCTAGAGTTGGGATCTTAACCCAGACAGTGTGCTTTCAGAATATGTTCTTTGAAATAATGATGTCGTGCTGTTTCTCTAATGGAAGTGGTATCTAAAAGGCCAACATTAAGGGTAACAGTTGCCAAAGTAGAAAAAAATAAATGTGTTCTGATATTATGCTTTTTGATTTTATATACAGAGATTTTTGCAAAGAGTTAGATGTGTTTTAAACAGGTGTTTTTCCAGTTTTAAGATGTGATGAGGAGTAATAAATTTTGAATATCTTTGTTGTAACTCTGTTGTCCTAATGTTCAATGTGTCATAGATCTTACTTCCTTAGAGAACAAAGAAATATCTGTACCCTCTGAATTATGCTTAAATGTTAAAATAGACTACCACTACCAGTTCTACTCTATGTTTAAAATTTAATTCCATGTATATGTTTGGTATTTTGAAAACTGCTTATTTTAAGACATTGAATTAAGAAACTATTTTTTTTTTTTTTGTATCAGGGATTGAACCCAGGGGTACTTAACCACTGAAACAGATACCTAGTCCTTTTAATATTTTATTTAGAGACAAGGTCTTGCTGAGTTTCTTAGGGCCTCACTAAATTGCTGAGGCTGGCTTTGAACTTATGATCTCCTGCCTCAGTCTCCTGAGCCGCTGGGATTATAGGTGTGCACCACTGCACCTGGTGAATTAAGAAACTTCTAAAATTTGTATTTTAAAATTAATTTTATATGCCACTAAGTCTTTTTTATGTGCTATTAACTCTTAAGATAGAGATTACAAAGTATAATGTGGAGAGGTTTAGGAAATTTTGTTTACTTATTTATTTATTTAGAGATTGGAAATAGCTCTCTTTCTGTATATTGAAAATCATTTAAAAAGTCATATTTTACTGAATTAAAAGTAAAAGAATTTAAATATCATGTATTGTTTGGTACCAAAATAACAGAATCATTTTATCCTGGAAAAATAATCTTTACTTTTCAAATTGTGCATATATTTACAGCTTTTGTTGTAAATAAGTGGATTTAGTTGTAAATGAGTTGATTTCCTACATGAGCTTGCTATAATTGAATCACATTCAATGCAGTTCTCATACTAGTATGTTTTATGATTCACAGTTAATATGTTTGGAGATTTTACAGAGATTATTTGTAATGAAAATTTTATTTATGCTAATCATACATCTGTTTCATTGTCAACTTTTAAGTGTTGTGATGAGATATTAATAGGGATCAATACTGAAATCTCATATAGCTTGGATTAATATCATCATACAGAAATCCCAGAGTATAATTCTGCCCTGTCAGAAAACATGATTGATTGGCATAGTGTTCTAAGTAATAAATCCACCAAAAACAAGAATGTGATAGATAAAACAGATAGAAATTATATATCACCATATATATGCAATACTATATTTTCTGTTACATAGCATATATCTGTAGCATATGTATTTGTGATATATGATAAGGCACTTTAATATTAATTTTTTTGTGTATATATATATATGTATTTATATGCACATATGAAATTTTTCTATTTATTGTGATTATAATTTTCTTCTTTGTATTTTACTGCTTATGACCTAGAAGATAGATAGGTGGATAGTTTTTAAAAACAAATTGTATTTCCTTATGGGTATTAATTACAAGTATCTTTTATTTGTAAAGGGCATGAATTATTATCCGAATTACAGCAGCGTCGATTTAATGGCTCTGATGGCGGGGTCTCGTGGTCTCCTATGGATGATGAACTGCTTGCGCAGCCACAGGTTATGAAATTATTAGATTCACTCCGAGAGCAGTACACCCGCTACCAGGAAGTATGTAGACAGCGTAGTAAGCGCACCCAATTAGAAGAGATTCAGCAGAAGGTGATGCAGGTAGGTATCTGATTGGATTATATCTAACTCTTTCATTCTAAATGTTTTTTTCCTGATAATTTCTATTTTGTGACTTTTACTAAGAATTATTTATATTATATAGAGAAATATATAGACATTTCAAACTGGAATTCTAAAAATATTTTATCTTTTTATATATAGTATTTAAAGTCATATTATTTCTTCAGTGATGACATTGAGCATTCAGCTTACTCTAACACAATGAGTTTTAAAAATAGGTAGTTGGAAACATGATGAGTGCTTTCAGAATTCTTGCAATAAATAACATCTGATTATTGATATTTGATTTATTCTCTTTTTTTTGGGGGGGGGGGATGTACCAGAGATTGAACCCAGGGATGCTTAATCATCAAGCCACATTCCCAACCCATTTTTTATTTTTTTTATTTTGAGACAGGGTCTTGCTAAGTTGCTTAGGGCCTTGGTAAGCTACTGAGGCTGGCTTTGCAATTGCAATCCTGCCCTAACTATGCTCAGCTGATTTCTTCTTCTTCTTCTTCTTTTTTAAATGAGTATTTGTATACTCATGTTCTCTTAAAAAAAAAAAAACAAAAAAAACCATTTTTTTTTCTTTTTTTGTAGTTGTAGATGGATGGACAGAATGCCTTTATTTTGTTTATTTTTATGTGGTACTGAGGATCAAACCCAGTGCCTCACACATGCTAGGCAAGTGCTATGCCATTGAGCTACAGCCTCAGGTCCAGTCCCCTGATTTATTTTCGATTTCCAATAACTTACTAGTTTTTTTTTGTTAATTTGATAATTATGATGAGTTTTTTATTCTTAGAAAATATAAATGTAATATAAGTAATTCTAATATTAAATGTATTGTTTTATACAGAAAATATTAAATGTATTTATTTCCTAAGAAATTTTAGTTCTCTTTAAAATTGAGTTGTATAAGAAATGTAGGCAGGAATGTTCAAACTCAATACTAAGGAAAGACATTTATGTTCTTTTGATTACATTGGATTTTTGTCTGTTTTGTAATTAAGAAAATCTTTAAATATTTAACTTTAAAATGCAAATTAGAAATGTCCCAGTTTTTATCTAAATTAATTAGGTAAATATTTATTAAGTGCTTATTAAATAGAGTGGATAGTGCTAGACATTATATAGGACATGAAGGTAGACTTGGTTTTTGCTGTTAATGTTTAAGGGGCAAAAATGTGAAATGTCACAGGACATGGCTGAAGTGCCGTGCCATGGGCATTTATAGAAGGGATTATTTCTCTGGCTCTGAGCAATCTGGGAAGAGTTAGTGGGGAAAACAAAACTTAAGCTTGTCTCCAAGAATACATAAGATTTTCTTCTGCAGTGATGGCTTTGAACAACTGCATTTTGGGCTGTAGCTCAGTGGTAGAGCACTTGCTTAGCATGTGTGAGGCACTGGGTTCGATTCTCAGCACCACATAAATAAATAAAGGTCCATTGACAACTAAAAAAAAAAGATTTGCATTCTGTGGAGGATGAAGAATAGCATGAGTAAACAGCTGCTTGAAATCCTAAGCCTTGCTAGGAAAAAGGGAAGCAATTGGCACAGAGGGGATTGATGGCCTTTTCACCATACAGCATGGTCAGAAAGGTAGTCTCCATCCCATACCTTAGACTTGCTCTATCTGTCTACTTTCTTTACCTCCTTCTTCTCTTCCTTTTTTCACTAATTGAAATACGGATAATAACAGCTCTTTTAAAAGTCTAGTGTTTGGGGAAGAATCCAGTATTCAATTAATAGTAGCTGTTTTTATTTCTATTGAACTAGTTTCTACTCTCGATATTTACTGCAGTTGTTAGTGGATTTTTTCTGTAAAGGGACTAAGATTTAGGCTTTGTGACCAGAAAGTCTTTGCTGTAGTTACAGCCACTTAGCTCTGCCATCATCGTGCAAGAATAGACATAGTATTGTGTAAATGAAGGTACAGGTCCTTTCCCCAACAAAACTTTATGTACAAAAACAGGTGGTGGGGCAGAATTGGCCTGCAGGCTACAGTTTGCCGACCTCTGAACTAGAGTATCAGGATGTCATAGGAAAAAACAGTTTTGAAAGGAAGGAAGGATCATGAAAATGTTGAATTCCAGGCAAAAATTAAGGCTTGAGGCCATGGATAACCACATATAAACTTGATTTCTGGGGATACTTTAATTTATGCAACTTTTTCAGTGTTCTCATTTGTAAATTAAAGAACGGTTCCTATTAATTCAAGTAAACTTTGGCTAATTCGTTTGAGATTATCTTTGAAAACTACATAGAAGAAATAGCATAATGGTATAAAACTCAGATTTTGAACCCATGTTACCTGGGTCCACCCTCTTCTACTTTTAAGTACCTTCACCTTGGGAAGAATGTTCCATGCCCTAGTTTTCTCTTTAGTCAACAGAGAAAAACAATAATATCATCATTGACTATAATAGCTATTTAATAAGACTGTTGTGGGATTTAAAAAAAGATAGTCTTTGTAAAGTGTTTACTGCTGGATATTTATTCTAGACATTGCTATAGGCAGAGAACACAGGTGATAGGACTCATCCAGCATTTGTGCTTTGGTAAAGTGGAACAAATGGCCATGACAGAAAGTCAAGGACACAGGAGTTAATGTGTTAGCAAGCACATTTTTGAAATGATGGGCCAGCTCAATTGGATAAAGCAATTGGAGAAGGGAAATAATGATGGTGATATTTATGATAATAGTAATAATGGTAACAAGATTATTATTTTAAAAAATTAAACTTCTGTTAAAGAATGAATTTCTTTTTATTTTCTTAAATTTATTTTTTAAATACATGACAACAGTGGAATGCATTACACTTATTATTACTCATATACAGCACAATGTTTCATGACTATGTATATAAAGTATTTCACGCTAAATTATGCCATTATACATGTACTCTCTTTATTTTTGCATTACAATTCTTAATATACATATATACCACAATTTTTCATATCTCTGTATATAAGGTATATTGACACCAAATTCAAATCTTCATACATGTATTTTGTATAATGATAACCATCACATCCCACCATCCTTGCTATTTCCCCTTCTCCCTCCCTTTCCCTCCCACCCCTCTTCCCTGTCTAGAAATAATCTTCCTTCTATGCTCTCCCTCCCTACCCCACTTTGAGTCACCCCCCTTATATCAGAGAAAACATTCGGCATTTGTTTTTTGGGGATTGGCTAACTTAGCATAATCTTCTCAATGCCATCCATTTACCTGCAAATGCCATGATTTTGTTCTTTTATAGTGCTGAGTCATATTCCATTGTGTATAAATGCCACATTTTTTTTAATCAATTCATCCGCTGAAGGACATCTAGGTTGGCTCCATAGTTTAGCTATTGTGAATTGTGCCACTATAAACATTGATGTGGCTGTGTCACTGTAGTATGCTGTTTTTAGGTCCTTTGGGTATAGTCCCAGAAGAGGAATTGTTGGGTTAAGTGGTGGTTCCATTCCCAGATTTCCAAGGAATCTCCATACTGCTTTCCAAACTGGCTGCACCAGTCAATCAATTGGAACATTAGTGGTCACCATGCAGTGTTTTCCTATATTCTTGTTTTCATAGATGTCAACTTAAGGAAAGATTTTTTTCCCCCCTCGCCAAAATGGTTACTTAATTTTTTTTTTGAGAGAGAGAGAAAGAGAGAGAGAGAGAGAGAAAATTTTAATATTTATTACTTAGTTTTCGGTGGACACAACATCTTTGTTTGTATGTGGTGCTGAGGATCGAACTCTGGCCGCATGCATGCCAGGCGAGCGCACTACCACTTGAGCCACATACCCAGCCCCAAAATTTAACTGTATAATTGATGATATGCTGATCACATGGTATGAGCTATACCATCTCCTGGCTTGCAAATTTGGGGAAAATGTAAAAATTTTTTGTTTATATAAAGGTCACCATTAAATTGAATATCTTTGTTTATGTTAAATTCGTAAAAATTGAATTACTTCAGATTTCTTTGTTCAGTA
This sequence comes from Ictidomys tridecemlineatus, assembly GCF_052094955.1. Classification (NCBI taxonomy): domain Eukaryota; kingdom Metazoa; phylum Chordata; class Mammalia; order Rodentia; family Sciuridae; genus Ictidomys; species Ictidomys tridecemlineatus. Next base: position 146,678,778 of record NC_135483.1, on the reverse strand, counting down.
GCTTATCGCTAAAAACATTATTCAAGAGGAAACCATAACTCTGATAAACTAGGTGTTAGGTAGTAACGTGATAGTTACCAGCACTTATTTCCCACAGTTCAAAGTGGCAGCATCAGACTTCATGTAGTATGCAAGAGTTTTTCATACTGCTGCTGCTGTGGCAGTTAAAAATTATATTTCACATGCTTTTGGCTGGAAGACAATGCCACTTCACTGAAATGTGATATTGTTATTCCCATTATTTATTATGGCAGTAATTACCACCAGCTCTGCAAATGTTATTTCTAGAATCATTCATGTGCTTTTCTTCTGTGTAGAGAGGAACTGTAGATGCAAAATTAGATACACTCTGAGTTGCATAAGTGTGTAGCTAGAGGCTGTATTCTCAGACCCCTTGCCCTTTTTGTGGGACAAATCCTTAACATTTGCTTAACACATCCTTTTGGCTGGTTTGACCTTACATACTTCCAGATATTCTCTCATGCACTCTTTAGAAATCAGTCTGGCCATGAAAGAATAGTGGATAGTCAAATTTTTGGCCTGTGCAAATATTTGTCATGGTGGATTTTAAGAACACATCTCCAAGGTTATACTTTGCATATAAATGTAACCATTCCAGGGGTCATATTGTTATGGATTGGATACAGAACTGTTTTTTACAGTAAATTAATATTCAGATTGAGCAAGATGTTGTGTTTGAAATTAAGTTTTATATAATAGTTGTTTGGCAAGCTACCATCATTAATGCATTTAAATAAACTTGTTTACTGGGGCATCCACCTCAATGTGCATTATTTTTATTAGAAATAGTCACCCATTTACTGGGTCTACATTACTGATGATGCATACTAAGGGAAATTATTTTCTGCATACATTAAAACTATATGGGTACTTGACTATGTAACAGGGTTTTTGTGCCAAGATGTCTTTGTTAAGTATACATAAAATTTACTTTTAAGTTTGTGTTTCTTCAAACTTTCATTCTGTCTTAAGTCCTTTTTGTGCTGCTATAACAATACCTGAAACTAAATCATTATAAAGAACAGATTTATTTCTCACACTTCTGAAGGCTGGAAAGTCCAAGGTCGAGAGTTGCTTCTGGCAGGGTCTTTTTGATGCGTCATCCTACTGTAGGAGGTATAAAGGCAGCAGAGCGTGAGTGTGGGATGAAAAAGAAAAAGAACACATGTGCAGGAGTCAGCCAGCCACACTTGCCCCTGTAACACACCTACTCTCGGGATAATGACACGAATCCATTCATAAGGACAGAACCTTCATGACCTAACCACTCCTTCAAGTTCCTGCCTCTCAACGCCATTTCACTGGGGACTAAGTTTCCAACACATTCAATCCCTAACATCATTTTTTTCCCTAATATATTTTTTCCCAAGTTATATTAACTTGCTTTTTTAGTTTCTAGAGTATTCTAAAATCAAAGTTTACATGTTTAGTGTTAATAATTTATTACTAATGAGTTAAAAATCTTAAATGCCTTCATTACTTTTAGAATTTAGATATTTCTAGTGAAATAATTATTTAAAATACCTAAATTCACTTCATCTCATTTTATCTCAGTGTGTCCATATCCATGCTCAAACATGTAGTGATAAACGAGAAATAACTTATGATCAAAAGGAAAATGGAAAATTGTTTAAAAATGTTGATGTAAGCTTCCTTTTTAAAGCTTACTCTTTTTTATTTCCATATTTTAAAGTGTTGGATACCGTAGTTAGTTCAGGGACTTCCTTGAGAACCCAGGGATCTGATTGGAAAATGCAGACGTGAGAAAAACAAGAAGCTAGGCTACAGAAAACCTGGGAAAAGCAGAGGCTGGCAGCTATTAGTGTCTACTGCGCTGAGTGCTGAGTATCTTACATACGATGACTGGTATAACCCTGTAAGGTGGGCATCACTAACATCATTTATAAGGTGAGGAACAAAAGTTTTTGGACTAGTGGGAGCAGAGCCAGAATTCAGCATTTAGATTCATGTGTAGTGCCTCTCTAATACCAAACTGTTCATCTGTCTCTTTTGTGAAAGAGTGATATGACAGGCTAATAGAGAGACACAGGATGTTAGTACTATGCCCTTCTGAAGACAGCACACACGAAAGGTTAAAAAAGAAAAAATGGAGATGTTGAAGGACAAGCCAACCTTTGCATTCTAAAGAGCATCTGCGGATAGCTTGCCTATGAATTTGGCACTCTGAAAATATAGTTTAACCAAGAGAAAGTTCCACTACTTAGGGCTATTCCAGTGAGTCAACAGTTTTATCCTTTGACTCTTGTTTTTGAGGGTTTTTTACTTATTATTATTTTGTTGTCATTGAATGCAAGAAGTTCTATATCAGAAACCTGTCATAGGAAAATGATACAGAATTAGAGAAAATACCATATGTAATTGCTATCTATTTTTTTTAATCACATTGCTTAGAATTGATGTAGAGTGGAACCACTTTAAATGTCCAACAATAAGAATGTAGCAGATATAATGGTTATTTAAGGTACCATATTTCTTAGTGCCTAATATTGGTTGGTTGAGTGGCTGGCTGGCTGGTTGATTAGATGGGAGAGAGGCAGGCAGACAAGCAAATAGGTTGATATTCTTAAAAAAGAGACTCTTGAAATCACTGAAAATTGTAATAACTGAAGCCACTTGGAAACTCATTAGAGTATGATAGTTTAATGATAAGTGAAAAATACAGGATAGAACTTACACTCTGAGAACTGACTGTAGCAACCCAATCTGGAGTAGTATATGAAAACTATGTGAAAAATTAATGGAAGAAAATACACATGATTGTTTTTTATGATGTCCTTTTATATAATTATAAAAAATAAAGATGTGTGTACTGTTAGGTTTAAAAACGAGACAATGTAAAGCTGGTGATATGACAGAGTGCACTGTGGGGCTACTGGCTGTGTTGACACAGTTCTAAGGCAAGCTTGTCCATGCAGACCATAGTAAACTGCCTTCACTCCTTGGGAGCTATCATAAGTTTAGATTTAAGGCATAAATCTAAACATTACATATAATTTTGAATTTCTTATTCTAATGTAGCAACAGGTAAATTTCGGCAGTAGTGTTTTCTTTGGTTAAAATTCCTTCATGGGATGATTGTGTGTGAAGACTTAACAAAACTTTCACTCTGTCTGCTGAGTATTTGTTCTTTGCCTAACTGTCTACCTCTGCTCTCCTGAGAACCTGATAAAAATTGAAATGTCACCTATGTTATCAGGTGGTATTGCTTATAGTAAAAATTACCCCAGTTCTGGGAGAACTATACTATTTGATGGAAGGCAGAACTGGGGACATCCATGAATTCAGTTGACATTCATAATGGGTGTGGCCCTGAGGGATGTGAACTTTTCATGCTGGAGTGACTCCTGTGTCTCTCCCATGTGGATAGAAAAGGGACTTGGGAGAAGAGGAACTCCTAAAGTGCCAACCAGGATCAACTATAGCTATATGCCTTCCCCTCTATCCTGGGTGGACTGGAGCTGGTGGGATTTCTTATGTGTCTGAATGTTTAGTTGATCCTAAGAAAGCACCTAAAAGGTATTATAATTCTGTAGTTAGTTTTTAAATTTTCTTTTCAAAATGAGAAAGTAGTATTTTAGCTTTTGTTAGTTCATCCAATTTTTTTTTTCAGTGCTTAGGGAAGAACATTAGTCCAGATCACACAGGTTTTAGTTCTTTTTTTTTTTTTTTTTTTTTTTTAGTAATGGATTATGTTACCTTGGGGAAGTCATTTAGTCTCCCTGAATCTCAATTTTCTTAAGTGTTAGATAACCTTGACCAATGTCATTTCTGATTTCCCTTTCAACTCTAAATTCTGTAGTTTTCTGATTGTCTTATCATAAGTTAATTTTTAATCCTCTTTTATAGAACCGTTCCTGATTTCTTTTTAGCTAGACACATGATGAGATAACTGAAAGCTTAAGGCTACAGTGTACATCTTTCAAAGTGTAAATTTTGGAAATGTCATATTATAACTGTGTAATTCCGAAAGAAATGTTTACTACTTATGTAGTAGAACTTAAAGAATTTCAGTTTAAAATACTTAAGGAATTTGGGGGAGAGAAAACCAGTTAGACTGAAAATTTGAAAAGCCTTTGATTATTCTAAAATTTCATCTCAACTTTCATTTACAGGTTGTAAACTGGCTGGAAGGACCTGGATCGGAACAACTGAGAGCCCAGTGGGGGATTGGTGACTCTATTAGGGCTTCCCAGGCCCTACAGCAGAAGCATGAAGAGATTGAGAGCCAGCACAGTGTGAGAGGCTTTTTCCTCTGCAAGTTACAGTGCAGTTATTCTTGTGCATAATTAGCATAGGTGGTACTAAGTGCTAAGCTGCTGTTAACTTTGTATAGGGGCCTAGAATACAGTTTATTGAATCCTTAGAGGTTATAAGTTTTCATTTTGACCACTTAGTGTATGTTAATTCAAAGGTTGGTTTAGGTTTTACCTGCAATGCAGTTTCATTATATTGTTACTTCTCTAATACAGTGTAGATGAAATTTTAAAAGCTATAGTGATGGAAAAAAAAAAAAGAGTACAAAAATAGAGCCTTCATCACTAGTCCCTCCAATAGAAAAGTTTGTTCTTAAAATCCTAGAGGAAGGCCTTTCCCTACTTCTTTGGGCGCATGCTGTACAACTAAATGCTGGGAATACCACCAGGACTGCGGCATTACACACAGCTGATGGAGAGGGAGTACAGAGGAGGCAGAGTATCTTTCATTCTCTGTGCATTTAGGGGTCACATTTGTAATTGTGAAGGGGATAATTAGACAGATCACAGGTATAGATTGGGAAATAAATCAATCCTTATTCAGATTATAGATAAAATTGTTCAAGAGAATTTAAAATGCAACAACTTGCTATGTGGAAGAAACAGATGTTTATTAAGCTCATGCTTGGTTATAGTTGGTTCTCTATGTGGAGAAAGTAGTCATATAGTTTGTAGATTAGGTAGTTTATCCCCCCTCCCTGAAGCCATATTACTTTTTATGGTAATTTTAAATAGATTGAATACAAAATTGGAAATATAAAATTTGATCCATTAAATTCTATCTCCTTGGTCTATCCATCTTCAAAAATCCATCAGTAATAGTGTTAAACTCTGGAACAGGTAAGTTTGAAGGGTCATTGGAACATTATATTTTCACAGTGTGTTTCTTTACCCATCAATTCCTCTACTTGAAGTGGTAATAAAAGTTGAACAGTTAAGAAATATATATTTTAACTAAGTATGGTTAAAGAATAAATAATATTCTTTGCAAATAAATTTGAGTAAATCTCATCTTTATTAGAGCTATATTTTAATAATATCAAATAATCATTTTATTTTTAAGGAGATACATTCTGTTTACTTTCCTCATATTGCTTTTTTTAGTAATCTTTCTCCAATTAGGTTTTTTTTTTTTTTTTCCTCCCCGAGTGAGGCTTAACTGTCGGTGGCACTGGCCGATAATCTACATAACATAGCCTAAAGGAGTTGTAGTCTAGCTGAGACAATAATATGTAGAAAGAGCCATCACAAGATTTGGAAATCATATAAAGATGGTACATAGGTAGTCTAACATTTCTAATTAGTGCTTGTGAGAGACTTGAAAAAATGAAATCCTGGGGCTGGGGTGGTGACTCAGTGGTAGAACACTTGACTAGCCCATGTGAGGCACTGAGTTTGATCCTCAGCACCACATAAAATAAATAAATAAAATAAAGGTATTGTGTGTCCATTTATAACTAAAAAAAAAATCCCATATAGTTTATCCATTTCACAGGTTCCAATATGGTTCTTCATTTTATGGTAAAAAATTAGAATAATTTATTTTTAATTTATAAACCCTGTTCCTGAAGTTATGATCTTTAATTATCTTATACTTTAAAAAATATTTTTTTTATTGTATGGACATAATACTTTTATTTATTTATTCTTATGTGGTACTGAGGATTGAACTCGGTGCCTCACATATACTAGGCAAGTGCTCTGCCATTGAGCTATAGCCCCAGCCCTCTCTTAGGCTTTTAAAATACCATTACACTGTTGAAATTTTTTATATGGATTATGATTTATTTGATTATTCTGGATGGAACATGTTACTGTAGTATAGATGGTTTCTATAATTTGTTTCCCTGTAAATTTTTGAAAGCAGTATTTGCATAGAATATCAGGTTTTATTTAAGAGAATTTAGTCACCAAGTGTTCCGAAAGTCCTCTTAGTAAGGAAACACGATACTTGAGGAGCCCAAAGATAGGGTTTATATATATATATATATATATATATATATATATATATATATTTTATTTTTAAAAGCTACCAAGAGAGTTATAGTTAGAAATTGGATTCTACATATATCATGTATAAATTCACAAAAAGTATTGGAATTACATTTTATATTGTATGTTGTGTGGGTGAAATTACCATTGACATACATAGAGAACCCTGTGTTTAAATGTTTGTTTATATATACTTTTATATGAATTTTTTAAATCAGCTTAAAAAATAAATTACATATGGCATCTCTTTTCATGTGCTTACACTTACTTATAATGTGGAAAAGATATACATAACTTTTATATTGGAAAGGACCTTATAAATTAAAATATCCCTTTATATTTTATAGATGAAGAAACAGACTTTTTTAAAAAATCAATAAGTTGCTAGATTAGGTTAAAAACATAGACATCCTGATATCTAGATAGGACCCCCTCACTCTCTCTTTTAGGGAAAGCTACTAAATTGCATGGATATGCTTAAGATACAATGTATGTATGTATGTATGTATGTATGTATGTATGCATGTATATTCTCTTGCTATTTGAGGACACACATACACATTTTTTTAAATATTTATTTTTTCGTTGTAGTTGGACACAATACATTTATTTTATTTGTTTATTTTTATGTGATGCTAAGGGTTGATCCCAGGGCTTCACATTTGTTGGGTGAGAACTCTACCACTGAGCCACAACCCCAGCCCCATGCACATATTTTGACATCTGTATTGATAGATCTGGACCCCAGAGGAAAAAATATACTCTTGATTTATTGTGGATTTTGTTTCCTTAAATCATGTGTGATATTTGGGATATTGGAAAATTGGAGGGTCGGGACATATTGAATGGGAATATAGTTGAAACAGGATTGACCACAAGTGGGTAATTATTGAAGCTAGATTGCACATGGGGCTTCATTATGCTATTTTTTCCACTTTTGAATAGATTAAAAAATTTTCCATTCTTTAAAAGGTTTAAGAAAAGATAATTGCATTGTTTTAGCCAGTAGGTGGCACTGCATTCATTGTCACCTTAGAATTGTAATGCATTCCACTGTCATATGTAAATTTAAAAAAATTAAAAAAAAAAAAAAGACTAGGTTGGTTGGTGCTGGATGAATATGTTAGTATATGATGTTTAAGATATTCTAATACTTCTTTTCTCTATTAGTAAAACAACAGCTTCAATTATTTACTGGAATTGTTCAGGTCTTAGAAAATTTCTAGTATTGATAGTTAGCAAGGGTAGAATTTGGAAAACTTTAATAGACCATTTTGTATTGAAGTACCATGTCAAGTATTATGTTTTCCATTCCACATGAAAGAGTAATGCAGAAATAAAGCTATCAACTCAAATTTATTAGGATATTCAGCACTAATAGAGAAAAATGAAAATCCTCCTGATCTGTAGTTATTTGTGAAGGACCGTGAATTAGAAGTTTGCTTGGTTTTTGAATACAACCCAACAAAAAATATCAAAGTGAATAGAAGTGATTGTAGAGTCTGTTTATAAATCTCAAAATATTTGACTACAATGGTAAATATACTTTTACCTTTGGGTAGGGTAGGAGTGTGTTGGGAAGAGCACATGCTGGTGCTGTGGTACACATCTGTAATCTCAGAGGCTGAGACAGAAGGATCACAAGTTCAAAGCCAGCCTCAACAATAGCTAGGTGCTAAGCAACTCAGTGAGAACCTGTCTCTAAATAAAATACAAAATAGGGCTGGGGATACGTCACAGTGCCCCTGAGTTCAATCCCTGACACACACAAAAAAAAATGCATAGCAGGAGAGTGTAGAAGCATGCATTTCTGAAGCTGCCTCTGCATTCTGTCACTGTCCCACCTTCCACAGTACTGACTTCTGCCTCCAAAGGGCCCTAAGTGTATAACATAGCCTGGGTTGGCAGTATTTCTTTCCTCCCAGACTGGGATTCCTGTTCTTGGTTTAAAGTGCAAAGTGCAAATGATCATTTCACCAACTATGTATTGACACTGGCTCAACCACAATCATAGTGTCAGTCCTGGCTGTTCGTTCTAACATTCAAATGCTTTCCCTACTTATCATCTTTTTTTTTTTTTTTTTTTTTTGAGAGAGAGAGAGAGAGAGAGAGAGAGAGAGAGAGAGAATTTTTTAATATTTAGTTTTTGGTGGACATATCATCTTTATTTTATTTTTAATTGGTGCTGAGGATCGAACCCAGCGCCCGCGTATGCCAGGCGAGTGCGCTACCGCTTGAGCCACATCCTCAGCCCCCTACTTATCATCTTAATCCAAACCCCAAATCTTGGTGTTGAGTTTTTATTTTGCTATAAATTAATAAATTTCAACACAGTAAATGTGTATGAACAGAGTACAAGAATGGCCATAATAAACTGAATGCAGCTGTTTACCTAAGGTTATATACATTCTATTTTTAGGAAGAAACATTTTGACTAATTTTAAACATATACATATATGTAAGCCAGACCCCCTGACCCTCAGTCCCACAGAGGTATAGAGTTTGTCATTTATTTATGACATACTCAATCAGTAACATCAGTAACTCCAATTCTAGGCATTAATTTATTGAGACATATTAGTCTTTATATTGTATTTACATCCCTGGTCACGTTGCTAGAACTTACATGTATTTTAAGATTTCAAACGAGGACAAAAATCAGCTCCACAGTGGTGGTTCTTAAACGTTAATGGTCAAGAATTGTCAGAGGTGCTTGTTAAAAATGCATTTTCCAGGGCCCCACCCCCAGAGACTCAGAGGCTGAGGGAAGAACTTGGGTATTTTGATGAACACCCAGGTGATCTAGTGTAAGTAGTTCTCACTGAGAAGTGCCATCCTGGAATTCTGATCTTTTAGTTTACTACTTTTCTCAGAATCATTGCCACTACTTCAGAGATTTGGATATCTTTATTTAGAGCATTTAGTTAAGTTTTAATTACTAAAGATATGAGATATGAGACCATGACAATGATAATTTTCTCAGGTAATATTCTATACTTTTTAAATTGTCAGTCTGCTTAATCATTGTGATAACTGTAGTTTTACAAGTATTTTATGTATATTATTTGATGAAATTCTTACAGCAACTAATAAAGTAAGTATAGCAGGTGTTACTATCACCATTGGATGGAGCATGTTTCTTAAATTCTGTACCACTAACACTTAAGTCCAGATAAAAAATTGTTGTAGGGGCTGGCCCATGCATTGCAGGACATGTATCCATAACATTAGTCTTATCTGTTAGATGGAGCAGCATCCCTCCTCCTTACTTGTGGTAACCAAACATTCCATGTGAGGCAGAATAATACACTGTTTCCTCTATGATTCAATGCCAAGAGTGTTTTCTGTGCTTAATGCATCCATTTAGCACATTAATCGAGCACATATGATATGCCACAGGTTGTTTTAGGCTCTTAGGTTATCGCCCAGGATTACCATATGGAATTATAATCATGTTGGGGAGGTAGGGAGTAGAGAGGCACTATAGGTATGGCATTTAAGAAAGCCTCCTCTGAGGAAATGACATTTAATCAGAAACCTCAAGTTGGTATGGAGTAATCCAAACAAAGGGCCCTCTAGATAGAGGATATAGCATGGAAGCACCCCAAGGCAGGAATATAACTAAAGAACAATGAGAAGGTGGACATCGCTGGAGTACTGGGAGCAAGACAGAGGGTCACAGAAAATGAGAGGAAGTTAGGGGCCAAAATAAGTTATGTCTTTTTAACCCATGAACAGGAGCTTAAAGTTTATTTTAAATGTTACATGAGATCAGTGGAGAGGTTTTTGAGACAAAAATTGATTTATGTTTTGAAAAGATCACTGGCTATCGGGTGGAGGATAGGGAGATAGGGAGGGGGGATAAGCAGCGCAAATGGAAGACTGGAGCTCTTGGAATGGAGGTGGCAGAAGTGGTAGGAAGTGTTAGGCTCCCAAGGTTGAACCAGCAAGTCTTGCTGGTGGAAGACTCAAGCTCTGAGAATTTTTTGGTAACTTGACAAGATTAGTTTTAGAAGAGTGGAAAATACTAAATCCTGACTTAGAATGAATTTTAAAAGAATGGGGAATGAAACGAAGAATGTTATCTTTTAAGGAAAGTTTTGTTTTTAGAGGTTTAATATACAGAATTTTAAAATGTATAGATCCTAAAGCATGTATTTTGTTCAGGATAGGTGTTACAGTTTGCTTATGTGCTGATGGAAATAATCCAGTTGAAACAGAAGAATTGATCAGAGAGAAAGAGATGATAGTTGCAAGAGCAGAGTTGTGCACAGGCAGCAGAAGAGAGGGTATCATGCTCTGGAGGAGTGTTGGCCTCAGGAGCAGGGCCTCTGTAGAGTGGGGAGGCAGAGCACAGGGCTATAGGAGGGAAGGTTGTAGATTTGTTGGTGGGAAGATGAGACTGTTCTCTTTTAATTGCATCCAGAGAATTAAGAAGTTCTTCTAGAGTAAAGAGTTTGTAAAAGGGAGTTGGAGACTTAAGGAGTGAAAAAAAAAAAATCACGAGAATGGGAAAGTGAATTGCTTAGAGAAACCTGCAAGGATTACTGAACCTCTGTTTGAAATTATTTAGCTATATCTTAAAAAAAATATGCACAGACTGTCGTGTATCGCTTAATTGGAGCATACTTTAAGAAATGCATCATTAGGTGATTTTGTTGCTGAGTGAGCATCATAGAGTGCACTTACAGGAACTAGGACAACTATGATGTCTCCAGGCTGTGTAGTCTTACCACCATCACATGTGTGGTCCATCGTTGACGGTTGATATGCAGGGCATGTCTGTGGTGGTTTTTACCTAGCTGTGTTCAGCCACTCTGGTACAGACACACAGTAGGCAGAGAAGCCAGGTTTGAGGTTTCAGTAGGTGAATTTGATGGAAGGAAGGAGGGCAGGTGTGGTGGGCCAGGGTTGTATGCCGGGAGGTGGCTGTAGCTTCTGACCAAGGGTGAGAGGCTGCCAAGAGCTGCAGTGTCAGACATGAAAGGAGAATAGATCAGTGGACCTCTGGGGGTGTAGCTAAAAAAAGGGCATTGGAGTCAGTATCTGATGAGAGAATGGAATTCACAAAAGTGAGAGTTTAGAGTTGCCTAGTAAGCAGTACATGATGACAGGCTTTTGGGGCCAGTGGAGTAGGTAGCTGAGATGGGGTGAGGATGCAGTAGTGGAAGTGAGGGAAACAGTTGAGGAGCTGAGTCCAGAGTGTTGGTGCATGGGTACATGAAGGCCATCACCAAGAAGGCTGGCACAGAGAGAAATGCAGAGAGGAACCCCCAGGGGGATGAGGGGATACCACAGGAAAGGCTGGAAGGGCGTAATCCAGCATCCTGCATTTCACAGGTTTTCCAGACAAGAGGGGGGAAAAATGGTTTGAAATAGTAATGAGTCTGGGCTTGTGTATGTTGGTGTGGAAATAAAGATAGCAACCAGTTTAGGGGGCTGCAAAGGTAACTGTGCACTATGAGGGTGAACAAGTTTTAGAGCATATGAAGGAAGGGAACATCTAGAAGCCAGACTGAGGATACAGGAGACTACCATTGGCAGGCAGCAGCAAGCTCCAGGGATCATGATGGAAGGATGTGGGGAAGGATGGGGATTTTACATTCTCTCTTAAACAGTGTTGCTTTATAAAAGTGTTCACGTGTATGTTACTTAGTTTGTCTGGAGAAATGATAAAATGTGTCCTCCAGGAGCTAATTTGATCCTTAACATACTTTGTGATACCTCTGTTACAGGAATGGTTTGCAGTATATGTGGAACTTAATCAGCAAATTGCCGCACTCTTGAATGCTGGGGATGAGGAAGATCTTGTGGAACTAAAGTCACTACAGCAACAACTTAGTGATGTTTGTTATCGGCAGGCCAGTCAGCTGGAATTCAGGCAAAATCTCTTACAAGCAGCTCTTGAATTCCATGGTGTTGCACAAGATGTAAGTGTCTACTCTGATCGCTTCTCTTTTCCTCAGATAATCTGAACAATCCACACATAATTTTTGCAGGTTTGCATGTCTGCTCTAATTATTTTCCTTGAACAATAATGTAATTTACTGGTGGGGGTAACGTGATAAAATTTTCTGATTTAACAAATGATTCTAAGTCATACTGCATGCAATTAAACCTTTGATTGTCTAACTAAAGTATTCCAAACCAATAGATATATTTCATTTTGACTGTTCTTCAAAATGTATGCTTTTTAACATAGATGGAAATGGTAGTGTCCATAATTTTTTGCACTCTGCTGACCTGGATGTTCTCCTTTGTCTTTCTGGTGCATGCATCTGTGTGTTCCATCTTCTAGATAACATGTACTCTGATTATTTGTTCTTGTCTCTTAACAGCATAATGTTTTCAAGTGTAATTGTGATAACCTCATTAGATAAACCTCATTCATCATTAAACACTTTAGATTCTGATTACATCAGGGTTGTCTCTTTGGTGTCCCTCTGCTTTAGTTGTCTCAGCAGTTGGATGGCTTATTAGGGATGTTGTGCGTAGATGTAGCACCAGCTGATGGAGCATCGATTCAGCAAACTTTAAAACTGCTTGAAGAGAAGCTGAAAAGTGTTGGTAAGCAGATTTTAAAAATGCTGAAACATAAGAGTTCTTTTTTAAAAAAAAAATATCATTATCATGGTTACACAATTAAGTCAGCTTATACTGAACTAATTATTATTTGCAGGGAACACAGGAAAAAGTAGTATTAAAGGGGTTTTATTCCCTTGAGTGAGTCTAATTTTTGCTAAAAATTTTTACTTTTCATTGTGATTAGGCACTCCTCCCTTCATTGGGCCTTTGGCCTTTTTGTTTACTACAGGTGCTATATCTTGCATATCCTAGGAACAGTGAAGTTATTTGTAGTGCATGCATAAACTGTAATTAGTTGTGAAGTGTTCTGTGGTAAACTCTGTATGCCCCGAACTGTGTTTTATGCAATGATTTTTGTTGTTGCTATATCCTAACCTTGTGAAAAAATAGTTGGTTTGGTTCTGTGCATTTGTTTCTCTGCCTGGGAATATGGTCAGGGTTACCTAGTTTCTGAGGAGGGAGTGGTCCCATTTCATTAAGCTAGCTCTTAATGAAAGCTCCGTTACTTTTGTCATCGGGACCTTTTAAATGTTTCCACAGTAAGAAATGCAGTGAACTTTCCTAGGCCAAGATGTGAAAATGGGAAGGGACTGTCCATTGAGGGAAGGAGCAGAGGAAGCAGGTGTAGAAAGTGGTGACATGTGATCAAATCAGATTAATTAATTGTGGAAAACAGCTTCAGGGACTTGGTTTCAGAAAAACATTTTTTGTATTGACGCTTTATTTGCTTGTAGCCTAATTGTTAGTTTAACAGATGACATGCATAGTATATGTTCAATACACCAAATGAAATTTATTTTAAAATATCAGTAGTTTCCTTAAGTCATACTTTTCCTTAAAAAAAAAAAGGAGAGAATTTCTCTACACATGTCTGACTTGGAATATTGTAAATATATCCTAATGTTGCTCCTGTGGTGCGTAAGTTGGACTTGACTTTACAGCTTTCGGCATCCCTTTACACTGATAATACACCATGTGAGTGTCTTGAAATCTCACAAATTTTACACTGTTTTTAAACAAAATATTTACATTGTTGTCCTAAAAATAGGAACACAAGAAACAGGAAAAAAAATAGTAAAATTTATTTGTAAAAATAGAAATTAACATACTTTCTTCCTGCTTTCAGTTTTTAAAAGAAATTATTATCTATGGAGATTTGTGTTTTAAACATTCCCTTTAGGGAGAATTTGGTATGAGAGCTCTCCGTTTAAAAGGATTTTATTCCTTGAGATGTTCAGAGGACTCCATCCCAATGTGGTTTAATATATAAAGATTTTATGCTTGGATTCCAAGTGCAGTATCTGCTGAGAGGATTTATTTGAGGGAGGGAAAAACACCTTAGTTAAGAGATTAAATCTAATAACTTTTATTTTAGATGTGGGATTGCAAGGTTTGCGTGAAAAAGGTCAAGGTCTGCTGGATCAGATCTCCAATCAGGCGTCCTGGGCCTATGGAAAGGATGTAACCATTGAAAATAAAGAAAACGTGGACCACATACAAGGAGTGATGGAAGACATGCAGCTTAGGAAACAAAGGCAAAGTTTGACTGTTAATGTTAATTTTACCAAGACAACATACTAACTAAAATGAAAAATTGTATAATTTATATTTTACATACAAACTAAAGGTTCTTACCTGTTATATAGTAGGCATGTAATAGGCTTTTGATGAATATAATAGTTATTATATATAATTGTACTAACAAATTAATGACAATTTGTTCAATTACCTGGTATCTTTTCCTCTTTTACTTAATAGTGAAATTTTGAGTTATACTAAAGTGCTTAACATTCTGTACCTTAGGACTCTGCTTTGCTTTGCTATAAGAAAATCTTTTTGGAGAAACTTACATTTCCATTTTAGTTTAGAGTTGCTGTTAAATCTGCCATCTGTATTGATCTAATTCTTCATGTCTGTTTCTTATAAAATGTCACACTTGTTTGTGCTCATGTTTGCTGTACAGGGATTAGACACAGTGGACTAATGTTGATGCTCACTTTGATATAGGACTAGGAATTCAAGGGATTCTTTGAAAACATAATTTGCAACAGCCATTGCAAAGTGAAAGATCAGAATCACATAGGCAAGCGTACATAACCTAGCATGGTTGTACCAAAACTTATACACTTAGAAATGTTGAGGTCACCAACAGAACCTCACAGAAACTCTCCCCTACAAAAGTAGACAGTCACGAGGCTGGAATTCCTTCTGCACCTGTCCTGTATCTGTGGATTCCTCCCCACAAAGGGAGAGCCATCCTCTGAGAAAGGATCCTGCCTTTTAGGTTCTGATTTGCCGTCTTCATTAACTCCCTTTCTCTATTCTGAGTCCTGCCCCTCACTTAAATGCTCAAATGTCTCCAGTTAGAATATAATGAAGTATGTTCCTGGTATGACTGAATGAAGAGGTCCATCTTCCTTTCTTCCCTTTGTCTTATGGCATTAAGCTCTTCCTCACAGCTAAGTTGTTTGCAGGTCTAAACTGCATTCCTTACTAACTCCACCTTACTTTTCATCCTCTTGAGCCTGACTTCTG
The DNA here is from genome assembly GCF_052094955.1 of Ictidomys tridecemlineatus. Taxonomy (NCBI): domain Eukaryota; kingdom Metazoa; phylum Chordata; class Mammalia; order Rodentia; family Sciuridae; genus Ictidomys; species Ictidomys tridecemlineatus. The sequence goes on along the minus strand of NC_135483.1, from coordinate 146,663,371 downwards.
ACCTCCACTTCACTCCTTTTGTTCTCATTGGTGTTACCAACAAGACCATATGTGATGAACACTGATCTTGTTCAAAATCCAGAGAATGTTTTAGTCCGGTCTGCTTGATTATGAATGGCACTGGACACAGCTGACTTATAGGTTCTCTTCAAGACTCCCTGACAGCTGTGTCTTCCTGAAACCATGGTCCTCCTCCTGGCGCTGTTTCTTGGTAATTTCTTCTCAGATTTCTTGTTTTGTAACTAAACACTGCTTCCAGGGCTTGTTCTGAGGCCAAATTCTCTTCTTGATTTGCTCTCTCTGCAAATCTCACTACTTTAATGATTTTTAAAAATATGATGTGGTTGAATAGTTGTAGCTCTTTCCAAGCCCTCTCCTGTGCTCCAGACTCAGTTCCGGTCGCCTGCTCCATGTCTGCAGTGGGATACTCTGTGTGCTCCTCCAAGCCTGTTATCTTCAGATTAGAACAATTTTCTATTTTTTTTAGTTTTATTGATTTTATTTTTTAAATTCAGAACAGCAGAATGCATTACAATTCTTATTACATATAGAGTACAGTTTTTCATATCTTTGTATATAGACTATGTTAATGCCAATTCATGCCTTTATACATGTACTTTGGGGTTTTTTTTTGCATTACAATTCTTATTACACAAATATAACACAATTTTTCATATCTATGTTTGTATATAAAGTATGTTGACACCCAATTCGAGAAACATTTTCCTCCAAAACTTGCTCCTTGCTTTTAATTTCTTATTCAGGGTAAAATTACTGTCAGCTACAAAACTTGGAATTTATCCTAAAATCCTTCATCTTCCTCATTCCTTATACCTAGTCAAATATTCAAGTGCTGTTGTTACTGAATCCCATGATTTTTTGTTCAAGATTTTAGATCTCAAGTGCCGCTGGTCTGGCTCTTCTTCAGTCTGGTATGCAGGAGTAATCTGCATGGAGTACAAGAGTGGTGTTAAACCTCCTTCTGGGACTTTCTCTTTTTTCAGATGAAGTACAGTCTTACTGGAATGGCCGGAGACTTTTTCTTATCCACTTCTGCAGAGTCTCATGCTTTTCTGACTTTCCCACTAAATTGTATGGTTGTTTTCAGTTTCCTTGAGAACATCAAGTTGTTTCATCCATCACTGGGAGTATTACTTTTCTCATTTTCTATCTAGCAGATTTCTACTTATCTTCCAAGACTCAGATAGACTTATCTTAGGAAGTCTTAGGATTTCTAAGGCAGGTGAGTCACTTACTCCAATTAAACCTTTTTTGTGACTCCATTATATCATTTGCCACATTGTATAAAGTTCATCTCCCAAATTGGAACTATCTTTTTAAAAAATTTAAAAAAAATTTTTTTAGTTATACATAACAGTAGAAAGTCTTTCAACATATCATATATACATGGAGATAACTTCCCATTTTTGTGGTCATACATGATATGGAGTTACACTAGGTTGTGTGTTCACATATGAACATATGAAAGTTATGTCTGATTCATTCTACTGTCTTTCCCATCCCCCCTCCCCTTATTCTCACTCTGCCCTGTCCAATTTAGACCTTCACACACACATGCCCCCCATTATGAGTATCTTCTGCATATCAGAGAGAACATTCAGCCTCTGATTTTTGGGACTGGCTTCTTTCACTTAGCATGATAGTCTCCAATTTCATCCATAAATGGCAAGTGCCATAATGTCATTTTTCTTTATGGCTGAAAAATATTCCATATGGATATATATATATACCACATTTTCCTTCTCCAATCATCTGTCAGAGGGCACCTAGGTTGGTTCCATAGTTTAGCTATTGTGAATTGAGATGCTATAAACATTGATTTTGCCATGTCACTATAGTATGCTGATTTTAAGTCCTTTGAGTACATGCTGAGGACTGGGATAACTGGGTCAAATGATGGTTCCAGTCCAAGTTTTCTGAGGAATCTCCATGCTTCTTCTAAGTTGGAACTATTTTAATAGCAGAGAAAATGTTTTATTTTCCCTATAACCTGGTACAACTCTTGAATATATATTTTGATATTTTTATCATTAAGGTGTCTTACATTAAGTTCATTTGGCTTATCTTCTTGATGATAAGTTTCAGATTTTAAAAATAATTATCATCACTTCTATTTAATACCTTAAAGAATTACTTTACACAAGTTGCTTCTTAATATTATGCTATGATTTTTATTGATACTATCTCCCTAATAGCCTGTGATACCTCTGGAAGGACCATTCTTTGTTGTTATTAAACTTTCTTTAAGGACATCAACTGTAGGAGAGCCCAGTGCCTGTGGGGTAACTTCTTGTTGATATTTGGGACTGCAATAGGAGTCCCCCTTATCTTCTGCAGCACCTGAATTGCATGGGAGTGAAGGAAATTGGTCAGAGTTGAGATAGATCAAGATACTTTTATCGTTTCAGCCATATATTATCCAAGCACACTGCAGAGAGATAGAAAATTCTCTTAATTGTGTTCCTTCCACCCAAACATCAATGGAGTTCTTTTCCCCCCCTTTAAGAATGTAAATGGAGAGTTTAAAAAGGAATTCAGTTTTAAATATTATTCCATCTAGTATAATTCAGTGAAAAGTATTAATTTAAAAAATTTTCCTTGGAACATTATCCCTAAAGCTAGTAGTTGAGAAACTTCACAGTTTTTAAAATATTTTTTTAAAGATGGACATAATATGTTTATTTTATTTATTTTTATGTGGTGCTGAGGATCGAACTCAGGGCCTCACATGTGTGAGGCAAGTGCTTTACAGATGAGCTATAACCCCAGCCCTGAGAAACTTCATATTTTTATCAATGAAGCTTGTTTGATGCTGATTGTCAGTGGCAGTTTGTTTGGGTTGTAGTTACTATTGCATTTATACTTTGCTTCAATATTTTACAGAATCTATGCTATCCTCAAAAGGGTTTGTCTTTCAGGTATTTTGAGGTTTTGATGTAACATAGAATAGATATCCTTAAACCTCTTACAAAGAAACACATGCAGTTTCCATAGTGTAGGACTAAATATTTTAGTATATTATAAAACATATATGCCAGATGATGATGTTATTGTGGAAACCAAAACAATAGACTAAATGTATGTTTGGATTTATTAGATGTGAAGACATGGTAGATGTGCGAAGGTTAAAGATGCTTCAGATGGTGCAGCTGTTTAAATGTGAAGAAGATGCTGCTCAGGTAAGGACCAGACGGCCACATTATATGGCTATCATTTCTTAGAAGAACAATTTCATCTAACTGTGAACAAAAGTGTACTTCTTATGTTCCTAAGAAAGTAAATTCTTAATCAAATCTAGCTTATCCTGTTGAAGAATAAAATTTGGTTCTTCTAGCTAGCTTACTGATTTCATTTGGCTTATCCTCTTGATGAAATCCTCTATTGTGTTAGAGTTTGGAATTATTTATTAACATTATTATTGACTCGTAGTTTGTTAGTTATATTCCAGAGTAAAGGCAATTGTAGCACATTGCTTTCTAACCCATAGGTGAACTTCCAATGCTAGACAGTTTGATATTTTTGTGAAGTTAATATTAGAACATTCTTTCATCTTGATGTAGAAGAATTTATGATTTCTAACAGTGATATGCATCTGTAATGAGATCCTAGTAAGTCTGTTCTACAGAAATGCATGCTATTCTATTATGTGATGTGTATTTTAAGAGTGCTTCTGTAGTAGGCTTTGCCTTCAGAGTTTAAGAACATTTGAGAGTAGGAGAAGAATCTGAGGGGCATTGGATCAAATGAGCCATTGACAACTAGTTATAATTAATGGACTAACCAACCATAGTATAGCAATTTTTATATATGTGATGTTTTGATGTAAGAAGTAAAGAATTATGAATGCAACTTCACTGTTTTGTATTTTTATTTAGGCGGTTGAATGGCTAAGTGAACTTCTGGATGCTCTACTTAAGACCCACATCAGATTGGGTGATGATGCTCAGGAAACGAAAGTTTTACTGGAAAAGCATAGAAAATTTGTTGATGTTGCACAGGTGCAGAACTGGTTATCTTCCTTTTCTACAAGCTCAGTGTTTGACTAGCTTTCTGCATGATTATAATGTAACTTAACCCTCCAAGTCCAAGAAGGTTAGTTTTGTTATTCCAGAAATATCACAGAATTAAGAAAATGTCAGCTGGTGCATCAAAACTAGCCTGCATAAACTTGAGAGGGTTTAAATTGCCGCAAACACAGGTTCTGTATGCTCCCTCTGATATATGTTACATGTTATGGTATTTTTAAGACAATCCAATTATTCATTCATAGAAGCTAATATGAAATGTATATTAATAGCACTAAATTAGAAATCCCACTTTTTGTATTTGACTTATGTTAGCACAATAATACAAAGTTGGTTTTGTGCTGAAAAGTATCATAATGTATTTTCCCTATTGATTTCATTCAATTGTAATAGGTAGAGCTTCCTATGTGGACTATCATGAGACTAGTTTCACTCACTTGTTTTGGTAATTAATGAGCTGTGGAATTTTGCCAGTGGAATTTAGCAGTGATGGGGAAAACCTTAAAAAAAAGAAGAAGAAGAAACTTATAAACTAAAAATATTACTTCCCCTTCCTTACTTATGCATGTAGATCATTTATAGTAATAAGCGACACTAGATTCATTCAGCATTAATTTCCAGTGGCCTTACTTAATTGCAACCAGTCTCCCAAAACCTTTCCCCTCCTCTTCAGAATTCTTTTATTATAATTCTGTTTCCTTTTTTTTTTAGAGTACTTATGATTATGGTAGACAGTTGCTGCAGGCCACAGTTGTGTTGTGCCAGTCTTTACGGTGCACTTCTCGGTCTTCTGGGGACACACTTCCTCGATTGAACAGGGTGTGGAAACAGTTTACGATAGCGTCCGAAGAGAGAGTACATAGGTTGGAAATGGCCATTGCATTTCACTCAAATGCTGAAAAGGTTTGCCCCTTTTGAAATGTAATCTCAGTATTATTTATTGTATATGTTTAAAATGTATGTATTAATAATGTAATGTTCAGATTAATCTATTGGTTAAAAATTGTATGAGTTTCATTATTAACATTGGTTTATATGAACTACATGGTCTTATATGTCCAAATTAAATTTCCTTAATCCACTCGAATGTTGGAGGACTATGGTTGGAGAATCCCAGAACCTCACTTTGCTCTGCTCCTCTCCTCACTTTGCTCTGCTCCTCTCCTCTCCGAGCTGATGTCCACAGGTGCTCTGTTCACTAGAGTGTCATTACATCAGTCTCTTTCTTTATGCCAGGAAAGGAAACTTGGCTTTGACAACAAGTACTAATTGTCACTTTTTTTTTTTTTTTTAAACTGGTGATTCAGCCCAGGGCACTTTGCCACTAAGCTACATCCCCAGCCTTTTGCCTTTTTAAAAAAATTTATTTTGAAACAGGATCTTGCCAAGTTGCCGAGGCTGGTGTCCAACTGCAGTGCTCTTGCCTCTTGTCTCAACCTTCTGAGTTGCTGGGATTATAGGCCTGCACCACCACATCTGGCTAATTGTCACAAATTTTTAAAAAGTCACTTTGTGATTTTATAACTTAAGGTAAAGACTGTTCAACTAAAATAATGAGAATAGGAATTAAAAGAAGAAAAAAACCTTTTCCATATGTTATCTCTATACTTCATTCCCTAATTTATTATTCATTGAATTCCAGAAACCAACAGTAAAATTTATAGTTTCATTTGGACACATTTACTTGGGATGGGCAGATTTTTAATAGAATTTTTTTCTTACATATTGTACCCAGCCTTACATTTCCATTCTGAAGAGGAGCTTTGCTTTATAGTTAACTTTGTTCTGATTTCTTAACATTGAAAGTTTATCTATAGGGATGTTAAATATATTTTAAGATACCCTGTATATGTTTAAAAATGTGTTAATTTTAATAATGTAATTATCTCATTAATCTGTTTGTTAAATTTTGTATGAATTCCATTATTGACATTTGTCTGCATATACTAACTACCTTGTCTTAGATGTCCAAGTTAAATTTCCTTAATCCACACTAGAAAAACCTAAGTTGTGATGCCTAAGTGGCAGCCTGGTCTGTAGAACAGAACAGTTGTTGCAAGAGTTAAGCCATCTTTGTTTTCTTTTCTCTCCCCCAAAAGTTCGTATTTTTTTTTCTTGTAATTAAATTTAAATGGTGTAACTCAGAGGAGAAAAAAAAGAATAGCATGTCTTCAAGGGTGTTAAAGCTTCCTAAATTTGAGTGATAAGCAGTAAATTCAGCAGATGAGTTACTAAAGTGCCTGCCTATCTCTTCTCATCAATTACATGTTTGTACTCTAAGTATATGTTGTTTCAAATTCTTATTTAGCGGCACACACCTGTAATCCCAGTGGCTCAGGAGGCTGAGACAGAAGGATCATGGGTTCAAAGCCAGCCTCAGCAAAAGTGAGACCCTAAGCAACTCAGTGAGACCCTGTCTCTAAATAAAATACAAAATAGGGCTGGAGATGTGACTCAGTGGCTGAGTGCCCCTGAGTTCAATCCCTGGTACCCGCCCCTCCAAAAAATTTATATTTAATTTCTGAAGTCTATGAGCTTCCTAAGGACAGATTGTTTCATTCAGTCACATACCAAGATGCTAAATAAACATACAGTAAAAGTTTTTAAGAAATGGTTGCCTATTGAGTGAGAAAATACTTCTTAAGCACAGGTCAAACTTATTTTCCAAATAGTAGTCTACTTATTTTTTTCTTGGAAATCACCATAGACCATTTTGTACTCTAATTATATATTATTAGTAGGGATTATGTATTTCATTTTTTATTAGAATTTCTTGAGCCACTTTTACTAGTAATAATTCAGCTTTGAACAGTGATGTACATGAAGATGCTACGAATAAAACAAAAACCACCTTTTCCACTTACTTCATTTGCATGAACTTGATTTCCTTTTTTTGTCTCTTGATTGAGGTTGCCCTTTTGTTTTTTGCAGATTTTACAAGACTGTCCGGAAGAACCTGAAGCTATTAATGATGAGGAGCAATTTGATGAAATTGAAGCAGTTGGGAAATCACTTTTGGATAGATTAACTGTTCCTGTAGTTTATCCTGATGGGTATGGTGCATGCTTTTATATAATTTTATCTTTTCTTTTTTGTTGTTGTTGTAGGTGAACACAATATTTTTATTTTATTTATTTATTTTTATGTGGTGCTGAGGATTGAACCCAGTGCCTCATACTTGATAGACAAGTGCTCTATCACTGAGCTATAACCCCAGCCTGGAAAAATCTATTCTTTAAAAAGTAAAGAAAATTAAGTTTGGTTCACATCTTCAATTGGTTTAAACTGAAAAAATTCCAAGCTTAGCTGTTAGCAGAACTCACAGTTGGTGCTTGCTGACATCAGATGTGTTTCTTCTTGACAGCTTGTTGTAGAAAGACCATCGCTGACTAGACTGAGGCCCATGGTTTTAGCTTGGCTGTGAGGACAGGAGCAGTGTGACTTTGGGCTTCATTTAGGAAAGGGGAGGCATGGGAAAAGGACTGATGTTTAGTGAGCTTGAGTTAAACTCTTCACATTCACAGACAATGCCAAGGTCTGTATCATTATTCCTGATTTAGAAAAGATTAAGTAGGCTTCCGTGTGTTCGAGTTAGGATATGCTCTCAGGTGTGTGGGACTCCAAACCCATTCTCTTTTCACTGTTCTATATGGCATCCTAATTTTTTTTGTGTGTAAAATGATGGTATCCTGATTCTGACATGTTTCATTTCAAATGGTCCAGAATAATTAAGAGTAATTAATAATCTGATGCAAAATAAATGGGCCAGTAAAAGACTCAGAAGGAACTTCCACCCTGGTGATCTAGATTTTCTCAATCAAAGTGATTTAGAGGTAGTCCAGAGGATATTTAATTCAAATGATACAGAAACCAAACCATCAAATGAAAGTTCAAGTGTCCTTACTTTGTGTTAAGAGTGTGTTGGAGGCGAGTGCAGACTCTGGTACCAGGGATCCTGGGCTCCACCTCTTACCAGCAGTGACAACTTGGGCAAGGTACTTGACTTCTTAGTGCCTCAGTTCCCTCATCTGAAAACAGGATGGGACAATTGTGCTTCTTCACATTATAGGAGCAGTGGTGTTCTCTGCTATTAAATGTGTGGAATGTATTCAAAACAGACATGAGACATATAAGCTATTGCTGTGTCATGAACTTCTGATAATAATTGGAGATTGATATTTAAAAGATACTATTTCATTACCTTGAAAGAAGATTATACATGATGTATACTTAATCTCTAGTCATACTAAACTTGCACTATCTGAAGTCATATTACACATCTGTAATAAAAGAGAACAAAATTCAGCTAGTAACAGTATTGTAGGGGTGATTCTGGCTCTTCTGTGCCAGGGACCCTCACCCCTCTCCTGTGTTCCCAGTTGTCACAGTCAGTTATCACACTTCTTGGGTCAGTTAGGAGCATCTGCCCTTGGTGATTTTACTTGAAGTACTCTTCCTGTGATCCATGGGTAGCCCAGATGTCATTTCTTCTTAAGATAAAAGAAAAGAACTGTATATTCAAATTTCACAAGCACTCACTTTTAATACTTGTGGTTGTTATTTTATTCCATTTTATATTCATATATATCCAAGCATATGTGTATACATTTATATATGCATTTATATATTGGCATATGGTATTTTGTTACACTAAATATGTCTCTCAAATGATCTCAGTTGTGTTTTCCATAATTACTAATACAATAATAATAATCTGCTTTTGTTATGCAAAGTTTATATGACAGATTATTCAGATTTATCTTTTAAATAAATTGTCCTGGTAAAATAAAAGTAATTAATGGTCTTTCTGAATTTCCCCCACTGCCCCCCAAATCCTGATTTATTTTTTCCCCCATTGTGTGACCTTGGTTAAATCATTCTAGGCCTTTTTTAAATTTTGTTCATTTGATGGTGCTGGGAATGAGACCCAGGGCCTCACATATCCTGTGCATACATTCTATCACTGAACTTGACTCCCAGCCCTAAGCCTTAATTTTTTGATCTAAAAAACAGAGGTTAACCAGGAATTTCCAAAAACCCTTCAAGCTCTGACTCTGAATGTAGTATCTTTGCAAATAATAGAAAATGAAATTACTTTTGTCTATTAATGTACCAAACCATGTCTTTATATTTTTTTGTATGAGTGTATGTGTGCTAGAGATTGAATTTAGGGCTAGTGCATGCTAGACAAGTGCTTTACCATTGAGCTACATTTCCAGCCCTTTTAAAATTTTGTGACAGGGTCTTGCTAAGTTGCCCAGGCTGGCCTTGAACTTGCAATTCACCTGCCTTAGCTCCTTTAAGTAGCAGAGATTACCGCTACTCGAAGGAGCTGTTTGACCTTACCTGGCTCCAAACCATATTTTAATATCAAAAATAATTCTTTACTTGCCTGCTTTATTCAATAATTGCTGTGTGCAGCTCTTAGCATGCAAGTACAGATTTTACGTTGGTGTTTGCTTATGGACCCAGAACTGAAAGGCAGAATATTGCCAGTGTTGCTTCATTTGTTTTATTGACTATCATAAGTATAAATGATATAACATTTATTTATATTTAACATTTAACTCATCATGTCTTAACATATTTTTTTGCTGTTTAAAAAGTATTTTTCCTACAGCATTACCCTCAAGAGATAAACATTTTGGACTGTGAATGAAATAATTTCTACTCAGAGGTCATATTATATAGACTCTACTTAATGGCCTCCCCCCCTTCCTGTTGCATGTGCTGTACTTTAAATGAATTTGTATTAATCCGGGATTTTTCTGTGTGTTTTGATTTTAGAACCGAACAATATTTTGGGAGTCCAAGTGACATGGCTTCTGCTGCAGAGCACATCAGAGACAGGATGAAATTAGTTAGTCTCAAAAGGCAGCAGCTGAGACATCCTGAAATGGTGACCACAGAGAGCTAATAGCTACCAGCGTCCCACAGACCTACAGTTCACATTCCCGCATGTCGTCGGCATTCTGCAGCATTAGCCACAGTACATTAAGACACATCTCACAGCAGGATAAGCCTCATTTCTTCCCACAACACGTTTCTCTCTACATGCTAACACCTCGCAACTACCAAGGCATAATTATTTAATATGCTTTGAGATCATAGACTCCAGGTATCTTAAAAGAAGGAAACTGTAAACATTGCACTGAAATCTTGCTTTCAAGCTTTACATGACCTGTCAGTTTGTAGATGAACAACTGATAATAAGCTTTGAATGGTGCTAATAAGAGTTTAGGAATTCTCCTTATAAAAAATGGTCGCCCTTCCTCCCCAGGTGTGTAGTAAATTTAGACTGTAGTTAAACTATCATCAGTAGATTTTGGCATCCTCAACATTTTACTTTGTTATTCTTTAAGATTGATTATTTTTATTGTGTCAATATGAAGAACATCGTTCAGATCTTTGATATATCATATTCATTAAAAACATTTTTCCTATTTGTATTGATAATGTATTAAAAGTTGTTTGTGCTTAATAAAATGCTTCTTTAAACATCTTATTTAATTTGGTAGTTATATCCTATTTTCAAACATGAGTGCCTTATCAAAAAGGGCATTCTTAGGACTGTGAGGATGGTTTAATAATTGTTTTTTCAAGGTTGTTGCATGTATTTTAGCCAGAAAATTCATATGTATGCATGTGTATATAATAAATAAGCATGTTTTATCATGAAAAATAATTGTGAAGAATAATTTAGATCTTTAAGAACTTATTAATAATGGGATACTATTTCAGTGTTTTCTTTTCTTCAACTTCAAAAATTTTATCCAAATTATTAACTATCCTGAAGAAATTTTGTCTTTGGGAGAGGAGGGCTGAGGAAGAAGGCATACATAATAACTTCAGTGTAATCCTTTATATCAATCAAAGTAATCTTTCTGAAACTAAAATAGTAATTGTTAATAAAATTTAATTTCTCATGACAGACTAGAGGCAAAATCATTTCTGAAGTAGTCTAATAACAAAAACTGTATGACTCCTTTAGAAATAAAATTTATCACAAAATGCTAGTGTTTTTACATTTGTATTAAGTTTAAATTGTAAAATGCATATAATTTAATTTTTGTGTTAATTTTTATGCCAGAAGATTTCTTAAAGATGAAAAATAATTTTTTAGACTTGTGATCAGTACAACATTATGCAAAGAATTATGTGCTGGTTCCTTTTCATGATCCACAAACAAGTTCATGTATCTCTGATGCAAAAAACCTCCCTCTGAACCTGCTGGTTTCTCCAGCCTTCTTCACTGCCAGACTTCTTGAAGAAGTCCATATCCCTTGCCCTACATCATCATTTCATCTTGCAGTCTGGTTTCACACAGCACTCTAATGAAACTCTTCCTTTTGAAAATCAGGAATGGTTTTCCACCTACTGAGCTGAGTGTTGTTTTTTCTCAGCTGGCATCTCTAACCCTTCCATTTATAAAATTGAGCAACCTTTCCTAGGCAGCATCTCCTCCCTCGAAGATGCTATCCTCTGCCATAACTGTGAGTACAGTCACGTAATTCATCTTTAAAATGTGTACTAACCATGTGTGCTCTTAGATTCTGTCCTCAGAATGCTTGTGGCTCTTCTTTAGGTATCTCCTCCTTAGGGTTTCTGTTTTATCACAGCATCGTGCATCACATATCTGGTCCAAAACACTAGACTTGTTCTTTCAACTGCCTGCTTAACATTTCAGCCCAGGGGAAGGATTTCTCCTACTGCTCACCCTGTCCTCCTGGCATAATTTTGTTAGTTAATGGTGCAGCCCTTTATCCTAGTCAAACATGCCAGATAATCTGGGGCAAAATTCAACTATTCCCTCTTGTCTTATGCTACCCCTGCTTCTGAGAACATCAAGGAAGTTCTTTCTGTACTTGATAATCCTCTCAGCTTTTTAGGGCTTTACTCCTATGAGTATGAACTTTTGTGATTCTTCTTTTGGTCTTCCTGATGGTGCTAGCCACAATCTACACTTCTATGTAATATTCTGCTATGTTATAAGCTCTTTTGAAGGAAAGGTCTTGTCCTACTAGTTCAGTTCCCAGGGTTTGAGTCACATGGAATAGTTGTTTACTCCTACATGGGTTCCGTTTTAATCACTGAAAATAATCCCTTTCATATTTCAACCTGAAGTTTGTTTTCAGCATACTCATTTCCTAACGTTAAGACTGAGGAGTACATCACCTTATAAGGAAGTCATTTGGTATTTTATATATTTAGTTGTGTAGCTACTTCAGATATTTAGAAGGTTCATCATCTTCTACTAAATTTCAGAGTTGTTAGAATTTTTTTATTAAGACTTTCTTAAAAGAAGAACTGACTTGTTAGTATTTAGACCATCAACTCACGGATTCAAAATTGCCAAATGAGTTCATTTTTTTATATATTTTAAACTCTCCTGCCCACAAAAAGAGTATAGTAAGACAAAAGTTGGAAATGTTATTTGTAATTTGAATATTTCACATAAGCTAGATATACTTTTAGCAAAAATAAATACTGTTGCTCTTCATTTGTAAATTTGCTGCTATTTTCTATATATGTTTCTGTACATACTCATAGAGTTACAAATGAAAGCCCAACAGTGCCCAGATATGATTTTTTTTCATGTGGTCATAGTTCACTTACAGCGCATGTGAAGGAAGCAGCTACAGACTGGAATCACAAGCCCTTTGTGTGTTGTAGATGAACATTGCCTGCAAATGTAACCGAAAAAGAACCAATTATTTCTCATGGTACATGCCACAACTTCCCATGTTACTTTAGCCCTGCTCAGGGAATTGCTATAATGTTGGTTGGGCTAGTTTTGTTATGTATTTTGTCTTTGGGTTTGAAGGATTTATTTTTTTTTCTCTTGCTTTCTGATTGTATATTTGCTGCTGCGTGAACTCAATATATAAAGACATTTTAATACCTATTCTTTATTCATGTCTAACCCAGCAGGGTTATCAGATAAAGATGACACCTTCATTTCTGATCCACTTTGCTTTGTTCCTAGTCCTTGTTGTTGGTGACCTTATTCTTCTAGGGTGGCTCATTGATGGTATTGGTGAAACTGCGTGTGTAGTCTTGCCAGCTGGGAAACTAATGGTAGATCTAGGCTTCATGACCAGATAGAAGACTGGGTAGGTCTCTCACTTAAAGGGATTTATACTGGCTATTGCATCTGATGTTATTTAGTCTGAGTGTGTTTTTTGCTTCATTACCTTGTCAGTTGCTGTATGGTGTGCTATTCAGTTTATCATTGTTGTTACTAGGGTCACACTCCTTTAATGTGAGTTTGACAGTGGGTTACTTTTACTACAGTGCTAAGCAAACCACATTTTCTGATCGAAAACCTTTATAATCAGTGGTATGATTGGTTTGATAGTGAGGTGAGTTGAGTCTGTCGACTGTGCAGTGTACATCTGAAGAGCTAATTCAGTGTTTTCTACTATACCTAAGTTACCTGCCAGTAGAGATTGGCTGCTGGTGTACACTTCTCCCATCCTCCCATCTACCCAAAGTGCACAGAAGCCTAAGAGTAACCTCGTTACTAAAAACTGAATATACTTATGGCTGCTAAAGCCCTCCATGTCTAGTCTATAGAGAACAGCACAGGCGAAAACAAACACCAATAAGTATATTGTAACCAGTGACAAGATTTGTATGATTATGGTATCTTCACTTAAGCCCTTAAATGAAAGTTCTCTAGGATCAAAAAGATGGGCTGAACATGACTGAACAGTTAATCGAATTGTTAAACTTAGCAATGTTAACTTTCAGTTCTAGAAATAAACACGTCTCGGTTGGGAGTAGAAAATATTCTGCTTGTTTGATGCCAATGAATACCTTGATGAGACAAAATAAGACTAAATTTAACAATTGATATTACTTGGCTTTAGTGTGTGCCCCAGAAAAATCTAGGTTTAGCTAAGAAACAAAGATAATGGAAGAACTGTAGAGGAATTATCATAAAAGCTAAACTAAGAATTATAGTGCCTATAATGGAAAGAGTTTGGAGTTTGAAAAGTTGGCTTCAACACCTGGCATTGCCATGTACTGTGACCTTAGTATTAAATCAGTGAATTTCTTTGGAACTGTGAAAGTTACACAAAATGGAAATTGTTATTGCTTTAATTATCTCTTCAGAAGAGAAAATAGAGTATCCTTTAATCTTGTTCTGTCTCAGATGATAAGCATGAGATGGCGGGGGCAACAGCATGCTGTTCATGTTTACCCCCTTAGCTCCATCCCTGTTTCACTATTGTGCAAGGAAAATATGCATTCAGAATTGTATCTGTGAAATATTACGGTGAAGTTGGTGAGTACATGGTAAGGCTTTAAACTGACCAACTCACTGTTGAGGGGGAAGATGATGTCACAATAAGATGGAAGACTAGTGATGAGTATTGTTTATTTTGAGGTTGACAGGGCATGACACAACTGTATTAATAAACCCAAGGAAAAGAAAGCCACACTTGGATTGTCTCTTAATAAATCACCCACCTGTAGAAACTAGTAGAACATAAATCTGTTGGGATATTTATAAAGTATTACAATAATGAGTTAAGAAAACACAATTTGAGACCAGTGTTATTGGTGGTTATGGTTGGAGAAGAGCTTTCTCAGCAAATGCAGGTTGTGATGATAAACAGAAAAAGATGGTTCTTCTACCAGAGATTTAGAACTGAGGGTGTTGTATGACTTAGCATACATAAATACCGCGGAGGCTTTAAGATGGAAAATGATTCATGGATATGATGCCAAATATGACTCAATATCACAGCAGTAGTTTAAAGCAAACTTGAAAGTCTGAGAATAAACACTAGTCCTATACATCAAGTAAAAGCAGAACCTGTACTAGGACGTGAAGAACTTTGAGATCAAAAGAAAGCCAGAACTCTTAACTAAATATTATGACAGCCAGTGAGTGCACTTTTTGAAGAATCAGATTATTTTTGTGAGAACTCTATGAGGCCATATGAAACATATAATTCCTATATGTCATAATATAGGAATTCTTAGTTCTTAACATAGAACTAAAAATAGTTGTGAAGTCCATATATATTTGAGGGATTTTAAGTCAGGCATGTGGAAAACTATTTCTGACAAAAGGGCTCTTGAACTCTGGAAGCCACTTCTAAGTAAATCTTAAGGATATACCTTTAAAGTATTTACAGGTTGAATGCCACGTCTTCAGGGTGTCCAAATGTGTGTTTCACTTGGATATAGAAGGGTGATCAAGGTGTCCCTCCACTGAGAATATAGTGGCCCATTCACTATTTGATGCTGGGGATTGAACCCAGGGGCACTTAAACATGGAGCCCCATCCCTGGCCCATTTTTGTGGTTTTTTGTTTTGAGACAGTGTCTCAGTAAGTTTCTTAGGGCCTTTTATGTGGCTGGGGCTGGCTTTGAACTTAAAATCCTCCTGCCCCAGCCTCCCAGCTGTTGGGATTACAGGCATGTGCAGAAATGAGATGGTGCCTGGCGCATAACACCTTTTTTTTATTATAGTTACCCCAATTCTTTAGTTTTTAAGGTAGGGTAAAAACAAGAATGTTTCTTCATCTTGGTTTTTGGCATCAGTCTTCACAGCCAACAGATTTGCTCACAGTGTGCCATCAAGATGTGTTTTTTCCGAACGTGTGTGAGGATCGAAATATCACTTAGGCAATTTTGAACCAGAGTAAATTTGAGAAGCGATCACTGACCTCATGCTCTGGATGTCCTTTCTCAAGCACTTAGGAGGAACTTGATTCTAAATTTACATTTAATAGAAGAATTTATATAATCATACTGTCATGAGATCAATAATGAAGTTCTCACCAGCATCTTTTGGTTTTAAAAAATTGCACCCTATGTTTCATAACATTTTAAATAAAAATTTTCAACTGTGTAACAAAAATGTTAAAATAATTTTATGGTGTTCTTAGCTCCCGAATGCTAATTTGCATTAACTCTCTTTGTTTTATCACAGAATTATCCGTACCTCAGTTCATCAATCCATGTTATTTTTTTGATGCATTTTAAATTGCAGACATCTGAACACTTCTAAATACTTTAGCATACATATCATTAGGATTCAGTATTTGCTCCCATTTTTCTTTTGATGTAAAATTAGCATACAGTGATATGCAAAAGACTTATATTTGCATCGCCTGGGTTTTGGCAAATGCATACTGTGCTATCAAGATATAGAATTATCACCATCCTAGAAAGTTCCCAGATGGTCTTTTTCTAGTCAATCCCTGTCCCCTCACCTGACCCTTAAAGGCAACCACTGTTCTTTTTTCTACCAGATTTCCTGTTTTTGTAAATAAAATCACACATGTACTCTTTTCTACAAGGCTTCTTCACCATAATGTTTGGGAGATTTCTCAATATGTCTGGGTATTTCTAGTTCATTCCTTTTAGTTGCTGAGTAGTATTCCATTCATTGTATATTGCAGTTGGTTTATCCAGTTTCCTATTGGCTACCTGGGCTATTTCCAGGGTTGTCAATTATAAATAAGCTGCTATGAACATTCTTATGTATGTCTATGTGAACATAGGTTTTCATTTTCTCTTGTGTAGATACCTAGGAATAGAACTGCTGGATCATAGGGTAGTTTAAAAAGAAACTCTACCTTTTTCCAATGCAATTGTTCTGTGCTCTGGATTTTATATTTTAGGTGTGTAGAAAGGTAAACTATTTTTATGATCCACATTGAATATTAGGAGATGTAGGTTTGGGGGTAGAAATGACATTGTTCATTGTTAAATTTGACAGGAAGCAAAGACCTATCTGCCCAAAACAACTCCTTGAGAGGTTCCTACACCTGAAACTTTAGCATTAATTTCATTCTTTGAAAGGTTAAACCCCAAAAATAGTGATATATTAGCTACAAGAAAGAGCATTGGTTTTTTTGTGTGTGTGTTACTAACTTTTGCCACCCGTTTTCAGTAAGTAAAATATGACTCTCATCATTGAACAGAAAAGACCATTTTGTGGTGATGGTGGAGTGGGTAGTAAAATATATGTGTACTACTCGGTCAGTCTCAGGTCCAGCAATATGAGAGAGCCCCCGGAACTCCCTGTGACAGAAGTTACCCAGTGGTAGTCAGGAAAGCAGAAAACGGGATGGGAAGAATTCTACCTCACAGTTTTGCATAAGGGATAGCTATGCTTTTGCAGGACATTTTAGCCTTTAAAACCATATTTTCAATATTGTGTTTATATTCAGTACTACCCAGCTGTGGTTATTTCATACTCTGGTGACTTTCTTATCCACTGTGTTTTATCTTTCCTGCCTGTTCTATTACATAGAGCATTTACCTGTATTAGCCTGTAAAATTATAATCATATGTATGTTTCCAGTGCCCATGTTCAAAGATATTTGTGTATGGTTTATCTGATCTTTCCTATTAGATTTGTAAAGGCTGGGAATTTTGGCTTCTACTGTAAATCCTTATAATGCTCCACACATTGTAAATATGCAATAAAATGTTAAGAACTATAATGGCAGTGGATTTTGATATGTATTTCCTTGATACGTTGTCACTCTAAACAATAAGTTTGGTTGCTGTTAATAAAGATTGTTCATAATATCTAGGGAAAATTAAATCACCCTGGTCTCTGCAACATTCTGATGAATTATGCTTTTTTGAATCTATTCAAATTATTTCTTGCAAAACTAAATTTTTTTCTAACAGTGTTTTCTAAAATCTTAGACTAGAAACTGTAACATTTATTGTGAGATAATTTGGAATTTCAGAAGATGGAAGCTTCCCCTTCCATCTCCAACAGCCCCAAACCCACCTTCCCTCAGGCTTGACACAGAAATTCAGTGCTTTCTTCAAGTCCTGCATTGTCAAGAATAGGTAGGTTGTCACAATAAGTAGTGCTTAAATATTTTCTCTGTTCCTATCCAACCCCCGCCCCAGCCCTGTGCTGGTGATAGAACTTAGAACCTCATGTCTGATAAGCAGGTAATCTACCCCTGAGCTACATCCTCAGTCCAAGAAGTTAGTTTTTAAGACATAAAATTGTGTGTGTATATTTGGGTATGGAAAAAGCATATTAGAACAAAGTTAGCTATATCTAAAATAACAAGTTCATCATATTCTATAAAAAGTGGTAGCTTCAGAATGGCTATGAGGAATTTTGAGTTGCTGAATTTTTGTTAAGTTAGCATAAAAAGTTAAGTACATTTGTGTGGTAATTTAACACAAGCAAAATATGTATATAAAAATAATCTGTCTTTTATTTTTATTTTCATGTTAGTTACAATGTCCAGCACATTTCTCGATTTCCTATTATACATTTGACCTTTAGACATTAGTTAAAACAAAGATTGGGGGAAAATGTGAACAAGTCAATAGCAACTCTCAGTTTTTCCATCTTTCTAATCCATGTTGTTCTTATATTTAGAACATTCTCAGAATAGAAGTACTATTCTACTGATTGTCTACACACACAAACAGTTGCATCCATGGGGACATCCTATTCTTAATAGCAGAACCAGGCTTTCCAGAATCTTCTCTTAGAATAAAAAATAATTATTAAAATACAATTGATTTCTTCAGCTACTTTACGGATTAAGCCAGCTTCTTAGGATGACCTAGAAATCTAGCCAGCATTGACAATGGTACTGTGTTGCAAGTTGTGTACTAGGGACCTTCCAATAGAGTTTTAGAATATTTCCCATCCATTGTTCCCATTTATTGCTGCTTGGTTCCTAAGCAAATGTTTAGAGCCCATAGATACACAGATCTCTGGTTCTTAAGACATGAACATAGATTGGTTTCCAAGGACCAACATAGTTCACTTGTAGCTCTATGTAGAACATGTATTCTACATTAATGATGTCCAACCTCAATGTGCCTGTGAATCAACTCTCCAGTTGATCTACTAAAGTGCAGGTTTTTGATTCAGTAAGTCTGGGGTGGGACCTGAGGTTCTGCATTATCAACAAGGTTCTTGGTGTTGCTGATGCTGCCAGTCTGCAGGACACACTATTGCAAGCTTCTAGGGAATTCTTTATAAAAATTGATATATGGACTTTTCAAAGACATTATCTGATTTTTTTTTTCCAGTGCTGGGGATTGAATCCAGGACCTCCTCCATGTAAGGCAAGTGCTCCACTGCAGAGCTACACCCAGCCTGAGCATCTTCTTCTAAACTAATTTCCCTGTGCCCATGTTCAAAGAAAAAAGCAGAAGAGGCATTTTGGGAAGTATTCCTAAGGACCTCAGAAATTAAACATAGCTATGAAATTATCAAGTTCTGTAAGATAAACACATCCCACACATGGTAAATTTTATCAAATTAAAAACACAGTAAAGCCTGAAATGGCATTTTCTACTATTATCACATGACTTGACTGATGGCTGTGGTCAACCGGAGAAAATTTATTCCTTTATGCTTTACAATTCTGCTTATGTATGAGAGTACTAAGTACTTCCTGTTGTAAAAACGTACCTTTGGTAATAAAGTTCAAAAAGTAAAAACTTTGCATAGTTCATCAGTGTGGGGAGCTTACAATTAATATATGGTGCATTTCCTCTTTTTTATGTAAGAAGATTATACTACCATTCAACTTTATTTACTACCTTTTACAGTTAGTAGTTATATCAAAAATTTTCCTTTATTAAAATTTCCTTCAGTGGAAGTCAATGATTGTCAAACATTTGATGATAAATAGGTACCATAATTTATTAGACTATTTGGCAAAAATTTTAGTTCTTTTCTTTCTTAATGGAATTGTAAGTAATGCTGTGCCGAATATCCTAAAATTTGCCTTTCTGACTGCATCTCTCCCTTGGGTTTTGGAGATGGCCATGTTGTTTTCCAGGTTAGGCTCCCATCAATATCTAGAGTGCCTATCTTTGTACTCTTTCCAGCACAAAGTGCTATTTAAAAAAAAAATATTTGTTTAGTTGTAGTTGGACACAGTACCTTTATTTTAGTTATTTTTATGTGGTGCTGAGGACTGAACCCAGTGCCTCGTGTGCTAGGCAAGTGCTCTACCACTGAGCCACAACCCCAGCCCACAAAGTACTATTATTAAACAAGCCTTTGCAAATTTTGGACAAACCAGTTTATATTTCTTTAACTGCCATTGAGGCTGAAAATGATGTAGCATTGTACTTCTCCTTTGGTGACTTATCAGTTGTTATTTAGTTATTATTTTTACCTTTTCTTTTGGAGTCCTAGCATTTTCCTTGTTTGTTTGAAGAAGGTTTTTATATAATAGTAATAATAATAATCTATACTTATAGCAAGTATTTTTCCTAGTTGATTATTTATTCTTTATTACATTTAATGATCTTTGCACACTTATTTTGATGACAAATCCTATTAACCAGTCATCTTGTTTTCCCTTACATTGCTCTTAATGCTTAAAAAATCCTTCTTTTTCAGCTTGTATTTTATTCCTCTTATTTCTCTTACACAGTTTTTTTTTAACTGTGTTTACATTTAACTCATATCCAGAGGCAATTTTTGATGGGTTGAATAAGGTAATGAAATAATATAGATTTTTCCAAATATCAAATATTCTTTTTTAAAAAATATTTTTCAGTTTCAGTTGGACACAATACCTTTATTTTATTTATTTATGTTTACGTGGTGCTGAGGCTTGAACCCAGGGCCTCATATGTGCTAGGTAAGAACTCTACTGCTGAGCCACAACCCCAGCCCCTCAAGAGTTCTTAATATCAATTACAGAATAATCAGTGCCCCTCATGGATTTCTGGTGCTCTTTGAAACTATATGAGCTCTTCAGTCTTATGGGCCTGCTTTTGGGCCAACTATTCTGTTGATGAGTCTGATTATTGTTTTGCTAGAATCCCACTGCTTACATTACTGCTTTAAAAATAAACAAAAATTTTTAAAATTTTATTTTTTTGTAACATTACATAGAAATAGCTCTTTCCTACTGAATGCTTTGTGTGTGTGTGTGTGTGTGTGTGTGTGTGTGTCTCATAAGTAAATAAAGAAAACTCCATGAAAAATATAGATGTCAGCTTTAGGGAGTGAATAAAAAGGGTAATATACTTAGGGATGTTTGAGATAAGGGAAGGGAAGAAGTAGTATTTGTGGAGTGTGTTACCTGCACAGTACACAACATGGAACAAAACTGCAGAATGCAGGGAGGAAAAAATGCATAAGAAAAGAAGAACAGACAGTGTTAGAAAATATCACAAAAACAAAGGGAAGGAGAAAATGGAGAAACAACTGAATATCTGTGAGAAGGTAATGATTATTCAGATATTTATAGAGCATCTTTTCAAGTGCGTATATTTACAGTAGCATATTTGCATATAAAATGTAAAAACCCAAAACAAGGCCTAACCCATGGGAATAACAGATATGAAAAAAACAAAATGAAATATCAATATTGGTGAAAGAAGAAATAGAAACCTCAGACCCTAAACTAGCAAACCCCAACCAATTGTCTGTTGTGGTTGAATTGATGATCAAAGAATTGATAAGTGTAGAGTTTGCCTGGACTTTTCCTGAAATGGGTACTGTATGTTTACTTTTTCAGTTTGATGAATTTGTACATATTTTTCTATAGTTATTCAAAATCAGATTTGCTAAAGTGTGACACACAAATTGAGACATAAGCTTTGATTGTGTGATTTAGAGCCAGTGGGTCAGCAATCCTATTTTGGATGTCATGTTGGCACAAGTTAAGCCATATTAGGATTGTGATTTTAGGTAAGTTATTTAATGTATCTAAGTCACTTTCCTCAATAAAATGAGGTTAATCATATAAATTGTTTCTCTGATAATGAGGTAGTTTATACAATTTTTAGCAGGGTAGCTGGCACGTGATCTGTGCCCATTTGACTTTTTTTTTTTTTTCCTGAAAGCTTCTGGATACCACCGTGTCAGGGCAGAAACTTCTGTGTCTTCTTCCTGATGTTTCACTGCTGCTTAAATCAATGGTTGGTTCATTAGAAATGTTCAGTAAATATATGTTGAAAAAGAAAATGAGTATTTCTATGGGTTCTAAAATGCCATTAAGTTTTTGTTGGTTTTTGCTCATTTAGCTCATGTCAGGGGTTGATGCAGAAACTCCCTTTCTTCATGTTCAGATTCCTCTTTAAATCAGACTCACCTAGAAGGAGCAAGGCATTGTCCTCATCAACTCCTGCATTATTTCAAGAGCTTGCCCCTCATAGGGGTCTGGTTATCAACCAGGTAAGGAGGGCAGAGCATGGCAGGTGGAAAGTGCTCTGGCAGAGGAGACCCAGAGGGCATAGTAGGGGGACACAAAAACAGTCCTCCCTAACTGTGCAATTCTCCATAAACTGGTTCTACTGTATTCTGCAAAATTTGCAAATCCAGATATACTTATGAGATGGGATTCTAGGGGAGGTTTTCAATACAACACATGTCCATTATCCCAGAGCTTACATTCTAAACCAGAGAGCTTCCTTTTAGTTCCTTGATCTCAATGTTTTATTTAAAGTGAGTTTGGATCCATCCTGGGGTTTGACTGAAAATAACATTGCCTCAGCCACATCACTTATGCAGCCTTTCTAATGACTAAGAAGGAAAATTAAGGAAAATTTCCAGATCTTTTGATAATCCAGTTGCACTCCAGCCTAACTAGTCTGTGGATGCCATGGGGAATGGGAACCTCTTAAGTGCAGTACACTTAGATTTCATGTTTAATTTCACAATTGGTCCACATTTTCTATCACTTGCTTCACCTGCCCTGTTTGTTCTGTTCTGCTAAAATCTTCTTGGATCTGTGGATATAACCAATGAAACATCCAAAACACCCTCACATGCTATCCACGAATTTACCAACGATGGCAAAAATGATTTTAAAGGTACAAAGAACTATGACATAAATCCAAAGTAGTTTTATTATAATTGTTAATATACATCCATGGATACAACTGTTCCTATGTTATGATTTCTTACATTGATTTGAGAAATCCCTTAGGAGGGTTCTTCTCATTTCTAAGACATCAAAGTGCTTCATCTGTGGCTTTGTCATTGCCAGTGGGGGTCACTCAGAACACAGTTTTGTTTTCTTTGTTTGACTTTGAAGTGGTGATAATGGTTTTGCCTCACAGGGCTGTGCCCAGGAAGTGTCTAATTGTGTGGCTTACCTGAGTGATGGGTATGTTTAGAGATCTGTGAATTTTTTTTTAGTCTAACATTAGGAGAATGGAATTTATTCCTTATGGGATTGGAGCAAGAAACAAGAGGAAAGTGTCTGGGATCTTGACTCACTGGCTCCACTGTTTTGGATAAGCCATGTAATTTCTCTTTCCTTGGCTTTCTAACTCTTAAGATAGTAATAGCCTAGAGTACAAGGTTGTTTAGAGACCGGATTAGATTGACTTCATGTTTTACAAATCTAAAGGGATTTGAGGAGGATGGGCTGATGAAGGGGACCTGGTCCTTGTGCCCAGAGGCGAGGCTGCTAGTGGCAGCTCAAAGCAGAGTTGTGCCAACAGCAGAATCTGCACTCTACATGACACAGCTTGGCTTTGCTTTTGAAGTCCTTTCTTTATGAGGGTGGAATTTGTGATAGGAAACCGGTTTGCTTAGGTTAGGGTGGTGGAGTGGGGTGGGGTGGGGTGTTGATGGCTGCTACTTTTGTTTCCATGTTTGATTTCCAGGTTTCTGTGAGGTTCTCTCATCTTGCTTCCTGTTTTTCTGAAAGCCCGTGTATATGAATATCTTTTTTCCTGCAGGTGTTAGTAACTTTTTTATCCTTCCGGACAGTCTCAGCAATCATTGCTTTCATGTGGGTTCTATGACCTGGGTGAGTGATGTATTAACACAAACAGATTCCCACAGCGAGGGACTTGTGTGTGAACGTTGGGGTGAGGCATTCCTATTTGGAATGAGGATGTGAATCTCCAAAAGCATAGCTAATTTTTAAAAACTCAGATAAACTTAAAAAAAAATCTGCGGTAGAATTTGTTAAAATACATACTTGTCATTCAACACATGCCAGTAAACTCAGTGAATTACAAAATATCAGCCATGTACAACAGAAATCTCAGTATGACCTTACTAAAAACAGCCTCACCATACATAACAGTCTGCACACACAGATATACATTAATCTCTTGAGTTACGTCTTTTAAAAAATTTTTTTTAGTTGTAGATGGACACACTGTCTTAATTTTATTTACTTACTTTTATGTGGTGTTGAGGATTAAACCCAGTGCCTCACACATGCTAGGCAAGTGCTCTACCACTGCCGCAACCCCAGCCCTTGAGTTATATCTTAAATGTTTCTTCATAAAACCTTATATTTTTAAATCTGTACACACTTCCTACTATGCATCCATGGCTAATAGTCATGCCATTTGGGCAGTAGATTTTTATACCCTTAGGTTTCAGATTATTATTCTTTCCTTGGCAAAAAGCATAGCTGTCTGGAGGAAGTGCTAGTTCACCCGTGGTGTCACTGCTTGCTTCCCAAGCAGCTAGAACGACTGCTACTCTTGAGGCCTCCCGAGGGATAATTCTGGGATGGAAAATTCTCAGCCTTGATAGGAGTTTAGCAACAGTTAGGGAAAACATAAGAAATGAAATTTTTTAAAACCAAGTTGACTAAGGCTCCTATTTTTTTTTTTTCATAAAATTGCCTGCCTTCTGGGGACGAATTCTCAGGACCCTTGTTTATATCTAGAGGAATTCCATTACAGAGGGAGCCCTGCTACATTGGAGCCTATGTCTGACCAGAGTTTTCAAACTAAATTTTGCACTTGAAAGTTTTCCAGCAATTTTTAAAAAGTGTTTTCTTGCATGAAGAAGTCTATACATCTTTCACACTCAGAAGGAAGTTTGCCAAAATCAATGATAGCCCATGTGTTCACTAGTCATTTTAATTTTACACAGATTTGACTATAAACATGCCTAGCTTTAATTAGAAGCTTTTCAATAAAAACTGTCCATCATAATTGGAGGAGAATTGATATCACCTCACACATCATTTTGGGGAAACCATTGCTTAAATGTATAATAGATAACAGAGCCAGCATGGATCTGTTGACCCACTTAAATCTTTTTTAAATTTGCCCATGTTTTGTTTTACTTTTCTTACCACCTATAGAAGGGAAATTTGCTGGGTATAAAAGTTGCTTGTTTATAACTATTCTCCAAGATCTCATGGGGAAGCTAAGGGTTTATGGGTAAATCAACATGTTTCATTATAAGAAAGTCAATGCCCAGAGGGAATGGGACTATCAAGGAGGGTCATGATCTTTTGGACATGTCATTCATCTTAAGTAAAACTCAGGTGTGCATAAAGAAGCACCCCAAAGCCACCTGTGTGGGCGTTTATGTGCTGCATGCTACAAAATTCTCCCCACCTCCTCATTCAGTATGAACTCCAATAGTCTCTTCTCCGCAGTTTCTTTAACAATGTTAAGTCAAATGATATTCTTTAGATGAATCCTGCAGTACTTTTCTCATTTTGAATGAATTCAAAGGCTTCATGTTGACTTAATAGTAGGGTTATCACATAATTATCTTGCAGACTCTTTTGATTATAAAAGGGTCCTTAAGAGCAATTATACTAGGGCAAGAGGTATAAACCAAGGTTGTCCCAACAGAGACCTAGTGGCACCTACCAGAAGACCCCGTGTGAACTAGCCAGCCTTCTTTCTGGGGTCTCAGGTTCTTGCTCTGTTGGCTACCCTCAGCCCCTACTTAGCTTCACCCTCAGCGACCTACTGGATGCTATTCAAATATAACAAGCATGTCTCAGCCGCCTGGAATGTTCTTCCCTGAGATATCTGCATGCCTGGCTCTTTCACCTAATCCAGGATTTTACTCAAATCTCATCTATTAGAGCTTTCCTGACCCCCTCCTAAAATAGTATTTTCCCTCTTCACTCTCATTATCATGCCTTATTTTTCTCCATTATATTCATTTCATCCTGCCATGTTATACATACGCACATTTTATTTGTATGTTTTCTGTTATGTCTCCACCAGCGGAGGGCAAGTTCTATGGCTAGATGGAATTTATCATATTTATTGTAAGTGCCTGGCATCTACACATTTGACACATAGTAGGCATGTAGCCCTACTGGATGGGTGAGGATGAGCACTTGCCTAGATGAATAGGAAGCTGGTAAGAACTGGAGGCTGGCTTATGGGGAAAGAGCAACTTCCATTTACTTATGGATGGCAATTAAGTCAGATGCTTGTCATCCAAGAAATAGCTGAGAGGTATCAGGAAAAGTGTTATACAATATTTGTAAAGAGTGAATGGAACGGTTAGGATGGCAATCAAGAAGTAATGTCTCCCTGGAATAATTTTATATCTGATTATAGGAAAATATATTTTATGTCTTTCTAGTATGATTATTCCATTTGGGTTGTCCGCCATGTGCATTAATTCAACTTAATTTTTAAAATTCATTTTTAAATTTTGTGGTAGCTGCTAGATTTAGGAAATCCCTTAACAGATGCTGTCATCTTAGAAATAGTAATATTTAACTGTCAACATTCTTTTGTTTACAAATATCATCTTATTTAATCCTCCCCAAAAAACCTTTATGGTGTGAATGTTCCCATTATCTCAGCTGATATCAAGAAAATTGAGGTCCAGAGAGGTTGAGATACTGTCTTGGCCATAGGGTGTGATTTGACTGTTTTTGTTGTTAAACTACTATTCATTCATTATTTCTGTTAACCTCTGTGTTCCAATACAAACACCTTGACAACACTCTCTGATTTCTCTGGCAAATTCTAAACATAACTTTTGTGACTCAATCTACTTAAGCCATTGCCAGTTGTTTTTCTCTTAGTGTTTTAACCTTGTTTGTTTATTTCATTGCCTGCCTTTTCTCACTGAAATGTGAGAAAAGCTTCTGGAGGGCAGAGGCCTCTTTATTTTTCTCACTGTTCTATCCCTGATGCAGAAGTACCTGATGTGTATCTCTGCTCAATAACTGTTGATTGCATGAATAATAATGAATAGTATTAAAACTATCTCTTTTTTTTGTATACGATTCATGTGACTCAGTAAAGTCACCTAGTATTTATAAGTACCAGTTTGGGGTCTGGTTCTGTGGTTTTACTAAATATCAGCTCCTCCTCTTAAGTACTCTCTGTGAAACAGTTCTTAATCTCTACAGTAACCCTAAGAGTTGATTAGCAAAGATTCAGAAATGTTAGGACATGGCTCCTCTCCATAAAGATCTTCAAATATAATGGAGAAATAATATTAATAGAAGTGAAATAACTAGAAAATAATACAAGTTTATAATAGCAGCAAATAATTATTGAATATTGAGATGTCATTAAATTTTGAAGAAAGAGGAATGTAGTTCTCTTTCTATATTCATCTTCTACAAAGAGTTGATATCTTGGTCTTAAGAGATGGGAGGAATTTAGATGGAGGGAAGAAAGGAATGATTTTCCTGGATGGACTGAACAAAGGTACAGTACATGGCTGATCTTTGTGTTCTAGGAATAGTGATATATGTGATAGGCAGGTAGGGAGGAGTAGATCATGAATCAGCTTGAAATTCAGACAAAACTCGACCAGAGGTGGCCAAATCAATGAATTCTTGTGTGCATGTGGATATGTGGGCATAAGTACATCATTTATAAAGTCAGGAAAATCGATTGTTCTAGCCTTATTATGTGGATTACATGGGATAAAAGTAGAAAGCACATAATGATCAGTCTGGTGCATAATGATCAGTCTGTACATGGTAGCTATTATTACAACTACTAATGATTATAGCAGAGAAAATTTTGCATTGAATTTTTAATCTGGGTAAACAGACTTTGAATTATTTATATCAGGTCTATCCACTTTGTCTTTATAAAGTTGAATATAGCTTAACCAATATTAGTACTGATTAGAGACTGGAGATGTGGTTTGGTGGTAGAGTGATTGCCCAGCATGCTGGGGTCCCTGGGTTCAATCTCCAGGAACAAATACACACACACACACACACACACACACACACACACACACACATATTGGTTAAAACAAATAGAGGGGATCCTGTATGAAAAAATGAACAGACCCTACATGCACTGCTGCGCTTGCCTAGCAAGTATGAAGCACTGGGTTTGATTCTCAGTACCACATATAAATAAATGAAGGTCCATCAATATCTAAAAATAAAAAAAAGTCAAAAAAAAGAATGGCAAACTAGTTGATAGAACTGAAAAGTAATCACATGAACAGATCTTCAGACTACTAGCTCTTATTATTTCATTAAAAATGTGCTATTCACAACTCTACAGAATCCAGTCATAGCTTTGTGATTCCCCATGGAGAATATTTTAGTTTATATAAAAACAGGCATTTCCCAGAGGGATCAACAGAGCAGGCATAATAACCTCTGCAAGATCCACTATAAACTTCAAGGGTCTGAGAATGCCTGTAAGGTTTTCATTTTGTTTTATTTTGGTTTCTTTCTTTTTTTTTTTTTCTTATTTGGTGATGATAGGGGAGGCAGAGTATAAATAAGCTGTAACTCAAGAAATGTTTACCACTTTAACATTAAAACAAGTTGCAGTGTTTCCATCTAAGCATGGTGTACCGGTTCTTTTAGTACAATATATTTTGTACTAACCATTCTCCAAATTGCTTACTGGAGTCACTATTGCAATCTGTAATTATTGTTCTAGATGAATGAAAATAGGTCAGAGTTCTAAGGAAACTAGATGTGGATGGAGAGGTCTGAGCAACAGGGCTTCTGTAAAGGGAAGGTTTAAAAAGTTAAGCAAGAAAAAAAGTGGTAAGAGAGAGTAAGAAAAGAGGAAAAGACAAAATGATTTGAGTCTTTGAAAGAATTAAAGCCAAGAATTCTAATGAAAATAAAAACATTAGTCAGAAACCACACTGTTTGCTTTATTGCTCGTGTCCACCAAAGTAGAAAACATTTTCTTTATGCAACATCCTGGACCTGCTCCATCTAATTAACAGAAAGAAAGGTCATCTACATGCACAAAAGGGCACTACCTTTGTTGCTGAATAGCTGGATTAATCTTCTAACAAAGTCTTAAATATTTCTAATTCCCTCTGCCCTTAAACCTTGGAATTAACTAGACTCTCAGGCTCTTGCTCTGACCGCTCCATTTCCTCTGACTAGCCCTGCAGTTTCAGACACTCCCTGCTGTGTTCTGTGGCCCCTACACAGTCTTTCTTGAGAGGGGCTTTGTGGACAGAGCTACTTAGCCTGTGGTCCTTGCAGTGTGCTGCTGAAATGTCCCTTTCCTGTCCTCAGGCCCTTTATGCAACTTGTGACACAAGTTTCTAGCAGTGAGATTAACTCTGGGTCAAAGTGCATGGAGGGTTTTGAGTGCAGGTCACTGTTTGCTGTTCTGGTTGGCGAAGTACATAGTGGCTTAAGCAATACCCCTTTGGCAGTTTAGCTTAGGGTGTGGATATTCTGTGACACAGGTGTCCAGTCTTGCTTTTTCTTCAGGACAATTAGCTAAAAATGAGTTGCAATCTGTTTTGGTTTTGTGTGGACCAACTATGCAATAGCTTAAGTGGAAGCCTTCAGTATGCCAAGGCAATTCACTCTCTGCAGGCTCTCCAGTCCTGCTATAAAATGAAACCATTCATAGTATTTTCTACATTATAGCATGCTCCAGCTGCTGCTCTCAGGGCCAGGTGAAGTTTGTTCACTGGATCTGGGATCCAGGTGTGGTTTCATTTTACTGGAGCAGCAGGCAGATGCTGAGAGCAAAAGCCGAGGGTCACACAGACACGATGGCAGAGCAGCCATGACATGTTCTTGGAAACAAAAACAATTACTGAACATCTAGTTTTATGTAAAAGTATTCCCCCACCCTTTGATTCAAGAATATTACTGGGAACATTAGCAAAACAAGGCAATTCTGCTCAGACTTGTGAACATCAGACCTGAACCTGAACATGCCTTTAAACTGGGCTAAGGTTTTGTACTGTAAGTGGTTGCATTTAACTTGTTTATTGCCACATCCTCCATTCTGGTTTTGTCCCAGAGATTTCCAAAGGTTCCAGCCGCTTTGGAGTCTCTGATGTGTTTTCATCTGACCTTTGACCTAAACTTCAGTGTTATTTTCAGCTGTTCTTTGACAAGGACTCCAACAGCTGCTGCTTAATACCACAGACAACTGTGACACATGAGGAGTTTCGAGCAATAGGATTGATCTGTGGATCTTGGGCTCTGATTTGAAGCCAGTTATAATTTTTCTTCTCAGGGGGTGGGGTAAAGAATAGAAGCCAAGCCAGTACAGTGCTATCCTTTTTCTTTTTTTAAGTATACTTAGTGTTAGCCTTTAATTTAAAAATAAGATTAAAAACTCTTTTCTTGCTGCAATTTAAAGGTAACAGCAAAGCGTTTTGCTTTCTGTAAGTAATTGTGAGGAATAATTTGAAAAAAAAATGCTCTTTGATGGAGCAGAACCATCACAAAGAAATCTTGACATGATAGGTATCTATTGATAAATGCTGGTTGGACTATTTTTAAAATGCTCCTAAGAAATCCAAGGCTCTGAGAAAATGTAACTATTCCACATAAACTTCATTTGGCAAAGGGCAGTAAGTTTTAGAAAAGCAGATTAATCTAAAAATATATTTCAAGCAATTTTGTGACTTAACCTCAAAACAAATACCAGAACTTTTAAGTACATTTTTGGTATTTTTATTTTTTCATGAGAGACTTGAAAATTTTTGAAAAGATTGATATCCAGGTCAATGACTTGCTGGCTTCAAAGTCCGTAGTTACAACTGTTTAGTTTCAATGGCAAAACTAATTTGGGTTGTCAGGATGTATTTTTTTTCCATTTGCTATCAAACATCAGCTGATAGGCAAAGAGCTCAAAGCTATCCTTCACTTTTCAGATAATGGCAAAAAAATAACAGGCACTTAGTGTTACCATACTAGGGGTGTGGCTCTTCTCTGCGATTGCTCCCCTCTCTCTCCTCTCTTATGATAAACTCAATGGGGCTGTCTATTTTTAACCTCCTGTACTTTACTTTCAGCAAAGTAATCAGTGCAAGCAGAGCTCTTTTCCCTGAATGAATCCAAGTAACCCCGGTGGTTCCTTTCTGAAATGACCAGCAGACGTGCATCTGAGCAGAGGCTGCCCAAGGAATAAACTCTGGTTGTAAAGTACCATGTCTAGCCAAGGAAGTCCTGGAGTGGAGTTTTCAACAACAACTGTCAGTTCAGTAGCTGTGCAGGCTGGAGACTGCAGAATCGTGATAGCTGTCATAAAGGTAAGTGAACAACTTTCTTTTTTTTCTGTGTGACTTGGGCTTCTTGCAGCATGCTGATAACCCTAAAGAGCACTGTACGCAATCAGCAGGACTCAGCACATAAAAAAGAGCGGTATATACTCCTGCTTTCTGAAATCAGCAACTAAGAGAGAAACTTTTACTAAGTTTCAGCCAGTTTCCAGAGCTTCTCTTTCCTTTCAGTTAGATAGAAAGCATCTAGAGCAGCTGAATTAAAAAACCCCTACCATATATTTTCAGTTTGGTCTTTAAAGGCACGGCACGTGGATTAGAGGGTCACGCTTACCAGCTGAGGAGGCTGGCAGGGCTGTGCATGGCTTGTGGGTTTGAGAGTAGATGTGAGGGAGGTGGGAGGAGGCAGATTAGAGGGTGGCACTGTTTTGAGGATGATGGAGCACAGGAGACACCTAGAAGGGGCTTGACTTGCACCCCATGCAATACTGGTTTTAATGTGGTAACGGTGCTACTAAATCCTTGTCCCATTGCTGGGGGAGTGCTACAGAAGGTGTAAAAAGCAGGTATGAAATTTGCTTTTAACAGTCAGAAGCTGAGGCCGCTTGGTGCTTAAATACATGTTTTATGTCTAGCAATTTGCTCATTTGCAAAGATAACCAGACATTTTAGGATTAAGAAGACACCCATGATTTTACTCCCTATGAAAATGGCCTGTGAAACCTCTGAAGCACTGTACTTGGGTGGTAGACAAGTTACCATCTAAAGAATCCAGTGTTTGCTAGGCATGTAACTCAGTGGTAGAGCACTTGCTTAGAATGTGCAAGGCCCTGGGTTCACAAAAGTACCACAATACCACAAAAGCAATGACAACAACAACAACAACGAGAGAGAGAGAGAGAGAGAGAGAGAGAGAGAGAGAGAGAGAGAGAGAGAGAGAGAGGGGGGGGGGGAGGGAGGGGGGAGGCGGGGGGGGGGAGGGAGGGAGGGAGGAGAAGAATTCAGTGTGTAATGAAAGGAAACCTGGCAAAGGAGCTGGTGTTCACCAGCCAGTTACTTTCAGGACACCAGCAGACTTAATTGAATGCTTTTCTAGCCTTTTGTTAGAGCAAGAACAACAAGTCCTGTTTAACTGCTGCAAATTTTATGGTCATATGAAAACTCGTAACAGAAAAACAGAACTTGACATTGAGCAAAATGATTCATTATAGAAGCACAGAATGCAAAGTGTTCCTACAGAGGCCTATTTGCCGGTGCTGGGGAGACCTGCCCCCCCATGTATACAGGACCTCTGCTGACTCCCTTGCCCTCTGGTCTTTCTGAAGGCAGTAGGTGGAGGTGAAGAGAATTCTGATGCAGAAGTAGTGAGAACTGATCATTTGTATGTGATTTAATGAGGCTTCCAGCAACTGTAAATTTCAGCAATTAAGGAAAAGAGGCAATTTTCCTATTAAAAAAAAATTTAACTTTTCTTTTCTTCAAATGAAACATTCTTAGAACAGGATAAAGAATAATGTTTAGGAAATTAATCTATAGGAGAATCAGAAGGATGGTGAACATAGGAGAAACAACAACAACAAAAAAACCTTTACACTGGATAGTATTATTTTTAACTGAATTATGTTTCTACGAATATTCCTTCAATGTCCCCTCCCCAACTCCTTTCCCTTACTTTTACCATCTCCATATAAAATACACTTGATGATATTCAGGGTGGAAAGTCCATCTCAGTGGACTCAATAGCACTGCCCATGTCCGATTGTGGTGAAGTTTGCATCCTACGTTGCCCACATGGAATTTCACGATTTTTATGGAAGTTCAGTTTTGTGAGAATAAAATTGTGTTAATTATCCTGTAACTTTGGAATATTCAGTAATACATAATTCATTGTATGTGTTTCTCATTAGGGAATTTAAAAAATTAAATCTACACTGAGAGATGAATTTATTATAAGAATAAAGCATGACAAAGCATGCATTTATATTAGACCTGCTTGCTACATTTCAACTTAAGCAAGGCCTATCTCTATAGAAAGAGATTTCATATTATAACTGGAAATTAAAAAAATAAAAATAGAAAAGGAGAAGAGTAAAGAGGAAGAAGCAAGGGGAACTAAAAGTGCATTTTATTCCATTTTTATTTTTAGTGTGGCAAATGGGTACAACTTCAGTTGGCTGAATCACAGCCCAATCTTCTAGAGATTGGGAGCAGTCAAGATGAAACCAAAAAACTTCTTCATGATCATGAACTTCTTTTGGCCAAACTCAAGGTAAGAGCCTAAGATGTAAAGCAGATGCAAATTAAAAAGAAAGAAAAATCTCGCTCTTACTCTTCATCTTTGAATCCATTGCTGTCACTGGTTATGGTCACTTTACTATGGTACTAGATAAATAATGGGTAAATCTACTACTGTCACTGTGGGTAAACATCAGCACAGAGAAGTAACAAAATTTTTTTTAAAAAATTCCCTGATGTGATAGGAGATATTGAGTGATAATATTCTCACTGTGAAGAAATACGTTTTTTACACTCTGACTTGGTGGAAAAAAAAAAATTCCATTTCTTGCATTCCTTGCTTCATACTTTTCAAATCAAAATGACAGATCCAAACTTCCTGCTGTTAATTACAGCTTCTAGTAAGACTAATTTGTAGGCCTTATGCCCCTGTTGAACTATCAAAAATATCTGATTTTGTGCTTAGTATTTAGAATTCTTGAAGCCAAATAGCCAAATAGTATTTTGGTAAAATCAGACTTATTCCATATAGGTTGTAGTTATTTAGTAAAGGATCTAAAATTAACATTGATTAGAGATTTCCAAGTAAGGGACAGAAAAGGTCAAGGCTGTACCATAATTTGTGGGGTTGAGTGTAAAATAAAAAATGTGGGGTCCTTTGTTCAAAAAAGCATCAAATACTTTCTTGATCTGTCATAGTTCTTTTTATTTGCTGCTTAATATATGATTTCTTCAGGTGCAGGGTTATGTGAGTGCAGACCCTCAGGGATTCTCAATCTCACCCATAGCTCAGTTAGTATACCTGTGTGGACCTGACCGCATTGAGAAGGGATGAAAGGTAGATAGGACAACAGAGAGTTCCTATCCCCTGGAGGTGGAACTACATGTGCATGAGGCTCCAATTCCTAGCATATGCTCCACTGTCCCATGGGACTTCACTTATGAAACACAAATTCACAGAAAAAAAAATCCTTAAAAATTTCAAGACAGAAACCTGCAGAGCATGAACCCCATGGTGTCCCTTTCTGAAAATGGAGCCCTGTGATGAATTTCTTTGCTAAGATCAAAGAGGGTGATGGAGATTCACAGTCCTACATTTACTAAGACAGTCTACAGTTTTGATACTTTAACATTACTGGCTTCTTTGAACATCCAGGCTGAAATTCATACTTGCTTTCTAGATTCAGATGCGGATCTAATCTACATCAGATATACAGACAGTAGTAAAGGTAACCAGGTAAATCAGACTGAGAAGTTGAAGAAATAATTATTATTGAAGAAGGAGACATTTGACAGCTCCTAGCTCAGGTCTCTGGGTTCTGAATTGTCTTTCAAGGTAGCAATCCTTATCTAGGAACTGGAATTATCAGGAAGGCTTGTGTCTATTAAAAAATGAAATTACAATCTGAAGGAGCATTGAACTGGGAATCAAATGCCTATATTTAGCTCTAATTATGTTTCAAGCTAGTATAATTTTATTAACAATGCAAGGTGTTCCTGTTAAAGAAAAAAAACTGCATAAACTTGTCTTGAATACCTAATTCTACTAACTACGGAAGCCCAATACTTCCTTGTTATTCCTGCCCATTCCACGAAGTTTGCTTTCTCATAGTCCTCAGAGAAAGTGAACCTTTGTATTCACCTGGCAATGGTGGCTGAAGTTAATCTGGACTTGAAACCACATTCCTTCCCCAGTTCCCACTAATAATTCACACTAAGCAGCATTTTCTGTTCCACTGATGAATTGTGAGTGGTGGGGAGCTCACAGCAGTTTGGGTCTCTCAGGCTGCCTCTCTTCTCCCCTCATCTCTGTTCCTATCAAAGCAACTTCAGCGGGGGATGCTTTCTTAGGTGAAGCAGTACAATTGTCTTCAGCTCCTATACCTATTTGCTCAACTCAGAAGGGATTTTTCATTTAATGGAATCCCCCTCCTTAGAAGGAGCTTGTGGATCTAGATTCTAAATGTCTTATGTCTTTTTATGGCTGTCCTTGGACTGTATACCAACTACTTAAGTTCTCTGGACTTCAGGATTATTATGTATAAAACAAAGAGGGAAGACATGGCAGAATTTCATATTTATTGTGGATCATCTCATAATGTGCCTTGGAAGCCATTCTCCCTCCCTGCATATGCATCTAACAAAAAACAAGACCTCAGAATAATCTTTTGGCTTCATGTAGGCCTGTAGCCATAACCTCTTAGTATTCATCTCTTCCCCACCCAACTGCCACCCCAGGAAATTGTAAATAGTAGAATTATCTTCCAAACAGAATTGGTTCTAAAATTACTGGTATTTAAGAAAAAGAAAGTAAGAAAAGGAAGGAAGTTATCAAAGAATCTGAAGTCTATTTCAGATATGCCAACTTTATTAAAATAAAAAATTATGAATTTCAGCTAGCAAATGAATAGACCACAATTTCAATCAATGTATTAGTTATTTTGCTCTTGGGATCGGTACAAACTTAACCTATAGCAGAAATTTCTAGGATCCAAGTTGGTTTTTAATATGAAGATTTCAAAGAATAGGGCTAATACTAGTTTAAGAAGCCAATAATATTTAATATTTAATGTTCATTCCAGCCCTATCCCTATGCACAGGGCCCTATGATTTGTTCTAATTATAAAGAATGCTTTGTAAGGGGATTTGGTGTAGGGGGTGTGAGAGTCTGTGCTGAGGCTTCTCTGATTTGAGGCCAGCACTGATCCTCTCTGGTGTTAGGGTCTATATTTGAAAAGTTAGGATAATAACAATTACCTTCACACATCTAAAAAGAAAATGTGGAAAGAGAAATGCACTGATATATAGAAGCATATGGCTCATATTGTGCTAATTCCTTTCGAAATGAAAAGTGGCATAATTATTATGTCAATAATGAATATATCAAAGTAATTTGGATGTTTAATTTAATAGAAAAGCTATTTTCTGTCCTCCATTAAAAGTGATCTCAAACCCTACTAATTCAGACTGAAGGGAAAAATTCAGGAAACAGAATTTTTATGAGTGTTTCTAATATTGGTAATGTCTATACCCCAGAGATCTTATTTTGCTTTCAGTAATGTGTTTAACAATCCCAGTGGAGTATCCAGAGGAAAAGGTCTTCCTTATTTTCAGTGGTGAAAACAGTCATGTGGAAAAAACTTTTGACTTCCAAAAGGCATCTGGATTCCCAAATCATACTGAAATAATTTCTAATGAGAAAGAAGGCAATCAAGAAAGAGAACAGGAGTAGATGTCAGTCAGGCGAAGAGCTGCAGGGGGAACATTGCACCTTCAGGTGGGCACAAAATGGTGGGAGGAAGAAAAAAAGGCACCAAGACAATGTCACTGAGAATGTTCCACCCAGTGTCTGTCTTCCAGCTACATTGTTAGTGTCCAAAGGAATTAGCACAATATGAGCCAAAGAAAGTTCCTGGGCACTGGCTCCTATATTTGTAGACATGTGACATCAGCTTTCATTGAAGAATGAGCCTTCAGAGTAGAAACACTAAAAAAATTCACCTCTGATTTGACTCTCATAAACCCATTAGTTTCCTGGTTCTCACTAAATCTCTGACCCAATGAACACTTATTTTTGTCTGCTTTCTGTTTCCTGAGCTAGAAGCAAATGTACTATAAATAGAACGTATTAGTAGTAAAGCTAAACATTTTATTGAAACTTGCTTTGACTAAGAGACTGTGAACTTTCCTGCTGTTAAGCTGAAGTATTTACTCAGAGTGCATTTCAAAAATATTTTTTATTGTGCTAAAACATATGTAACATAAGATTTACCACTTTAACATTTTGGTGGTGTATAGGTCAGTAACCTTAGTTACATTCACTGTGTGTGCATCCATCGCTACTATCCTTTTCCAAAATTTTTCTTCACTTTTAACAGAAAATCTGTATCCATTAAGCAGCAACTCCCCATTGTGACCTCTGCTTATAACCTGTGATGGACTTTTTTTTATGAATTTGTCTTTTCTGGGCACCTCATATAAATGGAATTGTATAACTTTTGTCTTCCTGTGTGTGGCTTAGCTATTTTACTTAGCTTATAACATTTTCGAGATTTGCCCATATTGTAGCATATATCAGAACTTCATTTCTTTTTGAATAATGAATAATAACAATGAATAAGTAGATAATGAATGATAATATATTGCAATGATGGAATATCCCTTGAAATGTTTTGATTTCAAGGGTCTTTTTTTTGAATATTTGTGTATGCTTAATGAGATATCTTGACCATAGAATCTGATTCTAACTGTGAAATTCATGTGTATTAGTTGTACCTTATTACACAGAGCCTACAGGCAATTTTAGACAGGATTTTTGTTGTGTCTGCATTTTGACTTTGACCTATCACATGAGGCAGATGTGGAATTTTCCACTATGGATTCATGTCATTGCTGCACTTCTGATTTCGGATGCTCAACATGTAGTACATTTACAAATCGTCTATTTATCTGTCCACAGCAGCTATATCATTTTACATTTCCACCAGCAATATACAAACATTCCAATTTTCCACATCCCACCAAAGTTCGTTATTTTCTATTTGTTTCTATTTTTAAATTGTAGCCATTCTATTGCCTATAAAGTAGTATCTTATTGTGGTTTTGATTTGTATTTCTATAATGAAGAAGGATGTCAACAACTTTTCATATGCTTACTTGTCAATTTTATATCTTCTTTGGTGAAATATCTATTCATGTTCTTTGCCTATTTTGAGATTATGTTGTTGGTTTGATTTTTTTTTATTGTTGAGTTGTAGGAGTTCTTTATATATTCTGGATATTAATCCCTTATCAGATATGTGATTTGCAAATATTTCTGGCATTTTGTAGGTTGCTTTTTACTTTTTGGATAATCTCTATTAAGAACACATTTTAAAGTTATACAACTTGAGTTGTAAATATTTGAATATTAGAGACAGTTTTATAGCATGTATGTTGTGATGTCATAAGAGGACTGTGTCATAGCAGTGGTTTACCCTAAGTATTGATTTCATAGAGGAGATCCATTTCCTCTCTTTCCCTGCTGTCTGATAGGCCCGTAAGATCAGGAATTATACTCTCTCAGAAGTGTTAGGGAAGCTTGCACCTATCTTTTCTCTTCATTTTTTTTTTCCTTGCAGAAGTGAGGAGAAAGTATCTCCGGGCTGGTGAGACTTGGGGATGAAGTGGCTACCATGGAGCAGCCAGCCTCAAGGGCTCTGTGAAGCCTTTGTCCACCTATGGGCTCTAGATTCTTCTCTCTTCTTCTGCTGACCTGGCCAGGTGTCCCTACCTGGTAGACATAGGCCACAATTCCACTGGGAACAGCTAGGCCTCAGGTCCAGTTCTCTCATAGGCAGGTTCCAAGGGCTAGATTTTAAGGGGAAAAGTAGAAAGCCAACACAACCCCATCCTTTAGTCCATCCTCACCAGTAAGAAGAGCAAATATTTTAATCCATATTTGACCCTGATATCCAGGAGCCCAATCCTGACTGCCCAGCCAGGACAGATTACTCTTTTCTGTATCTATAATATTTTCTTTCTTTTTCTTTTCTTTCTTTCTTTTTTTTTTTTTAGAATTTCTGCTCCTCTAATAAATCAACTCATATAAACACTTCATGGACAATGGATATATCTGAGTTCCTGCCTATCAGGAACAAATTATAGTAACAAAATTATAGGCTCCCTAGGCATAGCATCATCTGTGCTGTATTTTATTTGCCAAGGCAGGGAAGGCTTTTATGTAATTTTAAGAGACGGGACACAGAAGGGCCTATGGGGAACGGGAGGCCCACACCATATTTCTCTGTAGCTGAGCAACACCAGGTGACACAGAGTCAGTAAGGGAAAGAGTCATCCTCTACATTTCTGCTAGAAACAGAGCATGGCTGAGGTGTAGCAGATACTGACAAGCCATTGGGCAATTTTAGAGAGATCCAATTCATAGGAAGATTATAGCAAAGATAACTTTAAATTATGTGGCCCTATTCCCACTGAGAATGGAAGTCTGCATCCCTGCCAACCGTGTAGTAAACCATCTTAGAAGCAGATACTCCAGCCCCAATTGAGCTTCCCAGCTTACCTGTGTGGAATAGAGACAAGCCTTCTTCACTGAGCCCTGTCCAGACTGAACAAATAAAGACTGCTGCTTAGGCAACTAGGTTTATTATCCCACGAGAAAACAAGATGAGAGGTAACAGCAAGGGTGCCATCCTCTAGGATTTTGAAGGTAGCATTTATGAAAGAAAAGACACAGCAGAAACTGAGGATGTGCTCAGTGGTAGAGCACTTGCCTGGCAGGTGCAAGGCCTTTTGTTCAATCCCCAGTACTAGGGGGAAAAAAAGGCACAGGCATAAGAAAACAAGAATTCTCATGGGGAGACAGTTGAGAAATGACACTGAGTTCCTCTAAAATAAGAGCTGTTGTGTTAGAACTAATAATAAATAAATGAAAATTCTAAAATTTGTGAATGATTCACTTTTTGAAGAATGAGTGAACTATATGCATTCTGATATAATTTATTGACTAGAAGGAAAAGGATAGTAGTTATGATTCTATAATTTTACTTATAGGGATATGCATAAAATCTTATAGGTATGTCATGGAAGGAATTACTGATCTGTCAGGGAAAGTCAGGGAAAGCTTGATGGAGAAAGTGGTATCTGAGCTATCCTGAAGATGGATATATGTATTCCAGAGACCAATTTAAAGGAAAAAATGGAAATAGATATAAATATTTGCAATATACATGACAACCAAAGGTTAAAAATCCTTCAAATTGATTTAAAAAAAAAAACCTAAAATAGACAATTCACAGAAGAGAGGCAAATCATCAATAAACATGTAAAAAAGTGCTCAATATCAATAGTAGCCCAAGTAATTGAAAAAGATTATTTCCCTATATTACTTGCCTCTTGCTTAATTTAAAATTTAAAATATTGATTGCATCTAATGGCAGTAGGATGTAAAGATAAGGGCATTCTCCTGTACCATCTGGGAGACTTCAGATTGACACAGCCATTTGGAAACTAGAAAGCATTAAAATGCAAAATGCTTACATCCTGGGACCCAGCAACCTCACTCCTGGAATTTGTTCCTAGCAATGAAAGCACTGCTCAGGATATAGTGAGAGTAATGCTTTTGCTGCCACATTGAGCATCTTTACACTTCTTTTTCCCCTTTGGTACTAGGAATCAAACACGGGGATACTCAACAATTGAGCCACATTCAACCAGACCTTTATATTTTTTATTTTGAGATATGGCTTTACTGAGTTGCTTAGGGCCTTGCTAAGTTGAACCTCCCACCTCAGCCTCCCAAGTCACTGGGATTTTAGGCACATACCACTGTGCATGACTACCTATGTTTTTAATAAAATGACCTAACTGGAAATAAATAATATCCAATAAAAAGGCATAAACTTATAAACTGTTCCTATATGCTCCTTCTATACTGTAGAATATTATGGTGAGCCCCATGCCTTAAACTCTTAGGTGCTTAATCCAGTGCTGCTTGGGCTTTCTGTTATTTGTCACTAAATACATTATTATCCGAAACCTGGCTCCAAGGCCAGGATCACAGCTAGCATTTTGAGATCATAGGCTTATAGCCTCCAAGCTTTGTTTATTTAGAAGATAAGTTGTTCTTTAAGGTGAAATCTACAACCAAAAATTTTTCATGGAAAGTAGAACTCATGGGCTGGGTGCAGTGGTATATTCCTTTTATCATAGTGGCTCAGGAAGCCGAGGTAGGAGGATCGCAAGTTCAAAATCAGCCTCAGCAATTTAGCTAGGCCCTAAGCAACTCAGTGAGATCCTGCCTCTCAATAAATTATATAAAAGGTTTGGGGATATGGTTCAGTACTGCTGGGTTCAATCCCCAGTGCCAATGAAATAAAGAAAGAAGGAAGGGAGGAAGGAAGGAGGGAGGGAAAGGGAGGGAGGGAGGGAGGGAGGGAGGGAGAGAGAGAGAGAGAGAGAGAAAAGAAAGAAAGAAAAAAACATTGTCCTAGGGGCTGGGGATGTGGCTCAAGTGGTAGCATGCTCGCCTAGTGTGCGTGAGGCACTGGGTTTGGTTCTCAGCACCATATAAAAACCATGGTCCTTATTGGTGACACAAAAGCTCTTGATCTGAGATTTGGATTGATAGGGCAGAATTATGACATTTTAGTGAATTTACAGATGTATATTTTTTCAGTGTTGTTTTTATTAGTGCATTAAAATTATATGTACTAGTAGGATTTATTGTTACATATTCATATATTCACCTGATATAACAATATAATTTGGTCAATATTGTTCCCCATTATTTCCCATTTTCCCCCCTTCCTTCCCCTACCCCAGTCCCTTTCCTCAGCTCTACCGAGTTCCCTTTTATTTTCCTGAGACACCTTCACCCCAAAATACACACACCATTTCACCCCTTTTTCCTCTCTCTCTTCCACATATGAGAGAAAACATACAACCCTTGAATTTCTGAGTTTGACTTATTTCACTTAGCATAACAATCTCAAGTTCCATCCATCTTCCTTCAAATGACATAATTTCATTCTTTCTGGCAGAATAAAACTCCACTGTGTAGATATACACCACATTTTCTTTATTCATCTATTGACAGACATTTAAATTGGTTCCATAGCTTGGCTATTGTGAATCATGCTGCCATAAACATTGGTATACATGTATTGCTATGGTATGATTCTCTTAATTCTTTAGGAATGGTATAGTTGGGTCATATTATGGTTCTATTCTTAGTCTTTTAAGGAACCTCCAAACTGATTTCCTTAGTGGTTGTACTAATTTATAATCCCAGCAACAGTGTAAGTGTTCCTCTTTCTCTCCATCGTCTCTCACATTTATTATTGTTTGTATTTTTGATGGCTGTCATTCTAATTGGAGTAAGATAAAATATAAGTGTAGGTTTAACTCCCATTTACCTAATTGCTAAAGTTGTTAAAAATTTTTTTCCACATACTTATTGGCCATTTGTATTTCTTCTTTTAAGAAATGTCTGTTTGATTATTTGTCTATTCATTGATTGGTTTTCTTTGGTGTTAAGTTTTTTGAGCTTTTTTAAAAAATATATTCTGGGTATTAATCCTCTGTCAGAAGAGTAGCTAGCAAAGATTTTCTCCCATTCTGTAGAAGTCTCTATCCC
This sequence comes from Ictidomys tridecemlineatus, assembly GCF_052094955.1. NCBI lineage: Eukaryota > Metazoa > Chordata > Mammalia > Rodentia > Sciuridae > Ictidomys > Ictidomys tridecemlineatus. The sequence goes on along the minus strand of NC_135483.1, from coordinate 146,620,804 downwards.
TATTCTTAATTGTTTCCTTTGCTGTGTAGAAGATTTTTAATTTGATGCCATCCATTTATTAATTCTTGGTATTATTTCCTAAGCATTAAAATTCTATTGAGGAACTTGTTGCCTGTGCCTATACTATTGGTGTATTGGTCCTACATTTTTTCCCCATGGAAGTTGCATAGTTTCTGGTCTCATTCCTAGGTCTTTGATCCATTTTGAGTTGCTCTTTTGCTTTGTGAGAAATGGGATCTAGCTACATATGAATAACCCTTCTTCCCAGCACCATTTGTTTAAAAGCCTATCTTTTCTTCAACATATATACTTTTGTCCCTTTGTCAAGGATCAGATGACTAAATCTGTGTGGGTTTATCTCTGTGTCTTTATGCTATTCTATTGGTCTACACATTTGTGTTTATGCCAGTACCACACAGTTTTTGTTAATGTAGCTCTGTAGTACAATTTAAAGTCAGATACTGTGATGCCCCCAGCATTGCTTTTTTTTTATGGTTTAGAATTACATTGGATATTCTGGCTTTTATTCTTCCAAATGAATTTTAAGACTTTTTCCCCTAATTTACACAAATGTATTTATAAAGCAAAGACAAAGCAGTAGGACATGACTCACTATCTCTATTCCAAACCTCCAATATTGCCGCTTTGGATTAATATTAGGTTAAAATATGCCTTTTGAGCTGGGTGTGGAGGTGCACACCTGTAATCCCAGAGGCTTGGGAGGCTGAGACAGAAAGATTGCAAGTTCAAAGCCATCCTCAGCAACTTACTAAGGTTCTAAGCAACTTTGTGAGACCTTGTCTCAAATAAAATAGAAAAAAGGGCTGGGGATGTGGCTCAGTGGTTAAGCACCCCTAGGTTCAACCTCCAGTATTAGGGTCAGGGGGACCCTTTGAATTCTGGCCAGAAGGCAACAGATCATATGTATGTATTGTCCTTAACTGAGAATGAGATTCTCTTTGGTTTAAATTCACTATGTCTCTTGCCTCCTTGGCCTTAGTTAGAATGTATCTTTTTTAAACTATAGACTTTGCCTTTGATATTTAATAAGGTATAAATGCACAAAACTCAAGGGATTTTCAAATGACATGGCTATATCATTCTCATGACAAGTTCATCTTATTATTATTCTTTAGGAGAATAAGGCAAACTTGTGATTCCATGGTTAGTCTGTCCTCCAACTTATCTGTATCTACTATCTTTTTCCTCTCACATACTTGAAATTCAGATACTTGAGTGAAATTAGACTTTTTGTCTTCTTTACTGATTCCAGTTCTAGGCAAGATGGAATGAACACTCTCCGGGCTATCTCCACTGCTGGGAATAAGACCCCTGGTGCCGTGTGCATATGGCCTAGATGCTGATGAGTACTGGCCCCCAGGCAGATTAGGGCAAGAGAGCAGAATTCCATATACCATTAAGCCCACATTTCCCCACCTTCCCCCATCCTCCAATATTTCCTAGATTGACTACAAAAGCAGATTTATATCTTGGTGATATGTCGGATGTGGACAGAAAGAGCCCCAGAAAACGCTCCTTCAGGTCCAAGGAGCAGGAAAAAAGACCTCCAAGCTTAAAAGAGGAAGGGGAAAATCCCCTGCTTCTGTTTTTTGTTTTCAGTATGTCCAGCGTGTTTTCCCCAGCCCAGGCCGACCCCCCATAGCAGTTGTGAAAGTAGAGGCAGCCAGGCCTGTACCTAAACCTCTGAGAAACAGGAAGTGCCTAAACCTCTGTCTAGAGGAGCTGTGGCCCCAGCGCTGAGAGTGTATTCACTGTCCCCCGACCCGCTTTCTGCTACTCAGGGAGACACAGTGGTAGAAGTGCCTGGCAGCTGAGGAAACCAAAGGCACAGCTTTCAGGTCAGGTGACTAGTAAGGGGGCCTTCCCTGGAACAAGTGTCACATGCTGAGTCAACCAGGGCAGTGAGAAGTCAGAGAAGGGGAGCCAGCAGTCCCACTTCTCAGCTTCATAACTCATATTTTTTTTTCTGATTTTATTTTATTTTTTTTTTAATTTTTTAAAATTTTTTTTCCATTTTTTTTTATTGATTGTTCAAAACATTACAGAGCTCATGATATATCATCTTTCATACATTTGACTCAATTGGGTTTTGAACTCCCCAAATACATAATGCAGACTCACTTCTGTTACATACTCACATTTTTACATAATGGCATATTAGTGACTCATATTATATACATGGCTATCCAGTTGTCTTAAAGAAAGCCTAATGACCGTCAGCCAGACATGGATCTCTGAAGAGCCACCGACTCTCAAGTTCAAGTTCAAAGAACACATTTTTCACTTGAACAGCCAAATCAGAATGCATCCAAGTTTTTCTGTAATTGGAACTAGAAAAACCCATACCACCCAAGGCTGCCAACCGCTCTTGGAATGCCTGAGGTTCTTTGGTTCAGTGGTCCTGTGGGGGATTAAATTTTTATTAATGTCTCAGAAAGAAAACACCTCGCTGAGTATTACACTTTCTAGAGCAGCACTAAATAGAAATATATAATGCAAAGTACATGGGCCGACCATATTTGTAACTTAAAACGTTTTAATTGTCATGTATAAATTTTAGAGCATTAAATGCTTATGTTAGAAAAGAATAAATATCTCAAATTAGTGATCTCAGCTGAAAAGACTAGGAAAGTAAGAGCAACTTAGAAACAAAGCAAGCAGAACGAAAGAAACAATAATGATAAAAGTAGAAGTCAGTGGAATTGAAAGCAGAAAAACAACAGAGAAAAAAAAATCAATAAAACCAAAAGCTGATTCTTTGAAAAGGTTAATAAAAATGATAAATCTCTAGCTAAACTGAGAAAGAAAAAAGGAGAAAATGAAATTTGCCGATATAGATATGAAAGACAGGTGTCTCCATAAACACCACAGTCATTAAAATCACAATTAAAAAATGCCATGAACAGCTCTGTAGGCACAGATTGAACAACTGAGATGAAATGAACCAATTCCTTGAAAGCCATAAATTCCCAAAACCGCTCAAAAAGAAATATAAAAAGAAATAAGTGAAAAAACTTAATAATATGCTTAATTTACTCCAGTATATATAAAATTATCATTTAGAATGTAATCATCATAAAAATTATTTATGAGGTATTTTAATCATATTTTGTACTAAGACATCAAAACCAGTAGTGCATCATTATTTGAACTAGACACATTTTAAGTGGTTGGTGGTTTCCATCTGGCCAATATGGTAGCTTTAGAGACTAAATCTTATAGGAGAAAAAAATACATACCAATAAATATGCACACATGTACATGTAAATATAAATATATATATATATATTTATTTAAATTTGGGAGAGACTTATCAATAGGATAATGTATGCAGAGCCTGAAAAGGAAACCTGTAAAATAAGATTTCTTTCAGGAATAAGAAATCAAAACAACCAGACCAAACTATTTCCAATAGCAATTTTTTGAAGGCATTTATAAAGCAATATTATTAGACATGGGTCATAGGAGGAGTAAAAATATTTTTCCTAGTGTAATTAAAATTTTTTTAAAAAATATGCATGTGAATAAAAATATGTGTTTGGTAATTTATGCAATTAAATTTACTTAAATAATAATTTCTTTAGAACCAATAAATTATGAAAGCATTTTGAACAATAGAAAAATAAAACAACCTTGTAGTAATCCAGTTTGAAAGGCTGACAGTAGAACACTGTAATTAAATGGTGAACTGTCTAGTTCCAAATTCTGGAAACATTACTGCACATTTCATTAATAATTTTATATATAATTAATTTGTTGTTCATTGTTCATCTATTAAATATTGCTCAGTGGAGTTTTTATGGTTATTTTGCTTAATAATGATAGCATGGGAGCAAATACAATTCAGATTCTAAAAAATAACTGGAAGGGTTCTGTTAATATGTGTTGGTTAACACATCATTAAAGATTGTGTACTTTGTTACTTGAGTGAGGAATAAGCAAGGATGTTCTTTCTGTTAGTGTATTTAGAGAAACTGAAATTTTATGATATTGCTTAATTCATTTATAAATATTTCACATCTGATTGGTTTTCATTTATGTTGTAGATGATGGCCTATGTTCTGAATAATAAACGGAAAGGGAACATAATGTTATTGAAAAAATACATTCTTTAATAACTTGAGTGTCCAATTTTTATTATTATTTAATGTTTTGAACCATAGTCTGTATACTACATGTATCATTGGGGTATATATTTAAACTTTGGTTAAGCCTGTTTTCCAGGACCAAGCCACCCACCTGGAAAAGTATTGGATAATTAATCAAGATTAGGAATTATAAATTATTAACTGAGACTTATACAACTAGCCTGAATAAAATGTTAATTAAATATAGGGATACCAAATAGCATTTTCAACCCTCAAATTCCCATTCATTAGTCATCATGAGAGATTCCTTTTATGAGTCAGGTTTATCTTTCTACCAAAAATAAAAACTAGCTAAAATTGCAAATAATATTTTGCTGTAGTTACTAGAATTTTCATCTTGTGGATTGACTATATAGCTATGAGACATCTTCTGTGTACATAGCTCAGAGTTAGTGTGCAAACTGATTCTTAATTATTTTCTTTATAATTCATTAACTCAGCAAAAGTGTATTTTCATTATACAAACACACTGTGCCAATGGCTATAACAAAGTCTTTTAAAGTTGAACCTTTTTACTCTCTCATTCAGAATCCAAAACTTAAGTTCTTTGTGCAAATTGAAGTTGAAAAACTTACAAAAGCAGTGATAGTTTTTATTGATTGATCATCTACTATGTGCTAGTCATATTAGATGCCTTAGGTATTTCATCCTTAAACCAACTTTGTGAGGCAAACATATTCACAAATGGATTTAGAGGTGGCTTATGCATAAGTCCCACAATAGTTTAGGCCAATCTGAGTCATTGCCACTCTGATTTAAGAAGTTATCATTAATATTCAAAATCTAAGTATTAAGAGATAACATGTACAAGATTGCATACAAAGTGCTAACAGATGGTTCATACAAGAGTCATTATCTCAAGAAAGAAGAATAGTTATTTGGATCTCAAAGGAAGTGAGCTGTAAGGATTGGGAATCAGAATGACATTCTAGATTAGAGGACATGGTTAGCAAATCTGAGATAGATATAAGCAAGACACACACAGATACATGAAGAGTTCTGTCAGAAATATCTGAAGATAAGGTTAACATGGTATTAATGATGAGGGTTGGGTTGGAAAGCAGGACTCGCTGATCTGCACAGTTAGATTTGTGGCTTAGAATGGGTTCTTAAAGCAGAACCCATGTTATCTCTTTGATAAAATAGTTTCATGAAGGTTACCTCTATAACATTTTGCAGGGTAGATTTGCATGGGAAATTTCTGGAGTTAAGAGATGCAATAGAAGCTATTAATAGACACTAGGACTTAAAGTAGGACTCTGAGAGAGTAAAAATGTTCAAATTTAACAGTTTTTTTTTGTTATAGCAGTTTGTACAGTATGTTTTTATAAATAGAACAAAACTTTTGCTGAGTTAATATAAAGAAGATATTTCAGAATCTATTTTATATGGAGAATAAGGGAATAGTCAAAAGTTATTCCAAACCTTTAAATGTATAGTATAAGAAAGAAGACATTCCAAAGATATATTATACAATGACCCAAGGGGTGCCATTTTGAATCAGGACATTGTGTGTGTTAGCATATCACGGGTCTCTGATTCCATTTGCTGGAGGAGTTTACAGTGAGTCATGGTGCTAGACACCAAAGTGGTAGTTGTTTAGTGAACAACTATGAAGAGAAGAACTGGCTTTAGCAAAAGTAAACTTTTCTAAAACATATGACTCGAACTAGAGGGTGATGCCCACTAAGGAGCTTGTGTTGGGATGAAAGCAATGAGAGGCTGCATAGATTATCAGCCTCCAATGAAGAGGTAGAGTCCAAGCTGGAGAAGAGTTTGTTTACTAGGAACCTGGATTTCCATAAGATACAATTGTGAAGTTTGGAAGAAGAGGAAACAGTAAAAGTAAGATATAAAGCAGACAGATGATGACCAGAGAGACTTACTCAAGTACCCAGGCACAGGAGGAATGTAAGGAAACATAGAGTTTATCAGCCTCAAGATTGCAAATGGTCACAGTAGCATCTATCCCCTGGTATCTTGGGTTGGCAACTCTGGGATGGTGACTTCCTGTTCCGGTGTTCTCATTCTAATGGACTGTTTCAGGAAATCAATGAGAGGAAATGGCATGGAAATTAAGCATCTCCACAAGGAGCAGTTAGAGAAGGAAAGGTTTACTTAAGTGGGCCTCAACCTGGATGCTTAAAAAGCAACCCAGTTCTCACATATTCAAGTATTCCAATGGAAGGCTGGAATACCTGTATATTTAAAAAAGTTTTTTTTGTAGTAATTCCAAGGAACAATGAAGAATAAGAAGCCCTGACCTAAACCAGCAGAAACATCCTCCACAAAGCAACCAAATTAAAGGTCTTGAAGATAGGTGTCTTTGATAGAATGAGAAAGGGACCATGGAAATTAGATTAAAAAATATTCAGGAACATATCACAAAAGTTTGGGGAAAAGAAAATTTCAAGACAGAGTACTAAATAGCATAGAATTTCAAGACTCAAGTACATACACAGCAGTGTTTATGATGAATCTGCCATGAGATTCGACAGTGAGAAAATTATTTCTCTCTGAAATCTTTCTGGAATATTCTCCACTTATGCTATTGGCCATGTTCTCCTCTGAGTACCTTCTGTAAATTGCAGATCGTCTACCTCTACTCTAGTATCTGTTTCATGAAAGATCCACATATATTTCATTTTCATCATCTTCATTAGACTGAACACATTTCTCTTCCTGGGGTCTAATCCTATGCTTGAATATGTTCAGTAAATATTTGAGGAATGAATGAATGAATGAATACATGCATCTATTACACAATCTCTGTGAAGTAAAAAAAAATCTCTGTGTAGTAACAAAAAATAAGTTAATTTCTGTGTGTGTGTGTGTGTGTCTGTGTGTCTGTGTGTCTGTGTGTGTGTACAAAAGAAACAGGCAAAAAAAAAAAAAGAATGTGGGTAAAGAAATGCAATAGTGATGATCTAAATGGTGTTCACATCCCTTGCTCTTCTTGTACACAATGGTTCTGAGGGTTTTAAGAAGACTTAATTATTAATGTATAGAACATTTGGGCTCCTTAGAGAACATGGTGGGACGGATAAATTATTAATACTATTAGCTTTTCTGATTTGTGTCATTCTTCTTCTTTTAAGTGAGCTGGAGGATAAATTTCCAAGTAAATTATTGATGCCCTCATTTCAGAACGCTAAGTCAGTCTGTGTGAAGCCTTCCCTGAGCTCTGGGCTCACCGTAGGCCTCTCTTTCTCCACTGTGCTTCCTCTGGGCTTCTCAACACAAACTCCTTACATTCTGTACAGTGTCACACAAATGTGGTACTTCTTCAAGCGTGACCTGTATAATGTGCTTCAAGTGTCATATAAAATATTTACATCCAGATCACTGTGAGCACCTAGATACCTACTAAAGGGCCACTCTTTAGACCCCTACAAGATAAGGCACTATGGGCAGAGCAAGGGAATCTGCCCTTGGCACCTGTATCTCTAAGGCTCTTTTTCATCATATTGGTTTGCTTAATTTTTAAAAAAGTATATATATATTTCTCATAAGACCATAAGCTTTCTTCTGGGCTGAGGTTGTGTTGGCATACATTAAGTTATCATCTGGGTAATTTTGGTCTTAATTAGTTATAAGAGTTTTAGAGCCTACGTCATGCCATGTATAAACATAATACATGGCCACTTATTGAGTGCTTGCTATACATCAGCCAAGTTTTAAAATTTAATATTTAATTTCAAATATTAAGTTTATTTAAGCATTTTAAATTATTAGTTTGTCCCTAGAATAACCACATGAGATAAAGTCTGTGAGTGACAACTCACCTCCTTAGTCAAGCACATCTGCTCTGCCTGCCTGGATGTGAGTTCCAGTGTTGTCACTTAGTTGTTTAACACTGGGAAAAGTTACTTACTCTGGCTCTGCCTTAGTTTCCACACCTGTAAAATGGGGCTAATAATTGTGCCTACCTTAAGGGTAGGTGTGTGGATTCAATGAGTTGAAACAGTTAAGGCATTTAGAACACGTTGTGAGTGTTGAATGATGAGTATGAATATTTTTAATTCCAACTTCACAAATGAGGTGGCTCCTTGATGCACAAGTTATTTGCCTGTTCATACAACTGGGAGCTGGATCTCCAGATTCAGGGGCCCGTGTGGTCTTTGTACTGCTACATTCCCTTTGATCTTCAGCTGGACTATAAGGTCCCTCTCAGCGAGGAGAGTTGTAAGGATGGTGTTAGTCACTTCTCAGCTGACTGAGAAGGACCAATAATTTCTCAATATGGTGGCCTTGGATCTCATAGGATTTGTAGGATGCATGTCACCGTAGCAACAGGATGGCTGTGTTCCAGCAGGTGTTAGATTCCCCAGTCTCTTGCCTGCTCTGTGCTTGCCACTGGGAGGAATATGAAAGAAATGTAAGAGGCACTTTTGGCCTCTAGAAATTTATAATGTATAATGTATAGAGGACAAAATGACCCTGGTAGGCCCATGAAGCAATTAAATAACAGTGAAATCACAACATCAAGGCAGTAGATGATTAATTAAGTCCCCTGATGAAAGTTGCTGATAGTGAAAGTACCACAGCCAAGTTCAGGGGGAAAGAGAGATTATTTTGCTGGGAAGGTTTCATGGAGAAAGTGGAATTTTAAGTCAACCTTGCAATGCAGGAATGTGAGAGTAAGTGATATGAAAGTTAGTTTCTGGGAGGGAAGAGAGGTCCACTGTCAGAAGGGGCAGACTGCTCCTTCTACTCTGGCTTGATCCTGAGAACAGATGTTAGTTTAATACTCTTATTTATTTACTCTCCTATTTGATACAAAAACTTCCTAATGTTCTAGCTTTCATCAAGTCTGAAAGAATGGGTTATTCTCTTTGTTATTGTTGTTTTTGTTTTTTTATCAAACGTGGTAGAGTTCAAGTTCCCCAGTAAAACACACAATAGAATTTTTGATAAGCCCCTAGGACTCTGTTTTTTCCGTCACACAAAAGAGCCCAGAAACTCTGAGGAAAAGGTAATGAAAATCTAAACAAATCCAAGGGTACAGGTACAGACCACTCTCTCCAACAACAGAAAACATTATTTAGAATCTAACCATGCACCTGTAGATTATTTCTAATTACACTATTTCCTTCATTTCACAGAGAGACCTGGAAGAGTCATTTATATGCAAATGCAAAAGAAAAAAATTAAAATGCATTTATGAAAAATAATGTTGTAGAGGTTTGGGGATACATTTGAAGTCTATTTTAAAATACCATCTTTTATTGCACAAAAGAAATATTTTGAATAACAGTTATTTTGCAGTAATTGAGAAGAAAATATCTGATTGTATTTACATTTAATTCTAAGGGAACTAAGTTGTAGCCTTAAAAGGTGAAAGTTGTTCTGGCATTTTCATTATGAATGGATTTTTTTTTTTTTGGTCCTTTAAAGGCTTCTGGCCTGAAAAAAGACCAAACAAACCAATCAACAACCCAAATCCTTATTTCTTTTTAATCTAAACCTACCGATTCCACACAATTTCAGAATTTTACGAGTCAGTTTGTTAGATAAATTTTGTCTCTGTTCCTGGTTATATTGCTGATGTTTTCTAGGGACAGCAGAATCCTTTGATATTTGCTAACTTGGTTTTAGCACAGGAACCCCTGAAAGTTTAAGCATGACAGGAGAATTCTTAACGACATGAGGGCTGAGGGTGTTTTCGGGTAGAGGCCATTTCGACTCAGGACTTGGCCTTTGGGCTTTCTGCAGCCTGTTCACTGCAGCTTTATTTCCAACTGGAAGCCAACCAGAAATCTAGTCTGCCCTTTGTGTTGTGTGCCAATTTGGATCAGGGGCAGCCCATATGAATAGGGTGGGGTAATGATTCCTCCAAACAGACGTGTGCAATGAGGTTTTTACAGCCAGAATTAAGTGGTGGTGTGCTCATTTCTCTTTCATCAGAAAAATGTTTAGAAGTCAAAAGTCATCGTGCCTGAATACAGCATGTGGAAATCCAAATTATGTGTGGTTTACAGAGGTAGGTTTGATACATGGAGGATGAATTAAAGGCATAAAATGCCTATAAAAGGAAGTGTGTAACTTCTAAAGTATTTGCCCTGTTATTTTATAATTATCTTACATTTTGGTTGCAATTAGTAATCATGATGATGCTGGTTGTTATCTGCTTTTATAGAACACTAAATTGCCACCGGGCGCCATGATATTCATCTTACATATATCATGCCATTTCAGACTCACCACAGTATGATGGGAAGATCACTCATGCCCATTTCTACATGAGAAAACTGAGACTCATGTTTTTGGTTGTGTGAGATCCCATAGTTAGTGTCAGAACCATCTGCTGGTACAACTTGGGATGACAAGGAATCTTCTTATGCTCACCTATCCATACCCTTCTCATCTAGGCAGTTTCTGATGCCACAAATTCCACCATTAGAGAGCCATTATTTCAAATTGTCAAGAAATTGTTCACAAAATTATTCTTTATTAAATACGAGTAGGGAAGCAAGCCCTTTCCCATCCTGCAGTCTTTTGCTGACAGAACCTGTTCTCCTCATGACCCTAAAGGCTTTCTGGTCCTTGGTTTGCATGAATATTTTCAAAGATATAAAATCCTTAAATTTAAAAAAAAATCAGCTAATAGAGTTGTTAGTATTGGCCAGCATGTGGAAAGGATTTATGGTGACTCTCAGGGTTTTCCTCCCATTCCTGCGGTCACACCACATGTTCATGGCTTACTTATCAACATTTATGGCTCATTCTAGTGGCCATTAGGAAACACTGAAGCCAGGACAATGTACAAGCTTTGCACTCATAACTGGGCCATAGCGCTGAATTTTTAAAATAAACTACCAAAACATCAACTAGGTTAGAATAATTGACATTACACACACGTGTAGCGTTCAACTCACATTTACTTTAGAGACTGCTTTCATATACATTCTCATTTTGCATACATAATAAGAATCAGTGTGGTATGGATACCTTTTTTATGGTGAGAGAATTGAATCTTGGGGAGATTAAGGGACTTGTTTCTATCTAGTTACAGGATCAACTTGGACTCAAATCTAGTTTGTTATGATCTTTCCACCATGCTGCATCCAGTGGCTTCCTGTTCCAAGCTGAGCACTGAAGCCTCATCTTTCTAGAAGCATATTAATTCCATGGAAAGTGCTGCAATATCACTGTCAACTGTGAGGTCTCCTTATTTTCTCATGTGAAGTCTGGCCCAGCATGGTGGATGCTGATGTCCAGGGTCTTAGGTCCCCTGGGCAGTGGTGGTTTGGATGGGCCCACACAGGTCATGTGGCACTCTGAGATGTGTAGGAGTACCACATCTGATATAAACGGCAATGATCAAATAGAAAAAAATTATGCTTTCAGATTTTTGCTGTAATACTCCCGAGACTATATATTGAGTGGGAGAACAAAATACTTGTATTTGACACAAGGAAATGCTTTCTAAAGAACTCTTCAGATTCTAAGTGATAGTAATAACAAGAAAGTCTTTTTTTTTTTTTTTTTTTTTTTTTTTTTTTTTTTTAATTTTTTTTTATTGGTTGTTCACAACATTACAAAGCTCTTGACATATCATATTTCATACATTAGATTGAAGTGGGTTATGAACTCTCAATTTTACCCCAAATGCAGATTGCAGAATCACATCGGTTATACATCCACAGTTTTACATAATGCCCAATTAGTAATTGTTGTATTTTGCTACCTTTCCTATCCCGTACTATCCCCCCTCCCCTCCCCTCCCTTCTTCTCTCTCTACCCCATCTACTGTAATTCATTACTCTCCTTGTTTATTTTCCCATTCCCCTCACAACCTCTTATATGTAATTTTGTATAGCAATGAGGGTCTCCCTTCATTTCCATGCAATTTCCCTTTTCTCTCCCTTTCCCTCCCATCTCATGACTCTGTTAAATGTTAGTCTTTTCTTCCTGCTCTTCCTCCTTGCTCTGTTCATGGTTGCTCTCATTATATCAAAGAAGACATTTGGTATTTGTTTTTTAGGGATTGACTAGCTTCACTAAGCATAATCTGCTCTAGTGCCATCCATTTCCCTGCAAATTCTATGATTTTGTCATTTTTTATTGCTGCATAGTACTCCATTGTGTAAAGATGCCACATTTTTTTTATCCATTCATCTATTGAAGGGCATCTGGGTTGGTTCCACAGTCTAGCTATTGTGAATTGTGCTGCTATGAACATCGATGTGGCAGTATCCCTGTAGTATGCTCTTTTAAGGTCTTCAGGGAATAGTCCGAGAAGGGCAATAGCAGGGTCAAATGGTGGTTCCATTCCCAGCTTTCCCAGGAATCTCCAAACTGCTTTCCAAATTGGCCGCACCAATTTGCAGTCCCACCAGCAATGTACAAGAGTACCCTTTTCTCCACATCCTCGCCAGCATTTGTTGTTGTTTGACTTCATAGTGGCTGCCAATCTTACTGGAGTGAGATGGTATCTTAGGGTGGTTTTGATTTGCATTTCTCTGACTGCTAGAGATGGTGAGCATTTTTTCATGTACTTGTTGATTGATTGTATGTCCTCCTCTGAGAAGTGTCTGTTCAGATCCTTGGCCCATTTGTTGATTGGGTTATTTGTTATCTTATTGTCTAATTTTTTGAGTTCTTTGTATACTCTGGATATTAGGGCTCTATCTGAAGTGTGAGGAGTAAAAATTTGTTCCCAGGATGTAGGCTCCCTATTTACCTCTCTTATTGTTTCTCTTGCTGAGAAAAAACTTTTTAGTTTAAGTAAGTCCCATTTGTTGATTCTTGTTATTAACTCTTGTGCTATGGGTGTTCTATTAAGGAATTTGGAGCCCGACCCCACAATATGTAGATCGGAGCCAACTTTTTCTTCTATCAGACGCAGAGTCTCTGATTTGATATCAAGCTCCTTGATCCATTTAGAGTTAACTTTAGTGCATGGCGAGAGGAAGGGATTCAGTTTCATTTTGTTGCATATGGATTTCCAGTTTTCCCAACACCATTTGTTGAAGATGCTATCTTTCCTCCATTGCATGCTTTTAGCCCCTTTATCAAATATAAGATAGTTGTAACTTTGTGGATTAGTCTCTGTGTCCTCTATTCTATACCATTGGTCCACTCGCCTGTTTTGGTACCAGTACCATGCTGTTTTTGTCACTATTGCTCTGTAATATAGTTTGAAATCTGGTATCGCTATACCGCCTGATTCACACTTCCTGCTTAAAATTGCTTTTGCTATTCTGGGTCTTTTATTTTTCCATATGAATTTCATGATTGCTTTATCTATTTCTACAAGAAATGCCATTGGGATTTTGATTGGCATTGCATTAAACCTATAGAGAACTTTTGGTAATATCGCCATTTTGATAATGTTAGTTCTGCCTATCCATGAACAGGGTATATTTTTCCATCTTCTAAGATCTTCTTCTACTTCTCTTTTTAGGGTTCTGTAGTTTTCATTGTATAAATCTTTCACCTCTTTTGTTAGGTTGATTCCCAAGTATTTTATTTTTTTGGAGGATATTGTGAATGGGGTAGTTTTCCTCATTTCCGTTTCAGAAGTTTTGTCGCTGATATACAGAAATGCCTTTGATTTATGCGTGTTGATTTTATATCCTGCCACTTTGCTGAATTCATTTATTAGTTCTAGTAGTTTCTTTGTAGACCCTTTTGGGTCTTCTAAGTATAGTATCATGTCATCTGCAAATAGTGATAATTTAAGTTCTTCTTTTCCTATTTTTATGCCTTTAATTTCTTTCGTCTGTCTAATTGCTCTGGCCAGTGTTTCGAGAACTATATTGAATAGAAGTGGTGATAGAGGGCATCCCTGTCTTGTTCCAGATTTTAGAGGGAATGCCTTCAACTTTTGTCCATTCAGAATGATGCTAGCCTGAGGCTTAGCATAGATAGCTTTTACAATGTTGAGGTACGTTCCTGTTATCCCTAGTTTTTCAAGTGTTTTGAACATAAAGGGATGCTGTACTTTGTCGAATGCTTTCTCTGCGTCTATTGAGATGATCATATGGTTCTTATCTTTAAGTCTATTGATGTGGTGAATAACATTTATTGATTTCCGTATATTGAACCAGCCTTGCATACCAGGGATGAATCCTACTTGATCATGGTGCACAATTTTTTTGATGTGTTTTTGTATTCGATTCGCCAGAATTTTATTGAGGATTTTTGCATCTAGGTTCATTAGAGATATTGGTCTGTAGTTTTCTTTCTTTGAGGAGTCTTTGTCTGGTTTCGGAATCAGGGTGATGTTGGCCTCATAGAATGAATTTGGAAGAGCTCCCTCTTTTTCTATTTCCTGAAATAACTTGAAAAGTATTGGTATTAATTCTTCTTTAAAGGTTTTGTAAAACTCTGCTGTATACCCATCCGGTCCTGGGCTTTTCTTGGTAGGTAGTCTTTTGATGGCTTCTTCAATTTCATCCATTGATATTGGTCTGTTCAAATTGTGTGTATCCTCCTGACTCAGTCTGGGCAAATCATATGACTTAAGAAATTTATCGATGTCTTCACTATCTTCTATTTTATTGGAATATAGGTTTTCAAAATAATTTCTAATTGTCTTCTGTATTTCTGTAGCATCTGTTGTGATATTGCCTTTTTCATCCCGTATGTTAGTAATTTGAGTTCTCTCTCTTCTTCTCTTTGTTAGCATGGCTAAAGGTCTGTCGATCTTATTTATTTTTTCAAAGAACCAACTTTTAGTTTTGTTAATTTTTTCAATAGTTTCTTTTGTTTCAATTTCATTAATTTCCGCTCTGATTTTAATTATTTCTTGCCTTCTGCTACATTTGCTGTTGTTTTGCTCTTCCTTTTCTAGGGCTTTGAGATGAAGTGTGAGCTCATTTATTTGTTGGTTTTTTCTTTTTTTGAGGAATGACCACCAGGCGATGAATTTTCCTCTTAAAACTGCTTTCATTGTGTCCCATAGATTCCGATATGTTGTGTCTGAATTTTCATTTATCTCTAAGAATTTTTTTATTTCCTCCTTTATGTCTTCTGTAACCCATTGATCATTCAGTAACATATTGTTCATTTTCCATGCGATGTAGGATTTTTCCTTCCTTCTTTTATCATTGATTTCCAGTTTCATTCCATTATGATCAGATAAAATGCATGGTATTATCTCCACCGCTTTATATTTACTGAGGGTTGCCCTGTGGCATAATATATGGTCTATTTTTGAGAAGGATCCATGTGCTGCTGAGAAAAATGTATATCCATTTGATGATGGTTGATATATTCTATATATGTCAGTTAAGTCTAGGTTATTGATTGTGGTATTGAGTTCTATAGTTTCCTTGTTCAACTTTTGTTTGGAGGATCTGTCCAATGGTGAGAGAGGTGTGTTGAAGTCACCCATAATTATTGTGTTGTGGTCTATTTGATTCTTGAACTTGAGGAGAATTTGTTTTATGAATGTCGCAGCGCCATTATTTGGTGCATAAATATTGATAATTGTTATGTCTTGTTGGTGAATGGTTCCTTTTAACAGTATATAATGTCCTTCTTTATCCCTTTTGATTAACTTAGTCTTGAAGTCGATTTTATTCGATATGAGGATGGCCACCCCTGCTTGCTTATGAGGACCGTGTGCGTGGTATATTTTTTCCCATCCTTTCACCTTCAGCCTGTGTATGTCTTTTCCAATCAGATGTGTCTCCTGGAGGCAGCATATTGTTGGATTTGTTTTTTTAATCCATGATATCAGCCTATGTCGCTTTATTGGAGAGTTTAAGCCATTAACATTCAGAGTTACTATTGATATATGGTTTGTACTTCCATCCATGTTTGATTATTTATCGTTTTTTAAAAAAAAAAAAAAAATTAGTTTGTTTTTCCATGATTATTTTTCTCCCTCGCCCTCTGTCTTTACCGAGGCACTTCCCTCTGATGGTTTTGGTTATTGTTTTTCATTTCTTCCTCGTGTAGTGTTTTGCTCAAAATGCTTTGCAATGCTGGTTTTCTGGCTGCAAATTCTTTTAACTTTTGTTTATCATGAAAGATTTTTATTTCGTTGTCATACCTGAAGCTTAATTTTGCTGGATACAGAATTCTTGGTTGGCATCCATTGTCTTTCAGTGTTTGAAATACATTGTTCCATGACCTTCTTGCTTTCAGTGTCTGTGATGAAAAATCCGTTGTTAACCTTATTGGTTTACCCCTGAATGTAATCTGTCTCCTTTCTCTTGTAGCTTTTAATATTTTCTCTTTGTTCTGTATATTGGATATCTTCATAACAATGTGTCTTGGCGTTGGTCTACTGTGATTTTGTGTGCTCGGTGTCCTGTATGCATCTTCAATTTGTATATCTGTTTCCTTTTTTATTTCTGGAAAGTTTTCTGTAATTATTTCATTCAGCAGGTTACTCATTCCCTTGGTTTGAATCTCTGTACCTTCTTCTATCCCGATGACTCGTAAGTTTGGCTTTTTTATGTTATCCCATAACTCTTGGATGTTTTTCTCGTGATTTTTTACCAGCCTTTCTGAGTTGGCTAGACTCTTTTCAAGATGAAATAATTTGTCTTCATTATCTGACGTTCTGGTTTCTACTTGCTCCACTCTGTTAGTGATACTCTCAATTGAGTTTTTAATTTGGTTTATAGTTTCCTTCATTTCCAAGATTATGGTTTGATTCTTTTTTATAATCTCTATCTCCTGATAAAGGTGCTTAACTTCTTCTTTTATCTGTTTGTGTAATACATTCTCAATGTGTTCTTTTGCTGCTTGAATTTGCTGTCTCGTATCCTCTTTAAGGTTCCATTCCATCTGTCTAAGGTGTTCCTTGAGTTCTTTATATGACCATTTTTCTGATGACTCTAGGTCCTCCTGAATATTTAGGCTGTCCTGCATTGTTTGTACTCCTTTTCTTCCTTGCTTTTTGAAGCTGCTCATGTTACTTCTTGTTCTGTTTGACTGCTGAGTTACTGTTTACTCCTATAAATTTATTTGATGCTTGGGAGGAAAGGTATTAGAAGGGAATGGAAAAAGTCACTAAAGAGAATGAGAGTAAGCAGGTAGAATTCAAGGAAGGGGGGATAAGATAATTGAAAAGAAATGAAAAGACAAAAGAAGAAAAAATAGGAAATAAAAAAAGAAAAAAAAATTTTTTTAAATAATAAAAAAAATTAAAATTGGAAGAAAAAAAAATTTTTTTAAAAAAATTGTAAAAAAAAAGTAAAAAAAAATTAAAAAAACAAGAAAAATGAAACTGAAAGAAAACCCCAAATCAAAATTAAAAAAACAACATCAACAACAACAATAACGGCAACAAAAAACAAGAACAACAACAACAACAAAACTAATAAATGCAGTCTTAGAGTTTGATTAACTTCTCTTCCAGTAGGTGGCGCTGTGACCACCAGGCCAAGTTTCTCCTATCAATACGCGGAAACCAATCACTGTGCAGCAGCTCCTCCTCCCAGACTGGGCGAGTCTCCAATCCTGGGTGCCTAGGGCGTCCTCTTGTGTCTAGTCACTTCCCCACTTTTCTTCTAGCCAGGCCCCTCTCACGGGTGCTGCTCACCACAATACTGGGTACACACCAGGTCTGCTGCTCCCGGGAGCCCTGTTGTCATGAATGACTGGGCACACTCTTCCAGTTTGCCATTCCCTCAGACCCTAAGTTTGTAGAGCTTGGGGCTGAGAATCCTCAGCGAATTTTACTGCCCCTCCGGTAGCCACACCCCCGGTAGCTGGTGCAAGAGACCTCAGCTGTCTGCACTGGTGGGAGCGGTAGTCCCGCGCCGGCGGGTCCCACGCCACCTCTAATTCCCTCGGTCTGGCTACCGTGCTCACGGGAGAGCTGGGAGAGGCCCTTACAGGAGAGCTGAGATTGGCCCTTAAGGTTTCCCCGATGTGTGGAGAGGGAAGGCTAGCGAATTACACACCTGTAGCCGCAGGTTTCAATGAAGTTATCTCCTCCGCCGCAGTCTGATGACGTCAGTTGTCTGCCATGGTGGTATCTCTTGCAAATGGCGACAGTTTGTTTCCCTTTGCCGGGTGACCAATGCAACGGGTGGGTCCTTACTGTCTCTCCCAAGCCCCGTTTCAAACCTGTGGCCACTACCTATGAAGGCTCGGTTGGCATTTACCTCCGTAGGATCAGAAGGGCTGACCGGTTGTTTCAGCCGGATGGATTAGTGCTGAGTCACAGCTGTTTGTCTGCGGGAAGCAGGCGAACGGGAGCTTGAATTCAGCCGATCCAGGTTCAGTGTGTGTTCTGAGAGGCCCAGACTGCTCGTTCCAGATCCACGTCAGCTCAGCATTGCCTAGTGATCCTGAGCAAACAGAGTTAGGCTGTTTACGACTCCCTATGCCTGCACAGCTGAAGAGGTCAGAGACTTGATCTCTCCGCGCCCGCCGCCATGTTGGAATCAATCCAACAAGAAAGTCTTTATTGCTGATAAACATGAAATAATATTCTCGTATCTTACCCATTTAAATGCTCTTCCCATCAATCTGAAATAGACTAATATGATGTATTTGAACTAGATTACTTCAACTTTTAAAGTCAATATTAATTATTAGAATCTCCTACTATAGAGTACCCATTTTACTTTTGATATGAGGTATGGTGTAAAGTCAAGAAGATAGAAGGAAAAGAAAATATATAATAGTTTCTAAGTAGTACTTGAACATTGCTAAAAGCTTTTCAATATCAAATAAATATTGTGTAGTTAAACTGGAATTACTGACACAGTAGTGAGCAATCTAAACGTGCAACAGTGAGGGCTTGGATTTGATTGGTGTTTAGAAAGAATGTTTCCCCCTCATCATAAATGCTCTGCATATATGAAATAAGGTTATGGAACTGAGTGTTCTTTTAAAATATGAAGGTGCTTTTCTTATCTGTAGTGCCGACTATGAATATATTTTACTGATTCCTATTCCTAGAGTCTAGAGGGAGATCCTTCAATAGAAATATTTGGGATACATATTAAGTATTTGGATTTGTATTAAGTGTTGGTATTAAAATGCACTTTTATCTTATAATATAACAATGGCTCGACAGACACAATTATATTTTTGAATTACCAGATGATGATTAACACTGACAAAACATAATGCTCTGAACTTGGACCAAAAAAGGACATGGTCTTTGGGTACTTATAATTGAGTAGAAATTGGACTTTTTTTTGTTTAATAAAATTTGCTTTTATGGATTCATTATCTGAAAAAAATAGTGACTTATCTTCTCAAAATATGAATTTTAGAACACGAATTTTTCTTTTATTTTTTTGCTGCCTAATTTTTTTATAGTAACTTCCCTCTTGGAAGCACAAAATGATCAAGATAGTCCTTGCTCTCACCTAGTTTATAATCTGCAGGAATTAAAATTTGCTCACGTAATTGTACTATCAAGGGCAGTGCAATATCCAAATGAGAAAGTTAGAGAAGAAAGGGTTCACAAGAAAGACAAATTGCTTTTGGTTGGGATGGACAGGGAAGTTTCATATTAGAGGAGGCTGAATTGGAATTGGGACTTGAAGACTACCAGGTTTAGGAAAGGCAGCAATGAAAGTGTGGCGTTCTCTAGTTAAAATGAACAGCATACGCTAAAACAAATCCTTGATGTTATGTGCAAAAGACTGACAGAAATAATTGAACTTAACTACATGGTATTCTTAAAATTTTTGTTCTCGTTAGTCTAAATGAATCATTTCCAGTTTAGCAATAAAACTGAGATCATTTCTGCAAGCTGGAGACACTACCTGTTTGTGTTACAGGTAGACTTTCCTGTGAGGAAAACATATGCAGGTCATACCACATATATTTTCTCTTTTAGTAAATTGCTATTCAGGGGATCATTTAATGATCCACTGAAGAGAAAGTCTGTAATCCTTTTTGTGCTCTGCATGGCAGTTGAGATGGTGTAATGACCATAAAATATGCTCTACTTAAAATCAGCAATTTCGAAGCCACACTTAAAAAGACAGAGTGCATTCTCCCAGGATCATAGAACATTCTTGGTTTCCTATCCTTTTGGAACCAAAAGGGAAAGCAGTCCTTCAACATCTCTTTAAATAACCAGCTTTATTATATTGACCGGAATGTCTTTTTCTTAGATCCCATTCCAAAATACTTTCCTGAGTTTAATGACTAACCAAGTGGGAGAGGAAAACTTAAATTAAGCTGGCCTTGACTGAATCCCGAGGCAAGTCATTTTTCATGGGTTGCTCATTGTAAAAGCTCCATATCTCACTGTCGACACGAAGTCTGCTTACACTGTAAGCTGGAGATTGCATTTGTTCTGTTAAACAACTAGCTTAAACAAATGTTATTACTGCTACTGTCGATTAATCTAAGTGTTTTATTTGGTGGCGTCCCGAGGCCTCTTCAACCTGAGAATGGATTTTTTCATATCTGAGAATGTTGTCTCCTTTTTTTAAAAAAAAACAACTAAGGAAAAAAATTGATTTTTTCCCCTTAGACTTTGACAATAGAATGAAGTATTTTTGTGGCACCCAAGGCAGTGTCTAATTTTTCTTTTTGGTATTTTGTATAACCCAACTGCCATTTTCTTTGGTTTGAAGATGGCACAGTGAATAGAGGGATTTATATACTGTAAAATTGATCTGGGAACGTGGGTCCCAGGAAGGGTATTGAGACTTGAGATGGGGACAGAATGCTTAACTCCCAAGGAACAGAGACAGTGACTCACAAGATGTAAGTGGGAAGTGGAAACTTCTTTCTAAGATGGGTTTCTCCAGTGGGACCATGTGGCTTCTTAGCAGAGGTAATGCTAGCCAATGATAGATGTAGAGTTATTTATTTATTTTAGCAAAAGTCAACAGTATTTAAGTATAAATCAAGAAAATAAGATCTGGGGAAAGTCAGAAATCCTTCATCTAGATTTACTAATTGTTAAAATTGTTCTATATTTTTCTTTCTCACTCTCTTTCAAAATATGTAAATATGTTCATGCATCCTTTTATTAAAATTGGGAGTGGAAGGAACTAAACATTTAAAAGTAAATTTCAGACTTCAGGAGATGGGCTTTTCAATAAGTGAATCCAATAAAAATGCAGAAGCTCATAAATATATAGGGAAAAGATAGGTATAGGAAAGAATCAGGAAAGTCTTTGCAAAAGGTTATTTGCATAGCTTGAGCAAAAGGAAAAGCACAAATCATAGTGCCAGGACCTAGCCAGTATGGAGCATTAGGAGAGCAGAAGGTGGCTTTGCAAGGTTGCACCAAGAGCCAGGAAGAAGGGGCTGGGGAAAAGAGAGGATGGGGAGGTGGGCAGTAGGCAGAGTGTGGAATGCCAGGTTTGCTGCAGAAGGGAGGTTCCTTTTATGTCTTCTCTTGTGGGGTGCAAAAAAACCATTGATAAGTGTTTTGGCAGGGGAGTGTCCTAACTGGTATTCTTTCACCAGAACTTTATAGAGAGAATGCCTCAACTCGAAATAACTGTAAAGGGGGAAATTTTCAGGCCTTCTCTTAAGCGTGTAAGTAAAGATATCATGGGAACTTACAGGCTTTCAAATGCCATAATATCTTACCCATGAATTGGTACCATATTCCTTCCTTCTTTCCCTCCTTCTCTCCCTCCCTTTCTTTTTCATAATAGAGATTTTTTTTGCATTTTAAAATTCTTAGTTGTAGATGGGCACAATACCTTTATTTTATTTATTTATTTTTATGTGGTACTGAGGATCGAATCCAGTGCTTCACACATGCCAAGCAAGTGCTCCACCACTGAGCCACAACCCCGGAGCAGATTTTTGCATTTTTGTTCAAAATGTTCATTGAAGTTTAACTTGTGTCAGTTGAGATGCCAGGCATAACATATAAAAAGAGATTTAAGACACAATCCTTTTCCTTTAGAAGTCTAGGTCAATGTTGCTAAAGTTACAAAAATATACTTTTAAAAATCACACAGTGATCATACATATTTATGGGGTGCACTGTGGCATTTCAATACATGTATACAATGTATAGTGCAGATCAGGGTAACTGGCATAGCCATCACCTCAGACATTTATCATTTCTTTGTGTTAGGAACATACAAAATCCTCACTACTACCTATTTTGAAATATTCAGTTAGTTGTTGTCAATAATCTATTGTGTTTTAGTACATTTGAAGTTATTCCTCCTATCCAACTGTGGTGCCCTTTAGAAAAACAATAAGTAGATGGTGCTTGACTGAATATCAGAATCAAGTGAGGAGTTTCTGGAGAAAGAGTGATTCCCCATTTTTTACTCCAAACATATTGAGTCAAAATTTGCTATAATGGAACCTGGGAATCTGCATTCTCTGGAATCTCTCCCTCCTGTGGCACTGGTGAGGCCAGTTCACTGCCTGAGGTTTGGGAGTATGAAGCCTTAGAAGGAGGATAG
The DNA here is from genome assembly GCF_052094955.1 of Ictidomys tridecemlineatus. Lineage (NCBI taxonomy): Eukaryota > Metazoa > Chordata > Mammalia > Rodentia > Sciuridae > Ictidomys > Ictidomys tridecemlineatus. The sequence goes on along the minus strand of NC_135483.1, from coordinate 146,598,309 downwards.
GAATGATTCAGTTCAGAGGTCTTTGCAAAGAACTCAGAAATGGTCAATGCCCAGGAAACTCTACCAAATGTTATGGGAACACATTTATGGTATCAGCCTGCATTGTACAAGCTGCAATGTCATATGTCTGTTTGCATCCTTGGAAAAAATTAAAAAGTCAGGCACATGGTAGGATTCCACAAATATTTGGCAAATGAACGAACATTGCTTAACCCTAATGCTAGCAGAGGAGATGGTTAGCAGTGTCGATGTGTATTTTTGTTTGGCCAAAACACCAAAAATACTAACATATTTTTAAAAAATACAGATAGCCTAGGTCCTAGCTATTTTTTCAGACTTTTCAGTAGTTCTGAATTCTTAAGCCAGGGTTCAACCATTTTGGTAGAATATGTGCTCTAAAGAAGATAACAGAATATAGAGGATGACATCAGTCACCTTGTGAACACTTGTCACACTGAGACTTTGTGTGCTAAAGTAAGAAAATGCATTCCCTGGTATTCCTTCTGAATCAGTTATGATCGCTGTGTGATTGTGAGAGATAATCTAAGTGATGACAGGTGAAGGTAATAATGGTAGTTAATCCAGACATATATTAAATAATGGAGATAGGAAAAAAATCATTTGAGACTGAACTTGGTAATCACTTCATGTTGTTTATTTCAAAAGTATTTGGAAATAAACGGTTTGAAACATTTAATCTTCTTGCCTGGCAGAAGAGATAGTATGACTGCATAATCATTAGTTAACATTTCATTATAGATGTCAAACCCGAGATGCTAGGTAGACAGTTAAAAAAAAAATTAAGACTTTTATTTATGATCCTTTACTATCTAAAATAAAAGTCTTATCTTGACATTTGAGGTCTGGAGAGATGCTAAAAGTTGATATTGGGGAGACAGAGTTGATCTTTAGCAATTGAAAATTCATTTGTTTAAAAACCATATTCCAGAACAGCATGCATTTTAAAGTAGCTAAATAATGATGTTTATCTGATGCAGTTCTTTTTCTACCCCTCAAGTCATAAACAGATACGATTTTAAGATTTTAATTTGTCTTACATATTTATTAAGTTTGGAGAAGCCACAAAAATGTGGATTATGTCTCTGAATGTATTTATTTTTCTAAGTAGGAGAATCAGTTAATAAGTAGGCTGGATCCAGGAATGCTAGTAATGTTGTTGGGCTCTGTCTCTCTGTCTCTTGGGTAAGCTGTGTACATAGCTGGTAGAGTGGCCAACCACCCGCACCAGGCTCACATCTGACCAATTTAGTAACTGGTGAATAGATCTTTGCAGATCGTCTCACCAGGTAAGGTTCTGTGGAATCTGATTTTTCAGGCTTTGATCATTTTTCTTCCCTGAGAAAATCATGTTTTCACTCTTGAACCAATCAACTCATCTGTGACTTGGAAGACAACTCCTCAAGAAGCCAAAAAATACAGATTTTAGGAGTTTAGCTTGCCTTTTAAAAAAATATTACTTAGGAAGTATTCTGAATTACCTGATAGAGAGTATAAGGTGTGGTTTTAAGAAAATTCAGAAAATTGATATCCCAATATCACTGGTTGAATAGAAAATTCAGAAAATTCATTCTCATTCTGATCCCAAAATTTAAAGATTAATAACAAAAATATTTGGCGTTAGAATTCAATCATATTGATAGTCAGCTAAAATGTCTATTGATCCAAGATCTGTTGTATCTTACAGATGAACACATATAATTCACCTATCAACAAATATCTAGTTTTCTTAATAAATGGTCATTTGTATTTATTGCCTCATTGGCTTTTAAACAAACTTATGAAGATAATTATCAGCAATAGAAGAAATTGCAAAAGATGACTATAAAAATTGATGGAGGGGGCTGGGGTTATAGTTCAGTGGTAGAGTGCTTGCCTAGCATGTGCAAGGCACTGGTTTCAATTCTCAGCATGGCATATAAATAAAATGAAATAGGTCCATTGACAACTAAAATTTTTTAAAAAAATTGATTGAGAATACATTTTTGTATGAGCATAGGCAATGTGGTTTCAATAATTACAGCATATGTTTGCTTTCAGATATATTTACTTTGTTTTAGTGAGTGATGCCTAAGGATGCATAAAAACAATTATGTCAATCTTCCTCATCATTAATACAATATTTAGCCCAAAGGAATACAAATCCTAGAACACAACATTCCATTTTTACTTCCATTTGGATTTTCAAAACAGGCTACACATGATTATATAGTTGGATTTACTGCAAAATCAAAATACTAAGACTTGAGCCTTGTAAAACATAAATTTTTGCCATATGCTGAATTTCTATATTTAATTACTGAATATTTGTGCTATCCATCTCATCAACATATCTGATACAATTATTATTTATTTCATACATAAAAATAATAATTTCATTATAGAAAATTAGGACAAAATAAGAGAAATTTTCTAAAAACCCAGTTCTTTAAATATAATCTAATATTCATGTTCCTTGGAAATAGATCATTGTTATTGTCTCAGATTAAAATATCTTATGTTTTGAACTGTCATCATTTCTGAAATTGTTATTAGTGGTTATAGTGATTAGCATTTCCTATAGATACTGCAAATCAGAAGTAACTTTTTATTTCCTATTATGAGTATGTTATTATTGGTCAGCTTTTTGTTACTGTGACTAAAATACCTGACAAGAGCAATTTGGAAGAGGAAGGATTTATTTTAGCTCATTGTTTCAGAGGTTCAGTCCACTGTCAGCTGACTCCATTGCAGAAGCACCATGACAGGGCACGGTGCCAGCTCTTGGTAGCCAGGAAGCAAGAAGGAGAGAGTTGTGGCAGGCGCTAGGGAGAGAAGGAGGTGAGAGCCAGGGACAGATGTAGTTCATGGTCATGCCCCAATGACCTAACTTCCTTTAGCTACACCCCACCTGCCTACCATCACCATCCAGTAATCCATTCAAATTATTACTCCATCAAATGGATTAATCCACTGATGAGGTTACATCTCTCATAATCTGATCTTTTCACCTCTGAATATGTTGCATTATGTAACCCCTGAACTTTTCAGGGGACGTTCCAAGATCCAAATCAGAACAGGTATCATTTAGTTTATTCCTACTAGGATCTCAATATGATGTTCTCCATCCAGTGGTTTTATAAATAAATAAAAATCTTACTAGTAAGAAGCACACATAAATAAAATCTTAATTAAAATGGTGGTTAACATATATTGAACACTTATTATATACCATGCACTATGCTAAGGGCTTCCAGGGATTACTCATTTAATCTTCACAAAAACCTCATGAAGTAGTTATTATTACTGTTCCCATTTTATGATATGCTGAGATTTGGTTATAAAATTAACTTGTAAAGTGTGCCGAGCAGTGGTGGAGCCAGAATGTGGACTCCAGAGTCTGTTCACAGTGCTGGGGATAAAAGCCAGAAGCTTGTGTGTGCTGAGTAATGTGCTACCACTTCAGCCTGGCTCTTAATGATGTCATTACACTGTATGACATCAAAAGGAGACCCATTACTACTTTGGAATGTGGCCCCTCAAGGCAAATTCATCTCCATCTCTGGAGAAACAACTCAACGTGTATGATGTTTTGACTGTTAGAAAAACACCATTTTTATATGTGAAAAAAAGGGAAGGATATTACCTCAATAGGTGCCTCATGAGCAAACTTTGTCTCCTTGCCAGAATAAGAAAAAAATTCAAATTTCATTAAGAAATGTTAAAAATGATGTTTTCAAAATTACAGCAAACCAGAAAATATCAGAGCAATTTCATCCATAAACAAGTGTTGAGCATAAAAGATCTTTATTCTGTTTTCCAGATTGGATGGATGCATCCTTCAAATTGTCTAAGAAAGTTGCTTCAAATTGTCTGCTCTATAGTGTAGAAATGGGTCTAGACAAATGACCACTCAAGTAGGCTCTAAGCAACTGCTGTTCACTTATGTTTCTAGCAGCATATATTTCATATGTGCTGTGATTCCTCAAGAAGTGTATCAATTACTCTGTGTGTTTGTGAGCTGTATCATTCTGACGGGTCTGAGATGCTTCTTGAGAGCTTCACTTCATCAATGACAGTGTCCTGGTCTCAACTCTTACGTCAAACTCTGGAATGCCCGTGTCTTCCTGGCTCTCTTATTCCCACCACCTCTGAGACGTTTTCTGATTTCCTGGTGCTTTGCTGTGTACACATCCCCCATCTCTTCATTCCTCTTCCCAAGGTCATTTCTATTCAACTCTATGACTTTTTTTCCCCTTGAATCCATTATCCTCTTTTTTACCTCCCACAAACAGTGTGACCACAAGCCTGGAAATGTATAAGTGGTTTGTTCTGGTGGACTATGTTGATCGCACAGCTCCTGAGCACAAAGCATCTTTGGCACTGCACAGCTTTGGTAGCAGCACAACCGTATGGTCAGCCATCACTCCCACCCAGCCTGACTCATTTGTCAGCTTCTTCTATTGCCTTGTTCTCAATTGTGCTTCCTAGATCCATGGGAGTATACAAATGTAGTCTCAGAGAGATCCATTAGGACCTCAAATAATTTCCATGTTTTTGGTGGTTATCTTGAAATATTTAATATAAGCTGACAAATTTCAATGCCTTCACTTGTGTTTGTGTTTCATTTCATTGGTGCCAATGGAGTGGCATATGGACTTTCTTTGGTGGTTCCTCAACTGGGGAGTCCACAGCATGTTCTCTGAGTTCCTGAGTTCTCAATATTGAGACACACTGCTCTAGAGTATAGAAAGGGGCCTGGATGAATGACCACTCAAGCTAGGGTATTCATTTCTCATACATAGAATATATACATACTATGAGCCTCACTCCCCTCTATTTAGTCCCAAAATACAACTATTATCACTCCCCTTAGCATAATATTCTCCAGTGGAGTATAAATTTTCAAAATATTTTCTAATTATCTTTGGTATCTCAGTAGTGTCCATTGTGATATTTCCTTTTTCATCAAGAAGTTTAGTAATTTGAGTTTTCCTTCTCTTTCTCTTTGTTAGTATGGCTCAGGTTTTATCAATATTATTTATAATTTCAAAGAACCAACTTTTTTGTTAATGAAAAAAACTTTTTTTTGTTCAAGTTCATTGATTTTAGCTCTGATTTTAATTATTTCCTGTCTTCTAATATTTTTGGTGTTGATTTGTTCTTCTTTATCCAGGGCTTTGAGATGTAATGGTAGGTCATTTATTCATTGACTTTCTATTCTTCTAATGAATGAATTCAATGTAATGAACTTTACTCTTAGCACTGCCTTCATGGTGTCCCAGAGATTTTGATGTTGTATCAGTGTTCTTGTTTACCTCTAAGAATTTTTTAAAATATTATCCCTGATTTCTTCTGCTATCCATTCATCATTAAATAGCATATTATTTAGTCTCTAGGTATTGGAGTAGCTTCTATTTTTATTCTATCATTCATTTCTAATTTTATTACTTTATGATGTAACAGAATGCAGGGTAATGTCTGTATATTTTTTGTATTTGCTAAGAGTTATTTTGTGGCATAAGATATGGTCTATTTTAGAGAAGGATCCATGTGCTGCAGAGAAGAAAGTGTATTTGCTTGTTAATGGATGAAATATTCTATATATGTCCATTAAATCCAAATTGTTGCTTGTATTATTGAGTTCTACAGTTTCTTTGTTTAGTTTTTGTTTGCAAGATCTATGCAGTAGTGAGAGAGGTGTGTTAAAGTCAGCCAGTATTATTTTGCTGTGGCCTATTTGATTCTTAAAATTGAGAAGAGTTTGTTTGATGTATGTAGATGCTCCATTGTTCAGGGCATATGATTATTATGCTTTGTTGATATAAAATTCCCTTAAGCAGTATGAAATAGCCTTTGTTGTTTCTTCCTATTAACTTTGGCTTAAAGTCTACTTTATCTAATATGAGGATGGAAATCTCTGCTTATTTACGTGCTCCATGTGAGTGATTTTGTGGGTTTTTACCTATAATGTGAGTCTCTTGAAGACAGCATATTGTTGCATCTTGTTATTTAATCTAATATTCTAATCTATGTCTTTCAATTGATCAGTTTAGGCTATTAACATTCAGAGTTATTACTGAGATATGATTTGTATTACCATTCATTTTGGTTTATTTCTGGTTTTTAACTTAGTTTCTCCTTTGACTGTCATCCTTTAGTGTAGTCTCTCTCTTTGCTGGTTTTCACATTTTTTGTTTTCATTTCCTCCTCATGGAATATTTTGCTGAGAATGTTCTGTAGTGCAGGCTTTCTAGTTGTGAATTCTTTTAACTTTTCTTATCATGGAAGGTTTTATTTCATCTTCAAATCTGAAGCTTAATTTTGTTGGATATAGTATTCTTGTTGGGCATCCATTTTCTTTCAGATGTTGGTATATGTTGTTCAAGGATCTTTGGGTTGGGAAATCAGCTGAGATCCGAATTGGTGTCCCCCTCCATGTAATCTGATACTCTTCTCTTGCAGTTTTTAAAATTCTCTCCTTGTACTGAATGCTAGGCATTTTTATTATAATGTGTCTTGGTGTGGTTCTGTTGTAATTTTGTACATTTGGTGTCTTGTAAGACTCTTATATTTGATTTTCCATTTCATTCTTCAGCTGTGGGAAATTTTCTGATATTATTTCATTGAAAAGATTGTTCATTCTTTTGGTTTGTGTCTCTTTGCTTTCGTCTATCCTAATAAATCTTAAATTTGGTCTTTTCATGTTATTCCACGATTCTTGGAAGTTCTGTTCATGGTTTTTCATTAACCATTTTCTCTGTGGGGTCAACTTTATTTTCAAGATTATATATTTTGTCTTCATTGCCTGAGGTTCTGTCTTCCAAGTGGTCTAGTCTGTTGACGATATTTTCCATTGAATTTTTAATTTGTTTTATTAATTCTTTCATTTTGAGTATTTCTGCTTGACTTCTTTTTATAATCTCGATCTTATTATTGAAGTGATCTTTCATCTCCTGAAATTTTCTCTGATTTAATTCCTTACATCATCCTTTATTTCATGGATCAGTTTAACTATGTACATTCTGAACTCCTTCTCCAATATTTCTTCTACTGTGTTGTTGATTCTACTATTAGAGCATCTTGGTTTGTTTGGGACACTTTATTCCCTTATTTTTTCATGTGTTTTGTGTGTCTTCCAAACCTTCAGTGTGGATCTGAGGTAGTATAGTTTCTACCCTATAGACTTACAGTGTCCCTGAAAGTTTCCAGTACCTTACATTTATATTGGGCTTCCAGGCCCTGGCTGTTGTCCCACAATGGATTGGCCTCCTTCATAGATGGGGCAGTGGTGGCAGGTGGCACAGTGGCCTGAAAAGCACTTTAGAAAGGCAAATTCCATATACCCATGCATGAGAGGCAGATGCGGGCCAGTGAAGACTCGCAGCCCCTAAATATCTTAATGATGTCTTCATTAGACAGAGGTGAGTCACAGGAAGGAGAAGGACGAGCAGAAAGCTGCATGGGGGAGAATTCTGGACTGAGACATGGATAATAACCTATAGAGTCAGGAATCACAAGAACTTCAGGGAAGTTAGAGAAAAGTGTGAGAGAGTGAGTTGAGAGAGGAAAGAATAGAAAGAATCAAGTACTGGGATTCTCGCTTGCTATGCTTAGACTTTAAGTTTTATCTTCAAACCAATTGGAAGCATGGAAAGATTTACAAGTTGCTGATTAGCAGGATCATACTTCTATATGGAAGCAGGGTAGAGAATGGATTAGGTGATAATAAGCCTTAGAGGCATGGGTATGAGTTGACAAGCTGTTGGAGGAAATCAGGAGAGAGATGATGGGAGATTAAATTAGGGCAAGGGGGTGAAAATTGAGAAAGGCCAGGGTTCAAATGATAAGGAAAAGATCAACTCAGTAGGTCTTTGTGACTGACTAGGTCTTGATATTGAAGTATTTGGCAGGGATGGGTGAGTGAAGGTTGTCGTATTTCTGTTCCTGGCAGCCAGGTGAGTTGCAAACTTAGTGAAGATGGTTGTTGGATTTTTTGGTGACAACTTTCAGTAGGATTTAAAAATCAGGAGAAATAAACTATGTCTATAGTGGTTGTAGTTACAACAGCGAGGTATTCACTTGGAAAGAGTGTACTGAATAATAATTTTCACACTTTCTCCCCCACCCTCTATTGGATTGTACAGAGACACAATATAATTAATACTCGTGGCTTATTGGAATATTTCATTCAGAAGGAGTCACTGGTCCTGCCCTCAGGACCATATCGACATTCCTGAAAGAAGTTGAGTGTAGTTTTGAAAAAGTCAACCAAATGATTTTGAGATTAGTCCCCACCCCACCCCACTCCTAACAGCTACTTCTTATGTGAAGAGAAAAGATCATGGTATCCTGGAATACCTAGACACTTAAAAATGGACAAAGAAATGCATTTGTAAAAGGAAGCAGAAACAGAATGAGCGTGTAGTGGTGTCCAGCAGAAGAGAAACATTTTTACTGGAGCATTGAACATTTTCAATTATGAAGAGGTGATTAAATGAGGAATATGGCATTGACAAATGTGAGGTCAGATGGATCTCTGCAAGAGTAGGACAGTGGAGACAGAAATCACTCAAGAATGAGTTGAAAAGGAGATGAGTATTAGAAAAAGTTGAAATATGGAAGAAAGGAAAGCATTGCCACAATAACTAGATCACCATCTTCAATATCTATCACCATGATCTGTATTGCTTAAGAGGTGCTTGAAAATTCTTACAAATGGATAAGTGAATACATTCATGAATAGCTTTAGGTTCCACTAAGTATTCTTTTTTCTGAAACACAAGCATCATAGAGAGTATTATTGTGTTATGTTTGAACAAGTGACAATTCAATTTTAGCTTTAATGGAGGAAAAAGAGCACCCTTTCCATTGAAGTGAAATACTTCCTACACAACTATGTTGATGGAGGGTATCATAAATATCATAAAGATAATATCTATATTTTCAACTGGAAAGCACTATACAAATATTCTTTTTTTAAATAAAAAGCCATAAATTTATTGCAAATCTAGAAGTACCAGAATGTCACTAATACAGAACAAATCAGCAATCTTTTTATTTTCTTCCAAACATTTAAAATCTTGATAATTGACATACTGAAATTGGCATACATATTTTTTTTCTCATGCAGTTAACAGAATGGACACAGAGCAGATCCCTCAAAAATCAGTTATAAATATTAAATTGTGTTGAACATTCATAGTACAAAATATGTTGTAAAGTGCTGAAGTCGTGTAGGTCAACAAACCTGCCCCGGGCTCAGAGTCTTTCCGAGCCGTGGCAGACATGTGCTACATCCACCTTGTTTTAGGTGTGTCTGTTTTGGACAGACGCTTTGTCATTTCCTCCCTTGCCCTCCCCAAAGTTTTACCGATTGTCCTATTTCTATAGCTGATAAAATGCTGTACGAAATGTAGTCAGTGGTGATGAACTATGTCACTTTCATCTCAGTGCACAGAAATATTCAAGCTTGTATGTACCTGGAACCAAACTAGGCTTGTTATTTTTTTCCCCCTGAGTTGTCATAAATTAACAGTAAGATGAATAAAGATGGAGCAACAAGCATTGATCACCACCTGGAGGGTGAGGTCCAGTAAAACAGGTGAGGAAACAGGCCACCTCTGATCCTCTTGATGAAAACTGCTAGAATGAGAAAGACTATACATGTAGTGTGACTCCAAAACAATAATGGACACAATCGAGTTCTAGATCAGACGAGAGTTCTACCTTGTAACTTGTGATGGTAACATAAATGTCTCTGCTACTGCCCAATGAAATACAGAAATGCTTCAACAGTAAAGGTTTGACAAAATCAGAAATGCACCAATGATTCAGTGAACTATAATTTTGATCAAAGAAGATCCTCAAGTATTCTTAGGTGATCAAAGAAATCATCTTTTAAAAGCTAAGGTGATTTGCTCTCCATTATTTCCCCCCTTTACATAGCACACACTACCTTTAATCAAATTGAAGGATCATTGCAATTTGGCCTTGTATGAGAGTAACTTTATAAGACAAGGAGTACTTTTTTTAAAAATTTTTTTAATTGGTTGTTCACAACATTACAAAGCTCTTGACATATCATATTTCATACATTAGATTGAAGTGGGTTATGAACTCCCAATTTTTACCCCAAATGCAGATTGCAGAACCACATCGGTTACACATCCACATTTTTACATAATGCCCTATTAGTAACTGTTGTATTCTGCTACCTTTCCTATCCCCTACTATCATTTAAAGGATTGCGGGAAGGAGGTAAAAATGCCATTGATGTCTCAGATTCTGTTTTATTTCTTTTGATTAATCATCCTAGAATAACTTAATAATAAATAGTGGTTTAAATTAAAGACATTATAATCACATATTTCTGAATAATTAAAAGCAACAGGAAATACATTTTTGAATGCAATTCCATATCTTCTATATTGAAATACTTTTGGTGATGATTGGCCATAAAAAAGAAGTGGTCGTCTTCACATTTATGACATTCAAGTTATATATTTTAAATTTTCTGCTTATTGATCAGATGTTTGGTCTTAAACTATAGTTTAAGACAAATATTCTTATTGACATTATCATGTCATTACTGAATTGATAAATAAGACGTGAAAAAATGAGACTTTTCCATTTTAAAGAGTGTTTTCAGTTACTAATTTGTCCCTTCTTACTGCCTGGATTTTGATGGTCTTCCACTAGGAAGAGCTGTTCTACCACTTGGCAAGAAGTCAGTCTATAGCTGACAGTGATGGACAGACATTTGAGGAGAGGGGGTGAAGGTGGAGTGCCAGGCTCACTTCAGATGCTTAAAATATGTCAAGTTTTCCTTGTCTAAGTCTCCATAGTGCCAAATTCAATTTCTAAAAGAATCTTCAGGTCTAAATAAGAAGAAAGAGAAATGGAAGACTTTGAGAGTGCTGTCAAGGGATTTCCTACAATTAGAAATCTTGGAGGTATGGCAGTCTGGGGAACAAAGAGACAGATTTTGGTCCAATAGAAGACAACTTTTTCTAACATCCATGGAAGGGTCTGCTCTAAGGGTTGGGGAGACACAGCTGTGTGGGTTTCCTAACGTTGTTGAGTTTGGATTGGAACAACTGGTGTCAAAGTCTCCTCTAACCTGAATAACCTGTGAAATAAAGTGAGATGATTTTCAGGAAAATGTGAAAGAAACCATTTCGATTTTTCCCACACAATCTACCATGAACACTTACTGAGCCTTTATGATGTGTAGAGCATTCAATGTTTCTCAGTGGTGCTACCATTTGGTGGGACAATCCTTTATCAACCTTTCCCCATTGTGGTGACTAAATATGCCCTACAGGTATGAGGATCAGTGACAGCTGCTTAAGCTGGAAATATTATTAAGACAGAGTTTTAAGTCTCTTGTGTCTCCTTCATGAACTGGAAATCATTGTCATTAGCATGCATGTGTAAAGATCTCCTCTCTTTCCACTAGTATATTGCTTGCATTTGTGTTTCAGGCTGCCCAGCTGATACACCCTGCTCCTTGAGCAGAAGAGAAAAGAAAGGAGGTAGTCTCCCTGGAGGCTCAGTAATGAACATTAAAATAGCATTTCCAAAGTGTTGGTAGCATATGAACAGTCATCTGATTCAGAAGGGTAGGTGTGGCCAATGAGATGACATGGTACTTGGGTAAACATCGAAAGGTGGGAACCAATAAAAGAACCATGTGGCCTTACTAACACCATTACCACAGCTGAAGAAATAGTACTGTAGGGGGCCCCCAGTGCTAAACATCAAACACCTGGGTGGTAGGTTCTGGTTTGAGTTCTTGCGCTATTTCTAGAATCTCACAAGAAGCACCGAGATTTTGGATTAGCTGAGAAATAACCCTATCCTATGAATCCTGCTTGTTCACTCTGTTTGAGTCCCTGTCTTCTCAAGTATTTTAGATAGCATTTTAGTATTTTAATAGATTAATGCACTGAACCATTCTTGGCCTCTGATTCTGGTACCCCAACAGTGATCTAAATTTTGAGAGAATTTTGAACAGAAATTTTTCTGCATATCCGAAACCAAGCAGAATGTCTACTGGATTTCTTGGACAAAATCCCAAGCACAACTTGTACCAGATCAAACCCAGAGGGTTCTGCAAGAATGTTCTGGCCTTGGGTCTGCCATGAATATAACATTCTGTGGTTCACACCAGAGGTCATGGGAGAGTCCCAAGGAAATACTGGAAGCTGGAATTGTAGTTCTTCAAGTTGTTTGTTCCCCTGTCTTCTACATTACTTTATAAAGTGTCACTTCAGTGGGAAAGGACAGTAATAAGAAGAATCATTTCACGTATGTTTAACAAAGCGGAGAGAATTCTATGTAAAAATGCTTTCAAAGACAACCCTTTTAAATATAAAAATAGCCAATTTCAGACTTATCACCTTTGTTTAAAATATGAGAACTATTACTGTAAGGTTAAGTGTTTATCTGCCTCTCTCCAGAATTAATTAATTGCCTATTATTCTTCCCTGCATCTCTGCCATGTTATTATCAAACTCCCCTAATCTCAGTTCTTATTGTACTTCTAGTTGTATTAATGAGTTTTCTTAAGATGTTAAAGCTCCTAACATAATATTTTTCTTCTTCGTATATATCCCAGAAATAAAGCCTATTGCAAGTAGAAGTTAAGACTAGGTTAATCTATTTTAGTGATTAAAAAGTATAAAAAGAAAACCATGCACAATGCAAACTTAACTAGCACTTAAAGTTATCTAAATGTCTAGTTATTATGCTCAAAAATATCTAGGTAAGAAAATATGTGCTTTTGAACCAACTGCCCTGGTGATGTAGACAATGAACAAGTAGTTTAGCCTGAATACTAAACAGTGCAGAACTGTATTTTTTAACATCAGTGCACAGATGGTTAGTGCCATTTCAACATAATCTCCAGGAGACCTTTTCTGAGTTAGCTGTGAAACCTTTAGGCTCTACTCTGGAGTTTTTACCTACTTGATTTTTCTTCTTTATTAAGCATGAGAGAAACTTGGTTGTATGGATACACCAATAAAAGATTTTACTTTTTGTGACTATGTCTGTCAATTTTTATTAGGTAATGAATGCTATGGTAGCAAAGAGTAGTGGCCCACAAAAAAAGATTTTATTTCTTACTCATATTACATGTTGGTAACTACAGTTCATTCTGCATTTCTCTTTTATTTTAGGATCCAGGATAAATAATCCTAAACTCCTACTAAGGAAGAAAGTAGTGGTGAAATCACACATTAATTCTTAATAATCTGCTCAGAAGAGGCACGTAAAATTCCTGTTCATGTTTAACTCCTCTCAATGAGTCACATGGACAAGTCAGATGATAGGGCACATGAAAGTGTGACCCTCTTAAAGGCAGACCAGCAAATAAATGGCACAATAATATAATTAAAGTGTATAATGTATCTTATGATATGATTTGAAAGTTATGAAGAAGGAAATGAGTGTTCCAAGAATAATTGGAAATAACAGTCCATTGTTCCAGCATAAGAAGGGCATGATTTTCTTCTTTTTAGAATAGAGCTATTTTACATAGCTACAAAAATAAAAACAACACTTGCCCCCAATGATTTTTTTAAAAAAAGACATTTTCATTAAAAAAGTGAAAACATATGGAAAGGTATGATAAGAAAGTAAATTAAGTTGGAAAACACCTCAGGTAAATACCTAGAGAAATGGAAAAAATGTCTACAAAAAACATAATAAATATTCATAGCAAGTTTATAAACAATAGCCACAAATTGGAAATACTTATCAACAATAACTAGAGCAACAAATTGTGTCTTATTCATTCAGTAGAATATCTTCACAGTTAAAAGAACACACAAAAAATGTGTGGACGGATTCTATTGCACATTGTTTAATCATATCTTTCTTTCCTTCCTATTTATTTATTTATTTATTTATTTATTTATTTATTGCTATGACATTTTTAGTTCCTTAGATGTCCTATATATTAACCCCTTATCACTTGTATAGTTTGTAAATATTTTTTCTTTTTCTGTAGGATTTCTCTTCTGACTGATGATTGTTTCCTTTGCTGTTCAGAAGATTTTTAGTTGGATTAAATCTATTCATCTATTTTGCTTTTGTTTCCTGTGCTTTTTAGATCATGTTCCCCAAAATCCTTGCCTAATCCAATGCCTTAAAGAATTTCCCCATTTTTCCTTCTCATATTTTCATTGTTTAAAGTTTTATATTTGTCTTAATACACTTAAGTTGATTTTTTGTAGTTATGGATTGTAGGAGTCTAATTTATTCTTTTGCATGTGGATACTCAATTTTTCCAGCATCATTTATTGAAAAGACTGACATTTCTCCAAAGCAACTTTTTTTGTTTTTATTTTATTTTTAAATTAAAATAATTTGTTCTAATTAGTTATACATGACAATAGAATGCATTTTGACATATAGTATACAAATGGAGCACAACTTTTCATTCCTCTGGCTATGCAGGAGTCATACCAGTCATGTAATCATATGTGTATATAGGGTAATAATGTTCATCTCATTCCACTGTCTTTCCCACTCAGCACCCTATCCCCTCACCTTATTCCCCTCTGTTCAATCCCAAATTCCTTCATTCTTCCCTACCCCACCCCACCCCCTGCATTATGGACCAGCATCTGCTTGTTAGAGGAAACATTTGGCCTTTGGTTTTTTGGGTTTGGCTTATTTCACTTAGCATGATATTCTCAAGCTCCATCCATTTACCTGCAAATGCCATAATTTCATTCTTCCTTAAGGCTGAGTAATATTCCATTGTGTATATATACATTTTCTTTATCCATTCGCCTGTTGAAGGGCACCTAGGCTGGTTCCATAGTTTAGCTATTGTGAATTAAGCTGCAATAAACATTGCATCACTATAGTATGCTGATTTGAAGTTTTGGGGTTATAAACTGAGAAGTAGGATAGTTCAGTCAAATGGTAATTCCGTTCCAAGTTTCAATGCACATTCTTTACACTTTCATTAAAATTTAGTTGGTCGTAGATGTGTGGTTTATTTTCAGACTCTCTATTATGTTCAATTGGTCTATGTATCCTAATCTTGATCACTGTTGGCAGGAATGTAAATTAGTAAAAATATTTAAAAAACAGTTTTATGAGTTTCCTCATAAAATTAAAAACAGTACTACCTTTCCTCATAAAATTAAAAACAGTACTACCTTTCATTTATTTGTTGACTGTTCACATTTCTTCTTCTGTGATGTGTCTGTTCAGTTCCTTTGCCCATTTATTGATTGGATTATTTTTTATTTTTTTATTTTTTTGGTGTTAAGTTTTTGAGTACTTTATATATCCTTGGAGATTAATACTTTATTGAAGGGGTAGATGGCAAAGATTTTTTCCCAGTCTGTAGGTTCTCTCTTCACATTCTTGATTGTTTCCTTTGCTGTGAAGAAGCTTTTTAGTTTGATACTGTCCCATTTACTGAGTCTTGATTTTACTTTTTACACTATAGAACATGATGGAGAGTTGGGACTACTGTTTTCTAGTAGACACAGGGTCTTGTCTAATATCTAGATCCTTGATCCACTTTGAGTTGAATTTTGTGCATTGTGAGAGATAGGGGTTTAGTTTAATTCTGTTACCTGTGAATATCCAGTTTTCCAAGCACCGTTTGTTGAAGTGGCTATCTTTTCTCCAATGTATACTTTTGGCACCTTTGTATTTATGTGGATTTTTTTCTGTGCCATTTATTCTGTACCATTGGTCTATGTGTCTGTTTTTGTGCCAATACTATCCCATTTTTGTTACTATAGGTCTGTAGTATAATTTAAGGCCTGGTATTGTGATGCTTCCTGATTAACTTTTCTTGCTGAGGATTGCTTTGGCTATTCTGGGTCTCTTATTTTTCCAAATGAGTTTTATGACTGCTTTTTCTATTTCTATGAAGAACATCATTGGAACCTTAATAGGAATTGCATTAAATCTGTCTAACACTTTTGGTAGCATGGCCACTTTGACAATATTAATTTTGCCTATCCAAGAGTATGGGAGATATTTTCATCTTCTAATGTCTTCTTCAATTTCTTTTTTTAAAGTTCTGTATTTTTCATTGTAGAGGTCTTTTACCTCTTCTGTTAGATTGATTCCCAAATATTTTATTTTTTTGAGGAACTTGTGAATGGGTAGTTTTCCTAATTTCTTTTTCAGTTGATTCATCACTGATGTATAGAAACACAATTGGTTTATGGGTGATATGATTGGTCAACAAATATATGAAAATATGTTCAACAGCTCTAGCAATTAGAGGAATACAAATTAAAACTACTCTATGGTTTTGAATGGCAATTATCAAGGATATAAATAACAATAGGACTGGGGCTATGGCCCAATGTTAAAGCACTCGCCTAACATAGGTGAGTCACTGGGTTCCATCCACAGCACCACATAAACAAATAAAGGTATTGTGTCCATCTACAACTAAAACAATATATGAAAAGAATATAAGTAACAATAAATGTTGCAGAGGATGTGGGGAAAAATGTTCACTCATAGATTACTGGTGGGACTGCAAATTGATGCAACCACTCTGGAAAGCAGCATTGACATTCTGAATAGAACTATCATTTGACCCAGTTATACCACTCCTTGGTATACACCCAAAGGACTTGAAATCAGTATACTACAATGATTCAGCCACATAAATATTTATAGCGGCTTAATTCACAATAGCTAAGTTATGGAACCAGCGTAGGTGCCCTTCAACATATGAATAGATAAAGAAAATTACACACACACACACACACACACACACACACACACACACACACAATATTAGCCACAAAGAAGAATGAAATTAATGCATTTACTGGTAAGTGGATGAGACTGGAGAATATCACACTAAGTGAAATAAGCCAATCCTGAGAAACCAAAGGCCAACTGTTCTCTCTGATATGTGGATGCTAACACACAATAAGGGGAAGGAGAGAATATTAGAAATACTTTTGATTAGACAAAAGGAAATGAAGGGGAGTATGAAACAGTAAAATTAATTAGATATAACTTTCTTATATTCATATATGAATACATGGTGTGTATAATTCCATATCATGTATAACCACAAGATGGGTAGTTATACTCCATGTATAAATGATAAGTCAAAATACATACTGACTTGTAACTAAAAAGAACAAATTAAAAATTTTAAAAAACAATACTAGCATAATTCAACAAAACCACTATTAGTTGTTTTTGCCAATACCATTCTGTTTTCATTTAACAGCTTTATAGTATACTTTTAAGTCAAGTAGCATAATACCTCTTGCTTTGTTCTTTTTGCTCAAGATCATTTTGGCTCTTTTATATTTTTTTAAGATTCCAGTAAGGATTTTTTTCTCCTAATTCTGTGAAGAATGACATTGAAATTTTGATAAGGATTGCATTGAATCCATAGATCCATTAGGTAATATGGACATTTTAACTGTATTGATTCCTCCGATTCATGACACAAATGCCTTTCCATTTTTAAATGCCTTTTTAAATTTATTTCAATCATGGTTTACAATTTGCATTGTTGAGATCTTTTACCTTTTTGGTTAAATTTATTCCTAGGTATTTGATTGATTGATTGATATTAATAAATATCACCCCCTACATTGAACACTATTTAGGTTTTCTCTTCACAATTCAATCTTGGTAAGGCATATGTATCAAGGAATTTGTTCATTTATTCTAAGTTATCATTTTTTGACTTATTTAGAATTCTTATTTCCTCTTGCTGAACTTACCAGTTTATCATTATGTAATGACCTTCTTTGTCTCTTTTGATACAAAGTCTGTGTTGTCTGATTTAAGCATGGTGTTATGGTTTAGATATAAGATGACCCCCAAAAGCTCATGTGTGAGACAATGCGCAAAAAAGTTTAGAGGCGAAATGATTGGCTTATGAGAGCCTTAGCCTAATCAGTGCATTAATTCCTTAATAAGGATTAACTGAGTAGAACTCTAGGAAGACAGACTGTGGCTAGAGGTGGTGAGTTTCTGGGGTTATGCCTTTGGGGTATATATTTTGTTCTTGGTAAGCAGAGCTTGCTCTCTCTGTTTCCTGGTACTTTGTCCTGAGCTGCTTTGAACATCTTCTGCCATGATGTTCTGCCTTACTTCAAGCCAGAGCAATGGAGAAGGCCATCTATGGATTGAAACCTCTGAAACTGTGAACCAAATAAACTTTTCTTCTTCTAATTGTTCTTGTCAGGTTTTTTGATAATAGTAGCAAAAAAGCTGACTAAAACATATGGCTACTTCTGTTTTATTTTGCATTTCATTTTCATGCAATATTTTATTTCATTCCTTCACTTTAAGTGTGTGTGTATCCCTAGAGGTGAAGTAAATTTCTTGTAAGCAACATATGGTTGAATCTTTTTCTAAAGAAATCCATTAGGTCCTTTAATTGGAGAATTTAATCCATTTACACTTAAAGTTATTATGAACAGATCAGATCTTACTATAGCATTTTATAACTTGATTCTTTGTTTTATTGTAATTATTTTCATCTTTTATTACTCTTACAGTCTTGCTTTGTAATTTCCAAAGTAGTATGTTTTAATTCCTTGATAATTATTTTTTGTTTGTTATAAATTTTTGCTTTGTGGTTACCTGGAAACTTACAGAAAACATCTTTTGATTATAACAGGTTATTTTGAAATGATAGTAACCTAATGTGACCATAAAGAAACAAAAAAAGCAGAGAAAATATATTAGTAAAAAAATTGTGCTTATACTCCAATCTTCCCCACATTTTGATTTTTTTTCCCTTGAATGCTGTGGGTTGAATAACCCAGCACCTCGTACTTACTGAGTGAATGCTCTACAATTGAGCTACCCACCCAAGACTTATTTTGAACTTTTAAAGTCCCATTTTACCATTTTTCTATTTACTATTTTCTGTTAACATATGAATGTAGTTATTATTTTAATTGTTCTGTTTTTTAGTTTTATGCTAAAGATATAGTTTATGCACCATGTTTATAATATTAGAGAGCATTCTGAATTTATCTGTGTGTTTAGTATGGCCAGTAATTTTTATGCTTTCCCTGGTTTTCCTCTTCCTCATTTATGTCTTTTTCTTTCACTTTGAAGAATTCCCTTTAGCATTTCTTATAGGTTAGAGATATGTTCTTTCAGTTCTTGTTTGTGAGTGTTTGTAGATTTTCTGGGTACAATACTTTCAGTTGGAAATTTTTTCCCTTTAGTTCTATGAAAATCTCATGCCACTTCCTCCTGACCAGTTAAGTTTCTAATGAGATGTCTGCTATAATACCCTTATGGATTATTTTTGTTGTTGTTTTCTCTTAATGCTTTGAGAACCTTCTCTTTATGTTTTAATGTGAAGTCTCGATTATAATATGTCTGGATAAAGACTTGGTTGAGCTAAACCTAATAGGGGACCTTTGCCCTTCTTGTACCTAATTTTTGTATCCTTCTCTAAGTCTGACAAGTTTTCTTTTTATTATTATCTCTTTGAATAAGCTTTCTACCCCTTTGGCATTCTCCAGTCCCCTTTGAAACCCAATAATCTAATTCTCTTTTAATTCTGTTCTAAAGTTATCATAGACTTTCTTTATTCCTCTTGTTTCTTTTTTTCTCCTTTATCTCTGTATTTTGAAGTAGCCTGTCCTCAGACTCACTAATTCTTTTGTTTGATCTATCTTACTATTGATGCCTTCTACCATTTTTGTAATTCTACTTAGTATAATTTTCAGCTCAAAGATTTCTGTTTAACTTTTAAAAATTAAAACTTTGAATATAGTAGCTTCATTATTATTTTCTCTAAACTGCTTATAATTATAATGATCATTATAAATTTGATTTAAGAATAATTATTTAAAGTTTTTTTAAATTTCCAAAAATATTTGTTTTATTATCCATTTATATTTATATTTATTACAATGTGGTCTGACTGTTCGCACCTACTTGAAATATTTCCGTGCTATAACTGGAAAGTTCATGAGTGCCTTATCTTTTTTTTTTTCATATTTTTTAAAACCAGAACATTAACTGTATGGCTAATTGTTGAATCTCTCAAGAGTAACAGATGCTACAACAGCTGCCCTCTTGAGTTTAGATTTGTTCCTTCATGGAATCCATGCTGGAATCTGCAACACGAAATTTTTAGGCGCCTCCTTAGAGCATTCCTGTGCTCTGGCTAAACTTGCTCTTGAGCTTGCTAGAGGTCATCTCCTGAAGGTGGCAGGCCCTAGAGCCGGGGCAGCCAGCCGACATGTGTATCTTATAGAGCCTTTCCATCTCCCTTTTCTACCATGGAGACTAAAGAGCAAGTGCCTTATCTGTGCTGAAGATTATACTATTTGTCAATATAAAAAGGCATTCTTTAATCCTGAATGATTTTTGTTTTGTTTCTAATATATCTGATATTAATATTGCTAGTCCTGTTTTGTTTTGTTTTGTTTTGTTTTTGCTTGTTTCTGCCTGTTCTTTCTCATTTCTATTTTTAAATGTTATTTCTTTTTTAGTTTAAGGATGGCTCAAGCAAAAATATGAATTAGTTGAATTTTGTTGCTTTATTATTTCACTCACTTTAATGATATTTATTTTTTTAGTTGAAAACTTCACGTTTTTACTGATATTTAATATATTCCCATCATTGCATTTGGTTTTGTGTAAGTGTCCTGATAAATATGCTCTTACTACTTTTGTTTTCTTTGTTACATTTTGCCTGATCATATTTGTAATGCCTTTCTACTAATTTGAGTCTTTGTTTTGTTGCTAACTTCAAGAGTGAAACAGAATCTATGGAATGCTCCTCCTATCTCTCAGTGAGACACTTATGTAAGTGCATGTTCCCTTCCTCCTCCATAGTTTGTTCAAACAAGTCATAACTTTGGTTACAGATTCTCTAATTTTTACAATATGAATAGTATCTTTCAATAATTTATTCTTAATATTTACATGAAGTTTTATAAACATACTAACAACTAACTGACAGTAATTCAAAGTAAACAGTAAGTTTTCTTGGGCTCATTTCTCATGACTTTATTCTTGATTACTCTTCTGGATGTCTTCCAATTAGTTTTCTTATTTTTATTTATTTATTTGGAAATGTGAGATCCAGCTCAATAATCTATAACTCCAGGAATGTAGGAATGCAACTTTGATGAACCTCTACAGTATTTAGCGTGGCTATGCTCTCTGGCTGTCCACAATCTCCACTGCTCCTCCTTGCCTACACAACAGATTGTACAAATTCTCTCCTCAATCTTCCCAGGCTACTTACAGTTTCAACTATCCAAGTGTTTAAGCCATGCTTCTGTGTTCTTGCATTGGGTGACACTCTACCTATGCCTTGTTTTTCTCCTGGACTTAGGCTTTGGAAGATCGAGTGTGGGAACTCTTGCAGGAAGCAGACAAGACAGCTGAAGAGAACAAGAATCAGAGTCAGGTTTATGACGCCATGGCCCAGACCTTGGGTGAAGCATGGGCAGCCCTGGTCTCCATGCTTGAAAGAAGAAGGGAACTCCTTAGGTTGACCTGTGAATTTTTTGAAAATGCCTTGGAGGTTTGTATTTGAAAATAATTCTCCCTTTTCTACACCAAAGCCAATAAACAGCACTCCTGAAAATGTTTTATTTCCACAATTAGACATTGCCATTGGATTTTTTTAAATGGCAGAATAACAAAGGTATATACATTTAAGAGAATACATTTAAGTTTTTAAATTAAAAAAAATGAATAAAATATTAAGTAAAGTGGGTACCCTTAGTCTTAAGTCATTTTAATTTTATTTCCTCTTTAGAAGACACTAATGCAGTTACCAATCAAACAATCAAACAATTACCATTAATTACAACTAATAGGGTCATTAGGAAATGCTGGTTTAGAGCATTCTTGTTGACTAAAAGTGGAAGGATAAAATTCTTCTGCTGATTAAAAAAAAAACAATCACAGAATGTCTCATAGAACACTTAGCTTATAAAGTTAGCACTTTATAGAGTACTTTTCTAATGCATATATTATTAGTTTTCTGTAGTTTGTGCTCATTAAAATACAAGGGAAGGAAAAAGTACTGGATCTAAGAAGATCATTTCCCCTATAATTTTTCTTGAATTCTGTAATTTTTTTTTGAGGCTCCAGATTTCAAAATGTGAGCCTCAAAGAACATTATCAAAAGAAGTGTTGTATTTGGTATAAGCCAGTTATTGGAAATTTCACTTTTAACTTCTCTGTCAAGTGGCAGCACATTCGTTCTGATGGGATAGCACTGCTTCATTATGATAAAGCACTAGCTTTGAAAAATATGACATTTTTAAACGGAAAATTCAGAGCTTAAATCCAAAATAATGAAGCAAAGAAGATTAGTAGCAGAACATAAGAATTGAGGTAGACAATCTCATGCATCATGAAGTCATTTAAAAGCCAAAAGGAGGAGCAAAAACCTTATTGCAACTTCCAAGTTTTGCTCTCCACAATTTGAACACTGAAGTCCAACTCCAAGTTATTTTACAGATCTTCTTGGGGAAAAGTTCCACACAATCATCGTTTTTGAAAAGAAATAAACTAGCTGAAATACACCTACAGAAGCCAAATTAAAGATGTAGCTGATTCATTCTGTCCTAGTAAAGGGTGTACAGGTGTCAACTGCCTCCAAACTTAGCTCCTCTGAGTACAGGAAATGATTTGTCTAACATTAGGCTCAATATTTGCTTCTCACTGTGTTTTAGTGTTAATGCTAGCTAATTTTCTCCATGATGTGGAAATTACTTCCAGATTCCACATGGAGTCAAAGGAAATATTAAGTCAAACCATTTCAACCCAGAATTTCTTATTCTCTTACTTGAGTGAGCATTTGTTGGATCTAGTGAAATGACTAAATGTTTCTGTATTATCCTAATTCCAATTTTCGGACCAGCTCCTGTATACTGTTCAGGCTCCTTTTGTATACCAAGCAATTTTCATTAGTAATACAAAAGAAGAGGGTGAAATTAATATCAAGCTCTTTGAAAAGTGTCTCCTTTTTGCCACTTCTGCCCTGAACAAGCTGTAGAAAGAGGAAAAGTATAACTTTTTGGTGGAGAAAAGAAAATATCCATAAGTTAGTAGAACATCAAGGCAAAATTTTCAAGTATTATTTGCTTATTGGTTTATTTTTTAAAAATTTACATAAGCATTAAAAGTACAGAGATAAGTTATACAGTGACTTTAAAACTTATCATAATGTTCTATGAGTGAAAAAAAAACCAAATCACCTGTGATGGCCATTCATTTTTTCTCTTTGAAGAATATTTTCATTATTTCTCACGAAGGTGCCCCTTTGGTGTAAACCTGTTCAGGCTACTTCCTGTATAAATATATATTTTGTTGTGTACTAACAAGGGGATTAGACTAAAACTTGCATTTTTCATTTCTAAGTTTAATCATTGTGGGGGGGGGACTATATTTAAGCCTTCTCTGAGTTTTTTTTTTTTGAGTTAAATTTACTCATAATTTCATAAGTACTGGCTAGCCAAGCTTTTGTTGGTTTTTTTTTTGCAAACTTTCTGCTGATTCTTTCAGACACTTCCTTAGAATGTTGAAAGTGATTGAATTTATTACATAAAATACAATGATTTTGGTTGAAAAATGGAATATACTTCTGAACAGTAAATAAGTTGGTCTATTTCAACATACAGGGAATATTTCTTGATATAAGAGAAATCTAAAGGAAGGAGAGGGACTATGAAACTTTGTAAACATGCGAACACCCACTTACAAAAACAACCCAAACCAGCACACACTCACACATACCATTACAGAAACGCACATGGCCATCGAGGCTGTTAATTCATCAAATTACCCACAGATAACAATAAGCATCATTTTGATTTTGATTGATTTCTTATATCTTCCTTTATGTTTGTGTTGTAGTTTGCTATTAAAATAGACCAAACTGAAGATTTCCTCCAGAGTCCTCATGAGTTTGAAAGTGCTGAGACTTTACAATCACTTCTTCAGCTTCATGAACATCACGCCAAAGGCAAGAGACATGTTTATTCTTCACATAAACTTTTAAAATTTTCCAAAGATGTTAATAATATAGGTGCTTATGTACAACAGCATGCTTTAACTCATCTTGTTATGTAGACCCCCAACTTGTTCCCAAAAAGGATAAGTAAAGCTTTATTTGTGGTTACCTTCTGAAAGCAAGCACTAATTGTAAATGATTCTAAGAGAATGCAGAGGAAGAGCCTCTGGAAGATTCCTTACCTGGTCTTCTAGTTTTAATTCTTGAGGAAAGAGGCCATTTTCACCTTGGTCATCATTTTATCCTTGCATCTAGCAATGTGGATGGTGGGTCCTAAATACTTGTTGGTTAAATTCAGTGATTATTCCTTTTAAGTGCTAATAAATGAAGGCCAGTCTTTTAAATAACCACTTTGAATAAAGAAAATTCCTCTCTCATTATTGCAGAAAAAAAGTAGTGAGCTTCTTCCAGATACAATTAATAAAGCATTACACAAAAAGATTTCCAATTTCCTCTGCACAGCTCTGAAGACAGTCCAATTGTTACATCAATTTGTATGCCAGGCCTCTCCTTTAACCCTCTGCTGCCAAATTTGGGAATGGCCAGTACTAGAACAAGGAAGGTATTTGTGGAAGAGTTGTTATTTGCTATCATCTTTGGGGGAGTAGGGTAGATAAATACATAGGGAAAGTCACTTCTGCCTAATGTGTCTTCTAATTAAAACTAAGTGTGAATGAAATGACTTTTTGCTCCACAAATTTGATGATGCTAGAGAAGAATAAAGAACATTTTCAAATCCACAAACATGTATTGTGTTTATATTCATTCTCCACAGGACCTAGATCATTATGATTAATTATTTACCATAACTTTTCCCAAACCCAAAGACTAAAGAATTCAATGTTTCCTGTGTAAATTCTTATGAGAACCTATGAAATACATACATGCAAT
Source organism: Ictidomys tridecemlineatus (assembly GCF_052094955.1). Classification (NCBI taxonomy): domain Eukaryota; kingdom Metazoa; phylum Chordata; class Mammalia; order Rodentia; family Sciuridae; genus Ictidomys; species Ictidomys tridecemlineatus. Next base: position 146,573,384 of record NC_135483.1, on the reverse strand, counting down.
TTTAACTGATTATTATTCTGTACAACCTATCACTAACAAGAATCATAAACATCAAAAGATTCAGCACTAAAGCAGCGGCTATCCATTATTTACATGGCAGCCACAATTTAGCTGGCCACCCCAAAGGTAGGTGAGCAGAATCACATGACATTCTTTCCCAGAGACTGGAAAGTGATTGAGTCTTGTTAACTGAGGTGGGTTCTTGGTCTCAATTCAATCTTTATCCAACCAGCATGATCTTCACACAGCAATTTTACTCCTGGAAATCTGAGAGCGACTGATACTGTTGATGAAAAGGCTCATTACTGAAACAATAAAATGAAGTTTTCCAGAGGGATGGGGGCTTATGGAAGTAGAAAATTTCCCAGAAACATTGAGAGATGGAGCTGGAAGGGGGTGAAGTAATCTAAACATTGTATTCTTGCTCTGGTTGGCTCCTACAAGATTGGCAGATGTGCAGCACAGCAAGCCAGTTTACATGGGTGTGCACTGCTTGGTTGGAGGCCATAGGCTACACTGCTGGCATCCAGTGACAGAGGATTGCTTTTCAGGGGTATTGTGTTTCAGAATCCACCTGGCCTTCTCTTAGTCTGAAAAGAAGGATAAAAATGCTAGCTGAAGTCAGGAAACTTGCTTTATATTTTGGGACAACAAAATATTCTTCCATCCTGATGAGATGCTTACCAGAACCCTTTTTGTGCCTCTTTTTGTGATACTAGAAACCCAAGGATTACACAGGGCCCGGTCAAGATACCTGGTTCTAATTCATATGCCTCATGATGGTTCAAGCACTTTGTTTTCATAGAATGGGAGTTGATTAAACAGAATCATCAACTGATTCAGTGGGATATGATTAAGATGAGCTGATTTGAAGTACATATTAATGGATGAAACTCCAGTTTGTAGTTAAGGGCTTCATATCTGTTATCTTTAAATTTAAGGAAATGAAGTATAAGTATAGTTAGCAGTCGTAATTCATCTCTGATATGTCGATCAGTTGAGTAGCACAGAGAATGTTGGGATGGAAAATCTAATACTGTAACTGAGAACCATGATCTAACTTACTCCTCCTAGTCGGCTCACTTCAATTAGCTTCTCCTGTGCCTTTTTATAATTGAGCAATGCTCAGGCTGCATTGTTTGTGAGAAGCTTATCCTCTAACATTGCAGAGGTCAGAACAGCAGGAACAAGTTGAAGTTTCTGCCCTCTGGAATGTTACAGAATAAGCCTGTTCCTCCACAAGACAGTCCTTAAAATAGTTGAGAACTAACATATCTTCTCTTGTCTTCTCTCCTTTGGGCTACACAAGCTTAGTTAAAGTCTTTTCCAGCAAGCATGGTTTCCATAGTCAACCTGGCTACCAACCTGGTCATCCTCAATTCAACCTCACATACTTAAACAGTGTTTTCCAAGCCTGGAGCTGGTGAGAAACCTAGAGCCATGTTTCTAGGGAGTGCACAGACTTTGGCCTCAGGAAGCCAGTGGTTTAGCAGGGCAGCAACCTGCTTGTCACACTCTTCTATGCTTCCTCTGAGTGTCTTGTACACCACCCTGCTCACTGTGCATTGATAACTTATTTCCTTACTTATCTTTATCACCAGATTGGGAAACCCTGGGTGGCAGGGATTAGAGCATCTCTGCACCTCCTGAACTTAAGATAGCTTCCAACCCAAAGTGTATTTCTCATTGAATGTTTCTTGTATTTAATTCCAATGGAAGGCATGGCAGAATGATGAAAAAGTAAGCAATAAACAAGGTACTACAGGGATGTTCAGGAGGAGAATAGTTGCTTTAATTTTGATCACAGCTGTGATCAAAATTTTGATTCTACCTGTTTAATGTCCTTCTTAAAATGAACAAAATACCTACAGATCTGTAAGTCAGGGAGAATCTTATTACTCCATTGTCATAGATTTTAAATAGATACAGTCTCAAGGGGGCCCGTTACACTGTTATCTTTACTTTTGAATACATTTCAAAATGCTCATTAATTAAGTTTAAGAAAAAAAAACATTTTCTTGAGAAAGATTTCAGAATATTTTAAAATTTATTGGGAAGAAATATCATCTGTGGTCTCAGTGACCTTGATGACTATGGCCTTGATACTTTTTTGAAAGCACTAATTTGGGCAAGTTTTTAATAACTATTAAGCCCACCTAACTTGTTGACCTCTTTCACTGGTTTAAATTGATTATTTATACCTAGTAATTATGGCAAACCATATAGATATTAGTATAAAATGTACTTTAGTATCTTTTTTGTGGGGGGGGTACTGAAGATTGAACTCAGAGGCACTTGACTACTCGGCTACATCCCCAGCCCCTTGTATTTTATTTAAAGATAGGGTCTCAGTGAGTTGCTTAGCACCTTGCTGTTGCTGAGGCTGGCCTTAAGCCCATGATCCTCCTGCCTTTGTCTCCCAAGCCAGTGAGATAAGTATCACTTTTTTAATATGACAAAATTAATCTAACCAATTAAGCATTGAAAATTTTACTGATTGTTTATCAACTTCACATCATAAGGTAAGTAGGGTTTTTTTTAAAATTTAATTTTATTTTGTGTGCTGGGGATTAAACCCAGTGGTGCTTAACTACCACTTTTTATTTTTTATTTTGAGATATAGTCTCTCTAAGTTGCTTAGAGCCATACTAAGTTGCTGGGGCTGGCTTTGAACTTGCTATCCTCCTGCCTCAGTCTCTGTAACTCCTTGTTTCTGGGATTACAGGCATGTGCCACTGAGACCAGCTAGTAGGGTTTTATAAATGCCAAAATGTGTAATCTTTCCAATAAACAAACTGTAGAGCTTTTGTATTCTTGAATATAGCTAGATGGTTTACCGTGAAGAAAAATATGTCATTTGGTATGACCAACTAACTGATGGAATAAATAAGTAGGGAAATGTAGACTGTAAAAAAACGTGAGTATGAGGAACTGACAGGGGAAGGCCAAGGGAACTGGCAGAGGGAACCGAGGGAAGAATTGGTCCATTTGGGTGACCAGCAGGTAGCCGGTAATAGGCTGATGCAGCCTCAAATTACCTTTGGCTCTGGCGCATGCATGCCTAGAGCAATGTGGTCATGGTTATACTATTTTGACAGAAACTCGGACAGAAAACTAAAAAAAAAAAAAAAAAAAAAAAAAAGAATGCAAATTGAAATTTTGGCTAATTATATGTATTTTAAAGGGCCAGTTCAGTATGATTTGATCTACTGTCAGTTTGCAATATCCTGAATCCCTAAAGTTGTGCTTCCCTCCCTTATTTGAAAAGTCTAATGTGTAAGATTAGACATGTGGATACTTTGTTGCCTAATCAGATTTTCTGTGTGTGTGTGTGTGTGTGTATGTGTGTATGTGTGTGTGTGTAGCTGTTCAAAATATCACAACAAGCTCTTCAATGCAAAGGAAAAAAATTCTTTCTTTTTCCATATACAAAAGTAAACTCACTCATTCTCATTACTACATTGTTTGCAAAATTATGGCTATCTAAATTTACGACCTTCTATAACCTATTTCACCTTGTTTCTCCTGCTGTTTCTTTTACTTCCCCATAACTAACTTGTTTTAGACAATAGGTCCTTCCCCTGCTGCTAACTTAGTAATGTTTTCTTCTGTGTTACCTTTTCATCATTGTGACCAAAATACCTGAAAAGAACAACTTAGAGGAAGAAAACTTGATTTGGGCTCACAGCTTCAGAAGTCTCATTCCATGGTCCTGAGAAGAGGCAGGACGTTATGGAGGAAGAGGTGTGGCAGAGGAAAGCTGGTCGCACAGGGCAGCCAGGGATGGGGGTGGGGGAAGGGAGAGCCAGGGACAAGATATAGTCCCCAAGGGCATTCACCTAGCCTAGTGACCTACTTTCTCTAGCCATAAAAAATATACATATAATAATACATGTATATGTATACAATTATACATATACCTATGTATAATTCCCACCCAGTAGTTCATTCAAATGATTAATCCATCAAATAGATTAATCCACTGATGAGGTACAGTCTCCACGATCTAATAATTGTCTACTAGCCTTCTTTGTATAACTTGCTATACTGGGGACTGTGCTTCTAAATCATGAGCTTTTCAGAGAACATTTCAAATCTAAACCATAACAGGTTCCATTTCTTTGTTCAAGAAAATGAATTTCAATGTTCTCCATGACTTTTCTTATTTAAATTCTCCTATTCTTCTGTTCTAGTTCAAATTCTTGTGTTTCATTTGTTTCTTTGTATTGGTGACTCCCAAATTACCCAGGGCACATAATCATTGCTTGGAGATACTATTATATTAGTAAGCTCTAGTACTATTATCTAATATTTTAATAGACAGGTGTTACTTAAACCTACAACTTAATTTTCTTCAAAAATCACAAACTTGTGGCCCATTTAACAGTAAATATGCTTTATCTTGTGGGGAGTTTTAATTAAAAATATATAAAGTATAAAACATTTTAAAAAATCAGAAGCTTTTCCATACAAATCTATAGTTATAACTCTTTAAAAAATTGGAAGCCGTATCAGCACTGCAACCATATTCTCTCATGTCAACAGTTGGCTGGAACTGAGTGAAAACTGACTCCATTAGACTGAACGAGTTTTTCTACCTTGCCATAGTCCCTGACATTGAGACAGCTGGCTGTAACCTTCACTAGGTGTTTGGTCATGACAGGTATTACCCTTTTGACCTCATATTTAGTTCAACAAGCTCAGAATACAGAATACTCCAGGGAGGGTTGGCACCATAACCAGCATCACACCACTAAAAACAGTGAACCATATCAAAATTCTATCATCCTTCCATGGCCTACACTGAATCATGCTAATGCTCAACTTTAGCATCTAACATCTGGCAGTTAGGGCTGTAGCAATGGTTAGGCCAGGGTGTTTGACTACTTCAAGTTTGTAAGCAGTTTATGTTGACCTTGCAGTGTGGCTTGTTATTACTATTAAAGCTATATGCATTTAAAATTATATGAAGAATCCAACTATCACTACATAAAAGCTTGCTTATATCATTATCTCGTTTTCTTTTTAATTTTCTTCTAGAACTCCTATCTCGATCTCTAGCCCTTTTAAACAAAAGCCAGCAACTCACTGACTTCATAGAGAAATTCAAGTGTGATGGACCTACTGTGAGTTCCGAGTTGATCCAGGGAGCTCAGAGCAGCTGTCTGAAGATTGACAGCCTTCTTGAACTTCTGCAAGACAGGAGAAGGCAGCTAGACAAGTACCTGCAGCAGCAGCGGCAAGAGTTGGGTCAGGTTCTGCAGATATGTCTGTGGGACCAACAAGAAAACCAGGTAACCCAATGGGCACTGGCTGATATCCTGCCTCTGCTAACTGGTCATATGTGGATTAGCCATACCCTGGGGCAGTGTCTCTGTTGTTATAGTCAAATCCTTTTATTTTTGATCCAAAAGGCTTTCTTCCAAACTACCATGTTGTTTTTCCAAGTAAATATGAATACAAAAGAAACAATTTTTATTTACTGTCATTATAATATTGATTTTGTGAATGGGAGAACAATTACAGACAGTTTTGAAAATGACTATGTTTTACTCTTGGGTTCTCTTTCTCACTTCTTTCCAGGTCATAACTGGCAGGCACAATTTTTTTTTTTTGCAATCCTGAATGTTAATAGTACTTTTCTAAAAAGTTGGAGAAACATGAGGGTGCTGCTGAATTGTGCTAGATTGCTGTGATTATTGTTTTAAAAAGTCTGTAACCTCAAAATAGAAGAATGGTCTGATGTTAGTAAAGAAGTCTGACCTTGGCCAATGGCTGAATTCTCAGTGGTTAGAGGGTTTTGGAGGTGTTTAGGCTCTTCAGAACTCACTACCCAGGCTCCAGGCAAAACTCTGATCAGTCATTGACATGTTTGTGAGGTATTCCTTTCATCTCAGTCATTTGAGGGTAAGTGTGGACAGAATTCTCTTTGCAAACCCCCAACTAATATAGATGGTATATTTATTGCAACATTTCTGAATGTCTCAATTCTGTGCTCAAATCTATGAATATTAAGAGGAAAGAATTAAGAGAAAGGATACAGAGGGAGATCTTCTGGTTTGGGTGCACGGGAAAGGGGTCTTTTTACATGTTTTATTTTTATTTGACACAAATTGGAAAGACAGACTTATAACTGGAAGCAAATACTTGTTCTTATTTCAAGCTGGAAAAATGAGACCTTAGATGATGACTAATATTTCAACTAATAATTATTGAGTACCTACTATATGCTAGGACACACACTATATGCTGGAGACACACTAGACACAAGGCATTTTCCTCTATAAATTTTCCTTCTAATATATTTCTCAATTTTAGCCTTATTGACAGTTGGTGCTAGGTAATCCCTTGTTGTGGGGGTCTGTCCTGTGCACTCTAGGACATTAACCCTGACCTTTACTAACTAGCAACTCGTGAAACATCCTCAGTTATGACAACCACATATGTCACCACATTGCCAGATGTCTCCCAAGGGGCAAAACTACCCTCAGTTAAGAACTGTCATTCAAATGTGATGAGAAAATCATGAAATATATAAGCAAAGTAAAAAGTGCTTTAAAAAAAATCAAAAAGGACACTGAATTTGGACATGCATTGCTCTGCTATTAGATAACCCTCTCCCAGGAGGTGGCATACAGCAGAGGCAAATGTCCACCCTCCAGTCATAGACTCTGCCACATTGCATTTTCTTCCTAAGCTACTTCTGCCTTGGCCAATCAGCTCCTGTCCTGATTTTGCTGTGCATTACCTGTCCACCCCACCTGCCCCTGATTCAGTTCTTGTGGTCCTTCACCTGCTTATTAGAGTACTGTCATCCAGTGCAATAGTTTTTACTGATGATTTTGGCATAACAAAGAAAATCAATGCCAGGGACAAGAATCAATATAAAATTGTCAGACAACCATTTCTAAATTTCCTTGTCCTTCCTCTCTTAAGTGGGCTCTCTTTCAACCCCTCCTAACCCCTACCCACCACCATGTTCCCAGAGCTTTTTAATCCTCAATCTCACTGATTCAAATTAACAGAGCCTTTCTCTCTCCAAAGGAAAGTCTCATCCATGAGGCTTCCCAATGCAGAAGCATCTACAGTAAGTTTTATTTATTCATAAGATAGCCATTTTTGTCTTCCTGCTTCCTGACTGTGGCAATTATCACTCACTTGGTTCCTCTGCAGTTAAAGAAAAAGAAAGAAAAGTAAAGAAATCACATGAAAATTCAGGATGAATTTTCAAATTCAAATTCCAAATGAACATTCTAACCCAATGTGATGTTGAAGGGAAATCTGGATCTCTGCCAACCTTAGAAAACTTAAAGATGTCTCATATTAACTGAAGTGAGGTATTGTAGAAGCTTTCTGAATTGGTGAATTCTCTAACTTATCAGTCTTCAGCTTTCCTTTTCATTTTTTTTTTATTTTAAGGGGGGTGCTTTTTAGGGGGTAGTGTTAAAATAGATTTTATTTCACAGCAAAATTGAGCAGAAAGTAGAAGTTTCCCATGCACCCCGCCCCACAGCCTCCCAAATTATTAGCATCTCCTACTAGGGGGGCAAATTTGTTATAATTCATACATTTCCATTAACACATTTTTATTCCCCAAAGTCCATCACTGATATTAGGATCACTCTTGATGGTGTACATTGTAGGTTTGGACAAATGCATAGTGACATGTATCCACCATTGCAGTATCATGCAGAATCACTTAATTGCCCTCAAAAATCCTCTATTTATCCTTCTCTACACAATTGCTGGCAACCCCTGATCTTTGTAATGCTACAATAGTTTGCCTAATATCATATAGTTGGAATCACACAATATGTAGCCTTCCTTAGATTTATTTTTGTACTAAGTAAAATGCAATTAAGTTCTCTGTGTCTTCTCATGGCTCGACAGCTTACATCTGTATAGGGCTGAATAATATGCCCTTATCTGAATGTACTACAGTCTAGTCCTCCTTTCACTTACTGAGGTTTTATCCAAGTTTGGGCAAGTATGTATGAAGCTCTGTAAGCATCCATGAGCAGGTTTTGGTGTAAATATAAGTTTTCCATTAATTTGAGCAAATACCAAAGAGTGGTGCTGATGGATAGTATGCTAAGAATGTGTTTTTACTGTCTTCCAAAATAGCTAGACACTCTTCCTTCTCACCAGCAATGACTGAGATTTCTGTTGTTTGACATCTTTACTGGGACTTGATGTTATCACTGTTTCAGATCTTGGCTATTCTAATAGGTGTACAGTAGTTTTTTGTAGTCATTTTTAATGGGCCTCATTTTAAAATTGGAAATAGTACTCCACTCACAAGGTTGCTCTAAAGATTAAATGAAATAACATGTATAAAATATACTGCTTACCATTTTAAGAGAAATTTAAGAAATGCCAGTTTCCTTGCCCTCACTCTCCTTGGTTAAACCTTACAACTAACAGATTCTCTCATCTAGCCCAAGTTCTTTCTCCTGGGTTTAGCATTAATGATGTTATACATATTGAGGTTTCTTAATGCCCTTAATTGTTGGATGCTTTTATGGATATAGTAAAGGCTTAAAAATGAATATTTGTGGTTATGAGAATGAAACTGATCTACCTACCTACCTATCTTCCTTTCTCTCTCTTTTTGCTGTTATTATTTTTGTGATGCTGGGGATTGAGTCTAGGGCCTCACTCATACTAAGCAAACATTCTGCCACTGAGCTACTTCCCTTGTCCTTTTAAAATTTTGAGACAAAGTATCACTAAATTGTTAGGCTGAACTTGAGATCCTCTTGCCTCAGCTCCCAAGTAGCTGGGATTACAGGTGTGTAATTACACTGTGCCCAGCAAGAATAAGGTTTTCTTTTAGAGTCCATTCCTAATAGTCCTTGAACCAGAACTAATTTAATTATAGTAATAAGAATAAATACCATGCTTCATATGACCCATTAATAAATAATACAGTCATTTCCTTAAATATAAAATTTAGGCTCTTAATCTTAAAATGATCCCTATTAACACATTCTCTCAATAATAGCAATGATAGCAACTGGAATAATTAATAACAACTGTTGTTTCTTTGTGCTTGTTAACAGCAACAATCCTGGAGTAGCCTGTTGGCTGGGTTTAAATCTCAGCTTCACTACTTATCAAGTGAGTAACTGAGCATTTATTTAAATTGCCTGAGGCTCAGTTTTCTCTAAAGATGTGGATAATAATAGTACCTACCTTTAAGGGTTATTAGGATGACTCAAGAGTTATTACATGACAAGTACTTAGGACAGTGTGTGGAACACAGAAACTGTGGTATTAGTATTAGGAGTTTTTATCATCATATCTGAAAAGGATAGTGAAGGGCCAATATGTCATTGCTCTCCTTTTTTTGCTCCCTCCACTGTCATGCTCCAGTAAAGACAGGGCTTGAGTTGAAGGTCAATTTCATTGTTTGAGTTCATAGGGTATGATCAAATAAAGGTCACTTTTATAATCTTAGCAGCCATATTTGTTTAATGGGCATTCAGCCATATTTGTTTAATGGGCACTCTAACTTTTGTTAGAAATGTGAGGAGCTCACTATCCATGTAGATGCTTTATTAGAATTTTGGTTTACAGCCACCTTTTAGGCTTTTATCCTAACAGGAGCCCAAACACACAAGCACATACACATTTGTTGAAGGAACAAACAAATATACAAAAGTCAACTAAATATGCCTGTATTTATTCTACTGTAATCTGATTTTTATTCAGTTGAACAAATCATAGACATATTCTTATATCAAAAGTAGAATAATTTTAACAGATACATTGTATTTTGCTAATTGAATGTAACACAATTTAAGCAACACCTTACTGATGAGTAAGTCAACCCTTCAGTTTTTCAGTGTTATAAGCAATAGTCAATACTGACCCTGTTGATAATTATGTAACAAGGAAATATTCAAAAAAGCTATGTAGGTATTAGCATAATTCTCTTACCTGAATTTTAAAGTTTCTCTATTCTATAGTTTTGGTGATGTTGTACTGGTACAGATGAGCAGCGGGGACCAAAATTGAATGAGGTCTGCAAGTAATTTAAGTTCTGTGATTATCATGTTCCTGGATGATTTTCCTGATAATTCTAGAACATCGTGGAACCACGCCTCTTTAGAATGCAAAGTTTATTTTGTCAATTCCCTACCTATTTTAAAGAATCATGGAAGCTGTCAGACTTTACATGAATAAAATATCAGCTTTGTCAATCATTTTAACCACTCAAGGGAAAATTAAGTGAAGAATTAGAATAAAGATGACTGATAAATAATAATGCGAATGCCTGAGTATCTGAGGCATCTCTTCTCCTTTAGGGCCATTTGAAGGATGCATTTAGTGCTTCTTTCTCTCTAAGTGCTTCTGGCCTAATGTTTTTGAGACAAAAACAACAAGATTTTTCTGTCTTAATTGGGACATGAGAGCCTGGTAAACATAATCATACCATGTTATTTCTTTATCGTTATGTTTCAGATGTAAAAATGTGTACTCGTTTTACATTGAAAGATGAGCAGCTGCCCTTTCTTTTCAGTTCCTGCAGCATCTTATTTTTCAGATAATCTGCTTCATTAATGAAAATCAGAAGCAGCTTGGAGTATTTTGTGCATAATTAATTATCTTGGCAAGAAGATTTATGAATGCAATTTTTCTCAATTGCTCCAATCAGGCATAAGTGAGCCAAACAAATATATTAAAACTAAGTTATTCATGGCCTGTTTGTATAAGACAGTGTCAAGGACATCTAGGAGAATTAAGACACAAGGGAGACAATCTTTTTTTTACTATCTGGATCACATATATGTGTGTAAGATACATATTTCTGGGGGAGGGTCAGAGAGGTTGCATTCACTTGGAAGGTTTTGTGGGTTATAATTTGAGTACAGTATACATCATAATCATATAGTATATTTACTGTCAGTAGACAATTAAAAATGATATCAAGATGGTCTACATAAAGCACAGTCTCAGGGCACCAGTCTTGTATCCGGTGGGCATCTGTAAAACTGTGTGTGTAGGAACACATGTGTGCATGTATGTGCTCTCTGGTGCATGCTGCCACTTTCTAACTAGCATTTAGGGCTTGAATGGTTGGTCAGCTTAAATTGATATAATGTGTGAAATGTTAGTGTCTTTTTAAAAATTTTTTTTTGAATGTAGCTTTTTAAAATTTTTTTTTAGTTGAAAGTGAGTACAATACCTTTTATTTTTATACGGTGCTGAGGATTGGACCTAGTGCCTCATACTTGCTAGGCAAGTGCTCTACCACTGAGCTACAACCCAGCCCCTAAATGTAGTTTTCAAACAGTGTCTGGCATAAAACCAAAATAAGGGTTGAATTATCTTGGTGATACTAGAATCAATAGTTTAGTTCAGTAAAAGACAACAATATCTAACTAGCCATTTGTAGATTAAGATTTATCCCAGAATTTCATTTTGGAACATAGGCTTCTTCTAGAATTCTCTCTAAAGCATGCCAGCAGGAAATATAAAGTACCTTAATGTTGTAGGAAAAACATATAATTTAAAAAAAAAATTGTTAGATGTTGATGAACTTTTATTTTATTTCATTTATTTATATGTGGTGCTGAGAATTGAACCCAGTTCCTCACACATGCTAGGCAAGCGCTCTACCACTGGGCCGCAACCCAGCCCTAAGGAATATATAATTTTGAAAGTAGCAGACATCGTTGCTGGAGTACTTGCTAATCATTACTGTTTTCAATGACATTGCAGGTCAAAGGTAGCAACAGAGGGACTCAGATACAAATAGTAAGGGGACCAAACCTGCTTTCACCTTTACTCGCTTAGATGGATTTGGACCATTTATCGGCCTCTGTGCCTTGGTTTTATTTTTGGTAAAATAAGGACAATAGTAGCATCTGACTATAGATTTTGTACAAAATAAATAGGGTCATATATGTACAAATGTTAGAGAACAATCTGGCATATGTTAACTGCTCAGTAAACATTCAGGTGTTCACTATAGCGGTATATGGCACTTTCTGAGCTTAGATATCACTGGCACGAAATTCTGCATATCAGCTGGATCCCACATCCATTCTCTAAACCACTATGTGATCCTAGAATTCTAAAATGTTCTGATGTGCAGGGGAATAAATGCCATTTTATGACTTGATATCCGGCCTAGTTTATTCAAAAGTTTTGCTTTTTCTCCCAGATAGTTAAAAATCAACTTTTCAGCTATCCACCAACTTCGTCCACCCTTTAGGTATTTCATTAGCTCATTTATATTTATTATACGTTTTAACTACAGTTTCATTAAATTTAGTTTGTTACTTCTATATACAGTTGTCCTCCCTTATTTGAGGTTTCATTTTCTACTGTTACCCACAGTCAACCATGGCTCAAAAATATTAAATGGATAATTCCAGAAATGAAAAATTCATAAATTTTAAATAACTTTTATGACAGCAGGTTATTATAATAGTTCTATTTTTTTTTCCTTGATATTCTGGGGATCTAACCCAGGGCTAGGCACCACTGGGCTATATCTCAGTCCCAGTTTTATTTTATTATTAGTTATCTATCATAGTTAATACTTTAGTATGTCTGATTTATAAATTAAACTCTATCATAAGTATATATATAGGAAAAATAGCATACATAGAATTTAGTATTGCCCTTGGTTTCAAAAATCTACTTGGGTCTTGGAAAACACATTGTGGATGTTCATTTGAACTGATGTTTTAACATTTTGATTATTTAATTCCCAAAATCAGTTGGTAGGATGAATGTGGGGTATTTACTATGACTTCCTTGTCCTGGTGTTGGAGTTGATTTTCCTTTTTGTGACAGCACTGCCATCATCCCAATCTGGGAGGGGGACTCATTCTCTCCTTTCCCTCACTTTCAGGGTCCCCAAAGACAAACCTAAAGGCTCAATTAAATTTAATACATTTTAAAGGGAGACTTATAATTAAACATAATAACCATTGTACTTTAAAATGATTACAACATCGTTTTAAAATTTAGCGGTGATTTGTTTTCTGAAAACACATTATATTATCTCCATTTCTTTTAACAACCAACGGTTTAGGTCAAAGCTTCAAACTGAAATCTATGAAGCTGCATGACCTTGGAAAATGTCAAACCTCAGTCCTACTCCTAATGTCGGTCTGTCTCTTTTTTCTTACATAGTGAATGTAGTTGGTTCTCGATCTCCAGATCTATTAGGGTGAAAACTTATACTGGGAAAACCAGACCTTGGTTATTTTTGGTAGGAGCACACATTGCTAAGACACTGGGCAGGGCTCTGTTTCCTTTCTAGAAAGACTTCTACAGCTGGGGGAATTTCTCTCAATGAGTTGGAGGTAATTTTAAAAATAAAATATGGGTCCAGTGACTTTTGCTATACTAATTTTATTGATTGGACTAAATAGCTTTCTACCACTAAGGAGCTGAAATTGAAGAGCCCAGCTAAACAAAAATAGGATATGAGGGCAAGGTTGGGAAGGGAAGTCTTTATCTTTCTTGAGAAATAAAGACACAGAGAAATTATTTGTCAATAAAAGTGAGATTATATATATGATAATATTGTAATTCTAGACAGGTACAAAGGTGATCTGTGAAGCTATTTATAAAATAACAAAATTTGCCTCATGATAATATATTTTAGCTCTCCTCTTTATCAATCAACAGAGTTGTTATTGTGTGTGTGTGTATGTGTGTGCACATGCATGTGTGTGTATGTTTATGTTGCAGGAGAGTGAACCCAGAGTCTTGTACATGCTAGGCAAGTACTCTGTCACTGTGCTATATCCCCAGACCTTTTAATTATTTTTTCAAGACAGTGTCTCACTAAACTTCCCAGGATGAACTCCAACTTTTGATACTCCTGCCTCAGTTTCCTGAGTAGCTGGGACTACAGACATGTGCCACTCTCAATCAGCATTTATCCTGGGATTTAATAATTTGGGAAGACACTAATGCCTTCCAGCTGACTTCAGTGACTTAAGGAGAGCTCCCAAATTCTACAGCAGAAAACTGTGAACATTGTCCTCTTTGAATCTCTGAGACTAAGCCCAAATAACAATAGGCCTATAGTTAGATGGATCCCAAAATGCATTTAGTAAAAGAAACTCAATCTACATGTTTAGTAGTGTTAAGAGACAAAGTTATAACAAATCCAGGTTTTCAGCTCTTAGTTGACTTTATTTGTGATTCCAGAATCAGGCAGTAGTGTGGACCAAAAATGCTTTGGAATGCTCTACTACATCACATGGGGTGGGTTATAGTCATAGCCAGAAAAAAGGAAATGACATGCAGAGATTGGAAGTTAGGCACAGAGAGAGAGGACTGGTTACAGCTCACACCTGTCTTATTTGAACATGGTTTAAACAGTTGTACTCTTGTGACTGACTGAGACTCCGCCTCTTGTTACCAGAGTAGGTCATAGTCAGTATCATGTTAGGTGGCAATCCTTCATGTACGAAGAAAGCTTTAGTAAAAGCCACACTTAAAGAGTATGGAGGCAGTTCTAGGCCAAACAGTTCACTTTAACAGCAATAATTGTTCTTTTTTTACCTACTCCCAAGTCCTCAAGTACAACATCAGAACATGTCTCTACTACCTCTTGTAATGTCATAGTCACCTAAATGAAGCCAATGAATATTTGATTCTGGTTTTGCCCAGTTAAGTACAGAGCACATTTGACTGGATTGCCTAACACAAAATACAGACAACTGGTTTCTAGTTTCCCCACCATTGGGGAAAAAAAAAAAGGAAAAGAAGAAAACCTAAAACCTTTTGGGAGATAAAATTGCTGCTATAATACTAACATGCCTTCAAAATCAAAGTAGTCATTGGAACTGTCACCTGTGGCCATCAACTATAGCTGAAAATATTTTGGAATATATGAGTGTATTTTTGGTAGCTGAGAGAGAGAGCTAGACTGTCAAAATGTCTTAGGTTAAAGAAGATAAATAACTGATTCCTCCCTGCCCATCTCTTTATCATTTTTTTTTGGTCTCTAATAATAGCTGGTTATTTGGCAAGAACTGTTCTCTTGGAAAAGAAAATGAAAATAATTTGAAGAGATTATCATCTTCCCTTAAGCATTTTTATTAAGGTGGTTTGAATTGCTTGTTGCTGGCTCACCTCCTTCAATATAGTCTTAAATAAAGATTAAAAAAAAATAAGATCCAATCTCAGATTGTAGAACAAATTGCAGAAAAAGAAACTATTGGTTCATGGCAGTCTGATGCATGACTTCAGGCTGTGGCACCAGTTCACATGCTTTCCACCTGAGTTGTTTATCCTTGAACACCTGAGAGCATTTTGTATTGCATGTGTTCTGATGTTTCAGTCCTATCTTTGGCATGTGTCATTTGGGAACTGGTTCTCTTGGTCTGTGCTTGCTGTCACCTCTGCCCATGGCTGGCCTCTTCCTCTCGGGCATTCCTGATGGGTCTGGTGCATACTTCCCTTACTGTCTCCAATGCACTATTTCCACTGAGACCCCACAACTGCACACAGGGCCATTTTCTATGCTAGAATTAGGTTTGATAAGTACAGCCTTGCATTGTGGTTTTGATTTTAAGACTGGTCATCATTATAGGCTAATAAGAACCACTTCTCTTTTCCAGAATTCTTTATTTGTATAGATAAATATGATGAAAAGGAAAAATAATTACTGGATCATGCAGCATGAACTTCAGCCATGGCATTCCTGTCCCCAACTGTAGGACTTAGGCAAGTTACTTAATCTGTCTGGGTTTGAATTGACTCATTTATTGAAAAAGCCATTAACTCCATATAGAAAGGGTATAAAGATTAGATGAGATATCGGTGTAAGCTACCCAGGTAGTACCCTATACCTCTCTGTGAAGGTCTACTCTTCTCTTACTTTCTTTATTCTTATCTTCCAGCAGGGGTTCCAGGTATGGGGTAGAAAGTTCAACAAAGACTTGTCCTTCCTTGCCCACAGATAGCTTCTTCAATACCATTCCCTTTCATCCTTCCTACTCAGTCTGATACACTCCTATATTAACTCTCATGAATCTTCAGTTCTGTCTCCCTGCCATAAATGCATGCTTCATCTAATCAAATATAGAAAAAAGATGTGAGGAGTAACCCATTTGTTCCCTGTGCTTTCCCTAAAGCTGTCTTCAGCTGTCCTCCTGTATTCAGCCAGTGAACTCAGCCAATCAGCTTCTTTGAATGGGTCATTAGTTCTTCTTTCTCACCAGCTCCCATCAGTGATCCATAAATGCACCCAACTGATATCTCATTCCACTATTCTCCTGGCTCTGCATTTTAATTTGCTGTTAATTAAAACTCAGTCCTTACATTTACATTTAAGAAATAATGATTTTTTTTGGAACATCCTTGAATTACAGAACCATCCAATAAAAATCTGTGATTTTAAATATTGCAGTAGCCATTTTAAAAAAGTAAAGAGAAATATTCAAACAGTGAAAAGTAATCATACATATTTAAACCCAAAATGTTCAAAATATTATTTCAACAGATAATTAATACTAATATTCTTGTGTGTGTGTGTGTGTGTGTGTGTGTGTGTGTGTGTGTGTATGTTGTAGTGGGGATTCAACCCCAGAGTTCTCTATCACTGAGCAATATCCTAAGCCCTTTTTATTTTTTTATTTTGATACAGGATCTAGTTAAGTTGCCCAGGCTGGCAATAAACTTCAATCCTCCTGCCTTAGCAAACTGCTGGGACCACAGCATGTACCACCCTGCCCGGCAATAGGAGCATTCTTTTTTTCTCCCGACATTTTTTATTGATGTGCTATAGTTGTACATAATGATGGGCTCTGTTGTTATATATTTATACATGCACACAAGACAGCAATATAATTTGGCCCATATCATTCTCCCAGCACTTCTCTCTTCCCTTCCCACCTCCCACCCCTGGTCCCCTTCCTCTACTGATCTCCCTTTGACTTTCATGAGATCTACCCCCACCTTTCTTTTCCTTTTTCCTATTTAGCTTCTGCCTGTGAGAAAAAACATAGGACCCTTGGCCTTCAGAGTTTGGCTTATGAAGATGCTAATATTCTTGATGAGATACTCTCATTATTTTTTTATGTGAAAAGTCTATGAGATTTGATGTGTATTTTATACTTAGAGCACATTTCTGATTGGAGTAGTCACATTCCAAAGTACTTGTGAGTTAGAACCTTATAACTTGGGCAGTATAAGTCTATGCTCTTTGGCAGAATTTTTCTGGCTTCTTCAGTTTTCAAGGTAGCCTCTTGGTTTTATTGAACATCCCTGATTCTCCTTTGTATTTTTGCTCACTTCCCTTCATCTCTCTTTCGTCACCCTCTGATAGATGCCACATACCCTCTCCCCCCAAAAATATCTGTCGCACTTCTTCCCAGACTTAATTCTATCTCCTTCAAGTACCTAGAAGCTCCGTTAAACTGATAAGATGATCAGAAGCACATTACTTAAGTCAGGCTGAGAGATAGGAACTGAGAAAAGAGAGGAAAAGTGTTTTCACTTCCTCTTTTAGTCTAGCCATGCCCAGAACTCACTTCAGTGTACACTTTGAATGTTTTTTGTTTTTCCTTCATTTTCACATTCTGTCAACCTATGGGTCATATTTTCATCCTTTTGCAGGAATCTTGTTCTACAAACATGCCCAGATGCATCATTTGCTGTACTTACCACTCAGGCTTTGGGACAGCAGCTGATCTAAAGTGCACTTGGAATATCTGTGCAGCTGTCTATAGTAGCTACTTGCAGGATGGCATGATTGATTTACTGGGTATCAGAGTATTGTGGTTGACATGCTCTTGGCTATTTAGGGTGTCTTATTTTAGTCTGAGAAGGACTCTGAGAGCCTGTTTTGCATACATCCCATGGCATATATGATAAGTCTGAACTATGAAGCTGCCTCTGTGTGTGTATGAGCACCTCAGGATGAGATGTAACACCCTCACAATCTACTTACTTTGGAGTTTTATGCCAACCTGTTTTTGTTTTGTTTCTTTCTAGGGTGTTGTGGCAATAAAAATGTGTAGCTCTTGGGCTGGGGTTGTGGCTCAGTGGTAGAGCACTTGTCTAGCACATGCAAGACCCTGGGTTCGATCCTCAACACCACATAAAAATAAATAAACAAAATAAAAGTATTGTGTATAACTAAAAAATAAAAACTAAAAAAATGTGTAGCTCTAGAGAGTCAGTATGCTTTAACAGGTAGGTATTTGCACAGGAAAATACTGCATATCACCAGGTTTTTTTCTTACATTCTCTTTTAGGGAATAATATTACCTCATAAGAATAGTATCTTTTGGGGTTTAAAATAGTATTGGCCCAATCTAGAGGGTGAGGTCACTTAACACCATTTATAAATGAAAATAACTGGCTTTCATCACTACTAGCATGTGTTAAATAACGAGTTTTTGACTCATAAAATTTAATAGGACCATCTGAAGGTTCAGGTTTCTCACCTGTTTGGGGAGATTAATGGACACCTGTTGGTACCCATGTTTCATTTACTCAGCTTCTATATTAACCGTCTCTAATAAAGCATTCTTGAGATTTCTAGGCACCTCCCTCCCAACACTTTAGCTAAGAATAAATGAAATTTAGCTAGGCACAATGGTGGTGCACGTCTATGATCCCAACAGTTTGGGAGGCTGAGGCAGGAAGATTATAAGTTCAAAGCCAGCCTCAGCAACTTAGCGGGATTCTAAGTAACTTACTGAGATTCTATCTCAAAAAAAAAAAAAAGTTGGGAATGTAGCTCAGTGGTTGAGAACCTCTAGTTTCAATCCTTGGTACCAAAAGACAAACAAATAAAAATAATAAAATTAAAGTCACTCCCAGTGCTTAATAAAATAAATTATCTCTGAAATTCAGCTAACTTCATGATTCATTTCATTTTAAGGATGCTCTTAAGTCATTCCTTGTGTTGTCTATATATGGACTAAGTTCATGAGAAATTACTTTGTTTTATAAAAATTAAACAAGTCAATGACTAGATTTTATTGCTCTTGATAAAATTCTCTGTGGGTTCTATATGTACATGTACATATCCAGTTTTAACTGGGACATGAGAGAAACAGACTGACTTCAAGTAATTGTGAATACATAAACACAATATTTTAAAAGTAGAAACTATAAGATAATACATATATTACCAAATAATCTGAAGAAAATGAAGCATATTTTACATGAAAACTGCTTTTTTTTTGCATTGGGATTGGACTAGAGTTTAGGTTAACAGAGATTTCCAATTATCAGAAAGCTGATGGGCTGGGGATGTGGCTCAAGCGGTAGCTCGCTCGCCTGACATGCGTGCGGCCCGGGTTCGATCCTCAGCACCACATACAAACAAATATGTTGTGTCCACAGAGAACTAAAAAATAAATACTAAAAAATTTCCTCTCTCTCTCTCTCTCTCTCTCTCTCTCTCTCTCTCTCTCTCTCTCTCTCTCTCTCTCTCTCTCTCCCCCCTCCCACTCTTTCTTTAAAAAAAAAAAAAAAAGAAAGCTGAAAAAATCCTCTTGCTCCATACAGCCTACTCCATGCTGGAAAATACTGAGTTGGTACTTTTGCTCTCATAATCAGCTCTGCAATATCAATCCTAATAATGATCCTGGGGTATCCCATTGTATATGAGCCTTTAAGTTTGAATTCTGGTGTGTGCATGTAGGTGTGTGGTACACTTATTGTGTGGAATTTTAAACTTAATCTAACTTTATCCTAGACTCTTGCTTCACACACTTCTTTTTGTTTCAGAATTTGGAAGAAATCCTATGGCAAGATAACTTAGAAAATTAGTATCAGGTTTGGGATATGTCTGCCATTTTGAATGGGCATCGAGTATCTATTTCTTGGGTTTGAAGTTGTTCTCCTTGATGATAAGGTTTTGTAAGACTTCAAGTTACCCAGGCATGTATCTGGGAATAGCAGAAAGAACATGTATTTTGAAATCCTATAGACTTGGAGGCAAATACTGCTCTGACGCTAACTATGTGGCCCTGGATAATCTTGTCTTTACAATTATTATATCATGCTTATTATAAACTTGTTGAGAAAAATAGAGATTATGTCCCCAAATCAACTAGCCAACTGTTTTGCTTGTAGTTTTCTATCAAGCTGGGCTGGGGTTGTGGCTCAGTGGTAGATCGCTTGCTTAGCACATGTGAAGCCTTGGGTTCAATCCTCAGCACCACATAAAAATAAATAAATATGGGCTGGGGATGTGGCTCAAGTGGTAACACATTCGCCTGGCATGTGTGGGGCGCTGGGTTCGATCCTCAGCATCATATAAAATAAAGATGTTGTGTCCACCAAAAACTGAAAAATAAATATTAAAAAATTAAAAATAAATAAATAAGTAAAATAAAGCTATGTGTCCAACTATAATTTATATATATATATATATATATATATATATATATATATATCCATGATGTGATCATAAGGATATAAGGATTTGAGAGTATAAATTCAACTCTTTTATTTAATTGGGATAAGGAACCTGCATTCAGGGGTCCCAAGTCATAGTCCCAGGTCAAACTATAGCTTTATTTGAAAAATGTATGGTATCAGGATTAAGGATGAAGCTTAGTGGTAGAGTAATTTATTAGCATGTTTGATGAGTTCAATTCCCAGCATTGAGAGAGAGAGAGAAAGGGACAGTGAATTCATGGCTTCTTTCAAGTTCTTTGATTTTGTTGTTTTAACATGGTGTATGGCATGTAGTGTAAATCGAATCTATATGAATGAATCATGCCCTTAGCCACTTAAAATGTCAATGAAATTTTAATAACTTTTCTGTTTAATTTCTGCATACAGATTTCTAGCAATGAGAGCAATCTAAGTAGTTTTGCATTGTCTTTTTTATAGTAGAAAATATAATTTTATATGTTGTTTAATATCCCCATCTAGGTCTATGTAACTACATTCAGATTCATATTTATATCAATGAAAGAAAGCATTTGAAAAGAATGCATGATTTATAGGATACAAAAGAACTCATTTTCATTCTTTTTGAGATTTTCTTTATGCCATGTAATTTACTGAGCTGAGAAGTAATTTTTGTGCTTTTCTGAAATGATTTTTTTTTCTCTTAGGAATGTAGAAGTTGAAATGAAGAGAAATAAAACCTTATATTCATTTAATACATGGGATTACTTTATAGAAGGAGAAATTAAAGTGGCTTAAGCTTTAAAAGGTTGAGGAACTATTCTTGAGTTTATACTGACTTATTTGCATCATTTGAATTTTGTTCTTTCTTTGTTGCTTCTTTCCTAGGTTACTTGCTGGTTTCAAAAAACCATAAGAGATTTGCAGGAACAAAGTCTAGGTTCATCACTTTCAGACAATGAGGAGCTAACTTGTAAGCACGAGGAACTAACAATAAAAGCAAAGGTAAGAGACACTAAAAATAATTGAAAATGCATGGGGTTCTCTCGAATATGTTTGTATGAGTGATTTAGAGGGGGCTTCTAGAACAGCAAGAAAACCAACATCTTCTATAATCTCTATATTCTTAATAGTGAACTACATACCAGATGCTATGCTAAGAAAGTATATTAGATGCTTTCTTTAAATTATCACAAAAACCCTAAAAAGTATGTATTATTTTTCTCGTATTATGGATCAAACCAAAGAAACAAAACAGAGGCTTGGAGATGCGAAATAACTTGACCATTACAGTGTCTTCTCAATGACAGTGTTGGAATTTAATTCTAGATTTTGTCTAGTCCACAGCTCAAGGTCTTTACACTTTGGTAGTTTTCTAAATAATTTTGTCTATCCTGAGATCTCAACTCACTATCACTTTCAAGGTATAGTTTGATAACTGTTCCCATTTACATTTCCCTAGTTCCTTGACTCAAAATTTCTCAATTTTATAAGAAGTATGGGCTGCCGGCCAGGTAATTTCTTGTTGATATCCGGAATGTGCAAAAATAGACCCAGGGAGGGCTGGAAGCATGATGAACAGGGAAGCTGGACTATAGTTGTTTCTCTTTCCATTGAATTTTGTTATTTAGAAATCAATTCATTTGTACAAGTTGGGTCTGTAAATACTTTCCACAATTCTTTATAGGTGCTCCATATTGATCTGTAAGAAAACAAATTCTGACATAATAGACTGAGTGAGAACTGTGAATACTGTATACAGCATCAAGATTTAAAGAACTCTGAATTATTAATATAGTGGGTGGTTAGCAGCTGAAGGTAAAACAGTCACGAAGTTCTGGAAAACAAGGCACCAATGCTACTGAACAGTGGTTGAAAATAGTGAAAACAAACCAACTATTCACATGTCTAGGATGGGAATTGATGGGGAGGGGACAGGCAGTAGATTGCATTTATTTAGATTTAAATCTTCTCATAAGGATCATGACATATTTTCGTCTTGTTTTGTGTTAGTTTCTTTCTTTTATTTGAGTACTGTAGTAAATTGTGGGTATTCAAACTGTTTGATTAGAATATCTAACTGATCGATAAAAGGTACTATTACAGGAGTCTGTTGATCCAACAGTGATGCTCATTTTTTAAGTTCTTTACATTTTTTCAGCATTTAAAAAATCTACTTATAAAGTTTATTTTTATTGAGGTTGTACAATAATTTATTCTGTGTGTATCAAACTCAAATTCTATCAGAGAAAATTCTGTCAAAATCTTCAAATGCTAAGCACAAGGGATGGATTGAATTGCGTATGATAGCTACTTCCTTTAAAACAAGTGAGCAAAACCAGTATAACCACATAATTTAGACTTACTGTGAGTTTTGGTCACTATAAACATAGAGTTATTATGGTTTTTTACAGTCATGAGGTGAAGTAGAATATTTGTTAATGTTTGACTTTGGTTTTAGTAGGACACAATTTCTATCACAGTTTGCAGTTCATATTTGAACCTCTGATATGCCTAAATAGAAAAGCATACAGATATCCTTTCCATCATTATCCTTAAATTACAAACATGGCTGTGCCATTTTGCATTTCTGCCAAAAGTGAATAAGACTTACTGTTGTTCCCTATCCTTGCTAACATTTGGTACTGTAGGTGTTCTGAATTTTGGCTGTTCAAATAGATGTGCAGTTCTGAATTTTGGCTGTTCAAATAGATGTGCTCAATGTTGTTTTAATTTGTATTTCTCCTGATGACATAGGAAGCAGAGTATCTTTTATATCTATTTGCCTCTATATCTTCTTTGTTGATATATCTGATAACATCTTTGGCTCCTTATTTTAATGAGGTGTTTTGTTTTCTTACTGTTGAGTAGAAATAAATTTTTAGTAATACACATTTTATTATGCCAAGTGAACTGTGGAAAAATTCAAAACTCGAAGGAAAATAAAAGTTAATCCTTCAACTGAAAGATAATCATTATTAATATTTTTGCACATTTCCTTTCAGTCTTTCCATATATAACCCTAGAGATACATTAGAGTCATGGTCTTTTGCTCCATCATATTGATGAAATTCAAATAGGAGGATTACTCATTTTATTATACAAAAAAAGTTAAGCTATAAGAATATCCAAGAAAATATTATAGAAAGGAACTAATTCCTGATAACTTCCATGATATTCCCGACTAGTCTATCTGCTTCCTTTAGGGTTTGAGCTATTCAGGATCTCATGCAGAAGCTGATTATTGCCCCAGGCAAGAGATTTTCAAGGCAAACTATGTCTGGAAATTGAGGCAGAGAAATCTCTCCATTACATCACTGAGCCTAAATATATTTTCTCAAAATAAATACTAGTGTTTTTGACTAGGAGTTCTTGTTTTCTTTCTTCCTATTAAGCATTCTTTTTGATGTGAAATTCTTTCCAAATTACAGGTTGGCCTATGGAACCACCAGTCTCAATGCCGTCTTTAGAGACTTCAAAAATATCAAACAGTTATTCATTCATCCATGCATACATGCATTCATTCATTCATTTTGTGGTACAGGCGATTGAACTCAAAGAAGCACTGAGTTACATCTCCAGCCCCTTTAATTTTTTATTTTGAGGCAGAGTCTCTCTAAGTTGCCCAGGTTAGCCTCACACTTGCTGAGGCTGGGCTTGAACTTGTAATTCTCCTGCCTCAGTCTCCTGACTCATTGAACAGCTATGCAGAGTGGATCAAACAAATAGAGATAAATACTCAAGACAGGTATTGTGGAACATGCCTGTAATCTCAGCTACTTAGGAGACTGAGGCAGAAGGATTACAAATTCAATGCCAGCCTGAACTATTTAGTAACATCCTCTTTCAAAAAGTTAAAAGGGTTGGAGATGTGGCTCAGTGGTAGAGGGCTCCTGCGTTCCATCTCTAGTACCATGGAGAGGACGAGGGAGGGGGAGGGGGAGGGGGAGGGGGAGGGCAGGGAGAGGGAGAAAGAAACAAACATAATTTTTTGATAGAAAAACTTTTAATAATTTGCCAGCAATTTGGGACACTAGATTGTTCAATGGCAACACAACTGGTTGTCCAAGGCAGCAGGGGTCTCTGAATCACATGCACTGAAAGAGCCCCGTCAATGGAAGTGCAAAAAATGGAGTGGCACTCCATTCTAGGGTTTGAGCAGGTGGATGGAATATGAATGGTTGGTTAGGAGAGTTCTTTCCAGAATAAGGCAGAATTAGGCAAACAGCATCAGAATAGTTTGTCCATGAAAACAATGAAAGGTCCTAGAAATGAACACAGATGAGAGAGAATAAAGAGAATCATCTCAGAGGCAATAGATGTATCCACAGCCATTCAATTGGAAGCAATAGTAAGAATCCATGGTCATTCCTAGTAAATTTCCACAGGTTGGGGGCTAGCAAGATTCCTGAGGCAGTGAGAAGTGGGACTAGAAGACCTCAAAACTCCCTTTATCTTTCAAACCCCATCAAGGAGATCAGATCATATTGCAACATCAGTTATGCTTGCTATATTTAAAGCAACATCAGTGTAAAAACACTTTTCCAGAGCTGATATGAAGTAGTAGGGCTGAGTTGGGAAAATGGCAACCCATATTGAAAAAAAAGACAGCATCTTATCCCTTGAGGTTCCCAACCGGCAGTTAGG
Organism: Ictidomys tridecemlineatus; assembly: GCF_052094955.1. Taxonomy (NCBI): domain Eukaryota; kingdom Metazoa; phylum Chordata; class Mammalia; order Rodentia; family Sciuridae; genus Ictidomys; species Ictidomys tridecemlineatus. The sequence goes on along the minus strand of NC_135483.1, from coordinate 146,548,379 downwards.
AAGAGAAAACATTACCTAAAAACGTACCCCAGCATATCTCCAGTCTGTGGCATCCACCATGATTATGTTTAACTCAGCCACATGCCCCAGACACTGAGGTTCATCCATTCTTTGGCTCCCCACCAAATGACCTCTAAACCTCTCACTTTGTTGGCCTTTACAAGAAAGACAGCATCTAGTTTGAAAGCTCAGTGAAAAATGAAGATTTACAGGCTTTTAAAAAAAATTATTGAGAATTTCAGGATAGCAGCAGCAGAGAACTAAGCCAAGCCTGGGGTCCTTCTAAACGCAGGCCCCTGTGTGATTGCACAGGTAAGTTGATAAAGCTACTTCTATTTACAACCTTAGGAATGCTGGAGGGACCTAGAAACCTTTGTTGCTTAGACATTTTCCTTAGCCACTTTTATAAACCTCATGTTTTCTTAACACACACACACACACACACACACACACACACACACACACGAGAGAGAGAGAGAGTGAGAGAGAGAGAGAGAGAGAGAGAGAGAGAGAGAGAGAGAGAGAGAAAGGAGAGCTATAATTCTTTGTCCTCCCCATACTCCAAAGCAGAATATGTTCAGGGAGTAAAGCAACACCTAGAAGTTGACTGTAATTCTATAATGAGTTGCATCTAAATTAAAAAAAAAAACTGGTAAAAATTCCTGCTGTGTCACTTATAACTTGACCTCCCTGAGCCTCACTTTCCTTATCCAAAAGAAGGAAACTTGAAAATTCAAGTGGAAAATATTTGTGAAAGCCCTTGCCTTTTAGTGGTGCCCCCCCAAATGTTGTATCTCTTCTAACCTATAGGGTGAAATTTCAAATAGTTTTCATCTGTGCTTTTTCAATATTTGTATTCCTTATTGAAGAAGGAAGCCCATTTTCTACGTTGTTATATAGGAAACAGTATATTACATTTTGATTTCTGTTTGGGTATGGATATGAGGAGAGGGAGGGGAATGTTCCTTTCAAAGATTTAGCAGAAATAGGGCATCAAGCTGGGGTTTCATTAGTAAAACTCATACAAGTAATCTGATACACAGAGAAAGCAGGTGTTTCTACTGCCCACCATGAGATTGAACAGCAGGGAGTGGTCTACACAGCTTGTTAGTGTATTCAGTAAGTTCTTTCCAAATAAACTTCCAAAAATGTCACTATCATTTCTTGCTGAAATACATTCAAAACAAGAAAGATAACCACTTTTCCCTCCCTCATTCCCTCTCTCTCTTATTTCTTTCTTCCCTCCCTCTCTCTTCTTTCCTTCCTTTCTTTTCTTTTTTCTTTTCTTCTCCCTCCCTCTCTCCCTCCTTCTTTTCTCCCCCTTCCCTCTCTTCTCTCCCAACCCCAACCCCTTTCTTTCTCTGGGATTGAACCCAGGGAAACTTACTCAGCCACTGAGCTACATCCCCAGCCCCTTTGTATTTTTTATTTTCAATCAAGGTCTCACCAAGTTGCACAAGCTGACCTTTTGCATTAGCCTCCAAAGTTGCCTTGATTATAGGCATATACCACCATACCCAACAAATTTTACAACTCTTATCTGTGGCAGCATGTGTTGAAATCCTTGAACTGAGGGATTTTTTTTTAATATTTATTTTTTTTGCAGTTGTACACAATAGCTTCCTTCCTTCCTTCCTTCCTTCCTTCCTTCCTTCCTTCCTTCCTTCCTTCCTTCCTTTATATGTGGTGCTGAGGATCAAACCCAGGGCCTTGCATATTCGAGGAGAGTGCTCTCCTGCTGAGCTGTAACCCCAGCCCCTAAGGGATATTTTTAATACATACTTTGTGTTTAATAATTTTAAACTGTACTTTCTTTACTGAATATAAAAATAGTTTTCCTTTTACATATGTAACAGATAAAGAAATAAGCAGACATGGTTGATTATAAATTGTGTTTTGGTTTAGAACTTTAAATACTCTTAGACTGTATCCTAAGTCAAAGTAATACCCCATGACTTAAATTCACCTTTGGAGCCCAGACTTAGTTGTAGGAAGTATAAAGAGAACCTGTAAATAATACTTCCTCATTACAGGATCTCCTTTGAGGAGGCATAACTCATTTCCTAGAACTGCCTTCAGGAACCAGCCTGGACTTCCAGAGCTTCAATGCATAGTTCAGTTCAGGCCCTTTGTAGTGGGTGTCTTGGTTGAGTCTGGATTAGTGCTCCTCAACTGTGGCTACACATTAGAGTTACCTGGGGAGCACTGAAAATTACAGACATCTAGATGTCATTCTCTGAGTCTATGTAGTTTTGTTTTTTTAAAATTTAGTGTAATCTTAAAGTGTTGGAGTTTCTATCAAAAAAGGCATGTGAGTTTCTCGCTCCTTCTGAAAAACTGGAACATCTGGCATTATCAGGTCTGCCTTTCCGTGAAGACATAACAACTCTTTAGAGAAGGCTTGTGTGCTCTCGTTGGCCAGAGGCCCCACATTCCATCATTACCTATCTCTTCTCCCACTTATTTGCATTATCATTATGTTCTTGGCCCTTGTGAGAATTTGAGTTTGTGACCTGAAGGGCAATGAGATGCCATCAAGCAAGGTAGTAGCTGATGTGCTTTTTAGTTACCTTGAAAACAATATGAATGATAGTAATAGGAAAGAGTGAGATTGAAGACAGGGAAAATCACTTTGGAAACTATTTCCATTTGAATGGGAGTGACTTTAAAGTCTCTTTTAAGATGGAAGTTATTAATCTCCATCTTTAAGATTTAAAGGAGATGTTAGCCTTGTTATTCAAGGTGTGCCTCTCAGTCTCAGCGGCATCTGAGTGTTAGAAACGTAGATTCTGAGACTCCCCAGTCAAACCTGTAGAGTCAAAATCTGTGTTTTAATAATTTATCCAAGAAGATTAGTATTCATGATAAAATTTAAGAGGTGTTGAGGGTCTTTTTTCCACCATAGAGTCCATGTATGTCCATATCCTTCTTTGTTTTTGTAAATGAACCTATATTGTTATAAAGTCCTTCATTAACTATAATCTTCAAAATTCTGAGAGTCAAACTAAAAATGACGTAAAGAAACATCATCTTCAATGGTTTAGTACAGCAGCATTCACATTATTCAGCTTCAAGATTAAAACCATCTTCCATGATTCATCACTTAATCCGATTTTCCAAGTCATTGAAAATATTTTCCAGTTGTTGCTGAGTGATTTTATAAATTGGATCTGTGATCTTGGCCCCAAGTTTTGTCAAATAATATTATTTAAAGATCTTTTTAAAAATAGCAGTGCTTAGGTTCCATGAAAACTTTATTCAGAGAGTCAAGTTTAAAGTTATAAAATATTTAGAAATATGAGAAAAAGAAGTAAAGCAGAATCTCCTGCAAGTTTGACTGGTTTAAATGCATAATTATCATCAGTAGAGCTAGTACAAGTGACTCTCTAAAAATATATTGATATTTATATTGTGTGTGTGTGTTTAATTATTTATTTGCATATTTTTGCAGAATTGGGAGCTGAACCCAGGGGCTTTCTACCTTGAGCCACATCACATTCCAGTCCTTTTTGTTTTTATTTTGGGACAAGATCATGCTAAGTTGCTGAGGCTGGCTTAGAACTTGTGATTCTCCTGCATCAACCTCCCAAGTTGCTGGAAAACAGGGGTGCAGCACTACACACTGTAGGTGTGTTTATACACAACTGTGTGTGTGCTGTTTTGAAATGTGATTTCTTTCGATTAACATTATGATATAGCATTTCCCTATTTAATTCATATTTTAAATGCTTTTTAATGATTGCATGTCCCCAAGCCCTGTAGATATTCATACATTGTCTGAGGCAGCCAGAAAGATGTAGTGTCTTAAGAAAATGGCATGAAGTGAATGGTTCACTCCTAGGCAGTGTCCAGCTTGGCAGCCCTGGCACAAGGAACCAGCAGTTAAATTTCAGGATCTCTGCTTTCTTTTTGTATAATCTTGAGCAAATTTCTTATATAATCTTGAACAAATGGATCTGAATTCCATTCCCTTTTTGTAAAAAGGGGTACCTAACTTACACAGTTGTAAGGATTAAATGTGTTTAAATGTAGTAGTACTTAGCACAGTGCCTGCTACAACTCCATACTGTTTTATTTCCTTTCCACATTATAGTTATATGTAATGATGAGTTTTCTTGTTGTATATTTGTACGTGCATTCTGTACAACAATATTATTTGGCCAATATCACTCCCCAATACTTTTTCCCTTCTCCCAACCTCTGGTCCTGCCCCTCTACTGATCTCTGTAATTTTCATGAGATCTCTTCCCTCTCCACCTTTCTTTTCCTTTTTCCTCTCTAGTTTCCACACAGGAGAGAAACATATGACGCTTGGCTTTTTGAGTTTGACTTATTTTGCTTAACATAATGGTCTCTAGTTGCATCCATTTTCTCCACATCCTCTCAAGTATTTATTATTAGTTGTATTCTTTTCTCCTATTTTATTTTTACAGTAGAAGGCATTTTGACACACTGTACACAAATGGAACACAACTTCTCATTCCTCTGGCTGTCCATAGTGCAGAGTCACTCCAGTGGTATAATCATACATGTATATATATATGGTAATAATAACTGTCTTGTTACACCGTCCTTCTCATCCCCACAGCCACATCCCCCCCTCACTCCTTTCTACGCAAACCAAAATTCCTTCAGTCTTCTATACCCCCACCCCCAAAACAATATGGATCAGCATCTACTTATCAGAGAAAACATTTGGATTTTAGTTTTTTTCTGGGGTTGGCTTATTTCACTTAGCATGATATTCTCTATTCCATCCATTTACCTGCAAATGCCATAATTTCATTCTTCATTAAGGCTGGGTAATATTTCGTTGAGTATATGTACCACATTTTCTTAATCCATTCATCTGCTGAAGGGCATCTAGGTTGGTTCCGTAGCTTAGCTATTGTGAATTGAGCTGCTATAAACATCGATGTGGCTGTGTCCCTGTAATATGCTATTTTTAAGTCCTTTAGGTATAAAGAGAGGAGTGGGATAGCTAGGAAAAATGTTGGTTCCATTCCAAATTTTCTGAGGTATCTCCATACTGATTTTCATAGTGGTTGCACCAATTTGCAGTCCCACTAGTGATGTAAGATTGTTTCTTTTCCCCTACAGCCTCGTGAACCCTTTTTATTGCTTGTATTCTTGATAATTGCCATTCTGACTGGAGTGAGATGAAATCTTAGAGTAGTTTTGATTTGTATTTCTCTAATTGCTAGAGATGATTAACATTTTTTCATATGTTTATTGATCAATTGTATTTCTTCTAGTGAAGTATCTTTTCAGTTCCTAGTTTTTTGATGATTGGGTTATTTGTTTTTTCTGGTGTTAAGTTTTTTGCGTTCTTTATTGCTGTATCTTAGGTGCATGTGGTAAATATTTTTTCCCATTCTCTAGATTCTCTCTTCACATTATTGATTGTTTCTTTTGCTGAAAAGAAACTTTTTAGCTTGAATCCATACCATTTATTGGTTATTGATTTTACTTCTTGTGCTTTAGGAGTCTTATTAAGGAAATCAAGTCTTAAGACAACATAATGAAGACTTGGGCCTACTTTTTCTTCTATTAGGCACAACATAACTGTTCTAATGTCTAAGACTTTAATCCACTATGAGTTGATTTTTGTTCAGGGTGAGAGAGGTTTAATTTCATTTTGTTACACATGGATTTCCAGGTTTCCCAGCACCATTTGTTGAATAGGCTATCTTTTCGCCAATATGTTTTTGGCACCATTGTCTAGTTTGAGATAATCATATTTATGTGTGTTTGTCTTTGTGTCTTCTATTTTGCACCATTGGTTTACATGTCTATTTTGATACCAATACTATGCCATTTTTGTTACTATTGCTCTGTAGTGTGGTTTAAAGCCTGGTATTATGATGCCTCCTGTTTCATTCTTCTTGCTGAGGATTGCTTTGACTATTCTGAGTCTCTTATCTTTTGAAATGAGTTTCATGATTGTTTTTTCTAGTTCTATGAAGAAAGTCATTGGGATTTTAATAGGAATTGCATTAAATTTGTATAGCAGTTTTGGTAGTATGGCCAATTTGACTATATTAATTCTGCCTATGCAAGAGCATGGGAAATCTTTCCATCTTCTGAGGTCTTCGTCAACATCTTTCTTTAGTATTCTGTAGCTTTCATTGTAGAAGTCTTTCACCTCTTTTATTAGATTTATTCCTAAGTATTTTATTTTTTTTAAATTTTATTTTCGAGGCTATTTTGAATGGGGTGGTTTTCCTAATTTCTATTGCAGTGGATTCATCACTTATATATAAAAATGCATTTGATTTATGGGTATTGATTTTATATTCTGCTATTTTGCCAAATTCATTTATTAATTCTAGAAGTTTTCTATTCTTTGGATCTTCTAAATATAGAATCATGTTGTTGGAAAATAGTGATAGCTTGAGTACTTCTTTTCATATTTTTATCTTTTAATTTTTTTCATCTGTCAGATTGCTGTAGCCAGAGTTTCAAGAACTATATTGAATAGAAGTGATGAAAGAAGACATCTCTGTCTTGTTCCAGTTTTTAGAGGGAATGCTTACAATTTTTCTTCATTTAGAATAATGTTGGCTTTGGGATCAGCATAGGTAGCTTTTATAATGTTGAGGTATATTCCTACTAACCCTAGTTTGTCTAGTGTTTTGAACATGAAGAGGTGCTATATTTTGTCAAATGCTTTCATTGCGTCTATTAAGATGATCATATGATTCTTATATTTAAATCTATTGATATGATGAATTATGGTTATTGATTTTCATATGTTGAAACAACCTTGCATCCCTGGGATGAACCCCACTCGATTGTGCTGTGCTATCTTATATATATATATATATATATATATATATATATATATATATATATATATATTGTTTTAATTAGTTACACATGACAGTACAATGATCTTGACATATCATATATTTGAATCAGATGGAATATAATATCTCATTTTTCTGAGTATGCAGGTTGCAGAATCACATTGGTCATGCATTCACACATATACACACAATAATAATAATGTCTGTTATAATATGTTTTTGTATGCACTTTTCCAAAATTTTATTGAGAATTTTTATGTCTCTATTCATCAGGGATATTGGTCTGAAGTTTTCTTTCATTGATGTGTCTTTGTCTCATTTTGGTATCAAGATGATACTAGCTTCATAGAGTGAGTTTGGAAGTGTTCCCTCCTTTCCCATTTCATGGGATAATTTGAGGTGTGTTGGTATTAATTCTTCTCTGAAGCTCTTGTAGAACTTGGCTGAGAATCCATCTGGTCCAGGGCTTTACTTGGTTGGTAGGGTTTTGATGGTGTCTTCTGTTGCCTTGTTAAAATAAATCTGTTTAAAATGTATATGTCCTCCTGATTCAGTTTGGGTAGATCCTATGTCTCTAGAAATTTGTTGGTGTCTTTGAGATTTTCTATTTTACTGCAGTATAAATTTTCAAAATAGTTTCTAATTATCTTCTGTATTCCAATAGTGTCTTTTGATATTTCCTTTTTCATCACAAACTTAATAATTTGAGTTTTCTTTTGCTTTCTTTTTGTTAGGGTGACTAAGGCTTTATCAATTTTATCTGTTTTCTCAAAAAAACAGATTTTTGTTTTAACTTTTTCAGTTGTTTCTTTTGTTTCAATTTTATTGAATTTTAGCCCCGATTTTAAGCATTTCCTGTCTTCTAGTTTTGGTGTTTATTTGTTCTTCTTTTTCTAGGGCTTTGAGATGTAATACCAGGTTTTTTCATTTGTTGAGTTTTTCTTTCTTTCTTTCTCTTTTAATAAATGAGTTCATTGCAATGAACTTTCCTCTTAGAACTACCTTCATGGTGTCTGGGAGATTTTCATATGTTATATTATATGTTCTCATTTACCTCTAAGAATTTTTTATCTCCTCCTTGATATCTTCTCTTATTCATGCATCATTCAATAGTGTGTTATTTAGTCTCCAGGTGTAGGAGTAGCTTCTATTTTTTATTTTATCATTTATTTCTAATTTCATTCCATTATGATCTGATATAATGCAGGGTAGTACCTCTATTTTTAAAATATGAACTTAAAATATGGTCTATTTTGAGATGGATCCATGTGCTACTAAGAAAAAAAGTGTATTCACTTGTTGAAGAATGAAATATTCTATATATGTTTATTAAGTCTAAGTTATTGATTGTATCACATAGTTTCTTTGTTTCGTTTTTGTTTGGAAGATCTGTCCAGCAGTGAGAGAGGTGTGTTAAAGTCAGCCAGTATTATTTTTTTATGGTTTGATTTTTGAAATTGATAAGGGTTTGCTTGATACACATGGATGCTTCATTGTTTAGGCAAAGATATTTATGATTATTATGTCTCATTGATGTATGGTTCCCTTAAGCAGTATGAAGTGACCTTCTTCATCCCTTTTGACTAACTTTGTTTGAAGTCCACTTTATCTGATATGAGGATAGAAACCTCTGCTTATTTATGTGGCCCATGTGAGTGATATCTTTTCTCCCATCCTTTCACCTTCAGTCTGTGGACACCTTTTCCAATGAGATGAGTCTCTTGAAAGTAGTATAATAGTTGGGTCTTTTTAAAAATCCAATCTGACAGTCTGTCTTTTAACTGAAGAGTTTTGACAATTAATATTCAGGGTTATTATTGAAATATGGTATGTATTCCTGGTCATTTTGGTTTATTTTTGGTTTTTAATTTGACTTGGTTTCTCCTTTCACTAGAGGATGATTAGTTCATCCTCTAGTGTATTCCTCCCTTTGCTGATTTTCATTGTTGTTTTTCATTTACTCCTCATGGAAATTTTGCCCAGAATGTTCTGTAGTTCAGGCTTGCTCATTGTAAATTCTTTTAACTTTTGTTTATCGTGGAAGGTTTTATTTCATCATCAAATATGAAGCTTAATTTTGCTGGACATAAGATTCTTTGTTGGCATCCATTTTCTTTCAGAGCTTGGTATATGTTGTTCCAGGATTTCTTAGCTTTGAGGGTCTGGGCTCAGAAAGTTCCTGAAATCTGAATTGGTTTCTTCCTAATTTGAAACTTTTCTCTTGTGACTTTTAAAATTCTCTCCTTATTCTGTATGCTAGGCATTTTCATTATAATGTGCCTTCGTATGGATCTGTTGTAGTTTTTTACATTTTGTGTTCTGTAATCCTCTTATATTTGATTTTCCAATTCATTCTTCATGTTTGGGAAATTTTCTGATATTATTTCATTGAAGAGATTGTGCAGTCCTTTGGTTTGTATATCTGTGCCTTCCTCTATCCTGATAATTCTTATATTTGGTCTTTTCATGTTATCCCATAATTCTTGGGGTTTCTGTTCATAGTTTCTTACCATCTTCATTGTGTTGTCAACTTTATTTTCACGTTATATATTTTGTCTTCATTGCCTGAGGTTCTGTCTCCCAAGTGATCTAGTCTGTTGGTGATGCTTTCTATTGATTTTTTTAAATGTATATTTTTAGTTGTAGTTTGACACAATACCTTTATTTTTTTATTTATATGTGGTTCTGAGGATTGAACCCAGGGCCTCACATGTGCTAGGCAAGCACTTTACCACTGAACCACAACCTCAGCCCCTCTATTGATTTTTTTATTCATTTTGAAGGATTTCTGGGGTTTTTTTTTCAAAATCTCTCTCTCTCAAAGTACTCTTTTGTTACCTCTATTTACCCTCTTATCTGTTTGTTGGAGTGATAAATTGTTGCTTGTATTTGCCCTTTTATCTGTTTGTTGGTATGATCAAGTGTTGCTTGTATTTGCTCTCTTATCTCTTTATTGAAGTGATCATTTATTGCCTGTATTTGCTCTCTTATGTCATTCTGTGCTTTGCAGATCATTTTAATTAGGTTTGTTCTGAACTTCTTCTCTGACATTTCATCTATTGTGCTCTCAATGGATTCTGTTATGGTAGCATCTTGGTTTGTCTGGTGCACTTTCTTGTTTTCTTCATGTTGTCCATGTGTCTTCCTCTCTATCAGTGAGGAGCTGAGGTATTACAGTTTCTACTCTGTAATCTGGTTGTCTACCCTGCAGGACACCAATACCTTGCCTTTAAGGGGAAGATCAATATTTACAGCACCCAATGCAAACAATATGCAGCTTTAAACCAAATAACTCCTATTTAGCCAATTACAGTTTTTTTCCACAATAAACAGAAATGATGTTTTGATTAATATCTACAATATAAATAGTAGATTTGCAAATGGGTCTATAGTTTCAAATGGTAGGCAAAGAGAGAGCAGGGGTGGGGTGGGGTGTAGGATGTTGGGTTTATAAGGGATTAGGTGAGGATATGGAGGTGTATTCGATCTAAGGAAGAGTGAAAGAAGAATGGAGAGAAGTAGACTAGTTAGGGATACCTCTGGTGTAACCTTTCTTGCAGGGACCTGGGTGATATTCTTCGAGGTCCTAGCTGTCATCTCTAGATGGAAGCACTCCAGGAGAGCCATATGTTGGTAGATGGGCAGGGTCATAGACTGGTCCCTCTCCTCCTCCTCCTCCTCTGTGTGGTCTGGGCGGGGTCACTCTCTATTATTTGTATTCTCCATGACTGCCATTAGACTGGTGTGAGACAAAATCTCAGAGTAGTTATGATTGGATTTTCCTTTGCTAATGATGTTGAACATTTTTTCATGTATTTGTTGCCATTTTTATTTCTTCTTTTGAAAACTATACTGTTTTTTTGTGATGGAGGTTAGTAACAAAAGAAATATAAAATTTACAATTAGTGATGTTTGGTAAATTCATGATGTTGTGTCACTACCTTGCCTATCTAGTTCCAGAATATTTTTAGGACCTAAAAAGAGAATATAAGTTTATACTCAAAGGACTTAAAATCAGCATACTATAGTGGTGCAGCCACATCAATGTTTATAGAAGCTCAATTCACAATAGCTAAACTATGGAATCAACTTAGGTGTCCTTCAATAGATGAATGGATAAAGAAAATGTTATATATATAATATTATATATATATATTTTTTCTATAGAGTATTACTCAGCTTTAAAGAAGAATGAAATTATGGCATTTGCCAGTAAATGGATGGAGTTGGAAAGTATCATGCTAAGTGAAATAAGTCAATCCCCAAAAAACAAAGGCCAAAGGTTTTCCCAAATATGTGGATGCTAATTCACAATAAAGGGGAGGGCACTAGGGAAGACTAGAGTTACCTTAGATTAGATAGAGGGGAGTGAAGGGAGGGGAGGGGGAAATACGGGGACAAGAAGGATAGTAGAATGAAACAGACATTATGACTTTATGCATAAAAATGACTGCATGAAAAATATGCTTCTGCAACATGTATAATCAGAAAAATGAGAAATTATATCCCATCTATGTATGATGTATCGAAGTGCATAAATGCATTCTACTGTCATGTATAAATAATTAAAACAAAATAAAAAAATTAAAAAGAGAGAGAGTGGATAAGATACACATTAAGCAATCAGTCTATATTCCTTTCTCCTCCTGCCTCAGACAACCACTGATCTGCTCTATACCTCTACAGATTTACCAATTCTGGATATATTATATGAAATCGCATGACAAGTGATGTTTTGTGTCTGCCTTCTTTCACTTATTTCCAGATCTATTCATGTTGTAGTACAAATAGATCATTCATTCTTTCTTCTTTTAGTTGAATAATATTCTGTTATATATAAATACCAAATGTTGTTTATTCATCAGCTGACAGGCATTTGGGTCATTTTCACTATTTGTCTGTAATGAATAGTGCTGCTATGAACATTCATATATATATGATTTTGTTTGAATACATGTTTCCATTTCTTCTGGTTATACACCTAGAAGTACTTAATTACTGGGTCATGTGGTATTTCTACATTTAGCTTATTGATGACTCACTATGCTGTTTTCCACAGTAACTGTACCATGTTATGTTCCCACCACCAATGTACAAGATTATAATTTCTCCACATCCTCGTCAGCACTTGCTATTTTCCATTTTGTTTGTTTAACTGTTTAATAGTAATGTTACTGTGTGTGAGTACTATCTCATTGTGTTTTTTATTTGCATTTCCCTAATATGTAATATCTTGCAGATCTTTTTGTGTGCTGGTTGGCCATTCATGAACCTTCTTTGGAGAAGTGTTTCTTTAATTCTTTACCCAGAGTGTTCTTTGATGAACAAAAGTTTTTAATTTTGATTAAGCCCAAATTATCTATTTTAAATTTTGTTTTCTTATACTTTTGAAATCATATTTAAGAAAAATATGCTTTTCCAATCCAAGGTCATAAAGATTTACCTATCTGTTTCCTTCTAAGAATGTACTGGTTTTATCTCTTATATTTAGGTCTTTGCTCCATTTGGGATGAATTTTTGTGTATGACATGAAGTAAGGGTCTAACTTTTTTCTTTTATATGTGTTTATCTAGTTGTCCCTGCACACTTTACTGGGAGAAAATTATTTTCCCCCACTGAATGACATGGCACATTTCTTAGAAATTAATTGACCACAGATGTATGGGTTTATTTGGGGCTCTTATTTCTATCTCATTGATATAAATGTCTATCTTTCTGCTTGCATGCCACACTGTTATAATTCCTGTAGCTTTGTAGTAAGTTTCAATATCTGAAAATGTGAATTATATAATTTTTAATTAACTTTTAAGAATGTTTTTGGCTTTTCAGGATCCCTTGCAATTTCATGTATAAAAATTTAGCTTTTCCATTTCTTCAAAATGGGCCCTGCCTGGAGATTCTGATGGGGATTGCACTGTATCTATAGATAACTTTGGGGGAGTACTGGCTCTTAGGAATATTAAGTTCCCCAACTCATGATTATAAGATATCTTTCTGTTAATTTAGGCTTTTAATTTTTTCAACAATGATTTGTAATTTTCAGTATACTAGTCTTGCACCTTCTTGATTAAATTTATTCTGAAGTATTTTTTGATGCTATTGTAAATTTTCTTTCATATTGTGTTCATTGTAGGTCTACAGAAACAAAGTTTTTGGGTTTTTTTTGGGTGGGGGGGTACCAGGATTCAACCTAGGGGTGCTTTAACATTGAGCCATATCTTCAGTCCTTTGTTGTATCTTATTTAGAGACAGGGTCTGTCTGAGTTGCTTAGGTCCTCACTAAGTTTCTGAGCCTGGCTCTGATCTTATGATCCTCCTGCCCCAGCCTTCTGACTCTGGGATTACGTACGTGCACCACTGTGCCCAGCATAGTGATTTTTTTAAAAAAATGTTTATCTGATAATTTGCAACTCTACTGATAAAATTCATTGGATCTAATAACTCTTTTGAGTATTTCATTGAATATACCAAAGATAAGATGATGCCATCTGCAAATTTCCCCTTGTAAGTAATGGGTATTATTTCCTTACCCATATGTCTCATTGTAAAAAATTCACTTTCTGTGTAGACCAGAGCTTCTTAAACTATAGTGTACTTGAAAATTACCTGGACACTTAAAAATGTATATTATGATCATCAAGTTTTTAGTGGGGGTCTGAGCGTCTTTATTTTCTAACAAACTTGTATGGAGTATTGATGCTGCTGGTCTCTGAACCATCCTTGGGCTGACAAAGGTATGAAGGGAAGAAGTGCACAGTATAGAGTAGTTCAGAAACCCAGGGTCATTGTTAGAACTTGGAAGATGTAGGTCAAAATAGACCTATGAGTCTCTTAAAGTGTTGACATGATTGTCCAAGTCTTGAATTTAACCTTTTGTTGTTTATGTTTGTTCCTATTCCCATTACTCAGTAACTGAAGATCAAAAGATAAGTAGGTTTTCTGATTGTTCCTCTTTAAAAATAGGAATATTCCCTCAGAAGTAGCACTTAAATGAATTCTTTAGTACAGAGGGAACTACTTATAGGTCTCTTGGGAAGTGTAGAGCAATATTCAAAATTCCTACAACATAGTTTTCAGGTTATCCAAATATTTTCTAAGTACTTCACAAGCATGGTCAAATGGCTGTCTTTTCATTGCTGCACATTTTAACCTGTACAAGGAAACTCACTATTCTGCTATTTGAACTTTCATTACATCCCAAGTTCTTTTGTTGAAGGTATGTGAAAAAATCGTAAAATTACCATAAAATATATTGCTTTAGTAAATCAGCTCACCATGGATCTGATGACTCCAAAGAAAATCTATAAAATGAAAGACAGTCCATTTCTTTTAAAATGTTTCATCTAATTAAGAAAAATAAAGTGAGGTCTGAATCTGAAATGTCTCAAGGCAGAAATCTACTGAGTTCTCCAAACAGAAAGACACCTGCACTAGTGCATTTCAATTCCTCTGTCTTCATTTTAGTGAGTAATTTGTTTCACTTGTCTGATTTTTAAATGAACTTCCCAATTAAAAGCAGATGTCATTTTTCACAGAACATAAATTAGAAACAATTTCATTACGAACAGGCAAAATATGTATAAATAGTATTGAATTTACCAGTGAGGATTACACAAATCTACAAAACGATGGATTTTTTTCAGTTGGCAATCCTCTTCTTACCTCAACTTATGGGTTAATTTGAAGCTTAGTGAACCATATGGTTTGATTTCCAAGGTAAATTTAGAAAGGCCCTCAGAAATATTTATGCCCATTTGGGAAAGGGTTGAGTTAAGAAAGCCAATAGAGAAGATTGTACTGTATAATCACTAGGTTTAAAAATACCTGCTGTCACTTTGCTTGTGGAATCTCCACCAGCTCATTTATGTTTAAATGCCTAGGAAAAAAAGTTTTTATTTTCTTAATTACATGCATGGTAATATTGCTGTCATAATAACAACAGTGAAATTGAGTCGACCTTCAGGGGACACCTGAGAAGCTGTATCTTATGACTTGACATGTCATGCCCTAAATCTCTATCACCTCCCTGCAAGCTGTTTTAGCATCTATGTGGTGACTTATTCGATACTTGGCCTTGACCTTCTTACTGCAAAGCCCTTCATTTTCCACTGTCTTCAGCTTCCCACTCCTTTAGCCATTGCATCTTGTTTATGGCCTGACCCCAAAATGCTCTCCTCATGGCCTCCTTTCTTTTCCTCTCCCTGGCTTCCTTCCTTGTGCTCCTCAGCCTGGGCCACAAGAACTGTTGTGAATAAACCCTTTCACTGAGTTTCTGTTTTCTTCCTCATTTAGAAAGATCATGAAGCCATTTGCATAATTGTTCTGATTGGCTCCCCTTAAAATACAATTTATCTATTATTGGTTACCCTTACAAATTTTTTTATTTGTCATCTGTTAATTCGATAGTCCATCTCCCATAACAACTCAACCCAAACATTCATGCTCTTTTAAAATTCTCACCTGCATTGAGTCAAGCCTTATCTAATCTCAAAGTTGCTTAATTATACAAAGCGAAATCACTTACTCATTTCTCTGCACAAAATTTTTGTCTTGTCTCCTCTTTTTCCTCCCCTTCCCCTTCCCTTTTCCCTTGTTTCAAGTTTAAGTCTTCATCTATTATTCTAGATCCCACCCTTCCCATCTTCTTTATTTCATATCTTTCTTCATTCTTAATCCCTCATTTCTCTCAGTCTTTCTGCTCCATGCACTGCCAATCCCCTTCTGTCTCCCTAACTCCCACCTGTTTGTTGTAGGTCTCACCTTAGATGCGTCTTCCCACAGGGGATTCATATTCATGCCTGACACCAGATCAGCTCCATTTCTCTTATGATCCAGGATCATCCTCCACCCCAGTTCTCTGGCCTGGGCATCACCCCTGGCCTCTCCCCAGCCCCACCTCTCAGCTCACCAGTTGAAACTCCTACCTATGTTTAAAATCCTGGAAGAGAGCTTCTCAGATTCTCCAAATTGGAAGCAATTTCACTTTCCACCAAATACTTAGTTTTCCATTTGAGTTCACAGTGATCCCTTTGTATTAGGTGTCCTTAAGAAGGACTGAATGATGAATTAATTGTTTGTGCTGGGGATTAAACCCAGGAGCACTTTACCCCTGAGCTATCTCCCCAGCCTTTTTTATTTCCATTTTGAGATGGGGTCTCACTAAATTTTGAGGCTGGCCTCAGCCTTCTGAGTAGCTGGGATTTCAGGCCCACATCACCACACCCATCTTGAATAATACCTTTTAGATCATTCCACATTCATTGTAGAAGAGTTATAAATGTCCATCCCAGTATTGTTTGCTACTGCTTCACAGATTTTTAAAAATTACTTAATTAATTTATTTTACAGATAAATGCATTTTGACATATGGTACACAAATGGAGTACCACTTCTCATTCCTCTGGCTGTACATGGTGCAGAGTCACTCCAGTAGTGTAATCATACGTGTTATAGGGTAATAAAGTCTATCTCATTCTACAGTCCTTCCCATACCCACAATTCCACCTCTCCCAGTCTACACAAACCAAAGTTCCTTCATTCTTCCCTATCCTCCTGCCCCACTATGGATCAGCATTCACCTATCAGAGAAAACATTCAGCTTTAGATTTTTGGGGATTGGCTTATTTCACTTAGCATGATATTCTCTAGTTCCATCCATTTACCTGCAAATGCCATAATTTCATTCTTCTTTAAGGCTAAGTAATATTCCATTGTGTACATGTACCATGTTTTTTAATCCATTCATCTGTTGAAGGGCATCTGAGTTGGTTCATAGTTTAGCTATTGTGAATTGAGCTGCTATAAACATTGATATGGCTGTGTCCCTGTAGTATGCTATTTTTAAGTCCTTTGGTTATAAACCAAGGAATGGGATAGCTGGATAAACTTGTGGATCCATTCCAAGTTTTCTGAGGTATCTCCATACTGATTTCCATAGTGTTTGAACCAACTTGTAGTCCCACTAGCAATGTATAATACCTATTTCCCCGCATCCTTGCCAACACTTATTATTGCTTGTATTCTTGGTAATTACCTTTCTGATTGGAGTGAGATGAAATCTTAGAGTAGTTTTGATTTGCATTTCTCTAATTGTGAGAGATAGTGAACATTTTTTTCATATGTTTATCGATTGATTGTATTTCTTCTAACGTGAATTGTCTGTTTAGTTTTTTAGCCATTTACTGATTAGATTATTTGTGGGGTTTTGGTGTTTTTTTAGTACTTTATATATCATGGAGATTATTGCTCTGCCTGAGGTGTGTGTGGTAAAGATTTTTTTCCATTCTGTAGGCTCTCTCATCATGTTAGTGATTTTTCTTTTGCTGAGAAGAAGCTTTTTAGTTTGAATCGATCCCATTTATTGATTCTTGATTTTACTTCTTGTGCTTTAGGAGTCTTGCTAAGGAAGTCAGGTCCTAAAGGTGATATGAGGAAGATTGGGGCCTACTTTTTCTTTGATTGGTCGAAGTGTCTCTGTTCTAATGACTAAGTCTTTGATTCACTTTGAGTTGATTTTTGTGCAGGGTGAGAGAGGTTTAATTTCATTTTGCTACACATGGATTTCCAGGTTTCCCAGCACCATTTGTTGAGTAGACTATCTTTTCTTCAATGTATGTTTTTGGTACCATTGTCTAGTATGACAGAACCATATTTATGTGCATTTGTCTTTGTGTCTTCTATTTTGTACCATTCGTCTACAAGTCTATTTTGGTAGCAATACCATGCCATTTTTGTTACTATTGCTCTGTAACGTGATTTAAAGCCTGATATTGTGATGCCTCCTATTTTATTCTTCTTGCTGAGGATTGCTTTGGCTATTCTGAGTTTCTTATTTTTCAAAACGAATTTCATGATTGCTTTTTCTAGTTCTATGAAGAATGTCATTGGGATTTTAATAGGAATTGCATTAAATCTGTATAGCAGTTTTGGTAGTATGGCCAATTTGACTATATTAATTCTGCCTATGCAAGAGCATGGGAGATCTTTCCATCTTCTGAGGTATTCTTCAACATCTTTCTTTAGTGTTCTGTAGTTTTCATTAAAGAGATTTTTCACCTCTTTTTTAGATTGATTCCTAAGTATTTTATTTTTTATTTTATTTTTGAAGCTATTGTGAATGGGGTGGTTTTCCTAATTTCTCTTGCAGTGGATTCATCACTTATGTACAGAAATGCATTTGATTTATGGGTATTGATTCTTAAAAAAATTTTTTAGTTGTCAATGGGCCTTTATTTATTAATTTCTATGTGGTGCTGAGATTCAAACCCAGTGCCTCACACATGCTAGGCAAGTGCTCTACCACTGTATCCTACTACTTTGCTAAATTCATTTATTAGTTCTAAAAGTTTTCTGGTGGAATTCTTTGGATCTTCTAAATACAGAATCATATTGTCAGAAAATAGTGATAATTTGAGTTCTTCTTTTCCTGTTCCTTTAATTTCATCTATCGGATTACTCTAGCTAGAGTTTCAAGAACTATGTTGAATAGAATTGATGAAACAGGACATCTATGTCTTGTTCCAGTTTTTAGAGGGAATGCTTGCAATGTTTCTTCATTTAGAATAATATTGGCTTTGGGCTCAGCATAGATAGCTTTTACATTGTTGAGGTATGTACTTACTAACCCTAGTTTTTCTAGTGTTTTGAACATGAAGAGGTGATGTATTGTGTCAAATGCTTTCATTGCATCTATTGAGATGATCATATGATTCTTGTATTTAAGTGTATTGATATGATAAATGGTGGTTATTGGTTTTCATATGTTGAAACAACCTTGCATCTCTGGGATTAACCCCACTTGATTGTGCTGTAGTACGTTTTTAATATGTTTTTGTATGCACTTTTTCAGAACTTTATTGATAATTTTTGCATCTATTTTCACCAGGGGTATTGGTCTGAAGTTTTCTTTCCTTAATATATCTTTGTCTGGTTTTGGTATTATGGTAATACTAGATTCATAGAATGAGTTTAGAAAGTTTCCCTCCTTTCCTATTTCATGGAATAATTTGAGATATACTGGTATTAATTCTTCTGTGATGCCTTTGTAGAACGTGGCTGAGAATCTGTCTGTTCCCGGGCTTCTCTTGGTTGGTAGACTTTTGATGGAGTCTTCTATTTCATTGCTTGAAATTGATCTGTTTAAATTGTGTTTGTCCTCCTTATTTAGTTTGGGTAGATCATATGCCTCTAGAAATTTGTCAGTGTGTTCGAGATTTTCTGTTTTACTCAAGAATAATTTTTTTTTTAGTTTTTACTTATCTTCTGCATTTCAATAGTATCTGTTGTGATATTTCCTTTTTCATCACATTTTTAGTAATTTGAGTTTTCTCTCTCCTTATCATTAGGGTGGCTTATGTTTTATCAATTTTATTTAATTTTTAAAGAACCAGCTTTTTGTTTTGTCCATTTCCCCCTATTGTTTCTTTTGTTTCAATTTCATTGATTTTAGCCCTGATTTTAATTATTTCCTGTCTTCTGTATAGTTTGGTGTTGATTTCTTTTTCTAGGGCTTTGAGATGTATTGTCAGGTTTTTTATTTGTTGAGTTTTATTCTTTTAATGAATGAGCTCAATGCAATGAACTTTCCTCTTAGCACAGCCTTCATAGTGTTCCAGAGATTTTGATATGTTATATTGGAGATCTTGTTTACCTCTAAGAATTTTTTTATCTTCTGTTATCCAGGTATCATTAAATAGCATATTGTCTAGTCTCCAGGTGTTGGAGTAGTTCTATTTTTTTAAATTTTATCATTGATTTCTAATTTTATTCCATTATGATCAGATAGAATGCAGGGTAGAATCTCTATTTTTTTTATTTGGTAGGACTTGCTTTGACGCATAACATATGGTCTATTTTGGAGATGGATCCATGTGCTGCTGAGAAAAAAGTATATTCACTTGTTGAAGAATGAAATATTTTATATATGTCTGTTAAGTCTAAGTTATTGATTGTATCAAATAGTTTCCTTGTTTCATTTTTGTTTGGAAGATCTGTCCAGCAGTGAGAAAGGTATGTTAAAGTCAGCTAGTATTATTGTGTTGTGGTTTATTTGATTCTTGAAACTGAGAAGAATTTGTTTGATACATGTGGATACTTCATTGTTTGGGGCAAATATATTTCTGATTGTTATGTCTTGTTGATGTGTGGTTCCCTTAAGCAGTATGAAGTGACCTTCTTCATCTCTTCTGACTAACTTTGGTTTGAAGACCATTTTATCTGATACTAGGATGGAAAACTCTGCTTGTTTATGTGGCCCATGTGAGTGATATGTTTTTTCCCATCTTTTTACTTTCAGGGTCTTTTCCTGTGAGATGAGTCTCTTGAAGGCAGCATATTATTGGGTCTTTCTAAAGAAATCCAATCTGCTAGTCTGTGTCTTTTGATTGATGAGTTTAGACAATTAACATTCGGGGTTATTATTGAAATATGGTTTGTATTCCCAGTTATCTTGGTTTATTTTTGGTTTTTAACTTGACTTGGTTTCTCCTTTGATTGGCTTTTCCTTTACTGAAGTTCTTCCCTTTGCTGATTTTCATTGTTGTTTTTCATTTCCTCCTCATGGAATATTTTGCCCAGAATGTTCTGTAGTTCAGGCTTTCTCATTGTAAATTCTTTTAACTTTGTTTATCAGGGAAGATTTTTATTTCATCATCAAATCTAAAACTTTATTTTGTTGGAAATAATATTCTTTGTTGGCATCCATTTTCTTTCAGAACTTGGTGTATGTTGTTCCAGAATCTGCTAACTTTGAGGGTTTCAGTCGAGAAATCTGCTAAGATCTGAATTGGTTTCTCCCTGCATGTAATCTGAACTTTTCTCTCGAAACTTTAAAATTCTCTCCTTATTCTGCATGCTAGGCATTTTCATTATAATGTGCTTTGGTGTGACTCTGTTGTAGTTTTGTACATTTGGTATCCTATAATCCTCTTGTATTTGATTTTCCAATTAATTTTTCATGTTTGGAAAATTTTCTGATATTATTTCATTGAAGAGACTGTGCATTCCTTTGGTTTGTATCTCTGTGCCTTCCTCTATCTTGGTAATTCTTAGATTTTGTCTTTTCATGTTATCCCATAATTCTTGGAGTTTCTGTTCTTGGTTTACCATCTTCATTGTGTGGTCAACTTTATTTTTAAGATTATATGTTTGTCTTAATTGCCTGAGGTTCTGTCTTCTAAGTGATCTAGTCTGTTGGTGATGCTTTCTATTGATTTTTTTATTTGTTATTTTTTCCTTCATTTGAAGTATTTCTGGTTTTTTTCCAAAAAATTTCTATCTCTTTCTTGAAGTAATCTTTTGTTACCTGTATTTGCTTTCTTATCTGTTTATTGGAGTGATCAGTTGATGCCTTCATTTGCTCTCTTATGTCATTCTGTGCTTTGCAGATCATTTTAATTAGGTTTGTTCTGAACTCCTTCTCTGACATTTCATCTACTGTGCTGTCAATGGACTCTGTTATGGTAACATCTTGGTTTGTTTGGAGGAACTTTCTTCCCTTGTTTTTCTCATGTTGTTCATGTGTCTTCCTCTCTAGCAGTGAGGATCTGATGTATTACAGTTTCTACCCTATAATCTTGTCATGTCCCTGCAGGATACCAATACCTTGCCTTTAAGGGAAAGATCAATATTTACAGTATCCAATGCAAAGAATGTTTTAGCCTTAAACCAAATAGCTTCTATTTAGACAATTACAGTTTTGTCACAATAAACAGAAATGATGTGTTCAATTAATATCTATAATATCAATAGTAGGTTTATGTGTGAATCTATAGTCTCTAATGGTGGACAAAGGCAGGGTATGGGGGTGGGGTTTATGAGGTAGGAGGTGGGAATATAGAGGTATTAGACCATAGGAAAAGTGAGAGAGGAATCAAGAAAAATAGACTAGTAGGAATACCTCTGTTGTAACCAGGCCTGCAGGGACCTTGGTCATGGTCTTCCAGGTCCTGGCTATTGTCTCTAGATGGATAGCCGACTGAGAGAGGCATGTGTTGGTAGATGGGGGACCCACAGCACAGTCAGTTTCCTCCTCCATTTTGGGCTGGGGTCAACCTCCTTTGCCACCTCTGCATGTGGGGCCAGGATCAATCTGATTCACAGATTTTTGATTATGGGATTAAGTCCTAGGCATATACTTAGTGATAGATTGAAAACCAGAGCCCCAAAAAAGGAAGATGAGTTGAAGAAATTCTAGGTCTTGCCTGAATTTTGTTAGAGGACAAATGATTTCTTCTGTACAAGTAGAAGTAAGCCTTTTCTCCAATAATAGAGTTTGTTGATATTATACATAGGGTTATAAAAATTTCAGAAGGAAAGTTAAAAAAAGTAAAACCTGAACAGGTTTATACCTTTACCCAGCACATCTCTATATGTATCTCTGTCTATCTATCTATTCTTGATTGTCCTTTTAAATCAATGACCCTTTGACTGAGATGGTGATGCAAAGAAAGCATAACATAGAAAGGTCTGCTTTGGTTTCTCCCTTATGAGTTAAGATGAATGATATCTAACATTGTATCAGGGCTATTGTGGACTGTTGTGTTAACTATTCAATGAGTGTGTGGGCAAGGATTTTATTTATTTTCATTGCATCTTCCATAGGCTACCTCAATATTCGCCTAATCTATAAATCCCAAATTAAAATTTAGATTTAGAAGTCATCAAGGCCATAATGTAATGTTCACATAATATAATAATGAGTTGAAAGTTTTACAGCTAAAGCTACCATGATTATATGGCCCATCCTCTATTTATTAGTATGATTTTTACATAACCTATTCTAGGCCTAAGATATTATGGATCAGTAATTTCAACATTTGGCTGGTTATAAGTATTATTGCTTGTCTCTGACTTGAAGTAAAATGCTTCAGGTTTTAACAAATACACATTTTTTCACCCTACCAATAAAAACTATAGTTCATTGATATGAGGTGAGCCTGAAAATATATGTTTTTAAAACTTTCCCAGGAGGGGCTGGGGATATAGTTCAGATGGTAGAGTGCTTGCCTGGCATGCACAAGGCCCTGTGTTCAATCCCAAGCACACACACACACACACAAAAAAAAAAAAAAAAAAAAAAGAAGAAGAAGAAGAAGAAGAAGAAGAAAGAAAGAAAGAAAGAAAGAAAGAAAGAAAGAAAGAAAGAAAGAAAGAAAGAAAGAAAGAAAACAAAACAAAACATTCCTAGGAAATACTCATAGTCAGATTTAAGACCATTGTTCTAGTCTGTATCTGACACTCATTTTGGGCAAAACATAAACACACCCTCCCACATATTAATTTAATCTAGTTTATGTAGGAAAATCTCCACAAGAAGTGAGCATCACAGCTGAATAATTTGCTCCACAATTGAACTATATGATGCAATGCTGAATATATCTCCAATGGGTTCTCTAGAAAATGAAGAAGTCCTTCGAGGACATTACTGTAAACTAGGACTGAATAGCCTGTGTCCCAATCCAATTATAGACAAATTATGTTAGAGGAAAATCTTCTTGCCAGTCAGGCTTTTAGTAATTTTGATTAAAAATGGAAACACCGATCTCCAAAATCCAAAAGCCGAATGTTTTCTCTGACATGTGGATGCTAATTCACAATGGGGGCCAGCTAGGGAAGAATAGTTACTTCAGATTAGGTAGAGGGGAATGAAGGGAGGGGAGGGAGTATGGGGAATAGGAAGGATAGTAGAATGAATCAGATATTATTACCTTATATACACATATAACTGTACAACTGGTGGGATTCCACATCACGTACAACCAGAACAATGAGAAATTATACTCCATTATATATGATGTATCAAAGTGCATTCTACTGTCATGTATAACTAATTTAAAAATTATAAAATAAAAACAAAGATAAATACCTTCCCCGCCCCCCCCCAAAAAAAATAGAAACACCAGTTCGACACTGGTCTTTACTTAATTAACTAGATGAAAATGTGAATAAGAGGTACAAGAAATCTAGGGAATATCAGGAAGACAGAACACTGAAGAAAAAGACAATGGTTCATGGAAAACACACATCTTGGGAAAATTTCTCCCAACTTTATATATAATTAAACTATGTTGAACAAGGAAGGATAAAATAAACACATTTCTGCACTAATGTCTCTTTTGAAGATTGGCTTATGAGCATACTTTATTGTGACTTTATTTACATTGGAGATTTGATTTTGCCACACATCCATTTGCTTCCCTGTTAGCAATGTGCACCCTGCTTTTGCCGCTGACTATGGGCTCCACTCAGTGGCCAAAACTGAAGAGAACAGCAGAACCGATTCGTCATTTCTGCTATATTCGATTCCAATCCACGCAGGGTTAATTCATGGATAAAATGGCCAATAACCTAAAGTTTTGGAGAGCCTGAAGTCCAATAATTTCAAGCCCCAATTAGTTATTGAATTAGATGAGTCATAAGAGAAGCAGCAGTGTACACCCAATGGTGGTGACTATCATTGCACTACAGGAAAAGAGCTCAAAAAGCAAATGTCTTGCCTGAAGCCACTTAACAAGTTTGGAATAAAGTGTACTTCTGTGTCCAGTTCTCCTGTTTCCCACGAGCTATCCCCTGATTCAGTGGCTGTGATTCTCCATTGCAAGGCTAAATAGCCCAGTTCTTTCATCTCTAGGTGAGACAAAAAAATGCAGTTCTTCCTGTTTGCAGTCTGTGCCTGTGCTAGGATCACATCACAGTGAGGGCATAGTTCAAATGCCGGTGGGCATTGAACTCTGCACACCCGGGAGAGTGGGGTGAGCCATTTCTCAGAATGACCCTTGAATTTGTACAGGTCAGCACAGAAATGCCCTGGAAGGGAGCACGAGGAAAGGAAACTGAAGCCAGTTTGCAACCCAACTTGACATGATTAGAGTTTCAGCTTTTCGAGGACTCAGTGCCACTCTTCAAAAGCATAAACATTTTTTAAAAATTTCTGTTCAAAACAGACTTTCAAATATTCCCTGATTAAAATTGCCAGGTTTATTTTGTTTGTACCATCTGCTAATGCAATCATGTAAAATTCTATGATTTTGTGTCGATGAGTTAATTCTCCTGGTGCCAAACCAAATAGGAGTGTAGATTTAGGGATTGAACAAGAAATGGGCTGTTACTAACGAAGTGGCCTAGGAATTAGCCATGCTCAGGGAGCTATACATGAAATCACCACATACTTCTGCCAGATCTGATGTTGGCCAGTAATCTGCACAATCCATATTTCTTAGTCGTTTACAAACACAGTCCCCATTCCTTCTTGTCTGTCTTCCCCCACTTAAAAGTTAAAATTCTGAAGTCAAGTTGATGATGAAAATTTATCACATGGTGTTGGATCATTAAATCACCTCATCTACAGGGAATTTTTTGTGTGAATAAAAGCTTTCTAAACATACTCAGATTATTATTATTTATCTTTCAAATCAGAGCAGCTAACATTTTTACTTTTTGAACCCACTTACTGGATAATTTTTATGCCAGTTCATAACTTCATTTTAAGAGTTAACCTAGGACTTTAACAAAAAAAGGAAAGAAACATTTTTTTTTCACCTTCTTGTCTATCAGCTCTAATCCTCTTAACAGTACCCTTTCAATCAAGGGATGCACAAGCAGCTCAATTTCCTCAGCAAATGGAATACTGAAAGGTACAGTTTAAAAGGGTTACTACTGTGAGTGATAAATGAAAATAATGGAGTGACCCATGGAAACACCCTGAGCCCAGGAACACACAGGGCCATATGTCTTTATTGGGTCAGAGATACTCACGCCATCTCTGTCAACTGGAAAGCCAAGGAAATGGCAGGCTTTGGCTTTCTGCTGTTGGGGACAAATACTGGAAATATTTCACTGCAAAATGACTGAAACCCTGTTAGAGGTTTAACACTTAGCAGGCAGCAGGAACAGCTTAGAGAAAACGAACTAAGATTTTCTCCGTTGGGTTCCTCCAGCCTTGACAAGGATGACAACTATATTTTTTAAATACTGTGATGGATTCAGATGACTCTGGAAAGTTTTATCTTAAAAATAAAATAGCAGAAGTATCCCCTAAGAAAAATGGCTGGGGAAATATATCATCAGAATGGTGTCGAAATCCATTGGAAACTACCTCCAGATTGCCCAAAGAAAACAGAACCAATTTTCTGAATAGATTGAATAGAAATATTGAATGGGTCCAGCTTCACTTAATACCTACAGAGTTCATGTGAAAATGTAATTAAGCAGACTGGGGGTGGAGAGTAAAAAAAAAGAAAAGAGGCACAAAATGGTTCTTTACAGTTTCTTTGGAAGGTCAGAGCCCACGTTTTATTGCACTATATGCCGCACAAGGTTAGAGTGGCTTTTCAAAGACTTGGCTCTATGCCAAAAGTCTCTCTCTGATGTTGTGGCAAAATTTACACTAAAGGCAGATTTATGAACATTGTTAGAGAACAGATATTTCTCCTCCTCCTTTTATTTATAGAGAAAAGCTGTATTATTTTGGTCTAATTGCTAAGCAAAATTAAGCCTGAGTTGGGGCTGTAAATTTTTAAATTATATCTATAATAGCATCATGTTTATTTTGAAATAGGAAGACTCACGATTTCAAATTGGAAAGTTCCAGGGTCATATAAGACTTTTCTCATCTTCAGGGCCATATCAAGGATCTATGGAAGTTTTACCTAAATAGCTCGAAACTAACATGGCAAATTCTTCTGTCATGAGGAAAACCATATAAAAAACCATATATCCTCCTCTATGAAGAGCTGAGGCTGGGGTACTGGTTGACAGGCTGTGAAGTTAAACCACCTGAATCTGAGTGCTGGCTTTTTCTCTTACATGTGCTGAGACCTTGTGCAAGTTCCTAATCTCTTGGAGCCCCAGTGAGATCACTGGTAAAATGTAGATAATAATAGTTCCTACCTTATGGGGGTTTGGCAAGATAATACAGGTAACCATTTAGCACAGTGTTGACACAGGGAAAGGAAAATTAGCCGTTACTGTGTTGTAGACCATTAACATCTTCAGCCTGAGTGTACAATGGCTATGAACCATTTCTCCATCCCAGTTTCTTCTGTGCTTTGTAAGCATTTCCCAGGGTCTCCACAGTTGTTAAATAGGTTTCCCCTAGTAAACAGAGAAGCTTCTGGTCAGTGCCATTAAAACAAAAATTACTTTGCATCTTAGTGTTCACCACTGAATTCAACAAGCTTTGACAGAAGAAAGAATGGTACAGAATGAACTAACTTGAGTAGCTGAAGGTATAGGGGTAAAAAAGAGAAAGAAACCAAAAACTTTGGTTAGTAGATGGACTGGTAGGTGATTCAGGGCTTAACTTTGAATAGTATTTCCCCACACTGTTCCAACTGGACCATTGGTCTCTGAGATGGTTAGTGAAAAAATGGTTTCCTGTTCAAGAATGCATGTCCAAGACATTTCATACCACATTTCTCTCTAGGAAAGTCTTAACCACATTAGTATTTTATGGATTCTGACAAGTGCTTCAGTAAAGGGACCTGTTTTACTTTGTTTATCTCATAATACTGATGAATATATCATCCTGGCCAATAACATTTTGGTAAACTTTCTATTACCATTAACTCAGAACTGGGAAAAAGGAATTCTCATAAATAAAGATCAAATTTTGGGATGCTAATGAGCCATGATAAAACTGATGGGAAGTGGAACTATTATGGGAAGTGAGTGCCTATTATGTGTGCCAGAAATTATGCTAGCTGCTTTAAAAATATTTGCTCATTTCCAATAGGTTAAAATAATGGTTTTTAAGCAGAAGGGATATTGACACTGATTTATGAAAGACTTTCACTGCATATATTAGTTTTTCTTAAGTGAGGACACAAAACCCTTTAAAAAACAAAGGGTTTTGAGAACTCATGTAGCCCATATCCATGCCCAAGAGTATTGCTTTTGCATTTGCTTGGAAATGTGAAGATTTTGGAGTCTCAATCCTCAATTCCCTGGAAGGTAACATAATGCTCAGAACTGTGATCTAGTCCTGGTATTGCCACTTATTGGATATGTAACCTTAAGGAACATATTCCTATGACCCTGTGTAATACTAGGAAAAAAATAGATAATGTAAGAATTTTTGAGTATTAGAGTTACAAGTCACAGTTTTATAACAGGATCTCTAAAAAAAAATGCCATTCCCTTAATCTGCCTTCTTACCCTCATATCCATTTATCAAAATATTTTTCTCTTGTGCAAATACTAGCACAGGTTTATAGACACCACAAAGGAATATGTAAAAGTTTGACATTCAACACCTGCTAATTGTTATTTAAAATAATACCAAATTTTGGTGAGTGTGTGTGTGTGTGTGTGTGTGTGTGTGTGTGTGTGTGTGTGTTATAGAACCAGCATATAGGTAATATATTTCATAATATAAGTCTATAGGAAAGTTATATAAAATAGCAGTTTATATATTGTTAAAAGAAAAAGCTACATTTTGTTCTTTCTTTATATTCCCCAAGACATCTATCCCAGCACAGTGTCATGTACATAACACTTAATATATCTATGAAATGAATAAAACAGTAATGGTAAATTGCACTAAAATCATTTTATACTACATAATATAAAAATGTAACTTAATAATAGGGCATTTTGCACTAGGGGAACAAACTAGGATGGAGTCAGACAGAGATTTTGTGAATCTGGTGATAAATTTCTCATGCTTTAACAAATAGCTTATGATTACCGCTCAATCTCAGCTAAAATGGGTACCAGAAAATACACTAACAAGATGGTCATGTTAGAGATAATCATGGAACTGAATCTGGCTACAATCCTTTAGCAAGAAACTTGAATTTCCCTTAAGAATTTAGATGGAATGTTAATGTTTGGCTTAATCCCACTGTTATTTTCTTTCTTTTTTTGTGGTTTTCTCATCCTTACACAATGTAATTTTTTTAAAAAAACTACCTCTTTTCTTTTTTTGAAATGTTTATATATCATTAAGAGTGATGCATTGAGAGGAGAAACTAGGGTCAGGAAGGAGAGAATACTGCACACTAATGGGTCTGAATTTCGTGATGAATAACACATCTTTGAGTTTTTTGCGTAGGCACACACAGAAACAAATGCCAGAGATATGCGATTTCTCTTCCTTTCCTGTACACATTTGCTGACAGGGAGACTGAATTCTGGGAGAGAGAGCTTTTGAGACTTAAATGGAGACAAACAGAACATGAGTTAGAGATGTTAAAATGCTGTTGATGGTGTGTTGGGTCTGCTTCCAGGTACAGGTAACAGAAATGAAAATGACCTGCATTCAGGCAACCAGGTGTTCCATCAGCCACTCATCTCTGTGCTTTCTTCTATTTTCACCTTCTCTCCCTTTTCAGCCTCTTTTCTGCATCCTTTTGCATTGTAACTTCCTGTTGGTATTCAAACCTATAATTCAGCATGCACTACTATACTATTTATTATAGTTGCATGTTTTGAAAATATGACAGATTTCTGATATATTCAACACATGTAAATGTTCCCTGAATCTTCGATCACAGAGGGGGAAAGTGTCTTAGTTTGAGCTGTTGTAACAGAGTAACACAGATGGTGTCGCTTATAAACAATAGAAATTTATTTTGCATAGTTCTGAAAGCTGGAAGTCCAAAATCAAGGTGCCACCTTGATTGGATTGTAGGGCTGTCTCCTGGGTGATAGATGACTAACCTCTCATTGTATTCTCACATAGTGAGGGGAAAGCTAGAGAGTTCTCTTGGGCCACTTTTATAGGACTCTAATTATATTTAAGAAGGCCCCACCCTCATGACCTAATCGTCTCCCAGTGGCCCTACCTTCTGATGTCATCTTACTGGAGGTTAGATTTCAACACAAGAATTTGGGGAGGGACACCAACATCCAATCCATAATAGGGGATGTGTATAATAACTAAAGAGAGTACTCTCTTGCAGGAATGGAATTCCATTGCAGAGAAGCTGAAAAGCGAGGCCTTGGGGATTCTATGGGGAAAGGACTGTGTGGAGAAAGAACATCTACAGCTATCTAACCAGAAACTGAATCAGCTTCAAGAAGAATTTGGTCGACTCATGGTGGAAAGGAAAACCTGGTTAAAAAAGGCACATGATTTTTTTAACAGTGCTAATAAGGTCAGTGTAAGGTTAAGATGATAATTTTAGGTATTCATGCAAAGTAGTAGCAGACCCATTACTGCAATAGTTGTAGATCACAGAAGTCAAAACTCCATGTAGAATTTCAAAATTAGCAGCAGCAAAGGAGAGTTTTCAAAATATATTCCATGGTGTCCATTATTTGGTTCTTAAACCTAAGAGACTCTGTGCCTTCACAGGTAAAGAGTTACTTTTAAAAAATGACCTTATGAAAGTTTTATTTTAGAGCTACCATAGGTTGTTCGTGGGGAATGCTTGTGTCTGCATTGTGGTATTTCTAACAGAGAAAGGGGAGTCTCATAAAATATATCAAGGTTAAAAAAAAAAAAAAGTATTTACCAAAAGGTCTTTGTCCTTTTTTTTTAATCCTCTTTCATTTATTAGGTAGAAATACATGAGTAGTGAAAACTTTGCAAACCAAAAGGCCAAAAACTGCCTCTCCTGATTGCTCTAGCTTGGTCTTGCCTTTTTAAGTCAGGCACAGAGAAGTTTTGCTGTGGACCATCTCTGGATCATCTTGAGTTCACGAAGTGCTCTGCTTCTTCTTGTTGACTCATTTAATATTGATGGTAGCAGGTGGTTCCTATTGAGTGGTAATGTCCTGGTCATATCACTTGAGGATGGTGATCTTACTTGAATTTTTTCTACCTATACCAGTGTAATATATACCTTCCAACCACCATGTTGAAATTGTTTAATAAGTTAAATTTCCCTGATTTAGAAATAAACATCGTGGCAGGCAATGAATGGGGAAACCCCAGGAAGCTCAGTTACATTGTGATCTAAAGTCATGACATAGACTCTGAGTACAGTGTCCTTCAAAGAGGAACTTCACTTCAAATTTCTTTATTAATAAGAAACTTTTGAAAAGATGTACAGGAAAATCCTAAAACAGGGGCTAGAATTATCATAAAAACATTAAAGAAGTATTTATTGTTTAATTATTTGTTGTTGGGATTTTGTTATTTTTTAAAAGAGAAATAACATATTAATGAATATGTTGAATGTAGATGTGAAGTGTTGTTCCTCTTAGCCGTCCTATATTTGAATAAGAGACTTTAATTTACGTCTCATGTTCAATCTACAAACTGAGTGGGTCATTCTCAAGTCAATTATTATCGTTTCTAAGGAAAACAGTTATAAAACATGTTGCTACAAAGCAGTATTTCTATTAGAAACCCTATAGTTTACAGTCTTGCAAATATAGAATTCCTCTCACACATTCATTCTCATTTTCTCTCTCTCTCTCTCTCTCTCTCTCTCTCTCTCTTCTCTCTCTCTCTCTCTCTCTCTCTCTCTCTCTCTCTCTCTCTCTCTCTCTCTCTCTCTCACCTGTTTTTTCTGCTCTCATTATTTAGTTCTTTGCTGGGGAGATTTTTATTCTAATATTACTCCTGGCCCTGAAGGAGAAGGAATATCTCTAGTAAAATTTAATGAAAAAAAAGGTGGAGGAAGAGGAGGAAGAGAAAGGCAAGAGTAGTTATTACTTTCTCACCGTCACTCAGTAATACAATTCAGATCTGGAGAATGGAATTCATATTTCTTAACCCCCAAGACTTTGATTTCTAGACTCCCTAGAGTTTGCTCATTTGAATGCCATGCCTGTTAACTATGCAAATTATGATCAACTGAACTAGGATTCATCCATGCTATAGCATTTCTATAGCTAAAGTGGCATCCAAAAGATATAGAATTTTTTCTCCCTTTTTAAAGCATCAAAGAAATAATTTCCAGCTTTAAAGCTACAAATTCAATGAAAAAAAAATAGATACTTTTACCTCAGCAAAAATAGAAGCTGAAGTTTGGAAAATGGATGTCTAAGTATTACTTTTAAAATGAATTCGTCACTATATTATTAAGAAGCAGTAAATCATGAGATCCTGTAGTAGAGAAATCCTCTCATGACTTACAAAATTTTTTTTTCCCTTTTTTGATTTTTTTCGCTGGAAACTCCAAATTTTATTTTATTAACATCACCATTTTATTAAATCTTTGGAATAACATTCATAAATAAATAGAGGGATGCATTTAAAAAAGTTAATATAATTTCAAAATCTCTTAATTTTTTTCAGGTTAAAACTTCTATTTACATGAGTGAAGGAGTATTTTTCATATATAGCATCAGGGATTTTTGTGTTTGTTTTTAATATCTAAAGCACTGAATTTTCCTTTTGAAAATTCACTTTCTTGCATCTTGAGAGTGCTGGAATTTTCTAATTATGAGCCATCCCCTCCTTAGATGAAGTCATACTCTCAAGAACTCTTGAGGGCTCTGATGTTAACTTGTCACAGTTTGATGGATGCTAACAGAAGACACATGACTTCTAGGTCAGAGTTGAAGGACTTCATTACAGCAAAAGCCATAGCTGATGGACAGCATGTCACATCCATTCTATAGGGCCCAGTTTCCACAGGGATGATACAGAGGATGGTATTCAAGAGAGGAACCCTCAACTTGTGGAATCTGCTGTTTTATAGCAAGCAGTAAGCAAATCTGTTATTTGTCTTAATGGGGAGACATTACCTCAATCCCAAAGTTGCTAGCTGCCGATACAATACTCAGAAATGGCTCCAATAAAGAGAGGTCAAGATCATGTACTCTTGGCATAACAGTAAGATAAATGGAAGCACCAGGCACTCATAAAGAACACCCACAAATCTAGGTGTTGGCACTTTGGGAGCAAAGAGAAAGTCATGCTTTAATAAAAAGGTACTTTCCTCAAAATCCAATTCCACTCTAGATAAGCAGAATTATTTTTTCAGCAAACAGTCTCTTATTTCAAATTTCTGGAAGCTAGGTCAATATTATTTTTTCTAAAAAGAGAAAGACGGGATTTTAAAAATATACATTTTACTTTTAAAAAATATTTTCTTAAAGGAGAAAGGAATGAATGTCAAAATCTGTCTGAAGAATGGACCATTAGCAAATTTTTAAGATCTAAATTTATTTATCCAGATTTTTATCATGTTTGTGGTTACGATCATTTAGAAATCTTTTCCCCCGGCTTTTCCTTTCATTCTCATTCATTCCTCTCTCTACTGATTTTATTTATTATTTTTTTAATATTTATTTATTTTTTAGTTCTCGGCGGACACAACATCTTTGTTGGTATGTGGTGCTGAGGATCGAACCCGGGCCGCACACATGCCAGGCGAGCGCGCTACCGCTTGAGCCACATCCCCAGCCCATCTACTGATTTTAGATATCATTCAATAATTCCTTTTATTAAAGTCATTGAATAAGTAATATGTAAAATTCATGAGACTAATACCCTTCTTTAGATATTCTTTAATTTAGTAATTCCATGTGTCAGGCATTGTTCTAAATACTAGGCTATAGCAGAAAACAAAGCATCTATAAGCCAATATATTTTATAACTTGTGAAATTCAATAAAATGTAATTATCACCTAATTGTTCACATGGACAACAGTTCTCCCAATGCCTTTGCCCCATAACTTCAGGAGTGCAATTGATTCTCCTTTAATTCTGCTGGGGTTTGAGGATGATTACCCAGGGTTTGTGAATCTGTTTCTCCCTCAGAGGAAGTACAAGCAGCATGTGGCTTGAGATGTGGCTGTTTGAACCTGGAGTGAGCAGTAGGTGACAGTGCCTGTCAGGAGTTATTGCTACTGATGTTTGTCAAAAACTAGCCAGGGATTAAAGTGAAGAATGAGCCATGTTATTCAAGAACCTTTTAATTTTAAAGTTTCCCACTGTATTTGGTGAACCTGTGTGTTAAATCAACTTAGCAACAAGTACAAGAAAGGGTCGATGGTCAACAGTGACTGGAAAAGAGTACATTTGATTACCAAGTGCTGCTATGAGTTAAAGGACATGGCATGAAATGGGAACACAGCATCTATTACTGACACTCATCTCGATGTCCCCAAATTTGCATCCTTCATCATTATAGATTATCTTATCTATTGTATTTCTGGCATGTTTGTGAAAAGGTAGCTCTGATCAATCTTGAGTGATCATCCAAAATGTATTGATCATTGTTTAGGGAAGGCAGTTTGAATCAAACGGATAAGTATATAGTATGTTTCAAGAACATAACAGCATGAGCTGGTGTTTCTAGGACAGCTGTGATTGATCCCAAAGCTCTCAAGCATACATGATGGGCCATAAATTTTTATATTCCATGCCTTCCACTCCTGGGCATGTGATTTCACTGGGAAAAACAAGCAGAGGAGACTGAGGCCAAATCTATTTTATGAACGTGGTCTGAGAGTTTGGAGTAGTCAGTCTGAAAGCAAAGGTGAGGCAGAAGTTGGGGCAGCCAAAGAAACACACAAAAATTAATTAAAAATATAATGTGATAGCTTTCATTGCTTCTGCCATTGTTGTTAAAAGTTTACTATCTCTTATAAAGATAATGTTACTTTTTCAAGATATTTATAATGACATAAAACAGTAATGCCTCCAGCAATATCTTTGTTTCAGGTGAAAACAAAATAATCAAATCTGGAGTATGGTATAATTTCATTTATACAATCATCACTTTAGCATTTTTAAAACAAATACATTTTAAGCCCAGATATGGAAAACAATTAACCAAAACAGTCCAGTTGTTGTATATATTGAAAGAATATTATCCAGAAATATTATCCAAAAAAATCATTAAGATGACAGATGACATAAGAAAATTCAAGAAATTAAGTTGCTTGTTACTAGATACCAAGGGAGATGTAATTACTTTCAGTTGTACAGTTCTTTAGTAGCCTCACTCGGATTCTTCTTTCTCAGAACTTCCTTCTCTCTTGGAAACAACTAGAGCAACCTTCTTCCCTATCTCTCCTTCTTCCTTATTTACATATAACTAAGATGTTATAGTCCTCCCATTTCTGTTTCTGGGCCTGAAATGGGCATTTGAGCTAAACCAACGACAGATACCATCTGTATCTTCCAGACCCTGTCAGGTCTAGTTTAGAAAGGAGGCAAGGGAACAGGAGGGTGGAGCACCCTGCCAAAGCAGCAATGGAGTTAGCCCATTCAGGAGGGAACTCTGAGCAGAGACTTCTAACCTGGCCCAGCGATAAAAGGATCAAGGACGGCATCTTCAGAGGATGGGACCCCTGAGCTAAGCCTAGCAGGATAGGGCAAAAAGAAATGGGAGAGAGGTGAATGGTGCAAAGTCATGTCATGTTTGGGGACCCAAAGATGGGTCATTTTGTATGAAGTGTAGGGTGTCTGCTCAGAGTGAGGAGAATCAAAAGCAGTAGGAGCTGCAAGGGGGCCAGGAAGGTCTTGGATGCCATGTCAAGGAGTATCTGCTTTATGCCGAACGTCCTTAAACATGCAGAGTTGTTTAAGGACTTGAAAAGTTATGATAGGGCAAACCTCACCAGGAGAAGCAGATCATGTGTTAATTCACACTCCTTTTTAGATTCCCAAGAGAATGGTGACAGTAGGATTTAGAAACCTTTGGGTTTTAGAATTCTGTCTAAACAACAGCAAATATTTGATAACTATGACTGTACTATTAGCATAAAAGCATTAAAATATATATAATAGAAAAATTATAGAAAAGAAGGAATGCCTTTAACACCTTACATTCTCATGAGGGTCCACAACTCAGTCCATATTTAATAGTTATAATCAGGACATCCAGTTTTACTGTTGCTCATTCTCTTTTTTTAAAAAAAAACATATAAAATAAACAATGCTGATCCTTTGCTAGAATAACATGGTGCATTTTGGAGTCAGGCTGGGAATGAATCTGGTCTCGGACACTTAGCCCTGTGACTTACAGTAGTAAATTAACTTCCCTTGCACTTGGGCTTTTTTTAAAAAAATCTGTTAAATACTAATTATATAAACTTCACAGGATCATCATACTAAATTAATATATAGCTAGCGCATCGAATAACAACAGTCACTAAATGTTAGCTATTATTTTGTCACTGTACAAGCATTTAATATCAGACTAGCCACACTAGTGTGACTTCAACACTTTTGTTCATTTTTATATCCCCAGCACATTGCTGAGGATATAAATTCATAGATTTCAATGAATATTTTTTTGAACAAAGAAAGGAAACCAAATGCTTAATATATTATAAGCGGGCATTTTCTACATTAATATTCCCAAGATCATCCTACAAGTTATTTAGGTCAATTTGGATAAAAGAAACCACAAATTACTAACAGATACCAGCTGCCTAAAGTTCTATTTAAGGGGTCTGGTTTCCATTTCTAAGGAGGATTTATCCCAAAGAAACTGAGATGGTCAATACCTAAATACTCTCCATTCCTTGTTTATAAAATGCTTTTGATATTTGTTACTTTAAACCTAAAACTCCTTCGTTTTCAGTCCTCAAATTTTTCAGATTATGGGGCAAAACCTGCAACACCTGTTGTTATTAACACCACTAATCCATCCTGAAAGGGGAAGGGGTTCCTGGGCCCAGCAGCAAGGGCCACTGGGACAAGGAAGAGGCAGGAGCAGCAGCAGTGGGCAGTGAGCTTTAGCGTTGAAACCCCTCACCCCAGAGCCCCTAGCCTTCAAGGATTTGAAAGCTTGAGCCTTTCTGACCAGGACCTGAATTAAGAATCATCTTGGCAGGTTGAGGGCCACCAGCAGTTATCTCCGGTCATGTTCAAGAAAGTAAAATGAAATTTTGGTCTCTATAGTGAACCCAGAGGAAATGTGGATCTCCATAGGTAGAAGAATCAAGCACTCTGATTAGAAAGAAGCTGAGTTGAGTTTTTGTCCTTGGTTAATTTCAAAGTTCATAGTTTTGTCTTGTTGTGGTTTAATGTTGACTCTTTTCAAATTAGTGAAGCAGCTAAAATGTTCTTATTAAACATCTCTGCGAAGCAACATGATTTAAGAATTATGCTAGAAAAATTGTGATTCTTGTCTAAAGCACTAGTCTTGTAGATATTTTTTTTAAAGAATAAAATGTGCCATGTCCTGATATCATCTCTATTTGATGTGGTGCAGCCTGCCTTGGATCTTGTACTTAACAAGGGAAAAAGGAAAGGTTTTTATTAGCCTCTTAAAGAACAAAACCCCAGCAACTCCTTGGTCTTTTCCAAATTAGGGCCCTAAGGAGTGCATGCCATCTCTTCCTTGCCTAAGACCTGAGTAGTGTCATTTGAAATGTTCAAGAAGAGCTGGGATTCAGAAGGAGAAAATATCTTTGTGCTTACATCCTTTTCCCCAATCCAGTCATAAAAGCTTTATATGACCTGCGTGGATAAGGTTTAAAGAAAGAGGGAGCTGTGAAGAGAGAAACTAGAGGGGAACCATTAATTCCAAAGGAATGATTATGTGGGGGTCACAGTGTTCTTATTTCTAGAAATAACCCATTCTGTACTGTACGTGCAACCAAGAGATTCTTTCCAGGCTGGATCCAGTTTATCATGTTCTCTATAGATATGGTAAATCAAAAAGCCCTCTGTTCTATTTTTGGAGTAGATTAAGTGAGAGCAATGATACTTAGATCATTTCTGGAATCAGCACATGGATTTCTCATCTAATTCTTCATGGGAATGAGAGAAAGGAGTTTTGCATATAATTTAGACAATCACACACATTATAATCTTGAAAGAGACTTCCTCTTAAAGTCAAGAAGTTTAGCTTTTATTTCTGTCTACAGATTATTCCCTTGGGGTTAGATTAAGATTTACTTTAAGGAATAAGTTCTCTTACAGCATCCTGCCCACCTCACCTGCAGATGTTCTACAGATGTATTTGTTGGGCTAATGAGGAATGAAATCACTCATTTCCTTTTTCTGCTATAGTTTTATTAAGTGTGCTACATAGAACAATTTATAATTCAATGCTTTCCTAACACTTGGATCTATTAAAAAAACAGCTCTGAAAGGAAATTTTGCTATTTCTCTTCCAAGTTATGAGTTAGTTTTGTCCTTGATAGAATTATCTCCTCCCTTTTTTTTGGGGGGAGGTGAGTTACTGGGGATTGAACTCATAGGACACTCGACTACTGACCCACATCCCTGGCCCTATTTTGTATTTTATTTAGAGACAAAGTCTTACTTAGTTGCTTAATGCCTCACTTTTGCTGAGGCTGGCTTTGAACTTGTGATCCTCCTGCCTCAGCCTCCCAAGCCTCTGGGATTACAGGTGTACACCACCGGGCCTGATTTATCTCCTCCTGTTGAATATTCTGCCCTTCATTTTTACTTCCATTATATTAGGAAATGATGCTTTTATATAGCATTCAGGGATAGAGTGATATCACACATGTGTTTAATGACTTTGTGGCTTCAGTGCTCAGGCCTGTGAAAAGAGCAATGCCTGAAGACATGAGAGTGGCAACAGTGCCCCTGGCCTCCTGGGATGAATGACACACAGCAGGCAGCCTCACCCTCCTCAGTGGCTTTTTAATATTCACTGAATGAATGAATCAAGGTTTGGCAAAACAGCAAATATTTGTGGAGTATTTATTGCATATCTGTCATAATGCCTAGTTACTTTCATATTTCCTTCTTCTTTCATTCTTAAAACAACAACAAACATGATATGTCTTAAGGTTATCCTGGCTTAATAGGAAAACAGAATGGAGTTCAACTTCTATGCAAGAAGCAACACTTTGGAGTTCTCCATCCTTTTCCTGTTCTTACTAAGATCTTGGGAATTATTTTAAAGGAAGAAAGGAGAGAATACCCTGACATGTCATCCTTTAATGTAACTCAGGGCTTCTCCATTCCAGTGTGAAGATGTGTCACCTTAATCACTAATTCACATATCTTAAACTCTAAAGGTGATTTTTAGGGAGAGGATAATTTTGATTGCACCAGATTTTTGCTTCAGGCATTGACTTTATAATAAATCCTCAATTAACAAGAGGCTCTGCTTTATTCAAAATAAGCAATAAAGAATTAAAATATAAAACAAAACTTCAGAAACAGTAGTTAATGTCAAGTGATATTTCAATGAACACTGGAAGAATCCAGGAAGTCATCTTCTTTTCTGACGTCGGCATCTTGTTGCATTTGGCTCTGTTGACAACTGCAAGAAGGAAGAAGTATTAGATAAGAAAGAGTTCTTTAGGGTCAAAGTTTCTTTAAAACACTTTCTTTCTGCCAAGCGGGGTGGCGCACACCTGTCATCCCAGTGGTTGGAAAGGCTGAGGCAGGAGAGTCATCTGTTAAAAGCCAGCCTCAGCAATGGGGAGGCACTAAGCAACTCATTAAGACCCTGTCTCTAAATAAAATACAAATTAGGGCTGTGGATGTGGCTCAGTGGTTGAGTGCCCCCGAGTTCAATCCCCACTACCCATCTCCTCTAAAAACCCAACTTTTATTCTTTTATAGTCCTATAGTGTAGAAGAAATCTTTCTCTCCATCTTTCTCTGCATCGACCTTTTAACTTTTCTCTGTATCCCTCACCTATAGCAAGGAAAACTAGACATTTAGTTAGAGAAAATAAGTTGAAAAACCCTTCCTTTGCAGCTGAAGTAGCTCGGTGGTAGAGCACTTGCCTGGCATGTGTGAGGCACTGGGTTTGATCCTCAGCACCACATAAAAATAAATAAAATAAAGGTATTTTTTTTAAAAAAGGATACAATAAAGTTTTTTTTTAAAAAAACCCAAACCCTACCTTTTCCACTCAAGATCACAGCCTTTTTCTGAAATACTGCTTCTTTCTTAAGCTTTCTATTATAACTCTTTGCCACATGAAGCTATAGACTAGGGTTTAAGAGCAGGACCCTCAGGGCCAAACAAATCGGGTGTAAATCTCAAATCTGTCCCTTAGAACTGTGACTTAGTGGAATTTACTTAACCTTCCTGAGACTTGATTTTCCCAATCTTTCCAATCACCCAACAGGGATAATTTCTTGCCCTCCCAGGGGGTCTTAGAGATGATACACTTGGAATGGGATAGGCATTCGATAATATTTGCTGAGTGAATAAAAAGTTACATGTCCCTCACTGTAGGGAAGCAGCACATAGTCCATTCTCATTAAACTGAGTCATTGTTGCTTCTTCTCAGCTGCTCAATAAAGGGGAATGAACTTGTTTAAACACTCTAAGCAAATAGAGCCGACTTGAGACCTATGAGGACTCTGGTTGGGAGAACAGAATACCTACAGACCAGTTAATATAGCATTTTAGGGCATCCATTGGAAAATTTCAATTCTAATTCTGTCACTAAGACTTATTTCCTAAGAAGCAGTCAGGTGTTGGGATGTGGGTGCATTTAAACTCTTCCACAACTGTATGTAGCTTTTACATTTGGCTTAATTGCCTTTCCCAAGAACCTCCCCTGGCGTCTCTCGGGTCTCAGTAGTACCAGACCCGTGAACCCATCTGTTCTCATTTCTCACAGTCTGGGATCCTCCCCAGAGTCTCCTGTGAGGTCTTCCTGCTACATTCCCATGGCCCCTGCCAAGCTCATTGGCTTCCAGCTCAGGAGTGCAGGAAGGCCACATTCCACAGCCCTGGCCTGACTGTGCAGCTACGGGCGCTTTCTGTTATCAGGACGGTTCTTGAGATTGGCATGGAGCATTATGCAAGGTGGTTTCTCCCAGTCCTAATGAAAGGCAACAGAGCTCTTCAGCTTTTCTTTGACTTTCCTAACTCATCTGCTCTCCAGATGAACATCAGAGATGGAATATCAGGAGACCTATGAAGACCACTGCACTCTGCTTCCTGTTCTTACCTTGTATTACCACAGACTGATTTCCTTGATGACATGTGCTCCTCTATTTTAATGCCAAGTCAACCTTAAAAGTGAATGGATAACTACTTTCTAACCTGTGTTTATTCTATAAGCTTAATACCCTGCACCAGGTAGTTGGGCTGCTAATGCAGGATGAAAATAAAGGAATTTGAAAGTCTTCTCTCAAGACAATATCTTGGTATTCAAGGCTACTTTTTATACATAATTCTATTTTGCACATCTGAAAAGAAATAGCACCTTGGTCCTCCTCTGTGCACTGCTTTAGCACTAAATTGTAATTTCCTTACTAGGCAGAGGTATGGTTTGGAGGGAGTGGGCTGAGGTCTTTGAACAGGCAAGGGAGAAAAGGAAAATTAGTAATTTCCTCCATATTTCCCCATGGTGTTTCACGTTCACAGTATACTTTATTAGGAAACTTCCTTTTAAGACTGTTACAGAAAAATTTATGTCAGTAAAGGATATCTAATATTTTTTAAATAGCTCAACCCTTTATCTGTATCCAGTATAAAATGTGCAAAATATAAACCAGACTCTCCAAATTCCACAGTTTGTAACTGTTTGTGTGGTACAGATACATTCTCAAGGTAAACTGTTTTGGTAATTTCTGGTGTTGACATTTATTTATGCTGAACTAAACTGTGATCAGTTTTCCTAAAGGGAGGCTTAAAACTATACTGCTGTTTTCCAAGGCTTCGATAGTTGTTTTTTGGTGATGATTAAACTAATAAATTGAATGGTCTGGTTTAATCGCCAGTGTTTTGTGTACACATGGTTGTAGATTTTAAACTAGAAAAGCAGAAAATAAAAGTCTGTTTTCTTTGGCAGGCATTTGATGTACTTGGAAGAGTTGAAGCTTACCTTAAGCTCCTTAAATCAGAGGGTTTAAGTCTGCCTGTCTTGGCAGCAAGGCATGAGGAATTACACAGAGAAATTAAAGAGTGCACAGCTGATGCTTTGCAAAGGGGCCAAACCTTAATCAGACAAGTAGACTCCTGCAGGTGAGTAAGCTTCCTTCATCCTCAGTGTAACAAGCTTTTCTACAATTTCCACAACCTGTTAAAAAAAAAAATAAGTCGCATAATATTTTTTTTCCTGCTTCTGATGTTGTGCTGCATTATGATATGGCTTAAAAGGATCCATTAAATTTTGGTCACCAGTGATTCTGAAGGCAGTGTTGCTCATCGAGAAGTGAGGCCATATTCTGAGCCTGAGGACTTAAATATGCTCAAGCTTTCTCTCTGCATGTTTCTGAGGAGGGAGAAGGAATTGATGAAATAATAAACAGGGCTTTATTTCTCAAGCTTTTCATATCCTAGCATCTTCATAGCATGTCTTTCTCCCTTTAGTTCAGGAACCTCAGGTCTATCTATCCCTTTTCCCTTTCTGAAAAGAAAGAAAATTAAGTACAGAATTCTCTTTCGTTCATGATCTTGGTGATTGATCAAGCAAAACCCTAAGTAAAAGATGACTATTAATAACAATAGCTAAACCACATTTATAAACATTAATAAACAATAGCTAAATAACATTTATTGAGGGCCTACTATGTGCCAGGCACTGTGCTGAGAGCTTTC
The DNA here is from genome assembly GCF_052094955.1 of Ictidomys tridecemlineatus. NCBI lineage: Eukaryota > Metazoa > Chordata > Mammalia > Rodentia > Sciuridae > Ictidomys > Ictidomys tridecemlineatus. The sequence continues at coordinate 146,506,220 of NC_135483.1, read as the reverse complement.
AGAGCATTATCTTATTAATCCTCATGGTGACTCTACAAAGCACCGGCTATTAAGGTTTACCTTTTACAAATAAGGTAACTGAGACACAGAGAGCTTAAGTAACTCGCAAAATGTCACAAAGACAGTTTGTGACTCAGCCAGACTTTGAATCCAAGTGCATGAGCCCCAGACTTCCTGCTATCTGTGCTTGGAGAGTCATTTCTTCGAGCATGTTTTGTGAAAGCATCAGTGTGACCTTAGACTTGGGTGGCATGAGGAGAGAAAGGGACCTTGAGAAACAGAAAGAATGCAATAGCAAAGCATGGGAAAGAACTGGTGTTGGAAGACAAAGGAGAGATGACAGAGCAGATTATGGAACAGGTCTTGGCTAGGAAGAAATGAAGGCAACCTTACATTTTGGCAGAGAGAGGCTTCATGGATTTGTACAAATGGTTTTCCCTCCTTCATATCTACAGTCACCTTGAAACTCAAAGTCATTCAATTTGATGAACAATGATATAGGCAGAATATGATAAAAAATTGTTTTTCTGTTTAAACCCTTGTTTTACTCTATTTTGATATCTTTAAAAGTGCTGGTTTGAGAGTCTATGTTTAGGAAACTTTCCTTCCAAAAAACCTTCTGAAACTGGACAGAAGGACTGGGCTGTGGCTCAGTGGTAGAGTACTTGCCTAGCATACGTGAGGCACTGGGTTTAATCCTCAGCACTGCATACAAAACTAAGCACATAAATAAAGGCATGCTGTCCATGTACAACTACAAAAGAAAGAAAGAAAGAGAGAGAGAGAGAGAGAGAGAGAGAGAGAGAGAGGGAGGGAGAGAGGGAGGGAGGGAGGGAGGAAGGAGAGAGAGAGAGAGAGAGAGAGAGAGAGAGAGAGAGAGAAAGAAAGAAAGAAAGAGAGAGAGAGAGAGAAAGAAAGAAAGAAACTGGACAGAGGTTCAAAGCTAAGGTTAGAAATAATCCAAGGTCTTCTAGCAGGAGCCAAAAAGTTGAGGTGATAAGGAGGACAATAATTTTCTCCTTTGAAAAACTAACAAGAACAAATGTAGCTACTAAGTATCTTCACTTCAGTTCCAAGCCATGCACCACATGACGACGGTTGTCCATTAAGTTCCAGGGTCCAACATGCTTCTTTCTGGACCCAAATGTGCATACAGGTGCTCCTTCCTCTCCCTTCCCCTGTTGCAGGTCCACTTTCCTGGAATGTGTAAGTGACTCAGGATACACAGAGGATAGACCATGAGGGAGAATAGGCACTTACTGTGCCTGAACTCAGGGTAACTGTTGGAGGTTGATCTGAGTCATGTGATGTCTGCATTAAGTGGAGAGGTCAGCATGGCTGTAATCCTTGGGGAATGATCCAAACTCAGTTTAGCTATTGGATCTGCAAGGACCCGCAGATGTTATTTCTACTGTCAGGTTACTTGTGCCTGCACAGATATCTGGAGTTCTGTTTTTGTGTTGCTGCTTCCTATCTAGTATTCCACTCCACAAATTGTAGTTGCTTGCCTTCCCTAAAGTCTGACCTCTGATCTCTGGGCTCTAGGATTCCCCTCCACCTCTCTGCTGAGCTTTAGTCAGGTAATTACCTCCCAGGCAGTAAACTGATGTAATCACAAGGCTCATCTCTTTTGTTTCCCCTTCCCTGAGATCACTGTCCTTTGCTACAGGTTGTTCACTATCTGAAAATCAAGATTTCATACATCTATCTTTTTCGGGTCATTTAAAACACGAGAGTAAATCCAGTCCCTGCTTTTGGGCTAGAAACAAATCTCTAGTTCAGTTTTGATGCTTCACTCCTAAAGTTAATAAGGTGGCCACCATTTTTTACTGCTAAACTTATCCTATTTGCACTAATCAGGATGAGTCAATGCTTACTTTTCTTTCATATATATATGAAATATATATATATAGTTGTAGATGAACATAATACCTTTATTTTATTTATTTTTTTATGTGGTGCTGAGTATCAAACACAGTGCCTCCCATGTGCGAGGCAAATACTCTACCACTGAGGTACAACCCCAGCCTAGTAATGCTTTATAATCAATAGTTAAAAATAAGTGATTTTGTTTTAATATATATTTTTTTCTTTTTTGGGGGGGTGCATTTTTTTAAACCATTCACTTTCTGTGGTTGCCATATTTATTTACTTAGCTAATTTCATTCTTTGTCTCCTTTATTCTTTCTCGTCTTAATTTTTACATGCGTGTTGTTTTTCAAAGGGAAACACATCATTTTGTTTTCAAGAGGCAGACTGGATCTTGGCAGTAAAAACAATCATTAGAAATATTTGAAGAAACTTGATTTAATTCTTTTTTGAGGGGGTACTGGGGATTGAACTCAGGGGCACTCAACTACTGATCCATATCCCCAACCTGAAATTTTGTATTTCATCTAGAGACAGGGTCTCACTGAGTTGCTTAGTGCCTTGCTATTGCTGAGGCTCGCTTTGAACTCATGATCCTCCTGCCCCAGCCTCCTGAGCTTCTAGGATTACAGGTGTGTGCCACTGCACCCAGCTCTATTTAATTCTTAGGCAACTGGATTAAAAATAATTGGTAGCATGTTTTTTGTCAGTTTCTTAAAATTCAAGCTTTCATGAAAGTTTCAAGGTATTTGATTGCCCTGAAATTACATAGATTTTACAAATCACTGCTACTTCAATTTTGCCAGAAGGAACTGAAGGTAAAGTGAAATTGTTTTTTGACAAAGGACATTTTTGATTTAGAAGGTAGATGCAGAATAAAAATCCATTAAAAGCTGAATTGAAATGCATTAGAATCTCAGTTGCAAACTAGAGTACTAAGTGGCGACTGACCTCAATCCTGGGCATTCCATCTGGGCCTTGATTTCCTTCCTTATCTAATGATCTATTGGCTAATGGATCTGGGTTCCCACCTAAGAAAAGAAGCAGACCCAAAGACGGAAATTTAAAGTTGTAGTCAATTCAGGAGCGAATGTGGAATTTAGAATGGTGGTGATGGAAATCAATGTAAATTTCAACAGAACAAAATGGTTTCCTAGACTTCTGGGTGTCAGCATCATGACCAGAACACAGAATACCAAGGTTCCTGTTATGGGACGTTTGAAAACTTGCATGGAGAAGAAACTCAGGACCTCATGTCAAAGGAGTTTTATTTCATGAGTCTGAGAGCTGGAACAATGATACAATTTTTGAAAACTCTCTGAACCTCAGTTTTCTCATCTGTAAAACAGAGATTGATAATTTCATAGAATTTTTAACTGAATAAGATAGCACCATTTCTTGAACATAGAAAGCACCCAATAAGTAATTACTTCACTTTTTTTTAAACTTTTATACAAAGAGCTTCAGACACAAAATTCTAAGAACCACAAGGTTGTTTCAAATGATTTCAACCGAGTGAGCTGTACCAAATTGTCATGTTCATTTTAATTAACTGGGAAGGCTAAGATTAAAATAGAGAGGATAAACATGTATCTTAAGGTAACAAAAAGCATAATTAAGTATTGGAGCAGGTAGGAATTTCAGGGGTCCTATAATCTGATTTTTTTTTTTTAACTAAAGAAAGGACCTCAGCTAGGTGCGGTGGTTCATGCCTGTAATTCCAGTGTCTCAGGAGGCTGAGATAAGAGGAAAGTGAGTTCAAAGCCAGCCTCAGCAATGGCAAAGCACTAAACAACTCAGTGAGACCCTGTCTCTAAATAAAATACAAAATAGGGCTGGGGATGTGGCTCAGTGGTTGAATATCCCTGAGTTAAATACCCAGTACCAAAAAAAAAAAAAAAAAGAACCTCAGAAATTCAGTTTTCTGAGCTTTCTCAGTATATATGAAACCTTTGTCATTGCTGTTCTGTAATCACCATTGTATTAGGAACAGACCCACGCTATTTTTCTCTCCTGGAATACATTTGAAGTTGGAGCAGCCTCACAGAGTAAATAGTGGTTATTTTTATGTTTCCTTACCTTTTCTATGTATGGCCTATAATCAGATGATAATTCTGAGTTAAGTTGCTTTTATCTTTACAGAGTATAATATCTGTCACATAACCTAATTATCCCTTAATGTTAGTGATATTTTAGTGCATTCCTTTGTATTGAGTTATGATGCAAGTTACCTGTTATCATATATGAGAATGGTCACATGGAGACCCTCCAAGTTTGCAAGCCCTGGGTTTTGGCCTTCTTCATCTCTTTTTCGGTCTGGCTTGGCATCCTCCTCTAGCACTGAGTCTAACAATAGACCAAACATCGCTGGCTACCAAGAAGAATTCTGTAGTTTTGAAGCCACAGGAAGCTGTAGTGATTGGAAGTGCTGATCCTAGGACCTTGTTTGAGGGCAAAGTTTTCCAGAGGGACTCCTTTTTTTTCCTCAAGTACAACTACTAATTCAGAGTTCAAAAACATGAAAACACCCAGCAGGACCAGGCAACCTTATGAAGTATTCATTTGCCTTTCCTCTTTGCTAAAATTAATTTAGGATTTATGAGTAAAATTATATCAGTTCAATTTCTGTCCCAAAATAAGGATGTTCATTATGCCTTTTATGGTGGATTTAGGCTTCTAAGTCTCATTTTGCTTTGGTTTAACTTTAAATATTACCTGTTGTGATCCAAAACTCATTAATTTCTCAATGTAAATTCTTTTTGAAAAAATTTTAACTTCAAATGATTAATTTTTTATAGTGCCACTTTAGAATTTACTGGACCAATTCAAATGTTTTTATCATAATAGAGTACCCTACAGTTATTTGGCTTAAACATGTTTATCAAGAACAGTGATTATCAATCTGCTAAACTGATTTCTGTTAAGCACTGCACAATAAGCTAACTTGTTTTTTTTCTTTTTCTTAGTATATAAATTATATGTTTTACTTTTGAATTTGGCAATAGATATTTCCAAGTGTAATTCTTTTTTTTAATTTGTTCTAATTAGTTATACATGACAGTAGAATGCATTTTGATACATATCAATGTAAATTCTTTAATGTATTTTCATGTAAAAAGAGGAGTTAATCAGGATTTTGCTTCCTCTCCCGACTATTTTGATTTCTGTTGGTTACCACTGCTTCCCTTGGTTGATATTATGGATGTTAATGAACTCAGGACAGAGCATGGTCTTTGTTTATTCATCCAAAAATAGTTTAGGTGCTCTTGAGCATCTATTGTGACAGGTGAAGTGTCTGTCCTCATATTGCTGCTTCTATTCTACTGGAAAGAAGGAAACAACTAAACACATAAAAAAGTGAGGTGCTCTTATGTAGCAATGAGAACCACCAGTAGATAGAAAAGCAAAATGGGAAGAGAGTGAGTGCAGGGAGAGGACTGTGGCAGACCCTGGAGTCAAGGGAGAACTCTGGAAGGAGAAGAGGCTGCCATGCAAATAGCTAGGGGATGAGTGGACTCCACAGAGCAACAGAAGAGGATAACAGAAAGAAGGACAGTGTGGCTGGAGGACAGAGCTGCAGGGGGCAAGGGCCTAACACAAGACCAGAGAGTTGGGCAGCACTTGGACTGTGTTCAAAGGCTCATTAGCAATAATGGAAAATGCCTGTGTGTTTAATTCATTCATTAATTTAATCCTCACCCTCATTGTAGGCACCACTATTACTAATTTCCCTGTTTTGTGGAGAAATTCAGCATCTTGCTATAGCATCTATTCCTCAGCAATAACAGGTAAAATGAGTACTGGAATGTCAGCCTCAATGCTCTGTTGGGTTGCTAGCTCTATCTGGGTCTTTATCTTTTTTTGATTTAACTTCAATCAATGACAAGGAACCTGGTTGCTTGGTGGATCTGGATTCATTTTTACTCTAGTGTGCTAAAGATGTACTGCGTCTATCTTCTAGTTTCAACTCGAGTCCCAACTTCTCTGGAGTTTTTCTCTCTTTCAGTTTATTTAAAAAATGACTGAACATACTTACAAGCATCTTGGCCCCTGGGCCTCAGGGGGGCCAGTCCAAGCTATGGCCCCAATCTCAAGAAACTCAATGAGGGAGCCACACACCAAGAGTGTGCACCAGGCACAAGGAGCCAAGGACACAGTGAGTGCTAGAGATACTGCTGCAAACAAAGGTGACACAATGCCAAACTCTGTGATCAGGACAGGACAAGAGAAGGAGTGGGATTGATGGAGACAGTGATGAGTGGTAGTGGAATTTGGAAGGTGGAGATGAGTATAGGGTCTGTATCTTCAAGCCAAGTTGAACAGAATCTACACCTACTACATAATACTTTCTTTGAATTTCTTTGCATTTCTCATATCTACCATGTAGCTTCTTTTATATATATGTATATATATATATACACACACACATTGTAAATGGACACAATACCTTTCTTTTATTGGTTTATTTTTATGTAGTGCTGAAGATCGAACCCAGTGCTTCACACGTATGAGGCAGGCGCTCTTCCACTGAGCCACAACTCCAGCCCCTGTGGCTTCTTTTTTCATTTGGTTGCTGTTCTAAGTCATTCCTAATTGTTTTACTTGTGACAATATCATCACATTGGGACTCTAATATTAACCTGCAAGCCGAAACCAATCAGGAAACCTCTTCTGTCATTAACATTACACACCAGGTGACTTGATATGAAATGTTGTTAAGGGACTGGCATGTTATCAAAGAAAGCCCCTATCATACTGAACATATATACCAGAGATCTTAAATGGAAAAGAAACAAAACTAATCCCCATCCTCCAACCTAACAAAGAAATGAGTTGGAAGAATATTTCAAGGCAGTGTCTTTACAATGGGGTGCTGAGTGGATACGAGTGAAACCCAAATCATATGTATGGATTTATGGGTAGTAGGAGGACTGCAAACCAAACCCCAAACCAAACTTTTTGGCAGGAAATACACCAAAATGTGTTTTTATTTTTCCAAATTATCTCAAATGAATGTAATTATTTGTTTAGCTCTTGTTGTATGTTTTTGTCTGAGTATGTCATAAATAAGAAAATCTCAAGAAATGTCTTTTAAATATGGCTTTTCTGCTGTTCCTGTTATAAGCAGACCTCAGTCTCTCTCATACAAGTCTTTCATGCTTTTCATTCCTGGTTCTTCCTGTTCCCTGCTCAGTGAGACCCTAGGATAAATTTTCTTTTTAAATTTTCCCTTTGTTTCCATTTGTTGATTTTTCCCCTTAGTTTTAGTAGTTATGTTGTTTTCATTTCTAGGATTTTAATTTTTTTTCCAGATCCAATTTTGTTTTTATTTCTGTCTGTTTTTGTTTCAGAGTTTCTTGTTATTTAATTGTGAATGTTGATTTTTCCTTTATCTCCATTGAGCTCAGAGGTATTTATTTTCAAATTGCTCTCCTTATTTTCATTCCAGCTGGAGTACATTTATCTCTTGATGGTCGAGTGTTTTAGGATTGCTTTTTCTTGTATGTTTGAGATGTTGCATTATGTGCTCATTTGGAGGGGGAGGGCCTTGCACTTTGGCTATCTTGCTTGCTTTATTCTTTCCTCTTTGCTCTTTTCTCCTCACAAGCTTTGCAGGGGTTTCCCCCTGGATTCACAGTACCCACTGTCCAGAATCATACTTCTGTCATGTGATCAGGTTCATACAGGAGCCCATGCAGATACTGTGGCTCTCAGAGATGTGATCAGGAAACCAGCAGAGGAGAAGAGAGGGCTTGGTGCAAATCCTGCTAAGTATAAGCCATGGCTCCAGTAGCAGGTGGCTGCATTTTTTAGTCTCCTTTAACAATGAGGGAGAATCACATCCCTATTACTGATTTCAGGTAGAGTCCTGGTTATGGCACCCTTTGCACAGGACACATATGATGGTCTCTGTGGCCTCAGGAATGGAACTTTGGGCCATCTCTATATGATCTGGACCCAATCCCAGAGCCCTGTGGCTTCAGCTCCACTTCTTACTGTTTCTTCTTTGTTATGTATATATAAAACAATGTGTGTGTGTGTGTGTGTGTGTGTACGCACATGTGCATGTTGTGATTTGTTTGGTGGAGAGAGGTTATCAAATAACTTAAAAATTGTTATTAAAAACATGCATTTCATGTCTACAGTGCAAATGATATTTTTTCAAAGAAGGATGCAAACTAGACAATAGCAGCTGTTTCCTCCAAAATAAACACAGGCGTAAACATGAAGGGACAGTGTTCGGGTTCCTGGTAAAAGAAACAGAAAGCTAAAGACAAGAAAGACTTTTTTCCATCTTCCAAGTATAATTTGTCCACAGAAAGAAAGAAAAATATGGTCAGCTGATCCCTTTTGATGAGACAGAGTAAGCTGTCAAGTACTTACCATCTGGTTTAGCTCCTAATCCAGATGGGCTGCCAATAGTAATTTATGAAAGGGGTGAAAGTAAGTTGTCATTTTCCAGAAAGAATCATTAGAACATATTAACATTGGGATTTGCTCCTTCCCCTGCCCTGATTTGTGACAGATAAGATAGGGCAACTGCTTTCCTACAGTAAATAGAACAGCCTATTCTTGAACCAGAAGTCAATGTGTCTTTGCTTCTTGAGAGAAAAAAAAAATAATCATTTTTCTTTTCCCTTCCTTTCTCTCTGTTGGCTCCCAGTATGGAGCTTCTAACAAATGTGGGAAGCCTCCACAGTCTGTTGTTTCTGAGTATTAGAAAGTCAAAGTCAACATCAGGAATAATCTGATGCACCCCATGCTACTGATAGGCACAACTTAATCCTTTCTTACAGGGAAAGCCCAAAGGTCAGTCCAATGCAGATCATAGGCCATTAGATCTGGACTAACCCCTGCCCCTCCAACTCCCAATCAGATGCACATAAGCAATGTTGCTTCAGAATCAGAACAGGGTAACAGGGTACCATATTTTGTTCTACCACATTTCTGTTACTCACCATCAGTCCTTGTCCCATCATTAATTTAATGTGACTGTGAAGTAACAGAACTCATTGCTGGTGACAGATGGAATTCTATTTCTTTATTTTCAGTTCACATAAGAATTGCTGGCAAATTGTGAAGTCAGATCTTTCCTTTGATCAAGCCATTTGCTCTTCAGGCACTGAGGAAATTGCCAATATGTATGCTATGCATGTTTTAAAAATGTTTTAGAATGGTGAAAATTAGAGTCTGGAATCAAGCCTATAAATTTTCTACCTGAAAATGATCAGGCCTAGAATAGGGGCTGGTTATAATCTGCAGATTAAGGTTTTACTGAGGAAGAATAGAAAAGACCATAGTAGCTCTGAGACTAGGAGTTGGATGGGTATATGCCAACTGAGAAATTGGGGAAAAGGAAGAGATTACTACCAATCATACAGAGATGAGCTAGATGGGATATAGAGAGAAAAAGGAACTAGTTAAGGTGAGAAGGATGATTGGGAGCTTCTCATACCAAGGAAGGAGGATAGGCCACAAATAGGATGGCAATAATGGACAGGTAATACTGCATAGTAGAAGAATTTAGTCTTTTCTCCTAAGGCTATAAATAGATGAGAGTAAGTATCAGATGAACCAAACTATACATGACAAACTCAATTAAATCCAACTATAAATGCTAAAGCATACCAGAGAAGAAATGAGACAGTCTTTACACAGTCTAAAGTCACCAGGGGCGTGGCTTAATGGTGGAGTGTTTACCTAGCATGTGTAAGGCCCTGGGTTTGATTAGCACAGGAAAAAAGAATAAATAGACAAGCCTGATGTCTGTAAGTGGCCAAAAGTGCAAAGCCATCATTATTTGAAAACTATTGGTCACTGTTATCAGTAATATTTTAAATATGGTAACTGTGTATATATGTTTTCCCATCCTTAAATCTATATATACTCTTCACTTAAATAGTGATCTGACTGTACTTTATTTAATTTTAAATTGTGCATTAATCTACTACTTATAAGTCTATATGCTCAGGGCTACAAGAGATAGAAGAATGAATAAGATACCATCTTTTCCACTTAATGAATTTACAATGTAATTAATAGAGTGCATTATAAGTAACAAATCACCACAAAATAAAACAGAGCCTCCTAGGTCATTGAAAAACAAAAGCAGAAATAGTTCTATTTAAGTTGATTATGGTTTATCTAAATTAAAATAGTACATTGCTTTAAAAAACAGTATTTTTAACTGAAGGAACATTTTATTTCCTATGTCCACTAAATTGTTATCCTCGTTCCATTTTCTGTGCTGGAGGCACCAGCAAGACCTGTCATTTGGACAAGGTACCACGCCCCTCTAGCGGCCACTTTGAAAACAACAGGCAGATATTGCATTACCCAGAGAAGCCAGCCAATTTCAAGAGCACGTCAGCCAGGCCTAGGCTGTTTGTATGATAGCCAATAACACTCAATAAAGGAAAGTTAATTCTAGAGGAAAAATGCCCCTCACCCTATGTCATGTGTCACAGACTCAGATAAGGTACTGTAAAGTGGTAGAGTGTGAACTCTGAGATCGATGAACAAATCTTGGCTCTGCCAATTCATAACTGGTCAACTTACTGAGCATCTGTTCTCAGTCTGCCCATAAGTAAAATGAGGATAGTGATTATAGTTCAAAAACATATGGGGTAGGGTCGTTGGATAATTAGAAAAGGCACTATTTGAGACATTAAGAATGGTGCCTTATCACAGTAAGATTTCAATAATGACTTTTATTAATTATAATTATAGTATCTTATGGTAAAAACAAAACCAGTATCATCTGAATCTTCTAAAATTAAGATATTAAATTCGTCATTAATTCAAAAAATTAAATATAATAAGTGTATATATTTGGGTATTTAAGAAACATGACTTTAAGTCAGGTGTTTCCTGCTTACTAGCTGTGTGTCTGTAAGGCAGATTATCTCACCTCTGGAGCTTCGATTACATTGTCTAAAAATTTGGAGTTATCGGTACCTTCCGAAGAGACATGTTTGTTTCAAGAATTTATTAAGTAGTGGCTGTTATTAAAATTACTTGCAAAGCTGTCAGGATCACAGTCCATATTTGCCTTGTACTCTCCAATTGGGTGTCATAAGTTTAGAGGAGAAGGAGCTCCTTATAGATTTAAATGGCCAAAGAGGAGACTGGTTTAGTGTGAACAGAATTAGAGAACCATGATTGAAATGCAAAATAGGGACACAGGTGGGGAATTCAGGAGGAGTGGGGATATTAGAGCAAGTTTGGGTTAGAATCAGAGAGTGGGTCTGAGCCCTGGTACCTGAAACACTCTGACTGGGACTTATGGATAAGACCCAGATTTGGCTGCCACCTATATTCTTCAGAGATGGCCAAAGTACAAAGAAGTGATGTGAACAAGAATCAAGAGGCTTGGCTGGACCTGGTTACTGAGGACTGGTTTCCCCCACGGAGCAGCCTATTAAAAAATTGTAGTTAACTCCAAGCTACCTTCTTTGGGTCCCACAGGCCCCCATTGTAAATCTGGTTAGTAAGATAGGCCCTGTCTGCAATAGATGCAGAGTGCATTCTGTTGGGGGACCACAGAAGGCCACCCAGAAGTAGGAGTAGCATCTTTCATCTTGGTTGATGCAATTCTTTTTCAAGTTCTACTCTTTCCGAATTTTGTTAATCATTTCCAAATTCCTTTTATTTTAGCAATGGCATTTTCTACCATTTCTAAGCTATCTTTTCTTGCTACATGTTTGCCAGTTTCCTTTTATAAGCGTTGTCCTTTGTACCGTTTCACAGTGCCACTTTATTGTCTTTATCTTTCTCATTCCAGATTTTCGTGTTCACAGAAAACTTGGAACCAGTAGAGTATAGGACAGCTGAGCTTTTAAGTGCCTTTTTAGCAAATTGTGTCTCAGTCTAAAACCTAGTCAAATATGATTAGGATTACCAGTACACTGCTTCCACAAAATTCATGGATATAAGTATCATTAAGAATTACTTTTAAAGTTCTCCTGATGACTTGATTATATTCTTCACTGTCTCTGAGTATTCAAATGCAAAACTAATTGTTCCAAGTGTGATGTCTCTGGAACATTATGTGCCAGGAATAAGACTTCTCGCAATGGATCCATATTTCCCCCAATTACACTTGTCTGGGGTCCCTGTGGTGCCCATAGGACACATCTGAATGTGTCCCTCCTTTATAGCAGCCTCATTGTCATTCCAGTGAGATTGCTTTCACCTCTTAGCCATTTGGGATCTTGCCCTCATTTCATTACTAATTAAATTCATTTTTACAGAGCCATAAATTAATTATTTGAGGTAAAATTACTGAAATCTGTACCTCGCTCAAAGATCTTTTTTTTAAACTCTGTGTAATTAAATTTAAGAGTCATCATGTTAATCCTTATTAGTGTTTGAAGGAAATGACTGGTAGGAATTAATGACTTTAACTTCTTAAATAGTAGGCCAGGTCCTCTTTTAGGGATAGGGGTAAAGATTTAAAAGTGCTCATTCCATCCACAGTGTTCTTCCTTTGTCTTGCCTTGTTGGTGTTCCCAACTTGGAACTGGTTTGGAAACCTGTTTAGATGTCCAACTCCAAGTTCATTCATTGTTTCAAAGGCATTTTCATTTTATGAGCTCTTGTGTGGCTTTTTTTGTTTGTTTGTTTCACAAGACCAGAGAAGAAAATGACAATGTGAGAGTGGGTTTCTTTTTTATGCATAAGTGTATTTGATACCTAATTGTTGGTGATAACTTAGTTCTCATCTAACAAGTCTAGCCATGAGTATTCAGAATTATTAAGAACAAGGGCCTTACTGTTATATAAATATTTTATCCTATTGGATAGTAAATGCTTTGTTAAATGGCTGATATATATTTCTGTTCAAAGAGCATCTTTACCTAATTAGAATAAGTTATATTCCATGTATGTGTAATATGTCAAAATATACTCCACTGTCATGTATACTGAAAAGAACAAATAATTTTAAAAAAAGAACATCTTTAGTTAAATGAACCTTTTAAATAATACCCTCAGGAAAACTCTTGGCTAACATGCTGTGCCTTTTGCCATATGGTTCTTAAAATATCTTAGAGAAATATTAAAAAGTAAACCTTTCAAAAGAGGACAAGACCTGTTGCAAAAACCCATAACATATCTTTTCCTTTAGGACTGACTGATTTAAAACAAAGGAACATGATTTGGTTGTCTCTCTGCCCCACCAGTATAACTACTATTATTCTAAAGCAGATGACTATCACTAACTTGTACTTAATGTAAGGAAGCAGAACTGTTTTCAAATGTTCCCTGTTCCTGGGACTTTTGTGTTGGGTTGAGTGAACTAACAGCTGGCTTTCTCGGTTCAGCTTTCGAGTGACGGGCGTCCATGAGATGATGGGACACATTCAGAGACGAGTGGACCAGTTGACCCAGCAGTGTTCAGCACACAAGGAATTTGCTCTTAAGAAGCAGCAATTAACAGCCTCCGTGGAGAATCATCTAAGGAAGGTAGTTTCATGCAATGAAACTAAAACTTCTAAATTGTTGATTATAGATGGTATTGTGACTGCCATGTGTGGACATGGAGAGGGTTACAGGTGTGTCTCCTTTAGCTTCTGTCATGTGCCACATGAGGTCCTACAACCTGACCAAACACTCATAACTCACTATTGCTCATGAATCATCATATCATGCAAAAACAGGTATCTAATACAATATGCCACCTCTAGCCTGATTGTATACACACAAGGTATCTCTCACCTTGCACAGTTCTGTGTAACTGAACTACATACACATCAGAATAAGGTCCTTTAGGTGGTTCTGTGTATGGTTCCAATATGCACATATGTTAGCATGGCACCATATAATGTGAGGGATACAGACAGATGAATACATGGATAGATAGACACTAGAAATAATGGTTTTAGGTTTTTCTGGGAATAAATTAACATTACCATGCTTCGTTGAACCAGACCATTTCAAGAGATACAGTCATTTTGCATAAAAAAGATGGAAAAAATGAATACATTGGCTTGTTATAGAAACATTTCCTATTTTCAAAGGGGAATAAGGATAAGAACCCACATATTGACATCCCAGTAATACTAATGCTGATGAACTTTGCTGCAGAGGCTGGGTTTCAAATTTTCAATGATGGTTTCATTATACAGTGGACTTGCAATCTTGAACTTAAGTGAGTATAATTAGTATGTTTTGCAACAGAAGACATTAAATAACAATGTCTCTATTTTAAATTACCTTTCCTTCTATTATCTATCCAAACATTCGGGAATGTGAGCCTTGTTCTGATGATTGAGTCCAGGGAGCGTCTAAATACAGGAGCAGCTGTGGTTCCTCATTCCCTACAGCTTGAGACACAAGCTAATTTGGTGGAGGTGGAAAACACTGTTGGAATTCAAACAGCTGTTGGCTACTAGTCTTACTGCCAATTCACAGCCAGTTTGTGGGATGTATGGACTCTAGATGGAGCAAGGGAATGAAGGAAGTAACTTGAATGGAATGGAACCCTTCAAGGGTCTCTTTATCCATTGATTCATACGTACCAAAGATGAAGTCACAATTCCCCAAGTTCTTCAATTTAATGATTCACATATGTCCCTGTGTTTAACTATTACATGTGCAGGGGTTTGTGCTTCCCCAGAACCCTTCGTTCCTAAAGGCAGCAACCTATAGGGTCGTCTCTGGATTGTCTCATAAGTTGTGCTCTGGATTCTATTTCAAAATGTGCCTGTAAATTGGTCTCATTAAACTTAACAGATAAATTCAACTCTGTTGATACATTTGCAAGTGTATTATCATCCTTTGTAGGTAATGTAGATAGTAAGTTCTGAGAGGATGTGAATGGTTGATGATATCTCATTGCTCTTAATAAAAGAAATATCCTTAATCATATACCCTCTGTTGGTGGGTTACTAGTCTTACTTCATGTGAAAGAGGAGCATTATTAAGATATGAAGGGCTGAAGTATTTGAAACTCTTTTAGATTAAATTTTATATATTTTAAAGGACAATAAGAATATATACAGCAGTATTTGTTTTATTTATATATATATGCATCCATATATGCAAATATCTTTACTAAGACTGTAATATATTCTTTATTTCTAAAGGTGGATATGTCAATTCAGAAAATCATTCCGGTTGTTTCCAATGCAATGGATATTGGTTCCAGTCTTTCTGAATCTGAGAAGATTTTAAATCAATATCTGGAATTAGATATGCAAGCTAAGGTAAAGTAAAATAAGAATTATTATTATGGCTCTGATTTTGCAAATATTATGTTTAAAATGTTCTATAGCTCTAAAACTTAATTTTAGCTCCCTTAAGGGATGCATTTCTAGATTAGTATGTATCAAATAATGACTTAAAAACTCATACTATTATGTGTGTCTAAATTATTTATATTTATATGTGCATTTATTAGAGCATTTAAGCTCACTGAAACTCAATATTACAGCCTAGTATTAAATACTCATTTGGCTTTTTTTCCTTTCCTGAAACATTTTAGCAACTCCTTTTGTGGGTTCCAGAGGAGGTATTTCTCTACAGGTTTTTTTTTTTTTTTTTGTGTGTGTGTGTGTGTGTGTGTGTGTGTGTGTGTGTGTGATTTTCTGCTTAGAGTATGTCACAAAAGAAAATCATCAGAAGGAGCATGCATAATTGCAAGATTCCAGGAGGCAATGGCTCTCAGCATTCAGGCAGAAGTGCCCCATCCCCGCCTCAGCACCTTCTTTAGCACCCTCCTGCTTTTTCTCATGGAACTTGGGTTCAGTGATTCCTATCAGCAGCCTCAAACCTTTAGTGAAGTCTCTGCCTGCACAGCAGGGCTTGCAGGTCAAGTCTAACGTGAGAGTCAAGTCTAACTCACCCAGGTCCTCAACAAGAGCCCTGGGACTCCAGTTTTTAGCAGAAGAGCCCTCTTCACAGATGGCCCCCACCCAAAACTCAGACACACCAATGTTTTTAAATGGAGTACTTTGAATTTATTATTTAAGGTCTAAAATAACACTTATATGTTAATGTTTTTATTTCAAAAAATTTAGTAGCAGGGAAGAGATTTCATGGGGAGAAATCCCATGTTTCTCTTCTTCCCAGAGTGCTACCATGAAAAAGGGCTTGTAAATTAAAATCACCTTCATTCAGTGGAGCACATGGGAAGCATATTAATCACATGCAGGGAAGCAATGCTTACTTCTGCAAATGAAAATGAAGCTTTTCTCTCCCATTTCTCCTTGATTCTTAGCTTGTTCTCACATGGAAATTTACATGGCTTTTTCTATGGCAATTGTACAGTCATGAGTCACTTAACCATGGGGGGTATTGAGAAATGTACTGTTGGACAATTTTGTTGTGTGAACATTACAGAGTGTGCTCCACAGTCCTAAATGGAATAGGTCAATTGCTTGACATGGCTTCTTAGAGCAATCAAGAGATGTAGTGAACACAAGATCTGAGAGGCTGCTGGCAGTGTAACCAGGCACACTGTTTTACAGTAAACTTGTTTTTTTTTTTTTACATAAATAGAAGAGTTCACTCGCAATAATAAAAAGTATAGTACAATAAATACATAAATCAGTAACAGTAATTTATTATCAAGTATTATGTACTGTACATAATGGTATGTGCTTTACTTTTATACAACTGGCAGTGCTGTAGAGTTGTTCATACCAGCATCACCACAGATACATGAGAAATGTGTGGTGCCATTCAGAATGGCTGTGGCATCACTGGGCACTAGGAAGTTTTCAGCTCCTTTATAATCTAAACGGACCACTGTCCCTCATATATGCAATCCATCATTGAAACACTGCTATGTGGCAAATGACTGTAGGTAGTGCCTACAATACTTACTGATCCATTTAATCAATGGTAAGAGTCCACCAGCCAGAAATTTCATGAAGAAGAAAGAGTCCTAAGCAAGTTAAATTCATCAATTATTTGGTTTGTTCGGATCTGATATGTACATTTCCATTACCTGTGTTTAAGAATACTTCTATATAGGCATTTGAATAAGACTGCATGATTGATATGCCATTTTTTTGTAAATTAAGAAGGAATGAACAAGTTTTATAAACTTGTCATCTCATTTAATAAAATTAGCCCATGAATTTGTTAGAGCTATTGTTAAATTTCATGAAGCAATTCTCATGGATAATTATTTTACTTAAATCACTTAAAACTTTCCTGCCATTTTTGTTTCACAAACTTTATATGAAACAACCTTCCTGCTATTTGTGACACAGAAAATAGAATAATCTAAATGAGAAGTGTAGCTGATAGAACCAAGGAGCAACTTGAGATGGTTTCCATTTTAAGTGCATTGCATTTTTTTTCTTCTTTTTGGAATTTGAAAAGTTGTGCCTTTCTTTTGTTGAGTAAATTCTCAGGACAAATTCAATTAATAATCGCAATAGATGGATGTGCAAAAGGCTAATGAAATGTGAATGTTCATGATTCCCCTGTCAGCTTCTGACCTCTTGTACTTTGTTTTCACAGGAGACATCACAGGCATTGGAAGCAGCTGCAAAAGCCATGTTGGAGAAAAATGAATTTGAATCTGATGAAGTAGCATCACTTTCTTTTAAAGCTCAATGGCTAGAGGAAGAATTAAACATACTTGGCCAGAGCATCACCTCCAGGTCACAAGTCCTGCAAAGCTACATAGCATTTCTAAAGTCATCAGAGGAGGTACAGTAGGATGTGTTGACAAGGTGACCTCTGCCTTTCTCCTGTTTTCTATGGGGATCAATACTCTGACCTGACAGGTAGTTCCTTATCTTCTGCCCAGTACATGCCCTCACTTACAGGCTCTTTATTCTTCAATGCACCATACAAAGGCTTGAAGAGCAAATTGTTTCATTTTTAAAAATGTGTACATGTAGATGTATGCACCAATAAAGTATTGCAACATTATTTACTATGTCTTATCCATATTTACCATAATCTAGCATAGAACAAAATTATTTGAAAATAGTCACTTTCTAAACCACCGAAATCTGAATACTGAGCAGTTAGTGTGGGTCATTTAAAATATATAGAATTGGAAATTACAGGCCATTGCTTCAATCAGTCATCTGTCTTGTTGGATACCTTTTTTTTTTTTTAAAGAGAGAGTAAGAGAGAGAGAGAGAATTTTAATATTTATTTTTTAGTATTTGGCGGACACAACATCTTCGTTTGTATGTGGTGCTGAGGATTGAACCCGGGCCGCACACATGCCAGGCAAGCGCGCTACCACTTGAGCCACATCCCCAGCCCTTGTTGGATACCTTTTAATAAGTTACCTCTCTTAGATTCTTCTGAGGTTTTTTTTTTTTTTTTTTTTTGACAAGGCCATACCAGATATCTCTAACATTCCCTGTAGTACAGTAGGATTTCATCTCTGAAAGGTCAGTTTCTTTGAAGATGGCATCAGTAATAGAAAAATGTTGGATCCACCTCACTTACCCCTGAGAACTGTGCACCCTGTGCCAATGCAGATGACTCTTGCGTTCAGGAACACAGGTTCTGGTTTCGTGGGAGCCAGAACCAGCAAGGTCCTCTCAGGGATAAGGTTCATGCTCAATTTCTATTTTCTCATCTCTAAACTTCTAACACCCTCACTCTCAACACCCCCCCCCCACCTTCCTGCTCACACAGGTCTCCTCTGTCTGATCTAAATTCTTACTACTGGGGGATGGGGGGAGAAGCTCATGTCCAGTACCTAGAAATATCAGATACCCATGCTGTCCTTTTCCACATCTTTCCTTAACTGTTGGTCATTTCTTACTTCTTTTTAGTTCTTGGCCCTAAACTCCCCAGTTTGAAGAGACATTATGACTGTTAGCATTATCCTGTGGATGAACATTTTTGTTCAGGACTCAAAATGGAAGAGAAGCTACAATGAAACACTTTTTTTTTTTTTTTTTTTAGAGAGAGTGAGAGAGGGGAGAGAGAGAGAGAGAGAGAGAGAGAGAGAGAGAGAGAGAGAGAGAGAGAGAGAGATTGATTTTTAATATTTATTTTTTAGTTCTCGGTGGACACAACATCTTTGTTGGTATGTGGTGCTGAGGATGGAACCCGGGCCGCACGCATGCCAGGCGAGCGCGCTACTGCTTGAGCCACATCCCCAGCCCAATGAAACACTTCTTGTTACATCTTCATTGTCAAAACAATTCCTCCCTGGCTTCACATTAAGCATTCACTTTCACAGCCCACTCTGGTCCTGGGGACCAGGAGCTTCTCTAGGGCTGGAGCCTCAGCTTTGCAGATACCTGTTTCCCAGAAGAATATCATGTCTCTCAGTTTCCCTGCTTACACTATGTCACTTTCTCTCTCTGGCAGAGCCTTCCATCCTTCTAATCCTGGCAAGGCCTCTGGTCTGTTCCTCCCTCCCCCTCTGGCTTTTCCTTTTTGCTTCCCTGGGTTGTGGTTACTCATTTCCATTCCACTCTTCCTCCTCTCAACTCCCTGCCTTCCACCCAGAGTAACCCTGCCAACTCCCAATACTAGATCAGTCCAACGTCTGTTTACTCATCTTCTCTTTCCAAGCTTCCAGACGCTCCTACGGAAAATCATACAGTCATGCTGATTGGAGCTATTTATGGGTCTCAACCTCAGCTGGGTCCCCCATGTGCTGCCTAGTTGATTCCCATTCAATAGTGGTCTTCAAGTGTCTTATCCCAGTTCCCACCCCTAAATCTCAGCCATTGTCCTTACATATCATACACTGGGAAAAAATGAGGCCATTGAGCCTCACAGTCTTGACTTCCTTCTACTTCCAAACTTATTGACATATTTACCCATTGTCCACTGGCTCCAATAAAGTGATGTCCCAATTCCTGTTCAGCCCTATTAGTAACCAGTCCCTCCCTATATACTCTTAAGTTTTTTTGGAACTAGCTCTAGCAGCCATCCTCTAATTTTTCAAACTGCCTCTTTCCAAGGCTTCCTGTAGTCTATAGTTGTATTGTCATAGTCGTGTCCTCTCCTTGGCTCTCTCTCTCTCTGTCATTTGACTTTCCTTCACATGCACAGTTTTGGAATGGGAGGTTGGCATTCCTTGCTCCTACTAGCCCTTCCTCCTTAGTCCTCATCTCCGTGTAAATCAGTTTCCCTTTTCAACCCTGACTGTTTGCCATCTCTTCACTCCACTGAAAAAATGTTCTTATAGGCTACCTACTGGTGGACAGATGAAATGGTGTACTTTCAGGCTTTGTTCTGTTGAAATTATTTAACCTCATGACCCACTCTCATGTCCTTTGACTTTTTTTAAACTATATTTTATTGAGGTATAATTTATATAGCATAAAATTGACAATTTTATAGTGAAATGATTTCTAGTATATTTAGAGTTGTGCAAATATGATAGCACTCCAGTTTTAGAATATCCCAACTCCTCCAAGAAGAACCTCAGTGTACATCTTTGGACAATCCTGGCTTCAGTGTCTTTTCCAGTTCTAATAAACATTAATTTTGTATCAGGCCCCATGCTTTTCACTCCTGATTTTACTTCATCCTCAAACTGCCATGTTTTAATTACTTACCATTATTATCATTTTACAAGTGAAAAAAACTGAGACTCTAAAAATTAGGCATTCATATCAAACATCTGCTAAACATCAAAGCTGAAGTTTAATCACCTTCTTTTTGTTTTCCCTTTTCAAAGGCTGTGCTCTCCTGTGTCTGTCTGTTGAGAGAACCTGAAAGATCTGTGAGCTCCCCTTCTCCCACATTCCTCATCATCTTGAAATTCAAATAATTTTTCACATGTAATTAGTGAAGCAAGTTGCCAATAATTTTTTTCTACCAAAAATGGATGTAATAATGTTTACTATTAATTCACTTAAAAATAAACTATTACAGATATAAGTGAATTCCTATAATGGCATTGTTCTCATTTACATGCAAGCCTTTTTTGAGTTATTGATAAAGAGGATGGATTAAAGCTTGTTTTGAGAATTGCACATAACTGGCTACCCATCATCTTGACAAGTAGCACATAGCAGTTGACCCTCTGGAAGCCAGGTGATTGCAGTGCCAATTCTGAGTCATAGGGGGAGCTATCAGTTGTTTCAGACAGAATGTGCCACAGTCATGGTGGCTTCAGTAGAAAACAAATGGAATCTTGCTGCTGGGCTTTGTTCCAGCACAATTAACCTCATAGCCTCTTTTCTTACCTCTGAGCTTGGGCAACCTGAACTTCACCCGGTTTAACATCATTTATCATTCTCTGAGTCAGTCACTGTTTTCCAGCTTGTCTTTTATGCCTCCTTTTCCTTCCACCTGGGATCCCTTTCTACTACCTCTCACTCTGGACAGCTCCTCAAGACCCAGATCAAGCATCACTTCCTTTGGGAAGTTCTTCCCCACTTACTCTGTACACAGGTGGTGATCTCTCCTGAGCGTTCCCATAACATCATGTATACACCTATCTTCACATTGTGGTTTGAATATTGGTCTCTTTATCCCAGAACTTTCTTTGGGTATCCAGGAAGATACATGCTTAATTCCTACTAGGTTATCTCAAAGGGCTCCATGGAGGGGTAGCATTTTAACTAGCTCATGAAGAATAAATAGGAGAAGACAATGGAGAAAAACTCATCCTGAGCTGAACAAGCACCAGCAGAATAGAAACGTGAATAAATGGCTCATGGAACCAGGAGAGAACTTCTGTTTCTGAAAGCTATCTGCAGACTCTCTTATTAAGTTCATTCAAATTGAGAATAAGTTAAAAAAATCTTTTAAAATGTGGTGGCTTATTGAATGAAAGTTCTTATTCTGTTTGGATTACTTTGGTAGTTAAAAGCTCTTTGAGTCTTGTTTTTTAGCCATTAAGTATTCAAGATGCATAAAAATCTATGTCAAGCTTTGTAAGGTTTTGAACAACCAATAAAAAAAATAAAAAATAAATAAATAAATTTAATAAAAAAAATCTATGTCAAATAACTTCTACTATTTCTACATCATCCAATTACTTGTTAATCTATAGTTACACACTTGATATTATATAAACTCAATGCAAGGAGACTAATTTAAAATAATATTGCTTACAGAAAATTAGGAATTATTTGTGCCTCTTTATTCTGGTTTATCATTGATTAGAAATCAATAATGAAGCCATGTGTGGTGGTACACACCTGTAATCCCAGCAGTTTGGGAGACTGAGGCAGGAGTATTTTAAGTTCAAAGCCTCAGCAACTTAGTGAGGCCCTAAGCAACTTAGCAAGACCCTATCTCAAAATGAAAAATAAAATGGGTTGGGTATGTGACTCAGTTGTTAAACACCCCTGGGTTCAATCCCTGGTACCAAAATATAAAAAAATAAAGAAGTCACTGGTGATATACTAATTACTAATAATCTTTTATTAATTTACATTTATTTCTGATTTGTAGCCCCTGATTCTATATGTGTTTTTCCTCTGAATTATCAAGCCGCTTGAAACTGAAATACCTAGTCTTTGACACAAATTGTCCTAAATTGTGAAATATACACTAATATGTAGTACATTAAAATGATTTGGGCTACGATAAATGTTTTTCTGGGTTAAAAACTTGTCCACTCAATTTGCTACCCAGGGGTAGTCATGTATGTCAACAATCTAAATAGATTTCTTCTGTTTTTGTGGTTAGTTGATAATATTCAAAATTATTTAAATAATTCTGAAAGTGTGATTTCAATTTAACTTTTACCTGGGTTTTTACCGGAATCTTCTGTTCATTTTTCTGTTTTAAATTGTTCTTAAAACAGACTGCTAAAAGAGAATTTATCTTTTCCTTTTTAGGTAGAAGAGCAATTTCAGAGCCTGAAGGAATTTTATCAAACTCAAATCCTTTGGGAGGAGAAGGAGGATGTGAAAATCAAGAATTGGTCTGACTCGGCTGAGAAGCAGTGGCAGCTATTTTTGAAGAAGAGTTTTTTAACCCAAGACCTAGGACTTGACTTCCTTAATTTAATACAAATGGTGAGAATGTCATTAAAGGAGTCACATCTTCTACAAGGATTACTCATCAAAGTCAGAATCATAAATTCAAAAGTTCACCTGTTAATCAGCTGCACTGGTTTTAGAAGTTCATTCAATCTAGACCAGTTCCGAAACCCAACATTTATATGCTTTGAGCTCTTGTTAATTTGGATCAAGAAGGCCCTTTTAGCTATTAAGAAGAAAGATGACTATAATGAGATTGCAACATTGTTATTACATAGACTCAGAAGTCCATCCCAAAGTTCTGAGTTCTGTGGAGAGCACATAACCAGGTCCTTACAAAATTTCATTGGCTACAGACAACTTTTTTGATGAATCTTCATTTTGACGAATCTCTTACCTTAGCAGATCTTTTCACAATGAAGCTCCATTGCATTTAGAAATATACCATCATTCTTTAGTTGTCATGAGCATATCTATGAAATATCCTAGGATCCTTTTGTCCAACTATGACTCTCATAAAGATCCCTATTCTTTTTTAAAAGAATTCTTTTTTAAAAAAGATGGTTAATCCTCCTCTCCTTCAGTACCTCACATATCTTCCTAAGAAAACTGCTGATTTCATTGTTAGAAAATGCCAGCTGTTAGAAAACTGTGATTTAAAAAAAAAATGTTAAATAAATCTGTGTTCATATCTGTCTTAGCTTTCTGTAACTAAACAAGGTCAAAAAGTATCCATATTCAATTTCTCTTATATTTGAATGTCCTTCCCACACTGAAAATAATTGCTGTATCTAATAAGAGCCTTTTCTGCAGCTAAACATATACAAATCTTTTACGAGTTAGTTTTCTCTCCAATTCTCCTTTCCAGAATTTTATGCCATTTGTTAAAATTATTAAGTGTGACCAAGAAGTGAAGTACAACTGTAGCACAGAGCACGGTGAACTGGACCATCATTCTTTCTTAGTGAGACCTAAGATGATACTACATTTTTACCAATAATTTTACTTTGGTATTTTCATATTAAGCTTGTAATAGAATAAAACTCTCATAACATTTTCTTGCAACTATATCTAAGCCAAGTTTCTCCCATGTATGTTTATGTCCACCATTTGTCTTTTTCATGCAGATGTGGGCCTAAATGTTTGATCTTATTTGATTTCATTTGTTCTTCACCCATGATTCCGTCTTGTTAAACTAATTTGAACCTATATTAGCTATCTCTCCTGTGTCTTATTCTGTAGATTTGACAATTAAGCCTTTTATGGCTGTAATTACTGCCTTAATAATAATGCCTAAAGGCAGATCACATCCTCATTCATAAAACAATCTATTGATTAACCAGTTTTTTAAACAATCATCAATGTTCCAATTGTATTTTAATTCAATCACGACTTCATAATCTTTTTATAATGGGAATGAGTTATTTTATAACGAGTTACTTTTCTCAAAGTATTTGCTCAAAAGAAGGCATACCCAGTGAACTACATAAAAATTATTTTACACAAATCAAACTGATGCTAGTGATTAAGCTTTAAAAAATGCTCACAAAGTGCTTGATAAGTGATGAATTTATTGCACTGGATTTTAATGTGAAATTTATCAGTCTTTAAATTGTGTAATCCATCCTTTTTCCTTTTTTTAAAATAATGAGACATTTTCCTTTCTCGAATTAGCTAAGCCTTCTAGTTTCTGTAGATTTTTAAAGATTACTGACATTTATAATTTTCTTCATACCTTGTGGCATGATTAATCTCAATCTGGAGTCTGAATTTATCTGAACAAATTAGGTTTTAACTACCCTAATCTACTTTGACCTAAAATCATCTCTTTTATTTTCTTTGCTTCAACTCTTGTAGTTTGAAGATCATTGTTGTTAAGCCGTTGTGGAAACAGAAATAACATGCATTATATAGTTGTAATTTTATTTTATACTCTCCTTGTGCCTCAGGAAAAAAAAAAAACCTTGATAAGCTATTGGCCTGTGTTCTTATGTTACACAGATGTTTTATTTAAAAAAAAAATTCAAGCTACTTTTCATCTGGAACATTTAAAACACCTATGTCTGATCGTTTGCATTTTTTACTTGGTTCAGTATATAGTCTTTCATCTCTTGATATGTTTCCAATTTGCCCTTGGACAGCATATATTTGCAAACACCTTTGGTATCTATCCTTTACTAAATGCATTTCATAAATTTTATTGTTCAGTTCTAGATTTTCCAGTTGGTTCATTTTAAAGTAAGATTTAATCATTGGTGAAATTCTCTTTCTCACCCTGTCTTTATCTTTCCCATATTTTATTGAACCATATTAATCACAGGAGTTTTAAAGTATTCCATTAACACCATCATCTGCATCTGGAGTCCTCTGCTTTTTCTCTTGGTTTCCAGTTAGGTAGTCTTGTCTTTGGGGGTGAATATTTTTCAAATACCAGGCACGATGTGTAGACAACTGGAGGGGCTTTGATTGGAGTTATCTTCTAGAATGAGCCCCTTTTCTCCAGGTAGGTGTGAGTGAGAGATTGCCTAAGCCAATCAGAAGCCTGGAATTGTCTGTGATGCCATCCTGCAAGGCTCAGTTTCATCTGTTCACCTTGGGTTTTCAGGGTTTGCAACTGAGAAGGTGGTCCTTTCTCTGATATCTCTGCCTGGGGCAGGTCCCAAACTCCATTCTTGGTTTGGGGTGACAGCTGAAAAACTCCAGTTTTCCAGATGTGTCTTACATGGGTATTACAATCCACTGTTCTGTATGGCTCCAATATTTTGTCAAAGTCCTTAAGAAGAAGACTGTCTGTGTGCTTGAAACCCTCCTTGATGGTTCCTTTGTTCCAGGAAAGCCTTGATCATCTACCTCCTGTACAGAATAGGGATCTGTCCCTGGGGAAAAGTGGGGAACAGGTGAGCTCACTACCTGAGGTCTTCCTGCTGGAGTCTCAGCCTCTCTAGGTCTTGTTGCTATGGTCTTGTTCTTCACTTAGGTGCTTTCTGCATTTTCTCCAGCTTTTCTTGTTTCACTAAGCAGAAGCATTCCTCTCCCATTGGTTACTACAGCCTGCCCAGAAAGAGAAGTCCTTCATTATTTATTTAGAAAAGTTAAGATTGTACATGTAGATTTTCGTGTTTAAAGATATGCAGCAGGAACCCATTCCAAATAATATTTTGTATCTATATCTAAATAAACCTGGATTGTTGTGACATTTAAACCCCCACTTAAGGTTTCCCCGAAACAGTGTGCATTTTAACTACTACATCTTCATAGTTTATCTTGAAATCATAAATGCGGTCACTTTAACCCAGTCTTCTCTATTGTTATACGATAAATAAATTCTACTTTACTGATATTCAAAAATAAAACTCCACATAGTAGTTAACGTTTCTGATTTAGCGATGTTATGAGATATGAAATTGTTGGTAAAGCAGTTAACACACATTCTTTTTCTCTTCCTATCTGTTGGGCCATTAGGCTTTCAAACGAACATTGTTGAAGTATGGTGACTGTTTGGCTTTGAGAGGAAGACCAGCTGGCCTGAGCCCTGAGGGTTCTGCTGCTGGTTATATTGCCGTGGCTGATGTTTTTAAGCTTGAAATTGAAAAAAAAAAATTGAGTTCATCTAAAAATTATCAAGATCAGAGAAATTGATTTAGGTCAGAATTTTGGCAGATGAAAGTACCAGTTTATTAATTTATAGTAGTGAATACCAAGAATGCTACTGAGACCAGCCTTCCTATAACTAAGGATCTGGAAAGCAAGACATCAGAAGATCATTTGTTGGGCATGAATATAAATGGAAAATGGATAATTTAGCGGCCTACTTAGACTGGATTATGGCAGAATTTTTCCATGCCCTTCACAGAAGTAAAATGAGCACCTGTTTACTAGCTAGACTGCAGGCAAATTATTTAACCTTCCTGAGTGGTCAAAACACTAAGTCTGCCAAATACAAAATCACCTTTCTTAGATCCTGCTGGCTGCTCATTAACAAAGCCTGCTATTCTTTTTCTTAGATGTTGTTCAGATCATCATATTCTTCTGATTGTAGTTGTCATTGACATGGTGTAATTTTCAGGTTATATTAAATTTTATATTAAATAAAAAGAGTATATATTTTAATAGTTTCTTAATAATAAGTGAAAGAGACCTTAACTATATTATAGCATATATAAAAACAAAATGTAGAATTATTCTAAATTATCTAACACTGTAGTTGTCCAATATCTTTCATAATTTATATTTTCTTAATCATAATTACAGAATACAACACTTTATCACTAGATTCCCACATTCATGGGAGAAATTCACTTAGGACTCGTAGTTATTGTTCTGCAATTAATTGTCACTTCATGATGTCTAAAATAATATAAAAAATATAAAAGGCCACTATGAATATATTTTAAATTATTTAAAGATAAAGTGGCCTATTTTTGAAACACTTTTGAATATTCATGACATAGTCAATCGCTGTCAGTTTGATTACAGAAATCTATTAGAAATTTGAGAATTTATTGAGAAAAGCTGGCCATTGAAGTAAAAAAAAATCATTGTTTTACAAAATAAATATTCCTCTGCCTTTTTTATGTTTACACAGAAGCAAAGCACACAATCTTATGCTTTACCCTATTATTCTTTTGTCACCAGTTAGATTTCCTCTGTTTAAAATCTGTGGAGGTTTTCAAGCCAGGCAGCTACACATGTGAAAGTTGATAAGTGAAGTCTTGGAGTTTAGACAATGTGCTTCTGCTGCATGATAATCATGAATGCATATAGGTACACATTTCAGTTCAGACAAAATGGGGAAAATTGAGAGAAATGGAAAATAATTGTAATATACACAATATGATAGTTTAAAGGAAGAAACAGAAGTCTTGAATAATCCACCCCTTGAGGCTGAGATTCTACATATGCTAATGACTCCAAACACCTTTTGGGTCTTAAAGGAATTCAAGACCTAATGAGCAAGCATAGAATCTGAGTTCTGATGGCCTCACTGCCTCTGGACAAGGAATTCAGCCTTGTCCCAATAGCAGAATGGTGATTTGCTTTGGCTGTGATGAAGTATTTTTGCATCCTAAGATAGTTGTATGCAAAAAAAAATTGTGCCTCTTGGGAAAGAAAAGTCATTATGTGGATTATTCCTTTAACAGACAAAGGAGAGTGAAATATTAAATGTGAAAAATAAAGTGCACATTATGGAGAACACTCTGGAAAACCAGAAGGCTAAATGGGAAGAACTTAGCCACCTGCGGATGGCATGGCAACTTAAAGGAACTGAAAGCAAGTCCGTGAAGCAGCAGTGGACAGCATTCAAGGAGAAACTCAGAAAGGTAAGGAAATGTGAAATGTCACTAAGCCTTAGTCAGGTAGTTAATCCTGATGCACACCGACACATGATGGAGCTTCTGAAGCAATACCATAAGTGAAAGGAACTGGGTGAGGAGGCTAAGTATTATGTGCTTCCACTTGTTCAAGGTGCCTAGACCTTCTGGTAGGTTGATGAAAAAGTTCTAGAAATGGATAGTGGTGATGCTCACAGAGAATGTATTATGCCACTAAATTGAACACTTAAACGTGGTAAAGATGATAAATGTTTATTATGTACTACTACTATAAAGGCAAAAATAGCAAGAGAAACCAAGGACTTTTCATGATTTAAAACCACAGATGTCTCAGGGAGTTAAAAAGTGTAAAGGCACACCACATCATCACTAGAACGATCATTGATGTTTACTCAGGTGTCCAAGAAAACACATCCATGGTTATCCAATGTTTATTTCAGACAACCCACAATGTAAAACTCCTTCAGGAAGTACTCATGCCTGTGTCTGCACTTGACCTTGGAGGGAGCCTCCAGACCATTTCAGATCTGCGGAAAAAATGGAATGAAATGAAGCCTCAGTTCCAGGTGAAGAAGTAGATTGATGGATTTGGGTGACTGGGAAAAATGTTTATTCTGTTTGAAGTTTACCTAATTAATTTTTACATTCTGGTAAACATCTTTTTTTTTTTTAAACAAAAGCACTGCTTACCTAAAAATCCACTGGAAAGACATGTTTTTCTTAGCATTTTCCCGGATGCTTCTCTATTTGATGACACACAGACATCTAGACCATGAAATGTCCTAAATATGTTTTCATTATAGATCAATTTAATTTACATTATAAAGTAAAAGTTGAATATTTTTACCATATATATACATACATATATACACATATATATACTCTAATTATTTTCTTAGGCAGTGTTTTAAACTGAGATGCCTCGGGACAAGAATGGGCAACCTCTAACTTAGAGGCTCTGCTGCCCTTGGTCCCTGAAATCTCACCTGTGTTACCCCTGTCCCCACATTCTGCCACCCAACTTCTACCACAGCCCCAAGAATTTTGCTGTGCTCTTTATTCACCTCAGAAAGGCTTCAGCAAGCCCTCAGCAAAGGAGAGAGAAAACCATGAGTCATGTTCCTGGCTCCTGCCCTGCTCCCCAAGCCCTGTTGCTCCCAAATGGAACTCAACTGCCAGGAGAGGTTGCCAGTACCATTGTCCTTTGGCCTGGATTTTTGGTTTTTAATGCAAAACTTATAAGTGTTGGCATTAAGGAATCCCAGAATCAGATGAATGAAGGTTCCTTTAAGACAAAACTTATATACAAGAAAATATAACCACTCTCCCTACACACACATACCACAGCAATCTCTTTCATCAGAAAATGTGACTAGTCTGTGTTAGGTTTCTTGAAATGCCCCATGAGATATGCTCAATATCATTCTGTTTGCCTAGACATGTTTATGTCTAAATTCCTCTAAATCAGGAATCGCTGCTGAGCTCATCTGGCTCTGTCACTGTGATGTGCAGGGATTTGATGGCTACACGCTTAATTTGAACTTAAAGATCCAGTTTAAGTCAGTCTTCAGAAAATCATTTCCTTAACCTAAATCATTTCCATTACTTTCACCTTTATTATAAGATCCACCCCCAAATTATAGTAGCATTCTCTTGAAGTTGTCAACTCTTATGAGTTCTACACCAGATCCGGTTCCTATGAAGGACATCTGAACAGTGCTGGGTAGAGGGGAAGGCAGTTTATCCTCTGTGCAGGGGTGGCTATTTGTGGATAGGGGACAGCCACTTTGAAGCAGCATGTTCACTCTGCTGTTCATCTGGTGGCTCATTCTGATCATTCTTTTATCAGAGAGCACAAGTTATTCCCCTGATATATTTGTACACTTGCCTTCTCTTGATGTTCTTACCGTGCCACTTAATTCTAGTCTGTATTAAATATCAGAGCTGATCGTGGGGCTTCATAAGGATCTAAGAGACATTTACTCAACAGATGGGGGAAATATGTGGTGGGTCATAGGAATGCACAGCTTTCCATTTCAGGACCCAGCCTTGACACGTTTCTTTTTCTTTCTTTCTTTCTTTCTCTCTCTCTTTCTTTCTTTCTTTCTTTCTTTCTTTCTTTCTTTCTTTCTTTCTTCCTTCCTTCCTTCCTTCCTTCCTTCCTTCCTTTCTTTCTTTCTTTTTTTTTCATTGCTTATAAATTTCTGAGAAGATAAGGATGAACTAATGCACCCCTACCAGCAAGCACAATGCCTGGAGTAGGGGGAAGCACATAAGAAGTATTTGTAAACAAATGAGAGAATGAGTCGTTATTTAGATCATCAGATTGCTGGTAGTAAAACAAAACAAAAAAAAAAAACAAAAAAAAAGCTGGATTTCTTGCATTACTTTCAATTTTTTAGCAACTGCGTGATGAGGTTCAGTACATCATGAGAGAATTGGAAGAATTAAGAGACAAAGGAGCCCCTGTGAAAGAGAAGTCTCAACAACTGAGTGACCTTATTTACTTTCATCAGAAACAAACAGAACGCATCCAAGATTATGACAATCTCCTGCACAAGGTAGTCCTCTTCCACCAAGTCAGGGAGGAGGTAAGATTTATAGATGTCTAAAAGATCCCAGGTTTTACACTATGGAATTAAATTAATCTTAGTATCACAAATCAAAGCCAAATTGCTTGCATTCGAAGCTAACAGAATCTGCACATAATTTCTCTATCACAATGCCCCATCTTTGTTGTGTTCCTTATCTTCGGTCCATAAATATAGCACTCATATTTCTACCTCCAAGCCTTAGCCTCTCAAGCTACCTTGTGGGGCAGATCTTTGTCTCTCTTCTCTGTTATATAAACCTGTACCTCCTTTCCAACAATCCCACCTTACTTGGAGCGACCTCCCTCTCTCTCTATATATATATATTCTAAATCTCTAGTGCTCTCTTTATTCCATACATCTGTCATTCTTAGTGTCTTGATTCTTAATTACATTACATTTTACTAAGAGCAGTATTTTTCCCAACTCAAGGATAAGCGAGTTGAGAGCAGGAACCAAGTTCAATATTTATTTATCTCAAGTATCTGGCATTGTGGAGTTCTCAGTAAATATTATTTTTTGGTTGCTCTCTTCACAAGAACATTGAAGTTATTAGCCTCCATTTACATGAAATAGAGGTGCATTGATATTCCTTTAATATAGCCTCTGAGTTTACTCAGATCACAGGCCTACACCTTGCTAAGGTTTTAGTCAAGGACCAAAAGGGCGTTTCCCTCTTTCATAGAACTGACAGTGTTACAGTGTTAGCTGCTCAGTGTTAGCCAGTTGGATTTGAAGCACTATAACATGTATTTGGCCATATAACTAATAATTACGGGTGGGCTTGGCAGCATTTCACCAAGCTAGTATAATATGTTATAGAAAATAGACTTAAAAATCTGTCTATGAAACTCAGGTTAATTGTTAATGGCCTAAATTCCAGCTGGGACGTCTCATCAAATCAAGAGAACTGGTGTTTCTGGAGCAGCTGGAGGAGCTGGGTGATGCTCCTGAGGCCCAGATACACCTCAGTCGCTCTCAGGATCAAAAGGCACATGTGGAGCAGCTCTATCAACTGGCCTTTTCCTTAGGAGTGGACATTATCTCATCAGCACAGCACCCTGTAAGCATCTTAGGACTCCATTCTACCTAATGAGAAGGAAGCCAGGCAGGCTGCTTATCATATATTTCATTTGAAAATATATTCAACCATTGGGGTAGTTACTTGTGGTGAGTTTCTACCATCTATGTCAAAAGGAAAAAATTTTAAGGAGAATATTCAAATATAAAAATCTTATTGTGGGGCTAGGGTTGTAGCTCAGAGGTAGAGCGCTTGCCTAGTATGTGTGCAGCACTGGTTTCGATCCTCAGCACCATATAAAAATAAGTAAACAAAATAAATGTATTGTGTCCATCTACAACTAAAAAATATAAAATAAAAATCCTATTGAGCACATCTGTTCTCATGTTGATATCAAAGAGAGTATTTTAGAGCTGTGTGGTCCCACACAGCAGTTAGGTTTCACATTTGAAATGTGTTCACATTTGAAATGTGCCTAATGCCACTAAGAAGCAAAACTTTTAATTGTATTTAATCTAAATTAATTTAGTTATCAGGAAACTTTTAAGTATGTTTGGAAGAACTTGGTTTATGAATATGCTTTTGAAATTAAATTTTATGAAATTTAAGTGTAGATCAAATATTTCTGATAGAAACTTAGCAATAATTGAAATATGCTTGAAGTACGAAATTATACCAAATTTCAAAGACTTAATATGAAAATTGTTATTAATTTTTTCTATTGGTTACTTATTATAAAACAATGCTTGGAAATATTTAGAAACTATTTATGAAAATTAATTTCACTTATTTCTTTTTTACTTTTTATTATGACTACTGAAACATTTTAAATTATTTTTATGGCTCCTATTATATTTGGACAGTGCTGCCTTGGGATTGCAGATTTGGAAGATAGTAGATCCTAGTGTTTATTTAGAAGAGTATCCTAATTTTATAGAGGAAGAATTTAAATTCCAGAAATGCTTGTCCATATAAGTTCAAAATGGAAGAGCCCAAGCCCCCTGGCTAGCCAGGGCTGTGGGCACTAGGTGTTGATCTATTTTTTCCCACTGATCAGATTTCAACAGTGGAGCCTAAAAGAAAAGAAAGTATTTCCAAATCAAATTTTCATAAATAATACAGAAGGCTCTGATTTTCAAAAAAAATCCTTCTCCAAATTTTTAATTCAAAGGAAGAAAAGATAATGGTTATTCCACTAAAATGTATTGCATTAATAATGTCAGAATGGCCAATTTAATTTTAAAGTTCATTTAAAATAATCCACCAATGTATACATAACACAGGGGAACTATAGTATATCTTTCTAAGCTGACAGCCACCTACTTTTGTCAGGAAAGAGCTTTCTTTCTAAAAGAGTTTTATTAAGTAAATGAACTTTAAAAAGGAGAAAGTAAGAAGTCTCACTTGGCATAATGTAAATTGTTCTCCAGCCTTTTTCTGGCCCTCACCCCAGCGGCTCCTCTGTGCTAGGTAGAGATTGGAGCACTTGCATAATGAACCTGAGGTTAAACTCAAGTTGACGCGAAAATTATAGTGCAGGAGCGGAATGTTTCTAATGCATATTTTATGCCTTTTGAAGTAAAAATTATACCTTATAATGAATGGTGTCTCCGAGGAGTTGGGCATGATGAGCAAATCTTCCAAACTTGAGATTCAAGACTGGAAATGTCTTTCCTGGAGTGTTGAGTGTCTGGCTTCCTTCTGAAATAATAATATTCAGATATATTTAAGGTAAAATAAATTAGGATCCTATATCTTATTTTTTGGGGAAGTGTTGCTTCTGGGTTTCATAATGCAGGTAAATTGCATATTTGTCTTATGGCCATTTCACTGTTCATTTGTCACTTCCAAGTGCTTTTCATTTTTAGAATTGCTCTAATGTTTCTGCAAAGAATGTGCAGCAGCAGCTGGAGGTCCTCGAGGTGGACAGTATGAAGTGGCGTGCCAAATCTGAGGAGCACGACCAGGCCCTGTGTCGCAGTTTGGAGTACTGCACCACAAGAGATGAAATCAATGAGGTGGGGCAGTGGGAACTAACACAGACAAAAGCTGCTCCCGACATGAAGTGTTCATCTTGGTGAACACATGTGTGCATTCACACACACACACACACACACACACACACACACACACACACACACAGTGAATCAGGATACTTCCTTCTCATCTATGTCCTTTAATTCTCAGAACAGTGCCTTCAGTGTTCTGAAAGTTTTAATAAACTTCAAGTTCCCAGTTTTGTTGAAATGAGTCAAAGCATTGAAGAACCCAGAAGGCAGGATTACGAGTGTGTTTTGTGTATGTGAGTTTACTTGCTTTTGTTTGTTTTTTTGCCTTTTCTCCTATTCAACCCTCACAGTAGTCCCTTGCTTGAGCTGTTTCAACTTTTTTAGGGCACAGAAGGCAGGGTGACACTGACTGATGGCAGCCAGCTCAGCCTGCTGAGAGTCTATTTAAGTATGGTTGACTCATAGTGAAGCGGGTGCTAAGGACAGGGGAACAGTCTTTATGTTTCAGAGGCTACTACAGGGTATTAGCATCAGAGTCAAGTGGTTGGTTTCATATTTACTCAAACTGAGTAGCTTTTCTGGCAAAAAAAAACTCTCTGTGAAAAAGAAAGATAAATATGGCCCTCCATCCATGTCCATGTGCTCCTACATGCATAATTCCACCTCTTCCCCATCAACTGTGACCAACCTCCAGTCCCTAGACACTTACTGAGTCACCATCACCCCTTTCCCAGCTAAAATTTCCATTCATGGATTTACTAATTTGGGGGGAAAGCACAAATTAAGATACCAAGGGTCCTAATTTGGAGAATTGATAGTAGAATGCAAGGGTACCCATAAATACCAAATTTATCTCCACTTAGAACAAGCTATTTCTGAGCTCCTAAAGACATGAGTCCACTAGGCAAGGAGAGGAGGGGGGAAAGGGGGTAGTTAACCTTCTTGAACTTCTGGATTATGCCTGAAGTTCTGCATAATCTGGACACAGCAAGTATCAAATATTATTAAGCAACATTCAAGTTTGGACTAAATTTGAGAATTGAGCTCTAATAGTGGTCTAACTCCAAAATACAACCCCTGCAGGCTACACTTTTTCAGAGCACAGGCAGGTGCAAGAAGGAGCGTGGCTGGAAGGAAAGCAAGAAGGCAGGACAGTAGTAGCCACTTGGACCTCATCTAACAGAAGGGAAGCCGAAAATGATATCTACAAACATTTTTTTCATTTAAGCAATATGCCACAAAGCTGTAGAGTCTCTGCTTAGAGTCTTCGTTATAGGGAGTCACTTTCGACTAAAGTCTTGTTAACTTAATTCTGAGTGGAGCCCAAAATGCAGTCTGCCCCCTCCACAGTAACATGGCCTCTTCTGGTTTCTGTACTTCAGCTTACACTCCTATTAGGTCTTGTTAAAGGAGACAGTCAGAGCTTGTTTTTCTCCCTAAGTCTATAAAATTCGGATTTGTGGCCAGAGAAACAAGTTTGTAACAATCTCTCCCAAAGTTATCTACTTTCTTCCTCCTCCTGTCTTCTTCCACCCCTCACTTGCTTCTCCTCCTTCTTCTTGCTGTATACCATTGTCTTGTCCAAATGTCCCTGTCCCTCTTGGCAGTGGGCAGTGATGGTCCAGCTTTGCATTTCAAGTGGAGTAGATGTTCCCAGCCTCCTCTGGCTGGGTTTCTATCTCCTGGAGGAGCCCTGGCATTTATAGAGCTGGGTCTCCCTGTTAGGCCCTTCCAGCAGGTTCTATTTATAGGGACTATCTTGTGATGAACTTGCACTTGGAACCAGCCAGCTGGGATGACAGATGACCCTTCCAGTCACAGTAGGGACACCCCAGGATTGTCTGTACTGTTTCAGGAATGAGCAACCAGACGCATGTGGGTTTGATTTGGGAATCAGATGTCATTTTAGCAGATGCCTGAATATTAAGAGAGGTATCCTTCCCATTTGCTTCTATTTCCAATCCAACTAATCTTTGATGTAAGTTACAGTTTCACATTGAAAGGATCTTTGAAAACCTTGGGTCTTTTTCTTTTCTCCTCCTCTTCCTCCTCTTCTCCCTTCTCCTCCTCCCCCTCCTCCTTCTTCCTCTCCTCCTCCTCCTCTTCCTCCTCCTCCTCCCTTTTTTTTTTTTTTGGTAAAGACATACTAGGCATATAAGAATGTAGCAACCACATCCTGAACTTTTCAACCACAAGCCTAGTGGAAAAATATCAGAAGAACATTTTCAATGCCTCTTAGTAAAATAAATATATATGTGTTCTAGTTTATATTGCAAATCTCAGAGTACAAACAGATGGTCAATTTCCACAGTGGTAATAATATTTAGATATCAATAATGTTAAAAATTTAGACATTATTATCATTATTGCTCTTTAGATATAGGCACTTAGACCATTATATAAAATGAAATGAAGTATGATACACAATTTTTTTTCTTTTATTAAGAATAAAACCAGATACTTGGCTGGGAAACTAGAACATACACAGTATTTGTTTGTTTGTTTTTTAAGTTAATCTTAGAACATTGTTTTGCCCCCAGTGTGCTTAAAGTGTCTCCTGAAAGTTCAGACTCTGGGTTGCAGTAGATTTTGGAGAATGTCTAGTTTAATATCTTCATTTTTCAAATGAAAAAGAAAACTGAGGTATAGGTATATGATTTTCATCTTAATAATGCACAAGAGGACAAAGAGTTTCTGCTCATAGTATTCCAGGGGTTGACTCTGAATCAGAGGCTAATTTTTGAGCAAAAGTCAGTTGCTAAGTTCAGAATTTACCATTCACAAATGTTTCAGTCCCAATCACCCAGTATATGATCTGATGTTAAATGTATCTTCTCTATGGTTTCCTCTTCTATTCCTATTTTCTATCTATTCTAAGATATTTGTACGATTGGATGTGACACCATAGTTCATTTAGTTATTTCAACAAATATTTCTTTCTTGACTGTGCTGTAATTAACTTGTGTGGTCTCATCTGCTCCAAAGGTACTTTCAAAAGGATTTGGTACTTTAAGGCAAAATGTATAAGAACTCTAAATATCATTTTTAAAAAATGTAATATAATATTCCTTAAAGACAAAAAACAATGATTTTTGTGCTAATAAGGCACAAAATCATTGTTTTTTGTCTTTAAGGAATATTGCATTACATTTTTAAAAAAAAATTGATATTTAGAAATCGTAAAACCTTATTTTCTTTGTATTTACCTACTAGAAAACACAGCTGTCAAACTCCCAGTTTTTTTAAACTTTTTAAAAACTTATTCAAAAATTATCAAGGAACAAAATTATTCTTTTTTTGTCTTTAAGGAATATTGCATTACTTTTTTAAAAAAATGATATTTAGAAATTGTAAAACCTTATTTTCTTAGTATTTACCTACTAGAAAACATAGCTGTCAAACTGCCAGATTTTGCAGTATTCATTTTTACCCATTTCACACAAAGGTGTAATTAGATGCATAAATGTTGAATACCACTGTATATTTTCTTGCCTGGTTAAGTGAATAAGTGATTAATACACATAGACATATTCTCTGCTGTGTGACATGACAGAGGAACATCATTAGTTACTCATTCTTTGCCCATCTACATTTAGAAAAGTAATAAGTTAATATCGAGTATTTTTTTTTGTAACTTGACCAAAAAATCCTTTATTTGATGTTAATGGAAATGTGTATCTAGAGCCTTATATTATGGGTCACAAGCAATTCCTCTGCTGAAAAGAACAGCAGTGACAGAATCAGGTTGGTATCCATTTTCTCAAAATAAGCTTTCTGCACATAAGCTTTCAGGTAATTATATTACTGTACCCTGAAGTGTTTCCACGTAGCAACATCTTGCCTATCAGGAAGAAAGCAGAAAAGGACTCAGTATATATAATCCATGTGTCAGGCATGGGTTCCAATGACACAAATTCTTCTGTCAGTTTGGATAAATCCATCATCTGAGTTCTAGAGACACGAGCTGGATTAGAAACAGTAAATTGGAATAGAGGAACAGTGTCCCTGGGGACACATACACAATCAATAAAAATGAAACCACCTGATATCATGTGGCACTTTGCTACTGACAAAATGACCATGGACAACCACCCACTGACAGGAAAGGAAGTAAGAAAAGTTTATATTGAGAGCAAAACAGCCATTGGGGCTGCACCATGAAATAGTACAGACAGTAATTATTTTCCAGATTTATAACCTGAATTTATTATTTAAAAATTAAAAAAAGACTTCATTCAACAAATATCTTTAATGTGTGGCTACTGTGTGCCAGACCATAGGAATACAAACGACCACAGGAAACTTAGTGTAGGGAAAATTAAAACCTAGGAGGCTTACTTCATGGCCACTTGTTAATCGGGCCCCACTCTATGTCTATTTGGAAGGTATGTGTAAGTAAATAGGAAAGTTTCCAATTGTTCAGGAAACAGCCATCCTGTGGGGTTAAACTAAAAATTTCTGTGTTTAACTTGTGTAAACAGCTGTAGGAAAGTTCCAGAAGAATATAGAGAACTGAAGGTTAAAACTATAATAGTTATCCTATCCAGAAAATAAAACTTAATATATTATGAAGATAGGAAACATGCAGAGTGGGTAAAATATTTATTATTGAGACCTGCTGCCACCTACAATTTGAGATGGTGCAATCATCTTCTCTTTCCCAGTTGCTCCATTTTCTCTTGCTACAAGATGGGTCTTAAGCTCAGGTCAATGTGGTATGGTTGCTGAAGGGAATGAGAACAAGAAATTCTTGTCCAGGAACATCTCTAGCACTGGGGCTGAATATGCTGCCATTTATATTTGGCAAACCATTTTGGTTAACTTTTAAGTCTCTGGGTGTCTTCCTTTCAAATGCAAGCATTCCTGGAGGGTGACATTACAGACTATTGTTACTGAAATTGAGCATCAAAAAGTTTTATTTATTTATTCATTTTTCTTTTTTTCTGGAATGGGCAAAATGGTGGGTAAGAAATGAAGCTTCTCAGGTGGACATTAAGAGAAATGAAAATTGACTACCATTTTTTTTTTAATTTTTACTTCTGACCAAGAATGTCATAATTCTAATGGAATTTTTTTCTTGTTTAGTTTGGTTTTTAAACACATTTCCTTGGTTGTAAAATATCCCCTGTCTCGCACATCAATTGGTCTTGCCAGCAACAGACTTACAGATAATACATTCTTGTGCCAAAGCTGCCTCAACCAGCTTAGTCAAGACTAAGAATAGCAAGTCAGATTTCAGGTCAGAAGTCTCTTCTCCTTCTTCCCAACAACACTTTCATCCTAATCCTGAAAGGGAGTTTACAGCTTGCCAGAAAATTTGGTGAACATGCTCATTCTTCTAGTTTCAAAATGACCGTGGTTTTAAAATCTTAATAATTTTTGATCTAATTATAGCTGTTAACTTAGTCTACTTATTCCATGGCAAATACAGAGGAGTTGAGAGAGTGCAAAAATAGGAACATCAAATTGTTCACTGAAATTTTTTTTCCTAATTTTTAAAAGATGTTCAGAAATTATATTAATATGAATTGTAACAACAGTTAAAGATTTCCAGTTGGGTAATTTTTTTCTTGCTCTATAATTTGGGTGTTTTATTTTTCTGCATATGTGCTCAAGTCGAACAGTTGTCTTAACCATCTCCACCATTCCCCATTGTTGACAAGCGAACTAAAGTTAGAAACAGCTGCATGAACAATGATACCACACTAAGCAACCATGGCACTCAGTTCCTTTAAAAATATGACCCCAAGTTATGTGGGGATTAGATGGGAAGTTAAGTTTTCATATTGGAATGTGCAGGTAAGAAAAATTAGATACTGCTAAATTTTTTAGTTGCTGGAGGTAGCTCTCCATGCTGTTTGCCACGTGTACCTTAAAAGTACAGAGTTTGAGTTGGTTAAGGCAGAATGGTTTAGATTTTGAAGGTAATTCCAGTGGGACCAAAAGAGAAAAGTGCCAGCACCTTCAGCAAGGGAGCTCGAGTGTCAGAAAGAGGCTGATCCCATTTCACATACCCATAGTGTCATGAACATTCTTCAGCCTTATGAATCATGTTCAGTGGAAGTGCATACATTCTGAAGCAAACAGAAATAAAGTCACACTTATCCGTTATCAGTCTTAAATTTCTTTTCTTTTTCTTTTTTGTATTGAGGATTTAACCTAGTGGTGCTTTACCACTGAGCTACATTCCTAGTCCTTTTTATTTTTTATTTTGAAAGAGAGTCTTGTAAGTTGCTGAAGGTCCAATAATTTGCGGAGGCTGACCTCAAATTTGTAATCCCCCTACTTCAGTCTCCCGAGTTGCTGGAATTACAGGTGCATGTCACCCCACTCAGCCAGTCTTAAATTTCTTAACCTAAAGTTTATTTGAAATCTCATGGTTTAGGATTAGAGTGTTAAGGCTTAGTCTTTCTCCATTCCTCATATAATTTTCTATTAGCTATTAAACCTTCTCATTTAAACAAGCATCTCTGTTCAGGTGCCAACTGCCATGACCATCACAGCTGTTAATTCAAGATCCAGAGAGGGGTGATGGGGGATGAAGAAAAGACAAATAGACACAGGGATTGAACTCAAGGACGCTTGGCCACTGAGCCATACCCCCAGCCCTATTTTGTATTTTATTTAGAGACAGGGTCTCACTTAGTTGCTTAGTGCCTTGCCATTGCGAGGCTAGCTTTGAACTCTCCATCTTCCTGCCTCAGCCTACTGTGCCTCTGGGATTATAAGCATGTGCCACTGCATCTGGCATTACATTAATATTTGATCTTTTAAAAAAAAAACCTTGAATAATTTTAACTAATTGTGCTAAAATTATATATAACTAAATTTAATTGCACACAAACTTTTAAAAAGTGCTTATTGGTTTTCATGTTAATGACCCAGCCCCTCTTCCTTCCTCAAGACTTAAGTGTATAAAAATATGTCATGTTTCAGTAAAGAAAAATAAGATACAAAATTTTATTTTCCATGGATAAATGTTAGTGATATATTTTTCCCCTTATTCTACCTTAGACAAAATATGCATGAAAACAAAATTTATCATCTTAACCATTTAATGTGCATAGTTCAGTGCTATTTAGTACATTCACACCATTGTGAATCTATCAGCACTGTCTGCATGTCTGCAGAATTTTTTTTTTAACCATTCCAAACAGAAACTCTGGTCATGAAACAATAACTCACCACTGGGATATGTTTTTTAAAACAAGAATTCCTGGCTTGCTCAGAGGTGGTATTATTATACTTATAGTTGTAGATTATAGCCTTATGGGGAAAAAGTTCCTGCCTAAGGTTTATCAGAATATTAAAGATATAGCTCCTTTACATCTCAGACTCATAAAACTAACCTCATCCTTTCCTGCTAAAATCAAACATGTGTACATTGAAACATCAAATGTCATAGTATGTAAATATTTATTGGCACAAATATGTTAATTTATTATAACATTCTTGTAAATCATTTTCTGAGTTCTGATAAATTGTTTCCAATTTTTGAATTTATGGCTCTTTTCACTCCTTCTAAACATTACTGATTTATCAATTAAAACGCTCTATGTGGTCTCTGTTCTTGGTTTAGATATAGTTTCAAGCTAATGCACAACAATTTCATTACCATATAAAACAAATAATACTGATTAAGCATAAGTATGACAGATGCAAAACTACATGAATATAATAATTTCTGTGTACACAAGTCTGCTAAGGCTTTGCAGACAATTGTCTCCAAGAAGTGTTAAATATAAGGTCAAGGCTTTATTTTCAAATATGCAGAATTTGAAATAAGCATTTTGAGAAAGCATGCATTTTCTAGAGCAGATACATTTTTCTGCACTATGAATCTAAAATCTCACCTGGTGCACAGCTTTTATTCCCTCCCAAATAAATTATTTGCTGTCATTGAAAAGAATTTTAATGTTTTTCTGACTTTTCTCATCATAGCTCAAATTTATCAACCATGACATTGTTCACTCTTGCTGTTAAATGACTCCGTATAATCTTGAGGTTAATGTTTTCTCTGTATTTCTCTTTGCTGATAACACAAGGAGAGAGTTGCCTGTCAATATCCTCATCCTTCTTGAATATAGAGAAGGGACAGAAAGTGATGTGTCTAATAGAACTGAACTGCTTAGAATTCTGGTGCAATGGTAAAGTCAAGCTATCATCATCTGTACCCTGTTCTCTGAGCAGAGACATGTCCTCAGGTTAGCATTGCCACTATTGGCAATGACTCTCATTTTATTTATTTATTTTATTTATTGTTTTTGAAGCACATCTGAAGTTAACGACCTATGTCTAAGAAGTGAACTCCTTTGAAAATGACTCAGGAAAAAATATTTTTTAACTGGGCAAATAAAACTGTCCTATCAAATCTTCTTTTTCACTCCAAGGTGGTCTCAATGTCACCACTTCATGGTCCTCTTCAACCTGAATAGCTCCTTGGAGCTTAGTATATTTAAATGTGATGGCTGCAAGAGAACATTGGGAGATGGAAGAATTGGGAACAAATATTAGCACAGAGAACAGAATGAATAGGATAAATGATACCAAATAAATAAAAATAAGAAAATCAGAGTTGGTGAAAGCCTTTGCACAATATGGTAGAAACTGTCTTGCTTGGGGAACAATGGGATATTCTATAATTTTAAATCCTAATAATTACAAATCAAAATGTATTAAGAACAACTGATGACTACTCATATTGGGGGATATATTTAACTTCACACTACATATCCACCTACCTAAT
Organism: Ictidomys tridecemlineatus; assembly: GCF_052094955.1. NCBI lineage: Eukaryota > Metazoa > Chordata > Mammalia > Rodentia > Sciuridae > Ictidomys > Ictidomys tridecemlineatus. The sequence goes on along the minus strand of NC_135483.1, from coordinate 146,463,766 downwards.
TTGTTAGATTTCTATTGAAAATTAACTGAATACATTTTGAAGGTTATACATATTTTGAAGTGTTTAGATATCTTGACTTATCATAAATGAATATAAGTTTTCTTATTTTAAGAATTCTGTTTATTTTCATTGAACTGTAGCTCAAAGAGTCTTTCAAAGATATCAAAAAGAAATTCAACAATTTGAAGTTTAACTACACTAAGAAAAATGAAAAAGCTCGAAATCTGAAGGCTCTTAAATATCAAATACAACAAGTTGATATGTATGTTGAAAAAATGCAGGTAACGAAAAAGTGTTTGTGTGTTTGTGTGTGTTTATGTGTGTGTGTGTGTGTGTGTGTGTGTGTGTGTGTGTGTACTACAATGATTGCAAAATCATTTAGTACTTTATATCAGATGCCTCTTGGGGTTTTTTGGATCAAAAAGATCATTTTCCATTTTTATAACATTTGGCTTTCTTGTGTAAAATAAGTAATAAATTAATTTATTTCTCCTTCTCTTTTCAAAAATAGTAATTTTATCTCTATAGTCCAGAGTCTGCCTTCCTGAATTTTTTTTTTTTGGTTGGTTTTGGTGTTCAGCAAAATGGTGTCAATTTTAAGTGGACTCACCTGCAGTCACAGTATCATCCTGTCCTTGGTAACAGCATGCCACCCTTAGTGGGAGTTCTATCATCTAAAGTCAAGTGTTGCTTTTACTACTTTTTAAAATATTGCTTATGAGAGCCAGATTTTAAATTTTTTATTAGTTTTTTTAATTTAAAGTTTTTAAAACTGATCCATAAAACATAAAAATTATACATACTTATATATATTTATGTGGGGATAGGTGCTGTTTTAATACATGTGCACATTGTGTAATGTTTAAATCAGGTAAAACGTATCTGTCTCCTCAAACACTTATCATTTTATATTTATGATGAAAACTTTCAAACTTTCTTCTTCTAGCTTTCTGGAATATGCAATTCATGATTGTTCTCTGTAGTCATCCAACTCTGCACCAAAACACCAGCGCTTCCTCTCCTGTCTGACTGTAACTTAGTACCCATTGATGGACATTGAGATTTATCTTTTGAGGCAGCTTCAGAATGATTTCTACCAAACATACCCTCATGTCAACCTCTGTTCTTCTCCCCAAGACATATGTACCCTGTAAGCCTCCACTTACTTTCCTTGCACCATTCTGTATCAGCAGCTTCCTTTAAGGCTCTCCTAGTCCCTTGATGACCACATGAATGGTGAATGCCCTTTTCAGGAGACAGTGAGCTTATTAAGAACAAGTATTTAATTTTCATTTTATGATCACTCTCTTTTTCTAAAATTCCTACTAATATTTTCAAAATCTATAATCAACCCTTCTAAATTTTTTATATATTTGCTGAATACTGGATCAATAAAATATTTGGAATAAAACCTATTATTTCTAAAATACATTTGTAATAACTATGATTTTAACATATCAGAATTGTGGAAGTTACAAAAATTTGTCCTAATTGTCTTGCTATTTTATTGCTACCCTTCATAAATCATATCTGATTTTTTAAACTTTTTTGCACAGGTTTTGAGAAAGAAAATGGAAAAAGTTAATAATAAAACTTGTGATTCTTTCTTAAATTATCCAAGTAATAAAGTTAATGTCCTTTTGGAAGCCATGAAGGATTTGCAGAAACATGTGGAGGACTTTGAGAAAGTTGTCACAGATTACAAAGTAAATCTGGACCTGACTGAGCATCTCCAAGAAGTAATAGAAGAGGTATCATCTTAGTGTTGTTATGATATCCTTGTTTTAATGTTTAAAGAAATTATTTTGCTACTTTAAAACAATGCTACATTAGATATTATTGTCATTAAATCCCTGAATCATACTTCTTTTCATGATAGTGTCGTTGGGATAATTTCTTGAAGTAGAATCACTAGATCAAAGGGGATGGCTGTTGTAAGGCTTTTGATTGTATTATCCAATTGCTCTTCAGAAAGCTTTTACTAATTTACCCTTGCCAGAAACACAAGAGTACACATTTCTCTATAACCTCATCGACCCAGGATGTTTAACCATTGTGAAATTATGTTCACTGCTGGATAGCAGTTTAAAATACTTATAATGGCTTATTTGTCTCACAGATTTTGAAAATATTTAGAAAAAAAGTGATACTGGCATTTTTCAGGTGCAAGATTTTGTTATTCATGTAATTTTTATTATTGTCAAGAGAATTAATGGTGGTCTACACAAAAGGCATAAAGTTTGACAAGTTATTATTTCACACTTCATACTGAAGAAACTACACTTGAAGCTCTTGAGTATTCTTTGTTGCCTATTATTCTGAGATAAAGAATATCTTTCTTTACCACTAATACAGTTGAGTTTTTAGATTTAACACTACATTAAGGAGGATCAAGATGATTATTCTTCTATATCTGATGTATGGGTTTGCTGCAGCTCCATGGCACTTATTTAAAACCAGCTTATAAGAGAGTTGTGTGTTGCTATTTCTCTCCCAGCATAAGTGCCTCTGGCCTGGGTCAAATGTTTCTCCCATCACTATTATTCATTTTTAGTGAAAAACTGTTTCAATTCTCCACTGTGCTTTGAAAATATGATTATCTTCTATTTTTAAAAGGTAAAATGCTATCCTTTGGATGATATTTCCTCCATCCATAATCTAAATACCATTCTTAAAAGATAATATATTTATTGCAATATTAAACAGGCAATATTTTACCTATGGATTGCTAATGATATTACTTTATTATGCTGGATTTTGAATGTTTGGGCTATTTCCTTTCCTCATAGCTGATGTTTGGATTCTTTTTAGTACCAAATGTTTTTCATGACTCTTGTTCTTGAGTCTGCAACATTCCTCTTAGGAATTATTTTTTTAGACAAACCTAAAAAGGCAGGAGAATCAAAGGTGTTTCTATGTTTTTGGTTTTTAATTTTATTTTCATAGTATGCTTTCTTATTTCTGCCTTTAGTATCTAAGTGAAAAATTACAGTGTTTTGGTATTTTCTTTAATATGACTTAAAAAGTTCAAACCCATGTGACCACAAAGTTTGAGGAAATTCAAATATTATGCTTCACTGGTGAATATTAAGAACTTTTGAAGGATGACATCTCTTTAATCTGTGCTTTAACCCATTTTAATTTAGTGTCACTTTTGGTATGAAGATGCAAGTGCCACCGTTGTAAGGGTTGGGAAATATTCCATGGAGTGCAAGACAAAGGAAGCCGTGGAAATTCTCCACCAGCAGTTCAACAAGTTCATTGCACCCTCGGTGCCTCAGCAAGAGGAAAGGATTCAGGAAGTCACGAACCTTGCTCAGCGCTTATATGGTAAGTTCTCTCTTAAGCAATGCAGTGATTTGCCAACAAACCAATCTGTACTGAACCTTATCTAGCACGAAGGAGGGAAGGCAAGCCTTCAGGGTCCTCCGGTTCAAAATTATTCAGAGGAAAGGCTCATGATTAGAGCCCATATCCAGCAAAACAAACAGCAGGGAATGGAGGGAGGGATTCCTGACAGCAAGAGATGGAGCCTCCTGATTTTTAGCTACCAGAAAGAGATATAAACTCTCCTTCTCTATTTGCTGTTCTCCTCCGTTCCTCTTATTCATCTCCAGGGAAATAAAACCAGAACAATTCGACTTATACACACATACAAGTGCGTGCACACACACACACACACACACACACACACACACACCACACACACAGCAACAACAACAAATCTAATTTCTACTAGAGTAATTCCTTGAACAACATACAAAATACTTATGAATAATAAGTATGAATAATATTCATAAAGCTAAGACTGAGGTCTATAACCCTCTGGTTTCTATGAAGGTTTTGGTTCACAGATTTGAGAAATAGCTGGAAAATCCTCCCTTATCTACCTCTCACTTGTGCAATAACTGGAAGAACTCTGATTTTTATCTTAAAATTTCTGTTTTTGTCTACCTCCATCATTAGGAAAGGTAATATTGTTGCCAGCCTGAGAAGTCCTTCTTCCTAAAATCTGTCTCCAATAAAGAAGTCCCTAGGTGGTGACAATCTTCCAGGGCTTTAAGGATTAAGTTCCATGCATTTTCTGATGTTCTTGTGAGACCAAGAGTAATTCCCAGAAACCAGACAAATGCAGCCTAGAAGGGAGACAGCAATAGGTGGTATAAAATACTTCTTCTGGCTTCCCACATCTGCCACCAGATAGATAGTCTTATAACATGAAGCACTACCCATGCATAGCCACATCTCCATCCCTATTTTGTAATTTATTTAGAGACAGAGTCTCACTGAGTTGCTAAGTGCATCACTTTTGCTGAGATATCTACTATGTAAAAGGGGATGTGGTTGATAAAAAGATAACTTAGACATAGTTGAGCTCAAAATCCTTTTGCCTCAGCTGCCCGAGTTGCTGGGATTACAGGTGTGCACCACCATGCCCAGCTTTGGTTGTGGGATTTTTGAGGGAAGAATTGCTGGCTCAGTTTGGCCAGAGATGAAATATGTCAGATAATTGCGGTAACATTCGGGAGAGGCAGATTGAAACCAGATTGTAAAAGGCCTTGAACATCATCCTCAGGGATTTGTACTAGGCAGTGGAGAATCACTGAATGTTCTAAATAGGAGAAACTAATTAGAACTGAGTTTTAAGAATATAGCAACATGATTTAGGTTAAGTTGCATAAGAGTAACATCATATAGCAAATGTTATCATTTTCCTGGAATGCTTGATTTTTTAAAAAAAAATGCCTTCATTCATTTGTTTATTTGTTGAGCAAGTATCAACTTTTTATTGGTATTTGTTCTTTTTAGTTACATGTGACAGTAGAATCCATTTTAACATATTTATATTTATACATGCATGAAATATACATAATTCTAATTAGGATCCCAATCTTGTGGATGTAGGTGATGTTGAGATTTACTGTGGTAAATGCACATATGTACACAGGAAAGTTATATCAGAGTCATTCCACTGTCTTTCCTATTCCCATCCCCCTGGCAAGTATCCTATTGAAAACTTACTATTACTGTGCGCAGTGGGCACACGTCTAATACCACCAGCTCAGGAGACTGAGGTGGAAGGATCACAAGTTCAAAGCCAGCCTCAGCAATTTATTAAGACCCCATCTCAAAATAAACAATAAAAAGGGCTGAGGATGTGGCTCAGTGTTTAAGTGCTCCTGGCTTCAAACCCTGGTACAAAAAAGAAAAGAAAACCCCGCTACCACTACCCACCACCATCACCACCACCACCACCAACAAAAAACCCTTACTGTCTACCAATACTTAGCAATAGACACTTAGGAGATGAATGAATGTCTGGGCTTTTAAAAAATGTTCCTGCTAAGGATTTGGCCTTTAAAAATAGTTTTATCCTTTCTCCTTCTCAGGTTTGGAAGAAGGACAAAAATATGCTGAGAAAGTTGTGGCAAAACACAAAGAAGTTCTTGAATCTATCACTGAATTATGTGGGTCTCTCATGGAGCTCAAAGAAAAGCTGAAGGTAATCTCTTCTTCCCAGAATATGTACTTTCAAGTGATATAAATAAAAACGTGTTGATCAAGTGTCTTCTGGTGTGAAGATGTTCTAATAGAAATTCTCAAGAGACATAACATACACATTTGTTTCACAGCATTCTAACATAATTATTGAGGTGTTGCTGATAATTAATTCTGTTTCTTTCCCATCACTGCAGAGTAAAGTATTGCTGGGAATGAAGGCTAATTACAATTAAGATGTCTCGTTTACATTTTCATGGATCATATCCTAAAGGATAAATGTGTACCACTAAAGCCACAGTAAAGACTGTATTAAGTGGCCTTCTGTTTGTGTTCATAAATAATAGACATTAGGCTTTTTTCCCCTTTCAAATTGTGGCACCAGAGAAAATAAAGCTAATATTCTGGTATTATGTTCATTGAACATTTAGCTTCATGGAAATATTAATCTTTTCACCTTACATGAAATAAAAATCTTTATAGTAAAAAAAAACAGAGTAAATGCTTATGTACTATATATAGGCAGAAAACCATTTAAAAGAAAAATACATGCGTTACTTTACCTATGTTACATCAAAAACTGGTTTAACACTGTTTTTACAATTGACTGAAAGAATTGGCTATATAGAATATGAAGAATAGCAAGGTAATTAAGAGTATAGAGTAAAAAAGCTGCCTTGGAATAACAACCCCTTAAATTACTTCATTTGCAAACTTGGGTCATGAATTAGGTAAATGCTTTAATCTCCACCAGTCTCAGTTTCCTGGTCTACTACGTGGCTTACAGGATTGAATGTGAAAATACTCAATATTATTGTTGTACTTAGAATTATTACTGAGGTTTTTTTAGTTCAGCATAGAATTTTGGTTTTCTGCATGAATTTCTTTGTCATAAATTTGAGTGCCTTATTCATTCAAAGAAATTGTGAGACTAATTCAGTGTGTACCCAGCCAAATTATCTTTTTCTAGATTTTTCATCATTTTAAATAACACTACAATGAACATCTCTGTGCACACTGTTCTCTAAAGCAGATTTGGGATAATGAGTCTGAAATTGTTAATGTTCCTAATATGTATGCCAAATTGCTTTTCATAGATATTTTATGATTATAACACCACCAGCAGTGAGTGAAAGAACCATGTGCCTAAGTTATCCTTTTCAACATTTATCATTTCTTCCTCATCTCCACCTGCCCCTTGAGGATCTCCTGCTCCTATCTTTCCCTACACAGGCTGAAAATCCCTGCTTCCTCTGTCTCTTTGCTTCCATTATTTACAATATCCTTCAAAATTATGTGTACTTCTTCAACGTAATGGTATTTACTCTCTCCAAGTGGTATTCCTTTACAGCTTCTGGCCTTCCTGACTGTTCTTCCTGAAGGATCTGTTCCCACAGCCTGGCCCCCTTCCTCATTCCTGTTCCTTTGATACTTCTTGTTGTCAGGAGTGTGTCCTCTTTCTCATTTTAAGCTCATCACTTGTATTCTCTTTTTGGCCAGTCAGGAGTCCCCTAGCTATATACTCACCTAGATTACCCTGCCTAAGTAGAGTTCCTCTCCTGTCATTGCTGCTTCAGAACCCTTCCCTACATTCTACCTTGCTTACCAAGAAAAGTTCAGTCTTAAGTCTTTCCAGTGTTCTGAGACTGATCATGCTACGCTTCTGCATTCATTATAGGTTTCTGTCCCACTAGTCTATGACTCTACACTCCCTGGTGTCTTCTAAACCATTACTTCAAGTACATGACCTTCTGATTCTGTTTATCAAAATCTTGCCATCTCTCAAAGCCAAAGCCAAATAACATCTTTTCCACAAATCCTGCCTTGTCTCTCTTTGATCTTCCACAGCACTTGTATTCTTTTCTACCTGTCCCAGTCTGTTTCCACTGCTATAGAAAATACCATAGACCAAGTAGCTTATAAACAACAGAAAATTATTTCTTACAGTTCTGGATGTTGGGAAGTCCAAAATCAAGGCACTGGTAAGTTTGGTGGCTAATAGGGCACCACTTTCTCATAGTCATCTCTGCACTCTCACATCACTTGGTGGGAGGGTAAAGGGTCTCTCTCAGATCCCCTTTACAAGGGCACTGATCCTATTCACAAGGGCTCCACCCTTATGACCTTACCACCTTCCAAAGGCTCCACCTTCTAATACCATCACCTTGGGATGAATTTTGAAGGGATATCAACTTTCAGACCATGATCACATCAGTATTATCACATAGCATTACTCCTGCTACCATCCCTCTTGACTACAATTAAGGAAAACCTCTGGCTCTGGTCAGTTTAGTGTCCCACATGACATTTAATACTATGCTTTGCCTTTCAAAGCAAGTTCTTCAGAAAGAGTATTGACATTTATAATTAATGCCCAAAGGACTAGTACAAAGAAGAAAGAACCATTCAGTAGATACTAAAGGCTGAATGTGGGTGGCTGAATACAGAAATGAGAAGAAGTCTTTTCAGCAAGAGAGTTATCAGTATTAGTCTTATGAGTTATAGCCTCATAAAAGCTTCTCAAAGAATGTTTACTAATTCTTTACAGATGTCTATATGGAAAACATAATTGTCCAGTTTCTGTTTTTCAGACAATAATGAAAAGGGGGTTATTACAAAATGGACCCAGAAATCCTTGTCAAGACTAATATAATGAAAAAAATATTTCTATTTGAAGAGGAATTTGAGATTTTAAAAGGACTTTCATATATTTTTATCCCCAGTGATTTCAAAAAAACCTTGAGTAAGACAAGAAGGCAGATATTGCTTTCCTTGCTTTAAAAGCAATGGGACAGGTCCAAAGAAGGGAAAGGTGCTTTCCTTGGAACCCCACAGTTGGGAATGATAGATCTGGAATTTGATCTTAGATCTCTCACAACAGCTGCCATTATGGAATTAGATACCAAATGTGTACTGAGGCAGAGTGACTCACCCAGTAATACACTCCAGTTTAGTTTTAGAGTTGAGACAAAAAGTTGCATCTACCTGCAGGTCTCCATGAATCTCATGAGTCAGGACAGCAGGTGAACTTTGATGAGTAGCTTATTTCCTTAAGGGCCATCCAATGTCCATGATCTACCTGGAATAGAGACTTTTCTATTGCAGTATAATCATCGTCCAGAGCCAATATTCTATCATTTGGGGTACCAAGTGGCTCTATGTATCTTCACAAAATCTTCTTGGTCCTCACATTGGTTCCATATTAGTTTGCAAATCCCCACTACCTCCATGACTAAGCTGATTCCCATGAAATGTAGGAAGGAGATATCATCACTTTGAGGCATTCTGTGTTCTCCATGGTGTTTTTCCTTTTCTATACTCAGTGATAGTCAAGTCTTCCATTTGCTTGTGTAGATTCTCTGAATTTTCTACTTTCTTCTCCACCAGAGACCTTTTATCATTTCTACCTCATTGCTGCCCCCAGCATTTCCTAATGGTTTAAACTGCTACACACAGTGAATTCTGGTCTCTAGAGAAAGCTCCTGCAAGAGTATGCTATTGTAACAATTACTTCTTTTCCTGCTGGGCCTTAGAACAATTTTTTTTTCCTGGCAGTGGACTTTATGAAAGGAATGAGGCAGGCAGGGGATTATGAGCTTGGAGGGATAATTTTATTAATCACCTGATGGGTGGGACATTGGTCTCAGGTGGAATACATTTGCTGAAAGGCTACATACATGTGGCTTCTGTTTTTCTTGCAAGTGTTAAAGAATGACATTGTTCCTCTGACTTTCCTTGGTCCAGTCCCTCACTAACCATTGCTTTGTACAGCAGGGTGATGCTGTAAAGATGAATTCCAATCTGGAAGATTTCCATGACAATGGCATTGACCTACTAAAGGAACCAGTGAGAAATAAACAGATGATATTTAATGAAGAGAGAAATAAGGTAAAGAGAGCTACTTAACCTCAGCTATTCATTACCTTTTTGATATTATCAATTGCATATTTTTAAAAAAGTAAATTGAAGACTTCTTATCTATTGAGATAAAATTTTTAATGTAAGTTTAGTGAGAATTTCCTCATCCCTGACGTTTTCTTTGCCTCTTACTAGTCCTTCTCTCTCTTGCTCTTTCCTTCTGAGTCCCTCCTGCTGACTGCTGGAGATATAGCATTTCACAATGGCCTGGAGACATCCAGGCAAACACCATAATGTTGTCCCCAACTACTTCTTTATCTCCCATCTCTAGCTGCCTTCCCCAGTGTCCTTTTATATTCAATCCAACTTCAAATTTTACTCCTCTTATCATACTGACAAAGGAGGATTTTTAAAATATTTTACACTATCCATTGTACATTTCATACACTTAGTACATGAAATTAGATTCTATCTCTCTCCTATACAATCTGCTTCTAGATGATATTTCCAGGCACTGGTACTAAAATATAGAATCCAGCTGAAATACAAACACCAAAGCGTTTAGAGAAATATTTACATTATTTCATAACCCAGGAATTTACAGATAAAATAAAGCACATTGCAAAAGCAACAAATACCCACAAAATACAAATGTATCATGCTTTCAGAAGTATTATTTAAGTCACGGCAACCTTATGGACTTTCCAGCAGAAGTTGTTCACTCTCTACTCGTGGCTGCCAGACTATAATTAGTACTTGACGTTTTGCTTTGCCAGCTTCCCTCTTCTCAGTGTTTCGCTTCTGGAGGAACAGTACACTCAATGTGATTCTCAACAGCACTCAAATTAATAAAATAAATTCTTTTGATATTCGAGTTAAATACGCACACATGCACACACTTACACGGACCCACAAAACCTCCCCCTATTTGTTGCAGTTATTTCATGGAGATAGCTTTATTTGTAGCCAATATACTTCTCACAGCTTCTTTAAAGGTCCTTCACCCAACTTAAATCTATATCAAGGCCCAGTACAATTGTATTATCATCTGGCAGAGGTACCATTAAGCAAGCTGGTGTTACTATAGTGAGGGCTGGAACCACTTAGAGCTTGGTTCCTGTCTGAGTCAAAGGAGGGCTGTCCAACTGTGGTCATCTCATTGGCTGCTAGTCTTACATCAAATGGTCTATAGTTAGTCTGGTCTAAATCAGGATTTCTCCATCTCAGCACTATTAACATTTTGTCCAGAGAATTCTCTGCTGTGGGGGCTGTTCTATGCATTATGGAATGTCTAATAGCATCCCTGGCTGCTTCCCACCAGATACCAATAGCACCACTGCTACCCCCAGTTGTGGCAATATAAAATGTCTGTAGAAATGGCTAAGTGTCCCCCAGGGAACAAAATCACCCCAGTGGATAAAAAAGAACAACTAGTTGAAATAAAGAACAATATTAAATACACTACTTTTTCTTAATTAAGTTTCAAGAGTTCCAAAACCAACATTATATTGTTAGTTTACTTCATTCTGCACATTTTGCTATATTATGAACCAGGCACATTTACTAAAAACTCAGAGATAAAAGTTTTTACTAACAAAGCAAATATACTCACTTATACATAGCAAAAAAAAAATGTTTTTCTTTCTTGCTTTTATTTTCTTGCTAGAAGAAAAAGATCTCTTTTTAAATAAAAAATGAGATTTATTTTCATTGAAAATTCCTTTTATTTTAACATAAATTAAAAGACATGATAGATCATCAGTCATTTAGAATAAAAGTGAAGGTCCACAATTACAGCTGTCAAAAATTCTCTTTGACATCATTTCATACACCCATTCTGGTGCAATTGGTACAGACAGAATAATGAAAGGGTAGCAGTAATCTTCACTTTTAAGCAGCTCAATCACATTTACCCTCTTATTGTCTCTATTATGTATATATAGGTCAGATGTAATGATTCTCCAAAATACCATGTGGGCAGATAACAAGACGCGCCAAGTAAAAAGCTTGTCCGGAAATTATGGCATTCAATTCTGATTCCCTTAAATGGTGTTAATTTTCCTCAGACAACTCTTTGAGTCAGAAAGAACAGTTCTACCAAACTATTTCAAGAATATATTCATCACAGGAATCTTCTCCTGGAGATAGCAAAGTGCTTCTCATTTTTCTGACTCCAAAACACAGCAGGTGGAATTAGGCAGTTCAGTCAGTGCAGCGCACGGGGCACTGCAAACAGATTAGTGATGGTGTTTATCCCCAAGGTGGGTGCTGGAGCTAAATCCGCAGTAATGTCTGAAAACTCCCAAGGTTAAATGGAGTCATGGAGTATTAAGAGTCTCGCCTAAAGTCATCAAACTATTTGGTAAAAGATGAGGGCGGTTGATGCCAGCATTGAGAGTTATAGAATTTTAGAGCTGGGAGGGATTCAACAATCATCTAATCAAATCTCATTTTACAGTTGAGGAAACTGAGGCCAAAAGAGATTAAATATCTTGCACTCCAAAATTCACAGAAGGTAGTGTCAGAACTGGGCAGGCAGCCCAGTTCTTGTGGATTTTAGCCAGATACCTTTTCCATAAGACCAAAGAGGATCTCCAAGGAACTGCTGCATATAAATAAGCTGTTTTATAACAATACTGTAGATGTCCTGGCCAAACTTTCCCCTCTTTCTGTTCATCTGTTTGCATCAGGAGTAATAAAGCAATGACACAGAAGTGCTTTTATACCAAACAATTCAGTGAGGTGCTCTTAGACTATGGAAGACAGTCCTTGACTCTCCTCCATCAATTCTGATCACGTGGCAGATAGGAGAAGATGTTATAGACACATTTGCCTTGGAAAAAAATTGGAGGAAACAAACTGCTTTTCTTTTCCACCTATCTGTTCCTTCCTCTGTTACCTTGTCCCCTCCAAGAGTGCCCAAAGGTGTCAAAGAGAATATTCTCTCTTGGCTGTGACAGCATCCTCTAAGGGTTTCTTTATAAAGGCCTTTCATAGACCAATCCCTCTGCCCAGTATCTTTCTTTGTTTATTTCCTACTTGCCTTCATCAAATCTTATGTATCCTAAACTAAGACTAACTGTCCTAGAAATTGGGGGTAGGTAGAATCTTGTAGTATGCCTTTACATTTGCCACGTAGGTGGCCCCCACTTAATGGGCTCTGAGGACAGATTCTGCCCACTCTGTTGGATGGATGGAGAATATCATTCTGCTCTCCCTTCCAGATAGGTTTCCTGCCTACCTGGCAACAGTTGTAAACCCAAGTAAGTCCGCCCATCAGTGGAAATTAAAGTTCAGAAATCAGACAGAGATAAGACCTGAGGCTATAGATTTAGGTTTAATTAAAAGTCAATTGATCATTAGGGATGAAGGTAGGTGAGGTCTTTGAAGGGAAAAATATAGAGAGAAGAGTAGAGGACTCAGACAAGACCATAGGTCACCCATCCACTTAGAATTGGGGAATAAAAGAAAGAAATTGACAAAAAAAAAGTCAAATAAAGAGCAGTGACAGATAAAAGAGAAATAAATTTAGAGCTGAATTATGTTTTTGGTGAATTAGATAATTTCCCAGCTATTTTTTTGAGAATGTGTCAGATTGGTGCAAATATGTTCTGTCTGCTCTGAGATATGTAGATTTATTTACTCCTTTCTGAAAACATACACTTTTTTTTTCTAAAAACAAAGATGGTTTCATGGTGGAAAAATTAGAGAAAATATTTGGAACGTGTGAATGTTTAGTTACCTTTTTCCTAAATGAAAAACATATAGTTCTAGGAAATTATATGTTAGTGAATTTTGAAAGTAGTTACTATAAAATTCCATAAGGACTTAAAAATTGAATGCTCATTTGCATTTGAGAACAAAGAAAGAAGTGCCAGAGCCAAATGGATTTAAAAAAATCTCACATTCAATTCATCTTATTTTGCTTACTGTGATGATTATTTATTTGTGGCGGCGGCGGGGGGGGGTACTAGGAATTGAACTCAGGGGCACTCAATCACTGAGCCACATTCCCAGCCCTGTTTTGTATTTTTTTTTTTAATTTAAAGACAAGGTCTCATTGAGTTGTTTAGCACTATGCCATTGCTGAGGTTGGCTTTGAATTCACAATTCTCCTGTCTCAGCCTCCCGAGCCACTGGGATTACAGGTGTGTGACACCACATCTGGCTGAGATGATTATTTAATGGGTACTTCTAGGTTAGTGCCGTACATATCATTTGCTGCAATTTTGGAAAGGCATTAGATAAACAGTCATGGTAGCACTCTTGGTAAGTGGAGAAATAGGAGTTTGGTTGGTGATAGTTGAACTGGCAAGTTTATAAATTTCTATAGTTTCCAATATTCTTATCAATGATATTAATGGTCAGAGGAGATAGGAAATTTTAGTTGATTAAAACTCACTGTGAATCAATGGTCCATGTGGTTCTGATAAAAACATGAACCGAGACAATCGCTTTAATAAAAATTTATCACAGAAATTGAGGAGGTGATGATTTCTCTGATTATTCCCCATCTGGAAAGTAAATATTGAGAGGGTAATACTCATTAATAAGTTGAAATGTTTCCAGAAAAATACTTGAGAAAGTAATAAATCCTCTTGGTTTTAGTAGACATTATCTGGTAGCATTATTTTTCTGTGAAAAGAGCTTTTTCTATTAGGAATTATAAGAAGTAAAACAAAACAAACCCACTAATCTTTGGATTCCCTTAATGCATTGACACCAAATGAAAATAAGACAGGATTTGCGAATTTGGTAGCCAGTAAAAGCCAGATTGGAAGATGTGACTTGGACTTTTCAAACTTCACACATGTTTTAGATAGACCTGTCTACCCAGTCACTTTGGTGCACAGCTAGACAGCCACAGGCTTCTAGGGGTGTTCATGCCTTAGAGCCACCTGGAACATACCCATTTGGTGGAAGGCAAATCCCAGAGAGAGAACCTTAGCCAGAGATGAACATGATTGGTTCCTTCTTCCATGCTCCCAATGAGGGAAGTCATTCCTCCTGGGTAGAGATTGAGGAGGAGGAATGTGAGTGGCTTGGACTTTTAGTCAAGTTTCTTCCTTCAACTTATAAAATTTCAGACAGTTTCAAAGGATCATTGCTCTGCAGAGAGGCATAGGTTACGGGAAAAGGTGTTAAGGAATTAAGGCCTGAATGTCCCTGCTCTCCTGGGAAGAGCTTGAGCTCACAGGAGTCAGACCTCTCGAGTTACCAGATGATGAAAGTTCTGGGAAGAAGAAAAACTAGAGATATTTAGTACAAAGAAAGAGGTTTAGAGGTTGCAGGACCAAGTCTCCAAATAGTCAGAGATCTGTTGAAAAGGCTGCTGAGCTTCCCTCTTTGTAGGCTAAATCAGAATCCCTGGTAGAAACTGCAAGAAGACAGGTCTTGGCAGAATATAGGAAGACAGTCTTAAGTAAAGCACAAAATTCTTAAAGACAGCAGCCTTTTAGAAAGTTTTCAAGTCTGGCAGACTGGTGTGAGGAGATTCTCAAACTGACTAGGCAGTTGGATCAAAGTCCCTATGAGAAGGAAAATAAACATTCTAATTTTAGGAAGAGATGAAGAGAGAATTCATGCTAAGCTATAGTAGGACAACTAAAAGAAGCAGAGCTATTATTTACTGGATGTGTGTTTATTTAGTAATTTGAGGTTTTTGGGTTTTTTTTTTTGTGTGTGTGTGTGTGTGTATGTGTGAGAAGGGGTCTATGTTACCCCATCTAGCCTCAAACTTGCAATCCCTGCCTAAGCCTCCTGGGTATCTGGGCTTCCAAAAGTGGGACACTGCACCTGGCGGTAATTTATATTTTCCTTTTCTTAAATAGGAGGAAATTTCAAGAACTTCTGGATTTTATGAGTCTGATTGATGTATGACCTACTGTGCTAACCAGGTTCTGAACTTCAGGGGTTTTAGACCCAGAATTTAGACTTCTACTAAATGACCAAAAGAAGGCACTTTCTGTAAACTGGGTATATGTTTTCTCTGAGGCAAGCTCATCTCTTGGGATGGTGGAAGGAGCTCTGCTTGGCTTCTACTCTCCAACCCCCAAACAAATTTATTTTCTAAAAAATGATTTATAAAATGTTAAGGGCAGGACTATGGGCTAAAATGAGAAGCACAAAGTCAAGACAAGGGATGGCTTTCTTATGTTAGCATAGAAGCTATAGGACAAAAGTAGTAAAGGTAAGAATACACCCCAAATCCTAAGGAGAAGCACTAAAAAAGTGTGTATAAAACAAGCAGACTGCATAGATTAAATCAACTTTAGCTTCAATATTTTTTCCAGAAGGGACATTTGGGCCTCTCCTTAAAACCAGAGATAGATGTGGATTCTGGGAAGAAAGACCAGGACAATTCAAGCATGAGGGGTGCTGGAGGCAGTGCCAAGTGTCCCTCCTTATGTCTTGGCATGCCGTCTTGTGAAATATGTGATGTGATTGCACCGCTAGTCTCCCCCTTGATCACGAATCGAGTCCCCAAGTGCAGTGACTGGATCTCCTTTTCCTTATCAGGTCACCCCTGCCATGCCTAGCATGGTCCCTAGTACATAGTAGAGCTTCAACAAATATTTCTCAATGTAAGAATATAAACCAGTCATTAAGAATGACTTTCTCTGTATGAGGTACCTAGAGTAGCCAAAGTAGCCAAAGTCTTAGAGACAGAAAATAGAATCATAGCTGACAGAGTTTGGGGAGAAGGGAATAAGGATCTGCTACTATCTGCTAGGTGCCGAGTTTCAGTTTGGAAAGATGAATTACTTCTGGAGATGGATGGGGCTGTGGGTCACATGACAATATGAACACTGAAATGTGTGCATAAAAATGGCTAAAATGATAAACATAATGTTATGTTTAAAAACAAGGGATAGCTTTCTTTGAGAAAGAAGAGGGGTTATTGTGAGAGGGTCTGAGGGATCATGTAACAAGGTGAACTACACTTTAGGAACTATGTGTACACATGGGTAGAGATAAACCAGACCAAAGCCAAATTTGCTGGATAGAGAAGACTCCTCAGGTCACTGCTTGAAAGATATCAATCCAGTCCAACCCCTTCATTGCAGATGAAAACTGGCCTTCTCTCTTTTATTTCACAGGGCCTGTTAACATTTTACACAGGGACTGGAGGTCAGTGTGATGATTCTTAGTCATGGGACAGGACTGTTTCCAGGATAGGCAAAATAGTTTCAAGTTCCACGTTCCCTGTGCCAGCTCCCTGGGCTTTAACTCACTGGAGGTTTTTTTTTTTTTTTAATGAGCCTCTCGCAAGTTGAGTTTCCCTCTGATTGAAACCTGGAAAAAGAAAAGTGCGTAACTAACAGTTTTGGTTTTCCTCTCTCCAAGGATCAGGCGCAGGTGGTAGATACTGAGGCCATTGTTGGAGCAGGAGAAGATAGACTTCCCCAGAACCTGAGGCCTCTGTCCTCTGCTGAAGAGAGCCGTGTCCAGGGCCTGCTTCTGCCTGAAGATATGCTGTTAGGAGAAGAGTATGAGTGTGTCTCGCCTGATGACATCTCCTTGCCTCCACTCCCGGGAAGCCCCGAGTCCCCCCTTGCACCTTCAGACATGGAGGTAGAAGAGCCTCCCAGCTCCTCCCCCTTAATTCACATCAGCAGTTGCAGGATGCAGATGGGGACCAGTGGTCCTGGGGAGGCCCAGGAATCCGCTCTTCCACCACCCGTTGCTTTTGCCGATGAGTGCAGTGAAAAGAGAGAAACATTTTCAAGTCATTTTGAGAGGCCTTACCCCCAATTCTTACTCACCTCCGGAGGATTTCTGGAAACAAGTTCTGCCTTATACAAAATCAGTGCTAAGCATCCGGAGAGCATGCCGAGTGAAGTGCATGAGAGAGCTTTACAGCAGCACCCTCAGGCTCAGGGAAGTTTGCTAGAAACGCAGGAGAAAATGCATGCTGATCATAACGTCACTAAAACCCGAGACAGGCTGCATGCTTCCCCTGATGCCCTCCAGGGCCTTGACTTTCCATCAGGCAGCAGCAGAGGCTATCAGAGACAAAAAATGTTTCCCCAAGAAGAGATGAGCAGCACATCTGCCAAGAACAGCGTGGTCAGCCTCGCTGGCCAGGCACCAAATTTCTCCAGGCTCCTGTCCAATGTAACTGTCATGGAAGGTTCTCCAGTGACATTGGAAGTTGAAGTAACAGGATTTCCAGAGCCTACACTGACATGGTGGGTAGCCTATAATGATAAGCCATCAACAAACAAACCCAACCCCTGAGGGTGTTATTCTGTGTGTGCTAACCTAAAGGTTTAGGGTTTGCTGGCTAACGTTCTAGACACTGCCGCTCTGCATGATCAGATCTCACATCTCACTTCCAGTGCTCATTTTAGTAGCAGCATGGTTAATACCCTTAAGGAAAAAATGTAACCCGATACAGTAATAATTTAACAGACTCCAAAAGCACTGCAAGTTGGTCGCATTTGTTTTTGTTTTCAGTTTAATGTTCCTCATCTGAAGATTGCGGGTTGAAATACTTTCCCTATTTTCTGTTTCTACATCAGCATGATATTTTCTTGGCTTAACACCCCTTATGCAATTAATATACATGAACCTAGGTTTTCTCCTTTCGTTTCACCTGTTCTCTCTTTCCAACAGTCACACACGCCTCCTTTGTAATATTTGTTTTACTAAGATTTCTTCTTATAAATTTCTTCAGTGTGAGAGGTGGAAGAAGAGCATTTCTTTCACAGTTGCTCCAGGAGACAACTAACAAACTCTTTTTTGAGAGTTATCATAAAAGCTGACCTGTGACCAATATTATTTCACTCTAGAGACATCATTATTTTTCAACCTATTTGTTTTAGAAAAAGTAAACTGTAGGTTTTAGGTTTTGAACCTCTATTGTCATTAACTGCAAATGCAGTTCTAATGTTCTCAGTATGGGGATTACTTTTAAACCTTCAAAAAAATTTCATCCTTAACTAGATTTATTTGAGGACAACATAAGTATGTGATAACAAGTTTCTACTAAGATAAGTAAGCTCGCTTTTATTTATCAATATAATTTAGTAGACATTAATAGTTTCGGTTAATGTGTGTGCCCATTGATAGTACATAAAGTATGAACAAGGTACCCAAAGAACTTGCAAGAAAACTTGGGTTTCTCAAGTTTGTAAGAAAACCACAGTTGTGTGTAGTGCAAACTTTGAATATTTTTTGGCTTTATTTTGTTAATTTTACATGTGCATGGGTTTTTTTAATAAGTCAAAAAATTTTGTATTTTTGAATTTAGAAGATATTTAATTCTTTATTAAATATCGATTCACCCCAAAGAAAAATGTTGTCTGAAGTCTTTCTTGTTTTTGTCTACATGAATAAACAACTTGGTTAGTATATATGGCTGAAGAACTACTGCAACATATATATTGTTGGAGAACCGTTGCAAATGGTGGAAATATTTTGCCACCAGATTTACAAAACTTTTGTTCAGTGAACAACTGACAAGTTATCATGGAGACATACATTTAGGATACTCAGAAAACTTCAAAACCCTCACTTAGGCAATGGAACAACAACAACAAAAATGATTCAGGTTAGTCATTAGTCCCTGTGGAGAAGAAAGTGGATATAAATAAATAATCAAGAACGTAAGATATACAAAATAAATTATCTGCATTATAGAAAGGTAAGTGCTCCTGTTCATAGGAAACTTTTAGAAATATGTCATGAGCAGTCAAAATCCAATTACATAAATGCCTTTTATAATGAGAAGCCATCTTCTCCTAATGAAATTAATTTACAAAAATTAAATGAACTCATTTCGCCAGGAAATGATGTATAAGTCGCTTCCTCTACTATGGCACATTTGTGCTGTTATGTGGATCTGATGATACAAATTGAGGGGGAAATGTGTCTCACTCCAACAGAGAATCCAAGGCAGCATCACAGCTGCTGCTCTGTAGCTGCAGAAAGAGTGAAGCAGGTTGAATGTGAGGGTGTCATTTCACACTCTAGGTAATTATCACCATGAGTAAATGGTGACCCAGTGTGGTCTGGTTTCTTTAAGAGTAGCTGGATATCTGAATTTTTACATGTAATATTCCAATTGTTCAATGTTGTCAAACTTAATCATTCAAAAACATGATCTAAGCCAATCAGTGTAACTCTCTGACCTCCAGTTGCCAACCTCTGCTTGAAAGATAAACAGCCTCCCTGGAATATGTCATAGCTATGAAAGCTCCTGCTAATCCTACAGAGCACTGTAGAACTCCTGAGCTGATTTGCAATTTGTTAGAACTTGGAAATGATGTGAATGAACAGTGATCCTGACTTTAAAAACTGACTCTCTGCTTTAGGTACAAGAAGGGCCAGAAATTGTCTGCAGATGGGCACTTACAGGTTTTAAACAAGGAAACAAAGCATTCCGTGTTCATTCCGAAGGTATGCAAGGCAGATGCAGGCCTCTATGTGGCTCGGGCCCAAAACTCTAGTGGCACTGTCTCTTCCAACGTCGTCCTCCACGTGACAGGTAACCACAGGTCGCCAATCACAAGGATAAACTGGATAATGCTGTGTGTCATCTATGTCAGTGTATCCCTAATGTACTGGCTACTCACACAGTGATTGTGGTGTTGACATTGATGGACATCATTCTTATGAGCCTAAAGGACAATATAGTTGTTTATTTTCTGGCACTTCCTACAAACCACCCCCAACAAATGTACCTCCGGTGTTGCCATCTTGCTTGTTGGACTCATAACCTCTACTATGTGAAATCATTGAATTTTCTTTACTACTTACTGTAGTTGAGGAGCTTGGTAAATCATGTGCAGTGGATAAGAGTATATTTTTGTACTCTAGAAAGAAATGTGTTTAATATAATATGCAGCAAAATGAGACCCTGCTTATTCCCTCCTAATTTAAGGACATGCCAGTGAAGGCTCACTTAAGCATAGAAATGCTAGCTAATTTTCAAATCTAATCTAATTGTACTCCCAAACACCTATTTGTAGGGCTTGACAGTAGAAATAATGAACCAAAGTTGTGATTTTTCTATCATGCATTAGCCGTCCCTCAATTTTATTTTTCATGTCTTGATCTCATTTGCTGGTATCCATTCTATGTACTTTTGATATAGACTCCATTCCTGAAGCTAGGTCACTATAAATAATCATTCCTCAGGTTGATTTCATGGATCTGACACTGGAGAATAAATGCACCATCAAGTCCACTCGGAGTTTCAACCTTCCGTCAGCTCTTCATGTTATAGAGCAAGATGGAACACAGGCAGCAGGAATGGACCCACAACACACCTGTCATTCCATTGATGTGTTTTGGGTATCCATGTAAACAAATGCAATCAAGTCCTCCTGCTTCTAATCTTGACACTGCTGCTGACCACTTTTATGGTCTATAGCAATGCACCTCATTGCCTCAGTTGCCCATTTGGAAAATGGGTTCTTTATCTCTACCTCTCAGGCCATTGAGGATTTTCATTTTGTGCTTTGTAAAGATTTAGAAAATAGAAAACACATCTGTGAAGGGTGAAGGTTATTTTACTGTTTAATACAATGTATCGTCACACTGGCCTGCTACTCACTACTCTCTTTCTTTCAGATGCTGTTTTTTTAGAATATTAAATTAAAGGAGTGTTGTTAGTATGTAATTTCAAACTATTCCCGTAGGGAAAAATGATAATTTATGAGTTGGAGCTTAAATTCCTTTCTAATTTTTTAAGATTACATTCCTTTCAAAGACTTGAAATTAAACTCAGGAGGATAGATTTAGCATGTTCTAGAGGGAAAGTGCTTAATAAGATGGTATAAGATGAATTCTAGCCTTTTAAAAAATAATTATCACTGTAATATGGAAGAATGTTCTATGCCTTTCTGAAATACATTATTCAGAAAAGAAGATAATCTTTTTGTTCTTTTTAAAAATAAGAGACATTTTGTTTTTATATTTTACACATAGTCTGTCACGCTAGGGCAAAATCTTTAGTTGAACGAATAATTCATTACAGATTTTCGATGAAGGAAAGGAATTAATTATATTTCTGGAAGACTGTCTCCAAATAATCAAAATATTTAAGTGTAATATATTCAGATTGGTATTAAAAAGTTACTGAATGTTATCTGATCATGTGAAATGTCTAGTCAAGTAAAAACTTGGCATGTTCTTTCTTGTGCTCCATATTCAATTTCATTAAAAAATTAAAACTCTTAATTTCCTTACAAATTTGACAGAAACCTATTAAAATCTCATATGCACAGCATCCTGTGGAACTCATGGTCATTTAACTCTCCTATCATTTTTGTCCAACTTCAAATATTTTACATGTCCTTGTGGAAGCTAAGGAGTAAAACCTATTCATGTCCAAAGAAGGCAATCAGGGAAAGGTAAAAATTCTCTCTTCACAATTTTTCTTTCTTATTAATCTGGTGAGAGCTCCTTTCCAATTTTATGAACTTGGTTGAATTTGTGCTTGGGGATTTTTAAGGCATTGGAATTACAGTTTTGCAGTACTTATTGCATTCCAGTCAATGTAAACCTTTTGGGGAGCAGTTGGGGTATACATTCATCCATGATATATGACTAAATAAGGTATGTAAAATACCCCAATGTACATATATGTATGAACATATCAACTGAGCTCAAATATTAGGAAAACATACTGTGATGATATTAAACATACAGTTTGAATAACTTTTTGTGTATCTACCTACCCTTTGGGTTACTCACACAGCAGTAAAAAAAAAAATGATGAGCCATAAGGTTATTCTTCTGATTACATTTTAATTTGAAAACTCAAGTATGATTTTTCCTTTGTGCTAGGATTTTTATCTTGTTCAAAGAATTCTCCTTAAGAAAGTATGTACTAAAATTACTGGTTAAAAATAGAAGACCCAGGAAGTTCAAATGGTGTTTTCATTTTAAATTATGATTTATATCATCTCATTCTAGAGGAAATTATGAACAATCAATAATATCAAAATATTTTCAATAAAAAGTTAAAATATAAAAAAAAGATTTAAAGCATATGTACTTAATGGCTTGAAGTAGTGCAAAGAAAAAAAAAGCATTCAGCTTCCTATAAGGCAAAAATCATTTCTGGTTCTGATCCCCTCCCCCCAAAAAGGGTGTATAAACATGTGGTAATAGTTTTCACACTCAATTCCAGGAAGAATTTACTATAGGAATCTTTAAAATTGGATTGCTGAATGTTTTATAATATCTAAAATATTTGAAAATCAAGCAGAAAAATGATATAGCTATTTTGCTCAATAATAATAACTATCATTTATAAGACTTCAAATAGATTACTATAAGTTTAAATTCCCTCAAGTAGTGTACCAGGCCCTTCTCTACCTATCCCTCCCTTCCTAGTCTCTATTCCATCCTCTTCCATGCCTATACTCTTATGAATTTGATATTTAACTTCAGGTATGTAATGTATTATGTTCTTCTGCCCAACCCTTTTTTCCTGGAACTCCTCTACTACGTTCTCCCCTGTCTTCCTGTGACTCAACTCTTGCTTATCTTCTGGTTTCATTTGAGACACCAGGAAGCCTCTGACCTAACAAGTCCAGTGTAGATATTCCCACTCTGTGCATTATCAGCTCCTAGCCCGAACCACATCCCTCAATACACAGCATCAAAATCACATGTCTGAGCATCTGTCTCCTCCTCCTAGACTATGAGATCTTTTTCAGCAGAATCCATGACAACTCTGTTCATTATATTCCCAGGACGTAAGACAAAATCATGCTCAATAAATATTTCTGAGTTGATTGTTGTCAAAGGTAGACAAAAATAAACCTAGCTGTTTTTCTTTTTTAAAAAACAAATATCTTTTAAGAAAGACTGGAGAAGGAAATGTTAAAAAGAAAGATGATTCTTCCTTTTTATGTACATGAGTTGGGGACATGATTGAAACATTTCCACCCAATGTACAAAACTTACACGTAAACTCTCCAAATCCTTTAGGCTAGACCATGATTAGAAATAAAAACTTAAAAATAGCTGATTTCTTGAATCAAAATAATAGTGAGGAGCAAAGAAGGAAGGTCCAGGATCATTGTTTCAACATTTTAAAGCAGATGTAATGAGGCATAAATCATCATCAGGAGTAAGGGACAGGATGGCATCTCCACTTTCTGTGACCAAACCCAAACAACCCAAACCAGAATTTGTGTACTTCTTTAGAACACTACAATTATCAATATTTAGTTGCAGCTGGGGCTCAGTAATCTGGCTATGAACAGATCTTATTTTAAACTAGTGTATTGTAGATGCTTGTAAATATATACATTTAAAAAAAAATCCAAGACCTTAGAGTAATTGAATTCCAAATGACGGAAGGGAAGACTATTGGATCTTGTCCTGCTTTCTGTTTGTCTGTATTCATGACAATTTCTTACTAAAAATTGCTATCTGAAGCTTTTAACATTCCCGTTATACATACAGCATTTTAAGTGTGGCCATGAAATAAATTAGTTGAAACAAAATAAAATACCTCCTCCCTGTGCACTCTGATGTTGTGCATTTCAATGCAAATGCCAAAGCTTGACAGACTGCTTTCCATTTATAATAAGCAGAATCTTGAGCTGTACCAGAAAGCCAAAAGATTCACATTCACTAAATGAAACAGTGTCCTGCTTAAAGCAATAACACATCATTTTCTCTGCTCTCATCACAGGAGATGAGATTTAAACATTATCTGCTGCACATGAATTCCGTCTCCAAACAGAAAGCACAAAGCTGCTTCTGGCCTTTTTCTATTAGTCTCCTCCACACCACTGTTCTTGGGTTGGTGAGTTTATATACCATGGTGAACCACCCTAGCACCATGGTGAGGTTGAATGTATGGTATTCCTCCCAGTGAACACATCTTGGTTTCAGAGTTTGAGTGCTGGATCAGCTGGCTCTTCTTTTTGTTCAACAGCAGTTTCATTTGCATAATTTGCTCATGGCAAATCTGATTCTTTGGACCCTCCTTTTCTGTACCACAAAATGCACTCTATCCTCCTTAAGAGCAAGACAGTAGAGAGAATTACATAGATAAGGATTTTTGTATGCATGTATTTCCAGTTACTACAATAAGAATTGGGTGAAATCAAAATACATTTTTAGCCATAGGGAGATGCTGGAAAACATTGATTAAATCTGATATTTTTTAAAAAAAACTAGAATAATGGTAGTTGCATAATTTGAAGTGTTCAGTTTGTATTCAGAGGGCTCCCTGCTGTGGCTCTTTTCCCATTTAGAACCCACTTAAATATCAATACCTGCAAAATAACAGCTCCAGAACTAGGCAACAAAATGAAATAACCTTTTCCCTTTGTCATTCAACAACTTTATTTCCCCCAAGAACTGCATTGATCCCAACAACTATAGAATGGTTATTTTTATCTTATGTTAGCTTAAAAAAATCATATAATAAAACCCTTTGAAAATAAAATTCAAAGGTTGAAATATAAAGGAACATACTTTCTCCAGGGCAAATATTCCCTAACACACATTTTTCTAGGGTTGCCAGAGTCACCTCTTTTTTGTAGTGTTATGCTTACCCTCACACAGACAAGCTGTTGACACATAGGGTCAGCTGGAAATGCAGAGTAGGAAGAGCTCACCTGGCAGGAGCAGAAAGGCAGAAATGCCAATGGGCTCCAAGGTGTCCTCTGAGCAGCCCCTGCTACGGACCCCGAGGCCTGCCTTTGATCCCCCTTAATGCAGCTCCAGAAGGGGCCTCTTAAAATGCATATTTATCCATTTCTATTACTCTTCAAGAACTAATAGAATTTCTTATCACATTCTGATTATCAGATTACATGAGAGTACTTCTCTCTCCCCTGCAAAACAAAATAGAGCAACACAGTATATTCTAGTGAGAAAATGGGAGATATGAGAACCTGAAAGATTTGTATATTGTACTCCACTTCAGATGGTGGTTGGGAAATGTAGGACAGCAAGACCAAACAACAGGGTGAGGACACTAAGTGTCAGCTTGGGGTTTCATCTTTCCTCTGTGTGAATTTGCTACAGACTCCAGAAAAGTGTATGAGGAGCTAGCTCTCTGAGAGGAAATCAGAGGCCACAATAAAATGGACCTGTAGGACAATTATTTTTCCCCCCCGTTAGGAAAATATTGAGACTGAATAGTGTCAGGGTGACTGGTGTCCTTGTAAGAAAGCCATGACAGGCACAGAGACACAGAGGTGCCACACTAAGGGAAAAAATAGTCATGTGACTACAGAGGCAAAGACTGGAGTTACGTGGCTGTTCTAAGCCTGGAAACACCAAAGAATGAGACCACCAGAAGCTGACCGAGATAGGAAGGATTATCCCTGGAGACTTGAGAGGAACATCATCCTGCTGATTCACACTTTGTACTTTCGGATTTCTAGTCTTCATGAAAAATAAACTTTTGTTGTTTGTTTATGGTACTTTGTTACAGTAGCCTAAGCAAGGGTGTCCTTTCTCATCACTACTATGTTACATGGGTCTGGAATCCCATGTAGCCTCAAGAAGAAGAAGAAAAACCCTGTTTTAGAATAGTCATTATGAGTCTTTTTTGACAACCAAATTTCCAGAGATATTTATTAATGGACACCCATAGCTTCAAAATCAGCCCTCCCAGGATATGCTGGAATGTCTCAGTTCTCCTCTTGATTTGGGGGAGTGGTGGGTGTCACCTTTGTCCATTTCAATCAACAGCTATTCATCTCCTATGTGAATATCACCCACTATGTGTGCCATGGTGCTAGGAGTTTGAGAAAAGCAAAAGGCCTTCAAGACATGGATCTGCTACTTGCTTGATTATGACACACATTCAAGAGTCAGAAAGGAATAAAACAATACAATGTATGATCCAAGTAAGAAAAAAGGGGAGGGCTCTGGAGTAGGCGAGAAGCAAAGGGAAGTTGCAGTTAGAAATACAACCAAGTAGGAATATACAGTATAAGATACAGTGCAATACAGTATAAGAAAAGAGAGGAGAGAAGTTTAAGAAACAAGATTACTCACAGACAAGCATTAGGATATACATGATCTAAACTACTTTATCCATCTACTTGCTGTAATTGACACTTAGAGAATATTCCATCCAACAACAGCAGAATATATACTCTTCTTATGCTCACATGGGAGCATTTACCAAAATAGACTGCATTCTTCACCAGAAATCTCATCTTTTTCTTAACAAATTTAAAAGAATAATAAACATACAAAGCATATTATCAAGCCACATCGGCATTAAATTAGAAACAAAAAGCTCAAAAATCCAAAAATATTTGGAGATTAAACAACATACTTCTAAATAATGTAAGGATCAAAAAGCAAATCTCAAGAGGAATTTTTTAAATATTTGGAAATAAGTAAAAATACAACTTACCAGAATTTGTGTAATGCAGCAAAAATAGTAGTTAGGGGGAAATTTGTAGCACTGAATACATATATCAGGAAATAAAAAAATATCAAAAATAAATGGCCTGAGTTTCACCTAAGGAGGTTAAGGAGAGAAGAGCTATTTAAGCCAACAACAAAAGAAAAGAAAATTTAAAAATTGAAAGTATATTCCAATGACAAAGAAAATAGTACAGAAAATCATTGACCCTCAAATCCTATTCTCTGAGAAGACCAATAAAATGGATACATCTCTAGCCAGGCTAAGAAAATAAAGAAGACAAAAATTACTAGTATCAGAAATTAAAGAAGAGTCATCATTACTGATCCATGGACATTAAAAAGATAATAAGGTTTTTTGGGATTGGCTAATTTCATTAAGCATCATATTCTCCAACTCCATCCATTTACCCACAAATGCCATGGTTTTATTCTTTTTATTACTAAGTAATATTCCATTGTGTATATACCACATTTTCTCTAAGGCAATGGGGTGGGAGGGGAAAAGTGGGGACATGGGGGTAGAAAAGACAGTGGAATGGGATGGACATCATTACTCTAAGTACATATATGAAGACACGAATGGTATGAATATACTTTGTATACAACCAGAGATGTGAAAAATTGTGCTCTATATGTGTAATAAGAATTGTAATGCATTCTGTTGTCATTATAACAAATTAGAATAAAAATAAACAAATTAAAAAAATAATAATAAGGGCCACTATGATTATGTTATACTCACAAATTTGGTAAATAAAATGAAATATATCAATTCCTTGAAGGACACAAACTACCAAAACCAACACAAGCAGAAATGGACAACCTGAATAACCTTACATCAATCAATAGTTGATAACCTTCCAAAACAGAAAGCACAAGACCCAAAGAGTTTCATGACCCAAATGTCTAAGGAAAAAACAATACCAGTCCTCACCAATCTGTTCCAAGAAAGAGAAACAGGGAGAACTCTTGTTAACTCATTCTATGAGGTCAGAATTACCCTAATACTAAAGCCAAATGAAGGTATTATAAGAAAGGAAAACTACAGGCCAACATCTTATGAATATAAACACACAAATCATCAACACGATACTAACAAATCAAATCCATCAATGAATAAGAAGTATACACATAAGAAGTAGAATTTGTTTAGGGTATACAAAATGCCCCAAATTTTAAAACTGGAAAGTCGAAAGTTAAAAAGTCAATCACTGAATCTACTATATCCACATACCAAAGAAGAAAAGTTATATGATGATATGAATTAATACATAAATAACATTTGAAAAAAAAAAAGTACATAAGCATGATAATTTTTTAAAAATTCTTATAAAACTAATAACAGGAGAATTCTTCTGTTTGATAAAGAGATCTACCAAAGACCTGCAGCTTATTTTGTGTTTAGTGGAGAAGGACTGGACACTCCCCTAGAATTGAGAGCTAAGCAAGGGTGTCCTTTCTCATCACTACTATGTTACATGGGTCTGGAATCCCAAGCTAGGGACTATGATAAAAAACAGAAATGAAAGTTACAGATGTAGGAAAAGAAGAAATAGAACTTAACTTCATTCACAGATGTCATGATTTTCTATATAAAATATTCTTAAAAAAAAAAATCTACAGTATACTTAGGAGTACATCAAGGTCACCAAAAATAGGAAGACTGTGACAACTGCATCCAGGAGGAAGCAAGAAGCTGGGGATTTCTTGAGCAAGATGCCAGGTCATCCTCTGAGACCACAGCAAAGATGGGAGACACAAAAACTGTCCCCTTTGCATACATTGGTTACAGATATAAGAGATATTAGGAAACATGTGGCAACATCTCATACTTATTTTTTCCTTTCAGCTCCTGTGACATTTGGGGATGAGGGGTGAAAGAGGTAAATTGTTTAAAGAAGACAACATTAATCAGAACAAGAGGATGCTTGATGTGGAACAGGAATCAAGTCTGATCATTTTCTGGCCATTGTCATTATCAACAGACTGAAGGGGAAAAGTTAGAAATTGTAATTGTAGCATTAGAGAGATCAGCTTTTTCCAACGATTAACACAATAATAGTGGAAGAAAGTCCCTTGACCTCTGATGTCATCTCCTGGGTGAATGATTAAGTCAGTTGGTAAGTTGCAGCCCTGTAAGAATAGATGTCATTACCATGAGTAAGTAATTTCCCAGCAGGAAGGATGGACTCAGGCTGCTAATTTTATTTCTGAGATTTTTTTTTGTTAGAAACCTAAGCTAAAATATGCCACACATCTTATTATACTTTAAAAAGTAATGTTTCATAAAGTCCTATCTTGGTGTGTTAATTAGTAGACTACAAATGGCTACTTTGGCACTTACAGTTAACTAGAAACTTTTCAATGAAACTAATTATTTTGTATTATCTCAATGTTAAATATAAGTGCTTTCTTCATTTCCATTAAACATGCTCCTGAAGCTAATTTTTGGTCTTACATGTCATTCATCTAAAGTAGAATGGCACTGTACATTATCACTTAAAAGAAAACTCACTGAGGCGGCACAAAATCCAAGTATTAGACTTGTATCAGAGGCTTTGTAAACATAATCATATAAATGTAATCATAAACATAATAAACATAAACATAATCAATTATATAAACATATAAACAGTGGAGCACTGTAAAGCCCCCTCTAGGACTCAGAAATGAAAAAGTACTTATTCTAGATGTTTTTCAAACCATGTCAGTGCATTGCAGAGTTGCACAAACACTGATTTACTGATACAAAGGGATCATGAACACCATTGTGAATGACCCAGGTGTCACAGGATGTACATATACTTGTTATGACTACTGTCTGAGCTATAGGGACTGCTCTTCTGGTGAGCCTGGCTTTTTCTTGGCACAGGTTTCTCATTCCTCTGTGCTCTGTCTCTAACTCATCACAGGTACCAGTAGTATGGAACAGTTACATGGTGCCATGTCCCAGAGAACCTCAAAATTAGAAAAGTCTACATGGCTTCTTTAAATGTGAGCAATTGTGATTGGCTGGTGTTTTAGTCAGCTTTTCCGCTGCTGTGACTAAAGGATCTGACCAGAACAACTATAAGGAGGAAAATTTTATTTGAGGGCTCACAGTTTCAGTGTTCTTAATCCATAGAAGGCTGGCTCCATTCCTCAGGTCTCGAGGTGAGGCTGAACATCATGGTGGGAGAGTGTGGCAAAGGGAAGCAGCTCACATCAGGAAGCAGAAAGAGAAACTCTACTCTCCAGATACAAATATATACCCAAAGTCACACCCCTATTCCCATCCCCTCCAGCCACACCCTTTCACTTCAGTTAATCCCATCAGGTATTAACTCATTGCTTAGGCAAAGGCTATAACCCAATCATTTCTCTTCCAAACTTTTGCATTGTCTCACATGTGAGCTTTTGGGGGACACCTCACATCCAAACTATAACAGTTGGCTTAATCACAATTATGTGTGTCAGACACCGTAGCATCATTGAGAATGAACGAGAAACCATTTTGGATGAAGAGTTTTGATAAGGTGTGGGTGTGCCTATTTTCAGCATGAGTCCTTATCTATTCATATGGTGCCTAGATGATGTATGATATAATCAGCACTTCATGCTAATGACACCCGTGCCCTGGGCAACCTATGGCCAAGAGCTCCTAAAGAATAGGCTTCTCTTAATTTTACAGTGGTATCATGCCAAGTTATTTATATGCATGCTACAGATAAAATACTCAACACCACTCTAGTTTTTTAAATGGCCGATTGAAAACCAGTTTATTTCGAACAAGGTTTTCAGACAGCTGTCAGAAGGGGGAAAACACTGTTAAGATATGTATTCACATATATCAACTCCAAATATAAATCCATTAAAATTCCTTACAGATAGCAATCCAGAAAAGATTATTTCTAAATAGAACTTACAGGTTACTTATAATGTATGAATAACATCATAAATCTTGGTTGAGAAGCAGCTGTTATTGTTGTTGTTTTAATCCTTTGCCTATGGAGTTCGAATTTTCCATATAAAGTACTGAATCTAGAGCCTTAAATATAGGTTTTTCCCAGCTCATTTCTCAAGTATTGAAGTATATATGATTGAAATATATATGATTGCTTTAGGAACAAATGTCTTGTATTCAGCTCTTGTATATTGCTAATAGTTTACATGCTAATTAGGAAATATGTATTATATTTATTAGATATCTGGAAACAACAGAATTTAGTTAACCTGTTTCTTAGTTTTGCTGGGAGTTCCTTAACATTAAGTTCTCATAAGGATATTAACTTTTATCTGATTATTTCATTCAGATTTTTCAAATAGGAGATGCTTATTCTTATATAAATGTTGATGCCCAAATCCATACACAGTAAAAAATTCAAATGGCTATTTTAGGATATTCACACTTAAATTTGAAATCAGAATATAGTCAACATTTCAGTTATATGACACTGGCTATGTACAGTATTGGAAATAAATTATAACCGAGTTTCACTTTTAATTTTCTTATAACAGATATGCCTTTTATATGTCCAATGTAGATTTCCATTTAGATATAAAGTATTTGAGGTAAAACAGTTCCTTTATTGATGTTGCTCTGATAAACCCAGAGGCATCTGCATCTTTTTTACCTGGGTAATCAAGGTCTTTTGTTAGTACATCTTTGTACTAGTTAATTGAATGCTCTTACTGCTCATTAATATGGTGGAACACTCATTTTATTACAAAAAAAATGTGCATTTAATTCTTTTTCAATCTTGTATTCATATAGAAATAAGCATTTGTCTTAAAGAAATGGACTATTTTATATCACTCCTCTTAAAATGTTGCTACGTGGAAGAGCCAAAGACCTAAATCCTAATCCTAGGTTTGTTACAGAGAAGCTCTAAAGATTTAGGCATAGTAAAAGCTAAAAAAGCTTTTTAGTAAAAGCTCTGACCCCATGTTCCTTGCCTGTGAATGATAATGTAGTTAGATCATCTCTAAGAGTGCTTCTAACTCTCAGGGATCTCTAAGGAGCATTAAACACACCATGTGTTCTGGGGTTTTGTCATTGGAATGGACAGATGGTATTTTTAAGAACTTGGTGTTTGGGACTAAATGATCAAGAGGCCACCAAGTTTTAGAAAAGTTGAAGAAATTTTTCCTGGAAAGCATAAGAAATATAAGCAAAGGGATTTCTTTACTGGAAATAGTATACTCCTTGGCAGTCATAAAATATTTTCTTCATTTGAAAGTGAGAAATCATATAAAGCTATAGGATTCCAAATAGAGTCAACAAAAATTCTGTTGTACCCAAACACAGTCAGTCTCTTATTTTACCCCCAGTAGTCCCAGCCTCAAAGCCCTTTAAATGCAGCAATGACTCCAATGAATGATGATAAAACTGAGAATACAGCCCTTAAGAGTTGATTAAAATTTATCCTTGTATAAGAAATAAAAACAGTTAATTAGTATAGATCTCATCATTCTCTAGAGAAATGTAACCCTACTACTTGAACATTCTCTTTTTGTGCAATGAGTAATTATTAAAATGCACAGTGGTATAATAGAACAGAGAACATAAAAGTCATGCTGATGTGTCTAGCATGTGGAATTCTGAAGGACTTCATAAGGTAGGCGACTTCATAAGGCTGTGGTGCAGTAAACAGAGCCATCAACGTGTCCACCCACGCAATCCCTGCCTTAAAGAAAATCTCAGTACCAGTTTCAGGCAATTTTAAAATCTTAGCCTTTATTATATTGAAATGAAGTCAAATTATTTTTCTATTATGATCTCTTTTTGAAAGAAGCTTTTATACATTTCTAATCTTTTCTTCTGAATGGTCCATATAAATTAATGCTTTAATTTTTTTTTATTTCATGTTGATCTGCTTTAGATCTCTTTCTCAAGGAGAAACAACTGTGTTTAAGTCACTTTTAAAAATGATATCTCTCTACTGCAACTGAAATAATGACAAATAGAACATAATTGCTAATTTTCTTACAAATTAAACTTAAGCCT
Organism: Ictidomys tridecemlineatus; assembly: GCF_052094955.1. Classification (NCBI taxonomy): domain Eukaryota; kingdom Metazoa; phylum Chordata; class Mammalia; order Rodentia; family Sciuridae; genus Ictidomys; species Ictidomys tridecemlineatus. The sequence continues at coordinate 146,431,053 of NC_135483.1, read as the reverse complement.
AGATTAAAAAAAATATCAAGTGCCTAAACCTATTCAGGTATTACTTACCATGTTTTAAAATTTTAATAGGAACAGATAATATATTTAATTAAAAACACATATCTAAAAGTGAAATCTGATTTTGTAAAATATTAAATTGTGGTTTGTAAAGTCAAGTCAACTCTGAAAATGTGTCCCTAAGTGACCACAACCTGTCCCAGCCCTAACTCTCTTCACCCCACCCCACCAGTGTGGCCAAACCAAAGGAATTGTGAAGCAGGAACATAGTCCCACAGGTCAGGGCCAAATAAGAAGGGTAAAAATAGTATCAGTGGCTTTCAGAACCACCAGGTTTCAAAGTGAGCCAGAGGGCAGAGCAACAGCTTTCTTTTCAAACAGAAGTAACTACATCCTTCCAGTGAGACACCCTGATGTGGAACATAAACTGCAGTAAATGATGACTTCGTGTCCATTTATGCTAAGATAAATACAGGGAAGTATCTTTGATGTGCTTTACTTGACGAATGAATGATGCTTAATAAATGTATGCCATAAATATATCCCTGCGTCCTTTAATGTGGTAAAATGCTGCTCTAAAAATATTCAACTTGTGTATATAAGAACCAGAAAATGTTCTACATAAAAACTTGGGTTTTGAGATGAGATTTCCATAGGATAATTATATACTTATTAAAGTTACTCTAAGATGAGGAAAATGTGGCATTTGTGGTACATTCCTCTAAAGCAGGGTTTCTCAAGTTTGGCAGTGTTGACAAACAGGGCAGATCATTCTTCACTGTGAGAGGCTGTTCTGTGCACCCCAGGATGTGCAGCAGCACATCTGAGCTTCCTTTGACACCCCCATTCTCACTTGTAACTATGCAGGATCTCCAGACAGTGTCAAATGTCACCTGGCTTAAGAAATCTTCCCAAGTTGAGGGTCACTGTTTCAAGAATACAAGTCAACACCATTTAACACTTGTATTTTGTCCAGCGAAATTCAGAATCAACGGGCCTTCACAAAGCTATTTTACTTTCTCTTCATTGTTTAACCCTTTTCTTTATCCCCCTCTCTCCACTTCCTCATCTTCTTCTCCTTCATAAATGGATGATTATTACCCTAAGACAGTAGTTATTGTTGAACAAATTGGTTATGAGAATAATCATTCCTGTCATAGCACCTTTCAGTCACATGATAATGAAGATTTAAATTAAATATATCAAATAAAAGTCAGAAAAATTAATCAGATTGAATCTACATTATTCTGGAACTGGACAGGAAAACAGTGTGGAGGATATCACTTTTTGGACAAAGAGGCCCCTATGTATGTTGTAATTAGTGGCCACATACATATTTGTAAATGTCATCTATGTTATTATCTATGTTATTTCTGTTTACATTTGTGTCTCCAGGAATGCAGATTTTTTTACTCTGGACATCCTTAGACACATCCCCAGCAGAGCATAAGTCAGGCTCAGAAAGCCAAAGGTCAAATGTTCTCTCTGAGGTGTGGAACCTAGGGCTGAGGATATAGCTCAGTAAGTAGAGTGTTTGCCTTGAATGCACAAGGACCTAGGTTCAATCCCCAGCACCACAAAAATAAATAAGTAAAGATATGTGGAAGCTAGTCCAAAATAGGGGGAAAAGGAAAAGAGAGAGGAAAAAAAGGAGGGGGAAGGGAGATTCCATCAAAATAGAAGAAAGAAGGGATGGGATAAGAGAAAAACAGAAGAATGAATTTGACCTACCTATCCTATGTATATATGAGTATACCACAGTGAATCTTACCATCATGTACATACTGAAAAAGAAAAAAAAGTAAATAATAGCAAAATCAGTAAAATAGAGGAAAGGGAACAGGAGAAGGGAGGAGGTAAGGGAAAGGGGAAGTACTGGTGACAGAATTGGAGCAAATTATATTCCATGCTTTTTTAATTATGTCAAAATGAATCCTAAAGTCATATATAACTAAAAAGAAACAATTAAAAAATGTCAACTATGTCAAATGATTCCAACAGCATTACAAATGTATAACATAACTGCACTAAATGGGTTGGCTTGACGTACGTAATTTTAGAACTGAAAAAAATGACAAAAAGAGTGAATCCTAATGTAACTATGGGCTTTAGTTAATTCTGCATCAGTATTTGCTCATCAATGGTAACAAATGCACTGCACAACTTAAATACAATTGAGTTCATAACAGGAAAACCACGCTGGGAGGAGGGATATGCAGAATTTAGTGATTTCTGCTAAATTTTCCCGTAAACCTAAAGCTATTCTAAAAAATAAAATCTGTTATTTTTTAAATGTCTCTGAACATAAAACTACCAATTAATTTTTAAGCTGATAATAGTGTATTCTCTTCAAATTTGGGGTCTTAGGCAGAAAATGGTATGATTAAGTTTTAAGGATCACTTAGAAAACTCATTTTCTTACATTCTACTCTAGCCTGAGAGCCGTTCTCTCTCATTAAGGTAATTTGAAACTCTATCTTTCCTCCAAGAACAGTGGTCTAACTCATATAGCAACCCTATTTTCAAGTTCTCTGGCTGCCTCAGTGATACTCTGGGCTGTTAAGCAGATTGCCAAACCCCACCCCATCTACTGTTAGTGTGGGGCTTTATTGAACCAGCACTTTGTCATTTTTCATTTGCTATCAAGAGCCCAACTAAAATGCTGATTTTTTTCTGGAGTCAGTAGCATATCTTTAGAAGCACATCACTATTATACATACATCCCTGTATCTTGTCCTGTGGGGCCGTGTGCCCCAGAAATTCTCACTGTCCACTGTGGAGTATGGGCTGAATGCCTGAAGCAGATACAAACCCATTCATCATGGTGCAAATGCTGATTCTTCACACTTCTCTGGAAGAAATAGGTACAAGAATCCTATTATGAGCCTGAAGAATCCTCCAGCTATTTCTCCTTTCCTTCACAAAAGAAATTTCTCAGAAGATATATATATAAATACTTCAATCCCACACCATTTCATGGAAACTTATCTCCATGATCAGTTCTCCCTCATCCCTGATCCCTAACAGCAATAGTGAATCTAAAGCACATGTTCCAGTCCCATTCACTTCTCCCTCATTCCTGAAATATACGTATTCCCTTTGACTCTGATGCTACCATTCTCATCTGGATTTCCTACTATTCTTATTCTCAGTCCCTTTTGTATCTTACCTCCTTTGAATCATTGTACTTCCACTCTAGCTCTCTTCTAGGCTTCTCTTATCTCCTAGTGATAGAGCACTTCTCCTCAGGTTTTAGGTGCCAAGAACTCCTAAATACTTATCTCCAGTCCAGATTTCTGTTGCAAGCTTCAGAGTCAGTCATCTACTCAGCACTTCTAATTGAATTTCTCACTAGTACATCAGTTTTGCCTGTATCAGAAGCCATCTTTCCTTAAACTGGCCTCTCTTCTTAGCTCAGTGTAAGGCATTTATTAGCATCCCAGCTGCTTAAGCCAGAAATCCTGGCATTATCCTCATGTCAAATTTTCCTCACTTTGGTCAACTGCATTCACAGAATAGCAACTGGGTGGGTATGTTTCATGGAGAAAAATTCTGTTATTTATTTATTTACCTTTTCTTTACTGGTACATTACAATCACACATAATAGTGAAATACAATATCACTATTTGTACATGTGCATGATACAGTTTGATCAACCTTGTTCCCCAGTACTTTCCCTTCCCCTCTTTTCTTCCCTCCCCCATCCACTTTCTCTACTCTACTGATCTCTCATATATATATATATATATATAAAATCATATATGTATATGATTAATTGTGGTGTACTCAGACGTGGACATAGTATAATTTTGTAGATTTCATTCTTTATTCCCCAGTATTTCTTCATCTTCTTTATGCCCTTCCCAACTCCTTCCCTCTTGATCTCTTCCTCTTCTTTATTGGTCTCCCTACTCTTTTCAGGAGACCCTCCTTTTAATAATTCCTATCCTCCCTCTCTTTAGTGTCTATGTATGAGATAAAATTCACTCTTCATTTTCTGAATCTGAATTATTTCACTTAGCATGATGTTTTCCATTTCCACCCATTTTCCACAAATGACATAATTTTATTCCTCTTCATGGTTGAGTAATATCACATTTACTTTATCTATTCATCTGTTGAAGGGCACCTAAGCTGATTTGATGACTTGGATACTGTGAATTGCACTGCTATAAACATAGGTATGCATGTATCACTAGATTGTGATGATTTTAGATCTTTGGTAAATACCAGAGTAGTATAGTTGTGTCATGTGATGGTTTCATTCCTGGTCTCTTGAGAATCTCCATACTACTTTCCAAATTTGTTGTACTAATTTGCAGTCCCACCAACAACTGTATAATTTTACTTCCCCCACCATATCCTCACCAGAAATTATTGTTATTTGTATTCTTGATGAATGCGCTTCTAACTGGAGTGAGATAAAATCTCTGTATTTTTGATTTGCATTCCCATGATCACTAGGAATGTTGAACATTCTTTAATGTATTTATTGGACACTTGTATTCCTTTTTTTGAGAAAAAATCTCTCTTCAGATCATATGCCAGTTTATTATTAATTTAGGGGGTGGTGGTAATTTTTTATATATTTCTTTATGTATTCTGGAAATTATTCAGCAAAGTAGCAGGAAACAAGATCAACATAAAAATCAATAATTTTCCTATACTCCAATAATAAATCTGCTGAGAAAGAAATTAGAAAAACAATTCTATTTAGAATAGCCTGGGAATAAAAATATTTGGGAATAAATCTTCTTAAAACTATAGAACACTGAAGAAAGAAATTGAAGATATTAAAAGATGAAAAGATCTTCTATGTTTATAAGCAGAATTCATATTGTTAAAATGACCACATTACCAAAACTGATATACAGGTTCAAGGCAATCCCCATCAATGTACCAATGATGTTCTTCTAGAACTAGAAAAAAAAACAGTTCTAAAATTCATATGGAAGAAAAAAAGACCCAGAATAGCCACAGCAATGCTGAGCAATATGAGCAATACTGGAAGCATTACAATACCTGATCTCAAGTTATACTGCAGAGCCAGAGTAACAAAAACAGCATGGTACTGGCATCAAAACAGATACATAAACCAATGGAATAAAATAGAAGACACAGAGGCAAACCCACACAGTTACAATCATCTGATCCTTGACAAAGGTGCCAAAAACATCCTTTAAAACAAATGGTGCTGGGAAAACTGGATATTCACATGTAGGAGAAACTAGATCCCTAACTCTTACTCTGCACAAAAACCAACTCATAGTGAATCAAACACCTAGAAATTAAACCAAAAACATTGCAACTGCCAAAAGAAAGCATAGCGTCAACACTCAAACATATTAGTGCAAGCACCAACTTCCTTAATAAGATTCCTAAAGCTCAGAAATAAAACCAAAAATCAATAAGTCAAGATCATTGTAATGTTTTGAGCAATTAATAAAAAAAAAAGAATCAATAAGTGGGATGGCTTCAAGTTCCAAAGCTTCTGTCCAACAAAGGAAATGATTGAGAGTGTGAAGAGTAAGCCTACAGAATGGAGAAAATCTTTTGCCAGCTACTTTTCTGACA